>NC_044589.1:6956458-9647708 GCF_901933205.1 Camarhynchus parvulus
TGCTGTTGGGAGAGCCCCAGGTGAAAGTCTTGTACAGAAAACTCTGCAGGTGCAGCAGGGACACACCCCACGTTGACACATGACTTTTCCCCCCCATCAGGCCAGGAAGAGAAGCTGAGGCTCTGCATGAAGTGCTGGGCTCCCACCCCAGTCCCCAGGGGTGACACAAGTTCAGCCTGGAGTTACCTTGAGCGTATCCACCTCCTCCCCACGCAGAGCTGCCAGCATGAAGATCTCCTGGAAGTGTGGCCAGCCTTTCATGTCCTTTAGATCTTTGGCTCCATGGTGCTCTGGCCCTTCCCCTGTGCCAGCACCCCCAGCATCACTGCTCTTGTCCAAACCAGAGCCTTCCTGGGCCTGATTCTTCTCCTGCCCAAAGGGAGACCCTGGGACTTTGCTTTCAGGTGGAGAAGCATGAGTGGGATGAAGGGGAAGCTTTACTGAAGAACGGGAATCCTGTTTGGGTGAAGATTTCACTTCCAGTTTCCTTCCATTTACAATTCCCTCTGTCAGGTCAGTTGCTATTTCCAGCAGGAGAAATTTCTTCTTTAGTACATCCACCTGAAGGCAGAGAGAGAGAGAGATGTCAGGATTTATCCTAAATGAGGAGGGCAGCTGGGCCCTGGGTCTGAAGGAGCCAGAGGAAACCAGCCAGGGAAGCAGCTGCTGCAGGACAGGACAGTTTTGTGAGCAGAGGCCAAAACTGGCACAGTTTTGTGCCAGCACACTTTGCCCAAGCACTGAGAACCTGTCAGCCCTGCTGAGATCCTCCCTGGCTCACCTGGCTCCTCTTCCCAGATGGATTTAAACCCCAGACAGCAGCACAAATTCAGGGGTGCTTGTGCATGCAATGGGAACACACACCCCTCAATACTCTGGAGTGTCCTTTAACACACCAGGGACCCAAAAACCCATCAGTGCTGAGGCCAGGTGGTGCCTGAAGAAGAGCAAGCAGGATTTACCTTGTTCAGGACCAGCACACTGGGGATGTGGGGGAACTGAGACAGGCACCTGAGCACCTCCTTGCTCAGAGAGTTCCTTGTCCAATGATCTGACACATCCACCAGAACCAGGACTGACAGGAAAGAGGGAGGGGAAAAGGATGAATCCACATTTTCCAGAATGTTCACTTGCAGCTTTACAGTCTATGGTCACTCCCCTCTTCAGGAGGGGCACAAAAAGAAGGATTTTATTGAAAACACTAAAAATGCAGCTTACCCATGCCACCCTAATGACATCACACGTGCTAAATCTCAACATCCAAGCCCAATTATTAACCCAAAGTGCCTCCCCTTGGCACCAGACACTTCTTATCCCCTCCTCAGCTCAATATTCCAGATCTTTTCTCTGCCCTCCCTTCCTTGTTCACACTCCCTGGGCTGCCAGCAAACACCCAGATACCACAGCTGGGAACTTGTGTGGCACAAAAGGATTTGGTTTGATCCAAAAAAAGAGTTGAAAACCCACCTAAATCTGCATGTTTCATGCTGTCCCACGGGTCTGTCAGCATGGCTTCATCTAAATTATGCCTGAGAGACAAATACAAATGAATAAACCAAACGCATTTCATTATAATCGTGTTCCTCTCTCTCAAACTAGGGGGAAACCAATGTTTTTCCTCATTCCAGCTGCCACAAAGCTGCTTTAGGGGTTGTGATATCCCTTGTCATGTGCAGATACACAGAACCACACACAAAAAGGCTCAAGGGACATCACAGGCTCTGTGTGCTACTGAAATGCCAACAAAAAATTATTGGAAAGCAAAATCAGGCTAAAAGATGCATTCAGCTCACTTCTGTTTTACAAACTTTGCACACTGAAAATCACATTCCTGTTTTATTACTCTTGCTAGGCAGCACACACCCCCCTCCCCACGCCAGTGGTGATACCTCTTGGCTTTTAAGGGATTTGTGAGGCCAGGTGTGTCCAGAATGATCTAGGAAAAGGAAAAACAAACGTTTCAAGTTTGCCAGCAGTGAGAGCTCAGGGGAAAACCCCATCTTTGAGCAGTGAGAGGTGACACCAGGGGACACAGATGAGCAAATGCTGCCCTTGGTCCCCAGGACTCACCAGCTGCGTGTCCTCGTGCGTGACGACGCCCCGGGCCTTGCAGCGGGTGGTGTGCACCTTCTTGGAGACTGGGAAAACCTGCAGGAAATCAATTAAACACGTTACATTACCAGGACACACAAAAAAAAAACAGAAAACAGCCTGAGCTGCCCCCTCCAGCTTCACCTTCCTGCCCAGGAGCTGGTTGCAGAGCGTGGATTTGCCGGCGTTGGGAGCGCCGATGATGGCGATCCTCAGCACCCTGGGCTGCGCGGGCTGGTCGGGCCGATGCTCCAGGAGGCGTTTCTGCTCCTCTGCCGGGGAAAGGAGGAGCTTGGATGCTGCCAAACCCTCGGGGGGTCAGGGCAGCCCTGGGGCGGGGCGGCAGCCGCCACCACTCACCTTTGTCACCACTCAGCTTTGTCACCACTCACCTTTGTCACCACTCAGCTTTGTCACCACTCACCTTTGTCACCACTCACCTTTGTCGGTGGCCACAGGCGGCGGGTGCTGGCCCAGAGCGGCGGGCGGGGCCTCGGCGGGGATGCCCAGGAGGCTGCCCAGGGCTGAGCTGCTCCCGTTCCAGCGGCTGGGAACGCTCAGGATCCTCCCCAGCGCCGAGCTGTTCCCGCTGCACCGGCTGGGAATGCTCGGGATCCCACAGAGCGCCGAGCTGCTCCCGTTCCAGCGGCTCCCCGTGAGGCGAGCTGGAAGAGAACACCGAATTTACCAAGAACGTCCCTAAAACACACCAACCTCGTGTGGGCCTCCCCCCCTCCACACGCAGCGTCCGGGCAGCGCTCACCCCACCACAAGGCCTCTCGGCGGCCCGCCCGCCACTTCCCGCATCCAGCCGCCCCCAGAGTACCCCCGCGGTCCCAGCGCACCTGCTCGCGGCCGGAGCGGCCCCTGCCGCGGCGGCACCGGCGGCCCTGAGCGCGGCCCGGGCGGCTGCCGCGGCCATGGGAGTCGCCATGTTGGCGCGCCGCGGGCACGCCGGGAAGGCGAGCGGTGCCCGCGCCCATTGGCGAACAGCGCGGGGGCACAGAGAGCGCGAGCGCGGGGCCAGAGCGCCGCGGGGCCGCGGGGAATTGTGGGATGGAAACGGCCGAGAGCCGGCGGCGCCGGGCGGGGCGGGGCCGCGGGAGCGCCCCCTGCCGGCGGCACCGGGGGGTGCGGGGGGCAGCACCGCGGGGTCACAGCGCAAGCGGGGTCACCGGTGTCCCCCAATGTCACCGGGGTCACCAGTGTCACCAGTACCCCCCCAGTGTCACCGGTGCCCCCCCAGTGTCACAAGTGCCCTCCCAGTGTCATCAGAGGCCCCCCAGTGTCGCCGGTGCTCCCGGTGTCACCGGGGTCACCAGCGCCCTCCCAGTGTCCCCCCAGTGCCCTCCCGGTGCTCCCGGTGACCCCAGTGCCCAGTTCCGCCAGGCCCGGAGCCCCCAGGGGTTGTGGTGAGGAAGGAGAGTGGTGCCACGGTTCTGGAACTCAAATCTTTATTGTCCTGTGCCCGTCCCCAGGGCTTCCTCTATCACTGTGTCCTTACCATTCCATCCCGTGTCATCCCCATCCCATCCCATCCCGTGCCATCCCGTGCCATCCCGTGCCATTCCCGTGCCATCCCGTGCCATCCCGTGCCATTCCCGTGCCATCCCGTGCCATTCCCGTGCCATCCCGTGCCATCCCGTGCCATCCCGGGCCATCCCGTGCCATTCCCGTGCCATCCCGTGCCATCCCGTGTCATTCCCGTGCCATCCCGTGCCATTCCCGTGCCATCCCGTGCCGTGCCGCGTTGCCGGCCGTCGGCAGAACCGTTACCATTACTAAACTCAGTAATGGTAACGGTTTCCCCGCCGGCCGTGGGTGCCCGGCTGAGTCGGGATCCTCTCCCCGCCCAGCCCGGGATGTCCCCCCAGCCCGTGCCGCTCATCCCCGGTGTCCCGGGCGTGTCCCGGCGGTGGCAGTGGCGGGAGGAGGTCGGTGCAGCCCGGGGAGTACATCATCTATACTGTAGTGTCTCATAGCCAACTTACAGTATACGATGATATCCTGCCCGGGACAGCGCGGGGAGCAGAGCAGAGCCTGCAGGGGACACACAGCCTGGTCAGGGAACTCATTGTCACCCCGGTGTCACCCTCACCCAGCCCTGTCCCCACGGTCCTGTCCCTTCCTGCCCCAGCACCTCCCCACCTGCTCCTCATCCCTCCCAATTCCACCACCCCAGAGCAGGACAGAGGTTCTCAGGGCTTCCCAACCCAGGTGTCCCCCCAATCCCTCCTCGTCACCCCATTCCCACCACCCTGGAGAGGAGCAGAGGTTCCCAATTGTACCCTCACCCCAAGAGCCCCCTACCCCATCTTTGCCCCCCCAGTCCTGCTGCCCCAGAGTGGGACTGAGGGCTCCCAATTGCCTCCCCACCACAGCACCCCCCTAACCCCTCCTTTTATCCCATAACCCCATCTCAGAGCAGGACAGCAGCTCCCAAACCCCACCTTTGTCCCCCCAATCCCACCTCCCTGAGCAGGACAGGAGTTCCCAAACCCCACCTTTGTCCCCCCAATCCCACCTCCCTGAGCAGGACAGGAGTTCCCAAACCCCACCTTTGTCCCCACAATCCCACCTCCCTGGGCAGGACAAGGGGTTCCCAGGTGGTGGCACCTACCTGTGGGGTGGCACTGGGGCTTTGTGGGGTGCTGGGTCTGCACCCGCCTTATAAAACCTGCTCTGCCTCATCTGCATATCTCACATCTGCACGGCACAGCTGGATGGGGCCCTTAACCCCTTCATGCCCAGGGGGGCACCGCCCCGAGCAGCTCCCCACATCCAGCCTGGCATTGTCCATGGGGGGATTTGGGGATTTGGGGCTTGCAAGGGGCCACCCCTGCATCTTCCACTTCAGGGTGGCCCCACAAATGTCCCATCCTCCTGTGGTCACCAGGATTTATCCATTCCCATAGTTATGGGGACCCTGAACTGGGAGCTCCCCACTGCAAACTGGTTCCCAGCTGCTGGACAGTGGTGTTGGACAGGGCAGGGTGGCAGCCCGTGGGGATGGGGACCAGGAGGGACATCTGGGGGACACAGGGACATCTGGGAGTGGGGGTCACCCTCAGGTGAGGTACAGGGATGTCTCCCCCAGTTGGGTGTCCCCAAAGGACACGCTCCCCTGGCCATGTGTGTCCCCTGGAGGGATGTAACCCCCAGCTCTGTCCCTCCAAGGGCTCCTCCTGACCACGTGTGTCCCCAAGAGGGCTGTGTCCCCTCATTGCACATGACCCTGGGCACACTTGTCCCCTGACCACGCGTGTCCCCAAACAGCCCCACCCCTGACCATGAGTGTCACCTGCCTGTGCATGACCCTGGTCATTTGTGTCCCCCAGCCCCGTCTGTCCCCGCAGGGCCACATCCTGGAGCCGGGGCTGTGCCATTGTGCCGGGCTGTTTGTGCCAGGCCAGGCTGGTTCCTGGAACTCGCCTGGGGGGAGGTGATAATGACAATCCCCTGCCTGTGCTCCGGGTCCCGATAAGCAGCAGCCTCGGGCTATCAGGGACCCTGCCCTGCCACACAAGGTGTCCCTGGACCCTCTGTCACCTCTGGGTGACAGGAACAGGGGCAGCATGGCCCACACTGCCCCTGGCCTGGGCAGAGCCTGGCAGGAGGGGGCACAGGGTCCAGCCCTGCTCTGAGCCTGTCCCAGGCCATGAGGCTGTGGGGACTTGGGGGCTGCAAGGGACCTCCTGGTTTGGTCCCTTTTGTGACCCAGAGGAGTCCTGGAGCCTGCAGTGTCCCCCAACCTGTGGCACAGGCACCCCAGCGTGCAGAGCAGTGACACAGGCAGTGTCCCTGAGTCCCCAAGCCCTGCCAGCTCCAGGTGAGTCCCAGGGACTGTCCCCATGGCATTGTCTCCATGCTGGGGTGCCTGCCAGCCCTGCTGCCTGCTCAGCACCCGAGGGCAGCCCTGCCCCGTGGCCCCACGGTGGCAGAGGGGGCCTGAGTGTCCCCACAGGTGCCACAGAGACCCCCGAGTGCCACAGCCCTCCCAGCAGCCATGCTGCCCCAGGAGAGCGTGGCTGGCCCCAGATAAGGAGGCACTGGGAGATGCAGAGCTGTCCCCACCCTGTCTATCTGCAGGGCCACCCTGCAGGACACAGAGGACAGGGCCTGTTGTCCTGGGTTTGGGGGGACATGGAGGGTCTGGAGAGCACAAATAAACCATTTTCCCCAGGGAGGGCAGTGCAGCAAAGCCCCCCATGCCAGCCCCAAGCTGGCTGTCACTGGTCCTGCTTGCAGGGTGACCCTGAGCAGGACAGGTGCCCCCAGACCCACCCTGCTGTCCCCCAGAGCAACGTGTGGGGCTGGGACAGGGCTCTGTGGCAGGGCAGGGGGACACGAGCTGCTGCCACCAGCCTGGCTGCTGTGACACAGCACCTTCAGCACCTGTCAGCCCTTCTCCAGACCCGGGGTGCCGCTCTTTGGGGTGGCCCTGCTGTGGTCACCCCCTGGGTCACACAGGCCATGCATGGGGCTCACTCCTGGCTCCACACTCATCCCTGGGGGAGCACCACAAGGGCTGGGGACACGGTGACCACGGAGAAGCCACCAGCTCCCAGGAGCTTTGGAGGAGCAGCCTGAGCTGGAACCTCACCTCCAGCACTCCCTGTCCCCCATCCCCGCGGGAGCACCCCCGGCCAGCAGCCCAAGCCACGCAGGGGAGCCGGGGCGGGACAGACGAGACAGAGCCCAGCAGGAGGTGACAAGGGTTTATTCAGGGGTTTTTTATCTCACGGCAGCGGGGTGGCGGCACATGCAGATAGGGCCCGGCCCGGCCCGGCACGCCTGCCCACCCGGGGGCTGATAACGGCACGGAGGGCACGGGGGCGCCCGCAGCACCCACCGAGGGTCACCCCTGGCAAAGGAGACCCCCGGGAGGGACCTGCAGCCGCCCTGTGGCACGGGGTGGGGGCAGCGAGCTGGGGGTGCAGGACCACCAGAGCCCCCGCTGGCAGCAGTGCCAGGCTGGCTGCACACACTGAGCCGTGCCAGCCACGCTGAACACGGGCACCGGGACAGGCTGGGGAGGGCACGGGCCAGCACAGGGCTCTGGGGCACTGTGGGGAGGACTGGCACACACGGGGACAATGTCCTTCACATTGTCACAAGGCAGCAAAGCCACTGGCCTAAGAGGCAGAGGGAGGGAGGGAGGCAGGGGCAGATGCACAGGCTGTGCTGGAGGAGCCTGTCCTCACCTCAGTGTCCTGCTGGTCCCACACCCACCTCTGACCACCACTCTGCTTGAGTAGTAGTGGGTTGGGAAGCGTCACAGCACCTGGGGACAGCAGGCACAGTGGCTTCACTGCCCTCTCAGGGGATGGGGGGCTTTGGCACAGCGCTACTTTTTGGTATTTGTAGTGGTGAGATCTCACCAGGGCTGAGCTGGGCTCCCTCTGTCCCCTGGAGCTCTCCCTGCTTCAGATCCTGTGAGGAAAATTCCCCAAGCATGGGAGAGGGCAGCACCCACTGCTAGTGCTGGATTGTCACCTTCCCTGGGGAAATGAGTGCCACCCACCCAGCCTGGGCAGGGCTGCTGGCACTGTGGGGGCCCTGGGGGTGACACACAGGGACAGGGAGAGCCAACCACAGGGACAGCTGTGGGCAGAGGCAGGGCTGGGACAGGGCCCAGGAGGGTCACTGAGAGAGGGGCAGGGAGCCCGGGGGAGGGGGGGTCTTGGTTCTCTTCCTAAAACTCCCCATCCCAAACCTCTGCTCCAAGTCCCAGGTGCTCACCCCAGGGCAGAGAACAGCAAGGCACAGGGACTGCAACATCAGACAAGCTGCCAGTCATAACTGGGGATGGCATTGGCCTGAGACAACACAAAGTTAATTAGAAAATAAATCCTCTCTCAGCTTTGGAATAAAAAGAGCAGCAGACAGGACATGCATCTTTCTGGCCCTACAAAATAAGGCACCAGTTACAAACGAAACTCGGATTGTCTTTGATATAAAAGGAATTCCCATGTGTTGAAGGCAGTTGATGTCTGAGTGCATAACAGGGAGTGATCTTCACTAGCTTTGGGTTGGCCAACCTCATTCCTTGGCCTCGGTGGCTTTCTGGAACAGAGGAAGCTGCAGGAGGGGAAGAGAGAAGCTGTTAGGGCTGCAGGAGGGGGAGGCAGAGCACTGCCTGCACTCTGTGGTGGTCAGGGCTGGGGAAGGAGAGGCTCCCTGGGAGGCTGAAAGCTTCCAGGGAAGTCCCTGTGCCCAGCTCACCTTTGTGAGATCCACACCAGTGATGGCACGCACGGAGTTGGGGATCTCAGCCAGGAGACGGTTCACATCAGACATGGTGCTGCCTTTCTCTCCACTGAGAATAACGATCTCATCCACTTTGGAGAGGGGAGCAGACACTTTGGCAGCGATCTGGGGAAGCAGGGTGAGCAGAGTCAAGGACCTGCTCAGCAGCTCACTGGGAAAGGTCCCTACAGGGCCTTGCTGTGCCCCCAGGAGACCTAGCCCAGTCTGGGAGCCCCCCCAGCGCACCTGGAGCAGGGGAAAGCTGCCCCCTCCTCACCTCAGGCAGTGCATCCAGCACTAGAGCCAGCTGGGCAGCTTCTCCATACTTCTGGAGCGCTTCTGCTTTCAGCTTCAGCCCCTCAGCCTCGGCCATCCCGACGGCCTCGATCACAAAAGCCTCGGCCTCTCCGATCTTGCGGATCTTCTCTGCCTCCGCCTGAGCCAGGAGGATTTGCTTCACCCTGGCAAGGGAAAGGCAGCCCTGCAGCAGCCTGGATCCCTGCAGAGAGCCCAGGAGCTGGGGCTCAGGGCAGCACTGCGCTCCCCTGCCCGGCCCAGGGCAGGGCTCACTCACTTCTCGCCCTCGGCGATCTGCTGGATGCGATAGGCCTCGGCCTCGGCCGGCTGCTTCACGGTGGCCGTCAGCTCCTTCTCCATCCTCACCACCTCCTTCTCCTCCACCTCAATCTGCTTCTTGCGCTCCACCACCTCGATCTCGATCTCCTCCTGACGGATCTTCTGCTGCTCCCGGGCGCTCTGGAGCTCGTAGGCCAGCTGGGCCTCTGCAGTCTGCACATGGGGGAGAGGATAAGAGGGGTCAGGGCCATGAGCTCGGGTACACAGACATAAGGACCCCAAAACCAGACATGACTCCTGCTATTGAACCTTTTCCCCGTGGTGACACCCCAATCCTCAGTGCTGCTCTTCCCACAGCACTTGAGCCAAATCAGCTCCAGGTTCAACCCTCCCCATCCTTTCCTGTTCTCCAAGTCCCACTGAATTGCTGCAAACAGGAGAGGAATCTGCTGCAAGCTCACAGTGACACACAGATCTGGGTTTTCCATCTCCAGCTCTCCTAACAGATGCAGGAGGAGGAAGCTGACAAGTCCCAGAGCTACCAACACCATCACAGACCCTCCAGGGAACAGCAGTGGGCTGTAGGATAGTCTCACCTTAATGTTGACCTCCTCAGTGAAGGCAGCTTTCTGCAACTCAAAAGCCCGTTTGGAATCTGCTATTTTGGTATCTGCCATGAACTTGACATCCAGCATTTCCTTCTTGCACTCTGCCTCCTGCAGAGAGGGAACAGAGAGCAGAGCTTCAGGGCATGCAGTTGGAGCAGAAAAGGCTGCTCCAGGCAAGCCCAGCACGTCTCCAGACTCACCCGAATGCCAGCATCCCGCTCAGCTTCTGCCACTCCAATGTCTGCATCCCTTTGGACAGCTGCAATCTGAGTCTTCCCCAGGGAGCTCAGGTAATCCACTTTATCATAGACATCCTGGGGAGGGGAGATAAGTCATAACCGCTTCAAATGAGTGACTCCATCTTGCTCCCTTTCCCACTGAAGCTCAGTGTGGTCAGGGCTGGGTCAGAACATGTCATGTCAGCTGCTCCAAACAAACAGGGAGGGCAGGGAGAAGGAGGCCATCCCGACATCTTCCCTCACTCCCAGGAGGCTGGGTTATCAGCCAGCTCTCTCCATGAGCCTGTTCACAGAGGCAGCTACCCCGGTGCCCTTGGCCCAGCTGCCTGGATACAGGACATGCTGTGGCGGCTGTCATGGAAACTCCCGGAGGGCTGGGACAGGCTGTCAGCCTGAGCCTTCCAGCTGCAGCAGGGGGGTCAGGGCCAGGCTCTCTCCTGCTGCTCCCACAGCTCTGCCTAGAGCAGTGCCCAGCATCTGGGTGTACCTTGATGGTGAAACTCAGGATCTCGATCCCCATGCGACCCACGTCGGGGGCTGCCACCTCCCGCACCAGCTTGGCAAACTGGTCCCTGTCCTGGTAGATCTGCTCCACTGTCAGGGTACCTGCAGAGGGGAGGAAGGTGAAGCACTTTATTTGGAACAGGTTAACCCACAAAAATGTGGGTCTAAGCTCAGCAACATCCTTGTTGTCCCTAATCTCTTCAGGCCTGGGCTCAAGGGCGTAATCCTCTGTCACAGCAGTGGCAGCAACATCTCAGTCTCACAAGTGCAACCACCACCCACATGTGCTACCTGTGGCCCTTGGGGACTCAGACATCTCTCACTGCAGGCACCGAAAACTCATTTATCACAAGGCCCAGCCACGCAGAGGGAGCTGCTGGAGGGGAGATGCCACCTCTGCAGGCAGCACAGGACGGTCCCGTGTGGCTGTGTGGTGGCAGCGATACTGCTGGGACCAGCCAGCTGAGAGGGGACAAAGCCACTCGAGGTGCCTGCAGGGGATGAGCCCCTCCATACCTAGGATGGAGCGCAGGTGTCCCTCCAGAGTCTGCAGGACCACATTCTTCACATCCTGCACGTTCTTCCCCAAGAACTGCTCACAGGCCACAGCCAGGAGCTCCTTCTCTGTCATTATCTTCACCTAGAGACAGGAGACAGAAGCAGAGGGGCTGAAGGTGCCTGTCCAGGAGGTGCAGGCACCCAGCAGCAGCAGCAGCAGCAGAAGCAGCAGTACCACCACCAGGCTGCCAGGTCCCCGTGCTACCGATGCTCCAAGGGACCACGCTGAGCTGTCCCCACGCTGAGCTGTCCCCACGCTGAGCTGTCCCCACGCTGAGCCAGGCCACTGGACCAGCCCCTGCTCTCTGTGCTGCTGCCCAAACCCTGACAGCAGCTCAGTGTGGACCTGCTCAGCAGCGGGGACAGAGCCTGACCCTACCAGACCCAACTCACAGAAATCCTACAAAAACCCCTGAAACAGCAGCTCAGCCACTGCACCAACACCAGTCAGAAGAAAGCTGGCTATTAACCACCCCTGGCCAAACCCCATTTTGTTACCTTCCTCTTCCTCCTCTTTCACTAGAACTAATTTTTCTGACCCCAAAAAGACAGAGAATGAGAAAGAGTGCGGCATGCCCAAGGAGCAGCTTGGGAACAGGGGTTCCATTCAGGGTTCCCTGGAAGGAGAGATGAGACAATAAGGCCACTGCTTTGTCCTGCCTGTAGCTGGGAGCTCCCAGACATCCTTTGCAATGACCCTAATGTGCCAGGACTTGGCTGCTCTGCTCCACGTGGTCAGTGGGGTGACAGTCCCCAGAGCTGGGACACAGCCACCCCAGCAATGTTTTTACCTCCCTTACACCAGAGCCAGGCCTAAAAGTGCCCCCATTCCAGCCAAGCCAGGGTCTTACAATGGCCCTGCTGGTCACGGGGCTGCTTTTTAAAAGCAAAGTGAATTTCAAATCCCTGTGGGGTGTGTTAGGCAGTGGAGTTCTGTGCTCTACAGCACCCAGCTACAAGGAGGGCAACCCACCAAGACAACAGCTCCTGGTGGCCATGGCCAGTCTGAGGGCTCAGGCAAAGGCTGGGCACAGGGACATTCTGTGTCTGGCAGCACCAGAGAGGGAGCAGGTCCAGAGCAGCCACACAGCTCTCTGGATCCTACAGCACCCTCTCATGGACACAGCTGGGCTGGGCAGTGCCTCCTGTCCCACAAGGAGCTGGTGGCACCCTGAATCCTGCTCCAGGGACCTTGACTGAACCTGGTTCTGAGATTTCCAAAGCACAGATGCTGTACAGGGGCTCTCTGAGAGTCCCAGTGCACACTATTGAGGGATTCACAGGCTACAGACCTCATCCTGATACCTTCTAGCACTTCCAGCTGCAAAAGCAACACAGCTCTCTCTTGAGAGTCTTGTCTGACAGCCCTCACACACAAAATCATCCCTCCAGAGCCAAACAGCAGCACCTGGCCCAGGCAGTGCCAGAGAGCAGGACAGCTGGGACTGACTGTCGTCTTCTAAGGGGACAGGAGGTGGGCCATGCCAGACACAGTGAGCTGGCCAAAACTCACCTGCCACAACCCTGCCCCTTGTAATGTTTAGAAACACCAACCCAGGCTGAGTCTGTTTCCTACTGCTGCTTCCCAGACTGGCTCTCCCAGTCAAAATGTCAAACAGCCTCAGGCAAGCATGGCAATCCTCTTCTGCATTGTCCCCAAAGCCTCTTGGGATCATTTCAGGGCTAATTTCACAGTGGTTTTTCTTGTCCCTACACGCCAGGCCAGCAGTGTGCTCTTCCCACACAAGGGGGAGTTGGGAGAGCTGCTCTGGAGCTGCACCCGGGAGTGTGAGCCCTGCACGAGGCTCCTCTCACAGCAAACAGGAGATTTCTGCAAGTATCAAAAGCAATTAGACTCAGCAGCGACATTTATGGCGAGCATCTGCCAGCAATTCCACCTCTCCAAACAATCCCCACCCTCGGGAGCTGCGGGGAGGACAGAGCACAGGGCAGGATGTTCATTAGGAGAATCCCTGTGGTACTGAGGGGCAAGGAATGATTCAGCCTCTGGATAAAGCCAGCCAGCCTCCACTGCTGAGCTCTGGCCAGCCCACGGCAGCTTGGCTCTGCATGCAATACACATCCCAACCTCCAAAGCAAAGGCTGCACAAAAGAAAGCAGAGTTGAGCAATTTGTGCTCAGCGTGTTTTGCAGGGTTTCAGGCAGGGCACTGCGACACTCAAATGTCACTGCCATCAGAGGGAGAGCCCTGGGCTGGCAGGGGATCAGAGAGCCTCCATCCAGCAATCCCCTGTGCAGGATCGATGCCTCCACACCCTGCTCCAGCCAGCTGCACTCGCAGTGAGGGGTGAGCACAGAGAATCCAATTAGCTGCAGGCTCAGGAAAATGCTGCACAAGGATATAGAGCCCAGCATGGCCTAAGGGAGCAGCATCCCAGCACATCCCAGCACCCAGCCAACACGGGAAGGAGGCTACTGGTGAGCACTCATTACATCCCTCCTCATTACATCCCTCCTCATTACATCCCTCCTCATCCTTATGCACATTAAGCACTTCTATCATTGCAGCAAACACTTTAAAAGCTGTTTCTCTAGGAATAATTTGTTGGGTTTTTTTTTCCCCTTTTTTTTTTTTCCTCAAGCCCTTAACAGAAAAACATTTGCCTCAAAAAGTGCTTCTGCAGAATTAAGGTAATCTCTGCCATGCACATCCCCAACAGCCTTGAGGCTGCTTTCTGTGTGGCAATTCCTTGGATCACAGCTTTAAAATTAAATGTCAGTGGAAAAAATGAACAGTGAGAAGAGAGAACAACATGAATGAAATGAACTGGGGTCTGCATTTTTAAATCAAGGCACTTGGTGATCCAGCCCTCTGCTACCAGACCATTTTGCAGGAAGGATTTCCCAAAACTAGGACAAAAGGGAATGCTGGCTTCAAAGAAACACCAAATACAGAAGGAAAAGCCTACAGATTTAGGAAAAAATTGTGAAGGAAGACATGGGTGCACATATTTTTGCCAATCATGCAAAGACCACTGGGGTTATGTGACACCTTAGCAGCTAAATGGATATCAAGGACTGGAAACTAAGTGAAAGATGGATATAAAGTATTGAAAAATAGAAACCAAGGGTGCTGGATCCATGAGGGATTTTCACTCAGCAGCTCCCCTTGGCTCCAGAGCTCCCCACAGGGAATGTGGCAGCCACTTGTCCTGCAACAACACACCTGGACACACAGTGACCACAGCCCTGTGTGCACTGAGAGCCACTCTTGGTTTGTCCACCCAATTGCAGAATGAGCTGTCAGGAGTAATTTTCAATCACAGCATCCAGCTGCCTATTGGAGGAGCCAAATTCCCTCAAAAACTAACATTTCCCTCCCAGCATCTTCCCCAGGGCAGGAGCTGGCCCCAAGGACAGGCTGTACCAGGACAGCAGAGCTCAGGCTCCAAGAAGTGCAAGGTTTTGGTGTGCTGCCACAAGCAGCAAAAGCAGGTTCTTACATTTGAAAAAAGCTGTAGAGAATAAAAATTCAATTCCAGCCAAAATTTTACACGCCAGTTTTAGTGCCTGGAGGGACTAAATTCTTTTTTTCAAGCTTTAACTCACCATGAAGAATTACAAGGCCCATGTGCTAACAATAACAATCCAAAGGAATATAATGCTCAATACCATCTCAGGAGGTTATGGGTCAGTCCTGTGGGGTCACACACAGCTCCAAGGGCACCACAGCACATCAGCATTCCACAAACACATCAAGTCACCCCCACACGCCTCATTTGCCACGTGGACAAATGAGACACCAGAAAAAAATGATTCTGGGAAGAGAAGTCACAACCCCCTTCACCACATGGAACATGCTGGAGCGTGTTTGTACCAACAAGGACAATGTGATTTGGTACAAAGGTTTATTCCAGAGCAGCTGGCTTCTCTCCCTGGACAACAGCAACCTCTTCAGAGGGAAAACCAGAGGTTAGTTAGAGACATGCACTCCTGAAATAATGTTTTGGAGTTACTGTACCTGTGCCACACCTGTGACAGTTATAGCTACCCCCTCCGCCGTCTCTACGTCCTCACACCTGGGCTGTAACGTCATTATCTCTAGGGAAATCCTGCCAAAAAACGTAAAATGTTTGCACATTTCCAGGTTACACACACTCAGCTCTTCCCTTTGCATCTCCTGCCCCGGGCTACCTGCTGCACTCATCGCAGGTAATGCAAGGCAGGCACTGAATGCAGCCAAGGGACCACGTCTGTGACTAGAGACAGACAGGGCAGTGTGGCCAAGAAACAGATTTTCAGATAGTATTTAAAGGTAATTTATCGGCAAAGGCTGGAATCCAGACTGGAAATTATCCTGTGGCCCTTTCCCTCCTGCTGGGTTAGTGAGGAGACAGAAGCTGCAGCACTGGGACCCCAAAGGGCCTCTGTCAGAGGCTCATTGTGCCACGCTGCCCAATGCCATGGCAGCACAGGGTGGTGTCACTGGTTTGAAAGCACAGCACAGAACTGGGATGCTTCCACCCACCTCACATGAGTGCTGGTGCTTGGCAGAACCTGACACTGATGCTGAAGAAGCCCTGGGTTAGCCCTACCACAGACCTACCCCCTGACCTGGTTCACCTCTCCCTCTATTTTTCCAGAGTCCCGTGACCCAAAGATGGAAATGAGTCTCCAGCTCTTTATGGCTGCACCTCTAGAACATCAGGCACCCAGGAACAGATCCTGCAGCTCCAGAGCTGTCTCAGTCACCCCAGGTGGGCTCAAGGTACTTTGGTCAGTCCCAGCAATCTGCTGACAGGTCACAATTTGGTAAAACAAGGAACATATTGGGCTGTGGCAGGTTCAAGGAAGCCAAGCCTGGCTCCTGTATCAGCCATAACGAGCCAGAAAGATGTTGGGAGTCAGGACAGGGAGCCACGGGGCAGAGTTTGTGTCAGTGAACATCAGGTCAAACATCTGAACCATGAAGGGGCTGCCCTGGGCTGCTGTGTGCACGCTGAGTTGCTCCAGGATTGGCTGGAAGTGCTGAAACCTATCCTGCAAGTTCTGCCTGCCTTGGCCACTGTCCTAATTAAACTGGCACACAAAGTGGGAGCTGATAAAACACATCCCACTGTCCAGGACATGCACAGGCATTTTTTGCCATGTGTTCACAGCTTTAATCAGATACTGCAGGATTTCAGCCTTCTGAAGGCCTAATCTAGACTTGGAATTTAATTTCCAAACTGTGCTGCTTCTTAGTTCTGTTCACAGGGGTATTTAGTCATTACTGGCTCCTAATGCCAGTCCTGTGCAACTCATCTGAGGTCTCTGTGCTGTATTTTCAAAGGTGACAACATCCAAAATGGGCAGGGTCTCCATGTGGAGGAAAAAGGGCTGAGTGGGAATCCATAGCAAATACTGCAGAGCCAGGCACAGTTGCAATTTTGAAATGGCACCAAATCTGCCTTCCCACCTGTCCCAAATCCTGTAGAGAATCCAACCTGGCCTGCCTGTGCCTCCACACAAAAGTGTGCCTCCAGATGCCCTTCTGCTCTCCCCCAAGCCCCCAGTGGAGACAGTGCTGGCAAGGAAAGGGTTACAGCAGGAGCAAATGTTAGGTACAGCAATGCTGAATTTGGAATTTGCCAGGAATGTACCTGCCTGCATTACCTATGAACTGTGGAGTGCCACAGAGCAAGTGCTGGAGATGGAGAAGGAGAGGAGAGGAGAGTATGGAGATTTCAGCTGTCCCATTAGAAAACCATTTGTTTTTATGTTATCCTGCTGCTGCTGCTGCTGCTGCTCAAAACTAAATAAACAGTTAGACAGGGTGTTAGGAAGCTGGAGGATTATTACCTGTGCAACCCCTGTTACGTACAGGGGGACCCCCTCCGACGTCTCAACATTCTCGCAGCGACAGAGGATGGTCAAAACCTCCAAAGACACTCTGAGCAGGGAGGAGTAAGGGTAGGACAGCAAATACACAGAGCAGTTACCACAGAGTAAGACACTCCTTGCAAAGGACAGACGAGACTTTCAGGTTTCAGCTTTTTCCCTGGTCAGTTTGCCTTTCTCCCACTGCCTGCTCCCAGGGCTCCAGAATCAGCTTCCCTGGTCATGGGAGGGAGTTTACAGCATCCAGCAGTTCTTTTTAATGAGGATAAACAGGCTGGGGGCTCGTCCCCACCCTGCACACAAAACTGTGCCATCCTGGTGTCAACTGGAGTTCTCTGTTGAAGTAATCCTTGCACATAGAAAAATTCCTTTTGGTAATAATCTAGATGCTTCTATGTCAGTATTAAAGAGAGGACAGATAAATGAAAACACCAGGGACCTGGCTACCCACCCCTGGCTAAGGCATTGAGGAGAGAAGCTGCTTCCAAGTGCTGTCCTGGGAAGCTGAATTAGCACCATTTGGCTTCCCCAAAGGCATATTAGACCGCACTGTCTCTCTCACTGCTTTTATTTCTGACCCCTAAACAGGGACAGCTTTTTTTCCCCTTGTTTTTCCCCAGTGCTCAAGGTTGCAGCAGGATAAGTGCCCAGCACCCTGCCAGTTCTAACTGTTCCTTTTGTTCCCAGGTTAATGCTACCTGGCGGGATGCCGCTGACAGCAACACAATTGCTCCTGTCTCTCTTGCTTGCAGCACTGGCAGTTCCAGAAAAAATGTCCTAATTTCAGAGAAGGAAATCTGTCTCACTCTTCATGTTAATGCAGTGGGCTCCATCTGGGGCACAGCTTACGGCATGCAAGAAAGGAGAATTAAGCCCCACATCCCACGGCATGAACGGGTATGGATTTTAAAGCAGGTTTGTTTGGATGCTGGAATTCCTGTCAAGAGCCTCATTTGCTAAATAATGGCCAGACCTCTATCATATAACAGCTCGTTCCTGGCAATCCAGTTCTTGGCCCTGGATTCAGCCTATTCTTAACTTAATAAATCAGCCTCCCAAATGTGTCTGATCTTCTGCACTGGGCAGGTCAAGGTCCTGCACTGCTCTTTGTGCTTCTCACAGAAGAAGAGGAGAAGTAAGAACTATTTGTTCAATTAGCAGTTCTCCCAACAAGATGTCTCACAAAAATTTGGGAATGAAGCTTGTCTGGCTCCAATGCAGCCCTTAAACGGTGAGCCCACAAGCTGGGCTTTTCCTTCCTCTCTCACCTCCCATCATGTGCACAGTGAGGGCAGCCACATGCTCACTTTGCTGGTGGCAACACAGATACAGGGAAAAGAGGCTGGAAGAGGCTGGAAGGGTTAACTACAACCTCTGGCCATCACTCAGTGTAAAACTCAAAAGTCACATCTTTATCCTTTTCCCTGTTATTTTTTTACACAAATGGAGGAAACCTGTATCAGTGAACATGAGGGACATACTGGAAGGGAGCATTCCTACACATCCTAGACACAAAGAGCCGTATTAGCAGGACAGCAGCACTACCACAGCATGTCAGTTCAGAGACCAGACTGTAAGCAGCAGCAAGCAAAATCCACGACTGAGGAAAGGGAGAGAAAGGAAATCCCATGGTTTTAAATGGGAACAGTCTGCTCCCAAGGTGACAGCAGTCAGCAGATCTTTACAAAGAGAGACTTGAGGAGCAGAGGGGGGCACTGGTGCACTGCAGGCCACGAACTGGTTTGTTACTGGGTGAGGGGTTGGGCCATACTGGGCAGAGTTTGGCTCCTCTTGTAGACACAGAGGCTGTTTGAAAAGCACTCCAGCTGAAAGCATGTGATTTCTTTTTTTGTGTGTGTCTTTTGCACTGTGGCACCCAGCTGTCCCCATGCCAACAGCCAGCAAAGAACTCCTGATGCTCATCCCTGGTTTCATACACAGTGCTTGATACAGTGCTCCTAAAAATACTGCTGACAGCCCCACTGGGATGATTTCGCCAAATTCCCACTCCAAAAGCCCACAAATAACAGGGGTCTCCTTACCTTTGGGTGTCAGTAATGCACCACCAAGCCCAGGCCCAGCCTCCATACACATATTGCTTCTCATCAGAGCCACAGCAGCCACCTGCAGAGAGCACAGAGACATCAGGATTACACACATGCACGTGCTCTGGGACAGGGAGTAACTTACAGGCAGAGGAGTTCCTCCTCTTCCTCCTCTCCATGGGCTTCACATGGCAGTTTTCCCAAGGCAACCTTTTTTTGGAATTGTCTTATAAAGTTGGAAAATAGTATTTGTATAATTCACTATGACCAACAGTAACACACAGAAAGGGACTGTATGCCAAACCAGGGCTTTATTTTTTCAGGCCTTTTAGCAACTAGAATCAATATCAGAAATCCACCTCCTTTCCCTCACACTATCTCAAATTCCCATAGAAGCTCTCAAACCAGAACTGGAAGAGAAAAGAACCTCTGAGCTCCCAAAAACCACCTCCTAATTCTGGCTTGTGCAAGTAGCACAGTGTCTGATGCTTTGATGGTCAGAGCTGGATGTGCCCAAGGTTCAGGCAGCCTCCAGAACTCTTCTGACACATTTAAGATTTGATCCTAGTGAAGGCAGAAGATGCTGTCTGGATTTTCATATCTTTGATTTAAAGAACACGACACCTGCTGCCTTTCAAGAGAGCACCCTGCCAGTGATCAGATTCATGGCTGGGAAGGGAGGAGCTCTGCAGTTCCCTGGCTCGGACCAGGGCTGGGAGCTGCTGACTCTCAGGCAGATGGAGCCAGAATTCCCTCTCTCAGCTGCTCTCCACAATCACTCTTACTACAGCAGTGCCCGAGGGCCTCAGCAAGGCGAGTGCTGTGCAAACACAGCAACAGCCAGCTCCAGCCCTGAGGGACAGATCTCTGCAGGCAAGACAGAGCAGAGGAAGAGCAGGAATGCAGAAAACAGAGTGGCTCTGGGAGCTTTGGGTTGTGGGAGGGGAAAGGGACAAGGATGAAGCCAGCAGCCCTTTCAAGAGGAATGACCAGTATTGTTTGCATAGGTCAAAATGAAGAGCAGAAGCAGCACACATCCTGGCCAGCATGCCTGCAGGGCCCTCTGACTGCAGGAGGGGACTCTGTCCTCCTTGTTCTCCTCCTCTTCTTGCTCCTTCTCTTGCTCCAGTTCCCTGTCATTTAGCCATCCTCTGCCTACTTCCAAACAGTCTGCTTCCAGACACTGGCCACACACTGCCTGCTTCACTGGCTTCCATGCAGTGTTAGACAAACCAGCAGATCTGCCCCACCTACAATTCTTGCATTTCAGGAAGAATTAAATGCAAAGGGGAAAAGGCTTCACACCCTTTTTCAGATCTCCTGTGCTGCACAGCCTAGAGGAATACTCTCCTGTCACCTCTGAGCCAGCCTTTGGATAGCTTTTTCCTGTAGCTGGAAGGGGATTTCAGCCAGGCAAGCGTTGCAGAAGCTGATGATACAACATCCTGCAGTAACCACAATGCCTTTAACATTTCTTGGAGGGCGTCAGCCCAGTTAGCTCAGCCTTTCAGCCAGGCCCTTGTTTTCCAAGAACAGGAAGGGAGGTGTTCCTGGCACTCAGGAAAAGCAGCACCACATGGAAAGGTATTTTATTTCCCAGGGTCTATGTAGTCTTTACTGAACCTCTGTTAATTTTTTCTTAATAATATCCTGAGAAAGCTCTGCACCCTAAACCCACCATTGTTACAGGAAAGTGCCTCTCCACACAGATGTTCCTCTTCTTCTGTAGGAAATGCAAGGAAATACCTTATTTAGTATCACACACAAAATGAGCTCCACATTTGCTTCCTGGTGCTACACAACACAGCTGCGGAGCACGGTCTGCTGAGCTAGATTATATGTCAAAAACTGTTCAAAGCCTAAAAAAACCAGGGAAAACTAACACATTAAGGAGGAGTGGGATGCCAGCCAGCTGCTTTCACGCATGCTGGACGTCTGAGCGCAGCAGAGCTCCGTCCTGGCAAGGCTGAGGAGCTGAGGGCTCATTTTCCATGGCAGTCCTGCCGCCTCTTTCTCAATTCTCAGGCAGCAAGTGAAAAAGGAACCAACAAAGCAAAAACCTTTGCAAGGCTAGAGAATAAACCCTCTTGCACAATGAGATCTGGCAGAGAAATTGCCTTTCCCAGCTATAATACGCCCACTGTTCCAGCAGACTGGGTCTCACAGTGGCTTCCACAAACATCCACGGTGCCGCATCCGGGGCAGTGTGCAGGGCCACAAATGGAGGATTCATAGCCAGGGAGCTGCCAGCCAGCTTGGCCTCTTCCCAATGAAGGGCTCCCATGTTCAAGCAAGAATTCCCAGAGCCAGGAGAAAGCACGTTGTCTGTTTGTTTGGGCTTTTTTTTTTTTTTTTTTATTATGAAATAAGATTAATCGCTTGGGGGTTGGTAGATAAAAGGAGCTCTCAGCAGATGCAGGAAGTGAGCAAGGAAGAACATGAGCCTCAACAGTTTTGGGGACACAGGGCTCGAAACATCAAAGCTGGGATGATCTGAACAAGCTCTGTGTTGTTTGCTCTCCCAGGTAACTCGGGCACTGAGTTACCTCTCTGGCAGGAAGTGGTGAGCTTTCCAAAACCAGGTCATGGTAAACAGGCTGCTGAGTGCAGACAGACCAGGAAAAAGTTGGTAATTGAAAACAGGTACTGACAAAAGATAATGCAGACATAGAGGAAGGCAAAAGCATGCATAAAGAAAATCACATCCTAGAGCAGGGCCCAGAGTAAAGTCAATGTCTGGTTCTTAGGTCTTGCTCTGTGTATAAATTAGGCTTTGTTCACATGCAGAAATGGTACAAAGTTAACAAAAATTAATTTAAAAAGATGCAGGGTTCTGAGTTGAATCCATAAAAGCCTCTGATGGTCACTGAAGCAGATGAAGGCAGATTACACTGGCTATCTTGTTCTGGATGTGATTTATATGAAAATGACTTAATGAGTAACAAGGCTATAGAGTGAGTTTAAAAACACATTTAATAACTCATCTCATAAACAGCAACTCAGAGAAGACAAACGACAATGAAGCTACACAACAAAATCACTGAGATACTACCCCAAAATTCCTTTTGGAAACCAAAAGGAAAGGTCTGAGGCTATTGTCCACCTCCACCTAACAGGTTTTCCAAAGAGTAGTTTGCAAGTCCTGGAGATTTAACAAGCACATGACAAGGGAAATCTTGAGCCCTATCACATTTAAAAAGGTGAAGAAGCAGCTCCTGAGAAGGAAAGATCCCAGATGAGCTGGGTAAGGGCCCTTCTGAGCACTTATGACTTGAGACCAGCTGCAACACTGCCCTCTCAGCAACCCCTGAGCATCACAAGCAGTGAGAAACCAACTGTGGGGAAAGAGTTTTGGCTTGCAAAAATGACAAACCAAAATCTACAGGAGCACTCAGTTAAACCTGGCAGGTGACCACCAGTGCCACTGCAAGTTTCCTGCACGGCTTGCCTGGTGCAAGAGGTGGAACACCCCAATCACAACCCTGGAAAACAGTTTGAACTGAATGAACTGTATGAACACAGGGCAAAACCTCCTGAGACCCAGCTGAAGCTGCCTGCTCCTTCCCACAAGCTCCTATTTCTTTTGAGGCTGAAGAACTGGAGTTACACCATCAGTGTGAGGGTTCAGGTGGCTCTTGCTGCCCACCACATCTTTCCACAGGACTTGGCCTGGACCTTCTCATTCCACTTTCATGCAATAGACTCTTCTCACCTAAATGTAACTTTTACATTTCTCCTTCCATAACTGCACTGGGTTTTGTTCAGCCCATTGGGTCAATCTCCAGAGTTTGTTTTGATCCTGATCCAGCTCTTCAAAGCTCTCGAACCCATTCCCAGCTCGGCCTGCAAATTCAATAAGCACATTCTCGATTCCATTATCCAAGCCAAAACAAGGAACTTACTTGATAAATTCTTTCAGCTGAACAGTGAGCTACTGTCAAGTTTCCTGGCAATGGTCCTCCAGGAAGTTTCATATTTATTTCATAATATCTGAGAAACCAGTTCCTTCTTGCACTGTGGACTGTAGGTCTCTTGCAGGAAGGGCTTCAAGAACCTCAAGAAATCCTTATTTCAGGCTTTCAACTTAGAAAAGTAACATGAAAATAACACATGAGCAGTTCTTGAAGGGGTAAGAGGGATGCAATAACAGGATGGAAGAGCTTAGAGCAGTCCTGGAAGGGTTACACACCCCTGACTGCTGGCATGCAGCAGGAAATGTCTACACAAGACTAGAATTAACTGCTAACTCTTCTCTGACAGACACCAAGGAGCCCCAAAGGGTGTTGCACCAAACTAAAATTTGAGAAACTGGGCTGGAGCATATTTCTCAAGCTGATTTCTGCTCTCCTGAGGAGGAATCAGAATAGCTGAACATGGCAAATACCTCTACTGGTCTTCTCGTAGGTGTTACAAGCAACATACTTGTCTCAGTAGCCTCCTAGGAGATAAAGTTGGGTTGGCTGGGTTGCACTCCCCTGATTTTTTTCCTCCTTTCACTCCCTAAACTTTTGCTGAAGTAGCAGTTTGTTCTGACACAGGAACAGGGAGGGCTGTGCCCACTTCTCCCATCACGTATTTCCAGGTGTTCCCCTCAGAGCTCCTCTGCTGCAGCCCTTGCCAGCCAGAAGGGAAATGCTTCAACTGTAGAGACTTAGGCAACACTGTTTGGTAACTGTTAGATGAATATGGCAACTATAAATACAGACTTCCTTATTGTGACACCGTGGAAATATTATAGCGCTGTATTTAAAATCAGCAGATCAACCCTTAGCCACAAAAGCTGCATTTAACCAGATTTTAACCCAAACCCAGCATTTCACAGCCCATTTGGCTGGTGGGAACATTCAGATATGGGGATGAACAGGTACTTTGTGCACCTCCCTGAAAACTCCACCAGCTCCAGCTGTGCTCAGAGTGGGCCCAGATGTGCCAGGCTCCTGCCAAAGCCTCCTCAGACCTTGCACCAAGAAAAGTCAGACCCACAATCTGGGGAGACTCAAGGCTCTTCCTTACAAATCCTGGGCTCCACAGCTCACGGATGGATCAATCAGCAGTGCAGTTTCTTAGAAGGAGGTCGGTGCTGCTCAGCAGGGGAAGCACAGCAGCGCCAGCAGAGTGCTGAGCTGTGCCTGGGAAGCAGCTTCCCAAATAAGGCTAAAAAGCTCCACGTTCCCAAGGCACAGCTGGCTGCTCCTGGAGCACTGGAGGAACTCGAGTGTCTCACAAGAAAGTGAAAAGAAAGAACAACCCTCCTCAGAAAAACCCACATGCCAGGGCAGGCCCAGGACTAAAGACCAAGTGGCACAGGATGAGTAAAGAAAATAAAGAAAACCCTCCCACCAAGTGAAGTCGGTCAAATAACTACCACACGACAATTCAAGACTGCATGCTAAAAGCCTGCCTCTAATAATATTTGGTTTATTTAAATTAATTTAACTAAAATTTATTTTATATTATTTTGGCTTATTGTTAATTATTATTAGTTTCTCTTCCCCTTCCCTTCTCTCCCTAAATCCAGCTTAGTATCACACAAATTAATGCTGTCCCACGAGGTCCTCCTTGCTTTTCCCAGAAGGAACATGGCTCAAGTTCCTGGAATTTCAATGGCTTGGAGCTACAACCTCTCACTAATGCACACAGCACAGAGGAGCTGCAGGGCCCTACAGAGCCCTCAGGATTCAGCAAGTATCTGCAGACTACACTGGGCAGCAGCTGGGAAAAACCAGCACGGTGGCAGCTCCAAACCCCATCCCAAGTGGCAGAACCCAGGGTGATCTCTGCTCCCTTCCCAAAACGCAGCTGCACTTTGGGGAGTGTCCTGGGCTGGCTGCTCCTGGAACTGCAAGCAGATGCCACAAATTCCTGCTGGCTCATCCTGGAAGCTGTGCTTTGTAACAGAAGCAAACCCAAGCTTTGAGACTAAAGGGCATCCCAGCACACCTAGCACAGCTTGCCATGAATGTGGCATTTCACCAAGCAGTGCCAGTTTTGACAGGGTTCCCTTTGGAGGGAGGCACAGCATCAGCTTTGGATCCCACTGGGAACTGCAGACCAGGAGAACTGCAAGGAATTCTGCTGCTCTGGGCAGCTGCTGGGTGGGGTTTGTAACTCCTTAGAAGCCACCAGCAGAGTGGGCATATTTGTTTCCAGAACTGCAGCCTGCTCCTGGCATCTCCTCAGGAATTCCCGTAAAGGTCTGTCATCCAAGAGAGATGAACTGATAACAGATCAGCCACAGCCTGCTGGAGGCTTCGGCTCTAAAACCACAATAACACAGTTGCAAGTGTGGCAGAGCTGTGACTGGAGGCACATCCTTGATGTTCAGATGTGTTTTCTACCGGTGCTCATTACCTTGCAGCTGGCCTCAGTCTGCCACAGAGGGAAGCTCCCAGCCCTCGCATCACCTAACAATAATTAATCCACTTACAATTATGAATTAATAATAACCCTGTCTGCACAAAGCCTGGTCCATGCCAAAGAGCAGCCTGGAGCTTCAGCAGCAGATACAGGCTGAAGCAGCGACAGGTTGAATCAGACATGAGGGATTGGGATTTCACTGCTGGTTTGTTTAACCCCAACCTCAGTCACCTCAGTCAGATGCTGGTGACATTCCACACGTCCAGTGGGCATCACCTGCATCCAGTGCCAGCACCACCGAGAGTCCAGGTGATGTTCTGGTGAGGAAGCTGCAGCAGGATGTGATGGATGAAGATGGGCACTGCAGGGCATGCCTGCAGCGCCCTGCCCCGGGAACAGAACAGCTTCCTGCCAATGCCAGCCAAAGCCTGTTTGAGCTCTGCTGGTGCCAGTGCTGGACATCACCTGGAATCAGCAGCTCCTGCCGTGGCCGCACCTCGCCCGCTGCTCTGCGCTGCTGGGACCCTACCCCGGAGCCTCAGCTCCATTACAGCATCTCCCATCTCCCTTTCTATTCCCAAATCACTCAGGGCCCCTCCATGACAGGGATCCCTCCTAGAATCCCTCGGAGTCCCAGGACCCCTCAACTCCCCCTTCCTTGCACACCCCATTACAAAGACCCCCTCCAACTCCCACAGGCGTTCTCCATGACAGTGTCCCCCACTGACAGGGACTCCTGAGAGTCCCCTCACAGACAGAACCCCTCAACTCCCCCTTTCCTTGCACACCCCATCACAAAGACCCCCTCCAACTCCCACAGGCGCTCTCCATGACAGTGTCCCCCTGACAGGGACTCCTGAGAGTCCCCTCACAGGCGGGACCCTCCGATTTCCCTCTCCCAAGAGGCTCCATCACAGCGACACCCCCCCAGTCCCCCCAGTGATCGAGACCCCTCAAAGCCGAGAGCTCCCTCTCAGCCACGACCCCCAAAGCCCCCTCCCAGGGCACTACATTAGAGACCCCCCCAACCCCTCAGGATCCTCCCATGGCAGGAACCACTCAAACCCCTGACAGTCCCCTCACAGCCAACACCCCCAACTCCCTGAGCGTGCCCTCCATGTCACCCCGCAGCCCCTCTGTGCCGGCCGTACCTGACACCACCAGCGCCTCGTTGGGCCCCACCGTGTGGCAGTTCCCCATGACGGCCCCGCCGTCGGCCGCCCCCACAAGCCCCCGCGCCTCGCACGGCGGGGGCGCGGCCCGCGGGCGCCGCCATCTTGGGGAGGTCGGTGCCACACCCCGGGGGCGGGGCCGGGCCGGGCGCGCCGCCATGTTGGGCGCCGCGTGCGCGGGGGGAACATGGGGTGCGTGCGCATGCGCGGTGTGCAAGGGCGGGGCGTGAGCGTGCAAGGGACCGAGTGTGACGGTGCGTGGGTGTGCAAGGGATGGGGTGTGTGGTACTGCGTGTGTGTGTGACACTGCGTGGCTGTGCAAGGGATGTGTGTGTGATACTGCGTGGGTATGTGTGACACTGCGTGGCTGTGCAAGGGATGTGTGTGTGATACTGCGTGGGTATGCAAGGGTTGTGTGCATATGACACTGCATGGGTGTGCAAGGCAGGGTGTGTGCCCTGCAGTGTGCGTGCAGAGCCGGGTGTGCTGCTCTGCACACCCACACTGTGCACACCCGCATCCCCTTGCACACTCACCGTCACCCTCCCAGCTCTGCTGCACACACAGGCCGTGCTGGGCGTGCAAGGCCGCTGCCCCTCGCTCACCCCATCCCACACCCACACAGGACCCCCCGGGCTCCCTCATCACCATCATCACCTTTATTGCGCGGTGGGAGCAGCAGGGCCCTCCCCATGTCCCCCCAGGTGTCCCCCCGGTGTCCCCAAGGCCAGCAGGCGCTCGCTGCCCTCCCAGAGCTCCCGTGCCAGGCGGTCATCGCGCCCCGCCGGCCATGGCACCCGGGGGCCGCCGTGGGTGAAGTAGCGGCCGCTGAAGGGCTCGAGGCCGTCCCGCGTGGCGCAGTCCAGCACGGCCTGAGCGCCCTCGGCTGCCTCCAGGAACAGCAGCCAGGCCAGTGGCACCAGCAGGGCCTGCAGCCACAGCGGAGCGTGCCGGAACAGAGAGGTGTTGACGAACCCTGCGGGAGAGTGGCACGTGTGGGGTGTCCCCCTGCATGTCCCAGAGGATGGGCACATAAGGGAGATGCCACAGGCAGCATGGCTGTGACTGTCCCCAGGCACTGCCATGCTTGTCCTGGCTGTGCAAGGCTGGGCTGTGTGGGTGTGTCCCAGGTGAGGACAGGTGCAAAGTGAAGGGACAGGAGGGAAAAAGGGAAAGAGGAGGATAAAGAGGAAAGAGGAGAAAGGAACATGCAAAGGGACACATGAAAAAGGACGTGCTGTATAAATAGATGTGTTGTGCAAAGGGACACTGTACAGGGAACACTGTATCGAGGAACACAAGGGGACAAGGTCCAAAGGGACATGGCAAGATAAGGGACACGCCATGAAAAGAGACACTGCACAGGGACACATGCAAAAGACCACACCATATAAAGGGACACATGCAAAGGGCCACATCATGCAAGGGAGAGATGCTCCCCGTGCAGGAATTCCCATTGAAGAGGCTGCAAAGCCCACAGAGGGACAGCACTGGACACAAAGGTGATCTGCAGCTCACAGACACCAAGGGTGGCTGGCTCCTACCTGGGTGCACGGCGTAGCAGGTGACCTGCGTGCCCTGCTCGCGCGTGGCCAGCTCGCGGGCGTGCAGCACGTTGGCCAGTTTGCTGTCACAGTAGTCCTGGAAGGTGGAGAAGAGCCCCGAGGGCGGCTGGCCCAGGCGCTCGGGGCGCAGGCGGCCGGCGCAGTGGGCGCTGGAAGCCACGATCACCACCCGGCTGGGAGCGCAGCTCCGCAGCCGCTCCAGCAGCAGCTGCGTCAGCAGGAAATGGCCCAGGTGGTTCACCTGGAACGGGAGGCTGAAGCCATCCTCCGTCGTGCCCCCGGCGCTCACCCCTGCGGAGTGAGGAGGCAGTGGCAGCCTGCGGTGGGGCCTGTCCTGCGGTGCACAGGGGGTTTTTTGGGGTCCCAGCACTCACCCGCGTTGTTGATGAGGAGGTGCAGCTGGGGCTCCTGGCGCAGGAAGGTGCTGGCAAAGGCTCTCACCGAGCGCAGGCTGGCCAGGTCCAGGTGCATGAACAGCACCTCGTTGTTCCCAGTCTCCTGTGGGCACAGCGGGGGCTGGGGCAGGGCCTGGGGCCGTGCCCTGCCCTGGGTGGGGGCTGGAGGCGGCCAGGGGCAGGGGGATGCTCTGGGGACTGGATCCAGCCCAAGGACTACAGAGTGCTGGGACCCTCCAGCATGGGAGGCTGCAGCCCCCGCCGTGGTACAGTGTGCCCCACCCTGGAGTATCTCGGGGTGCCTGGGGATGTCCTATGGGGGTGTCTGAGGGGCTGTTCCTGGGGTGTGCCATGGGGTACCTGGATGTACCCATGGGGGTGTTTTGGTGGTTAATAATGTGATGCTTAGAGATGTCCTGTTGTGTGTCTTGGATGGTGTCCAGGGGGTGTCCAGGGATGTCTCTTATGGGCATCCCTGAGCTGCTGAGGGGATGCCATGGCAGTGTCCTCAGGGTGCCCATGGAAGTATCTGGGGGTGTTCATGTGATATCCAAGGATGTCCCAGGGGGTACATCGGGGGTGTCCTGGAGTTGCCCGTTGGGTGCCAGGGGTACCCTGGAGGTGCCCTAGGGTTCGGGGATACCCCGTGGGTGGGAATGCCGGTGGTTCCCGGCGGTGCCGGCGCTCACCCTGCGGATGCGGCTGGCGGCGGCCTCTCCCCGCCGGGCGCTGCGGGTCGCCAGGATAACGCGGGCCCCGCATCGGGCGAGCTCCAGCGCCGTGGCCGCGCCGATGCCGCTGCTTCCCCCTGCGGAGCAGAGCGCGGGGCTGAGCGGGGGCCGGGGGCCGCAGCGGGGCCCGTCCCGGCTCCCCGCCGGTCGCTCACCGGTGACGATGGCGGTGCGGCCGCGCAGCTCGGGGCGGGCGCGGGGCCGCGGGGCTGAGCGCAGCCCGTGCCGGAGCAGCGTGTACAGCGCCAGCAGCAGCCCCACGCCCAGCAGCGCCCACCCCATCCCGCCGCCGCCGCCGTTCCGGGCAGCCCCGGGCCCGCCCCGTTCTGCCCGCCCCGCCCCGCTCCCGCCTCCCCGCCCCGGCGGGACGGACCCACGGGCGGACGGGCACGGGCTGCGCGGCTCCAGGCCAAGGCAGAGCTGGATTCGTGGCGTGGTGCGAGCAGAGACGGAGAGAGGGTGAGTGCGGGCCCCCCATCAATAGCCCGGGAGAGCGGTGCTGCCCCCAGAGGTGGGAGATCACAGAACCTCGGGGGTGGTTCTGGTGGGAAGGGACCATCGGAGGTCATCTAGTCCAGCCCCCCTACTCAAGCAGCGGCCTCTAGAGCGCTGAAAACTGTGCCTGGACAGCTGAGTATCTCCAGGGATAGGCAATCTGCCACCTTTTGGGGCAGCCTGTTCCAGTGCATGGTAAAGAAGGTCTTCCTCATGTTCAGGTGTAACTGCCCTTGCTCATGTTTCTGCCCTTGCCTCTCCTTCTATTGCTCAGCACCCCTGAGAAGAGCCTGGCTCCATCCCATCCACTGCCACACTCCCTTCACATCGATATACTTGAGAATAAGATCTCCTCAGTCTGCTCTTCTGCAGGCTAAACAGGCCCAGCTCCTTCAGCTTTCCCTCATACATGAGGTGTGCCAGTCCCCTGGCCTTCCTGTTCACCTTCAGGCTATGTCTCTCCTGTCCTGAAGAGCCCAGAACTGGAAACACTTGAAGTGAGGTTGAGCCACGATGAGTTGATATCCCAGCACATTGCAGGGGTTGGACTTGATGACCTTCAAGAGTTCCTCCTACCTCAACCAATTCCATGATTCAATCACCTTCCAGTCCTCACCCTCTTCCCACAACATCCCAGGCAGGACACCAGGGTCCTTCCATGCCCCTCCAGCCTTGACTCCCAGCTCAGGCTCCTCTGCAGTCAGACACTCTGGGGAAGCTCCAGGTTGTGGTGACACGAGTGAAGACAGACAATCGAGAAAACAGAATGTGAAGTATTTTTTTTTTATATACAGAATACAGGAAAGTTTCTGTAAAGTCTAAAACGTTACAATTACTATGTACAGTGGAACTAGCTGTTCTGCTGCGGGGAGGTGGCAGAGAAACAAAAGAGACAGACAGGTTACGACAAAGGATCTGCTACAATAGACAATTTGAGGAACGTCATACCACATGTAGCACTGTACACAGCTTTAAAACATTGAAAAATGCCATCACTGATGTATTTACACAGAATCCAACACTTTTCCTTATCTGAAATAAAAAATAGGATGGACACCAGGAAAAGAACTCATTTCTCACTGCCCATAATACACAGTAGCTACTTGTAGTGCAACCATAGCAGGGAGGGATGGGAAAAATAACTGTGGGAAGAAGAGCGCTTCTTTACATTAAATAAAACAATGATATTGTATAGATTTGCTGTATGAAAACTGTATTTCTCTTTTAATATAAAACTATTGTCACTGGCACAAAATAGAACAAGTTTCTGATTATTTTACAACTGCATGGGAACTATCTGTCAGAGAGAGTCCTCGAGTCAGACAGCGGTCACCCCTCGCTCTGACGCGTCCTGCTCTCACTGCAGTTTTCCTTTTAAAATGAAATGTATAGTACAAATATATGTGCAAATGCCCCTAAAACTTGAGCAAAAAAGAAAAATTAAAAAAAGTTAAACGTTCTTCATTTCATGCAAACGGCGTGTGAACAGTCTCTGGGCCGACACAGAAAAATCCCACCTCGGTTTGTACATTTTTGCATTGTAAAGAGTCTGAGGGCATTTTCCTTGCTCCAAAAAGCTCTCTTCCTAAAAATTCCTAGGGAACTGAGTTGGACCGCAGCACGGGCACCTGGTGGGGTTTCAGAGAAAGCTTCTCCTCCAAGTCCATATCTTGTACTAAGGCAGTGTCCCCCTTGGGCTGTTTGGTCGCAAATTCGGTGATGCTGAAAACGAACTGCAGGCAGCCCAGCTTGATGTAACTGCCGTGGTGGAGCAGGGCCGTGCCCTCCCAGCCAGCCCCACTGCCCCCGATCAAACTGGAGCTGCTGGCTTTGCAGTTACAGGGTTTTCGATGCTGCCCTTGTGCCTGTGAATTCATCACAGCAGCTTCTTCATGCGCCTCCTCTTCCTGTTTTCTGCTTTTATGTCGTTCTGCAAAAGAATAATAAAAAAAGAAAAGGTAAGGTTTGGGCAGGTCAGCAGCAGCTTGTTTTCATCAGAAGGGGTTACTGCTGAGGTACCTCATGGGTAAGATCCTCCAGCCATGAGGGATTTCAGTCTGCAGTGAGCAGCTGATCAAAGGGAAATGGGAATCTCCTCACAGCCCTGGAGAGGTTGAGGCATTTACATATCTATTTTGGCAGCCCAAAAAGAGGAAGCTGATCAGGTGGAGAGCAGGAGTGAGCCATGCAGGGAGAGAATGCCTGCAGCACAGCCCAGATTTTCTCACAGCCTGGGAAGGGAGGACATGCATGGGGAAATGCCTCAGGCTGCTCCAAACTGGCTGCTCATCGAGACCTGGAGCTTGGTAACTCCTGCCCTGGAGGCTGGAGTAGGGTTTAGGTCAGGGCACAGAGCTCCCCGGGCTGCAGAGGAAGGTCTTGTGTAACCCCATCTGAGGGCTGTGGCAATGCTCCCCTTTGTGCAAGGGGTGCACCAGGAGAACAAGGGGCACCAACAAGGAATTGGTTTCCACCTGCTCCTGCCCCCTTCTCAATTAACTTTCTTGGTGGTCGTACAACACTCACTTATCACACTCTGCACTTTGGCAACAATACTGCTGGGAGGAGTGGGTGTCATCTTCTCCGAGAAGTCACATGAATACAGAACATTGTCCACTGTCGTCCCATGCTCACTGTAGTTCAACAGCTCGTAATGCTTTGTATTCTGGAAAGAAAGGGAGGAGGAGGGAATCAAGACATGAATTCACAGAATGGTTTGGGTTGGAAGGGACCTTAAAGACCATCTTGTTTCAGCCCTGTGCCATGGGCAGGGACACCTTCCACTAGAGCAGGTTGCTCCCATCCCCATTCAACCTGACTTTCAATACTGGTTTGGGGCAGGCACAGCTTCTCTGTGCAGCCTGTGCCAGGGCCTCACCACCCTCACAGGGAAACATTTCTTCCTAATACCCAATCTAACCCCACCCTCTGTTAGTCAGAAGTGCTTCTGCCTGTACACACCTCTTTGGTACACTAAAACACAACCCCTTCTCCTTGTTGCCAGAAGTGGTCAAATAACAGGTGGTAAATATCCTGCAGCTTCAGAGACCACCAACCTGATCCCCCTGCTCCCAGAACAACCAGCCTGCCTGCAGGAGCTGCTTTCTGGCAGAGAAGGAGGGCCAAAGCAAAGTGGGTTTTACCTACTGCACTTGAACCAACACATCTTTTGGGAACAGGATATTCAAGCTGATGCTCACAACAGCGAGCATTTTACAGGCGCACCTGATGGAAACTTGGCTTGAGAACTGCGCCTAGCACGAAGAGATGAGCTTTGGAAAGCAGACACAAGATGGCAAGAGGGATGCCACGTGCTGCAGCAGCCTCAGGACAGAGGCAGTCTGGGATTCACAGACCCTGTGCAGGCTGAAATGCCAGCAGACATTACCGTGACACGCAGCGTTACACAAGCGGCGTCACGCTCAGCTGAGCTTTGTGGAGGATGTTGACAGAGCAGAGAAGATTTCAGGTTAGCTCACAGAAATCACCTGAGAGCTCAAGACCTCGTCCCTCAGGGACTACAAGGCTTTAATCAAGTTACAAAAACTCCACATGCACATGGGAGTAGGTTTTGAAGTAACCTGCTGGACTGCAGAAGGAGAACCTGCAGAGAGAGCTGCAGGAAGGGGAATTCTCCCTCTCCAGAGTGACCACAGCCATGGAAGGGTCAAAGGTCAGTGCCTGGAGCCTGATTTATGTCTGATCACTGTGAAGAGATGCTTCCACACAGATTTATGATCAGGATCCCATTATTGAGTGTGTTTGATAGCTTGCAGGGCACTGGAGGAAGGGCCAAAGCTGGCTGTGGGTTAATCCTGGATCCTGCTCTGGAGCTGGTTGACAAATGGTGACATGAAAGACTCGATCTTGCTTCGAAGACTGTTTCCATGCTAAGAGACATCTCCAGCAGTGCTGTTACTGGCAGGCCTGCTGGTCTGTTTACTTCAAGAACAAACTAATCTCTGGGCTGTAGCTTAGTAGAAACTGTAGGTTTCTGTTTATGCTGTGAGCTTAACTGAAGTTTTAGCTAAATAAATAATTTATAGAGAACTGCAGATGCCATGAATGCTTTGCTCCTCCATCACACTTGAAAACGAGGGATTCAGAGCAGTTCCCTGGTATGTTCCAGCTGAGGTTTGATGTTGACACACGAAGTTTAGCTTTTATTAACAACACATTCAGATCAAAAAGTATCAGATCACGTCTATGTCCTTTTCTTTCCCTAGACACCAGCAGTGACAGTGCTGACTTGTGGCCAGTCCTTGCCCACAGGCAGTCAGAGAAATCCTGCTGGCAGAGCTCTGTGCTTCAGAAAAGGGTTTGACAGAAAATGCTGACACAGCCTCCACTGGAGTAATACCCAGCTCTTACTTTGTAGTCCACAAAAGAAGCACCACACAAAGACAACCTGCTGCCTGCATCTCCAGCTCCCACTGCCATGCACACCAAAAAAAAAAAAAAAAATAATAAAAAAAAAAAAATCACTCAGGCACTCACCTCATCATAGAATATGCAGGCATGTTTGCCAGACACATAGTTACAGTGACCATAGCTTGTAAGGCACACATCCATATCAGCTCCTGTCATGGGGGAGGACAAAACAGGCTCAGTTCATATTGGAAAAAAAAACCCCAAACTGTCAGGCAGCAGAGAACAACAGACAGAATTAAAGTTCAATTAGCAAAACAACAGGGGAGCAACTGCTTTTGTCCTGCTCCCAGGACTGCATGAATAATGCTTGGGTAAGCCACCAACAAAGTTTCAGTGGGGGAAGGGAGCCAGCAGCTCCACAAAGGTTGAAGAGCATTTCACTGCTCCTGGGTCTACCCAGAGCACCAGAAGAATCTAAGCAACGAGAAACAAAACCTGCAAGCAAACCATAACTCTCCTCTCCATCAGTCAGGCACTAAAACTCCAAGACAGCTGTTCTAGTTATGACACCAGGTGACAGAGCTGCCACCCACACAGATTCAGGCAGATGGGGGATTTCCACACTTCTTGGTAGTGCAGAATCCCACTACAAGCAGCCACAGTGAGTCTGTTTCCTTTGATACCACTTGGCAAAGACCTTAGGGAGGGTTCAGGGAGAACCACCCTGATTCTGAAAGGTCAGGGCAGGAAAAAGCTACTCACCTGTCCCAATGTAGAGGGTTCGATAGCACATATTGACTGCACCCCCCAAGCCCATCAGAGGATAGAACACCGCCCGGGCTTGCACTTCCTTTCTTTGCGCTGCAAGATAAAAAGAAATTACTTGAACAATGTTATCAGCTGGGAAAGCTGCTTGACCCCAGTGTCCCTAGCCCAGAAAGCACAGGCCCTAAGGAGGATGCAGTCAGCTTTGGCCTAAGCACCAGTTCCCAACCCTCTAGGAATGTTTGTGCATGAAAGCTTTTTGCCAGTAGAGAAAACTGCTTTCTCATAACCCACACAAGCCATGCAAATGGGGAGCATTAACACTGAGTGTGCACAATGGAGCCACGCTGAGGAACACACAAGCCTTCTACCCCTGGCTTCTTTCTTCATCTGTTCTACTCTGCGTAATCAAAGAGCTCAGTCTTTGCTCTCAAAGTGCCACTTAAAAAGAATTGGTGCTGGTGAATTCACCAACTTAACAGTGGTGATTTCATTTCTAGTGAAGCTGCAGGAAAAACACCTGGGCTGAATGGGGCTTGGCAGGGACAAACCCAGCTCCCAAGGATGATTAACTGAGTGGACTCTTTTACCCTCAGTTCAGTCCCTGTGACACACTTGACAATGGCTGGTCCAGGGCTAAGCCTCCAGAGCAGCTCCAAGTTCAAATCACACACTCACATGCCCATGTTAACTGGACAGAAAATCTTCAGTGGAACAGATACTGAACTCCACTGGGCCACACAGGCCTAGCCAGGATTTCAGCACTGTCTTTTGGAGGAAAATCCCTTATACACAGCGTTTAAGCCCCTCCTGATACCACATCTGCAGGACAGTGTTACACCAAGAGGGTGAAATCAAAGAACAGAACATGAGGATTATGAAAAGACTGCAGAGGTGCCTACATCAAGAATGGTGGCCACACCAAGTGGCATCACAATTTCCACCTCTGCCTGGTTGCCCTGCTTGAATCCTTTCAGCTGCCTTGCTCTGCAGGGCTCACTAAAGGCTTTGGATCTAACATTTCACCAGCAATGCTAAGCAGCCAGTTGGATGCATCATTCCTGCCCAAAAAGGGTGATGGGTTAAGACAGCACCAATCTGCCTTGAGAAAGGCAGACTGCTGAAGAATTCCAGAGCAGGAAGGCAGCTCATACCACAGCCTGCTGCTGCGTCCTCCAGCAGCCATCACAAGAAGACTGACAAAGCATTTAGGGAATGCTGTGATGCAGGCAAGCACAGAGCTTCAGAAAAAGATTACTGACTGACTTCCAAAGATCTTATCTGGGATATTTACCCCCAGGCCTAGCAGAGGGGGAGCAGAGAACTGCTTCCACAGCAAGGCTCTCCAGTTAGTGTTTGAAAGAAGATTAAACTGACTGGCTGCATGCAGAGGAACCCAAAGCCATGCTCACCCCGCAGCTTTAGGTGATACCAGTGGTAATAAACAAAGCCAAACTTGGGAATATGGAGATTTCCAAGAGAAACTCCAGTTGCTTTCCATTACTGGAATTAGTCACACGTAGTGGTTTCAGTTTGACAGTGACATTCTGAACAGGCAATGACAATGTCACACATATATTCTGTGCTCCACTTCCTCCTGTTCTTGTGTCTCTCCAGAAAGAGAGAGCAGGAATTTACAGATTTCTCTTGTCCATCTCGAAGGTAAAAGTGCAAAGAAAAGCCACCAAGAACCTGAGATGAACCTTCCCATCTCTTGCTAATTCTAAGATGAATAAAACACAACTTCACTACACATTTCCAGTAGAAAATCTGAAGGTACTAAAAGTATTCACATTGCTCAAATTTGTAAATAATTAAGTAGAGGATCCTGATGGAGTTTCTGGTCAGTGGATATCCAGAGCAGGGGGATGAGAAGAAAGAAAAGTGAAAGGCAGCATCAGATACCAGAAGAAGAGGGAAATCTCCTTCAAGGAATGGACAGTGGCAAATCTATGGCTCAACATAACCCAGCTATTCTAGAGCTGCTCTTACCTTCAATGTGGTTTCCCACAGGAGATTGCTGATGGGAATTGACACTGCTTGCTAGAGACTGAGCTTTGGGAGGAAAGAGCTGATGTATTCTCTGCAAGGCCAGAAACTTGATCAGCTGCTCATCCAGCATATTTATCTCAATCTCTGTTAATAAACAAAAAGCAATTAGTAAGTTATTCAGGGAAAGAGTGCAATCTGAGCTGCAGTGGATTTAGCTGTCCCACTTACAAACCTGCTGTTTGCTTCAACAGCAAAGACTTGACCAATTCTGCAATATCAAGACTCCTACCCATAGGTGAGCTATTATTTCACATCACCTCCTTGGAGAAGAGGGTGAGGATGGTGCCAGCCACAGCTGGAGAGCTCCAAGTGAGGCAGCAAGCAGAGGTTTGGGGCAACTAGGGTTGATAAAAGCTGAAAATCTGCTGTTTTGGCCCACAATCAACAGGTGGCCATTGCACCCCTTGGGACAGTATGTTGGGTCCTTCCTCTGAAGCTCTGCTACCTGCTTACAAAGTGCAGCCCTGTATCACAGAGAGCTGTAACCCCCTTAGAAGCTGCTGCAGGCTCAGCAATTTCCTCCTGAAGGCACTCTGCTAACATTTGCCATCTCTTGCCAAAGGCAACAAAAGGAAATAAAACCCAGGCCAGTCTAGGGGACTGACAGGAACAGAAATAAATTATAAAATTAACAGACCCACTGGAGTATCACCACTCAGGTGACTGCTCTGCCACAAGATCTATTGCTGCTGGACTTTATATCTGCCAGGAGCAGCTCTGGATTGCAGCTAGCACCACAACATGGCAGGGCTGCAGGTTTCTGCATGTGAATTCCACCTGGAAAGCAGCCCAGTTGTGATTCTTCCCCAGAAAAGCTTCAGGCAGAAACACTTCATTGGCCTTGCTGCCTTGGCAACACTCAGAGCAGGGAAGCATGTGACATATTTAAGGTAATGTACACCCAGCCCCTCCCTCACCTGACTACAACCCTGCTTTATCTCTGGAACTTTCCCTCAAGCAGAGATGGAATGCTTTAGGGAAGCAAACACACAGGGCTAGCAGAGATTGATGATGAATTAAATACTCACCCCCGTCCATAAATGCTTTCAGGGAACCAGTGAAGTCCAACATAGCTGCAGAGTTTGAAGTGAGTGATGAGGGTAGAGTTAAAGCGCTTCCTATGGATAAGGTGCTGGGGCTGACCTTACCATCTACAGAGAGAGTTGATGGAGAGAAGAGATGTCACTGTGACGTTCACCAGACATGCACCCAGCCCTCAGGCTGCCCTTGGCTGCCAAGCTGCTCCAAAATGACTCATTTTGCTCATAGTCATGCTTTGAAAAAGGCCTGAACTAGAGGCCAGGAGCTTTCTTCTGCTCACAGAAAGGCTTCTGTGTGTCTCCAACACAGAGCCAAACCATGGCTTCTGCCTCGTCTCCAGCTGCTGGAGGAATTCTTGACCGATACATTTAATCTCCTGCTCCCTGTGGTGACACTGGAAAGATGAGCACCAACTCCTAAGGAGCTTGAAGAATTTATTAAACCTAAGAGACATTTGCCAAGTAGCTTGTCTAGCTTTTTAACATGAATAAAAAGCACAACTGCCCTGGTTTTATTTCTACACTGTTATAAAGTCTGGGGTGCACATCATTGTCCAGAAGGAATGTGACAGTCATAAGCAGATTCTATTATTTACCAAATAAAATCCTCCTGCTTTGGAAGTGACCATGCAGCTGAAAGAGGCAGTGGCAAATGCCAGGAAACAAAACCCCTGTAATGTGTTGTCAATACCAGATCTTCTTGAGCTGGTTTGCTTATAACTACTAAAATTTATGGCAAAAAAAGTCATGAGCAATTTGCATTTTTGTACTCGGCAGCAAAATCTGCACACCACAATTTTTGTTATAAATATATAATCCATCCTGTTAGATGGAAAATTTAAATGTTTACACCTTTCCCAAGAGACACTGCAGCAAGTAATGATTTTGTAGAACACAAGCTTTGCACCAGATGCAATTATTTAACATCTTAAGTAACTGCAAAATTATGTAGGGCTTGCAGTCCTCTTCAAACCACAAGCAAGAAGTTTTCTATAACACAGCCTCATTTCCTCTACCAGAACTTCTCCCAGCCTTGCATTTCTAAGCAGGGCTTGGTCAATTCAGCAGCCTCAGAGTAACCAAGTTTATTCAGGAGGAGGCCAAGTACCCTGGGGACTGCTTCCAAAGGCGAGGCAAAGCTTACAAGTTACTCATTGAGGAATTTTAGAAAGGATTATAAAAATATGTTGCTCTGTTGCTTTACAACCACCAGACCTGAGCCACTGCACACAAGGCTGACTCTGAGCAGGTTGGAACTGCATGAGAAGTGACACACAGCTCTGTCACGTGCTTTTCAGTGACTGCTCCCACCCAACCTGCACAAAGGCTTTGCTGGTTTGTGTCTTAAGCTGGCATGGGGAGAGGGAAAATGAAGATAATGCCATATGTGAATGTCTATTCTAGCAAAATTTGAGCTGTGGGCAGTTACTCCAGCATCTGTCAACATCTTTGACTTTATGTTTCTACACTAAAAATGGTTATATGCACTCTATTGTATACCTTGCTATTATTTAGCAGGTTTTTTGGGTACAACTCAGGATGCATATCCAAGTCTGTAACTACCCTGTGTCAGACCAACAAATCCTAACCAGACTACAGGTTCCCAAGCCCACATTTCTCCAACATCAAGGCTGTGCACATGAAGACTCCAACAACATCTGCAGTAGGGGACACAACCACTGCCTGAACAGTTACTCTGGATTAGATCCCAGAGAGCTGCTCTTGTGAGGAGGACTGACTACCTTGCAATCCAAATGGCCATTTGAAACAAACCAATGGTTTTACAGCAGCGCTGGGGTTTTAAAGCAGCAGCTGTTGAAAGAGCAAGGCAGCAGCCAAGTGATATAAAGCTACTGTTGCTTTCAAGAATTCAACTGACCTACTATCCTGCTTGTCAGGACAGAGTTCCCCCCTCAAATGTAGGCAGCCAGCAAAAATACATCCCATGGCTCTTATAAAGAGACCTAAGACAGAGAAGACCTAAGAAATTTCTGCTGGCTCTCCACAGAAAGCCCAATTCCCAGTCAAACGAGGGCACACTGCTACAGCCTTGAGATTTCAAATGAGGTTTAGCCTGAGCTTTTCTCAGCCCTGGGGCCAAGGTCAGTGGCTCAGCACATACCTGAAGGTGGTGCTGGTGAACAGAATCTGTTTGTGGACCCAACAGCTGAGATGCCATCTCCTGCAGCCTGGGGAGGGGTGAGAGCTCGGGTGGCACTGAGCGGGGAGCCCCCGGCCCGCAGCTCTGCCGTCAGCGGCGGCCCGATCTGCGTCTGCACATTCTTCCTTTGCAAAGTGCTGGTGGTCTCCAGGCTGGCACAGGAGCTCGAGATGGACGTAGGCAAACTCGTGACCGGCGCAGATCCCCTTTGTGCACAGGAAACGGGTCCTGCTACGTTCTCTGTTTTGACAATGGTTCCAATGGTGTGGTTCAGAAGTCCGCAACTCGCTGGGGGCGTGAGGGGCCGAGGCCACGTTTGCCGATGAGACAAAACAGGGATTGTGTTCCCAGAGCCCGAGAGCCTCTGGGAGTCAGTCAACTGTGCTGAGGATTCGGATGAAACGCCATAGAAATGAGGCCCGTTCACTTTAATGTCGGAGGCTGTTGGCCCATTCGAAGTCCCGCAAGAAGAACCCTTCTTGGATTTATCTATACAAGAGCTGCAGTTAACATCTTCCTGTGACAAAGTTTGCTGGGATTGCGAGGAGCTCAAGGAATTCTGGGTGGTAATCCCTGAGGTGCAGGATGACATGGAATAGAGGGAAGGTGTGGGTGCCTTGTCAGCTGCCTGGTAAGGGTTGGCGAGTGAGCCATCTGCCACAATAACAGGCTTAATATCAGCCTTCTCTGTTTGTTCAGAGTCCCAAAGCGAAGTCATCTGCTTAGCAGATAAATGTTTCAATATGCTGCACTGGAGCGCAACAACACTACAGAGCCACTGGAAGGAAGAAAAAAGTGCAGGTTAGCTCTGGAGGCAGCAGTTCTCCAAACCTCTACAGTTGCTCCATCGTTCACCCAGTTGGAGGAAATCCATCTGCTGGCTGCTCAGATGCAGTGTGGAACTACACCATCTGCTCTGGAAATGCAGAGCATTTAGCATTTAGTTCCTTATCTACAATTAGGAAAAAATTTTGTCCAGAGGTATAAAAGTGCAACCAAAATTATGTACTGTTTATCTCCATGCTGGAGGTACGACAGAGAGGGACTGAGATTAAAGGAGGGAGGAAGGCAGGCAACATTTCCTCACTTCAAAACTCCTCCTTCTCTTCACTTGTTAAATGCTGCAACTCTTCAGCCTCAGGTTACAAACTTACCTTTCACTAATTTGGGCTTCTAGCCAAACACAACCCTCCAACTTACTCTATAGCATGTTGGAAAGAAATGCTGCTCTACCTCAGGTATAGGGAGTAGAAAGCTGGGGTGGAGAGCACTCTCCTTTTACACAAAGTGGAGGAAGACCAAAAGATTTATTCTAAGTTTAAGCTCCATGGTGGATGTGCACCTGTCACATAAAAGAAGCTTGTCTGTGCTAAAAAAGAAGGACTTGATTTCTCCATTGACAGCAACTTAACCTGCTCTTACACTGTGGAATCTGGCCAGAAGTTTCATACAAGATTTAAACACTCATTTGACCTTGATTTACATGCCCAATTCCATCTGCAATAAAAAGCGACCCAGAAATGGGACGTTAACTTATAAATAAACGTGTCAGAGAGCAGCCTTACATAATCAAAGTGCAAAGTATTTCCCCTCAGCCACGAAATAAAGATGACGTCTAGACAGAAGGCCCTCGACTCCACTCTTAAGGCCAGAGGACTATTGCACCACTTCCCTGAAGTGTCAAATGAGGAATTTTACATCTCACCTGGAAAGTCAAAGTGAAGTTTTAATGCACAAAGGTGTCAGAGTCAAGACAAGCTATCACTTTCACACAGGAGCCTGAGATTGGTTTCCTAGACAACTGCTCCATCACGACTGAAGTGGAAGGGGATCTTTGTACCAAAGCAACTACACACACACAGAGTCCAAGCATTTGACTTAATTTACCTCCTGTTGTTCTGTCTGGCTGGCTAAGTGCTCAGTGTTCAAAAGGTGCTTCTGCAAGGGTTCCTCAGGGATCCCGTTACAGATCAGCTCGCCATCTCTAATTGCTGCAGGCGCGAGTAACGGGGGTGGAAGCCGGTACTGGGACTTTATAGCATCAGGAACCTACATTGTGGAGAAAGAAGATCACACATGAGAACAATTACTCAAGAATGACTAGTTAAACGAAGTGCTTGATCAGCACTAAACTTTGCATTTGCTGCTTTTTCACCCAAAGGAACCCTGCAGATACATCAGAAGTATCAAGGACTGAGTACTTTAAATTGATGCAGCCATGCTGAAATTAATAGGTTTAATTCCCTTAGGCCAGGCATGACTTTGGTACAACATGGTGGCTACAGCATAAGAGAAATCATGAAAAAACAGCCAAGGGAACTCTGTATGGCAGTTTTCAGGCATCCTGGCAACAAACACAGCCCCAAATCTGACTGTAGAGCCACCTTCAGGAAGTTTTGTGTCGTACCTTCTATGCTTGTGCTAGATTTGAGTGCTTACTTGTAATAATTGAGTCTTATAGTTGAAGAAAAGAGATCTTAGATCCTACAGGTAGTGAGTGCTGACTCCCAGATCTCTCACCAACACAATCATTCAGACTGTCTTCTTCCTCCTGCCCCAAGGAGTATGCTGCTTTCCCTTCCAAACTAAAACACATACACAGGGGTTTTCACCCACCACTACTTGTTACACATACCTTCAGACCTTTCCTCTTCACTGACTGAAGAACTCTGCGATTCGGAGGGTGTTTCTTATGGATTCGGTTTAAGAAATCCACTTTGACAACGTGCTGAGATATGGTGTCCTGGAACCGGTCAAACACTCGGCACCGATTACTCAGGGTCAAGTTCTTCTGGTTCAGCTGGGTGATCAGATAATGCCACAGGAGTTAGGGATCTGCAGGTCACTCTAAGGCACCCTAAGACTTTCATAATGCCTTGTAGCACTGGCAGTACAGCATCAGCTCAGCTTTAGACTATTTGTTTCCTGCAGCACTAACCATTTCTGTTAAAGGGCACATTGCTGGAGATGAATACAAAAGCATTTAGAGGCCAAATAAGCAGTATCAATGCTCTCAGAAGCAGTTTGTCTGGGAAAAAGCTCTTTGTTTCAGCCCCCTGTTTCCTGAGTATTTAAGTCTCAAGTACACTGCTTTTCCAAAAATGAAAACTCCCTCTTGGAATGAAACTTTTTTGGGTTAAGCATGCAAAGAATTACTTCCCCTATTTGTAGCACTGTGCTGCTTTGTATCCCAGTTCTGGAAGCTCATCTAGATCTTAAAGAGTCCAGTCAAAAACTAGACAAGCTGTCAGTGAGCCACAATCTGAGCTGTCAGCTTCAGTTACAGGAAGGAGTTCCCCCATCTTTATATCTTATTGCAGAGAGCAGCATCATATTCCTTTGGAGACCGCGTTGCTTGCAGCAGGAGCTTTACAAGCGTTACAGGGAGCAATAAGAGCTCAGAAGCTGTTTTACATTTGTTGTGCTTTGTCCTTTAATGGACCTGCCAGGTTCCACTCCAGCATCCGGTTACCATACTGCAATCATAGTCCTGCTTACCACCACGTGTTCTATGTGATTTGGGCACATCCATCTACCCAGAGGCATGGCAGTAAGCGGTGGCTCCAGACAATCCATGTGGAACAGGAGTGGGCAATAATCACACTGGATTAGAGGTGCCACTCTGCAACTCCTGAGAAGAGAGAGCCAAGTCTTATTCTCTGTACAGAGTATAAATAGAACATTCAGACAAGCTTGGCTGACCACTTCAGTTTATCCTCTACACTGCTGTTTGCACCAAAAAGTAGGATTTCTGATTTGTAACTTGATCTGTATAGACCTTCTTTAAGACCCACTCGAGGCAAAAGCCTTTATTTGAAGCAAAATTCAGAGATCAAAAGGAAATCTCAGATTTAGGTAACTACAAGTTTCCTTAAGAGGAATCATGTGTGATGCTGGGACATGTACATCAACAAGATGTTCTCAGAACTAGTCTCATACTCCAGAAAAACAACTACATCTGAATCCCCAGGCTTTAAAAAAGCCTTTGCTCTATGACAAAGTCATCAGTTGTTCTCCACAAAAGCCCACCTGAATCCCCATTCCACTTCGAGAAATTCCCCCTGACTGGGTTTCTGAAATAAAGGTTTCACTTTCACTGACATTTTGAATTGGGATTGATCTATGCATTTTTTTATGCAGCTTTACAAAACCCATCAGTATTTTGTACTGGTTTTCAGATTTACAATTTCAGCACAATATTCCTATTTGCCCTGGGCTTATAAATCTCTCAGTAGATTTCTATTTCCTAAAGGTCACCTCCTCACACACTTCCTTCACAAACCATAAACAAACATCGCCATTTACCAAACCACCATCACTTTAGAATACTTCTTTGCAGAAAAACACTGAAGACAAGATGGCTCAATCTTGTCAATCTTCAGGCTACATTTCAGAACCCTTTACAGCTGGACCTACACTTGCTGTGGTGAACATTTGTTATTTAGCAAAGATTAATATTCTCCCATTTGTTTAGAGGATTGTAAGTAAATAATGAAGGAGAATGGAAAAGGAAACAGGTAATCTACTTTTTTAAGCAAAAACTTTGCTCCTGTGAAGGATGCAGCTATACTGAACAGCTTCCCTGGAAGAACAAGTACCTGTTGCATGTGAAGCAGACCTTCACTGGCAAGGGAACCAAACCATTGTGGTCTAACTCGTGTTGTGCTTTCTTGACATTCTTTCCTGTGGTTTCTTCCTTTCTCCTCCTCTTACTAGTACCTGAAAAGGAAATTTTAAAAAGCTTTGTGTTATCCACATAGCAGAGGTTTGTCTTCTGGTAGATACATATAATCATCTCAGAAAAGTCAAAGACTGCTGCTTAAGGAACCTCGTTCAACCACTAAATCTAGCCTTAAGTGACAGAGGCTGTCTTTAAAGACAGATATATTTCATACTTAGTGATTTCAGGGATACCCTATACATTTAGTCACTACTTTGTTACTATATTATTGCATCATAAATCAAAAATCAAGTATTTTGACAACTGATTCTTTTTCATATTGATGATCTAGTCCAAGGTGAGATCAACAAGCATCTATCACAAGTTCTGATGGACATAGTGTGTAGTTCCAGTCCCCACAGATTTGAAAGGCTCCTAGGTAGCTGGAGGAGAGCCAGAGGTACCTCTGCTTTCACCAGCGAGCACCACTGGAGCCACAACTGTCACAGAGTCAGAGGGCAAAGAGGAAAGATGGCAGCAGGATGCAACTGCAGACATCTTCTCTAACAGCAGACAAGGCCCTGCTCACCTGGAAGTGCTGTGGTGCAGGTCAGTTCATTCGGCAGCTGGAACTGCGTTGGGTTCCTTTCCATGGCAGCAGCAATAAGAAGCTCAAAGGGTCGCTTCAGCTGGGGCTGCCCACAGTCCATTTCTGCAATGGCAGAGTCATCATCCACGTCAATTATGTCCTCATCCACATCATTCTGTTCAGAGTTGGGGGTCTCGGTGCTGGCATTGGATGTGGGAGTGCCAGGCCGGCTCGCTCTCCTTTCCAAGATCCTGGCATGCGCATTAGCCCTGATGCTGCTGCTAGACCTGTCCAACAGGTCTGCGTCACTGGTGGGGGAGGTGGTCCTTTTCCCAGATTTGTCCACCAATCCATTTACCTGCCCCAGCTCTTTCTTCTGTTCTCGCTTCTGCACGACATGAATAGGCAGGCTTATCATGGAGGCCACAAACAAAGCACATCAACCTTGACAAAAATGCGACTGAAGACAAACAGCATCTGAAAACGCTTGAGCCACGCGCTACAACTTCCCCCTTGCAGTCATCAGAGCCTCGATCAAGAACAGTCTGATGGCAGCTAAGGTACAGGTGACACAACAGCTGAAGAGAACCAAGCATGGGGAAGAACATTACCATGTGTCTCTCCTTTCAGGGTAGCTATACTTGAGTCCAGATCAGGACATTTCACAGCATCTAGTCCTAAACATTTCACAAATCACACAACTGTTTACTTTGCTACCAACACTGAGAAAGTCCACAGCAAACTGTTCACTGTTGATGCACTTTACTAACCCTGGCACTGCATACAAGCCCATCAGGGGTTGAGAAGGTCAGCTGGAGAACACAAGCACAACATAAAAACAACACTCTGCTATCTCCTGATGACAGCAATCTTGAACAAGGTGCAGCAGAGGAAAACTATAGATTGCCATCACCACAAGATCCATTTTGCAACAGGAGGAGATGTTGCATGGCCTGGGATGGACAACTGTGCACTGTTCCAGCATCAGCCATATGGATGAACCAATCTACTCCATCACTAACATGGTCTGCAAAGGGAGCAAAGTGTTTTCAGGCAATTTTTAATACAGAAAAGTTGGGGATTTTCTCCTTTTCTCTCTCTTTTTACTTTTTTATTTGTTTTTCGATTTGTGACCTTCATTTCTATTGTTGGCAGATGGCTGAGCAGTACCCTGGAAACATAACAAGGCAATCACTTCAGGAACAAAAGGCTGAGCACACAGTTTTCTTCCAATCTGTTTTGGGTGTCACTTCAAGGGAACAGTTGCTAGATAGCTTGGTGCAGTTTCTAAACCCTCTGCTACGCAGCCCTATGTGGTCACAGCAATAAGATGTTTACATTGTGCAAGACAGCTTCCTGGAGAAAGAGCATCAAGGCAAAAAAAAAAAAAAAAAGACAAGCTACAATATTGCCCAATCATCTCCTTCCCATCCTGTTCAACAGCCCAGGAAATCATAACTCACTGTGATTTCACCCTCTGCTGATGTACAACTGCTGTGAAGTCACTCTTCTAAAAAACACATATTAAGTATAATCAGAGCCCTGATGGCAAAGTTGTATTAATGTGACTCCCATTCTGCCTGTAGACAGCTCACCTCCTCAAGCACAGGAGCATTCCCATTTCCTCTGTGCCTCAGCTCTCCCTCCTTTCCAGAAATGGGGGGGAAGGAAAACAGTTTAAAAGGCACAGATTGACAAGAAGGTATCAGACATTTCAGTTTTACCTCCTAGTAGTGAAGTTAAAATATCCTAAGGGTCTCACCAAGACCCCTTAGGTTTCTTTAAGCCCTTTCCCAACAAAACCCTTTGTAAACATGAGCACAAAGAAGCAGCTCTGGTTGTCTAAGTACACACGAAGGGAGAGGCAGGTATAAACCACAGGATTCAGGTTTCAGAGGGCCAGTTGGAAGGGCAGGGACTGTGTCTGTTCTGAGGCTTTACCTTGCGGCGCACGGTGCAGCGGTGGCACATCCACTCCCCCGGGGGCAGCATCTCCTCGCTGAGCGGAGGGTTGCTACAAGAGAAACACAAAGCAAAGCTTTACTGTTGTTTACTGTCATTTCTGGAACTCTTCTCACGTACACAGCCAGAGTCAGGGCAGCTCTGCAGTTCCACTCCCAGGCACTTCCTTTAATTTATGGTGAAGCTCCCTGGATTCGCTCTCCCATACATCCACTTAGCCAGACACCTCCAAGAAGCCAGTCTTCCATGACACCCATCTCAGCTCCACGGTTTCAGAGCACTCTCAGACTTGAACAGCAAAGATAAATGGAAGATTCACTGGTGTGCTTCACATATACCTCCCCCCACACCTCCTTAAATAACTTGATTACTCCATGTGAGACTACACAGATTCCTGTGCAGCAAGCACAGTCATACATCCTTGGATTTGCAGTAAGTCCAACTGAACGAGCTGCCATGAGGTCTACCCACCATCTCTCCATCCCTGGGCACGCTTACTTAATGGTAGAAACCACCTTCTATCTTAAGACAACCCAAATACTCTTAGAAGTGTCACCATTTCCAGCTTGCCTTGGCTACGAAGCACAGGATACATCCTACTCACATGGATCTGCACTTACTATAAAAGCTGTATCACAGTGAAATGACATTCTCATTTTGATGCTAGAAATAAACCAAAGCAAATTAGACTAAGGAGTAAGGAGGACTATTTTGAGAAACACTTTTCCTCAGTAAAAGGCAGAGCAGCATATGTTAGATGATACACTTTCCTTACAGATCCTACTACTAACTCAAGTACTTTCCAACACCGCTTTATCATTAAGATTTGTTATTTGAGCAAACTGCTGACTGTAGCAGGGAAAATGTACCTGCTGGCAAAACCCAGCCATTTACCATGCAGTGTGGCTTAAGATAATACTTTTAAAAGTTCTCCTGACTTTTGCTAGAGGCAGCTCTTAGCAAGTCTGCTCTCTTGTGCTGAACACATAGAGGCACTACCACAGGATCTGGAAGCTCCATTTCCCACTGACTGGGAAACAGATTTCAAGGATCCACTGGGACTGACTGGGTTACAAGGGGATCAAGAAGTACAGTAGCTTATAATACTGGCCCAAGAAAGCCACACAAGCATGGGAAGCTAGATGTTGGCTCATGGCAGGAGTCTCTATACTGTTTATTGCATCTACAAACACCCAACCAAATCCAAGTTAAGCTTTCCAGTCTCCAGCCCTGACAAGCCAGGGAGGATAAGATAGATGCATACTTGCTGGCTGGGAAGAGCTGTGCTTTGCAGCAAAGGGAGAGGCTGTCTTCCTCGAGAATCTTGCTCCTAGCACAGGGAAATGGCACAGGATCCCAGCCCAGGCTCCCAAGCCTGGACTGTGAAAACAAACACACTTCCTTTGTTTAAACAGAGTCCCGGCGAGCCTTGCCCCGAGCTCGCCCTGTGCCAGCAGTGCCTCTGCAGGTACTGCAGCCACCCGGGGTCACACTCCCTCTTGCAACACTGCGCCTGGAAGACTGAAGGAAGAGCACAGCAAGAACCAAGCTGGTAATAACCTCAGCATTTCTGGTGTCAGGCTCTGGGGAATTCAGTAGAGCCAACACATCTGGCAGCCATTTTGAGGAGGAGTGCAGGGTTTCAGAGGCCTCCGTGTTCCAGGCGCTCCAGAAACGCAGCACTCTGCATATATGCACTGACATACCTGCAGCTTATGTTTCTCATTTCCTGGAGGGCTTGGATGAACAAGAGATCAGGCTCTAGATGAGAGCACCAAAGCCTCCACTACTGGCTGCTTCACCTCAAATGCTTGGATGAAGCAGTAGCTCCCTGCCCCAAACTAATCTTTTGCCTAACAGAAGCAGGGAAGGGGAGGTGGAAGGAGGAGAGTAACAAATGATCCCCGTGTGCCTGCTGCAGCATAAATCCAGCTGAATCCTAAGGTGCATCCTGCATCAGCTCAGGTTTTACTCTTGCTAGAAAACGAGCTCTTAGATCTGCCTCTACAGCAAGTAAGGATTCATGTGGCCCATTCCCCTCTCCCCTCCCAACACCCCAGGGCAAAAAAACCACAGACTTTGATTTGTTCCTAGTGAAATTTCACCCTCTGAAGCTCCCGACGAGCGTGCCTGAACTGCTGGGAACACGTCTGCCCCATTCCGCCGTGCCGCCGTGCCAGGGATCCACGCGCTGCCAGATGCCTCCGGTTATTTGTTTTAACTGTTACCTCAATCTTACGCATTTTACAATGAAACAATTAATACCACCGCGAACCTCGAGAGATGCCTGGAAGAGTCAGAACAGGTTTCTTCTGCAAGTGTGTATGTTATTGTCCCATTTGCTGGGTTTGAACCATGAAATCCTACATACTCTGTACTATTAAAGAAGCATTTTAATGAATGCTGCTACCCAAAGGCCTGTGGAAGGAGGGGGAAAGATTCGTTTCAGAGCAGCAGAAAGGTTTTAGTGCTCAGATAAACCTCCTGAGGTTTTCTGCTCACTGGCAGGGCCTAGCTGCGATAGCAAGTGTATTAAAAGACTGATTCTGCCTCTCCTGGTTAATGAACTGTTCATCAAGGCAGCTCACCATGCTAACAAAGACTGATGAAGGCTGCTCCTGCACTGCTGGCCTCGCAGCAAGCAGAGAGCACTGCCTGGGTCTCAGCAGAAAGCCAGGGAAGCGCTAAAGAATGCTGTTTTAATTGACTAGGTATGACCACATTCTTCAACCTTTTACTGTAAGCATAAAAGAAACGGATTTTTAAATCTGAGCAAGATACTTGATCTTCATAAGCAAGGTAAGAATTAGCACTTTGGCAGGAGCACCAGAGCCTTTTTCTCCCTATCTTTCATGGGTTCATTAGCATGCACAGCTCCAGCCGCCAGTGTTTGCTGCCAACAGGACCTGGAATTGTACAGCTCCCACTTTATCTTCGGTTACAACACATCTCCTTTCAACTACACACCAGTCAGTTGCACTTTTCAGTACATTTTCACTAACCCTTCATTTCAGAAAGTTTCCCCTTCTGTCATCACAGACAAGAGTGGTGGCCTCTGCTGTTTACCTGGGGGGGTTTGGTGTGACCCAAATCAAACCTGCTCAGCAGAATGTGTTTCTGCATTTAAAACAAACACAGCTCTGAAAAACACAGGCTGACTTAAAAACACCTGGAAGACTAACTCATACAAAGCCTCTGAAAATTAAAAGAGATGTTTATCACTGCTTAGTCAAAAAGCACTACACTGCCTATGAAGTCACTTGCCATATAATATCTGTCTCATGGCTTTTTCTCAGAAAGTTAACTATCTCCTGAAATTCCTATCAGATGCATTGTCAAGCATTGCTCTGCCATGGTCAGAATGCAATGCTCTATCCTTTAAATTAAACTTAAATGGCTATGACAAAATAAAAAAATCTTCAAGAGCATATTAGGAGTTTTTATCAAGCAAACAATAGCATGAAGGCACTTAGCTTTTCAATTTCACACTCTGGGGCTCTCATACATCAGAAGCCTGTTGTCAAGTCTAAATCCTGTAATTACTCCTCACTTTGCTGACCTCAATAAATAGGTAAACAAGTGCTCCAAGGAATGGCACCTTCTCCAATACAAACTGGGCCGTAGCTCTCAAAGGAACCAGTTATAAGCAGACCTGAGGTTATTTACACACTGCATTCCTGGCGATCTTGCGTCAAAGGCACGTTGACACTACTTTTGGACCCACCAGGATACAGCCAGCTACCAGCTGGGATAATGGTGGCAGGAAAACAAACCAGTGCCTGGTGAAGGTTTCTTCAATAACTTCTCTTTCATGTCAGTTGTTTTCAACAATTGGACTTAAATATTTTTTTTCCTGTGCGGAGGAAAAACAGTAACACCATGAAAAAATGTAGGCAAACACATTTTTTCCTTCTCAGGAAACTTGATTAACTGACCAAGACTCAGTGACAGGATGATAATGAAGGATGCTAGATATGTTTGCCAGATAAGGGAAGAAGGCTTTCAAGTCTTCTATGGGACTCCTATTTATCCCTATGATGGATAGAGCTACAGCTGTTCTACCAGCTTCATAAAGAACAAGGCTCCCTGGCTTCCTACAGCAGGGCCTCAATGGCAGCTAAAACAAACCAGGAAACCAACCTCACTGTCAGGGCTTTACAAGAGCCCCATTGAGAAACGGGGAAAGTTGCATCATTTACAAATTCAGCTTTTTGGAACATTTTTACTGTGCCCAAGTTACATACTTCTGCTCACAGCTGCTCCCAAACCCGGCTGGAGGAGGACACCTGGAACCCTGAGCCTCTACCTTAGACAGAATAAAACCACACCAAACAAGCCAACAGCTGCAGCCTGCAGCACGTTCCTCCCCACCGCAACTCCCTTCCCTTCCTCTTTTACTCTTGCATCAACACAAAGCTTCTGAAGACAGAAGTCAGATTTCAATTACCTCAGAGGTGGTTATTAGGAAAACTATCAGCTCCCTCCTCTCCTCCACTGTTGTTCCTCAAACTATTCAGTGAAGTCTCCAAGTTCTGCTCATTAACATGGATAAATTGTGACACTCAGCTGTACAATAATCTTCCTGAAAAAGCCAAAGATTCTCAAGCACCAATGCAGAGACCACCAAACTTCAGATAAGCTCAGCATAATTTTTGTTCTTTACAGACCTCTAAGCATGACCTGATCACATTAAAACTAACAGTATCAGCAACCTTCTGGCCTCAATTAGGCTCACACTGTTTATAAGTTATACTTATTTTAAGCCAGCAGCACAATTCACATTACCTACAGAGCAGCACCCACTGTATTTTCTACCTGTGTTGCAACAACTCCTGAGGGGATCTGTGAAAAAAGCTTGACAGCAGGCAGCACAACTTTGTTTACACTGAATTGAAAGTCTTGACCATGGACATAAGAAGTTCTAAATTAGCAACATCCAGCAAGGACTCCTGGACACCACCAAATAGGTCAGGACATGATTCTTTTGGCTGCCACTATGCAAGGAAGGGAACCAAAATGACTGTTTCACAGATCACCAATTATCCCATCATCTGGAACGCTGCATGTGCTTAGTGTGCATCTTTCCAACAGCATGCCCAGAGCTGGAAACAAGGTTTCAGCAACAGACAGAAGACAGAAGCAGGATTAAAACACCATTATATGGGCAGACAGAGAGGAATAAGATGTGTCCAAGGAAAAATAAAAGTATGCTACACTGTCTACACGATGCTACAGGAGTGGAAGAAGGCTTGAACTCTTCAGGGTTTAAGTAGCAGCTTTGCTCGGTATGCCAGATCCCAAAATTTCCTTCACTGCGTGCTCATTTTTACTATCTAGACCCGCCAGTGTGTTCAACATTTCAAAGGCTTGGCCAGCAATGCCAGGCTCTGGCAGCAGCACCACCGTGCTCCTAAGAACCAGGTACCATTTCATGAGTGTATCATAAATGTTGTGAGTATTCTGTGAATTTCAGTGCCAATGAACTTATTTACTTGAATCCATCAAACCACTCCTGCTACTCCCATCCTGGGAAGAGAACCTCATGGAAGCAGGTGTTTATCTACCTTACCTCAGCTCCTTTCCTGTCTCTTCCCTGTGCCCTCATGCACAGGCAGTCCTGAAGTTCATGGGGAATCAGGGAAGTATCCTCCAAGGCAGGAAGCGGAAGTTTTTTGCCTCCAACCTGATGAGCAGGAGGGCCCAATAAACTGGATAAGCTGCATGTAAACATGTGATCACCTGATGTAATTAGTTACTTCTATTTATAGAAAGAACCTGGCCCACAGAGACCATTCCCTAGACAACCTGTTAGTTATTACCTTCATTAATGTCCAGCTGACAAAAAAAATTAAAGGAAGTATTGTTTTTTAAGATACCAAATTTCCACACATAGGTAAACACATATATAAAAACAAATATGTATTAAAGAGCATATAGTACCACCAGAACCGCAGTGAGGGTTTTTGATTATTATTTTTTAATTCGTTTGACTGGTTATGAACTCTGGTATTTGAGACATATTTGCCTAGGGAACCATCCAGCTTTGTATTTATAAGCAGAAACCATGGAAGTTGATAGAAGAATTGTTGAGTTTGAAAAATGTGGGTCAGACACAGAAATTCAGACATTTTGCACATCCTGACTCCTGTTTCTTTCCCAGGCATCACTCATGCCTGTGCTGCAGACAATAGTAACAATAGTCTGAATTCAATGTCCAGGATCATTATTAAGTGTTCAGGTCTTTATAGCACCATCTTCTTAACAGATTAGAAGTCATCTTCTCAAAGCAGGATGACACATAGGGCAGCATCAGGGAAAAGAAAGGAGGCTGAGGAACAACACAGCCCTGGTGAGAATCACTTCATCCAATTCTGTCTTTAAAGAACAATAAATGAAGAGACATCTCTGGTGGGAAAAAAAATAATCAAAACACAGGTCTGAGAGGTTTCTGAGAAGTGAACACATTCAGCCCCAGCCATACTGAACGTGTTCAAAGGAGACAGGGGTGAAAGGACAGCAGCAGTAAGGTGGAAAAAAGGAAAGCAGCACATCAGAAGAGGATGAAGGGCAGACCCATAAAAGCAAAAGCATGAATTTGTCTTCACACAGGCACAAGTGAAGTGTAATTCTGACATCTACATGTGGACTAGACTTTCCCAAGAACGCTGGGGAAGAGAGAAAAAAGAGCAGAGACAGAAATATCCAGTAAAAAAAAAAAACAAAACCAACAAAAAAAATCCTTAGAGCAGGGCATACATTCTTTTCTGCCTTTTCCAGATCACCTTCATATCTTGCTCCTGTTGCTATTCTAGACAGAGATCACTGGGAAGTTCACATGATGCCGTGCCCAAAGTCAGAGGCTGTACAGGCAGGTGTTTCACACCAATCACTAGCGCTTGCCAGAAATTCAGCATGGGGTTTTCAGCCTGCTAAATTGTATCCTCAGGCCAGTGCTTTCTGCAGGGTTCAAAGTCGGTAATCTCCAGCTCCATCTAGTTTGCTTCCAGCGATCGTGCAGAGCAGACGTCAGCAGAAATGGGTTAGAGTTGGGTTCAGGCACTCGATTCCCCCCAGCTGGCTGAGATGCTCTTTGCCTTTTGTGCTCAAGATCTGATATACCAACAGGAAGAATGATTTATACAACCTTTCTTTTTTCTTTTCCCCCCTTCATTTTTGGCTACAGGGAGCATTTACTCCATACCCTAAAAAGGTATGTGATTGCATTACAACTGGTATCTGTCAACCCCTTTATTAAAGGGAAGCTACAACACTATTTTTACGCAGCTTACAGAGTTACTGGATACTGCAGTGTTCCTTCGAGGAAGCTGGGCAGACATCTAGTGAGCAGTGGAGCTGGAGACAGCACAAATCGATTGCTATAAGAAGGAAAAGCCAGCTCTGACAATCTGTGTCACAAAAATCACAAGTCTAGCCAGTAACCTGACGTGGCAAGATGCTTTTTGCTTACACTCACTTCTTTCATACCCCTGTAACAAAGCCATGTTATATCCCCAGATACATTTGCATTTTCACAAGTCCGAGAGAACTTCCTGACTGGTTTTAAAAAAACAAAACGGGCACATCCTTCTCACATGATTTATATTCCAACAGGCAGCACTTCCTAAATATTCAAACTGTCACACTTGCTTTCAGGGAGATACACCTCCTTCCTACTCTGGAAGTAGCTGCTCCCTTTCTCCACAGCAAATTCCTGCTATTTGCTACTGACTCAAGGTTTAAGAAAGGCTGCAGAGCACAGGAAAAACTCAAGAACCTGACACGTACCATTGAGTCAGTCTGGCAACAAAAGCAGTTTAACATCCACTGGTGTGGGTCAATAAACGGAAGAATTTACATTAGTGTTGAAAAACTGTTTCAGTATCGATGTTACAACTGAAATTTCAAACTGACTCTGTCTAACACAGGGAAACACAGGAGCCCTGCTCTCCTGCAGGTGTTCCTCACACCACCACAACAGCACCTACAACCCAGAAAAGGCCCTTTTTTTTGAGCGGGGGGGGGGGATTCCTGGTTGGTCCTGATTCTTACTAAAAATACACAGTTCTGTCACTGACAACTGCACAGAGGCACTCCCCAGCCGGGGTGTCCTTCACACCCGGGCTAAGAGCAGCACAGCCGGATGTCAGACATGCCAATTACCACTGCTTCCCTTTTGCCATCCCACCTAAACAACACCGTGAAATGGAGAGAGACAGAGGAAAGAATTATGAGCTTTGTAAGATCTTGTGCAATAAACACAGCAGTCCCCCATTCCCAACTATCAGATCTGCTGGCGGCAGTACAATCTTAACAACACAGAGCTTGTATGTGATAAAAAGACATAAGGCAGCTAAAGGAAGGTGAATATATTTACAAGATAGTGCCAAGATCTCCATAACAAACAGTCATTAGCAGATTAGTATTATGAATCTAATCCAATTAAGAATTTCCTTTGCAAATGCCCGGAGGAGCTGGAATTCCTCTGGGAAGACCTTTCCATGTTGTGAAAGGCTCCCATGAGTCATGCCTGCAGGCTGACATACCAGGAAAGACCAGCTCTGAAGCAGCAGGAACAAAGCAGTGAACCCCACCTCGAAGCAAACAGCTGCAGCCTCCTGCTCCTGAGGAGTCAGTTCAAAAATGGACCTCACAGAGGCACAAAAAAAAAGATTTCTCAGTTCCACAAGTCGTGGTCAACATAAAACTGGCACTTTCCTAAGCCAAGGTACAAAAACACAGAGAATTCTCCTTGTCCACTGTCTCCCACTGTGCCATTTTTTAAACAGCTTTGGAACAATGCAGGTGTTTGATGTAACACCAGTCCATGTAGCAGACATGCCTTGAAGGCAAAGCCTAAATTAAGTAGCTAAACATCCCCCTCAACTTCAGAATCCCAAAGCCATGCTCCTACCACTGCACACTGATGTTGGGAACTGCAGCAGAGACCCACGGCTCAATCCCCAATTCTTGCCCACAGTGCTCAAACACAGTTTAACATGAGCAACATCCACACACACAGGTGAGAGTGGTGGTTTGCAAGTCACCCAATCACAAGTTCCTCAAATTCTTAATGTGAATGATTTGCTGAAACCTTCAGCTGAAGTCCATAGATTTAGGCTGACCTTATCTGCCTTTGCACGGAGAGATTTAGGACAAAATAAGGAGAGTGAAAAATCTCATTGGTACAACTTTGCTGAGCAGAGCTGCCAAGACTGATCATGTTACCACATCTGCAGGCGCACACGCAGTGACCCTCTGCTGCCAGAAACCCAGCCAGGGCAATCACTTCCTCCCGCCTCAGGATCCAGCCTGGGCCGGCCCCAAGGCTCCCAAAATATCAGAGCCAGAGATACATAAAAACAAAAGTTGGGGTTTTTTTAAAAGCACATACTTAAACCAATATTGTTTTAACAAAGTATCGGTTAAGATGGATACATTTAAATGTTGGGAACGGAACAGCTTACTCTGACCTTCAATATGCAATTACATAAACATTAAAGTAGGGGTTTGCCAGTCATTTACTGTTAAAAAAACGCAAACAAACAGAAAGCCTCTTACTAAAAACTTCCTTCACTTAAAACTACAAGCTTTTTTGAAGCTGTGATGTCATTCAATGTACTGAAACCCCCATTCCTAGCCACTATTAAGTAGCAAGTTTGCCTCTCCAGCACCTTCCGGGACATCCCCTACTCCTTGCAGCAAGAGATGCCTCAGACCATTTTAAGATTCACCTGAAACACCCAAGACAGCCCAAAATTACCATTAAGGGAAGGATTAACTGAGACAATAGACTGGCCATTGTTTTTCTCCCCTCACAGACTGCATATTCATGTAAAAACCCAAAGCTAGAACAAATGCCAAAGATAAAGCAGGGCATTTTAGACAGAATAAGGTGGGGAAAGAGTTATCGATGTCCTACCAGCCAAACACAACTTTTTTCCATTCTTTGTTCGAAGCACTAAAACAATGTGACTCATAGAAAATACCAAACTCTAGTTTAGCTTCCTCTGCTGCACTTTGCAGCTCTGTCACTTCTGTTCTTCGACACCAGCACTTGGGTGAAGACTGCCAAATCGGAGGGGAAATGAGCCAAACACTGCAAATATAAATACAAGGAGGTGTTGCAAAAAGTTTGATGGAGGTAGCAGGCCCCGGTACGGACAGGACACACTTCTCCCAGCACAGCAGTGAGGAAGCCCAGCTAAGAGGAACCTTTTTGCTGAGCAGGGCCACAGAACTGGCACTGTCGTTTACATAACTGGTCAGCTTTAAGGGACTGAGGTCACTCTGCCATGCCAGCAGAGCTGCACAGCCAGTGGCATGAGATTTTACAAGAGGGACTTGAACCGCAGCATTCAGCGAGGTTTGTGCTTTTGGGCTCCTCCAACCAGAAACCCGGGCAGGGAGACTTTAAAAAAAAAAAGAGAGAGAGAAAAAAAACAAACACAAAACTGTTCTGTGTTGGTTCTCCCTCCTGTTGTCACTCCCCTCCCCCAGCTTGTTAACTAAACTTTTCCTCTCCCGGGGATCTTTCTAATCCTTCGTAATGAATTTGCAACATCAGTCACTTTGCAAACCCGCTTCAATGTGAATCAAGTTTACTACAAGCTCAAGAAAACACAGGGAATTCTAACAATCACATTGCCAGGAGGAGGATATAAATGGGAAAGAATAGAAGTAGCACTGGAAAATTGGTTTTCAATCATGTAAAGAAGGAGTATGCACCATCCCTGGGGGCCTGGGCTAAGGCAGAACATCAGGATGGAAATGCACTCTGCACTGTTACCCAAAGCAGCAGATTGTGGGCAAACAGCAGAACCAGACATCAACTTCAGAGCTAAAAATCCCACGTCCTGCTTTCAATAATTAGTAGAAACCCAAAAAACCTCCCTCTGTAAATTCAAACCTGAAGAGAGTCACCTGACCGTGATATTAATCCAAGTATGTTGAAACTAAGTATCTGGCAGGGATTTCACACTTTCCGGTATCCCTCCCACCAGGCCAGTTTATCTGCAGCCAGGCTGGAATCTTCTGGCCTCTCAGAGCACCCAGAGCAGCTTTACACTGAACTAGGGACTCCAAAATGGAGTTGTGGGAAAAGCTGACACCCCAACAGATGAATTGGGAAGTCACTTCCACCCACGTTAATTCAGGAGAGCAGTTGTGCCACAGTGTACCGACAAAACTGTTATTTACCACCTCAGATGTGTAACACTATCAGACTCTGAAAGTTTTGGGAGTTTTGGCCAAGTGCCTTCTGTTTTCCACAGAGGACAACGGGTTTAAGTGCTAAACTGAAGTTAAGGCAAACTGAAGTTTTGCCTTTAACTTTAAGGCAAGCTGAAGTTTGAGGGTCACACACCTAGCAAGCCAACTTCCTCACTGCAGGCTTAACTCGATAAAGAACCTTCTCTACATAGGAAGGAGCAACACAAGTTTCTGGGAAGCTGAGCTGGGTTTGTCTCCAGCTGACTGCATGACTTGCGCCAATCATACCCCTGAAAATCCTTTTCTTTATAATATGGCCTCTCCCATACAGCTGTATGGGAGCTGATTACAGCTGTAATCAACTGATCACAAACCCTAGACCAATTAAAAGCTACTTTTTTTGTTATGCTATATTGATAACAAATTCAATCTGGTACTAAAGCTCACAATAAATATTAAGAGAACAGGTAAGCTGTCAACACAAATCAGTTAGAGTGCTCCAGCAGTGCTATTCAAGTGACTCAAACCAAGCCTTGCATTACAGCTACTATTCTTTAAATAAAAAAAGGAGGCAGAAAGGAAGTTGCAAGTGCTGCCTTTATGCCTAAGTTTATACCCAGAACGGAAGTTTACTTCCAGCAAAATGTAGGAGGTAATGGGAAGACACATGAAAACAAAACCTGAGCATCCCTTTGAGACAACCTAGGTCACCTGAAGGCCATAGCCAAAGGTCCAACAAAGGTCCAGGAGGAAGGAGGCAGAACCAGGCCCAAACTGGAAGCCTTCAGACAAAGCCTTTCCACAGTGTGCCACCTCCCACAGCAGGGTCTGGGCTGCTGTCAAAGGGATTGCTTGAGAAACCCCAGAAGAGGCAACAAATGGGGTGGAAGAGAGTATTTAGAATTGATCTTTCATTTCTGCTTTGAAGAGTGACTAGTTAAAGATACACATATACTTTTTCTGTAATATTTTTATATAAATTCTTATACAATTATAATGCAACTAACTTAGGTACAGTGAAAGCTTTACAGGTGTCTGATTTACCCGGTTGTTTCCCACTCGCTAACTACAAAAACATCACCAAATTAAGCCATGAAATTTAGGCATGCACAAAGTGGTCTCATTTATGGTCAGACTTAAGTAGGATTCAGAGTTAACTCTGCAGCCTTAGGCACAGCTCTTCCATTCCAAACTGTGAAGTTCTAGCCATCGCTCCAGCCTCGCTAGGAGAACGCTCAGGATGCACCCAAAAGCAACTACGCCCGGCAGAAGGAAAAAACCACCCTTAAATTAAAGCTCATCAAGGACACTGGATGAAAAATAATGATAATTACTATCCTGCTAGTAAATATTAGAGGATCTGCACTACCACCACCAGTAGCACTTCCTCAGGGTAGGAGGGATGATGTCATGGCTGCATGCTACAGCATTGTCGGGTTTGCCTGGCTACACGCTGCTAACGGGACACTCCCTACAGAACTGTGACCGCACACTCAGCTCCCCTGCTATCAGCAACCAGTTTAATAAGTGTTCTGAGACCCTCAATTAGCATAGAAATACAGAATAGCCAGCAAGCAAATGAAAATCAGAAAAAAGCAAGGAAAAAAAAAACCAAACAACAGAGGGAGGGAAAAAAAAAAGCGCAGAGGAGACAGCTGTAACAGGGTGGCAAACAAAGCTCCAAAGCATGAAAGAGAGAAAGGAATGTGGTTAAAAAATCTCCCCTAAGGAAGAATACTCTGTACTCCCAAGCTCCAGCTGTTTGACTTGCCCCGCTCCCTCCTCCACTCCATTATGCACTCTGGCTGTGCTAATTTAACACAAACCGCCCGCCTGTGTCAACTGTTGGAAGGGGGGATTTCAGGATGCATCCAAGCTCCGGGTGCAGAAAAAGGAAAAACTTTGGGGCGGAAAGTTGAGGAGGCGCTTTTGGCGTGGTGTGGCTTTGTGCCGGGAGAGCTTGGGAAGCTGTGAGGGAAGGCAACAAGAGCCCATCCTGCTGCAGCCTCCAGCACCTCGAGCTCTGCCACCGCTTCCACACGCACCTCGATTGCCAGCCGGCAGCCAGATCTGCATGCAGAAAGCTCTGCCTGCATCAACAAAGCCACACAACTCCCAGCGAGAGCACCTGGCAGCCCCCCAGCTCACGGCAGACACCCCCACGGATGAGACGAGCAGGTCGGAAGAGCAAGGAGGAAGGGAAAAAAGGAGGGAAAGGAATAAACCCGGCCAACGTTAAAGTCTGGAGGCCTGGATTTCCACGGGGAAGGTATTTTCATGTTTGAGATACTGTGGGGAGTGTTGCGAGGGTTTGGAAGTCATATATGCAGCCAAAATGGCGCTGAGAATAAAAATATAATTTAAAGGAAGGTCGCCATATTGTAAACAGTGAGGCAGGGAGACACAGAGACAGCAACCTCCATTATTCCCAGCAGCTGCAGCAGCACGGAAGCGCTGGGAACGTCAGGCCTGGCGCGGAGACGCCACCAGGGCTTCCCCCTCTCCAGCCAGGGCCCTCCGGAGGGTTCCCCGCAAGCCGGGCACCCTTGCAGAGGGGTGAGGTGGGGAAGTTTCCCACTGGGGAGGGCGAAAGGCCGGGCAGGGGCAGCACCAAGGCAGCCAGGCCGCGCAGCCAGCGGCCTCGCTCCTCCTCCAGGCCTCTCGCCCGCTGCTCAGCACAAAAAGAAAGGAGGAGGGTGGACCCCCAACCCTGCAGAAAGCAGCCAGGGGAGGGTTCACCTCGGCCGCCGTGGATTAGCTTAAGGAGGGATGGACCCAAGCGGGGTTTGCACCTCCTTTTTGTTCCTGTCTGCTCCAGCCGGCCCCACGTCCCCCCCCTCCCCGGGACCTAACGGGAAGCGGGAGCGGCCGGAGGGAAGGTGCTCTGGGCAGATCCGGAGGGAGAGAGCGCCAAGCCTTACCAGCACTGGAGGTGGAAAGCGGCGGGGCAGTGATCGCAGCACAGCAGATCCCCTCCTTCCTTGCAGCTATCGCAGCTATCGTGGTTAGTGGCCCTGCCACTTCGCCTGGGCTCCTTCTCGGGCCTCCTGCTCTTCTTCTCCCCATCTTCGCTCTTGGGGGGAGCCAGGAGGGCCTGGATTTGCTGCACATGCACACACAGACAGAGCGGGCTCTGAGGGGCTGCACGGACCCTGACCCAGCGCCCTTCTCCCCGTGCCCGCCGGGGGGACAGCGGCCCCGGACCCTCCGGGAGGGGATCGCGGGGGGGACAGAGCCCCGGCCGAGCCCGCCCCGCCCGCCCCGTGTCCGGCAGGGCCTCTCCGGGGGCCGGGCGAGCTGCCTCCGTCCCTCCGCACTTCCTTGTAAGGCCACGGGGCTCCGGGCTGGGGGGGTTCCCTCGCCATCTTGCAGCCCCGCTGCCCCACCGGTCCGGCCCCCCCCGCCGCGTCCCGGGCCTCACCTCCATCAGCCCCCCGGAGGTGTCCAGGTCGTAGACGATCGTCTTGGTCTCCATCTTCTCCCACATTCATCCAGCCCAGGAGCGGCCCCGAGAGCCCCCCCCGGCGAGAGGGAGCGAGGCGGGGACGTGCGGCGGCCCCTCAGCGGCGGCTCCGCGTCGAGGCGGCGGGGGGGGGGCGCGGCGCGGCGGGGGCGGGCGGGCGGCGGGGCCTATCCCACGGGCCGCTGCGGCTTGCGCGTCGTCCTCCTCCTCCTCCAGCCGTGCCCGGGGGCGGCCGCGGGGGCCCGACGCCCGCTGCCATTGCCGCGCAGGGGTGGGTGGGTGAAGGAGGGAGGGGGCGGCGGCCCCGCGCCCGCCGCGGCCGCTCACGCACCGCGCACGCCCCGCGCACAGGCGGCGCCGACGCTCCGGGCCCCGCGCGCACGCGCACTCCGCGCCCCCGCCCCGCCCGCCCCGCGCGCATGCGCGTCCCGCGCCGCCTCCCGCGCGCGGACCTGGCGCGGCGGCGGCGGCGGCGGCGGCGGGGTGGGGCGGCGGGACGCACGCGGAGCCACTGCGCGTGCGCGGAGCGCCTCCCCGCTCGACCCCGCCCCGTCCCGCCCCTTCTCCGCCCCCTTCTCGCGCAGGCGCGTGGCGGCCGTCACGTTCCAGCGAGCGGGCGGGGCGGCGGGGACGTCAGTGACGTAACGGCGCGGGGCGGGGCGGCGGGACACGCGAGCGTCGGCAGGGGGCGCGCGGCTCGCGGCGCGCCGGGGTGGTGGGGGCGCGGTCTTAGATTGTGACGTCACCACCGGCAGAGGCCACGCCTCTTAAAGCGACAGTGCTCCCCCGGAGAGCACGGGAGGGGCGGGCGGGGGTCGGGATGTCAGCGAGGTAGCGGTGAGATGGGCTCAGGGCCCACGCTCGGGGGATGTGTGTGGGTGTATCCCCGTTCCAAGCTGCCCGGCCCCGTTGAGGAAGACGCCATCACTTCTTCTAAAACACCAGTTTTTATTAATGAAACAACCAAAAGATGGGGAGGGGGGCGGTGTGCCCCCCAGATCGAGGGGGCGGCGGGGGCCGGGGTCACCAGCCCGGGCGGGACGCGGCGGGGGTGGGGGGCACAGCCATGCCCGGTGCCCCTGCCCACCCCGTCACTCTGGGGTGCCGGGACGCGCGGAGGGGACACGCTGGTGGCGGAAGGGACCCCCCCGGTGAGGGCGAAGCAAGCGGGGGCCGGGGGGACACGCAGCATGCTGGGGACACGGGAGGGACACGTCCCTGCGTGGCGGCGGTGGGAGACACGGGGTTGCGGGGGGACCAGCCCTGTGCTGGGTGGGGGGCGGGGGGGGGGGGGCACCCACATGGCCACCCAAGCCCCCCGCCCACCCCCCGGGGCTTTGTCCCCTCCCCGCTGCAGCCCCGGGGAGCCCTGTCCTTACCTGGGGGTCCCCACAGCGCTGCTCCCCCTGCCTGTGTCACTCCTCCGTCGCGGGGACTGCGGGGGCTGCTGTTTTCCCGCTTGGGGGACGGATGGGCAGGGTAGGGTCCGGGGACCCTCGCTGGCTCAGGGGCCGGGGGGGGCAGGATGGGGTCCGGGGACCCTCGCTGGCTCAGGGGCCGGGGGGGCAGGATGGGGTCCGGGGACCCTCGCTGGCTCAGCCTCTCATGAGCCCGGTGCAGGGGGCTGGGTGACAATGGGGCTCGGGCAGAGCCCTCGGGGGTCCGGGTGGATCGGGGGTGGCAGGGGGGTGGCCGGTGCCCAGGCGGGTCCTGCCAAGCGCTCGGCTTGAGTCTCCTTGGGAGAGGTGTTCCCAGCCCGTGCCGGGGGCCGGAGGGCACGGAGGGGAGGGGTGGCTGCAGCGCCAGCTCCACGCTGCCCACACCTAGATAGACACCTCATATTCCCTCGTGTCCTGCAAAGAAAACAGACTGCAAGGGGTTGGACACAGTGCAACGGGGTGCCCGGGACAGGGATAGGGCATCTCCCATCCCATAAGGAGCTGGGGGCACATCCCAGACTACAGAGAGTCCTGGGGATGTGTGTCCCATCCCAAACATGGGTCCTGGATCAGTGTCCATCCTGTCCATGGTCCTTGGATGGATATCCCAGAGAGTGTGTGTGGTCCCTGGATTGATTGATTAGTTCATTTCTGAACTAATGTGTGGTGCCTGGATGGATACCCCGCCCCACATGTGGTCCCTGTGTTCCATCCTGTACATGGTCCCTAACTGGATGTCCATCCCTGAACAGTCCCTGGGTAGATCCATCATCCCACGGGTGGTCTCTGGGTGCATGTCCCACCCCCCGTGCTGCTCCTGGGTAGATGTCCTATCTAATGGAACACACGACCCCATCCCACACCTGTCCCAGCCCGTGGCACAGGTGGCCCATGCAATGCAGGGTCCCCAGGGTGCCCAGCCCCACATGGGGGGTGTGGGGGCCAGTACTTACTCCTGTCTCATAGGTGGGATTGTCAAAAGCCGACTCCACGGTGATGTGGTCGTAGGGGTGGGAGCCAGCAAGGGGCAGCTGCAGGGCTGGCTTCCCCTGGAGCCTGTGGGGAAAGGGCAGCTGCAGTGGGCACTGGGGGGGGCCGTGGGGTCCCATGGGGTCACAGGGGGCCACTCACTTGGAGAAGTAGAGATAAATGCCCCCGATGAGCAGGGCCACCACCAGCACGGGCAGGAAGACAGCGATGGCCACGTTGGTGCCCTCCAGCGTTGTCCCCGAGGGCACAGCCTTGGCCACAGCTGTCCAGGAGGGAGAATTGGGGGCTCACCCAGGGGACACCCCACATCGGCCGCACCCCGGGTGCCCCTCCACGCTCCGGCACCCCAAAACACCCTCACCCTTACCATCCAGGTTGCGGTTGCTGTAAAACTCATCGTAGGAGGCTGGAGGAGGCGGAAGAAAGAAACCAACAGCAGGGGTGAGAAGTGGGGTGCTGAGCGGTGCCGGCGGGGTGCTGGGGTGGGGGGTGCTCGTCTCACCCGCCTTGCAGATGGGAGGGGATCCACTCCAGCGTGAGGGGTGCCCGGGCAGGCAGCGCAGGCTGCTCTCGCCCAGCAGCGCCCGGCCGGCCGTGCAGGAGAAGTGCAGGGTGGCTCCCGCCGGGTACAGCCGCCGCTCCGGGCTCTGCCGCCCGCCCGCCGGCACGCCGGGGTTGTGGCAGGGCTCGTAGGTCTCCGCTGCGAGGCAGTGGGACGGTGGCGTCAGCGCTCGCCGTCGGCTCGGGGGATACGCCCGAGGAGGGGACGCCCAACTCACGGATGCACTTGGGGAGGCGGTCACTCCATTTGGGTCCCCCCGCGGCGCGGTCATGGCAGGTGAGGGTCCCGGCGCCCGCCAGGATGTAGCCCTTGTCACAGACGTACTGCACGGTGGCTCCCACCGGGAATTTAGGGTTGGAGACCACCCTGCGGCTGTGCTCAGCATCGCCAGGGTCCCGGCAGGTTGTCACTGCAGGCAGGAATGACCAGTGGTGACGGTGGATGGGGATGGGCCGCAGGGCAGGGGGGTCACTGGTGGGCACCACTCACCCCGCTCGCAGGAGGGCAGGTCACCGCTCCACGTCAGGTCCCAGTGACACATCAGGAGGTCAGTGCCAGTCAGTTGGAAGCCGGGGTAGCAATGGAATGTCACCACAGTGCCATGGAGAAGCTCTGGCTGTGACGAGGTCTTCCAGCCATTGGCAATGTCCGGCAGCTCAGGGCAGGTGTCATTACGGGGAACCTCTGTGGGCACAGAAGGCTGAGCAGGGCAGTGGGGACACTGAGGACACTGGGGGCACTGTCCCGCCATGGGCCTCACCGGAGAAGTGGATGACAAAGCCCTGCCGGTAGGCAAAGGCCCCGGCACCGGGGTCAGACTGGAACTGCACGGTGACATCGGCGGTGGATGCATAGAGCTTGAAGCGGCCACGGGCGCCCGTGTACTGGCCCAGGATGCGCGCCGTCAGGTCGTCCCCGTCGTAGAAGGTCAGCATGTCCCCCGAGCCCAGCCGCAGCCTGGGGCAGTGGGGCCGTGAGGGCAGGGAGGGCACAGATCCCCATCCCACCACCCCCATCCCATCCCTGCACTCACACGCGGACGTCCAGCATGATGCGCTTGTCCTCCTCCACGTGCAGCCCCCAGATGCAGTCCTGGCCCTTGCCGTACGCCTCTGGCCAGTTGGGTGACAGCACCACCCCAGCCGTGTCCGTCAGCTCCCCACTGCACACCGCTGTGGGCACACGCCAGGCTTGGCACTGCCACGGGACTCCCACCCACTCCAGCATCCCACATCCAGCACCCACCATGTCCCTCAGCTCCATCACACTCAGCAGCACGGTGGCTGCAGTATCTCTCGTGCCCTATCCACAGCAACCCCTGGCACCCTCCAGCACCAGCACCCACCACGGCACGCTGGTTCTGTCTCATTCCACTGCGGGTCACTGGGGTCGACACACTCGATGATGGTGGAGCCCTGCTCCAGCGTGTAGCCAGGGTCACAGCTGAACTCCACCGTGGTGCCCACAGGGTACCGGGGATCGCTGGCCGTGAAGTTCCCATACTTGACGAAGGGCTCGTAGCAATGCCCCTGCTCGAAGGCTGCAGGCACAGGGGCAAAGGTCTGCGGGGGCCAGGTGGGCACAGGGATGTTTGGGTCACCCGCTGCACCCTTGCCCCCATACCCTCATAGCGCAGCGCCATGCCCGCCGCGGCCCCGCTGCTGTCGGTGGTGAGCTCCACGAAGAAGTGGCGGCCGGTGCTGAGCAGCCCCTCGATGGGCAGGTACTCCACCTCGTAGGAGTCGTACACCGGCGGTGCCTCCACGTTGTTGCCGTTGCAGATGATGAGCCTGCCAAGGCATGACAAGGGCAGGGTGCACTGCTGGCCATGGCCAACAGCAGCCATGCTTGGGCATGGATGGTAGCCTCCAACCCGGGCCACTTCCAACAGTACCCTCCTTGGGCATGGGCAGAGGTTATCTTCCTTGGATATGGCCAACAGCGCTATCCTTGACAATGGCCAATGGCCAAAGGTAGCCACACTTGGCCATGGTGAGCAACACCCATCCTTAAATACAACTAATGGCACCCATCCATGGCAGATTCCATCCTTGGATATGGCCAACAGCACCCATCCTTGGATATAGCCAAGAGCACTCATCCTTGAGCACAGCCCCATGAAGGGCTGCCCCAGAGTGCCCCCACACCCCTGCCCCGCCAGTTTGAGCCAAACCTGTCATCATCCTCTGCCAGTGACACCTTCTCGAAGTGGAGGTGCAGGCGGTGGCCGTCGGGCGCTTCCAGCAGCCAGTGGCACGTCAGGTTGTTGCTGTAGTTCCCGGGAAAGCCGGGTGACACAATGCGTCCCACTGTGGCGTTCCGGACCACCCCGCCACACGCCGCTGCAGGAGACGCACCGTCAGTGGGTGACAGTGCCACGCCAGCTGCCCCGTGTCCCCGAGGTGCCGGTGCTCACCGAGGCAGAGGGGCTCGCGGGCGCTCCAGAAGGGACGGGTGGCGTTGCGGCAGACGAGCCGGCGGGCGCCCTGCAGCTGGTATCCCGTGGAGCAGCGGAAACGGGCGTCCCCACCGGGGTGCAGGCTGCTCACCGAGACCTCCCCGAAAGCCGGCCGTGCCGGGAAGGGGCAGCTCAGCAGGTAGGCTGGGGGCAGGGGGTGTTGTTACAAAGGTTGAGGAGCAATGGACCCCCCCAGAACCCAAAAACTGCCTCCCCAGAGCCCTGGAAATGCCTGGGTGTGGCAGGGCTCAGGTGACAGAGTGCTTATGGATGCTGAAAATGATGCTCAACGAATCCATAACTGCTGAGGCCAATTAGCTGTCCATGAGCGTTCCTCACCTAGTCAGTGCCTGCTTAAAACTCAGATAAACTCCTGGTGCATCCCCACAATCCAAATTAGCACCACGCTGGCAGGGAAGCTCCCAGAGTGTACAGAGGGTTCCGAGCCCCATACCTTGGTAGTGGAAGTGGTAGGAGCCAGGGCTGGGGGGCCGGGGGCTCTGGAAGCGGAGGGTGAGGAGGTTGGCCGGGCTGCGGATGACCTGGCCCCGCAGCAGGAAGGACTCGTTGGCCAGCAGGTTGGGCTCCAGCCCTCCCGCGCTCTCCACCGTCAGTGTCTCCCCTTCTGCCAGGCTGATGTTCTCTACCTGCAGGGGACACAAGTGTCACCACCTCAGCATCACCCAGCACCTGGCTGGGAGCTGGCCCTTGAGCGGCTTCTCTGCGGTCGATAGCCCGCTGGAGCTTGTCTGTGCAGGGCAGCACCTTTCAAACATGGTTAGCAGGGCCATAAATCATCGCCCACGCCAAGAGCAGCAGGGCCCAGCTCTGCCAGAGCACCACAGCACAGCCAGGCCCACGCTGGCAGCCTTGCAGACAGCCAGCCTCGCCCTCTGGAGCAATTTGCTATTAATGATGCTAATTAAGCCATGCTGCATGGTGAGGAGCAGCAGCACCGGTGAGTGTGGGCTGCTGGAGCAGGGCTGGTGGTGGTGTTGCTGCCTCTGGCTCACCACCAGCTTCCCACCAGCCACGGCACTGCCCTGTGGTGGCCTCAGCAGAGATGGGGACACGTGGCCACGTGCCACTGATGGGAGCAGCGCACGGCCTCAGCACAGCAGGGTTTGCTGTCAGCTCCTGGCAGATGGGTGCTGGGTGTTCCTGGCTCTGCAGCACAGCATGGCACCTGCTGGCACTGTTCACACCTTCTCCATTAGGGCCTCGTTAATTAAATCTCACGGCACTTCTTCATAAGGGGTGCCAGGCACAGCAGCTGGTGGGCACAGAGCATCCTGGGGCATCCCAGCAGCTCATGTACTCACACCCCTGTGCCAGGAGGGCAGGCAGTGTCCTGAGCCAGCTCTCTTGGCTTTGGGACACAGGAATGGGGACAAGGACAGGGGCAAGACCATGTGTTTGCTGCACCCTGCACAGACACCCAGCCGTGGCACAGAGTAGGGGACACGCCACTCCTGTCTGAGGGCACCTGCCACCCTGGCCCACCCTCAGCTCACCTTGAGCTCCACACCATAGCCAGGGTAGACAGAGATGGTGTAGGTGCAGTCCAGGCTGCCATCATAGGGGACACCAGCTGGCTCTGGTGACACCAGCCAGCCCTCGGGACCCGCCAGTGTCCGGTTGCAGGGAGCTGGTGGCAGAAGAAAGCCCAGCTTAGCCTCACTTCACCCCAGTTCCACCCGACTCCCTCCCTGGCGCTCACCTGGCCCCTGCAGCGTGGTGACAGTGGTGGTGGTGATGGTGGAGGTGGTGGTGGTCCCCTCCTCATCCCCAGGCACCACAGTGGCCCCAGTGTGGGGTGCCAGGGATGTGCTGGGCGTGGTGGGTGCCTGGCTGGGGGAGGCAGTGCTTGACTCTGGCACCCCAGATGGGGACCACGAGGGCTCTGCACTTGGCACAGCCCCCCACGCCTCCCCCCACGGCCCGGGGCGCCCCGCTGGCGTGGTCAGCGGGTCAGTGGGGAAGGCGGGCCGGGGCAGGGCAGGGGTGCGGGGGGAGGGCTCGGGTTCTGGGGGGCCGGGGGCCGGCTGGAGGGCACCACCAGGGAGGAGGGGGCCGGCCCCAGCAGGCAGGAACGGCGCCTGGGCCAGGTAGTCCTTCTTGAGGAAGGCTTCGTGCAGCAGGTCCTCCAGCAGCGGGTGGTGGTTGAGGATCTTGAGCGTGGGCGCGGTGCTCACAAAGCGAGCCTCCGCCTCCCGCTCCGCCGGCTCCGTGGGCAGCGCCGTCGGCTCCACCTCAGCGCTCTCCCCAGCCTTCCTCGCCAGCCCGTTGAAGCCTGGAGGGAGGAAAGAGTGCGGCATGCTGGGGAACATGTGGACTGATGCTGTGTTGGGGACTGAGAGGGAGCGGGGGACTGGTGGTGCATCGGGGGTGATGCCTCATCACAGAGCAGCACTGTGCCCTCAGTGGCACCCAGGAGCAGAGCCTGGACGTGGACTGTGCTGTATCAGGGGTGGATGCAGCTCTGGGGAGTGATGCTGGTGCAGTGCCACAGACCTGTGCTGCACTGGGGACCAACACTTCCCATGGACCAGCCCTGCTGCTCCAAGGGCGGATGCTTCTCTGCACACCAATATTCCCCCAAAACCAGCATGGCAAACAATTGCATCACCCACACACGGTGGGACTGTGACACCCTCTCCCCAGCATACCCTTCACTGGGGCAGCCCTAGCAATTAACCCCCGGCTAATTAATGCACATCTGCAGTTGTACCACGTGAAGAGGTGCCCACTTCTCCTGTGAGCCAGCCCGGATGGGGACAGCCCTGGCTCTGGGCGTCCCTGATCTCAGATTATCCTGCACCACAGAGGTGGCCATCCCGTGCCAAGGTTCTCCTGGGTCTGCATATCCCCAGGGTGCAGACGTGCATGTGATTGCCATGACTGCTATAACCAGGAATGTCACAGGAGCCTGGACACTTGCACCCCTCTCCAGGCTGCCGGAGAGCTCAGCTTCCTTCCAGCCAGGCTGTCCCTGTCCCTGAGCAGTGTGAGTCTGTGGGAACCCCCTATCCCATGGATGCTCCCCCCTCTCCCACCCACAACCGCGGGGATTCCCCTGCCACAGCCCCGTGTCCCTCCCAGGCATTAGTCCCTGAACAAATCCCCAGCATGCCCAGCCCAGCAGCTTACGGCGGCCTTTAGACCAAAAATAAATGAATTTAATCAGCCCTAATGAGTCACCCAGCATCTCCCGCTCCTGGATCCGGCACAGCACCGTCCCCTCTCACTGGGCACAGCTCAGTGCCACGGCAGAGGGGGTGCCACAGTGACACCCAGCATCCCTCTGAAGCCACGGCAGCGTGGGCACGTCTTGCCGCCGTGCACAGGCACTGATGACACGATACTGCCAATTACCGGCTAATTATCCCTATCCGTAGCAGGGCAGGGCCCCGCGAAGATTAATTACTCTGCGAATGCTGCTTTTAAGGGACTATTAAGAGACATTATCTTGGGTGTGCAGCGTAGTGGGGAGCTGCTGGGGGCTGGCAGGCGTCCTCACACCGCTGCCACCCACCCCTTGTCCCCAGCAACCCCTGCCATCGGGCAGGGACAGTGATAATGCCCTGGGCACGCAGGCACAGCAGGGACACCTGCCCACCCCAGCTCCAAGGGGTTTGCTTGCCCCCCAGCAAGGCCAGAATTATATTTTAATGGGATCCGTTTATTAGAACATAAAAGTTAACGAGTTTATACTGAAGGGCGCCAAAATCTCCGTTGGGCTTTAATAGCAGATTAGTGCTCAGGGCTGGGCCCTGCACCACCACCACTGCCCTGTGTGGTGAAGGATGGGCTGGAGATGCCCACCCAGCTCTCTGGACACTCCTGTACATCAGCATCTCGCCTGCCCGGGGTGCTGGGGGGCACGGAGGTCCCCATGGATATTCCTGGCTAAGGCCAGGCCTCCCAGCAAGGATCCTACAGCAGCTCCCATCTGGACACTGAGCACCCTGGCCTGGGCACTCCTGGGGACACCAGGCACTCCCCTGGGCACCACAGGATGCTCTTGGCACAGGGGATGCTTGGCACTCTTGGCCCTCTGGGGATGCAGGATGCTCAGCACACCGTGGGAAGGCAGGGGGTGCCCAGCTGCTGCCACCCTTGCCCCGTGAACACCACAGAACCAGATCCTCCACCTCCGCAGATGTCTCTAAGCAGCTTATCTCCAGTGCCACAGCTACGTCCCTCCCATGTCCCCAAGGTGACCAGGGACCGCTGACGTGGGCCTGGCTACCCAGCCCAGCCCCCTGCGGGCCCTGGCAGCCAGCAGGGACCCCGCTGAACTCGGGGTGGGCAGAGGGGCTGCCAAACCCCCAGCAGCCACCCACCTGTCGGGGTAACTCGGCATGCTGGCCACGGCCGGAGCCGGGATGGGGTCCTAATCCCCGCCCTTGGCTTTGCCGGGTGGGAGTTCATTAACAGCAGCCGGGAGATGCCACAGACTAATCCGGCTGCGGCTGCGGCGGGCGGGGCCCCCGGCGGGGATCGGGGATCGATGCCGCCTGCTGTCACAAATAAATAAATAAGGCGGCACGCGGCCGCCCAGGGAGCCCCGATCGATGCTGCCCGCCAAGACAGCAACAACACAGCCCCCGGCTCGGGGAGGGGACAGGGCAGGGCCCTCGGTGGCCCCAGGAGCATCGCAGCGCCGTGGTGCAGTGCTGTTCCGTGCCTCAGTTTCTCCATCCGTAGGAGGGGGGCAGCGGGAGGTGCAGGCGGGCACAGGGTGAGGGCAGGGGCTGGGCCTCACAAGATCCTAGGTTTATTTTCTAATTTAAAATCCAATCTGGCTTTGCCCCCATGGTCAGGGCCTGCAGCTGTGATGAATGAGCTGTCAGGCAGCCGACACCATGCTCCCCCACCCACCCACAGCCTCCTTGTCCCACGGCCTCCAGCCCCCTGAACCACCCCCAGCCTCCACAACAGGAACAAGAGAGGGAACACACCTCACTGATGCCAGATCCCCACCTGCCCCGTGCCCTGGTGGCCCTGAGCACCTCAGGCCGGGAGCAGGGCTTGCTTCCAGGTGAGAAGGCAGCGTGGGCAGGAGCAGGCAGGGAATCCAGGTGGGTGCAGGCGGTGGGTGGGCAGGTATAGGCAGCGAGGGAATTCAGGCATTGTCTGCATGCAGGCAGGCTGGGTGGGTGGGTGCAGGTGACGGTGGGTGTGTGGATGCAGGCAGGGGCACACAGATGGTGTGTGGATGCAGGCAGGGGCAGGTGGGCACGGGCAGGACTGTGCAGCCAGCTCCTCTGCCACCAGCTGCCACCACAGACAAACCACTGGCACCCAGCATGGCAAGCTGGCACCGATGGTGGCATCCACGTCCTGCCACCCCATGGCCACCCTGGCACCACCAGTGACCCCAGATGCCCACGGCCGAGCTGAGGCTGTCAGAGCAGCTCGAGCAGGGGCCCCAGGGGCTGCCCCGGTGCCCGGGGACGCTGGGCGGGCGGGTGCGGCCGCCAGCCCTGGCAGCTACCGGAGGAGCTCGGCTTTAATATTCATGGCAGCGCTGGCGGGGAAGCGTTTGACCTTGTATGTTTTGCAATTCTCCTTGAATTGAACAGTCATTTACCCGCTGACACATGTCACATCACCGCAACGGGCTCCCTGGAGCATCGCGGCGGCCGAGCCCGGCTGACACACGGAGCACCCCCGTGTGCCCAGCGGGCAGCTGGGTGCCCATCCCTGGGGCTCTCCTCCCTTCCCAACGGTGCCAACAATGCCCTTGTCCCCTCCTGGCCACCCACAGCCCATGTAATCCCCCTTCCCCATTCTCCCTGCGGAGCCAATGGGTTTCTACAGCAATTTCCCTGCGTGGCAGCAGTGGTGATAAATTGTGTGTCTGCTGCTATTTCAGACCCGAGCGCTGTGCGGTGCCATGTCCCCCCTCCCTGGGCTCACAGCACCTAAATCAGCCTCTCCCCCAGGATTTCCTGTGATGGATACCCCACTGCTGGGCAGCACCCGCTCTGTGCCACCCCACTCTGGCCATGATATGGGTGCCGGGCCCCCGTGGGGCTCTGTGCAAGCTCTGGTCTCCCCCAAGACCCAGCACAGCTCACCCCTCTGGGGGTGCAGAGGGGCACCGAGCCCTCGGGGCACCCCTGGGTGCTGAGGGTGCCTGCCCAGCACGGGCAGGAGTCAGGCAGGGTGAGCAGGGCCGCGCTGCCCACCCAGCTCCCGTCTCCCCTTCCCTCCGCCCACTGCCAGCCACAGCAATTGAAATCGGTTGCGGGAGGCGAGCGAGAGCTGCTTGTCGGGCTCCGCGCTGGGCTGCTCAGCCATGTCATCCTTCCTGCAGACACCATCCCCTCCCATCGCCGCCTGCTCCTGCCAGAGCCAGCGTTTCAGCTGCTCCCGTGGCTCTTCAGCATCCTGCCGGAGCCCTGCTTTTCCTAGAGGATGAACCAGCCAGCTCTGGGAGCCACTCAGGGTGATCTTACAGCCAACACTGCCCCTTGCTGCCACCCCACAGGGTATGTGGGGACCACCACAGCCTGCCCTGCCCAAGCATCACCTCGCTCATCACCCACCACTGGCTGATCTGGCATTTCAAGCACCTCTCTCCATTTTCACAGGGTCAGAGCAGCGCTCTTGCAGCTGATTAATATTTGATCCCTTCAGCACAGCTCGTTACTGCATTTAAATTATATATGTAATAATTCCTACTGGCACAGCGAGCGTGCAGGCTGGCTCCTGCTGCCTCTCCCGCAGGCTGGGGGCCGAGCAGATGCCCAGCCTTGGCCAATGGGACCCCCTGGCACCTTGGAGGATGTGATGAGCAGTGCCAGGTCTCAGCACAGGGCAGGCTGGCAGCAAGCCAGGCAGATAGAGCCATCCCCAGCTGCCTCTGAGGGGTCCAGGCAGCCCCTTCACCCCACCCGAGATTGCTCATGGTGGGAGCAGTGCTGGCCCTCCAGTTGTCCCCATGTCCCCAGCAGCAGGAGGAAGGGATGCTGCCACTCCCCAGCTCCTGCCTGCGACTGGAGGGAATCCATTACCTCCCTGGTTATAGGCAGCTTTCAGAGGCAATCTTTCAATTGTGCGCATTTAAAGAATTGATTGGAGGCGAAATTATCCTCTCCCGTCAGAGCCGCTGGAGACACAACTTCATCCACCTCCCCCGGGGGCTGTTGGTGCTCCCAGGGGACCCCACAGCCCGGGTCAGCCTCAGCCCCCACCCTGGCAGGGAGTGACAGCCCCAGGAGCCCCGTGCCAGCCTGGGGGTCCCTCCAGCAGCACAGAAAGGGGTGAGGGTTCTCTACTGCTCCAAACCAGGCCTGGGGGTGCCCTTGTCATGCCCTTGCCTGAGGTTTTTCGCACCCCATTTCTCCCCACACTCCCACTGCTCTGCTCCAGCCCTGCCTGGCTCAGCACCCTGCGCTGAATTCATCCCCAGTGCTGCAAACCCAGGGACCGTCCCTGCGGCAGCCCGGCTCCGGGCAGTGCTGGGGGTGCCTGGCTCAGCCTGCGCCCCACATCCCCTCGGGACAGCCCTGCCCTCCCTCTCCCCGGCTTAAGAGCATTATCCAGATAATCCTGGCCTGGCGGCACGGCAGCGTGGCGGTGACGAACTCCTCCGAGGCACGCAGGGCACGAGCACACGCGCCGTGTGTAATTGCTGGAGCAGGCGCCCGCCTCCTTCCCCAGCCCCCTCCTCACACCGAGACCCCCAGGCAGCACCCACACCCCCGGGGCCACCGTGTCCCCCAAATACATCACCCCTGTGGGCACAGTGCAGCTGGCTGATGCTGGATGCTGTGGCACAGCTCATGGGGGCACGGCCAGGCCCTGTGTCCCCTGCCACAGCCTGTGCTGCTTCCTAATGCCCCAGGCTGCCAGGACCCCAAATTACAAGGAGCTCCCTCCAGCGAGGCTAAGATGACCTCCACAAAAATTTCCTGGCCTGCCATGGCTTTGGAGAGCTGAGGAGAGGGGCTGCAGTGGGGCAGGGTGGATGGAGCTGTGCCTGGCACCATTCCCCTTGGCTTCACCAGTGCCATGGAGTCCAGACCCCACTTTCTGCTGGGGCAAATCCCTGTGGACACCAGGGGCTGGTGGTGCCCCACAGCTGGGCCAGGAGAGAGGCAGGATCAGACCCTGCACTGCCACCACTCAGACCTCATCACAAAGCTCCCCAGCCTGGATGAGGGTTCCAAGACTCCCTAACCCCACGTCCCTCTGACCCATAGCTCATCCCCATCATGCACCAGCCCATCGATGCCAAGTCAAGGCCACAGTGACACCGAGCCTGGCACTGCTGCATGGAACCCCTGGGAGCCCTGCCTGATGGAGGATGGGGACTTTGAGGCACGAGCCACACAGGCAGCTCCCAGTACATGATGAGGGGATACAGGGTGGACAGGACCCCATGGGCCCCAGCCCTGGGAAAACTCAGCACCTCCCAGGGCATCCCTACTTTTAAGACTCTGGGAAATGCACATGCAGTGTTTAATTAACTTTATTGATATTCAGAAATTAGGGGACTGACTAGAGGTAATTGCTCATTAGAAATCATTAAACTGACACAGTAAGCACCAGCCTCCCTTGGGGGAAATCTGCCCTGCTCAGCGCCCTGCTCCCAGGACAGAGCCACTGACGTGGACCCCCCAATTCCAGTTCTGCTGCCCCCCCAGCAGAAGGGCAGGACATGGGGGTGCCGTGGCATTGCCCCACTTGCTGTCCCCATCCTCTGCCTCTCCCAAGGAGGAAGGCTGTGGCAGCAGCCCCAGGCGGCGGGGCGAGCTGGGAATAGCAGCGGGCGCAGGGCCACGGCGCCCTTCCCCGCCTGGGCTCCGCCGCCAGATGGGGAGTTTATGTAACTCCCCGCACGGCTGCTGCCTGCAGCCGGTGCCCACATCCCGCATCCCACCGGGGCTGGACCACGACCCGCCCAATGCCCCGTGCATGGCCACACCGCTCCGGGGCACCCCAATCCCTGACAGAGCTCCCCAATTCTATTTTTGGGGCAGCGGAGCCACGAGCCATGGAGACTGCCGCTGCCCCACGGGTGGCAGGGACAAGGAGCCGAGCTGGGTGTTGGCTGCTCTCCCTGGCAAACCGGCACCCGCCACTCCCGCGTCCCCCGTGTCCCTCGCGGAGCTGGAGGGGTCACCCCAAAAGGGAAAAGAGGGGGAAAGAACCAGATGCCCCCGGTGCCCCCCAGCCGGCAGTGGGGACCGCACGGAGGGACCGGCTCACGGCACAGCCAGTCCGAGGGTGGCTCGAAGGGCTCGGTGACCGCGGGAGCGGGTCCGCCGTGCCTGCCCAGCCCCCGGTGCGGCGATGCTCCCCCCGCCGGTAACACCGGCAGAGGGGCTGCTGCCGCCGGAGCCTGCCGGGGGCGGCGTTGCACCAGCCCCGCTGCAAAGCGCCGTGCGCGTCCCCGGAGGGGCGGATAACGGGCAAGGGGGGGATTCTCGGTTCAGCGGGGGAAAACGGGGAGCGTCCCCTCCGCACCGGGGGACGAGCACGAGTTGGCAAAGTTTGACGGCGACGGAGGCGGGTTGAGGCCACCCGGTAGCGCAGGGTGGTCGGTGTGCGCGGCGGGGATGAGCCGGGGTGTCGGTGGGCGCTTACCGTGTGCCGGGGCGCGGAGCAGCGCGGCGAGGAGCGGCAGGAGCAGCGCGGGCGGCGGGCCCATGGCCGGCGGCGGTCAGCACCGCGGACAGCTCCGCTGCGGGCGCGGCGGCGGCGGCGGCGCCCCGAGCGGCGCCCGCCGATACCGGGGACGGCGGAGGGGGGGGCCCGTAATGCTCCGAGCGCGGCGCACACCAATCCAAGGATCGGGGGGGCTCTGCCCGCCTCCCTCGCAGCCCCCCCTCGCCGTAATGCTCCGAGCGCGGCGCACACCCGGTGATACCGGGGATGTGCGGAGCGAGGCGGGGGGCTCTGCCCGCCTCCCCCTCAATTCCCCCCCGCCGTAAGGCTCCGAGCTCGCCAATCCCAGGGACAGGGCGGGGGGCCGGCCGTAATGCTGGAAGTGGGGCGCTCGCTAATTCCAGGGATGAAGGGGGGGGCTCCCCCCACCCACCCCTGGCCGTAACTCTCCGAGCGAGGCGCCCTCCAATCCCGCAGGCTGGGAGAGGGGGGGCTCCTCCCTGCTACCCCACCCCCACGCCGTAACTCTTCGAGTGCGGCGCCCGCTAAAGCTGGCGATGAAGGTTGGGGGAGGGGGATCGCCTAACCCCCCCTTCCTCCCCGAATCCCGGCAAACCTTCGGGGTGGGAGCCACCGAGGGCTGTGGGAAAGGTGCTCGGTGCCCAGCTCACCGTATCCTGCTTCCCCACCCTACAGAACTCTCACCACAGCCACCTCCCTTCCCCCAGCCTCCTCTTCCCCATCCCTAAATAGCCCAAATTAGGGCTGGGCTCATCATCCTCCAAGCAGAGACCCCTGGACCCGGAGCAGCACAGAGAAGGGCCGGTATTCTTTGTGGTGGGGTTCCAAGAGCCCCTCCCCAGCCCCCTGCCTCGGGGTCCCGGAGGGCAGCCAGCCCTGCAGTGGGCAGATGGTGCTGGCACCGGCACCGAGCAGCTCCATGTTGGCTGATGGACGGCTCTTGAGGGTGTTAAAAATATATTAAAAGAAAAAAAAAAAATCTCTTTGTTTAATAACCCCCTCCCTATCCCTCCAAAAGCCCAGATGGCTTCGCCTCGCTGGATCCCCCGCAGCCCGGCCAGCCCTGCACACACAGCCCACGCAGCCAGCTCCACCAGGGGGTTAATTTTAATCCCAGGTCCTGCTTTGCATCATTCCTGCCATGGAGAATGGCATGGCTTGGCATGGGGAGCCGAGAGCAGCAGCCAGCCCCACGTCATGGGCTGAGTGCCACCAGCCCCGTGGCACTGTGTGCTGTGCCACCAGCCCCACGGCTGTGATGGGAGCGGGGCTGGAAGTGATGCCAGGATCCTCCTCATCCCGGGGGTGCTGCCGGCTCTTCTGCAAAGCACTTGCAGCTCTAAACCCAAAACTTTGATCCGCCAGTAGCGCCATCAATGTTTAATGCAGCAAAGCCCTGGTAGGGCTCGGAAGATGAGCATTTTGAGGCCAAATTGAAGTTTCTAATATTATGATATTCAAATAATTTTAATCTGCCTGATGCATCCCCAGGCATGTACCTGGACTGCTAATGAGGGGCTGCCTTCAGCCACTGTTGCTTTTGACAGAAAACAAACAATTCTTTGCAGGTGCCGTCAAAGGATTGGGAATGGAGAGGTCTGGGGAGGAAAATGGGGGCAAGCATGCATGGAGCCAGCATTGCAGCTGGGAGGGAAAGATGCTGTGTTTGCCTCAGCTCCCTGGGGAAGAGCATTGCTCCCTAATTCTTTTTTAAGAGTTGGTTTGTGCTTGGCGAAAAACGAGGCCGGCATAGATGGGCGATGGGATTTTGGGAAACTTCTGTTGCACTGCACAGTGCAAAAAGGGTGCAGTGGGTGCAGAGTCCAGCGCCCATCACATTGCATCTGATCCTTGCCCATCAAATTGCATCTGATCCTTGCCCTGATCCAGCCTTGGCCAAAGTTCCCCACTTCCCCAGGGCCACGTGGATCTGAGATAGGGCAGCTTCCACAGCCTGTGCTAGGCAGTTCCCCAAGCCCCCATTTCCCCCCTTCCCGTGCCACTGCCTGCCCCAAATTTTGCCATCCATCCACCCAGCCCACACAGGGAATATTTCATTTTTACTGAGCTCTCCTGACCCACAGCAGCTGCTTAGGGAAATTGATTTCTTGCTGCCACAAGCATTGCCTCCACTCAGTATAAACCCAGGTGAAGAGGACACGGCAGGGATGATGGAGACCTTGGCACAGGGGTTGGGAGGAGCCCCCCAGAAATTCACCCTAAGGCAAGCTGAGGTCCTGCACCTGCTTTTTGGGCTTTGAGGGTGCACACCTCTCTGATGCCTGCATTCAGCCCTGCTTGGGGTCGCCTGCAGAACAAAAGCAATGGCTGGAGGGGTCCCACAGAGCCTTTGGGATGGTGATCTCCACCCCACCAAAGGTCTCACCATCTCTGTAACCTCATGAGCAAGGCTTTCCCATCCGTTCCATTACCACACTGCTAACAGGAGAGGAGTTCATTTCTACCATTTAACGTTTCACGGATAATTAATTATTCTTCATCTTTCCAGCAAAAAAGGAAGAGCAAGCACGGGGGCTATTCAAAGCAAAAAAAAAAGTCAGCTGAAACCCAGGGAAATTGCTGAATTATTTGTAACATCAAAGGCGAGCGAGGATGTGCTGATTTAACGGGGCCCTGTGCGATGCAGAGCCCTGGGCACGGTGGTGATGCTCAGACTGGGATGCTCTCATTGCAGCAGTGACCATGGGCAATGGGGTGGATGAGGGGTCCGGGGGCACCCCAATCTCTGCCCCTGCTGCCCATCCTCCTCCTCTCACCTCCCCATGGCTGTGAGCTGCCAGTTCTGCCTTTGCACCATGTTGGGGTGTCCCTGTGACCTGTGGGAGCCTCCAGTGCTCCCCAGTGCTTCATTCATCACCAGAGGCAAGTGGCAAAATAAATAATGGTATTTAACATTTCGTAATAGCGACAATTAACCAGTAAATAATGCCTTTTACACCGCAGAAGCCAGAGTGAATTAATTCCCCTAATTAAGGGGAATGTCAGGCAGCACGGGGCAGTGGTGGCAGTGGGCAAAACTGGCAGCCCCTGCCTGTGTTGTCCCCCACTCCAAGTCATTGTCCCCAAATCTCAGTCACACCCCAAAATTTTACAGATTTGCAAAATCCACCACGCTGCATCCTGGCAGCTCTGGTGAGCCCTAAATCACCCCTATCTCCCGCTAAAAAAATAACAACAAAAGATGGCGACAAAATGGTTTATGGCTGTAATAAATTGTGCTGGAGGGAAAAAAAAGCCCTGTTTGCCTGGAAGGAAGGGGGGGTTTCCCATTGGCACACAAATGGAAGCCCTGTGTCCCACCACAGCTGCAGCCAGCAGTGACCAGTGGAAAGGGGGAATTATTGGAAGTGGTTTCCCTTCACATCTATGCCACCCTGATCAGCTGAGCTGCCTGCCCTGCTGGGACCAGGGGCTGGTGTTGGTGGGAGAATGAGAAAATTCATGCCTAGCCAGCTGCAAGGAAGAGTGTGGCCCTTGTGTGCCCCTTGTGTCCCCACAGGGCTGGAAGGTGGCCAAGGCTCCACCACCTGCTCGGCTCGGCTGGACTCTGCCCCGTTCCTCCCCTTGGCCCCCTCCCAGCGGCCGCAGCAGGATGAGGACGGACACACAGACAGCAGCAGGGACGAGGACGGACACAGACACAGCAGCAGGGACGAGGACGGCCATGGCTGCCCCAAGCCAGCCCCAGAAATCCACCTATGATGCCATTGTCATCGGGGCCGGCATCCAGGGCTCTTTCACTGCCTACCACCTGGCCCAGCGCCACCAGGACACTCTGCTGCTGGAGCAGGTATGGTGACCCCATTCTGCCACCTCCCCGTTCCCAACAGGCTGGGCCGGCTGCCTGCAGACTTGGCTGCCCTCCACTGTGGCACAGAGCAGAGCTGCTGCTGGCACTGCAGTCCCCAGTGCCAGGACACCCTGTCCCTAGTGCCAAGACCTTCATGTCCCCAGGGCCAGTGTCCCCGTTTCCCGCTGTTTCCCGGTGCCGTGGGTGACAGGACAGGCTGTGTCCCCAAGGTGCTCTCTGCTGCTGGTGCACATGGGGCTGGTCGCACTGAGGGTGGCAGTGCCTGTGGTCACCCCCATGTCCTCTCTGCCTCACAGTTCCTCCTGCCCCACTCTCGGGGCAGCTCTCACGGGCAGAGCCGCATCATCCGCAGCGCCTACCCCCAGGAGTACTATTCCTGCATGATGCCTGAATGCTTCCGCCTCTGGCAGCAGCTGGAGGCCGAGACCGGCACCACCCTCTACAGGTGATGGGGACAGGGACGCGGCCACCGCCGGGCACTGGGGGCGGTGGCCTTTGGGTGGGATGCGGCTTCCTTGGCAGGCGGCTTTCCACGAAAGAAATGTCATTAAGGAAATGAGCATCTAAATGATCCTCTGGTGCGGGGTCAGGGTGGGTGGCCCTTGCTGTATTAGGGGCAGGGTCCCCATGCACCTCACTCTGCCCTTGTCCCCTGCATCCCACTGCGTTGTGCCCCAGCACCAGGGTGCAGCACATCCCAAGCATCACTGCTGTCACTGTGCCTCAGTTTCCCCCAGGGGCAAAGTAAGCTGGGGGTCCCTGCAGGGAGGGCGAGCAGGGCGAGCTGATGTGACTGGTGGGATGCAGGCAGACGGGACTGGTGGTGCTGGGGCCGCCGGGAGAGCCGGAGCTGGAGGCCTGCAGGAGGAGCCTGGGTGTTGACGAGGTCCTCGACGCCGCGGCGCTGTCCCGGCGCTTCCCTGGCTTCCGGCTGCAAGCTGGGCAGGTGGCCGTGCTGGACAGCACCGCCGGGGTGCTCTTCGCTGACCGGGCACTGCGGGCAGTGCAGGTGGGTGCTGCAGAGGGGATGGAACGCTTTGGGATCACATGGGATGCTTTGGGATGGGATGGGCGTCCCCTGGCTCGCAGCCACCTCCTGTCACCCTCCCCACCCAGGAGGTTTTTCGCCGACACGGGGGCACCCTGCGGGACGGGGAGAAGGTGCTGAGCATCCAGCCTGGGGCCACGGTCACTGTCACCACCACTGCTGGGGTGTACAAAACCCCCCGGCTCATCATCACGGCTGGAGCCTGGGCTGGTGCCTTCGTGGAACAGCTGGGTCTCCGCCTGCCACTGCAGGTAAAGGTTGGTGGCACAGGGGGGTGGCAGAGGCAGGGCCAGAGCTAATGGAGTGATGGTTCCAGCCCCTGCGCATCGATGTCTGCTACTGGAGGGAGAAGCAGCCTGGGAGTGCTGGCCTGGGCAGTGTCAGCCCCTGCTTCTTGACCCTGGGGCTGAGCCAAGCCCCGCACGGCATCTACGGGCTGCCCTCCATTGAGTACCCAGGGCTGATGAAGGTGAGCGGGGCACAGCTGAAGGTGGGGGATTCCCTAGCCAGCCCACCCTGACCAGTTGTGCTCCAGGTGTGCCACCACCATGGCAGCCCCACTGACCCAGAGAAGAGGGATCAGGCCCCCTCGAGTGCCCCCCGCCCTGACATCGCCGTTCTCAGCAGCTTCATCAGCAGCTACCTGCCCGGGCTGGAGACCCAGCCAGCGGTGATGGAGACCTGCCTCTACACGGTGAGACCCTCCCCAGGGCACAGATCCAGGCATTCGGGGTCCCCAGCCTTCCCCCACCCCAAGGTGGACCCAAGCCTGTCCTCACCTTCACACCCTGGCTCCCCAGAACACTCCAGATGAAGACTTCATCCTGGACCGGCACCCCAAGTTCAGCAACATCGTCATTGGTGCCGGCTTCTCAGGTAGGCGAGGGCAGCCACCCCCCAGCCCAGCACCCCACAGCTGTCCAGGGTTGTGGGGATGGTTGTGTCCCCACCTCCCCTCTCCTTCCCACAGGCCATGGGTTCAAGTTGGCACCAGTGGTGGGGAAGTTGCTGTGTGAGCTGAGCCTGGGTGAGGAGCCATCCTACAACATGGCCCATTTTGCCATCACTCGTTTCCCCGGTGTGCTCGGGGCTGCACAGTAGGTGTGGGGTTCCAGAAGCGCCCCCATGGCATCACACTGGTGTCTCCCTGCATCCCAGTGTCCTCACACCCAGTACACCTCCACCTCCACGTATCTCCATCTCCCTGCACCCTGGGGACTCCCAACATGCTGCATTCCTCCAACCCCACACCCCAGACACCCTGCATTGCCACGTCCCCATATTCCACCATCCGAGCACCTCTGCATCCTCACTTCCCCACATCCCTGCACCCTGGTACCCTGCCTCCCCACCTGGCAGCATCCCAGCATCCCCCCTGCCACACGGTGCCAAGCCATCTCTACCAAGCACCCACTCCTGGGGAACAAATTAAGAAGCTTTGTCAGCCTCATGAAGATGGAGCAGGAGCAGCGCGGAGAGACACACTCGCTTAGGAGTCAAGTTAAATGTTTTAATGTTAAATGTGCCATTTTATTATCATTAGATCGCTCCCACTTAATGAAAGCGCATTAGCGCAGCGTGGCTTTATGGCAGCGAGCACCGAGCTTGGCCTGCGTGCTTCCCAGAGATAGTGGGGAAAGGGAAACAACCTGCCAGGGAGTGAGGGGGGTCCCCAGGGTGCAGGGTGTCCCTGGGGCCAGGGCACAGCACCTGGCACGGGGACAGCACGGGGCCAGGGCCGAGGCTGAGCCGTGCAGGCAGCCAGCAATGCACATCATCATCCCCTCCGCGTTAATTATTTAACGCCAGCAGGCAGAGGCTCTGTCCCGCTGCTCATCTGCATATTTATGAAGATTGATAAATGATTCAGCACTGGCACCCACGAGGGCTTCCCCCCCCGCTCCCCTCCCCAGCACCCATGGGTGCAGCAGGCTCAGGGAAGAGGCCAGACTTGGCCTTTCCATGAAGCTCTGCATCCTTGCTGGGGCTGGATGCATTCCATCAGACCCTCCCACCATGCAAACACCCCCCCAAAACGGGGAGCCCCCCAGGCACACAGAGCAGGCAGCAGCCAGTATCACCAGCCAGAAATGACGTTTATTTTCATACTGAAAGTAAAGGGGGTGGGGGAAGATGCACAGCTGGGCTAGTGCAAAACAGCCAGGCAGAGGTGGGGGGCTGGGGGGAGGGTCACAAAAACCCAGCTGGGCACATGGGACCCTCTCCCCATGTCCCCCTCCCAGCTGCCGGGTGGCTGCTCCCCAGGGCCCGGCCAGCGAGAGACGTCTTTGGCTCAACTAAAAGGGGTGTAAGAGGACGGCAGGGTGCCGAAGGGGGGAGTTTAAGTTACAAAACAAGGTGCCAGCAGGCACTGAGGAATAAATCCCGGGTGCCGGAGCAGCCGACTCCGCCGCCAGGGACAGACAGGAGGCGGGAGGGAGGGGGGTGCAGCCAGCGAGCCGGCCGGGCTGCTCCTCCCCTGGCTGGAGCCGGGGGGCGGCTGCGTGTGTCCCCCCCCAAACCCGTGCAGAAGAAATACCGGCTGCCCGGGGCGGCCCCCGGAGCTGAGCGTTCCCTCCCGGGGCGGCGGGAAGCGGTGCTGGGGGGCTAGGCGGGGGTCTCGGCAGCCCGGCTCTCCGCCTCGCTGGCACTGGGGGAGCTGCGGGACGAGCGACGTGTGCTGTCCCCGGCGTCCTGCTCGTCGTCCCATCTGTCGTAGGTGAAGGTGTGCCGGGAGCTCGTGGGGCTGTGGGAGAGAGCGGGGTTAGGGGGGGTGGTCAGGGGGCTCCATGTCCCCAGCATGGCTTGGCTGCTGAGCTCGACTCCCCTCCGGCTGCAGCGGGAGCTGCGGTGAGCCAGCACGCTGGCAGCCAGCTGGATGGAGCCTTGATTGCCTCCTTTTTTATTCTTTCCGAGATATTTGGGACATGCCTCACTGCAAACAACTCCTCGCTGCGCTGAGCTGAGCCCCTGCTCTGCAGTGGGGCCGAGCTGAGCCTGCCCAGGAAAAGGCTCGTGGCCCTGAATGCCAACACCAGTGCTCCCAGACACCCTGAGGGTCCTGTGCCCAGCGCTGGGTGCTGGGGCTGTTGCTCCCCAGTACCCCACGATGCCCTCCCTTGCTCTGGGACAGACAGCTCAAGGCAACCACATTTCCAAAAGGCTTTTTTCCCTTCCTCCAGCCGCTCTCCTATTCAGCCATCAGAAAGGATGAAGCCTGCTCTGAAATTGCTGCCAGCGAGCCCGAACACACCCTCTCTGCATCAAACAGCGTGCAGAGCTCCAGAGTCCTGCAGGTTGATGCCATTCACACCCCAAATTCCCAACACAGGCACCCAGCAGGGCACAGGGCAACTCTGAGTTCCAGCAGCTCAACCTGGGTCCCCTCACCACGGATGCTGCCTCCCTCCATGCTCACACACTGCAGTGGGTGCATGTTAGTACCCATCCCACTCCCCTCTGCTCCTGGGGGTTGTGCTGCCCATCAAACCCTTACAAATTTCCTGAAGGAATAAATCCAGATGTGTCCTGGCCGATGGCTGGGGAGCCAGGAAGGGATTAGCACTTCCTGGTGTCCCGCAGCTGCTAATCCCGACCACGCTGCGTCCTGGCAGCACGGGCAGCTGCCGGTCCCGCTGCGGCCACGCCGGGGATCTCCCCACGGACAGAGATGCCCAAAGCAGGGCAGCTGCAGGCACAGAGGGCTGCCCCATCGCGGGGTGCCCCGTGCCGGTGGAGGAGAGCTCCGGAGTCAGGAGAGGGTTAGGGCGAGCGGTTAGTGGCACACGGGGAGGTTCATGCTGCACGGCACACACCGCTCCCACCTCCTGCCTCAGTCGCTCTCGGGACGGTACAGGTACTTCATCATCAGGTTGTCCACCTGCTTTTTCCGCTGCTTCTCCTCCTTCTTGCCCCGGGCAGGACGTGTCGGCTCCTCGCTCCCCGGCCCCCGAGGGCCCTTCTTGACACTGGAGGTGCTGCGGTAGGAGCTGGTGGAGCCAGAGGAGGACTCGGAGGAGGAACTGGACTCGGATGATGACTGCTGCTTCTTCTTCTTCTTCTTGGATTTCTTCTTGCTTTTCTTGGCACGCTTCTTGGAGCTCTTCTTCTTCTGCTCCTCCTCTTCCTCGGAGGAGCCCGAGCTGCTGCGGCACCGGCAGGTGTGCCGGGAGAAGTCGAGGGCGGACGCGGAGCGGCGCAGGCTGCCGGACGGGCGGTCAGCAGCGCCCAGCGGGGCCGCGCTCCGGACACTCCTGACACTGCGGACACTCCGGCCGTCATCCCCCGAGTCGGGGCTGGAGTAGCCCCTGGCCGGCAGCGGGCGGTAGCTCAGCACCTCTTGGATGGCGGCTTCCAGGTCGGGGTCGAGGTAGGAGCGGTGCCGCACGGGACGGGCGTCCCCGGGTCCCTCCTCCTCGGAGGCCGCGCTGCGGGGCCGCGGGGGCACCGAGAAGCTGCGCCCCAGGAGGGGCTGCCCGCGGGACCCCTCGTCTGCCTCATCCAGGCGGCTGCGGGCCAGGGAGAGCCGCGACTCAGGGCGGCCCTCGGGACCCCCGCGCCGGCTCCGCAAGCTGCCGGGGCTGGAGAGGGCGAAGCTCAGCACCGAGCATCCCTCGTCCCCATCGTCGCCGTCCTCCAGCCCGCGCCAGGAGGCGGAGGAGACGCGGCTCACTGGCGCGGAGGCGACAGACGCTTTCTCTACGTCGGTGGCCGAGAGGGACCACCGCTTGTCCAGCCCTTGGCGAGCCCGGCCGCTGGCGTCGGCGAAGGCGCGGGCGATGGCGGCCGCCCGGTCCTGGGGCTCGCCGCCGCGGGCCGCCCTGAGGGCGCTCGGGGGAAGGCGGCCGCTCGCTCAGGGCGCTGAACAGCGTCTGCTCATCCCCGAGGCCGCCTATGGAGTCCTTGAGGCCCGGCCGCTTCCTGTAGCTGAGGGAGCTCAACACCGACACCGGCCGCTCCTCGGGCTCGGGGCCGTCCGGCGGGGCTGACCTGCGCCGCGGCACACCGCGCCCCGCACGCACCGGGGAGACAAGAGAGACACGGAGATGAGCGGGAGAAGGAGGGAGGCGGCCTCGGCAATTTGCGTCAGCGGGAAATGGCATCGTGGAAAAATGTCATGTAAATGGGGGAATTGTTCTAGCCCAGTACTTTGATCCCCCTTTAGAGTGTTGCCTTCAATTTATTTCATTGTCGGCTACCTGGAGCCGCTGCGTTTGATTCCCGACTTCAGAAAAGGTGGAATTATCTCCAATAACAAAATGTTTTACATCTGCACCGCTGAATAAATTAAACCAATTAACAGAAACCAGCTCAGATCTTTCCCCCCTGCTCGGCAGAGGGAGGGAGTCCCCTGGGACTCCTGGAGCCCTGCTAGGAAATTGGGTTTGGATAAAAGCAATCTGCGCTCAGCAGGCAAGCGTTTTACAGGGGAAGGGGAGTGGGGCTGTGTGCCTCAGCCCCGTGCCGTGGGTGCACCTGGGCACGTTCCTCACCTCTGCCAACATTTTCTGAGAGGTGTGGGGTGAGATGGGGTGGGGCTGCAGAGGAGGGCAGGATGGAGCAGGGAATCAATCCTGGAGAGATGGAATGCTGCACAGAGCTAAAGCTCAGCACCACAAGCCCTGGGGAGGCAGATGCGGTGGGGGCTGTGGATGCCCCATATGCCTCCATGGTGGGATGAGGGAAAGGGGACCAGGGAGCTCCCCCTGGGTGGGGGGACGTGTGTCCCCAATGAAGACTGAGCCACTCACCAGCATTAATCCTTCCCTGGCCATCCACACAAGCACCAGGTGGGAACACAGCACCAAATGCCACATCCCACGGGCACCCACCCAGCCCCATCCAGGTCCCAGCACAGCTCAGCCTGTCCTCTGCCCCCCAGCCCCATGCCCAGCCCTGCACCCACCTGCTGCCCTTCAGGCTGCCATCATCAGAGAGCGCTTTGGAGGAGCCTTTGTTCTTGGAGAGCCAAGACTTCACCCCATCCACGCGCTCCTCCAGCTCTGAGTCCACATCTGAGTCACCATCGCTGCCAGAGGAGCGGGTCAGGGTGGAAGAAAGCAAGAGGTCAGCAAAGGGCTGTGAGCTTTTGGGTGCTGGAGAGATGGAAGTGCACTGGAAGGCACTGAACCCCTCCAGCACCCACTGCCTGCGTACCCGGGCATGGGTGAAACCCCATCCTATGGTTCTGCTCCATCTCTGGGACATAATCTGCACACACATAGTTCAACCTGCAAGCCAGGGGCTTCCTGAAGCACCCCCAAACCCCTGAGGCTGCCCAAGGGGCTTCTGCACCCTCTGCCCAACATCTCCCTGTCACTGCCTGGCTCCAGAGCTGGAGACAGCAAGGCCTGGCTTTGGGGCAGCAGGCAGGGCACAGCTCCAGAAACAGAGGAGATTTCCAGCTCCAGGATTGGGAAGGGAATAAGTGGGTTCATTTTATAGGCTGCCGTGGAGCGCAGAATTACAGCGAGGAAGAGCAATGCTGATGGCCCCGGGTAAACAGGAGTTTAGCAGGCGGAACAGAAACGGCTCTGGCACGGCGGGCGCGGGAGCACAGCGGGCAGATTTACAGCCCTGCCGTGCCCCAGAGCCCCTGATTTACGTCCCGGTGTAAAAAAAGTCCTATCTGGCTTAAACCATCTAATTTATAATGGCCGTTGGTAACCATATGGATTGCCTTTAGAAAGAAGGTGCTGTCTGCATTGCAAAATCCATTCCTCCACGTTAAAAGCATCCCTGAATAAATCTCTCTTAATACCTCACCGCTTACTGCTTTCATTAGGGCTACGGCAGCAGCGTCGGGATCCATACGGAAATTGAAGCGGTGTGGTCCCCTCTCGCCACCCCGCTCCCACCAGGCCACTCCAAGGAAGGGATGGGATGTATCACAGGATCTTAAATGGCCTTTTCTCCACCTGGTTTTGGGCTTATTCCCTGCCTGGGAATGAACGCAAACAGCACAAGGGGCAGGCCTGGATAGAGCCTGTATATGAATCCTTCTCTTTTTAAATTCAGAGCAACGAGCCGCTCTCCATCCTGCGCATCTCCCTCCCCTGCAATACATCCAGGCAACGCTGGGCTTGGGGAAAAAAAAAACCCCACCAACAAAAAAACACGGAATGACACCAAAAAAAACCCCAGCGAGCCCCAAAAACAATTTCTGGGGGCAGCTAAGGTTTTCTGACCAATGGAATTAAACTCCACATCAAACACAGTTCATGTCCAGGCAAACGTGCCGTTAGTTAAGCAGGACCTGGGTCGTGGGAGCGACCACGGATGGGGTATTAATTAGTGTCAGAAGGGCTCCATTGCTGCCCTGTGCTGGCACCTTTGTCATCAGCCATGGCAGAGCATCACCCCCCAGCCCATCCCAGGGGCTCATCCCGTCCCCATGCACGGGATGTGGTTATGTGCCCTGCTGTGCTGGGCCATGCCGTGGGTGCTGTTAGGGCATGCAGAGTTGGGCCAGTGGCATGCAGGACCCCGGCCCCTGGGGGGTGAGGTGGGGGTTAGGGGAGGGGAGGAAGGAAAGAGATGCTCCTCACATTTTACTCTTTCTTTTCTGATACTTTGCCACCATGTCCTGCAAACTGGGAGGGGTAGGAGGGGGCAGGGTCGGAGGGGGGAGAAACACAACAGAAAAGAAATTAAATGAAAAAAAAAAAAAAAAGACCAAGTAGGTGGGCAAATTAAATTATGGGGAAGGGTCAGGGGAGGGAGGTGAGGCTGCTCCGTGCCCCTGGAGTGGGGTTGCACCCAGCTGGATCCCAGCATCCCAGGCTGGGTGCTGGAGTGTATCCAAAGAAAGGCAACAGAGGTGAGGAAGGGTCTGGAGCACAAATCTGATGAGAAGCAACTGAGGGAGCTGGAGGGGCTCAGCCTGGAGGAAAGGAGGAGATCAGGGGGGACTTTTTCACTCTCTACAACTTCCTGAAAGGAGGTTGTAGCCAGGGGGGTCAGGCACTGCTCCCAAGGAAAAAGCAGTAAGACAAGAGGACATGGCCTAAAGTTGTGCCATGGGAGGTTTAGATTGGATATTAAGGAAAATTTCTTCACCAAAAGGGTGGTCAGGCATTTTAACAGGTTGCCCAGGAAAGTGGTGGAGTCATTGCCTGGAAACATTAAAAAAATGTGTGGATGTGGCACTTGGGGACATGATTTAGTGCTAACATGGCAGTGCTGAGTTAATGGCTGGAGTCGGTTCTCTCAGAGGTCTTTCCCAACCTAAACAATTGTGTGATTCTATAATTCTATCCTGGGCTGGGCTGGATCCCAGCATCCCAAACCTCCTGCCAGCTTGTGCTGCCCTGGCTCCTGGGGCTCCCTGGGCTGTTTCCAGCCAGCTGGCAGGATCCTGGATGCATTTCAGGCACCTCCACAAGTGGTTGAAGCTCAGGGGGGCTGTGGGTGGACGGAGGGGTGGATGCACAGATGCATGGACTGATGCCTGTGTGCACAAGTGCCCGATGCATGGACGGACAGACACGGGTGCACGGACAGATGCACTTGTGCACAATGCACGGATGGATGCACAGACAGCATCCTGCCAGGGCCAGGCAGAGCCAAGGGGTCCCTGTGGCATTTCTGAAGTGGCAAGGGGAAGCGGTGACCCCAGGGATGCAGGGGAGCCGTGGCCAGGTGCTCTCACCTGTTGATGAGGTCCTCATTGCTGTCACTCTCCATCTCATCCTCGATGGCCGCCTGCAGGTCCCCGATGCGCTTGAAGGCCAGCTTCAGGTCTGACTGCAGGCTCTGGTTGGCAGCTTCCAGGCTCTCCAGGTCCATCTCCTGCAGGGAGGGAGCGGGATGAGCCGCATTTCTCAGGGAACATCCCCTTGTGCCCTGCCTGGCCCTACCCCGGGTTCCTCACCAGCTCGTGCTTCTTGCGGCTGGCTTCTGCCTCCTTCTTGGCCAGCTCGCCCATCTCCTCCTTGACATCGCGGAGCTGCCGCTGCAGCCGCTTGTTCTGCTCCTTCTCCCGGTTCTCGGCGGCCGCGCGCTGATCCCGCTCCTCCGTCAGCTTCTCCATGTTCTCCTTCAGCCGCGTGGCCAGGCTCTGCCGAGCACCAGGGTCACCCCAAATCCCCCCATGGACCTCTCACCCCGCAGGTCCACCCTCACCCCGACACCCACCAGCAGGTACTGCAGGGATGGATCCTACTCTTATCAATTTACACAAGGAGATGGAGGAGAAACCACCCCCTCCCACGGCCAGGGAAGGGGCAGAACAACAGCAAGGGCTGCTCCTCCGTCAGCTTCTCCATGTTCTCCTTCAGCTGCGTGGCCAGGCTCTGCCGAGCACCAGGGTCACCCCAAATCCCCCCATGGACCTCTCACCCCACACTCGCACCCCAACACCCACCAGCAGATGATGCAAGGATGGATCCCACTCCTATCAATTTACACAAGGAGATGGAGGAGAAACCACCCCCTCCCAGGGCCAGGGAAGGGGCAGAACAACAGCAAGGGCTTTGTTGAATCGGAAAAATAGATTTAACTGTGTGTGAAGTAATTAAAACATGTAACGTAGGGAAAAAATAGCTCCAGTTCTCCCCCAGCCACTGAGCCAGCCGCTGCATATTTATGGCCCCGGCAGAGAGAGTGGAGAAGGAAATAATAGCTTGGAAAATATGAAGAGGAGAGCTAAGCTGCCGCGCTCCCCGGCAGAGCTGCGGAGGCAGAATATAAAACAGGCTGCGTTCGCGGGACTGGGGAGTCTATAATTTCCCTAAGTCGATGCAGGGAAAGAGCAGCACTTTGCCGGGCTGGGCGGTGGATTACTGTTATCAGTGCTTGCAGGGAGCCTTCCCTGTGGAGACAGGGACGGGCTGCCAGAGGGGGAGGGCTGCAGCGTGGGGGGTCGTGGGGAGGGGAGGCACTCAGAAAACTCTCAGGCAGCTTTGTTATGGTCCCGCTGCACCCCTGTCCCGGCTGGAGCAGAGGGAAAGCCCCGTGACTACCTCCAGGCGCTTGACTTGTGTCCTCTCGAACTCCAGCCTGGTCTCCAGCTCACGGATCTTGGCCTCCTGCCGGCTCACCAGCGACTTGTCCACCATGGATTGCTCCAGGAACTCCAGCTGGCTCTGCAGACCTTGCAGCTGCGGGAGAGGGCACAACCTCAGCCTCGACCGCAATCACCCTGCCCCCACTGCCACGCTGTCCTGGAGGAGAGCTGCTGGCCATGCTGCTCCCATCCTGATGGAGAGCTTCCCACCACACTGCTCTGCACCCCCATGGTGCAGGGCAGTCCTGCATGGTGTGGGCAGCAGGTCTCTGGGTGCCCCCCATTCTCCTAGCTTCACTCAGGGTGCATCCTCACCTTCTCCTGAAGCTCCTGCTTCTCCTTGCTGACCTCCTCCAGCTGTGCCTGGAGGTCATTCATCTGTGCCAGGTCCCGGGATGCCTGCAGGACACACCAGGGCCATCAGTGGGGATCCCACTGCACTGACTCCAAGAGGGACATCTTGAGGGGGTGGGCTGGGTGCAGCTGCTCCTCCCACTTCACCTGGGCCACAGCTGCCTTGTGCTTCTTCATCAGTTCATTCATGTCCTCCTGGTCCTCCTCCAGCCGGCTCTGCACTTCATTCTTTTCCCGCTGCAGACGGCTCAGCTGCTCCTCCAGCTGCAGGGACACACATATGTCTCCCACTGCATCCCAAGAATGGGGCACTCACCCCCAAACCCACTCCAAACAGCATAGGGCCACCCTGGGTGCAAATGGGGCATGGCCCCACCACGGTTCATCCCAACCCAAACCCACTCACCGCTCCCTTGGCCTTGGCAAGGTCATCAATCTGCAGGTGGAGGTCCTCGATCTCCACCTCCATGGATTTGCGGGCCTTGACAGCGGCTGCACAGGTGAACTCCGACTCTTCCAGCTGCAGGAATATAGCTCAGTGCATGGCCAGGGAACAGGGACACCCTGTGTCCTTGAAGCCTGCATTATGAGGAGTGTCTAGATGCACACCTGGTTCTTGAGCTGGGTGATCTCCCTCTTGCTGGGTGCGTTGTTTTTCAGGTGGTCCAGCATGATCTGAGCATCAGCCAGCAGCGCCTTCGTTCTCTTCAGGTCCCGGCGCAGGCGCTTTTCCGTCTCAAAGTCCCGCTGGTTGGCCTGTGGCAGGGGAAACTTTGCCACAGTTCCATGCCAGAGGGGTGTCCACCCCACCATGGCCACCTCAGGGTCCCCAAAGCAAGGCAGATGCCCAGCTGCCCTTCACCCCACCTGCTCGCTGACAGCAGATAACTTGCTCTCCAGCTCCCGCTTCTCTCTCAGCACCTTCTGCTTGTCCTCATACTCCTCCTCCAGCTGCACCTCCATCTGCTTCAGCTGGGGGACAGACAGGGGGCAGCCAGTCAGGGCGGCAGGGAGGGGTCATGACCCCTCCTCACGTGTCCCCACAGCCTGGAGACACTGTGTGACCCCACCAGCTGGGTGTTTGCACAACCAGAGGCACAAAGCCCGGCAAAGTGTGCTGGCCCGGGCAGCAGGAGGACTGGTCGGACCTGCCGGGCCGGTGGAGCCGGGCTGTGGTAGCTGCGTGGGAGCCGGGTGCTGCATGACAGTGCCCAGCTGGCAGCTCCTAGTACCCAGCCAGGGCATGGGGATGCATCCCAGGCCCTCCTGGGCAGAGGGGACACAGCCGAGCCCTACCTTCTTCTGGCATGACTGCCGGATCTCCTCCACCTCCTCATCACGGCTCTCCACCTCCTTGGCGTGGGTCTGCCGCAGCCGCTCCATCTCCATCTCCAGCCGCAGCTTCGCCTGCAAATGGCGGGGATGTGTTCAGAGCAAAGGGGATGTGGGGACCCCTCCATGCCACTCTCCAGTCACCACTCACCCTGAAAACCCCCCAGTCTGAGGCCAGCTGGGCTGCCCGCCCCATGGTGACCTGGCGGGCCATGGCACGGAGGGCCAGGAGCCGTGTCGGCCGCGGCGATGCCTGGCCTGACGCCGGGCTCAGGGCGACCGCCTCCTCTTCCCAGGCAAGCCCGGCCCAGGTAATAACAGCCCTGCATGAAACCACCCCACCCAGAAACCTCGCCCCTCCCTGCTGTACCTGCTCCAGCATCTGGATGGTCCCAGCCTGCTCATCCAGTTCCTCCTCCTGGTCTTTGACCTTCGCCTCTAGGTCCCTCAGCTGTTTCTTCACCTTGGCCAGGGAGGCTTCGTCCTTTGACTCCTGGGAGGAGATGTCCTGCAGCTCTGCCTCCAGCGTCTCTGCCTTCTGCGTCAGCCCTGCTATGTCCGAGTCCCTGTCCTGTGAGAGACGGAGTCATCATCAGCCTGGGGCACCCAGTGATTGAGAGGCTGGGGATGGGCTGGGGGCTACTCACCTCTAGCAGCTGCTTGAGGCCAAAGACCTCAGCCACCAGCACATCCTTCTCTCGGCTCAGCTTCTCCCGCTGCAGCCGTTCCCGCTGCACCTCCTCATGTGCCTGCGAGAGCTCGCTGTCAAACCTGCACAGGGAGAGCGGGGAGAGCGCTCAGCACCCCGGGATGGATCCTCAGCCCTGTGCCAGGGCACTGCACCGAGCATCCCCTTCCCTCAGCAGCAAGCACTGGGAAGGGTGGTGTGCTGCTGAGTGCTTGTTTGAAACACACTGTTGATGAGTCTTTAATTGCCACCACAGTGACACCGAGTCACTCAGACACTCCTCCTGATGCCTTCACTCCATGCTAAAGGGGAGTGCAGCACCTGCAGCACCTCAGCTGTTCTCCAGGGCCAGCATGTGCCCATGGGACCCGGGGCTGCCAATGGTAGGGGCTTGGCTACTCCAAAGCAGCTGGGGACACCAAACCTGCCAAGCAGGACATGGAGGGGTCTCTAGGAGAGATGGGCTCTTGTGGTACCTCGGCTGCCACAGCTGCATCCCAGTGTGGGAGTTCCACGTGACATGGCACCAGTGCCATCCCCAAAGGGGACACACAATCCCCCAGACAGGACACAAGCCCTGTTGAAGGAGTGCTCAGCACAGCCTGTAGCCAGGCAGCCATGTGGCAATCTCTTCCAGTGCCCCTGGGATGGGATCAGCTGGATTTACTCCAAAATCACTGCCTTTGGGGCTTGGAAAACAACCCTGCGCTTGAGTTTGTGACCTGCGTTAAACACCTCGGCAGCTAATCCCCATTTTTCCTTGCGCTGGGTAATAAACAGCTGCATTAGCACAGGCTCCAATCCGCGGAAATTGAAATTAATTAGATTGGATTCTCTTGCTGTATTTGTGTGTGCGATCATTACCATAATGAGATGAAAGCGTCCCTGCTGCTTAATAACGTTAGCAAACTTTGGGGCTGGGAGAGGGGACGGGATGGCAGCGCGCCGAGTGGAGATGCAGGGCACCAGTAGCCTCCACCACCATGGGGCATGACCCCACGTGGATGGGGTCACTCAGCTCTGGGCCCCCCAAAAGGGCATGGGGATCCCCTCAAAACAAACACATCCAACTTGCGCAGCCCCATCCTGCTGGAGACACCTCAGCCAAGTACGAGTTGGTGAGGTGCCCAAATCCCTGCTAAAATGGTAATGCCACTTCACCAGAGGCATGTCCCCATGTCCCCCCCGCTGCCAGTGCACTGTCCCCACCTCCGTTGCTTCTTCTCCAGGTCATGGTTGCGTCCCTGCTGTCCCTCAAGGTGCAGCTTGGTGTCCTGCAGCTCGGCAGCCAGGCGCTGGCACTTCTTCTTCAGCTGCTGCAGCGCCCGCTGGCTCTCCTCGCTGTCCGCCTGCAGGTCCGCCAGCTGTGGGCAGAGGCGGGCAGGCAGTGAGAGCTCTGGGATGCCACCATGTCCCTGCTGTCCTAGCCATGCAGAGGGGACCAGGGAGTCCCCAGAGCTGAGCCCCCACTCACCTTGCGCTCCAGCTGCCTCTTGCCCTGCTGCTCCACCTCCAGCTTGTCCTCCAGCTCCTGCTGCAGCCGTTTCTTGGTGAAGTCGATCTCCCGCACCGCTCGCTCGTATTTCAGCCGCCATTCGCCACCTGTGTGGAGAAATGTGGTCACCAAGGGGCTGTGGGGGTGGCACAGGGAGAAGGGGACACTGCAGGGTGTGCCAGCAGCCAGCACCGGAGGCAGGACAGTACCTGAATCATCATCGTCGAGCTCCCCATTGAGCTCGGCCGCCCGGATGAGCCGAGCCTCCATCACCTCCATCTCCATCGACTCCATCTGCTTCTTCAGGGCATCGTACTTGGCCTGGGAGGGGACATGGCCGTGGTGAGCACTTGAGGGGGACAGGAGACACTGCAAGGCTGGGGAGGGGCACACTGACCTGCAGGTCCTTCATCTCCTTCTCAGCCCGCAGCCTCTCGGCCGTCTCAGCGTCCAGCAGCTGGGAGGCCGACTCGCCGGTGTTGCGCTCGTCCGTCAGCTCCGACGTCAGTTCTGTGATCTGGGGGTGCCAGGGGGAATGGGACCGTGGGCTGGGCCAGGCTGGCATGGCACCAAACCCCATCCTGGCAGCCTCAAAGACCTACCCTGCTCTCCAGGCGGTCGCTGTTGAGCCGCAACTCGTTACGCTCCTTCTCCACCTTCTCAAGTTTGCTCTTCAGCTGCTGGATCTCTTCCTGCAACAGAGCGGGCGGTGAGGGAGGGGGCAGGCGCAGGGAAGAGGCTGGCTGGTAGGAGGCTGGCAGCTCTTTGCCCCTCCCCAGCACCCCCCCAGCACAGGATGAGCAGGGTGGGGGCTCCCTGGGGCTGCTCTCCCCTGCCAAGGGCTGGGCAGGGACTTTCCCCAACCCGCTCCGCCGTCGTGCTGACTCCAACCCCATAAATGGTGTCGAAATGCCAGGCAGTCCCAGAAAAGCTGCAGAGGGGTACCCACATCCCCCGCGAGACGAGGTGGGAGCAAATCCACACATCAGCAGCTTGCTGAAGGGTTTGGGTGCACCCAGCCCAGGTGGGGAGGGAGGGGCCCACCAGGATGCCCAGGGACCACCAGGCAGTGCTGTGGAAGCATGTCTGGCTGCTAACATCTTCCTCTCTCTTCCTCTGGTCCCAGCACAGGCTAGGGGTGCAGCAGGTGCCCCTGCCCAGGTGCCCCCACCCAGGTGCCCGTCCCCAGCAGGTCGGGGTGAAAGCTGAGCCAGGCGGCAGCTTGTGCTCGCCGGGTGCACCAGTGTCTGGTTGCCAGCGCGAGCGGAGCCCCCGCATTTGCCTCTCGGCGCACGGTTTCATTTCCATTCTCCACGCTTGTAATTGGGCTCAAGCAACAGCCGGCTCTCGGGATGCTAATGACATGCTGATTCGCAAATTAGGGAGCAATTCGAGCCTGGCGCGGGCAGACGTGGTCCTGCATCTCACCCCATCACGGGCTCCCACATCCCAACCCACAGTGGGATCCTGTATCCTAATCCACCACAGGATCCTGCATCCCACCCTTCCCTGGGTTTTGCTTCCCACCCCACTTCAGGATCCTGCATCCCACCCCACCATTAGCTTCTGCATGTGACCCCACCATGGGGTCCTGCATCCCACCCCGCTGTGGGGCCCTGCCCAGGGCCAACGCTCCCCCAAGCCCTCCCTGCTCCATCCAGCATCCCCCAGCATGGATACCCACGTCTTTGCCGCGGATCTGGTCCTCGGTGAGCTGCACCTCGATGAGGGGCCGTACCGTGGTGAAGAGCTTCCACCAGGGCCAATCCTTCACCCCTTTGTTCTTCTTGATGTTCTTCTGCACGCACCGGATGGCCAAATCCTGGATCTGTGCAGGGCACGGGGTCAGCACGGGGTATGGGGTCAGTACAGGGCCACCAGCAGGGCAAAGCAGGGAGTCTGGGTGCTCAGCACCCCTGCCAGCACCCCGGCATGCTTCCCTTCCTTAGCATTTGGGCTAATTGCACCAGCAAATCTGCTGTTTGATCCTCTCCAGCCCCTCTAAATGCTAATCCTGGGAAGATGAGGCGCTGTAAGATGCCTATTTTACACCTTCTCTAATGATAAAAGTAGGAGCTGAAGCGTGGCTTCATCCTTCGGTGGCGATGCCCAGCAGCCTCCCTGCCGGTTCCCCCTGGCCCCCTGGTTCCCCCTGGCCCCCCACGGCTCCGGGGGAGGCGGGAGGAGGAGGTGCTGGCCCAGGAGGCACAGAAAGGCTGCACTGCCCATTTTAGGCGAAATTGTGCAGCAGAGCGGGGAGGGGAGAGTCGCTGGGACGAACCTTTCTCTTCTTGAAGTGCTGCCGTGCCAGGAAGAACCCCTGCACGCCGCCTGGAAAAGGGTGATGTTCCTGCTGGTCTGTGTGTCCCGCTGCTCCTCCAGCCTGGCCAGAGATCCAGCCCGGAAAAACACCTGTGGGAGGGGAGCAGGACAGCGATGGGTGCCGGCATCCCTCCGGCCACACCGTGCCACCCTCCCGCTGGGGGGGATGTGTCTCTCCCCTCCTCAGGCACTGCTCCTGTCCCATCGTGGCGTTTTATTGCCCAGGCATGAGGAATGCCGTGGGTGGGAGTGAACAGTGCTGCCCTTTTGCTGTCCCACCGTGCCATGACGCACAGCCCTGCCCACACCCACACCCGGCGGTGACGGGCACCATACCCGGCTCAAGCCCATGTGGTAGCTGCTCTTCTCTAGGTCCAGTGATTCCAGGAGCTCCTCCACTGCCTGCAGGGAGGAAAGGTGTCAGGGCCAAGCCCTTTGAGGTGCAGGGGACCCTGGACCACAGCAGTGACTCTGACATGGGGCACGTACCCGCTTCTCATCCACCACGATGTAGTTGCGCCCGTGTTTTTTGGTCAGGTGTGGGGCCAGGACATCAAAGCGCCGCCTGAACTCCGCAAACACCATGTGGTCAGGGTAACCTGGGGAAGCAAGGGAGAGTGGGGCCGTGTGGATGCCCAGGGGATGGCCACGGACAGCCCCACATGCCCTGACATGCTGGGGCTCATGTTTTGGGAGAGCTGACGGGGTTGCCCCACGTGACACAAGCTCCCCATGGGGTCAGGCATAGCTAGAATGCCCTCAGCCTCCCCATGAGGTTTTCCTTGGCTGCATCCTCCAGCAGTTTTGGCTGGGATCTGAGGAGAAAGCGGCCAGATCCCTCCTCGGGGGGAGAGCAGCGACACGTGTTGCCTGTGCAAGTCCTGCTCTGGCTCCACTCTGAGCCACAGCCAACTCCTGCATCAGGCTCCAGCACTGAGCCTCCATATCTTAATTAACGATGAGGTATTGATGGGAACATTGACCCTGGCACGGGCGGCTGGCCATGGCCATCGATCCAGGAGGTGTGCAGGTGGCATCGATTTCCAATCATGGCAGGAAGGGTCCGGCCTCCAAGCAATAAACCCTCGGCCAGGTGGCTGGCCAGCCAATGTATCAATAAATGCTTTGCTGAGCACAACCCAGAGGCTCTCATTCCAGCGGGACAGGGGCTGGATGCCAATGGGATTGCTGCCAGGAACCAGCGGCACCAGGGGAGACACCCAATTAAGGCCATGCCTGTCCCCAGTGCAGATAACAGCCCAGCAGGGGAGGGGGAACAGGGACACAACCACCCTGGGGGAGAGGCTCCAGAGTTCAGAGCAAGGGCACGTGCTGAAGGGACTCCTGGGGGTCTTTGGCTCTCCAGTGAGAAGATGCAGCTGGGACCTCCATCCCCTGGTGCTGGTGGCAGGCTCACCTTGGCGGTACATGCGGAGGGCGTCGAGCAGGCGGGAGCCGCGGAGCTGCGCGCGCAGGAGGGGCACGTCCAGCTGCATCAGCCCGGCCTCGCAGTGCTCCGCCGGCAGCTCCAGCTCGCTGCCGCTCACCCGCCGGCACAGCACAGCCTGGGGGTCCCCACCAGCCCCCGCCTTGGGCAGGAAGCAGTGCACAAAGTGCAGCTTGGACTTCTTGATGCTGTCGATGAGGGCGTCCTGTGGGTGCGGCAGAGCGGGGTGAGCGGTGACATGCGGTGGTGCCCCAGCCAGATGCCCTGGCCAGATGTGGGGATCCCCCTTGGCACGCCCTCACTCACCACTTGCAGCTTGATCTGGATGCAGAGGGATTTCTTCTTGACGGCAGCCACGCCGGTGGTGAAGGTCTTGCGCATGCTGGTGGCCCGGCGCAGGGCCAGCTGGGAGCCCCCCTCCAGCCCCGCCACCGAGCCCGACAGCACCAGCGCCGAGCCGCCGCGCCCGGCAAACAGGCTGCTGATCACCTTCCTGCAGGGCACAGAGGGCATGTCACCCCCAGCGTCACCTCTCCCCCTGCCATGCTCCCACCCCAGCACCCTGCTCACTTCTGGGACTCCTGCAGCAGGACAGAGGCGTTTTGGGAGGCCGGGTTGTGCTTGACGTAGTTGAGCCATCCCGTAGCATCGTACTCCACCCAGTTGGTCCCCGAGCTGTGTCCCAGGAGGAAGTGTCGGGGTTTGTCACTGGGGAGCAGTGGGTTGTGCCCTGCAGGGAAACACAGCACCAGTGGGCACAGCCCTGGGCAGCAGTGTTTCAGTGGGGCATGTCACAGAACCCCAGAATGGTTTGGGTTGGAAGGCACCCTAAAGATCATCTCATTCCAACCCCCTGCCATGGGCAGGGACATCTTCCACTGGCGAGGTTGTTTCTGGTCTAGTGGACACATCCCCATGGTTCCAGGCCCCCCTCCATACCTTTTTTACCCCCTTCCTGGGGGCCGTAGTAGGAGAAGAGCCTCTCCAGCAAGGTGTCCTCGTTGCCCCCTGGCTGCAGAGCCTCCTCCTCCAGAAGCCACAGCAGCCCCCGCGCCTCGTCCGTGCGGGCCAGAGACCGGACCTGCAGGGTCACCACACTGACAGCCACCCCAGCACACCAGGGTCCCCCAGGGCAGGGATATGGGGTGACACAGGGCACCCAGGCCACCCAGGAAGCAAGCAACCTCACACCGTGGGAGAGGGCTCCTGATTAGTGGAGACTCAGAAGGGAAAGGTCCATATGGGACACTCTGGCAGCACATCTCACTGAGGTGGGAAATGCAGTGCTGGGCTGAAACCCAGCACAGGGATGGTGCCAGCAGCCTCCTCCAGCAGGGACTGGAAGACCCCAGGGACTGGAGAACCTTGGGGACCCATGGACACTAGGAACCTGAGCATCCCGGGGACCAGAGCACTTCAAAAACTGGAACACCCCAGAAATCTCCAGGCCCTCTGCCCACAGCACAGGCAGCTCCCAGGACAAGAGGAGAAAACCATACTGGGGATGCACTAAGTATGTGGGCTGCACACACACTTGCTGTCATGGCCAACATCCTCTTTCCTTCCCCTCCACCACCAAAGTGCCCAAAAGCCGGCCATCTGCTGCCATGATGTGGCTAGAAGGAAGAGTGGAAGGTGCTTACCAGTGCCTGGTGTGAGGACTGGTCCACAGCAGCTATGGAGCCAGAGGAGCTGGGCTCAGCATCAGCCAGGGCGAGCTCTATGTTCTCCTGGTGAGGGGGAACAGAGGAACATAGGCAGATGAGCACCCACACTGCAGAGCAGCAGTGATTGGGAGTGTGAGCCCATCAGGGTGCTGGTCTTGATGGGGTTTAGAGTGATGCAGAGTGCTACGGGAGGACCAGGACACGTGGAAGGGTCCCCATGGGCTGTCAGTGCTGAGATGGAGAAGCAGCAGTGACCACCATCATCACCACCCACAGCCACTCCACCACCTCCCAGCCCAGCCCTCCTGTGCTGTGCTCCAGCAGCCCTGGGCACTGAGCTTTGGTTGGACTGGTCCAAAATGACCACTGCATAAGAAATCAGGGGAAACACAGGAGATGTTCACGTGGCTATGGGAGGGCAGGAGTGGAGGAGGCCATGGCAGCCCGGGTGTCCCTGGTACCTCCTTGTATCGCTCCAGCTCGCGGGCGAAGGTGCGCTGGTGGAAGAGCTGCTGCAGGCGCTCCTGGGCGTAGTTGTGGCAGAGCTCCTCGAAGGTGGCGCCCCGGCTTTGCCCTGCCAGCTTGGGGTTCTGTGCCCCGGGGGTGTCCACCACCGTCACGGAGCACACCGAGTGCTGGCTCGACTTCAGCGCCCTGGGGGGAGCACACAGTGGGGTCAGTGGGCACAGCCAGGCACCCCCTGCTCTCCTGCTGGCCCCCCCAGCACATACCTGTTGAGGAGGGAGATGAGGAGTGTGAAGAGCTCGGAGTACAAGCCAGCTGCCATGCCCTCCAGGCACTCCAGCGCCGTCAGCTTGGGACCTGGCCAAAGCAAGCCTGAGTGTCCCCAGCCCGGCATCCCTTGGGGACACCCGCTGTCCCCACCACACCTCACCCTACCTGTGCCACTGTCCCCCAGGGGAGACTCATCGGGGCCCTGGCGGAAGGAGGTGGAGCGCTGCAGGGTGCCCTTGGGCTGGTGCTTGAAGATGGCAGAGGAGAGCTCCTCCAGGCTGCAGCCCAGCAGGTAGGCGGCTTTCTGAGCCCACTCGTGCCGTGCAAACTGCTTCCTCCCAGCTGAAGGGTGGAGAAGGGGGGTCAGGGCCAGGAATGGCACCCCTAAAAATGGGGAGTGTTTCCAGAAAGGCCTGGGATGGTCTTAGGGACCCACAGAGTAGGTTAGGGATGATGGGAGCACACGTTTTGGGGTTTGAGAAGACAGAGATGTTTGGGGTCTGACAGGAGATAGGGGTGAATGGCTTTGTGCTGCTGCAGGCTGAGCCTGGAGCCACACTGGTGTGGAGCACAGACCCCTTGCCACCACTACCCAGGGACCTCTGAGGCTCTGAGCCATCCCCCACGGGGATGTGTCCCTGCTGGGTGACACAGCCACACGGCAGCCACACAGACACAGACAGACACACGGACGCTGGGGGGCGGTGGGAGCCGGTTAATGGTGACACACAGGGAGACGGAAGCAGGGTGAGGGTGGCACGGAGGAGGGGGAAGCCAGAGACACACGGAGAACAGAACGGGGACTTTACCTTCGTCGGTGTCTGCATTGCAAAGGGCAGCATGCACCATGCGAACAGAGACACGGGTTAGAAACAACGGCACACGATGGCACGGTGGGGGAAACGCCCTCCTGCCACCAGGCCACCGCACATGCCACGCCTGCCCCCTCCCCAGGCACTGCTGCAGTGACAAACCGTGACCAGCATGGGGGATCCCTTCCCTTTGAGCCCACCCCGCACCGTGGGCAATGTTGGGGAGCAGCTCGGCTCTGCCCCAGCGCATGGGGAGCCACTTTTGGATCCAAGGAAATTGTGGGGCTGGTGTAACTCAGCTCTGAGCACTCCCAGCGTCCACGAGGCGCAGGGGGGGCTTCAGCAGCAGCAGCACAGACCTGGGGGTGGGATGCCCACCCCGAGCAGGATGCAGCAATGCTCCCCCCCAGCAGGATCTGGGATTCCCTCCCATAGCAGGCTCCCATGGAGAGGTCCCAGAGTTGCCTGAGCATCCCGCTGTGGCGGCTGCAGCGGGGCCCTGCTGCCCTCTAGTGCCCTGAGAGCACCCCACGGGCCAGCACTGCACCCCAAGAGCACCCCACAGGCCAGCCCTGCGCCCCAGTGTGCATCCAGACCCCTCTGGTCTCTCCTTCTTCATCCCCAGATCATCTTTTCCCCCAAGGCCGCAAATTCCCTGGGTGCAGCCACCAGCTCCAGGTGCCCATTTTGGGGTGACATGCCCAGCTCTCCCACCAGCGTGCAGCACCACAGGGGCTTCCAGCACAACAGGCAGAAAGAGAAAGCCACAGGGGGAGAACAGCAGCCCCCAAAGCCAAATTTCCCACCCCCAGGAATGGAGAGCAAAGCTGATGCTGTGAGAGGCTCACACCCATGGTGAGTGCTGTGTGCCAGGGCAGCCCTGACCCGCACCACCAATGGTGCTGACAGGACTGGGATGGGATTTCTCATGAGCAGCAGGCAAATTTGGGGCTGCCAAGACCCAACCAGGGTCAGGGATGGTCCAAGCACACCAGCAGCATCCCAAGCCCCCATTTCAGCCCCCAAATCTGCATTGCATGGCACCCCCCAGAGCAGAGCCCTCCCCACTCCCATTACCAGCTCCATCTGCCAGGGGGTCTGCAAGGAGGATGGAGGGAAAGGTGTTACACTGGGAATGGGGGACACCCCCCAACTGCCTCAGCCCCACCCAGGCCCCCACTCCCCCAAGTTGGAAGGGGCCAGCCGAGGGTCTGGGCATGTTCAATTCCCACCAGTTAATGAGACCACCCCGACCATGGGGACAAGGCTGGGTGCCCCAGAGCACTCAGGGTGGCAGGACACTGTCCCTCAGCTGACACAGCCTCCCACCCTCTCCCCCAGAGCTTGGCTGCACTGCAGGCTGCTTGCAAAGTGTCTCTGGAACCCCTCACATCCCTCAGCCTCAAATCTCCCCTCCCATTAATGGCTCCCAGCTTGTTACCTTTGGTTGCCCCAGCGGCTCCCAGATGATAGATGGCCCCCAGGATGAGCCAGAAGGCTTTCTGCTCATCTCCTGAGATGCCCATCACCTTCATGGCTGTCAGGAGCTTGCTGAACTGCTGGGTTGCCTTCTGCTTTTCCTCTGGCTGTAGAAAACAACAGGAGCCATTGGTCTGGGAGCCCAGCTCTGCTTCCCCCTGCACTGAAATGGGCCAGAGACCCCCATCTTCCCCTACAGCCCCCCATGGCAACAACCTTGGAGGGGGGCACGATGCCGAAGACATTGTTCTCTGCCAGGTGGCTGAAGTGAAGCTCAGTCCTGCAGGGATAAACACCATGATTGGCCCCATGGGGGAGGTCCCAGAGACCCCCCCCACGATGGAGGCCAGGCCCAGCTCACCTGAGGGTGCTGTCAGAGCAGGCCAGCAGGTAGTAGAAGACATTGAAGGTGGCCTCGTTGGCCGGGTGCCGGGTCACACGCAGCTTCTCCAGCAGCAGTGTCTGGCAGAGGTGGGGCAGTGAGGAACTGTCCCCAAGGGTCCCACTAACACTGAGACCCTCCAGCCCACCCCAGCCTCATCCTTGCTGCCTGTCCAGGGTCCCCACAGAGTTGTGAGGGTCTCTCTCCCACTGCAGGGCACCATGTGAATGCAAACATCACCCAAGCAGCCCATGAGCATCTCTCCTCGGTGAATGCTACTGCAAGAGCATGGAGTACGTCTCCTGCATTTTAAGGGCTCTGCTGTTATCACAACAGCATTTTGGGACTGATTTTGGGACTAACTAAGCAAGAGATCCCATCTGATGGGTGTGAACAAGGACAAGAGCAGGATGCCAGGCTGCTGAGTGCTGCAAGCATGGCTGGGGATCTGCAGCAGAGCTTGTAGTGTAGGAAACACCAAGAGAATCATGGAATGGTTTGAATTGGAAAGGACCTGAAAGATCAACAAGTTCCAAACCCCTGCCATGGGCAAGGACACTTTCCCCCATCCCAGGTTGCTCCAAGCCCTGTCTAACCTGGCCTTGAACATTGCCACAGGGGATGGGGCAGTTACAGCTTCTCTGGACAACACTCTTGTGAGGATGGACTGGCTCCCACATCACAGGGAGCCATGCTGGCAAGGATGGACCAGCTCCCATGCTGGGGAGGGCACCCTGGTCCCCTCACCTGTACAGAGGCAGATGCCACCTGCCCAGCCTGGTCGAAGTCCAGGGAGATGATCTGGGAGAAGCGGGTGCCATTGCCGTTCATGCTGGTGCTGCTATTGCCAAAAGCCTCCAGGATGGTGTAGAGAGCCTGCCACTTCTCCACTGCAGGAAGACAAGCAGGGCAGTGCAGGGGCTGTGCAGTGGGCAGGGGGCCAGAGCTGGCTGGGCAGGTGTTGCTGCTCCCTTGCACTGCAGCAGCCCCCAGGAGCACAGCAAAGGCACCGGTGTGACAGCGACAGCGCGTGTCCAGCCACTGCCGCGTGCGTGGGACCGTGACCGCAAAGCAGGGGGCGTGTGCAGGCAGGACAGAGGGACTCACCAGAGAACACCTTGCCGGTGCTGCCGGCGATGGTGGCGAGGTACTGCACCAGGTGCTGGCAGTTGGTGGTTTTGCCGCTGCCGCTGGCGCCCAGCAGGACGATGGCCTGGTCCTGGCGGCTCATCAGCATGCTGCGGTACGCCGCCTGCGCCACCGCGTAGATGTGCGGGGACGTGTCCTCCCTGCGGCACCCCTTGAACATGTGCATCACCTGATGGGGACAGGGAGGGCAAGCGGGCAGGGGTCAGCACCCTGCCACCCCCACCTCCCTCTCTGCACGGTGCCAGCTGCGTGTCCCCTCCGGTGTCCCCCCAGAGCAGCGTCACCTTCTCGGAGTACATGGAGGGGGAGCTCAGCGGGTTGATGATGACCATGGTGGGCCCGGCGTAGGTGTGCAGGAGGTTGCCACCGTAGCGCTGGCGCAGCGTGTGCAGCGTGCTGGACTCGTTGAGGTAGAGGAGGCTGGCGAGGTCCTCCACACGGTCACAGGACGGGGGGTTTGCCTGGCAGCGAGGTTGAGATGGGGTGGGTCAGGCGGGGAATGGGGATCTGCCCTGCCAGCCCCTGCCCCGCAGCCCTACCTTCTCCACATCGTCCTCCTCCACCTCCAGGACGGCTCCATCGTGGTCCAGTTTCACCTTCACTTTGCCCTCGGGCAGGGGACTGCCCGCCTCTGGCCGCAGCTGGCTGCCTGTGAGGGGCACAGAGCACTCAGAGGGGCCGTGCTGGCAGCCCCCAGGGACACTGCAGTGGGGTCAGGGGGGCTCACTGCACCACAGGAAGGATGGGGTGCTGTGTCCCAGCAGTGCTCACCCAAGGAGAAGCCATCCCTGTGCACCAGCCACACCTTCTCGGTCTCGTACCAGGCCTCCTCGGCTGCTATCTGCTCCTCTGTCTTGGCCTGTGGGACAGCAGATGTGGAGAGGCTGTGGTCACCTGCTCCCTGCCCTGCCTCACCCCCTCCTCTCATCCCTGGGGCTGGAGGGAGCAGGGCTGACTGGCCACAGGGCCATGTGTTGGACAGCCAGGCCACCTCCACAAGCCACAAACCCTCCCAGCACATGTCCCCGATTTGCCCACTGGGGACCCCAGTGGGTGCAGGGCTGCAGAGACCACCATGGCCCTGCCACAGCTTGGGGCAGACATAAAGACACAGTGACCCACAGGAACATTCACTACGGCCACCCTGGGCGAGCCTGGAGGGGCCAAGCTCCCAAACCACAGCCCTGAGAGCAGGCACCCACGTGTCAGGATGCAGGGACACCAGACATGCTATGGGGACATGGGACATGCTGCAGGGACATGCTGTAGGGACACAGGACACACTGAGGCACATAATGGAGTGACATAGGACGTGGCACAGGACTCTGACATGGGAAATGCCAGGCTGGTGGCCAGCACAGCGGGGATGTCCCTGGCACAAGGAGAGCAGGACGAGCTCCAAAGCCAAACCTGAGCTGCAGCAGGGACGGGGCCAAGGGGAGCTGCCGGCGCATCGTCCGCTGGACCCTGGCGAGGCCGAGAGAGGCGGTGAAGGCGAGAAGGGCTCAGCCCTGCCCCGCACACAGCACGGCAAGAGGGGATGGGGAGCGAGCGGGGGCAAAGCACCACTGTGCCAAACCCTGCGGGCGCTCCTCGTGCCACGGCCACCACTGCGGACAGCGGGGTGGCAAGTCCAGTGCAGTGCTGGACAGGCCCAGAGCTGGGAAGGACACTGGCCACAAGGCCATGCTGCCAAAGCCCTGGGGCTGGGGGTCACTGCACTGACCCCGCTCTGAGCTCTGCCAGCACCATGTGCCACAGCTGCTTCGGCACGAGCCATGCATCCTGCCTATGCCAGCACTCTGCCCCTTCGCACCCTGCTCCACACCCCTGCCCGCCCCAGCTGTGCCACCTCCACTGAGGGCACCCTCCTGGGACGTCTGGCTTCCTGGCATGACCTCGCTGGGGAGGGGAGAGGCACCCAGCCCCGGCTGCCCCCGCTGGCCCCATGGCAGCCCACGGAGCAGGGTGGGATGGGGGAAGCCTTACACTCCAGCAGGAGGCGCGGGCGCAGACGCCAGCCCAGAGGCAGACAGAGGATGGCAGGGGGTCGCTGGTGGAGGCAGAGGGCTCCTGAGGACGGGGGTACAGTACCTGGCTGGGTGCCGAGGCGGAGGCGGCGGGGTCCAGCTAACGGCAGCAAGGAAGGAGGAGAGAAAGAAGAGAGGGGGTGAGAGGCAGAGAGCAGAAGCAGCACCCTGGCAAGCCACAGGGCCCCAGCATGGCCATGATCACACAGCACCACCAGGACATCATCCATCCCAGCCACCACAGTGTGCCTGGGCCCCTACAGGGATGCAGGCAGTTCCCCATGCCCAGCACAGTCTGGGCAACGATCCCCAAACCCACCAACAGCCCTGGCCATCCATTCCCTGCTTGCCAGTGTCACCCACAGATGGACCATGGGGTTGGCAGCCAGACACAGGGGTACAGTCACTGTGTGCAGGGCACATGGCACGCCTGGGGCAGCCACACGCTGCCCATGCCTCCCCATCCCTGAGAAGGCGACACGCAAGCACCAACACCTCTGGAGTTACAGAAGTGGTGAAGATCCTCTCCAGCCGGAGCTGCGCCTCCTCAGATGGGCTCAGCACGGACTCGGGGCCAGGGGAAGCAGGGCCAGGGGCAGCCTAGAGGCAGAGCACCATTAGCTCCAGGCCAGCTGTCCCACAGCCCTCACAGCCCTGGCACGTGGGCACCAGCAGGGCCATTGCAAAGGCTTTCCCAGCCCTGCAGCCCATCAGTGCCTGGGGCGGGTCCCAGGGTGAAGGCACAGCTGGGTACCAGTGCGTACCCACAGTGTCCAGGGACCTGTGTCACCACTCCTACACACCTGCTGGGGGGCAGCCGGGGCATTTTTCACAGGGGTCTGCCGCTTCTCACTGCTCTGCAGCTTCTTCTCCACATGAAATGGAGGGGAGACAAGGGGCAGCATGATGGAGTGGCCACAGCACACACGACTGCCCCAAAAAAGTGACTCCCACCCACACGACACATCTCAAAACCACTGCAAACCATGCAGGTGAGCTCACACCACGCTGCACTGGGGGTCAGAGCATCCCCTGTTGTGCACACACTGGTACCTTGTGCCTCTCCAGGGCCGTGGGTTTCAGAGCAGATGCCTTTGCCGGCTCCGCTTTCCCTCCTGAAAGCTGCACTGGTGACTCTGGTTTGGCTTCAGCGCTCGGGGACGGGGACAGCTTTGTGTCCCCACCAGCAGGCTCACGGGGCTTCTCCTGCCTGTCCCCCGGCCGGAGCCGTGGCCGGTGCTCCTTGGTTTTGCCCTTGGCCATGAGGGTTTTGAGCCCCTCTGAGATCTCATCCTTGGGTTCCGGCTTGGCAGGGGCTGAAGGCAGCACGGCGGGGGGAGGTGGCGGGGCTGGGGGAGCTGGGACAGCGGTACGCCCTGCTTCCTCCTTCCTCGGGGGTGGCACTGGCTCGGGAGACTTGGCATCTCGGCCTGGCTCCTTGGCACTGCCAGCGTCCTCCCCTGGCAGGACTTTGCGGACCACCTTGCGCACCACCCGGACCACCTTGCGGCGGGACAGCCCCTGGCCGTCATCTCCCTGTGCCTCGGGGGCTGGGCCCTCCAGCCCATTCTCTGCTGCCCCGTTCAGCACCGGCTCTGGGCTCTTCCCTCTCCCAGGAGGTGGCTCAGGGTTCTTCGCGGGTTTAGGGCTCTTCACAGGCTCAGGTTTTGGGGGTTCAGCTTTCAGGGGCTCAGCTTTCAGGGGTGCAGGTGCTGCATCCTTCGGGGTCTCTGACTGCAGCCACAATGACAGTGGTGTGAGTGGAGGGCCAGCCTCCACTGCTTTTGGGATGTGATGGTGCCCAGGGCTCTGCCCTGCCATGGAGCACAGCTCCTGGCCAGACCCCAGCACTGGGTGTTGGAATAATTACCACAGCACCCTTCCCCACCAACCTACAGCCCCACAGTGGATCCCAGTGCAGGGAGCAATGGTGACCTCCCTGCCCCACCAACAGTGACCATTCAACCCTCAGGCTGCCAGCATGGGGGCAAAATTCAGTGCTCAGGGCATCACTAAGCCCATGACCCTGCATGGTGTCCCCAGGCCCTGTCACAGGGGCTGTTCCCACCAAGGACAAGCCCCGTCCCCAAAAGCTCCACCCTGCCCGTGCCCTGTGACACTTACAGCCCCATCCTCCTTCACGGGTCTTTTCACAGCTAAAGATTTGTCCTCGTCCTTGACCTGAGGGTCAGACAAACAAGAGGAGCATGTTTCAACCCACTGTGGGGCCTTGCTGCAGGAAAACCTCCTGGGACCATCACTCCATGCCAGCCCGAATTTGCAGCCCACTGCAGGGACAAGGATGTGTGTCCTCCCAGGCTCCCCATCAGCCAAAAAAACAGGGGTGGAGCACAGAGATGCACCCGAGATACAGCAAACCCCAAAGGTGGGAGAGGCGCTCTGCCCACCTGGCCTGGGCCCTCTCATCATGAGCAGCAGTGAGGGAGGTGGTTCAGAGTCACACCACCCCTCCTGCAGGATTCTGTCACTCTACACGTCACCCCCCAGCCGGTGTCACAGCACGTTTTAAGTGTCACCAGCTAATCTCTGCAGCAGCCGCACGTGGGACACGCCAGATCCCTGCTGACCCGGGGAAACCAGGGGCCTCTGGGGGGGTGGGCAGCCAAACCCTGCCCTGAGCTGAGCCTCTGAGTGCCAGGACTCGGCTGTGACGCTGCAGCGGTGCATCCTGTGGGCAGCACACTCCGACTTGCCGCCACACAGCAGCTCCTGGGGGGCAGGTGGCACTGGGGTGGCTCACACTGTGTTAGGGGCGGCACCAGACACTCACAAAGCCGTTAGTGATGGTGTTAGTGATCACATGCATGGCTGTGCTGGTGACACCAGCCCTGGCCAAGCTCCCAGCTGCCCAGCACAGCCCCTGTCACAGCAGCACAGTGAGGCTGCTCCAAACACGGTGCCAGCACTGGGCAAACTGGGGGGAGCTGGTGAGCAGCGTGACCCAAACGTGGGGCGCAGGCAAACATGCAAGAGACACTTCCCTTCTGCTCCCAGAACGCAAACCGGGATGAGAACGCCATGGTGATGTCTCATGGAGCTGCAGCCCTGGCTGGGGAGAGAGGGAGAGGTGAGACTGACTGGGACAGCACACAGAATGCCAAACCACGGCCCAGGGTACAGGCACGTGCCCTTCCCCACCTGGGATCCTCAGGAATGGGGGTCTGAGCCCACCTGGACCTGCTCAGCAAACAAACAGTGCCCACAGGAGGGGCTCTGGGGACAGACAGGTGACCAGTCTGAGACCCAGCAAAACTCACTGTGTAAAAAAACCCCCTTTAGTCAGGCTGTAGGACCGTGGCCCCATTCCCCTGAGGGGCCAGCCCGCTGCGGTAAGCAAATGCCAGGGTGAGGGAAGGGATATTTTCTGCCCCAGCTCCCTGCTTGCCCTGACAGCCTGGGTTTATTCTGAGCCTGACCCCGTGCCAGAGTCCAGGCAGCTCTAGTGGGACCTGCTGCCCTGGATGGCACCCACTGTCCAACCCCAGGTTGTGCCTGGTGCCACTGGGGAGAAGCCCCCTCTCAGGGCCAGGCGTGGCACCAAAGCAACCCAGCAGTCTGGGAGCACATCCCTGTCCCCCCAAAGCGTCACCATGGTGTGAAATGCCAGCATGGGGGTCTGGAGACAAACCCACCTGTGGGTCAGAACCCCCAAACCCTCTGCCCACAGCACTCCCACCTCCAAGCAGCCTGGCACTGCCACAAAGCTCTCCAGAGAGCACCGGCCATGAGGTCCCCACAACAAACAACCCCAAAACACCCCAGGGGTGGGTTCAGCCTCTCAATCCCCGATCCCAGCACCAGAACCATCTCCCAGGTACCCCCCTCTTGCTCCCCCAAGCCGTGCTGGCCACGCTGGGGGTCCCCACCTTACCAGAGGGAGAAGGAGAAGGGTTTCCGCCGGGGCGAGCGCGGCACCGCACGGGAGAGGCACTAACGGGGCGGCAGCCGGCAGCGGGGACAGCTGGGCTGATAGGGCCACCCTAAAAATAGCCCAGGAATGCGAGGGCCCCGCCGGCCGGAGCAGCAGCAGCCAGAGGGAGAGCTGGGGGGGGACACTGGGGCCTCGGCACCAGCAGCACCGTCACCACTGCCAGAGGAAGTGATGTGGGCTCCAGGAACTGCCCGGCCTCCCTGCACCGTCCGCCCGCACAGAGTGGGACAGACACCCCCGAGCCAAGCGCAGCTGCGGAGCTGGGGGGGCCAGGCAGGGCTCTGTGCCTCACGGGATGGGGCTGCACAATCCACACCCCTGGGTGCCTGGTGTGGCGCCAGGCAGTGCAAGTCTGACGCTTCTCGCTCCTCCTCTGGCTTTGCCATGAACACCAGATCCCCCCAGAATGTTCTTGGGGACAGACAGCACCCCAGCAACAGACGGTAAAGATGTTCTCATGGCAAAGCTGCCTCTGGAAGTTCAAGGTGTCCCTGGAAACAGCAGGAGAGGGGCAGTGGACAAGGGGATGAGGGTCAGGGCCCTCCCCATGTGGGGGCTGCCAGGAGGAGTTGGTGGCAGGGAGCCAGGCACGCTGGTGGCATGGAGGAGCAGTGGTGACACAGGCATGGCACAGTGGGACCCCAGCTGGCAGCTGAGCAGGTTCCTGCCCAACTGAAACGAGACAGATGTGCCCTGAGCAAATAAACATTGCCAGAGGAAGCAGGGGGTCCCAGGCTGGCACACCCCACTGCACAAGGGACAGGCCACATCAAACACCCTTGGCAGGGCTGGCATAACACAGCAGAGTGTCTGCAGTGACACGGGTGTCCCCAGGTAGCACAGGCATGCAGCCACCTCCACTGGGATGCCCAGCCCAGCTGTTTGGTGACAGCAGCATTTCTGCCTGGTGCATTTCTCTCATTCCTAAGCCAGGAAATTCAGCACACACACACTGGCCCATGGCTGAGCCCCCTCCCAAGACCCCACCACCCTGCGACACCGCAGCAGCACCAACCCCTCAGTGAGAGCAGAAAGAGAGCCAAACCAAGAACTTGCCAAGCACAGAAAAATGATAACAGTGCCCCTGACACAATGAGAGTCCCACACTCCCACCTTGGTGGGACACAGGGAACCCAGCCATGCCACGGCACCCTGGGGACAGCGACCTGCAGGGACCTGTGTGCCCGTGGACAGTGGCACACAAGGTCAGCCAGCACAGCCACTGGATGCCTGCGGCCCTGCTGCAGCACTGGAGTGGTCAGAGGCGTTTCTGGAATATTTCTGGAATATTTCTGCTGGGCCGGCGCACGCCTGGGCCTTGCCTGAGGAATTTAGCCGGTAAATAAATAAATACAGCGTGGAGCTGAGCCAGCCCAGCTGCCCCGCACTGGGAGCAAGGCTGGGACACAGAGGGGGTTTCACCCCAGCCCCAATGCCACCAGCTGTCCCCTGTCACCCCACAGCACTGACAGCCCCCCAAGAGGCAGCGGGGGCTGGCACTGCCCAGCCAGGTCCGTGGGGACAAGGGTGACTCAGCCCAGATCCCGTGAGGGGGTTAAACCCCCCATGGTGCACAGAGAGCCCGGCACCATCCCTCTCCAGCCAGGGAGGGGCTTCCAAAACAACAGCCCAAAATATGTCTATAATTTCCTGTTTCAAAAAGGATCATTTTTATTTAAATTAGGACCAGAAACATTCCAGGGAGCTTAGTGGGGCCTGGGGGAGAGCGGGCCTCCCTGTGTGCCAGCACCTTGTGTGAGGGACCCCCAGCTGCACCCAGCACCCCAGTCTGGGCTCCCTAGCACCAGCAAAGCCACAGTGTGTCACTCTGGTGCACCATGAGGAGGAGGGAGGAGGAGGCATCCTGTGCCAGTGCTGCAGAGGCAACCCCACAGCACAGTCAGTGCCAGCTCTCTGACCAGCTCCCACCGGCTGATGCCGTCAAACCACACCGTGTTCCAGCACAAGGCTGCAGATTGCAGCCTCTCCCATGCAGCCCCAAGGGCACTGGTGATTCCTCTCCCCTTTCCCAGCCCAGCACAGTGCTCCTGCAAGGCACAGGCACCTTGCTGGCCCTCTGTGTGCCAACATCCAACACACACCTGCCTCCGTGCCAAGGCACAGCTGTGCCCAGTGTCCACACAGGGCTATCCCACCAGAGGTTATCCAGGCAGCAGTGCCCCTTGTCCACACCAGGGGTTATCCAGGTGTTCACACAGGGTTATCGAGGCAGCAGTGCCCGCTGACGCCTGCAGGGCTCCAGGAGGAGCTGCGGGAAAGGCACCGCTCTGGCTTGGCGCAGACTCCACCCCGCAGCGCCGGCATCTGCTCGAGGAGCACATGGAGCCCCGTGGTCACCCTCGCTCCATCCTGGCCACCAACTCGCAGGCACAGGGCCTTGCCATGCACAGTGTGGCTCTCCCCAGTGCAGCCAACCTGCTCTGCAGGCACAGGCACCCTCCTCACCCGAGGCAGGCTTAAAACTACACTAAACAAGTCCAGCTATAGGCTAAACAACACCACTCTGCTGCAGCCCCTGCCACCACAGAGGGGGTCCAGCCCTCCAGGGTGCTGTGTTTGGGGGGCTCTGCTGGGGTGCCAGCTGGTCAGGACACTGGTTAGCCTGCGGCAGGGTCAGCAGTGCCGGGCAGCAGGCGTGAGGGATGTGGGTCACCCAGCCATTAAGTTTCTATTTATACAGCAGCAGCAGCAGCAGCAGTAGCTGCGTACGCAGGGCTGCGCACGCCGGCAGCAGCTCCCAGCCCCTGGCACACTGCGTGCCTGCCCCAGTCCCCGGGGAGGATCCCTGTGGGGGACGCCAGCGTGGGCAGCGGAGCAAGCAGTGTCCTTCAGCAAAGTAGCCTTTGGAATTTCCTGGCAGTGAGGAGCAAAGCTCCCTTCTCAGCTGAACTATGCTCAGTCAGCAAAGAGATGGGGACATACTTCCCGCAGGCAATGCAGAGCTGGGCTCTCCTCTAGCAGGAGGAAAACCCAACCCAACAGCCCCCTGAGCACTTTGAGGGGCAAAACCCACCAGTGATGATTTGCAAGACCTGATGCATCACTGCTGCATCCCAGCCACAGCCTCCCACTCCTCCCTGTGCATCCTGGCTGGAGCAGCCCCAGCACCCGCTGTTTCCCACGGCCCCTGCCAACCCAAACACCCCCACGAGGACACTGGCACTGGCAGAACCCAGGCCTGGCAGTGCCCGTGGCAGGGACAGCGTTACTCACATCCCAGGCAGCACGGCGTGTCCCCTGGCCGCCCCGCAGCCAGCAGCGGCTCAGCTCGCTCAGCTCCAGGATGGGCTGCACCTTCAGCTGCACCGTCTCCCCCGACTGCCGGATCATCTCCACGATCTCATCCCGGGATTTGTTCTCCACGTTCCTGCCGTTGATCTCCACCAGCCGGTCCCCCGGCACCAAGCCCAAGGCCAAGTCTTTGGTGCCGGCTCCGGGCTCGGCGAAGTGCACGACGCGCCGGTACACCTGCCCGTCGGGGCCGCGGTCCAGCATGGTGGTGCGGCGCAGGGAGAAGCCGAAATCGCCCGTGTTGCGCCTCTGCAGCTCCAGCTGCCGTGGGGTGGGGGGCTGGGGGGCACCAGGGCAGGCAGCCGAAGCTCAGCAGGGAACTTCTTACCGACGAGCTCCGGCACCCTGGCACGCAGGGAGGCGGCAGGAGGGGTGCAGGGCTGCCCGGGGGGAACCCCCTGCTTGTCCAGTGGGGTGTCCAGCATGCGCACCTCCACCTGAGGGGAGGGGGCTGCCGAGTGCTCAGAGGGTGTGGAGGTCTCTGAGGTGCTCTCATCCCGGCTTTTTTGGGAGAAGGAGAAGCGTTTGACAATCACCTGGGAGTTCTGCTTGGCCAAGGAGCCAAACTTGGCTGCTCGCTGCAGCACCGAGCCCTTGAAGTTGGTATCGTCCGCCTTGAGATCGTCGCTGGAGCTGGCCGTGCTCAGGTGGCCCGAGTCCAAGATGACACTGCCCCGGTTGCTGTCAGAGTCAATATCTGTGAGGTGCAGCTCGGAGCCACTGGCCACTTTAATGGGGATGGGGTTGGAGATCTCCAGGCGGGTCTTGGAGTCCCGCTTGGAGGCACGGTTGAGGTTGAAGAAGCCCCGGCGCATGCTCATCTCCTCCAGGCTCTTGAGTTCAGCTGCTGACATTCGCTCCTTTTTCTCCTTCTTCTTCTCCTTCCGGGCCCCATCCTTCTCTTTGTCCTTCTTCATCAGGTTGAACATGGTGGATGGGGGCTTGGGGCACTCTTGTCCCCAGAGCAGGGCACTGGGCTGGGGCGCCGGTCACGGCTCAGCCGCCTGTGCAGAAGGACAGACAGTGAGGGTGCCATCAGAGAGCAGCACGGCCAACACCCACCCACCACCCCTCCATCCACCCCACTGGTCACGCCAGCTGCCACCCCCAGCCCCTGAGCCATGTTCCAGTATTTCCACCCTCCCTGGGGACTGCAGCACCACAGGGCTGAGACTGCCCCAGTCAATGTGTACCCTGGCTGGGCATCAAGCCCCAGGGATGCAGCAGGGACGCCCCAAAAGAAGCCCAGAAGCCTGGCAGTGCCTGGCACTAGGGCTGACTGCAGGCAAGACCCTCAGCAGCTCAGGAGCTGTTTTGGAGCAGCATGGGTGGGCAGGGAAGAAAATATCCTGGTGGCTTTTGCAGCAGTTACTGCTGGCAGGGACACTCCCCAGGGTAAAACCCCCATCCCATCCAGCCACCAACGTCCTGCCTGCTGTTCAAAAGCCCCTTGTTGAGGAAACAGAGGCCTTTCTGCTGCTCATCCTGGCTCTGGCCACCACAAACCACAGGGGCTGCCGTGGGCAGGATCCCCACCAGGGAGGAGCCGGAAACACGGCCTGGAGCGAAGGTTGCTCTAATAAACAGGAACCTGTAAAATCACATCCCTCCCAACACTGATAAGTGTCTAATTTTAGCCAGGGCGACACAGAGGCTCGTGACGCTGCCGGTGACCTCCAGGAACAGTGGCTCTTTCATTTGGGCATCCCGCACAGAGCGGGGGGAGCACCCAGTGCCAGTGGGAAAACCGTGGCTGGGAAGAAAATGCAGCTCCCTCCTGGAAAACCCCACATGCACCCAGTGCCCGGGGGCACCCACAGCCTCACCCTGCATGGGGGGCTGTGGCACTCCTCTGCCCCTGGGGTAACTGGTAGCCCCCCCCCAGCCTCCATCGAGCGCTTGGGCTGTGGATAAACAACTCCAAAGTGGAGCAGGCGGCTGGCAGTGCCTGCAGGACGGGCTGACAGCTATATATAACAGGGCAGGAAACTGCACAGGAACTTAACCTCAGCACAAAGGACAACAGGAAAGCTCCCCACGTTTGAAGCATCTGCTTTAGAGCTCTCCGACGGGTGTGGGGATGAGGTTTGGGCAGCCATAGGGATGGGTAGTGCTGCCCATGGTGGCAGTGCAGCTCTGCCTGGGGTGCATGGATGTGCTGTGCTGTGCCAAGCTGCACCTTGGCTCCAGCACAGCATCAGTACTGCATCACCATCACTGCCTGGACCATCTCCCTGCAAGGACACATGGTCTGCACTGCCCTTGAACACACCCAGTGGGACAAGGGAAACCTGTTTTCCTCTTGACAAAGCCATCCAGGGATGGCAGGGAACTCCCTGAACCTCGCTGCCCCTCGGGGCTGGGACAGGAGCACACGTGCCCGGGAGAGGCCTGGCCACAGGGCAGGTGAGGACAGAGCCCTGCAAGCCATGGCACAGTGTTGGCTCTGGGTGTGTGATACCTCTGAGGCAGCGAGGGGAAGCAGCCTGAGGGACAAGGTCAGGCTTGCAAGGCTCCTGGCCATGGCCAGAAGGGCTGCCACAGTTGTGCCCACACCACCCAGCCCCAGGGCTCTGGCTGCTCTGCCCTCCCTGCAGCAACTGGGGCTTTACCCAGACCCACGGCAGGACCTGGGCAGGGCAGGGCCCCAAAACACATGAAAACAACCCACTTCCTTTCTCCTCTTCCAGAACTGCTGGCTGTGGGGTGATCACTGACCCAAACCAGGGGACAGCACAGCCTCTTCTCATGACCCACAGCAGGTGCTGCCACAAAGGCCACCACAGCCATGCCATCCTGGGGGCTGCTCCCTTGTGCCAGGAGCTCAGCACAGACAATGGCAGGGAGAGAACCTGCACCTGTTCCTGTCCCCGCTGTGTGACACATGCCACCGCTACCACACTGCCTGGCCATCCCTGAAGCTGCAAAAAGGGCTGCACCCCTGGCAGCACCCAGTGCTCACCTGGGGCAGGGAGGGGGCTGCTGGGATCCTTCCTGGGGGTCCCTTGGGAGCAGAGCCACTCGCCAGGCAGGTGCTGGTTAGAGCCAGGGCGCTAGGAGAGAGACGGCCAGCGCGCTCTTTGTCCTCGGTGGTTTCTCTCCCGGCACACAGGCTGCCTCCCAGCCTTTGTACGCTCAACAAAAAGGGGGAACGGCGTTCCCAGCCGCATCGCTAATCAGGCAGCACTGGCGGCCACTGCCGCAGCCACGTGTGCCCCACTCAGGGCCACAATAGGCAGCAGTGGGGCAGGCAGACAGGACTTTTGTGGGCTGGGGAAAGCACCGCAGCATCCGCCCTGCACTGATGTCCCCAGCCCGTGTGTTGTGCCATTGTGGTTTGCTCCCTTTTCCCCAAGCAGCCTCCCGCCACGGATGGGTGCAGCCCGATGCCGTGAGCAGGAGGTGCTGCTGAGCGGCTCCTCGCTTCTGATTCAGACCCAAGGCGCCTTCCCTGACTCAGCCCGGGCTTGCTCCGGGATCCCCTCGGCCAGGCGTGCATGAGCCCTGGCAGGGAAGGGAGAGGCACCCGCCGGCGCTCTGGGATCGCACGCGAGGATGCTGCTGCGACACTGGGCTGGCAAAGATGAGGACGTCACCTTGGAAGGGCCAGATGGCAGAAAGGGAGACGCATCTCAGCGCTCCCCAAGCCAAAATCCTCTCTGAGCCACCCAAGCAGGAGCCGGATGCACCTTCCCCCACGTCCCCCCAGCACAGCCAGGAGCCCCTGTGTCCCTGCCAGGGCGCCGGGGAGTTGCAGGCAGGGAGGAAGGCGTTCACTGAAACTCCCAGCCACTCCTTCCCTCCTCGAGACGCAATCTCGTCCGACACGCTCCCGTGCAGGGACCTGCACGGCAAGTTCCACGGTCGCCTGCCCTCCCTGCTCTGCTCCCTAATGACAGCAGTAGCGCTCTGCTCCCACACCACTTTGGCACAGGAGCTGGTGGCTGTCCCCTCCTTGGGCACGCCGTGTTGGGGTAGCTCATGGCCTGGCTGTGCCCAGCCAGGAAGGGATGATGCCGTGCCAGGGAACAGGAGCTGCTGGCAGCGATTCCGAGCAGCCAGGCCAGCTCCTATGCAGGGCAAGTGGGAGCTGACCTGCGTGATGGCTCCTTGCTGGACACAAGTTTTCCACAGAACAAGGAAATTTAGGGGGTTTCCAAATCCCTCTGCAGCGCCTTCCCTTATGGACAATGCTGGAATGTGTCAAGAGGAAAACAATCCCGGATCCACCTGAGTCACAGCCAGGATATGCTACCAGGCTCTCCCCAGAGCAGGATTTCAGGCCCTCCTGCTGCAGGAACCCCACGTCCAACAGCAAAGGGGACCCAGAGGGGTCACCCCAGGCCAGGAGGGTGCATGGGGTGCAAGCACTTGCCTCGCCTCAAACCTGGGGAATGACACAGCTCAAGAGGTCTAACAGGGTACACCCAGAGGTAGTGGGGCAGGATCTTGGCAGGGCTGCCAGTTGGGACACGGTTCCCTGACCAGCTGGAGGGGTCAGGTGGGTTGCAGCCCTGTTAGCACAGGGCACACAGCTCCCTCATCACTCTTATCTGGCCCCAAATTCACAGCCTGGTGCCCTGCATGGCCCAGCCCACGGCAAAGGTGAAGGGCCGAGCCACAGCTCGGCAGGGGCAAAGTCCAGGGCTGCTGCAGGTGCTGTGGGAACACCCAGATCCCAATGGGAGCTGGGATGGGGCAGTGGGCAGAGGTCCCCCAGTGCCAGAGTGCCAGGGCCAGCCTTGGGGTGTAGGAACACACTGCCATGTGCCCACACTCTCCTGTAATTGCCCTAAGTTTAGCTCTGGCACTTGCTGACCAGACAATTTGCATCTCACAGGCCGGCTGGAAACCACACGATTTAGGGACGCGCGTCCCAGCCCTCGCCCGATGCTCCATATATTTCTCTCTGGGAAAATTAACAGGCACTGGGCTGGCCACAGCCCTGCGAGCCACCACCACCCCCAGCACAGCAGCTCGCTGAGTGCCACCCACCCCTGTCACTCTAAAAGGTGGCTCAGGTGCCAGTGGCACCGATGTGGTTAGTGGCGAGCCGGGCTAATGGCTTTGGATGCAATTCCCGGAAATGTGGGAAAGGCCCAGGCCAGCGGGTTCTCCCTGGAAGCATTCCCTGGGAGCCCTGCAGCGGGTGCTGGGGTACCCGACACGGAGCACCTGACACGGGGCATCCCGCAGGGGGGACACGCAGGGACACCGCACGCAGAAGCACAGCCCGCACAAGGTGACACGCACACACATGCAAACACGCACACGAGTGACACCGGGGGCTGCACAGGCGCTGCGAGACAAGAGCGGGCCATGCGCACGCCCGCGCCCCGCAACCGGGGGGCGGCACCGAGGGGGTCCGCACCCACCCACCCACCTACAGCGGCTGTGCAACGCCGCGGGGGCGCGGGCACGGGCACGGCTGAGCTCGGCTCGGCCCGGCCCGGCCCGGCCCGGCCCGCCGGGGGGCGATGCAGGCGCGGCCCGGCCGGCGCGGCGGGCGGTGCGTGCCGGTGCCCCGGCGGCGGTGCGGGCGGCCGGTGCCGGTGGGAGGGCGGCGGGTACTCACCCAGCGGCGGCGGCGGAGCGCGGCCCGGTGGCGGCGGCGGCGGTGCCGGGCCCCGGCGGCGGCGCGGGGGCGGGGCGGGGCGGGGCGGCCCCGCACCGGGGCGGGCACTGCCGGCTCTGCGCGCGCCGCCCGCCGCGCCGGGCGCGGCTCCGCTCGGCACCGAGAGAAGCGCAGGAGCGGTCCTGCCCACCCGAGAACCCCAACCCGGCTGTAAGCACCGTACGGAGCGGCGCCCGCAGCCGGTACCGGCGCAACCGCCCCCGCACGCCCACGAAGCGGGGTGACCCCGCACCCCGCCGCGGACGCACATACGGTGTGTGTGCACACCCCCGGTGTGGCACGGTGACACCCCGTCCATCCGGCACTCCCCGCACGCACACACCCCCCGATCCTCACATACACTCTCACGTTGTGAGCTCGCACTGATGCGCACACGCAGCCCCGTGCATGCACAAGGCACGCACGCGCTGCTGGGGTTCTCCTTTTCGGAAGAATCCCATCAGGAACAGCACTGGATCCAGACAGGGAAGGCTCCAGGCTGGCGGCCGGAGCAGGGTGACGGGTGCCTGCTGCCCCCAGTGCAGGGAATACAAAGCTGGCCATGGCAGAGCTGCCTGAGGAGCCATTCTGCAGCTTCTCCCGCAGCATCTGTGCCCAGCGAGGGCTGTCAGCCTGACAGTCAGGGACTGACTGTGGGACAGTGGCTGCTCTGCCCAGGAGACAGCCCAGGGTTAACAATGAGCATCTCCCAGCACACCCAGCAGTGAGAGCAGCACAGTCTTTGTTACCACTGGTGTCCAGCTTTGGGACGTCACACTGGGGTTGGTCACATACAGTGAGAACCCTGGGACAGATGGTTTCAGGATAAGCCCTGCCATGTCAATGCTGGGACAACCTCCCTTCCTATAGGGTGTGGGAGCAGCTGGGCCCAGGGAAGCTGCAGTGGGGCTTTGGGAACAGGGAACCCAGAGAGAGGCATCCACAAGCTCTTTCCAAAAGCACTTTTCAGGCAGTGCTCGATTTTTGATTGGGATGCTCAGAGAGATGACAGGGACAGTCCCCTGCCCAAGGGGACTGTCTCCAAACCCCCGCTGCCAGCCTACCATTGCTGGCTGAGTCGTGTGGTCCTGGCTCTCCTACCACCAGGCTGTGAGCCACTCTTGGGACACAACTTGTCTGGGTGTCACAAGCCCCACTCCCTCACAGTGGTAAAGCTGGCTGTGATTCCCAGCCCACAGCCTGTGCCCAGGATACAGCCCCACAGCAGCAGCAGAGCAGGACACATGGGGCATGGCAGAGCAAGCTGGCAGCTGAGCAAGGAGCCCTGTGCTGGGCATGCAGTGGTGGAGGAGAGGCAGCCCTTGCAGGGCGGAGGACGGCGGCAGTGAGCACAGCCGCCTGCTTTTGTCACACTGTCCTTTGTCCCAGGCACGTGGCACCAAGTGCAGGGAGCCGCAGCCATCCGGAGAGCAGGGATGGGGTTGAGTGATCTGGAAGGGCAGCAGAGCCTGTCTGAGCTTTCAGGAGGGTTTTCCAGCTGCGCTGGCGAGGGGGACACACTGTGTGGCTGTAGCTCTGCCCTGCTGCCCAGCAGAGCACAGGGTGAACAGCCAGTTTCAGCCTGTGGCAGCTCCTGCTTCCTTATCACACTGGGCAGGTGGTGATGGGCTGATGCCGGTTGGAACTGCCGAGCTGCAGGACAGCACGAGGTCCCCAGTGCCCCACAGCTCTGCCACCCTCAGCCACCCACTGAGGCCACTCTCCTGCTGCATCCCCAGAGCCAAACATCCTGTGTTTTCCAGCAAACTGACCAGCTGCTCCTGTCCACATGATCCCATCTGCCTTTGTCAGAAACAGGTTGGGTTGCCCTGAGCAGCTCTCCCTGGCAGAGGGTTCCCCAGGCACCAGCAAATCCCACATCTGAGGAAATTCTCTGTGTTGCCCAGGGTTTTCTGTGCAGAAGCGGGACAGAGCTCCGGTGCCAGTGGCATTTTGCATGCCCCTGGCAGGCTCACATGGCTGGCCAGGGCAAGGGCCCGGAGCCGGGCTGGGAGGGGAAGCATCTGTTTTGCAGCACCGCGGGGTTCCCTAAATAGGTCACTGCATTTTTATAGTCTCTTGGATCTAGAAAAACCAGTTGTTCTGGACAACCTGTGGACCCACCAGCATCACTGGCTCCCCAGGCACTTGCTGCTGTGCTCCCAGGTTCTTGTGGGGGGGACACCTGCCCCACCAGCAGGGTGAGGAGTTGGGGGGTCCACAGCAGCCTGAGCAATACTGCGGTCCTGTTATCTGCTGAGTGACCCATCCCTGGCCGTGACCAGAGTGGGCTGTGCACGCTGTTTCCCCCCACCTTGCCCCTGGCTTGGGGCGGCTGCCAGCTCCAGGCTTTGCTCTGGGGTGGTTTTCAGCCAGAGTCAGTTTTCCTGGTGCAAGGGGAGGCAGGTGCCTGTGCGGGGCGCAGAGGGGTGTGCAGTGCCACACACCCACGCACAGCCGCATGCGCCGGCGGTGTCCCATCCTGCTCGGGCTGAGCTCTCCCTCTAGTGGCACCAGGCTCCCGGCAAAGCCTCCACGCTCTGGGGTGGCCGCAGCCGTGCCCAGGCCGTGTCCGAGGGGCTGGAGCGAGCTGGAGGGCGAGCTCCGAGCTGACCTTGCCCCTGAGCCGGGATGCCCCCAGCAGGCGCACAGGGAGTGCGCTGGGCGGGCTCCGCAGGAGCGTCCCACCACCAGCCCCATTTTGGCACCTTGCAGAGCACAGGTGGTCCTGCCCTTTTCCATTCCCTGACCCAATTTTTGCTGGGATGTGCTGGTGCCTGTGGTGCCACGCCTTGGGGTGCAGCCCCACGGCTCCGTGCCCCAGTGATCCCCGCGGTCACACCGATCCCACCCCTATCCCCATCCCTCAGCAGCCGGCGAGGGGAAGGACCCCCGCAAACCCCAGCTTCCCCCTCAGGGCAATGCCCTGCCCGCAGCAGGGCTCCCCCAGGACTCCGCTGAGCCCCGGCAGGCCCGTCTGGGCCGGTGCCACCCCGCCGCGCGTCCCCGCAGGGTCCCCCGGGCCGGGCGCCAGGCCCTGCCGCAGGCAGCGCTGACGGGGCGCTTTGTTTTGTGCGGCCGCGCCTGCCCAGCGGGGAGACAAAAGGGGCAGTCAGACGCGGGCGAGCATTGTGCTGGCAGCCATGCGCTGAGGCAGCAGCCCGAGCCGCCACGCTCGCCTCGTGACCCCCGACGGCCCGGGCTGTGCCCGCCATGCTGCCCCGGGGCCTGCGGTGTCCGCCCCATGGCAGCCCCGCGTGAGGAGGGGGCTGTGGGGTTCACGGCTGGGGTGACCGCAGGGCTGAGCCTCCCCAAGGCCATGGCAGGTGTCCCGGGTGTGGGGCTGTGGTGGTGGCAGCGCTGTGGGGGAGCGTTGGGGCGCGGTGTGGTTGTGGGGACATGTCTGCCAGGGCCACGCCGGTTCTCACCTCCAGCCTTCCTCGCCCGTGATGGGAGGAGGGTGTCCACGCCAGCACAGTGACAGGGAACGTGCCTTGGGTGGTGAAGCAAAGTGACAGTGCCTGGTAGACACCCTGCCGAGCCCACCACCCGCAGGGTCTCACGGGGAGGTGTCCCCGCCATGCCCACGGTGCCAACTGGCGCCAGGGCCAGGCCAGCCCCCAGGCTCACCCCGTGATGGCGCGGTGCATTGCCCCTGGAAAATGCCAGCGCGGTCAAATCGTTGAGTCATTTGTGCCCAAGATTATCTGTGCAAACAGCTGCCCCGATTTTTTTTTTTTTTTTAATTATCAAATTTTTTTTCTTTTTCCCTAAGAATGTGGCTCAGACCATGGGGATGAGCAGCTGAAATCTCCTGGGATCAGCAGGACAATGCCAGAGCAAGCATTGTGCTGACGGCTCTGCAAACGCTGGCACCGGTTCCCGGCCAGCAGTACCCTATAAAAGCTGAGCCGCTGAAGTAGGCAAACATTACATGGGCGAAGCAGCAGTAACCGCCTGAGCTAGGTGAGTCCTGGACCGATGCGCACCTCTCCCACCTCACCCCTCTGCTGCCAGCCCGCTGGGCAGGCACCCTTCCTCCTGCCTGGTGGCAAAAGACACCCAGAGGGACTGTCGCTGTTTTCCGTGGCATAAGACAGGCTCACACGTCCCCGCTGGCAGCCAGGGGGCTGAGAGCCCCTCTACAGCAGGGCACCCCACTGCCGGCACCCACCGGCATGGTTGGCATCTCCCACCATTAGCCAGGGCTGTCCCTGGGAGCCCACCGTGCCTTCCAGGGGACAGCGGGCAGGGAGAGGGGACCAGGCGGGTCTGTTGGACACTGCCGGGCACAGGGCAGCCCGTGCCCACTGAAGGCCCCTGCTCTGGCTCAGGGCTGTTCTTCCTAGCAGTGGTCTGGCCTCGGGGAAGGAGAAAGGGGGATTGGGCGCTGTGCCCTGGTGGGAGTGCAGGCTCCGTGCCATGGCAGGGAGGAGGGAAGGGGCACTCAGTGGTGAGGAGGGAACACCTTGCTTTGGATGTGTCCCACAGCCCCCTAGTGTGTCCAGTTCCCCATCCTGGGGCTGGCAAGAGGGTCTCCCTGTGGCTGGTGTGGTTTGACCCCAGCAGTGGGGCAGCTGTCCTTGAACAGACACCGTGGGTGGCAGGCACAGAGCTGTCCCCAGCCTCGCAAGGGGGGGATGCACAGCGACATGATGCAGTAAAAATGGCTTTTCCTTCCTTCTCCAGACACCGATCCAGCAGCAGCAAAGATGGCTCAGACAAACCCTCTGCCTGTTCCCATGGGCCCGTGGAAGGTACGTCCTCACAGTCCCTGTATTTCACCTTTATGTGTGCAGGTAGGGAACAGGGAGGAGGGCAAAGCCCATCCTCCGGGGCCAGGAAGGTTGCACAGTGGGCAGAAAGGCAGGGATGAGCACAGGAAACAGGCACCCCTGTCCTCTGCCCACGGGAACGTGCCTCCTTCCTACTCAAATACCTCCTGAGTGTTTTTCATGAGGCTCTTCACAGCACCCCGGGCAAGCTGTGCCCTGCTCTTACCAGCCACCCCATGACAGGCAATTACAGAGTCCCCAAAAGCCACTGGCTGTAGTTCACCCTCCCCTGTCCATGCAGACTAGTGGGTACTGTGCAGCAAAGTGGGGTGCAGCCCCAAGGGGTCTGGCAATAGCCCCAGGGCCACTGGTGTAGGAGGGAGCCGAGAGGGAGAGGAGAAACACGTGCACAAGTGAGGAGCATCCCGTGCACAAGTGAGGAGCATCCAGTGCACAAAGTGAGGAGCATCCCGTCGAAGCCTGGAGCTGTCGCGGGAGAGGAAAGCATCAGCCGCAGCCCCCCAGGGAGGTGCCCCTCGCCCTTTCCCCCGTTAATCCTCTTTGCCCTAGAGCGTTCGGAGCAGAGGCCGGGAGAACCGCCAGCCACAGCCCTGCCACCCGCCCGTCCCAGAACGGCTCCGCTCCTCTCTCCGGACGGCAGCGCTGCCCCGGGAACTGATCTCCGCAGGGGTGAGCAGGAGAGCGGAGCGGGGGCCAGCCTGCGGCTCCCCCGACACCAAGGCAGGGCGTGGCGGGGCCAGCAGTGCAGGGACGCGGAGGCGTGCGGGGCTGTGTCCCGGCCCAGAGGGTGCCCGCTGCAGCCTCCGCTGGCTCTCTCCCTGACGGAGCCACCCTCCGTCCGTCTCCAAGAGGCGCTGAATTGCCTGGGGCCACTGCTGGGCAGTTTCCAACTCGGCAGCTCGCTCTCCGTTCCAGATCACCGTGTACGACCAAGAAAACTTCCAGGGCAAGAGGATGGAGTTCACTTCGGCCTGTCCAAACATCATGGAATGTGGCTTCGACAACATCCGCTCCCTGAAGGTGGAATGTGGCGCGTGAGTACCCGGCTGCCAGTGGAGGGGGTGCTTTCCGAGGCAGGGACAGGGATGCTTTCCCAGGCAGGGACAGGGGTGCCCAAGCGTGGAGTGGGACCAGCTGTCCCGCTCTGCTTGGCTGGAGCCAAGCACCACAGCCAAGGGAAGCCAGGCATGGGGGATCCCACCCTGCCAGGGTAGGGCAGCCCGCCCTGGGCAGCAGTGATACAGAGAGAGGGCCTGGGGTCAGTGGCAGCACCTTTGGCATCACCCAAAACAGCCTCCTGCAGGGCTGGACCAGTCAGGTTTGGAGCAGGGCTGCTGCCCAAGGATGCAGAGAGGGGCAGTGCTCAGTGAGTGGCCTGGCTTAGCCTGATCCCCGTCCTGAAGCACCAGCCCTAGAGAACCACCTCTTGCCCAGGGCCCAGCCCTGCTCTGCCCTGGGCTTTCCCTGCCCCTGCACAGCTTCCTAGACCAGGGCAGAACCTTCCCGCAGCTTCTCCAGTGCTGAGAGGGGCAGGGAGCAGAGCTGGGCTTCTCCGTGCTCACGGGAATCTTCCCTGGCACAGGCAGGGCGCCTCCCGAGCAGCTCGGAGGGGCGGAGTGCGCATCCCGCCGGGGCGGGGAGCAGAGCAGACAGATTTGTGCTGCTATCTTTAGGACGTGTAATGCTAATGGGATTACAGCAGCGTGCGTGCTCACGCTGTAATCAGCTCCCTGCTCCAGTTGACGTGCTCCTAATCAGGCTGTTCACCTTGCACAGGGCGGGCTGGCTGCAGGACATGGCATTGGGGCTTAGTTTGGGTCAGTGGTAGGAAACCCTCGACCCCCTCAGCACCCTTTGTACCCCATCAGCAGGGGATCCATGCACTGCACAGCCCGTGCCTCTCACCTTCCAACCCCCAGCCCAGGCTCTGTCTCCCTGCTCTGCCTGTGGCTCTGTCCCCAGTCTCCTTAAGGGACATCCCCACCCTTGGGACAGGCGGGTGCTGTGTGGGCAGCACCAGGGCTTGCAAAATGTGTCCTGCAGGGTGGAGGCATCCCACTCACCTCTCCTTGTTTGTTTTCAGCAAGAGGGGAAGGCAGAAAGGGGAAAGGCCATAGGTCCCTGCTCTCTGCTCAGAGCCAGATGGGCCCTGCCTGCTGTGGGCATCAGGAATTCAGGTCTTTCCAGCAGTGTCAGATTGTAATTGGGAAACAAGTAAGAAATGAGGCCTTTGGGAGGAAGGGCAGCTGGGGCATCCTGAAGCGGTCTGCATAAATGATAGAGCAGCCAGGGGGAAGAGCCGCCTGTGCAAGATGGACCCCTGGATCCCCCCACCTCGCACTGCAGCCAGGGATGCCCTGTGGGTGCCTCTGCAGCACCAGATGCAGTTTCACCCTCCCTGGGTTCTCTGCCCACATCCAGAACCGCTTCCTCTCCTCCCAACCTGTGGGCAGAGGCCAGACCCCAACCTCCCGCTTGCACCTACATCCTGCCCCTAATGCCAGCTCCCAGCAGGATGCCCCGAGCTGCTGCAGGAAGCCCTGGCAGCCCTGGCTCTGTTTTTGCAGCTGGGTGGGTTATGAGCACACCGGCTTCTGCGGGCAGCAGTTCATCCTGGAGAGGGGAGAGTACCCGCGCTGGGACGCCTGGAGCGGCAGCAACGCCTACCACATCGAGCGCCTGATGTCCTTCCGCCCCGTCTGCTCCGCTGTGAGTGTCCCACCGAGCTCTGAGCCCCTGACAATGGCCCAGGCCATGCCAGGGAGGTTAGGAAGGGAAAACACAGGGGCAAACTCAGTGCTTCCCCCACCAGTCCCAGGAGGGTTTGCTCTTTCTGTCCTGTTTTTTAAAGCTTTGGAGGGAGTTTCTGGGCAAGCTGTACATGACCAGAGTTAGGGGACAGTCAGCCTGAGACAGTAGCTGTGTTATAGCTGACACCTCCCAGCCATCCAGAAAACTCCAACCAACCAGGGTCTGAACACCTCCCTCTCCAGGAACCCTCTGAATAATGCCATAAGGAGTGACAGCCCTGCCATTCCCACCCACGCTGGGGAGAGAGCACCACCTCCCCCTCACCCCCTGCTCTCCCCCACAGAATCACAAAGAATCCAAGATCACCATTTTTGAGAAAGACAACTTCATCGGCCGCCAGTGGGAGATTGCTGATGACTACCCCTCGCTGCAGGCCATGGGCTGGGCCAACAACGAAGTGGGCTCCATGAAGATCCAGTGTGGCGCGTAAGTGACAGGAGCAGCAGGGACAAGCTGCCGTCACTGTGCCACCACGGTGGGAAGGGGACACCCTGTAACCCCCCTGCTTACCTCTTTGTCCTTTTCTTCCAGCTGGGTGTGCTACCAGTATCCCGGGTACCGTGGCTACCAGTACGTCCTGGAGTTTGACCACCACGGTGGAGACTACAAGCACTGGAGAGAGTGGGGTTCACACGCCCAGACCTCCCAGATCCAATCCATCAGGCGTGTCCAGCAGTAGCTCCTCACTTCCCAGTACATCTCTGCAAGGTTTCGAAAGCTCACCAGCTCCCTCTTGGTGCTAATACTCCCCTCCCGAAATAACCACCCCCTCTCGTACTGCCACTGCTTATGGAACAACACTCCCAAAACGGTACCGACTGCCACAATTGCCAATAAATGTGACTGAAAGAAAAAGATAAATCAGCTTGCTGTGTGTTTGCTGGTGTGTGTTTGGGACTGAGGTTGCACATCCCCATCACAGGAGCAGGGACCAGAGTCTTTCCTACTTATTTTAAGCTGGGCTGAAGTGAGGTGGGGCTCAAACTGAGGGAGGTTCAGACACTCACTGCTGCACAGAAACCCTTGTTCATTTCCCTCCCAGCCCTCTCCTTCCCCTGACAAAGTAAAGGACAACTGGATCCATCCCACCTGAGTACACACAGCTCATGGGCTCTATGGCCAGCACTGCCAGGCCTTTAGGATCCAAACCCAGGCTGCTCCTTGAAAACGCAAAAAAGAAAGTCACACTGACACCCACAAACTTTAAAATTTTTATTCAACAATTTACATCACTTATTGTCTGTCTTAACGTATTCGATCTACACAAATTTATTTTTTTTTCCTGATAAAATAATAAAATTTGGATAAATTTTGAAGACCTGTTGGTGCAGAATAAACAAAATTTCAGGTAAGGTTGTTTTTTTTTTTTTTTTTTTTTTTTTTTTTTTTTAAACATTTAGTGTGAAGTATGACATCATTGGTAAAGATACATCATGCCATTACAGCTCATGGACATTACCTATCCTTACAGTCCGTGACATCACCCACACCAGCGCAAGGGGCTGCGCCAGACACAGCTACAGCAGGTTTTACACTAAACTCCTCTAGCCACCCTCTCACCACTGGGAAAACGCTTTTCCAGCTGGGCACACCGAGTGCATTCACCTAATCAGAAATTACCGGGGAGGGGAGAAGGAAACAAAGACTACCTTTACTGATCCGTGTGGTCTCACACTACAACATCGACACCAAAGAGGGGCTGCCCCTCTCCGCAGGTCAGAGGTAATTCAGCTCCTGAGCAGGTAGAGCACAACCCCTCGCAGCGATTTGAATACACACCAGGAACGAAATGAGAACTTATCGATGGGGAAGGGGGCAGGAGAGGAGACAGACCCCGCCCGGCTCTGCCTGCAGGGATCCCTCCAGCCCCAGCTCGCAGTCGAAGCGCGCGGTTGTGTTTTGCACCGCCCTTAACACTGAAATATTCAGGGAAGGGGGAGAGAGGGGCATCAGTCCCCCACAGTAAACAAGTTGAGGACCTTCAGAGGCTGTGAAGCCGCTGAAGGTGTGTAAGTACACGTGTGATGGTAGATAGAAAAGCAGCCCTGTTCTGTATGAAAAAAAGCTGTCAAGTTAGTACAAATTTCTGCCATGGCGAAGGGAACAGGAGGAGAAAGCTGTCAGGGTCCTTCTCCCGTCACAAAATCCCGACTCTCCCGCACACGGGCTCTGGGCTAAGCAACATGTTTCCAAAGGTGGTACCTGCAACCCAATGCACCTAATGCATGAAAACAAAACCAAAATAAAGCTCTCACCCCTGAGGCTGGAGGGAACCCAGACTCTGCTCCAGCCCTGCAGCGGGATAGTGAGGAACCCCGTCCCTCCTGCCTCACAGTGGGAATACACAGCAGTAGGATTCCTCTTGGTTCATTTTGTCATTAGAAGCCTCGAGTTTGCCCACGCCACTGGCCTGCAGCGCAGTGGACTGGTCTCCATCCCCTCCCCAAAGCTGCTTGGCGTGGGGGCTCCCTGTCCCCATGGGGACACCAGTGGGTGCCACCAGCACGCTCTCCCCGGAGACAAAAAGGGCACTGGTTCATCCGACAGCACAAAGTGTATCTGAAACACAAGCCAGCACACCCCGCGCCCTCTGATTCAATTACTAAAGTAGGCTCTTTAAAATAAAAAAATAATATATATATTTATATAGCTATACAGAGAGATACAGAGAAAGCAAAGGAGAGAGAAAGGCTACTAAAAAAATCAAGAAGCGCCAGTTTTCTGCTACAGCTGTCAGCAAAGAACTGTCACCTTACATCATACCCTCCGAGATGGTGAAGAGAATGGAGGCAATGACAGCACAGGAATGCAAAAGAGGGCAGATAAGTCACTTCTGGTAATGAGACACAAATTAAACTTTCAAAACATGTGCATAGCTTTATTCATCTGCTTCAAACTAACCTTATCACGGAGCTTCAGCGAAACCCGAGTGTGCAAAATGCATTTCTAAAAAATAATGCAAGCAAGCTTTCACATTAACTGTGGCAGAAGTACAGAAAGACTCGGACAGAATCATCACACGCTAGGGTGGGAGATGGAGAACCCAGAATTGCACAGCTTGGAGTTCTGAGTCACTGACTGCAAACACAAGCGTTTGGATTTCGTTAACTTCAAGCAAGGCGTGTTGACTTCTCCTTTACAAAAAAAATCTTGTAAACCCCACAGAAACAAGAACCACAACCTGGCAGGGAATAAATCCCCTGCATAATGGGATCATGGTGCCACAGAGAGCCTGAACTCCAGCAAAGCTGGTTCCAGACCTCAGCTTGTTTTGGCTCTGCAGGTGAACCGTGGCAATGCTGATTTTTTGTCCGCAGAAGAGCGAAGCAGCTTTTCCTTCTCTCCCTCCCACTCCCCTCCGAAGTCACAGGTGCCACTGCACAGGACATCATCCCCAAACTAAGACAGCCACTACACAGGCTGGAGTCCAGCTCTCATTTTGATCCCAGGGGTCACTGGGACACTAAGGAACCCTGTGGATGGGGAGTGGCCCTTGTGGCCACATCCCCAGCTCACACCCCTCCACCTCTCTCCAGAAAGACTAAGCACACATGCAAGGCACATTGAGTCAGATGTACACACACACACCTCGGTGTGCAAAAGAGCAAACGCTGTCTGAAAAAGAAAATACTAACTAAACAGGCAGAAAGCTCTGGCCTATGTATTTGTAGACTATTTTCCAGGCAGTTGTAATCCCCAAGTGTTTTTCCTACACGACTTTAGACCTTCCTTACTCTTACCCCACTTTGCAGAGAGGTACTTTATATTCCTAAAGGATCTTCTATAAATAGTCAAGTAGAATCCCTTTTTCCCCTCCAGTAAACTCCTCCTCCAGGGTACACATCCCCCACCATGGTCCAGGTATGACCCACAAAGAGAAGAGGTTCTGGACCTGCCTGTGCCTCACAGCAGCACCTTGATGCAGTGAGACCTCCTTCCACTGCTCCCTAAGCCTTTCACTGGCAGGTTTGGGCTGGCTGGAGGGCTTCACCTCACTTTTTCTTGGAAAACATCCAAGCCCAGGCACCGAGTGCTCCCCAGGTGGAGAAGGAGCTGGTGGGTCCCCAGCACTGGGATAAGGGCAGGACGGAGGCCATGCAATTCTTAATACTGCTGGTTAACTTCACATTGAGACAAAGCATTCAAAAGAGCTTTTTTTAGAGATGAGCAATTTCCTTCTATAGAGAAATTCAAATAGAAAACAAATATATTAAAACCAGAGATGAGACAAGAGCTGGCTGAGGTTTTTTCTACCTTACAAGTTACTCAGGCACCTTTCCTGCACCACCAGCCACGGAGGAAGGAGAAGTTGAAAACCTCAGGGATTTGCACTACCCTTCCAATAGCAGCTTGAGAAAAGGAAGGAGAGAAAAATAAAAAATAAAAAATAAAAAAGCACAGTGTTCTCTCAAGTTAAAGAGTTCTCCTTTGCTTGCGTTTGCATAGAAATTGCCATAGGTCAGCACCAAAATCAGGTCCACCCCTGTCCTACACCCCAGCTCCCCCAGTTCCTACACTCCCCCAGTCAGTGGCTGTGTTACAGGAGGGTTCAGCTATCTGCAGAGGAACTACATGGTCATGTTAAAAAAACAAAACAACAAAAACGAAAAACAAAAGTGCATCACACATTCTTGATTTTCAGGGTTACTTATAGCAGCAGCATCAGCATTAATCCAAGACAATGAACAGTTGTAGATTCGTTCTTAAATGCAGCAACACTTAATGAAATGTCTTCAGGGAAGGGCATAAGAGGGTCCTTCTCAAAATGAAATTTGACTATTCAATATGGACAAAAAGGAGATAAAACAAAAATTAAAGACACAACCTTATTTACATTAAAAAAAAACATTCTTGTTAAAATATCTTTACAACACCTAAGCAAAAAAATATGTATTTTAAGAATAAAGCAGGAACTCCTAAAGCAGTATCCATTTTTGGAACCCTTATTTAGCACCTGAGGAAAGACCAGTATGGAAAGCAGACAGGCTGGGGATTTTTTTGTTGTTTTTTTTTTTTTTTTTTTAAGAAAACTGTAAGTTGTATTTCTGCTAAATGTTCAGAAGTTCGCAGTACATAAGTTTCATACCACAGAAAGAAATGAGCAATTTTTTTTTCTTTGTTTTCTTCCTTCTAAAGATCTTCTACTCTTTAATAAGGCTGTAGAAAAGGGACACTGCTATCTTACAAAATGGCTTTAGAGCTCTGGACATGTTACATGAAGCTTTCTGATTAACAGTCAAGGTAAATCCAGCTCAGCATCCCCTGGTGAGGGCACAGGCAGGACTCTTGCTCCAGTCCCAGCACAGGGAATGGGCTCCTGCCCAGGACATGAGGGCACCACAGGGCTCTTTTACCTCCCCAGACATCCACAGCTCCAGTCTCCTGTTGCTTTAGAGGATCTTGGGCAGGACAGAGGAGCCAGCCTGACCCTGGGGTATAACATGTACTGGGCAAACCTCTAAAGCTCTGTAATCCTTGGAAGGCAGCACATGGAGATCTCCTTCCCACCAGCCCTGGTTCCTGCTTCCCAGCTGTGTGCTCTAGGGTTTTCCCAAATGGAAAAACACTCTGGTGGTGGCCAAAGCCAGGATTTCTCTGGCTTTCTTGGCTACTCCACCACACCAGCCCTTCTCCTGCCTTACACACCAGTGTGAAAACGTGCAGCAGCTTTGAAGTGGGTGAATCCTTGCTCTCTCCCCTCCCAACCTCAACCAGCTCCCTTGTAAACAGCCTCTCTAAGAAAAATCACAACTGATGGACGGACAGAAAAGTCTTCTAGGGATGAGAGGGCAAGACTCCTGAAAGCTTGGGACATCACAGCAATTTACTGAATCAAGATCAAAACCTGGACGCACAGGAAAACTACCGGCAGTTCTGGCTGTGAATGCCATCACTCCCATATGTCCCTGAGGTCACCCACTGGCCACTTGGGAAAGGACACTATGGTGTTATTGTAACACTGCCTTGAAGGTGAAAGCACTAATTACACACACAAGTGGGAGCACAACTTCCAGCTTTTTCTTTCCCTATTTTTTTCCTAGCAGGAAGCAATTTTCCTTTCCGTTTAGCTAGCTGGCTCACCCATCACCCACTCCCAGGTGCTGGACTCACTACCTAGTGAGAATTGGGTTTCTTTCCACATTTCAAAGAAGTTTAAAGAAGCAGCTATGAAAGGCAAAAAGTGGGATTTACTAGCTCAGAAAGGTTTGAAGTGGGTTAGTGACAGAATCCACACCCTGGAGCTACCCACTGGTCAAAGAGACAGGAGATTTCTACCAGGTTTCAAGGAGGATTGAGGTGGGTTTAAACTAAAACCAAATCCCAAGCAAAGCTTGAAAGCCATTGCTTTGCCAATCCACCAAATGGGTGGAGTGGGAGAGAGCACTGAAGGCCCCAAACCACTGTCATGGAGCAGTTGTTAAAGCACCTCTTGGAGCACACGAACACTCCATGATCCACCAAAAGCAAGCAGATCCCAAGCTGGATCTGGCTGGCACTACATGCTCCAGTCTCTATTACACAAGACCCTGTACAAGACACACCCAAAGGAACCTGCTGGCAGAGGAGAGGTGGGGAATGACCAGAAGAGAAAGGAGACAGCCCCTGCCTGTGCAGGAATCCTCACTCCAATAAACAGACAGCTTGGAAAGGGAACCAGAGGAAAGGGACTCACAACGGGAACAGAAACAAGAGAGAAGCCTTAACCTGAATTAGCATCTTCATAGCTAATAAAAAAATAGGTCATGATCTCACCCTTAGTGCTGCTTTCCAGTACTAGACATATTGAAGGGGTTTTGATTTAAAACTTTCTTTACTCAGTGTAATGCAAACAATGGCACAAATAAATACACGCTCGCTCTCCTTCCTCACAAGTGAGATGCTCGCACGCGCACCGCCGGCTCCTCGCCCCCACACACACCCTCGGGTGCACACCCAGGACAGGAGGCCTCTGCTCCCCTTCCCAGGCTGTATTTGGTTTATGCTACAGTACTAATACTCTGAGTCAAACAAAACAAAACAAAACATGAGACTTATCAGTAACACCTTATCGTTATTTCAATGTGCTAAATTAGTCACAGCTCAATTTCAGTTTGTTTTTTTTTTTTTTTTTTTTTTTTTTTTTATAAGTTTACACAAAAATAATCAGAAAACAGATTAAATCTTAAGATATTTTTAATAAGTGCTCAGTTAAGAATTGTGTGAGGACTTGGGGAGGACTGCAGACAGCAACAGGGTGAGTTACACAACAGCATGAGGAAGTTCCTTCCATGGTCCTGCCTGGCTCTAGGCAATAGTCTATCCCAGAAACACCAGGGAGCCGCAGCTACAGGAGCTCAGAGAGAGGAATTCCTAACTGCTTAGAGCTGAGCACACGCCGTGGAGCTCATGGAGACAGACAGACAGACATCTGAACAGAGGATGGGCAGAAATACAGCAGAGAAGGTGCTGCCGAGGGTGTTTCTGGATGGGTCCTGCTGGCGAGGCAAAGCCACAGAGATGAGCATCAGGGGGAATCCAGCCCAACCCATCGCTGAACCGAGCTCCTCTCAGCATTTCTTTCACTATTCAGGTGACAGACTGGACTAGGCCAAGATGACAGTCCTCAAATATTCAGCAAGACTCAGACCCTTCTAGAGGTGCAGGGCCAGTGCTGCTCAACTCCTGCATCGCCCCAAGCACAGACCAGGGGCAGGGGTACAGGACAGCACAGACCCAGGGAAGCAAAACAGGGTGGTTTTGTATTTTTTTCTTTCTTTTTTTTTTTAATGGAACCCAGCCCTTAAGGCGACAAGTGACTACACAAGGCAAATAAATACACAGCAGAGCCTTAAAGCCAGTAAAACAAACTGGAAACTTTTCTATTAGCCTTCAACTTTTTGAAAATAATAATAATTATAATAAAAAAGGAAAAAGAACATTTCTTCCACCTTCATTTTCCCAGCCCCACTATCCAGTTTGTTCAACACTTTAAAGCTCAGGAATGCCCCAGTTCTTCAGCAGTGGAGCTGGAGGCAATTCCAACTTTTGGCAAGCAGTTGGGAGACTCAACAGAATTAAAAATAGGAACGTTGGAGGACTAGATGTTGGGCACATCTGTAAACATGTTATGCATCTCAAAGTTACACACACCTGCAGAGGTGGTACAAGTTTATAGGTGAAACAGAACTATTTGCGACTGGCCAACCACACATTTCTGAACCTGGACTGATACAATACATGATGACTATATAGTATCACACTCAGTATTATACTATATAGCTCTGGATACATCAAATGGAGTAGGCAATCCATAGTCAAATGTTTAAGCGTGGCAGAAAGCGAGCGTCTTACACAAGGTACAGAATTTCAGTTTCATTGTCCCACCATGAACTCAAGTGTCTCATTCAGGAACAATCTTATTAAAAGTATAAAAACAATTAAAAAAAACACATGCTACATACTCCTACTAAAAAAAAAAAAAAAAAAGAAAGCTATAGAATCATAGAATATTCTGAGTTGGAAGAGACCCATCAGGATCGAGTCCAACTGCTGGCCCTGTGCAGGACACCCCAAGAATCCCACCCTGTGCCTGAAAGCATTGTCCAAACTCTTCTTGAAGTCAGACAGGTTTGGTGCTGTGACCACTTCCTTGGGGAGCCTGTTCCAGCGCTCAACCACCCTCTGGGTGAAGAACCTCTTCCTGCTATCCAACCTAACCCTCTCCTGACTCAGCTTCAGGCTACTCCCTCTCACTGGTCACAAGAGTGAAGAGATTGGTACCTGCCTCCCTGCTGCCCCTTGGGAGGATGTTCTCCCTTCAGTCTCCTCCTCTCCAGCTGAACAAACCAAGTGATCTCATAAGGCTTCCAGACCCTTCCCCATCCTCATGGCCTCCTTGGGATGCTCTCTAATAGGGGTTTTTCTAATGTTGTGGTGCCCAGAACTGCCCCAGGAACTCGAGGTGAGGCCAGAGCAGAACAGGACAGGTCCTGCTGGGCCATGGACCAGGAGCCCCAGCTCCCTTTCCATGGTGCTGCTCTCCAGCCTCCCAGTCCATCCAGGGCTGCCATCCCAGGTGCAGAATCTGACACTCACCCTTGTAAACTTCAGACAGTTGGTGATTGCCCATCTCTTAATTTGTTGAGGGCTCTCTGCCCTTGAGGGTGTCAAAAGTTCCTCACAGTTTAGTGTGTCAGCAAAATTAGTATCTCTTTGAGTCCTGAGCCCAGGTTGTTAATGAGATGTTGGGCTGAGGATGGAGCCCTGTGGGACCCTCTGGTGACTGGACAGCAGCCCCATGGCTTGATGGACAGATCTAAGCACAAAAGATATTCCAGAATTTTGGGTTTATCTATTCCTCCTAATGCCCCAGAGGGTCCAGTCTCATTTTAGGAGACACCAACTGCTGCTGCTTTGGAGAGCCAGGATTAGGCCACCAACACCCATGATGAGCACTGGGTACATGGGGAGCTGGGGCTGGCCAACAAACCCATTTCTGCTTTATTCATTTCTCACTCTTGCACTGGACCCTGTGAACTTTCCACCTTTAAAAAAAACCCAGAAAAACTACCCGACCCCCAGATGATTGGGACACATTACACAAGCTGCAATGGGACAGAGGGGTTACACAGCTGGAGCCTGCACTCTGCTCAGCCTTCCCTACCACTGCTAGGAAGCTTTCCTTTCCCTGGGATTATTTTTTTTTTATTTTTTTAAATTATTATTTTCATTCCTAAGTCCTCCATTTTTTTTGTAATAAAATATATTTTTATTAAGAGATAATTAGAAGCAGAGCCCGGAAATACACAGACTGCATTAAAATATAAAAGAGCATTTCCAAGGGGCAGGAAGCCCAGCCATTGGCATTCTATGGACAAATTGAAAAGGATTCAAATTCCCATTTTTTTCTTTTTTTTTAAACTTTTTTCATTTTTTTGTTATTTTGAAATTTTTTTAAGAGAAAAAATAATTCAAGAAGGGTGAAAGTTAGCAGAACTCAATTCCTCTTCAGTTTTCCAATGAAAATGGGAAAAAAATCCAGCACATTTAGTGTTAGGAGACAGACAGAGCAAATATGAAGCACCTACAGTTGAAAGCAGAAGATAGTTTTTTTTTGTCTTTTTTTCTTTTTTTTTCTTGCTCCCAGTAATACAATGGCATTAAACTGTGGGAACAGTGGGGTTTTTTTTTGTTGTTGTTTTTTTTTTCTCCATATTAAATGCCTAAACAGATTGCTTATTTTTCCATGTTGTCTTTTAAAATGAAATAACTCTTCAGTTGCAATAGTCCAACGTGTAACAGGAGCCAGGTCAACTGTGTGACTTCACCATGCATCCTAGAACTGCAGTATTACCATCTTTCCCTCAGCAGAATGATCCTTTTAAGACAATATCACCAGCATAGGATTGCTGCTTTACTCCTGGCAAAACATGCGGATTATAATTATCTGGAAGAAAAAAAAGAAACTCTGCAAACTTCAAGGCGTTTCTCCAGCATTCAATGGAAAACAAATCAGAAAAAAAAAAAAAGAAACCAAACAGGGGAGGCGGAAGGGAAAGAGGAGATGAAGGATGGTGATTCATCCTGATTTCCCTGTGATTAGTGTGTCACTACAGTCACAGAACAAGAAACAGAAACCTTGTCAAGTGGAAATGCCTCTCCAGTGGGTTGCTGTTGCCCATGCAGACGACAGCAGGAACTTTGAAACCGGGCTTGTAATTGAGTCTGTATTCCTTAATCGCTTGCATTCACTCTTTAAACAAAAACAAAACAAAACAAAAATGGAAAAAAAAAATATCTATTCAGTACCGGAGATTAAATAATCACGTGTGTAGTCTCGTTGAAATAAATTTTCAGATTCCTTAAGAAGTCTAATTACTTTCAGTTGCCATTTTTAAATAACTATATATATATTTGTATATATTATCCTGTGATTCTAGTTATGGTTCCTCTGCTGCACTGAAGATTTAGAAGGAGCATAAAAGCCTTTTTGTCCCCCACGAACAGCACAAATGCTGCAGAAAGGTTAGAACAGGCAGTCTTGTCTTGCTACCTTCATTGATCCGGGCGATCCATGGCTTCATCATAAGTGATTATCCTTTTGGGATCTGGAAAGAAAGCAGAATTCTAAGTTTTGGACAAGCTACTTTCACGCCCCGTGGCTGAAAATAAACACAAAGCATTGGCTGTTAACAGACTTTCCCTTTGGATGCCCCCCTCCTGCCAAGGCACCCCAAAGCCAGGCTGGCTCCCCCAGAGCAGAGCTGCTCCCCACAGCAGCACACAGGTCTCCACATACAGCTCTCCCCACACAGAATCTCCCTCAGGTAACTTGTGGGGATACATCAGAATTTAAAACTTATTATTGGATGCGACACCCAACACCAGAAATAGAAAGCAATTTTGTATACACATAAGGAAGAGTCATTAAATCTAATTTGACACTGGGTTTATTGCTCTTCTAGAGACTCTGCTTCACTCCAAGCAGCTCACCATTATAGCAAAGCTTTTTGTCCTGACTTTCAGTGATCTGAAACAGAGATAAATCCAGACTACAAACCACAGGAGCTGAAGAACTGAACCCAGGCATCTCCAGACACAGAGACAATCCACTCTCGTTCATCCCCCCTCCCAACAGACAGAGCCATTTGGTACATTTATCCCTTCCAACATCCTCACCTTGCTTCTGCAAATTCCAAACCGCTTCCATTTCTGTGGAGGCAAAAGGAGACCACTATTATTATGCAGATTGATGCTGCCATTAGAGACCACTCCAAACACACTTTAATTTTCCACGTGTGGCAGTTGTGCTGGGGCTTTCAAATAGAGCCAACCCCCTCCCACCAGGCAGCACAGCCCCAGCCCACAGGACAACACAAATTTGACATGAATAATCCAGCAATAAAAGGCAAAGGAATAGCTGCAACACGGTCTTAAGGGTCAGAGAGCCAAGCTGAGCATCAGAAATGTCATCACCATTCACCAGTCCTACATATCACAATCTAACTTCAGGCTTTACTACTCTGACTCCAACGCTGCTTTGCACATTACAGCCTCAACAAGGAGCCTGGAGAGATGATTTTTCCAAGTTGATGTTTAGTGAGTGTGAAATGAGAAGTGCTGGACACAGCGAGCTGCACATGGTTCACAGCATGCGTGTGCTGAGGCACCGGGCAAGGGCTGCTGTGAGAGCACCTCTGCAGAGCTGCTGCCAACACACTGTCCAGGAGCAAGGTGTGATGCTCCCCACACCTGGCTTGCAGGTCTTCCCACAGTTTACCTCTACAACACGTTTGTAGGCTAAAGACAAACCCTTCCCAGTTCTCCCTGAACATGCACATGCTTTTGTTTACCTAAGAAATAACAGCAAAGTTAAATGTTCTTTTCATTAACGCCGAGAAACAGAAGGCTCTTTTTTTAAAATATCCCCCTAACAAAGAAGCATCTTTAGAGAACCATTCAAAATAACTACTTTGAGCTGCTATCACGCTGGAATTTCATCAGCTAGAATATTTTTTAAGATGCTGACTGTGCCCAAGTTCAATAGACAAAATTATAGAAAATGGGTATTAGTCGGAACACAATCTTCCAAGAACCACTTTCGAGTCTCTTTTCTCTTTTGCCAGAAAGGGTGACAGGACCTTGGTAGAGGCTAGGAAAAGGGAATGGTGAGAGATTATCAGGCCACATGGCATGTGCAGTAAAGCACAAAACAAGGCAGTGAGTAAGCTAAGCAGCATAGAAAAGGAAGAAGAAAAAGCCCTACAAAACCCACGGCCTCAGCACGATGTGTGCCAAGTGTCACCTCCATCAATCGCCTCCCTTCTCCAACCCTTCATCTGTCCTTTGTCCCCTACAATCTCCAGCTCCCTGGGGCAGGAAATTGCATGCAAATAAATATTGCCAGCCCTCCTTGCACAATTAAGCCTTTTGTAAGGAAGGCCCTGACAAAATTTTACAAGGTCTGTTATTTTTGCGTCAGGATAGTAACAGCAAGACTTTGCACTTCTATTGGGGAGCCCTAAGTGCTTTGGGAACAGTAGCCAGCCTCTAACACCCCAGGGACAGGAGCAGGCTGGCGAGGGACTGCCTCCCTCATCTGCCAGATGCAGATTCCCCTGAAGTAAAATGAACCAGCTACTAAAATTACCTCCTGTGGAGTGAGTTTTCCATTCAGCGCAGTTTGATGCATCATTTCCTAACAGCTAAAGAACATCTCCCATTTTAACAGCTTTCCCCAAAGGCAGGGGACAGAAAACTACTCTCCAGTTGCTGGTTCCTGCACATTAGAGCAATGCTTGAGCATGAAATACGAGGCAGAGCTGAAGCACCACCCACCGCCACATCCCCATGCACAGACCATTGTCTTGTGCACCTCATTTGGCTTTAACTGCTCTGGACACAAGAATGTGAACTCCATGTATTAAGAGTATCGGACAATAAGACAAACAGATATACAGACATACAAACAAAGATACTCTTAAGAACATACCAAAAAACGACTAAGTTGACAAAACTCTGTTTTAAAAAAATCTAACAAACCTACAGCCTTTTCAGACTTCAGTTTCCCTTCTCCTTCAGAAAGGGAAGGTGGTGTAAAGTGTCCTGGACACCACAGACACCTGGACACACTGGCTGGCAAATGCTCAGCAGGACCAAGCTACAAAACCAAAGACCATCAGCAAACAATGCAATAACAGCTCTTACTAAATATCACCTGCCACCAGCAGAGCAAGGTCCTCCCCTCCACCTGGCAGCACAGGGACAGGGGACAGCACAGGTTAAAGCACACTGACCAAGTGAAACAACTTCACAAGGGAAAACTAAGTTCCAGGCTAACTGCAACACAAAACTAGGGGGAAAAGGGATTTTTTCAATCTTAAAATGGAATTGTATGATTTATTCTGCTTTACTTGGTAATACAGCTATGTTTTCCTGCCAGCTCAAGGCTGTGATCACCTGTGACTGACAAAAGGCACTGTGACAAATGCATGGCCACTGTCACAGGGTGACCAGGCAGCTCAGCAGAGCCACTGCTGCCAATGCCTGGCTCCAGCCAAGCAGAAGGAAAGACAGCCCCCAAGAACTGGGCGCGCAAGAAGCCCCAAGCCTGCTTTCAGTCCTCCTTCTCTGAGCTTAGAGCTCTTTTCTTGAGCCTCTTTTCCCTGGATAAAGCTTCCAGAGTGAGTTTAAGCAAAGGACTCCTACAGCTGCTCAGCCTGCATGAGAACAGGGGTATCCTCACCACCAGCCCCTGTCCAGTCTCTCAGATACTGTCCCAAAACTGCTGCTTTCCAAAGACCTGCCCAACAGGAGCCACCATTCCCAAAACCAGCAAACTTTCTCCTCAAGTGGACTCCAACCCAGCTGGAGAAAATGCCACCAACAAACCCTTGCACAACCCAGCATCAAAGCCAGCCCTGCTCCAAGGCAGGGGCAGAACTAGGTCACCTCCTGTGCCCCTTCCAACCTCTCCTGTACCAGGATATTTTTTTTACAATTAGCTGGCTTCTCCACAGCCCTCAAGCTGGTGGTTTGCTGAGGAACTGCCTGGGGCAGACAGTCCCAGCCACATCCACCTAAACCACTTTTTCTGGGGACTATCACTGAAACAAAGGGTCACTGGAGGAAAGCTTTGATGTCAGGAAAAGACTAAGGCACACTCTGGTGAATTGTGCTGGGATTCCTCATAGGTCAATAAACTTTACAGCAGGATTGGTACATAACCTTGGAGGGGAAAAAAGTGTTTCTGAAATAACTTGCTAAGACAGGCACTTTTACACACATTTTCCTTGCTAGAGAGGCAGCCCCTGCTAATAGAAGTGTCTGCACAATGCCATGCTACTACTTCACTGCCCTTATAAATCCCAAAATTGTCCCTAAAATACAACAGTAAAGAAATAACAAGAAGGAACCATTTTTGTCTGATGTTTGCTGTTTGTATCTGCAGGACAATGATGAAGTATAGGGATTGCCCTGGAAACAAAGCAAAGAATAAGTATTCCATGCTGTGGAGACACATGGCTGTACAGCATACACTGTACTCATCCTGACAACTGGAAAGAGCACGGACTGGAAGGAGAATCCAATCAGCTTTTGCCCCACAGCTCAAGCCCCACAAGGCCATAACCAACAGAGCGAGCTCTAACCCCTTCCCACCTCGGGGGGATGGGAAACCAAGGCTTTTTTTCCCCCCTTCTCCTGATGTAAAGGATGAAAATTGCTGAATTCACAGCTCTGCTATTTCTTCTGACCCAGTTCACCATTCCGGCTAACGCCACTCCTGGCTGGCCCATGCTGCCTTGCTCTATTTTCCATGCTGCTCTCCTGCTTCTTCATGCAAACAGAGATGCTGCTGCTGCTGCAACTGAGGTGCTGAGAAGGGACAAAGCAGCAGCACAGGCAGAAATTCAGGGGCAAGAACAAGGGAAACCCTGCAGTTCCCTCTCTTCCACCCATGTGGTCTCCGCTGCTGTGCAGCTGAGCTGGAGGCCTCAATTATTTGCTTTTTAGCTCAGGACAAGCAAATGATTGAGCTTCCCACCATAAAGCTTGCCATCTAGAGCTCAGTGTCAGTGACAGCCTGGCCTGGAAGACTGCAATTGCCTGAACATGACAAAATTCTCCAAAGTGTTGACAATTATTCTGATATTAAGTGCTTCATCCAGCTGTCTTTAAAAAGAAGGACTAAAGCAGTAAGAAGATGCTGGTTTCGATGCAAGCAAAGCTGACATACACTCAGCCTCCTTATCTGAAGGACCAAAATATCTGTAAGAATCAGTTTTACCTCAAAAAGATAAGGATTTTGGCAATGCCACACCAAGGCAGAAGTTCAACTTCTAACCTAGACAGGGGACAATGACTTGAAATGAGAGCACTGCTCCTTCCTGGGCTTTCCAGTCTCCCATGTGAAGCCCATCCCTGTCTCCAAGCACATCCAGAGCAGGCCCACCAGTGCTGAGCTACATCAGATCTCCCGTGGTAAATCAGATCTGTCACTTGTGAGCGTTTCAAGGCACCACCACAAACTGCAGGCAGCACGGGCTGTCAGTGGAGGCAGCCACATTGAAGGATCGTGTTTTACACTCAGGCAGATCAGATGATCAAGGGAGTCTTTCTGCCCTTTAAACAGAGGGGGAAAACAAAGAAAGAAGCAAGGCATGAAGCAGGGGTACAATGAAACCAACAGGAAAAGCTTCCCAGAAGAACAAGAGAGGGCATCATCATCCTTGCCTGAATGTTCCCAGTGCTCTGACTTCTGGAGAAAAAGCAGTCAGGGTACAGGGAAAGGAACACAGGAATCCTGCACCAGGAGCTCGCTGTGCTCTGCAGCCACCCAGCCCTGCCAGCACTCAGGGACACTGTGGTGAGTTACAGGAGCACTGTACCAGAGCCAGCTCTCCCTGGGTGCCACCTCCTCCATCCATCTTTCCACAAGGAAGCTGTGAAGCAATTACAGTTTTTAATGTCCTGTGCAGTTGCTGGGCAAACCACGCACGGGAAAGCCTGGTTTGCTGGAACAAAGCTACTGAGTAAGCTGGAGGCTTTCCCAGAGAAATTTACAGTCCAGGATGAGGATCCACACAACCTGGTCACAATAGCAGGCACAAATAGTGCAAGAAAGAGTGTGCACATTTGAGACATTCAAAGCACTGCAACCACTCACAGCTCGTTCTTCTCTGCAACCCCCAGAGCTTCATCCTTGCACTAAAACACTGCACATGGAGCTCAGGGTAGGGAACACACCAGGACACCAGAGTGCTCCACACTCACCCCTGTCCTTGTCCTGTGATCGTTTCTCTTTGTGTTCATAACCCCAAGGGCAGGGCAGATGCAAAGATCAAACTACCGAGACTTTGCTCAACAGCAAACAGATCAATCTGAGAGGGAGAAGTTCACGAGATTCTCAAAATCAAAACCAAACAGTCTGAGTGCCCGGAATGCCCTAACACCGACCCAGGCAAACCCACAGGCTCTCCCCAGCAAGGAGGAAAAGGCAAATCGTGAAAAGGAACCGAGTGAAATCGCTCTTTTCCTACTGCAGAGGAACTGGCTGGCTTGGAGCTGGACCTCAGGAAAAGAGCCCAAGATAAACGGAGAGCACAGTGTGGGAATTAACCCCCGCACTGCTGTCCTGCAAACACACCCCACGGTTCTGCTTTTGAGGCATTTCACAGCACACGGTGGGCTCTGCTGCAGGACCACGGCCATTAAGAGAGGACAGGAGGCACCTTCCCTCCAAATATCCCTTAACCCATCTCGCCCCAAGGATGAAATGCAACACCCACCACCACTACGAAAGTACTAGGACCTGGCCTGATCTCTTGCTTTGTAAAGCTTTTGACCACTAAATAGGAGAAAGACAAGCCCAAGGTGTTTGGAGCACCCCATCACTGCATTAATGACAATGCTGATTAGAAACAGCCATCATCTTTTACCCCTAAGTAACACCCTGATGGCACATACATAACGTGAAAAAGAAATTAGCAGAGCTGAGTGCTGGGGCAGGATCGGGTATCCCCAGGCCATCATGAGGAGGTTTGCTCTGGATGCTCAAAGCAAGACCATTCACATGCAGAAGAAGAGCAGAGAACAGTATTTTAACGGGTGCTTTAAGTGGCCATTCTTGCCAACAAATGTAATTAACTCCTGTGTTTAGAAGAGCTCAACGCAGCCAGGCTTTGAAGTTAACACCTCCTTGAGAGGACAGGGGATGGGAGTGTTCTTTATTTTCCTGTTGTTCCTATTGTTTCACTGAGGTCTGCCTTTCACAGCAAGTGAGAATGGGAGAGCTGATGAGCCTCGCTGGCAGCACAATTGCTGCTCCACAAGTTCAGGCTGGTAACAGAGAGGCAAACAGAAGTCTAGGGAATATTTAAAAAATTAAGAAAAGATCACTGAGGATTCTCTTCCATGTTGTGCTTTCTGATGGGAAGCTGGGATTTAAACTGCAAGCAGGCACAATAAAACGAGACTAGGAAGCCTGCTTTAATGCTGGAATAAACTGAGCAGAAGGGAGAGGACCCAGATAAAATCAATTGATGAACACTGTTCTCAAGAATACTAGAGCTTGAAATGTTAACATCTTGAAAGGGAGATGACCTGGAAAAAATATTTGGAGTTATTATTTTTAAATGACTGGGCTTGTTACTGTTACAGGAAGGCATTCGAGTTTATGCCATACAGAGTCTGTGAAGTGGTAATTCAAGAACTTTGCAGAGGGTGAAAAGAGCAAATTTGCCAAAGCTAAGCAGCCACCCTCTGCAGAGGGGAGCAAGACATTATCCCTATGTGCATGTGGAATACTGAACAAAAAAAGCATGATCGCCTTGCTCCTTTCAGGGTAGAGGGGTGCAGGGAGAGGGAAGGGGGGTCAGAAAAAGGAACTGCCCCAGTGTTGGTCAAGAGCGAGTAATTAACACTGTGACAAAAGGGAACACCCAACCAGGCTCCTGCTAACACTGAGCCGGCACCAAAAGCCAAAAACTGCCTCAAGTGCTCAGAGCTTCTGGGGCTGAGACTAAGGCAGAAAGCAAGCCATGCCACAGGCTTCCCTCTCTTCGTTCCCATTTTAAAGGGTCTGTATCGTGTTTGAGTCATTTCAATCTCAAAAAAAAAAACAACCCAGGAAAAAAGGGAGCTAGACTACAAAGGACTCCATGAAAGCAATAAAATCATCTGAAAGATGTGGCCTACAAAGACAAGGAGAGAATTCAATCTGCAGCTCACAGAGGAGCTGATAAGAAAAGATTGGTCTTGCTGTTGCCATAATACTCAGGGGCAGGGAAAAAGTGTGTGTGGGGCACACTTAAAAAAATAAATCACACCTACAGTCGTAGGAATAATTTCTTCTTCCTTCAAAGCCATGATTTCATGGTCTGATCTGCCCAGGGGAGAAGCTGCAACACTTTGGTGGCAGAGGTGTGAGTACAGACTATGAAGCCTTCACAGGGAAGAATATCACCTGGTACAGCTGGAACAGAGCAGCTGAAACCACACATTTAACTCCTTCCAATGCTCAGCGGCTTAGAGGACCTGCTAAGTATCATCTCTCTCAACATCACTCATGCTTGTCCGCGGGAACAGGGAAACAAATACCTCTTAACATTAATTAAACAACCCTTTGAGTAACTTCCCCAGACCGTTATTGCCATGAGAGGATATGCAAGCAAAGAAAAGGGTCGTTTTTAAAACAATTAGAATTGCTGGAAGGAACATACCATGTTAGAATATTGCACGTCTGAAAATAAAAGAAAAAAAAAAAGAAGAGAACGCCCTTAGGCAGCAAGTGAAGCCATTACCTTTAGTGTGATATAGAATAGCAGCCCTCAGGTCAAAAGAACCCCAGCTATCTTTCCTTTCTAGGCCTCTCTGGTACCTCTGTTCTTTGGCGGAGGCTAGCAAATTGTTCGTAGGAGAGGCCAGAGGATTCTCTACTTCATAGTCTTTTGAAAGAAACACTAAAGCACCTTGGCTACCGGTGTCTGCCTTTTGTAGGTCACCCGTGTGATGCGACTCCAAAGCTAAGACACCACCCTCAACAGCAGTCCCAGGCTTAAGAACAGCACTAAGAATTTGAGGGCTAGTCCGTTTATCCAGCTCATAAGCCTTAGGAAACACAGGTTGTTCAGTTCCTGAGGGAATGATTTCAGGACACTGTGAAACCAAAGTGGCAGGATATTCCCCTTGAAATGTCACTTCCATTAACTGATTATCCGCAGATTTCCCCACAACGGTTTCAGGTCCAGCACTGGGCTCGTTTATGAAAGACAAGCCCCACTGATTCTGGAAGATATCCCCCAGGTTCTGCTGATTCGTCTGTGAAGGGAAATCGACTTGTGTTGTCCCCAGGAGCACAGTTTGCATATTTGAAGGGTAGATAAAAAGGCCAGATTTCTTTTGTTCGAGGGCTGTCGAAGTTGTACTCATGTCCTGGGGTACAGGCTCAGAGGAGGAGGAGGAGGTCGATGGTACAGTACTAGCAGCAGTGGAGAGCAGTGGCTGGGCCCCTGGGGAATACACACTTCCATCAGTCCCAGCAAGGATTGGCCCGTTGGAGAAGCTGGCAGAGGTGACAGATTTCATAGCAGACATGGGGACTTGGGACAGTCGACTTGATGTCTGGGCTTGAGTTTCCCCAGCAGATGATGAAGATGATGAGGATGACGTGGACGGGGTTTGAGCTGCTTTGTTGAGGTTTTCTTTAACTTTACTTGCATAACTAATTTTGGGAACAATTTTAGCACTGCTATTGTCCACTGGAAAAACTGGGGGTGGTTTAAATAAGGTCCATGAGTCCTCTTTAGACGTAGCCGACGATGCGTGCTTCCCTTTGGGCCGGTCATCAAACTTCTTGCTGCTAATCCCAGGTTTGGCATCAGAGTTTTTCCGTGGTACATCCCCGAGCCCAGGCTTTCCCCTGCCTGCTCCACCAGCCCCAGCCTCATATTTCCAAACAGGCTTAGTATTTTCAATTCGGTTCCCCTTTTGTTCACTATAATCAGGCTTGAAACTCTCAAGTTCCTGTTTCAAGGTTGGTGCGCTGACCTCCTGCTGCATTATTTTGTCCTGTACTAGATTCAAGTTCTCACAACCCTTGGCACTGTTGCGCCTGCCTTTCCTTTTTTTAGGTGTAGTATATCCACTCTCAGAGCCACTGCCATCGTTGTCAGCCCCTTTGCCTACGTAGCCATTTGTGATGTAGCTGGAATTATTGGTCACCACGCCGTTTGGAATAGACACTCCCTCTGGCTTGTCTGAGGACTGGTTTTCTCTGTGTTTGTTTTCGTAGGACTTCTCATTCTTTTTGTCCATGCTATTTTTCTGAATGAAGTTCTTGGTTTTGATTCCAGCTTTCCCCAAAGCACCGGCCTTCACAGTCTGCTTTGGGGTGACATTAGGGTCTACGAGCTGCTGGCTGCCATTGGGTACCCTGGATCCTGGGGCGGTGGCTTCATCAGAGCATAGGCCCTTCAGTGACACTTCTCGTTCTCCTGCGTTACCATTCAGCTCTCCGTAGCCTAGAGGGAAGCCAAAAACAGCAAAAGGCAAGAATTAGAATGTGTAATGTTAGACTTGTCATTGCAGAAAGCTGCAGTCAGCCCCAAACATATCCGGTTTCCTCAGGCAGACATTTTAAAATAGGAAAATATCTAGTCTCTGAGGTAAAGCTGCATAAATTCATTTGCTGGAATGCACAGCAAGAAGGGTTAAAGTAGGAAGGACCAGCCACGACTGCCTCCCGCATAACTGAGTGACATACAGATAACATAACAAAGCAAAAGAAAATACAGATACTACGCCAGGAAAATATACTGTACTGAAGATCACTGGCAAGCTGGAAAGCTATTTCATCAGCTACTATTTCCAGGTCACAGAGAGGAAAAAATTAATTCCCAGGATGCTTCAAGACAGCGGGATCCACTGCCTTTGTGACAAGATCTGTAGAGGTTCAGGATACACACTGTGAACAAGGGACAACTCCTACCATCTCCATCAGCTCCTGGGCCTGCAACAGCAGCAGTCCTCCTTCCCACCCTCTTCCCAAATGCCATCTCAGTAAAGGAGTGGGGAAAAAAACCTGCAGTACTTCCAAAAGGACACGTGCAAGTCCAGCTGGAAGATGGAAGGAAGAAAATGTGGCCACATCTCCTCACTGCGTTTCAGGATAGTGACCAGCACCTCCCTACACACGCTCCTGAGCACTGAAAAGGTGGCAGAACTAAGAAATGCAGCCCTGCAAGGGCCCTTCTGCTGCCACCAGCAGTGGGTCTCTTCCCCAATAAAAAATTTGTATTTCTCATACCCAGGAGAGCTGGTATGAGCCTGAGACCCAAGAAATAAAGCACTTGCTAGGGGTTTCAACTCATAAAACCATGAGATTGTGCTGTAGATTGAGCTTTACTCTTCCCTTCTGAAGTTCACTTCCAGGTCCCATGGTCCTGGGAGCGCAATTCAAGCAGAGCTGGAAGCCCAGGACAGTCCACACTGAACCAACCCCAACTTCCTCTTTTGCTTTTTCCTTTTTAAACACCTCTGGCCAGAGGCCTGCTGCTTTCGAGGACCCTGGCTAAAGCCCCAAGAGAAGCCCTGGAGCCCCAGTGGGGACGGGGAGAGCACACCGTGCCTTGCTCCACAAAGACGCTCCAGCTGCACAGGGATCCCTCCTGCAGCCGCTGCTCCTCTGACTCATCCGCCCTCCTTCCCCAGGCTGGGGAGCCTCACATCCCCCACAGCCACTGACCCACCTAAGGCTCCATCTGCAGCCACGGTGGCACCGAGTCAGCACAGAGAGGGAGTCCCTCAACAACTGGAGCGGGCAAAACTCCAGCTTGGAAGAAGAATGTTTTTGTTGTTGCTGATGTTGTTGAAATTAACTGCTGTAACTAAAAAATCATTGTTACCCTCACATCCTGGAGCCTCAGATGTCTGGCAGATGTAACAGCTCAAGTTCTGTGCAAGTCGGGAACACAAGAATCCTTGTAGGAATCTTTACAGAAATTCCACAACTGAGTTTGCCGAGGGGGATCAAAAAGGATTTTACTACATGGAAGTATCTGTAACCACCACAACTTCCACTATAACTTTCAAATATGTTGTTGAGAAAGTTAACCATAAATACTTCACCCCAGAGAGAACTAGAACGGTGGGATCCTCTAAAATGAAGTATTTCAGAATAGCATGAAGAGGAAGCCCTCTCAAGAGCAGTGTTACAGCTGACCTTGTATGACTCAAGACTTCTGACACCACTTGTTAATGAAACAAAACAATAAGAGTGGTCATAAGACCATTGCAGATGAGGAGTGAAAGAATAAAACGAAGAACAAAATCCATTTCAGTAAGTCAGTGTGTCAGCAGTTTCTAGTTCCAATTCTCAAGCATTCACAGCTCAGCTGCCTGAGTTTTCTCCAAATCAACATTTGGCACAGCTGGCCTTGGCCTGGACACGGAGGTGCAGCAACCAAAATTTAGGGGAGAGGAAAAAAACCAGGACGGTAAGAAGAACAGGTGAAGAGGATATGGCAAGCTCATAAACCGTTTCAGAGCTGGGAAGGGAGGGGTGCCAGCCTAGGCACACATTAAAACCCTGGGCACGCTGCAAACAGTGAAATGACTTCTCAACTTATTTTTGCTCGGTAACTTATTTTAGCGTGTGCCCGATCAGGTCCTTCCCTGCCTGCCCAGGCTGCACATGGGGCACTGCCGACCCCGCTCTGCTGCTACCAGGCCCCCTCCCACCTCGTTATGTAAAAGGAAAATTCAAGGGAAGGAAAAAAAAAAAAATGTACGCGGCACTCCGGCCGGCTGGCGGCCACGCACTCGCCGTGACCCCGCAGAAACCCCCCCAGAGGGATTGCTGGAGCCGCGGAGCCCCCCAGGAACGCGGCGGGGGCTCCGGCCCTGCCCGGGATCGGCTCCCCCCGCGCCGCTGACCGGCCACCGCCTCTGCGGCGCTGCCGCCCGGCCAGCGGCGGCTCGGCACGGCCCGGGGGCCGCAGCCCCGGCCCCGGCAGGGACGAGGCGGCCGAGCGCCCTGGGCCGGGCAGGGCCGCGCCGCCTCCCGCCGCCGCCGGCGGGGCCGGTCCCCCTCCGCCTGCTCTGACTCATTGATCCTGGCGCTCATCAATCGCTCACCGCCCCCCGCGCCCCCCCGCGCCCCCGGGGCCCGGCCGGCGGGGGCAGCGCGGCCCGGCCCCACGTGCCGGCGGGCGGCGGTGCCGGCGGGCCCGCGGCTCCCGCAGCCCCAACATGGCGGACAGGAAGCGGCCCCAGCGCGGCGGAGAAGCTTCGAGCCGGGCCGGGGGAGGCGGCGGCGGAGGAGGAGGAGGAGGGAGAGAAGGGGGGCCCCACCGCCGCCCCGCGAAGGTCACAGGCCCCGTCCCGCTGCCCGCTCCAACCTGGTCTCCGCTTCGGCGCCTCCGTGTGCTGCGGGCCGCCGTGCTTGTGCTCGTGGCGGAGCGGCGGCTTAGGCTGGGCTCGGCCGTCGGGCGGTGGCAGGTAGGCGCTCTGCGGGTGGTGGTGGTGGTGCCCGTAGTAGTAATAGTGGTGGTGGTGATGGTGGTGGTGGGGCTGCTCCTCCATGGGGGGCGGCTGACGGGGCCGGGCCGGGCTGGGCGCTCGCTGCTGGGCCGTGCGGCTCCGGCGCGGGGACGCGGCTGGCGCGGGGGAGGCGGCGGACTGGCAGCGCCCGCCCTGCAATCAGCGAGCGGCGCCGCCGCGCCCGCCCCCCGCCCCGCCCCGCCGCACCGCGGCCCGGGGAGAGCCGGCCCGGCCAGCGCGGACCCGCCCGGCCGCCCCCTCCCCGGGCCGGCGGCAGGTGAGGCTGCCGGGGACGGGCGCGCTTCGCCCCCTCCCCGTGCTAGCGCGGCAGAGCCAGAATGAGCGGCCACGGCCGAGCCGCCTCCGTCCCCGGCCCTCGCCGTTGGAGCGTTCCATAACCGGCGGGGAGCGGCGTGCGGCCCCGGGGGGGTTTCACCGCAGGGTCACCGGGAGGAGGGCTGCCCGGGATGCCGCAAAGCCGCGTTCTGCCGTCATGAAGCGGGTGAACCGCGCCCCGGGGCAGGCGGGAGGGTTGGAACAGCCCCAGCGGAGGGGATCTGGGCAGGGATGTGAACACGGTGAGCAGCAGCAGCGCCCCGGATCGCTGCCGGGCCGAGCTGCAGCGCTCCCGCGGCAGCCGGAGTTCAGCCGGCTCCAGGGCTCCACCCGCAGCCGCCCGGGCGGACCCAGCCGGCCCGGGAAAGGTGGACTCGACAAATGCGCCTGTCCACCTCCGAGAGAAGCACCGGAGATTTAACTTATGCTTAACAAAAATCAACGGTTGATGGGAAAGCCCGAGAGTGTCAGGAGGAGAACTCTTGAAACTTGACAGAATTTGTAACAGATTTCATACCACTTCAATCTCTGATTACCCCTACTTGAGCATTCCGAGGGGGGTGGTGGCAGCTAAATGACCTGAACTCCCGCTTCCGCTCCAGCCAGCCTCCACTGCAGGAGGGCAAGACATTCAACTGCTGTTTTGGGATTCCTCCTCAAAACTAAGGCCCAGTTCTCCAGAGAGCACTGAGACATGGGGGTTTTGGTTGTATGGATCAATGAGGAATGGAGGCAGGAGTTAATTAGCAATGTAGGAAAAGGGCAGACCCGCGACTGACACAGGCTGGAGACAGAGGCAGAGTCCTGCTCCAAGTTATTTGCTGCTCTGGTGTGATTAATTGCCTCCAAATAGTCTCAACAGTGTTCACTGCAGCAAACAAGGAGCAAAAGTGACAAAATAAAATGTGTTCATGTAATTAAAGACTGTAACAATTAATGTGTGTAATATAAATGGGCTCCACAGATACTCCTGAAAATAGTATGGACTTCTCAAGGCTTTTCTTGCAGCTTAATCCTCTGTTCTATTTCTTCACTATTTTAATGAACACAATTAATGAAGTTCATGTGTCTAGAAAAACCCTATCAGACATTGGCACTGTACAAGAGCCCTTGTCTGGAGATTTTACAGTTCCCAAGCTTTATTTTAAGAGAACACAGTTGAAAGTTTATGCTTCAGACAGAGCTTCCCACTTCACCCTCCTCTTTACTACACAGGAGGTAAAGCTTTTCCTTACCAGAAATACCAACTTCGACATTAATACAGAGGGTTTTTTCAAGATTTGAGGTGCCTGAAATATCACAAGTTCTCTGCCAAATCATTCCTGCAGTTTACATTTCTTTCAGCACAATGCAAATCCATTTAAAACGTGATGAAACCATTTAAGCAAGCAATGATGAACTTTGGGCTTTACCCAAACAATAACGGTCCTGGTCCTTTCAAACGCTGACTCATTGAGTGACCTCACAGTGCTTAGGAGACAAGTCTTAAAATGAGGAGTCGGGCTTTAATCACAGCTGACATTTTATTGGTGGCTTGGAAGAATTTATTTTTAATATAGGGAGTTGGCTTGAAGATTTAAACTTCAAAAGACTCTGAAGAAAGCAAACAATTATAGACAAATCGTCTCCACGCACATACCAGAAATCTGAATACAGAGGAAGGTGGGCTGTCTCTTTGTGAAAGACAAAGCAGCTATGTCACTGCTTAGAAGTGTCTTGTTATCAGTATTAGATTATCTAAAGCTTGCAAAAAAGAGAAAAAAGATCCAAAATAATACAGCCTGGGCATCATGAAGCACGGGCATCCCACACCCCAACATGGTGTGTCCATACATGGTGGGCCTTCCCACTTCCCACTGATTCCAGTTGCATCTCAGGGATGCATTTTAAAGGTAAGAGTGGTTCCAGAAGGCAGTGCTGCCCTGTGGCCACGCTGGGACACGTCCCCTCCAGAAGCAGCAGTTCCTGTTAATCCCACTGTTTGCCCAGTGTTGCACCAGTTATAATGTGTATTAATATTCAACAGTTCTTCAGGATGTGTTCTCTGGAAAGGGAAGCTGGAGATTTCCATGTCTGCTCATCTGCAGCAGTTTTCCTCCTTAGTGCTCTTTGGCAAGCCTGCAAAGAGGCAATTTTCCTTGGAATTCCACACCCAGTGCCAAGTATTCCCACATCCAGGCACAAAGCTGGGCACAGCCAGTATAATTTCTAACTCAGTAATTTATTCAAAGCTCTGTTTTATGAAGCTTTGAAGTGGATGGCTTTGCAGAGAACCTGCCATTTAAAGCTGCAAAATTAAGGCAGCATGGAATGAATCAACTGCTACAGGAATCATGAGAAAGTTTTCCTGGAGAGTCTGACCCGGGATGAGTTTTGTATTCATATTAAAATACAGTTAAACGGAGAAGCTATTGAAGTTATTTTTTCAAGAACAAATTATTTCCTTTCAAAGGCAATCCTCTTTAATACACTACATTTAGTTCCCATTAATTGTTTTCAGGTAAGTTAAAAGTGAAATTATAAAATTAATCCATGAAAAAAATAAAATGCTTGCTTTGTAATATTTAATGTGTCTGTCTCCTGTTTAAAACTCAAAACTGGGAAACCCCAAGATTACCATATTTATAGATATTGGGAAGGCCTCTTACACAAAATATGTGTGGCATTTATTTACATTTTTTTGCCACAGTGTTTTCATTTACAGACTTGAATTTCTCACAGACTTGAAAAATTCTCCATATTCTAGCACATCCAATTTAACAAAGCACTCCAGCAGACCTTTAGTTCCAAGTAGGATTATAACCACACTGTTCAAAACCTTGCCACGTTTGGCTGCTGGCATCTCATGTGTTTCAGTACAAGGCAGTTGGGATTTACCAGTTGATATTCAAGTGTTGGAATCTCAGAATTAGTTCTCAGCAGCAGTTTAGCCAAGATGGATGACAGGGTACGAGTGCTGCTCACAGCCTGACCACAGCTATTCTCACAGAGCTGCTGCAGTTACATTCAGGTAAGGAGGAGCTTCTCCTTGACTCCATTTTTGTACTCTGCTGTGTACATTATTTATAGGTACAAAGCTGGTCTCTTTAAAGACTTCTGTCTCTAGAGGCAGCTGGATAGTAGGCATTGGGTTAGAGGTCTTAAAAAGCAGCAAAACGCAAAAAATTAAAAAAGGATTTAACCCCCTAGCTGAATTGTAAAAATTTTAAAAAATTCATATTTGACTCATCTTTCCCATCCCTAGCAATTTAAGCATTTCCATTTCAGCACATGAATTACGATTTTTTTTTTCTGAAAGCTTAGTTTCCAAATGTCATAAGCACACTATGCTAATCCTTCATTCACTCTCCAGAAAATTAAGGCAGTCTAGCACCAAAAATAACCATAGGGTATAGTTTTGTGAGGCAGCAAAACTGACGTAATGGCTGCTCCCAAAAGGGAAGGTCATCTCTCTCTGCCCTGCCCTCACAGCAACACTACTGCTTCTCAGAGCCCATTTGAGAAATTAAACTAAAAAATAATTCTTCAGATGGAAAAGTGCACATTTTTATTCTGGTTAAGCTTCCTACACTGTTTCACAGAGGAGCCAGACAAATATTAACACCCTGAAGAATGGGCTGTCACTACAGCAGCTCTGGAGTTGCCATCCACAGCCAGCCTGGCTGCAGGGATGACCTTCTGGGAATTGGGCAGTGGGGACACAGCTGGGGTTGCAGCCACTTAAGCCATCTAATTTTATTTTGCTCATATTTGTGAGTCAATCCCCTTGAGTGGCCAAAGAAGGATGGTGTGACCATCCTTCAAAGTGTTCTGAGCAAGCTGTAACAGAATGGCTGTGACCAGTGGGACTTCTGGTGGGTACATCCATTGTTTAACAGGACTCAATCTGAGGATCATCCCTGTTGTAAAAACACTGAAGTGTTCACACAGGCATGAGTAACATCTGCTGCCCATAGCTGCATGCAAAATTGTTTACTAGAGTGCAATTGTATAAACTGGAGGCAGCTTCTTGCACACATACAAGAAGCAGAATGGGAAGCAGGCTAGCAGGTTCAGCCACATTGCTTATCATTACTTCTCTGGGATTTCAAAGAATCCTGGCTTTCAGACAATTCTGGATCTCCTCCTGCTTCCTAGGATCATCACAGGGACCACAGAGAAATCCAGACAAACACCTACCAAGGTGCTCTTGCACAAACTCCCCTGCTGTTAGAACCTGAGGCACAGGCAGTCCAGCCTGACTTACACAGGGAATTGTATCAGTCACTGCTTGCAGTGGACTTTGGCCTCTGGAAGACAAATGAAAAAAAGCTCAATCCACAAATCCCAAGCACTTTTTATCTTGTTATACAACACAACAGTCACAAGGCTGCTAGTCACATTTCATTCTCATTTCACTTGGATACCAAGCAGGTATTTTGAAACAGGAAATTTAAAAAAAAATTATTAATTTTTAAATGCGGGTTGGGTATGTCTGCATGTGGTACATGGGCACTCCTCTGCTTGTGTTTGCACTCAGGATCTCCATCTTAACAATGCCCAGGACTGACAGAACACCAGATCTGGAGGGGTTATTGTTTGAGTTATTACTGTGACTGCTGCTTCTTTATGTGACACAGGGCAATGATGGTTGACTACAAGATCAGGGATTGGGAAGAGCCCTTGTCTGAAGGAAATTTAAAAAGACTGGGACCATTCACCTTGGACGGAGTGAATCAGAAAGAACACAGTGAAGGTATTGCAGAATCCATAGCTTAGAGATAGCAGCTGGAGAACTTTTGTTCACCTTATCTCAAAACATAGGAATGCAGGAACATGAAGGGGGAAAAAAGGTAAATGAAGAGATAAGCAACCACCTTTTAATGTTTTGCATAAAATATATATCAGGATTCACTGATAAGCTACATTGTGAAGAGCAAAGTATTATTAGTTTTCTCAATGAATGGGCATAATTCAGCTAAAAGTAAATATTTGACATCTAAAATAGAGATTTTGTTAGGATTACTATTCTTTGGAGCACAAGTGAGCTTATACCTCTTGGGATTTAACAGGCTATTTCTGCCAGATATCCAGGGCCTGGGGAGCCCAAATAGAAGCAGGGTGAAGAACTGACTTCTGAAAACCCATCTCCTCTGAAGAACTCATGGACTGAATACAAATGACACAGCTAATGGCTCTAGGTGGGGAGGAAAACAGACTGACAGGGAGGGCAAGCAATGGGCACTGTGCAGCAGATGCCTGTTAACATCCAGACTCCACAGAGGAGTTCCTGCATCCTCAGCTTACTGGATCTGTGTTCTATTTTATACAATTCAGGCATTTTTGTTACTAAGTGAGGACACTGCAGGAGTCAAAGGGTAACCCTTGCCTGTATTTAGCCCTACTTCCTTATCTTGGAATCTGGTCCACAGTGCCACTCTCATTCTCCCACACAGTTTCTGTACTTCACTGCTTACCTACTCATGAGGACTGAATTCCAGGACAAAGGCTGTTGTTCACAGCAAAGGGTTTATGGAACAGCTATTCTGGCATAGCTCCCCAGGTGGAGATACAGTTCATATAGGCAAAAGAACTCACTAAATCATCTCCTTAAAAGGCAAGCTACACCATCAGAATAAATCATCTCCACATCTTGGTTTTTTGCATGCCATTACTGTTGTAGGGTTAAGTCTGGGATTTTTACATTCCAACCTGCATTAATGTTCTGGCAAAACTATAGTTCCTTGACAAGGAAAGGCCAGATTCACCAGGAAACAAAATAAAACAACAACAACCACCAAACAAACAAAACACACCAATAAAAAAGATATTGCCTTATTTTCTTAACTGCATTTTTGTAGGTATTGAAAAGAAGAATGAAGGAATGAGCCATGAGCACTGGCTCTGTTAACAATGGGAAGGGGAACTGTGTCCAAAAGTCACCTCTGGGGTGGAGAAAAGCAGTGGAACAGCAGTACACAGCAACCCTTACAAAAGGGTTTATTTACTACATGTATGAAACAAAAATATGATGTCCTAATAGTGGAACCTAAGTAAAACCTAAAGACATAACTGAACCAGAATTCCAGACATAAGACACACCCCCACCCCCACTACTAATTCATTCATCAAGTCCAATAAATAATATTCACTCTTCATTATCATCTTTTCACTGCAATAGACCTCATGGCAGCCCCAGGAAAGGATGTGAGTCAATCCTTGACTAAATGCCTCTGATTCACTAAGGAACCAACACATATAAAATCACTTAAGAATAAAAAATGCTAAGGTTTGCCTCACTGATAATTTATCTAATGGCTGCTAAGATTGGGTTAATGGGAGAAAGATGAGAGAGAACAGCACTACATCGCTATGGAAACTAGAATTTTCAAAATAAACACCTTTGCAGAACTGAGGTCGCAGATCCAAAATATCTTGGTTTTGATGTCACCTCCCTTTACCATGAGATCCAGCTAGGCTGACCAGGCAGGCACAGGGAAAAAGCTTGCATGTGGTGACAGATATTCCATGGCTGATGTTCCTTATTCCAGTGTAGGTATGGGCTCTAAATGAAAACTTCAGTGATTGATTTGTTACCTGTACACTTTTGGGGGTCTTTCTGCAGGGGGTCTAACAGCCTGCCTGGCCAGGCCAATGCAAAATGAATCCATACCACTTCAGATGGGAAGTGTTACCTTTATCCCACTATACTGATAATCCTAAGTATTTGCAGGCTTTTTTTTTTTTAATGTAGATATATATATCAAGTGAACTATGAAACACGAGGTTTACAGCTTTTTGAAGTTCAATTCCCTTACTCACACTAGGAAACTCCTTACCCTGGAAATGGCTCCACTGCAGTTACTGTTTAGGGTATCCAATCCTTTGCTTCCTGTTAGTCACAAATGGAAAATAGTGTTGGTAACTTCTCCACTTGCGCCTGGGCAAAGGGTTTCTCATTTTAGACACAAACATACCTCCACACCCCACCTACCTTATACCATCTCACTGATTGCTGCTGTAAACAAGTCAAGGCTGTAGAAATGCTGACTCACAGTGCTAAGACTATGGAAAATATTTAGAGCTGCTAAAGAAGCAAAGCCCAGCAGGTTTCCTGCCCTTCCTCCTTATCTACAAGCCCCTTGCCATGACAGGCTGTAATGAAGGACCTTGCTTCCTGAGAGGAGGCAAAGAGTAGGTACTTGCTTCCTAAAGATAGCCCAGATTCCTTTGAATTCCCAGTTGCTAGCTAGTAATTGCAGGCAGGGGAAGACAACCCCCAGTGCTTACAACCACAGGGCTACAGATGTTGAGAGATTAATGGCTTCTGGGTAGGTTTTCTTGCCCAATGCAGCATTGCTCACTTCAGTGCACTTCCTGGGACAGAATCAAGTTCCTTTAAAATGCCTCAGTATCTGCTACAGAAGGCTGTTCCTTACCTATGGACTTTACTGAACCGGATTTATTACTGATTCCTGCCTTCAGCACAGCTGAGTCAGAGCAGACAGGCAAATCACTGTTTGCTTTGGGAGGGTTGGTACCGATCAGGACACGGGCAAGCAGCATGGGGTGCAAATTCTGTTTCCCTGTGGGCGTGCCAGCGCAGGCGGGGAGAGGGACAGGGACCGGTGCTCACAGTGAGCCAGGGGCCGTGGACAGAGGTGGGGAGAGTGAGGAGAGTGAGGCTATCTCAACAGAAGCCAGTCTGGGTGCATTCTGCCTGTGTTAGCACACTGCTGCGCCCAAACTAATCGCCTCTGGATCTTATCCAAACGCCAAGCTGAGTGCCTACCACATCAACAGCCTGTTTTCCTCACTGGGAAGTGGCCTGTTGCAAAAGGCAGAGCATTTAAGGAAACAACAAAGTTTTATACCCACACAATTCATGGGACAAATAACTTCAGAAAGCCTAAGGAGCATGGAGCCTTTATGAGCGGCTTGGGATGGGCAGGTTGCAGTGCTGCTGCCTCCTCCTCCTCCCATTACCTACTAAGCTCATTTGCAAAGAAGCAGAGACTGATGAGCTACATTTACAAGCTGGGCAGGGCAGACCAAGGAACAGCTCTCACTGAAGGGAAGGAGCAGGCTGTGGTGAGAAATTGCAGTGCTCAGAAATGACTGTACTAACTGGTCATGATGATGGTATTGAGTTGATTTCACCTCTAACCTGTTCTAACTGCAGTCTGCAATTAATGTGGCCTGTAGCATCTAAATGCACTAGAAGCACACAAGTAGGGATGCAGAGCTCCCTTTTCTATTGGCAGATGACTTCCAGCTGCACATCAAATGAAATTCTCAGCAAGCTGATCATGCGCATAATTCTCTCTATACTTGTCAATATGAGATGTATTTGGCTGAAGTCTCCCCCTTGTGAGGCAACAGGAGCCATTTTAAATAGGTGGGGACAGAGGCTGGTCCTACAAGACACACTACTTTAAGAGAACAATAACTACAGTACTTTTGCCCTATTTATAGTGCTTACTCAAAGCAAACCTGAGGTCTTAGCAGTCCTTCTGATAGTGACAGTGAAGGTGGCTCAGTGTGAAGATGGCCCTGCATGAAGAATAGATTGGATCATAAATGCAGAACAGCTGCTTAAGCAGAACACCAGGAAAAGAAGCAATGATGTTGCTGGGCAGAGAAAAGCATTGCAAGAGCACACACATAGCCTCCTTCCTCCAAAGGCACATGCGCACTGCTCTCAGTCAGTCACATTTCTCTCAAGCTTCCTGGTAGCAGCATCAGCAAGTGCATTCTATCACATCTGACTGGCTACAGGACTGTCCTCATCTGACAGTAATGACCTGGCCTCGATTTTTCACATTTTTTGTTGTCTCCTTCCCCTCTTTCAGCACTATGAAAGCACCAGGCATGAAACCTGCAGCACAAAGGAAATTCTCACTAGCACAGCCTGCTGCAGTACACTTACCTCAGCAGCACAGGAGCTGCAGGCATGGCAAACCTCACATAACCTACATTAGATTCCCATAACGTTCCAAATCAGGCACTTAACTTCCAGACTTGGCTGAGACTCATCTCCATGGCCAGACTTAGTATACACAACAGAGACTAAAACTCTGAGGATCATGGTGTGCAGCTTTGCTCCTTTGGTAAAATGTAATGCTTTACAAAAACAGACAGTTCGATCCCATAAAAACAGCTTATTTTTGGCCCAAGAACAAATACTGAAATCCCCCTAGAACTAAGGGCCATCCAGATTTCTCCACATGCAAATTGCACTGTAAAAGATCAGCTCTCTGGTTGAATGGCCACAGCAAAACACACTTGACATTGCCATGGCCTAGCCTCTGATCTGCCGCTGGCCAGAGGTGATGTCATGGGTTGTTTTCACTGTCTGGAAATGAGGAGCAAGAAATGCTGCATTGGCTGGCCAGCCCATCCAGTGACACATCCTGACATGGGCCACAAGGAGACAGGAACAGACTGATAACTCTCAAACATCATGGAAACAAAACCCCAGGGAGAAGTTGTCTGGGTATGATCACACCAACTTGGCCAGCAGCAGTGGGTCCACCCACGCCTTTGACACTTTAGCCCATCTCTCCCTAGTCCCTCCCCATCCCTTATCACCTCTCTTTCTTCAAGGCTTTTCAGCTAAACTGCTGCTGTCCCCACTTTGTTTATCCAGTTCTACCTGCACTGAACAGGAGCAAGAGTGTTCTCCCCCTGATGTCACCACCACCTTTGAGAAAAAAGCTGACCTGCAAGCTATTTTTAGCCACATTGTAAAGTTGTGGAGCTATTTTGGTCACATCTCTGTATGAAAGCTGCAGGATGCTGACAGGCTCAATGACTGCCTAGGGCAACAGGGGCTTTAACTGGGAACGGGCACAGCTTGCAACTTTGCATTAAAGCTTCTGTGCCCTTCCCATGCCATAGGAGTCTTTAGACCAAGATTAGATTTCCCTTCCTTTTAGAAAAGAGTAACACACCTTCCTGAATTCTGCTGGATACCAGAGGCTCTGCAAGGCCTTTGCAGTGATGGCCTCCAGCTTGCACTATCTGCTCTGCAGAAGATACTATTTATTCACTATTTATTCTGTGGGCTCCCCCAGTCCCATTTGCCTCATTCCCTAGGAGGAGGCAGGTGCAATTATAAGTTCACAAAAACACCGGACAAGATTTTATCAATCTTCCTTTGAATCAGACCTCTGTAAAAGATCAATAAACAGACTAGTGCCTGCAGAGAAGTCGGGGCATGTAACTCTGTGTAGGTAAGAGGAAGAACAGAAAGGAATCATTTGCATAGCAGCATGTTGTTCTGAATACAGAGTAATTCCTGGGAGCTCTGGGGTACGTCCAGGGCATCGGGCAGAAGGTGCCTGGTCTAGACAGTTGTTTTCTCTGGAGTGCCCAAGGGTTGGCTGCCAAGTTTGCTGGGGCTCTGTAGCAAGTGCAAAGCACAGGCAAAGTAAAAGTTAAAGGAACTGGATTTAATAGAATTAAGCCCAGAGATACAAAAGGAATCTTGAAGGATATGAGATATGAGAGGAGAGAAAAAAAACCCAAACAAACTGGTGTGTTTAGGACAGGGAGAGATGAGTCAGATCTATAAAGAAGGAACAAGAGAGTAACTATATGACAGTTTATGAACAGCTGTCATCCAACCCTCCCAGAAAATGTGCCTTAGGACTACTGCTGTCTGCAGCTACAGTGCACGTTTTCCCAAGACACCTCAGTGGTGTTAACAATTCCACACCTTCCCCATTTGGAACAAGCCCCTGATGCAGCAAGAAGAATCTGAATTTATCAAGTCAAATTTCAAAGTACCTCTCCTGTATTTTTTCCCCCAACTTTTTTCTAAAAGGTAATTTGTTAACAGTTCTTACATTAAAACCTACATCCTGCTCCTAAGGTGAGCCACTCCTTACTTCAGTGATGCAACTTGCACCTGCTTTCATGAGTCAGCACAAGCCACGTATCTCCTCTGCAGCCGGATCAGTGCTGCTAACAGGATGAACTATCCCAGGCAAACACTGGTGACCTGCTGCAAACAGATTTGATACACAGACCATCACTGTGTTTCACTGGGTATTTCAGCAGAAGGAGCTGGTTTAACTCATTTGGTCCCACACAAGCACGAATCTGTGTTATACACTTTGCAATCCTCATGCCAGCAAAATCAGCTGACCATTAACTAATATCTTATGACATGTAAATTAAAACTAGCTTAATAAGAATTTAACTTTTTAGTCAATAGGTGGAAATGACATGGACAGAATAGTATTGTTTAATATGCTGTTATTTTAGCAGGACAGAATGGAACTGTTACAGTTCACATCAGACACAGAGATGCGTCCAGCAGCAATATGTCAAGACCTGTTGGATCAAAAAGCTCAATGAAGTGTTTTGTGTTTCAGCTTCCCCCAGAGCTATGCACAAGACTAGCAGCAAGCATTACACAGTGAAAATGTTTTGGTCAGATGAAATAACATAGCAACATGTTGCATAATTCCCCTGATGAGCTTAAGCAGCCTTTCTTTGGGACACTGCACAAGCAGGATAATAAACACAGCACAAGAGAGTCTGACACAACAGATAATCTATCAGCTTCTGGTAGCAGAATTTGCTAGTGTAGGGAGTTAACTACTTCACCTTTCATCATCTCTCTAGATTCTTAGTTTTCATCCATTATCACACAATCTTATTGTGAGAGCATTACTGGCATCATCACTTGTCTCAACTGATTATTTAATGCAGATATCCTATCACCATCTCCACAATGTATCTATTTTCCTAGTAAATATCAAGAAACTGATTTTCTTTTTTTTTTTTTTTTCAAATATTCCTACACCTGTTCTATTTTCCGGTGTGGAAACACCAGGCATACAGTAACAAATCACATGCAGCTCACCCCATAGACGTAGACAGGGGTTGTCCACCAATTGTGTGGATCGCGGCAAGAGCACACAGACCACGCTGGAGCTGACGACTGCAGTTGTTCCCAATCTCCTCTAGGGAGTGCAGTCGGAAAGGAAGAGACGGAACTGCAGTGCACATGCCAGCTGGGAATCGGTGACTCAGGATATTCAGTCACAAATGGTGTCTGTCCATTTCCAGCTGAAGGCAGGGAGGAGCAATGAGGTTTGAGCTTGACCTAAGAGCAGAATTCTACTAGAACCCCAGGTATGCTTTACTGTGTGAGAGAAAGGTCTGCCAAGATACTAAAAATCAAGATGTAAATCAAGCAATAGGACTTCAAATATTAGATCAATCATTTAAGGCAACATCCCCACAGCTGAATGTAGCATGGACAACACTTATGGGGATTCCATCTCTTATGCCCTAGTACATCACAATGTGAATCCATCAGATCATCCAGCACAGGTATGCCTAGTCTGCAAACATCATCCAGGCCTTGGTCTCTGCACAAAGAACATCAGACATTATTTTTTAGAACTAGATCTATTTTGTGTGCACAGTGCTTAGTACTAGAAACTGGGCAGACCCATCAACTTATTTCCCCATGGATGCACAAAACAGCTAAGGAGATATAGCACCTGTCTGATCTCTGTGCTAAAGAATCATGGATAAAAAGGCCTAAGATCACCTATTTTTTCCTTACAAATGATATGCATGCATTGATTCTGTGACCTGCTACACCTTCCTTAAAGAAGGACCAGAATGGAAAATGTATCTACTCAGGATTTTTGCCCTCTTCCCCTATCCCAAAATAATAACAATCCATGTTCCCAGACTCAAGATAAAAAACTATTAAGAAATACAGAAGTCATACTACCATCTACCTAAGGCAAAGGGTAAGAGAACAAACTCACCAGGTAAGAGTCAGTGCAGGAGGGACATACATTCAGACAGATGCCAGAGTTGATCACAAGCACAGCAGAGGATGCAGTGACTTCTACAAAGTTACTGACACACTGTGACAAAGCAGCTCTGTGGAACCAGTGAGGAGCCGCAGCTTTGAGAAACCAAGAGACAGTAACTGTTGCTGCTTACGGACAAAGCTTCCAGGCTGGCACAGACAACTTTGCCACATACAGAAATTACCTACAGCAAAACAGGAGTAGACATTCACGTGTCCTTAGGACAGCAACCAAATGAACAGTCAGGGATTTCACTTTCGGTTTGAGTAGCAGCAGATGTCTGTAGCAGAAGCCCCATTACTGATATAAGAAAAAAAATAAAGAAAAGTCTGTAGATGCTGTGATAAATAAAAAGGAACCATCAGCTCTTTCTTGTCCTTGCAAATAACAGAGCACCTCCTCCCTGACATGTCCCATTTACTCTTAAATTTTCCTACCAGCATTGACTTCTGTTGCTGTCTTGAATAATACAGGTGGGTTTTTTTTAATGAAAGCAGGGAAAGGCAGGCTTAGCACCAAGAGATCCTCAGAAATCTGTAAGAATATTCCTGGTGAGGGCATAATTGATTTCCAGGGAGATGTTTATGATGTATGCATTATCACAATCTCAGAACTTCATTCCCCACCTATTTAGGATTCCCACACTGGATTACAACCTGCCTTCACATAAGAGATGTTGAAGCTTTCAATGAGGTCACGCCAGACTCTGACAAGCACTGATGGGTGACTCATGCTGCAGTAGCCAGAGATACTAGCAACACATTTGTTAATCTGTTTGCAGTCTAACTCTTTTTTTGGTCTAGAATCTTATTCAAGGGTGAAATACAATGTCTCAGAGATAGGTGACTGCAGAATTGCTGAAGAGCAAGGCCACAGTTTCACATCTGTTTTACAGATTATAAGAATCAGTGCCTGGAAGCAAGATTACAACAATGTAAAATGTTGTTTTACCTATAAAATCTGTAAAACAAGAGATCAAGATCCAGATAGGGTCAACAATAGAGCAGTTCATGGAGGATCACCGGACAAGCCACCATGCTAATATGGAATCTAGGAGTTCTCAGAGGAGTTCCACCAACTCTTGTCCAGAAGTTCCAGTCATCCTCTCCAGCAAACTCTTCCAGAGGCTACCTCCCTGTAAATACACATCCCTACACCAGCCAGTCCAGGACAAAGGCCAGGGTAGTCACAGCACTGTCAGGCTGGGGTCTGAGCTGAGACAGCCAGCACTAACCCAGCAGGGTCAGGCACAGAACACTCTCTTCTGCTGACTCAGCTATGAGGGAAAACCTGTGGAGAGGGATTAGATCAGACAACAGCAACTTCTTGAACCACCACGGCAAAATTCTCCATGGAAGCTTTGGAAATGTGGCAAAAAGGACACAGAAAACCATGGAACAAGTGAGACATAGGGAATAAGTGCATTATAGCAGAAAAAAGTGTCTTCATCTTGGCTAAACTACTGGACAGCCAGGAAAAAGAATCAATAATAAAGGGAAGAGACAAAATAAATCTAAAAGAAATCCTGCAGATGGAGAACAAAGAAATTAAATGCTGTTGTATTTTCATTGCTGTGAAGCTAAATTAAGCTTCCTAAGTCAAGCAGAGAAATAATTGGTTTAGATTTCTATTCAGAAGACAGTATGAGAAGCAAGTGCCAGCGGAACAACTAACAAAAGGTGTCTTCCCTCAGAGAAAGCAAGCCAGCAGATTGCATAACTGAAATGAGTTTCCTCCCAGTTTCACATTATTAGTCACCTTTCTCCCTTCTCTGCCAAAGGCCTCTTCTTACCCATCCATCCAAGGACCAGAGCCAAGGCCTTTCCTGTGCTGCTTCTTTCCATCAGTTCCTCTTCAAGATCAAGGACTCCATAATAACTGGTCCTTGTACCCATTGCAGGTATTCTGAACCAATGCCAGAGTAAAACCCCCTTCAGCCCTGCTGTTGGGAAAAAATCTGAGATACCTGAACAGACTCTCCTTGTCATGGCCTAAAAAACAGTTAGTTCCAAAATTCTGAGAAGATTTCAAAGGAAATTTATTGCAAAGACCCATGGAAGAGCCCTCACTAGCAGACGACATGCTACCTAGAGTCCCTTGGAAACTTGTTTGACTCAGGTGGAAATGACCTACTGGCATTTATTTGTAATTGCCCAGCATGGCAGTGGTTGGGGAAGGAAAAGCTGTTGAGTCACACTGCAAGCCACTTTTCCACTTTTGTCTGGTTTCCCAGAGGGCAGAGTCAGAAGGCTGAGATTCTGTTTATGTCTCTGACACTCATTTCCCATATGACCTTGGCAAGTACTACTTCTTGTGCCACCATTTCCCCATTTCCTAATAGCTAAAACCACTCAACTCATGGAACAATCATAAGTGCACAGCAAGGAGCATCTAATAAAAGGTAAGAGAAGAGTGAAGTATTATAATTGTTGTCATAGAATACAAAAGCAGTTACGTAATAATGTCAGTATTGCTTCATTTTTGTCCTTACAACAGGAACTGTCAGAGGGACACTGCCTGACACAATATCTTCATCCCAGTGGATGTACCCAAGCATTTACATCACTGATACAAAACCAGATTGTTGTAATCTGGAAGACTACCTCGTTTATTGTGACCAGCCTTTCTCTAGAACATGTTTTTCCTGTATAACCTCATAACCCATAATAATGGCCCAAAGTGCACTATAGGAATGATGGCAGGTTTCATGTGCTAGTAAAATCAAAACAATTCCTCATTTGTGCATTGCACAACTAGTCACTCACTAAAACACACAAGTGCTCATCTTCTCTGCAAGCAGAAAACAAGCTGAAAGTTAGTTTCTAAATTAGTACATCATACATACAAAGAACACTTTCTAAAAATCTCAATGGCATGAAAGAATTGATTTGGCTAAATGACATTCTGCTTGTATGATAACAAGTTTCTACGAAAAAGCATTGAAAACTGCTGTCCACAGCTGCTATATAATTAATAACCAAATTTCTCTGCTTCAAGTGCTATGAGTTCTTCTAAAATTTACAATTGTTTGCTTAAAAATGGCCAGATTCAAGCAACATTTGGACTAAAGGCTGAGGAACGCATGGCTATAATTACAGCACCTGAAACTGTGCCCTAATCACACTCTTATCTTTCTTATCTACTGCAAGTATTTATAAAGCAATGATTACTGTACTAGGCCCCATCACTGCTCTGAGTTAGCTCTGAACCAGCGCCTTCATATTGCTGTAAGAAGTTTACACTGCTTGAACTGGTGTCATTCTGCTGAGACAGAAAGCCAAGCTTCTCATCACTTCAAGTCATTAAAAAAAAAACAACTATGACACCTCTACAGGAGCAGGGGTGTTAACCCCAATGTCCTGGCCAAACTCCCTGCTCGAGAAATTACAACGTGCCTTGAAGAAAATCTTGCCACAGTTTCCGTTGGACTTAGTATTGTTCTCTGCTTCCTCTCCTACAAGATCATGGAGAGCTGGTGCAAGCTCTTAAAGGTCCTGTCCATGTTGGAATGTCACATGGGTCTACTCCAGGGCCAGCTCTGCAGCAGCACATTGGGAGCAATGTGTTGAAACCAGTTCTGCCTGTCAGCTGAACCGCTAGGCAATTTGTAATATTTATTTATTGATGTTCTGGCACCTCCTTCAGACAGAATTAACTTTGGGTATAGCTATCTGACAGATAGACTGGTGCAAATCCCAGATGCAGACATACATAAACCTGTTTAGTTCTTTTCAAAGTGGACTAAATTTGCATCAGAAAATTAGCAAATGAAGCTGAACTAACTTTCTAGATGCTTACTATGGTGTTTTGAGAAGGCAGCAAGAACACGCCTAATGCAATGGACTAGGAAAGCTAAATGTGCTGTTTAGTTCAGCTGGCGACAATAAACATAATTTTCACACTGGCTGTTCCTTCAGAATTTCAGTGAACTTTTTCCAGTCTGTTCACAGACTATACTGCATATTTTTGAAGCAGTCACTGAATACATATGAAATGCAGATCTAGCATTTCAAATAAAATACTTGATAGTTACGGGCAAAGCATTATTCACATTTTTCCACAGCCACTGTTAAGAGACTCTGAGGATTTTCACCTAGACCTCTCATTATCTTTCACGTGTGTAACACTGAGAGCTGTGGCCCAGACTCTCTGCTGGCATTTGCTGGGTTAGCCCCATGGACCTCACTAGCTCTCATAATTCATGAGCTTTACAGGCAATTTGTCTGCAGGAAGAAGTACAAGATCAAGATTCAGAAGAACCTGATTCTTAATTCCACCTTTTGACCCCATGGGTGGATCACTCTCTCTTACTGCTCCATTTTGTTCTCCCATCTCCAAAAGCAAATGATACCCACTAATTCAACAAAACAAGTACAAAACCAAATTAGTGTCAATAGGCCACGCTGAGCAGATTCACAATAAACACCATTCTTCCAACTTTTGAAAACACAAATGTTTACCTTTCAAACATGCCCTTAATTTCCCCAGAAGCGTGCCTCCCATATTATTTCAGAAGACAGAAACTGTAGTTTCAGAAAGCGGATGATTTTATTTTTGTGTCATTACAAAAATGCCTTTTAACTTGTCAAATGATACACTACAAATATCTTTGGCAGATGAATGAAACCAAGTTTCCTGTCAAAGCTGCCAACTTCAAGGTTGAGATCATCAGATAAACCTTTAGTTTGCCTCTCCCAATACCCACAACAACATATGTTTGAAGTGATCCACATTTGTCTCACTTTTCCTATAGGGATTTGAAAAGGCAAAGTATCAGACTACTTGGGACAAGTTCACAAAACTCTAGATGTGGTCCACAATGGTTAGGGCCAATAACACTCCTCAGGTGTCCCCCCATCCCAGATTAAAGTCTCCAGTAGCTCTTCCTGTCTAAAGGTAAATGCAAAATTCACCTAAACTGTATCCAGGATCACCTCAACACCTGCTGGATACAAAGCTTTCTGCTAGATTATGTGGAAAATTGGAAGGAAGTTTGTTTCATCCATTTTATTTCAGCAGTAGCAGCAATACTGAATTTACAGAGTTGTATAATTTCATACTGGGGACATCTCAAAATTGAGTATTTTCCGGGTACTTTATAACAGAGCACACTGTGCCTGCAGCGTAATTCTGAAGTTAAAAACGGAAGCCATCCTTACAAACACACCTTTGACAAACTTTGTGTCTTATGTAACTGTTTCTATTAATTTATTATCCGGATGTCAGTACAAATTGTTATTTTGATGATTCCTTGTCCCCATACTTCTGAAAGAGAAAGCAACGATAAACACAAGGGAGACTGACCTCAGTGATTTCCTCTGTTCAGACAGGAGCACAATGCGCTCAAACACCATGACAAGGAGAAGTGGACTGTTTAGAATTCCTCCAGCTGTAATCTACAGTAAAAACAAATAAACAAATACGTGACTACAAGACGCGATAATTAATCCCTGCATGAAGCCAACTGTTATCTCTGCTTCATAGATGGAGATACCAAAGCACACAAAGGCTGAACAACCTACCAAGTTCAACACCCACCACTGAGAGCCAAGAGTACAGTTTAGGAGACCATGTGCTCAACCCATGAGATTTGTTTTTCCCTCTTCTGGCCACAACCCAGATACAGCTCGGCCAAGGGCAGGCTAAAATACACCCATTTGGTGAGGGCAGCTGCACTAGAGCAGCCACCTACCACCTCCTGGGATTGTCACCGCTTGTAGATGAGCTGCTCCTGGCCAGGAAGGCAACTCCACTTGGCTCCATGTTCTCACCACAGCCAGCCTGCCCCAAACCCACTGTCCTCTGCCACATTGCCCCCAAAAAGCTCCCACCTGTGCCAGGCCTCTCCCCTACACCTCTACTCCCCACACATGTCCCAGCCCCATGTACCCCCTTGCTGAGCCCCTCATCTCTCTGCCCCCTCCACACCTTTCCTCATTCTCCCTCAGGCCTACTGCCCCTTAAAATGCTGTCTGAGCTCAAATGGCCTCAGCAGCAGCCCCCCACCATCTTCTCCCTGAGGCCCTTCTCACCCCTCAGTGCCCCCACATGAGGTTTCCACAAATCCTCTGTCCCAAACTCCCCCCAGCCAGCTCTCTCCTGTTCTCCTATCCCTCAGCAACCCCTCACCTGTCCCCTAAAACCGCCCCTCACGCCAAAACCCCTCCTCACACAACCCCTCACAGCTGGTAATTCTCTCCTCACAGCAACGACCCCTCTCCAAGAGCCCCTCACACCAAGGGTTCCTCCTCACACAACCCCTCACAGCCGGCTGCCCCCTCCTCACAAGAGCCCACCAGACCAACGCCCTCTCCCCACAGAGACCCTCACACCAACAACCCCTCCTCGGAGAGACCCTCACACCCGGGACCCCTGAGCCCGCCGCCCGCTCCTCACGCAGCCCGCCCGCCCCCGCGCCACAACCGCCCCTCCGCCGCCCCCTCGCGGCCCCGCCCCTGCTCCCCCCGCCGCCCCCAGCCCCTCCCGCCGGCCGCGGTGGTGGGGGGGGAGGGAGAGGGCGGCGAAGTCTCGCGAGAGGGGCGGGCGGGGGCCGCTGGCTGCGGGCAGCGCGGAGCGGCGGCGGCGGCGCAGCCGGAGCCCGGGCGGCGCTGAGGGGAGGTGGCGGCGGGGCGGCGGCAGCGATCGCGGCCCGGCACACGGACCCGCTCCGCCGCGGCGGCACGGCCGGCGCCGCCCGCCCTCCCGCACGCCGTGCCTCCGCGGCGCGGCCTGGCCGCGGCTCGGCGAGCGGGGCCCAGGCAGCGGCGGCGGCGGTGGTAGTGGCGGCGGTGGCGGCGGCTGAGCGCTCCGCCGCGCCCGCCCTGCCATCTTAGGTGCCGTGCCCCGCCGCCTTTGTGCCCGCCGCGCCCGGGCACCCGCGGGGGCCGGGCCCGACGCCCTCCGGGGGGCGCCTCCCCCCGCGGGGCCGCCGCCCCTTGCCCCGCTCCTCCCGCTCCTCCTCCTCCTTCTCCTCCTCCTCCTCCTCCGCGGGGGGCCGACCGGCGCTCCCAGCCCGGCTGCGGCGGAGGGTAAGGCAGGCAGCGCGGCGGGGGTTCGGCCGGGGCGGCCCCGGGAGGGTGCGGGAGGCGGTGGGTGGGGGGCGGCCCGGTGGGGCCGGCGCCTCCCCCGCCGCGCTCTGCGGCAGTGCCGCAGGGTCGGGGCCGCCGCCGCCGAGCACCGGCGGGGGAGCGGGCGGTGAAATGGCGCTTCCCGCGGAGGGGCGGCCGCGGCCGGAGGGGTGTTCCCCGCTGTCAGGGGCCGCCGGAGGCCCAGGGCTGGGGCCGGGGCCGGCCCCGCGGCCAGGCGTGCCCAGCGCCGCGGCCCTTTTTGTCTGCGGCTCCCCCGGGGTCTCCACCGGCCCAGCCCCGACCCCCAAAGGCGCTTTGGGGTCCCTCGGAGACGCGCGCGGATTTATGCCCTTTTATTTTTTTCACCCTTTTTTTTTTTTTTTTTTTTTTTTTTTTTTCCTCCATGCCCCTCGCTCCTCCCCAAGCGGTGAGTTTTCACTGTATATACCATTTTGTTCGGTGCTGGTGTGGGATTTGGCTGAAAGTGACCTATTTTAAAGACCTTTTATTGCTCCCCTCTCAGCAATGCATGTGGCGGCCGATTCCGTTACCCAAATAGCGTTTCCCAACCATTTTAATTTGTCAGATTAAAACATCTCATGGAGGCTGGATTTCTGTAACCCGCGTATGGGTATGTCGTTAGAAATATCTCTCACCCAGCTTTGCTGCAAGCATCTTTGGAGCATCAGAGTTGACCTTTGTCACTGTGAAAGCAGAAATAAATACCAAGGCGATACCTGGGAGATGCAGTTGTACCATTGTGTTGGGCGCGGTACAAGAAATGGGGGGAGAGAACCAGAGATTAAAATGGTTGTTGTCAAATGTAGATCTTTACATGCCTTCGGAAGAAAATATGACAGATCGGTAACAGCCCTGAGGACTTGTAATATATTTTCTTAGAAAAACGTTTCATGTTTATCGTGCTTGTCTCTGCTGCTTATCATGGTACGGAGTATTTCATTAGGTGGCATTTTAGTGGCTCTGTTGGTTAAATAGCAGTTGCATTAACTAGTTGAACAAATTGTGTCCTTCACCTTTGACTATTGCATTTTGAGAGCTGTTACAGCAGTGTGCCCATGCATGCCAAGGGCGGATTAATAAGATGTTACCTAAAGGTTTGGATGTTATTGATTCCTTACTATTAATGCTATTTATAGTGCATTTGACATGGCTCTTGTTTTATGTATTTGGATAAAGGTTATCAGCTTGGAATGCTTCAGATGAAATGCTTCAAAAATACCACCCCAAATATATATATATATATATGAAATTGAAAATATAGTTCACATCCTCAGTGTCTGAAAAACAGCTTTAGCAGATAGCACATAATAGTGAAAACCGTGGAAAACTGATACATTTTGACACTAGGGAAGGTTTGTTTTCATATTTCAGGATTACAGAATAGCAACTTCTGTTGTAATAAATACAGTTTTTGGTATGCTTTTCTTGAGCCTGTATTTTCCTTGCCTTTGTGCCTCCTCATAGTTAGTGTGCCATAGTTTCTGCTACTTATGTCCAAGGGCAAACCTAATCAACGATTGGTTTGAGCCTTCATATTAGATTCTCCACAACATTGGCCTAGTTCTGACTGGTGTGTTTGCCATTTTTAGGACTCCTCTTCCTTTTATCCATTTGCTGAAATACATTGATAAACTTGAACCTCAATTTGCCCTTTGAACTTGACAGAAGGTTTTTCTACTCTGTTAACAATATCTCAGTGAAGAGAAGGTGGTTCTGATGGAACAACCCAATTTTAAGTTTAATCCTGCTGAAATACAGCTGCCTGAAGTAAAAACTCTTTGGATAGTTGGATATTACTTTTCTTTTTAAGTTGAATGAATTAAGTGTTGACTGTACAGGACCAGATGTTGGCATTAAAATTATGCACAGATAAGGTGACTTAGGCCTCAAGTTAGACTATTTGAAAAAGTTATCTATGTCCTGCTGTTAAATACCAGTGTAAGCTAAACTGGAGAACTTTAAATGTTTACTTACAGCTAAATAACATTTCCAGTTGTGCAGTTTTCATCTCTAGCTCTATTCACCAGTTTTTGTCTCCAGAATAACATGTTTTTAATGAGTAGTAGGACGGTCTCAGGTTTTATGCTTGGTGAGATTCATTAGAAGAGAAACAAATATCACACTAATAATTACATCTTCAGATGTATCCTAATAGTGGATTTCCTGTAATGAGGATGTTTTGTAGAGAACAATAGATATGGCAGCAATTTCAGAGATTTGTTTTAAAGATGTTGTAGGTAGCTGACTCTGCAGTAGTGAGTTCCACTTTGACACAACCCTTGCATACTCAACATTAGGTGGTTTCCAGGTGTAATTTTCTTTCTAGCAAAGACAGACTGGATGTACTGCTGCTGTTGTCTCTCATGTCTGTCACTTCTGCAAGGATATACTTCTGACCTAACTTAGTAAGGAAGTAAGGTCATTTCCAAAATATGCCTCATGGAAGTTTTTTTGGACAGTATAGGTATTTTGTCAAGTAAGAAGATAATTAGGGTTGATCTGGCTCTCTTTGTGATCCAGAAGTGGTGGATCACAAAGGAAGCTATGGTAAATACCACTTGCCTTATTCCATTCTCAGGGTATGAAGAACACTCCCATAATCACTAAGATCCTATCTTAGAAGCATTTTCTGTTGTGTTCCTGTTCATATTAAAATCATGTAAACAACATACTGTTAGATTGAAGTGCATACTAGAAATTATAAAAATCTTTGGTGTTACCAGGGGTGAGCCATGCTTTTGGCTTCTGAATGGTAGTAGTGCTGGGTGGCCATTACCTTTTTCCTGTTCAAATGTGCTGTGCAGTGTCAAGGATTTTACTTTTATTTCCTTTTGTGATCCTGGACAAAGGGAAGAGCTGAGCTTCAACCCTGGGCTGGAGTCTTGTCTGAACTGGAAAGTTTCCTGGGTCTGACAGCAAGGTTTCAGTTCTGTCCTCTCCTGGTTAACCATGCTTAGGACAAGCTTGCCTGTAACAACACAGGGCAGGATGATTGAATACTTTCTGAGACCCACATCTGTCTTTTCTTGTATAATATTAAGTGTGTCCTGCTCTTATTCACCAAGTGCTCATTCTGGATGGACACAGTGCAGGATGAAGCCCTGGTGTGTGAGGCCTGGTGCTCTCTGGCAAATTCCCCTTACTGAAGTGTGCTGTCCCCCACCTGCTTCTCCATGTGTCATTCCATTGGCTCTGGTCTTTGATCCTGCACCAGCAGAAAGCTAACCTAAGGAAAAATACAGTTTTGTGTCAGCTTGGTGGTCTGAAATGGCTCAGTGCACAGTGAGGTGAGGTTAGAGACAGCCCCAGGGACTGGGCTGCACCACCACAGCCAGCAGTGAGGTTTAAAGACAGAGGTGGCTGATGGCACTTTTTGCTAAACTTGTAGAGGTTAGATTTCAGGATTCTTTGTTTTTATTGTCCTTTAACATGCTGAGGCATTGCTGATTATACATTGATTTCTCTGTGGAGAGGAGACTGAAAAAAATTCAATGGACAAAGGGTCAGAAAATCACTGAACCCCTCATGTGAGGTTCCAGTGGGAGAGTCCTTCCTGTGAAAAAATTTAAAATATAAAAACATGAAATCAGAGGTGAAATGCAAAGTGTCTGAGGGGAAGAAGTGTGCAGAAAATAGTAGGAAAAGATAGAGAGCTGTTTAAAAGCAGAGTTGGCTTTTACACACTATTCCTTCCTCTTTGCCTAAGTGCTCATTTACAGTACAGAACATGGAGGAGGGAATACTTTCTGAAGGCCCTTAGAAACACAGTGGACATTAGCCAGCACAGTGGGGGCTCCAAACGTGGTTTTTAAAGCAATTTTTGAACAAATACTTGATGATCACTGGAATTACAGTATTTTTTTAATTGTGAAAGGGAAGCCATTAGGAACTTCTAATACTTGATGAGAAGTCAGTGCATTATTACTCTTCATTTTTTTTTCACATTCTGATAAGTCTTTGTTTCTTTGCCAGAAGAAAAGGCAAGGTAGCCACTGTAAACAAAACATGAAATTGCCAAAGCAGCAGTAAGTTTTGTCTAAACAGAGAAGTTTCTCCAGTTTAATCAGAGCTTGCTGAGGACAGATCTACAGCATCAGTGACGCACCTATAGCTTGGAGGTGAGGTTTCCTTTCTCTAGGGGGTTGGTGAGGACAGTCCAACATGAATTGGAGTGATGATGGCTTCTTAATACAACTGGACAGTAGCTCATAGTTTTGCCTGCTGTATTGCTTGGCTGGAAACAGTTTTGATTTTTCTTTAGGGGTCAGGATGGGGTGACAGCATGAGATTTACATATTGAGTATTGTCCTTAGGATGGAAAATGCTTGAAATGTTTTGTTTGGGGGGAAAAGTTAGATCTTGAGGAATAAAAGTAAAAGTCACAAAACTCTAAAGCTGGCAGGCTCTTCAGTTTTCTGTGCCTGTGATCTTCCAATGACCCTTATTACACTCCTGGCTACAGCCATACAAATATTTTCTTTAGAGTGAGATGTAATTTTATAAAAACAGTTTTTTCCGACGCTCATTGAGTTCAGCATGTTTACAGGGCAGCCTCCTATCAGAATGTGGGGGAACAGTGCCTGTGAGTTTCATTGGAAGCTTTTCTTGCAGGTCAGCTTTATCAATCCATATTTGAAAGGAAAATTTTTGATGTTTACTGTTAATCTCAGAGATTTTTGCTATACCTTTAGACTGAAAGCCAATATGTAGTACAATTGATGTCTTAAAATGTGATAAAGTTGCTTTCAGCCTTCCACTTAGCTCACCTTAACTTTAAAACTTCTTTTATTTCCCTTTAGCCTTCTGCCATTAGTTGAGCACTGCTAAACACAGATTTTGAGGGGTTAGGTCCTTAGGATCAGTCCTTCCCTTTGCATTCCTGGTTCAGCTTCAGTTCACTCTGCTCTGGCTGATTTCTAATGTCTAGAAAGCTTTGGGGTCCAGGAGCATGGGAAAGAGGAATATGCAAGTACAAGTATGTTGGAAGTGTGGGGACCATTTCTTGTAACGCTTTTGGCTTGCTCCCCATCCATGTGTTCAGTCTGTTTTCAAGCACCCAGCAATCCTTCCTCTTCCCTGACATTCCACTGCTCAAGGGCAGTAACAGACCCATGAGCCCATGCCCAGAGAAATGTTGTACTAAGATTTCTTGGAAAGAATCTCATGTGCTATTGCCCATATTTGTTATTTTTGCTTCCTTCACCATTCTTAATGTGCAGTTCTCATTTCCCACCTCAGTCCCCTTTTAATTGGTGACTGTCCCCTCCCTCCTCAGCTGAGATGAGAGGAGAGGTTATTTTTGCTAGTGCTGTTTCTCAAATAGGCCACGGGTATCCAGTAAGTAGTGCAGTAACTTTCTCCATCAGTTCTTAGGATTTCTCAAGCTGTGTCCCGGTGGCAGTGCAACATGTTTCTCCTTTAGTTCTGGCTTGCAGTTGTCACTAACATTAACTCCTCCCAGTTCCCACTTCCTTGTAACCCAATCTGAATAAAGATCATGGGATTTGAATGTGCCTTGCTTTGCTGCTGCTGCTCTGGATGTTTGGGTTGTCTCTGTGCTCTTTGTAAACTGTGTGCCGTGATCTTTTTGGCTTTGCCTGTTTCAAGGAGCAGTTGACAGTTGTTAAAATCAGTTCTGGGCCAGCTGTGATTTGATGCGATTAAACTGTGTTAAATGTGTTCCAGAACTGTTTCCTGGCCTAGATAGCAAACTAGTTAAACCCTGGGTTTGGAATCTATTTTGGTATGATTTCGCCCTGTACCCCTAGGTAAGCTGTGTCCCTCTTTGAGGGTCAAACAGAACACAGGGTCTGTGCTCAGCACCCGATCTTCTGCCTTTAATCCATCACTCTCCTGTGTCTCCTTGGGCTTTTTAAATTAGTTTCTGCATATCAAAGTCTTGTCTTGAGAATTATGTGCTGGACTGACTGCAGTAATGTGGTTTTGCCACCCATAAAGACCAAGGTGCAGTGATCTGATTTTTGCTGGCATCAGCTGAGCTGGTACAAACCCCCCTTTATACTGGCTTGGTACGTCCGGGTATGCAGCCAGGCTCTTGGATTGGGGTTTTTTTGAAGGCTTGCAACTTCAGTTAAAAAAGAGGGTAACCTTGGCCTTGACAAAAATTCCTGCTGTCTCCTAGAAGTGCATGTCAGAGTTGGGAAGGAAATAATGATACATTTCAGAGGCAGTGCCTTGCAAAGAATGCCAAGCTCCATTTTTATTATGGGTTAATTGCCATATAGACAAACTCTGAACTCTTACCTGTGTTTTTGGCTTAATTTTCCTTCTTCCCTTTCCACACAAACCCCCCTCTAACACATGCTTTGAAGTGTTTAAAACTAGGTTAGTCTCTGGCTGGAGGTGTGTGGTAGAACCTCCTTTTAATTCTTGCTGGGACCTGCCCGTTTTGCAGCAAGAATGCAGGCGAACCCATCTGAATGCTGATCATCTGTCCTTTGTAAGTGATGGAAGGTTATTTTTCCCTTCATTTGACACAATACATGGGCAAGGAAATCCTAGAGCATCTCCATTCCAGAAGCCACCTTGAGTGGCCAGATCTGTCCAAATTGGAGTGCTCATGGAGGTGGGGAAGAAGGCTTAGTGAGGATGCTGGGGCTGAATTTAGGTGGTTGCATGACAATCACTGGAGATATTTCCTTCTGCTCTCAGAAGATGTTGCTGTCAGCTGCTAGCTCAGTAGTTGACCACATTCTTAGCAGATCAGCCTACACACATGTCCTGAACTGACCAGAGAATTCAACATTTCTATTGCTGACTGGAGGGACAGAGCACAGGGAGCCAAACACTAAGATAATCTGTACTTAAGAAGACATCTGAATACATGTTTTTTTATCCAAAATAAAATGTTATGGAAGAAGGAAGTCTTCATCCTCACCTTTGCTTTGATTTCATTACAATACTGATGATGTAAATTTATTTGCAAAAACAAGACTGGGCAAAAGATTCGTTCCTGATTTGACAATAACATGCAGAGTGCTTTGAATACTAGACTAACGTGAAAATAGTTTACTTATAAAGTACATGATTTACCTTCACTAGCTCATAATTAGTCACAAAACCATAAAGAACATTTAAAGCATTATTTGCTAGTTTACTGAATAAAAATTTGACATGGAATTTTTGATGCCCAGTTTTAAAAAAATATTTTGGAAAAGCCCCTAAATTTTCCCAAATATTTTAGTGCTTTTTCTTGAATGGCCCTTATATCTTGAAAATACTAATTAGCACATTATTTTAAGTCTCTTATGTTTTCCTCTGTTGTTGGAATTGGTAATTGTGGACAAGTGTGCAGGTGGGACATCACATTGGGCTCTGGAGTTTCTCCAGGGGCTGATCCAGCAGCAAGGTGTGTGATCCTCATTTGAGTAGTCTTCCCATTGCTGTGGGAATCTCTGGTACTGAAAAGTAATTACTCTAGTGACTCTAAATTGGTATAATCACAATGTTTTTCTGTAGGTATTACAAATATTTTATGTTTAAACAGAAATAGTTGTAATTAATATTAATATGAGGAATGAAATATTAATACACAAATAGAAATTTAAGCTATAGCAAAGAAATATTATCTTACATATGTGATGGTTTTATACTTTTTTCTGAATTAGCAGGATAATAATAGTAATTCTGTGCTCTGAATTTCACTCACAAATCTTAAGGTATTTCAAATGGATGATAAAGGCATATTTATTTTCCACATTTATGAGGTGGGGATACTGAAGTACAGGTGGAGAAATGAGTAATTTGCTCAGCATGGCTGGTGGTGATGGGGTAGGAGAATTTGTCTCCTTGGCTCCCAGTTTGCATCAGCACCTCCCAGGTTGTAAGGTGGGAGCAGAAGTGTAGGAGATGCTGCTTTGCCTGTGGGGTGTGGTGGAGCAACACAGCCCTCAAAGCTGAGCAGCACCACTGTCCCAGATCTCCCTCTGAAACTCTGCCTGATCTGCTGAAAATGCAGGGGATGGGGTTTCTTGTTTCATCATAGGAGCCCTGTGTAGATTTTTCATACCATAATGGCAATTTAATGCTGCTCATGAATAAGCTGGCTAAATCTTGAAATTTTTAATATTCTTTGTTATTATGATGTGAGTTTTTGCTGATTTTTATCTTTACATAAATCTGAAAAGGGCTTTTAATGCATTGTAAATCAGTCCCTGAACTTGATGAACAACAAACTTAAGTTTTTTAATTTTTGAAGTCAGTCACGCACAGGGATAACCAGGGACTGCCCATCTAAGTTAAAAATATTCCTGTGCATATAAAATTGAAAGACATGGATATTGTCTGGACATTTTTATGGAGGTCTGTGGAGGCAGAGTGTATCTTTTCACCCTGTTTGTGCAGTCTCTGCCACAGCTGAATCTCACCTTTTCTTCAGGGTCTAGTTATTGTGTAATGCAAATGCACGCTGCTGTAAAAAGCTGAAAGGGTTCTCACCTGGTGCCCTGGGAAGGAAGAGGAGCTTCCAGGCCCTGTGCCTGTTGGGAATCCATAAGCATTGCAGAGTGAGCCATTGCTCAGCTCATCACCAGTAACTTTTCATCTGTTCTAGATTCTCCTGTACCTGTCTTTTCAGTGTGGGGATTAGTTTAAGGCATATATGTGCAGTAAAATAGCTGGGATTTACCTGGAAATAATAAAATTAAGAGTTTTGTTGCTTGGGTCATCCTTTTAAAGTAGAATTACCCCCAAAAAGCATTAAAACTTTGAAGTCTGAGTACCTGTGTGAAAGTGCTCAGTATTTTGGGACCTTGTTTTTCTGAGGGATTTTTGTTCCATGTTGCCACAGACCTGGAGTGTGAAATTTAGCAGGCTTTCTCCAAAAGCTGCTTCCAGCTTTGAAACTAATATTACCTGTGCTGGTTTGAAGTAGTTCATACTTGTTTATTATGCCTGTTGCAAAATCTGCCTACCTATTTACATAGGTGTTGGGGAAGCAAGGATGATATGGAGCAGCATGAGTGGAAGCAGAGGATGGTGTGAGTTGTGATTCTACTTGTCTGCTTATTTTCTGGTTTGGAGGCAGCGAGCACCTGCTGATTTAGGTGTTTTCTGTATGTGATTTCATGCCTGTGATTAGCATTTCTAAGGACATGACACATACGGTCTCACCACTTAAATACATTCTGTAAATATGTAAACAGAAAATTACAGAGATGGTCATTGTCCGACTGTCCTGACTGGTCTCCAGAGTCAACCCAGCAGGACTCAGCACGCTCCACTGGGCCCATCCAAGACAGCAGAGCTCAGACTTCAAACTTAGAAGCAGAATTCTGTCTTGGATTGGAGTTACCACCTGTTTTTGACACTTCCTTAAAGGCAATTGCTTGTTTCATTTTCCTTCCTTTTAATCGCTGAGGCAGGAGACTGAGATCTTCAGATAGACACTGGAATGCACTTACTGTTTCACTGTTGGAAGTCAAATTCTATAGAAAACATCAGCTGCTTTACAGAAATCTGTAATTGCATTTGATCTGAAATTAGCCATTGTTATGAGGATTTCACAGGGTAGTTGATCACAGAATATTCTGAGTTGAAAGGGATCACAAGGATCCACAAGGGTCATCAAAGTCCAACTCCTGTGCCCCAAGAATCCCACCATGTGCCTGAGATCTAAACACTTCTTGAACTCTCTGCCCGTGACTGCTTCCCTGGAGAGCTTGTTCCAGTGCCCAGACACCCTCTGGATGAAGAACCTTTTCTTAGTATTTAATGTAGAGTAATAACAAGACATTTGAGTTCTGGGGAGGAATGTGAGATCCTCTGTCAGGGCATATTTAAAAAATATTTTTGGGAACAAAATGTGAGAATAACCCCTGGTTAACTGATATTCCTGGTGGAGCATTGTCCCTAAGTTAATAGCAAGTCTGGGTTTATTTTGCTGCTTTGAGGAATTATTAGTGTTCTGTTTGAATTGAGATTGTACATAAGGTGGAGATGGCAGTCGTCTCAGTTTCATGTTCAATTACCAAAAAATCACAGCAAAAGCAATCAAATGCTTTGTCACCATTGTGCTGTTCGGTAGGTATAAGTGGAACCATGTGACCCCTGAATATTTAGTAACTTCCACTTCTGTAATTCTGTTTCTTTTCTGCTTTTTGTTGTTGTGAAAATTAAGTCATAAATTGTTAGAAGCAAGGAGAGTGGTCGTGTTGCTATCTAGTTTGGTGTCTTAAATGGAGATTTTGTTCTGAGATTTGGCAGGTATTTCTCACTTAAAACCTGTTATTTCTGAGCTTGCCAATCATGTCAGTGTGTTGGGTTCAAGTATTACATGAAGGGTAAATCTCCTTGTGACATGGAGCAGTGAGTGCACATGTTCTGTCAGGGGGCTTTCCTGAGATTTAATAAATACAGACAAGGAATGAACACCTTTTCACCACGAGAGGTGTGTTTTTATCCTGTGCAGGTGCTGCACTCTGCGTGCATGCACACCTAGCAGTTCCTCTGCTCCTGGGGCAGCGTGGCTCCTTGCTCTGCAGGAAGGATGCTGCTCAGAATGCCTGCCTCATACAGAAAAAATAACTTTATAAAGCATTTCAGAAAGAGCAGCTTCCAGTTTGCTGAGTGACTTGAACATGCTGTATTTGCTTTATTTCATCATGGTAAAAGCCACTTGCCTGTGTAACTCCTAACCAACAATAAAACAGGTATAAACAGGCAGAAAACAGTGTAGTGTTCAAGGTATTTCTAGAGGGGAACAGTAGCTAAATACTTCTTAACTTGATTTTGCCTGGCCTGGAAAGGAGCAGGACTGTCCCCTGTTTTCATGGGCTGCTCACATGGGCCAGGGTTCTGAAAGGAATATTTGGTTACCCCCAGACCCACTGAGTTTTGAATTACCCAGAAGGCAGCAGCCAGAAGCAGAGCTGGTGTTCTGAGCTGTTTGAGGGAGAGCTGCTTCCCTCCTGTTTGGGTTTGGCTTTTTTTGTGGGTGTGATGTCATCATTCTGCGAGGTCTGCGCCGCCGCGTCCTCCAGGAAAACAAAACAGGGTGACGAGACCTGAATGTCAAATGCAAAAAACAAGCAGATCTGATTCTTCCTATCCTCCCTCCCCCTTTTGCTTTGAAAGGAGCTTTCAAGCTGACTTTATAGAGCAGGAATTAGCTTCATAGAAAAAGAGAGTGAGAGAAGCAGAGTTATTTCTTTTCAGTTCTTACTATCAAGTTCTCAAAAATAACTCCTTCCTGTCTTGCTGGAGGATGGGATGCATGTTTTGTGCCAGATGCAAATATAGGGGCACTTCATGAATATCCAAATATTCCTTTCAGAGATCTTTTATCTTTTAATATAATCTTTCTCTGGTTTTGATTATTTTGGAGATATTTAAATGAGCACTGCACAATGTCTTCTTGCCATGCATATGTGAATTTCTACCATGGATCTGTCCCATACATTTGAGGTGTTTGTATAGATATCAAGGTAGTACTAGCAGCAGCCTTCCACCAAGATTACTTTTGGGCCCTGGCCAGAGTCAGGGGAGCAGCCAAAACCAACTGCTGGGCTGATATAACCAGGATGATTTTTATTCAAGCCTTTGGAATTATATTAATATAAGAATGTATTGGAATTTTTCCTTATTTCTGGGAGCCCTTTTGTGGCCAGGCAGCAGTTGGCTCTAAAGCAGCTTGTTAACTATACTGAGCAATACAGTTCCTGTAAACATGGATAGGTTTATTTTTTTTTCAGGCTAGAGCTTTAGATATTCCCTCATTCAGAATGACTTTGCAAAATAATCTGCAGAGAGGCATTTTGAAGCTTTTGGAGGCTCTAAACTGAGTATTGATAGTGAGAGGATGGGCTGGTGGTCTCTGAGAAGCTGTCCAGATGTATTAAGAACTTCTGGGCAGTGAGCAACACTGGAGCTGATATTTTTTGCCCTGTTATGTTCAAGAACCTTAATTACTTCTTGGTTGCTCTTTATAGCTTGTGTCCAAAAAGTAAATAGTGTTTTCTGGCATGGCCTGTTGAGCTCTCAGTAGCTCCCTGTCCAGCTGGGCTGCTTGGGTGAGCTGCATGCATGATGAGGGAGCAGTCCTTGCTTTTTGCTGGTTGGTTGGTAGGGATGTATCTGCCCAAGGTATCAGGAGGTTGTCCTACTTTCCCAGCTCAAAAATCCAAGATCCTTAGAATTTATAAAATGGACACCTGATGTTCCCTTTGTTTATTAGCCAACATGAACAGTCAGAAAATAGCTCTTCTTCTAATACAGGAATTGTTGCTTGAAACTTTGCAGTTGTTTTTTTCCTCTTATTTGTCTGTTCCTACTGACAAACAAAAAGGCAAAATCCATTATTCCAAACTGCTGAAAGAGGCTTCAAATTGCCAGGTATGAAATTATGCTGCTTGTTCCGTTACCGGTAGGAAACGGCATGTGAGATGTTTCAAAACCTACAAAGGAGAAAGTTCTTTGTATGTGTGAATTTAGTATTCACAAAAGGTGTCAGATTGACAGCCATGGAGATTGTGGAGATCGGAATTTTATTTATCCCTGGAGAAGGTGCAGTGCAGACTGCAGTAGTGCAAAAATTTCCTGTATTATTCTGCTGTTCCACTCTACCTGTGCCCTTCACAGGCAGCCTCTTGGGGTGAGGAGCTCCTCCTTTCTCTGTGCCCCTTCAGGGAGCTGGCTGACAAAAGGATGTGAGGGTGGTTTTTTTGTGTGTGATGTGGGTGCTTGTCTCCTGAAATCCAGAGAGATGTGGAAGGAATTTGATAACATCTACCTCTAAACAGCCACTGGAGCAGAGACAGCCTTCGGCCCCCAAGTTCTCTGACTGGAGGCAGGCTGAGAGTCTCGAGGTAGAAGATGTTAGTGGTCATGATTCTGTTATTCACCAACTTAGCTGTTCTTCTGCAAAGATTTACCACTCTGGTATTGAAACTCTAATGCAGCCAACTCCTTCTGTTTTGTCTAAAAATGTTTGATAAATTCTCCAGGGGAAGGGGAGGTTCTCTAGGAGGTGTCATGAAAGAGGAGTGTGATGTGAGTTGTCCATTTGACAAAATGGAGAAAGAATATCAAGGCCTTTTTCTGAGGGGGGAAAAAACAAACACAAACCCAACACCCAAACAAACCAGCAGATGACTGATTTTTGAAAATTTCTAACACCTCTCTGGCAGGATCCCTTGTGCCACTGCTCTCTTGGAACTGTTCTTGTAACTCTCCTTGTTCCCTGATGCTTTGCTTCATGTTTTGCTAGAGCCAGGCCCCTCCTGTCACATGTTTGCAGACCATTTTAAGGAGGCTCTTCAAACCATAGAGCTCAGTCCTGTTCCAGCTGTGCTGTGTGCTTATTGCTCTGGGTAGTAGCTTTAATCATCTGCTGCTCTCATCCTTCATTAGATGGCAGGATTGTGTGGCTCTGAGCAGTGTGGCTTAGCTTGGACCAAATCACTGATTACCTTCAGATCAGCAGCTCCTGGAAACAGCCAGCACAACCCAGGACACAGCCTTCCAGCACACTCCCTGCCAGCAGGAATGCTTAAGGAGAAAAATAAGATTAATTTAATTGCCTTTTTGTTTGCAACACTACTCCTTTATATCTCCTGAAGATCAGTTCAGTCTTGGAAAAGTCACCCGTTGGAAGCTTCCTGCCTCACTTCCTGAAAAAGCTGAGGCCAAAGTCCTTGAAACAGGCAGGACAACCTTGTTTTCAGAAAGTCCAAGTGTGAGAGCTGGTTCCACCATATCTCAATTTAACCTTCTGTTTAAATGCACAGAAAATAGTTTTGTCCATTGACTGAAGCAGTCAAATTATTGTTCCCCTCAGTTAAAGGGTAGGAGTGGAAATGGTTACTAATTATTTCTTTTTCATTCATTTGCTTTTGTGAATGATTACTGAGAACAGCTGGATTAAGTGGCTTTATATGTGAGCACACAAAGAACCTGTGAAATATAGAGGTGTTTGGATTGGTGCTGTTGAAATAGACCAATTTCTGATTACAGTTTTCTGTCACATTTAGGATGGATGTGTTTCTACATAAGCTGAAATTGCCATTCCAGCCTCAAAATGCTGTAGCACTTGGTAGATACATACAAGTGGCTTAAGGTCTTTCCTCCTCTCTTCAGACCAGAAAAAGTACTGCATTTCTTACTTGAGACCTGAAGAGTTGGTGTACCAGAGGAAATTTTTTAAAAATAGTAAGAGTTAACCCAGGTAGAATGAATCTTGGGCATTAAACCTGCTTTGTGGGCCGTGTTTATGAATTGTTGTTCCAAGTATTTGCTTCAGATGCAGATGTTGACCGACCTCTTTCATCCCTTGTGTTCAGGACAATTAGTAATACTGCCAAACCAGAAAAGATACAGATCATTTTTAAAAAGCAGGTTCTTGGAGAAAAGGTGTTGTCATTTACCTTCTGTGTGTGCAGAATGATGTATCAACTCAGCCTTTTTCTCTAGTGGAGAGGCAGCCATGCACAAGGATATCTAAGTCTCTAAGTGCATGGTTTGATGGACTTTTTAGGAAACTTGTAAGGAGAGATGTGCTGAATGTTCTGGGTGTGTTCCACTGCAGTGGATTCAGCTCCTGACTCCACAGTGCTTGCAGGTGCTGGTGTTGAGGGAAAACACAGCTCTTAAACATTCTATATATGTCTTCCTCCTAGCAATATATTTTATGTGTATAAAATAATGCTATAGGCAGGTAAAGTATAAAGGTTAATTTGTTTATGTTAAATTCCATCAAGATGGAGACTCTGTACTTGCCAAGCACTTCCTGAAATGGGGGTGTATTCCCCAGTGGGACCCATCTTTGCAGTGCAGTGGCAATAAGAGGGTGAAGCAGCACTGAGTGTTGCTGAAGCATTTTGCAGCTCCTGGTGCTGGAGCAGGCAGTTATCCCTGCAGAGCAGCAGAAGATGCTCCAGCCCTGGACTGAGAGAGATCAGAAGGGCTTTTTCCTGCAAGAGAGGCTCCTCTTGTTTCCAGTTCCTAGACTGTCAGGAATCTGTCCTGTGTTCAGTGAATCATTCCTGGAGAGCACTCAGGCAGTGTGGAGGAGGAAAATGCCTGGTGTGAATGCAGGAGGTATAAAAGTCAGATGAGAGGGGAGAGATAAGAATATGTCAGGACAGAGTGCAGTGAAACTGGGACTGCAGAGGGGTCAGAGAAAGGAGCTGGAGCTGATGGAGAACTGGAGCTGGAGGTTTGCAGGAGAGGTGACTTGGGAGCCTGGGAGATGGGGAGGGAGGCAGCAAAAGAAGATGGGTTGGCAAGGGAGATGGCAGTCTGAATTCTGACACTTTCTAATTTTGGAATGCTTGCCTTTGTAACCTTAATAATTTTGTTCTAATACACCAGATACAAAAATTGCATTATATGTTCTGAGGAATTTGGTTACTATGGTAATGGGTATATAAGTACATAAGAGATGAGATGTCAGCAATCAGAACAGCTGTAATGTAGCACACAAACCTGTGACTACCAGAATTTGGGAAGCAGGGCCCTTACAAACTTCTCCTGCTTCAGTCTCATTTCTCACTGCCAGGATGTGTGTTCCTGTGTGAAAGGGACATCAGAGTTTCTACAACAAATCTTCTGGGGTTTTTACAATTATTATATATAAAGATACGAAATAGAAAAATATGGTTTATCACTTAGAAATGGAAAGATGCAAAAGACTTGAATATATCCCTTGATACCATGGTGATTTTTAAACATTAGTGCTATATATCTAGGAAATAAGCAGATGTGGGAAATGATGGTGGAGGATTAAAAAAAAAAAACTTCATTTGGGACAGATTTGAGGAAGGGCTGTTAGGATGGTCTGGGAAGTCAGTTCTCTCTCCTGTGTCATGAAGGGGGACAAAACTGGCTTTTTTCAGCTAACAGGCTTAAGGGGACAGTTGTGTCTCTTCTTGTGGTTGTCCCTCATATTGAAAAGGGAGGGAAACTCTAAACACTAATGCTGGTGTGGGAAAAAGAGTAAGGCAGTATAAACTTACAGTAATAAATCTGTAAATCAGTCTTAATCTGTTCTTAATCTTAAATTGGTTCCTAATCAAAATAGGAGTGGGGTTCTGGAACGGCCTTGTAATCAGAGTAGTGGTTTTGAGAAGTTCTCAGGAGTTGGTTATTATTCGATGATTGGATTCTATTATAAAGTTGCTTAAAATAGCAGGAGCAGGACTTAATTGGACCTTCAGTCCTGTGATCTTAACAATTCAATTGAGACATACTCTGTATATCTGAACCACAAATTGTTTTGTGTATTAGTTAAAATGAGCATTTTCCCCATGAAAGCAGATAAAACTCATCAAATTAAAAGGTTATGCTTGTTATCTTGATACACACTGAGAACTATTTTTTGTTTAAAGTGGAAAGCATAAAGGGAAGGGATTCAGACCTTGCAGAAACTGGTAGCATTTCTTCTAGTAGGTAGAATAGTAAAAAAAGGGGATTTTTAAAAGTTTGTTTTTGTTTGGTTTTGGTTGTTTGCCTCTTCCTATTGTTGTATGCTGTGTAGGAAATGGTTCTGCTTAGTCATGTGAAGACTGGAAAAAATATAACCTGTGCTGGAGTAAAGCAAATTGCCATGACTTTGGGGAATTCCAGCAGGAAAGGAGGTGCTCACGGGCTCTAGAAACGTGTGACATAATTGCTCATTAAAGCTATCCCATTTATGGGTACAGATAATCTGGTAGCACAGATTTAACAGCTATAAAAGGCTTTAAACTCTTTTGAAGCTGAAATATGTTTGAACCCCTTTTTGAATGAGCTTTAGGTTACAAACACAGGTGAGCAGCTATAAATCCTTGCTGCACTGGCAGTGTCTGTGTGCTGCAATGGGTTGGTCACTCCTAAAGAACAGAATAATCTTTCACTGGTCATCTGTTCTGACAGGGCTTCTCTGCCTGTGCCCAGTGCTGAAGGGCCATCACACACATGCACCTTCCCAGAACCTCTCCTTATTTCCCTGCAGCCTTTCAATAAACCTTTTTACTATTTATGGTAGTAATCCTGTATTTTATAAAATCCCATGTTAGAAGAATTTGACCTTTTTCATAGCAAGGTGTGTTTCGATGGTGCTTGTTTGACTCTAGAAGAATAGCAGCATAAAAATTGTCATCCGGGTTCTGATACCTCGCCTGTCTGGTCCTATCTGCTGTCCCTGCCAGTGGTGACAGCCTGGGTGCTTTGGAAGCAGTGCCAGGAGCATCCAGGAATACCTTACCTGACCTGGCTGAGGATGTTCTTACTCATGTAAATGTTTAAAAAGCAGTTTCTGGTTTATAAAGCAGTGTTTCTGTCTCTTGGGTTCAATGCCTCACAGTCATTTCTGCAGGTTAATATTGCTGTTCATACCTTGATTGGTTGAATTCCTTTGCTGTGTTATAAACATGTTGCTCTTACAGTTTATGGCTTCTCCCTTTGTTTTTGAAGTCTGAGCACTTATCATGCTTATTTATGATTTTTAACTACTCTTACACCTTTTCTGCTCAAGTTTAGTCTTTTGAGGCATTTACAGCTTCCCATTTCTGAGGCTTTTTTTATTGTACTTCCATTTTACTGCTATATGTGAATGAAGAATAATCTCCAGCCGTGGCAGAGACTTCTTCAAGTACTGTCAGAAATTCTGTATTATTTTTCTGATTGATTCTTCATCTTGTTTTTTAAATAAACCCAGTCTGACATTGTCTTTGGCACAATTGTGCAATAATTCTGCTGAGTTTTCTGCAGCAGCCTCAGCTCCTGCATTATGTTTAGTTTAAGAGTAGATGTTTACTTTATGGTTTTTTACTTTTTTGACCTTTTATCTCCCGTTTTGTTGCTCATTCATACTCTTTTTAAGGTTCTTGTGTACTTTTTGATGCTGCCAGCTGCCCTAAATAAAACATGTCATGTACCTTTCCCTCCCATCCAGATCTTAAGTGCAGATATTATGCTGGATTCACATATTATCTGTGATCACACTGGTTGCAATACCATTTTCTCTTGTTCAAACTGTAATGTAATTATTATCTGACCTCTTGCTTTTTTTAGTTTTGTATCAGTTCAGAGGTGATGATTCTGTTCTCCACCTATGACTAATTCTCACAGTAATTTTGTGTACTTTTTCCACTTCTTTTTGAATATTCTTTTGAGTTGTTCTGTTCTTTTAATGACATATAGTCTAGTGCATAAATGGTTCGTTTTCTGCTTCTTAGTGCAGCACAGTCACCAAGTGATTAGCATGTTGCTCCCACTAATTGATAGTTCAGTTAATTCTTCTGTTCAGTTTGGCTGCAGCCGTTGTTGGGAGCTTCTGGAGCAGCAGCAGCTGCTGGAAGGGGACAGCAGCTGTGACAAAAGCTGAACGTCACTCTGGAGCTACGTCAGACTTTAGGGCAGCTGCTTACTCGTCCCCATAGGTCAATAATGTTTAATTTAAGTGTTTATGGAAGGACCAGCTGTCTTGGTCTGTGCCAGCGCCTTGCCTTATATCCAGTTATCTTCTTTGTGCAGGATATTTACTTTCTCTCCTGTTCCCTTGTTCTCCTGTGTGGCTTTTTGTCAGGCTGGGTGACCACCCGAGGCTTCTCGCTGTTGGTTTGTAAGATTGTTCCTACAGAATCTCACAGAGCTCTCCTGGATTTTTCTATTTGTGTTTGGCTTTATTCTCTGCCTTGGGTTCTTCCTACTGGCATCAGTTTTGCCAGGTTTATACTTGCTCAAATAAGAATCTGACCTGTGGACTGGAGGGTTGGACACAGCTTCTTGCAGGAGTGGGAGTGTTCTTCTGCACTCCAGGGAATTCATTTGCAAGCACAATTTAAACATTTTTTCTTTTTTTAACTGATTGACCAGAAAGACTTTGAATTGCTTTCTTTCAGGCCTCTTTTCAAAAACTATGGTGATACTGCCACTTTTTAATTACTTCTTTTCTCAAGGGTAATTATCTATGTTGTGAGCTTTAGAAGCTTATTTCTGAGTTATTTATGCTGAATCCAAAATAGCTAATTTGCTTACGTTTACTCTATTTATTGTTCTGGGACAGAATTGCTTGGGGGTCAAGGAAAGGTTTCTTTAAACTCAAGTCCCATTAGGATATCTGACTAATTTTTTTTATGGGCAGCTGGAGTTTCCCAGTATTTTTGCCTCTAGACTTAATTGACTCTCATCAACTGGCCTCTTGCGAACCTCTTCCTGGCCAGTGTGCTGCCAGCACAGCATCTCCCACACTGGGTCCCTTGTAAAATGTGCTCCTTGGTTGGAGGGACGTGGCCATGGAGAGCTGGCTGTAGGTGATGCACTCACAGAATGTTTATTAATGTGATGCTTTACATTAATAAAGGAGAAGAGTTGGCAACGACTGTGAACTTACTGAATTGCGAAAGAAGGGCGACAGAAGATTTCATTTTTTCCAGTTGCCTTCCTCATAGCTTTGCTAGCCTAAGGAATCACTAAATTTAGAGCTGACCTTCTTAATAAATGTACCAGAACTATCACAAGCAAAGACATCCAGGAGATGTTAGTGTTGAACATGTCAAGGAATGGTGAGCACTTTTTGAACTTTCCTAGCATTGGTCTTTGAGAAATGAATGTTGGCTATTTTTCAGCAGTTTTGTGGGCCTAATTTTTGATCTTGTGGGATATTCTGCTTTAAATAGTGGGGGGGGGAAAGGAAGATATTTTTAGCATTAATTTTTCTCAACTGCATCAGTATTGTCTTTTGTATATGTTGTTTAAGTGGTAGGGTCAGTGGTAGATTTGGTGTGAGTGACATTGTAAAAATTGCCAGTTAACAAAACTTGTATTTTCAGGAGTACATATAATGTTAGGAATGTTTGTGTTTGCTTGTAACTGACATATGAAAGCTGTCAAAAGAGATTTAGTTTGTTCAGAGTATCTTGTCTTTAATACAAGAAAACGCCTTATCTTTTAAATTCTTAGAAAACTTGAAAGATTGTGGAAATAATTAAAAACAAATATTTACACCCAACCCAGAAACACAGATCCTGGGCTTGTCAGAGAAGGTTTGGGAAATACAACTTTCTGACCCTTTTGTTAGTGACATTCCTGGAAAGTAAACACCCAAGCAGAACAGCTCAGCTGGATCAGAAAGTGTGCTGGGGTAAGTAATTCAAGGAGTTGATGATGGACATTTTAGTGTCAGAATCTTGAGAGGAAATCAAAGTAAGGCACAGAGTCTACAAGTACACGTATGAGAGAAATGCAAGCAGTGCTCGAACATAAAAGGGTCTTCCTGAGGCTATTCTGTGAAAAAGTATAATGAAAGAAAAAAACAGAGGTAGAAAAGCAGAGAGGGAAAGAAAAAAAAACTGCAAAGAGGTTTTTTCAGGGTAGAACCATTCCTCAAAAATCTTTTAAAAATAAATTGAAAAGGAAATCTTACAGGAATGGTAGGCTTGTTCCTTGTCAGATGAAGAAAGGAGGACTGAGTGGGGAAGAAAAGCCTGTTTGAACATAGATGCTCACACAGACAAAAAATTGCAAGAATTCACTGTAATATCCAGGTGCAGATTCATCTTATCCTTCTAATCTATTCCTTCTAGAAATACCTAGGTGAGGGAATGTGAAAGATAAAGGGGACAGCATTTCATGCCTGTTCTTTGCTGAACTCCTATGGAGAAGGTTCTCTGTTCCTGTGCAGGAAGCGGAACTTTGTTACAGAGGTGTACATGGAGTTAGAGACCATGTGAAGTGCCCTTGCTGCTCTAAGGCAAGTGATGGAAGTGTCTGAGATCTCACCTGCTTCAGGCTTTGGCAGCAGAAGGGTCTCCTCACCTGGACATGAAATTATTCTGTCTTTCCCCTTCCCCTGGAGACTGGCAGAAAGCAAAGGAGAATCACATGTACATGAGCTTGGAGTGAAAAGCAATGTGGAAAAGAATCTCAGTGGGGCTTCCCATGTTCTACAGGTACCTTCCACAATCCAGTTTGCTCATCCCATTCCAGGTGGTTTTGTTCTGCTTGTAGTTGGCATTATTTTAGGATGATCACTTTGGTGACAGCTTTTTGGATATTTTTCTGAGTATTTAACATTTTTCTAACAGTTTCGTGTAGCATGTCATTCATCTGCACTTCCCTTTTCCTTTGTGACTGACAGCCCTGGTGGATCCAGTGTGGAGAACAAGTGTACTGAAAAGAATGATTTTAAGATCATTAAGAGAAAGGCAAGTTCATTACTTTGTCAGCACTTTTTTTGTCTGAGCTGCAGCTCACGACTAAGTGGTAAAAGTAAGTTAGCAGGATCCCAAGGGAGATGTTCCTGAGTGCCCTTTGTCCCCTTTGCAGGGCATGGGAGAAATTAAATGCCCCTTGCTGCATCTCCAGCCTTTTCTTGTTTCATTTCTGGGGTTTTTTTTTGGTTTTGTTGTTTTTTTTTGGTTTTGGGTTGGTTTTTTTTTCTTAATTGCCACTCTAGGAAAAATTCCAAATTGCAGAACTAGGAGGAGAAAAAATAACATGTTGTTAGCTTGGTGGGAGAGGCTTAGCCAAGTGCACAAGGAGTTTGTGATACGGGGTTTTGCATGAGTCAAGGGACTACAATTCCTGTCTGTTCTGGGAGGTTTGAGGTGCTGATGGACCTTCCATTGTGACAGTCACTGGGACACATCTGTCTTGATGCCATCTGCTTGGGGTCACTGAGGGTGGACAGGAAGCTGATTTTGAGCTATTCAAGGAAACAGCCACCTTCTGCTGTGAGCAGAGTAACTCTTCTTCCATGTGTTCAGAGCATGTTGAGGCCCTTGAGAATTACTCTGCTTTTGTCAAAACAGGAAAAAAAGGGCTGACTGGGTGGAGCAGAGCCTGGGTTAAAGGAGGTTTGAAGAAATGCAAAGCAATAAAAACCAGTGTGTATAGTTTTGACAAGCTTGCTGGAAGGAGGAGCGTGGTGCAGTGATCAGGAATGTGCTTTCCCAGGATCCATGAAGGACCTGATGGACCCGAGTCCCTCTCTGTTTGCTGAGCTGTGCAGAAGGATGGGTACAATCTTGGATCTGACAGTGTCACACTGGCTGCAGGTTCCCTGAATTTCAGGGGAGCCACCAGAACTCCTTCTGTCTGTGCCCTTGTGGAAAGACCCCACCACTGGCTGGCACCTGGCTTTGGGAACAGTAAATAAAGTGATAGGACCTGTAGTGGGTAATTCCTGCCCTTTATCTTTCTGGTAAGGTAACTCCATGCATAGAATTAGTCAGGCTAAAATTTTAAAGGCTGATTTAAATGTAGATCATAAAATTAAGTCAAGGGTAAGAGGCATCATTCCTAAAGTCACATATATCAGCACTGCCTGATGGTTGCTCTTGTCTTCTGATGCTAGACCTTCATCATCTTTTCTGCTATGTTCCCATGAACTGTACAGCCCTTCCACTTCCCATTCCAGGTTAAATTCTTACTTTTCTTAGAGTGCTTTCATCTTTTTTATATTGCAAGCTTTTATTCTGATTTATAGAAATGGGGAGTGATTTGTCTGCTGCTTCCAAAAGAATTTGTGCTTTCAGGTCAAGTATTCAATGCTAGAGAGAAACTTTTAAAATTCATTATTTTAAGCATTCTTAAAATCTAATCATTCTTTAGGTATTCTTATCTAGCTCATACTTCAGGTGTAATTGCAAGTAAAAGAAAAAAAAATTGAAAGTCAGTTCTTTCAATAGTTTCAGTTTGTCATATTTAGGATAGTTGTGGAAATTTTCAGTGTCAGCTGGAAGCCATTCAGGAAATTTTTAATAGTGTGTTGAGAGGATAATTTAATCTCAGCTTCATACACTCCCTGGATCTGACCCATATGCAAGTAACAGAAAATCCCTTTTCCCATTTTTGATAGTTGTATGATGACACTCATTCCCCATCTTATTTGATGCTTGTGCATTAGATCATGCCAGAGAAAATTACACTAAGATTTAGCAACTGTTTGCACTACCAGCAGTGCAGATTGTTTAAAAAATCTAAATATCAGTTTCTAAATGATGGGTAGTTGTTTTTTAGTGGTGTGAGGGGTGTTTTTGTTGGTTGTTTTATTACTTTGAATAAGAAAATCTGCAAAGAACCAGTAGTTTTTTGTGTTGAATATTCACTTTTTAGTCTTTGCTGTTAGTGTGAGCTGTGAAGATCATAGGGGCTGTAACTGGTCTCCTGCTTGGTTTGTTTGTTTTTCAAGTGTCATATATATTCAATGAGGGAAAAACACACTGTAGCTATGTTTGACAGCAAAGAGAAGGTTTTATAGATGTTACTGTGCTAAGTGTATGGGATACCAGATGACTATAACATAAAACAAGATTTATGTCTCGAATTGTAAATAACTTTGTTTATAGTTGAGTAATAGAGGACAGCTTTCCTCTTGGCCTCCATAGCCATTGTGGAAGTCTGTGTGGCTCTGGTTCCCAGTGAAATGAGGAGACACAGGATGATGGATGCAGAAATCTGTTTATTGTTTCCATTTTGTGCTCACATGGTATTTGTTTAGCTCTGGTTCTCATATTCTTGCTGGATGTGTTAGTTCCTTGAAATGTCATTTGTAGGGACAAAGCATGCTGCTCTTCAGTGCTAATCATCTACAAGCAAGTGTGTGGTGTAATTTGGTTTCTGCAAACTTTTGAACTGTCTTAAGGAACTAAAAATGCTATACTGTATCTCATGGTTAGTGTAACCAAGTACCTTCTAGTCACTGTCACTCACTCGGTGTGAATGGGAACTTGAGAAATAATATGGACAGGTGATAATCTCAGTGTGTGATTCCCTTCTCTTCTGCAGGGAAGGCCAAGCACATTCTCTTAGTACTTTGGTGTATATTTCCTGAAAATGGTTATCTGTGACACTGACAGCTGTCAGTTTAGTGTAGTGTGGACAGATTTTAATTTCTCTGACGTCTCCTAGCATAAGACTGAAATATGCACTTTAATTATGGCAACTGACCATTTCGAGCTTTGCTTGTTCTACTCTGCAGCATCCCAGGGGATGTTAGTCACAGGGGTGGGTCTTAACTTCAGCTTGAGATGACATGGCAGGAGGCAGAAAACTCCAAAGACAACAGGTCTTATCCCGTCCTCATCTTCAGCTTTCTTGTGTCAGAGGTTCAAGGGGTGTGTGTGTACCTTTAATGTAGCCATAATTACAGGGGTGTAACATCTTATTGATTCATAGACTTTTGTGGATGTGTGCATGCGGTTTCTGCTTACTGATAGTTGTTCAGATGAAAGTAATTTGATAAAACGTTTTGGCCTGTAGTCAGTGTCATTTACACCAGTAATGGTAGCCACTAAGTATAGTGAGTTCAGACTACTATGTGGAAATAGAGCTGGGTCAGTCCTGTGCCTTGGTCATTGCCTGGTTTGCTTTGAATTTTCTCACATTCCTACTCCACCTTATTGGTTAAGAGTGAAGTCCTGGTAGTTGTGTTTATGCAGTGCAATATTCTCTTTTCATATGAGTGACACCTAGGAAAAAATGTGGGTTTATTTTTTCTAATTTTAGCGGCCTGCAAGGTGGCCTGTAGGTAGTCACACAAAGTCAGAGGGTGCCATATCCTGTTTGCAGTGCCTGTCCCTTGGCCAGAGCCAGGATCCAGCCACCTGATCTGATCTAAAGTGAGATGATCAGTCTCATCTACGGGGAACAATTGTATTTAACAGTATAGCTGCACCAGTCCAAAAACCCTGTAGTGAATAGACTGCACTGGTAGAAGAATGTAAAATACCCAAGTGCAACTTGACTGTACTTCAGAAAACCAGCTGCCTGCTGGTGTGTGATTTAATTTTCAGGGCAGTTTAGTTGTAGAGTTGATTTTTTTGTTTTAATCCTAAGTCTCACCTGTATTTTTAATACATTTAAAATAATGCAATGGCTGCTTTGTGTGCCACTTCTCCTGCTTTCCATTTCCCCACAGCATTCAGGTGTCATTACTGCAAGGCAGGAGGCAGAGCTCTGCTGCTGGCACTGCTGGGCTTTGGCAGGCAGTGCCTGTTGTCTGGGTAAAAAGAAGAGGGAATTTAATATTGTAGCATCCATAAAAATGGGAGCACTTCATTAAGGGAGACTGTGTAAAGATTCCTTATGGATGGAATTTACATTAATGCATTTTACTGCTCCATCTGAGGAGATCGAATGATAAGCACAGTGTCATGTACACGCTTGTGACTGTTCTGTTAAATAGATTTTAATACTTAATAGTTTTTTTTCTCATGCATTTCAAAGCAGCAATTATTTCCAAGGATAAAGATAATGAAATTTTTTTTGATGTTCTCAAGAATAAAGGGGAAAAAAGTGTATTTTAAGGTGTATCACGGTAGGTGAGGAGTTCTGCTCTGTCCCATCCCACGCCTGTGTGTGTTGTCAGTGGGCCTGGTAGGAGTTTCAGCTGCAGGAAGAAATGTTCCTGTTGATGACATTTCAGAGGCATGCTCAGAAAGGATGCCAGGAGCGAGTTTGGTGGCTGGTTTGGCGTGGGGGATCGCTGGGGAGGGGGAAAAGGCTGTAACCCATCTCAGCTGCGAGCGCGGGGTTTTCCCCTCGCGCTGGCTCTCACACGCACGCTCGCTCACGGGGACATGTGACTTTTGGCCATATTAGCAGGTTTATCCAAGCCTAGCCCCTCTGACTAACAGATGTAGGGAAAAGGGCATTCTGGGATTGCAGCAGTTGCTTTTGAACAACAATGTCCTTTTTGTAAGAATCTGATGCTTCTTAAAAGATGGAACATGACATCATTACCGTCGATCCAAGAAACATTCCTTCAATAATACTGAGTGTGCTCTGGTTATCAGCTCCCTTCCCCCAGCTCCTTTCGCTTGCTTTTCTGACATGCTTTTTGTCTATTGTTTTGTTGGGGGCTGTAAATGTGAAACAGTTGTCTTTCAGTGTTACGTGCTTGCTAGAGCTGGAATCAAGTGGAATACTGTTGATATATGAAAAAGAAGGAAAAATAACAAAACCCCCACTTTTTCTCCAGCTTTCATAAATGTAGTGTGCTTCAGGTATGGGCTGAGCTAGAGCTAATTATTTCCCTTCCCACACGGTATTAGTTATGGTGTTATGCAAGGGAAGGTGGGGATATCACAGTCCCGATCCTGTGCATCCCACTCGGCCTCCCTGGCAGCTGTGTGCAGATGCTGGTTGTTCCAAGGCTCCTGCAGTGATCCTGCATCATAGGAAATGTGTGAGTGCTCAGCAGTGCAGTGTGGCAGAGTTGTGAGCAGCTGCATATTTTCTGTGTGTGTGTATCTGTTCCTCTGCTTGGTCCACCACTGGGATTTCAGTGTCAGCTTCTCCTTCTCCCCTGAGAGCAGGCTATCACGGAAATGCATTCTGGGTTGCATTATAAAACTCTTTGAATGCTGACTGCTTGAAGGAAAATGCTGGATTTTGCTTCCCTTCTGTGCTTTCTCTCTCCCATGCATGTCTTCCTCAGAAAAACTGGAGATTCCTGTGGAGTTTACAGCCAGGTACATCTCGGCTGTGTTTCACAGCCAGGCTCTGCAGCAGTGCTGGGAGGTCTCTAGCAAGGAGCAGGCTATGGGACTTGCACATGCTGCAGCTCTCCAGAAAAGAGAACCACTGAGCACAAACATGCAGGAATATGTCTTTTTCCATCCTTGCAGGAATTGCTCTGCAGGGACTGGAAGACAAATGATTCATTGATGGTCTAGAGGCTTGGAAAAAGGTGGAGTTGATAGTGTCCAGAAGGGGACGAGAAATGGACAGGGCCTTCTGATGTGTTGTTTAAACTCAGGCTTGTTGTGTTTCACATCTTCATAATGGAAATAAACCCCCAACTTTTTACAGAAACAAATTTGAGATACAAAATAGAAATTAAAAAAGCACAAGTCTTGGCCAGACAGATTTTTTTGGAAAGAAGAGAGATGTGTGATTAACTGTTTGCCAGTGACAGAATTGTTTTTATTAGTGATAATTTACAGGGATTTGATAGGAAATCCTAAGACCTCCCTTTAAGAGGAATAGAAAAAGGCTTTTTATTTATAGTGGTTTTTTGGCATCACCTGTTGTAAAGATACAGTAAGATTTTAGCACAACTTAACAGTATACTTTTATTTTGGATAGATTCCAAGACACAAAGCTTGTAGTAAATGAAAGTGAATTCATGGTGCAGACAGAAAGAATTTTATACATTCCCAGTTGTGTCTGAAGTTGCAAGTTCCTCTGAAGAAAGTGTTTGCCAATGGCCTATTGTCCATTGTCTCATATGCCAGTCACAATTTTCAATGTGTATTTGCCTCTGCTGAAGCAGAGCAGAAGGAGGAGCAGCGGGTGTGGAATCGGGTATCTCCTGTTCTGGATGCTGTTTCTCTGAAGAAAGGGCTTGCAAGTAAACCTCTGAAGAACAGGCACTTTGTGATAGACATCACAAAATCCAAACAATATTTTAGGACACAGTGGGTGTAGCTCTTCAGAGGGAGGGTGTCACAGTAACGTGGACTCACTGGTGATGAACTGGCTGTCGCTGTAGGTCAGAGATTCTCTAGCTGCTCTGCAGGTGATTGAGCAGATGCTGGAGCGTGGAATGCGCCTCATTTTGTGTTTTGATTTTGGTTTCTGTCCTAGATGAAGTGCTTGACTGGTGTCACAGTGGGGCTGTGACATTATCCCAGCACCAGGGCTGCCTGCTCTGGAAGAAGTGGAAGCTGCTTTGCTGTGGCTTGTTTCGGGCTCTTTGAGCAGAGGATAAGCAGTGAAGGATTGCAATCTTTTTCTTGCAGTAATCCATGCTGAAGAGGCTCCATTCATACAGATGAGCCAAGGGTTGAAGCAGCACTTTAAACCCAGATAGTCGGTCGGCTGACTGCCCAGCAGGATGCCATCAACCAGCCGAGCGGGCAGCCTGAAGGACCCCGAAATTGCAGAGCTCTTCTTCAAAGAAGATCCAGAAAAGCTCTTCACAGATCTCCGAGAGATTGGCCATGGAAGCTTCGGAGCAGTTTATTTTGTAAGTAGCACCATGACTTGTGAATTTTAGCTGTATTTCTTTTTAAACTGTGGGTGTAGACTTTTTTGAGCATAATGAGGAAAAGAAACTAACTACTATGACTTTCTTGTGTGGTGTTTGGGGCAGAGGTGTTATCTTGTGTGTCTGTATGGTCTCAATCCTTTCACAAACTTGCAGTCTCTGCGAGATGTTTGCATACAACAAAAAAACCCTGGAAACTTTGTCCTTGCCCTTTAGGTGCATCATTATGTTGTAAGCAGGGATTTATGTGCAAATTAAAACGTGGACTTCTGCTCCATCAATTCTAACTGGCAGCGCACTTCTCTTGGTCTGATCATCTCCTTATCACCTCTTGCTCCTTGAGTGAAATTGAGTTCTTTTCCCCTTTGTGCATACCCCCAGGCTCCCTTAAAGCCATTCTTTATGTTTGACACCGGAGTTTGGGTGCTTTTGTTGTCATTTGTCCTGTCACATCCATTCCTACTGCAGGCAAGAGTCCCGGTATCCATCTGCATAGTACTTACCTGACATGAACGGGATCCTCATGGCAACCTCAGTGCAGCTTGCTGTGTGCCAACCAAATATTGTGGGGCCTTCATTAAAAAACGCTTTCCTCAGAAAACCTTTTCACGTTTATAATTATAGGAGGTGTGGCCAAACCTGCCAATTTTCCTTCAGAAAGCCATTTGTGTCACTATTTTATGAGATGCCTATTCAGTGTTAATAATTGCAGCAGACCATGTTGGGAACCTTCCAGCACAAATTTAATGCAGCACAGATGAACTAATTAGGAAAAGCTTCTTAATTTTGTTCCCTGCTTAAAACTATGAGCCACCACTGTCTGGGAACAGATCTGGGGGAGGAAGTGTTTTTTAACGAAACAATATTCACCTGTGGCCTTAAATTCACCTCACTTTGGTTAAAGAGTGAATATCAAGGGAGGGAACTGACAAATCTGTCTTCCTGCTATGTGGAAATATTATTGAAGAAATATTGTGGAAGTTTTTTTGGAACACTGTATCTTTCAGAGGCATGCATGGACCACACAGATATGGAAACCCATAATGCAGCTGCAGATAGGCTGTGAGCTGGAAGCAAACAGCATTCCCAAACACCAGCAGGAGGCTGCCATGAGGTTTTTGTAGCCTGCCTGAACTTTGTCCTTGTGGTAAGGGCTGATGGCCCATTACCAGCTCCATCTCCAAAGCAATTGCAACTCGGAGGCCATTAATTTCTAGCCATTCTTTCTCTTTCTCCCTCACCATTTTAAATCACCAGTTCATTATAGATCGGTATTTACTCACTATAGAGTGCAATTACTTGCTGGCATTTGGATTGTGCTTTTTTGTCAGAAAGTACCTCCGATTTGGCACTTGCATAAAGAAGACGAGTCTAAGCAGTGCATCACACAACCCCAGCCCATGTAGGGGCTTCATTTTTGTCAAGAGAAGGTTTCTGATTGCTGTTTCTGTTTTAGGAAGTTTAAACCTGTAAGTTTTGTGTTGTGTCTTTTTAATTACTAATGGTTCTGAGATGTTGAATCTGAAACTGTTCCATGCACTGTGCCCCGTCCTTCAAACAGAAGCCCAAAAGATCAAAGAGTCAACATGGAGAGGGAAATTTAATGTGAATTAAATAAGCACGAAGAACTAAAACATAGGAGATCCTGTCTCTTGGGTATACTTTATTCCTCTGTAAAGCTAGAAATAAAACTTAAGGTTTTTGACAAAATTTTGATTCTGCTACTGCAAACAATTAAACTTTCTCTAATTAACATAATATTGGATTATAGTTAATAACTGCTCTAAATGATATTACTGAAGCCAGTGACATACTCCACTTTTTCTTTGTGCATACTTTGCCTGTATCAATGCTGAAGCTGCTCTGGTCACCAGATGTTGATCCTTTGTGTGGAGTTTTTGGAAGAAAGCAGGATATATGTGCATACATGTCTACCATGAAACAAGCCTTGCTCATTTGGGTGGTTAAAGGGAGCTGGTCTTGCACATCCTCCTGGCTTTTGTCTAGGAATTGTTTTTCAATTATCCAAGATCACAGGGAAACTAAAAAAAGCAAATGCAACTCTGTGATTTTAATATTTCTGGGGTGTCAGCCAGGACAGTTCTCTCTCTCTAGGACTGTAGGTGTTCAGCGACCTCTGTCAGGTGTTGTTTGCTTGGGTTTTCTGATGCAAAGCATCCTCTCTCCAGGCAGCTTTCATGGCATACAGCCTGCACCAAAAAATGTGCTTGATAAATAGTTGTGCCCATCTTCCTTCCCTTTTAGCAGTGCTTCAACCTATGGGTGATATATGTTGATCTTACCCCTTTCTCTTTGTTTCTGTTGCATCCTTCATAGCAGAAAGTTCCTTTTTTTTTTTTTCGTTTATAATTGATATGAATTTTGTTGGTTCACCTCATGGTTTTAGTTTCTTAGAAACTGCAAGTCTGGCACCTCTGAATCATTTTTGGTATTATCCTTACCCTACTCCCTGCTCTGCAGTGTAATAATAGCTTTTGCTTGACACAGGAAACCTACTACACTGGAACACTGCAGATGGAGCAGAAGAATAACCCACTCTCTTTTGTTAGAGCTGGGTTCCTTCTGCTTTACTGTAGTATTTTGCTTCCCTGCTTTATTGGCAGTTTTTCACACAGTTGAATGTTTCAGAGGTTGTGTTTAGTCAGTAAAGATCTAACAGGCAGAATTTTATTCTTTTTTGTCTCAAACAACAAAAATAATCACACCCCACCCAACTCTTCAAGTGCTATCAGTGAGAGGATCCTCTGAAACAGAAAGAAAAGTAAAAATAGTATTGGTTCAAGCTTATCATAGCCAGTTGAAATAAAGACTGGCAGGGAATTCTGGGAGTCTCTTTAATGAACAGCAGAATTAAAACATGACTGAAAAACCTTTTTACAAAAGGCACAGCCCTAGTACTTCATTAATCCATGTTCTGGTAGGTTGTGCTTGATAGTACAAATATATTAAAAATCAACATTTTCATCAGTCGTCTGTGAATGCTGTGGTGCACATTATTCTGATTTATATCATTTGGCTTCATGTCCAAGTTGATTATCATTATCAGAGAGACTCAGAGGTCTTTCCTTCACCACCCTCCTGTGCTGCTGAAATCTCTAGCAGAGGAAATCTGGGGTCTTATTTGGAGCCATCCTTCCTGCAAGGTGCTGCCTCTTCTCCTGCTCTGGGGAATGAGCCCTTGCTTTGGTGCTGAATTAAACAAAGCTTCTTGTTTAGTCCTTGCCTTGCATTGTTGCTGTCTGAAGTCAGGAAGTTTGCCTTTGAAGTGTGAAAAACTATGTACATTTATGGTGCAGTGTAAATAACAATACTATGAAACTGAGAAGCCTCATCTGAAGATGGGTCACTTGGATTGCTGCCGTGTCTCTCTGTATCATCTGCCTTCCTTTAAGACACAAAAGCTAATTTTTGGGAGCACTGGGGAGAAACCTGCTCTAGACACTGGTGGCTATCTCCAGTGCATCATATGGCATCTTTCCATGTGGATTGAATGGAACTGGGTGGCTGAGCTTTGCTTCTGTTTCATGTGGAATGGACCTGGGCAGGGAGAGAAGTTGATTTAGGGAAAATCCCTTCTACTTGAATCAGAGCTGATTTTTAGTTTAAGTCAATGATTGACTCCTGCAGAGACTTGGTAGATGCTGAGCATGGAGAATGTCGCACCTTGTCTCCCTTTCACTTTGGAAAGAAATTTCTAATTCTTGCAGCAGTCACACCTCTTGGAAGATATTTTATTTTAATGCTCTGCAAAAATTAACTAAGACTAGAGATTATTTGATGATTGTGTGTGGTTTGCATCTTATGGAAAGCTGGGGCCTGGAGCAACTGATGGATTGTGTTTTCCTGTTACAGGCACGTGATGTGCGCACCAATGAAGTGGTGGCCATCAAGAAAATGTCATATAGTGGGAAGCAGTCCAATGAGGTATGTAGAACATATTGTATATCAAACCTGGATCATTGCAAATAATTACTGTATTGGGATGATTTTAGTTTGCTTGGGTTCCTGCAGGAGAAATATTTTCTATAACTGTAAAGGCGAATAAGAGTACTGTGTAAATAAATCAATTTACTGTTCAGTGTATTTCTGTATAGTCTGCTCCTGAAAAAAGAGAGGTGGAACTCTCTTCTTTCAGATGCAGAGGGCTCTTTTTGGGACCACAGAAATGTGTAGACAGGGGAAAAAAATTATATTATGAGTTTGTATGTTGGTGTCTTACTGCCCTTAAATGTTCCATTTTAAATACCTTTCCAAAAAACCAGGACAAAGGAATGGTAGAAATGGATGCAGTAGTGAGAGGGAGTCTTGCTTGTACCAAGTAGTGAGGCAGAGTGCATCCCTCCCTGAATGACTGTGCTCATGAGCAGCTGAAACAAAGGCAAAAGAGTGGTGAATGGATGAGTGTGAAAATCTGAACAGCAGCATAATTCCAGAAGAATTGCCAGAGCCAGGGATTAAGGCAGTCTTTGCAGAAGGGTCTGTAGAAGTGGGCCTCTGAGATTTAGGCATTAAGTGTTTTCATGGCTACCCCAGATGTGTCTCCTTTCCCTGGGATGCTTAGCACAGAGAGTTGATTTTATACTTGAAGCGTTTAAGTGCTAATACAGATTCTTGAAAAGCCCAAGATGACACAAGCAGCTAATTTGATATTATTTCTGGTAAATAACATCTATCAAATTGTGGCATGATTTTTCAGCAGAAGTATTTCTCATAAGCATGTTGTCCAAAGCATTTATGGTTCTCTCCCTCCATTCTCTCTATTCCAATCTTAGCCGCAGTCTTGCTCTGATGAGTTCGACTAACAGCTCATTGCTTTCTGTGCCTGCCTTTTGTGTATTGATCATCTGCACTCCAAGGGGGTGAACTATTCCTTCCTCTGTGTGTGTGTGTCTGTGTAGGAGGTAGAGGTGGCAGTGTCTCTCCAGCAGTCCTAAATTCTAGCTTCAGAGTTAAATTTGCTATGCCTGTTTCTGTTTTGTTGCTGCGGTGACTTGTTTAACTGTGTACTGATGAAAGAATAATTTGTACTTGCTACTTGTCCTACTGTTTTAATTACTGTGAGCTATAAATACTCTATTCACATGAATGAAACAAACTGTGCATGCTTCAGAAATAGCTTTTGTTTGTCTTCAATGCGTATGTTTCTTTATTTTGAAGAAAGTAATAAGACCAGGATTAAAACACTTTCTATTTTACATCCATATTTATTTGTTTTGTTCAGAAGTTCACTGGAGTTATGATCGAGCCTATGTAAAGAAAATTGATTAAGGGCATTCTGTTATCATTTGGTTTCATAATAAGATTTTATCATTGGTGGGAAAAATTATTCTCTCAAATAAGGTCATATTTTATACTAAGAATAGGTTTAAAACCTTTGAAAAATGTAGTACTGTGCTCTTAATGTGATCTTGGAGCTTTTTTATTAATGAAGGAAATAATGAATACTTCTTGACTAATACGTGACTTCTCTCTTCCCAGTACAGAAATTTAACATGATGCTTTCTTGGTTTGGCTTTTATTACTTAGTACCTCAAAGCCTTTGAGGCTGAAGGTTAAAGGCAACTAAGTCACTCCAGTGTCAGTGAAAGAGTTTGTTATAGCTGCACTGTGTAATTCTATAGCAATTTTGGTGTTGAGAAGTACTTAATGTAGTCAATCAGCTGCCTCAGTTGTGGGCTTCTGTGTTCCCTGGTTTCATGTGTTTCTCTAACCCTAAAATTGTTATTGAGGTTTTGCACATGTTTTCCAAAGCCTCAGGGTAGATGGGCCCTCTGTCCCTCTGTGAATACTACCCACATACCAACATGTGAGGAAGAGTGTGCTGAGAGATTAACAGGACCTGGAAAGCAGCTTTTGAGCCTTTTGGTGTTGGGTTCCTCTCCCTCTGGTTAACTTCAGAACTGATACTCTTGCTCAAAAACATTTTCAGTGTCAACACTCTTACGTTTATAGCTCCATACTTAAATGGTTTCAGCTACTGCATTTGGTATTGAAGGTACTTTCTGTAGTTGTAGTTTTGCTGTTGCACTCTCAGACTCATGCCTTTTCTGCCTGAGATGTGGATGTGCAGCACATGGGGGGACTTGGAGGTGTCCAAGGCAAGCAATGTCAGTGTCTGGGCACACATTGGAACTTGACATTTTGGCCTCTTCTCTGCTTTAAAGTTGCACTAACAGAGCTCCCCTTATTATAAACCTGACTTTGTTTTATCTCTTTATTTTTTTTTCTCCAGCAGAACCATTCCTTTATCTAGTAGGTAACTCATTTTAAATTGGCCCTTGTAAAGATTAAACTAGTAATAGAGAAACATTATCAAGAATGTACTTAGATAGTTGGCAACTGATAAAGGGAGCCTCATCCAGTGTAATATAGTGACTAGTAGGGATAGGTCTGTGTAGTAACAAGAGTTGAGAGAGGCAGCTGATCCTGCTGAAGGACACTTATCACCCACATTTCTTTCAGGTTGGGGTGTATGTTTGATTTGGCAACAGAATTGGTATCCCTTAGTAGAGGATCACTTCTTTTTTGAGGACTTGTTCAGATATTAAGTGTTTACCAGTATATCCTATGCACACATACAAATATATAAACATAAAACATTACATTGATGAGAGATCCTTGCATACAGGCTAATTGATCAGCAACTTATTTTGTGGGTTTGCTGAGGAGTTAAGCAGTGAATATCGTAGTGTTGATACAAACTTACTTTGATTTGAACCTTGAGATAGTTTTGCCTCTTAAAATAATTAACCTACATAGTAACAACAACAACAAAAAGGTAACAGTTCTAAAAAGTCTTTCTGTTTCTTTTATTCCCTACAGAAATGGCAGGATATTATTAAGGAAGTCAAGTTCCTCCAAAGAATAAAACACCCTAACAGTATAGAATACAAAGGCTGCTATCTGCGGGAGCATACAGCATGGGTAAGCAAATGCTGCTCTGCACTTCTCTTGCCTTGCTTAAAGGTGCTTTGAAATCCCTCCAGCTGGATTTTGGGAGGCACCTGGGTGCTAGTGTTGTGCAGACTGAGATGAGCATAGCCAAGGGCCTTACAGGTGCTCAACAAACTGCATGTACATTCTGGAACCAAGATTTAAGGAAATTTGCCTTTTTACTTAGATTAAGTGTTGCTGTTCTAGTGTATTTAGTTTGATAATCTGAGTATTTGAAATAATGCACGCCCATCACTAATAAAGTTTTGTAGGGCAATATACTAAAGAAATTAATATTATTCAACTAATAGTTTAAGTTGTAAGTACTGTTTTGTGAGTTAGCTTCAATAAATCTGTAGGGCAAAGTTTTAGTTTCTCTTTTTGAAATCTGACTGGGACAGAATCTTAAGTAAATCCCTAAATAGCCCTTTAATACTCTGATAAGCTTGTTAAGTGCTATTTACATTCCTGTTAAGTATGTGCATATAAAATATGATATGTAATACAATATCTAACTGGTCATGAATGTGCTTTGGCCTTCCTTACAAGTGGTGTTGCTTGGTATCTTACACAGGAGGGTTATGCTTAATTTCCAGTTAGAGCGGCACTTGTGGGAGGGGTCAGTGTGACAATCCTGGGATGGAGTTTATGGTACAAGCAGTACTTGCTTTGTTATGGCAGCCTGCACTCTGTGCTCCAGGAATTGGTTCTAGATTTCTCCAGACAAGTCTAAAAAACGTGTATTTACTATAATAGATTTTCTAACTACTTTGATTTCTTCCTATAACAGCTTGTTATGGAATATTGTTTAGGATCAGCATCAGACTTACTAGAAGGTAAGTGAGTCACACGTGTTTATTTCATGGAAAGTCAGAAGTAGAGTACTGAACTAGGGCGTTACAGCATCACAGAATTTTCCTTGAGTTTATAGTTTTGTCTGGGGCCAGAGTGTGTATAAATAGGTGCAATTTGTCAAATTCGTGCATAGTTGTAGTGGGTTTTCTGTAGAATACTGGTTTTCCAAGGTGCTTAGTTTCTCATTAGTTTGTATCGTTTTAAAGTCAGCTATTTGTTTGCTTCTGAGTTTTAGGTTCTCCGGCCATGACAGTTCAAGATTTACTTCTGAAAACCCTTGCTGTTGATCCTAATGCTTACTAACAACTGTAGGCCTGTTAACTAGAATAGCACTAGAGCAGTGTTAGGGTTGTGCTGATGAGGTCTTTCATTAAATGGTCATTTTTCTATCAGGCTTCTTATAGTGGCCTGGCTTTGAAGAGATATGTGTGGCCAGTCAGTTGTTCCTTTCCTTGCCAGAAGCATTTCAGGACCAAAAGCTGAGCTGCCAGAATCTGATCTGTGTTACTACAATTTATTTGTGTGTGAATTGCTGTAAATTTCTGGGGTTTGGGGTTTCACTTCATTAATGGAAAACTCAATACTGAGTCTCAAGAAGTTACTTGGGAGACTGGTCACATAACTGACAGGAATGCAGTTTATGGTTGGAGAGTGGTCTCTTTGGTAGTAAATAGCTGCTGGTTTACAGTTAGAAGATTACATCTGATTATAGAATGTACTCTGTGAACTATTTTTACATTTGCTTCTCATACTGAACCCAGTGAAAATGAACTTTTAGTATTTCTGTTTACATTGTTAACAATCTTGCATGCTGCAAACTGTATTGTTTTCTGTAATGTTGAATTTCACATAAATTCTTTCCTTAAGTTCATAAAAAGCCATTGCAAGAAGTGGAAATAGCAGCAATTACCCATGGTGCTCTCCAGGGATTAGCATACTTGCATTCTCACAATATGATCCATAGGTGAGTAGTTACCATTTTGCTGTCTCATACACACTTACACATTTGTTTTGTTGATTGTATCCCCTCCATCCCAAATTCTACATTGTAAGCAGAGATTTTCTTTTCACAGTATCCCTGTGCTCCCAAACAAGTGATTTATAGTAGTCTAAAACACTAGCAAGACTAACACGTAAGACAAAAGAATCCAAAATCAAGGGCCACTTTAAGCAATTAACCTAATGGTTAAAGACTTTGTGTTTGGAGGAAATGTGAATATTTTGCACTTGAATATGTGAATATTGGTGTGTTTCATAGTCTGTCCAGGGAGCTTTCTTCTTTGGAGTGGAGTAATACTGACACTTGTGTTCTATCACCAGAGATATCAAGGCAGGGAACATCCTGCTGACAGAGCCAGGACAGGTGAAACTTGCTGACTTTGGGTCTGCTTCCATAGCATCTCCTGCCAACTCATTTGTGGGGACGCCATATTGGTAAGCCAAGATTTTTACTCATTTCTGGCTTTGTGAACTGAAAGGATCATGTATTGGCTATTTAATATACTTGGGCTTATTGGAGCTAGCTTTGTAATCTTCCAGTTGTGGTGATGATAAAATGTACTTGGTTAGGAAAAAAAGTTTCAGTTGTAAGTAGGCTCTGAGTTCCAAGAAATAGTGTATCCCTGTGTTTGTAGTTCACAAAAAGTAATAAAAATATTTTGCTTTCTGCTTAGACTGACCTAAAGTGGTAGAGGTGGGATTGAATCATCTGTAATATATTTTAATCACTCCCCCCAGTGGTTTAAACAATTCATGTATTCTCACCATGTCTGGTTGTTGAAATAACTGAAGTGTTTTTTCTTTCATAGGAAAGGCCAGGTTCACTGAACCACCCCCTTTGCAGATCCCTTGTATGCTTTTGATCTCTTACACCTAATCTGTGGTGTTTACTCAACTGCATGTTATAATTATTTCACCACAGTTGGTCAGCCAGCTAAACTATTGGAAATGTGGGAGGGTGAGAAGGTGATGATACTCACAAATGGAAAGCTGGGCAAGCACAGGAGAACATCACACAGCATCTGCAGGCCTGCACCAGTGTGGGTGCCTGGCCTTCGTTCCCAGTATCCCATGGTCATGCCTGATAGCTTGGGGAATATTTGTTTATGGTAGCTGAAATCAGGGAAACAGCCTATTTCATACTGATGAAGATAATATGTTCCACTGCCTATTTTGAGCACCAGTTTCTTCTCTTAGGATGGCCCCAGAAGTGATTTTAGCCATGGATGAAGGGCAGTATGACGGCAAAGTAGATGTTTGGTCTCTTGGAATTACCTGTATTGAGTTAGGTAAGTTACTTCCTTTGAAAAAAATTATATTTATAAATTATTTATTTAAGTTATTTAATACCTGGAACTTATTCAGTTGAATCACAGTGCAGAAGATTTGTGCTCCCTTTCTTGTCCTGGTTTCTCTGGGCCCTGAGCTTTAGAGAAAAGAGCTTTCTGGAATTCCAGAATGTCTCCAGTTTGATGTTTATGGAGCTGGTGTTTTCATTACCTGAAGAAAAAGAGTTATATAGACAAAGAGAGTGGCCAAGTGATATCACTAAGGGTGTTCACATTCTGTGGGAGAGGCACTTAACTTCTGAACTGAAAAACAGTCAATTGCTGAGCAGCTTTAGACGTGAACCATTAAAGGTACCAATGTGGACATATATTTAGTGCTATAAGTTGATCTTGTTTCTGTGAAAATTTCACATACATTAACAAGTTCTGCAGTGATAAAGTTCTGGAGAAGTTGACTACTTCAAAGCTGTATTCAGTGTGTGTTGTCACTTCTGAATAGATTTTTTTTTCCTTAAATGAAAAGAAATAATCCAATTTTGAAGCAGCAACCTGAAACTCAAAGCCTAAAGAAATGATGACATTGCCATTAGAACAGACCCTTTAAAGCAGGATGTGAGTTTAAAGGGACAGTGTTAGTATGGCATTCTGTTTCAATTTAACACATCATGTTTTCTTGGAACAAAAACACCCTGGCTGAAGCACACCATGCATGCCACTGCTCCATACACCTGAGGCTGTCCTCCAGTCCTTGTCAGATCTGATTGCTCCTGCTCCAACCCATCCTCCATGGAGGAGAAACCCAGCCAGGCAGTGAGAGCTCTCAGGAACGCACTAATCCATGTGAACTGCACAGTTTAGCTAAAAATGCTGTCTGGCATTCCAAACTGTCAGCTTCATTTTCTTCCAGGATGTGAAATAGATTATTTAGAACAGAGATTTTGTTTGTTGGCTTTTTTGTTGGTTTTTTTTTTTGCTTCTTGGTTGCCAATATAAAGCAAGTTGAAGGGGTGTGACTGTCATGACAGAATCCTGCTCTGAGTGGAGTAAGGAGACTTGGCTGGCTGCAGGGCTCCAGGAATGCAGTGAGCTCATGGCCACCACACCCCCGGGAGTCCTGCACTCCGCGTTCTTGCAGGATGAAGCGTGTTGGGCTTCGTCTACGGCTGCTGGCGTGGTGGGAGGTGAGACTAGGTCAGGACAGCAGAGCAGTGTAGGCTGGGTCCGTGTGCCTGGCTCATTTGTGTTGCTTTGAGTAAGCATGGGAAGGCAGCAGGGAAATGAGATGTCTTTGTAGTCTTCTCAAATTATCACTTAGTCTTAGAAATGGTCTTATTGAAGGCTCAGTTTCAGGGTTTCCAGGAGATTTCTATTTTATTCAGGTGAGCTAAGAAAAAAAAAGGTAGAGAGAACAGTCAGTTGAAATAGTCTAATGAATAATCTGTCTGATCCTTGATAGCAGCAACTAGTTATCTGACAGATTAGAGGAGGTAAAGTGCTGAATTTGAGGAAAGACTTAAGTCCTCAATCTACCAGTTTTGAGGAATTTGTAGGGCTTAGTCCATCCTGCCATAGCCGTGAGTGTACCATGATCTCTGATCCATAGTTCAGTGCTGCTATTCAACTCAGAACTGAGGAGCAGACTAAGAAAAGTAGCATTATTTTTTTTCCTTGTTTATTTTTTTCTGAGGAAGGAAAGTTTTCTGTTACATTTTCAGTAGTGTAGGAACATCCTCGTGGCCTGACCAGCTTCTCTGGAATGTCTATGGCGAGGCTGAGCTTTATAAAGTTTGCCCCATAAACATTCTGATGAAGCTTCAATTTTGTTGTTACAGTGAGATCATCTCCTTCCTCATTAGGCTTTCATGCTGTGTCAGTCTATAAGAGTAATACAAGCTTGAAAGAGAGAAGAGCCAAAGAGAGAAGGCAACTCTCAAAATAGTATAAAGAGTTGGCCTGTTGCTGACTTCCTGCCCATGTGCTTAGTCAGTTAAGTGTGATTTGATGGTTCTTGTAACCAGCTTTTTCTTCATCACTGCTGTCCTGCTAGAAAGAAATATTTCTTAGCTTTTTAGCAACTGTCGATTAAAAAAAAAAAAAACAAAGGGGGGGTGTATGAAGCCAAGAATGCTTAGTGGCTAAACACCCAGTATAGAGCTTACTGTTAACTTACTCCTATTTTAGTACATTACAATGAGTCAGAGAACTCAACTGTGATAAACCACGTAATTTAAAAGCTTGAGAGGACAAGGCATTTGATCTTCAAAGGGCTTTCATCTTCTGCAATGGCACAGGACATATGCCAACATATCTGTCTGATTGCAGGGTAGGGTTGGTTTGGGGTTCCATGTTCAGGCAGTAGGGATTTTGCTGATGTGGTTTTCTTTTTAAAGGGATGTAAACTGTAAAAAAAACCTAAACAAAACGAGCAACAACATGAGACTATCTCCCTATATAAAAACTTCTTTTCTCTTGTGTGCAGCGGAAAGGAAGCCTCCTTTGTTTAACATGAACGCAATGAGTGCCTTATATCACATAGCGCAGAATGAATCCCCTACACTACAGTCTAATGAATGGTGAGTATTGCTGAGGGAGGAATGTTGGAGGGGATGGCTGTAAATGGAGTGCTTTGTCATGCTGTGTTCTTGAAATGGCTGGAGTCCTGTTGGGAGGATGTGAGCTGGAAGGTTCTCATTAGATTCACTATACATTTCATACACAAAATTGACCAATTACTAAGTATGTGTTTGAGACTCTTCACTGTAGTAGGAGCAGGACAGGCTGCTGGAAGAACTTAAGATCCTGTAAAAAATTCCGTTCATGGGTCAGTAAACTTCTGAAGCTCCCAAGCTAGCCAAAACTGTGGGATTTAGTGTTTGTTTTATTACAAACCACACTGTCAGTTTCTAAATCCTGTTTTGTTGAAGTATTGCTTTGCAAGATGAAGACACAGCTTGTGTGTGGCAAGTGTCTGTTGCATAAACTTCAGAAGAATAAAGCACAGTAGTAACATTTTGTGCCTCCCAGCCTCAACAACTGTCTTTTGAATACAGCAAATACAGTAAACTAATTTCAAAAGTTAAAAACTTCCTAATTATGGTTTACTGAACCATAGTTCTTGACCTAGGAGCTATAAGTATCCAGATGTGAGGATCATGACTTCTTAATTGATTAAACTGAGTTGTTAACTTAGGTGGATTTTTTTCCTCTCCTTGACACAGGTCTGATTATTTTCGAAACTTCGTAGATTCTTGCCTCCAGAAAATTCCTCAAGACAGGCCTACATCAGAGGAGCTTCTGAAGGTTGGCTTGCTTGTCCTTTCTGATTTCCATGTGGTATTAAAAGGGGCTGTGCCCTGTGATGATCATCTGTCTCACCTACTGTACAAGGTTATGGTTAATGATGCTCAAACACCTTTGAGCTGCGAGTGCTGTGGGGTGTACTGAGCTGGCAGCCCTGGCTTTGCTGCCTGTCTGCAGTGTCTCAGAGTGTTCCCCAGGTGACTTTCCAAGCCAGCCTTGGAGTTCTCAGCATAAAAGGTCACTCCACCAAGTGACACTGGATGGCCATTGACTTGTCAAGAGTTTTAGTTTGTAAACTCAATCATTCCAGTGATTATAATTAATTCTGGCAGAGCTGCTGTGCATTAGCTAACAAATACCTTTTGTTACTTCCCCCTGTGTTCTGTGCTGTAGAACACTCCAATGTGCTTTATGCAGTACCTGAAATCCACTGCTGGGGAAAAGGAGGCAAAAGAAACCAGTTTTTCCTCCCTCTGTTTTTCCTTGGCATGAAAAAGCCTCAGCAGTCTGCAGGCTTTTTCTTGCTTTATTTCTTAGCTTCTTTTTTAATTCTTCATTTGTGCTCCTGAGTGCTGCAGGTACTTGGCTTTGCTCACTGTAGTCTGGAGACAGAGCCAGTGGGGTAGATTGTTGCAAAAGGCTGACATGTGAACAGAACTCAGAGAAGTTGGGTGTTGGAGCTGCTTTTTTGTGTGACTTTGATGGATTTCCTTTGTGGCATCAGGTGGCATTCAAAATTTTGCTAACTTGTCATTCTCTTTACAGTGCTTCTGACATTTTGGGTTTCTTTTTATCCTGGCCCTGCTTCTGCTAAACAATGTTTTTCCAAATTTTTTGCATTGCAGGGAAATGGATGCTATTTGTGAAGGTTTTATCAGCACCTTTTTGCATGGTTTTACCTAAAAATGGCTCTGGGGACTTGTGCCTCTTTGAAAATTGTCTATTCAGAAAGTAAATGCAATTATCCAGGAAAGGTTTCGGTGTGGGTGTATAGTCCTGCCATTTCAGAATTCTACAGATTGGTTTTATTTTGAGCAATGTGCTGCAATTAAAGAGAACATTGATGGAAATGAAACGTTTGGGAACGTATTCCTTCCATAACTATAGTCTGAAACAGCTGCATGCCACTTTACAGGGACAGGTAGGGAATGTGCCATGTTGGAAACAGCATTGCAGTTCTCCAAAGGAACAAAATGAAAGTAGTGGTGGTGTTAATAATGACTCATGCTTCCACAGCACATTGCATCTGGAGACTGCAAAAGCTGCTTCTGACATACATAGACAGTTCTTGCTTTACCTATGGGTAAAATATAACACCTTTGCAGAGAAATGTGGTGAATATCTCCAAGAGAAGAGCAGAATGTGGGGAGCTGTTCCAGGACCAAGCTCTAAGGTTCACAGCCTATTTTATGACTCAGAGCTGTATGATGAATATTTGATTCCCAGGCTTTTCTAAACAAGGAAATGGGATTTATACTGAGAGTTAGCTGATGAGTTAATTAACATTTGGTTAAAGATACTAGCCAGTCTAGCACCTTTAGCTTTTATTTGGTATTTGTTGCTCTTCCCTCACTTAACCACTAGTAGATAACGTCTCTGAAGTCTAGGTTTATAGTGAGCAAGTTTTCATGGCATGTAAAATGCTATTTCTGGGTTTTTACACCTTTATTTTTTGGTACAATCATTCTGAAATCTATCTTGATTGCAGAGTCTGAAAATAATACCAGTGTTACCTGTGAAGGTGTTCTCTTCCTGTGCAGGGAAGAGGGCTAATAAACCCAACTATAGCTCATCACTGTGTCCTCAAAGCATGTGCATTGGAGGCATGAGAGGCCACTCACCTGTTTGTGTTCTGCAGCACATGTTTGTTCTTCGAGAGCGGCCCGAAACAGTGTTAATAGACCTGATTCAGAGAACAAAGGATGCAGTGAGAGAACTGGACAACCTGCAGTATCGTAAAATGAAGAAGCTCCTCTTCCAGGAGGCCCACAATGGCCCTGCAGTGGAAACACAGGAGGAGGAGGAGGTGAGAAAAATGCTGAATTTCATCACTGAACCACAGAGAATGAACTGTCATTTAAATAACCACAATTCAGATATTGCTGAAACGAAGGGAGGCTGTTTACACACCTGGCTGTAAACACTGTCTCCCTCTTTGTGCTTGGAATAAAGCTACCTCAAGGCACAAACAAGGACAAACAAGGTAGATGCCTAGTGCTGGCAAGAAGCTGTGCCATGTGTTCATGCTTGAACAGTCAGCTTCCAGTCCTGTAAATCCTCGCTTTCTTTGCCTGTTTATGAGGCTTCATGAGGACTCTTTAGCAACTGCAGTTAACCTCTGTTTTAACCATATGTACTGAGAATGTTGTTCTAAATCTAAGGCATTGAGGTTTTTACTTGATTTATTAAAAAAAAAAAAAGGAAAACAGGTCATCAGGGAAATTGATTTCTCTTTTTAAGGAGACTGAATTCCAGTTCTCTTGTACAGAAAAGAGCCTGCAAGGTGCAGGGTCCCAGCTGAGCACTCAGGTGATTCTGGTGTCACAGCAGTTTCTGGTGACATGCTGTGGCTGATACATGATAGAGTTCAGCTTGTTAACAGGCTTGCTGTTGAAAAGAATCTGACATCAGCCAGTTAATCTTGACAGGGCTGACTCTTTCTCTCCTCAGCATCCCACAAGAAAAACGTTTCATGGCAATGCCTGGAGGGTGGAAAGTGCCATGACGTGGCAGAGAGAAATGGAATGAATATTCCATTTGGTAATGTCCACAGGTACCACTGGGATGGGTTTGAATTTTCTTTCTAATTCCTTTCTCCTAGGAACAAGATCATGGTGTGGGCAGGACGGGAACAGTGAACAGTGTTGGAAGTAATCAGTCCATTCCTAGTATGTCTATCAGTGCCAGTAGCCAAAGCAGTAGTGTTAACAGTCTTCCAGATGCCTCGGATGATAAGAGCGAGCTGGATATGATGGAGGGGGACCACACCGTAATGTCAAACAGCTCTGTCATTCATCTAAAGCCGGTAAGCCCTGGATTCTTACTGCAGAACTTCCAAGGTGTAAAGTGGGAGAGAATTTGTTTGGTGTGAAGTCACTTGTTCCCATTCTTCAGTCATTATCTGCAGTTTATATTATTGTGCCGCAAATATATATATATATATATATATGAGTGTGCACTGGAGACTTGGGAAAGTGGCTGTGAAGATGGTTTATTTTTGTTAATTCACTAAAAATTATTTGGCTAATGGAATTGTTTCAAAAGCAGTTTGCTTTATCAGGAGGAGTTGGAATGGGAGGTTGTAAATAGGTTTGTTTGGTGGCTACCCTTAACATGCATAGCACTGCCTTGTGGGACAACAGGATGTGTGACTTCCCCTTTTTACCTCCTTGTTAGATAATTCTTAAAGTCAGGGCCTACAGTAGAAGCTGAAATCAGTTCTGCAGCACCCAGCTTCCCAGCACTTGATTTGAATATTTTGTTAATGAATAAAGTATAGGGAAAAAAATGCAGCAGAAACCACTTCCCTGCTTTCCCTCTGCCAGATGAAGGGTGGGCTGGGGAGTGCCCTCTGAGCTGGGCTGCTCTTGCCAGGGAGGGGTTATCACTCCATTTGCTCAAAGCACTACTGTTTCCATGGCTGATGATAGGTGTGGCTAGAATGTCTTGTTCTTTGCCCAGATATGCAGCAAAGACACAGGTATTTCCTCAGGGAGTTAATTAGTGTATCATATCTAACTAGTAATCACTCTATGATGAATGACAAACTCAAAATAAGAATGTGGAATACACCATGACAAATTTTAAAATTTGCTTTGAGGTATTTCTACAGTGGGTGTAATGAAAATCTTCCTCTGTCTTTCAGAGCTACAAAGATGTTGTTTTTGTCTTCAGACTTGATAAAATCTACTTTATAGCTTTTATGTTTTGTTGCAGTAAACTGTTTAACTCGGCTTTCACTTTTCCATTATTTTTCCTCATTTTCAGCTTTGGTTAGTGATCTTCCTCTTAGTAATAAAAATTCAGTATGAAATTTCTGAAAGCAAAGGTCGTAGATCAGAACTCCTTTTGCAGTATATACCTTCATCAGCAGGAGGATCTTTCAGGGCTGATGAATGTAAAACGCTTTTGTCTTCCTTTCAAATAAAAAGACCAAAATTAAAAATCTTTAGTAACACAGTTTCTCTTTATTCTCTGACATTAATATTTGCTGATAAGGAGGAAGAGAACTACAGAGAAGAGTCGGATCCTCGGACAAGGGCATCAGAGCCCCAGTCTCCTCCCCAAGTATCTCGCCACAAGTCTCATTATCGGAACCGAGAGCACTTTGCTACCATACGCACAGCATCGCTGGTACGTGGAGGGCTGGTCTGGGGAGAGCTCTGCAGGAGGGCATGCTTTGAGCACAGCTCTGTGCAACTTCTCAGAGCTTTCACAATATCACCACAGTATGAGCTATCTTCATTGACTGAGATACTGGCACTGAAATCATTTAGTGTCAGTTAATAAAAGCTTCAGTGAGATACCTGGGCAAATGTAATTTGTGTATATTAAATATTTTAAGTCTCAAATCCAATGTGCTCTGTAGAATATGGGAAACCATTTATAATAATAAGCTGGTTTTTATTTTCATATGCATCTTATGAATATTTGTGGGTGTGTGTATGTATCCACCCTCATTGTATTAGGCTAAAAGGCCGTTATTTAGTACCAGCTTTATAACAATTGTACTGTTTTTCTGCTGGAGCCCATGTGAGCTTATCTCCTACAGCAGAATTGAGTTTTTAATCTGCTCTGCTGCCATTAGGATGTGTGCTTTTCTTTACAACAAAATCATATTTCTTAACTGAATCGTTTTCTTTTGTGGTTTGAAGACTGCTGAAAAGCAGATTAGGCAGCATTAACTTCCTCTGGCCCGATGTGGTTATCTTCCTAGGTGACAAGGCAAATGCAGGAACATGAGCAAGACTCTGAGCTCCGAGAGCAGATGTCTGGCTATAAACGTATGAGAAGGCAGCACCAGAAGCAACTGATGGCATTAGAGAATAAACTGAAGGCAGAGATGGACGAGCACCGCCTCAGGTTGGACAAAGATCTCGAAACTCAGCGTAACAATTTTGCTGCAGAAATGGAAAAGCTAATTAAAAAGCATCAAGCAGCCATGGAAAAAGAGGTAGGAGGTTATGGTTTATCAGACCAACCCATGTTTGTTAATTACATTGAATTGTCCACTTCCCCTCACTGATGCAGAGATGACAGTGTGGACTCTGAGATGTCTTGTTCTCGGGAGCCAAGCAAATTGGTAATTAGAAAAAGGTTAATATCTCACCTCCTTACACTGAGAGGCTATGTAACTAGAGAAAAGGTATGTCCTTCACGGCAGTGGGTTGTACTGAATGTTGGAATCCTGACCTCAGAAAAACCACTGAGGGTTTTCCTCTCTCTTGCCATGTCTGTGCTGTCAATAATTGCCTGCCATTGAGTGTTGTGGAGGCAGATTAGCCTGCGGAGAAATGTGCCAGCAACACTTAAATGTTCACTGTCTAGTTGTGTATGGATATGGGGGGGCTATGCTTTTAAATAATTGATAATGAAGTGGTGCTGCCTACAGCAGCTATTATAGATTTTTGTTCATCTCTGATCTCTCAGTGGAAGGCTGAGGATATAGTTTATCATAAGGTTTTGACTTTTTTAGGCAAGATTAGGTGAACAGTAGGGCTGAGGGAATGTGGCACTGGAGGAGGACTCTGCTGGGTGCCTTGATGGGATGGGGAATGAGGAGAGAGTGAGGACAAGCTCCTCTAACTTGGACTTGTCCAGAGACGTGGTGAATATTGTGGTGACTACCATGAGTTCTGGGTCTTGAGGCTGAAATTGGACATGAGCTATAATCCACTGGGGCTCAGACTGACTTGCTGCTGGATTTGCTGTAGGCTAAAGTGATGGCCAACGAAGAGAAGAAGTTCCAACAGCATATTCAGGCCCAACAGAAAAAAGAATTGAACAGTTTCCTGGAGTCCCAGAAGAGAGAATATAAACTCCGTAAAGAGCAGCTGAAAGAGGTAACTCATCCCCAGTGAGAAATGTGTGATATGGTGTGAGAGTGGTGAGCATGTGAAAATAAAAGTGACACTGCACCACAGATCTTCCACAGGATTGCAGTGAGTTCTGCATTTCATGAGCAGAGTGCTGTGTGTACTATATTCATTTCATATCCTTGACCTTTGAGTAAGAGAATTTATTTTTTTAGTTAGTTGTTGGTAACTATATGTTTATCTTGTGTAAGTACAAACCTCTCCATTGTTTAGTGCTGCTTTTTAGCCAAAAGCATGCAAAGTTGGCAATCCTAAGGAATGAAAAAAGTTTATGAAAGGTCATGAAGATTTTTCTCATACATTGTTGTTGCAGGTAGTGGCCATTCCCTGCAGCAGTTAGTGAAGTTTCTTAATGAATATCACTTAATGATATTCCTGTACAGGAGCAAGAGAACAGAGCAGTAAAGATGATCTGCATTTTTTGTAAGGAAAATACCTTTAAAGCATTATTAATTTTAATGGAGAAAGGTGTGTAATTATTTAATAATCATTGCATTTTAGTGAAAATCAAGATCTCTGTGAAATGCAGAGAAACTGTAGAATCAAACTTCCTGATTCTTTTTTTGGAGTGACTGAAACCGTAAGCGCTATAAATAATTTTTTTGAAAGAACCATTTAATGCTCAACCATCAACTTGTGTGACACAACTTTGGAACTTGCTCCAAAGGGAAATATTCCCAAACATAGGCATTTCCCAGGAGAAAAAAAGGCTAAAGAGCAGCAGAGCCAAGAAAGATCTAACAAAAACTACAGTAGCGTGGGCTCTTTATAATAACATAGAATCTTTTTCTAAGTGGGCAGTAGATCACAGAGCACCGAGAAACACTGATGAAATACAGAGGAGTTCTGTCTCATACTTCAGTTGAAATGTATCACAAGTCTTAATTACTGCATGGGCATCTCTAGTATGCAATTCAAGCAAGCAGAGTCTTTTGCCAAAGATACTTTAGGCTATGTAGTACAAATGTGGAAACTCTTAAGTTTTACCTATGAACTTCTTTACATTGTTTTTGTGAGTTATGGCATCTCAGTGAGCAGCTCTGCCTTGATGAGTTACTGTAAAATGGGTATGTGCTCTGATGAAGCAAGACACAAAAAAATTTTTTATGTGCTTCATGTGGCTGGAGTTCTGTTTGAACCACAGGACGTGAACACTTTCCTTCTCTCAGTCCTTTGGGAGCCTGTAAAAATGTTTACCAGGCAGTATGGCAGTACCTCCAAGGGTTTTAAGTAGCAACCCCTCATTTTGACATTTTCAGCTGATACTGGAAACTGTGGACATAAACCAGTATTTTGGCCAGTGCAAAAAAAAAAAAAAAAAAGCTGTAGTTGAATCTGTTCCACTGTGATTTGTCTCCTGGTACTTCCTTAGTGTTCCTTATATGAAGAGGCTGAGATGGCACCAACCTTTAGAAGAGAGAGTAGAACATAGTTCAGTAATTTATTAGTCAGGTCTGTCCAGTTCATAGCCAAAGAACTTAATGTAACTATTCCACAATTAATCACGTTATGATTATCAGGAGCTGAATGAAAACCAGAGCACTCCAAAGAAGGAGAAGCAGGAGTGGCTCTCTAAGCAGAAGGAGAACATCCAGCATTTCCAGGCAGAAGAAGAGGCCAACTTACTGAGGCGTCAGAGGCAGTACTTGGAGCTGGAGTGTCGCCGCTTCAAGAGACGGATGCTCCTGGGCCGCCATAACCTGGAGCAGGACCTGGTTCGGGAGGTAAGGGAACAGGGAACAGGCAGAGATGAGACCTGGATGCACCTGTGGGAAGTGCATCTCACAGGAGCGCCTGAATTCCGGCTCAAATCATACAGAAATGTTTGTTACCACATCCAAACTGTTTTGGTAGAACAATGGTTGGATGGTTTGCAGTGCCATCTGGTAATCCCTGTGGCATCCCATGTACAGGTTAATGCCCTATTGCAGGAAAATCGTTAGGTCCAAAAAGTCATCAGACACAACAGTTAACAGAAAATGCTTACTGTGAATCCTGTTGAGCATCTAGAACAGGAAGAAGAAAAGTGAAATGAGGAAGGAAAAATTACCGGTGGTGTTGCTGTCTGCTGCTGATAAGACCAAGAAACTCTGTGGTCTGTCCTCAGATGCCTTGGAAAGAGAAATGCCCTTGTGAACAAAGTGAAATGTCACTTTGTCAACGGAAATCCAAGTAAGTACAAAGAACCTAATAATTCCCTCTGTCCTCCTGCTAGGAGCTAAACAAAAGGCAAACACAGAAGGACCTGGAGCACGCCATGCTGCTGCGTCAGCACGAGTCCATGCAGGAGCTGGAGTTCCGCCATCTCAGCACCATCCAGAAGATGCGCTGCGAGCTGATCCGGCTGCAGCACCAGACCGAGCTCACCAACCAACTGGAGTACAACAAGCGCCGCGAGCGAGAGCTGCGCCGCAAGCACGTCATGGAGGTCCGGCAGCAGCCCAAGAGCCTGAAGGTACTAAGGGATGTGGGAGCTCTGAAGGTGCTCAGTGCTGTAGGAGCTCTGAAGGTGCCAAGTGGTGTAGGAGCTCTGAAGGTACTCAAAGGGATGTAGGAACTCCCGTTCGAGCTGGTGGTAGTGGAAAAGTGGTCCATGGAAGAGTGATCCATTACAACTGTTTTACAGTGCAGGCAAAGCCAAGGTGATTTGAAGCTGGTTAACTCGAAGAGCACCATAGTGATGATCAGCATTACAGGGTATTGCAGGCAGGCCACAGCAGCACTAGTCCCTCCTCTTCTTTGAAAAGCTTTTCTCAGCAATGTCCCTTCCTTTCTGAGGTAGTTTTAAATGTATTTAATGTTCACAGTATGCTTTTTTTTCCCCCCTCCTACACCATTTTCTGATCCTTCTCTCCCCCATATACAAAAATAAAATCAGTGTTTCTGTAATGAAGCAGTGTAGTTTAAAAACAAAACCCAAAAGCTTTGTGTTGCTGTGTGCATCAAAACGAACTTCACTCTCAGTCTTGGCTAACTCACCTGGTTAGTGTTTTTATATTAAAGCTGGCATGGTGGCAAGTGGGGAGGGGGAAGAGAGAGACACCAGCCAAGTGCAGTGTCCTCAGGAAGCTCCTGGCACTGACCTTTGCTATTTGTCTCTTCTGGGTTTCTCATGCTGCCCTTGTAGCTCTGGTGGCTGACCAGAATTATGGGGCCTCTGTGATTGAGGCTTTTAGTGTTTTTGTTTAAGCCTTCACTTCATCTGAAGAAGTCCAGTGGTTTATTTTGAAGTGTCTGAGAAGGGTGTATAAGGCCTTTCACAAAGCTGCCTGGTACATTTCCTTTGAGGAGGCAGACTTCTTCTCTCCACCCAGTGTTCAGCTGTGCCAGTAACAAAATGAGTGTATGGCATACTGAGCATGGGGTTTCTTTGTTGTTCTACATCTTTCCTCTTCTTGATATTTTCCATCTGACTTAGTTTTCACCACCTGCAAGTTATATTCTTACAAAGAAAATAATCAACTTGAAAACACAACTTCAGAAAAGAAAAAATGATACCTGATTTGTCAATATTAGAATAATATTAAATAGTGAAAACCTGGCTTGTGTGAGAACAAGGGACCATCTGATCACTGTTGAGAATCTCCAAGGATATAGTGTATAAATAGCAGATGACTTCACAGGGAAGCTGTGCTGCACTCTGAGCTGAATAAAACTGAAGCAGCTGTATTAGGTTGATCCTTCTGAGATTAGCATGAATGAGTTCTGCCTCCCCAAGGTGATGTGGTGCAAACACGAGTGGGCAGCATGTCCATTCTCCTTTCCTGGCAGCAGGATCTGTGGTACTTCTGTGCTGCAGGGGCTTGGCTGACCTCACAGCTTTGCAGACTCTGCAACCCCTGCCCTTTTCCAGGGAGGACAGGGCTGGAGTGTTTTGCAGGGAGCATGGAAAGCTTGCACTTCGCTTTGCATGGCTGTTCTGTGATTAGTGAAGGATTTCAGGCTTGAGCTGTCAATCCTGCACCTTTGCAAACAGGCAGTGCTAACAGCAGAGCCCTGGACAACCGTTGGGTTTGTAGCACAATCCCCTCTTTATCGAGGCTGTTCTCTAGCATTAACTCCTTCTTCTGCCTCTGACTAATGCAGGCAAGTATTCTTAATTGAATAGATAATTTGACCATTTGTTCAGTTTCTCTCCCCAGCAACGTTTTCCCTCAAGGGCACATTTCAGGCTTTCCCTTTGTTATTTAGTGAGGCCCTTTGTCCTGGAAGCAGGTTTTTAACGGTCAGTGTCTGTTCTATGACAGCACCAGAAGGACCCATAACTAGAATTCACCCTTCAGTGAAAACGGCTGTTATTATTTCAAGTGTGTTAATTGTGATGCAAATACCCTCTTGCTGGTATTTCACAATACTAGGTCAAAATGATCTTGTCAGAAGTCTGACTGGAAATCTTACCCCTCCCTTCTGTTTCCTGTTGTTAAAGCCTTTGGATTGGGAGCCTGTAAACAGTCTGGTGTCCAAGCAAGACTTCACAAAAAATGAGGACAAAATAGGTTGATAGTGTTTTGCTGTGACCAGGTCCCTGATGGGAATGTGTAACCTGCTGACACTTCCCTTAAGGGCAGTGAGAAACAACCTTAAAGGTTTCCTGGAAGGAAATAACTTTCTGTGAAATTTAGAAAGGTTAAAAGTGATGCATTCCTCTTCATGAGACATGTTTTGATTTGAATGAAACCCATCTTTGTCCTGTTCTCTGCATCAGGTTAGCAAAGTGTTATTGTTGTTTTATGCAGCGAAGTGTTCTTGGGCTGAGGGTGTTGTTTGATCCCACTGCACCTTTGGAGGTGGCTGCAAGTTCTGTGCTTATCACCTGCCCTGCTGAGCCCTGAGTTGGTGCCAGGAGCAGGCAGTGGAGGGGCTGATTTGGCCATGCACAGAGATCTGATCTGCCTCACTGGTTCACATCCCAGAGCTCTTCCAACTTACTCAAACAGGAGTCTGGTCCTGCGCTCTGTTTGTGCCTCTAGTGCTTCAGTATTTGGCGTGGTGCCTAACAATGGGAAGGCCCTCATGTCTGATTTTAGTGATTCTTGTTTATTTATTTATTTGTTTATTCTTACCATGGTGAACTTGACCATCAATTAACCATCATCACTCATCACCTCTGGGTTTTGCTTTGTTAGTAGTATCCCTGCCAGCCATCCCATAGAAGGATACAGAGAACTCCAGAACACCCTCCTTTTCAGGATCTTGAAACACTTAGTGCATGTTAAACTTCACAGGCTGCTCTGAAGGCAGGTAAAAGAAAAAAATAATTTCTTCAAGGTCCTACAGCAAAGCTGGATTCCAATACCTTTTCCAGGATTGGTGTCCCCCAGCCCTATGTGCAATCACAGCTATGTCTCTAAACAGTACAGAGAAGTTAGCAAGTGCAAAGGGAGGAAAACTCCATTTCCAGTAAGTCTCCACTGGGACTGGGGAATTGTTTTGTTTGCTAGACCAACACAATACTACTGTTTTGTGGTGTACATTTTAAAGCATCTAGTCTTCTTTGGGTTTCTTTATGAAAACCAGGCTCATAATATCAAGGGTTAGAATACATCTTATATTCATCAAACCCTCAATGGAAAAAGCATTGCTCTTTTTTCCTGTCCTTTCCCATGCACCAGATCTGCTTCTTTTCATAACATTAAGTGCTGTTCATATATATGTGCCATACAAGCACAGTCGTGTATGTATGGCTTTTGGTGCTAATAAATATTAGTCCTGTCCCTCAAGAACTTTTCTTGAAAAGCAGCACCCAAGACTGGATTCAGTCCAGTGACAAATGTGAGGCTCTTTGTGCAGAGACAGCTGTATTTAGGCTGGAGCTTTGTTATAAAAGTGTCTGTATTGTAATTGTTTTGCACAGTAGCAGTGTCAAAGCAGCTGCAGCAATAGTCATTGCCTCTTGTGTATTTTGCTTCCCTCCTTGCACTGTAGATGTTAATATACATTTGTGGATTCTTGAACTCATATCCTTAATGTAATCCTAAATATCCATTTGAATGGATATTTCGCTCATTTGAAACATGCTGGTTTTTTCTTTGTGTCCCCTCCATCTTTCCAGTCAAAAGAACTACAGATAAAGAAGCAGTTTCAGGATACATGCAAGATCCAAACCAGACAGTACAAAGCACTGAGAAACCATCTGCTGGAGACCACGCCAAAGAGTGAACATAAAGCTGTCCTCAAACGGCTCAAGGAGGAGCAGACCCGGAAGCTGGCTATCCTGGCTGAGCAGTATGATCACAGCATTAATGAAATGCTCTCTACACAAGCTGTGAGTCGCCTCTGAGGGACCCAGGGTTCCTCAGCCAAAGAGGGATGTTTGCATTTGAACCGCTCTGTATCCTGACAGCAGGCTCTCTGCTTCCTTGCTGCACACGCCATTCCCTGCACAGTCCTTCCTCTGTGTTTAGAAAGCAGAGTTCAAACCCAGAGGAAAGACCTACCACCCCCTCCAGGCAGGCTGAAGCTGAAGCTGCTGTTGTAGAGCTGCAAAGTGATGCATCTGTGTGACCAGTGGACTGCTTTTGCATGAAATGTGGCAACATAAACATCCCTGTTAGAGCATCATTACATAGTGTGCAACTGGCTGTCTTAACTCATTTAGATTTTGATTTGTTGATGATACCAACCCAAGCATGTGCCCCCGGTGGAAGATGCTCATTGAGTCATGGAGGAGTCCACAGTTTTGACTGTAAACCTTGAGGTCAAAGTGTTGTGAAACTTCTGTGATTCCTCATTAAGAGATTCCTTCTTTAAGGAATGACCACATGAGCAATGCTTCAAATCCTTGCTACAGCTTAATGTGCACTTTTCTTTGCAATTCTTGCATATTGCATCCTGCTCACATCACTTTGTACACAAATTTAACACTGTGAGGCAGGGTAGCTGGCTTCTTTTATGATGGGAAGGTTAAAAGTTCACTATCATGTTGCTTTTAGGTTTATTTCTTTATATCCTTGTACCCAAAGTCCTGCATTGGCAGGGCTCTGGACTTAAGTCTCCTGGGTAGAGGTAATTGGTTAATCCAGTTGAATAAAGCAAGACAGCTTCTCTTTGCCTCTAGCAAAAGGAGAGCTGAGGATGTTTGCACCTCCAGCAGTCTGGTCTCTGCAGTGTGGATCGTGGTTCCTGAGGCGCCACTGCTCATCAGCATCACTTGCATCAGTGCTGTGGGCTCACTGTCACCAGTCTTTGTCACTATAGGTCCTCTGTTCAGCCAAGCCAAGTACAATAGAGACCAATTGTATTGCTAAGAAAACAATGTCCCAGCCCACTCTCCCCCTCCCCGCGGTCCCCCCTGGAGTGTCAGCAGTGGTTACCCCATGGTGAAACGTCTCTATTGTCTCTCTTTCCCAGCTGCGTTTGGATGAGGCACAGGAAGCAGAGTGCCAGGTTTTGAAGATGCAGCTGCAGCAAGAATTGGAGCTGCTGAATGCATATCAGAGTAAAATCAAGATGCAGGCAGAAGCCCAGCATGATCGGGAGCTGCGTGATCTGGAGCAGAGGGTGTCCCTCCGCCGAGCCCTCCTGGAGCAGAAGGTAAAGTGGGCATGTGAGCATCCTAAGCACACTCCATATTTCAGATCTTAAATTCCACTTATCAGTGAAAGATAAACTGCTCTTACTTCGCTGTATATAGTAACACAGATCATTTGGGTGTTTGTCTCTCTGGGGTTGAAAGCTCAGTAATACACAGACTAAACTTTCTGCCAGCTCAGGCCTCCTGTGTGAGCAGCTTCTGGCTGGGATAGAGCTGCCTGAAGTGTGCCAGAGGGGGATGTGCCTCTCTGGGCAGAAGGGAGAGAGAACTGTACTCTCTGTCTCTGAGCTGGAGATTGGCTTCCCTGGCCTCTCAGAGAGCAGACAGTAACGATCTAAGGCTGGGGGCTGCAGTGTCCCTATGGGTCTTCTGAGCAAACTCAAATAGCCAGAGCCACAGGTGTGGTGCATCTGCTGCTCCTCAGGTCTCAGCTTGTAGTTGGCTACAGGTGCTTCTTGTTAAAGTGTATTCAGGTGCCTCTTGTTAAAGTTTGCTTCAGGTGCAGTGCTAGGTGTGTGTGTAGAATTGTGAGTGGCCTACACAGACCAAGGGAAGGGAAATGCACCAAAACTGGTGAGAAGAAATAAACTGTCAGCCTTTCTCCTGGAGTTCTTTTCCCTTTGAACTTGCCCTATAATTGTCAGCCATTGCCATTCACACATTTCCCAATTTTGTTCATCAGTATGTAATAAATTAGGGCGATTACTCTGTGGCCTCTTTACACTGAAATTCTTCTAGGGGCTAATGGATGGTTGCTGGGATAGTCCTCAGAGCACTGCTCCACCTCATGGCCAGCGGAGGGAGCACCCCCGGGGAGGCAGCACAGTCCTGCTGGGCTGGGCTTTGGTCTCTGCAAGGAGGCAGTTGCTCTCAGAAAATAGATGAATCTGTGAAAGCAGAGTTCCTGTGTGTCATTCGTGTGCAGTAGCTGTCTTTAGACACCACTGCTAGTTATTTTGGTCCCAGCTCCCGTCACAGCCTGGCATGAGTATGGATTTATCTGGAGGTGCATTGCCCTCTGGTGGCATGAGCAGCTTGGGGAGGAAGTGCCACAGTGAGCCAGTGCTCCCTGCTCTGTGGGAGCAGCATATATTGCAGATAGTGTTAGAAGCTGCAGTGAAGCCAGCGACTCAAAGAAACCCACATCAACCAATAATGTTGTAGAAGTCTTCCATTGTGTACCAGGATTGAAGTCTCTGTGCATGGAAAACCCCTGTGGAGGATTTGGCATCAGTAATGGGGATAGGAAGCCTAACAATACTATTTCACAGAGAGAAAAAGCAGATAAAAATATCACCTAGCGTAATTTTTCGTTTTGTGTCCCTGTATTGCCTTAGAATAGCAAAAAAATGGATGGTGCTTCAGCTTTCATAGGTTCCTGTAGCAATATGTGCAGTCTTGGCACCTGAAAATCACAGGTCATGCACCAGCAGGGAGACCTTGGTGGGGTTCCAGTCACTTGGCAGTGACTCAAGGGCAAACATGCGGGTCCAGAGGCAGACACATCATTCTTTTGCAGGGGTATTTTTTGGGAGGAGAGGTGATGTTCTGTTTTTGTTAGAACTAAGAGTTGTGAGTTTTCTGGTGTGGGTCCCTCAGCGATGTCACCTGGTGTTTGCTGGCATGTGCTAACTGAAGCTGGCAGCCAGAGAAAGGGCAGGTATGTGCGCAAGATGAATGTCTGCATTTATATGCACAAATAAATGTGTAGCCTGTGGCAAAGTCAGTCCCTGGTGTTCAATAATAAACCAGATTCCAGAAGTTAGTGCATGCATAGAAATCTGCTTCTTTTTCAGCAGGCTGCCTTGACTTTTGGTGGTGCCCATCACCATAACTCACCAGAGCATGTGTGTCATGTCCAACCCTGGAGTAAGGAGGGAGTAGCCAAGCCCCATTGATGTGAAATGTTGTTTGTATTGCACCAGCAATGGGCATGTCCCAAGAGTGTCTTTAAAAGAGTTCAGATTTAGTCATTTCCTTCCCACATGCCTCAGACACTTCATTTTCAGAGTGGTTTGAGTGATGTCACTTTAACAAAGTGTCAGGCCTTTCAGTGAAGTTCAGTTGCACCAAGTCCTGTGTGTTACACTGTCACTGAGACTGAAAATGGTGACATGCTGAAGACAGTGAGAAAGGAGGATTCTACTTAGACAGCAGGACAGGAAAAAAACAAGCAGAGCATTTTAAAGAGGTAATGTTAGAGAAGGCACCTTCTCCCTCCACTGCCTTTGTGGCTTTCAGCAGGAATAGTGAGCAGGGCTGCTCAGTGCACAGTCTGTCACTCACCTAGAGTAACAGGCAAGTGGAGAAGGAGTTTCTGAAAGCCCCAAATGGCTCAGGAGATGACTCATGCTGGAGCAGATTGTTTCCTCAATTCCAGATGAAATTGCTTTGCATATTCCCTGACTCAGGCAAGAGAGTGCTTACAAGTACAAGGCTCTGGCTGGTGCCTTCAGCACAGACCCAGATAACACCTCTTGGCCATGTTGCTGCTGACAGCAGGGAGATGCCAGTGAGCTGTGCTGAAAGTCTTGGCTCCTGCTTTTTCCCTATTTGGTCTTTTTCACTGAGGCCAAAAGAAGCTTTTTCAGTGCTGGCAAGAAGATAATGGGTTTTGGTTCTCCACCTGACTGCAAAGATTTCAATAAGAAAGGCTTTCATCCCTGTCTGATGGGTGTCAGGAGGCCGTAGTCCTGTGTTTTCAGTACTTATAGTGCTGATCCCAGTGCCCCTACCAAAGTAGTCTTGGAAGCCAATTTGGAACAGTCAAATGGAGGAGAAATTGGAATTGCCAGCTTGCATATCATCTGGCTAATAATCTGCCACACAAGTCAAACGGCACTGCCTATGTCCTTCAGCCACACACCCGGGAAAAAGTATCAGGGCAGTGAAATATGAGAAAACCAAATTAGGAAAGGGGTAGATAGGAGGTGATAAATACATGAGCTAAGAAAATCTGGCCAGTGAACATTAGAGAGGAAGCTGAATGTGGGCTTGTGCATTGAATCCTAGAGAAAACAGCAGTCATCATCATAATCATCATTAGATTCAGCTACAAACAGTGAAGGTCACCATAAGCTGTGTTGGCAGGCTGTACCTGAAGGTGCTTTCCCAGTAGGCATGTATGGAAGCTGTAGACTTTGCTGTATCTCAGAAGATTAATCTATGTCAAGCTGCTGGTATCAGTGCAGACTTCAGATTTGCATCCCTCGTATTTCATGTATTCACCAGGGAACAGGGACTAACACCCTCCAACTGGTGTTCACCATGCTTTGGGCTGTATGGATCTTTGAGGCTTAACCCTTAAAAAATTCCCTTTTGTATTCAGAACAGACTGCATGTCCACGGATATCTGACCTAGAGCCAGTTTCCTGCACAAATGCAGGAAAAAGCCCCTCAGTAGCTGTTAGAGGTCCTCCAGAGGCTGTGCCAGTCCTACTGCTACAGACTGTCTCTTTTTTTCCTTCCTAGATTGAGGAGGAGATGCTGGCATTGCAGAACGAGCGCACCGAGCGGATACGAAGCCTGCTGGAGCGCCAAGCTCGCGAGATCGAAGCCTTTGACTCAGAAAGCATGAGGCTAGGTTTTAGTAATATGGTTCTTTCTAATCTCTCCCCCGAGGCGTTCAGCCACAGCTACCCGGGAGCTTCTGGCTGGTCCCACAATCCTACTGGGGGTGCAGGACCTCACTGGGGTCATCCCATGGGTGGCCCACCACAAGCTTGGGGCCATCCAATGCAAGGTGGACCTCAGCCATGGGGTCACCCCTCGGGGCCCATGCAGGGGGTACCTCGAAGTAGTGCTATAGGGGTCCGCAACAGCCCCCAGGCTCTGAGGCGGACAGCTTCTGGGGGACGGACGGAGCAGGGCATGAGCAGGAGCACAAGTGTTACTTCACAAATATCCAATGGTTCACACATGTCTTATACATAACTTAAACAATAACTGAGGGTGGCAATTCCACTGGAGCTGTCTGCCAACAGAAACTGCCTACAGACACCAGCCCAGCAGCCTCCTCAGTGCGGTGCTGACGTGTGGAAGCTGGGTGCACATGGAATATTGTATTCATTTTGTAAAGCATTACGTTTTGTGTTTACTAACTGGGATGTCATAGTATTTGGCTGCAGGGTTTTGGGGGGTGGTTTTTGGTTTTTTGTTTCGTTGTTGGTTTTTTTGTTTTGGTTTTGTTTTTTTGGTTTTTTTTACTGTTTTGGAGGGGTCTTGGGAGGGCATCTGAGAAATATATGCAATTAGTCAGAAGAGTTGGCTGGTGGTCATCACACTGACAGGACAGAAGGGCCTCAGGCTGCCCTCATCATGCCATCCATGTAGGAAGTCTGAGGGAGAATGGAGACCTCTTCCCATGTCCATGAATTTCGATCTGCCACTCTGCAAAAACCAGGCAAGCTGCCTTTAAACCAACATCCAGGGGAGGAACAGCTGGATCTTCTGTTCCATTTTTATTTGTCATTAAATTGGATAAATTTCTGGGGTATTACCTCTGCCAAGAGGCATTTTCAAAGAGTTGTAGGTGAGGAAGAAGGTGAGAAGAGAGGCCAAGAGACACCAGGGCTCAACAGGGCCCTTCTACCCGAGTGCGCGCTCCGTGTCGTGTAAGAAGTGACGTTCTGTCAGGAGGCACTGGTCAGCTTCCCAAGAACTCTGTAGGTAAACCTGTCTGGGGGAACAGGCTAGGAATGCTTGAAATGGTCTGTCTGCTTTGGCACTCCCTGACTGTGCTGCTGGTAGCTCAGATGAGGTTGGGCAGAGGAGCGTAAGTAATGCACTTGTACAGCTAATACTGTGACATCTCATTTTAGCTAAGCATCAGAATAATTCTTGGAGCCCAGCGTAGTCCTTTTTGCTCCATTCAGAAATGTTTAGACTTTCAGCCAATCAGTCTCAAATGCCAGAGGTGTTTTGAAGGATGCCATAGTCACAAAATGCCATTGATCGGGTTTTTCATTATTACACTACATCCACCAATTTATTACCTTTTTGGCTTGTTGCAATTTCCTGTTTACATGTAGCGTGTAGCCAACTGTTGAAATGTTTAGTTGCCATGGTGTACCAGGAGGAGCTGAGCCAATGACTCTTTCCCAGCTGATGACTAACCCACATCACCACTGTAGATCTTGCTGCATGTGAGGCTCCTTTTTTATTATTTTCATTGCTGCAATACTTCACAACTTTTACAGTCCCTAGAGATGCTGTGATATTTCGGCAGCGTATCACACCATGTGAGAAGGCACTACTTCCAGAGGGCTCATTGGAGCTGCTGTACTACTGAAAGGAAACAAAGGAGGTTGTGAAATCCATACAGTGATAAAAGGTCAGGGAGTCTTATAACTGAATGACTTTGTTGGCATCGTATCATCCCTTAGTGCTGGGAACCAGAGATGCCCCCATGCTCTCGTGCCACTGCCAGGATGGTCTCGGTCAGCCAGGACTGTGGGAAGAGCAGGTAGATGAAGTTTGGTTTGAGGCAAAGGTTTCCATCTTGGGGACTGACCAGCCAGGGTTCTTTGTAAATGTTTTTCCTTGCACACTAATCATCTTGAAGAAAACACTAGCTGCTAACTCTAGGATTTGCCTTTAATATGTTTATAGGGCTCAAAAGCGAGGTTTTCCGAATGTGTTTGTCCACGTGACATATTTATATAGTAAATAGTGTCTCGCTGCTGTTCAGTACTCAACAGGGCAGCGTTCTTTCGTTAGCTAAATTAACATCCACTCCCAACCCTCAACTCTCTGCCAGTGTCTGGTGAATGCAGCTGGGATTTCTAGCATTGTGATGTAGCGTATCACTCTAATTGAAGATGGAAACTCCACCAAAACATGTTTGAGCAGCCCCTTTATAAGGAGTTTTGTTGTACTAACAGTTGACAGAAGCCTGGGAGGAGGTGTGGGGGCCCATGGAGGTGCCTCTGGATGCTCCTGGGGGCAAGTGGTGACTGTGAATTGTCCTGTCCTTTCCTCTGCTATGTTTTTATGTGGAATTGGATGTTTTGGGGTCACTCTTTTGCATTGCAGTGTTGTTGAAATGAAGCAAAACTCGTTTAGGAAAGGTACCTGTGTTTTCCTAGGTTTGGAAGGAGAGACAAAACCAAAATGAAAGGCCAGAATTGTATTGGGGTTCACTGTGTGATTGTGGAGGGTGTGCCCAGAGCATGGTGCTAACACAGCATTTTGAGTTCAACTCCTCTATCCCAAACAGCAGCAGCTACAGTGGGGACAGGCTATACCTGCAAGTTCAGTGGGTTCATTCTTCTGCTTCTGTTATGGTTTGAATTTGGTCAAAGTCTCTGGCTTAAATTGAGCTACTTCAACAGAATTCTCTCAACACATCTATTTGTGTAATGTCAAGCATGACTGAATGCTGAATCCAAATGATGGCTATCCCATATTGGCTTTTTTTGTATTCAAAAAGAATTGTGTAGTAACCATTTTTACATGTATATCATGTGCAGACCTGGACTATTCCAACAAGTTAATATTTTAATTAAAATAGTTTGCAAAAACTGATTCAGATCAACTGGTCTAAATGTGTGTGTCCCTGTGTGTACGTGGGGGAAGAAGAGCTGTCCCAAAACTGCCTGATCTCGAGAGGAAGCACCTCATTACACAGCTGTAGCCAGAGGAACTCAGGGTCAGGCTGTGCCTTGGAGGTATTTGAGGAGGCCTTTGGTGTTGAGAATTTTAATGTATCTCAGGTTTATTTCTGAGATACATGAACAACTGTGCACGAGAGAGATGCAAACACTCTCTGAATCAGTTTGCAAACTCTTATTTTTAAAAGTAAAGCGTTTTTAAAAGTAAGGCAAATTGCTCCATGTTGTGCTCATTGCAGTCATGCCCTTAGTTTTAAAATTACTGTAATCTGTAAATTGTGGAAACTACTCCAGTACCTCAGCAAATATGTTCTCTTGCATTTCTTATGTTCATATTTAACACTGGGGAACTCTTCTATGTGGACTACTTGCAAACTTTATTGCGGTATTTCTAAATATCCAGCTTGACCCCTGAAATCTCTTTTCTGTGGTTATTTTTCTCTCCCCTCTGCAAAGACCTGAAGTTCTGGTGTAGCTTAGCCCAGAGATGGAAAAAAAAACAGAGTAGCCAGCATTTTTACCTCTTTCTGATTCAAATTTCCTTTGATTTTATTTAAAATCAGTGAAAAGGACCACATTTTCCTTGTTTTCCGTGGTCCCAGGGAGCCAGCAGCCACCTCTCCCTTCCATGTTGAACATTAAGTGCTTTCTTCCTTGGATACAGCACTGAAATGGAGGCCACAGCTCTGTTTCACCTGCATTCCCTCCAAGCCTGTGAACTTCAAAGAGGTTGAACAACTAAATACATGGTGTGATACCAAACTTTCCACAGAAAAATTTCCCTGCAGCCATTACTTGCCTGGCTTGGGGCCAGGCTGGCATCGCTCTGTGTCCCACCCAGCCCTCCTGCGCCGGAAGAAACGGGCACTGCACACTCGCTGTGACCTGCATGGGGGGTGCAGCCAGGGCACTCCTGGGGCTGTGCTGTTGTTTAAACCCCCAGGACCCCTCGCCTCCAGGCTCCCAGCCCCTCGACCCTGCTTACGTGCCATTTCTTGAGAGGCAATAAATCCTATTGTACCACTGTCTACCATTACTCTGTTGAATACGCACATCTCTCTGGATATATATATGGTATCTCATTTGTATATATTTATATACTCTGTATGTACGTGTGTGTGGGTATAGGTGCACACACACCTCATGCTGTGCATTTCTGTCAGGGCACTTCAGTTCTGCTGTTCTTTAGCGCTCCTGATTGTGAGCAAAAGCAACCCCTCAGCAGGGCTCTCGGGGCGAGGGCACAGACGTGGCGCAGGCTGTGCTAGGGCTGAACCCTCGCTGAAGTGCAGCCCTGGTAATTGCAGCTTGCTTTTTCTGGGGCATGAGAGGGGTAGGTAGCTGCTGCGGGTGTGCTTTGAAGGAGACAAGGGAGCTTCCTGAGGGTACCAGAAAGTCACAAGGCAGCAGAGAAGCAAACAAGATGGTTTAGCGATAGGCAAGCAGTGGAGGCAATGTAGGGATCTGCTGGGGAGGCGGCGAGTGGGCCGGTGAAGTGCTCAGCAGGCTGAGCTCAGAGTCCCCAGCTGCGTCTCGCTACGAAAGATCACAAGCCCGGCACGGTCTTGGCTCGCTGCACCGGCACTGGCTTTTGGCATTCCTGAGGTGGAGCCGCCGCTAGCTCTGAACACTGGCTGCCTTGGCGTGTGTCTGATACCTGGTGGTTCTTAGGTTGTGTGGAGGGGCAAAAGAGAAGCTAAATTGGAAGATTTTAAGTACACATGTGTGTACCTGGGGACTTAGGGTCTATACATCCATATATACACACAGAGATGCTCATGGTCCATTCTTTACTCTGCTTAGGCCCTGTGTGCTCCGTCACTCAAGTACAGCCAGCAGTGGACAGCCTATTCGTCTCCTGGGTGCTTGCTCTGCAGTTCTAGTAAATCTTGCCCTGGTCTTTCTCGTAGTAGAGGGGCAAGTGCCATGCTGGACACCACCAGCTCCTCAAGCTGTGAAGACCCTTCTGACCTTCTCCTTTGTCCTCTCCAGACCCCATCTTAGGGAGGCATTTGACAGTTCAGGGGATAAGCGATTCTTGCATGTGTCAGGTCATGCATTTCCCCCAAGGACACCCTGCCAGCTCAGCAGAATGGCAACCCTGGGCTCTCTTTGTGCTACCAGAGAATTCAGAGGGAATATTCTCCCTGTCCCTTTTGGAAGGTCTCTTGCAAGTTTTTTTAGGAGAGACTCAGGTTTGGTTGGGTCATTCTTACCCTTTCCCAAGGAGTAGTGTTGTCTTTACCTGTGCTCCTGCCTGTAGGTTGTTCCCATCACAGTGCTGGCCTGCAGAGAGGCCAGAGCCACGTGCCAAGGACAGAGGAGCAGTGGATACCTAGGCAGGGATGCTGGTCACTGTCCCTCTGCTGTGGCTGTTTGAGTTTGCACTTTTACAAATCGATTGAGCCGAAGTCTTTTGATGACTGTATGTCAGGCGCTTTGGAGGGTTGGGGCTTGCTGTTTACAGCCAGAAAATTAGAAAACCCGATAGATCTAGTGGTTTTAGTAAACATCACCCCACCAGGGAGCTGTGGTAGCAGATAAGCCAGGTTCCTGTTGCACAATGAAGTTCAGCCAACTGGGGCTCTGATGCTGCCTGCGACATCCCTGCCTCCTCCTCTGAGGGAAGGAGAGCCCTTTGTCAGCTAGGGAGGGACTTAGTAAATCGGATTTGCCAGCAGACAAGCACCTTAACCACTGAGCTGTGGGTCTCGATACTTGCACTTCACCTGAAGGCTCCCTGGTGGGGAGAAGGCAGTTTGGTTCATGACCATTAGCTCTGCACCTGCCTGGCATCCTCAAAACACCCTTAAGCCATGTCCTAGGGAAAATAAGACCCCAATATCAGCTCCCACTCTCTTTGCTTTCTCTGAGTGCACACAGTGAGACCAGGAACCAGGAGGGCCGAGCCTTGCCCCCAGAGATGTGAACAAACCCTGGGGGGAAACTTCTCCCCACCTCACCCCTCCGGCCCCCTGCCCCACTCCCCACCCTTGAGTACGGGTACCTCAGAACATGCACAGTTTGAATTTTCACTGACAATTAGTTTAATTATTGTCAGTGAAAAGAATTGTAATTATCTGTAAATATGTAGTTAACAAATTGACCTAGTTTCTGTATTTTTTAAGTTTTTGTACTAAAATTTATAGATACAGTGTGTGCCAGCTAGCAAAAAGCTACTGTAATTGCCAGTCGTAGTTCAGCATGCACCTAATCCCTGAGACTTGTCCAGTGATGCTGTAAGGAATTTGTGCTTAAATATTGCAAGCTGGGGAGGCAAACAGCCACTGGCCTGGGGCTTTTGGCTTCCAGCCTCTGGCTGGGTTTTCCCTGATGGCTGTGTGGAATCTCCTTCCCTTGGGCGTCCTGTACCGCACGGAGGGCAGTGCGAGGGACAGAGCGGTGGCTTCGAGCTTGCTCTGGAGCTGAACTCAATGGGAACCAAGTTCAGGTTCTTTGCTGCAGTTTAATACCGGCTTGTGACTATGTTTTTCAATCTCTCTAGAAATGATCTGTTTTTCCCCTTCCAACTGTTTTTGTCTTAAGCCCGAGTTCATCTAAATCTACTGGAGGAAAAAAACAAAAACCAGCAAAACAAAAAAAGACTTTGATTTGAGGTCGTTGCCTGCTTTTAGTGCCAGGATCACACATTTCTATGGCAACTCTGAGCTCAGCAGAGTGCAGAAATCAGCGCAGGGTTGTTGACAAGCTGAAGTCGGCGGCCACAGCCTCTGCACGGCTCCGGCAGAGCCCGACTGTGCCTGGTTGCAGCTGCCAAGGGCGAGTTTGGGGGTGCAGTGTGGTGGCTTGTGGGGGTCCCAGTGTCCCTGCCCCACTGCAGCTGGCTTGCCCTGCAAGACCTGCTGCTGAGCGAGGGGTGGGCTCCTAGGAATGGTCAGGATCTGTGCTCCGTGTCCTGTGGCAGAGGCAAGCCTGTGAGTCAGTGGCTGTGCTGAGCATCCCGGGAAGCTGCGAGCAGAGGAGTCTGAGCGCCGGTGAGGCCGTGCTCTCCGGGTCTGGTTGTCCTGGAGGTTGTAGGGAATGGGAGCTTGTAAGGATTCAAGGATCAGAGAAGGAGAGGCAGACGTGCGCATACGGGTTTGGCTTGTGGCAAGCAAACCACCCGCTTCCTTTCTTCAGCTTTTCTTCCCTCCTAACCCCCTGCAGCTCTTCCCCCTGCTTTGCTTGGAACAGGAACATTTTTTTTACCTGCCTAGAGACAGCTAAAAGACTGTGGGGGGGGGGGCAGCCCTGATGTAAATAATTAACGTTGCAAAGTGAAGTGTGTATAACATAAAAGGCTACAGCCCTTTGGTGACTTGTAAATGCTTTGAGAAGGTTGTGGTATGACGTGGAGGGGCCAAGCGACCTGCCCGGCCCCGCAGCCATCGCTGCCCCACCGCCACCGCGGGGCCGGGGGGTCGGGACAGGATGGGGGGACACCCCGGGCCCCTCGGCCGTGGGACCCCCCCCTCGGTGTAGTGGATGGGAGGGTAGCGTAACGTGTGTAATACGGATAGGAGAAGCTGTGTGAGGTGTGTATAGTGTATATTTTTTAAAAATAGCTTGCTTGTGTTGTGAAGATTTTAAAGACAAACTTGAGAATTCTAGCCTAACTATTAACACAAGTTTAACATCAGTTACCCCACTGGGTTCAGAGCCTCTTGAATGTATATTCCTTTTTGTAACCTAAATGACCTATTCTTCTACCAGTCAGCCAGACATCCTATTTATATTTTTAATTTTATATATTACTTTCCATTTGTTTTCATTATTTCCAGCATGTTTCTGGGTTTGGGTTTTTTGTTTGTTTGGGGGGAGTTGTTTCTTTTTGCACAAGAATTGTGTGAAGTCAAGGAAATGTTAACTCAAACCTGGTATTTTCCAACCTGTTCCCCCTCCCCTTCCTCTCCTCCACCCGTTGTGGTTTTTTTTTTCTTTCTTCCGCCAACAGTTTGGGATTTTTCTGGGCTGGGATGCAGCGGGTGGGAGGAGGGGATGGCTCTTTTCCATTTGCAGCTTTTGTGCAAATGCCAGGTCTTCTTGCCAGTCAACTAAAAAAATGCTTCACTTGCTGGTTGCTTTAAAAAGGAAAAAAAAATTTAAATAAAAAACAAAAATGTAACCTTATCAGTGCGATGTAGACCCCGGCGGGAGGAGGGGAAGTGCACACCTGTAGCCACACACCTCTGGCTTTGGCTGCAAAACAAAAGCAAACCTTTCCTGGTGAGGAGGTGAGCACAGGGCAGCTGCTGCCCGACCCCGTGGAGGGTTTGCCGGGCACGAGCTCCGTGTGCGGCCGGGCTCGGAACCGTGCCGGGAGCGCCGTGCCTTGGGCTTGCTCTTCCCCCTCGGCGACCGCCTGCTCATGTGCACAAACCCAAGAGCTGCCTGCTGATGACAGCAAAGCTGTTGCTGCTTTTCCTCTCCTCCTCCTCCTCCTCCTCTTCGTCCTCTCCCCCTCCCCAAGGAGGTCCAGCTCCCCAGCAAGAGCTCACCCAGCGCCCGGCCCCAGCGCCATGGCCGTTTGCTCTGGGGCATCATCCAGGTATGGGCAAGCCCGGCCGGCGCCGTGCTGTGCCACAGAGCATTAGATAGAAAAAAACACACACATATCTGCTGTTTTACTATGAACACTGGTCTGAGGTTTCCAGGCTCAGCACCACGGTGATGGGCCACGAAGGATTTAACCAGGGGAATTAAACTCCTTCTTGCTTCCGTGTCTGGTAGCACCAGCTGGTATGAGTGAATCTACAGGTGTGCGTTTTCCTTCTTGTAGAAAATGCCACGAGCACTAACTGGTAAGGCTTAATGTACAGTATATTGTCAGTATTCTGGTATTCTTCTGGTTCAACATACATTATAGCTCATATATAACCTGTATTAATTGTATAGATTGTGCATTTAAAGCTGTTACCAAGTTGTCAGAAAATAAGAGAAGAGAAAAAAAAAATAAGGTCATATGTAATATTTTGTTTGTAAGTATCCTTTGTATCATAGCAAAGGAAATGTTAAAAAAAAAAATCAACTGTAATAAAGTAATTTTAGTACACGGAGTGTCTGCCTGCCTTTGTGAGACCCTGCCCCAGGGGCGCTACCGCGTGTAGGACCTCTGCCAGGTGAACACGGGGGGCTCGACCGGGGAACCGCCCCACCTGCGGGGCCGCGGCAGCCCCTTCCTCCTCTCCTCCATCCGCAGGAACTCGGCCATGGCCCTGAAATATTCCAGCACGGCCTCGTGGGCCCAGCAGCGCCCCGGCCCCCGGCGGGGGAAGGCGCAGTGCCCCCCGTGCGGGGTCAGCAGCAGGAAGAAGTAGGGGCTGCTGCGGAAGAGCTCCCGGGGCAGGCTGCGGGCCGGCGGGCCGCGCACGGGGTCATCGGCGCTGCAGAGGCACAGCACCGGCACCGCCGCCTCGTCCGCGTCGCGCAGGGGCTCGTTGCGCTCCCAGTAGCTCTCCCAGCTGGTGGGGCGGCTCCGAGTCCGGCAGAAGAGCGTTTCCTCCAGCTCCCGCAGCGAGCGGCTGCCCAGGAGCCTGTCCGTGTCCACCACCTCGGCCAGGGCCCCCGCGTACCTGCGGGGATGGGGCGGCCGCCGTGGGCTTGGAGGTGCAGGGATGCTGCCAGGGGCTGGGGGCAATGGGGATGCTGGGATGGGGGCCACAGAGAATGTTAGCAGCGGCTGGGGTGTGCTGCTGTGGGGGTGGAGGGTCATAGGGATGCCACTTGGAGCTGGGGCTACAGGGATGTTGCCATAGGGTGCCACCAGCTTGTGTGCCCATGGGCTGCTGGACAGGGCCCTCCTGGCCCTGCACGCAGAGAAATAGGGGCGACCTCGACTGCCTCAGCCCCAGAGTGGCTTGGGAGGCCCATCCCAGCCCCTTGCCAGGGATCCTGGAGGGTCCCCACAGCACAGCCCGGGTGCCATGACAACGGGAGATGGCCGGCGCTCCTGCTTCGTTACCGTGACAGCAGCATTTGCAGTGGGAACCGGGAAATAGGGAGGGGGGAGATTCCCTGCTGCCCACCCCCCAGCACCCCTTCCCTGCAATAAGCACTGTTCCTTGCTGCACCCATCTGAGATTTGCTGCAGCTTCACCTGTCACCTGTTTGCCTCTATGTTTTGGGGTTTACCTGCATTTTTTTGGCTCCCATCTGGCCACCTGCAGGGTCCCTTTGCCCCCACAAGCTCTCAGCACCCCCCAGTGAAGCGCCCACTTGCTCAAGGCTTTGGCCCAGGGCAGTTTGTTTCCTATCAGCCAGTTCTTGGTCCACTTCAGCCTGGCTGGGTTGGGCAATAGGGAACCCAGACCCCTTGGGAAGGGACAGCAGCAGTCACAGCCCCCAGCCCAGCCCTGGGTTGGCATCACAGTCCCCTCCCAGGGCCAACAGGAGGGTCAGGTGCTGGGCACAAGGGGCAGTGCAGGGAGAGGGGCCAGCCCCACTCACCCCTCAGGGTCCAAAACCAAACGGGGGCTTCACCAACTCCTCCCAGGAGGATCTGTGACACCCTGCCCCAGATCTCCCTGCTCAGGAACCCCAAGATGATGCAGCTGCCCCAGCCAGGCTGGGGACACACGTGGTGGCCCAGCTTGCCCCATGGCAGCCGGCTCCAGGCAGGTGTTCATTAACCAGCACATTTTGCTGCCCTCAGCACCTCTGCCCCTGCACTGGGGCTCCTTGTTTCAGCAGCACCCACCCCATGCATCCCCCTAGGGATGACCGAGGGGTTCCCGGGGTACCCCCATCCACCTCCCCAAGCCCAAGGGACTGCACTGACCTGCTCAATCCCTGCTTGAGGTGGAGGAGCAGCGGCCACTCGTAAAGCCAGGGCATCGTGGCCTCAAACCAGTCCCGGCCACGGAAGATGGGGGAGAGGCAGGCGGCGGCGGCCAGGCGGCTGGAGGAGCCGCTCGCCCAGGTAGGCGAGCAGCAGCCCCGAGCCCGAGCCCTCGCTGACGGCCAGCAGAGAGGCAGAGGGGTGCCGGCACCGCAGGTAGGTCACAGCCTCCCGCAGGTCCCCGGGATCCCCGAAGGGCTGGAGCCGGGGGGTGGTCAGGGGGCAGCCATTGTGGCCCCGGCGGTTGAAGATGACGGGGATGAAGCCCCGCTCCAGCGCCCGCAGCCCCAGCTGCAGCAGCCCCCCCGTCACCTTCCCGGCAGCGTTGGGAATGAGCAGCAGCACCGGGCTGGAGACCCCCCTGCCGCCACCCGAACCCCCCCACGGCCCCACCAACCAGTCCAGGGCTACCAGCCCAGCGTCGGACAGCTGCAGGAGCTCACGGGCCACCATCGGCTCCGGCTCAGGTGGCTGCAGGAGCTGCCACAGCATCTGGAGCCGGGGCCAGCACGGCCACAGCCAGCGTCCCCCCCGCAGCGCCGCCGAGCGCCCCAAGCTCCGCACCAGGTGCTGGGCCAGAGCCGAGGGCTTGCACAGCAGCCGGCAGTGCCCCGAGCCCTCCTCGGCCATGAAGGGGATCCCCTCCTCCTCCTCCTCCTTCTCATCCTCCTCTCCCACGTCTCCAGGCACCTCCAGCCTCCCTGCCCAAAGGCACCAAGCTAGGAGGGCCAGCCCCATGAGCACCGCGGCTGCGGCCACCAAACCCTCCGGGGACAGCATGGAGGCGGCAGGAGCCTCAGCCGGCGGCCCCGATGGTCGGCGGTTCGCAGAGCGATGGCGGGGCCGCGCCGGGGAAGCCCAGCCCCGGGGCTGGGCAAACAGCAGGGCTGTGCCGGGGATGGCGTGAGCGGCCGCCAGCAGGGCCAAGGGGACTGGGTGAAACGGGAGGGACACGTGGCCAAGCCCTGCCTGGCGCCGCAGGGCTTGAAGCCCCCGCAGCCACGGAGCCTCCATGGGCGCAGGAGCCGGGGGCCGTGCAATGCTCACACCTTTATTGATACAAATGTACAAGGACACATCTTACAGTGGGGAGTGCGGCCCCGGCACGGGGCAGGACGCCCGGGGAGGGGTTCAGGACGCCCGGGGAGGGGGGGCCCGCGGGCGCCCCAGTCCAGTGTAATGCCGTGGGTGGCCTCGGGGGTACCGGCCACCCAGAGAGGGGGTTCTGTGGGGAGGGGGGGTACAAGGCCACCGCCGCCATGGACAGCTACAGAGGCTATGTACAGGATAAGTTAGGCGCGGGGTGGGCAGGGGGCTGTACAGGGGGATGCAGGCACCTACCCCGCAGGCTGAGCACCAGCTCCTTGATGGCACGGGGGGCACGAGGAACCCCGCACCTCGGCTCCCCAAAAAGGCCACTGGCAGCCATGCTCGCCCCAGGTGCCGGCTGCTGCCGGAGGGAAGGGAGACATGGAGAGTGAAGGGGCCTGGGATATGGGGGGACGCGGGTTGGCGCTCACTGCTTCTTCTCACGAGTGGTGATGGTGACCAGCTGCTTGGCGGCCTTGGCAATGTCGTAGGCACACTGGATGACCTGCTGGGTCAGGAGCTGGTAGTCCACGGTGGCGCCGGGCTCGGGGGGCACAGTCTTGCGGCACTCGCTCTGCAGCCGGTAGGCGCTGGCGTTGAGCAGCCGCAGGGAGCTCCGCACCGTCTCCAGGGCTGGTTTCTGTGGCAGAGCACAGGACCAGCGTCAGATCCTATGCTCAGGGGGCTGACAGTGTCTGGTGGGGACCATAACCACCCCAGGGACACACTGCTCCTCCTACCTTAGGGAAGAGTGATGCCATCTCTGTCACAGCCGAGTGGATCTTCTCTGAGCAGGGCACGAAGCTGGGGGCAAGGATAAAGGGTGAGCAACATGGAGAACAGCAGCTCCCGACCATGGAGGCTGACAAGGCATGGCCCCACCCCTGGTCTGGGTGTCCAGAAGGACCCTGAGGCTGTGCCCCAGTCCTACCTATCATGCTTGGACTCTTGTGCTGCCCGCAGCAGCTCCTGGATGTTCTTGGTGACCTGCTCAGTTTTGAGGATGACATCCTCCGTGCTGGGCAGGCCAGGGTCCAGCTCCCCGTCCAGCGGGTCCAGCTCGTGGGGGAAATCCTCATCCTTGCTCAGCTCCACGTACCGCTTCCCCTCCATGCTGCAGGGACCAACCAACCACCCTGGGTCAGTATCAGCCCCCTGTCCCTGCGTCCCCACGTACCCTGGTGCAGCCCCAGCCCCACCACTCACCTGATCAGAACCTCACCAGCCTGTGTGTTGTCGTAGTCACTGTCAGTGCCGCTGCCATGCCGGTCCAGCTTGCTCTGGAGAGGAGAGCAGCAGTGTCAAGCCCTGCCCAGCTCCATCACCACACAGAGTTGGAAATCTCCCCACCCCAAAGGTTGTTCCCCCTCCATGATACGTCACCATGTGTCGGGCACCATCAGGTGGGCAGGAGAGCAGCGGGGAGGATGGAGGGAAGGGCACCGAGGAGGCAGATGGACCTTTCCGGATCTGGAGGGGGAAAAGAGGGGAAGCCCATGCTGAGTGGGGTGCAAAAGGGTGTGGAGCCGACCCCGGTGACGTGCAGGGGAGGACGAGCACAGGGGACACCGCCACCCTGCATGCAGGAACATTCCGCAGCTGCCATCCCTTGGGGAGGTCCCCAGCCTGACCCAGGGGGGTGCAGGGCGGCGGGGGGACAGGACATCCCAAAGGCCACATCCTGGGCAGGCCACAGCCACCACGTCCCATGCAGGAGCCGCCCCCGCTGCGGCCCCCTTACCCGGTACACGCTGGCCGGGATGTGCATGGAGTACAGAGCCTCGTCCTCCACCTCCTGGCGACACACGAAAGGTTACGTCCCTGCGGGGACAGGACCCAGCACCCTGTGGGGCTGGGGGGACTGCTGCACCCCAAAACCCTCCCGCCCACCCCAGCACACTCACGCCGGGGCTGAAGGGCTGCAGCCGGGTCACCAGCTCCTCCACGGGCTGCCCGAAGGGTTTCAGCGCCGAGCCCGGCTCGTACATGGAGAAGGCCTGGCGGTCCCGGCGGTGCGGGGGGGCCGTGCCCGGGGGGTGCCCGTGCTCTGGCCGCTCGCTGGGGGCCGGGGTTGGATGTGCAGGACCGGTCTGCTGCCGGATCTGCGTGTTCTCTGCCTGCAGCTTGTGGATCTGCAGCCAGGAGAAGGGGGAAGGCATCAGCGAGGAGAGGGGGGTACGCTGAGGAGGGGAGTCCCGCTGGCCCCACACCCACCTCGCGCTGCAGCCGGCGCAGCTCATCGCTCAGGCTGTTGTTCACCTTCATCAGCTGCTGCACCTTGGCCTCAGAGGCAGCCAGAGCCTTCTTCACCTCCAGGTACTCCTGCAGCGTGATGGGACCATCTGACAGGTCGGAGGAGTCCATGCTCTGCAGGGAGAGGAGCTCAGCGCTAGGATCCCAGAGGAGGGGGTCCGGGAGGGGGTCCAGGCCGGGCTTGGGGCTCACCCTGGCGCGGTTGTTGCGGGAGGCGTTGCGCAGCAGCTCCTGGTCCGTGTCCTCGTCAGAGGCGACGCTGTCGTAGTCGTGCTGGTCGTCCAGGTCACTCTGGCTCCGCAGGGAGTAGTCAAGGGCGTCTGGGGAGGCCAGGGCGGGTGCTGAGCACAGGGCATGGGGGAAGTGCTCAGCCCCACCTCGCTGCCCTCTGTGCCTCACCTGTGGGGCTGAGCAGACTCTTCCCTTGCTGCCGGCGCTTGGCTTCCCCGAGGATGTCGATGAGCAAAGTGGCAAACTCCCTTGCGTTGAACCTGGCCAGTTTTTGCCGGCCCTGGGGGCAGCAGGGGGAAAAAGGGGGTGAGCAGAGGTCTGAGTGCACAGAGGGGTCGTGTGGCCTAGAGGGAGCCTCACCTGGTTGCGCGTGGCTGAGTACTCGGGGTTGACAGGGAGGAAGGGGACGGCGCTGCGCTCTGTCACCAGCGTGCTGTGGTTCTGCGTCGTCAGCCAGACTGCAGGAAGGCACCTGGTGTCAGACCCGGGGGGACACAGGGGCTGGACCCCCCGGACAAGCAGCCTGCAGGGCCCGGAGCCGGCAGGACGCAGGCGCGGGCGCAGGGCCAGCCTGCTGGGGTTGGGAGCGGAGCCTGGCCAGGCTGACGGGAATCGCCTCCCCCAGCCACCCAGCAGGGCTGGGGTCCCCCCCATAACCCACTAACAGGACCCCAAAAATGCTCTTCACCCTTTCAGGCACCAGCTCAGCACCCCCCAGCCCCTTTGACACGTCTCTTGGCACCCGCCCGCCACGGAAATGGGATTGCCCCCACCCTGCCACCCCCCAGAGCAGGGGCACCACTGCAGGCTGAGCCCCCATCCCTGGGGGATCCCGGCACCCACCTCCGGCAGCACCCCAGCCCTGGCACCCAGCGGCGGCCCCTCGCGCTGAGCAAACCTTCCCGGCCGGAGGAATGAAGAAGGAGGGGCCTGCGGTCCCGGCGGACGCGTCCAGATCGGGGGGAGCGCAGGGCTCAGCCGCGGCCCCGCCGGCTGCTCCTCCCCCGCGCCGCCGCGCCCGCCCCGGCCCCGGGGGCTGCACCCCGCATCCCCCGCTCACCCGCGTCGTTCTCCCGACGGTCCACCTCGTCGTACACGTCCATGGCCAGCTCCTCGAAGAGGCGGTTGCTGAGCTGCAGCAGTACAGGGGACAGTGTCAGGCAGGATGAGAAGGGAAGGCGGGACATCCCCCAGCCCTGCCCTGGCCCCCACTCACCGCCTGCAGCTTCTTCTTGGCTGCCTTGGCCAGTTCAGAGAGGTCCAGGCTGGGGTGGTACGGGGAGGGGGAAACAAAAAGTGGAGGTTATTCCTGGCCTGTTCACACCAAAACAGTCCCCAGCTGCACCCCACCAAGACAGGGACCCCCCCTCAGGCAGTGGGGGCTTCACCAAGCAGGGCTGGCAGGCAGGCACAGGGGGATGAGGTGGCAGGGGGCGGGCGGGACCCCCCTCCCCGAGTGTCCCCCAAGTGCTGGGCTGGGCCGAGCGGCCAGGGCTGTAGGGGGGGCCCATGCCAGCAGCATGGGGGCCCCCGGAGCCGAGCAGACAATACCTCTGTGCCATGCACTTTGGGCGCACCCTGCGCTCCGGAGAAGGCAGCGGAGGGAAGAACAGGATAAAGGCGGACGTTAAACGCGCGGGCACGCCGACCCCCCACCCCCCAGGGACGCTCCAGTGACCGGGGTCCCCCCTCAGCCCAGCGGGGACGCTGGCGGGGGGACATGGGACAGGGCAGCGGGGCCACGGGCACCAGGCACTCACCTGTCAGCCATCTGCGGGATGATGTAGTGCCCGTTCTTGTGGTCTGCACAGAGAGAGGGGTGGTGAGCGGCGCCACAGGCTCCCTCCGGGGTACCCCCCTCACCCCAGGACCCCCTCACTCACCCGGCTTCCTGCCGCAGAGGTAGAAGGCCAGCCGGTCGGTCAGCTCGTACTGGCACTCCACCAGCCGCTCCGCCAGCTCGTGCTGGGCTGCCTGCCTGTGGGAGGGCCGCCAGGGGTGATGCCCACCCTAGCTGGGGGTGCAGGCAGGGGTGACCCCCTTCCCTGCCCTCACCTGGCATAGTCAATGGGGGTCCGGCCGTTCACATCGGGCGCCCCAGGGTCGGCACCGTAGACCACCAGCAGCTCTGCCTGCAGGATCTGCCCGGCCTTGGCGGCCACGTGCAGCGGTGTGGTGCCCTTCTCCTGCGGGCATGGGCAGCCTCAGCCCTGCAGCCTGCATGTGGCATGAGGCTCCAGGACTCCCCTGGGCCCTACACCCCCTCTGGGGTCCCTGAGCCCCACCAGAGCTCACCGGGTGGAAGAAGTTGGCCTGGGCACCCAGGGAGAGCAGGCGCAGGCAGGTCTCCAGGTTGCCCGTCCGCACGCTCGAGTGCAATTGCTGCAGAGGAGAGAGCTGGTAATGGGGGATCTGTCCCCACTGCCACAGAGGGGTCCCTGAGCCCCCACCCCACCTTGCTGAGGTCCTTGGCAGTGACGCCGTCATCATCCCGGCAGGGCAGCTTGTGGACGAAGGCCAGCATCTGGTACTTGGCACGGATGAACTCCGACTTGGTGGGGCTGGAGGGTGGGCAGTGGGTTTTGGGGTGAGGAGGGGGGTTGCAGCCAGAGCTGAGCCCCTCCCCACAGCACAGGGGGCACTTACTGCACTTTGTCCTGCGGGTTTGCCTTCCGGCGCCCGCTCTGCACCTGCGCTGGATCCAGCAGCGAGTGCTCCCAGATGGAGTTGGCCCCGTTGCTCGCCAAGGTGTGCACCATCTGCAGGGGACAGGCAGGGCCCAGTGGGCACAAGGGGGTCCCAGTGTGCGTGTCCCCACACTGCAGTGTCCCCAGCACCCACCTGGAGCAGGGTGGCGGGCCAGGGGCTGTGGCGCAGGTGCTTGACGATGGAGATGTGGCGGCCCAGGCTGCGGTGCACGCTGCAGCACTCGTCACAGATGAGCACCCCGCGGTTGATGGATGCCCAGCCAGGGTCTGGGGGTGGCATGGGGGTGTCAGTGGGTGTCCCCTCCCCATGCCATCCCCTCCCCATGCTGTCCCCTCCTCACGCATCCATCCAGCAGGGGGGATGCGTTGCCGCAGCAACCATTTCCCGAGAGAGATGGAGAGGGGCTCAGCCCATCACCAGGGGAAACCCACGGGTTTCCCATAGCAACCACCAGCCAAAAGAGGGGCAGGGTTTGGCCCCCCACCATCAGGAGGACAGCTGGTGGCAGGGATGATGCCAGCACACTCGGATCAGGGGCACTCTGGCTCACCGCGAGGTCACTCACCCCCAGAGCCCCTGGCTGGGTGTTTGGGGGGTCCTGGATGGGGGCAGTGTGCCCCGCAATGGGTGGGCATCCCCAGTCCACGGGCTCCTATGCAGGGTGGTCAGCAGCTCTGCAGGCTCAGCACCCCAGCACAGCCAGCCCTCAGGACACCCCAGCTCCGGGGCAGGTGCCACGGCCCCCCACGCTGCCGTGCCCCTCCAGCCCCGCCGCTGGCCCCGGCCGGCCGGACTGGAGCCCTTTGTGTCCCCGCCGGGAACAAAGGATCGTTTGAGCAGCCGCGCTGGCCCCGCGCTGGCACCAGCCCCGGCACCCGCGGGGGCACCGCTCCCGGCCAGGCAGCAGCTCCCCACGCCTGCACCCCAAAAACGGCTCCTGGGGACCAGGGGGTCTGGCCCCGTGGTGTGGCCGTTGAGCTGCAGCTGTTCACAGCAGCATGAGGACACGATTTTAAGACCCCCGGTGGGTCACAGCCACCTCCCCCCTCCCGGGAAACGCAGCCAGGCACGGCGTGACGATGCTGAACGGTTCCCAGGTGTCCCCTCTGCCGGGCACGGCGGGGGAGTTCCGCCACCCTGTGCCCAGCCCCACCCCTCCCCTTGTTTCTGTAGGTCCTACACAAACACCACACTGTCCCACGGCGGGGGCAGCCCCAAGCCCGGGGACACAGGGCCTGGGAGGTGGGGCACCGGCCTGCCCGATGGCCCTGAGGGGGGACAGCGGCCCCACGACCTCACAGAGGGAGGAAGGCAGGCAGGCAGCCAAGCCTCCCCCACTTCCTTCCTCCATGCAGGGTCCCGGACCCCTCCCCACGCACCCCCCAGAGCCCTGAGGACCCCGCGTTGGGGGGCACGGCCTCCTGCCATGCTGCAGTGCCCCGGGGCCGGGGTGGGGTGGCCGGGGGGAGCGGCGGCCCCCCCGGCCTGGCAGCCCCGCGCACGCAGATGGCAGCGCCTTGGCAGCCGGTGCGGCGGCATCTGCGCCTTCGCACCCGCTGCCCACGGCCACCGCCGGGAACAGGACGCTCCGTGCGGGGGGAGCCGGCCCGCGGCCCCCCCCCAGGCGGGTGGATCCAGAGTATCCCTGGGGCAACAGCCCCTCCCGCCCTAGGACCGCTGGGATGTGGTGGGATGCGGGCGGACACTGCAGCAGATCGCGGAGTGCTTGCACAGGGACACTCCAAACCCCGGGAAGATCCTGGAGTCCAAGGGAGCTCGCAGCACCTCAATCCCTGCATCGGGATGTGGGCTGACAGCGGGAGCCCCAGCACCCGGCCCCGCAGCGGTGATGGCAGGGCTGGGGGCAGCCGGAATCCCTGCGTGGGGCCGGGCAGAGGGAGCGGAGCGCCCCGCGGGCACCTCCCCATGCAGGGCCAGGCAGCGCATCCCCGGCAGCGACAGCGGGTGCTCCCAGCGCGCTAGGAAACGGCCTCTGGACTTTATAACTCATTTCCTCCCATGGCTGCCAGGCGATAAGAGATTGGAAGAAACTGTTTTCCATTTCCCCGGGCCGCAGCAGGGAGCCCCGGCACCGCCCCGGGAAGCCCTGGCCCCCCGCTTGCCCGCGGGCACGGGGGATGCCTGGAGGCAGGGCAGCCTTTCGCCCACGCGTGCCGACAGCTCTGCTGGCAGGATCCGGCCATTGGCACGTGGCCGGAATAATTTCGGCACAGCCTTGGCCCGCGGGCAGCTTTCCGGGGCCGGCTCGGAGCCCCGTTCATTCATTGCCGTGGGGCCACCTGCACTGGCTACGGGCAGGTTTGGGGTCCGGCCCTACCGTGGGCAGGGTTTGGGGGGCCAAACCCTCCGCGACGCCCGCGGGCGCGTCCTCAGCGTGGGGGCTGCGGGCACCGGCACCGCCGGGGATGGGAATGGTCTTGCCCAGGCTCGGCTCTGGCTTGCAGCGCGGCGGCCGCCCGGCTCGCCCGACCGGCACCGCCAAGCCCGGATCCGGCTGGGGTGGGTGCTGGCTGTGGGCTGCAGGACGGTGTCCCCCATCATGCTGTCATTTACAGGGTCACCAGCGCTGCTGGCACCGAGCGGCGCGTCCCCAGGCTGTGCCAGCAGCCCCCGCGCTGGGGTGAGAAAGCCGTGGGTGGTGCCGGGGGGCGTGGGGGCACCCGGGGTGTGCTGGAGCCGCACGGAGGAGGGCATGCGGGGGTATCGGGGCTGTATCTCGAGCGTATGAGGGCATTCCGGGAGGCTAAAAGGGGGTGCAGCAAGGGGGTCATGAGTTTCATCACAGCGTTTCACTGGGGGCACATCAGAGGGTTCCTGGGGGGCAGGCGGGGGACTCAGTGGGGCTCCCTCGGGTGTGCGGAGTGGGGGGCAGAAAGGAATCACCAGGGCGATCCTGGGGGCGCTCAGGGAGCCGCAAAGGGGTCTCGATGCGGGGCGTACAAGGAGATGCAGAAGGGGTCACGGGGAGCAGTCCGGGGCAAACACCTCGGGGTCCAGCGGGGGCTGACGGGGGTGCGGGGGACGCGCCGGGGGTGCCGTGGGGCGCACGGGGGGCTCTCGGTGGCGCGGGGGGGAGCGCAGGGCAGGCTCCGGGGGGCAGCCGGAGGCGCGGGGGGCTGGCGGGGCCGTGCCGGTGCCGATGCGGGGGGCCCTTACCTGGGGCGCTGCAGTCGGCGCACACCTCTGCCCGCGGCGCCTTCCGGGACATCCTCAGCGGCGAGGCGGGCCCGGGCCCGGGCCTCTGCGCCAGCGTGGGGCGGCGGCGGCGCCCCCGGCCCGCCGGGGAGCGGCGGCGGGGAAGGGGGGGGGGGCCGGGCGGCGGGGCGGGGGCAGCGGGGCCCGGGGGCGGCGGGGCCGGGGGCTGCCGGCTGCTCCCAGCGCCCGGCGGCTCCGCAGGAAGCGGCGCAGGCCCGGCCCCGGCGGAGGAGGGGCCGCACCGCCCCCGCCCCGCCACCGGCGCTGCCGCGGCCGCCCCGCACCGGCACCGGCACCGCCCCGCACTCGCAGCCGCACCCGAACCCGCACCGGCGCCGGCACCGCCCCGCACCGGGACACGCACCGGGAACGCCCCCGGCCCGCACCCGGACCCGCACACGAATTCGGACGGGCACCGGCACAGCTCTGCACCCGCACCGGGAACGCCCCCGACCCGCACCCGCACCTGCAAACGCCCCACGGACAGCCCGGTCCCGGACCCAGGCACTTCATCTGCCGCTGGGCATCAGCCCTGCCCTTGCTCTGCTCCTGATCCCGGGCATCCCCTGGTCCTGACCCCAGTGCCCGCCCTCGGTGCACTCCCGGTCCCCTTTTCAGCCCAGAGCACTGTCCTAGTCCTGCTCCCAGCCCTTGTCCTGTTTATCCTGGAGGGGTGGCACTGGTCCCATTCCTGTTCCGGGTCCTGTGTAACCCAGTCCCAGCCCAGGGCACCCCCAAATTGCTTCTGTCCTGCCCTGGACACTTGTTCTGGATACAGCTACAGTCCTGGGGCAGCCCCAGCCCTCTACCCTGTGCCACCTCTGACCCTGTGCACCCCACTCCTGGACACACCCCTTCTCCAGGACACGGGGTTGGGCCACACACCCCTTATTTAGGGTGCTCAGCCCGGGATTTTGGGGTGGGTGGGGCGATTGGGGACTATTTGGGGTCTGCTCCCTACTGCGACCCTTTACTTGCACCAGAGGGGACACCCCATGGCGACCCCACAGACACTGGGGGGGTCAGACCCCAGCGGGAGCGGGGCCGTGGGGCCGCACGGTGTCCCCAGCACGGCGGGACAGGCGAGGTGACCTCACCGCGGGCTGCGAGGAGGTGGCTCATGACGTCATGGGGCATGGCAGGGGGATGGGGGATGCTGTGCGGGGGCAGGGGCGGGGGGCTGCGACCACCGCCAGCGCCGCGGCTGAGCGGAGAACAACACCGGGGGGGTTCCCGGCACGGGAGCGGGGGGAGCAGCGGGGAGCGGGGCCGGGAGCGCGGCGCCGGCGGAGGCCGGGGCGGCCGCAGAGGCCCAGCCTTGCATTGTTCTCGGGCGGCAGCCGGAAAACGCGACGCCCGCCCGGGAGAGACGCAGGCGGAAAAGGAAACGGGGCTGGGGGCCCGTGCCTGGTGCTGCGGGGGCGGGAATCGGGGTCCCCCCCCGGCCCCCACCTGGTCCCCACCTGCCGCCTTCACCCCTGCCCCGCCATATGCTCGGGCCCGCTGCCCCGCTGGGGGAGCGGAGGTCAGCTGGGAGGGGGAAGATCAGCCTGGGAAAGGGGGGAATTTGGAGAGGATGCTGATCGCCAGTGGGGTGCCCCTTTGCAGCCCCCGCGGGATCGCAGGCCGCGGTGATGGGCTGAGCGGTGCGGGAGGGGGGGGAGCAAAGAGGAGGATGAAGATGAGGAAGAAGAAGGGGGCGATGCCGGGCAGGGCAACTACAAGTCCCATGAGGCCGGGCGGTGCTGGGGGGGCCGGGGAAGCACCGGGCGGGAGGTGGCGGCCGGCCCGCCCCGCCCCGCGCCCCCCCGCCCCGCGCCGCGCCGCCCCGCGCCGCGCCCGCCGCGCCGCTCCAGCATGCACGGAGGATGCTCGCGTCTTGCTCGGGCAGGAAGGGGCCGGAGGGCAGGTACCCGCTGCATTACCTCGTCTGGCACAACCGCGCCCGTGACCTGGACCGGGAGCTCAGCGCCAAGCAGGTGGGGCGGCGCGGGGACACTCCCGGCACGGCCCGGCCCGGCCCGGCTCCGCTCGGGCTGATGCAATGCTCGGGGCCGGGGTGAGGATGAGGATGGAGATGAGGGGGGTGATAAGGATGGGGTCGCTCTGTGCGCTGGCGGGGCTCTGGGGGTGTGGTGCGTGTCCCCACCTGCCCCCCTGCTCTGTGCCTGCTGCCCCCGGGGCTGCCACCCGCGGGTCCCCTGCATCCTCCAGCGCACGCAGCCCCGAGCATCCCTCCGCACGTGTGCCCAGCTCCCCGCCAGGCCTCTGCAGACCCCCGGCGCGCACCCCGCTTCTCAGGGTATTGCCACCCCCCTGGGGGTGCAGCTTTCAGCTCCCCACTCTCAGGGTGAGCCCCTCTGGGGGCGGGGGGACACGGGCCCTGGTGCTGTCGGGGCGCAGCCCCCCAGCCTCACAAGGGCTCTTCTCAGGGTGAGGGGAGCCACTTTGTCCCTCAGCCCGGGAACCTCCCAGCCGCCCGGTGATGGAGCGGGGTGTGGGTGCTTCCCCGGCGGGTTCCCAGCCTCCCTCTCCCCCGTGGCGATGCAATTCAGGTAATTAAAACCCAACCCCGAAGACGCAGGAAACCGCAGGCGCTGGAGGGAGGCTGCCGGGGAAGCTGTGCTGAGCATCCCCAGTCCCTCGGCCCGGGTCCTCCAAGCCCAAGGCACTGAGGGCCGTGCAGGGTGGACCCTGGTGATGCACGGAACGGGGGTCATTGTGCCGCCGAGCTCCCGCCGGGATGCAGGCGATGGCTCCCGCCACACCCGTCTCCATTGTGGGGTCCAGCCGGAGGCTGCGCCAGCATCGCCCCGGTCTCCCACCCCACGGCCAGTGTTTTTATTTTCCTGCTAATTTGGGGTCAGCCTTCCCAGGAGCTCAGCGCGGCGGAGATCAAAGCTGGGCTCGGCAGACGTGGGGAGGTGGAGGGGCTGCGGGGGGGCTCTGACCCGCTTGCCTGCAGAGAGGCTCCAACCCTCCAGCCTGGGAAGTGCGGGGGCTCTGCCCTGGCCCCCGCTGGCATTTGCTGGGGGAGAGCAAAGCCAGCCATGTGTGCACCCCAGGGGTGCAAGGGCTGGGGGGGGGCATGGATGCTGCAGGCAGACTCTGGGGCAGGTGGGGGCTTGGGGGAAGGAGGTGAGGGCCAGCCCAGGCTCCCTGCTCTGTCCAGGGCATCCAGGGACACGGCTCAGGCCTTATCCCTGCCAGAGCATCCCCCGGGTAAGGGGTTGGGGCTGGTGCTGTTGAAATGCTGGAGGCTGGGTGCCCCCCTGCCCAGGGCTCTGCCCTCCCTCTGCCTTGGTGACCCTCACAGGGCAGTGGCTCCACGTGCTGCCCCACCCCAGTGCAGGTGTTTGGGGTTGGGAAGCACTGGGGCAGCTGAGAGCATTCTCTCCATGTCCTCGTAAGGGCTTTGTGTCTGTCACCCCCAAATTGCCACCATGGGCTCCCATCCACACTTGCCTCCACAAGGGAGCGAGGGTCAGTGGGTCCCCTTGATGGGCACATCACAAGGATGTGCAGGCAGTGACGTGGAGCCTGTTGTGCCAGGACACCCCTGACCACAGCCTGCCCCCTCAGGCGTGACAGGGACCCGGGGCTGTGCAGGGACAGCAGTGCCTGGCACCATCTTCCCGCGCTGGCTCATGTCCCCTGATGCTACCCAGGAGCAGGAGCTGGGGCTCTCCAGCCCGGGGACAGCCCCAGTGCAGGGCTGTGCTGTGCCACGTGCCCGGCTGGCACAGGAGGAACGGCTGGGCTGCGGCTCTGCCCTGCACTGCTGCCACCCCAATGCCACCCTTGTCCTCGTCCCCTGTGGGTGTCACAGCCCCAGGATGGGCAGCACCTGGAGGTCTGTGCTGTGGTCCCCAAGGTGGAGCCAACCCAACACCGGGGCTCAGGACTGAGCTCTTGCTGGCCAAATCTGGGTCATGCCGTGTCCCCTGGGGTGGCTCCAGCACCGTGTCCCCACACTGGGGACCCTCATCCTGCCCAGTGCTGGGGCAGGGCTGCAGCTGGGGAGCCCCACTGAGCCCCCACCCCCAGCTGGGGGGTGATTGCCTTAATTAGAGCAGTTTCATTAGTGCAATTAAAAAGCAGCAGTTGCCTGGAGAGCGTTGGAGCGACACATTGGCTCCCAGGGAACTGGGGGGCTGTTTTGCTCCCGTGGTGTGGGCAGACTGGGGGGTCCCCCTACCTGGTGAGTCCCTGGGGATGAGGGACATGGGAATACACAGCCTGGGAAGGGACAGGAACATCCCTGGGGCAGCAGCAATGCAGGACATGCCCAGAGCAAGGCAGGGATGCGCTGCAGGTGAGACTGGGCACCAGGCAGCCCATGCTCCACCTCTGCCCATGCCCAAACACCTCTGGCTGCCCACCCCAGCTGGCACCTTTGGCTCCTGCACCCCAGGTTTGTTCTCCTGAGGGTGGCCTCCCCCAAACCAATTATTTGGGCACTGCCCCACTCCCTCCTGCCCTGGCAGCATCTGAGTGCCCCTCTCTGGGCGCTTCTACCCCAGCTGGGTGCTGGGGGCACAGAGGGTGTCCCCCCCTTCCCCGAGCCATGTCCCCAGCTGGGCATGGGTGTGGCGCTGCTTCCCACCCGGGGAGCAGGGCCCGTGGGTGCCGGGGGTGCCAGCGCACCAGGGATTCCTCAGGGCTGGCTGGGTGCCAGGCTCCGGGTTTGGCACAAACAACGGCAGCCCCAGCGACGGCTCCCCAGGGCCCCGGGGATCCTCGGAGCAGCCGCTCCCGCAGCCGCCGCCCCCGGCTCAGGCAGGGGAACACGTGCGCCCGCCGCAGCCCGGCCCTGGCAGGGAGAGGGGGGCTGCCGGCAGCTGCTGCCTGGCAACTGGGCACAACCCCCTCCAAATCCCAGAGGTGGGGGCTTTTCTGGAGCTTGCAGCTGCACTGAGATGCGCAGAGCTCTTTGCGCTGTGCCAGGGGCATCTGTGCCCCCCGCTGCCATGCCGTGTGCCTGCCTGGAGGGTGCAGCCCTGCCTGGCTGTGACCAGGTGTGCTGGGTGCTGGCGGCCACCGCCGTGCTCTCCATGCCCTCCCCGTGGGTCTGGCGGTGGCAGCAGGGAGAGGCTTTGAGGTGCCTCTCTTGGGGGAGGTCAGAGGGGTGGGGCTGCTCTCCCAGATGCTGTCAAATGTTGGCTGCTTTCTGTGTCTGGGAGCTGCACATCTGTGGGAGAGCAAGGTCTGGCCACCCCAGTGATCTCAGAGCCTCGTTCCTTCCTGGCAGGCCGACATTGAGCAGCTGGACCCCCGAGGACGCACTCCCCTGCACCTGGCCACCACGCTGGGCCACCTGGAGTGTGCCAGGGTGCTGCTGAAGCATGGCGCCGACGTGGGCAAGGAGAACCGCAGCGGATGGACAGGTGAGCTGCTGCCCTCCATCCTCCTGCAAGCTGCCCTGGTGCAGACACGGGCATGGAGGTGGGCGTGGGCATGAGCATGGACACAGATGTGGACATGGACACGGGCGTGAACACGGGCACAGGCATGGTAAAGCTCCCCAAGGCACTGCTCACGTGGTGCTCTGTGCCTGTGGCTCCTGTGCAGCGCCCAGCTCTGCAGTGCCATGTGTGCCACGCTGTGCCATGTGTGCCACGCTGTGCCACGCTGTGCCACGCCATGCCACGGCCCTGGGCACTGCCCCTTTGCCCCCCAGTCCTGCAGGAGGCTGTGAGCACCCGTGACCTGGAGCTGGTGCAGCTGGTCCTGCGCTACCGGGACTACCAGAGAGCCATCAAGCGCCTGGCGGGGATCCCCGTGCTGCTGGAGAAGCTGCGCAAGGTACCTCGCTCAGCAGGGCTGAGGGGCTGCAGCCAGGGCTGCCCCTGACCCCGCTGTGCTCTCCACAGGCCCAGGACTTCTATGTGGAGATGAAGTGGGAGTTCACGAGCTGGGGTGAGCTCGGGGCACAGCGTGGCTGTGGCGGGAGTGGGAATTGCCCAGCAGAGTCCCCCAACCCCAGCACCCATCCCCATGCCCAGGTTGGGGATCACCTGCCTCCTTTCCCCCTGACACCCCAAGCTTGCAGACCCCCATCCTGCCAAGGCATTGTGTTCCCCAGGTGTGTCCCCACCCAGCTCAGCCCCCTCGGGGGTGCAGGTGTCCCCATCCCTGGCTGGGCTATCTGCATCTCTCCCCAGTGCCCCTGGTGTCCAAGATCTGCCCCAGCGACACCTACAAGGTGTGGAAGAGTGGCCAGAACCTGCGGGTGGACACCACACTGCTGGGCTTTGACCACATGACCTGGCAGCGGGGCAACCGCAGCTTCGTCTTTCGGGGACAAGGTGAGGTGACACCGCCGTGTCCCCCTCCCTGGGGAGCGGTGCCGGGTGACACGGTGGGGACCGTGGCTGTCCTGACCCCATTCCCTGCAGACAGCAGTGCGGTGGTGATGGAGATTGACCACGACAGGCGGGTGGTCTACTCGGAGACGCTGGCCCTGGCCGGCCACGACCAGGAGGTGCTGCTGGCTGCTGTGCAGCCCACCGAGGAGCAGGTGATGGGGCGGCTCACGGCCCCCGTCGTCACCACCCAGCTCGACACCAAGAACATCGCCTTCGAGAGGTGGGCTGGGGTGGCACCGAGCCCACCCCCGGGGGTGCTGGCACCCCGGGCTGTCCAAGCAAGTTCACGGTGCCCGTGTCACCCTAGGAACAAATCCGGGATCCTGGGTTGGAGGAGCGAGAAGACGGAAATGGTGAATGGGTATGAGGCGAAGGTGAGGGGCAGGGAGCTGAGCTGCCCAGGGGGGTTGTAGCTGCCCACTTGGTTGTAGCTGTGAGGTGCCCACCTCTGCCATCCCCCCTCCTTGGCCAGGTCTATGGCGCTTCCAACGTGGAGCTGATCACACGGACACGGACCGAGCACCTCTCAGACCAGCACAAGGGCAAGAGCAAAGGTGGAGCCAGCGCGGGCTGGGCGGGCAGGGCACCCCCGGCTCTGCCCTCACCCCCTCCTCTCCCACAGGCTGTAAGACCCCCCTGCAGTCCTTCCTGGGCATCGCTGAGCAGCACGTGGGGCCCAACAATGGGGTGAGTGTCTCAGGGGTCGGAAGGGGTGGCCCTGCAGTCAGACCTCCCCTCTCACCCCACGGGGCTGTGCCCCCATGCAGACGCTGATCACGCAGACCCTGAGCCACGCCAACCCCACTGCCATCACCCCTGAGGAGTACTTCAACCCCAACTTCGAGCTGGGCAACCGGGACATGGGACGGCCCATGGAGCTCACCACCAAGACGCAGAAGTGAGAGGGGAGCAGCCGGCAGGGACTCCCTGTGTCCCCTCCTCCACCGCTGCAGAGCTCGAGGGGGGGACAGGTGGGGGTCCCCAGCCCAACGCCTGTCCCTGGCAGGTTCAAGGCGAAGCTGTGGCTGTGTGAGGACCACCCGCTGTCCCTGTGTGAGCAGGTTGCCCCCATCATCGACCTCATGGCAATAAGCAACGCGCTCTTCGCCAAACTGCGGGACTTCATCACCCTGCGCCTCCCGCCCGGCTTCCCCGTCAAGATTGGTATGGGCTGGGCTCTGCTGCTGATCTGGCTGGCACAGCCAGCTTCCCTCCTCGTGTTTTTTCCCTTTTCCTGCAGAAATCCCCATCTTCCATATCCTCAACGCCCGAATAACCTTCGGCAACCTCAATGGGTGTGACGAGCCCGTCAGCTCCCTGCGGCACAGCCCCAGCAGCGAGGCACCCTCGCCCAGCAGCGACTCCTCCAGCGTCAGCAGCTCCAGCTCCCTCAGTACGTGGGGGACACGGTGAGGTGGGGTGGGAAGGGCTCCCAGTTGGGTCTGGGGGTACAGCTGGTGGGTCGCAGCAGGGTAAGGGACGCACAGCTGGCAGGCTGGAGTAGGGGGACCCCACGGGGGCCCAGCCTGGCAGGCTCTGCTCTCCCCACAGCCTCGTGCCGAGCGTGTGAGATGGACCCGGCGCTGTTCGAGGTGCCGCGGGGGTACAGCGTGGTGGGCACCCACCAGGACGCCCTGCGGGAGGACGAGGATGACCTGCTGCAGTTTGCCATCCAGCAGAGCCTGCTGGAAGCGGGCAGCGAGTATGACCAGGTGGGCACTGCCACCCCTTCACCTCCTCCTGGCTGAGAGACCCTGCTGCCCACCCCATCCTGATGCCACCTGGGATCCTCACTCACCCCACTTCTCTCCATCCCTGCATCCCACGGTGGCGTGTCACAATTCATGCTGGGTGGGGGGGGCTGTTTTTTGGGGTGCCACCCTCCAAGCCCCCCTGTTTCCCCGGCCGCAGGTGACCATTTGGGAAGCACTGACCAACAGCAAGCCGGGCACCCACCCCATGTCGCACGAGGGCCGCCGGGGAGACAGGTTGGTAAGGTCTGGCCAGCGCCCTTGGGAGGGAGTGGGTGCGGGGGTGCCGGCCCCGCGGGGACCCCCTGAGGCCCTGCTGCCCCCCAGGACTCCCCAGCACACGGCAGCGCCGCGTGCCCCCGTGGCGCCGGCGGCGGGGGCGGGCAGGGCGCCGGGCGCGCTGTTCCCCAGCTACGCGGAGCAGCTGCGCCTGGCCATGGCGCTGTCGGCGCGGGAGCAGGAGGAAGCGGAGCGCCGGACGCGCCAGGAGGAGGAGGATCTGCAGCGCATCCTGCAGCTCTCCCTGACGGAGAAGTGACCCCGCACCGCCGCTGAGCCCCCCTCGCCCACCCCCGTGGGGATGGGGACGTGTCTGGGGACGCAGAGGGGGGAGCCGTGTGCGGGGAGCCAGTCCAAGAACTGCGGAGGGCGAATGGGGAATGGGGGAGCAGGATTTGGCCCTGGGAGAACGTCCCCAGAGCTGGGGTAACAGTGGGGTGAGGTGGGGGCACCCCACAGCAGCGCAGGCTTGGGGCGGGTGTTGACCAGGGAGGGGACCCCACGGACTGTACCCCTTCTCCAGGACACCCGTACTCCCCCAGCCGCCCCACGGGGTGCTGCTCAGCCCCTCACCCCAGGGAGGGTGGGGGGCACATCCTGCCCCGGATGGGTGGGCTGCCAGTTGCGTGGGGTCCCGGGGTGCCCCCAGAGCCAGGGGACTCTGCCCAGCTCCCTCTTCCCCCCCTGCCCAGGCGCTACCAAGTGCACTTACCCGGGAGCTGCTCTGCCTGCCAGCAGGGGTGGGGGCTCAGCCCTATTGCACCCCGCAGCCAGCGAGGGGCTGCACAGCTGCCCCCCATGGCACGGGGACTGCTGGGGCAGCTGAAGGGGTGCCTGTGGAGGGCAGCCCGGTGTCACCCCCCCCTTAGCCCTGCTCGCACCCCTCCACCCTGCTCGGATGCCCCTCCTTGGCAGCGCTGCACCCCCCGTCCCGGGCACTGACCCCGAGAGAAACCTTACGTCAAATGGTGCTAACCCCGGCCCCCTGCCCCGGCTGCTCCCCCTTTGCACACGGGGGGCCGGGGGCTGCGGGGTGGGGGGGGCTGGGCTCGCTCCCCTGGGACTTTTCATAGCTGGTGCCCCTCCCTCCACCCACCCGTGCACGCCACAGCAACATCTGGGCCAGGGCCGGGGGAGCCCGAGCAGCTCCGACCGCGGCCAACACCAATAAATGCTCTTTAATGTTCATCTCTCTCGGCCTCCCTCTGCCTGGGCCGGGGGGTCACAGGCTGTGGGAGCTGGCAGAGGGGTGCAGGCAGCACCCCTGGCACGGTGGTCCCTTGTCCCTGGTACTGCCACGCAGCCAAGGGTGGCTGAGCCCTTTATTGAAGGGGTGCAGGAGCAAAGAGCCGGTTGGGAGCACCGCCGAGAGGCCGATGGGGCAGGGGGCAGTCAGGGGGTGATGGGCTGGGGGTTAGCACCGTACACAAGCACATCCTGGCCAGGGGGGCCCGGCAGCTCCCTGTGCTGGGAGGTGCTGGTGCCCAACGTGCAGGTCCCCGTGTTGGGGTGCTCGGCAGCCCCAGGCTGCGGGCACTGAGTGGGACCCCTCGGGTGCTGCAGTGGGGTGCCCATGGAGCAGGATGCCACTGATGCCAGTGGAGGCGGGTCAGGGTCCGACCCCTGCCTGCCCCCTCGGCTCCTGGGGAAAGAACTCGGCTCCGGGCTTCTGCCCAAGCTGGGGACTCGGCTTTAATCCCCGGCAGGCCGGGGCAGTCCTGGCCCTGCTGTGGCCACCGTGCTAGTCCGTGCCGTTGGTGAACTGGCCGAGTTTGTTCTCCAGGTCGGAGATGCGCTTCTCCTGCGCTTGGACCGTCTCCTTCAGGGCACGGATCTCCTCCAGCACCTCCTCCAAGGCTGGCTGCTGCAGGGAGGGGGGACACAGGGTCACTGATGAATCAGGCCCCTCCCATGCCACCCCAGGGCAGGGGGACAGCCCTGCTGCCATGTCCCTATCCCCGGACACTCACAGAGAAGTCTGAGTCGCAGGTGGAGTGCCTGCGTTCGGGGGCCTGGCGGGGGTTTGCTGTCCAGGATGTTCTTCTTGACCACCTTCAGCTCCCGGTTCTTGATGGGGACGTACCCATCCCGCAGCGAGATGAGGATGGGCTCTGCGTCCTTCCCCGACAGCCACTCATCCGCCTCCAGGGCGGCTCGGGGCCTGGCGTGTCGGGGTAAAGGTCATCCTGGAAGAGGTCTGACTGCGGGGGCAGAGAGACCATGGTGAGATGTGGGGTGTCTCCCCCAGGCCCCCATCTCCCCTGGGACCCCCCCCCAGGCTCACCTTGCGTGGCACCGTCATGACAATGGGCTCGCACTTGCGCTCATGCAGCTTGAAGAACCTGCGTGGGGCACAGGCACTCAGGGCCCAGCTGACCCCCCTGACCCCTCTGGCTCCCCCCAGCCCCCCTTGGCTCTCACCTGGCGATCTCACACTTGCTGACATCCAGCCCACGCTTGGGCATGAAGCCCATGACCCGCTGGGGCTCCTTGCTGCTGTAGGTGTTCAGGTAGTGCACGTAGGGCGCCTCGTCTGTGATCTCGAAGTACCGGATGCTGCTGTCACCCTGCGGGGTGGGGACAGCTGTTAGCCAGCCCTGGCACCCTCAGGGACAGGGTGACACGGGAGGTGAACCCCAGGGAAGGGGGGTTACCTTCCCACAGAGGTAGACAATGCTGGAATCGGCGTCGTAGAAGGGTAGCAGGACCCCGTTGCTCGTGTCCATCTCTTGCAGGGCAATGGGCTCCTCAAAGTTATTCTGGGGGGCAGTGGTGGAGGGGTGTGAGCAGTGACCCCAAAACCCCCACCCTGGTTAGTCACACACATTAGCCACGGCACACTGGGGGACAGAGCTTGTCCCCTCTGGGGTACCCAACCCCCCAGGCAGGCAGCTTGGCATGCCCCCCAGCCCCTCTCCTGGTTACCTGCATGGCTGGGTTCCCCCAGCTCGGCTGTACCCCCCTTCCCCAGCACCCCCTGCCTCCCAGCCCCCTCCCCACCCCAGCACTGCACGGCACACTTGGGAACTTGGCATCTTTTGGGAGGGGGATGCAGCAGACACGGCATCCTGGGGCGGGAGGGTTAGCAAGGGGTCTGGGGGGGCCAAGTTCCCAGGGCAGCACTCCATGCGGCCTCGTTACCGGGTCCCACAAGCCCAGCTCCCGCTGGCTCATTCTGGTAAAGCCCGTGGTAAAGATGTGTCCTTCCCGTGTGAAGATGGCCCGCACGGGCCTCAGCCCTTCGTGGGGGGCAAACCTCTCCTGGGGGGAGGGGGAGACAGTCAGCACGGGGCACGGGAAGGGGGGAGTATGGAGGGGGTCCGGAGCTGTCCCCCAGAGCAGCCGTTGAGTCCCATTCCATGACGCTCCCTAAGCGCACGCGTTGCCAGAGAGCGTCCCCAGCACCCAGAGCGTTCCCGGCTGGGCTGAGATCTGTGGGATTGGCGCTGGCCAGGCTGGAGCCGCTGTCTCGTACCAGGTCCCAGAGGCCCAGCTGCCGCTCGCTCATCCTGCTGAAGCCCGTGGTGAAGATCTTGCCATCGGCCACGAAGATGGCGCGGATGGGCCGGGTGCCGTCGTGCGGTTTGGTTTTCTCCTGTGCCGGCGTTAGCGGGTTAAATCAAACACAGAGACCGGCGGAGAGGGGTTAGTAGGGTCAGGCAGGCACTGGGGGGGACCCCGGGGTGGGATGGGGGGCACAGCTGGGGCACTCACCGCTATGATCTGCTGCTTGCGGGGGTCGATGACTCGGACCTTCTTGTCCTTGCACGTGGTGACCAGCAGGCTGCCGTTGCGGTTCCAGCCCACGTTGTAGATGAGGTCGGTGTGCATGTCATCCAGAGCCAGCAGCATCTCCCCAGTGCCCACATTCCAGAGGATCACCAGGTTGTCGCAGCCTGCAGGGGACCGAGGGGGGCAGGTGCTGTCACCCCATGGATCTCCTGTGACCCCGGGGAGGGTGACCCGGGACCCCCTTACCTGCGCTGAGCAGGACGTTGAGGGCGGTGGGGTGCCAGGAGATGATGCTCACCCGCTTGGAGTGTCCCTCCAGTGTCACCACGGGCTCCGTGATGTTGCGCACGGGGACATAGTCGGGGATCTGCCACACCTGGGGGGGGACAGAGCGGGCGTTGGGGATCACCCTGTGTGTGAGCACTAAGCGGATGAGGGACTCGGAGCCAATTAACCTCATCATTAATCCCGGCTCAGCCTGCGGGGAGTGTGGCGAGGGGACGCCTCCATCCTGGGGTGCATCCCCAGCACTGGGGGTGCTGGTGGGCACAGGGAGTGGGGCACGGCCGGGGTGCAGCCCCCAGCCCCCCCCGGCTATTCCTGCATGCTGAGTCGCCAGGGAGGGTAAATTTAGCACAAACTGCTGCATCATGGAGCGAGCAGCCGCCGCCAGCGCGAACGCATGGCACCGGGGCTAAAAATAGCCCAGTGACACTTCACAGGCAGAGAGGGGGGGGATGCTCTGCATTGCTCCCCCTGCACCTCCCACGCAGCGTCCAGCCCCTCACCATGACAGTGGTGTCCTCCGAGGCGCTGGCGATGACGTTGTCGTTGTGGGGACACCAGTCGATGTCCAGCACTGGCGCCGTGTGTCCCGTCACCAGTGGGTGGTTCTTGTCCACCCGTCCTGTCTGCAACGGTGAGGGACCAGCGTGAGTCCCCCAGGTACCCCCCAAAGCCCAGCCTGGCCACCACAGGGGTTGTGGCACAAATGGGGATGTGCAGGGGATTCTGGCAGTGGCCAGAGGTTTGTACCTGCCTTGAAGGGGGAAACTGAGGCACATGGGGCAAATGGGGTTTACCTGGCACAAGGCCCCATAGGGACACAGAGGAGAATCATGTGACCCATGAGAGGCTGTTTTGTGTCTGCTCTGATGGCAGGGTGGGGTTGGGGACCCTCTCCCGGTTTCTCTGCCAGGGTTGGCAGGGCAGACCCCCGCTCCACTGGGTGCTGCTCCCTGGGCATGCTGTGCCTCCAGGGAATTGGGGCTGGGAGAAGGCAGCTGGGGGGTTTTCCAGATCACCTCGCTTGCCCCAGGGATGTCACCCTTGGCAGGTGCCAATGATCACCCAGGTTGTTCCTGCCCTGAGCCCCCGCATGAGGAGGGGGTGTTAGGGCAAAGCTGGGGGGCTCTGAGGCCACAGCAGGTCCCCAAAAGCAAAACCCATCACCATATTCCCCCCAACACATCTCAGCAGCGTGACCAAACCCCAGCACCCTCCCCACTCACCTTGGCAAGGGGCAGGACAATGAAGGCCCCGCCACCACCGGACTCCACAATGATGGCCACAAACTTGGGGTTGACAGCACAGAAGGAGCTGTCACATGTCACCTTGGAGACACGGATGTCCTCGTACATCTGGTCTGCCTTCACCGGCTGCCCGAAGACGTGCCGGAACTTGCTCTGGCGCACCACGCGGCGGCTCATGGCTGGGGGGACACGTCAGGCCACCACCCCCCCTCCTGGCACGGCTTGGAGGGGTTCAGTCCCCTCAGGCCTCGTGCTCCGAGAGACTCCTCCTGCTCCGGGCACAGCGGGAAGCCTGGGAACACTGAGGTGGCGGGGAATGAGGATGGGAGATGGCACAGCCCTGACCGCAGAGCAGGGAGCAGGGACAGCCCCTGTGCAGGGATGTGGGGGTGCTGCAGGGGCTGGGGGCTCTCAGCTGCTGGCCAGAGCCACTTGACACTGGGCAGGGACATGGCTGTGCCATAACACACAGCTGAGCTACGCACTGTGGCTGTGCCATGTACCACAGATGTGATGTGCCCCATGGCTGTGCCATACCCCACAGCTGTGCCATATCCCAGAGATGTGCCATACCCCATGGCTGTGCCATACCCCACAGCTGTGCCATGTCCCAAAGCTGTGCCATGTACCGCAGATGTGCCATACCCCATGGCTGTGCCATACCCCATGGCTGTGCCATGTCCTGTGGCTGTGCCCTGCCCTGTGGCTGTGCTGTACCCCACAGATGTGCCATGCCCCGTGGCTGGCACTGGGGTTGGCACATGAGCTGCTGCAGCAGAGCAGCAGGGTGGAAGGGACTTTGGGGTGGACATAAAGGTGCCGTGCACCAGGTCACAGCTTGTGCCCTTGTATCCTGTCCCCCTGTCCTGCATCAGTGGCCCGAGGTTGCCTGGCCTGACCCAGCAGGCGGGAGGAGGGCTGTGCCTGCAGAGCTGCCTGCTGGTGGCTCACGCCTCCCTCCATGGATCCCTGTCCCGTGCCACACATCCCTGCCACCCACTCTGCACCCCCACCTGGGTAAGAGCCGGGCCTGGCACAGCCCCACGGGCACACTGGGGAGTGGAGGAGCCCCCCCCATGGCCTCAGTGGGGTCTCCAGCCCTCAGCCACAGCTGGGCACGATGCCCACAGACACCCACCTCACCCCCCCAGCCTGTGCTGCTCCTGGGACCTGCCCCAGGGGGAGACTCAGACACTCAGCACCCCAAAACCCTTGGAGCTGAGGCTCTGCAGCACCCATGAGCCACTGGCTGCCCTGGGGAATCCCCTGTGCTCTTCTGGGTACACAGCCATTGTCAGGAGCCACATCCAGCCACCAAAGCATGGCCAGGCACCCCTGTCCCCAGCCCACAGAGCCGGTGTGGGCAGAGGCAGGAGCAGATCTGCTTCTCCGTGTCCCAGCCGGTGGATTTTGCACAGGGCACATGCAGCACCCTGCCAAACCACATCTGCCCAGTCCCTGAGTGTCCCTGGAGTCCTCACGGCACTTCAGCATCATCTCTGGCTTGGCTGAGCTGGGTCTAAGGGGCCCAGAGCCTGGCTACCGTGCGGGGCTGGACCACGGCAGTGCCGGTGTCACCGCCCGGGTCTCAAGCATGGTCCCCAGCCCCGGGGAGGAGCGAGCAGGCTCCGAGGGGACGCTGCCCCAGCACCTCAACCATTGCCAGCGGGAGCAGAGTCTGGGGTGTCAGCATGCAGGGCACGAAGGGACGGCCTGGCTGCCCGGGCAGGGTGCAGGCAGCGGCTGGGGTGCAGCTGGGGGGCAGATGCGGTGCAGGTGGAGTTGAGCGGGGTGCAGGCAACGTGTAGGGTGCAGGAGGGGTTGGTAGGAGCAGGTGGGGCGCTGGCAAGGTGCAGGCAGGGCTGAATAGGGTGCAGGTGTGGGGTGCAGGCGTGAGAGCTGGGTGGGGTGCAGGCAGGGCGCAAGCGGGGTGGGATGGGATGCTGGCAAAGAGAGGTGGGGTGCAGGTGGGGTGCGGGCAGGATCCGGGCAGGACAGCCCCGCTCCCCGCTCCCCGGCCGTGCCATTACGTTGCCACAATTGAATCCGCAGCGACTGCTCGGGAACGACCAGAGGTCACTGTCCAAATATAGCCATCTCCGCCGGCGGGCGGCGAGGGGCCGGGGCCCGGGGGGCTCAGCCCCGCTCCCCGCGTCCCCCCGTCCCTCCCCACCGCGCTCCCGCCGCCCCCGCCCCGCGCCCGGCTCCCACCTGCGCTCGCTCGGCGGCTCCTCCGCGCCCGGGCGCGCCCGGCTCCGCGCTGCGCCCGCTCGGCTCCCGCTCCGCCCGCTCCGGCCGCGCTCAGCCCCGCTCCGCTCCCCCGGCCCGGCCCGGCCCGGCCCCGCTGGGCTCCGCTCCGCCCGGCCCCGCTCGGCTGGGCTCGGCTCGGCTGGGCTCGGCTCGGCCCCGCGCGGTGCCGCTGCCGCAGAGAACAGCTGAGCCGAGCCGGGCGCCGGGGCCGGCACGGCCCCCGCGGCGGGCACCGGAGGGAGGGGAGGGGGGCCCGGCCCGGCCCCGCCTGCCCCGCACCCTGCCCGGCCCCCCGCTCTGCCCGCGGGGTCGGGGGCAGCCCCGGCACGGCCGCCCCCGATCCCGCCCTGAAAGCGGGGGGGTCCCAAGGGTGGCCGCAGACCCCGGCCCGGCGCGGGGGAGCCCCTCGGGCTGGGAGATGGGGGGCAGGAGGAGCCCCCGGAGCCTTTCTGAAATGCTGGGAGAAACCCAGGGGCGGGGCATCACCCCGGGGGTCACTTCTGCACAGGGCTGTGACCCTGCCGTGGGTCCCCCCACAGCCCGGGGCCAGCCCAGCCCCACAGGGACCACGGCCATGGGCTGCTCCCGAGGCTCCCAACACTCACGGGGGCATCCCACGGGTCCCCACCTGCCCCAGGAAAAAAGGGTCTGCAAGGCCCCCTCAGCCCCAGCCCAGCAGGATGGTTACAGGCACATCCAGGAATCAGATTTGGGATTCAGTGAAGCCCAGCCCTGCAGGGATGCCCTGGCCCAAGGGGATTAAGGGATTGTAGGGCTCAGGGACCAGAGGGAGGGGAGCGGTGGTTCCTGGAAAGGCAGCAAAGCCCTGGACCCTACAAGGGCACCGTGTGGAGCTGGACGAGCATTGGCTGAGCGGGCAGGAGGGGGCAGCTGGCAAAAAGGCAGGGAAGAGGTGACATCCTTGTTTGCCCGGCCAAAGGGGTGGCAGGGAGGGAGGGAGGGGGCTGCAGAGGCACCCCTTGCTCGCCCTGTCCCACCACAGCCCTGGCTCACTCTGTGTCCTGTGCCCTTAACTCCGAGACACATCCCCAGCAAGTGAAGGCCCTGGGAAGCCTTTCCTCGGCTGGTGCTGGGGGCAGGAGGAAGGGATGGGGCACCCCAGACACTGCCAGACCCACAGTGACAGCCCTGCAGTGACAGCCCTGCCGCCCTGGCCCCACACCCTGGTGCCCACTCAGTTCTGGCTCCTGCATGGATGGTGAGGCTGAGCCCAGGGAATTTGGCTTCCTCAAGTCCCTTACTACAGCAAGGCCACAGAGACCCTTGCACTGCCTTTCTTGCCCCAGTGCAGCAAAACCAAAACCAGAGATGGGTTGTCCAGTGTCCAGCTAAAACCTCACATCCCCCTTGGAGCTTAAACCAGAACCCTCCTCACAGCTCCTGTGTCTGCAGCAGTGCAAGGAGGGCACCTGCAGCATCCTGACAGCTTTAAATACACAACCCCTGGAATCCTCCCTGCAACTGCAGCGTGGTCTGGAAGAACCTCTTGCTTGGAAGCACGGCTCCATCACTTGGGACTGGACAGGGCCATCCATGAGAGGGAACAACCCTGCTCTGGCTTTCCAGACCCCCACTGCCACCCCATGTTCTGAGAGCAGCACAGATCACTCCCTCACCCCCAGCCCCGATCCCAAACAGGAAGCCACACACCTTTGTCATCTTCAAAATAAACTTTTATTCATTCGGTAACAAGAACATTGAATCTGCACATCAGTGCACAAGTTCACATTTAAAAACAGCTGAGCACATCGGTCATAAAGTCTTTAGGGGGAAGGGGGACAATCCCAGCCACCAAGGAAGATCCAGGAGGGGCAGACAGAAGCGCTCCCCTCCCTGATTCGCAGCCCCACCGCCAGCTGCTCGGCCCTGGACAATCCCTACAAACCAGCGCACGGATGTCACATCTCCACAAAGGAAAATAAAAGGCACTGGCACCTTCTCTCGTGCCAACAGAGATGTCTGCAGCGTGGGCGGGCTGTTAGCACCTCTGGCAGCACTGCTGGACAGGCACCGAGCCCTGCCCCAGCCTGGGCCCTGCCGTGCCAGGCCAGCACCTGCCTCTGCCCCACTCCAAGGGCTCAGGGCCCCTCCCCTGGGGAGAAGCTGGGGTGTTTGTGTGGTGCCGGGACCAAATTAAGGCAGGAGGCACCGTGCAGGGAGCAGGGCCCTGTGGTGGGTATGGCTTCCTCCTGCCAGAGAGCTGCGAGGCTCCTGGTGCCCCCGGCAGGTGCGGTGCCCCTGTGGCCATGGATTCCCAGCTCGCTCCTCCCAGCAGGTCCCCGGAGCAGCCAGTGGTGGGGTGGGATCCCTTCCACCAGGCCCTGGCTGGCAGAGGGACACTGAGCTAATCCCTGCTCAGTTTAAACATCCGAGTGACCTGGGTGTCACCTCCTGCCACCCGCTGGGACTGTGCCCCCAGGAAAGGGCCGAGAGGGGAGAGATTTGTACAGGTCACAACTTCTCAAGCAGACCGGACACACACACACACACACACACACACACACACACACACACAGAGCACCCACACACACCACCGAGTGCAACAGAACGCAGTGTAAAACCAGTTTCACGCACACACAGCCCGTTTGTGCAAGGCTCACACGTTACAGTACGGCCGGGACGGGGCAGCCATGGCTGGGATATTGTACAGGAGTCAATGTAAACAATAAAGCGTCCTCCAAGAGGCTTCGCCAGAGACCAAAGAACAGTTGCTTTGTACAAAAATGCCCTTAAAACAACACATTTCTCCCAAAACCCCTCTACCTGCGAGGCTTGTCAGCTGCTGAGCACCCTGGAGGTGCTGCTGCTCCCTGTGGTGCTCAGCAGGTCACAAGAAGCTCTTGTGGGGTGGCTACAGGAACCAGGAGGAGACATCACCTCCCATGAGCCACCAGCATGGAGAAGGGACAATCGTCCTCAGCAAGAAACCTCTGATGCCAGGGGCTTGGTGGCTTCATTGCCCAGACACTGGAAAAGGACGTCCATACCCCTCCAGTCCATCCCCTTCCTGCCATCCTGCTCAGAGCCTCCAGACCTCCAAGGCCTTCATCACTCTGCAAGAGAACCACCTTTCCTGACTCCCTCTGCCTGCCCACAGCCTTCTCAGAGAAAAACCAGTTGTGCTGAGCCACAGCCAAGGACAAGGGGACAGCAAAGCACCTCCCTGCAGGGGCCTCTGCCCCTCTGCTGCTCTCCCCAGCTGAAGCACCCAGAGAGCAGCTGAGTATTGGAAGGAAGCAGCATTTCTGGTCTGCACTGAGGACCCTTCCCAGAGGGCATTTCTCCTGAGATCAAGCTGGGCAAAGAAACCCAATCCTTTTCCTCCTCCTGCCTTCTCAAGGGAAAAAGTTCTACAAAGGGCTTCCCCCTCCTGAGCAGATCCTTGTCACCAGGACATGCTGCCAGCCAAGCATGCACCCTCCAATGCAAGGCAGGCTGGGGGCAACCAGTCCCTTCCACCCCTGGAGGCGCAGGCAGGCACGTCCTTGGGGTCAGAACAGTGGGCAGTGGGGCCTGATGAAGTTTGTGGGGGAGGCAAGGACTGAAGCTGTCCTTCTGCAGATGACATGAGCCACTTGGCCTTTGCACAGTGCCTGCCCTGCTCCGGAGCCAGCTGGAGCGGGCTAGGAGAAGCCACATGTCTTTCAGTGTCCCAAAGAAGTATCTGGCCTCCTGGGCCAGGGGCTTGGGTGACTGCTAGTGACTGAAATGGCCTGGGAAGACGTGCTGTGTGACCCAGGACAGGGCTGTGCTCCAGCATGGGTAACAGCCCCCTGCCAGAGTTGAGGGAAGGGAGGGACAGTGCTCGTGGCCGCTGGAGCACAGACAGACTCACAGACCTTGCCCAGGCTGCAAGGCAGCACAGGAGGACCCTGGGGGCTGCAGGAGGGCAGCAAGGTGGCATTACCTTAGGGTGAGGACACCCCACACCCCTTCCCCAGGGCAGGGAGATGCTGCTTCCCAATACTGCAGAGTGCTCCAGTGCCGTGCGCTCCTCTCCGGCTCAAGGGGAGTTTGTCCCATCTGAGCCTGCAAGGCTCTGCAGCTTTAGGGCTGCTTTCTAGGCATGGGCTTGGCTGCTGCTCCTCCCACACCATGTCCTCTCCATGCTGGGCTTCAGCAGCCCGAGCCACTCTGCATCTCCTCTTTGCTTTGCTCCTCCCCAGAGGGCAGGTCTGGGCCCCAGCCAAGCACAGCTCAGACAGGACCTGCCACGGGACTGTGGACAGGACCCAGAGCTCCCCTTGCCCTTTCCCTCTGCTCCTACAGCACAGAGACAACTTGCTGATGCACACAGCTAGAAATGAGGAGCTTTGATTTAGCCAAACTGCTCAGAAACCACAAAATAATTTGCTGTAATTTGGAGCAGAGCCTTCACACACAGTTTCTCCAGGGAAGCGAGAACCTGCAGAATGGCTCTGAGCAGCCAAAGGCTTTCCATGTCCAACAGGCACCCCTGGAACCCAGCTTCCAGCAGGAAGGAGATGGACAGACAGACACACAGTGCCCCTCCCACAGTGGGACAACGGGGGTTCACACAGGACTGGAGGAGAAGGGACACATTTGGCATCCAGGCTCACTTTTGGAAAGGGAAGACAGCTTATAATGTCAAATCCACTCCCATGTCTGTGCAGATCACAAAGAACAGCACTGAGTTTGAGTCACGTGAGTTTGCTTTCCAGTTTACAGAATGCAGTCTTGCCCTTCTTTTTTTAAAAAAAAAACATAGAAAAGACAAAAAAATAATATAAATATCATATATACAATTTAGGCAAAAAAAAAAAAGAAAAAAAGAAAGAAAAAAAAAGAATAAACTTCCAGAAAATATTTCCCTCTGGGTCTAGAATTAGGAGTGACAGCAGAGAGGACAAAGCTATCCATTAAGGGCAGTATGTCATGTAACAAAAACAGCTCAAGTTTTGGGAGCCACCAGAAACACCCGTGAGCTTGGCAGAGGGGAGAGGGAAACTCAGGCAGTACAAGAACAGCTTTGGGGCAGGGGGCAGAGGACAGATGATATGGCCATGAACTTGGAAGGCCCACAGCAGTATTCAAGTAATGGGAGGGTTAAAACCCTAATGAGACGTTTGTTTTAAAAGAACACTGGCTTTGGGGGTAGAGGTGAACCTGGCAGCTCCTGGAGGAGCTCTGCCCCACCTCAGCACAGAGCAGAGAGCTCTGTGTGCCCCATGGCAGATGGGAGAGCTGGTCTTGGTGCTGCCCAGGATTATTAGAGTCCATCCACTGGGAAGATTTACCCCTGTGTGCTCCTTATGGGGGAGCACCAGCTGAATTGAGCCCAGGGTGTTTGTCCTGAAGCAGCTTTGTGAGGGATCTGCCAGCATGGTGGAGTTCCAGTTTGCAGAATAAAAGAACAGCCAAACAAAGGGACCTTGGCACAACCTTCACATTTACAGGGGCTCTCACCCCACCAACTGCCCAGCACCATTTCAAGGCATGGGGAAAATTCAAGTCAGGAACTAGGATCTGGTTGTAAGCAAAAACTCCACCTTGCCAAAGCAAGCCAACATCAATTTTCTCATGATAAAGGTGTTCTTTTAAAACAAACTATCAACAACAAAAAAAAGAACATTTGAGGTTATCTGAGTTAAACTTAAAAAAACCCAAACAGTCCTGCAGTCAGAGTCACACACAGAAGAACCAACCCACACCTACATGCGCCAGGAACAGTAAAATGACAATATTTATAAAATTAACCAATAAAGTGCATGTTCCTTATATTACACCTGCCCCTTGTGTGAAAGCAACACCACAGGTTCTGGGTAAGAAATCACAGCCAAGGGTCCAGGATCACATCGTGTTGTAGAGGGGATTGGTTGTCCGCTTTTTGTCATTGGTCTTTTTGAGCCTCCTCAGAGGGTGAGTTCTCCCGTGCTGCTGCCGTGGGGCAACAGCCAGAGCTTGAGATGGAGACAAGGAGTCCAGGACCTGCACCTGGAGCAGCGGAGGGCCCTCCCCGGAGCTAGTCCACGTTGGATCTGCACTGGAGCACAAACTCTGCTGGCTGGAGCTGCACTCTTTGGCGTACTGAGCCAGCGGCCTCTCCACGGGCATGCTCTGGGCAATGCACTCGGCTGTTCTGAGCTGTTCCACAAAATGCCTTGTGGGCTCTGGGGAGGAGAGGCGATGCTTCCCACACGCGCTCTCCGAGCCCCTCTCCGACCTCCCCCCACAAAAGCCTCGACCCAGGGCAACGCAGGTGAGAAGCACGGGGTTGGCATTGGAAGAGGCCGACTCCCTGTCGTGTAAGTCGTCCTTGGAGAGCTCCAGGCGGTCCAGTTTGGCCAGGGATGCCGAGAGCTTCATGTGGGAGGGTCTGGTGAGCCCTGCGTGCCGGATCCGAGCCTCGATCTCCTTCGCCCGCTGCTTGACCGGCCCGGGGCTGCTGGAGCGCTCCTCCACGCTGAGGCTGCTGGAGCTGTGGGGGAGGCTGTAACACAGGAATGAGATGTCCAGAAGGTCCATGTTCTCAGCATGCTGCCTGCTGAAGTCCTCGCTGCTCAGCTGCCTTGAGATGCCAGCACTGTCCCCACAGAGAGGTTTGGGACCGTCCTTGAAGGGGAGAGTCGCATCTCCCTCGGTGCCACACGGCGTGACCGGCTCATCGTCTGTGCCCGTGCTCTGCTCGGTGACACCTTCCAGGTGAATGACACAGGGGTAAGGAGAGCGCTCGAGGCTGGCCGCAGGTGGACAGGTCACCTGGGCAGAGGGAGAAGCAGCACCGAGGTGAGCAGATCTCCCACTGCCTTCCTTGCTGGGGCTGCCCACGGTGAAGGCAGCCTGCTTGCGTACCGCGTGCTCTGGCGGCGAGGGATCTGCTGGAGCCTTCTCCAAGCGCATTGAGGGGTTCAAGTTTTCATCCAAAGATGGGGTGGCCGGGGCCAGCCCACCCTGCTCACAGCTTGTATGGGGGCGCTGCTCCGCAGGCTTGACTGTGAGGGTGTATTCAATGATTTCAATTCTCTTTGGGAGGAGGGGGGGCAGGGATGGCTCCTCTGTCCCATCAAACGAGACCACTGTCCTGCGCTGCTGTGCTGCTCCCTCCTGCCCCGGGCTGGGCTCTGTGGGCAGGGACTCCTGGGCAGGGGCCCCGAGGGGTGCAGGCAGGTGTCTGCCCACGGGCTGCTCTGCCCCGGCAGGCAGCAGCGGCTCCTCCTGCGCCTTGTCCCCCTCCGGAGGCAGCTCCAGGGGCGGCTCCTCGCTCTTCCCCCGGGGCAGGAGTTCGGCAGCAGGGCAGTCGTTCCTGGAGTTCTTGCGGGTGGGTAAAGTGCAGGCTGGGGCCGTGTGCTGGTGCTCCTGCTCCTGCCTCAGGCGCTCCTCGAACTCCAGTGTGGCTCGCCGGACGGAGCCGGGGCACCACTTGGGCTCGGGCTTGGTGGAGCCACGAGGCTCCTGCTGCTCCCCGCCAGAGCTGCTTTCCTCCAGGTCTGATCTACCAGAAGACAGCTGCAGAGATGGGGCTTCTTCCTGCTCAGTTGGCAGAGGGTCCTTCTCCTTCTCCTGGTGTCCAGCACAGGCTCCTTCACTCTGTTCCAACTTTTCTGATGCCCAAATCACCTCCACTGGCAGGTCATGCACCGTGTTCCTCTTTGGTGTCTGGCTGAGGTTGGCTGAACCCTCTTTCTGCTGGGCAGGTCCTGCTCCCTGGTTGATTGACTCGATCTCTGTGATAATTTCCTTCACAGAAATGGCATTTTCTGAGTGGGATCTTGTGAGATGACCTGCACCAGGCAGCTCAGGGACCTCCTGCAACACACAAACAGGAGAATTACAAAGTGCATCAGCTGTGCTGACACAGAGCAAACAGCAGCAGGTTATAGAAAATAATAGTGTGCACATCCCCAAAGGAACAAAAAAGCATGTGGCAGTGATGACTTATGTAGGTTTTTTACTGTCTCTGAGACTGAATTTAACATGCTCCAGGCTGGATTGTCACTTAGACTAAGATCTAAGAACCTTAACTACAACAAACTCCAAAGAAAAGGTAGCTTTTTTGTTTTTCTAAATGAAGAAAAATCCAACAAATAAAAAGAATCCTAATACTGCTAAAAGTACCATTTTGAACTGAAAACATGACAAATTCTGCTCATGTATGGAGCAGAAAGAAGTACAGAAAAAAGAATGACCAAGCATTGAAAAGCTCTGATTTCCCAGAGGAAAATGGCCAGGGGGACTCCCAGTCCCCACAGACACTCTCTGCTAAATCACAGGAGAGAGCATTGGCCTATTATATTTGGAAGAGCCTTACTGCCTCACATGGAGATGGAAAAGATTCAAGCAATGCAGGATGGAATTTAAATAAGAGAAGCTCCCAGAAAATGATGGCCCCGGACATCATCAATCCCTGTGAGAGTCCTGGAGGCTGAAAAGCAATTATGAGAAAAAGGTACCTAAATTTAGAGGTTACTAAATTTTGTCAAGACCATCTCTCTACCCAGGAGAAGTGAGCCATGACGTGCCCAGTGCCATCACTCCAGACCTGGACAGGTTAATTTCTTCCTCCAGTAGTGGAAGCTCTACACCTGCCTTGATTTACTACCCCAATGCTGGTGCTTCCCAACCAGGGAAAAGGGCCCGTTTTGCCCCATTCTTTGGTGGATTTCTCAAGTCAGATAAATATCTGTGCAGATTTGGGATGTTGGCTGGGCTCAGGGTCTGGCTATATTAGTGGGTCAAGTCCCACCTTTCTGCTCTCCTGATGCAAAACTCAAAAATAAGTTTCTCATGAGAACAGCACAGCAGGTCAGGTCAAGGTCGGCTCATGGCCTTGCCAATGCCAGCAAACTGATGTTTAAGGAAAAAGTGCAGAAAAGGGAAAGTATCTAAAAGGGAAGGAAGGGAGAAGCATCTAGCAATCCTTCCCCAGACACTGTGTCCAGTGAAAGCAGGGCTGGAAAATCCCATCCACAGCCACCCCAGAGCAGAAAACAACCCATGGATAGGGTTGAGCAGCAGTTCCTAAAAAACCTGAGCAAGTTATTTTAACCTTTTGTTGCTCTTCATCTGTGGAAGAGTCATCAGATGGCTGAGGAGAGTTTCCAGGGCTGTTCCTTCGAGCATCTGCACCCCCATCTGCAGCAGGTGGCACTTCCAGCACGGGCACCCTGGAGACCCCATTCCTCCCAGTCCCTTGCTCCTCTGGCCTGGAATGGGAGCAGGTTCGGGACCGGCTCTCCTGGGAGAGCTCCACGAATTTCTCCAAAGCGCTGAAGAAATCAATCCTGTCTGTGCTGAGGTCTGTCACTTCGGGCTGAGGGTTCTGTTGGAGACCTAGGGAATTCTGGTTTGGGGATTGGGGGAAGTCTTTTAAGCATGAAGTGAATTCTTCCATGGGAACCAAGTGCACGTTCATATCAGGCTTAAGGGCATCTTTTTCCAGATCATCCACTGTCAGATCAGGAAACTCTGTTATTTCCAAGGGGTGCTGGAGCTGCATTAAGGCCTCAGAAGCACGGCAGTTGTCAGGGGGGACAGAGTCTACACAGCACCCTGCTGTACAGCCATTGATATTGTTCAGGTTCAGCTTGTCCTCCATCTGCTCAGTGTGGAAGTCTCTGCAAGTAAACTCTAAGTGGATCCTTCTCTCCTTCACACACACGTCCTCAATCATGTTTGTGTCCTCTGGGAGCTGCTGCTCCCTCTCCAGCTCAGCTGAGTAGATGGGAGACATGGGCTGCTGGTTGTCATTGGTCTTGGCCTCTGAGATCTGGTCAGCTGAGGTGGTGATCTCCTTTTTGTTCAGCTCCAGCCCAGCCTTGCAGATGGGCTCGTGGTGATCCGAGAGGTCGCTGTCTGAGTGTGAGCGCCAGAGTTTGTTGTGCCGCTGTTTGCTGCAGGGAAGGAGAGCAAAAAAAACAGTGAGTAACTTCTACATACCACAGGCAGATCCACCTGGTTGTAAGAGGACACAACCTACAACAGAAACTGTGCCAAATGCTGGAATCACTGACCACAGCTGTGGCTTCACCTGAACAGTTCAGGGCCAGACCTGCTGCTGGAGAAGTTGACCCAGTAAGGAGCCACTTTCCAGGAGCTAAATTCCATGGCACCATTCTGCTCCACACAGCCCTCCCTGTTTCTCAGCAGTGCTGGATCCATCCACCCAAATGCAATGTTTAATTGACTGCAGAATTTGGTCCTCCTTTCTCAGCCAGCACTTCTCCATTTGCTAGCAGGTGAGTGGTGACCAGAAGAGAGAGAACCTCTTGTGCTGGACACAAGCAGGTGGTGGACACTGAATAAAGTCCAGTTTCCATAAAGTCCAATTTCCCTCATGGTTCCTTCTCTGAATAGCTTCAGTTATCAATAACTGGCTCTTGTAACCAAGGGAAAGGGTGGGATGAGTAGAGGTGGGTGTGTGCAAAAACACACAAGACATCCTCAACAGTAAACACACAGCCCAAATTACCACCCACCTTCCACAGGAAGGAAGCTCAGAACTCCTCCAGCTCCTGGAAAGCCCCTTTAGGAAAGTCTGAACCATCAAAAGGCCAAATAACTGCCAGGGGCATTGCATCACCTTCCTCAACTCCACCTGCCAAAAACCCCAACCCATGCACCTGGGCTTACAGAGAGCACTGCAGGCAACTTCTTGCCATGAAATGCCAGAGCTAGCCCAGGCTGCCAGGGTTTGTGAGTGGCCACGGCCACAGGGATGTGTTTCCACCCATTGCCCCTAGGAGGAACACAGAAACCACAGAAACCTCCTTGGAGCTGCAGATCTTGCAAAAACCCTCCAGTCCCTTGCAAAGCAGGAGCAGGCGCTCCCAGACACATCCAGTGGCCACGGTAAGTTAATTAACAGATGGTACTGAGCTAATTACCATGTGCCAGTTCAGTTGTGGGTGCCCAACAGCTAAGGAAAATAACCCATTGCAGATTTGGCTTTCCAACCCTGTAATCAGTGACAACCTTCCTGTGTGACACAGGGCAGAATCAGGTCCTGACACAGGAGAGAAGGGTCAAGATCAGAGGCCAAGGGCACCGGCCTGGGGTGCACATGCTCCATCTCCAGTGGGTTTTGGAGCAGCTTGACACTGGCAGCAGAAACAGGCTTGTCCCTGAGGCAGGTTCTTGCTTGGGCTCTGTATGGAATGTCATCTGACATCTCTGCTCATACAGCCTGAGGAGCTGCTGGTGTTTTCTGAGGGTACTTCAGTGCTGAGATCCAGCTCTCGGCTGCACATTTGATTTTGAAAGTCAAAATTACCCTCCAGTGTGAACAACTGGCACAGATCTGAGGAGCAAACCAGATGTCAAGCACCACTGGCAGAGGTGTGCTGTGCTATCTTCCAATCTGACAGTTCCCCAGTCTGACAACCTGCATGAGGTGCAGGTCAGAGAACAGGAGCCCACTTCCCTTCCCAGAGCTCACAGCCACCTCTTGACCTTCCTGGAAAACATTCCCAGTGCTTGTACCCACACCAGCTTTGGACCAGGAGCCCCCCACACCTCCCACCAGCTCTCCAGGCTTGGGTATAAAACTGCTGTTGATTCACAAGCTGCACCAGGCACAGGAGATCCCAAACACTGGTTTCCTGTAACTTATCTATAACTAATAACAGAAACAGGCCTGGCTCAGCCTTGCAGTGTTTATCAACAGAGGGAGGGGACAGTTTAACTAACCCCAGGAAGTATGACAGTCCCAAAGAGCAAAACACACTTGTTGTTGTGACTAAAAGCAAGCAGGGGGTTTTCATTTTACAGCTGGAAAACATATCCCAGTTGCTATAAGCCCAGCACAAAACCGTAACCGGATAGTGCGAGCACATGGCTGCCCTCACATACCTTCCCCCTGAAACTGGAGCAGTCACATGAGTGTCAATCTGTTGGGTTTTTTTGGATTTTGTTTTTTTTACCTGTCCTGGAATACTGCAGCAATAAACAATGCAGCCAGAGGGCAAAGCTAAATAACACAAAGAAAGAGGGAAAAAAAGCAGCTTTGAGATAAAGAGGGACAGTCTCTGCAGCATGGGCCACTCCTTGCTTCAGTGAAGCTTCATTTACTGCAGGTTTTTTCATCCTACACAGATGTAACACACTGTTCTTGCATTTTTAAAGCCTCACCAGCAATCCTGTTTGTGCCATTGTACAGGGACTTGCAGAGCAGGGTTATGCTTCAGTGGAAGGGAGGCCACATGCTATTAATGGTGGAAAGATATACCTCCAAAAAATAAATTACTAAAAGACAAGGAAAAATAATCCTTAACCAAAATGTTTGTTCAGGGTGGCTTTGCAGGCATGTCACCAGCTACCAGACTGGCAGATTAGCCAAACCAACTGCTGGGCTCAGAGCTGGAAGATGTGAGACACCAGAGCTTCTCACAGGTGTTCACCAACCTGTTGGTGCATTCTTCATACCTAAAAAACTTCTTTTTCTCCATCCAATCCACACCAATGAGATCTAATTCCCCAGTCTGCCCAATGCACATTACACTGGTCAGGTCACCTCTGGCCCAGAGTTAAGCACTGACCTTTACCAACTGGTGCCAGCAGCATGTTTGGTGTCACATGAGGCACCCAAGGCAGGTGTGGTGTCTGTCTCAAGGGGTTTCAGTCCAGCAGGACACTATTTTTTAAAATTGTCTATTCCATGTGATCTGTCCCGAGACTTGCTACTGCTTGGCTGCTTTTTAGAAAGAAAGGGGGTCAGTATGGCAGGCAGGGTTTGGGGAGCAGGGGAGAGGAAGGATGGGAAGAGCTGGTGGATGAAGATCCTGTGGGTGCACCTGGTCAGGGAATAAGTTGGGAGGAGCCCTGAAGTTGTTTACTTGTGCAGAAATGGAAAGAGGAAGCACACTCCAGTGATAGGGGAGCTCAGACCAAGGGTTTGGTGTAAAAATTGGGAATCCAGGCCTGGCCCAGCAACAAACACAGGCAGGCTGCTGGGAACAGGCGGATAGCAAAGGAACAAGAAAAAGTTATTACAGTGAAAGGGAATGGAGGTCTTTGCAAGTGGATAGAATAGACATGAAGGGACAGAGGTAAGAAGTATGCCCTAAAGACAGCACATGAGTGACAGAGCTGCGGTAAATGACAGCGTATAAAACAATAGCTGGACTTGTCCTTAAAGCTATTTTCCAACCTAAATGATTTTACAAAAAGCAGGCATCTCCCAATTGCACCAAAAAAGCTTTGAAATTTACTATTTACTTAGGTCCAAACCTGCAAAGATCACCTCCTGTGGCAGGAGACTCAGATTGGGTAACTCTGTTTGCTGCAGATCTGCTTCCAGGCAAAGCACACCAGGATCCCAAACTAAATACCATAACCTGGCAAAACAGAGTATCACTGCCTCTTTCCTGCTGATCACGTGAAGACATTGCTTAACACAGCCTAGAAACATGCAATATTTATGTCTTTTTGCTAGTCAGGTGATTGGCTTGGGATTACAACACACTTGCCCATACCCAGGCCCAGCTCCAGACCAGCCTCAGGACTCCAGGCAGGAATAAACACCACTGTTGCAATGCACAGAACATCCTGTCCCTCCCCTCACACCAACACTTAGCAAAGGGATCTAAATAAAACCAGACCAGCTGCTGAGGAGGGGCATGTTCAACAGGGAACTGTGAGGAGACAAAGCGAGGTCCCTGCCAAGTGATGTTACAAGCAACAGGGACATCATTTATCTCTGCTGGAGCCTGCATAGCTCTGAATGCTGCACTCAGACAACACTTCATGGGATGCTACTTTCCAAAAACCAAACATCCTAGAAGTCAAACAGCTTCCTGACAGCTCCTGGTTACACCCATTTTCCCAGGCTTGCTAACCCTGAAAACAGAGCGCTACCTTTCCTACGAACCCGAGCTTGCACAATACAGCAATCCAACCTCTGACTGAAAGAATGGAGTCAACCATTGAAGTGTTACACCTCAACATGGATAATGAGGATCAATCCTTGCACCCACCTGGCCAGCAGGATCCCCTGGTACTCCTCCAGCTGCCGCATGAAGCTGGGGTTGGGCTTGGTGACCGTGCGGCGCTCCTTCACGTAGTCGTAAGCCCTGTCCAGGTTCCAGCCGTACTCCTTCATGGCATAGGCAATCACCGTGGAGGCTGAGCGGCTCACTCCCATCTTGCAGTGCACCAGGCACTTAGAACCATTTTTCCTAAAGTGGGAGAAAGAACAAAGGAGGATCACTAAACAGAAAACATCTGACAAGCTGAAGAAAACAGCAACTTCTTTACCAGAGAATTATCGAACATATTTTCAACACTGTGGCCACAGCTGGAGTCTGGGATGTGATCTGATAATCCAATTTACAAACTGGAGCAAGACACACAAAGAAACTGAAGAACAAGGTCTTATTAATATTCCTAAGAGATTTTGTTACAACAGCTCTTCTGAAGCTGTTATTGGAAAGTGGAAAAACAGAAATACAGGAAAACTTCTGAAGACTAGTGTGGCACCCTTGAGCTCAGCCCAAATGGTCCACTGGCATCAAGCCATATTCCAAGTGAAAAGAGAACCTGTACCACAAACATGGTGTCACAATTTAGAAACCCATCCCAGAGACATACTAAGCAGCTCAGAGCAGCCTCTAGCATAGAGATGCTCTTCTACTGAAAACCACAAAATGAAAATGCTGTGATGGTAGGTAGGCAAGGAGGAAAATCAGTTAAGAAAATCAGCAGGAAAACAAAATGCTTAGTATATATCTTCTAAATGGGGGTGTTGTGTTTTCTGAAAAGACTTACTTTGCCTTGGAGATGAATTTGTAGGTATCATTCCAGTAAGCCAGAAGATCTGTAGCTTCTTCATCATAAACCCTGATATTGTGGTATTCAAAGAGCCCAGGGAAGAAATTATCTATTTCTCGAGTCACATTCAAAATGTACCGTACCCTGCATGAGAGACACAGCCAGTTCAAAGAGATGTCCCACTGCTGCACTGCAGCCTTGCCTAGCTTTGCCAAGGGCATTTGGAAGTGCACTCTTGAACAGAATTCCTGGGAAACCAGGAATTAATGCAAGGAAGCAGCAGTTAACACAGACAATAGGTTTTGCTGGGCACTTTAGAGCCTGATAACAGAGATCCATGGATAGAAACTTCCTCTGCACAATGTCAGCTCACACTGCCCACCACCTCTGTTCTACATGTCAGCAACACTTGTGCCACAGGAGCTCCTGCAATTAGTGTTTGCACACCTTCTCCAAGCCCTTTGTGAATCTCTCCTCCTGCTGCACCAAAACCACAGGAAGATGGAAGACTAAGCCTCCCAGTAACACCAGAGCTAAACAAACACATAAAACAACTACAGAGAGATGTAACAGACAATGAGCCACTGGGGAGGATTTATTTCTTATCCCTAAATTTTCTGGAAAGGAAACTGCTAGAGAAAGCATGTGGTATTTATGTACACAGCACTCAGTATTTTTAGCCCTGAGGGTTACTCGTAAGATGCTTATGAAATGCACTCATGCTGGGATATCAGGCAGAATAAGAGAACTGCAAGAGGGTGACATCCCTTTTCCCAAGCAGGTGTGAGATCACTGATGACCAAGTAGGACCTGTTGGACTCAAGGACACCACAGCAGACCCTGAGCTCACCAGGAAGAGTCAATTTTGCCAGGCTGAATTTCTGAGGTACAGAATTACACTATCAGTTCACCAGCACGATTAGTTTTTTCCACTGGTTTGTCACAAATAAGCCAAACCCAAGAATAATTATTTAATTGCACAATCTTGGTGCTTATAATCACCTGGTCTAGAGAAAGGACAATCTAAACTTGAAAAGTAGAAAGGGCAGGAAACAGACGAACCCATTGGTGGGGTTCCTACAGGACTTTACTTCCTACTGGGCCCCACTCAGAGGAACAAATGCTCTTCTCCACATTTTCCTTCCTGCACAGCCTGGAGGTCCTAAGTGCCTCTGTAATCAGTCCAGAACTATGGGCTGGGGCTGAGGGCACAGAGCCAACTATGCAGCATCCAGTTCAGTAATTGCAGCTTTTTACTACTTATAGCTATGAGCTTGCTGCCTTCCTTTGTTTGCCTTGGGGACATTAGTCAAGGTCAGGGTAAGATCCTTCTACATTAAGGTGCCTGTTTGTGGGACAAGGAGTTTGGAGGAAGCAAGAGCTTGTTTGGATCTGCAATCCCTTAAATAAGACTCAGGTTACACAGCAGGTATGGAACAGAGTTTGTTGCATAGAAAAGTGTGGCCAGGCTCTTGATTTCAAGCTGATGGCCTGAAGCTACTCACCCTCTGTTCTGCAAATCTTCCAAATTGGAGGCATTCCATTCTGAGCCCTGCAGGGAAAACATGCAAAGGGACACATCAGGCAGAAGGAAGGCATGGCCAGGCAACTGGTGGAGGGAGGGATAGTGAACCAGAGCTGACCAGCCAAGGGTTGGAGAGCTGGGGGTCCTTTGAGCACAGCGGTACACAAGTGGTAACCAGGACTGATGCTCAGCACCTTGTCTCACCCCATTAACCAGATCCCTTCTGAAACAAGAAGCAGCTCTGCCAACAAGAGCCCAGCACTGTGTGTTGGCACTTCCTGCAAAGTGCTGACAAATCAACCTCAGCAAGCCAGGACCACTCCACCCTTTCCCTGGGGGCTGCTGCCAGTTCTGTCCCACAGAGGAGAAGCTGCCTGCATTTAAGAACCATCCAGGTGCTGTTTATATACAAAACACCCATCTCGAACATCAAAGCAGCAACACCTAAGCTCACTTGTGTTACACCTCTTCTCCCCATGTTCAAAGCCTGTGTGAGCAGAGAAATGAAGATATTTTACTAACCCTGGCTAGGTAACCCTCTCCTGTGCAGCACACACAGCTGCCTTCTCAAACACAAACCTGACTGAGGACAAAACCACTCAAAGGCTTCCTTCAAAATTTAAGGTGCACAAGCTCTTTGCTTCCCTGCCCTAAAATGGCTCCCAAATGGAAAGATGATCCAGATGAAGATGATTGATTGCATTTACCAAGGCCCAGACTCAGTTTAATGTTGTCTCTTTCAGTCAAGGAAGAACAATTTAATTCAGGCCTGGGAACCATCGGTTTCCACAGGTAGGGAGAACAATGCTGCAGGGTTGAAAGCCTTTTCTCCTGTCCTTTGATCCACAATTACCAACATCATCAGTTCTCTTAATTCCTGCTTAGTTCTTTTAGTACTCCTTAAATAGGATCCCATAGGGCTCTTGTCTCCACCTGGAAGGAAACAGCTCCTTGCCTCTCTGAGCCCTCACAACACAACCCTGCCTTGCAGCACACATGCTCCTGGGTGAAGCTGGTGCCCAGCCCCAGCAGCACTGCTCCTCACCACAGCAGCTGCTCTGCAAGCACTTTTATTCCACACATTAACCACAGCTCTTCTTGGTGCTGCCTGCAAGCCTTGTTTGAAAGGTTTCCTCCCCATTAAATGCACTCAGAGCCAAGACTCCAAGCCCTGCAGTGCATCCAGCTGCCTGTAACAGCTTTTGGCCAGCAACATAATCCTGTAACAGGTCCCCCTCTCTCCTTATAACACATAGTCTGCAAAAAAAAAAAAATCCATTACATCGTAGGTGCTTCCAAGTTTCCTGTCTCTACCCCAACATGATATCCTGGGAGTGCTCACATTAACAGAGACCATCCCTTCTGAGCCGGGGACTGGGAGAGGCCCTCTGCATTTGGAAAGACCAGCTGGTCCAAGAAGAATGGTTTTGTTTAAAGTTAAGCCAACCTCACAGGCTAGACAGCCCAACCAAACCTGTGTCCATGGCTCCAGGGCTGGGAAATCCAGCGGAGCGCTGACTCACCAGAAGGAGCTGCAGTAATTAAGACAGGCCCCAGCAGCAACTAAGCAAGCAAAACATTAAACAGCAAAATGTTTATGTTTCCTTAAGTGACTTATCTCCAGGATTCTTTGTTACTTTACTCTGTTCTTCCTGGATCACACAAACTCAGAACTTTCCATGTTAAAAGAGCATCATTCCACCTGGATGTCACACAGCTCTCCTCCCTCTTTGTGATGTTATGTCTTCCCCAAACACAAGAACTTGGCATGTGGGTACCCTGGACAGTTAAAGCCACAAACCTGGTGTTACATCAATGGAAACAGCTCTGAGAAACTGTTAGAATTAAGACCTTGTCCCTTCCATCCACTAGGTACAGGGTCTACAGCTTGGTGCTACGTGGCAAAGTACACCCAAAAGGCCAAGCTGTTCTTGTTCATTACTGTCTTAAGAGTAATTGATCCCAGGATCAACCAACCTTTCCTTCAGAATTCCTTTTACTTCCTCCAGAGGCCCCTGTGTCAACCAACGCGTAGTGAAAAGTGTTAGGGAGTGTTTACTTTTGTGTTCACTGTTAGACTCACCAAAAAGACATGATCAAATATCTGTGTGGGGCTGTCCATCTGCCCAAGGATCACTATCATTTCATTGTCAATGAATTCCTTGAACTCCCGCAGGTTACACACCATCTGCATCTCCAGCTCCGTGCGGATCTGCATGGGTACGAGGGACACAAGGAAGTCATGTGAAGCTTTTGTTCTGGCCTTTTTTCATGGCATGAAGCACAGAGCTCTTTAGTTTGCACAACAGCATTTCCAGTGCTGCACCCTCACCACTCACCTCTTTTGAGGTGATGTTCTCCAAATCTTTCTGCATCATGATCTCCCTTAATTTGGTCTTAATCAGCCGTTCCGTGCGTTCCCGCTCAGTTGGGCTGTCAGAAGAAAGCAACAGAGTCACTGGGAGGGAAAACAAACTGCATTCATGACACTTTTAAAATAGGTATAGACTGCATACTCTGTAGAGCCTCAGACTCTCACACTACTTCCCCCCAGGCCTGTCCTCTGGAGGGAATTCAGGTGACAGTAAAGCCCAGTTTAGATTCACAGTTGTATATGAAAGCCACCAACTGAATGCTCCTAATCCATTGTAGTCATCCAGAGAACCCCTGGTATTTGGTAAAATTTAAATTGGGAAGGCTGCATTATACCCTCTGGAGCAATATCTAAGCCTCTCCCTACCTTTCTTGGAAAGGTAACAGCTCCAAAACTCCTTACATGGAGAGACGAGGGCAGCTAAGCCTCTGCATTCCTCCCGCCTCTGCTGCCAGGGGCCTTATCACCAGCTGCAAAAATAGCCTGAGTAACACCAGGGGAAGCTGCAGCAGAGCAGCAGCACGGAGCTGGCTCACCCAGCATCTTTAGAGGGGACCCAGCAGTGACATGTCCCACCACCTTTCCCTTTCTCTGGAAGGCTGCCAGGCTGGGGAGGGCATGGACCTTACAAGTGTTCAACTGGTGGTTCACAAATAAAAATCATGAAGTTCCTGGTTCTTTTAATCTCATGCATTATTTCAGGATTCCATTAAGAGAATGCTGTTTTAAGTGTCCCAAGGAAATCATTCAATTTCAAGGTGCCACCAGGGAAAGGGTGGGTTAGATAAAATTTATATATGAAAAGCTACAAGAAAATATTAATCTGTCAGCCTGCCAATACTTTTCAGCCACCCGCCTTGTACATTAAAAAACAATCAAGTGTGAAGACTTGTTCACAGCTGAACAACTGTTCAGCATCATTATTCACTCACTAGACTCCAGCAACAGGAAATATCTGGGAGCATAAATCAACCAAAGGCACTATTATTCTGGGAAAGCAGCTGGGACCAGTGAAGTAATTATAAAATGGGCAAGTGAAAACCCTCACACTTGGCACCACATCTGGTCACAGACTACCTTTCAGGTTATATGGTATCAGTACCATCAGCAGTTACTAATGACAGGGGTGGTAAACCTTGAATGTTGATACAGCCTATAAATTTTGCCTTTCCGAATTGTCTACCTAAACACTTTACAGCAAAATGAACTGAGTAAGGATAAAAAGACCATGTTAGCCTAAACATGTGCTGAGACACGTGCCAGTGTAAGAGCAAAGTCCACAGAAACCTGTTCCTTCCAGGCCTGGAACCAGAGGACAAAATCAGGAGAGACAAGGCTGAGGTACACCACACCTCTCTCACCAGTAACATGGCACTTGCAGAAGCAAATGTCTGCAAGCAAAGCCCAAGATAAACAACTAAACTGAAAACAGAGGAGATGCAAGAGAACCCCAGGAGGGCTAAACTTCCAGTGCTGGTGTTTACCTAACCATGAATCCACTTATTACATGGAACAGGAAGCTTCTCCTTATTAATACCTAATTAAGAGCAACCTCTTGTGGAAACTACCCTCATTTGGGGATAGTTCAGCAGAGCCAGCCCAACTTACACATCTGTGAAGAGGGCGGGTGAGTCGGGCCGGTGGGACTGCACATCCTGCATGGCATTCCACTCATTGACTGATGACTGGTCAGAGTTGATGTGGCTCTCATAGTAACTGACCCACGTGAGGAAGAGGCTCCCTGGATAGTAGTTGTTGCTCCTTGCCACTTCACAAGCCTTGTGCAAACTCTGCAGAGCAGACCTAGCAAGGGAACAACACTTGTCAGTTTTTCATTTCTTCCTCAGGCTGGTATCAAGCACTAAGCAGCAGCCAAATCCAGGATGCTGCTCATGTCCCATCAGTTGGTACAAACTCCTGGCACTGTGCAAGAGGCTGCCCTGCAAGGCTGTGGATTCCCATATGCTGCCAGAGCTTGCATGTCTTAATTGGAGCATGCCAAAACAAGGCTGGATAGCAGTGGAGGTGCTCACAATTCAGACCCATGTCTCTGGTTCCAAAATCTGCTACAAATACCCAAGCCCTAAATAAGATGCACAGAGTTTGTGTCCAAGACAGGGTGCTGACAGCTCCTACTGTGCCATCAGCTGTCCTGTGTGCAAGGCAGGGACACCCAGGAATCAGACATGCACAACCAAGGGCTCAGGACTGCACTGAGATGTTGAGGTGTCTGCCTTCACTCACTGCATGAGGGATGTCAGAAGTTTCTTCAGCTGCTGCTGGGAAACAAATCCCCCTCTCCTATTTTTAGCTTATTTTAAATCTTTGACTGGGATCAGAAGGATCCAGGTCAAAATCACTGGGGTGACAGCAGCATCGCTGACAGGCGATGTATTTTTGCAATGCAAAGAAGCTCGAGCCAGAAATACTTTCATGATCACTACATGAACCACCCTAAAAGGAAAGAAAAATGCAAGCAGCTTCTCTTTCCTCTATCACAATGAACATATCTCAAAATATTTCAAACATATACTCAAAGCAATGTGACTTTGGGCTCAAAGCAGCAGCCCTTTGCAAGGAAAATTACCCTATTCCTTCCTGCTCTCAGCTGAGACAAAGCTGCCGTACACCAGCACTTACATCTCTCTCTTTCCTTTGGTACCAAACTTCCTTCCCTGTCTCTGAAGGAAACTTCTGGCTGCTCAAGCAAGTCTCAAGATCACAGTAACTTAAAGCAGCACCTGGTTTTTAAGAGCTTAAGCAGCTAAAACACTTGGAAAAAGGATCACTGGGACAGCTTCTAGTAAGTACTTACCACATTGCCTGTACAGACACCGGGCTTGAATATGTGCACCCTGTTATCTGTTGATACGCTGAAGCCTCTGGTGAGAAGAAAAAAGGCAAAGTAAAAATGTCTCCCAAAAGTCACTTTTTAGTTAATAACTGATAGTCTTAGCACATTAGAACAGCACATGTCTAGCCCTAAGCATACACTGCTGAGTTCAGCTAGCAAACAGATGGAAATAGCACACTAAAAGCTCTAAGATAACTTCTTTAAGCAGCTGCTGTTTGGGAATGAAACTAAGACAGTGGGACAGTGCTGGGCTGTGCTGTTTACCTTGGCAACACAAATTCAGTGCCACAGCTGGGAGCAACAGAGTCCAGCTAAAGAGATCCTGGGGCAGCTACCAAGGAAAGAAAAGTCATTCCATGCACTGCACTGGACAGCCTGAGTAACTGGCACAAACAGGAGTCTGCAAGCAGGCGTCTATTTGGCAGAGAAACATCATTCTTGCTTTATGTTGGGCTGAGTGCTGCCTGCTGCAAGCATGATGGAGGAACACATAATAGGATCCCTTTAAGGAGCTTTCACTACACACCCACTCTCCAGTAAAAGCTCCTTTACTCCAGCTTAAACACACACATAAGCCACTGTCTCAGTGCGTGTTTATTCACAGATAAGTCAATTACTGGTGTTCCCTGCCACAACCACTGTGATTGAGGGCCTTTGAGCCTGCTAACCTGATACAGGCCAACAGAGGAGGGCTGCTGGACCTGTGAGGGCTCTGCAAGCACTGGAATCCTTCTCCATACACCTTGTTCTAAGCTGTATTAACACAGAACACACAAAAGGCACTCACCCATCCCCATCCAGGTGGATCAAGGTGTCACTCCAGAGTGGCAGCACCAAGCCCATCGTACAAGTGCTACTGCAGTGAGAAAGAGAAAGTCAGTCTATCTACTACAGCACCATGTTATTATTCTAATTTCATGGCAATAATTGCGTATTTTTGTATTCATTAGGAAAAAGAAAAATCCCACTGTTGGTTCAGAGACAAACAGCGCCAGTGTTGTTCTACGGGGGCCTGGCAAGGATCACTAACCAGATTCAGGGCACAGCACTATCCTTTCAAGCAAGCTTGAAGGGTTAACATACCCAGGAGAAGAACAAACAGGATCCAAAACCACTGAACTTTGTGCAGAAGGTCAGAGGGGGCTCACAGTCTTTGGTCAGCTCAAGGCTTTCTTTACAGATTAATCCCTCTCAGGCTCAAGAGGTTTGGTTCTAGCTCTGATTTTGCAATCCACAGCTTTATTTTCTTGTTTGTCCCTCAGCCACAGCTGCTGGGGACTGGGAGCAGAGCAGTGCAATAGCAGGATGACTGGCAGCATGGCAAGTTGGCAATCTCAGCCTATCACCTGTGGCTGACTCCTGACCCTTCTTTGCCCTCAAGAATGAGCACAACAGCCATCCCATACAGACACCTCCTGGCAATCCCATTCCTCTCTCAGCTGCTTTGCTCTCTTTGCCCTCAGAGTCCCCCAAGATTTCTGTAAGGCTGAGCAAAAAGCCAAGTTAAAAGCAGAAATCAAGTGACAGAAAAAAGGCAGGGGCGGGGGAACCCAACACAACCTCCTCCATGCTGGTAAATGAAAAGAGCTGAATCTCATAAAGCTGCGAATCTGCTCCACAATCAAAGCAGCATCTTGAAGAACTGAATTCAACTGCCTCCTGCTCTTATGCTCCCAGATTTCCAGCAGTTCCACCACACCTGCCAGTCTCCAGCTTAAGAGAAGAGTGGGAAGAGGGAGAGACCAGGCTTTGGAGGGTCAGACAGGGAGCCCTGGAAATGCACATGCCTGGTGCCCAGCACCAGGAGACAGCATGCAGCTATTTCTGTTGACAACATGAGATGAGCTCATGGAAAGATGTGTTTTTAAAAGGCTTCCCAAGGTGGCTGGGGTATTTTTAGTGATACTGTTCAGCGAGTGCTTATCAGAGACCGTAGCAACAAGTCTACATGGAGTTATAAATACCGGGTGGGCTCGGGGAGGGCAGATCACAGTGACCATCCAGAAGCCCAGGAACTCCAGCAGAAAGCTAAAACGACCCTGCTGTGTTATTAGAGACAGAATACCAGTGAGCTCTCAGCTATCAAAGGTGGCTGCGCTGGTACATCACAGCCAACAGTGAATTCCAAGCTCACAGCAACCTGTGCAAGGACAAGTTATTCTTGCCCCCAGGCAAGAGCATCTCTAAATCACAGCTGTGCACACATGTGCAGAGACAGGAGCCAGGGGCAGCACCAAGCTGGTCCCCCATTTTAGCAGGCATCGCCCAAGCTCAGCATCCAAACCAAGCATGGTGGCTGCTGTGATCAGCAGGCAATATTTGGAAGGCAATTTCTTAGCCAAATAGTTCAAAAATATTTTCTAGTGATCCTACTAACTACCTGGAAGTAATTTATTCCAACTAGTGTCAAAAGCAAGACTCATTCCTGTAGTAGTGGTGCTGGAAGTAAGCATGAGTATGAAACCTTCCAAAATTGAATATCCAGGTGATTGTCTTCCAATAGAGGCCAAGATTTACTTAAAACTCTTTTTAATAGAGTCAAGTGCCTCCAGGCCCTCTCCAAGGTGCCCACTGTCCCCTTCTCAATGTGAAGTTTCTGCCCTTGAAGCTGCTGGGTTGCTGTCACCTGGCTTACAGCCCCTCCAGCAGCAAAAGCTGCTTCCCAGCCACATTCTGCAGCCTTGTGGAAAGGTCAGCAGGAATTTAAATGAATGAAGCAGAACCACTAAACCCTGATGACACAGTGCTGCCTGGGGACAGCACACGGTGTGCAAGATCTGCCATCACCAACCCTGACATTGCCATCAGGCCTTTGTGCCATGACCTTGGCAAGGGACTGCCTGACAGTCCCTCTCTTATTTATCACCTGTTCTCCTGAATGCTGAGGTCCAGCTCCTCTAATTGCAGTTTTTTCCTTCTTTGCATGAAGATTGTCCCTGTCTCTGGTGTACAGATGCAGGGCTTGGGGACCTTACCATTCAGAGGCACTGAACATCCTCAAGCCTGATGCTTGGAGGAATGAGGGAAATGCTGACCTGCACTGTTGCCTTCACATTTACCACCTCCTCTCAAGAAATAAAAAAAGGCAATTCTGAATCTCAAGAAAAATGTTAGGCTAGAAAAGCTGGAGCAGCCTATCCCCAGAAAACACAGGACACCAGACAGTGATTTCTACAGGTAACTTGTGTGATGGTGAGCACAAGGACTTCCCCACCTGGGCACTCTGAGTACCTGTCATTGGAAGAGAAATCCATTCCTAGGACGATGCTCTCCTCTGTGTCTTGTCTGCCATTGGTGGACACCACCACCATGTATCTAGTGCGGTTCTGGTAGGTACTTTCCAGTCTTACAGCCTGAAGAAAAGAAGGGGAAGAGATCAGCAGTGCAGTCAGCAAAACACAAATTATGACCTTTACAGGGCACCTTTTCATGCTGAGTGGCAGGTGCAGAAGCAGTGAGGCAGCCTGGACTGGTAGGGATGTCCCACGCTCCTCAGCTGGGTAAGAAGTGCTTTACTCCCACACAGTGCCCTCCTCAACAGCTGGCACCTTCCTGGTGCACTCTGCACACCTGGCTGCAGGCCCTGCTCTGTCCCACCAAGGCTGATTTTGAACAACCTACAGCCCTCTGGTCCCAGCCCAGTGAGCTTTGTGGACCATCAGTGAGACAGATGAGTGTTGAACCTTCACCTTCAGAGGACCTTGCCCCAAGAACCAGAGCTTTCCTTTAAACTACTGTGTGCTACAACAGCTCCAACGAGTCTCCTTCCACCAGCTTCCCAGGCAGCTGGACAGACAAGCAGGACCTAATTCATACATGGTTTCCTGCTGGCCCTTTGAATTCTTCTGGCAACTTCCCCAGGGCAGAAGCAATCGTACTGCCTTACACCTGGCAGGAAAAGATATCCCTGTGACTAAGCTGTATCCTTCACTGGTTCAGATTGCCCAGGAAAGGTGAAAGTCATCGTGCCTTGTTGCTCCTGCCATGTTCACTTGTACCCCAGGGCCAAAAGTGCTCTAGGAGGACTGGTGCTCAGCCCAAAATCCCCCAAATCAAATACTACTGAGAGCATTCAGAGAACAGTGGAACTTAAACTGTCAATGTCAGACCAATGCTGAAGCTCCTGGAAGGCTGCACTGAGGTGAGCTGCTCCTCCAGAAGCCACAAGTGAGTGAGAACTGAAGGGACTCCAGGAAGTCTTGCAGACAGACTGCTGGTCATGAGGAGCCTGGGGAAGGGAGCCCAGCACTGAAAGTTTTGCTTATCAACACTTGCAGCAAGCAGCCTTTACTTGCAACACTTTTTGGACTCTGTTCCAAGCTGTTTGCAGCTATTTTAGTCACAGGATCCCAACCAGAGAAACTAGGACATCCCTAGAAAGGAAGTGTCTTAATTCTGCAAACTAAACCTTAACTTTGGATGGCCCAATCCAACCCCAAGACTCTGTCTGGCCTCAGTGTTTACCATATTGTTAAACTGCTGCTTGAACTTTGAGCAGGGCCAGCAGAGAGCAAACAGGGGGAGAAGAAGCTGTCACAGCCCAGCCTTGCACTGTGCTGTGGACGGATCTCTGCCTGCTGCAACAGGACTTGGGTCCTGAATTCCTTGCAACCCAGTGGCTGAAGTCTGAAGTGGTGTTTGACATTCTCCACCAAATTCCTCAAACTCCTGAGCCACAGCTTATGTAGACGTCTCTTGGTGGCCCTCATAGGAGGTCCTGGCTCAGAGATCCCAGCTGAAACCGTCATCCTTAAAAAGCTAAGAAATTAACTATTGTGTGAGATCTCTCAGGAGCAGGCTGCTTTTCCCAATATGCTCCTCTAGTTGTTCACAACTTGGTCTTGAGGTCAGAGCAGCACCTCCCAGCTTAGAGGAAGCCCTCTCTGATCTCAGAGCTTTCCTGACCACCAGCAGCTGGGAAATCTTGACAACACGTGGTGGAGTCTACAATAAAGGTTAAACCAGTGCCTGGCAGCTGAATAGAGCTTGCCATCCCAGCAGAGTGCTCTGTGGCAGGGAACGCTGAGCGTGGCATGGCAGGGAGCAGCAGCTCTGGTGATGGGGTGGAACAGCAAGTGCAGGCAGGAGACAGTGCTGCCAGAGTCTTCCAGACTTGCCCAGTTGGACCAAAGACCAACAGAAACTACCCAAATGCTGATGCCAGCAGACAGCTGTGCTCTGTACAGCCAGAGACTGTGCCCCACCCCATCTCCTTAGGATAAGTCATGCTAAAACCAGCCTTATTTTCCTTCTTGATTCTTGAGTCACTGGGATTCCTTTGGAAACACGGAGGATCAAAGTGGTCAGTCCTTCAAGGCGCAAATTCTCCCAAAGATGGTTGTTTCTAGAACTAACCACTTGTGGGAAAATAGAAAGGTGCTCTTCAACCTAGAAGAGCAAGTAATCACCAAGGTCTTGGTGGTTAAAATAATTATCTACATTAGGAACCAAACCTCAATAATCAGCACAGACTTGTCTAAAATGGGAGCAGACAGACACAGCTGCCCCGTGTCTGGGGCCATCCACACAGGAGTTTCTGTTCTGCTTCTCTTGAGGACAGTCCAGCAGCAAGAGGATTAACAAAATCTAACTTACTTTGCTAAACCAATTTGGCCAGCAGTAATGGGAAGTCTTGATGCAAGACCCTTTAGAACAGGGCAAGACAAACAGTGAGCAACGGTCACATAGCTACACACTGGTAGGGGGAGATTTTCAGAGGCCAGTTAAGAGAAACAGGGCATGGCTTAGTGTGAATCTCTGGGTTCAACATTTACACCCTTAGCACAAAGTGCTAAGAACCATGATTGGGCAGATAATGTGTTTTGCTACATTTAATGGAGTATTAAAACAGCAGAATTGACATTGTAAACCAGCCAACTTCTAAAGATGCTATGAAGAGCCCCAGCGTGCCTATCAAACCACAAATGAAGCTCTAACCTTTCCATGAAGTGCTAGTTCACATGCTCACCTCTCAGAAGGAGCACACCAAGTGCTCTGATGCCTTTTAAATGAAGATATTTGAAATCCCAGTTATTGTAGGGAAGATGGCCTGGCTTCAGGGACTGTGATGAGATGGAAAGTTCTCTCCCAAGCAGCTCATCTATACAGAGCTTTCTCCTGAGTTTGGGAAGGTTATTTGTAGTCTGGTCAAAACAGGGCCAGCCACATTCTTCTGAAGTTTTAGGCTCACCTGAACACAAGCCAACTTTATCTTCTGCTGCATTCTTGTATCATCAGAAGTATGATGTGATATTTCACCAGCCCTTATGAACAGCACATTCCAAGAAGTTCATACTGACCTTTCATGCTCCACAACAGTAGGTGTTTCATACAAGAACACATTTCTCATGGAGATAAATGATTTGAAGACAAAAAAAAAAGTGTGTGTCCAACTTTCAAGTTCCTAGCTCTGCTAAGCTACAGGAACATATTCAATCACTTTGCATTCTTAACTCCTTTTCCTCCTTCCTACTGATCTTACCATGGCTCTAATCCTGCTCTCACAGAAGGCTAAAAACCTCTGCCAACAGCTCCAAGAAACAAGAGTTGTTCCAAATTTTAAGTGTAGGTTTTTAGAGGATTAGATTCCTCTGCTGGCCCCTGAGCTGTGAAGCCGGCCCTCCAAATGACAGCAGCCAAGAAAATGAAGGGAATGCATTTCTCTCAGTAGTGTTTATATTTCAAATCTCATTTGTATCTGCTGTTTTATGAGAGAGTCCATTGCAGCCCTGCACACCCTTCGTTCGTCAAGAATCAATTAAATTCAAGTAGACTATCGAACTTAACCTCATGCAAGATTTCAGCATTCCAAATGTAGCTCTGGACAAAAGGGTTTATGTCTCAGCCCACAAAGTCCTTATTCAGCTGTTAAGGCTAATTTGTCCCAAATCACACAATGTAGCCAGTGATACTGCTGAACAATGCCCTGTTCAATAGTTTCCAATGTTCTAACCCTGGCTCAAATTCTGAAAAGCATTGAGAACCCCCATGTCCATCATTTTCACTGAAATTTTAGTGACAGCAAGGTGTGCCTGGCAAAATTTAAGGGAGTAGGTCCTTTGGCTTGCTTATGGCAAATTATTTTCGGTGGTCATTCGGGAAGCTAAAGCATTCCATAGTAACCTTGGCTGTTTCCTAGCTATAGTCATCCAATCAGCCCATCTCCAGCACAGCTCAGGAGGATTCAACAAACCAGAGGTGTTGGAATAACACTTGGGATGCTGGCAGTCCTTCTTTGGGCAGACGTTGCTAAGATGTACCAAGAAAACACAGGAAACAAACTTCAGGCTACTGAGTGCTGAAAGGTGCAGACTCACTGCAGTCATGCCTGGCCTTGTAGAGCACTTCAACATGTCCCAGGCAAATTCCTTACTGCTCACATTTGGCTTCTGGAGCTCTTCAGGACTGTGCATTAATGCTGTGAATAGCAATGCCTCATTTTACATCATTGTAGGAGGCAACAGCCCAGGAAAGCAGGAGGCCAAGGTACAGTACAGGTGCATGGCTACATGGGGGTCCTGCATGCTCCCACCTGTTCAGCCATGGCCTTCTGGGATGCCACAAGTCAGGACAGCAGAGTGAGGAACACAAGTGAACTCTCACAGAAGGGCAGACTCACTCACACTGGTCAGACATAAGTCACCTACTCTTGATTTAAACAGGACACCAAGATAATTTACCCACCCTCTCTGGTAAGTGTTACAATATTTTTTGGGAGCACAGGTACTCAGTACTTGGTTCCAAGACAACCTTCTAGCCATACAATTTGTCTCACTGAACAACCAAACCAGGCCTTTCATAACTAGCTCCTTTCCTACCTTTGTGGTTGCAAAGGCTCCCCAAACCTGCTGATGAAACCACTCCAACACACACACACACCACTGCTTCCCTGAGTTACACAGGTGTGTTTGTCAAGTGGTGCTTAACCTTTGCATTGGTTCACAGGAGATAAGCAGAAAGCCAACCTACCAGTCTGATGTTGTCTTCTGGGCGGAGCAGGATGAACATGGCCTGCAGGTGCTGCTGGAGATCCCCTGCGGGCAAGACGGCAAGGTGAATGCACAAAAATAGTTCAAAATCACATGCAAGTTCCTGGCTGTCCAGCCAGAGCAAATGTCCACTGAGAAACCTGACACGTCACCAGCAGTGTCGTCACTGTCACTTCCACCTACTCAGAGATGGGAGTTTTGTCATCTCTTAGTCAGCTGCTCTTTGCTCTGTGTGCTCACCTGTTCCTGTGTTACCATGTTCTCTCCTGCTAAATTCTGGTTTTTTTTTTTTTTTTTAACAGAAATAAAGAGTGTTTCAGTACTCTTTGTTCCTTTGACAGACAAGTCAACCTAGTTAGAAATGAACCCCATCCTATGGCTCAACATCTCATTCTACCACATGCTCCAAACCAGAAATTTGCCGTTTCTTTTACACCAGCTTAATACTCAGTGCAGAAATACTACCCAGGGAAAAGTATACTCCCTTGGAATGAGATTTAGTCCTGCTTTAGAGCAGCATGTGCCCACCTATGGCTGTGTACCAACCCCACCCAAAGGCAGCTAAGAACTGCCACCTGAAAAATCAAACACCTATATTTTTTCCCTAGAAAACACTTGAAACAGCTTTCCTGGTGAAGCTGAGGAAAAATAAAGGAGAATTAAATTTAGTGCATGACTGTGATTTTAAGTCTTATTAAGAAGAGACAAATGTCACAAGTTCCTAAAACATCAAGCATTTCAAAGACAAGTGAGATGATTTTCTGTCAGTGCTGCTTCTCAGCACTACTCCTGGCATGCAGAGAGCCAACATCATCCCCTGAGTACCAGCCAGCAGCAACATCTCCTGCAAGGGGCTGGTTTTTCAATCATTACATGGAAAAATTAACCTGCATTCCCACAAAGGAGAGTGCAGGGCTGCCAGGTGGGTGGCACAGATCAGCAAGAAGAGAAGCCTTTACTCTTCCACTCTCTCCCACTCCCCCACAGCCAGGAAGCTGAGTTTAGGCAACACTGCAAGGAGCAAATGTTCAGCAGGATCAGCTACAAGAACCTTTTCTAGGAAGGCTGGTTAATCCCCTTGACCTCCCTTTCTGATTCACCAGTGGTGCCAGAATCCATGTTATTTCAGACTCTCAGAAATAAGGAAAGACTGGACATGGAGCAGCACCCAGAAATACCAAAATGGGAAGAAGAAAGGAAAGGCTGTCCACTGAGAGTACCTGGTTTCCAAATGATTTTTATAGCTGGTGCAAGAGCAAGGCTGAAGGGCTGTGCAGCCCCTCTCTGGATGGCACAGAGACAACCTCGCCTGGAGTGGGTTACACAGGACACTGCAATCCCTGCTCTGCTCCTCCTTCCTCCTTGAACTGCATTTCAGCATATGGAGAATGAGTCAGTGCTCTGGGAATGCATTTTTAACTGGGGGTGGGAAAACTGAGGCACTCAGCAGTGCCAGGGAAATCACAAAGTATCACCAGCACCTGAAGCTGCTTCCTGCCCATGGACATTGTTCCCAGCACGGGAGTGGCTGGCACGAGCCTCCCTAAATAGGAATTATTTATGGAGATAGGGCACTCAGGAAGGCCAAGTCATCCATCAGGTGCTTGTTCTGCCAGGACTGCCATGACAGGATCTCCCCACGTCAATACCAGTGCAAAATCCTGACAACACTGCTCAGTTCCAGCAAGTTCCAGCTAATAATATAGTGAGAATTGCTGAGAACTGTCAGTCAACAAGCAAAGGTCCCCCTGCACCTCCTGCCCACAGCTTGGAAGAGCTCAGCAAGTATTTGACTCATGAAGCTTCCACATGTCTTGGTCTGAAATGAAAGATGCTTCACCTCAGCTTTTTCCCTCTCCAAAATGTAGCAGTTCCCACTTACTGCTGCCAGTAACTCAGGGATTTCTTAAGAGCCAAAGTTTCCAGAGTTTAAAAAAAAAAAATCACCTGGATGACTGGATTATCTCAATACTTAAAGAGAGGAAGTTTCTACGACAACCCTCTCTGCAAGGCTCAGCCAAGGAGCTCCATTATCCTTCATCCTCAGAAAGTTTACCACACTCCTCCTCCCTGTTCCCCTGCCAGCCTTGGGATCTCCAGAGCTGGAAAGTAAAGGATTGCTTCCTTGGCCAGCTTTAATCAACTTGCAGGGTTTTCAGCCCCAAACACACAAGGCATTTTGTAAACTTCCTGGATTAAGAAAAACCAAAGGAAAGGCTTTAACATGCCAGAATCAGCACAAAGATATCACATCCTGTCCTGTGAAGAGCTGGCTTTGCTGGCAGTCATGGCAGGGCTGCTGCTTCCTATCACATTGTCCTGTGCTGAGCAGATGCTTTTGTTTCCTTGAGCTGGCAGGCAAGGTGCAAAGCATGGGCAAGGGAGGGATCTGAAAAGTGATTCACAGTATTCCAGAGATGGCAAAAGCCCCAGGGAAGTTACATCCCTTTCTGGCCTCCTGCAGCATTGTTTGTTGTGGAAAAGCAAGCCCACCATCCCACAGAAGTTTGCCAGGTGGCACAGGACCACCCAGGGAGAGGAATATGGACAGCTGGTACCATATCTAGTCAATCTGCCAATGATTCCCATTGATGGAGGTGCGATTAGAGAAATGGGTGTGAGCATTAATTATTTCCTGTTACCCATTCACTCTTCACGCGGGATTCTAGCGCCTCTGATGAATTAAAAAGGCAGGTCAGGAAGGTCAGTCAGCCTTCCTAGAAAATGCTCTTGGAGCCACTTGAAATACTATTGCATCTATAGGCAGCAATTCCATCCTGGAAAGTTTTGTCTGCTCTCTACCCCTTTCTAATTTTGTGTGCCAGAGATAAGTCACGACGCACATGGGGATGGAAGCTGAGCATGGATTATCGGTGTCCCAGAAAGGAGGCAGCTGCACACACTGTGCCAGCCACGCTCTCCACATCACTGATTTAATTCTGGTGGCACAGATGTTTTGCTCAGGAAGGTGACACACTGATCCTCTGGTGCCTTGGTCTGCTGATACCAGAAAAATTCACAGAAATCTGTTGCACACTCAAATGAGGGACTCACTTCAGTGAAACCTGCAAGCACCATAAAAAACCACAAGAGCATTCCCATCACTTGACAGACAGGAAAACTGAGGAAAGGACAAGCACTGATACCTCATTAAATCTCACCCTGTAAACTGAAGAGACAGGAATAAAATAAGTTTTCTAAGAACAAAAATCCCACCCCTTAGGCAAGCCAGCCTCGGCAGCACCAAACACCTCGCTGTAAGCAATTACAACACACCGGATTTGCTTCCTTGGCAATCTGGCTTCCAAGAGCTCTGGGCCGATTAGACAAGCAATTATTTTCCACCAAGGTCTCCAGACCTCATGCAAATCAGCTGCAGCAAGTAAATGAGGCAAGCAGAGAGACTCAACAGCTACTTGTGCTGCCTTGCAGAGGTTCAGCAGGAAAATCTTTGGGTTTCCTCCGCGAGGCAAAGCCAAGGCAGCAGTGCCAGGGGGACCCTGGGCTTCAGCAATGGACTTTGGAGAGACTAAACACCAAGACAGGCCAAGAGAAACTTTTGAAAGACTGCTCACTCTACTTTCACACTAAAGGACATTTCACTTCATTCTCGACCAGAAAGGCCAGCTTTAATTTAAGTTTTAGAACATTTTCTTTTGACAGCTGGTAATTAATGCATCTCACCAAAGCAATTTGGGTACTGCCTGTGCTATGTTTGAGTGGAAGTATATAATTAAATGCCTTCTGACTTAAACTTTTTCTATAAATATGTTTGCAAACAGATTTTGAGGTGGCCAGTCATCACATACATAACTCTGACAGATGCAGAGGTGGATGACAGTCTGATGGTGTCAAAGTACAAAGGGATATACACCTGGAACCAAACCAAATCACATTTTTCCTGGTCACCTTCTAGCAAAGCACGTTGACTCCTGTCTCTGTTTCCATCTCTGTCCCATTTGCAAACATCTGAAGGTCTCAATTTATTTTTGTTTCCTGCCAATTGCTTTATGGAAGGGAAAAATCCCCACCCTATCTGATGCCTGTAAAATACCACCAGTGATTAAGCACTACACAGCCAATGAAAAAACCCTACCCTGAAATGTCTGAGTTATGATATTCAGAGCAACTTTTCAAAGAGAGTCAAAGCAAAAACACAAATCAAATTTCCAGCAGATAAAGGAGGTAGAATTATAACTGACTCTCTATTACTCACTCTGCTCACACCTCTGAGAGGTCACACTGACTTTGCTCAGAGGTTTCCACATCCCCACGTGGAGGTAAGTCTGGTAAACCTCCTCCCTCTCCTCCACATAACCGGTTCCTTTCAGATTAGGAAGGACCATTACTCACCCCATATCACAAACTCAGGCTTCTCACTGCAGTGCAAAGGTTTTGGAAGGCAATCCTCCCCTCCCTCTCTCATATTGAAATTACAGGATGATATTTTATCATTCTCAAGTCTCCACCATGCCATGACTGCTGCCCTGATGTCACTCATTTGAGGACCCTGTTTGAACAGCAGAGTTTTGAAAACTTTCTTTCCTATCAGCATTGAGACTGGCAGGTCAGGCTTTAATACACACGTGGGCCAGACCAACGTGTGTCATCAGGTGAGAATGAGCTCGAGAGAGGTGGACTCTGAAACAGGAGGGAGCAGACAAGCCCCAGCCATCGATACCACACTCACCTGCATGTTTGTTGCGCCTGTGACTGATCCTGGGAGTGGATGACCCATTTCCTCGTGGCAGGAAGAGAGCTGCACCTTTCACAGTGAGGAAGCTTTCGCTGATGCTGCAAGGGAAAAGACAAAAAGGGAGTGAGGAAAAGTGTCTTGTCTTCAAAAAAGGAAAAAAGCAATGAACAAGGCAGGTTAAAAGCACTGAATGCATGCTCTGTTCTTTTGCAATGAAGTGATTTAGACCAAATCATTCTGCTGGTAAAGAACTTTTTCCCCTCATGTAAGTACTGCAGACATTCAAAGCATAACTGAGAACAACACAAACAGAGAAACACTGAAAAGCAGAACATATGCTGGTGCCACTCTGCCTGCAGAGGTGCAACCTGAGCAGGCAGAGGGGATTAACCTATGGCTACATTTTCGATTTGAAAGTCAAGATGACAGATCCACATTTCTAAATGGTGATGAATAGAACAAGCCCACGCATCTGGGTAATTATGGACTCTGTTAACCCTGAGCTTTGTGGTTCAGACACAGCTGATGCCCTGCAGAAACAAATGTCTCCCTTCAGCAGTTAGCCAAAAGAAAATTAGTGTACACAAAAGATTAAGAAATCATAAAACTACTCTCTATGAGCTGCATGATGATTAACTCTCAAAGACCTATACATCACCAAAGCAAGAAACTGTAATGCTGTTGAAATCAGCCATCACTTCATGACTTGATTTTGCCCTTTCTGAAGTCACACAAGGAGAGAAGTTTGCAAAAAGGGGCCATAAAGAACTCCCAAGTGCTGAGGAACAGCTGGTATTTTAAGTACATCTTCCAGCCCTTTTCTTGCAGATGCTGTGGTTCGTGGAAAAAGCAAGACACGCTCCAGATTCTGCAACGCAGCCATCCTGTTGCATAATCGAGGGTTCCTGCTTTTCTCAGAATTGATAAGGCAGTCCTAGAGGCTTTGAAGAAAGCCACAAACAATTCTCTAGTCAACAGGATGGATGATGAATATGATAAGACAGGATGGGAGAGTCTCTGGCATCGTGCATCCCAACAGCTCCATGCTTTGAAAAGATGTTGGCTTGTCCTTCAAGACAGCTCCTGTCCTGAGCAAGAGGTTAGGAACTTTTTTATTCATTTTTCCACTTAAGCAAATATCAAACCTAGTTAGTTATTCCCTTCCTCTAAGGGATGAGGACTGGGAAATTAATAGAGTAAAAATCCCTGCATTATTTGGGGTTGACTGCTGAAAAAAGGATTTTCTGACTACATTTTTAGAAGTAAAAGAATTAGAAAAAGCTTGTGTTAAAGTTGGATTTCCCCCTATGCTCAAGCACATTTCTGGGCACCTCTCCATTTTGCTGCCAGGGATATAAAAAAGGAAGTTTTCCAAGCTCTAGAAAAGCAGATGCACAGAGTCAGAAAGACTTTTCTCAAGGCTGCAGCACATCCCAATGTTTAGACTGTGCTGTCATAGCCTCAGCACTCCTGAGTGACAAAGTTTCTCCCAGAACTTTCTTCCTAAAAATTGAACCAGATGTCAAACATGCTCTGGGTATTTCAATGAAAACAGAATTTTGAAAATGAGAAAATCACTCACCCTAAATTAAAATAGATCAGAGAGTTCTCTACTTACATTAATGTTAAAACAAAAAAATAGTAAGCTCATTGGGCACACTGAACACGTTTCCTTAGACCATTTTCACATTAAAAATTTTGACTGAGCCTTTCTAGCTTTTGTTGACAAATAAAATCCTCTCCAAGTTCTCAAGGTACACAGTTTCTTACAGCCTGAACTAGAGTAACACCGAGTTATCTTAAGGACACTTAAAATAATAATAATAGTATTATTAATGTTAAAAATAAATTCTCCTCCTCCCATTATAATCTCATCACAGAAGAAAACTGTTAAGAGATGTTAGGCTGCAGAGGAGGAGAAAGAATTCAGCACTCACAGACAGCTTTCACACTGTTCATTTTATCAGCGAAGCCAACCACTAATATTAGCAATCCTTTAGCCTGTGCCTGAGGTTCCCCCAGAAGGTGGAATTAGCAACTATTTTTAGTGGATAATGTAGCATGCAGCTAAGAGGGCCAGGAGGTTAAAAATCTTCTCAATTCCATCACTTTCCCTTATCACCAGCTCTCAGCCACCAGCCTGGAAAGGAAAGAGCAGCAGAACTAACGAGATTCCCATCAGGTGCATCCTTCCAGGAGGCCACCTTCTCTCCTAAGGCCAGGGGAGCCTTGTTTTGGGCCATTAACCACGGGCTTTAAGTGTAACTTGGTAGGACTAGGGAAAGGGAAAGTGATTTCCCATACAAAGGGTTGGAGCAGCTGAAGAATGTGGCAAAGCAGATCATTCTTGTGGAACAAGGAGGTCAGGCAGGGAGGGCAGGAGCAGGGCAGGAGATGGCCATCAGCACTGCTGGGAGAACAGCAGCTCCATGGAGACAACAGCCTCGTGCCAGATCCAGCTGTGGGGACACTCCCTGTGCAGCCAAGGCACACTGCTGGCACCTCTGGCATCACCTGCCCTGAATTCTAACCCCAGATGCATCAGTGTCCAGAAAAGAAACCCATAATACACACAAACACACAACAAAGCTCTTGCTTTGAGATTCAAGCAGTTAAGAAAATCTTGGGAGGAAAGGCAACAAATTCATGGGAAAGTCCAAGTAGCTCTAATACTAAATTCAGCAGATGCTGATTTTGGTGCCTGTAATGCACTACATGGACAAAAAATAAAAGTAATCACTGCCCTGACATCCTCTGTGCCACACTCAGATGGCTGCTCCATTTGGGTGCATCCTGTTTGGACAGCCCCTGGCATGATGTTCACCTAAAGCTCATATTTCAGGGCAAGATCACCTTTGGATACTGTCCCTGATATATAAAGAAAAAGGATTCCTTGGGTGGGACACTAACAGCAGGCCCCAGTCTGAGACACTTCAAAAGCACAAGAGATAGAAAAGATGTCTGTGAAAAGGGCAATTAAGGCTCTAAACAAGTGTTGCCATCCACTACTGATTTCACCCTGCTGACAGCTCGATGGCTTCCAAGCATAACGTGGGCTTTGAAATACTTCACAAAATCTGGCTTGCCAGAGCCTACAGGAGCTTGAGGGCTCTTTGAAACACTCTCCTGGAACAGACTGGTGTTAAAAGACAATCAACGTGGTTAGGGGAGAAGTTGAGTCCAGGACAGCAGAAGACAAGAAGCCAACTTGGCACAGGTAACAAAGCTGAGCTGGGTTTTATCAGCGCCCCAGGCTTGTCATCAGTTGTCTGTACTGCACAGCAGGTTTTGTCAGGAGAAGACTTACTCAGGACAAACCTCTGAAAGAGTTCACAATCCTCAGCACTACAGCTGGGGGAAAATCCCTTCTGTTCCATGTTCACCTCTGCAGTGAAGCAGCAGCCTCAAGGCCACCAGTGAGGTGCTATTTGTAATTCCCTGCTCACTGGGAAGAGAACCAGTGCAAGCAGAAGACTTAAGCAACTCCTACAGAAATCACAACTTGTACCAGTTTTTCTCCCAGGCAGAAAAGATTTTGTAGAAACTGTACAAGTCACATCAGAACTATTTCAAGCCTTTTGCACAAAAGGCACAGACACTGCCCTCAGAAGGCTCTGTTTCTAACCAGCAGTAACAGCTGGAAACAGAAGTGATTCTGTGCCCCCTGATGTGCTGCCCAGGGCTGAGCTCCTCCTGCACAAGGAAATCACTGCACAGCTCAAACTAAATTCTCATTGTGCTACAAAATGAGATTCACACAGAACTTATAGATGGCAAACAAAAAATAAATGCCTTTCCAGATGCTACACTGCACAGCTCCATTCATAAACTGCAAGCACAAACACCAAATACAGTGGTTTGAGGACATTAAAGAGAAAGTGTTACTGGTTTAGGGGCTGTGCCAAAGAGGTGTGATAAATCACTGGATGCATTGTCACGACTCCCTGGACAATGCCTTCCAGCTCCCAGCCAGGAGCCAGGTGAATCTGCACCACTCTCCAATTTCAATGAGAAACCCTCAGTCCTCAGTATAAAATACTCTAAAAGGAATCTTACTGTTTTCTCTTGAAACTGCTTCACAATGAAAGGAGAGAAAACCTTTTTAGGAATAAGGCAAGGAGGCACCTGAACGGCTGCTGGCAATGTTTTATCCTAATAAACACTTAATTAAGTTATTGAGAGCCTGAGGATGACTTTCCAAAGTCTGCTCTCCTCACTCATCAGAGCAGCTCCTTACAGCAGGCTCTGTCCTGTCCAGCCCAGCCCTTGGTCGGGCACCTGCCAAGTAGCACAAGCAGAAACTGGCACCATTCCCTGACAGGCTCGGCAGGAGAAGTCCTTCCATGCACATCCTCCTACACAACAGGACAGGTCAGTGTGGCAAAGGCCAAACCCTCCTTGTGCTGTCACCTCCTCACTGCCATGCCCAAAGCACATGGGCACTGCGTGTGGTCACATCCTCCCACCCTGCTCACCCTAATCCTTAGAAGAAATGGGAGATTGAAAAGTGGTGGCTGGGGAAATGAAGGTATCAATGTACTCCACATTTGAATGGAAGTCCACTACCTGTATGATTTACAGAAATATAATTTCTCTTAGTGGGTATTTATTAACCAGAGACCTGCAGAAAAGAGCTCTGAAGCAGCTACAATGGAATTTCAATGCCAAGCCTGGCTCCAGCTGTAGCTCCCCGTGACAAGAGAGTTGTGCAGTCCCTCAACAGCCCCCCAGATTTTGCCCTAACACAAGCAGCCAATGCTGCCTTGCACATCTCAGCTGCCAGCTCAGCTCCATCATCTTCCCTTAAAGCAATGGCTGCAAAACTCAAACCAAACAAAAAGGAAATTCCAAGGCTGGCAGGAGTGGCACAGCAGGCACCAATACTCAGCTCATTCCCGAGGTGTGGAAGGAGGGAGAGAGGGCAGCTGGGGACATGTGAGCGAGCTCTGGAGCAGCCAGGACTGCAAGAGCAGCAATTCCTCTGCAGCCTGCTGGGCCTGGCATGGGAGCAGTAACAGGAGGGCAGGCACAGCAGCCTGCAGATTTTTTCAGCACCTCAAGCCACTTCCTCTCCCTACTCCCCTTCCCAAACTGGCTGTTGTTTCCCCTTCTCCACAGGCAGGCACACCTCTCACTGCCAGCCTCCCACCCTTCACCTGCCCACAAGAAAAGTCCTGGTTAATAAAGCATCAGTCCCACAGCCAAGGGTGAACCAGCAGCTGGGTGCACAGCTGGATGATGTGCAGCCTGGCAGCCCAGGGCACTTCTCCCTCAAACACCAGATAAAAGCATTGCATTCCTCCGGCATCCCTCCCCAGGGAAGTGCCTCTTTCACCTTCACTGTAGTTTGTTTTTTAATAAACAACATCCCTACTTCCCTTGTTTACTTTTTAAAGCACCTACTTTAATAACTGCCTGCAGTATTAATGAATTAAATGGAGGAAAGCAATGGTTGGCTTCCAGTTTAAACCTTTGCTCCTAGGCAAGGGATTAAGGCGCTGGATTCTCTTCACACAGAGGGCAGATCTCAGAGCTGTGTAAAGCACAATACCAGGTACTAATAAAAAAACTCCACCAAAACCATACAAGGAAAATGAGAAGGCAAGGATAACTCAGGATTGCCCTGCACTGACATTTGTATTAACAGGGTCAGCTGGCAGCAAACACAGACAAGCAGAGGCTTCTCTGATACCCAAACCAGAAACAAACTCAGTGCAGAGCAAAACAAGGGCCACAACTTACGGAAAAGGGGTCACTGACACTGTCAGCAGAGGTGACACCACCAAGGGCAGGGAGAGAAAAGGGAAGTGGTTCTCCACCAAAGGCCATCTCTCACCACTCAGCACTTTTGCAACTTAAGAAACAGCCCAAGGAGAAAAACAAACTGAGCGTGGGAACCCACTTGGGCTCAGAGGTTTGACGCAAACTGCATTTTTAGCAACATCTGCATTTGTGCCTTTTTTTTAAAAAGGAACTGTCTGCAGGCACTTCCTCTGCTCCAAGGTGGGGCTCCCTGGAGAGAGAACTCAGCTTCCATGGCACAGACAGGCACCATCACAGAGAGATCTGCAATGCCAACTGTTACTATCCACATGAACTTACCTACTGGTCCCTTCTCGATAGCACCAGATCACCTTTTCCCTTGTTTTGGGCTCCAATATGGACAACTTCTGAAACCAAACTAAGTTTGCCAGAAGACAGTCAAGGGTGAGGATGGATGGGTGTGAATCTGAATTCCAAAGGACTAATTTCTTTACCTTGCTCCAAGCAAGGAGAAAATTTCTGCTGAATTCAGAGAGGGTACAACTTGCCAAAGGGAACTCTGATGACCATAGCTGTCTCTTCAAGGGAAGAACTGCTTCAGGTGCTTGAAACAACCACACTCAGACACAATTTCAGAGACAGGATCAAACCAGCCTCAGGTCATCCCACCGGGCTGTGGGGAGCTCTGATACCCACTCAACACCCAAGTGAGTTACCAGTCTGCAAGTCACACCCACTGCTGGAACCAACCATGGCATGCCATTAGAGCTCCTCTGCCACCAGATCATTTGAATTGAGCTCAGAAATAACTTTGCAAACTTGGGCAGCTTGGGTATGCAGGAGAGAGCATCCTTTGGAGACTGCACAGAAGACAACAGCTTTGGGCTGAGAAACTGATCCCTGCCAGAAACTCATCCCTGCCTTGCTGCAGGCGAAGGGAGCAACAACAGCTGCTGTTTGCAGCCCAAGACTTCAGCCCACGCAGCTGCGACAGGGCTGCACTGTGCCGAGACAACCCCAACCACCTGCAGCATTCCTCTGCCTCCCTGCCCCGAGCCTTGCTCTGCAGGGCTGAGTTTCACACTCACATCCAATGTATTCCCTCACAGGCAGGGCTGGGATTCATTCCTTACAGGCAGAGGAAAGCAGACTGGGTTTTGTTTTAAGCTGGTCAGCGTTTTATGGTGTCTGATGGAAGTGAAAGCCCATGCGGGTTTCCTGTTCCCCTCACATACTCTTGGCCTAGAGATGAACCAGCTCAACAAACTCCTAAAGCCCAGGCAAGGCAGGCAGAGGCCTGGCAGGGACATCAGTCGCCTCCTCACCACCCAGCCCTGTGCCCAGCCTGCTGCTGGCAGCTCCAGGTTGGGTTTCACTGGGCTGCTGCTGAGCAACCCTGACACAGCCCTCCCTGTGCCACCTCGCTGCCCAGCCTGTCCCCATCACCTCTGCCAGCCCTCAGCAGCCTGGGAAGGGAAGGAATGTTCTGGCGCTGAGGCTGGGGAGAGGGAGATGTGCTGAGCTGAGCTTGTGGCTGTTGTCACCACTGAGAAACAGACTGGGGGCACGTCCTGCTGATGACAGATCCAGGTAATGATTTATTTCATTGGGCACAGGTTGTAAGATCACTATGGCAGTGAAGAAGGAAATTAAGCAGGAATGATTTAAGTTATCACAGACTGAAAAGGACCCATTTTCCACGCAGCACAAATGGCAGAAAGCTTTACTGCCCGTCTCTGTGGCTATGCAGCACAGAGGGAGTGCCAGCAAGGCACATGCAGGTGGCCCATGTTCAGCCTCCGAGGCAGCTTCAGAGAATCCATCCAGAGAGAAAGAAAACGATTCCAAAAAGCAACAGCAAAACAAGTTGTGCAAACAAAGCCCTGATGTCTCTGGAATTTGAGACTGAAGATATGCACAAAATCGTTCTTCCTGCAGTCCAAGCACGAGCACGGCAGTTCACGGACTAGGAAGGGGGCGGCTAACACAATTAGGATGCTGATTAAGAAATCTGGGCACTTGGTGTTTACAGAAGAAATTTGATTCTTTGCACTTTTTAAAGCAAGAGACCCAGACCGGAAGAGAGACCATGAAAGGAATTTGTTTTACATGATAGTCCCCAAAGGCTTCCAGGTCTCCAAGTCAAGACATTCCCAGATGAAAGCTCTACATGACATTCTTCTTGTGCCATATACTGTTTAAACACCCTTTGGGCATTTTTAATGCATACCACTGGGTTCATGGAGCAGGACAGCAATTCCCAAGAGAACACTCCACAGTGTTTTACCGCCACATGCCGTGCTCCTACCAGCTCAGCCTGCCCAAAGTGAGCCAGCTGCTGTGGTACCAACAAAATGCTTTCACAAAAATGTTCTTAGAAAGACTTAAATCAACATCAGAAAACTTCCTAAGATCCATCTATCACATCAAGGAACAGAGAAAAATAGCCACCAGCTTTTTGATTAGTTAATCTTCAGGAAGAACACCCCTCTGATTGACACATACTTATCTTTTTTCTCTCTAATTAACACAGTCCATGTTGATTATCTTTAAACCACACAGTAATCTCCTCTGCCACCAGAGTTTGAAAGCATTTCCTTCATACACAGCACGTTTCTTTTTAAACCTTAAATGACAGCTGACAGACCCTCCAGCAGTTCATTAACAACCTGGTCTCTCCCCACTATGATTAAATGCATTTAAGATGAGCTATTTTATAATAAATTTTTATGCCAATCTCCCCGCATGTCACTGTCACAGACCTGACCATGTTTGGCCTGACTGGCAGTGTCCCACAAGAAGGACCCATCTGCTTTAAATACGACTGTAACACAAGTCACAGGAGACACACCGAGGTCAACTTACTGTCCCTCCCTGCCACAGCCAAGTCCAGGCTCCCCTATATTTAGACAAAGAATGTCCAGCACTTTACAGATGGAAGGAGATCACTGACTTGCCTGAAGCATGGCCAGTGCTGGCTGCCTCTCTGAGATGGGTGTGACCAGAGGTGACAAGTCCCCAGCACCCGCTCAAGGCAGGGCACCCTGTGTCCCCACTCTGTCCCCAGCAGCCACGGCTGCCCCAGGCACAGCCCCAGGATGTGACTGGTTCAGGAGGATGCTGCTCTGTCTTTTTCTGGTCTCAGAATGGATGTGGCCAGCACTGAGCATAGCTGTGGCCAGCCAGGGAGCAGAGCTCCTGCTGCCTTGAGAAGCAGAACTGTGCCAGGACTTGGCTCTGCAACCACCCCAACCAGGGCATGGCATGGAGGAATTACGCTGGGGAAGCTGCCTGGCTCTGATCACAGCCTTGTTGGCTGCCCTCAGTAAATACATTAACAGACCCCTGTAAATAGAGCACCAAAACAAGGACCACTCTGTCTCTACACAAAGAAATCAATGCTGAATAATAAGCCTTTTCCTCCTGCTAAGAAGAAGCAGATGCTTGTTTACCAAAAGCATCAAAAATCATCAAGAGGCTGTTGGATTTGACTCATAAAAATATAGAAGGAAGTTATTTGTTCAGTATTTTAACTTCTGCAGCACTCAGCACTTTCAATTTTCTCTCATTCTTACTGCCTCCTCCCCATGCAATGGTATTTGATCCCTGAATGACAGTTTCCAGCAGGAACAGTAAAATCGGGTTAGGAACTACTGTCCCTTTAGATTACCAAAAGGGACAGTCAGCAGTAGCCAGTGATGTGAGATGGTTTGTGGGCTGTTTCACAGAGAACTGCCACGTGCCAGGTTTCTTTCAATAGGTTTTGATTTGAAACTGGAAGTCACAGGGAGCTTTACCTGTTGTGATGATCCAGCCAGTAACTGGGCCATTGATCTGCTCCCCCTTGCAAATACACCAGGGACTTTATTTTAGGGAACAGGGAAGCTGCAACTAATAACTTGAAATTTTAATCAGCTAGAAGTAAGGAATCAAAGACAAAGGATCAGAAACATTTTATAGTTGGAATAGTTTAATGGATTCTGCGCCTTCAAACCAGGGCAACACTTAGAAGGACAGTTCCTTGCACAAAGTAAGGTCAGTACAAACTTCAGATTCAATTTAAAGCTGCAAACCAAAGAAGAAACACAGCTTCCCTCTGGGTTCAGTGACCCAGCACTGAGGGAATGGGGTGACAGCCTGGAGAGACAAGGCTGCTTGTCCCCAGGAGCTCAGAGCAGCACTCCCAGCACACCTACCCTGACAGCAGCCACAAGAACCACTCCAACATCCTGCTGGTGTAAGTGACAATCAGCCTCCGGAGCCATCAGGAAAAGCTCTCCAAATCAGACCATGAGATATAATTATGATCCATTTCAAAATGCAAGCTCAGCATCACTTTCCAATCCAACTCTTCCCCCTGCGGATGTTACAAGTTCTTCCTGGAGACAACATCCCTTGTGACTCTGCTTTTTCTTTTGGTGCTCTGAATAGGGATCAGCTTACCAGGAGTCCTTTATTCCCGAAATAATTTCCATTAATCACTCACCATACACCACTTTAAACAGAAGCTGACAGACTGTGGGATGTCTAACACCAGCACAGCATCTCCCAACTTAAATAAAAGCTGAAACGAAGGGCACCCTAAGAGGCAAAAGGAACTGGGAGATTCTAAACAGAAGACAAGAAAACTTCTTCAAAACGTTCCTAAGAATTGAAGTGTTTTTATACAGCTATTTTAAATAAAAGTAGGGAAGCAGTAGTGTGAACCATCCACTCTTCATGCTATCTGCTCACAAAAAAAAGTAAATTAAAGGAAAAACAGTAAAGTGCTTCATTCTGAAGCACCACCCTGCAGTTTTGCATTTGTGATTTCTCAGCACAGCTGCAAATTAACCAATTCTTTTAGCACCTTCATGCAACTTTCAGGGGGATGTCAATGCTTTACTTCAAAATGCATATAAAGGAGTTTTTAACTCAGCATAAAAACCCTGCATAGTTTTGCTGACTAAGACTCAGATTGGAAACACATTAAATAAAAGTTTTATTTTACAGGAGTTTGAACTCAGAAGAGTAGAGATTCCAGATGTGTTTATCCCTGCAAAAGTCAGGTGCTAAATTTCAGCAGAATTAGCACTTTAAGCAGTTTGGCAGCCAATTTTCTGTGGTTAACTCAGGTCTTCGTATTTCCTAAAAGCATAGAAACCCCTTTAAAAACCACACATTAAAGTAGAAAGACCATCAGAATACTAAACACTGCTATGTACCACAGAACCAGCGAAGTCTCTAACAAGAACACAGTGTACTTTAGGGAAAAGGCTCTTAAACAGCTTTTAAAAAGGCTCCAGAATAGATATTTGCTTAATTTCAAGCTAGAGAGCCTCTCATAGAACATTTCATTATGTACTTGAAGGAACTAAGGACAAAAGAGTCAGGAAGATTACAGCAGTGTCAAGGCTTTGCTGGGGACTGTGCTGGGAATCTGGGTGATGTCCTGGTCCATCTCCTGACCCCATTTCCCAAAATGCAGCTCCTGGGCTGGCTCAGCACCCCCACACACCAGTCCTGTTCACACACACTGGGCACAGCATCACCCACCTCTGGCGTGGGTATTTGTGGCACCCCCACTCGCTATCAAGGCACATGGATATTCCTCTTATGCTTTCTTGCAATTTCCTCATCATGGCAAACCAACAGAAGGGCCAGAAATGGTGCTGACAAACTGTTTGTTTTTATTTAGACTAACTGTCTTTCGGTCTTTGCGCCACAGAGGAATGCGGCTGTTCCACTTTGCATTTGTTTTTTGATTTCTCCATCTCTTTCACAAAGCAAATAAAGGAAAAAAAAACAACAAACCAACCCTAACAATAACAACAACAAAGCCAGCGACAAGCTCTTCACACACCACCATGCAATGAGCCCTTTAAAAACCCAAACAAGCTAAACAAACAAAAAAACCCAGTAAAACTCCTCCCACAATTTGGGTTCATTTTAATTCAGTATCGAGTTGCAGAAAGCAAGCAGGAAACTAACAGGAGGACAAAAGTAAGACTAATGATAGCTTTCTACACATTGTGCAAATGGGATTCCCTCTTACTTTGTAACCTGACCAAGGTAAATTTATCATTTGCTAATCAAAATGACCCTACTCCAGTCCCACCTGCCATTTGGAGTCTCACAAAACACCAGCAATGCACCCATAACAGAGCTGCCTGTGCCTGTCTGTCAGCTACAGGTGCCTGAGCCAAGCCACAGGTAACAGCCCTCTCCAAAGCATCCAGTTGGAATTCTGTACAAAAACAGGCTGCAGGGCAACAAGAGGCTCAGAGAAGCAAATTTATTCTCTTCATGCTGGCAAACAAATCACAGGGAGTGAGGAAACCCAGCACAGTATACACCATAACACCACAGTACAGACAATTCCAAGCTCCACTCAACAGGGGTCCCAGTCCACCCTGGGCACCTCCAGAGAGCTCTGGACCTTGGCATGAACTCACTCTGACCCACCTGGGTGCCCCCACTAAAGCCACACTGCAGCAGCCAGATGTCACAGATGTGTGCTCTGCCAGGGAAAAGCTGCAAGTTTAACAGTGCAACCAGACCCCAACCTGTGGCACTCCCGAGAGGCAGGAGCCAGCCCTGCCTGCTGGGACAGCATGGAGCTCATTAAGCCATTGTGAGAAGTGTGTGAACAAATGAAAGAGTTCGCTAATAAGTGACAAAGATCATTTGTTTGAAAGAAAGGACTAAATCATTTCTGGTTCAGCAGTCTGGATTTAGCCTACTTGTAACAAAGGTGTTTTGAGGAAAAGCCTTCTGCTTAAATGGCTTATTGCAAGTAAATCAGAGAGCCCGAAGAGCTGAACACCATGTTGATGAGGGACAGATAAGTACTGGATAAAGAGGAATATGAACTGAACAAGGAGCCTGTCACCTCAATATAATAGAAGTGCCCAAATTTATCAAGTTCCCAACGCCAAAAAATGCCAATTCTACACTGAGATCTTCCAGGTTAGATTCCTATGTCACTCCCAGCCTTCAGTAACTCTGGGACTTGTCTCTTAAGTTTACCTTTATAGGCTTTTCTTCTCCCCAACCTCCCTCATTCACAGGCTGATGTCCTTGAACCAGAAAGCTGCAGTCTGTCACAAAACACTTGGTTAATCCCACACAACCCAGCATTAGGTGGCTGCAGAACAGCTCTTGCCACTCTGCAGTTCCTTCTCAAGGTCTGGCCAAGCTGCACATGAAGAGCAAAGGGCTGGCTTTGGAATACTTCAGCAAAAGCACAAGTGTTTACTATTAAGGACAGGAGTGAGTTTTGCTCCATGTGCTTGTGAAAATTTCAGTCTTCAACCAGCTGCTATGAAACACCATGGCTGGAAACTCAAGTTGCAGATTTCTCTGTACACATTACATGTGTTACACTGGAGAAAAATATTTGCTGAACTAGTTTTAAGTCCATACGGGCTTGATAATTTAAATGCTGTTTGTCAGACCAATACAGGGGAGACAGCAGCTCTTCAGAGCCTACTGCAGAATAGGATGCAGAATTTTAAACTTTCTCTGACCCCACAAACACTAGTCAGAAGCAACTGTCAAGAAAGTTAGCTTGAAGTTGTTTTAAAAACAATGAAGCAATATTTTAACCAAGGGCTCTCTGATAAAGGTGCAAGGACGTAGAATCCTGAAAAAAAATCCCAGCCAGCTATTAACTGGCCCCAAAAGGTCTTTTTCTGCTGATAATCTCACTGGGGTCCTTCTGCTTTGTGGTCTTTAGAAAAATCCCAAGCATTTCCAGAGACAGGAACATCTGCAGATGTTTCAAGACAACACAATCTTAGAGTCAACTCTACCATTTAAATCCTTTTAAAACATTCATTTGGCAGCCCAGCAGCGTGGGCTTCCTAACTAAAACATATTGCTCAAAAAGAGTGCTGGCGTGGGGGGTTTGTCCTTGAAACACTGGTTTGTGGCTCAGGTTCTGATTTGATGTCTGATAACCATCTCTGTCTCTCTTCCAGCCCTTACCAGGAAGGATCGGTGAGACAAATACCCACAGCTTCCAGGGGAATAAAAGGAAAAGCCAAACAGGAAAAGTAGTTATGAACAATGCAGCCCTGGCTTGGTTAATGATCAACTCTGCACAGACCATACCACTTTTATGCAAATACCACAACCTATTTGAACAGTTTTCAGTAATCAGTGGGTAGTAAGAGGCCTCTTAAGCATCGCATTTGTTTCATCACAAGCAGCAAAGAAATAAAAAAGATGAGAAATCCCCGACGACTCTGCTCTGTCAACAGGAAGTCCATCCACTGTGCAGGGTGAGCTCAGCTGTGTGGAGGGGTGGGCAGGAAGGGTAAGGGGTCAGGTTCCCCTGCCTGCACGTTCCCATCACATCCCTGATGGAATATGAGGCCGTCTTCTGCAGCCCTACAAACCCAGAGCACACAATGCACGTTTGAATGGAGAAAACAACTGCTGCAGTCTGCCCTGATCCCACCAGGCTCTACGAGACATGAAGGGCTCTTTAGCCACTTCCTGTATTTCAAGCACTTCCAACCAGAGCAACCCTCAGCTCATAAGGCAGCTTCAGTCAGAGTTGACAGTGCTAACTGGAATGACTCTGCTGATCTTCCAGGCTTTTTGCAGCAGTTTCCAAGCATCTCCTCCTTGGCTTTTAAATATCATTGACTCTCAGCACAATGGTAAAATACTCACAAAGCTACAGTGCTTTACAATGGCACAGAAGCAATTAAAGATTTCCAATAACATGCTGCTCAGAGGATTGGGTCTAATTGCTGAATGGTAAAGGGTTTTGGCAGCAATAACATTGTGAGGAGATAAAAAGGTTGTAAGGCTTCCCATGCAAGAAATAAATAAATAAGCAGCTCTCCAAAGAATGGCAACAGCAGCCACACACCTATCCAAGTTCCTGACTTGGCACTGGGCACAATTCAAGATTAGGTGGTCATGAAATTTCCCACCATAAAGGCCAAGGCCGTGTGACGGAGGAAAATGAAAGGGGTGGGGGAGGACAAAGGGCTAAGCAGGTTACAGCACAGAGGCGGCAACACAATGAGCCTGAATTACCCAGTGCTGTCATTTATTGTACAGTTTGTAATTACCTGCACAGCCTCAGAACTTCCTCTTACACTGTGAAGTGTTGTTTCTTCACACTCTGCACACAAGGGCTATCACTTAGAAGAAAACTGATTACAGGAGAGAGCAACAGGCTGCTAAGCCAGATCTGAAAGGACATTTTGTATCTACCTATCACTGAAAATAATTCAGTTTAACTTCTTGGGTTTATTGTTTTCCCCCCTAAGAGCTCCACCATAAACTCACAATGTCTACTCCTGCTCCTTTTTTCCCCCTCAAAGTTTAAAATACATATAAAAACTGAGTTAACATCTTATAATAGAAAATAGACTGGTATGAGGCAAGCACAAGAACCATGCAAAGCTGTGAGCCTATCTGGGCTTTTAGATCCATCTGGCTCCTGACTTTTGGAGGATGAAGGAGTAAACAGGGCAGGAGTACTTCAACATGTGCCCAGGGAGGGCTCCCACTGCTGCCTGGCAGAGAGGAAGCCAAGGCAGAGCCAAAAGTATTTAAACACAACAAAAACGCTTCAAAATGCCAGAGGGATGCAGGCACCAAAGGGAGGTGGTCAATCCTCAGGTTCTGAACAAAGGCTGAGCATCCCTCTGCACCTTCCTGCCCCGCTGAACACAGCCTGGTAAGGCTCACACAGGAAGGATGTGGCACAGGGAAAGCAAGAGCTGGGTTTTCTCAAACCCCAAGTGAGTGCCCTGATGGTTGGGTCATCCTGCTTTGGCACTGAGATAGAGAGGAAAACTGGGTGACAGAGGAATCTGGCATTATCAGAGAAACTTGGAAAAGCCACTACAGGGACACCAGCAATGAAGTGAATAACTCAAACTTGGCCAGAGGCAAAGGAAGCAACTGCAGGCAGGAAGAACTGATCCATGGCAATTCCTCCAGGTTTCTTGATAAAAACTCTTTGATATTTGCAGACTCTCTGAAGCTTTGCTTTTTTCTTTCTATCGTTCCTATCAGCTGCCTTAGAGTTTTAATAGACCAAAGTAAATTTTGAATCCTACACACAAATAAACTAGTAAATCAGAGAATTCCCCCTAGGTTCAGTGACAGTAGCAAGACTTTCTGGAACAAGTTACAACTATAAATTCTGAGCATTTTGATAAACACAAGTCTCCCGGACATTATTTGAATCCTTGTGAACCTGAAATGAATTAGACCCAGACCAGCTGACTACATTACTGACTAAAAGCGTCAACACAAGAGTAATTTCTGCTGATCTCTGAAAGTCAGAGCTGATCAGCCAAATACATCTACTAAAGAATACACTGAAACAGAAGTTTCTGATAATGTTTGGGTCACCAGTGCCCTTCCCACTCCACACAGAACACATTTTTAGCATAGCAAACAACTAAATTTGGATTTTTAGGTCTTGCCCATGACGAAATAAGGACATCCAACATTAATCAGCCTTTGTGAAATTGTAATTAGGAGCACAAACTTTAAATGCTGGCCTTTACTAGGCCAGCCCGAGAGCCACAGCACCATCCTGATTGAGAACAGCAGCAAAATATTAATCCAGCACTCAGCCCTCTGAGAACACTTCTGCGTGGGCCAAAAGCTCTGTCATTCTCATGCTTATTAATCTTCCCTCACAGGAGGCAAAGGACAGCGTAAGCTCCACTCTGATAACTCTGTTATCTCTCTCCACAGAAAAGGAAAGGGTGGTCCTTCCAACCAAGTGGCCATTTAAACCACCACGGAGGGAGCAAAGACGAGCAGCATTTCCCCTTTCTTTTGATCCCTTTCTGTACAGTCTCCAGCCCTGGGTTAAGTGCTTGAGCAGGGGATAAAACAAACACCTTAAAAGCACTTAAATTGTTACCTGGCTACCTACTCTAGCTCTGTAAATCATCCAGAGCTCTAAGGAAATGTTTCAGCCCACAGTATGTCGGGGTTTTCGCCACAACTCCAGAATTACTGCAACTTCCCAAAGCCCAGGGCACATCCAGTTTGCATCATTGCTTTGGAAGAAGAGTTTAGGTACATCTCTGTTAAACCTACATTATCAGCAACCGCAGGGAAAGCCCTGATTGTTTACAGGCAACGCTATGAACGGAAAAAATTACTAATTACAAACATTTTGGGTTCAGTATGAGAGGCTCACAGAGACTTAGCTGAACTGATTACCAACTGCAGCAGTGATTGCTAGCGCTCACAAAAGAAGGCACAGAGGCCGGGGACTCGTTTCCATATGAAGCATAAGCAAAGATATCTACTGAAGACGTCCAGCTGCAGTTCCAGCAGGAGCTTCTTGCGACAAGAACACAGTTCCAGGTGGGACCCAGCACTTTATCTGTAAGCCTTTCATGATGCTTTCAAGAGATAAAACAATCTGTGGGTTTCTTTAAAGAAGTATCAAGCATGGCTAGACCACGGCGACTATCTCTCTGAAGAACGCCTTATCTACCACCCCATAGCTGCCACTTCCCTCCTTAATCCTTCCAGCCAAACCCCACGACTCAGGCAGTGGCTGTTAATTGTTTATAAATTAAATGATTATTCGTATCTGCATATCAAAGGAAGCTGGAGAGGCTGATTTTCCATGCGGCTTAGTTTGGGACACGGAGACACTGTGCACTTGAGAGCTGCCCAAGACTGACAGTGCCTAACAACTGGCAGCAGCAAGGCACGTCTCTGCCTTGTGACCCGCAGGTGCTGAGTGCACGGTCTCAGACCTGCTCCTGTGGCTGCGACCTGGGACACCCCAGCCCCGCAGCCCCCGCCTGCCGCTCTGCGATAACCCGAGATCAGATAAAGGGGTTGATCTCTGCTCCGAGCCCAAAACACGGCCAAAGCGTGCGGGCCGGGGGTCTGCAGCCCGCTGTCAGCGCCCAGCCTGCCGGGGGTCCCGCACGGCCCCGAGCTGCCCGGGCAGCTCAGTGAAACACCGAGAGAAGCGCTCGGATGGGACTCGCAGCGCTCGTAGTGAAAAAAAAAGAATAATCAGGGAAGTGAGCGGCGAGGGAGCAGCAGCTGCCGGGCGCTGGCGGCGCTTATCAGCACTTGCACACTGCGGTGCTGGCCAGGGGAAAGTTTGCCCCGAGGCAACCGGCGGCGGAGCGAAATACGGGGAACGGGACGAGAGAGGAGAGAGGGGAGAGAGGTGACAGCGGAGTGAGCGCAGCGCACGCCGGGGCAGGGGGAGCCGCCGGGAGCCGGGGCAGGCGGAGCGGCACCGGGAAGGGGAGTCTGGGCGGTGTGTACCGGTACTCACAGCTGGGCGATGGCGCCCTGGGAGATGACGGCGTTGTCGGAGAAGTAGGGGATCATCGCTCCCCGCCGCGGCGGCCGCCCTGCCCCGCGGCATCGGCACTGCCGCTCTGCCCCGCGCCCGCCGCGCCGCCCCCGCCGCGCAGGCGCGGCCCGAGGGCGGGGCCAGGCCAGGCCACACCCCCTGCCCCGCCCACACCTGCACGTGGCGGCGCGGGCACAGGGGGGGGACACGCGGGACCGGGATGGACCAGGGACACATGGAGCAGGGACAGGCGGGACGGACCAGGGACACATGGCTCAGGGAAGGCGGACGGTCTGCCCCGCTCACAGACCGGGGTTCGGCTGTCGGTTCCCCCGGCGGGAGGCAGCGAGGGACGGGGCACAGCACCGCGCGGGTGCGCCCAGCTTTTCCTTTCCCTTCCCTTTTCACTTCCCCTTTTCCCCCCCTCTCCTTTTTTCTCCCTCAGATCTAGCCAGCGAGGCTGCACGCCCTGCAACCGGGTTTGATGCAGCACATCAAACGATGTTTTGCAAAATGCAGGCAGCGACAACTCGGGTGCTTAGGAAACGACCTCAATTTCTCTCCTGCAGGAGACGGGGGGAAGAGTTCTTGGCAGTAACTTTCATATGCAGAGACGCGACAACTTGCTTTCTGCCAAAGGAGAAGAGAAGCAGCTGCCTTTCAGTGCTGTTTAATCTTTAGCTCCATCGCCCCTCGAGAAAAGGAAGAAAGGAAGTTATTTAGAGCGAAAGTCTTGTCGTTTGGCTGCTGGGAATCACAGTGCGAGGGGAAGTTAATACGGTTTTCCACTGGGGAGAGCCGGGGGCAGCTCGATCCCACCCTGCCCTGCCCATCCCGGACCGGCATTCTCCAGCCCTGACACCCAGCGAGCAGCGCGGGCGAACAACCAAGGAGCCTTGGATTGGAAGCAAGCTCAGTTTTGTGTTTCCATAGGAATGCATGACATCTCGGCACGGAGGAACACGATATACCAGCCTTAAGTCATCTGCTATGGGTGCCACATGCCCAGCAAGGAGGCACAAGTGAGCTGGCAGGGGAAGATGTGAGTTTAAACACAACTACTTGTTAATGACATCTACTCAAGAGCAAAAAATACCAAGGCATCAACTGCAGAGCTGCCCCTGTGATCTGGCAGCAGAGCTGGAAGCCAAAAGCTTCATCAGCTTTATTTCCAATTATTAACTAAAAGTTTCAGAGAACCAGAGAGAGGTTGAAAAAAACCAACACTGTGTGATGGCAGCTGCTTCAGGTCTTGATAGGAGACTTGACATGAACAAGAAGAGATTTGTCTGGAAGGCCTTGACCATCTCCACTTCAGGGATGGGCAGAGAAAAGGGCAAAGCAGTGGAATTTGTGATTCTGCAAGTTTTGCTAGGGTATTGTTTGGTTGCAATAATTTAAGCAATGTCATCCTATATAGCCAGGAGCGCAGCTCTGGTAATGGTGCCTCACAGCTGTAAAGAAAATGCAGTGCCAGCTTGCTGCAATGCCAAGAAAAGTCATTTTGTTAGGCAGAAATGAAGTCAGTTGCAAGAAGCAATGGAAAAATCAGGACTAAGAAATGGAGGGTAACTCAATCCTTCCAGAGGTCAAGAGACTGGCAAGAACCTCATATTCAGTAGTAACACATACCGCACATTCGCAGACTGAAAAACAAGCTCAGAACTTCTGTTCTATTCTAATTAATAACTTAAGGGCTTTATTCAAGCATTGTAGAAGACTAAATGTACTTAGATACTGTCCAGACACGTCAGATTTCTTACACTTAACTACCATTACAAGGCAAGCCCTTAAAACCTGTTGAAAACAAGTGCAGTGATTAACTACAAGCAGCTACTCATAGCATATGGATAATAGACTTGTAAATGAATTAGTCCTGGATTAATACAATCATGCACTGCATCTCCATATGCCAGGGAACCTGGTGATGACAGAAATCACCCATTTGTTTTCTTTTCAAGCCTTTAGAGAACAGAAACAGGAAATCCTCAAATAAATTCGTATCTTGAAATCTGCACTAATAAAAGCTATTTGAACTTGGGTTTGTTGCCATAAAGACTGAAAACCCAGCCTGAAAGTGGCACTGCTTACAGGTACGTGTTAGTGAGATTAGCATTTCAGTTCCCACTGTCCATTTGTGGAGACTCAAGAGAATCATTAAGATTGGAAAAGACCTCCAAGATCAAATCAAATCTTTGACCCATCTCCACGTTGTCAACTGGACAACAGCAATAAATAAATGCTGTGTTATTTTAATACTTTGCTTTTAACATCAAACTTAAGGAACAACTCTATTTCTTTGTCAAAGTTGCTCCTATGTTTAGACACGAGTAAAAGTTTAGACTCAGTAAATTGATCTCTCAGCATGCAGGAGCAAGGAGCAGGCAGAAAGAAAGGGATGCACGAGATGGAGTTTAGGCAGCAAGTCACAAGACAGCCAAGAAACTGCTCCTGGCTGGGAGCAGGTGCACTCTGCTGGGACAAATACACAAAGAATTTAAAGTGCACAAAATTGCAGTGATGACAGGTAGCAGCCTAAATCACCGCCGTGCTGCAGCAGAGCATGTGAGCAGAGCCATTAATCACTGCATGACAAGAGGCAAATACGCCTGTCTGGGGTCTCAAGTGCTGCCCAGCCCAGGGCACCAAATGACACTTTGCTGCAGGGCAAAGGGCACTGCTTGTCTGAGTTCTGCTCAGCATTTCCCACTCCCCAGGAGGCCCCAGGACCAGCGGGGCAGGCAGCAAACCCCACAAGGCACCGTGACACCACAAGCCTGAGGGGCAGCAGGATCCCATTTAACCTTTGAACACCACAAACTAATAAACTGGAGTTATATACTGCACGTGAGACACGCTGTAAAAACAGCCATCCCCAAACCTTTGCTACAATAAGGCAGCAGCTAGAACCAGTTATGGAAGCACAATGTGAAAAAAAAAAGACTGTGAGGGATGTCTGAGCAAGCACTTCGGGAGTGGGGAGCAGAGGGAATGCTACCGGAGCTGCCTCTGGAAAGAAGTTTCAAGGGCTGGAAGGAGAACATGCATGCACAAATCTCTCTTATTGACTTGTAGTGTTCAGTCTGGCAGACGAGGCTGACAACATATTGTTTATTCATACAGTCATCATTTTCCCCAGTGTCTGCATTGCAAAACTCCACAACCACAGCAGCCTGCACGGTACCTTCAGCTGTTTCACTTTCCTGGTGCATTTCAGCAGTTTTTGATCTCACACAGAGTAATCCTGTGTCCTACACAGGACCAGCACTTGCTAATGGGCTTCTCCTAGCCCAGCCCAGGCCCTGGTGCACAGGTCAGGCTTGGCAGTGGCATGCCCAGATTTGACACTTGCAGGAGGCATGCTCAGAGCTGGACACCCGGTCGTGTCAGTGCACATAGTCCACATGCAAACAGGGTATTCATCAAGCTTCTGTTTCCATCCAAGATCAACAGCTTCAGGCTGAATTGCTGCTTCTTGTCAGACCACACAAAGGTGTGGGTGTCATCGTGTTCCACCCACTCCTATCCCACAGGGGCTTGCTGAGTGTCTGCTCACGTGTTAACATGATTAAATCTACAGCATGATTGTCTTATTAGGCATCTTCAATTTTTAGTCTACACTAAGGGGGACCCGATGACCTCTTTTCATTTTATGGTGCACCTACCGATGAGATTTTCTCTGGTCCCCTCAGTTCTCTCTTTCTGAAGAACCCAAATGAACACAATATACTGTCATAGTCTAACTCCAGTGGGTGTCAAGGGTTGGGCATTATTAAGCCTGTTTGGACTGAAGTCCAGGTACTCTCTGCAAAAGCAAGGAATGTTCTGTTCCTACAAACATGGAAAGTACTACAGTTGTAACACTGGTCACGTTCAAGGTAAAGGGGACAGTGAGAGGCTGTCACACATAGGAATTCTGCCCTCAATCATTATTATCAGTATCACAGAAGAGACAATGCAGAAACCAGCCCCATGTTTTCAGGAGATTATGAAAAAAAACTCGTGAAGCTGCTGTGACAAACAAACCTCCCCCTCACCCCCAGCACATCCTCTCCCTGCCGAGTGATGTGCCACGGCCGTGTCTGCTCAGCCACCTTTAGTGCACATGTGGAAAGTTTATTCTGTACTGCTCAACAGCTGCTTCCGGTGATATTTACGAAAAGTCACCGAGTTTTGAAAACAACACGTCCCTGCCCACAACCGAGCAGGGGAGTCTCGCACAGGCACCGCCGGGGAGCAGAGGTAGCAAGTTCATTTCCGTGCGCAGAGGTGGGGCCAAGTCCTTTTTTGTTCTCACCGGCAGCTACACTCAGTCTTTGTCCACAAAGGCAGCTGTGTCTGCAGCAGCTCTGGTGGGAAAAGGGTCCTAAGGGGTAGCCTTGAAAAATTAGCTGCCACACTGAGCTCTTTGAGGGTCAAAGGACCTGATGACCCTGCATTTTTGGTGGAAATCCATCCTTTTACTGTGAGGATATGTGGCTTTAAGCACTGAACAGAGTCGACAGATGAGTGTGAGTGGATTAAGGGTCCAAATAGATGATTTATTTGGGAAGAGCCTTAAATTAGGGCAGCAAACCTGTAAATAGGTAGAGACTGACTGGCTGAGAGCAGCACTCATCTCCTACTGCTGCCTCCACACCTCGGAGGAGAAGCTGATCTGTCAGAGGCCTTCTGGATGGTTCTGGCATGGGAGACAAAACCTTCTGCATTCTGCAGCCCAATTTATCAGGAAAACATGAACGATTTCAGTAGCAGCCATCATAAACAAGCCAATGCACGCAGGGCAGGAGATAGAGTACAGCAGAGACACAAAGCTTTCCCAGTGATAACAGACATACCACCCACCAAGGCAGGGCTCACACACACCAGCTGGATTACACACAGCCAGGGGAACTTAACCAAGTAATTATAAAGGAGCCCATATCTAGTTAAAACAAAACCAAACCAAACAAAAACCAAAAAAGAAAAAAGAAAAAAAAAAGGCAGGGGGAGGCAGGAACAGGGAAAGCACGCAAAACTGTACTTTAATCCTGAAGAACCAGTCAGAACAGGAAGCCACATTCTAAATTTGGTTATTTAAGCTGTCAAAGAGTATTTCTGTTTCCAGTTCTTGAGCAAAGAAATCAGCCAAGTACAGGGGTAGGGAGATAAGCATCACTGAAAGAACAAACCCCTGCTTTTAAAGCCCTTTGGTCAGCTGCCCATCGTGATCGATGATTAGGCTACCTAGTTGAGAATTCAACACCTATTTTGCAATATTATCAGTTCATTAAGCCCTTCCCTCACCAGCCCGACATCCAATCACTGTACAGTTTATTTATCATTAAATCTTCGAGGGTCTGACACAGAGAGGTCAATGCTCAATTACACCTTTTTTACAGAACCTGAAGCTAAGATGACTGAAGGGACCCGAGTAGGAAAAGGGACACAAGCAGTAATGCCTGCTCCGAACAAGCAACACCAGTGTAGGTAATGTATTATTTCAGTGACCTGTGGAGAAGAAAGATCTAAATCCTCCCAACTGTCAAACCATCCACTCACCCAATTTTATAAAGAAATGTTTCTCATGCAAAGGCACCAAAGAGCTGAACGGCAATTAGTTCAGAAACCCTGGCTCAGATTATCAAAATACATTTAAGTGTCTGAAATCCATGAAATGCTGAAAACTCTGAAGATTCATGTTTAACTTTGAAGTCTTGTGAAGGTGTCTCACCAGGAAAGGGAATTTCAGAGTTTCTATTCTAAAGGAATAGAAATCCTTTAGCTTAGAGCACCTGGTTCATGCTCAGGAGGAGACAGAAGCACGTATGGAATCCTTAAGGCACCTCCTGGCCAGCCCCTCCTCTGTGGCCCTCTGAAGGAGCACAAGTGTGTGGAAGCAGCTGTTCTGGACCCTGGACCCTTTTGGTAGCTGAAGGATCTGACCCACCTTCATTCCTTTTACTTCCCAGCTTGTCCTTGCCCTGTTCCTCATTCTCCTCTGTTCACACGCTTAGAATGACAAATTCAAAACCACTTTTCATATGCATTCAGATTTTGAGCTAGCTCCCTGTGTTTACCTGGTAATTTGGCAGTGCAACGATATTACTCTGCTTGATCCTTCAGCCTGAAGATCACACCTGAAATCATCTCACACATTATTGTGATCCACAGGTATGTCATCAGACTGGACTGAACACGTTGCAACCACAAACACAGACCTTGCAGTGAACCAGCCCTGCAGATACCTGTTACTAATCTAATAAACCCAAATTTTACTGCCAGTTCAATACCTTTGCTCACAGTTTGGTGATAAAAGAACTGGTATTCAAAAATGATGGCCACTGTAATGAATCTGGCCCACAGAACTTTTTCTGGTGGTCAGCAGAGCTGGCAAATGACCAGAACTGTTTTTTATCTCAGCATTACACTCTCCCCAAGCAGCTGTAGTAAATGCCAGAGAGAGGCTGAGCTGTCACTGAAAGGAAAGACAGAAAGATGAATTCAGGAAACACATTCTAAAGATAAGGTTCATACTACAAGAGCTTAGTAATCTCCAGCATGGATAAACACACATTTTCCTGTACAGCACACACAGAGCCCCATCTTACTCAAGATGGAGTTAACAAACTGTCTTGCACACCCAATAAAGATCCAGCTACTGTTCAAGTACCAACAGAGTAATTGTTTGGCAGCTGCAGCAGCAAGCAAAGGCAGCACAAGGAAGGTTTAGTTGCCAGAACTCTCAGCACACGGCTTTTGGAAGTGTCTCTTGTAACACCAGAGAGGTTTTAGGGATAACCAGGAGGGGCAGGAGCCTGCCACAGGAGCACCAAATGGTGATGACACACATCTCCAAAAGCCACAGCAGTCACAGGATGCTGCAGATCCCCACAGCTCAGTGTGGAGTGTGAATGAGCCTTTGGAAGTGCGGTCAGTTCAGTATCACACGATCACCCCCCATTTCTCACAGGGACTAACACATATTGTACAAAAGGTCTCAGTTTAAAAATCAAACACCTTGCCGTACAGTTTATTGAGCTGCTGCCCTGCAGAAGAAAGCACACACACCTATTCCACTTACTCTTTGAAAAGCAATTTTTATATTGCTATAAACCATCAGCTCCTGCATCAGACTGTGGTCTCCTACTCCTAAAACAAAGGTATTTACTCACAGCTTGAGACCTTGAGGCAACTTGGCACATCCAACTGTTATCATGGCAATAATCTGATTTGCTTTCCTTCCCAGTTCACTCCTGGAAGGAACTATTTTGACTAAAAAAAAACAAACCAGAAGGTAACCATCCATGTGCTGCAGAAGGTGTGGGGTTATTTTTCTTTTTAAATTAAAATTTAACACCACACTCTTGCCTCCGCTTGAAGAGGGGAGGACAAGGACTTTCTGAGAACATTTTCAGGTAACAAGTTTCAGATTTCAAGCAGGATGTAATCACTTTCTGTGGCATCTGAAGGGAACGACAGGCTCCTCAGCTTTACCTGAGCAAATGGACTTTAGTCTGACCCACTGCCAGGCCAGAAAAGTTCAAAGAATCCCTGTGAAGTCCCTGGCAGCCTCACTAGGCAATACGGCTCACTCAGTTTTATATGCTCAGTTACTGAGCAGCCTTAAATGCTGCATTTCAGCAACCAGAGCAGTTTCAAGGCACACAGAAGTGGTAAAATCATTATGATGTGGAAATAGAGGTACCATTGAAACATAAAACCCAAAAAAGCAAGAGGCAGATTCTGACAGCAAATCCAATGCAGCTGCAGCACCGCTGCTGCCCTGGGTCCAGAGATGTCATTTGTCAGCAAAACAAAGATGCTGAATCCTTGCAACCTTGGCACAGAGCACACAGAACCTGAATGTCAATACCTCAGCGGGTGTAAACACAACTCACAGCTCAATACATTGCGTTTTAGGTAAATTTTAACAACCTCGGGATGCTGCAGACAGCTCGTTAACACAGATGCTCCATTAAGAGTGTATTCAGTGTGGCAGCAGCATGTCTGGGGACAGGAGGTCTGTGCAGGCCAGTTTAGCTCCACAGCCTCCAGACAGCCTAATAAAAATGTCAGAACATAGCTATGAAGGTAATAAATGTAATAAATAGATTGTTCAGGACATCTGCTTATGCAGCACTGTCTTGGTTCCACTAGCCAAGAGTGACAGGGACTGGCTTGATCAGAGCAAGAACCTGGATCTGTGTCAGGGCTTTGGGGATCTCACCAAAAACTGCACGAATGGCCACTGCTACAGCTGGACACAGAGTAAGGCTTGGGTGTGAGAAAAAATATTGCAGCAGCCAAGCTGGTTTCACCTATTTGTTCAGCTTCAGGTATTGGCAGCATTAACGTGCTGGGGTTTTTAATAATGGATAGAAATATTCGTAGAAGTCAGATCTATGTTCACTATACTCAAGTACTTTCCTCAGTAGAAAAACAAATCATTCATCTTTGCATCAACACAAAAGACTTCGACAGGAAATGCCATTTCAAGCACCTTCCAAGGATTACTGCAGAGCATGCAGGAACTCTCTTTCTGCACTCTGACAGCTCTTTCCATCTTTTGGACAAAAGTTTAAGAAGATTCTGCTAATTCCCAAAGCAGAAAGCTCCTCAGTCCATGATGGTGCTGTCGAGTGCAGACTTGTCAGGTCATTTGAATGCTCTGTAGAGCAGGTTTATGTTTAAACAGCATTTTCACACAGTTCTCCCTTCTCTGTGAGACCCAGTCCAGGCAATCACAGGCCTCTGTGGTGTTAGATTAAAAGAGCACAGGTCAGCAAACAGACAGCTCATTTTGTTTAACTATGGTGATCACCTACAAGTTTAAGCTCTGTTTGTAATTTATTTCTCTGCCTCTTTGGAGGACATTTTAGTCTGCTGCTCTTCATAGTCTCTGCTCAACAAACACTGTCCCTGCTGCTGTCCTGCTGCCAGGCTTTCCTGAATGCTCCCCTCACCTCAGTATAGATCCCATACCTCATCAGGGAGGAAAGATAAACAGCAGAAACCTAACACAAGCAGCTATCTAGATTTTGCTAACCACAGGATTAGCAGTGCTGTTGAGCTGGATCTGAGACAGCAATCCCCAGGCTCTGCAGAGATGTGGGGACACAGGAATGGAAATGAAGGCTCTGCCCAATGATTGTCAAGACTGAGCACTGCAAAAATCTTCTGACACCAAACAAGTCCATGTGCTTATGCTTAGGTCTCCACCAACTCCCTTGCAAGCATTAACACCTTTGTGCACTAAGATCATATTTAATAACCTTTGAAAAGTTATTTTATTTATGCACACACACATTTAGTCCTACCACAGCAGTACTCCTGGCTCCAGTGTCCAGTTACCAGGATGAGTTTGGACACGCCTGATGCCTGACACACTGAGGTAGCACAGGAACACATTTTCCATGACCACAGGAGACAAAAGGTCTCCTCACCAGAAAAATTTTACAAACAGCAAAAAAAAATCCCACCCCAAACACTGACCACTGCCTGGAGCTGCAGCCAGGTCACCTGAATGAAGCCTCAGGAGGACTGGGCCCTGCCCAGGCAGGCAGTGAGGAATGTCAGGCTACTGCAGAGCACTACCTGAGTGACACTGCAACTGGAAACACTTTTCCTTTTAAGCCAAACTCAGTTTGTAGCCTTTTTACTGCCTGGATTTTTAATAGCTGCTTCTTGCTATGTTCTTGTGAAAACTGGGGATTAGATATACTCAGGAACTGTTTATGGACATCTGCTGCTCCTCCACAGCAGGACGCCAGGTTCACTACTTACCCCATTTGACTCTATTATTTTTATCCTACTGTAATCAAACACATTTAACACCCACCCCCTTGTTTTTCCCCAGAAGGAGTTTGGTTTTAGTTAGCTCTGTGACCCCAGTAACAGGAGGCACAGAGCTCAGATCACCACATCAACAGCAGGTTGTCATTTCCTACCCCAGGAAGTTATTTCAAATATATTAAAAAAATGCTCATTTCAGACCTAACCTACAATGGTTGCTAAGTGCCCACAACAATTAAATACCTCCCATCCCTTCCAATATATTATGTATACTGAGATCAAGTCATGAGCTGGTCTTGTGACTGCTGGAAGGCCAAGAGTAAAATGAAAAATTGGAGTTTAGCTGAGTTCAATTTGAGCCTTCGGGAATTGTGCTTTCCAGCTTTCCTCTCACTCATGAAAGCTGTAAAATGAAGAAATTCAGCAATTTTTAAATCATCATTTAGGGCTAGAAGACTGAAGTAAACAGGGCAGTCACCTTCCCTGAGCCACAGAATCACAGAACTACAGTGAAATCATGGGAATGTGCAACCAGGACAGCTTTTTCTTTTGCAGATTTATCCAAGTTGGCCCCAAAACACAAAGCCCAGTCTCATTCAAGTATTTTAAATGCTAGATATTATGGCTTCTGTTGCTACCTACTCACACAAACACCATTAAGCAAAGAACTGTAACAGCCAGAGAGCTCATAAAGGGAGAACCATTTCACCTTCACTTCCCCTTTACTCCCTCTGGAGGGAATCTGAAGCCTTTCACAAAATCTGGCTGCAACATTTTAAGTCAAGAAAGTGTTCCTGCCATTGGAGAAGTCACCTGATATATACAATTTTTGCTTTTATTAGGTTCAGCTGAAATAATTTTTTTTGACGGCTTAGAGGAAAGGAGATAAAGCTTACAACACCCCAAGAAGTCCTACCCTGCAGACTATACCTACATTGTAAAAATCACCATTACTTGTCACTATTCAATCAGCTGAGTTTCAGTGTTTCTTTTTTAGCAAATAATATTTACCAAAAAAAGTTATTTCTGAAGCAACTGAAATCAGCCTTTACAAGGGGTGAATGCCTCCCTGCAAACCAATCCCAATTAAAAAAAAATCCCTGCAAATTCTCAGTATCTCCTAATTTTGGAACTTAATTTGACTACCTGCATCAGCAGCACATATCCACAAATCCTGAATATGCTATTTAAGCAGCAGGTGCCTGTATGGATCAGGATCACCCTAGATGGCAACAAGGACTTTTTAACCAGAGAACAAGAGTTTATTGGTCTGGTTATGCCTCTCAGAATACTCTGCTGAGAAGCAACACAGGACACTGGAGGGAGCTACAGAAACAGCACTTTGGAGAATATATTCACTGACATCTTTGCCAACTGTTCCCTATATCTATTTTTTAGTGTGCAGCCTGACTTTTCCCATTTCCTGCTGCAGCAAACCCTTTACTAGAACCCATTTTTCAGTAAGGCTCATTAAAGATGGTTGTGCAACATCAACAACAGGCAGAAAGTGATGTGTGTTAGCAGGACGTGCCAGAGGAACAGCAAGAGCCCTGTGGAACTTTGCACACAGCCAGGCATCCCCGAGGACTCCTGTGACAATCTTACCTTCTGGGCTGGGACCGGCATTCTTCTTCCCCGCTGTCTGCCTCCTGCATACATAAGGAAAGGAGAAAAAAACATTAATATCTTTTAATACATGCAGAAAGCAAAGGCTTGCATTTCACTGGTTTGATTGTGTAAGGCAAGGGGAACTCTCCCTGTTCCTGCATGCAGCTGTCACTAGAGAGGAACTCACTTTCTGCTCAGCTGTCACTTCATGTTCTCTCAAAAGCCTTTTAAAAACTCAGTGTTACAGGACTTTTTGCCCTGCAGGATTTTGCATGCTTTTGCATGGACTTCCAGTGACCCCTGCCAAATATGGCAGGCCAAGAGCCAAACACATAGTTCACTTCTGGGCAAAAATCTCTGAGTTTTTATTACCTTTATGGAGATCATATTAATTCATAGTCCAGTCAGCAGTCAAGTGTAAAAATCCACAAAACCAGCACGTAATAAACCTGACAAATCAGACTGAGTGAGCACAGATATGACCAGAAAGAAGAAATTTGACATATTATGCTGCTTTAGATGAGATATTAATATGCACAAACTGTAATGTGCTGTGGAATTTTACTAGGCCTACCTACTACAGCCCAAAGCAATACCTCAGCAGAGAGATCCCAGCAATTAATTCTGCTTCACAGTACATTTATATACACCCTGCCAGGCACTGGAGATAGGGTACAGGATCTGTTGTATCAGTGAGAACTTACTATGTTTGTGCAGGTCCACAGGGAAAAAGCATTTTAAAACATATCAAGGGTTTTGTCAGGGCAAGAGCATCCCATGAAAACCAGAGTTCAGACAGAGAAAGGAAAAAGATAATTTTGTTTTTGGTTGATGTGGGCTTCCCTCCTGCACGTCTCCATTGGCAATCCTGCCAGAACATAAGTTCCAATTGAGTTCCCTGTGGGTTTACAAGAAGTTGACTTGGGGGAGCAAGAGAAAGAGGTCAAAAGGGAGGGGAAGATGTTTCATTACATATAGAATTGCTAAAGACATGATAGGGTTTTTGAATAAAAAGTGTGTATTTAGGTAGAGAACAAGTTCCTCAAACTCCACAGTAAGGCAAAACAACTGAAAGAGCCCTTGAAATCTTGTTTGTACTGCTCAGGAACTCAAGCTATGCAAACATTTTTAGTATTATAATGAACAGCCATTTCTACCTGCCAAGAAAAATCCTTGTCACAGCAATTGGCAAGCTTGGTGTGCCATAGCCATAAGTCCCACAAATGACAGGAGAAGATCCTGAAATACGTAGATCATTATCTTAGCTCCCCTCAAAATTCAACCTTAAGGAGCTCAGTGTGGAGGAGACCAGACATGGCCCAATTAATCACCATCTGTCTCTGCTGAAACTCTTACATCTCTTTGATACCAGACATAAATGTAGCAGGTTTGTGTGAGGAGCACATTCCCTCAGAATATAACTGACTACAAAAACAGAACTGTAGACAAGTGTGATTTGAGCAAGAAACCCATTGCCAATACCTGGGATGCTGTCTGGAACCAAACTAACCTTCAGCAGCCTCCTCCTCATCAGCAACTCTGACCAGCCTGCAGCCAACTCCTTCCCTAGACCTCATGTTTTGTCCTGGATTTACAGAGAGGTCAGATTCAGGTATCTGAACCACCTTCACCCCACCTTCTGCAAATGCATCCATGTGTGACTGTGTTCACAGGGGTCTTAGGATGAGGGAAGAGACAAGGATCTGACTCCATGTTTCAGAAGGCTTGATTTAGTATTTTATTATATATATTAAAACTATACTAAAAGAATAGAAGAAAGGGTTTCATCAGAAGGCTAGCTAAGAATAGAAAAAGAAAGAATGAATAACAAAGGCTTGTGGCTCGGACAGACAGTCTGGACAGTCGGACTGTGATTGGCCATTAATTAGAAACAACTCTATGAGACCAATCACAGATGCACCTGTTGCATTCCACAGCAGCAGATAACCATTGTTTACATTTTGTTCCTGAGGCCTCTCAGCTTCTGAGGAGAAAGAATCCTAAGGAAAGGATTTTTCATAAAAGATGTCTGTGAAATCCATGGATACAGGGCTCAAAGAAGATGCAGCCAATGCTCCTGTATTTCCCATATTCCACTCCAGGTGGCTGCTGCAGTGCTGCGGTCGCTGTGAAATCCTGCAGGCACAGAACATCCCCAGGTGCCCGTGGGAGCGCAGGCGGCTGCAGTGGCGGCTCCTCCCGCTAGAGGGGAGGGCAGGACAGCGCTGGGCCCGCTCAGGTGCCGCTCCGAGGGGACACACACGGCTCCTGCGCTGACACGGCTCCTGCACTGACACGGCTCCTGCGCTGACACGGCTCCAGCACTGACACGGCTCCTGCACTGACACGGCTCCTGCGCTGACACGGCTCCAGCACTGACACGGCTCCAGCACTGACACGGCTCCTGCACTGACACGGCTCCTGCACTGACACGGCTCCAGCGCTCACACGGCTCCTGCACTGACACGGCTCCAGCACTGACTGAGCCCCCAAACCAGCACCTCCACGCCTTCTCGCCATTTCCAGCCCATTTCCAAAGGCGAAAAAGTATTGCTGCCAGTACAACAATTCGTCAGCCAGGCTCAAACATTCCTTTCTGAGGACATCTTTGAGAAGGAACATGCTCGGACAGCATCCTTGGAAAGTGAATGCAGCCATTTGGAGGAGTGACACCACTCCAGCTTTCACAGCTGCCTTTGCACAGGTGGTGACAAGAACTTTGGGTGCTGCCCCAGCTCTGGGTTCCCTGCAGCACCCATGATGTGACCACAGCGACAGAGCCGAGAAATGGCAGCTGCCATAAATGCTCCTTGGAGATTCCTGATGCTGGATTGCTCCAGCCTCAAACCAGCCTCCTCCACCAGGCTGCACAGAGGAGGAAGCTGAGCAGCACTGATGAGCTCCAGAGGGAGTCATGCCCTGCTTTCCTTGACCAGAAACAGAGGCCTCAGGGGAAATGGAAGGAATGAGTCGCATAGCTCTAAACTAGGCCACGATATTAAATGCAGTTTAAAGTGAAAGATGAAAAATTCCATCTCTGCTCTTTTCAGGCCATGTAGGACAGAATATGCAAAACATTAATCCTGTTTGTGCTTTGATCCACTGCCAACTATCTGTCATCAAAAGGGTAAGGGAGAGGAGAGAAATTTTGGAGAGCTGTTCTGTTCTATACAATGGGAGTCACTCCATGTCACGCAAACAATTCTGCTCTTATAAATCTCCTTTTTGCAGACTGATGTAATGATAAACAAGATTCAATCTCCACTCTTACGTACAGGGACTGGAGCTGTCTGCTTGGATTTAACATCAGGAACATCACAGCAAGTTCCTGTACTGTAAGATACGATTATTAGCCTAAGTCATGCGCCTAATAATCACTACATTTCTATTAACCAAGGAACATTTCACACAGACTACACCCTAAAAAAACATCTTTCAAAGCTTAAAAGGATTCCCATTTAATAACTGCTGGCTATGTATGATTTTATGCCAACATACCTGACTGTATAGACAATGCCTGGGAAGTGTTTTTATCAGGAGTGAGTGGTCACAGTCAGCAAATATCAAAAGAGCACCAACAGTTTAGAGAGTTTTCACCCCTTAAGTCAACATCTTACTTGTAGCTGTGAGGTGAACACTTCAGATATTACAGAAAATTAGTTAATATAGATTGCCCCCAAACCCACAGCAACATTCAGATGTATCCACGCCATCAGAGGAGCTTTTCACTTAACACGGTCAAACATCCACCATGTGGACAGCTTTGGACTCAGTCTCAAAGGAGGAACTACAAAGCAAAGGACTGTAATTAAGTGAGCAGTCTCCCAGCTCCCTGCCTACATCCCACCCAGTTGTTCAGACACACTAAGTGTCTCTGAGCTGAACATGACCTTTGCTGGGAAGAAGGCATCTGCTTCAGCCAAATCAGAGGCTGTGCAACCAGGCACTGACCCAGTGGTTAAACCATGCAAATGCTCCTTTCACAGCATCCAGCAGCATCCCAGTGTCCCTTTGTTTGGGCTGCAGCCACACAGAGCACTGCATGCTTCTCCGTACGGGAGCTCTCCTCGTGCACCAGCAAATATTAAGCAAGTCAGTACAAAAGCCACCCTCCCACAACTATTTCCCAACACATGGATCACCCAGTCTGGTCAAGTCTTGCAGAGGGTGCCACTGCTGCAGCCACAGCCTCTCCTCTAATGCAACACAAGGCACACAGAGATAAGAGCATCCATGGACAATCAGATTTCTTAGGGCTCAACTCAACTCCTGACACAGACAGGTGGTGACAGTGGACATGCCCTGGGGTACCCAACATCTGCATGGAACTGGCACCAGATGCCCAAAGAAGCAACTCAGTGCAGGCTCATGAAGTCCAGGGGATGAGGATCTGTGCATGGACATCACACAGAACTGAAGTTCAGTGCCTTCCAAGATGAAATATTTGATAGATTCCTGTTCAACAGCTGACCGTACACAAAGCTGCTCCTATCAATAATCTCAAATCATCTGCTGGAACAAAGCAAGACAAATGTTTGAGTCGCACTGCCAAATATCTATTACACATTTCTGTAGCAGAGGGACTTTTCTGCAGTAGTCTGAGTTGTATCAATCTCTTAAATAAACTGTGTGAGCAAAAAGCCCACACATGCTGCATTTGCAGTATGGCTGAAGTGCCAGCAACAACACTGCCTGGGAAAATGAAATAAGGGCTGACTCCAAAACCTGGGTTGATAAAAGGTTCCCTTTTTCTTGCAAGAAGCCCAAGACTACACACAAATTCACTGGGGTTTTACGGGAGATCCAGAACCATACCAGGTACCACTTCCAGTCTGACCATGTCTAGTAGCAGTTTGGTACTAAAAAGGGTCACTTGGCCACTAAAAAATGGGCATCCAGAGTCTGCAAATTCCACAGCTGCAACATGGAGAACCAGAAATCTGTGGTAGTTTGTGTGAACCAATTTACTCAGTGTATTTTGGAAACCACCAGTGTGGTTGCAATGTGCAAGTACTTGCTAATAGAGGATAGGTCTCAAAGCTGAACTGAAAACCAGTTCATTTCAGACTCCATCAGTCTCTGGAGATGGTTAACCTTATTCATTAATAAAAATTATGAAACTAATTCATAAAGTCACCTAGCATGCTCCAGAGAGGAAGCTTACTGCTACTTTTTGAAATACTTCTATCTGCCATCAAACACATTTTAAAGTAGAAGCTACTACCAGGAAGCCTTTAAATTTGACATAAAAGTTCTTCAAAAAGCTGAGCAAACCAGGCCACAAACGAGAAAGTTGAGAACTGCACTGTGTTTTGCATAGAGCTTTTACCTCTCCTGAGCCACAGGGATAAGGGATAAAGAAGCATTTCTCCAGCCATTGCTCTCTCACCCCTCACTATTTGCATGAAATGTTTTGAATGAATGCTGTTTTACTCCTCACATGTCTTCTGGATTTGAGGTTCCACATAAGCAGTAGCTTTCTGCAGCCAAGTGTTCATTCAGAGGTTGGCACTCCTTCTAGATTGTTTTCTGTATCACTTTGCTATGTCAGTAATTGGTATATTTAGGTCAAAGACATTGTGCTCCTGCTTGGGAGAGAGAAAAAAACAAGTTCCTTATCAAAGCTTTCATCTTCCCACTGGAGCAATGAGATTTATGCAAACCTTGTTTAGATTAGCACTCACTAAAAACTGCAGAACTAAAACTCAGACACTTCGAGACAAAAATTACAAGCCTTCAACTGGTACAACAAGAGCTAGGATGAGAAATACAGCGTGACACAGCCTGCTACACTACACCACAAGAACAGATTAAAAAGCAGATTACTGTCAACTGAATTTCTGCAGTGAAATCAGCCTGCCTGATGAGGAGTATAACAGCTTCTGCCTTAATGAGAGACCCACCTAAGGGGAACGAAAAAACCCCCATACATTGCAGATATATATTCACTTTAAATATCCCTACTTCAAACATGTATTAATATAATTTTTCTCTCTAAAACTGTGTAGTAGCACATCATCTCTAGCCACTTAGAGACACTAAGGAAAAAAACCCAGCAGAACTATGGTCTCCCAGAATTGAACTTCCCCCTGACTTTCAGAAGGCACCCTGCAAGTATGACAGAAAAGACAGGTATTTAATGTAATTATGATGCTTTGCTGGATTTAATGCCTAGCAGAACCCTAAAGGTATCTGCTTAATCTCCTTTTAGGCAAAGCTAGTGACATTGTCAACTGGAAATCTTAGAATCTAGGAACATTTGTTTCCCTAGAACAGTAATAAATGCTTGTGGTAATGGGCCAAGTATGAGAAGACTCAGTGGCTGTATAAACACAGGCACTGGAACTCCAGTTTTCATACTGGAAACTGTTGCTGACATCAATGTTTGACTAAGACCAAGTCAAAGATATGCATGTGTACACTGGTGAATCTCAGGGCAGGGCTTCTCCACAGGCAACAGTCTGTGATTAAAATGAAATCCCAGCTCCACAGGTCACCACAACGAGCGGCCGTTCATTAACCACTCATGCAGGCTGACACATTCACCTGCATTAAATTGTCCCGCTGCAATTAAACATGATGGACATTCACACCTCAGACCCTCTCCAGTCACTGCCTGTTAAAACACAGACCTTACTCAACCTCCCAATGCCCTCCAGAGCTCCCAGAGCAGCCCTGGCCATGTACCTCCTCACCCACAGGGCTGACACCTTCACCTCAGAAGCTGGGCCTGTTTCCAGCTGGAGAGAGAGAGAGAGAGACTCTCCTCAACTGCTGCATTAAAAACGTGGCAGCTAGAATTACACAAGATTGAAGGAGCCTGAAAAGCAAACTGGCTAATGAGCCATATGCAGGGAAGTTGGAGACCTGGAACTGCAGCTGATACTCTTTTACCATCCATGAGCAATAGGAAAGCATTACAAGGACATAGATCAGACACGGCAGATGCACAACACCAGCTTCTGGGTTAAATTACTTTCCCATTGACAAGAACAAGCATTTAAAAGTGTTTTTAAGCGAGGAAAATATTTGGTTTTCACTCATGCTGAAAGGCTATTTTAGGAGGAGGAGGGTGGAAGGAAGGGAGGTACATGGCAAAGGGAAGGGTCTTTGTCTTGCAATCAGCCATCTTCCTGTTAGCATCCAGTTTACCTTGGTGCACACTCATTTGTATCCCTGCAGGAGTTATCTCAATTAAAAATCAGGGAGTTATTCTAGGGCTCTGATCAAGTTGTAACTCCAGAGCTCTGACTCTTCCAGAATGTACAGTAGGGTCACTAAAACAATGCTGATCCACCTGCAACATATATGAAATATATTATTCCCATAATGGAACATGAATAGAGCTATTTGGATACCACTCCTACTTACGTCATAGCTGTGTCCATAAAATGAAGCTGTGCCAGCACAGCCCTCTTGTTAAAAGTCTAATTCCTGGTCAGCAGCAGCATAACCAGGCACATTTTTTTCATTGTGACAGCTTGCCTCAAATTCCACAGACTGAAGCACACGCAGCCATCCCTGAGACGTGTTTCAGCTGCACCCTCACCCCACACCAGCTCACAGAGCCCAGGGGCTGCCTGTAACACAAAGGCATCCTTCTCCCTGCCAGAATGCTACAGGAGACTCTCACCCACTCAGCTCCTCTGAGATCCAATCCCTGCAAGTCCCTGTCAAATCTCCTCTTGACGTAAGGAACACACAACACGGAGAATTAGGAGCAGCGCAGTAATCTTCGTGACCTACCCAAAATAAAAGCACCAGCAGCCAGGCCACTCAGGGATCTTGGCATATTGCATCAATAATTAAGAGATGATTTTCTGGATGAAAGATATTCTCAAAGGGGAAGTTATTTAACACTTATGAAGATGAAATAAAGACTCTGAAAAGAGAACAGAGCAACACTCAATCTTTGCAAATTCCACAATGCTCAACCTTTAAAACGCAGAGAGGAAATCATTAATATTTCTAATTCTTTACACTGCTTAACCTGAATCTGTGTTCAACGTTATGAGTTGCAAATTGTTACCTAGCAGAGAAAAATAACAAAAAAAAAGGGGTAACCAAGCAACTACATTGTACAGCGTGTCTGGATGCAGCAGCATCTGCGTTGGCACTCGCAGGCTGCTATTGCGTAACCCTGGATTCAAGCAGGAGCACAGTCGGGGAGGCTCTGCTCTATTGCAGTGACATATCTAGAACAGAAGTGGCTGGTAGAGCTTTAACAGCAGGAGTTTAGACTCTAGATCAGAACAGGAATTGGCAGCAAAGTTCCTTCACCTCTAGCCTCCGTTTGGGTAAGGAAAAACCCCCGAGTGTTTCAGGCAAAACTTCAAAAGGAATTGCTGGGACAGCTTTCTGTGCATGCAGGACACAAAGCAGAGTCTGTGGAGAGCAGAGGGAAAGGAACGCCTGGAGATATTCCCTGGCAAGACACTGCAGAGAGAATCACAAGGTACAGAGCGTACTCCTTGTTCACATCCGCCATCCCCGGGGTGCACAGCAGCCTCCCAGCTGCCCCACTTCTGCCAGGGGACTACTGCTGCTACAACTGGGACATAGCGCTTATGAACTACTCAGATTCCTCACTTCTTCACAAAATACACCCAGGTATTAATCTCATGTGGTTGGAATTAAAGCCAGAGCAGTTTTCTTGCCTGACCCAAGCATGCTATTTCTCTGCAGTAGGGTTCTGCCTACATGCTTCCAGCACTCCATGCCTACAGCAACTGGAGATCCAAGGGTATAGGGAGTTTCTGAAGGACCAAAAGCAAGGCAGCAAATGTAACACCTCCTCAACAGAGGCTGAAGAAAAAAAAAAAAGAAAAAGGAAAATGAAGCTAGGGAGTAGAACAGGGTTTTCTGATGAGTCAAATACTAGCAGAACAATGTTGCATAACGAGTGCCCCTTGACTTTTGTTATTTCTCCCAGCCAGCTCCTCCAAAAATCTATTTGTTATTGTTTATTTGGGTATCAGTCCAAATTGCTGTGGGAGGAGAGAAGAGGATATGCTGTCAAGCTATTAATTCTAGCACTGTAGTCATTTAGCACTCTCCCACTATTAACGAATCAGTGTCCTGTTTACTGCAACACTCTCTAGAGCCAGCCTGAAAGTTAAATACAAAACCAGATGTTAATTAGCCTCTTGCAAAAGCGACTCCAGCACTGTTTCTCCTCAGCCAGGATGAATTCTGCCTTTGCTTATTTACCCACTGCTCTGTCCAGAGCAGCAGTGCCGTGTCACATCTCTCTGGAGCAGGCAGGAGCCGGGGAAGCAGGAGCCCAGCAAGCAGCACGCAGCTGGGAGCATCACTCCCGAAATTCAAGCCTCTGTGAAACATTATATTGTAATAAAGGCCAGGCTGTGTCAAAAGCCAGGAGCAACTGTGGCCCCCATCCATCCTCCCATTCTTCCAGGACAGAAGTCACTTTTCTACACGAGTGCATCAGTAACAGGAGAAAAGCTGTACTCAAGCAGAATGCAGGGTTATGTTTGGTTATTTCCCCCTCTCAGGAAGGGAGAACCACTGGCAGCAGGTACTGCTTCACTTGTCAAAAGGGACCCACTTCCATCCAGCCACCTGCCCTCACTTTGTGCCAAACCTTGCTGTTCCCTGGGGCAGGAATGTTTGAGGCAGAAGCCCACTGTCCAGAACAGCCTTTAACAGAACGACACAAACACGGTGCCAAAGGAACCACATTAGTCTTGGCACACGGCTGGATTTGCCTGACCCCAGGAAGTTCAATGGATGTATCAGATTTGCAGCCCTGTGGTACTTGTCTCTATAATCCCAGCCTCCTTTGTGCCATCTGTTTCCCCTTCGGCAGACTGGCCATTAGAGACTCAAAGCTAAAACTCGTGTCTCCTTAGTAACAGGTTTTTGTTGATCTCCCCCGCGCCTCCAAATCTTTCTATCAATCCGGTAATCTAGCAGGATTTTCCCTGCAGGGGATACATAACAGCATCAGTGGAAAAAAAATATATATGGGACAACAGAAACACTTTAAAGGCAAGGGTAGAAGGTGTAAAAGGGGTGTGCATGAAGCTACAAGAGTTACAAGTCTATGGAAACCAGATTTTGTCATTATATTGGAGCAAGCCACCAACAAACCCTCCCAGTGCCAGGTTTGAGATCTCATCTGAGCACTCAGTCCTTTACCAGTTTTTTTCTTAAAGACTTGCCAATTGTAAACAATTTCCCATCAATACACAAGTCTTCAGAGAAAACATCTTATTGCAAACCCTGCATCCTTAAGACCGCCCTCTCCAGGATCTCAAAGGCAGAAACACTGCCAATCTCAATGCTGTGCAGGTAAGAAAGGACTGTATTCTCTGTCTATAGAGACTGGCTCTCTTACCGCAGATTTTAAGTCACTGATTGCTGGCTGCTTTTGGTTCCTTAATCCCTAAATCCCCACACTCTCTTCTTGAGGTTAATCCAGTTAAAACTCTCCTTTCCCTTTGGCTAGTGCCTTGCATAAATAACCACCTGAAGAGCAGAGCTGCAGAAGACAATGCTCAGAGTATGGCACTTCCCAAAACTCTGTCCCACTGCAAAAGACAGCGTAAAGTTCTTGTTGCTGCCTATGCCAGAAAAGGAAATCAAGATTAGCTAGGTAAGGGCAAAAGGCACTCCTTATGGATTGCTTAAATCAGCAGGAATCAATCATCCAGTCCAATCCAAATCCTCTAGTTGCTTTCTGCCTTAAGATAACTAGAAACAGGTTTATGTTATACTAAGATAAAGCAGCCTTAAACCAGAGTAAGCCCTTATGTGAAAACCTCTCCTTTTTGGGAGGAAAGGAGAACTTGCCTTTGAGGTCAGCTCTAAATGAGCTACAATTACAGCCATATAGGCCATGTGGGATTTGGAAAAGCAACACAGATCAGCGAAAGAAAATCACCTCTGTAGACTCTGCCTGGCTGGTCTGGCCCAGGCAGCTCCCTTGGCACTGAGCCCGTGGGCAGGAGAGTGAAAGCAGCACTAGGACAGGGAGCCAGCCCCCACCCTCAGCCTGCCAGGAGAGGCCAGTGCCATACACAGTCCAGCACATGCACACCATGAGGATGGTCTCACTACGCACAAAACATCAACAGTCTGACCCAGCAAAAAACAAAACACACCCAGCGAAGGCACAGAGGAATTTGACTCCTATAATGCAGAGAACGCCAGGACAAGTGGGTTAATGGAAGTGTGCCCTTTTCTGACAGGTGAGACTCTACCCAGTTCCAGTGGCACTCGTCCTCTGGGAGAGAGCCCCGAGTAACATGGCATCATCCTCTGGGCAGGCAGCAAGTGGGTACGCAAGAGAAGTCCTTAAGCTGGGACAGGTTTTAGGTCAGTGACACAACTGACCACATGGATCCTGCCCGTGCAGCCCCCACGTGTATCTGTGCGTCTTATTCTCACTGTGAACCTGGGCCAGACGCTCTGGGGCAGCAGGCCATGCCTGCCAGAGTCAAAACACTGCACATGGGCTCCCTGGTGCATGCCAAGCTCTCCAGGGCATGCACTAGAGCCAGGACTCAGACCATAAGCTCTTTGTGTTCCTGGTCATTCACAACCAAGAGAAAGAGGAATCTGGTTTTGAGGACTGTTTATCAGCCTAGTGCTTCCAAGATCCTCAGTCTCGAGAGTAGAGAAAATGAACAGCCCCCTCAGCTTGCTGCCTAACCAAAGGGACAGCAAGCAGGGCATGCATTCTGCCTCCCAGAGCAGGGCAGTCACACTGAGTGAGGAGTGTGGGGCAGGAGGACAAAGCAAGGAGCCTGCACAGCTCTGCAGTGCAGCACGTTTCCAGCTCCATTCACGCGGATATGGAAAGCCGCCGCTCAGTCTCTGGTGCATATTTAAATGCTCATTCTGAATGGCCAATTAGTCAGAAGTGGAATGTTTCTGCATTCACGGAGGAGCTATTTTAAGATTACATTATGCTCTCTGCTTCCATTAATAGGTACAAATAAAAAAAAGGAAAGGCGTTACACCCAGCAATGCATTTGTCTCAGACTTGAGTGCTGCATGTCCAAAATCCCAGCGCCAGCACAGGAAAGTTGATGAGCTCTGTTATTGACAGGCCACATTCCTCTTCACGGCTCCAGAGATCACCCAGTCATCAGGCTTGCCAAATCTTGATGGAACAAGTCAAATCTCTGTGCTCACTGGCCACCTCTGCTGCAGGCCTGTCAACCTGCATCTTCTCGAGCTGTGTTAAACCTCCATGGAAGTCACCACACTGAAAGAAGTTAAACCAGACTAGAGCAGCATCTCACGTGTCCTGCAGCTCCGGAGGAGGCTGACCCAGATACTCTCATTCCAGACACCACTTTCCCTGCTCGTGTTGCTCCCCAGGGCTGCCTTCACTCAACCATAACCAGCGCACATCTATACCCCTCCAGTGCCTCTGGATCCCCTTCCAGGCCCTGGAGGACCACAGATATTTGACAAGCTGAAAGTTCACAGAAACTCATTTTGGAGTAAATAGAGAGCTCTCAGGTTCTTTAAGCTAACAAAACTCAAATCACTAAATGCTGTTGAGCCTTCATGAAAAACAAAGGCAGTTTTAGGGAGAATACACATTTATGTTTGGCCAAGACCGACCCCTCCCAATCTCTCCTGCATGTGTTAGGAATGCAGCTGTATCCATAACATCCACAAACAATCATCCATCCACTCCCACATCAAGATTTGTTTCTTCCACCCTCTCCAAGCCTGGACTGCGATATCAGGGTTTGATCAGTGTGGTTTTCTGAGGAGGGGGACTGGAGGAGTTGAGAAGGGAAGCGTGGATACAAGCATTTTGCCAAACATCTCACAGAAGTTCCATGCCAATGCCACAATGGATATTACTTAATTCCAAAAATCAATAATCTTAACACAGGACAGATTGAGTAGAGTCAGTTTTCTGTCAAAGGTTTTGCTTTCACTAACAGGTTTATTCAGATCATTTTGAAGATCAAAACCACAGAATCCAACAGGTACAGGTATAATAAATCTCATTAAAACCAGAGCAGGTCATCCCTCTGATGAACTTAAGCTGTAGATCCTTCTAATACTCTTGAAGAAAGCTTGGGTGACCAGCCAAACGAGGATTCCCTCAGCTCACAAATCCACATCTTCTGAGCCAAGTGGAAATACTGTATGAGCTAAGGAAAACAGAGTTTTGTGTGTGGGTTGGGTTTTTTTTTAAATAATGTGAAGAGCAAGCAAAAAGTCTCAAATTATGCAGCAAAAATAAAAGAGTCAGAGCTGAAAATAAAATCCAACTTGGAGGAAAAAAGGTGATATAAAAACATTGTATTAAACCAATGTTACTTTGATGTCAGATTCAAATCTAAAGAAATGCTTAGCCCACGCAGACATAAAAACTACAAAAAAACCCTCATAGTATGGAAACTGTATAAGGTACAGCTCTGCTGAAACATGATTTACACAAATGCAGAGGATTCAACAGCAGTAGCAGCACATATACATAAATGTATGTATATGTATGTGTATATATAAATGAAAACCAGCATTACATGGTGTCAGGAAAATAAATAGAAGGACACCCAGTGCTGGAAAGTGCTGCTTAAAACAAACCTGAAACAAACCTTGTGAGTCCTCAGTCCTGGGAGGGCTCTACTTCCACTGGACACAGACATCACAGGCAGGCAGTGGGACAAGGAGCTGGAGACTCACTGATAGCATTTTTAATGCTCAAAAACTTTGGCCATCGTGGAGAAACCAAAAATTCTTGGCACAGATGCAGTAATTTCAACTTTGTTCACTTTACTGTAGTAATAAAGATATTCCTTTCAGATGCCACAGTTGATATATGCAAAAAATGTGGTTCAGAAAGACAGTTTCTAACTTTCTCAGTTAAGGCACACCCACCCACCAAGGATTAAAAAAATCTTTTCTCCCAAGATGTCAAGGTATTTCTTTTACCAAAGCATTGGGTTTTCCTGGCTTTTAACAAGAGTAGTAAGAGGAAAAACTCAGCTTTTAATGCAGAAAACACTTCTGTAAAACTACGGAAGAGGCAGAAAATCCTGGGTTGCATTTAACTAGGGAACAAGGTCACAAATTAAGCAGTCTGAGAATTTCTGGTAGCTTAGCCCTGAATCAGTTCCCCCCCATTTTTTTTTTTTTTTTCTCCCAACCCCCTCCACTACTTAGCTCAAAATGCAAGACCAACAAGAACACATGATACAGCCTGCATTGGTACAGGCAAATACATGGCTAAGTCACAGGAGCACATTCTTGAGAGCTCATAAACCATCACATGACAAACATCACAAGAAGTCAATTTACTAAACTCAATTTAAACTTGAAGAAGTTAATAATAATAAAAGCCACAATGGGAATGTCTCTTAGAGAAGGAGAGGCTGCACTTGAAAAGACAGCAACAAACAACAAAGCCAAGATCAGTTCTCATGTTATTTGAAACTTTTGATTTCTAGTGCTACACATGCAAGCCAGTATTGCTTACAAGTCCCTGATAAATACTTGTAGTTACACAGCTTACAGCAAAAGCTGACCAGCAGCCAGTGAAGATCTTATCAATAAGCCTCTCACAAACATACAAATATTAAATTTTATTGCAAGCACTTGAGCTAAATATTTCCTGATTCTGCAAGCCTGAAAACCAGCATCCTGTTCATTTGCTGTAAAGCTGCTAGGTATGAGTGACTTCTTTTTCAACAGGAGGACATGCAAGGCAAAATCCTCCTTAGCTGTCACAAAGTATTGACAGCTATTCAGAACACACACAAGCTCTGCTTCCAGCTCCAAGAAGACAAATGGAAATAAAAGCAGAACTGCCTCTTAACAAGATGTCATTGTACAAACTGATGTTTGTGCTTTACCTGCATTGATTTCTGCACCAGGACAAAGGAACTTGTTTTTTAATTACAAGAACCATTTTCATTGGAAAAGTCTCAACGCTATACGAACATTTTATCCTGACAATTTAATTAGGGATTGGTCCAATTCTAGTGCTCAGCACCCAGGGATCCTGAAGGCTCTTAACTGTTTAAAGAGGTTGCAGTGATCTGCAGGCCTACCATCAAACAGATCACTGTAGACTCATCCTTGGGATTAAGTCATCTCTATTTGTGAGCCCTTATGTGATGATCTGTTACAGAGCGTAAGTACTGCATGAAAGCCTCTTCAAGGCCTTCACCACCATCTGTGAATTACATTATTAACAATGGTATGAACTTCCTAAGAGCATCTGGTTCTCTCCCCACCCCCTTCTCAGATCACTGGGAAGAGCTCTTCAGTATCAAAACAGGCACAGGCAAAGCTGTTTTCCTCTTTTCCATGCTTCCCCACCTCCTCCCACCCTTCAGCAGCAGAGGATAGATGGGGCTCAGCTCTCCATTTCCATGCCCTGTATGTTTTCTGCACAAATCTTGTTATTGTTAAATAAGGATGGACAAAAACAACTCCATGAAGGGTGTACCACAGGCATTTTACTGGGAAAAGAGGAAGTTTATTTCATCATTTTGCAGAGGCAGCATCTGAAGTATGCTGAGAACTATGCTGAGGCACAACAGGGACTGCACAGTCCCACTCCAGGACTCACTTCCCACCAGCACAATTCCTGACATTAACCAAAACCAGGCAGCAGCCACTCAGCCAGCTTCAACAGTTACTGATGTAGCAATAACTTTCTAGATGCAAAGAAGTATTTTGTCATCCCAATTCTTCTCCCACCAAGGATGCTTTAGTAGTTGATTCTGAAATCATGCCAGCTTCTTGTAAACAAGAAGGAGGAAGAAGCAGCATCGCCTGGGACATTGGAACACACTCTCCACTGAACTTTGCACAGAGTTCACATCAAACAGCCTCCTTGGCTGCTCTAAGGGATCATTTACTCTTGCAGGAACGGAGCCTTCCTATCTTGTTTTCTACTGCTTGTTCTTCAAACCCAGCTTCTCTTCTTGCTCTCCAAGTAGGGCTTCTCGTTGCCTTGACTCTCTGTGCTCATCAGCAGCCGTTTTTCCACTCTGTTTTGCACAATACCATTCTTTAGTTGCACAACAGTTTGCAATGCAGGCATCGTTACAGCCCTGTAACACACAGCATCTTCCTCTGTCTTAAGTTAGCAGCAGTGCTTCTTGAAAGAAAAGAGCAACATTATGGGAGCTCCATAAAGACTTGTATTCAGAGGGAAACAGAATCCAAAACTAACAATCCTGCACTGTGCAGTAACAGGCAGAAAATACTGGGTGGAAGGAGGAAGACAAAACTGTTTCTGCACAAATGCACATGAACCCTTCTAACCAACTGTTTCTCCTATGCCCGTGTTTCAAATAAATAATCAAGACACATGTTGATGTGTTCGGACAGCTGCATCTAGAATGTGCTGCTACTGTAATTAAAGGAAAATACAAAATTTCTTCAAGTTTATAAAATAATAGGCAAGTATTTGGGGCCACCATGAGTCCAGTGCTGCCTGAATGCACGCCCTTTGTGTGGGCTGTAAGAGGAAGTCTCAGCTACTGCAGCTGACCTCAAGCTACAGGAGGGGAGGAAGCCTCCAGGGCTGTTCTGCCAGGGTTTAACCTCATTATGGTCACTCAGCTTTGGCATCAGGCAGGTCAAGATGAAGATGGACCACTACCCAAACTTCTGGGAAAGCACATGGCTGTATTTTCACACAGCCATTTAAAAAAGTCAAGGGAGCCACAAGAAAATTAAGGAAGTTTTATGAGTGGCTTTACATGGATGGCTTGACAACAGAATCTTGTCTTATTCCCTGCAGTTTATTGGGAGGGATGCAGGGAGAAGAAAAGTCCAGAAACTACCAAGTGTTAGTGCAAATTAGTGGCAATTAGAGATAGGCTCTGCCAAGCCCAGATCCCAGCACACAGTGGGAGCATGGTGTCTTATCAACAGGATCTTTATAACACTGGTATCTGGAACAGTAGCAACTAAAATTGGAATGAATTCCCATCTTTCAAACAGTATGTACAGGTGATCATGTAATCAAATTAATTAATATTTTGCTAAATCAATGCATTGAATATTACCCGATGAGCTCATTTTTGGAGGCAGTTCAACGCCTCACTTCTAGGACTGATGTCAGTGTCACATGCTTGGAGAGGATCAGTCTGCAGCTGGATATTTTAAAGCCTTCTATTAGGAGCATAGAAAAGTCAGCGGATTTCAACAGCACCAACCAATGAATTTTTGTTTTATCACAACAATTTAGTCACCAGACCCCACTGTCAATATCTCTGTGAGAATATCAGGCCATTTCAGACACTTCAAATCACCAGACGGAAACTGAAGAGCGTAGCAACTGAGTTGTTCCAACAGAGAAAGTTGTGTTTCAACAGGAAAGGAAATCAACAGAAAGACAAGGAAACAGGAACCTCCGATTCTGACTGGCTCCTGATAAAATAATTAACCTTTGAGAAACTAAACTCAGCAGCTGTAAAAATACATAAACAAACAAACAGTAGCAGAGCAAAGGGTGTTGAGCATCAGCAGCACAAATGCTCCAGGCAGCAACATTCAACCCTGAGTTCAAATCCCATTCACTCACAGACCAACTGTGATGTCATCTTTTATTCTGACATAATGCAGGATGTCACTGCAGTTCAGTGGCAAGTGTTCATGCAGGATCTGTGAAGTCTCCGCACTTTGATGCTCGCTGCTTGCACTTTGTACCAACAAGCAGGAACAGATTTGCATTACACAAATAAGCCGTGTCTTTATTGTGCAACTGCATGCGACTTTTTTGGAGAAAAACAATGCTCAAATACAAGGAGTGCTGTGTGCATCAGGCTGCAGAGTGGGTGGCAGTGATGTTGTCAGAAAGCATCGCTTACCTCCACACCCATTGACTTCAGCAGAAGGCTACATACGAAAAGTCTCTGAAGATGAAGCTCAAGTGTTCCCTAACCCATGGCGCTGTCCATACACTATACTTAAGAAAGAGACAAAACAAAAACCACAGAAGTGAAGCAGCATGAAATTGCAGGGTTTGGGTTTTTAGTTTTTTAAGACTCATGCAGTCCTTGTTCCAGTTAAGAAATCCAATTGTAAACCCATCAGTTGTGAGCAAGCCCTTCCCCACACTGCCTGAGCTTTTGCCATGTCTGGGGTGTAGGATGAGAACCATGGTGTTTAAGGCATGCTTAGAGTGCTCCCAGAAGATCTTGGATGAAGATGTGTTAAAGCTTCACAGTCAACTCAGCTGTTAAATTGTTCAGTGAGACGCCCTAGGCCAGTCAGGGGCTGTACCAAACCCCACAGCCCTCACATGCAGCACAGGACATGGCCCGTTCTAAAAGTCTCTGGGAGCTTTTGTCCATAAAGTTCACAAACTCTGCATGGACAGATCAGTTCACCCTCACTCAGGCTACTGATTTAATTTGCAATGGTTTTAAGAACAGGAGAGTCAAAGGCAGGAAGCCCTAAACCTCCGTGAATGTGAAGCCCCATCCACAGGACTGCAGAGCAAGGAGCAGCTCAGGTCCCTCCAGAGGAGCTGGCAGAGACAGATATTTGAACTTCAGCGTGTCATCGACCCTCCTTGCACTCTGTGGACTTATGGCAGGATAAATACGTTTGGTGCCCAGGCTGCAGATGGGGTCAGGGAAGGTTTCTATAACCAAGACAAACTCCCACTATTCCTAGCAGTTAACTCCAGAGGCATGTGACTATTTTCAGATTGCAGCTTTTATCCTGGTCACAGAAAGACAAGACTAAAGGAAATAACAAGATCCTTACATGTCCAAGCTCTCATTTAGCTGCTTGTGGTTCAGCAAAGCATTCCCTTTCATTTTAAGATGAGGCTTATAAATTCAGTGTACCCCAAAGATTTCAAAGTGAGCAGAACACATCCTTCATTCCAAACTAACCCATCTCAGCCAGAATTCCTCCATACAGAATTCCATTATTTTCCAGAGGTTTGAAGCTATTTGGCAGTTGTATGACACTCGGACCAGCCTGCACATTTCTCTTTCTCTCTTTTTTTTTTTTAATTTTAGACTTAATGTAGCATGTACTCTCAGAAAGGTTTACAATGCAGCCTTTTGTAGTTAACTTGCTCCAAGCTGGGCCACTGCCAGGTTGTTATCAATGACATTTTAAGGCAGATGAATGAAGTTCTTATTACGGTGACAAGCAGAATTGTGATATGGCACATGCATACACTGAAAGAAGAGAGCTTGCTATTAGTTTGTCAGGTTAATAAATAAATAGCAATTTCATGAATAAAAGCCTTTTATTAGGAAACAAATGAACAAAATTAATATTTATAAAGCTTTAGTGGTTTAGAGCACCCTTTAAAATAAGATTATTCATTTCAGTCACAGTCACCATCATGGATTAGAGATTCTTGAACACAGCTTCCCCTCCTAATTCTCTTATCGTAGCAGTGCAAGGCAGAAAACAAAGCTCTGCCTTCTGAACTGTTCAGGCCAGACTCAGTTAGAGATTGAGAATACTGAAGGCCCATGACAGCAAACATTTCTGTTACATCTTCAGGACTGCAGTTAAAGACTGCACCTGTTGGAAGAACTGTTGGTTCGTTATCACAGCAGGAAATTCTCACGTTTTACACAGCGTGCTTCCACACCACACAGAGCACTGAACCTGTGCCAAGCCACAAAGAGCAAGGCTGCACGTTAGACAAACTATCAGCACTCAGCCAGGAAATCGCTCCCCATCTGCCCCCAGAAGAGAATCTGCACCAAAATCCTGCTGGTATCTCTCACCCTTCAGGGCTCTTCAGCATCTCCCACAGCACATACAGAGAATGTTCACCACCAAAGTGAAGTTTAAGGAGGGTGGAATATATTCAGGATGTCCCACTTCTCAGCAAGCAAATGAAATTCTGACACAGATTGCTTCTCACCTCAAGCTGTCTCTGTCTTATACTCCCTTCGGCTCAAGGCGTTCTGTGCTCACCTGTCCTAAAATCAAACTTGCTAGTTTAAATTTTAAACAAGCTGAGTAATTTTGGGTTGGGTTTTGTGGGGCTGTTTGTAGGAAGGGGGCTGTTTAGTTTTGGTTTTGTTGGGTTTTTTATTACTTTACTTTTTAAATGGGGCACTTCTCAAATTCAGAACTAAGACATGAGCAAGCGCTCAAGCTTAAATATTTATTTTGGTTCATGCCATCTTCCCCTCAAATACTAAAAAAACACGTTCTCAAACTTTTCCCTTCTCCTCAAGGCAAAGTCAAGCTTGAACTTTCTCAGTCATATGAGAAGCAGATAGAAACTGCCCCAAAATAACTGCCTCAGCCATGTATGGTCAACATGAACAGATCTAAGTTAAACAGAGCTTCCTCCCCACTAGAGCAGTTTCTGGTTTATGTGTAAAGGAGAAAAATTCCACTTCAAGGACCAGAAGTGTGGGTTGCAGAAGCATGTGGCACAGTTGTTATCTTTGCAGCATGATGCACAAGATGAAACCAGGGATCTGTAAAGTCTGTGTGAAAAATATTCACTTCACCCACTGAGACTGTGCAAACTCTATTCCAGTCATACTATAAACGCTAACTAGTAATACCTCCCGTGCCTTAAAGTATCCTACAACTATGGGCAGTTTTTGGGAAGGGGGTTGAAAATATGCTCTGCTCATATTGGTTTTCCCTGATAATCCCTTATTTGAGATTCAGGAGCAGAGCAGAAGCTGCACTGAAGGACAATTCCAGCACCAAGGCTGCTACACAGCAAAGTGCTGAGGGATGCAGTGGCAGGCAAACACTAAAAGCAAGAGATAATATATTAATATTTGATTCCCATCTCCAGCTGTACTGACAAGTTGATGCAATATTAAACTCGACCCACACTACAGGGGTAGCTACTGTCTCAAGATTCATTAGGAGGTGGAATTAAGGCTTACACACTCTAATAACTGCTGCTGAACCAAAATACTACCAAGGAGGAAGAAACACCACAAAGAACAAAAAGGTCTAAGTTGTCCTGTTTCACTTCACTTTTTGAAATCATAAGCTTGCTCCCCCATGTAAGCACAACTCAGCTGAAAAAAAAAACCAGAGCAAACTCGCAGTAATCAAACTCACTAGATGTTACATTAAAAAAAAAATTGGTTAGAGTGTGAATTAAATCGTTGTTAACCATTCTGCAGTGGGAAAGGACAAAGGGGAGGGCTGTCACTTCAAGGTTTGCACTTCACTCAGGAAGACAATACAGCACCTAGCTGTTTCCTACCACATCTTGAAGCACTGTATTTAAATGCAGTGGTTACAGCATCTCTGAAGAACATGCCCAGAGCTGTTTGTCTTTAAACCATTTAAAACTGCTGAGGAGGACTTTGGAAAGGAAAACAAAAAAGAAAGACAACAACAGAAACAAAGAACAAAAAAAGAATCAATCCTTATTCCAGAAACACCTTTATCTCATCACCTAGCACTTCCTCTTGTACCTAGGTTTAGCTCCTATCTGTAGGTCAGAGAGCTGAGTCACTTCCCTGCCTGCCCCACAGCAACTCATGAGCTAAATTTCCAGTGTGACACCCTCTTTCCTATTGAAGATGCTCCAGGACTCAAAACTACTGCAAGGGAATAGCAGGCTCCAAAGAATACCTGCTATTACACAAGAAGCTCACAGACATCAGCTGACTCTCTGCAGTCCATTCAGGAGCCTCAGGGACCTGTGGAAAACTCCATTTTTAGATGGACTGAGTGAAAGGGTTGGTCCTGCACCACTCAGAAGAGTCAGACTACCTCTAACTACCAACCAGCTCACCTTAAGAAAGCAAAGCACTTTACACATGCAAGGCACATGCCCTATCCCTCCCTTTCATCATCTTGTAAAATGAAAAGATGAAAAGCATGACATGTTTTGTTTCAGGGTTTTTTCTGAAGAATCCTAATGTACACAATTCTCAGATGTCAGCTGTTGAAGCTAAACCAAGCCAGTTGAACAAGTCTTAAAAGTTCTTGCTGCAATTTTAAATATGATAGTTTTGTACATCAAAACAGAAGGGACATGGAAGCAGCCAATGAGAACAGGACAGCCACACTTCCCTGGACAGGACCGGCCTTTCACATTAAAATTCCCTTTTCGGATATTTAATTCAGTTACAAGTTGCAGACCAACTCCTGAGACAACATCTCTGGAATTTACTTCTCCAAGATCTCCTGTGCTTCTCCATTGGCAGAGCAGTGGAAAGCTCAAGCCTCAAAGCCACCTCCTGAGCTCTGCTATGAGCTCAGTACAGGGACAGTATGATCCCTGATAAAACACTTTTTTCAAAACAGCTCAGATGAAATACTCTAATGTCTTTGATTACTTCAATACAAGAAGTTTACACTGTGGCCTTAAGTTCCCCAGTAATTTCACCCTGAAACAGCCCCCACCAATGCAATAATTTCATTATTTCCACTAAGCCTCAGTTTAGGAGTCTCTTGGGAGGAAGAGGAGGAGGAGCAGCGCACCCCGGAGCAGCGAGGAGCCAGCACAAGGCGTTTCAGCGAGTGCCAGGGGCGTTCCACTGACCGGGGCCATGGGGAGTTCACGTCACACGGCATTTGCCAGGAGCTCCATGAGCACTGGCATGCACAGCGAGGGTGCGTCTCACCATGGAAGCAACAAGCTGTTAAACGCTGTGACTCATCTCACAGCAACGGAGCAGAGCAGCCTGCAATGAGCAACGCTGATAAGATGCATATTCAGAGGAATTCTATTTGGGCAAAAAGCTATTGACACATCCAAACCCCTATATACAGAAGCCTCCCCAAATGCTGACTAAAACACGTGAGCACACGCACTGCAATATTGCAGTATTGTGATAAGACATTTTGCAGATGGTTGGGTTGACAGTAATTTAATCAATTTATATGGCCCAACTCAGAAATGCAAAAATGGTTTTTAGCCCTCACAATTTTTTACCCCTTTAAACAGAGCACTCCAGAGGAACAGCTTCCAGCCAAAAGGTAAGAAACAGTGTGTGCCTTGCTTAAATCACTGACTACTTCCAACAAGTATCACCTCTTTCTTCTGCTTCCAAGTTCCCCTTTTATGCAAAATATATGAGCTTCACTGTCGCTACCTAATAATCAAATTAAAAGGACACTCAGGCAAACCAATGGCACAGAGTGGAGGCATTTTTAATTCAGAGACTGAACTAAACAACTGGAACACCTGGAGCAGGCAGCTGACCAGCCTAAGTGCTCTTGAGTGGCATAGACAGCTCATATGAAGGCAGCACTGGTCACAAAGCAGCAGCTCCATTTGTACTTTTGCTAATGGCATCAGCAAGAGTCAGACGTGAAAACTGCAAAGTTTGCAAAGAGCCCCCTTGCTTCAGCTGGCCCTGGGAGGATGTGGCTTGTTGTGACTGAAGAATGAAACCCTGAGCTGCAGGCTGTGATCAGGGAGCAGCTTCACTGAGCTAAGCTGCCCAAAGGCTATTTTTTTTTTTTTTTTTGGTTCATTTCCCAAGACAGAAGAGTTGCAGCTTTAGATCTTTCAGGATTTTTTCCAGTAACTGGAAATCCTCAGGCATTACCCGGGCATAAAGGCAGCCCTCTTACACTAAAATATTTCCAGCAGACTGCTTTGTGGATGGCAGTCTCCGCTCAAAATAGCATTTTCCACTTAAATAAACATGTCATTGGCTCCCAGAATGACTGTAGATGCTACTGTATTCTGCCCTTTTCAACTTATTTTCATTTCTTAAACAGCAAGAATCAATACTGGTCAGATAATGACTCATTACAGCATCACAAGCTATTTGCATTTTCAAATTACAAGCTCCTTTTCAAAACACAAGAATTTATGTGCCACTGGAACACAACGAGGTGAAAACTGAAATCAAGCTATCATTGAGATATGCTACAAAAGGAGTTAGATCTCTTTTTAAAAATGAAGATTTTTTTCATGCACTCTGCAACTTTTAAGAGTGTTTCTCTGTGGTTCTCAGTGAGGCTCCAATTCCACTGTCATCATCCTCCTCCTGAGCTGCAAATACGGTTCTCACCTCTAAGGGGACATTGCATTTCATGCAGATCCTAGAGGAAGCCTGCTCAGTGTGTATACAAGAGACAGCAGAGCAGATATTTTAGAGGACAGGTCTTCTGTCACAGTTTAACCATCAAACTGCTTTAGGAACAGCAGAGTCTCATCACACATGAATGCATTTACATACACAAAAATTATCTGTGCTCCAACAGCCAGGTCTTGTCCAGCTGGAGAGAAATCATCTTTTAACAACAGCATCACACCCAGCAAGAGGTGGAGGCCTCCTGGTTCCCTCACAGGGCTTTCAGCAGAAATTTAAAAGATGGGAAGTTACAGATCACCTCACTGAAAGAGTTTTATCTCCCAAATAGCTGGCACCAGAGGAAACAGGTACCCGTAGGGCACTACAAGGTTTGCCTAAAGCAGGAATTAGCTCATTCTTCTGGGCCACTGCCTCCAAAACCTTCAGTTTTTAGAGCTCTGGCTATGCCTGAAAGACATCAGCTGGAGAAAACCAAGAAACAATAGATGATCTTTACTGATCAGAGCATCTTCAAATATTAGGCATTCCTAACTTTACTAAATATTTCATAAGAAGCTTCTGATCACCCAGCTACATTTTAGTTCCTCCAAAAATCAACTCTCCATAACCTTATCCATGCAGCAGCAATCAAGATCTTTATTTATTTATTTTAAAAAAGGAAAATAGAAAAATAAGTTCTACGTGGGATAGACTGGACTTATCAATGATTAAGTAAACTCACAATTACCACATTGTTTAACAGCAATTACAGGACCAGGGGTAGAGAAATGTTAGATTTAGCTTCCCCATAAAGAAGTGGGGAAAATATTTCCTGAACATTCTACCAGCAAGGAGCTTCCAAGCACAACACAACAGACACTCCCAAACACATTTCCAGGACTCGACTTCCTGCTCAAGCTGTTCTCCTGGGATTAAGGAGGGAAGTCCAATGGTTGAGGTTTTAATTTGCTTTAGCATATTTTTTTCCCAAACTGTGAGTTTTAGAACAATATATACCCAGTGTCTCCTCTCTTTTTGGGTCAGTCGGTCCTTTCCAATAAAAGCATATTGCCTCCCTCAGGGTAGGGAAGACAAGTGAACTGTGAGAGCAGCCAGGGCCAGATTGCCTGCCCAGCTTCTTCACTTCTCAGGAAAGAGATATAATAAACAAAAGGAAAATACCATTTTTCCAGAAATTACAGATACAATTTTTTGGTAACTGTGCATCAAAAATACCTTAAAAGGACAAGTTTCAATAGATTATTTCCAGTACAGGTAATTATCAGCCAAGAACTGCATTGAACAATGCATTAGCACCAAGGACCTCATGGCATCTTTGTATTTTACATGGCCCTGTCTGCCACCATTTTTGCTAACATGGCACATCAGAAGACAACTGCTCTGCTGTAAGGATTGAAGATTGCAGTCTTATTTCTCAAGAGTGACTGCATAACCAAAGGCCAAAACAAACAGCAAAAGTCTGGACAGACAATTAAAGGAATTTTACAAGTCATCAAGCAACCAGAGGGCTGTAAATGTATAATCAACACTTTGCATGAACTACCCTGAAATGAATGCTCATGAGATGCTCTGTGGCAATGAGAACAAGATAAAAACCTATAAATAAAAGCTGTCCAATTTCAGAGTGATTCAGATCAGCTATTCCCCTGAATCTGTAAGAGCCAATTATAACAGTTTATAGGGCACACTTAATGCAAAAAATCCAGTTTGAGGACACCAATTTCACCCTTTCTCCTTGTCTGAGAAGTTTATCTCTGAAGCAAAAAGACATCAAGCAATTTAAAAAGAGAATCCTTTTCTGTCCTCAAAATTCTTAGTGACCTGGAAACAGAATTAGACATAGCCATATGCTTGCACACTGACATGCCTCTCCTTGCCCACAAGCTGAAGCAGCTAAGTTCCAGCAGTTACCAGATAATCTTTGCTCAAAACAGCAAGGACAGACCCTTATCCTACTGATAAAATTATTGAGCAAGATGAGCTTTCATTTAAAGAGGTAACCTGGAGGCAGTCAAAGGAACCTACCATCAGTTTACTACAGATTGGTTGAAACAATTTGGCTTAAAACTGAAAGAATCAAGACCTGCTGCTGCAGCTGACAGGGATCCAAGAGAATGGCAAGCATGGCAGGCTTAGGACCAAAACCTTCCTAAGGACTAAAAATGTGTCTGCCCTGCTCACAAACCCTCAGCAGCTGAGGAAGGAGAAGCATCTGAAATGATAACGTTTTGATTAAGAAACAAGAAGTTTGTGGCAAAGGAGGAACACAGCTCTAACAGAAGGAGGGAGAAACAACCCACCCCAGATTTCTAAGAGGCTAAAAGGGCAGCCCAACCCTGAAGTGTGGTTGGGAAGCTGCAACAGGAAATGCTGAAGTGTTCAAACAATAGCAGTTAAGATCGTGATGAAAATCAAGTTCACTTTACACTGCAAGAGGAGTCTGAGAAAGCAGAAGTAATTATGAAGCCCAAAACCAGGCCAGGAATATGCCACACACTTATTTCTGGTACAGAATACACCTCCATATCATGTCATGGGAGAAAAAGAATATAGACTCATAAACCCAAGGCTGCATCCTCTGGATTTATCAGGCTCCACAGGGAGTTGTTTTTATATTTAACAACTAAGTAGTACCCAAATATCAGCTCGATTTCAATTTAATTTAATTGGTTGGGAAACAGCCTGGCTGTTGCAGATGGAAAAGCTTTAGAGAATACAACTAATTGTTCATATATATATAAAATATTTAACAAAGAGAGGGTCTATGCATCCAAGTGGGAGAAAGAAGGAAGATGCCAAGAGAGACCCATCTATTCTCACTAGATGCATTCAATGCTATAAATGTATGGGAAAAGGAATAGTGGAAAGGGTAAAGAAGTCAGGGGGGGAAGAAATCTCTGAAGTAATGGAGCACATTAATATTTATAGCAGGTAAGTATAAGCGAAATTAATCTGTGTTGCTAAGTAAACATACCTTAGGAGAGACATGGGAATGAAAGAGGGGGGAAAAAAAGAGGTAAGTGTTCTGACAGCTAAAATGCCATTGGGGCAGGCAGGACCTGTCAAGCAGCTGATCTAGTTTCAGAAGAGGTTACCTAACACAACAAGAAATATTTTCAGAGTAGTTGGCTTTTTCATTCCCCCCCACCGAGGATGGAAGCCACTGGGATTTCAACTATTCTCTTCCTCCAAACATTTGCAAATCAGGCATAACAGCAGTGTGATAATGCATGGGGTTTTTTAAGGATAAATGCTAACTTAGAACTAAGCGTACAGAAGTGAAAGCAGAGCTATTTTCATTCTCATCCTTGACTACATCAGAAACAGCACATGGGGGGTAGGTAGCAGCTTAAGGGGTTAACGTCCAAGGGTTTAAAATAGAGAAATACAAACAGCAAACAAAACAACAGCCTGTTCCAAGTTTAAAGAGCATGGAAAGGCAGAAGCCTTGAGAGCCGCCTGCCCAACCCAGGGCAGCGATGGGAACATCTGTCCTGCTGCACATCTCCCACACGGATTTGGAATCAGGCTATTCTGTGTCTCTCCTGGGCTTGACACAGCCCTGTGCAGATTACATGCACCGTTCTAAAAAAAGGGGCAGAAAACCACCTGAGCTGCCCGCAAAGGCAGAGCCGGGCACTGGGGATACCCAGAGGGTGCTGTCAGATGAGATCAGCTGAGCACGGCCGGAGCCCCAACCATGTCAGGTCGCTTCCACACACGCTTCCCGCCTCTCCCACCGCATACAATGAACACAGAATAAACCGGGCGGATTTATGGAAGCAGCCCCGCGCCGCCGCATCCTTCACAGAGGGGCTGGGTATGACCGGGACCCTGCGATACCACGAGGGCCGGCAGGGAGCTGCCCTGCCCCAGCCCGGGCCTGCTGAGGGGCACCGGGACCCCCGCCAGTCCCCTCGGCTGTCAGCAGGCCACAGCCCGGGGGTGTGTGAGCCCCGTTCCCGGGCACCGCGGGCCCGCATCGCCCCCGGCCCGGGGCCCGGACACCGGCGGCACCGGGGGGTGAGGCGGAGGGGGTGCGGCGCATGCGCAGCGCCGCGCGCCGGACCCCAACGGCCGCCGAGCGCCGCGCTGCCCTCAGTGCCCGCCGGGACTCACCGAGGCGCAGGGGCTGGAGGTGGCGCTGGGGGTAGGCGAGCGCTGCACCGTGACCAGAGCCATCGAGGCGCGGCGGGGCCCCCCCGTCCGGCCGTCCGGCGGGGGCCTCACTCCATGGCGGGGACAGGGGAAGGGAGCGGAGCGGAGGTGGCGCGGCGGCGACGGCCGCAGGGGGCGGCAGCGGTAGCAGCTCCGCGCGCGCCCGCGGCCTCTCGCCGACTGAGGCGCGGCGGGGCCGGGCCGGCCGGGCACAATGAGGCGCCAGCGCGCACGCGCCGCCGCCGCCCCTGGCGGCCGTGCCGCGTTAACCCCCGCGGCGCCGGCGGCTCCTGAGGGGTCCCGGCCCTCCCAGCCCCGGTCCCTGAGGGGGCTGCGGTGGCCTAGAGGGGCTCGACATCCTCACCGCGGTCCATGAGAGGGCTGCGATTTGCTGGAGGGGCTCGACATCCTCACCCCAATCCTTGAGGGGACTGCGATGGGATGGAGCGGCTCGACATCCTCACCGCAATCCTTGAGGGGACTGCGATGGGCAGGGGGGCCCCGGCATCCCCACCCCGTTCCTGAGGGAGCTGGGGTGCCCCGGCATTCTCCCCCCGGTTGCTGAAGTGGTTTCAGCATCGCGCCCTGGATCTCTCAGCCTCACAGGTGGCTTTTATTAATTTATGTCAGCAGGGCACCCTCAGTATGTCTCCTGACTGGTGATGGTTTGTGGAATCCCATCCCGCTGGGAGCTGTGATGGTGGGTATGGCAACCCCTGGTGAAAGCTGGCATTAATGGTCACATAACGGAGCTTTTCCTTGGATTAGGCAGCTATAGTAACTCCATAATGAAAGCAGCATATAACAACTCTTCATACATCAATGCACACACCCAAACACCAAACACCGAGTCTAGTGATTGCATCTTAAGCATTTAGACATTGCCAGATGCAGAACTGTTGGGCGTTCGGGGGTCTGAAACAAAGGGTCAAGTGCTAATAGACTTCATTTTCTTTGCAGTTTCAGCCTGGTGCCGCCAAATTCATCAGAAGGAGGTAATTTGGATCAAGAATCTACAAAATTCATGGGAAGGAGGTGACTGGGATCAAGAATTGTCTCTTGGGCGTCGAATGACAACATTACATATGATAACTAGAAACTGTTCTAAATGTTAAACAGAGCAAAATCTTTGTCAGGAGTGTGTATCAACCCATAGATTCCATTTATTATCCATTATTCCATTCAGCTGATGCTGCTTCAGTCTGTTCCTCAGGCTGACAGCACTTTTTCCCTGTAAATTTAAGAACTGGAGAAGCCACATGGTCTCTCTTTAGGTTATTCCCCAGTTAAAATAATGATCAGGGAGGCTCCTGTAACTGGGCTGGGCTGCAGTGGAGAAGTCAGGCTTGCTAATGGAGCATTTTGCCTCCTGGTGGACGGGTGTGGATGGAGGATAAGGGATGAAGGACAGGCTCCCTAAATTGGACTAAACTGAGTTTAGAGTGGGCTGCACAACAAGCCAGAATCTTTAACATGCAAATATAGGGCTGCTTTCAGGCCCATAGCTCATGTTCGGGTATGTCTGCATTGATAGAAAGGATTGATGGAAGACTAAAATACCCAGAATATTGTAGCAGTTCCCTCACCTGAGACTGGTGTTTCATTCTGGATTTTGATCAAGTCATGCAGGGATTACTATCAAGAAATTATTATTTAATCCAGGTTCCAAAGCAGGCTTTTGTGTCATTTTCATATACCCTGTAGATCTTCCAGGTATTTGAACAGCAAACACTTTTAAAAAACATTTACCACAGGTAAATAATGGAGTTGCTATCTACAGTTCACTAAAAGTCTGACTTATCAGTTATTAGCTACAACAGCCACAAATTGTGACAGGTCTGCAGTCTCTAGGAAGGTGTAATTTGCATGTGCATTTTTTTTTTTTAGCAGCAGAATTTAAATGTGGAGGAGGAGGCTATAAGGCAAATGCATTGGGATTGAAAAGAGCAATTAGAGGGCAGGCTGTGGTCATAGCATCAGGGTTGGTACAAGAAACAAACTGGAAGCTTGTGGCCTTATTCTTTCCTTTGCTGGCAGCACTGTGGTCAGCACCTGCTGCTTCAGCCCAGAGTAGCATTTCAAAGAAGTGGAGCTGTACATGAGCTGGTTTTGTACACATTTCCAAAACTGACTATTTAATACACTGCAAACATTTCCCTGGCTAACACAACTTATTATTACTACATGTTAGGGCTTTTATTGCATAATCTTGGCATCAGCTGCAAAAGACAACAGAGTGCTCCCAAAATGTATCTTACAGAGAAAAACAACAAAAAAAAAAAAGATAGAAGAGGCAATTCCAGCAAAACATCTGTGATGACATATTCAGCCCATTATTTTGTCAACAGTGCAAGTATTTGGTGGCATAATAAAAGGATACACTTTGCTTAGCAAAAACATTAAGGGATAACAGCCAAGTTAGACAGAGTACAATTAAAGGTTTGCTTAACCCACAGGATTCCACTTCCACAAAAATAAAAATTGATCCATCCTTCTAAGTTCTAGTTGTATATTCTTGTTTGGGGATTGAAGAAAAAATCACCTTTTTTTTTTTAATTTATGTTTCATCCTCAAAAAGTTTTGTAAGTTAATCATAATAGCAACAGAATTCTGAATTGCAAAGGGGAAAAACCAAGCCCACCTGGGAGAAGAGATAACAGGAATTAATCATGAGCAAACTGCTTTGAGGAAAAAGTGCACAATCCAGTTTAAAGCTTCATTTAAAATTACTCCTGAGCACTAATTTTCTGCTTCATTTTGTTAACATAATTGATGCTAGACTTCAACACATCTTGGAAATGCCCTGCAATGAGCATATTTCCTTCTGATACATTTCTCCAAATAAATAGCAAAGAAATGATAATTTATTATGGTGTATTTTTCACATGAAAGTTGACCTCCTCTATTTCAAAGTTTCTTACAGGCTATCCCATGAAATGGAGACTAATAGAGGGCAGGGCACCTTGCACCTTGACAAATACCATAGATAAAGTCACAGTTCAGTTTTCCTGCAGGTAGGCAATCCAAAGGTTTTGCCACTTCCAGTATAAAATACAAAGAAAGAAGCAGCATTAGATAAACCTCATTTCCTGGCAGAAATTGCCATAAGTTTCTCAGTTGGAGGTCATGCCTCACCCAAGGGAATTGCTGAACAGGCACCTGATTTACATTCGTGTAAATGAGTGCAGAATGCCTGTTGTAGATGTATTTGCCTTCTCCTTTTCAAAGAATATAGGAGAGATTATGAAAGGGGATTCATCAAATTCCTTTAGATTCAGGTTTAAAAGCAGTCTGACAAAATGGCACCATGCTCTCCCCCCTCGTTAATGCTTTTGTGCCTTTCCTGCAAGGCTGCTTCAAAGCAACACAAGCAAGAAAGCCTGAAAATGTTTAAATTGAGTTTGTAATTAATTTCTTTTTATGTCTGAGATTCTCACATCTGGTTAACTCAGTCCTCCCTTCAGCTGGCAATGGGCTTGAGACAGTTGTGGACTTTGTGAGCCTTGAATCTGAAGGTAACCTGTCACTGGTACCTGCAGATTCTCTATTTGTGCCCTTAATGTTCTCTGTTGCTATTCATAGTCTTTTCTTGATTTTATTTTATTTTCAGTCATGTGATGCAATGTTCTAAGTTCAGTGCAGAAGAGTCTGTTGGGCTGTGCCAAAGCCAAAAGACAACCTACAGCAATTTTGAACGTGGAAATACATAGCAACCTTTGGGATTATTGCTTAGCAACTGCAAACACACAGAGGAGTAAAACTCACAGCCCAGCTCCACAGCAGGTCTGAGAAATCCCTAATTCACTTCAAGATTTTTAATGGTTGATGGGCATATATTAAATCCCTGTTGATTTGCAAAGCCACTTTGAATGCAGGAGGAATAAGATCTATTTTGATACCTGCTCCAAAGGTAAGAAAAACAGTTCTTCAAAGCTTCAGAAAGCAAAGGAGAAAATGTTTTTAAATTTTAATTGTATTGAAAAGGTTATGTATGAAAAGGGTATTGGGTTTTTTGTGATGAGATAAATATGCTTTATGAAACACATGAGGGGAAGGCAAAATTATTTCTGAGGAATAGAATGTCAAAGAGCTTGATCTTTGTTTTTGAAAGGACTTTTATAACTCAAACATCTAGAAAATATTTACCTAAACAAACTTTAGTCATTCCTAGCTTTATCCCACCCATCAAAATTCTCTAAGAAAATAACAATGAAACCATAAGAATATTGTTTATGAACACATTTGGGTTTTCTACAGGAAACACTGAGATTATCTTTTTGTACCTGCAGGGATTCCAACAAGAATATTTTTTCTTAAAGAAAAGGAGCCAGGGAAGTGGCATCCTACTAAATAATGGAAAGCTTATCTTGCCTTCAGCTTGAACAAAGGCTTACAGGAAACTTTATATTCACACTTCAAATTTCCTGGGTGTTTCTAGAGCTTGCCTCTGTGCTCCATGCTTGCTGTTATTTGGGCTCCATTTGGGAATGCCACAGGCCCTGAGAGCTCTCGATATTATTGTAAAATCATAGATTTGTAGAATCAGTAAGTTTGGAAAAGACCTCCAAGATCATTGAATCCAACATTTGACCAAACACCACGTTGCCAGTGTGACCATGGCACTGAGTGCCACGTCCTGTTGTTTTCTGAGCATTTCCAGCAATGGTGGCTCCATCCCTTCCAATGCCTGACCACCCTTTCAGTGGAGAAATTCTTCCTTATGGGCCAAATTCTCAACTAATGAAAATCACTGAAGGTTATGAGCCAATGGAGTCTTATCCACTGTGTGTCTCTGTAATCCTCCACAAATCCCAAGTTTCATGACTTGATTGTAGCATTCCTTTGTTGTTTTTTTTTTTGTTTGTTCTTCCATACCCTCTTAGTCTTCTCCATCTGCACTGCATTAAAGCACTGGGCACAGTTCTCCATGCTCTGCTTCCATTCCTGGAGTTACGTGGATGCCATGGAATGGAGACAGAGCAGTCACACTGCTTGTTTCATGTTTTGTTTTGGTCAGAGACATGGAGATCCTTTATAAACATTTACTAATCCTCAAAACCATCCTAACAAAAGGTTGAGCAGCAGTGTAGAAAACATATTCATCATCTGTCAGAATCAGCCACCTCATAAAGCAGAGTGCAGTTGTCACTTTAACATTGCACAGAAACTGCAGAGAGTTTCATAAAGGATGTTTAAGAAATAACATAAGTATTTGAAACTACAAGAACAGTTTATTTTGGCACAACAAAACCAGCTGATTTGGAATGTGACCAGAACATTTGGTTAACACCCTGCTTTGAACCAAGGACTCTGGTTTTACAGCTTGTTGAAAGGAACTCACCTAAGCAAGGAACAATTCCACAGGGTGGACAGGTTTCCCTTTCTACCATTGTAAATCCTTTCCAGTTCATGTCCTTTGGTGGAAAAATCAACTACCAACCTAAAACCCTCTCTGTGGGTCATGTAGGCAGCTTGAGCCATCCCCTTCCCAGCAGGAATGCACCTTTGGAAAAAATTTACTAGAATCTGCCAACAAGCCCATTGAGAAAACAAACCTAGAAATTTAATGCTGTGATGCATCCCACCCATCCAGGCAGTATTTGTACTCCAACAGTGTTAATGAACCAGAAGGTCAACATATTCATAATTAAATTTGTGTGCCAGGAGGGCTGTAGATCACATTTATGCATTTCCTGGAAAGCTGAGCTGCTTCAGAACAGCTACAAATGCTTAAACAGGAAGAGCAGTGCATATCAAAAGCAGTGCTATTGCTATGGATACTGAAAGGCCTCAGTGAAAAGCACTTTTATTTAAAAACTTGCAGAGGGTAGAGTGGCAACAAGTTCAGAGTGGAGTTTCATCTCTAATTTGGAAGGGTTTTAGATTATTTTTTAATATCATCCTTCCCTTGCTGTTTAACACTGAGCTAGGGGATTTTCAGCATGCTGCTGCTTTTTCATGCTTTGAATCAAGTAGTAGCCAGTCTTCTGCTCCATTCTGTGTGTGTTAATCCCATTCCAGATGCAGACAGTTATGCATGGAGATATATAGGGACATTTTTCAAATTGTGAGCAGCTCAGTTTCTTCCTGATATTTCACAGAATGAACATTTTAAGCAGTGAAGTTCTTTAAATTGTAAAGGGATTATTATTTTACAGAGTGATCTACAACATAAAATGCTTGTGAGCAACTTAATCACAGAATTCATGGTATAGGTTTCTCCTTTCTGTAGAAGCTCTGCTGACCCATGCACCTGTGTCCCTGTTACCTTAACAAAATGTCCAGAGCAAAAAATAGTTGCCACAGTTGAAGTTAAGCAGTTTGTGGGACAAGCTTCCTCACTGTTCTTCACAGCCTCAGAAAAGCTGAAGCAGAGGAAGCATGTAGAGGAATCTTGCTCCTGAGTATCTGGAATTTTCCATTACTTGCTTCCTTTGTCTCATATCCACTGGATTTCCTGGAGGCAGGGAATGGACCTAAACAGAAATTATGTGCTGAGGGTAAGAGGATTCCACTGGTTGGAACTGGGGGGACAAGTTCCAAGCACTGTTCACTGCTTGATTTCTGAGTCTCTAAGTGACCTGGAATTAATCATTCCCCTTTTGTGTCTCAGTTTCTTCTGCCCTAAGAAAGGAACACATTAATTTAGTTGCTCTGTCTCCAAGGGCTGTTGTGATACATAATTAATCTTTATAAATCATTTACTGATCTTTGAAGTAAAGGGTCTGTATTTATTTAAGAGTACAAAGCAGCAGTAACAGAATAAAAAAGGAACATAGAAAAAATATTAGTTAATGCCTAACAATAGACTCTATTCCTGTGTCACCTGTTAGGGCACTGCTGCATCTTTTGGCATTACATAACAGCTCCTTTTTTTCTGTGTCACAGTGGTTGAGGTATGGCTGCTCAGCCAGAAGAATCAGCCCAGTCTGCAGATCTACAAGATCCTGAGCTTGGACATAAGGATGGGACTGCAACAGAGATGGAAAGCAATCAGGGGAGTCATGAACTGCCATGTCCTCATCATTACACTTCCTGGCAAGAGTGTTTTCATGAAAAGGTACAACAGAGGTGTCTGAATCTGCAGGAGACAAAGATGAGGTTGGTTCAAGCACAAAAGGCAGAAGAAGCAAAGGTGAGGAGGAGAGAACCTGGGGACTGCCTGGCCAGAGAGTGGTACAATGAGGAGGAGAAGACACTTGATACTCGCCTCTATTTGCTCGACAACCTCCTTCCCTACATTAATCCCAGGAACAGAAAACTTGTTAATGGCAGTGGAAAGAAACCATGTGCTTGTATCAGACCAAGAACCAACCAGATTTAAGCCCATTAATTATCTTGCAGAATACCTGATGAGGCATAACCCTCAGTACAGTGTTCCTACAAAACCAGGCCCATATCTGAGAGAAATGGAGGTGGTCTCAGAGGAGCTCAAATCTTTGAGGCAAGGTACAGCATCACAGAGGTGAGAGCACTGACAGGGTGGCTGGTCACAAGGCCAGAGCTGGTGTCTTGGTCTCTGTTTTACAAAAGGAATGGTGTCCCTGTGGCCGGGCTGGCAGAATCTTGAGCAAAACACACTTTGTGGAGTGCAGTGCCAGGAATTTATTTGTCTCATAAAAACTTGAGAAGCAGGACAAATACCAGAACATGGCACACAAAATGAAACACTAGTTATTCCTGTTTAAGGCAATATTCTACCTTTCATAAGGATATAATTCTTCCTTAGACTCTATCTTAATAAACACATGAGCAATGCAAACTGCTTCCAAACTGGTCTAGTGTAGTGACAGCAGCTCTTTGGGACAGGTGTTAATATGGAAGGTCTGGAGACTCTTCAGATAGTTTCTTCTCTAGTCTTCCAAACTTAATAAAAACACAACCTAACCTTTTTTTCCTCCTTCAGGATGATTTCTCTTGACTAAGCCAACAGCATTGTCCTGACACATTGTAGAAACTCCTTCACCCAGGATTTTTATTTAGGCTTTCCTTTTATATTCTGTTTTTCCTTTTAAAGTAGAAACTGTTTTGTATTTTGTTCTGTTGCTTATTTCTGGGCTGTTTGCTTTAGTATAATACTTAATGAATCTTGGAACAGGGTTCCATGGCACCTTACAAAATGCTACGGTTAAAATGTGAGAGCATTAGATGAACAATAATTTATTTTCATTGCTCTGTTCAGGAAAATATAGATGTGAACTTTTCAGTTCATAGAAGATCCAGAGATGATTGTGATTAATGTCAAAATTACTCATTCACTACTAGATCACTTTATTCTGTATCTGTGTTTGTAGAATAATGATTTCTGTTTGAATGACTCTCTATTTGCATAAATAGTGCATACACCTTGAAAATTGGTTTCAGTGTCAGGAATTAGGGAAGTAAAATGTTGACATGTCTTATGCATAAACCCTAAATGAAGATAATTGAAGTTCCCAGTATTATAATGCTTAAAAGGATATGTAAAGTCTCTCTATCTGAGCTTCTGTCTCCACATTTCCATTAAACATACTGCTGCAGTTTGTAGGAGCATGCCTGATGTGAATACAACAAAGCAGCGTGAGAAGTGAACTTCATGCAGTCACTGATAAAAGAATTTCAGTTTTATTTTCTATTTTTTTAAATGTTGGTCCACTGAAACAAATGAGCTGGGGAAATATGTCTTTCAGTGAGTTTTCACTCAAGCACAGACTGTTCTGAGGGGATGTTTAGGATGTCAGCCTTGCCACGCCTTTGCTTTGGGAACAGTTTTATCATTCCTGTTGGTTCACAGAAGGACACCTGGATATATCTGTTTTATTTTGAAAAAGTAATTGAACCAAAATGCATAAAATCTCCTGGGGTTTTGGATTGGGCTTTTGTTGAATACAAAGTGTTGGATACCCATGACCTGTTATCATGACCTTTGCTGTTAAGCCCGTCTTTACATTTGGAGACAGATTCTGCATTTGTAGCTCTCAGAACTGAGTCAAAGGAAGTGACTATCAAGACTTACAGAAATAAATATCTCCATAGACAGCATTGCCAGGGGGGTTCTGTAATCATGGCTGTAGCAGGTTTTGCATATCCACTGGCAGTAGTACCATGGGATTTGCATTCACAGTAGCTCAGGATTTACATATTTGTGATGACTGTATTGTGAGATTTGCATGGGATTCTTAAATCACAGCAACACAGGATTTTAACAGCACCACACAGCAGTGAGACTCTTCATGTGAGTCACTGGATTCAAACAGGCTGGAATTGTTACAAAAGCAATGCCAGTCTGTGCTTAACACCTCTCATATAAGCACCAGAAAGGTGAGGAATTAAATTCTGGCCCAAATGAAGGTCCTGGGAGCCTTGGCATTACCTTCAGGCAAGGCAGGATTCATCACAGGTTCCCATCTAACACTTTTCTATCCTCAGTGAGCTCTCTTGGACTTCCTCCAGTTTCTCCTTAACTGCCACCTGACTGGGAGTCAAGGCAGGAAGGAGAACAGATGGGAGAAATTCCTTATGCACATGGACTGATACCTGAAACAGAGCCTTTGTCCAGGGATGGGAGTCCTTCAGGCTGAGTCACCCATCCCTGTGTGGGAGGCAGGCAGCTCTCTTCCTGAGGAAACATGTTTGGTTCTGCAGGGAGAAGTCACCTCACTGCCATCTCATCTTTTCTGGAAATGTCTGATCCAAAATGAGCTCACTTTGCAATGGGTGCTGCCTGGTACTGTTACCCCTGTTTTGCCATTATTGTCTGAGGGACACCAGGCAGAGGATGCGGCTGCCCAGTTTTATGACCCTAGAAATGAATGCAAAACTGCAGCCCAGTGCAGGTGCAGCACAGAATGTAACTTGTGCTGGACACTGCCCAAATTAATCACCAGAGCACCTTGGCAACTCTGAGCACAGCCCAGGCTCTGCTTACAGTTTGCAGACAGAGGAGGAGCTATCTCTACAAGTGGTCTGGTTTTCTCTTTCTGCTGCATTGGAGAAAAATTCGTTTGTCCACTTGGGTTGGTACCTGATGCATTCCTTCTCTTCTCCAGCTCTGGGAAGGTGTCAGAAGTTGGGAAAATATTTTACCCTCCCTCTGCTATCAAAGTGCCCGAGGCTGAGCTGCCTCAGCAGCACTTGTGCAGTGCCCACCATTGATTTAGGAACCAAATGATTCATTAAGAAACCTCTGTGATAAATGGCCATGAAGAACAAGGATCTTGTGATAAAACTTTGATCCAAGTGTATTGCTGTGACATGTAAAACAGGTCTTTCTGTTCATTAAAGAAAATATTGATGGGTTATATTTCGTAGGATGACCCCAGAGGAACGGAAGAGGGCAGGGACAGGATCAGCCCATTTCACAGCACGTGACACACAGGGGGAAGAAGGGAGCAGGAATTGTTAGCTAAAATATAGTTTTTGGAGGTCTCAGGTACAAAAGAGGAGTAATTCCCCTTTCTCTGAATAGCTACAGGGGGTGTGAAGACCATGAAGACGAGCAGCTGCCTCAGTGCAGGGAGATTCCAGCAGCCTCCATGAACAGGAGCTGTTCTCTCCATATGAACTGATCATTTGGCTTTAAGCATTTTGACCTTCCAAAAGGGTTTTTCCCCCATTTCATAAATTAACAAAGTCAAAATCAAAGCAGATGAGTTCAGGATCAATTTTATTCACTTCTTTTGTTGTGTAAAATGGAGGATTGGGAAAAACATGGCTGGGTGTTTAGAGAAGCAAAGAAAACAACAGCAGGAAGAAAGGGAGCTGACTGGCAGTCCAAACCTGCAAACTCCATGTGTTGAAAATGATGGAGAGACTGAGGTATTATCCCTGTCCTAAGGCAAAAAGGCTCTATTGTGTGAGGCTGCTTCAGAAATTTTATTGAACATTGTTCTTTGCCAGTGAAGTGCTTGTGTGAAAAGGTACTTGAGTTTGGAGACAATGAAGTCTGATGCAATTTTGTTGGTAAATCAAGTGTAGCAAAATTATGCACCTGTCTCCCTGCTAGAATTGAAAGGAAATTGAAGGACATCTACACAATAAATGATGAATGTCATTATAAATGTGAAGGTAAAATGTGTCACTGTTGAAATGACACAAAACTAGGAGAGCTGCACAGATGATTTTCCATTAAATGTCTTCCACATAGACAGGAATTTGAGCAGAGAGTTGCTGCCTTTTGTTTTGTTCTTTAGGGTAGGCTTAATCACTCTTAAGTATGCCTGTGATGGTCTCTTTCTAATCCATGTTCCTATGTCCTACAGGCTGGTCCAGATGAGGGCTGAGGCAAAGAAGATCCATGAGGAAAGGGAGGAGGTGGACAGACAGAAGGCTGAGGAGACAGCAAGGAGAAAGGAGGTGTTGACAGCTCTGTTCAAGGAGTGGACAGTAGATGGCCATGAAAGAATCCCAGCAGCACTGGTAACTAGGGGAGATCCTGCTCTGGTTGTTGCAGACAGGATGAAAAGGACATTTGTGCTAGTGCCATGTGCCCTGGCATAGCAGCATGGGTGATGGCTCTGCCACCACAGGATCAGGGGACAGGGCACTGTTCACAAATCTTACCTATGTGTAAGACCCATGACTGCCCCATATGTCTGATTATTCTGGGTGATTTATTTTAGTAATTGTCTACTGATGTCTGCATGACACATGCTATTACCTTGATTTTTAGGTTCAGAGTGCCTTGAGGTTTTTTCCAGATGTCACTGATTCTATTCCTGAAGATATGAGAAAAGGCAAGTTTTCAATGTATCTTCCTTAGTTTTATTGCTGTGATCTGAATTCTGATGTGAACTGTGAGCAAACAGCAAATGATTTGATAACAGAGAAAGAATCTCTAAGGGTAGTTACATCCGAATATCAACCACAAATCTTCAGATCGATTGAAAAGAGATAGAACCACCATGTAATTCATTAATATAGTCTTGAAAAGTATGGAAAAATGTTTAAAAAATCTTTCAGGGAGATAGAAAGACCAGATGCAGACCTTCTCCACTTACATCCCTTAGTAGCCACGCATTGCCATTTGCTTACTGCTCTTTTTAAGAGTCACTGTATCAACCTCCTCCTTTTTGAGTTTGTCTCATGGGAGGTCTTGGAAATACTGGCATACTGGGAGATACAGGACAAAGGTGGGATCAACAAACTGTCAGTGTTGTTACCTGTTATGGTTTCAGGGGAGTTGCTGAGGTTTACCTCATGCTCCACCCAATAGCTCATCTCATCAAGCCCTTCCCTTGGCCAGTCCCTGGCACCCAGTGACACACAGCCCAGGGCCTCTGTACCAGAGCACTCAGCTCAGAAAGATTTCCATAATTCCTGTCCACTTTATACAGCTCACACTTGACCTCCCCAGATGATGATAATTGAATAGAACCAGGAACACTGAAGTGGCAGCACAAGCCTGCTGCCAACCCTTTACATTGAGAGCCTGTAATGATCATCAGTGATAACAAATGTGTCTTTGCTGATTTGGGATGATAAACTGGACACTCCAGAGTGTTTCTGTTGCTGCTGGAGTCACCTCTGCCTGGAGCTCACCCTGTCTGTATTACAGAATTGTTCCTCTGAGTAATCACCCAGTGTTGGTAGGATGTTGTGTGACTGCCAAACACAGCCCCTGTGCTCCTCCTGTGGAGCTGTGGTTCCCCAGTGCAAACAGACCCTGGGACATGAGATTGTGGAGGAATTTCCTGCCCAGATATTTGCTCTCCAGATGCTGGGGGTGCTCTCTGTACTATTTCCCTAATAGGCTCCATTGCTTAATTTATTTCACTTAATAACATTTAATGTACATTAATAGAACATTACACTCTGTTTTATAGTTCAATAAGAATAATGTACAGTTTAGGAACATATCAATCAACAAGAGATAAATGCATTCTATGATGAATTTTCTCATTATTCCTGATATATTTAGAAGAAAGAACAGAAAAATAATGCCAATAGAAATAGCATGTCTGTTCTCAAAGAACTCGTTCAGAAACCTGTATAGATGTTTGATGTCTCTTTTCAGTTCCACTATAGCAACCCAGAAGCTGACCAAAACATACTTTTGAATATCATCATCAGTAAAAATATTCCCATATTCTTGAGAAAATTACTATGATTTTCAGATTCTTCTCTTGCAAAGCAGAATCCGTGTCTCCAGACTTCTAAGGCAGTTTTATCTGTTTGTTAAATCAAAAATCATTTCCTCCCTCACATAATTAGTTGTAAGTACTGTTAAAATCATTGCAATTTGCACCAACTTATGTCAAGAATAAATACAGTTCTGAATAGCTAAATGGAGATTCTCAGCAAGAGAAATGCAAACAGATTTAGATGCTCTGTATACAGTCAGATGCTTCAGCTACTGTGGGATAACCTCAAATAAATGTCATCCAACATGAGAAGAAAGTTAATGTAACAGCACATTGTGCAAAAATATGTGTACAATATGCAAAACCACAACTGTTGCTTTCTAAACCAATATCCCTTCATTTGTTTTACCAGCAACCCATGACAGGAAGCTGAAAATCTTGAACACATTGGAAAAACCAGTATACCTAGATAAGTTCACAAAGGTGAGAAATGAAATAAGAGCATTTGGTTCAGAATGTGGCATTTATCACAAAGTGTCAGCATTTCCTTGGGGACAGCCTAAAGGAGTAAGTGAAGGGCTTCCCTTCTCCAGCATCCCAGGTGACTGGCTGTGTCTGGACATTTCACATTCCGTCTCCATCCTCTGCTGTCACCACATCTCCACTCTGGCCAGCTGGAGGGAACTGTTTTGCTTTCCTCAGAGCTGCAGCCTTGCTGCTCTTTGGGAGGTTACTCCTGGAGCAGTGGTTTTTAGGACACCCCTCCCTGTCCCTTTCTAAAATGTCAAAGCCCTGAATCAATTGTGAATTCAGACTCACAGGAGGTTTGGTGTCCCACGACAACCATTAGCCTGAGCTAATTAGTAACATCCTCACAGTATTGTTATTTCTGACTTAATTCCATTGACCAGGATGAACCCATGAAGACTTGGGATGAGAAGCCTTCTCCTGAACTATCACTGGGCTGAGCCATAAACAAACTGCAACAAGTCTCATAAATATTCATGAAGCATAACCAAGTAGTTTTAAACTCAAAAGCTGTCATTGGGAAACATCAGAAGTGTGGTTTCAACTCATCAAAATCATACAGTTGGAAGTTTCACCCCATTACTCTGCTGTTCCTTAAGCTGAAAACAACCAAATTGTTTCAAACTCTATTTATTGAAAGCTGTCCAGGCCAAGGCTTTGCCAGCAATTTTTACCTGAAACAGAGCTGGATTTTATGGCTGGGTAATTAAACCTGTAAAAAGGGGTGTTTAGAATAGGAATAATGGCAGACCCTCATTGCAGCAGTGCTAGTGGGTACGGCTGTAATAATTAAAACCAGAGTATAAAGCAGCTGTGCAGAGACTAATTCCAAGCAACCATGTGTGATTTTTTGTGCCTTCTTCCCTCTCAGGAGACTCACATGTTTGGTATTTTGCACAGAGATGCATTTTTATGGTAACTTGTTGAAGGTTTTTTTAAGCATGAAATGAGATATTTTTGAATTTAACCTCAGAATTATTGCATCTAATTAAGAAGACTATTGTGGATAATGAGAGCCCAGAGAATTGCTTTTGTCACTGCAATGAAGCATCAGTCCATAACCCCTACGGTACATATATATAATCACTGAATGAATTCATGCTCCATTAGCATTAGAAAACTGTTTAAAATATACTTTGTGTACTCTTTATTTTAACTCAGTTAAAGACATGACAACAGAGATCAGAAGCACGAAAGACACGGATTGTCAGGCTGTGTGATTTGCCAGGAATGTTCTCTCAGAACATATTCTCTGATTATTTTTCCAGTCTGGTTTTAATTGAATCAATTGATGAGTCTTTCATCACTTCCCTTGGGAACTGTTCCATCATCAGGACAGGCTGCTTCTAATCCTCAGCTACAATTTACTTTTGTTCACCCCTTTCCATCATCCACCAAACCCAGAAAGAGATGATCTTCCTCCACGCTGGTCACAGCCCTTTCCCATGTGGAAAGCATTGCTTTTAATGGACCTTAAAATTAAAAGGCTTTTTTTTTTCCTTCCTTGAATTTAGTGCAGCTTTGGGTTGCTTAAAGGCTGTTAGGAACTCAGTAAAGAGACCTCACACATCATTGTTTTTCAGGTTTGGGGTTTTTTTTTCAGAAATGCAGAACAGTGGTTGTTGTATTCTTACATCCTTTGTGACAACCTTGTGGGGTCTTTTATATGAAAAGCATTTAAATCCCAGGGACCAGCCCTTAATGGTTTATTTCACAAGCTTTGTGCTCTAACACACAGAACCCCCAGCAGTCTGGCACAAAGCTATTGACACCAAGGGAAATGCTCACATTGTCTTTGCAGGGTCAGAATCAGACTTTAAAGGTGAGATTATTTTCCACGATTGTATGAGGCTTTTTCCACTTCTAGTGAGATCAGTAGGAACAAGAACAGATCCATTGTTTTTGATGATAATGTGGTCACAAACTATACCAAGGACTCTGGGTAGCAAGAAGGAGGCGTGCCAGCTTTCTTTGGGGAGGTGTCAAAATCTCTCAGTCAGTAACAAATTAATGTATGTTAATTATGTGTACAGTAATTTACACATCAGCTAAGCAAGGCTTAAGCCTGTGGTGGTGCCTCCTGCCCACATGGTGCTTGTAAACAGTGTCCTGTGAAGCTGTTAGACACAGTATTAGTGCAGGATGTGTCATCAAGGTGACATTCAGAATAACAAACTGCTTGTCCAACCTGCCTGCTCCCAACAGCCTCACCTTTAAGGTTCTCTGTCACAGGGCTCTGGGTTCTAATGACCCCAAGAAGCTGGTGGATACTCATAGCCCCAGATGTGCCACCTTCTCTCCAACCTACGTCCTTTTTAATGCTGAAATGAAGAAAAAAACCCACATTGCATTAGGAGTTCTTCTTTCCTACCAGCCACCCCTCAGGCCATTGATTTTTTTCTGCTCTTCCTCTCTTTTCCACTTGTCCCATATATTTGGAAATTACACAATATAGACATGAATAATAATAACACATATTAATATTTCAGCTGGTTATTGCCTGTGTGGCATTTCAACAAGCCCAAGATATTTTAGCACTTATGTCAGGTATCCATACTCTCAAAATGGGATAATGGGAAACATTCTGTGCTTTGGAAATTCCTCCTTTTAACTGTATGAGCTCCCTGTTAGTGTGGCTGGCTCAAGAAACCTACTGTAATAATTCAGCCCAGGCTCTGGGATTGTGGTTTGTTCTGATGGCCATTATTATTTATGTCATGCACACCACATTTTTAGAACCATATTGCTTTTGCTCATAAAAGCCACATGGCTATAAATCTAAAGTGTTAAGGTGTCTCCAAGGCTGGAATGTAAAATCAGTCTCAAGTCAAGAGTATTCCCAGTGTCAGAGGACTTGGGTGACAGCAGGCTCATTTTCAAAAGGATCTTCCATTTTTTTTATTGTATCCTACTGCTCCTCTAAACACTGAAATTGTAGGCAATGCTCCTTTTGTGGCATTTGAAAGTTGAGTGACTATCACTCCTGCAGAATGTAATGGCTCAAAATGCCTCCTTGGGGGTGAAGTCAAGAATACTAAATGCTGCAGAAAACCATGGAGAAAATGGAGCTTAAGCCACAACTTTTCATAGGAGGGATCTGATCCAGCATGTCTGCTTGAGCTTGATAAGTGACCTCTGGACCAGGAAAGGATCTGTTCAGGATACATTTCTGCAGTGTGCCAGGCTTGTTTGGAGATTATTGTTTCTTCTGAAGGGGAGAATGAAGTAGGCACCAAGTCTGTGTTGTGTTGGCAGATTAAATTACAAATTCCTAAATATTTGATTGCACGTAATAGATTTTTAGGAGTTCAACTAAAGGTGAAAATGCTTGAAGAAAGATAATCATGTCCACTGCTGCTTTCTCTCTATAGCTTATCCTTTCCTACGCTGAACATGTTTCAAGTGACAAGTTCCAAGAAATAGTGGAATATCTCCATAAGTGTGCTGAGGACTTCCAAGAAGCAACGAAACTTGACACACGGAGGCAGATTTTTATTGACCTCTTCCGAGTTTGTGATCATGGAAAGGTAGGCAAAGCAGCTCAGCCTAATTTCAATGTGGGCCTGCTCCCAGTTTGGTATTTCTCTGGGTCACTGCTTGCTTTTTCTTTTCCTCAACTCTAGATCCTCTCTTTGTGCTTACTCAGCAGTATTTTAGAGAACAATAGCTGCTGCACTGTTGTTAAATTCATAGTTCTTAGACACAGAAACATCCAACAGCCTATTAACGGATGGCTAATTAGAAACTGAATTACCTAAACTGATGACTTGGGACTGAAGTTTGGTGATTCTGGAGAAGAAATTAACCATGGCCTTTAATTCTAAAAAATTACCTGCTTCCACAGCATGTTCAGAATATTTAAGTGCTAATTTATCTATTCAGCCACATTTCAGCAAAGCTAATCTGATGTAGATTGACTTTAACAAATGTGCACATTACTTCAATAATCACATATATTGCATTAATTATATTGCATTACTTCATAGATCTGAAGGGCTTCTATCAATAAATCTCATAGTTAAAATTTAAAATGCAAAATAATCCACCTTTACAGCCTCTCTGAGAACAGTACTGTGAATTTCAGCCACATTTTATGGACAGGAAATTAAAATACAGTAAGTCAGTTACACAGCTGGAAATGAAACTCAAAAGTCATAATTTGGTTTTCAGCAGCTTTAAACTCTATCTATCATCCTCTCAGTACACCTGCATCTCCATTAAAAAGCAAACAAAAAAAGTGCTAGACTCATTAGAAAACCAGTAAATAGTAAGAACTGAAGAATCAACGGCATAAACTATTGCTAAAAACTTGGGCTTCATCCAAAAAGTGTGGTACTTGTTATGAGTACCCTCAGTTTGGCAGTTGCTGGCTCCTACAGAGCAAGCAGTTGCCCTAACCTTAGTTTTCTCCCCTACATAAATTTTATATTCCACCCAGCACTCCTCCAGCTATGCTTGCAGAGCCTACCCAGAGTGAACTGTGCTCTACAATGTCATGCTAATAATGTCATTACTGCCAAGAGAAAGGAATTACAGGGCTCATTTCAACACCAATAGTGTGTTGTAGAGAATAGCAGGCAAGCTGCTGTTTCAGGGATGAGGGAAGAAATGTGTCTGCTTCCCAGCTAGGAGACATTTGACTTTCCTAAGGCTCTGTCAAGAAGGGCTGTGATGGATCCTCCTGGCTTCAAGGATATAGAAACCTGAGTCCTGTCTTTGCCGTGGATTTCCAAAGGATCCCTTCTTTCCTTTCATGTTTTAAAGTGACTTTCTTCCTATTATTTCTGTGGCAGTAATCACCATCTCCATGCTGCTAATCCCAGTGGAATCTCAGAGGCAAAGAGCCAAAAATACTAACACAACAGGAGTGAGCAGCTATCAGCAATGACGCCACTGCTGCAAAAAAAAAAAAAAAAGATCAGAGCACAGAGTTGTGGTTTCCAGGCTCCGAGGTAGCCCTGCCCTGCAAATTGAGTTCACTAAAGTGTCGTGTGGGCTACGCAGCTCTTTTAAACTTGGCCTGGTTTCTTTTGTAAAGTTCTACTGTACCCACAGGGGAGATAAAATGCAAAGTAACCCAAGGACTTCTACCACTTGAATGTGATCCATTACCTGTAGAGCCCATTCTGCAAAGCACAGCAAAGCAGTTGTTTCAGTTCCTAATTTCCATTTGTTTGGTAGCAGGCAGTTATTCCAGTCTGCATGGTGAGTGTGGCTGGCTGCCTCAATGAGCTGCAATTAGGGCCAGGGAGCTGAGAAAGCAGTGTTTAAATTACAGTCAAATTAGAAGGTATCCACATGATCATTATTATGATTTCAAATGCATGCATCCAGAAGGATGGCAGCTCAGAAGGACAGCCTGGACTATCCACTGCAGCAGAAACTTCCCAAGACAATCCCAGAACACAGTTGGATCACTGCTAGAATACCCCAAAAGGCAATGGCTCTGTGAATTTTTAACTTATTGTCCCTGTGCTCACTTGTATCAGTTTATTTTATAACTCTTCATTAATTTCCAGGGAGGTTTTAAACAAGGGATTTTAAAATTAAATTTAATTTAGTCAGAGATTCGTTTTCAAGCCAATGTAGTTTGAGGCACCCCTGATTATCTTTCTTGCAGTACAGCAACAACAAAGTCTGCTGTCTCATGACCTTTTTTAAGTGTCTGTTCTACCCTCTTGCTCACTAACAAGCTCATTGTAGGGTTCAGGATACACACATCACATTTCCAGAAAAACAATCAAATGGTTAAACACTGACCTATCCCTGATTAAATGGCAAGTCTGGTTTAGTCTGTGTTGCCAAAGGAATTACTCACAGGTCACAGAACATTGCTGAAAACAGCTGAGAATCATCACCTGCCAATATCTAGGTGACAAAAAAATTAGGTCAACGTGTTTCAATTCCCTGGGCACTAAAGCTGCCCTGAGTTTTGGGCAGCTGTACAAACACAGACAGATTTCTGTTGTGGAGGGGAGAGGCTGTACCTGCCCTGCTCACAAGGTGCTGCACGAAGGGCAGGTGGGCAGGAATCTGTCATAAGCCTCCTTAGTCACACACCAAGTGCAAAGAAAAGTCACCTTTTCTACTAAATTTAGGAACTGGGGAAAATAGCACAGCTGGGGAGAGGAGTTGGAAATGGTTTCTTGTTGTAGTGCTCCTCTCTTCTATAGGTGACTGTACGGTGACATTTTCCTCCCAGGGTAAGTTGTAAGGAAAAGTGTCCTGAAATAACAGGAACCCCTGCTAAAATGGCAAATCTGTGTAAATTGGAAATGTTTAAATAATTAAATAAATCCCTATTAATATTTGACAATTTCAGCTATTTTATCTATTTTTATATATATACCTGTTTTATAGAAAAATAAGCTTATTGGATCCAAATAACAAAAAACTCCTCAAGAATTTGAGTTATCTAAATCCTCCAATTATATTATTTTAATATGACAAAAAGGTAACTGAATCCCAAAACAACATCCTTATTTTCTTTTTAATAATATCTCATTCATGTATTCCCATTTTAATGAAGTAAAATTATGCATTAGTACTACAAAGTTCAGGGCAACCAGCAGATGATTGTGACGAGTAACAGCTGAGGAAATCTGAATGGAAAATTAGGTGTATGTAATGGAAATACTGAATGGAGGATCCAAATATTCCACAGTGATCTGGGAACACCTTTAAAACATTGTGTGTGTGCATCTCCTAAATGGATCAGAGCATGATCTGATATATTCAACTGAAAGACAAATAACAAGAAGAAATGTTTGCACAGGGGCGTGCAAGGTATCTGTATGTTAATGTCAAGATACTGGGAATCAGGACCTACATCTTGTAAGTTTAGGGACAGAATTCTGTGATGACATTTGTTGTTCCAAACCCACCCATAGCTGAAATTCAATCCTGACTTCCAGCATTTTTTTTTTTACCAGCAGGAATTAAATTACCAGATACTGAAGCACTAAAATTGTACCAGATGGCTTCTTACATTTCAGTTCTGGTCCTTTCTGCAGAACTGGCAAAACCCCTTCCTTGTAGAGGAAGGTGCTGCTGTACCAGCAAATGTGATGTGTTCACTTAGCTCCAGCATTAACTTCACCAGTTGGTGAGATGTGTATCTCTGGGTTGTTTCCATATCCTCTGTTTTTAACTACTGCTGCCAATAATTACAGTTTCAGGTTATAAACAATGCAGTCATCTTGAGCTAATTTCCAGAAAAGAACAGCAAAGTTCTTCCTTTATTTCTTTAGTCTAAGGGCAGGCAAAGTTCACAAGAAATTAAAAGCCTGGTGAAATTTGCATTTTGCAGTTTTTAATCTAAGAACAAAATGTGAAAAGGAAATCAATAATTCAGATGGAAAGCTATTCACTACAAATAATGAACTTAAGTAAATCTGTTTCCAAATTAACTACTCTATTTCACTAATGGGAGGGAGATTACAAAGGTGGCAGGACTTAAATAATGGCAATGGGAATATATCATAAAATGGAAAACTTGCAATCATTTAGTTTGCTTTACTTTTTAAACCCCACAATTTCCTGATTGGAAATGACCCATTTCATTGCCTTTTCCTGAGTTTATCGTCTGTGTACACTCACCCTGAGCAACTAGGATTTAATAAACTCTGCACCTTCCTCTGCAGTGGAACTGCTGATACCTCTTTCACCTCTGTGGTCAAATGTCTATGAATTTTTAAAGGAAATTAGGGAGGTTGTCATAATAGCTCGGATTTTTGGACTAATTATGTTTCCAGGCCAATACATCACACTTCAAAGGAGATGAAGGGGCACAAAACCAAACTACAATGTGCAGTCACTGAAGTAACACAGCACAGCCCATAATACATGGAAATTCTTCCATGGTACTGTCAGGCAATCAATATCTGTCCTGAGAGTATGAAGTGTTGAAGCTTTGATCTTTACACAAAGAACTCCTTTGGCAGAACAGTTACAATTTTCTCACTGTAATTTGTCAAGGACATGGAAAAGGAAGAGCCTGCAAAGTAATATGTGTGGAGAGTTCCAGTTCAGCCCAGAAGAAATTTTTGCCTTTATGAAATAAATTAACTTCTTTGCAATTTGTAGTGATGTTCTGGTAATGGATAATTATCAGCCACAGGTAATTCTTGGCTGATGGTGCCTTTGTAGTGCTGCAAATGTTGATGTAAGTCAAAGAACCACAGGAAAAACCCAATAATTGTAATCTTTTTGTCTAGGTTGGTGTCTTGGATAGACAAAAAATACTGGCCCTGCTGAGACACTTCTATGACAGAAGGTCTGCGAGTCATAAGTGGGAACTCTGGAACCCCAGAGAATGTGAGCACATGGGATGTTTCAGTTGTGGTTAAAACACTGGGAGTCCACACAAGGCTGAATGGTTCAGATATGTTTTATAAGTGTTACCAGAAATGAACAGAGCCCAAAAAAGAGACCCAAATGACTGCTGTGACCTATACACCAGAATTTGCAAGCACATTTGGCAAACTGTGATGTAATGTTCAGAAATGCTTCAGCATCCAAAAGTTTTCCTTGCTACAAAATTCTGAAGTACTTTTTAGGAAATAGAATTAAAGAAAGATTATTTCTGAAATTATTATTAGAAGTTAATTTTGTGTTTGCACTAAAATACCTCCAGAAAGAAAAAGAAAAAACAGAGGGAATCATCTGCATGAAAGTAAAATATTTTAAAGATATTGGACATTAATTAATTGCTGAGATCAAATGCAAGGTGAATTACATCCCTCCTTCTTAGTGTAGAGAATGATGAAATATTTATTTCAAAGGAAAAGTGGTGTAGTACTTAGCCAGAAGAGTAGATCTCTGCAGGCAAAGACATTATTCTGAAGTTTTGTGTTTCTGAGATGTGTCTTTGCAGAAGATACTTTCTGGTAGTTTGTATTTACTTGGCATTACCTTTTTTTCTTTAAATTTTCTTATGCAATACTAGAGAAGATAAAACCAGTAGACACTATCAGATTACACATATTTTTTCTGTTTTAGGGCCAATAACTGATCTGCAAGATATTAATCTTATGGATTTCTGGGGAAGCCTTGGTGTTTGTGAGGAAGTTTGTGAGGAAGTCAGTGAAAGTTTGATCTGGTCTGAAACGGAAATTTCTGAGGGAGAGATTTTAGGATATGAACCTATAGATGATGATAGGCAAGAGACTGACAGAATGAGCACCAGTGTTACAGAAGAAGTTGTTGAAGAAATGGACATGAATGGAACTGAAACTGGAGGAATTTCCAAGGAGGAAAATGAAGTAGCAGAGCCAAGTGTTTCTGAAGTGAGGAAGGAAGGTGAGGATGCTGTGTCAGCAGTGGACAGCACTGGCCTTGAAGCTGCTGATTTGGATGGAGAGCATGGATCTGAAAAACCAGAGGAATCCATCCTGGGTAGTGAGCCTGAGACAGAAACAAAACCAGAAGAAGATTATACCTCAGACAGAGAACCTGGATCAGAAGGGCAAGTTAGTCAAGAGGACAGTGGAGTTACAGGGATATCACCTGAAGGTACAAGCACAGCCTCAGGAGAGGGAGCTGTGACAGACACGGATGCCACTGATTCCCAACAGGCTGTGAAAGAAACCTCTGCAAGCAATGAGAGCCAGTCTGACCAACAGACAAGCTCAGAGATAAGACTGCATGACCAGGGTAAAGTATTTTCTTTTTTCTGACAGACTTTAATGAGATTCTATGTATATGTTTAGATTGGTTTAACTACAGGGTGTTTTAAATCCATTTCAAAACCATGTGAGTGATTTCTGAGTAGAGAAGACCATAAGCTTTGCTATCTTCTCAGCATGGTGTTTTCTGCCAAGGTTTCAGAGCTTATTCCTCTCACAGGAGGCAGGTGAGTCACTTTGCTGGTGATCTGTATTCAAGGCCCTCAGCAGACACTTTAATTCAAGTAGGGACTTTGTGAAGCAGCAGCATTTTTATAATAAGGAGAAACTTTATGTTCTGTTTCACTCTGTAATATTACCATAGCAAGACAGGAACCTGAGCATATTAAATCTAGAAATTACTTAAATAACTTTTAGACTGTGACTGCCTATAGGGAGATGAGCTATGAGATCATCTAGCAGGAACCTTTTATTTTAATCTCTCACTGTGTTTCCAAAGGATGATCCTACTTCATTGTCTACAAAGGCCTTTGTTCTAGGAAGGCTGTGATCAGACAACTGTGTTTCAAAGAGGTATTTTCTTAAACATTCTAGAAGGGCCAACCTCCTTGCTAGCACTCTGTGAACACTCTTGTGTCTCACAGTTTAGAACACTGCAAGAACTGGGCCTGCATTGTGTGAACAATCCAGTGAGAGGTTCATCATGTAAAGCTGATGGTACAGCCCCCTGGGACCTACAGCTTTCTGTGGTAACTTCCAGTGCACAGCACTACCCTGTCCTTCAGTCAGTCCTTGGATGTGCCTCCTGTCTGTCTGGGACAGCAGTCCCTCGGTGTGGTCTTTGTCTCAGACGGCCCCCTGCTGAGTAACAGCAATTCCAGCTCACCTGTAGTCAGGGTTTGACCTGGCTGCAGGATGGCATCCATGCCAGACTGGATCTGCAGAGCTGCTATTAGAGCACTATAAGCAGATTAAGGCCTTTACTCAGCATGGAGTCAGTCTGTATTCAGCTGTAATTTCCCTGGATAGGAAGTGCAGGATTGAGGGCTGTGTTGATAGCTGCCACGTGGTTGGCTTTAGGGCAGCATTTGGCTTCCTGTGACACACTGTGCTTTCTGCCTTTCAGACGCAGGTTCCAGTGTGGCAGAGATTCAGAACCGTCAGGATTCTTTCAGCTTTGCTGCAAGCTGCCTCACCCTGCCACAGTTTGTACAGCTCATGGACAATTTTGTTGATGAAGACATTTCTCTGCCTACTGTGAAGAGGCTTACTGTATTTATCAAAAGAGAATACAAACAGACAGAAGAGGAAAAAATTAAACAACGAGAAAAAGTAAATATTGATAAGTTTTGCTGATCCCATGTCCAAACAAAAACCAAGCAAATGCCCACAAACACTTTGCAAAGTCAACTGTTAATCTGATGCTGGCAGAGCTCTCCACTTGCAGCCTTGCATCTCCTGTTCCTTCAGGAGACCTTTTACCCCTTTGTCTTCATATGGATGCTCCCTCCCTAGCCCTCAGCTCTGGAAGTGATGACAGACTCATCCTGTTAGAGGTTGTCTGTCTGTCCTAGAGTCGGACTCATTGAGACAACAGTTGATAGTTAATTGTGAAAGAGCCCAAAACATTCCATTCTGCTTATTCACCTTTATAATAGCCAAGAACCTGATCTCTGACCTACTGCACTGGCATGTACATAGGAGGTTGTGGATGTTTGGGGAGGATTTTAAAACAAGTGTGTTTGGGTTTGTTATGTGCATGGCTGGATGTGAATGTGCACAGGCTTATTTGGTTTTAAGTTACAAGGTACTCTTGCCATGTGTTGTAAAAAAATATTCTCCTTCCTCATGCCCAGCATCAGTGTGCCTCATATCACTTCAGGCCTGTTTTGTGGTGCATTTCTCTAGCTGTGTTTTCCCCAGACCTTCTTCTGGTTTCCCTCTGTGCTGCTGACCTAATTTGAATGAGATATTGGATCTGACGGCTCCATAGTCCTCACTGAACACAGCACACACGGCCAGGATTTTGGCCTTTGAGTGAATTCCACTCCAGCCAGTTATCCCTCTATGCTGGGTTTAGAGGACAAATGGTAACATGTGTTTGCTTGGAGCCACACACTTCAGGGCAGCACCAGCAAAATAACAGTGTACAGAAATATGAACTGTCACATCTCTGGATGTCAGTGACAAGGCTGTGGTTAGCTCTTGCTGGGGAGACATTTGTGTTCTGGGAAACTTGCACTTACCTGAGCTGACATCACCTTAAATCCAGCACAGGCTTAATTTGTTCACTGTGAAATAACTCTCTGCAGTGCTGGTCCTACTTGGTAAACTGAACTGTCACCTGTGTTTAGTGTTTCTAAGTTATCTCCCAGGTTTAATGATTCATCTCTAGGTCTGAGCCATGTATATATAGATTTGGCCTGGCCCATAGGAATGATGTGATTGGCACAACCACTGCAGAATTTTGAATTTTTACACTTCTGGAGTGTCCCCATTTGTGTAGTGTCCAGCATCAATGTCCAGGAGTTATCAAACACCAGCTGTTCCTCTGCTGCAGGTTCGCCGCATGTCTCACGTGGCGCAAAGGAAACATCTTTTGGAGGCACTGTTTGAAAAGTGGGACAGCAAAGCATGTGGGTCTCTGGACCTGGAAGAGATGATTGCTGTTCTGAGCACATTCAAGGGACATGAGGGAAAAGAGGCCTTGATGAAGGGTAAGGAAAAATCTCTGCTGTGTGAGAACAACACAGGAGGCTTCAACCATTCAGTGGCAGGGCTAATGAGGCTGTTGCAAGCACCAGTTTGGTTTTGCAAGCAATCATAAGCATACACAGTATGAGGTGTAAAATGGGAAGTAACAGTTACCCAGACCTATTTGTTAATGCATTGCTCCATCCTCTCCTCCTGTGTAAGAATCCCAGGCAGAGAAGGAGCTCAATGGTTTAATGGCACTGGGATGAGTTGAAAAATTATTTCAGCTGTAACATGCAATGTATACATGTGATATGGCAGTGAAAAAGCACACATAAAGCCTGAGGACATGTTTGCACTTTTAGTCCGGTCCATCTGTGTTATCCAGCTATTTTTAATAGATACATTTTGCTGTGCTTCCAGCAGGAATGTACCTCACAGGAGTGAGCAGCTTTCCTTATAGATCTCAAATAGCCTGTAGTTATTCACACTGTCACACAGCTCTTATGAATTACAGAGCAGCCTTGAATATCACTTCTCTGTTGGTTATTTCACTGCATAAACTTAGCACATTTGGTCCTTGATAGAAAAGGCTTCAGTCCAGCAGAAGTGCTACAGGTTCACCTGAACCTGTCTGGCAGCCTTGTGCATATTAACATGTGGGCAATAAGGTGCTCTGAAACACAGTATTAGCAATTAAGAACATGACTGCATGTGTGCTTGGGTGGACAGGTCTGTTTTTTTCATCTCCATGCTCATCTTCATGTTGCTCGTTCTGCTGCAAATCACTAAAAATGGCTCACTTTGGCAACCACCAAAAATCTCTTTATCCTTTAGCTCACTGAAGGCAGCTGGTGGGGTGGGGAGCACACCAGCATGTCACTGTTAATAATATCCAGGCTGTCCAGCCAGGAGAAACTGGCAGTTCACTGCTCTCTTGCATTCAAAGCATGCCAGAACGTACCATGGAAATATGGAAGGACACAGTCCCTTCCATGAAGGGCTCATAAACTAAAGGACAAATAAATAGAAAAGGAGAATAGCAAAATCAATACCACCTAGCAGCAGCATGAATTATTTCTAGCAGCCTCAACCTAATCTCTCAAGGGTGTGAGACAAGCAGGTTTGGGGGAAGGGTTCACAGATATTGCACTTCTCCTGGATGGAAACACAGAGTAAAAAGTGAGTAGAATTATTTGATTATCCCTGCAAGTGAAAAGTGTAACATTAGATATAAAGGGGAAAATAATTCATTATGCTGTGGCTCAGTAGTGAAGGAAGTGATCATAGCACATTCAACTTCATGTCTATTTTTTTTTCTGTATCTCTTTCTTCAAAGTGAGGAGAAAGTGGAGGTAAAAATCCAAATATTTTATATGATCAAAAAATTCTCCATCCTAGTTCTGTCAGAAAATCAGAAATTAAATTAAAATACTGAATGTTCCTTAGATGATGGGCTGGATAAGACAGCATTAAGCATCATGGCCCCACTGTAATTGAGGCCAAGTTAGTACTTGCTGCTTCTTCAGCTAAAATCTGTGATAATGATGATAAAATGGTTTGGATTGGAAGGCACCTGTAAAGATCATCTATTCCAACACCCTGCCATGAGCAGGGACATCTTCGGGTCCAACAGGATTTGAAAACAGGATGCAGAAAGAATGATGGAAGCATCAGTCACAGAGACGGCATGAACCCGGGGCTCCCGGAGCCAGGCAGCGCCTGCACGTTGCTCAGGCTGTGCAAGAGCACCCCCGTGAGCCCAGAGCCGGGGCTGGGCAGAGCCTGCCCGCGCTGGGACAGCTCTGACAGACCCGCTGCGGAGTTAAGCAGCACCAGGAGAGAAACCAGGGCTGTGCGGGATTCTTTGTCATGGGAGGGAAGCAGGCATCTAGAGAAAAGGATGCATCCAGTCTGGAAACTGGAGATTACCGGGCAGTGTGCCCACTTCCATGTAGGAGACAGCTAAAAGAAGCCTAGAAGGATAGGCTGCATGGACTCCACCCAAAGCCTGTTTAGGTCTTGTTTGTTTCCTATTTTGCAAAACTGATCAATCAACTAAATTTTCCCTCTTATTTTCTTTTTTTCTTCTACTAGCAAAGGAAGAGCTTTTCTCCCGATACCCACAGCTCAGTAAAGTGGGGAAGATAACCCCAAAGGCATTCCAGATTTTCCTTGAATTAATTGCTTCCAAGTTTACTGGCAATGAGGATGAAACTATGGATAACTTGGTGAGTTTCCTGACCACAAGTGTGGAACAAAGTCACATCAAGAGCTTGCAAAGCTCAGCCAGGAGGAAATGGCTGCAGGATATCCAGAAAGCGGCTGAGACCAGTGGAACAAACATGGAACCAGTGTACAAAGCAGTGATCAAGGCCCTGTACCAGGTAGGCATCCTTGCTCTCCCAGTACTGAAGGAATCTCAGGGATAATTTTGTCTCACTTATGGAAGACCTGATTCAAGGCAGATCTGGAAATCCATAGTTGTAGTTTTGGAGCTTCTGAAATGAAACACACCAGAGTCAGTTTGGGAAAAGATGGTTAATTTGTAGTAGAAATAGTTTCATTTTTAGTTTATAGCTGCAACTTTAGCTGTTTTTCTCAACAAAAAAGCCCTCTTCAAAGCCAAACTTCTCTCAGTGTAGCTGAAGTGTTCTTGCAGTATTGTCTAGGTTTGTAAATGTGGCAACTCTGGTACTTGTTTGTTTTTTTCTTAAAGAAATCTCCTATTGGAGAAGAAATCCATAGGACTTTTTCTTAGGCACAGATTATAGTTAGGGATTATTTTTCTATTTACTCCTTTCATTAGCAACAGGGAAAAGGAAATCAGTTTCCCTTGCCAATCAAAATACCGAGTGTTTGTGCTTGTCACAGAGACACAGCCACGTCATGGGGTTGGTGACACACAAACTTCGGTGACCCAGAGCAGCATCTCAGCAAAAATTAAACAATTGCTAAGTGCATTAATTAAGTGCCAGTGGCTAATATACAGACTGTAATGGGGAATATTTGGTTGCTAGGACATGGAAGCCCACGGGAATAACAAGACAATCAGTGCATACATTGCCCTTTTGGAAGAGAACCAGCTCTCCCCAGAGCAGGGACAGGTTCTCCTGCGCTACGTGGCCTGTACCACAGACAATGCTCCCTACATCCTCAACCGAGTACTGCACAGAGACATGAAAGGAATCAGGTAAGAGAAGCTGCAAATACCTGTTCCTTTTCCTCTAAACTGCTTGGAATGTATGGGGCAGTGTTTGGGATACTCTGAGGTTTGGGAAACTGAGGCTGATAGTGTACTCCAGAGAGGAAATCTCCCAAGAGTCTGGTGTAGAATGATCCAATATCCTATATGTATTCCACATGTTCTGCTTAGAACTGCTCTGTTTGGGATTTCACTCCTTTCCTTGGGGAGATTAGCTCACAGTCTAATAAATCTCATCCTTTAGCAAATGTCTGTAGCATTGGGCCTACATTTTCTTCTTTAAAAATTAATTCCCTTATGCCAGTTTATATCCACAGGATATTTTTGAGAACAATGCCTTTCCTTCCCTAGTGTTTATGCTATAAACAGCTTTCATGCTTCTTCACTTGTCATTTCCAAAAGCCAGACATATTTGTCTCTTTAAACATTGCTGCCTCTAACCTATTAAATGTAACTGCTGCTTGCTTCTGTATTCCTTTTCATTCCATTCATTAGCTGATGTTTTTAAAATGTCCTAAGGATGAAAAGTGCCTCTTTATTACCACTGCCTTTGGGATGCAAGTGGTAAATGTGGTATTGCTGAGTGTGGTCAGAGTATGGAGCTCACACCTTCCTTCTCTGATGCCAGAAAACAGGGAGCGATCAAAGCTGCAGTATTTACTGTTTCACTAAAGGTTTTCTACTCCTCCTGACAAACCTCGTCATAAATTTATATTTCAGCTTTGCAGCCATTGACCAGGGAAAGCCAATCTATGTTCCAAGAGTTCAGCACCACGGAAACATTCACTTCTGGAGCTCTGACAACCATGAGGAGGAGAAGAAAGGTTCACTCCTGGTGCTGCCCCTGCATGATGCTCATTGGAGAGTTTTTGGTGTTCTAGGACTTGACACTCTTCGGGACCAGAGTCATACATCCATCTTTCTGACCCATGAGATCACTTTCTGTGAGGTGGGCACCATCAGAAAGCAGTTTGTTACTCCAGCCTGCAAAAAAACTTGTAAATTTTACATGTTTGTTCTGAGTAAATGTAAGATATACAAGTAAAAAGATATCTGTGGGTCCCCTTCTGCAGTATATGGTGAAAGTGGTGTAAGGAGACCACCTTATCAGTATCCTCCTGATTAGCATCTTATCTGAAATTTATTATGAGGTATCACTTCATCAGTAATTTATTTAATCTTCTCCTGACTAGGATGTTAATTGACCTTTTCTGCAAATCCAAAGATAGCAGCTTTTATTTCCTGAAGCTCTCAATCTCATATTTGTGTTCATTTCTATAAAATGACACAAAACCTTACTTCTTACGTGGTGGAATAATTAAAAGTGACAGCTCTCCGGATTTCTTTGGGATGCTCTTTGGGATCAGCCTCACTGTGGATGCATCATCTGGGCAGCAGGGAGCGCAGCAAGCCAACCTTACCAATCCATTTGGCTATTTCCACTAAAAATCAGCTCTGTCTGGTTAAGGACTTGGCTGTGACTGGGTACTGAGTACTTCAGGGCATCATTTGATAAGGGACATTTCACAGTCACTTTTCCGCTTTACAAATTCTGATTAAAGCAATTTGTTACAACATGAACATTTTCCCAGCTTTTTTCTCCAAAATTGTGTGAAATTGTCTGGCTCACTTGGAGGATTCTGCTTTCACAGGGAGTTTGCCATGCATTCAGCAAAGCCTACCACCACATCTGCATGCGGGAAAATGTCCTACAAGTGGCTGTCACTGCTCTGGACTGGTTGTATCCCAGGACACCCAGCATCCACGCTGTCACAATCTATCTGGTGGAACCTGGCACAGACAAGGTACTGCAGAGAAAAGCTCTGGAATCATCAGGGGCTCAAAGGCTGCTTTAGAGAGGATATGCCATCTCCAGCTGCCTGTGTTTTACCAGTGGTTTTATCATTAAAGCTGAAACCTGCACAAGATTCTTGTGCCTGCTCATGCAACAAAAGGGCTACAAAGGTAGAGATGGAAGATTCCCTCTGTAATGGAGATCCCTCTTCATTCTTTTCATCCTTCCATGTAAAAGAATTCAAAAGCACTACTAGTAGAACCCTTTCTCCATATGAAAAGGGTGTATTCTCCTACTTCAGCGCTCACTGCTGCATAGCAACCAATAGAGCAGAACCCCACACCCATCCATCCCTTCATCCATCCATCCATAGCTTTGCTGTCTGGGACTTCCACTAGGGAAAATGCTTCTCTCTGGAGATCCTCTGCATGTCAAAATTATGGTATTTTATAGGGACAAGAGAATGTTCCAGCTAATATATTAGCTCTTTCTTCTGAACTTATGTCAGCAGCCAAGATATAAATACAGCTCAGGAAGTGACTGGTTCCCAATTAGCCAGCTTGTAAAGGCAGCCCCACTCCATGCAGGTCATATTCCAGTTGTTCAGCAGGCACTCAGGCCCTGGGAAGCTTGTCACTTCATGTACCAGTGAGTTAAGAAGACAAAAAGTATATGCAATATTTAGGACTGATCCCATGTCATCCCAAAGTCTGTATGACATCTGCTGCAGTCATAATTCAGCTGCTTCCTCTGATAAGCATGGTTTATGTTGGCAGTGTTCTGTTGTCATTCCAGGCTCAGCACTGTTCCCTTGTTAGCTGCCTGATAGCCAGGTCACTCGGTCCCCTCTGTGCTTTTCATGTGTCAAGACACACTGACACAAACATGACATGAGAAAGGACTCAAGAGGATGGGAAAAAGAATGGAAACCTCTAGGCCTGTGGGTGTTCCTCAGTGTAGAGCCTGGGGTGGATTAAATAGTCTGGCTGAGGGAGATCCAGGGCACATTCTTCACCCATCTCTGAGAATAAAACTTAGCAGTGTTGGGAGATGTCTTTAAACAATCCCATTGCTCTTGAATGTACATGGGAGTTTCCTATAAGAAACCATTTCCTCCCTCTCCAAGCTTCAAAATGTCTGTTTCATTCTTGCATGCAGCTAAACCTTTCTTTTCTCTCTGGCAGAACTATGCTTTGTGCAAGATGATCACTACAGATAACACAGGACAAAAGGAAATCCACAGGTCTCCTGTTGTTCTCCTCAGAGAGGAAAACCTCCTCAGGTAGGCTCCAGCACCTGCAATGGGACTGCTCCCCTCTGCTCCTTGACTCAGCCTGCACCAGGCTGACCCACATTACCTGAAGCCCCTGGCAGAGCAGCCCTGGGAGTGTCTGGCTTCAGCTCTCTCACTATCAAGGCTTCTGGTGTGTATGCACAGGGCACTGAACTGTGAAGGGCTGAGGAGTATTTTCTCTTTGACTGTAGGCTGCAAAAACTTCTGACTTAATGCTTACCAGCTGAGCTGCCAAGGTTTGCAGGACTGCAGCCTACACTGAATGATTTTGCTCTTTAGAATAATCTGTATTTTTTCCTGGCCATATTAGTCTCATTTCCTTCAATTCTCTGTTTCCTTCCACTGCCAAGATCCTTAGACTTGTCCTTTAAGGATATCATCCTTGTTGTCAAAGTTGCTTGAGCAGCCATTTGCAGTCCCAGCAGCTGTTTTTACTTTTTATAAAACTGTCTAGAACAAATGTCAATGCAGTTAGAAACAGCAAACTGCTTTTACAGCAAGATTTGTTAAATTCTCATGATTTTCAGCAATCACCTTGACTAAGAAATATCGTGTTCCCAGAGCTATTTTTTCCTTTGTGTACATGCTTTGAATGCTACTTAGAGCTGTGCAAATTTCAGTTCAAGGAAACAAACTATGATTTAGTAATGTAATACCTTTATTTTAACAACAAGAGATGAATGGCATCTTAAATACGCTAAGTAAATCACCAAAACAAACCAGGATTGTAAACCCTAGCACATTTCATTTCAGAGATTACCTGTTCAAGTGCACAGACAGTTCAGAGGTCACTCTCACTTCTATCTATGGAGAACACCACATTGCAGTACCTCTCCATGACCTATCAAGACAAACTCTCGGCATATTTGATATCAGCATCGGCCAGCACAAGAAATTACCACCTCAGGAACAGAAAGACCTGCAGAAAATGCTAAAGATGGCCCAAGCTGCCTGCTCAGAGATCCTGCAGAGGTCTCTAGAGGAAAGAGAACCAACACAAGTGCTGGGTATTGTGCATACAGATGTGAGATAGTTTTTTGGGGTGAAATTAGGAATCTCAGTAAAACTATATTAAAAAGTATGCTTCCTACAAGTATGGAAAGACAAATACAAATCCTTGGTATATATAAACTACTCCTGAGCAAGCCTCAGAGCTTAGCAGAGTGGAGTTAAACAGAATGGGCAGATTTTAACTCTGGCTCACAGGGTACTTGGTGCTGAAATCAAAGGTGTGAAGCAGACACCTTGTTGCCCTCAGGAATCTAGCACATAGACTGTCAGTCAGTAATGTAAGTCCTCAGTAGCAGATGTTTCTGAGCAGCTTCTTGAGAGGTTTGTTTTTGATTGCAGAGGCAGAACGTGTGACAAATGTGAGGCATGCAGGGATTCTGTTCCACCGGTTCATGCTGCAGGAGCTGCGTGAATGTGTCCTGAAACTCGGTGCTGAGAGCTTTGCTGGAATAAAGATCTGTGCAGAACCCCCAGCTCTGGTACACGAGGTAGTTAAAGCTGTGCTGCTGCTTTTGCATCCTGACTGGAATGGCTCAGAGGAGATTGAGAGCTGGAGTCAATGTAAACTGGTGAGAATTCAAATTCTTTAGAGTTTGTTTTCTATTCTTCCTCCTCCAAGAAGACGCAGTGGAATTTCCCAAGGGGGAAATGGCAGTGAAATAATTAATTGCTTATAGATTTCCTATATGTTTCTCACGTATCTTTTATTCTGTAAGCTTTTCACAAACACCGTTAACTTTTTGTTCTCTGCATTGCAGAAACTTGATGACAATTTGATTCAGGAGATTTATTGCTTTGATCCAACTGCTTCATCTGTGCAAGTTCAAGCAGAGCTGCTGCTGGACCTCATCACTGGTAAATATCATAAACTCATTGGGAGGTTACCAGGCACGGTTCAACAATGAAACTGTGTCAATGGCAATGTTCAGCTGAATGCTTTTAAGGGCCTTACTTCAGAAATTAACTTTGATTTCACAACAGATTAAACAACAGGTAACGGGTCCTCAATATCAGCAGTCTTTTTTGGTCAATAGAAATCAACCTGTTAAATTTAGATTCACAATTCACTGCCTTCAGGAAAGGGGAGCAGATCAGCTTTGAAACCTTACAGAACAAGTGATCTCATTGTAAACGTCCTGATAAGCTTGAAGAATGAGGGTTCTTTTGGCAAGTAGTATGTAAAGACATATGAAGAATTATGCTTCTTTTGGCAAGCAAGTCTGCTTCAGACCTCTGTGCCCTGCCCTGGGGACTGACCCATCTCCAAACAGGAACACACAGTGTGAGTCCTCCTCTTCATAAACACCATCTGCCAAGTGCTCAGTGTACTCACGGGCCATAGACAGGAGCTCTTTGTCAGTCTGTCTTTTTCTGCTTTAATGAACGTGAGCTTTTTTTGGTGCCAGAGCAGTCAAGAGGCTGTTATTATTATTTGCAATATCTCTGTAAGAGAAATTACTTGTTCTCGTTGAGATCTCTCTTTTTGTGATCTAATACCAGTCTGAGAGGCCTGTTAAAAGCCAAATGTGGACAAGAGTTATTGCTTTAGCTGGGGATATTTATCAACATTACCCTGCCCACTGATAAAGAGTAAACACTTGAGGCAGTGATAGTTCCTTTTCATGTGTTCTCCTCATATATATTAAACTAATTCACTGGAAAGAACAAAACAGGCCTAGAGAAAGAACAAAACAGTTTTCTGACAGTTAGGGATGCTGATGTAATTAGATTAAAGAATGTAGCTTTGGAAACTGCAGATGTGCTGGGAGAGGTTGGCTTCCCAGGATGGAACCTATTCTGAGAGAGCAGTGTCAGACCAGGGGTGTGCATGCAGGTATAACTCACAGTTATGGGAATTCCTTTAAAATGAACATCAGGTAATGTTCATATATCTCAAATATACGTGCTGGTTTAGCATTAAAATATAGCAGTCCATTCACCACAAAATAAGATAAATTATAGTGGAAAGTCAGCACTTGACAGGTCACTGTCACAATATAGCTGTGTGCTTTTCAAAGCATCACCATTCCTGGAATTTCTGGATTCAGGGTAAACTCTGCTGAGGGGATGATTTTCTGTTCTTGTGGCAACACTGCTTGTGGTTTTGACTTTCCCTGTTGGATTTCCAGCTATTTTTTTTGTTCCAGGTGTCCCTCAAGCAGCAGAGTGGCAGCAGGACTCTGCTCCAGCCCAATACCTGTACCAGTGGCTTCACACCTGCCTGGCACTCGTGGAGATCACAAAGACCCAACACACTGAACAAAACCATCCTTAGCCCCTTTTGGCATCTACCATGCCTCCAATTAAATCTCTTAATTTCTCATCTAACCCTTGTGATTCTGGTGTTTCACATCTTTTATTAAATTAACTGTTGATTTTCTATTTTTTATGCATAGGCACTAGTATTTGTTGTTAATATGGCTTAAATCTGTTAGGGATTATTAGTTAAGATGATACGGAGTCTGTTAAGGATTACCAAGAAAAAGCAATAGAAACATTAAAGGGAAGAATTTTGCCAGCATAGCTACCAAATTTTAAAGGCTTAATAAAAGTTTTAGTTTTTAAAATTAATTCTGATGAGAAAATGAGAGGAAGGGACATCTTTATGGCTCCGAAGTTACAAGGCTCATAAATGACACAGCATTAATTTTCAAGGTTCAGTCTCCTTAAAGGACCTTTTTGGAATAATTTTAAATAAAGATGGTTAATCAGCATTTTGTAATGTTCTTCTGAACGCATCGCAGAAAAGCCTAACACTATTAATAAAACACAAAAAGCTTTCTTATTGGGATAAAGCTTGAGATTACAGCAACTGCACTGTCTACAGTGAGATTTAATCTTTCCAATAACGTCCCTTTTGGCAGAATCACTTTTTTAATAACATTTTGGGAAATTAAACTCCTCTTTCAGTCTTTAGCAGGAAACAAGCGACAGGTCGGTGATGGGGGGAGGAACCAGTGTGGCTCAGCCTCGGCCCCAGGAGCGTCTCGGGGGCTTTTCCCCCTCAGGGCTTCTCCCTCCTCGGGGACCTTTCCCGCCGCTGCCCTGAGGCGCCCCCGACTCCCCACGCTGCTGCCCTCAGGGAGCGCCCGCTATCTCCCTTCCCTGATCAGCACTTTCGCCCCTCGACAACGAGCTGTTAAAAAAAATCCCCCGCCGCCTCCAGCTCCCTCTGCCCGCTCTCCGCTTCCCTCCCGGAGCGGGACCGCGGCACAGTGCCGTGAGGGTCTCCGGGGCGAGCGGGGAAAGTGCGGGGGGAGGACTCGGCCGCGAGGAATCTGCGGCCGCGAAACGGCAGCGGCTGCACGGGGGAGGCGGCCCGACAAGATGGCGGCGCTGGGCAAGCAGTGAGTGCCGGCAGGGCCGGGGCGGGCGGGCCCCGCTGGGCCGGGCCGGGGGCAGCGCTCGGGGGGATTTGGGGCCCGCGCTGAGGGCAGGGGCGAGCGCTGGAAAACTCGTGCTCAGGGACTCGCTTGTCCCAGGTGTCCGCCGCGCGGCCTCGCTGTGTTGGCCTGACTTTAAAACTGTGTGTATTAAAAACAAGCAGAACTTGAGCAGCGGGCAGGCGCTTGAGGGTGCGGGGGTGTTGCCTGGGGGTGTTTTTCACTCTTACGGAGGAGAATCTCCTCAATGTTCCCTCACACCTCCCACTCTCGGGCACAGCCGGGGCTGCTGCTCGGTCTCCGCGGCCGGGTCAGACGGAGCTGAGGGCTGGCTCAGGGCTCAGGGCAGCAGACAGCGCTCACAGGAATTGTGTGGTATTCCAGAATGTTGGAGTGTACCCATGTGTGGTACCCCAGAATGATGGGGTGTACCCATGTGTGGTACCCCAGAATAGGGGAGTGTTCGAGTCAATTCAGCCATACACCCTGTGGCGAGCGATGGACTCAGTGATGGACTCAAGGAAAGGCAGCTGGGCGAGAAATCCCCGATTTAGAGGTTGCTCAGCACCCAAAGGAAGTGGGTTTAGCACAGAGATGGACTTTGTCAGCAGAAGAGTTGTTTCTGTGTGGTTAATTAAACGCAGCGCGACATAATCTGACTGTAAATCTTGTTCTTTGCCATAGCACCTGTGGTTACATTGCCAGCAAAGCTTGAAATTACAGCACTGCAAACATAGGCATGGAAAGTGCTTCGTATAGACTAAAAACTAAATCCTTTCTGATTAAACAGTTGGTATGTTAAAAAAATTTCTTACTTCTCTGAGAGAGAAAACAAAAATTCCTTGGAGAACTCTGGACAAGAGGGATTTGTGTCCTAATTTAGGACAATCATTACATCCAGAAACTTTGCATGGGAAGCTGGCTGGTGTGCTCTGCTGCAAAGGCTACTCACATATAACTTCAATACATTATGTTGATGCTGACCTTTTACTTCTCAAATGGTAAATGGCAGATCTTTAGTTTGGAATGTGCTATGTTGTAAGTGATGCTAAAGGTAACTTTTTTTTTCCTCTAGATATGGGCTTATTATGCCCAAAAAGTTGCCACAGAAAAATCTTGTTTCAAAGAAGCTCTCGGTGTTTGCAGATGAGTCAGATGAAGAGGTCAGTTCAACAATTTTCTTCTAAAATTTGCCCTGTATTCTGCAAATTTATTTGTGTCCAGCCCTTAATGGCTGCATCAGGTTTTGGCAATCATTAGGATATGTGTCATCATTTTGGATTTGAGTGTGAAATATGATCTGTATTTTCTTTAGTACACATTACATGGCAGTGATGATTTTTTGTTACTTTCTGTCAACTCTTCCAGAAATTCAGTGCTGTTTGCCAGAGTTAACTGTAGCTTGTAAAGAGATTTGTGGGCTGTCACTGGTGAATGCCTGCAAATGGAAAGACCAGTATTAATCAACAGGTCTCACTCAAATACTAAGTGTGGTAGTTACGTGTGTTTTATCCTTTAGCTCATTCCACCCAAATTTGATGTAATTGATTTTATGATGTTCATACTGGGAACAAAAGTAAAGCTGTACAACCCAAAAGTTCTACAGCAAGAGAAGATGTATGATATTGTGTGAGAGTGTTCTTTTCTATAATCTTTAATTTTTAATTTCTTTTAAAGTATGAGATTCCAAATACTCTGTCTCTACCTGCCCCAGCAGAGGGCACTGTGTGCTGTGTAAATCACACCTGGATGTGCTGCTGGAAGCAGGGGAAGTGCCCAGGAACAGGCTGGGATATGGGCAGGGCTGGGGTCCTAACAGAACCCTGTGCTACAAACATCTTCTTTCCTCCCTAGAGCTTCACTCCATGCTTGCTCTTCTGTGTGATCAAGAAAAACAATGCTTAATAAAGCATCAAATAATTTTGGTCAATTTCTGACTCACCAAAATATTTACTTTTAAAATCCGTTTTTATTTTCATGAACTAGCAGTTGTTAATTTTATGTCACAGAACGCCTGAATTTAGCAATTCCCAACCTGTGTGTACCTGGTTCCATTAGAAAATCTGGAATGTTGCTGTTGAAGGTGTCTGAGCTCCTGTTTTACAGGGCAGGAAAGGGCTGAGGACCTTTCTAGTGATGCCCACTCAACCCTCAACATGAAGCTGCCTCAGTGCAGCTTACAGGACACAATTGTGTTTTAAATCCCATCTCTTCCCTCACTTAGCTGTGATCCTCAGAGGTGCATCCCTCCCCTGTGGCTGTAAAGAGAGGTTTTCCTTTAGGTACAGCTGCTGGAGGTGGTAATGGAGCACTTCCCCTCTTAGATGGGATTTGGTGTCTTTCTCTGCATTAAGGATCTGACCCCACATTTTCCAGATCCCAGGAATAGACTTCATTTAATCTGTCGTCATTAAATGTTGTGTGGTAGGTTTGGGAACCTCCCTAGGGGTTGTCTTGTATTTTTTCACTTCTTCATTTTCTCTTAATATCTAAACATTGAAACAAAAGAATGAATGTTAGTAATTCTAGTAAAAATAATATATGATGCTGTCTGCCAGCTTTTAGCTTAACCTCTCAAGTATCCTCCCTTTCAGAAAAGCTAACAGATTCCCTGTCAAAGTCTGTTATAAAAGCTCTTAAAAGTTGTTGTGCTCATCAGAATGGTACATACCCAGCAAAAAGTAATAATCTCATAACTGCCTTTATCAAAGAAGATTGGTTTTTTTAACAAATCAGAATTACTTTATTAGTTCAGTAATGATTTCAGAGCTTTTCAAGATAAGGAGCAGCATTTGGGAGGGGTTTCATTTCCTGCCTGCTACCTTATCAGTCGGAACTACATCTCAAATGTCTGGAGATTATGTATTTTTAACTGAACTCTAATAAAGTTTGTGCTGGGAAATCTGCAGACCTGACTTGTCTGTGATTATATATTAGATACCAAACTTCTGCTCCCTTATTTTTAACATTACTGTGCATTTTTCACTCAGATTTTGCCTCTACTCATGCTGAAGGAATTTGGATTTTTATTTCTTGTGGTTAAGTACATTAATGGCTGTTAGTTGCTGAAGATGGTCTTTCTGTTAGTTCATAAGAAACAGAGCATCTGGGATGGAAATTTTCTGGAAATACAGTGTTGACTGGGAAAAGGTGGCTTGTCAGTCTGTGTGATGTTCATTGTTCCTTTTTACCTTTGGAGTTTAGTTGAAATTATCTCTGTGATACAGCAGATAAAGTTTCTGGTTTGTGGTTGCACCAGAATTATCCAGTGTATGTTCCTGTACTGTACCAGTCTTTCAAAACTGATTTGTTAATACAGGATAAAAAAATAACTGCAAATAGACCTCAGTAGGTGCTAAACTCAGGAAGGAAATTGTGGAGCCAGTGTGAACAGTTCTGTGAATGTATCAGCTGGATTTGATGGGTTCTTAGTGACCACCTACAAGATAAATGGAGTGTTTAAGCAGGCAGAAGCTGAAAATAAGCAGAAAACTCTATCTTGTAGACTCAGATCTTTAGTTTTGCTTATGGATGCTTCCATTCCCTTTGCAATTTTTCAAAGGAAAATTCTGACTAAAAGGATTTGCTGAGTAATTTATGCTGGTGCTAACCAGAGTTTTTGCAACAGTTTGCATGCCAGGTAAGACTGGGTAAAGGGGCTCCTAGAAAAGAGTTTTCTGAGGAGGAGGAAGTGGAAAAGAATCAAGATGATGTGTGTAAAATCAAGAATAATTCAGAGAAGTAAGGTGATGTTGCCATTTCTCATAATATGAACAGTGGGTTGTGTTATGGAATCACCAAGTAACTGGTTTAATCTAAACAAAAGGAAGTTGTGTAGTTAAGGTGTGGAACTCCTTGCCACAGGATACTGTGGCATGGCCAGAAATAGAAATGGAGTCAGAAATGGATTAGTCAAATTAAGGGATGCTCTTGGTGTCAAACAATGGTTCAGGTGGATCAAGGACTTCAGTTCAGGAAGTCCTTGATCTGGTTTCTGGAAACTAGGATGGAGTGCTGAGAAAAGCTATATCTGAGTACCTGACTTGTTTTTCATGTTCATTCTCTTGATCTTCTGCTAGTAGCCATGGCTCATATTGTGTGTGAATTGAGAGGAATCTGTTGCCTGATGTGATTTTTGTTTTTTAACTCCATGAAGACTGGAGTCTCATGTGCAGGTTGTACTTGCATTGTACAGTTCTCTGTGAGGGCAGGCCATAAGGATTCACTCCTAAATCCATGTACATGAGGGTGTAAGTGGCTCATTTTAGAGTGAGAAGGAGCTAAGAAATGGAGAGAACCATGAGAAATCTTAGCAGATTTGTGTAATTCATTGTTTGATTTTTTTAATAACTTTCAGTTGTGTACAAGCCGTCTCCCATGGGCTGGTAGCAGTGGTGGACTGGAGAGCCTCATTTCTCAGAGTTCCTTGATTTGCATGGATTCTATGTCCTTTCACAGGATAGGGTTAAAACGTTTTCTTTTCACAAAATATTGAACTATAAGCTTTGTGCTTCAGAAGAATAGCTTGACTTGAGGGAGGGAAAAAGTGTGAGACAGATTGCTGAGCTTATAGGGCCTTTAATAAATGGGCAGTTGATAAGTAAAACAATACAAAAGGACGGGAAGTTCTCATCTGTCAGAGCTCAGAGCACAACAGGAAATTGTCCACCATAAACCATTGGGGAAGGTGTTTGTTTTCTGTAAACTTACTGCCAGTCTGGAGAAATGGCAGATGGACTTCTTTACCATCATATGTCCAATAATGAGGATTATGTATTATGTTAGTGTTTACCTTATCTTTGTAGATCAGTGCATTTATTACATGTAGGCAGACACGGAAAACATTCTAAGCAGGGTTTCAAATATTTTGGTGGAATAGAGCTTGTTCTGTAAATGTAACTGCAGAATCTGTTTTGTTTTTCACTGAGCCCCTGCTTTCTGGAGTAGTGCAGGGGAGATTCTTCACTGCTGAGGAAACTTTTTGTTAAACCAGTGTAAGAGCTTCCCACAGAGGAAACCTTCAGGGTGACCCTCAGTGTGTCAAACAAAGGACCATCTTCTTTCTCAAGAACCAGGAGGAAATGGAGGTTTTCTGTGTAATGCTGATGTGTGTTCTGTGCTAATTTAAAATGACTGTTTATGGTTCATACTGACTCATTTATAGCCTTTACCAAAGAAGGTGTATGTTATAAAATTAACTACAGCATTGTAAATTATTTCTGAACATTAGTTCTTCAGAACTTCAGAGTTCTTCAGTGTTGAAAGTAAAGGTAAACATGAGATGAATGAAGCCAGGATTCTTGTAGGTTTTAAACTAAATAATCCACTATCTACTTCCCCCAGTCAACCAACCAACCAACCAACCAACCAACCAACCAACCAACCAACCAACCAACCAGCTACATAAATAAATAAGGGACTGTATGCAATTCTAGTCCAAATAATCAGCAACCACAAATTACAGAAATTCTTTGCCTTTTTTAAATGTGACACAAAGCATGTATTAGTCAAAGTTGCAAAACTTGGGAAGTTGCCAAAATGCAAAAGGATTTTTCCTTCCTATTTCTGCTTTTTAAGATTAAGAGGTATTTAATTACATAAACAAGGATACAAGTCCTGCCATTATACTGGATCTGTTTAATAAACATTATCTATTATCTATTGGTTGAGAAAAGATAGATATGTAGTTTAGGTCAAAACTAATTAAAAGAAAAAAGTAAATAAAATGCAAAGCATTTTTGTAAAAGACAGTATGATTAGAGAACATTTTCAATAGGGATCTGTTTCTTCTTAGGAAAGATTAGTATGGCTATTTTGTAGCATGCTTGAGAAATTAAACAGTAACATTTGAAGTACATGCTGTTTAGCTGTGTTCTTACTTCTGAAACTACACAACTAATGATACAAATGAGACTTGAAATAAATACCAAATCCTTGCAGAATTTTGTATTTAACTATGAATACAGTTTTTCTTTTTTCGTGTGATTGTCAGTATCTGTGCTTGTTACTGCTACATCTCTGATGGATGTGCAGGAAGAATCCAGTATTTTCTGTATCACACCTGTCTATAACTGGACTATTATATAGCTGTTTGTTAGAATGGTAGAAAGAGAATCTGTGACAATGTAATTAATTTTGTTTCTGTAATGCATCCTTCCTACAGCCAACTGTTGGGGAAAGTCTTCAGAAAGAGGCATTGAAAAAGCAAGCAATGAAACAGGTAAGGGATTATTTTTAATTTACTCTCAATGTTCTGATGGGTGAGTTTATACTATAGATCTGTTTAAATTATAGGAATCATATATTTGAAAATAGTAAAGATTTCATTATTATTATTTTGACATCTTTTCTTCTCCTCCTCCCTGTTTTTGTTTTAGACTAAACTGGAGATTCAGAAGGCTTTAGAAGAAGATGCTACAGTATATGAATATGACAGTATTTATGATGAAATGCAGCAGAAGAAGAAAGAAAGCAGTGCCAAATTGTTAGCGGGAAATGATGACAAAAAGGTCGGTACCTGAGAATGTGTCCTGTCTGTTCACCTCTGTCTGCTTGGGGTAACATGAGTGGTTAATTTGTAAACTTCAAAGCATTGCTGGGTTATCTAGGCAAGTGATACTTTCATTGTTACTTATTCTAGTTCATTTCTAGGCTCTTGTAAGGTTCTGGGATCAAAGGAAGCCTCACACTCCTTAAAAGAAGGGCAAGGCTGTTACAGCTAGGAAGACAGGGATGAAAAATGAAAAAAACGTTTATTTTCATTTAGAGTAAAAATCCTCCTAGTCAAAGGTGGGATGACTGTTTTGATTGAATCCAGCAGCCTCTCTTGGTACTGGGAAACCTGCTGTGTTAGGGGTCTGAGAGGAATGGCAGTTTGTTTTGGCTAGCTATCAGTCAGAGGGAGAACACATTAGAGTAGCTCCTGACAGTTTTCTTCCATTACCAACTTAATTCAACATCTCCATCAATCCCAATTTGTGTTTTCTCAGCCACCACAATTACCTCTCAGCATGGTAACTTTTTTCCCTTCCACCTCAGCCCAGATACATCCACAATATCCTCAAAGCAGCCGAGATTAGGAAGAAGGAACAAGAAAGACGAATGGAAAGAAAAATTCAGAAAGAGCGTGAAATGGAAGGAGGAGAGTTTGCACACAAAGAGGCTTTTGTGACTTCAGCCTATAAGAAGAAGCTGCAAGAAAGAGCTGAGGAGGAGGAGAGAGAAAGAAGAGAATCAGCTCTCGAGGGTGAGATTCACAGTGAAATAATTGCCCTGAGAAAGAAGTAGGGCCTTGTACATGATGTACAATATATTCATCTGGTGGTCTCTATGTGAGGGTTGATATAATTAAAATCAAAGAGGACCCAATCAGCAGATCTTGAATCAGATCAACCTTGGCCTGTTACTTTGCACGTGTTACAGATTGAACAGAAGAAGGTCCTCTGTTTATGTGTCAGTACTGTTTGGGTTGGTGCTTTAATTTTTGAGGGAGGGTCAGTTGTTGAAGGAAGACTTGTAAGCCTGGGGTACAGTGATGTTTCCAGTCCTTACCTCAGACATTCTGGCCAGGATCAGGAATAGATGTGAAGCACAGGATGTAGGATGATTGGCTAGATTGGGCTGTATTGGACCTCTGAAGGTCACCTGTTCCAGCTGCCTGCTCCAGGCATGGTCTGCTGTGAGGCCAGATCAAGTTACTCTGAGCTTTTTCCATTTCAGATTTGAAAACCCCCAGGATGGAAATTGCAGTTGTGAGTTGTGTGTGATGAGTATTTGTGGCACAGTAAATACAACCTCCCTTTCTTTCTCTCAGCATACCTAGATGTGACCAAACAGAGGGATCTCAGTGGATTCTACAGACATCTTTTAAACCAGCGTGTGGGGGAAGAGGAGATGCCAAAATGCAGCTTCCGTGAAGCCAGGTAGGATGTGATTCCAGCAGGGTTTCAGGTTTGAAAACCAGCACTGGCTGTTTGTGAATCTGTATTCACTGGAAGATTAGACAGAGCACTAAAACTGTGGTAAGGTAAACTGGTAATTTCATACAGCTGATCAACTGAATTATTTGGTAAATAACCAATGATCATCATCGGTGACACAGAAATTAAATAAGCAGGACAGGGGTGCTGTCTGAAAGGTACGAAGAGGACAGTTATGATTGTAATCCTTCTTGTTATTATTCTAACCTACATTTTCTTTGGTTTGCATAGTATTTAGCAATCTGTATAAGTTACACATTTTGAATCATGAGGAAGACAAGACGTAAAATAGTGAGCATAGCAGTAAGTCATAGGAAATGAATATGCTATGAATTCCCTGTAAAGAATGTGTCTCTTCACTTTGTACTTACTCCACATTTAGTTGCATGAAAACTAAATTGAGTGTTGATACAGTGTAAAAGGAAATGAGTCAAATATATGGGAAATCCAGTGGAAATCTGAATATGTGAACATTCCAAAGCAAAGTAATGAGATGAGACTGAATTATTTAGGTGTTTAACATGGTAACATTCTGCCCTGTGGATAAATGTGATGAAGGGGATATATTTTGTATGCAGCAATTGATAATTTGAGACAATTAAGTCAGGTTAAACTTCATTTGATAGAGGTTTAAAGCATAGATGTCACTAGTTAAGTGTTTGCTATCACAAATAAAATGCAGCTTTCATCAAGAAATCTTTTAGATCTGAGATTGTATTGTTAGAAAGTAAATTAAGGAAATTTCCTTTAGTGGCACATACAATTAATTAAGGGGAAACAAATTGTCCTGTAGATGGTGTTTCCAGCAAGGCTTTCAAATAAACTCAGGTGTATATTTTAATTTTGTTCTTATTCATGGTGATACAGCAGGATACAGAGAGAAAACAGCTCCATTTTTAGATCTCAGAAGTGCCCCTAAAGTAAGTCCCACCTTTGAGTTGGATTGCTAAGTAAATTACCAAACTTTTCAGTGTAATTTTTAGTCATTGTTCATAGGCTGTCCATGCCTTCAAGCATTCAGCAGACACAGAATGTCACTGGTGGTGTGCTGACTCATGAGAGATCCCCACAGGCTGTTCCTGAGCTGTGTGATTAAATGGAAGAGATGTGGCTTGTGTGAGGGAACGTGGATTTCCTCATCAGCCAGAAGAGAATGGCAAGGCATAACCCCCTCAGCATTTTGAGTCAGCATTTTGCATGTAAGAATATTTGAGCTGTAAAAAGTTACTGATTTCTGTCTAGCCACAAGTGAGATCTTTAGAAATACTGGATCGAAAAAAACATGTTCCTCTCTCTGTCCACAAAACACAAAACCTGCTTCTTCTCTGGATGTTAATAGAGGACCAAACACGTAGGAAAACCTGTAACTTGCCAGCAGGCTTACACAGGAACACAAGTTAATGTTTTTTTCCTTAGATGGAGGCTGCGCATACTTTACCATAGTCATACTCTTAGATAAATTCCTCAGCTCACATTCACCAGTGAGCCACATATGGATACTTTGTGCTGGAATCCTGGAACCTGAGCCACAGACACAGATTTGCTTTCTTAGAGTTTCCAGCAGCATCTTTTGCCTAAGTCCTGCCAAAAGTCAGTTTGTAGAAAAGTCCAAGATTTCAGGCTTTTTAATGTTGTTATTCTTTTCTAATGTAAAAAATGTAGGATAAAGGAAGAAAAACCTGACACTCAGGATGAACCCAACGAAAGGAGCAAAAGCCCATCTGAAAGACAAAGAGTGAAGCCCTCTAAGAAAGAAAATAATCCAGATGCTGATACCGACCTAGGAACTGATAGTAGTGATGATGACAAGAGACACAAGCATAGTAAAGTAAATTTGAAAAAGAAGAAAAGAAGGGAGAACTCCGTGAGCAGTGAAGAGGAGGTTAAACATCACAAAAGCCAGAGGCATTCCAGGTCACCAAGCTCATCCAGTGTGGAGGAAGAGCCACGCACCAAAGCCCAAACAAGTCACCAAAGGGGAGAGAGCAGGCCAAGCAAAAGGGGAAGTGATGAACAGTACAGGGAAAAGGATTATGAGAGAAGTAGGACCCATGAAAAGGATCACCAGAGGGAAAGGGAAGAACGACACAGGCATGGGGATCACACTAATAGAGATCACTACAGGAGGAGGGAAGATCAAGATGATAAACAAAGGGGGAAGGAAAGAAAAGAGAGGGAGGGGCATGGCAAAGAATGGAGGAGGGCGAAGGAGAGAGAGGAGAAGGGCTCAGAGAAGGAACGAGAGAAAGAAAGAACCAGAAATGATAAAGATAGATATAGTGACAGAGAGAAGGAGAGAGGAGAGAAATACAGAGAAAGGGAAGATCATGCAAAGGAGAGGAGAGAGAAATATGGCAGTGAGGAAAAGAAATACAGAGAGAGGAGAGAAGGTACTCCTACATCTTTGGAAAAAGATGGGGAGAGTGATCTGGGAAAAGAGAGAAAGGGAAAAGACAGAGAGGTGGATGAGAAGGGAAGCTCCAGCTCTGGAATGTCTGAGCAGAAACGTAAAGCTGGAGAAGAAGGGGAGAAAGATGAGAAGGAACAAGCACAGAAAGCGCCTGAGACCCTGAGCAAATTTGCCAAAAGGAGCAACGAGGAGACAGTGATGTCAGCACGGGACCGGTACCTGGCCCGGCAGATGGCCCGGGTCAGCTCCAAACCCTACATCGAGAAGGAGGAGGATTGATTGATGGCCCTGGGCTGGGCACAAACACCTGGGCTGTCAGCCAGGAGGAAGGGCCACTGCTCTGCAGATCCTTGTGCAGAAAAGGTTATCCTGCCTATTTATTCCTGGCTTTCCTTTGAGAAGTTGTGTGTCCCTTAAGAGAACAACTTTTGGAGTGGATCAGTGGGTCTCTTGACACACACCCTTAGTCTGTCTGTACAGCTGAAATGTTAAATGTGGCTGGCTGTCCACCCTGCCCTTCAGTAAGCATGTCCTTGGTACATAAGGATTTTGGACAGACCTGGGAGTGTTAAGCAGTGTAAGGTGAGAATGCATCCCTGTGCTCCTTTCAGCAGCCAAAACAGTGAGCTCTGCTGAAACAAAGGTGTTCTCAGCCCTTAGGAGAGCTCATTGCCCACTGCTGCTCTCAAAAATGGGGAGCAAACCTGTAAAAGTGGGTGAAAAAGTAAGAAAACCAGCCTGAATAATGATCTAGGAGATTTCTGTATGTAGAGTGAAGTCCTGTAAGATACATTCATATTGAGGTATGAATTTTGTATTATGTGTGGGTTTTGGTCTGGGGACCTGATGTACAGAAACAGTTAATAAAGTGTAAGATACATATTGGATCAAATGTGTGGGTCTTTTTTTGTGTGTAGGTTATTTTACTGCGTATTTTTTGCATGGAATAAGGTAGATGAGTCCGTTTTCATGTATTACAGTTGTATCAACTTGTTAAGTGATATTTTAGATTTGTCATATGAACCTTCTGTTCAAAGGTTCATATTCAAGAATAAAATTATCTTCCAGCTAGGTAAGTAGGATGTCTGACAGTGGTCGTAGCTTTTAGAATACATTTTCAACACCTTTTTAATTGTTCCTTTCACTTTGTTTTGTTGCAAGTTTATCACTTTTATGCTAGAGTAAGTTGTACTTCTATATTTAGCAAAAAAGGTTTTGAGATTGGTGTTTCCCTAATTATTTGTTCAGCAGACTGAGCAATGATACAAAGTGTGAGTAAAATTAAATGCAAATGCTGCCACTTTATAAAGGCTTGGAATGAGTTTTATATGTCAGCTAATCAAGTAGTTCAGCACATCCTCCAGTGTGAAGCAGTTTGGTTTTGCTGTTCTGTGTAAACAACTGTAATGAGCTTTGGTTCTTCTGTTGGAATGCAATGAAAGTGTTTAGCAGTGGGCCAGGGGTCAAACACTGAGGGAAATCCTCTGTTTTTTGTCAGAGGCCTTGCTGGACTAGATATTCTGCTGTTACTTAGAATTGAGATTTTTATTTTTGCTCTTCCCAGAAGAGAGAGGCACAAGAGACGTCTGCAGATGGTTTATGAATATTAAATTTATTACAGTAACAGTTTACAGTACAAGGCACATACTGATGACTTACAATCAGCTTGCAACACTTGTAACTAAACAGCTGCATAAATTAATACAGGTGCATCATGTACAAGTTGGAGGGAATACTTAGTTCTGTACAGCTAAAACTCCAGTTTAATTCTCTTTAAAAGGCAAAGATGGTCCAAATTTACCATTTTCATGACTTCCTTTTCACTGTTCAGAACAGAGGGTGGAATATACTCGTGGTGGATGAGTGGAAGGTGAGCTGAAGAGAAGGAATATTTTTGCCTCAAAACACTTTGTAACTGCAGTGCAGTTCATTTGGTATCAATATAAGTAGATTTTGTACAAAACCAGTGTTTAAGGTATGGCTACTTGCTGAGCTACCTGATAAATATTGGTTGCTTTACATGTTTTCAGATGAGTATGTTTAAAAAAAAGAATTGTATAAATAAATCAATTTCTCTATATTTCAACCACTCAGCTAAATAGAAATACTAAAAAATGAACTTACCATAATAAGATATTTGAACCAGTACACCATGTAACAAAAAAGTAATGAGTTCTAAACTGCCTTTCAAGTTCAGCATTTATAGCATGAAACGTGGATGTATTTTATCTTTGTATTATTCAGGAAGGGAAAAGCTTTTTTAATCTACATTGCTTTTTGTATCTTCAAGTAGTTCTAAGAGTTTTCATCCTCTCTCAGTATCTCAGGACTCAGAGCACATTGGTCTCACATTTCAGCTGTTGCAGGGCTTGTGTTACTATCAGGGCTTCCTGGCTGACTTAATTAACTAGAAAATGTGATATTTCTTGGGAAATCTCTCTGAAACCTCCCAGAGAGCCAGTGTCTATCCTGTGTCATAAAGTTACAAATTTTTTTGTTAGCTAAACGCTGTCTGAAGAGGAAAGAAACAGGATAGGGTTTTCTCCTTTATTTCCCACGCTTTGCTGTTGGATATGTGCAAATACCTTATTCATCTTTCATTGACATTTCATTCAATTTCAGAAAATTTAACTTTTTGAAGTGGGTTTCAAATACGCTTGAGGCATAAGCTACAAAACTTTCACATGTGTAACTGTCCAGTAGGACAGATTTATTGTGTTTTTCTAGTGGCAATTAAAGAACATATTCCCTTTTCAAAAATAGTTCAGGAGTCTAGTTCTGAAAGAACAGTCCTTGTCCGTCTTATTTCCTCATTGGAAGTTGGGATTGAGACTTAGATGAACTCAAAAGTCATTATCCAAAGTAGAGGAGGAAGTGGAAGAGGCCTTTCTCCAGGTTCACAGAGGGGGGAAGCTTTGGCAGAGGCGATGGAAATGTTTCCAGAAGGCAAACACAGCATCCCTGCTTCCCTCTCACCCGGCAAGTGCTTCATACCCAGGTCAGCTCCCACAGGTTCCTTAATGCCCCTGCTCTGGCTGCACAGGGAACCTTGGCAACTTTAGCAAAGGGACACAAAAGAGACTTTGATCCTCTAATTTATTTTACTTTCATCATAACCTGTGTGCCAGAGTAAAAATACAATGCAAGTTTGTACAGGAAAGATGCCTTCCTGGATTTGCACTCCCACTGCAGCAGAACTCATGTCCTGCAGGGGCCAGGGCAGCTGCATTTGGGAAGCACCTGTGTGCATGTCATGTAAAGAGCTTTGTATGGACATGGGGGTTAATTTGTGTGTCAGTGCCTTGGAATTAAATATAAAGTGTTCTGATGACAATCAATCCTGCTGAACTCTACTCAGCTTCTTGATAAGAAAAAAAAAATTCCTCTCTTTTTCTTCTTTAGCTTGAAAAGCCAATGGAGTCACATCGGAGTATGAGCTACTAAACCTTCAGAGTAGATTTGGATAGTTGTAAATGTACTTTTGTCAGCCAGCCAAAAGGATTATTCTAAATTTTACTTCTGTACTAGGAAAGAGGAGGAAAACCCCACAGGCTGGCTCTAGCAAATTTTAGGTGTGAAATTAACTGTAAAAAAAAGGGAAGTGAAGCAGAGAAAGAGATCTTTAAGATTGTATGTTTTGGCATCAGAACTCAAAAAGATTCATTGTTGGTCTTTAGTTTCTGTAGCTCTGCCAGGACAATGATTGGTTATGGAAAGAGTACAGTAAGTGCTGGCAGCTTAAGTGGCTTGTCAAGTAACTCTTGTTGAGTTTTTGTGGCTTGATTGGGTCTAAAGGAAAGTGGAGCCTCAAACATCACAAAAAATATTTTTGTAATTCTTTTTATGCAAGAAACAATAGAAATTGTTACCACCTACAAACCAGAGGAAATGAACATGAGGTCGATGCTACCAGTTGTGTGCGCTGTTGTGTGCAGAGCTGTGCTGCTCAGCATTTTTCCTCTCCCTCTGTCTACTCCACCACCAACCTAGGGAACTTTCATATTTTTGTTTTCCTAGTGTATAAACCCCTGCGTTACTCGAGTAATGTATGGCTATCAGAAATATTTGTGCATTTTCCCACGTAGTTGAAGCAAGTAGAGAACCTTAGAAGCGAATACGACATTGCCCGGTACGAACGATCACACGGAGGGAGGGAGCTGCAGGAGCACTGCCACACACTGGGGGTCTACACCTAATCCTGCCGTGCCTTGCTCGTCCTGGAGGGGCTGCTGCAGGCACTCGGTGCCACTCCCGGAGCAGGGATGTTCCCTCGTGTTCCTCAGTGAGTGCTCAGTTCAGCCTGCTTGGAAGTGCACAGTAGATGTCCTTGAATTGCTTGGATAAATGTGCTGGAGGCATCACCTTTCCCAATGGTGCCAGTGGTGCAGCCTCCCTGGAAAACTCTGTTTGTTGTCTCAGCTGGAAAGGAGGTTCTTTGGGGGAGGGGGGGGAAAATGATATTTTGTGCTCCTCTTCCCTCCCCCAGAACCAGGTCAGCTTATACTGCATTCATGCGGATGTCTCCAAAGGGAATTTCTGTGGCTGTTTCTGGAGTAATGCTTTTCAGAATACGCTGTTGGAAAGAAATCAGAAATTGATTGATTTTAGAGGTAATACAAATCATGTCAGCCATTTAGAAAGAGATTAATAATAAAGTATGACTTTGACTTTCACCTCTTGAGCTGCTTAAGAGTGTTACAGGCCTCTGTTAGCACTATGAAGATGGAAAGTGCTATAGAAGTACACAGCAGGATTCTTAAAATTATTTGTAACATAATTGGAATCAAAGCTTGGCACATGTCATATTAATGCTTTAGGACTTTGCAGTTTACTGGGATACCCTGAGCCAACTAAATATATTCTTTATGAACTGGTATTTATTTAAACTTAGAAGAAATCTCAGTATTGTCAGTACAGATTTATGGCAGAGAAATTTTACTAAATGTGTGAAGGAAAAACAAGCTTTTCTTACAGATACACACCAGGAAACCAGCCTTTCACTGCCTCATTTGCTTGGCTGAGGGATATTGAGTGTCTGGGGTGAATTTTAGGAAGACTCTCCAGTTCATCAGAGCTTAAAAAACTACTTGATGCAACATTTTATAAGAAATTGTCAGCAGCCTCAGTAAGAACTGGGGAGATTTGTGAGAATTCACAAACAGAACAGCCAGCCATGATATTTTTAGGAATCACCTCCTTCCTAACAGTCAAACAGAAGCAAGAGAGCATCAGGGATACCTCCTTGAGTGTCCCTGGGGTGATGACCAAGCGATAGATCATGTAGATGGGAATGAAGATGATGGAGGAGGTTCCTATGCAGTACCCCACAACTGTGGTCCAGTAGGGATAATCATAATCAAAAAGCCTCAGCTCAGGAGGGCTGGACAGAAAGCTGCAAGTGACGAACTGAAAGAGAAAGAGGGGAAAGTGTGAATATGTGGATTTTCATGGCGCACACTTTGGGGAATTCTGTGTTCCAGTGCAGCACTGAAATAAAGAGAAAATGAGTAGGACTCAAGATTAAAAATATGTTGACACAGAAAAAGAATCCTAAATTACATGAGTGTATATTTAAAACAAATCAACAACAAATCATGACACAAACACCAGATCCTTCCCAAAGCAGATGCTCTCCACTCTACACTGCTCTCTGTCAGAACAGGAAAAGGAAAAAAGTCAGCTCAGTTACTGCTGTTGGATCATCTTCCTGAGCATATCATTCATGACTGAAAAATTCCTTAGGAAACAACAAATACTTTTAGTTGAATATTACAGGAATAATATTTGGGACTGACCCAGGAAGGATCTCTGACTGTTTTTTTTTCCAGAGTATCATCAGAAGCTCAGGATTTACCAACAAAACTTCCATACAGAAATGACACCCTACATCCTGAGCTTTCTTTATTTTAGGTGGGTTTCCACGGGGAATACAAATAGCTCTGCCTGGTAACCACATCCCCAGAGCTCTGTGCCTCTCTATTTTGCTGGTTTAGGATTACAAAGAGGACAGAAATATAAAAATTACTGTGGTGTGACATTTTAATTTGTAGATTTCTCTTTCTAGGGGTAATAAAATCAGGGTCTGTTAATTATGCTTTGATCATTACAAGTGTGTTGAATTCACTCTGTAGGCCTTAAATCTACATTCTGTGCTTCATAAGCTCCATCTTGACCTGCTCTGCTCCCACTAGGCCAGTCAGAATAAAAGATAGCATGGACTAATTTTGAATCAGGAAATGAACACTTTATGTTCAAATGTTATTAATAACACTGCCAAGCCAAACACTGGGACAGTATTTCCAATTCTGAATTATAGATTTATAATGGTTGCAATTAACTGCTGGAAATTTTAAGTGGAATATTCTAAAGTTGTCCATCAGCAGTTGCTGAGACAGTGTATTTACTTATCTTGGTTTTCCTCCTCTGACAGTATGTTTCATCAGCTTTTATTGCTACATTTTGCTGAGGTAAACATAAGGCAGCAAAACAAAGTAAATTTGTTTAGCAGAGGGCAGGGGGGGAGTTATTCAGAATCCAGATTTATTCAGCTAATTCAACTACAAAAATCCTTAAAACTGTGATTTGGTAACAAGACCTTGCAGCATTGTATTGGGTTTTTTACTAATTGAGCCTTTTTTGTTTAACAAAAATTGTTACTAAAGAACTTCATGAGAGAATTCTGGAATTAAGCTTTTAGAATGAGCTGCATTGTTCAGTGGTGATTTTCTTGGTGCTGGAAAGAAAAAGCTCTAAAGAAAACTCACCAGAAGGAAAAGTGGACTAATTGCAACCCAGCAAACTCGCCAATACCAGCCTGGGGCAGAGCCCAGCATTTCTTTCACATCGTTGCAAAACTGGGTGATGCCTGTGGACACAAGTGAGAGAAGAGGGATGACAGCAGATCTAAGATTTTCTTAAGTAGATTCTCAACACTTTTTTATGCCCAGCAAGTAAATTCAGAATCTATCCCAGAAGACCATTTTGTTCCTATAACTCTTAATTTTACTAAATCCTTAATTATTCTGAATTATACCTCCTGTTACTTTTAGCTGTCAGAGAGCAATTAACACTAATTCTCACTGCTTTAGTTATCAGCGAGTCTGTAAAAAGCTTCTGTAAACTTTTTTCTGGGGAATGGGTGATGTTGTCTGCAGAAACTGAGGCAATGCTGAGCTGCAGGAGCTCAGGAGTTGGGGTTGGGGTGTTTGGAGGTACCATAGAACCAGGACACAGCCACTGCCTCCAGGAACACGACGGTCAGGACAGCTGGACCCGTGGCATATTCCTCAAACAGCTTCACCACATATGCTCCTCCCTGGAAAAGAGATCAAGCTGTCAGTGTGCCCAGGATGCTGCCCTGCTGCTGCTGGAGCAGAACGTTCACAAGTGGGGAATTCACCCAGTTCTGTCACTTTGTGGCCGTTCCTGCCAGGGAAACCCTGGTGAGCTGCTCACCCTCTGTGGCCACCCCTCACCTGGGGGCTGCCATGAAGGGAAGCTAAAATCTGCTGGCACTTCTGGCTGGATTTTAGTGAACAAAGGGGATTTTACAGCTTGACTTTTTGCATGCCCTCTTCTTTCTCCCCCAGGGATCATAGCTACTGAACAGCAAATAAATAAAGTGTTGCTTTGCTTTCTTTCCATTTGGGATCTAGAACCACGAAGGAGGAGACCTCTTGCAGAGGAACTCGGCATCCTTGTACAGCAAACACTTCACATGAGAAGGAAGTTACACATAAATGAACAAGTAGAGTGAAACATGACAGGAAAGCCAAGTATTTCTTTCTATTTCCCTTGTGGTCATTACACTCATTATTCAAAAATTGCTTGTTGTGGGAATGAAATCCACAAGCCCCATGGGAACAATTTGATGTGACTAATGGTGATTTCTGCCTTGAAACAGTGAGGAAGATCCAGGAAATCCATTACTAGATTTTTTTTTTTAAATTCAAAATACATTTTACACATTGTGAAGATTATAATAACTATTCATGTTATTTTTAAACACAGAGCTTTTGGGAATGAGAAATAAACCACATAAAAATGTGGCTGGTTGTCTGCTGACTGATGAGCAGCACCATTTATGATGTGTAGCGCATGATGAGTTGCAGGAGGATCATTTTGCAACATATTTCCTAGTGAAATATAATTCACATTTATTCCAAGTAATGGATTTCTAATGCACAGAGAAAACAGCCTGGAGGTTCAATCTGTTTTCTTGAAACTCTCTTCAAAAAATGACTGCCCTCTCCAAGGTGTCATTGGCAGGAAGCTGCAAGTGAGGGAGGCTGAGGGTGGGTGAAATACTCACAAATGTCAGGGTTGCCAGTGACCCCAAAAAGCAAAGGATGGTCAGACCAAGGACAAACAATTCCCTGCGTTTGCCCCAGACATGTGGGAATTCATCCAGGACTCCAGTAATCACTCCCTCTAGTCCTGCAAACTGAAAAGCATGGAAAAGTCACTGGGAAATAGAGGGCAGTGTTACCTCTCAAAAGTATGTTTGAGTGCTTAAAGGAGCACTGAAACATTGGTGCTTTGTTCTGCTCTGGAGTTGGTGTGGGGTTTTAGACAAGTCTTTCCTCCTGACTTTTTAAAACTCTTCAGGGTGGGGATTTATTGTTCAGGTGTCCGTGGGGATGCCCTGTCATCCAAAGGCAGCAGGATGTGGAGAAATGAGAGGCGGTTCAGTAGGACCATGACTGTGAAATCAGCTGAGTTCAGCTCTGCTGGAAGGAGCTGATTCTCCACCTGTAAAACCAGACTCACATGACAATTTTTTAGTGTATCTCCAGTTCCCACCTTTTAAATCCAAATTGTGTGGAAAAAAAAATCCAGATTTTCATAATTGCTTTGTAAGTTTACAAGCAAGAAAGGAGCCTGGAAGGCTGCATTCAACCAGGAGTGTATAAATCAAAGTGCTTTGCTTGTATTTCAGGGTCTTGTTAATTGTCACAGCATGACAGCGACAAATAATTGATTACATTCAAACCTATTCAGGTAAAAATTGGAGTAACAGATGCTGTCTTACAGAAGGCAGCTGGCACTGCCAGTCCTGCTGCAAACCCCTCAGTGCCAGTGCAGTGTTGGTAATTCTGTTTCTGTGGTGCCTGAGGGGGGCCAAGGCTGTGTCCCCTGCTGGCTACTCACCGTGCTGTCCAAGCCCAGCGTGAGCAGCATGAGGAAGAAGATGATGGCAAAGAAGGTGGAAGCTGGCATGTTTGCAATGGCCTCTGCGTAGGTGATGAAGAGCAGGCTGGGTCCTGGAGCACAGAGATGGGATCACTGTTAGCACATGGTGTCTCCCAGGGGAAAACTTCTCCCCCCAGGCTGCTTTGCCATGGCTGTGAAACTGCAGATCTGAAATCTGGCTTTTATATGTGGTATTTATAGGTTAATTTTGTTGGCTGGACTGTGTAACAATGCCCAATAAAGTCAGCATCCTGAATAATACATTAAATATTTCTCATCACTTGGGCTGCTCTCGATCTAGAAGTACATATACAAATCTATTCTATCTTAGAAGCAGTTTGAGATGTGTATGAAACATTAACCTACCAGTGTCTTTGGCAACCTCTGAGACATCTTCATTCCTCATCTCAGCCATGTACCCCAGCACGGTGAAGATGACAAACCCAGACACGAAGCTGGTCAGGCAGTTCACGGTGCTGGTGACCAGAGCGTCTCTGCAACAGAAGACCTAACTCTCATCAGGGACCTAACTCATCTGTGTCTGCTAGAAAGGGTTTACAACCTCTTGGTTTACAATCCAGACACACTCCTAGAAAAGCTAGGGGAATACAAGGAAAAAATGAGCAGCAGATTTGAAAGAAAGAGGGAAAAAACCCAACAACCCATGACTGCTTTTTCTTCTCAAATCCATACAGGTGCTGTAACATCAGTCTGCCACTGGATTGAATGTTGGCTGTATCCTGCTGTTTTAAAAGAATAGGAATTACTACGTGAATATTAAAGAATTGAGAATTTTATTTTAGAAGTTAGAAATAGATTTTTTTTCAGGTAACAAGGAAAAAATATAAATTGCCTTTCTGCTCGAGACTATGAATTTATTTTTTAACTGACTACTGGAATTAAATAACTACAATGTGACGGTTTGACATGGGTTTAGTCCATTTTGTTGTGGCAGGTTTCTACATTTTAGACCTCTTGCTGTAAAATTAGTAAAAATTATCTTACTTTAAGGTAGGCAACAGAGGAGAAATGCTTGAGATTGCAGGTTCTCTGTTACACTTGCTTCTGATTTCTATGTACACAGGTCTGACAATTTAGTGCCTTTCAACAACACCCTGTTTCTTTTTCATAAATACCCACACTTAGATTTTTTAACTCGATTTTACTTATAGAATAAGGTAGAACTCACTGGTAGCAGTTGTTGTGGAATTTGTTGTAGCTGGAATAAGCTAGCAGGACTCCAAAGCCTGGTCCCAGGGAGAAAAAAATCTGAGCTGCTGCATCCACCCAAACCTGTAAAATATTGAAGGCCAAGAAAAAAATGCCGTGGAACAGATTGAATGAGTTTAGCATATTCAGAATATCACTTAGGTCTACAAAAGGGTGTTTCACTGGTCTGCCTGTGTCCTAGTCCTGATCTAACAGACGCTCTGTTGAGAGAGATGTTGAAATATGAATGTTTGTTGTGGAGCTGTTGTAGCTGTTGCACTTCTGACAGCATCTTAGATTAATTCAGTCAATTACCTGTAATCAATTTAACACAAGTTTTGCAGTGTATGGAGAACTTTATAACCATGATTTTGAAGTCTTCCAAATCTTCCACCAAACTCTGTGTGCTGTGGAATAGCCCTGTGCTTGGCAATGTCTCCTCCAGGCTATGTAGACTTTTCCTGGATTTATGGAAATCCATTTGACTGTGTGGATGCAGTTCTGGTTCTTGGGGCTCAATTCAGCTTTGTTGTAGCTGTGACAGATGCAAGTGTGATGATCTTGTTATGAAAAGCTTGTTGTACTTGAAAAGTGGCCACAGCCCTAATGAGTAATGTTCTAAAGTACAATATCAGCTCTCTTTCTGAAGGTGAAAGTCCTCATTCATTTATTCTCTTTTGATTGAAACATGGAGTTCATTACAACTCATTTCTAATATTCTCTCCCATCGTGTGAGGCCATCCTGTATCACCCAGACAGAGCTCTGTCATCACCCACACACAGATTGCAATCTGCTGTCCTCACTCCAGATACATCCAATACAATATCAATGCCCTTTATTGCTTTTTCAGAAGATGTGGTTCCTTATTGGAGATGCTGCTTTATCAGAGACTGGTGTCTTTTCATTTCCTCTTCATTCAAAACTCTCCATATCAGCTGGGCAGCAGCAGACTTGCAAACATTGGAAATTTTTAATCTTTGTGTTTGTAGTATTTATTGCGTTGGGGTTTTTCCATCACCCTCCTCACCAGACACTTTCAGAGGCAGTGGAGTGAGCACAGCCTTGAGCCTGATGGATTGCTTGTCATCCACAGAGTTCAAGGCTGGATCAGACACTGGAGGGCCTGGGGTTTGTTGGTTAGCTCAGTTTGTCCTCATTCCTGCTTTCCTGTCAAATTTTGGTGGTGTATGCAGGCCTGACTGATTTATTCCTCCTCCACAGGCACTTACATGAGTTACTGGGCCAGGGTTTAGTTGGTGTCCATGGGCTCATCTGCCAAAGCTTGTTACAGGATGGAGACACAAGTTTCTGCCCCAGTAACCTGAACTATTTAAATAGGGGCAGCTGTGGACATTGTGGGGCTGTACTCATCCCCTTAAGCCAAAAATCTGCAGCTCCACCTCTTGTTAGGATTTAATAAATTCAATTTGCTCAGTGTGACTCTCACAGGGGAAGGATTTTGTTGCAGTGTAGGAACACTCACAACTTCTCACTCAGTGTCAGCCTGGTCACCATTTTCCTGGTGAAAAAGTGTTTGGCCACCTGTTTTCTACTAATCAGATCTAAACTCATTCTGTTCAACCACTGTGTGGGAGCTCTGCCTGTAGTTCAAGCTAAACTGAGGGTAGACTCTAGTCTTTAAAATTCTTTATAATTATGGAAAGAGCATGGGCTCAGGCTTTTGGGTCCATGCTACTCATGCTCTGTGCATCTATGGTGATACACACACAGATAGGCTGAAAGCAAGTCTCCCTTTTATAAAGTTCTTTACCTCAGTGGCCAGGAGTTTCTGCCAGTCAGGTTTCAGGTAGTAGAGGACACCTCTCCAAGCCCCAGGCAGAGTTGCACCTCTCACGAGCAGGATGAAGAGGATGATGTAAGGGAACGTGGCAGTCACCCAAACCACCTGTGGGGAAACATGGTGAGAGTGTTTGCCATGGGGAGAAAGTCAGCAGGGATAATGAAAATTAGTTAATCATATTAGATGTCTTAGCATTTATAGCATCTTCATGTGAGCTTCTCTGCAGGTCTGTAAAGAGGCAGTTTGCACATCTGAACCCTTTCCCTGGCAGGGTTGGTCCTGCCCAGAGAACAGTGGTGTCACTTATTTTTGTTCTTTATTGCTTAGAGTAGCAGTCACTGTACAGCGAGTGCTCCCCAAATACATCAGCCCATAATCCTGTCATGAAAACAACCTGAGCTGATCCCCTGACAGTTAATTGGCTCAGGTAGAGCTGCCTCTAGACAAGCTGTTGTGTCTTGCTTTTGCATTCACCTTGCCAGATGTTTTGACCCCTTTCCAGATGCTGAAGTACACAATGGTGAAGATGAGCAGCAAGCAGAGGGTCAGCTGCCAGCTAATGCCCCCCAGGTCATCCAGCCCATTGGACCTGTGCACCTGCAGAACCTGGCGGCTGCAAGAGGAAAGAAAAACACAGCAGAGATACTTTTTAAACAAATGCTTACATTAAATGTGCATTTCACAGTCCCATACTGTGGTCTGAGCATTACGAGGAACCTTGGGATCTTGATAAGCAGCCTTCAAAGTCACGACATTTTGGATTCATTTTATTTTACTTGAAAGTTTGATATTAGCAGCACACCAGTGATGATAAGTGACAGCAGACAGCAATTGGGGAGCCCCTAAAACACAGAGCACACCCCATGCACCCTAAGCTTACACCCCCTACAAAAATCCAGTGATTTGAAGAGAGTGCATCAACAATCAGCCCTGCTGGCCTCTGAGGAAAACCTTGCTGATGTCCCAGCAGTCTGGCTACCACCACCATCCTCACTTACATGCACTTACGTATAAAATTCTTCTGCAGGAGAGATGGAGTGCAGGGACCAGCTGACATTGTCCTTGCTGAAGTAGTTGGTGCAGTTTCCTGTGTTCCAGGGGTTTGTGCAGCTGGTCCAGGGCAGCTCCGCCGTGAAGGAGGAGATGAGGTAGTAAAAAGCCCAAGCCATGATGGTGTTGTAGTAGGAGGCTACGTAAAGATCTATGATACAGATGGCAAAGCCAATTCCTGGAGAGGCAGGAAAGAATTGCATTCAGTCAGTCTAAGTTTTAGGCAAAAAAAAAAAGAGAAAATAATTGGTTATCACATCAACAACTGTTTGTCTAAGGCAGCTCTGCAGCTGGAACACACACCCTCCCAAGGGTTTACAACACTGGCATTTCTTGTGACTTTAGAAATAGTCTGGTTCCAGCAAAGCATCCTTAATCAAGACAGAACATTCTTATAAAGAGATACTTTCTATGTGTTCCTAAATTTCTGCAATTTAGAAATAGGCATCTTGCAGTCTCAGCAAATATAAAGACAGGATCAGAGCTTCAGCACTGGGAACCAGAGTAAGTGAGGATATAGAGCAGTTCTTTTTATTCTTTATCATTTTAGGCTTGGTCAGCCTCTCTCTAATCAATTTGAGTTGCATACTGTACGTGTATACAAGAGTAACACACGTGTTCAGATGTACCTGGAGTTTTGGGAAAGCTTTCTTTATAAAGCCAAAATCTTGTGCAGAACAAGTCTTACTTGGCTTTGTGAGATTTTCTTTTTTCGCCCCCGAAATGCCACCTTTATAGGAAAATTTTCCAGTTATTCAGAAAGTTCAATTTCCCTTTGTTACCTTTGAATATAGGACATATTTTTCTCCAGATGGAAATACAGCCATTCCTGTGGTACTGTCCTAGTGCTAATTCCATGTAGAAGAGAGGAATCCCTCCAAAGAGGGCCATGATTGTGTAAGGAATGAGGAATGCTCCTGCAAGAGAGAAAGCAGATGATTTTAACTCTTCACAGACTTCACCTCCAACATTACCAGCACTCCATAAACAGGAGTTCCTTTTATCTCACAGGGAAAATGCATATCCCCCCCTAGCCAGCACACCTCTGAATTACTGTGGGATTTCTCATAAGAATAACTACTCAGCAGTGTGAACAAGAAGCAACACCCAGCCCAAACTTCTCACATTTCTGCAACACAGGATTCACCAAGACTCCACTGACTCTCACAGCAGTGAGATGGGCTACAGATAAAATCATTAATTTCTCCAATAAAATGCCTTCGTTACATCAGAGAGATGAAAGTCCTTTCTAAGATGTCCTTGATTAGATTTTAGATTTGTATTTTGTCTCTTATGTCAGTGAGTCAAAGACCTAGCCTTCCTCATGAGTTGGTTTAGACATGTTGGTTTATCAGATTTTAAAATGCTCCTTGGGAAAGGGATTGAGGTGTTGGAGTGTGGCTCTGCACCTACCTGATTCTCAGCTTCTAGTTGTGCTGTGCTAAACAGCTTTTCTGTGGCTATCCTATCCCAATATTTAGGCTTTTCAGTGGATAATTTCTCCTTGATCATTTGTTACGCACAGTGTTTTAAAAGCCACTAAATCATCCATTTATAAACCAAGAAATTCAGCCCTGAGGAACAACGAACACAAGTGGGCACTGACCTCCTCCATTCTGATAGCAGATATAAGGAAATCTCCACACATTTCCCAGATCCACTGCATATCCAATGACAGAGAGGAGAAAGTCAATTTTTTTACTCCAGGTCTCCCTGTCCTCCAGCTCCATCAGCTGCTGCTGAGCCTCAGCCCCACAGGTGGTGGACGTGGTGGTGGTGGTGGTGGTGGTGGCTGCTGGGGCCGTGCCCTGGGCATCCTCCACCTCTCCATTGCAGGGAGCTGAGCTCTGAACCCCTGAATAACCATTGGAGATCTGAGCTGCCTCCCCTTTGTCCCCCTGGCTCGGGTGGGCTTTGTTGCCATCCTCCACCAGCCGCAGGGCAGATTTAGGGTTCCTGACCACAAGTCCGTTCTCTTTACAATCTTCTCCTTTGCTACAGTCTGAGGCGTCTTTCTTGGAAGTCAGGGGCTCTTTCTCATTGCTTGTGGTCTTTTTTTCCATTTTTGCTGAGATTTGCTCTGGTCACTTGCAGACAGGCAGCACCACAGGGTCCCTTCGGGGTTTGGCTTCCCACACCTTTACTCCCAGCACTTTTAGAATTCCTCTTCCATACTTAAATCCATCAGTTTGAAGGCACAAACACCATCTAAGAAATGAGAAAGAGTTGAAAATCCATTACAAACTTTACTGGTGCTGGTAATTTTCAAGATACAGCCAGCAGATTCTGTGATTAAAATACAGAGGTAATTAACCATCACAGCATGCAATGTGGATCATGGAGCAGATAATCTGGGATTTTGTCCAGAAAAAGGCAGGAAGAAATCATCCTCTTTGACAGCAGAACCTGGTGTACCTGGATCACACCCTCTCAGGAGGATCTGCTGGACTTTGTGCATTGCTGGGCACCTCACACCCAGGCGCAGTCCTGCTGTCTTCTGGTATCACCTCCTCCTCTGAGCACTGCTGGACTCCCAGTTTGCAAACTGAGGGCAGAGATTAGTGGGACTTTTATTTTCATTTTCCTAAATTCATCCTGCAACTCATCCTCTCATCTTGTGGCTATTTCTAGGTTCACCCAGTATGAAGGGAAAAGAATTCGTTAAACAAATACGAGATAACTGTGGATATAAAAATTACATTTCATAACCACCTTTCTTGAGAAATCCCAGTGTCTGCTTTGTTTAGCAGCACATGTGGAGGGCTTAAATGAAACTTCAGAAAAGTATTTAAATCTCTGTGGTTTTGCATCAACTAACTTTTGAGACTCAGTCAACACCAATAACAAGAAGAGGTCATAAACTTCAATTTGATTCTTCTCATTAAGAACTAACGTGTTAGTCTAAAGGACAAAACTTGTCCCTGGTTTTATCTGACTCTCTGGGCAAATAAAGCATCAGTTTGGATCTGCTGACACTGTGGTGCCAGCCCTGGGAAGGGTGGTGGGCACTGCTCCTGTGCTCCTGCCCACTGCCAGCAAAAATCCCAGGCACTGGGAGGATCCCCGGCTTCTCTGCCCTCTTCTGGTGTGCTGGAAACAGAATCCAAGGGACATAAACCATCCTGAAATAAACTACAACACAATCAACTGTTCCTGCAGAACAAAGAGAGCAGAGGAGTTGTGATTCTGGGAGCAGGTCATGTTTTGTTTTCTGCTGATTTGTTCAGGTAAACACCCAGCTGCCTTTACCCAAGAAAACCCTGGAACAGGAGCTGATCCCCTGTGCTGTAAATTCCCCAGGGCAGTAACCCTGCTTTATTGCTAGCAAAGAGTCACACAAGCTACACCATGCCAAGATCAAGTTATTACATCTAATTTTTCCCTTTCAAAACATTTTATCATGGTAGTAAATGTCATTGTCACATCCTAGCAGAAAAATGAGCATTATTTCACTTATAACTGCAGGAAAAAACTAAAGCAGAGAAGACATATGATTTGACATATTTCTAGAATTTGCTGATTATCAGAGCTATTAAAATTCGAGTTTTTCCCAGCTTTCCATCTTTTGCAAAGACAGTTTATCAAACCTTTTCTAAACATTTCTCAGCGCAAGCAGAAAGAGAAGGAAAGTTATTGAGCTGCAGAGCAAACAGGAGGATGGTTTTGAGATAAAATTCACTTGAAAATAGTTCTTGTAACTTTCAGAAATATTTAGTTCTTCAGGTTTACATTCTGCCTCTACCTAAATAGTCTCTTTTTTTGTCATAGAGCAGGCAGTGCATCATTAATGTGAATTCTTACAAGAGCAGGTGCTTCACTGCTGTTAATTAATTACCCACAAAGATTGAAACATCTTCAAGTTCCAGAGAAAAACACCAGGGCAAAGAACAGGAGGTTCTCTTTTACCTGCAGGACTACAAAACCTGAATGCCTTTGGAGTCCAAAGCCTTCCAAATGTCCCAAGAGAGGTTCTGGAGATGGAAACAGCCCTGGTGGCCACAGAGGAATCCAAGGGAAGGCCACAGCCTGTCCTCCCCTTGTACAGAGCATGGTAAATACCAGGTGGGAATATGGAAAAGTAACCTGAGCCCTTCTGGACTTTACACCTCTCACCCACAAATGGGAACACTGTAAAGGATGTTGATTTAACTGCATTATCTCCTGGGACTGATTTTTCTGTACCTGAGGCTTAAACTCTCACTGTGTTTGTAAAACTCTTTATTTCTGCACATTTTTCACTGCTTTCTTTACTAAGGGGTGGTCAAGGAATGTATTGTTGATATCCAAGATTTGTGACAACCAGGATTGTTGTCCATCCAGACCTAAACTCCTTCTCCTGTTCTTCTGCACACCACAGGAAAAAAAAAAATCACATTATTTGAAATACTTTGGTTGAATTTTCAGTAGTTTGAGCCTCAAATATGCGAAATTACATGTGGCTTTTCAGGGGCTCCAGGTGAAATCAGAACGATTTCTTTCTGAAAAAGGAATTCCAGCTTGTCAGCTGTCCTGGGAAATCTCTGGAGTGATGAAGTCCACGGCTACACAGTGGAATTCACAGGGGCATGGTTGGCACGTGCGAGCAGAACAGCTTCAGATTATCTCATTACACCATTAAAAAATGTGGGAGAATGTACATTTTTCTTTGCTTTGCTACAAATCAAGGAAAAAACAAATTGAAGGCACTGTGAACACTGCAAGGAGCGTAAAGAGCTGCAGAGAGAGCTCTTGGGGTGGGGAACATGCTCAGACACAGAGAAGATATCCAGGGGAAAATGACCCCAATAGTGAAGGATTTTGCCCACCTCAGCCTCCACTTTTCTGCACAGATCCCCAATTCAGGTGAATGAATGATGACAGCAGTGATCTCAGAAATAACTTTATTACCTGTTTTCAATCCGAGCTGTCACAAAGGTTGCTGTTACATAACTGCACCTTGGCTCCTTATCAGCCCTAATTAGCAGCAGGAGAAAAAGAGATAAAAAAGGGAAGACGACAGAGCTGTGTGCTTTCGTTTCCCTTTGATCTGTGCTTGGCAGACTTTGTGACTTTGCTCCCCGGGGAGGCCCTGGTGCCCTGAGCTGGGGCTGTTCTGCAGGGCAGCTCCCTGCAGGAGCACCTGGACGGTGCCAGCCCTGGGAATGTCACCCTCCCTGAGCAAAGAGTGACTCAGGAGGAGTGACCCTGCCGTCCTGCACAGCTCTCCCGGCTTTGCTGAAAACACTCGGATGGATAACTGAGGACGTGTGTTCCCACACGTGGTGCTGCAGCCACCAACGCAGTTCACATCAGACATTAATTATATTTATTTATCTCCCACACGGAGATGAGCTTGAACACTGCAGAAGTAAAATCCCCGCATATTCCTTGATGCACAAATCCGGCTCTTTAGCCCGGCAGTCCTCGAGGAGCATCCCTGGCCTGGAGCCCGGTTCAAGTTTTAAGTGTTGGAGCATCTCCTGTTTATTTCTGGAGGCTCGCAGTGACCTCTCCCGGCACTGCGGGAATCCCTCGCCTTTCATGCTCTGCCACAGAGTAAACAACTCTTCCCAGCACCACAACAACGGGATTTTCCCGCTCTCGGCACTTTTTAAAGGAGGAATTGGCTTTTAATGTGTCTGGGAGAGCGATGGGGCTGAGGAGCAGCAAAGAGCGGGATCAGCAAGGGAGGCAGATGCGGAGTCGCCGGGAGCTGCTGAGTTTGAGGTGGGGCTGCAGAGCCTTCCCCAGCCCTCACCCACCCCCTGTGCCTCCCATTTTAACCCTCACAGCTGCAGAATGTGTAGGTTTGTACAAATATCGCTTCACACCAGTGATGTTCTTATTTCACGCGCCAGTTCCGTGGAAGTGGGGAAGCAGCACTCGCTGGGCTAAAGGAAAACTCAGATCCCACCTTCCCTCCCTGCTCCTCCATCCTCCTGCCCCCAGCCCTTCACATGCAGGCACTTGCAGGGAGTTGAAGCTTTGAACCTCAGGAAGAGTGAGCCCAGGGTGTTGGCAAACAGGATCAAACCCTGGGATGATTCCTGCTAACTTGACCCGAATCTCGCATTCATCACAAAGAATTTGAGATGGTTGAAGTTACAGCCGCCTGACTCACACGACACCTTGCAGCTCACCCAGGCAGTTGTGCAGGAATGGAAAGAGTCCAAGGACATTACTTTTATCTCAAATATCAAGCAAGAAGTTTGTTTGACAAGATAGAATCGCTCACCCCAGGCAGGAGAGGGCTGTGCTGTTTGCCTGGACCTGTTCTCACCTCTGAGCCACAAATGAGCCAGGCAGGTTTCATGATTTTCCTCTGAGTTTGCAGAGGTCAGGAGCAACCCTTAAATCAAAGTATCACCGAATAGATGTTCCCATACTGTGAGGATTCGTTTAAAAAATTTAAAATTTCAGCCAATTAAATTGCATTGCTCTCAATTATGGTGAATTTTGCCTGCTGCGTGTCATACACAAGTCATATTTAGGTTCGTAATGCTAAAAAGAATTTGGTGCCTTTTGATGTTGAATGCGTTCACTTTTACTGATTTCTTTAAAAAATGAGCACCCAGAATGTCCTTTCCTGTTAGCTCATTAGCAAGTGTGACAGTCTGTATTTCAGATTTCAAAACCTGATAATCAAAACTGCTTGGGAGCCCCAGAACTGGGGCATTAGGTGTAAAGCAGATCTAAGCTGATATCTAGACCGTCCCTCCACAGCTGAAAATTGATTTATTCAGGGGATTTTTTTTTTTTAGAAGTTCTTTTCTAGTTGAAGAGAATCAAAATAAAGAGTGATCAAACCCCACTGAAATTAATGGTCCAGTGAATTGTGACAGATTTGTGCCAATGATTTTAAATGTTACAAAAGCTGGGTACTGTGGCACAGCACTGTGACCTGGGAGTGTTTTAAGGGGAATCTTTGGGCGTGCAGGTGACAAAATGGACAAAATCTCCTTTGTGTGGGTATTTGCAGGGCTCCAAGGGCTCCCTCAAGTTCCTGCTAAAGCAGAGTGAGCTCAGCAAGTCCTGCTGGTGAGACAATGGCCCTGAAAGCCCTCGAAGGCTGCTTCCCAAAGAGTGGCACGAGGAGAGGTTAACTCCTGTATTCCCAGATAAGGCTGCACATGGGTGAGATGGGAAAAGAATTCCTCTGACAGCAGCACTTGGGGGAAATATAAACCTGCACTGGGAGTTTTACATCACAGCCTTGTCCCTGTCTCAGTCTGAAATTGAAAAGGCATCAGGAAAGAGAGATTTTTACCTTTACAATTGTGTAGAGAAGGCAGGCACTGTACAGTAGTGGGAATGCTGCCAAACTGGTGTCAGTCATTTAAAGAACAGGGAGGAGGGGAAATGCATTTTTTTGGCTTGAGAGTGTCTGTGTGTAGTGCAAGGAAACAGATAAGCTTGGAGGGGATGATATTGCTTTTGTATTCTTCCTCCAGTTATTTATATAAACTTGAAGGAAGGGTCACAACACAGCAAGTTAAACACTAAATAAATGGAGCACCATCCCTTGGTAATGGTTCTCTGATGATGTTTCTCTGAAGGGGATTTGTTAATGGCTATCTCCAAATTACAGCTCTGAATTCGGGCTCCAAGTCCTACTCAAGTTCTGCATGAAACATTTACCCCACAGGCAGGGCTCCTTGTGTTCTGTCAGCTCTGTGAGATACAGAGCTGCAAACACACAGGCTGGGAAAAGAGTTCAAACATGAGCATCAGGACGGAGATCCAGACACAGAATTAATATTTCTTTAGGCTGTTACTAATGAAAACTCAGCAATTTATATTTCCATGGAGGAAAGCAGGAAAGAACTTAAACACACTGCATGTTTCCATGTGTGGGAATAATTTTGTGTTGTGATTAAGTTCTAGTTTTGGAGTAGTTTTTTCCTAATTTAGCCATCTGAAATTCATCACACCCTGTCCAATTAGAAAATGGTCACAACAGTCACTTGCTATATGAGAAATTTGCAAAGTATTCTCCAAGAAAATTATGGTTATTTCACCATCAAAATCACCAGAAGATGCAGCCCAAGTGTTTGAGCCCTTCCCTGGTAAATGTCTGACAACCCACATTAAAAAAATGCCACAACATTTTCGAGAATCCAAATCCATTAAATGCCTGATCCCTTTTCCCCCAGGCTTTCTCGACATATCAAAACATGTTTTCCTTGCCTATTTATATATTCAGTTGCATTGCATTCCTTAATTAAACTCCATATTTCTTACTGAACTAACCCAGCAAGGCAGTTGGTTTCAGTAAACGTGATTGACTATAAATATATGTAGGACATACCCTTGAGATTTATTACTTGCAATAAATCTGTCCCATTGAGTTCAATAATTTACTGTGCTGGAACCATTTACCTTTTAAAATATAACTTAATACAGTTAATAAAGCTCGCTTCACCCTTTCAAAATAAATAACAGCCCAAATTGCCTATTTTTTTCCTATTTTTCCTTCAGATTCTGCTGCTCTCCTTCATTTTTTCCTTGGAGTTTAATGCTTTTTTTTAAGCTTTAAATAACTTTACATCTGTAATGCAGTTGTGTGGACTGCCAAAACTCTTTAAGTTTAGATTGTCAGGACATGTTCTGCTACAGGCATTTGACTCCCAACATTCATAACTGCTGGACAAGTGCCTGAACATGACAGAGCAGAGCGTGGAACAGCAGGAAAGAAATAAAAGGCACTAAAAGTTTTGAAAACTAAAGAAAAACTCAAACCAAAATCAATGTATCTTTTCTTGCCCCCAAAGCTTTGTTAGATGAAAAAATGTTTTAGAAATTGTCAAAGACCTTAAAGCTGGTTTAAAAACAAACAAAACCCAGAGTACAGATTTTAGCCTGTCACTCGTATTTCAGATTTTATAACAGAAATGCAACGAGGAGGGAAAGTTAATGAAACTCCAGCGCCTGCTGCTGCTGCTGCAGGGGGGCAGCTCTGAGGAGCAGCTGTCTCTGAGCCTGTCTGAATTTCATAAAAGTGTAAAAGTGTGCCCAGCCATGGCTGTGCAAAGACAAAACGATCGCGTACCTGTGTGCGGGGTGGGTCCGAAGCGCTGCCCTCGCAGAGATCCGGGCTCGAGTCCCCTTCAGCCACATTGACCTCAGCCTGTGGCCACCTCAGCATCCTGGGCAGCTTTTTGTACACCAGTCCCCCTCACATGGTCTGATTGCCAGATAATCTGCTGCCAAAGAGCTCTTTAAGAATTTTTTGCGTCACTTTAGGCGAATAAACTTTATGTTTCACCAGGGCTGCAGCTCAGTTTTCCTCCTAGAGGTGGGTGGCTACATTCGCCTGCTCTGATCTGTTCTGGCGAGCAGGATCCAATGAAGGCAGAGGCAGAAGGAAGGGGAGCTTTCCTGGGAAGGGACAGCTTTGCTGGATGTTCTTATAAATATAAATAACAGGATGGGGATGAGGATGCACACAACGAAGTTTTGAGGGAGTCAGTGAATTAGAAATTTGTGTAGATTACAGGAGGATAGGAAGGACAGGGATATTATCACAATAAAAGGGCTTGAAAAGAAGAATAATTTCAATTCTCTTAAATTCTTGAAAAGAATAATTTCAATAATCCCGAATAGCTGCATTATTTTAATGAAGAAATAAGGTTTAGTTTGGTTTTAAAGCTTGAAGCACAAATTCTTTACAAGCGTTTTGCTGCCTCAATAAGCTCAACAAGTAATTTCCTTTCTTCCTACCACCACTTCAAATACCTCGCTCCACTTATAACACATTTTTTTCTCCAGTATTTTTCATCTAGGATTTCATCATTCCTGCACTCCACGACTTGTTTATAAAAGGTCATAAATCACAGGTCAATGCCATAGGTTAGGTGGCAGATTTAGGGGGAAAAAAAGATGGAAAAGCAGAATAGGGGTAATAAGTAAGAGTAGCTGATTGTTGGAGCAGCAGCAGCTTTGCTGTAAGCAGTTGCCAGTTTTCAGAGACTTCTTCCAAACAATTGAAAGGAAAATAAACTGGAATCTGAAGAGCTGCAATTTGCAGTTTCCTCTGCTGTCCCTGGTCCCTGCCGGAGCCGCGGCCGGGCAGGGCGAGGCTCCTGCACCATCTCAAGGAGAGCTCGGGCACTGCAGCTCCACACACGAGGGACGCACTGAAATCAGCTTTTTTTCTCATTTACTGTCCTGGGCACTCTTTTAAGGCCGTTTCATCAAATTGAGCTTTTTCCATTTCACTTGCTGTAGAAATTCATTGATCTTTTCGTGCAAACAGCAATACTCACCCTCTGTCTGCTGGGCTGGATTTCCCTCCTGCGTCCTGCTTTCCAAAATAACCAGGATTAGTGCTCACCTCCCTTGGCTGCAGGCAGGAAAACCCCCCCAGTTCGTGTCCTTGCCTGTGATATTCCTCCACGACCTTCCCTCTGCTTTGTGCTGTTCCAGACGCATCACAAGGACAGATCCTGCCATGCCTCACCCAGCAAACCTTGCTGGAGGTCACAGCACAGTGTTCAGTGTGCAAATATCCAGCTGTGGGTCAGACCCTCTGCTCTGGGGAGCAGCATTTTTCTTTCTTGGGAGGATGGGTGGCATGAGGAATCTGCACCTTTACTTTCCAAACGGATCTCCAGCTCACCACTGCCGGGAGACTGGAGTGGGTTTTCCAAATTCACTTTTTCTGTCTGCTTACAAGAAATGAATTCTCTCTACTGAAAGCCCTTCTGCTCATTACATAATTATATCTTGGGTTTTAAAAAATTTTAGAGGGATTGTGACCTTTGTCTGAGGTTTTTCTCCATCTCAGTCTCTGCTTAGAGTAGGTTCTTTTATGCCTTACCCAGGCCTTTTGGTTCAGGTGTTTTTTTCATTATCTTCTGCAGCAGTTATTGGGTTTGGTTTTGTTGTGCTGGGTTTTTTCGTTTTGAATTTCTTGCCAAACAGTCTGGAGCCTTTGGGACATAATAGAAATAACAGACTGGACACGTCAGGCAAAACCCCTTAACCTTGTAACACCTTATTTATCTCATAAGTGAAAAACTTCCAGGGGCCGTAACTGAGCCAGCTCCAGAATCTCATGAAATCTGGGCATTGGTGGGTGAAATTCTGATGATTTAGGGAAAGTATGAAAAAAAAAAAAGAAAACAAATGGACTTTACACAAGACAGACAGATAAAGCAGCTGCAGATTCCAGCACAAGGATGGGAATCATCATTTAAATGACCTCATAAAAGCAGTACCAACTGTACTGTGAGATCAGCAATGGCTCTGCAAGTGGCTCTGATTCACTGCCAATAAAAGGGTTGGAACAATTTTCCAAATAACACAAACCAAACAAATCCTGCAATGTTTGTTTGTTCCTATCTTTCCTTAGTTAGCAATCAGACTACATTTAGAAGCTATTACAATTGGCTTTGGGATAAAAGAAATTCTGATTGCTCTTCCCTGCTATTTTCCACACTGCTGGGATGCACATCTGGCAGTTGGATGAGTTTTGGAGAGGTTTTGTTATTTCCACTACGACTGTTTTAAGAGCACATTCCAATGGGGAAATCTGATTCCTAGAACCCACAAACCACCACTACACATAACCTCTCCTCAGTTCCCTCATTAGGAATTGTTGTTATTTTCTGCCACTCAATTAAATCTGAGAGAGTTGACTTTCATTATATTAATCTGTCAATATTTACCACCTGTCAGGGGAACTGTCTTTGATTTCTCACATGAAAACTGCATGGGTTTGTTGACAAACTGGAAAAGGAAATTATTAAGTCAGCTGGTTCCTCAGCAATCTAAAGATAAAGCTTTGCAAAGGATATATATATATGTATAAACTAAGGGAGAAATCAGCATTGAATACAGTGGGCACTAATTGTTATTTTATTCTAACTGAAGCATCTTTTTAAGAGTTGTATGTTAACTTCTTCATAGTCTGGATTTACAGTTCATGGAGCTTTCTTTGCTGAGTGACAACAAAGCAGCAAGCCAGGCTTATTCCCACATTACTTCATTCCATCCCATGGAAAGTTTAATTTTTTATCAACTCTGAACCATCTCCTGTGCACTGACAGGGGTTAAGTGGCTTGTTCCTCCAGCACATCATCAGGAGAAGTGCTGGGACAATCCATGGGGAACAATCCCTGCCTATGAAGTCTCTCCCACACACCTGGGGAGAGCCTGAGGCTCTCCTTGGATCCAGCTGTGCCTTGTGCTGTGCAGGACCCCGACAATTCCTCATGGCAGCTCCATCATCACTCAGCTGCCTCCAGCCTTGTCTCAGGGCTGCTGGTCTCATCAGTGAGCTCTCCCTCAGGACAGAAGGGCAGAGTGACCAGTGAGAGTCACCTCAGCAGGGAATCAGTTCATGGGGAATCATTTCACCCACAGATTTCACCCACATTTCAAACTACAGGTTAAAAACAGCCACCTGGAAAGTGTTTATGGATAAAAGAGCCTGCAGGCACCAGTCCTTACCAATGTTTCCATGGCTGTCTTCCCACAGGGAGAGGAATATCCTTGACTTGGTGGCACCAGCACAAACCTCAGAACACTTTGTTCAACTGCCCCCAGAGGAAAAACCACAGCTCTCACCTTGGCATCTGCATTCCCCCTTTCCCCTTCCAAATTCCACCATGGAAAGAACTTACAAAATCACAGGGCATGAAGGCACAAGTGCTGCTGCCAGATTGGCTTCATTCCCCATAATGTGTTTCAGCCATGTGGATTTTCTGTACTTATTTGAAGGAAAGGAAAAAAACCACAGTACTATTGTATAAAGTGTACAGGGAAATATCTGGGCAAGAACTGGGGAGATAAGCACAGGCTGGACAATACCTTAAAATACTGAAACCAACAAAAACTGGCTTGGAATCAGTTTTGAGTTTATCAAGCTCAATCCTCATCGGTGCTACCACCAGCAACAAAAATGTCAGCTGAACTCTGGAGAAAAAGTTAATTCTCCTTGGCTGATATCATACTCATAGATAGCACAGAGGAAACAGAAGAACTGGTGTTAAAGTCATAAGTAGAAAGATCTTGAAGGACTAAAATTACTGACCTTTAAGAGGAGGAAAAAGCCCCCAAAACAACCCATGCATTAGTCATAATGAAAACATTGTGCATAGCACAGCTTTCTAAGAGACCTGGCTCCGTGTCAGAGCCACCAGGGAGTACAAGAACTGTTTGCTTCCCTTCACTCAAGTGACAGCACAAAGTGGAGACTGTGCATGAGACCCCAAAGGATCCCTGGAGAATCATCTGCTCCATTCCCCTGCCCAAAGGAGGATCAGCTCCACCAGTGCCATTTCTGACATTTCTGTACCAGGTCTGTGATGGAGGCACCACACCCTCACTGCAGCTCACCAACATCTTCCCATTCCATCAGCTCCATGCACCTCTTTAAAAAAGAAACCAGAACTGTCCCGGTCACTTTAGAAAGTGTTTATTCAAAAGCTTCATAGCACCATCTTGTTTTTTAAAACAACCAAATAAAATGCAGCAATTAAAACGTTGGTTTTTCTGTTGAGCATGACACTAACTCCACCTGTGAACATATTTATGGTTGTTCTTGCTAAAATAACTGAAAAATAGCGCTCCTGTGCTCACAGACATAGCACTGGCCCCTGGGGGGGTTATCCAGTCCCAGCTCAATAATGGAAGAATAAAACCAAGTGGAACTGGATACCTCAAGGAAACCATTCCCCCTTCCCAATTCTGCTGGAAGAGAAAGTTTTCTAAAGGTCATTTTTAGCAGTTTCAATTCATACATCCCCTCGAAAACTTCAGCAAAACTAAAACTGTAAATATATAAAATATTTTTGGGGAGTTCTTTTATAGGACAAGCCAGACCATAATTGGTTAATTATCTCAATATGTTTGCTCTAACAATCAACTATTAATTCTAAAGGGCCTCTAATGCCCATTTTTTCTAGGGAAAACATCAGTCAAGGTAATTTTACTACATTACTACGCTGATTCGCATTAAAAATTTAAGGTAAAATCAAACTGCCATTGACAGCACTTATCATCTGCTTTCATTCTCAGTTTTTTTTCCTTTTCCCTTGTGAGTTTTGGAGCAGCCTGTCTGAGAGCTGGGATCAGTGAAGCGCTATTTCCCAAGGATCCTTAACTTACATTTCAGGAATAGGGACCAGGCCGAGGGCTCGGTCTCGTTATCGTTTGGCTATGGCTTCCGACCACTGGGATTCTCTATTGCAGCTACTTCTGATGGCCATGGGGAGGGAAATGCTCCCTGCTTCACTTGGCCAAAGCCCCCATGGGGTCCCAGGCTGGCAGCACGATGGGCTCCTGCTGCATCACGGCCAGGATCTCCTCGGGCACGTGCTTCTTGTCCACCACCACCTCGTACACGTACTCAGAGAACCAGTCATCGGTCATGATCAGGTAACCTGGGGGGAAAAGAGCATCACAGCACAGAGCCACTGCAGGAAAGCAGCCACAGACAAGCCTGACCTGTGAATGATGCATTAAACAGGGCCTGGTCAGGCTGGTTATCTCTCAAAACACAGCAAAAAATATCTCGAGGAAGTTAACATACAGGATGTACTTTGTGTGCACCTAAAGGTCAGGCAAGAAGCCCACCAGGAAAAACAAGAGCCAGAACATCCATAATTTATGTTTGCTCTGTTAACATGGGCATTGAGAATATTCAAGGGAATTACAAAGCCTTTAAGACAGAATGTAACATTTCAATCTATTTGAGGCTTTAGAATTTTTCAGGTGAGTATCAACCTGTTCTAAGAAAACTTTCTTGGTTTAGTTTTTGCAATAAGAGGCAGCCACTGCTTTCCTGAAAGTCATTTAAATCACACTAAGGCTGAAGCAAATCTTAATTGTCTCCCTTAATATGAAAATGACCGTGAACACCCTTGAACTGGGAGTGAGGGAAGTCACTTTAGAGGTTTTAGCAGAGAGCTACCTCTGGAAACAAGGTATTCCAGTTGAAATGGGAATAAGAGTGGCTGTGAGAAAGGAAGCATTTAGGAGAGAGATGAGAAGGCTTTATGTAATAAAGTTCCTCGTGTCCTTATATTGTATCATCACACAATCAAATGAAACAAGAAAATGTCCAAAGAATATGGACAATAAATGCATCTATCTCCACCATCTTGTTTCTAAAGCAAGAGATCAGATAATCCCATAAATTAAAACCCCTATCAACTCTAACCCGAGCTAGAAGCCATTTTGGAAACACTGCCAAAGGGAGCTGCCTTGATTATCCTTTTTTCAGGATATGAGTTCTTGGGACACACAAAAACCTCTCACTCCCAAGAGCCAGCAAGTAATTGCACCCTGAGAGGATTAATGAACTCTGCCTCTGACATCCTGTCCCTTGCAGCCGATTGGGATCGCGGCGTCTGAGCGGGGAGGAAGCGCCGAGCACGACTGCAGAACATGCAAATAACTCAGCTTTGGGGAGGCCTGGGCAGTGCAGATCCACACACACACACCCTACACACACCTGGGAACCTCCTGAAAGTCCCCAGAGAGCCTTGGAGCTGTAACTCCTGCCCAGGGAGAGCAAATAAACAGTGCCTCTGTCCCAGGGCACTTTTGAGATGAGAGATGCACACACAGACAAAGGGTGCCTACAGTTAAATCCTTGAAATGCCTTCCTGCAGGAGAGCAACAGCCAATACAAGACATGAAAAGCCCAAAGGGAGCTGCCTTCTAGCTGGAGATGCATCCTAAAAAAGCTCCTTTCATGCCAAAACAAGCAGATGGACCCCTCTCCACAGTGTGATTTAGTACTCCCCTCTTCCTTGCTTTTAAAAAAAGATATCCAATGGGATAAGCTGGGTTCAAAGTTAGGTAATAACGTCCTGTGTGTCTCCAGAACAAAAGACTACTCAGAATAATTAAACTTGCCTGTGTGGCTGAAAAAGAGCCAATAAAACAGAAAGGAAATATTTGGTTGGGAAGTGACTTTTTCACCTCAGAAAACAAGCCATGTTTGTCAGCAGCTGTGTTCATTCCTTGAGGGAAAACACACAGGGTTCCAGAAACACTTATACAACAGATATAAATGTAATTACTAAATATTTAGGAGAAGCAAAACTGGGCTGGTTCACAGGGGCTCCCTTTCTCCAGGACAAGCCACAAGATTTCAGTTCTGCCACTCTGGAGCGTGAGTGTATAACTGACTCCATCCCATAATTCCCAAACGAGGAGTCCCAATCTTTCCAGTCTTGCACCATTCCTGTCACAGGAAACAGGTGGCACCTGGCACCCTGGACGGTACTTGGGAAAACAGGGAACCCCACATGAAAAAAGCCTGATCTTTCCTCACAAAAAAGTCATTTCTTTGCTCATTGTTTAATGGCTCCAGTGCAGTCCCTGGTGTTCTGTTGCGGGCTGGACCCTTGGTCACCCTGTCCAAGAAATCCTGGGAGTTGGGGCTCACTCCCATCCCCACACCCAGCTGGGATGTGCCAAGTTTAGCATCATTCTTGGCTGACTCTTCACTGATGTGGACTCTGGCTTCTTGTGCTGGACTTACCCAAGCACAGCTTCCCAATTCTTTAACAAGGCAGATAAGATAAAAATCTTAACTCTTATCACAGTTAGACACAGACTCAGTGGCACTGCAAGACAGCTCAGGCAAACTCTGAGTCCTCACCCTCCTACACAGCTACTACTGGACACTGCAGAGTGGAAAATCAGGAAGGAGAAGAAACCCCATCAAGTTGAGTCACAATCCCTGAAGGGATTTAAATGATGTGTACATGCGACATTTGGGGACCATGGTTCAGTGGGGACTTGGCAGTGCTGGGTGAACAGCTGGACTCTTTTGGACCTTAAAAGGGTTTTTCCACATCCTAAATGGTTCTGTGACTCTCAGTTACCTCTCCCAGTGCTTGGGAAGGAGCCCTGGAGGACATGTCCCATTGCCTTTTGCCCCAGAGCAGCTCATTTGGTCATACCCAAGAAAATCGTTCAGGGATTCAGTTCCCTGGAAAAAAAGCAGTCTGAAATAGAGGCAAGCTTCCTAATTCTGATGGGATTTTCTGTCAAGGCTCTTTTCCAGGGAACTCCCAGAGCAAAACAAAGCACAGTCAGGGAGCAAGACTTTCCAGAGAGCAGGGTGTCCCCTGGTACATAAGGGACAGCGACTCACCCTGCAAAGTCACACAGATGCCATGGGGACAAGATAGGGCAGGGTTATTCAAGTCACTCTGGGCTCCTATTTTATTAATTTCCAAGGAACAACCAGCTCCTCTTCCACAGCTCTAGACCTCATTCTTGAGAGGTGAGAGTGGGTTTGGATGCTGCAGCACAGAAGTGCCACAGCTCAGTCCCAGCCCAGCAGGCACCACTGCAGCAGTGTCAGGGTTCAGCTGCTGCCCTGAGCCATTGATGTTACCTCAGCATTGATTTGGCTTCTTCACTTAATCCAGCATTCCAAAGAACATTTCACTGCTGTCATATTGCTGAGCCTTGAAGGCTGGACATCAACAGTTTCATTGTTTTGTCAAGTCTGAAGATTTTTATTGGAATACTTTGCTGTGAATGGATACAGTTAACTCAGAACAGAAATTACTGCAAGACCAAGAGGGCACAACATAAATTAAGACATTTCCTAGAATATTCTATGTTTTCGTCTGAGTTGTTCATGTTATTGAAAAGCTTATAAATAAGACCACATCCTAAACCAGAGTTCTCCAAAAATAGTCTATTCCCAGAAGAGAGCCAAGACATCCTGGGAAAGTTCTGCCACACCAAATCTTACAAGCACAACATTTGGGATTAATGTGCAGCAGAAAAATGTGCCCAGCAGTGACTTGTTGCTGGGGACACAGAGTCTGGCCTGGCACACTCACCACTGAGGCTGTGCCATTGCTGAGCCCACATCTGGCCTGTCTCACTCAGGAGATAATAAAAATTATGGAGTTCTCCTCCAAAGCTGCCTCATTGTCCTTGCCACATCCTTATTTCCAAACATTCAGCTTTCTGCTCTCATGACTATAAATTACCTTTATTGCCACGGTCTTCACCCCAGGAGTTTTCCACTCTCCATTTTTCAAATGCATCTTCTTGCCCATCCTGTGCCAAAACAAGTCCATGACAGTCAGTGGTGAAGGAGAGGCCACACCTGAGCAGGTCATCCCTTCCAAACCCAGCACCAGGAACACACAGAGTTCCACTCCTCAGAGTCCCAATGGTTTCTTGCTAATGGCTGCAGAAATGCCATTTTATAAAATACTCATCTGCCTACTTAGATAAAATGTGGTGAAGAAGAGTCTGCAATCAATATTTATTTCATCAGGCAGCTGAAATTTAACTAAGTTCTAGTTTGGACTTAACTGACTCACAGAATTTCAGCTGCTGTCCCTGTCTCCCATCAGGGAGTGAGGGAAATTAAACAACTTGCCTGAACTGGGAATCAGAGGAAAGGAACAAGGAACTGTCAGAATTCAGAACAGCATTGGTGCAAACCCTTGAAGAATCCAGCTGAAGGACACAGCTCCAAGTCCGGTGCTGTGCAATTAAAATATTTCAATACAAAAAACTAACCTGAAAAACATCCCATAAATCAATTTTTAATATTGAATGGATTATTGTTGTAATGCTTTTATTCTCCCTTGAAAAGGGAGAACAGTCCTTAAGATGGGACACTTGAGAGCTCCCAGACCAAGGATGTCAACTCTGGATGCTCTCAGAAATTGGGAAGAGCACATTCATGTACAGTAACTTTTAAACCAAAAGGTGCATTTAATCCACATCAATTTTTGATGTTGTAAAATTGTAATATGATTTTTTTTAAATCTTCAAAGCCTTTTTATAAAAAAGTAAGTAAATCCAAAATATTACATTTTACAACTCAGATTCTCAAAGCACCTTCGGGTTAAGGTTTTTAAGCACCAACGACAAAGTTTTCCTTGTTTTTCAGTTAGATATTGACAGAGGTGTTTGTGCAATCTGATACATGGTGGAAACATTAAGAGCTCAGAATGCAGAAAACAGGAAAAAATTGAGCTGTAAAAAGTAACTTGGAACATTCTTATGACTCAGCAGTTCCATCTCAAGTCTCAAAACTCCACAGCTCAGGCAAACTCGTTCAGTGCTGTGCAAGCTGCTATTTCTCAAGCCAAGGTCAAGCTGGACAGGAAGAGATCACTTCAAAGAAACTTTAATAATGACAGCTTCTGGAAATAAATGGAAACATCAACTTTGCAGATAACCCCAAGTTGTAAGTTTTTGAATGCTTCTTTTTACTTCATTATGTGCTTTGTTATGGTGCCAGGAGCAGATCTAGCTGTGGATTCATCTCAGCCTGCTGTTTGCTATGCTGGACACCATTTCCCTTCCCTAATTAGAGGTCAGAGATCACATGCCAGGGAACTGCAGGAGGTTAACCCTGCTGCAAAATGCCTCCTGCCAGCATTTTAACAGGAGCTTCAGGCTCTAAACAAGACTGGACTAACCATGCAGTGGTTGTCCAATCCAAGTTTGTGGGTAAAAGGAAAAAAGTCCTTTGAGGTGTCTAAAATTCTTCCCTCCTTGTTAAATATTTATAGTTCTGAACACTCAGACACAAACAACACAAGGGAAATAAACAACCAGGGGCTTGTGGCACACTCTGAGTGAGCCCAGGACACAAAGAAACTCCCAGGATATTCCAGTACATCCCTGCCAGCAGCAGAACTCCAGAGGGAGATTCTACCTTCTCAGTGACAGCCGTCAGGACCATGGCATGGGTCATCAGGGACTCCCCAAAGATCAATCGTTCTGCTTTGTTCATGTTCTTGATGGAGACACCAAACACCAGCTCATGATTAAATCTAGCAGAAAGATAAACAAGCCACATGAGAAAGGATGCAAGGGGAGTTCTGACAAAGTCAGGGAATCAGGAGACTGCTCTGTGCCAGGAACATATGAGTTCAACCAATTTTAATGTCAGAATAAATGCAAAACCTGATCCCTTTAGGAGTTTCTCTCACCATATATTAGACATTTAAATAAGTAAGAATATTTACAACTACTCATAGTGCATCTTAATAGGATTCAGATTAAACTAACAAGTAAAAAAAAAATTCTTCTGCTGCTGAATTACTTAAGCATACTCTTTTGGGGTTTATAATCCAAAGTATGTAGAAAGAATTAAAGCACTGTTCATGTCCTCACTGAGGATCCCAAATGACAGCCTGGTTTGATTCTCTACTCACATATTCAGGTCATTGATTCCCAGCTTGCCATAGAAGTGCTTTGCCACATCACAGCCAAACCACACAGCCTGCAAAGAGAAGGAAGGGTCATGTCTGGGCCAAATCCCAGGAGCTTTACATGGCATGGGCTGCACTGTGCCATCCACAAAGAGAAACCAAACCCACCTCGCCATCCTTAATAGATGCTGCAGCCAATTTCTTCAGGACCTCCACAGGCTGGTTGTTGTAGAGAGTTTTCCTCCCTCCAGCCATGTTGCCCAGGTACTCCACTGTGTAGAGCCTGTTGTAGGGGTTCTGGGGTCGAGGATCATTCACTAGACAAATCTGCCAAAAAACCAAGATGTCATAAAATAAGGTACAACATAACTGAAATCCTTGAAGATTGAACCTAGAAGGATTTCAGGGAATGGCTTTTGTCCCAGCCAGCTGTCTGCCCCATTACCAAACAAGCCACTTGGCTGAAATAAGAGGTTTCTTAAGGTTGTGTTTGTTGGGTTTTTTTGCTTTGTTTCACAAGTTTACCTTGTAACTGTGGCAGAGCAGCTCTGCATGTTATTCCTTCTCTAATGTCTGCCTTATGACCTATTACAACTGATTAGATCACTGCATATTTTATCATTACAAAACCATTGTGGACTGCAACACAAGATCCCAGATAATTGAAGGGTAGAGCACAAACAGCACAACAGGGAGAATAAAAACACTGACTTGGGCAAGCTGTGCCCATCCCAGGTGCTGCAGCTACAGGGGAGACAGACACTGGCAACAGTGGAAAATAAATGGCAAAACGAAAGTCTTGGAAAGTTTTCAGCATGCCCAACCTTGTCCTCCATGTTGAAGTAAGGCTTCACATGCTCATTGTAGAACTGCACCGGGGTCATGGGGCCGTACTTGTGGTAATTCTTCTCCTTGTCCCGGAACTCCCAGCAGAAAGTCTCTGGAGGGCTGCCCAGGCAAGTGCTCACTATTCTGAATACCTGCACAGAGAAGCAAACAGCTGTGAGCCTGCTGGGACATGCAGCTGTGCCTCTCCTACCACAGCAAGGCCACTGGAGCGTGGATTTCTCCACGTGAGAACCAGCTGGAGAAATGGGATCTTAACGGTCACCTTCGAACACACACACATCAATTATCTGCATTCAGCTCCTGAAATCTTGGTGTTTCAGCAGTTCAAAACCAATCTGAAAAGCCTCAGGAAAATCAACAGAGCTTTTTTCTCCACCCTCACACTCCATGTTCTCAGGTAAACCACCAGGCAAAACAGAAGCTTACTGATTCCAGGTTATCCTAGGAATGCAGCAGCCCAAAGCAAAACCAGGACACTTCCCAGCCTTGTTACAACATTTCATCAGTAATTCTGAAGCTCCTCCAACACTGCCAGAGGAACTTTATCAAATTGATTCTCTAAAGGTTTGATCATTCAGCATCACCTGTTCCACCAGGTGGTTTGCCCCGTGCAGAGACAAACCAGACATTTTAACGTGGGCATTTTATCCCAGTGTTTCTCCTGTACTATTTAATTTTTTATTGTAATGTTCATTTGGATTTCAAAGATGAGCCTTTGCTTATTTTCAAAACCCCAGAATAATCTCCTCATCTCTTTTAATACATTTAACATGTGTTTAGGGCTGAGCTGGCAGGTTATGCAATTTAATTCCATCTCCCTGCCTGCTGACATCCTCTGCAGCTGGCAGCTATCTTTGGATTTTTAGCACAAAAAGTTGACCAGATTTCAAGTCATCAGCCTCTCTGTAGATCAGAATATAAAGCTGCACTTCAGAACCACTACTGTACTTTCTCACAGGGCTTATCAGAAAATGTGCCAACACTGGCAGTGTAACCACTTTAAAGATACAGAGCAGGACCTGCCACAGGTACTCTGGGGACAGGGAATTCAACCACAGTTAAACAGGTTTGAATCTGTTTTATTTCAGCTGACACTGATCTTCAGCTCAGCCCATGTCCTCAGGACAAGCCTCTTCCTTGCAAGGAACCTTCAGGTTATTTAAAATAAGAGGAGAGGGAATCAAATCTCAGCTGCACCTTCTGCACTGGGATCCAGCTCCTGTGGTCTATGCCAGCCTTCCCAGCCTGGCAGTCTTCACACTTACACAGCAGAATAGACACAATATCTTCCCCAAAGCTGATTTAACTCTTTCTGGAGCTGATCCATAAGAACTGGCTGTATGTTAATGTGCTCTTTGTGCTGGCAGCAAAAGGAGTGCAATGCTCCTGGCTAAATAAAAGGTGTTCTTGCTCCGAGCAATTTAAGAAAACAAGTGAAAAGATTAATTACAGGTTGAAACAAGGGTGTGAGCATAAAGCTTCTACTGCAGGAACTCACATTTCTCAATAAATATGGTAAAGAGCAAATATAAACCCCTGAACTACTATAAATATTTAATTTTGCACAGACTGCACAAAAGGCACCATTTGCTGTGGCTACACCCACATTACCTCAGATAACCGCAAGCGCTGAGAGATGAGGCCGTGAACACAAAATAAGCAAGAAAATGCCTAAAAGGAGAGCAGCAACCAAGCCAGAGGAAGGAAAATTATGGAGACAGAAGTCTCCAGTGAAAAGAGGCACTGGAGCCTGGAATGGCCTCCCTCATTGTTTTGCTACCACACCCAACATAGGCCCTCTCTTCATATCTCACAAGCTTCCTCTACCAATAAATAAAATAAGCATATTTAAACTAAAAGGTGACTTACATTGCCCTAGTGACAACTAGAAGCAAGATAAGGCAAAGATAGAGTGGCTTGTGCTAAACCCCCAAAAAAATGAGGAGGGGAAAAGGAGGACACTCCTGATAAGGAAGAGTCTACAAAGAGAACAGTAAAGGAAGAAAAATTCTATTGCGTGAACTGCACTGATTTCAGCTTCTGACCCACTGTGCACTGGTTTGATAAGAATGTTTATACAGTTCTGGAGTGAATATTTAATCCCATGTTCCACAACAATTGCCCCATTTCAGCGCGAGTGCTGCTCCCAGCAAGAGCAAACCAAGATTTGCTATGCAAATAGAACCTCCCAGAACAAAACCAAGCTCTGCTTTGCCACATAAATACAGAGGCAACACCACTGTTACACATCCAAACACATGCAAACCACCTTTCCTACTGCAGGAGAAAATGCTGTGCTGACCTCAGAGAATGAAGCACAACCATTTACAGAAGAGACAAAGTGCAATCAGTGAAGAACCTTTCATGTCAGTTCCAGCATCTCTTGTCAGAGGGCATGAAGCTCTAAATAAATGAGGAGACATTTAGCAGTGAACTGTGTCCATGCCCTAAGAATGACTATCTCTAGGAAGCTTTTGATGTTTGCTGCAGAATCCCCCAAGGCCTTTTGGACACACACTGCATGTAAATTACGTTAATTCACCTTTGAACCAAGCGCAAATTTGCAACATTCTGGGGTAGGCTCAAAGCACAGCATTCTTAAGGCATGAATTTCACAACAGTTTTGATGAAACCCAAGGAACACAAATCAGTTTTCTTTTACCCTAACCTTAAAATTAGATAAAGCAAAGCTACAGAATTTTACATGAAGTGCAAAGTTTTGTTGTTTTGAAAACCCAAAACAACATATTAATATGGAACTAAAACTCCACAGAGATAGCCCAAAGTAGTTTCTGCCTAACAGTGGTGTTGAGTGGACTGCAGAAAAAGCTAACACACAACACCAAAACATTTGATTTCTTGACTCATCTAAAATACATACATTTAACCACTGGGTCACTTGGCATTGTATGTTTGAGAAAGAAATAAAATACATTCTTTTTTTAAAGTGCATGGACTCAATCACACTAAAACAGCCCCAAGTTTAAGTTATTTTTGGCAGTTTAGGAATCAAGTACAAGCAGCACAGAATGATAAAAATGATGTGGGTTTGTGTGAGCAGGAGGAGGTGCAGGCACTGCAGACACACTGACAGTGATGGAGTCAGTTCACAGCCAAACCCATGCTGCAATTCATTCCTCTGCTGGCCCCCAGGACGAGCCCTCAGCTGGGCTCAGCCTTGTGCAGGCACCTCCCTTTTGTGGTTCTTTTCTGCTCTCTTGTGGGGAATCCTTGCACAACACTTGTGCTACAAGATTTGCATTCAAAGCCATCAGAATGCAAATTTCAACCTTTCCTGTTATTTCTAAGAGCCAGACAGGCCAATCTTTTGATCTCTCAAGAGACAAAATGCTGATTTTCCTACAGCAAGGGACAGAGATCTGTAAAATATCATCATTCTGAAACCTATGGATTCAAAATATTTGTCTGGAAGGATTAGAAAAACTGAGGATGAAGTAAGCAATAAACCACTGCAAAACAAATTCACTTGAACAGCTCCAAAACCATTTTGTTAAGCAACAAGAGGCACTTGTTTTGGCTGATCCAACAGCTACACAATGAAAGAAAGGAATCTCATCCATTCCAGCCCTGTGTTCCAAGATTCATGTCACACCACTTTATTTACCTCTTCTATCATCATGTCCATGGCAGCACAAAGTTCTCCTTTGCTTCCTCCACTTTCCACCATATTTCTTAGCCTCAAACAGTATTCTCTCATCTGTTTAAAGAGAAAGTTACTTTGTTATAAAGGGTGTGAAAGGTGTCACCTGATCATTTTCAGGACTTCCTATCTGCTTGTTTCAAGCACCTATTTTACTCTTCACAACATGTTTTCAGAATGAAAATACCGTTCAGAAGCGTTGTTAGAGATTGAGTCATTACAAAATAACAAGATAATTGAATGCTGTTGAAGTAAAATACAAAAAAAAAAATTAACAAATAGTCACAATTCAATTACCATTTCCAACTACTGATGTGAAGCTTGCAGCCATTAAGCTCTTAAAGCTTGATTTCCCTCAGTCCCACAAGTGATGCCACAACATCCACACACACCAGCACGTCTGTGACTCACAAAACACACTTTCCTCATACTGTCACATTTATTTTGCAATTCTAATGCATAATTGATCTCCTGGCTGATGAAAAGAAAGGGGCATTTCCCCACTGCATGCACAGCTGCAGTCAGAGCAGCACAAGCTGCCCATTAGTGTCACCATCCATAAGGCCAGGAAAGGTGATGGGGCTCCCTCAGGACCAGCTGCTTCGCCATGCTCAGGATTAGAACAACATTAACAACATTTAAAATGTCCAAGCTCATTCCACCACGTATTTTGCATTTTTTATGTGGATTTCAGCAGGCAGTTTTCCCTGAGCATGCAGCATATGAACTGGAAAAAATGTAGCAAACTGTTAAAAATGTTTTAATTGCCTTTTTCATCTAGCTACCTACACCAGCCTCTTCCCAGGCTAATTCCTTTCTGCAGTTCAGGGAGTGAGTTAACACCTGCCTTCAGACAAAGCTGTGCACTTCTATACTGAAAGCTGATTTTTAACATGCAGTGTTTTAAAATACATTTTTTTCCTCCATCTTTTTCACCACATTTGGCAGTCATCTCTAGAAACCCTGGCACACAGGGAGCTGAGATACTGAAAGGGTGGGAAAGAGACACTTAGACACCATGTGCTGGCTTTGCAGAAACAGATTTTAGCAGCCACATGTCAAGAAATCTTTGGAAATCTGAGGATTAGGAATAACTGCTACTAAAACCACAAAAGGGACTTTCAAGCTACTGAAGCCTGACAATGGACATCTTCCATGATCTCCCCTTCCTGCTCCATGTTTCAAGATTAACATCAGACTTTGCTGAGACTTTAGGCTGCTTGTAAATAAATTTAAGTTGCTGAATGCACTTAACACTCTGGTCAGTAAGGATAAGGTGGTTAGGAACACTTGCAGCAGGTTCATTCCCATTCCCTCCCCTAAGTTTTATCAGCTAAATCAATTTTACCTTATGATTCAAGATCTCATTCATCCTTCTGGTAGCCTCTGTGGTGTGAGACTCTGGGAAGTACTTCTTGGGGACAACACCATACTTCTCTAAAAGAAATAAAACTACAGGTTAACAATTGGCTTTTTCACACAATAGGTGCTCCTACTGCTCATACCCATATGAAAGATAAAGAGAGTTTGGGTTTGTGCAGAGATTATAACAGAAAGGCTCTTGTTTAAAGGTTACAAGTACCCAAAGTTTACTTTTTAATTTGTGACTGAATCTTGACCTCTGAGCTGCATTCCACAGGGATCCCAGTAAGTGGAATCCCTGAACTACCCAGTATTATTTAACTCAACAGTTAAACGTTCTGAATTAATTAGTGCTTTAGGAAGTCCTGTTCACCAGGAAAGAAAAAAAAAAAACCAAACCTTGATTACTTTAAAATTAATCTCCTGAAATACCTTCTGAAGAACTGGGCCTCCTGTGAATCACTTATCTAAGGTTAAAACTGACTTCCCAGTCTCCTTTCCTGCTCAACATTTATAAAACACCAGCAGCAGCTCATGGCTTCCTACATTAGCGTGCCACTCACAGATCTCACCATGCAAGGCTCTGGATGTAACAGCAGCAGCCAAAATCTCTGCCCTGATTAAGTATTTATAGCAATGAGAGCAGGAAAAAAGGAACCTCCAGGCTTCAAAGAAACAAATTCCTTTTGTGATTCTAAATTTGTATTATTGCCTTGTTGATTTACAAAGGTGTCATATTGTTTCACAACACAAATGAGAGCAAGTGCTGGTGTAATTAAGTATCTCCAGCAGCGTGGGTTCCTCCTGGAGCTCTGTAAGACCAGCAGTGCCACATTCCACATCAATTCCTTCTCACTGATCTTTACACCAACTTCAGGCTGCAGTTCCAAGCAGTTTTGCTTTGTAAACACACCCTGGTCCAGCAGGGGCTTTTCCCTTTCCATGTGCCCTAAAGACTGTACATGGATATAAATAAATGAGGTTGAGTTGATAACTGGAGGAAAAGGGTGTTGAACCCTTTCATTAAACTGAAAGTCAGGGCTATCTAATTATTCATTGATCATCTGAGCTTTTATCATCAACAGGACTATGCAAAAGTGATGCCAGACAAGATTTAAGCCAAATATTTATAATCTAGCCCCAAAAAAGTCTTTGATGTAAAAAACCCACAATGGTTAATGGCATAATGTGCCTTAGCCAATTCCCAGGTCTCAAGCTCAATTTTTTATTCTATTCCATTCCCCATTTCTCAAAGCAGGCTGCAGTTTTAGGAAGAGCTCCTTGTGACCAGTTCTCTCACCAATAATGTTGACCAGCATATCCCACTGTCCACCATCATTGGTGGGGTTGGAGAGCAGGAACTGCACCAGCCTTCCTTCCACTGGCTCCTTCTTCTGAGCTGTTTCCACAAAGGCATTTAAAAAGTAGTAACAACGCTCAACCTGAAACACACAGATAAACAACCCCAACCTTTTAAAGTCTGATATATTATGCATTAATTAATTGCTGAGCATTCACTTCTTTGCAAGCACAGAATAGATGAAGCAACTTTCTGCTCATCCTATGAAGTCCTCATTTTCCCCTCCAGCATTCCAGGGGCTACCCTATAAAATTCTTTGCTATAGAGCAAATATTTAGGAGTGACTTTACACAGAGCTTGAGGATCAGGGAACAGGAAATGGGGAGCAGAAGTTATGCAACGAAGCCTGACCCAAACTAGCACTAGATTTGCTTAATTTCCCTTAGGGGGAGGAGCAGGCACACAGCTCACGAGCACAACTGAAACCTCAGAGCTACAGTCATGTTTTCCCTGAACTACCAACAAGTAACTGCTGAAATATACAGAACTCTTGAAAAAAAAGACTTCTACTACTCCAAAACATCAACATCTTGACAACTTTCTTCTCAAGCTGAAAGTCCCACTGTGCTCGACCACCTGCATTTAAAACACATTTTAAAGGAACTTTTGAGGTTTCTTCTCAAACATGCTAAAACAATGCAGCCTAAAAGAAGCTCTGTCCCAACACTAACACCTGATTGCATAAGCAATCCTACAACAACCTACACAACTGTACCTTATCCCAGAAAAAGAGATAGGACTGGCTGAACTCAAACTCTTCAATGTTGTATTTCTTCATGAAAGGAAGACGCATTGCGTTGAGGCAGGAAAAGATCCAGCATCTCCCTGAGAGATCAAAGGAACACGAATTAAACTGGAACACCTGTGCTCAGGAGCTGCACAACAATTCCTTTTACCACGAGATTCATGACACAGTTCTGCCTCGAGCCTTTGGCTGGGCTTCTGCAACACCAAAGAGCTCTCTGAAGGTGTTCTGAAATCTTTCATTGCAAGCACATCTCTCAGTTACACCATGCAGAAGGGAAAAGAGGCAAACGCTGCAGGTCTAACGTGCGTTAATAACTCAAGGGGAGTCAAACGTGTGTCATTAACTCAAGGGGATGCTGCAGGAATTCGAGTTTTCCCAGAAGCTCGGACAAAGGGCTCTGGAGCAGCAGCCGCTCCCAGGAGCACAATCAGCGTTAGGAGTCAGCCCCCAAACACCGCCCCCGGCCCTGACCGCCCTCACCGGAGTTCTTCTGGTTGGTGACGGGCTTGCCCTCGGCGGGCACGGCGTGCTGGAACACCTGCACCGTGTCCTGCACCACCTGCCGCTGCAGGCACACCTCCAGCGGGTCGTTGCATGTGGCCACGTTCTGGGCCAGCAGGAACTGCGGCTCGGCCCGCAGCCGCCGAGTGAAGGCCACGGCCTTCTCCGTGCTCAGCCCTGCGGGACAGCGGGACAGGGTCACGGCCGGGGCACGGGCACCGCACCCCGGTAACACACACACACCCCCACCTCTGATAACGGAGAGGCTCCCATCCCGTAACAATGGGCACGTTATCCCTGCCCAGAGCCCCGGTACGGTCTCGGAATGCCTCGCTCCCCCTGGTAATTCCCCCCCAACCCCCGCCCGGCTTATTGCTGAGGTATCCATGAGTCTCCCACCCCCCGGTAAGGGCCGGTAAGCCCCTCTCTACCCCGGGAATTTCCGTCCCCTGACCTACTGCTAAGGTACCGATGAGCCCCCCCGCCCCCATCCCGCCATGGACAAGATCCCCCTCCTCCCCGGTAACCGCCCTCCATCGCTGAGGTACCGCTATGCCCCCTCCGCCCGCACCCGCCCCTCACGAACGGACCCCCCCGGCCCCCCCTCACCGCGGGCGTTCATGGCGGCACCGGCAGCACGGTCCCGAGGCGGAAGCGGCTCTTATAGCGCCGGCACCGGAAGCCGGAAGAGGGGCCCGGGGCCGCGGCCGGGGGCGAGGGGGGGAGCGGCGGCGGGAGGGCGGACGGCGAGAGGCGAGGGACACGTTTGGGGCCGGTGGGGCGGCCCCTCACAGAGAACCCTGGCGCTGGCGCCTGACATCGGTGCCTGGCGGCGATCCCTGACAACGACCCCTCACACGGACCCTGGCAGCGATCCCTGACAATGACCCCCTCATAGGGACCCCTCTCATAGGGACCCCTCTCGGCGGCCCCTCACACCGAGCCCCTCACATGGACCCCTTACACCGGCCCCTCACAGGGACCCTTCACATGGACCCCTTTCACCGGCCCCTCTTGCCAGCCCCTTACATGGACCCCTCACAGGACCCCCTTACACCGACCCCTCACAGGGACCCCTCACACTCGCACAGCCCCGGCTCCAGAACCTTCCACGCTTCCTGCAGTCCGTGGCCTGCCCGCCCCACAGAGGGTCAGCGCTCGGGGCTGTTTGTGGCACAAGCTCGTGTCAGTGCCAGGGGCACAGGCTGGGCTCTGCAGGGCTGGTGTCACCCTGGGTGATTGGCACCCATCCGGAGCACCCCCATCCTGCTGTCCCCAGCTCTGTCCACACTGTGTCACCTCCTGTGCTATGGCAGATCAACAGGAGGGTTTGGGACAGCTCTCCACAGCTGGTGGTGTTGAGGCCAAGTGCTCAGGAACATGAGGTGGCACCGCTGTGGCACCTTGAGGGACCTCCCTGAGCACTGGTGAGTCATGGACACACTCTGGCTCACACCCCAGATCAAACTGCTGAATTTTCCTCTTGAGGAATTGCCTGCTCCTCTGAGAAAAGCGCTGGTGCTTCACTGTCTCAAATTGATTTACAGCACGCAGTGTTTATTGACAGTATTTGTAATGGACTATTCCAAGGCATGATGAGGCCTCAACAGTTTGCCAGGACCTTGAGAAAAGTGCTTGAGTGGCACATTTGTTGGGGGAAGGGATGGATGGAGATGTTTTCCACCCATTGGAAAATGGGAGCAGTGCTGGAGCAATCACACTGGAACTTCACCGTGTGTCATCGAGCCCTTGGGGCTGCCCCAAGCCCTGGTGAGCCATGGAGACAGGAGGTGCAGCAGCCGTGCTGAGTGCCTTGCAGCTTTTGCCCTGGCAAGAGAAGCTGAGATGCCCACAGGATCATTGGGAAGGGGCAGAGGGTTGGGTGGCCACCACCCCAATGCCCTCTGGAATGGCACTGCAGGACAGAAAGCAGCTGTCAGCCCAACACCTCGCTTTATTGTGCGCATCACAATGCAGTAGAGATTGCTCTGCAGACTGATCCACAACCCACATGCCTGACTGCACGTTCATTCCTTGTTGGAATAAGCTTGGAGGGCAAGAGCTGGCATCACCTCATGCAGTCCACCCACCTGAATTGTGCTCCAAGGAAAGGTTCCCAGTGACCAGTTCTAACAGTTCTGACCCTCTAAGCAGCAGCTTAGAGTCAACATATGCAAAGAACCACTTATATTTTGAAAAAACATATAAACTTGATCCCAAAAAAACCAGTTTCAGTGCTTTATCTCATCATCTCACACAATGGCTTTGGTTGACCACTAGAAATGATGTTTTCTGGGCATTCTTTACCTGCAGCAAAATGAACACAAGAAATGAAAAATCACCTCCTAGAAAAAAAGAAAACCACAAGTAAGTTGAATTCATCTGGGCTGTGTTCGGCTCCAGAAAGCTGCCAGCAGGCTGAGGATATCACATTAGGGATTTTTTTCCCTTCCAGTGGTTACACACAGGGGTAGCCAGAGCCCTGGGATGGCCAGGGAAGGGCAGGATTTGTTTGTGTCCTGTCCTGTTCCCAGGGACCCCTCACTGCTGGGACAGGGCTGATGTTCACCAGCCAGAGCAAGAGCAGGGTGGGTTTATTATACTGAGTGAACTTAATTTTAAAGAAGGAATTAATTTGGAATAAGTGTGAATAAGCAGTCAAATACTTACAGAGCTGTTTCTTTTGGTTTCTTGAAGCACTGAAAAGAAAAGAAAAAAGCAGTCCTGTTATCATTCACGTTTCTTGGACGTGGGGATATTGTTACAAATTTTGCAAGTACATAATGCCTTCCACATAAAATGTCTAATACTTGATTTATCTACTGGTAATTCTAAAGCAGGAGGTAGTTTGTAGCAGTTTTCTAACAGTGAAAAGCAACATTATGAAATAGAATAGAAAAGGTAGGAAAAAAACAGGGCACTGCAGCAAACAATACTAATTTTTTTCCTATGAAACCAGAGCTTTCCATACCTTAAGAAATTTATCTCTTCGAGCCACAATTCCAAAAAGTATTGTGATTGTAACCACCACAACAGCAGCAATAACAGCCTCCTTGGGGAAAACAGGTTTTTTATCTGTCAGGAAAGAAGAAGTTGGGTATGTGAGAAATTTGTGCAGTCACATAATCCAGAACATTTCATAGGACTGTGGAAAGACATTTCTTTTCTCACAGCTGTCACTGCTGAATTAACTGTTGCTCTCCCTGCTGTCCACAGACTGCTCTGTGTGTTAGTCCCCTGGAGAGGAGGGAGCTGAGCCTGTATTTGAGTGAAGTGAAGAAGGATTGAAACATCAGCTCCTGAAGAAGATCCCCCTGGCAGTGTTATGCTCAGAAATAAGGCAGCCCAGAGGTACCACTGACACAGGTAACATTGCTTCCCTCCCTGTGCCAGGAGGACAGAAATGAGAGGGGTCTGGACAGAGGTGATTTAGTGTCACCAGTCTGAGCCCTGAGCACCCAGCCCCTGGAGTCACCTCTGGAGCACAACTTCTCTTGCCTTGAGCAGCTCTTTGGGCATGACAGAATCCTGTGGTCACAGTAAGATGCTTCAAGCAAGACCTGAGGTGCTTTAAACCCCACTTGAGTGTGCCCTGTCAGCGTGGGAAGAGCTGCAGTGGGATGAGCCTGCCCCAGGTCACACTTGCCAAATGCTTTTGAACAGCAGGTAGAGCAGGAGAGGCCCTTCCTGTGCTGTGGTCCCAGGCACAGGTGCAGGGAGAGCTCCTTGCTGTTGCTGTGCCCTCAGAAATCCACACAGGGAATTTACCACACTCCACTTACGCTGTGTAATATAAACGGATTGTTGTCATTATAAAAGAGAACAGAGAGTTATTTGTAAAGCTCATTAACCAGCAGCAGCCTTGCTACCTTTAACTATGAGGTGGAAATCCCTTGTCCCATTTCCCAGGCGTGATTCCACCAGGCAGGTGTAGGTCCCGTTGTCAGACTTCTGCACTTTGCTGATGAAGAGCTGAAAGACCTCACTGGTCTGGTACAGCTTGTGGCGACTTTGCTGCAGGGTCAAGCTCTGGTTGCCCTTTAACCAGGTGCTTTGGCCTTGAGGGTTGGATTTGGAGTTGCAGGTCAGAGTAACATCTTTCTCTTCTTCCATCTGGAGGGTCTCCTCTCCACTCAGCTGGGGAGGGACTGTTCACAGGAATGCAGTTCAACAGGTCATTAATAATGCTGCTCATAGAATCACAGAACCATTTAGGTTGGAAAAGCCTTCTCAAGCTGAGTCCAGACATTAACCCAGCACTGCCAGAGCCACCACAAAACCATGTCCCCATGTGCCATGTCTACACATCTTTTAAATCCCTGCAGGGATGGTGTCTGCCCTGCTGCCCTGAGCAGCCTGTGCTAGGACTTGATGACCCTTTCAGTAAAGGAATCTTCCTTAATACCCAATCTAAGCCTCCTCTGGTACAACTTGAGGCTATTTCCTTTTATCACTTTTTACTTGGGAGAAGAGACTGACCCCACCTTGCTCCAACCTCATAGAATGCCTACATTTAACACAAAATAATTTCCCTTCTCACATCCCTCGTGCTCCTTGTTCAGTGGTCTAACAGATCACAGTAGTGCAGCCTTTCCTGATCTCTGGGAATGAGGAGGGCAATCATTGGCAGAGACTTTCATTCCAGTATTTCCTCTGCCCTGACTTGTATCCTTGGGAAATAACCTAGGTGGAGGCAGGGACATATCCAGAGGATCTTTCTTAAGGTACCCACCCACTCCTATAAAAGAGCCCTTAGATCAGCCATAAGCACCACTGTGGGAAGGGAGTGTCTTATCACATGAGTTATCTCCTCCTAAACGCATTTTTCCTCGGTGAAGACAGCGTGCAAGGGTGCAAAACACCGCCCAGACAGAGCTGCTCTGCCCAGGACTCCATCCCACCCCAGCCATTCCACACAGGAATCCACCATGGCGACTCACACTGCACATCCAGGGTCACAGACACCTGCACAGCCTTGTCCCGTGCCAGCCTGCACGTGAAGGTGACCCCGTTGTCAGACGCATTGACTGGGGATACGCAGATGTTGCTGATGTTCACTTTATTCCCATCCTTCAGATCCACTTGCCCAGCCCCGCGATACCAGAGCAGCTCCTCAGCCTGGCTGCTGTTGTGCACGAGGCACGAGAGGGAGATGGCAGGGCTGAGCCCTGTAGACAGGGTGAAGTCAGCAGCGTGGTTATTTACAGACAGTTCCACACCTGCAGAAGAAGGAGGACAAGGACATTTAAGCATCCTGAGCCATACTCTCCTCACAAAAGCTGCCACATTCACTTCTCCATGCCTCCACCTTGGAGGAGGGATGAGACTTTCAGTTTTCAATCTAGCAGCTGTTTTCAGGTGGAAGAAGCTGTCTTCATCTCAAAGCTCTCTCCACAATTATTTAAAATAAAAATCAGTCTTTTGCAGCTGACTGCCAGAACAAGGCCTGACCTGTGACAACAAAATGTCTGAAGCCAGAACTGACCGTGTGACACCCAGCAAAAGGTCATTCCCGCACCATCACCCTCCTGCTGCCAATCACTGCTGCAGCACCACTGTGCTCACTGTTTGATACTGTTTTTCAGTTGGAGCAGGATGCCCTTGGGAGTATAAATGAGTTAATCATCCCCTCAGCTGTATCCTGGTGGTTGCAGAGCTGCAATTTGTCAAAGGTACAAACATCAGGACGTACTAAATGAACAACCAGTATGGGAAATAAATTATTGTAATGGGATGGAACTCGCTACTGCAGCCTGGGCCATAGAATAATAAATTAAAAATATAGCTCAGATTGTAAAGGTATTAAGGTCCTGTGAATATAAAGAAGGTCCCTGTCTGAAGGTGTTCCCAGGTGGCCAAACCTATCACACTTATCACTGCTTGGAGCAGGTTTGGAAACTGTGGCCTCATCATCCCCGCTGCAATAATGCTGGAAAACACTGACATTTTCCCATTCCCTTCTCTGCTACTCTCAAATCAGAGGTCAGTTTTCAGACAGTCCTCTGGGGATGATCTCCAGAACACTCAAAATGCTGCTGTGGCACATCACCTAGCCCTGGGCAGTTTCAATAATTGGTATGATGGAGCTTGGACAAAGCCGGGATGGATTTTTCCATTGCTTACCTGTGGCCACACATGCCAGGAGGGAAAGAGCAAGGACGGGCACTCCGTGGGGGACGGCGGGGCTGCATCTCTGCGCCATCTCGGAGCACAGCTGGCTCTGTTGGAGAGAGGGTCACAGCACTGCTGCCTCTGCCCAGGGCTCGCAGGGGTTAATCCCTGCAGCCATCAGAACCCCGGGGAGAGCCCCACAGCAGGCACAGGGTCACCAGGGAATGAACTGAGTCCATTGTTGCAGGGCATTTTCCAGTTCAGAGCAGATTCGAGGGGGTTTTATGTCTCTAATCTCCATTACATGAGTTTGCTGTCCCTGATCACCTGTCAGGCAGGGAAACCCATCTCTGGATCAGGTAGCACTGGACTTACCTTGGGAAGAGTCTCTGGAGAGGCTGCTTCTGCTGGGAAATGCACACTTCTTTCCCTTCCTTATTTATAGGGTCTGAATTTTAATATTTTATGATCGTTCAGTAAGAAGTGAGTCTATAAAATGGGTTCAAGGCCTCGTTCAGTTCCTGGATTTCTGAGCTCCCACAAGACTGAAGTATTTGCTGGGCTCTGCTGGCTGTTTTATGAGACTTTCTGAGGCAATGAGTAACTAATGAGAGAGTTCCTGCATCAGCCATAAAGACTTTCAGCCAAAAATAATACCTTTTTCCCCCCAGCTTTCTGTGTGCTCACAGCATTATTTCAAGCCACAGGGATTTTATCCTAGATTGTCCTAGAGCAGGAGTAGACTCCAATTTTTCCATTTCTGCCCAAAGCTCCATTGCCATGTCCTCCCTTGAGTGGAAAATGAGAAAATTCACTGATTCAGACTTTGAACTGCATGTTGGCAGAGGAGAGAACAGACACTGTCCTGCTCACCAGTGTGTACCCCCAGGCTGCTCGTGTGCTTGGCTCAGCCCTGGGCACCCCCCAGCACACAGCAAGGGGGTCTGTCCCTGCTGTCCCCTCTGCTGTGGGCTGTGTGTCCAGGGCACAACTGAAGCACTTGGCTGTGTAGAAATCTGTCTGAGGTTGCTGTGCACCTCAGCAGGGTGATGGTGACGTGGTCACAAAGCACGGGGTCCTTGCAGCCTCCAAACGTGTTGTCACTGCTGCCAGTGTCCTTGCAGGCACATCACTCATCAGGAATGGGCTCAGCAGAGCCATAAAATGCATTTCACGAGCAGGAGGAGCCTGGGATGTGTCCTTGGTGTTTTCTTGGCCTGTGGACACTGTGTCCCAGCTCAGTGACACAGAAATGGGCAGGGAGGGCTCCTGCTCTGGGCCTGCTGCCTGCCCACACAGCACAGGAGCACACAGCACTGCTTATTTGTGGGGCTGCTGCAAACAAGGGTCACCTTTGAGTGTTTCCTAATAGAATTCTTTCTGTGATTATGGGTTTACCCTTAAAACCAACAGGGAATCATTCTTGGTTAAAAAAGTATATGTGTACAAAAGTCCCTTGAAGAGAGAGCTCTCAGTCCCCTTTTAAAAAACTGTCCTGTCCTTGTAGAATTCAACTAAATGTTGGCTTACAATCCAGTACAAATTTTAATCCAAATGCTCTTCGTAGGAGTAAAGTTATCCCTGTGGTTTGGAATTAAGCTGAGTTGAAATAGAGAGGGATTCAAAGGAGTGGACTGGGAAGTGGCTCATGTGCTCCCACCACAACGTGAGCCAAGGGCAGGAAAGTGAAGTCTGTGCTCCCTCTGGTCACTGCACTGCACTGATTGAGACTCTGGAGAAGAAGGGATGGTTTGGAGTAAGTGAGGATGTACAGAAGGAAAGGGTGGAGTTTGGGAGTATTTCTTTTAATGTAGGAATTACAGTAAGGGAGAAGATTGCCAGGCAACAGCTGTTCGGGGGGCGGTTTGTTATGATGTGAGACCCAGCACCAGCTGGGACCTGGGTCAGATTCTGTCCCAGCAGGTCCATGACAGGCACTGAGGTGAGCTGAGGTTCATCTGGAGCAATGGCACTGTCCTGGATCTGCTGAAGGAAGAGGGACTAGAAAATCAAGGTGTTACCTGGCCAAAGGCAGTTAAAGGCAGCTGTTTAGACCAGGTAAGAATTACTTTTGCAATGGCTTTTTACACTTTTCTTTTCATACAGGGTGTAATTAATCTTGTGGGTGTCTAATTACTGAGGTCTAGAGTTTTGTGGGTTGCGTTCTCCACCTTTCCATTACGTTTTTTGGAGGGACACAAACCTCATGTTCCAGAATGCAAAGCAGCCACTAATGACTCAGACTGGGAGGAACCTCTTCAAGGAGGCAAGAACTCCATAACTCTCCACAGCAAAAGATCCAGCCCTCACATTTGAGGTACTTGGATCTGCACTGCCAAGGCTGGATTAGACAGACCATGGGCTAGAGTCAGTAATCCACCACACCAGCTCCTGCTTGTCATCCTTATGGCAACGCTGCACCGACAAACCCAGAATAACACTGTTGTTAAATATGACTCTGAACAGCCTCAAAGGAATTAATTAATAAGCACCAGTCTATTCCTGGGTGTAATCCAAGCCTTAGAAACCTGAGCAGAGAAGATTTAGAACATGATAGAGATTGAGCAGAAGTATTTTTTTTCCATCAGGTCTCTTAACCTCCAACTCCAAACTTCCCAGCAGTTGGGTTCTGCGTGGATTTCATCAGTGCCTGCAGGAGCAGGAAGCACAATTCCTAATCCTCCACACTCTCACTGGCAGATGAGATCTTGATTTATCCTCAGCAGTTGTGAGGGTTGATGGTTGCTCCTGGAGTCAGAGGCATGGCAGGATCTGCACAGACGTGTGGAAACCCAGGATTGTATCTATGGTTTTGTCAAGCAAACAAAGGCTGTAAAGTGGCTGTAATCCTGCTCCAGAAAACATGTTTCTGCAATAGTGCCTGAGGCTCTGCTCTAAGGCTGCTCCTGTCTTCCTACTCTTTGTGGTTCCCCACTTCTAATCCCATCTTAATATGTGGTGCTACATATTTTGCAACATTTCCATTGTTGGGGAATGACTGTAACACCAAATCCAGTGCCTCTCCTTGCCAGATAACTGGGCTGGAAACCGAGGCTGTCCGGGAATGCTGCTTGAACTTACTCAGCACTCCTGTTCCCGCCCACAAAGCCTATTTTTCCAATGTTTTTTAAAAACATTATGGAGGTGTGATGTGCCCTGATTTCTCCCAGCCTAGATCCAGCATATTTCTCACTGGTGAGATGGACAGATCTCGAGGTTTTTTTTTTTTTTTGTTAGTAAATCTATTTCCTGATGATCTTTATATAAAGGTTCACATGCCGTGCCACTGAACACAGAGGAATGATGAGTGAACTTTTTGGGAAGGAATAGGAATAACTAAAGAAACACTAAATCAGTGAATATTTTGAAATTTTTGAAATAAATTCAAATGGAAAATAGGCATTAATGAAGAAACAGACCCTGGGATCAATAAAGTGGAAGAGAAGCCCTCACGGAGGTGAGGTTCCAGCACAAGTGTTGGACGTGGATGCCACCTGCTGGGTACCCACCCACGGAAGGGGAGCAAAGTCACCTGGGAGTGCTGGAAACTGGCTGAGATCCCTGGGATCACCTTGGCAGGAGCTCAAAGGCAGGAAATCCTGTAGAAAGCTGAAGCCACACTCATGACTGAGGAGGATACTAAACCTGGTGCCTGCTTCATGCTGATGGCAAGTACAGGACATTCCTGAGCAGAATTCCCAGAGCTGCTTCTCTTTCAACACTCTATTCTGCTGTGGCTGCTCTACAGCCTGGACCTCAGATATTTTTGTCTACCTAGGAACTTTCATCACCAGTGGGATTTCTTGGAAGTGCTCTCTGCTGGAAAACCAAGTGGTGATTTGATCTTGTGAAGTGCTGCCAAACAATATTAGCAGCTTTAACTTCCCTGCTGTGGGGTCATCCCTCACTCCCTCTGTGAGGAATCTGCAAGGACTGAGTTGCTCCATCTTTCCAGTTCATGGGGGACCGTTTGCTGCTGATCTTCAGGAGAAAATCACATTCCTGCTCCATGGTTGGAAGCACTGTGGAGTGTGGTGAGGCAAAAGCCCCAGCTCCTGAGTAACCACCTTTTTGAGTGCCACAGCACTGGCATAAGGCAGAGATGAGGAGGAGGAGGGAGAGGAAGAGGAAAGGGAGGAGGGAGAGAAGGAGGAGGCAGATCCTGCATATTTGCTCACTCCGGGATGTGGAAGTCAGAGCTCTCCTGGGCTGGCCCAAGGAAATGTGGAGAGTTTGCTGTTACTGGCTGCTGAGCAAATGAGCTGGTGACTCATCAGCCTCTGCCACATGCTGCTTTTACAATTGGCCTGCAGGAGTTCCAGACAACTGGGCTTTTATCAGCTAAAAAGGGAAATGAGCTCAGTTACTCTGGGTAAATCCAGAGCAATCCATTTGTAGACTGAGGACTTAAAGCTATATCATGGTGGTCTCTTCCAAGAGAGCCACATTCTCTCTTGACATTCCTTCTCCTTTTTGGTTTAAGAACATTCCAATAATCAAGGTCTTTTGGCTTTTCCAGTTTAATTTTATTTGGGGTATCTTTTTAATGAATAACCCCTGTTTCCTGCTTGTTCCTCTCCTAATGATTGTGCAGACCAGATGAGCCCCAAGGAAGAGAAGCCAATTTACTCTCCCTTTCCTCGAGGCCTTTCTGATGCCGTACCATGCTTGGCTCACACACAAGTTTGCATCATCTGATCTCCTGCACAAAGGATGCTGGAATGCCATGAGATGAAGGAGTCATACCACTGATGGTTCTCCTGACAATCAGGTTTTTTGTGCTAGACTTGGGGCTTGTGTCTGCAGCAGGAAATGCCAGAGCTGGGAAGCAGATGTGTGCATGAGATACTACTGAAAAGTTAAACAGGAATTGGAAGGAAACTGCTGTTGGAGATGGACACTTCCATTGTTTTATGGACTGCAAAGTGATGTTTGCAGAGTAAGGTGTCCTGCCCTTAGCCCTTATCATCTCACCTGCCTCACAAAGGGAATTTGATGGAGAAGGCCCCAAAGTACTCATGGCTGTGCAGTCACAGCCACGTGCAATGCAAACATCACACTGTTAGAATGTCTTTAATGCCCAGAGGTCCGATCTGAGCAGGCAGCTCTCTCAGGACTGGGGAAGAAGGAGGCACCAGCAGCAGCACCTTGTGCCCTGCGACCCACAACTTGTCACCGTGCCCAGGCAAAGTCCCGTCCTTCTTCCTCAGCTCCTGGTTTGTGTTCCGGCTTTATGCGCTGGAGAGCTGGGGCCTGTCGTGACCTCTCCAAGGCACCGGGGCCTCGCCCGGTGCTGCAGCTGCTGCTCCTGAGCGCACTAACTCCGTGTTGGCTGATCCGCCTCTCCTGCAGCGGTGAGCGCCGTGGAACCGCTCATGCAGGGGCGTTCGCGAGGCAAACAGAGAGCGCGAAGAGCGAGAGGCCGCATTGTCCTGAGGGAGGACGAAACCCCCGTGCCCTGGGAGCCGCTCGGAGCCCGAGCGACCCCGCTCCGCTCCCGCCGAGCCCCGCAGCGGGACCGGCCCGGGGCCTGCAGGGGGCGCCGCGGCGCACGGTAACACCCACCCCGTGACGTAACACCTCCGCCAGCTCTCATTGGTCTCTCACTGCCCCACCCGGGCGGCTCCTCCCCCGCGGCCTCCGCTGATTGGCGAGCACGGGGACAGGTCCCGCCCCCCGGGGCAGCGCCACCGCCCCCTCGGCCCGGACCCGGAGCGGCGCCGCGGGACCGGGGCGTGCGTGGGGCCATGGCGAGCGCGGCGCGGGGGCTCCGGGCGATGCCGCGGCTGCTGCCGCTCCTCTGTGCGCTGCTGCTGCTGCCGCCCTCGCTGCAGAGCCCGGCCCGCTCCCCCACATCAAGAAAGCGGAGGCGGCGGCGGCGGCGCCCGGCGAGGCGCTGCGGTACCTGCACTCGGCCGAGCTGGGCGAGGCGCTGCGGGCGCTGGAGGCCACGGCCCCTCCGGGCCTGGTGCGGCTCTTCAGCATCGGGCAGTCGGTGGAGAACCGGCCGCTGTGGGTGCTGCGCCTCACGGCCGGGCTGGGCCCCGAGCGGCCCGACGAGCCGCCCGGCGGCGCGGCCCTGCCCGGGCGGCCGCAGGTGAAGCTCGTGGGGAACATGCACGGCGACGAGCCGCTGGCGCGGCCGCTGCTGCTGCGCCTGGCCTGGGAGCTGGTGCTGGGCTGGGCCGGCGGCGACGAGCGCATCGTCCGCCTGCTCAACACCACCGACCTGTACCTGCTGCCCAGCCTCAACCCCGACGGCTTCGAGCGCGCCCGGGAAGGCGATTGCGGCGGCGGCGCCGAGGGCGGGCGGGAGAACAGCCGCGGCCGCGACCTCAACCGCAGCTTCCCCGACCAGTTCGGGGACGCCGAGCCCAACCTGGAGCCCGTGCCCGAGGTGAAGGCGCTCATCGACTGGATGCGCCGCAACAGGTGAGTGCTGCCCGCTCCCCCTTCTGCCCCGGCTCCCCCTCGAATTCACTCCCCGAGGGTGTCATCCAGCTTCCAGCCATTCCCAGTGCTTCCCAGCAAGGCCTGTAATTTCCCCACCTGTTTATCCCCAGCCTGCCCGCCTGCAGCCGGGACCATCCTGCGCTGGGGAGAGCATTTGGTGGCCCCAGGTTTTGTGCAGCCCCGCGGGGCACAGCCCGTGTGCCCTGCACACACCCAGGTGTTCCGGCCTCAATGGCCATCTGCAGGTCTCCCATCTCGCCGAGTTTGTGGCTGGAAACTTCTTACCTGCTTCGCTGTGAGCTTGTCAGTGGGTCTTGCTCTTAGGGCCAGTTATGCTTATTCCACAAGCTGTGGGATGCTGGAAATATTTGGGGTTAAGCGTCTGTGTGTGACCATGTTGGCAAAGTTGTGTTGGACAGGGCTTCTTCCCCTCATCTTTGTGTTGCATGGGAAATTCCCTGGATTTAGCAATAATGCTCTGTGCAGCAGCATTTCCAAAGATAGGCCCTGTTTCTATAGCTGCCTTCCCCATGAGTTCAGTTGAAGCACGTGGGGCTGAGCCTCGAGCATCCCTGCTGATCTGTCTCTCTCCATCCTAATGGGTAGCCCAGGGGGAAGCTGCTGTGCCTGGAGTGCAGCAGCCCAGGAGGGGAGATGGTGCCTTTAAAGCCCAGCTCTGGTGTGGGGTCTGGGGCAGCCTCAGAGAGTGCAGTGGCCAACCTGGGCACTGATTCTTCATTTGCCATGTGTTCTTCAGAGAGCTGTGTAAGGTCCAGATTACAAAGGTCAATGCAGCCAACTGTGGGAAATTGTGCAGAGAAAGCACAATGCACTGCAGCCAACTGTGGCCCTCTTCCCAAAGCAGGGATAGAAAGAGATGAAGAGGGGGGTGACAGTGCACTCTAGGGCTGTTGGTTGACTCCAACCAGCACACAAAACATTCAGCATCCTATAGTGTTTGCTCATGTTTAGGAAACAAAGTTTATGTGAACAAATGATCTTCATTAACACTTGGTGGATGGCAGTGCCCATGGGGATGGTGCTGCAGAGGCATTGCAGAAACTTCAGAAGTAACTTCTTGTCCTGAGAATCCTTTAGGATAGATCTGGTGCAGCACTTTGCACTGAAATCCCTCCAGAGTTGGTTCAGCTCAAAATTACTTACTGGGGAAACTCATGTGCATTCTTTATATAATTTTGAAAACTCCTTGAGCTTTTTTTTTTTTTTTCTCTTAGTGTGTGAGGTGGGATTTGCTATCCCACCTATATTTGCTATCCCCCTCAGCCAGGGTGAAACAGGAAGAACGTGGTGCTTTGTGTGTCCCTCTGCCTGGCAGCACCAGCTAATACTGGTGTAATTGTTAGACTAACATAACTGCTGATAGAAAAATGAATGGGTAAACAGAACTGTTTGATTAAAAAGGGAGATAGTGGGTGTAATGCAATTTGTGTGCACTATTTTAAGCAAGGTAGAGGTATTGGTCACATTACCTCTGCTTGGAAACCAAATTCCATTTAAGCAAATGCACAGGAGAGTTCTTTTTCCCCTCAGTGCTGTGTTTGATGGGAAGAGAAGAACAGAGAAAATTACCTTTGGGATTCATTGAAATGCTTGTGCAGCCTGTGATCAGACTGAAGGGGGATGTGGGGCATGCCCTGCTGTATTTTCTGACTTGAGATTTTAACAACTCTGTTTCACATCCAGATTTTATTTGTGAGTTAATTCCGTTGCACATACCAGGTGTCCTCAGAGCTTGACAAGAGTACATTGCTGTGTCTGTCACCAAATGTGGGGGCTTGGTCTTAGGCTGCAGAAAAAAACCTGTTCAGAACTGATTCCACTTCCAGTGTGTGCCTTTTGCCTCATTAATCCAAAACAGACTTTGGGGGCTCCAGAGAGCATGATTTGGGTGGGGAAGCAGCAGAATAACTGGTTGGGTGGCTGTAGCCAACTTCCTGTTGCAATATTTCCAGTCTGACTTTTTGTCCCTTTCCTCCCCAACCCCAGGTTTCTGCTCTCTGGCAATCTCCATGGTGGCTCTGTGGTGGCAAGCTACCCCTATGATGACTCGCCCACGCACAGGCTCACAGGAGTTTACAGTAAATCAGCTGATGATGAAGTCTTCAAATATTTGGCAAAAGCTTATGCTTCACATCACCCCATCATGAGAACTGGCAAACCCAACTGCCCTGGAGAGGAGGCAGAGACCTTCCCAGATGGCATCACAAATGGTGCCCAGTGGTATGACGTGGAAGGTAAGCTGTGCTCACCTCAGAATCCCATCCAGACCAGTGGTGATTATCACAGAGGAAAGCTCTGGGGGTTAAGTGACATTTTTAGCTTTGAATGTGTTCTAGCAGCTTGAAATGGAGAGAGGTGGCATTGTGGGAACACCAGCTGATGAGTAACAGCTTGGGAGATGTTTGTGGGGAAGAGATCACAGCAAACTGAAGGGTTCTTTCTGACCCTCTTATGTAGTGGAGACTTGTCCTGCACGTGGGAGGCTTCATTTGCCAAATGAATTCTTGTAGGTCTCTTGACAGTTGCTAAATTTTGATACAGGAAAGAGGAAATTATTCTTAATGGTATTAAACCAATACCAATGTTGTGAGCTCTTTTAACCTCTGAGCTTGTAATTTTGTGATTATAGAATAACCTGCTGTAAAACTGTGTGAAATTTAGGTACGTGTTCTGAGCTAACCAAGGAGCTCTTGGCAGCTTTTCCATGGACTGCTCTACTCATAGACCTATGTGGGAGGTGACAGCCTGCATGGCCTGTTCTTATCCACCAGTGTGGGAGATCTGGAAGGGATCTGAGATTTGCCCTGCAGGGGCCTCTCAGAGAGCTCCTGATCCCTCCATGATGCAGCTGCACATGGAAGTGAGCTGAACAGGAGCAAATGACCTCCTGGTGCCACCACTCTGCCTGTGCAGGTGGAGGTTACAGGCCTGGCTCAGCCACACAGTGGGTTGCTGTGTGTGTGTTGGTTTGGTTGAAAATTTAAATAATAATTCATGTGAGGAGGAGCTCTCATGGGAGAGAGAGCTCCCAGGTTACCCCATTGCTGTGGCTCCTTGGTGGATGTTGTACAGGCAGGGCGGGAACTTCTGTGGTGAGAACACAGCAAAAAAGTTGCAGAAATGATCTCAAGAAGTTGTGTTGCTATGCTGCTCTGCTTTTTTTTTCCCTTCTGCTGTGGCTGAGGGGTGATGGCAGAAGTGCTGAGCAGGCAGTGACGGGCAATGCTGTTTATCCTTCAGAGCTTGCAGCTTAATGATTTCTGGTAAGACAGTGTCTTTCTGGAACATGGGCTTTGCAGCAGAGTCCTGTGTTAATTCTGCATCCAGCTTGCTTGAGAAGGCTGGAGAGGGATCCATTATAGGGCCTGAACACATCATCTCTGAGCTGGAAGAGGAAGGCTTGAATTTTAGCAGTGGTTGAATCATCCCCCAGGGTTTTACTGGTCATCTAAGATGTTGTGTTCAAATAAGATGTGGTTTGATCTCTTTCTCTACCAGCTGTCTCCTTCCCTCTACCCTGCTGTTTGCAGGCTCAAGGTTCATTCTGCTGCTGTGAGAAGTCCAGCAGGAGGAAAGTTTGTGTAATCTGGTGACTTGGCTTGTGAGGGAACAGGATATCCTGGATGATCTGTGCTGCCTTGTTGTGGTGGCTGTTCTGGGCAAACACCTCAGATGGGAAGTTTCTTTACTGCAGCTCTGTCCTTGTAATGAAGTGGGGTGGGTGTGCTCTGAAAGGAAGGCTTTTCCAGAGCTTTGGGTCTGTGTTCTCCTGACCCCAAAGAGCTGCATTTTCCGCTGCAGGGATGAGTTTTTCATCCTCCTGCTTGGCTGTGAGGCTGGTTGGTGGCTGTGGCACTGTGTGTGAACCTTGCAGGCTGTCTGCTTTGCCATCAGTACAAAGAAATGGCATCATTTTCTTTTCACAGGAAGTATAAGGTGTGAACTGCAGACCAGATTGCTCTGTGCTGCTGTCACTGTGGTTTATATCTATCCAATAACCTCCAGCACCCAGTCTCTGCAGAAATAAACCCCGTCTCTGTGACAAACCACAGGCTGGGGCTCAGCGCTGATGTCTGTAGGGCACTCAGGGGCAGAGATTGCAGGGAGGATGCACTGACTGCACTCTGAGAGTGGAACACTGCTCAGGGTGACAGCAGAGTTCCCCCAGAGCCAAGGAATTCATGTAACATGTAACCTAGGGAGAGCATGGGTGAACTGACCAATACCATGCATGTAATTTGATGTTGTGTCAGTTCACCCCTTTGGGGCTGTAGGTTTTAATGTTTATTTTTAGTAGTGGACGAAGAGCAGGCAGAGCGGAGTCAGTTGTAAGTGCTGTGACAGAAGCAGCAAAACCATCAGAGGCTGTTTTGAGTCATCTGAGTTGCTCAGCTCTGTGCCAAGGACTGCAGAGGCTCGTGCTTGGATCAGGAGGCCTTTCCCAGGGATTGCAGAGTTGAAATGTGTGGTGAAGTGAGGCTGGGGAAATCCCAGTCCCTGAGCTGAGCTCTAGAGGTGGATAACCAGAGCTCCTGGTTCTGTGAGCTGTGCAGGGCACGTGCTCGAGGCCTCCGGATCAGGTTGTGCCAGGAGAGATTCCTGCAAGCTCCAAGTGAACTAAAGCCAGGAAAAACAAAGAAATGGGAACACAGTGTTTCAACAGGTGGAGATTTTCCTGCCACATTTTATCATGTGAAATCAAACATGCTGGAGAGCAAACTGCCACGGGATACATTGTCCCACAGTTACCAGTTCAGTTTTATGCTGCTGCCAGGGTCCATTAACTTCCATTTGAGTTTGCAAACAGCCTCTTACATGTGTCAGATCGAGGTGGCAAGTACAAACCATGGGAGTAATTGCTGAGGTCAAGTGTGCACAGAGGAAGATGGATCTCTGCCAGACAGCTGAATTTGGCTCCTGCATTCCAGCTGCTGTAGATAAGCACATTGGTGACTGGGATGCTTTTGGAGACTATCTCTGGTGTGCATGCTCTTTCTCTTCCTTTTTAACCTCTGAGGGTTTTAACTACCAAGTGGCTGGTTCAGGTCAAGGGAATACACGCAGAGTTGGGCTGGGGTATGAAGAGCAGTTGAGAAACCACTCTCAGCTGTGGGCAGGATGTGCTTTGCCTTTGTGTTGTTCAGAGATCCAGATCAGAAACTAAATTCAGCCTGAGCATATTTTGTGGGCAGCCTTGGAAGGTTTGTCTTTACATGCAGTCCCTTCCTAAAATATATTTTCTTGCTAGTTTGTCTCTCTGATGTCCAGGTGTTTGAGATGTTTCTGGTGTTTACTGGGAGGCACTTCTCAGGTTGAAAGTGGATTTTGGTTACCTGTGTGCTTACTGGGTTGTTTTGGTTGTGGTTACCAGCCACACTAAGCTTCCAAGCAGCTTTTAGGGGCATCCAGCTCAGTGCAGTTAAAACAAGTGCTGAGAACAGTGTGGCATTACTGTGGTGGCCTGTTTCCTGGGCATGGCAGAGGGCACTTGCACAGAGTGAGCTCTTGCAGAAGCTCTCAGCCATGTCTTTCTGCACAATTTGCTGTATTTGTGTTTGTATTTTCATGAAAGTCTTGCTGCAGTTCTTTTTCTTCTTGAGAGAAGTATTGGCTTGATGCTTTGAATGTCTTAAGGCCTCTTTTCACATCTAGCATGAGCTGCTGGGCAGTGCTGTGCTGGTGCAGCTCCTGGCCAGACTCTGCCCTTGTCTTTGAGAAAAGGCTGCTGGGCTGGGCTGCTCTGGGTCATGCAGCTGCTGCAGTTGGAGGCCCAAACCTCACCTCCTCTGAGTTTTAATGATTGCAGACTAATGGACCAGAACTTTCTTCTGCCTGCTTGGTGCTGGTGCTCACTCAGTCCCATGCTATGAGAAAATCAATTCTGAGCAGAGCCAGCAACTTGTGCCACATAGTGAATCATGTCTCCAGCTTGCTTGGTGCCATCTGCTCTCTCTGCAGAGCAGACATGATTGTTTCTCTGCTTTAACTTAGCTGCAGGTTCCTGATCTGCTGGTGTCTGTTCCAGTGAGAGCTGGAATTAGTTTTCTGCATAGTGCAGTTTGAAAATAGAGTCCTTCTTGGCTGGTCTGGCAGGCTTCTCCTGGCACGTGGAGTATTTATGGTATCTGGATCCTCAGGCTTGACTCTGGAGAGCTGCATTCTCCTGGTTTGAGCTTGGCAGGGAGCAGAGGCCCCCCTGTCAGCGTGAGCTCTGCAGTGTTTGTGCTGCTGGAGCCTGGGATCCCTGCCTGAAGTGCAGTCCTGATGCTCAGGGAGTGGGTCAGAGCAGGAGAGAGGTTTGTTCTGAGCATTTCTGTGACGTGCTGCCAGCCAGGGGCTGACTTGCTGTGCCACTAAGCTGCTCGCTGATAAAAAGGGGAATGGTGCTTCATGGGGAGGCTGAAACTTTTCACAGTGTGGGCTAAAAGACACCCCGTGGTTCAAATGCTGAAGTAAATCCAAGGGGTTATCCCAGACATTACCCAAACAGAGTAGAAGCACTGTAGCCTGGCAGTTTTCTCCCTCAGGTGTGTATTTTCTGCTCTGCTCCATGAATGCAGTGCCCTGCTCATGGCAGGCTGAGTACAGATCTCTCTTTACCCCTCTGGGTCTCTGCATAGTCAGGGGAGGCTGTGCAGATGGTATGTGGGAAAATACGTAATTCCACATGCTGTAAAAATAACTGTCCTGCTCTGCAACAGAGCTGTGTGAAGGCCAAATATGTGCAGTGGATACAATCCAAATTTTCAAGAATGCAGTGTACTACTTTCTCCAGGAGACAGTTTTACCAGAATTGATGTAGCAAGCTCTAATTTAGTCCGTTGCTGCTCTATTATGGGTGAGCATCTGTCCTAAATTTGCTTGAATGGCAGATGAAGCACTAAATATGTTTCATAATGGCTCTGGTTTACGTTTTTGGGTGTTTTCAAGTGCATTAACGTCCTGCTAGGAGCAGATGGTTATGGGCTGGCAAATGGTTTGGCTCGGTGTGGTGTTTACTGGTGAGAGAGCAGCCTGCTGTGCCTGCCTATTCTGAGCCTGGTTACAGGAGCTGAATGAAGCTGAGGGTGGATCAGACCCACAGCTCTTGTTTTTCTAACCCCTTGAACTGAGTTTGAGAGTTAGAAAGTCCTCCAGCATGTTGTGACCCCCTGAGCTGGACAGGAAAGTGTCTTTCCTGTTTTGATGTCAGCCTGTGCACAAGCTGCAGTGCTCTCCTGGCTGCAAGGGACGTTTGATTTGTTACAATAAAAGCTCCATGTTCCCTTAGCAGTACACTCCCAGGAGAACTGAGAGGAACTGGGACATCTTTGTGGTCCCATCCCACACATCTTCCCAGGGGCCTGTTCTAAATCCTACTTTATGCTGTTAGTCCTGCTTTACCCAGCTACATTGGGGCTGTTGAATTCAGAGCAGTGGACTGTGACCTTCTGGGCCACCACCTCTGGTAGAAGCCTCCTCTGCTTGGTCAAGTGCTGCTGGTTTTCAGCTGTTCCTGCCCAGGAATTAACACAGCTCCTGCCAGTGCCAGGCAGTGCATTTGCATCAGGATATTGATCCATTCTGGCTGGTTAATTGGCCAGTGCCACAGAGGGTCCCTCGCTTCAAGGGGCTTGTGAATGATTAGGAAACTGCTCAAAGGAAATGAGGTCTATTGGCAGAGCATTGATGCAGTGCTTCAGTGGGCCAAGCAAAGGATGGGTGCACAAAATCTGCATTTCTAACAGACCTTCCTGCTGGGGCTCTGCAAATCTGCCACAGCTCTCTGCTTTCCTTCTCCTGGACTTGACATCTGCCTCCTGTGCAGAAAATGCATTGCTGTTCTCTGAGAGTGGGACTTCTGAGGGTCAGTTCAACTCCCTCAACTCATGCAGAAGAGCCTGTGGGCCCCTGTGTCCAGGTGTCCCTTGCAGGAGTCACTCTCTTGGTGTGGAGGTTGCAGGTGCTGCTGAACAGGTCGGGTTGGAGCTGTCTAGGAAGTGGTGGCCAAGGCTGTGACCCACCAGTCTGTCTGTGTTATAACCAAAGAAGTTTGTGTAAGCCAGAAGACTTTGTCAGCATGCAAGAAACATGGTGTGATGTGTCTTTCCTTACTGACACAACTGCCTGGTTGGGTGGTGGGAGCAATCCTTTCATGTGGTCATCTGGCTGCTGTCATGTGGTGGGGTTTAGCAGGGTGATTCTGACACCTGTTTCACAGACTTGTGGTTTTGCTAAGAGGCTTTTGGGAGAACAGTTGTCCTTGAAACTGATTCCAGTGTGCAGATTTGAGCTGCCAGCTCCCAAGTTGATAGTTTGGTATGCTTTTCTATCAAAGGCCTCAAACTCATTTTGAGTGAGTGAGGCAGACCTCACAAATCTTGAGGTAGCTTAGAATGCTCAGGGAAGGACTTGGCAGCTGGAATGCTCAGAATCTGGTGTGCCTGTCCTGGCACACTGGGTTTATCATGTCTGGAAATGTAAAATGAACCTGTGTGAATTCTCAAGAGCTGTGCTGATGAGTTCAGCTGGTGGAGCAGTGAGACAAAAGGACTGTCACTTTGAGCTTGCTGTGGCTGATTTGAATGGCCCAGTGTTCCAGTTACAGCACAGGGTGCCATCATAATGTGACCTGACTTTTCTCCTTAGCCTGCTCCCTCTGGAGCTGGGGCAGCATCCTGGGGAGATGCTGCGCGGGGCTGAAGGACAGGAGAAAGAGCATCCTGTGGTGGGATGTGTGTGCATTGCTCTTGGGACATCTCTGCCTCCTTTCCTCAGGTGGGATGCAGGATTACAACTACGTGTGGGCCAACTGCTTTGAGATCACTTTGGAGCTGTCCTGCTGCAAATACCCACCGACTTCTGAGCTTCCAAAGGAGTGGGAGAACAACCGGGAGTCTCTCCTGGCTTTCATTGAGAAGGTAGTGAGGGCTGGGCTGGGTGTGGAGTGGCAGCTGTGAAACCTGTGCTGCCCATCCTGGGCTGGGAGCACCATGCTCAGGTGCCCTCATGGCTTTGTTTGCTGTGTGAGGTAATGCAGGTGCTGCAGCTTTGTTTGGAGGTCAGTGGCTACAAAGCTGCTGTGTTTCTCTGTGGTTCTGCCACAGCTCCCGTGTGCCCCACAATGACAGAGCTTTGCTCTTGTGGGGTGCAGTGTTAGAGGGACTGATTGGTGCAGGTCTCCCTAAGTCATGCAAAGTACTGGCTGGTCTCAGTGCCATGAATCTCCAGTGATATTCACAAGTATCCACACTGCTGAGAGCCTGGCTTGCAGAGCCCTCTGCCAGGCTGTCTCCAGATGCTGTGTGTGAGTTGAGTAGGTGGCAGTTTAGGCTGGGATCAGAGGCAGCTGAATTTGGCCTGTAACGCTGCTATGTTCTTATTGCAGTTTGCCCATGTTGATGAATTAGAATTTGTTAGGGAGGGTAAATTCTGAGATCCTGCTGCCTTCCCAGTCCATGCTGGGATTCCTGTCCTTGCTGTCTGGTTGAACACTGAGTCCTGAGCCCTTGGATGCCTTTACCTGGCAGCTGCCCTGCTCTGCTGCATTTGGGGAAGGGTGGGGGGTATTGCTGCCTTAGGACATTCTCTTTCAGGTTCCCTTGATGTTGCCTGTCTTCAGCCAGGCCCTGTCATTGTTTTCCTCAGGTGCACATTGGTGTGAAGGGCTTTGTGAGGGATGCAGTCACAGGAGCTGGCCTGGAAAATGCAACCATTGCTGTTGCTGGTATTGCTCACAACATCACAGCAGGGAGGTTTGGTGATTACCACCGGCTGCTGGTGCCTGGGACCTACAACGTGACTGCTTTTGTGATGGGGTAATGTCTCTGTGGCAGCCTGTGCCCCCACTGCCAACTGCTCCTGTTCCTTCTCTTGATTTCCCCCCCCCAGAACACCTTATGTATTTAAGGGGCTTGGCTGGAAGCTGCAGCAGTAAATGGTTCCAGCTCAGAGCTGCAGCTGTGTTTGCTCCTGCAGCAGGGTGCTGTTGAGTGCACAGAATTTCTGTCAACTTCTGTTTGACTGCTTGTATCAAATTGCAACTTCTGTGCAAAGGGAAGTGGAGTAGGGTTACCCCAACAGGAGTTTGTGTTGTCCCAAGCCTGGGTGTGGATGTGTAACTTGCCTTCTGTGATACACCTGGGGCTTCTTCCCTGCTGAGCCTGTGGACTCTTGCAAGGACAGCAGTGGAGCTGGGTTTGGTGGCAGAGGGGTGAGTCCCATCATCTTGGTCCTTGTGAATCTCTCAGTCATTAACACCCCAGTGCATTTGGGCTGGTGGGGGGAGCAGGCTGGAGTGATGAAGGGACTGCAGGGAGTTTTGGCCTCTGCTGTGCAGAGCCTCCTTCCTGAAGCCAGTTGTTTATTCCACAGCTACACACCAGTGACCAAAGAGAACATCGAGGTGAAGGAGGGAGATGCAACAGAAGTGAACTTCTCCTTGCAGCCAACTGTGATGCCACCAGCTCCTAATGTCACCCAGCTCACAGCAGCTCCTGCCCCTGTCACTGCCATCACCCCCACCCCTGTGCAGGCTGAGGCCCCAAACCCAACCCCTGCCCATGAGCCCATCCAGCCCGTGGACTTCAGGCACCACCACTTCTCGGACATGGAGATCTTCCTGCGGCGCTACGCCAACGAGTACCCCGGCATCACCCGCCTCTACTCCGTGGGCAAGTCCGTGGAGCTCAGGGAGCTCTACGTCATGGAGATCTCTGACAACCCTGGTGTCCACGAAGCAGGTGATGTGGGAAATCCTCTTTAGCAAGGCACAAATGCAAGTGACCCTTTACACAGGGAGAGGCAGAGCTGGCGCCTCTCCTGACAGACTGAGCTGCTCCTTGTGGTATCCTTTACAAAAAGTGTGAGTGCAGTGGGTGTTAGAGCCTTGCTGGGGGCATCTGTGCTGGTCATGGAGCTCTAGGGAAGAAGGACAAAGAGATTTCCATGAGACATTGTTCTTTTTGGAGTTGTGGGAGCAGAAATGTGAGTTTTAGGTTAATGCCCTCCAGCAAAGTTTGCAAGAGCAATGCTCAGGGTGGCGAAGCGGCTCCAAGCTGTAACATAGTGGCTATAATTGTTTCTGTGGTGTAACCATGTGTCTGCAGGTGAGCCAGAGTTCAAGTACATCGGTAACATGCATGGGAATGAAGTTGTGGGGCGAGAGCTTCTCCTGAACCTCATCGAGTACCTCTGCAAGAACTTTGGCACAGATCCTGAAGTGACTGACTTGGTCCAGAGCACACGGATCCACATCATGCCATCCATGAACCCTGATGGCTATGAGAAGTCCCAGGAAGGTATTGCTGTCTGTGCCAAAATCTGTGGGGTTCCTAGCTCTCAGAACAAGCATTTGGGTTCATGGAATCCCTGGGAAATCTGGAAGCCTTGCTGGAGCAGGAGTGCTCTCCACACAGGGAGGCTGGGAAGGGACTTGGTGTGTGCTGTGGGATGAGTGGGTCGACCCTGATTGATGGATGCTGGAAGCTGCTGGGGAGAGCTGTTATACTTCAGCAGTGCTGTGAGCTGCCCCTGTTTGGGTTCCCTGATGGTTTGTGGCTAATCCAGGGCTTTTTTCGAAAAAAGACATTTCTTTGACACAGCTCTTGCTTGCTGTGCTTTGGTCCATTCTCTTAGTAAATGCAGTGTGGGAGCCAGGCTGTCTGCAGAGCACTTGTCCAAGGATAACACAGACTTTCACCATGAGGTTGAAACTGGCAAAAACATCCTTCAGGGAAGTCTTAGAACCACGTGGCTCTTGCAGATTGGCAGAACAGAGCCTGTCCAGAATCACTTTCTGGAAGCAGAGCTCTGCTTGGGTTTAACAAAGAACTTGTCTGGCTGGTTTGAGAAGGTGAGCTCTGAGGTTTCTGTAGTCGTGACATCCGGCTGCAGAGATTGTTCATGGTTCAGTGCCTTTCTGCTGGTCTGACTGCCCTGAGAGCCTGAGCAAACACCCACTGGAAGGACCCCCAGGCACTGCTGTACAGAGCAGGTCACTTGCTGGGGAGGGCCTGGGTGCCCCTGTCTGGGTGCAGGGGGCCAGCACTGCTGTGCTCTCTGCTCTCTTCACCAGCTCCTACTTCTAAGCTCTGTAACAAGTGGTTGAAGCCTCTTCACAGGGCTTGAACTTGTGTTTCATTTTCAGGAGACAAAGGAGGTACCATTGGCAGAAACAACAGCAACAACTATGACCTGAACAGGAACTTTCCAGATCAGTTTGTCCACGTGACAGACCCTCCCCAGCCAGAAACTCGTGCTGTCATGGCCTGGCTCCAGTCTTACCCCTTTGTGCTCTCAGCAAACCTGCACGGAGGTACCACATCGAAACCAAGCTCCTTCCTCTGTGCTGGGCTTTGTGGGAGTTGCAGGGAGGTCTCCAGGGTGGTCTAGGTGTGCACTGGGGAGCTCTCGTGCTGCAAGATGGAGCAGAAACTGGAAACAGAGGGTGAAAATTGTGTCCCCAGACATGTTTGTGGGGAGTTGAGGCGGCTGCTGGGAAGATCCCAACCACTTCTCTGAAGGGAGCATCTGGGAGATGGAGATGGACTCTCTTGTCAGCAATTGCTCAGCAGATGGTCTGGGAATGGGATATAGAGCTGTGGCTGTTAAGGGGTTTGCAGCATTTATGGAGTGAATGCAGTCCTGAGGGTTCCCTGCCTTGAATCGCATGGCGGAACTATGAAATTTGCAGTAATTTAATTATCCTTTTGGACTGTTCTAAATTAAATCTCTGTGTATTATAGCTTACTCCCTAGAGAGTTTGTCTGCTGGCTTGTAGCTGTGATAACTTGCAGGTGGATGCTTTGTTGCCATTGTGTTTGGGTTGTAGTGCAGAAGTGTCAGGTGTGGGTGTGAGGGGGCTGGCAGATCTCCAGCTGCAGTGGTGTCTGGGGTTTTGTGGTGCTATTAGTACAGCTTCCTTGGGGAAACCTTCAGCAATGAACTCCAGAAAGCTGAAAAACTGCATCATTTGGGTCAAAAGCACCATGCATGTTCTGGGAAATTCTTCCCCTTGCTTCCACTTTTCTGTGAAAGCAATTATTATGTGGTTGTGTTCAGCCCTCCTTCATGTAAGAGCCAAAGCTTTGATGATGTTGTTGTGGCTTTGGTTCTCCTTCCTGACTAGGTGTGGTGTTATCTCTTCCTGTGCTTCTGTCTCTTCTATCCATTGGGCTTAATGCTTTGTTTAATGCCAAGTCTTGAGAAACAGAAGGCTTGGCACTTGCTGGAGAAAAATTTCCACTGTTATGCTGAGGGATCACTGGGCAAGCACCCAAGTATGAGCCAAAGCTTTCTTTGCCTGCAGGTTCCCTGGTGGTTAATTACCCCTTCGATGACGATGAGCAAGGAATAGCCATATACAGTAAATCCCCAGATGATGCTGTGTTCCAGAAGCTGGCACTTGCCTACTCCAAGGTAAAGCTCTAACAGGAAAATGGGCGCATCCTGCTAGGTTAACTTCTGGGAAACTCCTTTTCAGCTTCCAGGGAGCCTCCTGAGCAGCTGGTAGAGGTGGGTGCAGGCACTGTGGGTGAGCCCCTGGTGTTGCAGGCACAGCAGGAAGATCCTACAGGAGGCTCCCATTCCATGAGTGATGCCCAGCATGCTCTGTCTGCAGGCACTGAGGGAGGAGAGCTCTGGGCAGGCGCTTTGAAGCGTGGTGGAAAATGCTGCTCATGGGCTGGGAGGAGAGAGCAAGGATATCTGGGCTGGGATTGGGTGTGGGTGCAGCCAGTGCTGCAGTGATAGACACACATCTGTGTTTGGTAACCCTGAACGTGTGACTAAGGGTAGAACAAAAGTGCCTGTGGCTGTGGAGTGCAGGCTCACCTTCAAATGTTGCATCTTGTTTTATAGGAAAATGCAAAGATGTACCAAGGAAGCCCTTGTAAGGATATGTACCCCACTGAATACTTCCCACATGGCATCACTAACGGGGCTCAGTGGTACAACGTTCCAGGTAAAGCACACCTGAAATCTCCTGCACTGTTTGTCTTCACCCTAATGCATGTACAGCTTAAATAATTTAGTCTGCTCAGTCAGGAACTCTGCACTGGTCAGCTCAGATTAATGGGACTCAGGTTTCTTTTATAACCTCTTAAATAATGTACCCTAATAAAGTTATTCCCAGGGGAAGGAATTTATAGTGTAGTTTCTCTGACTATTAGCAAAATGGCTTCATAAAATTTTACAGCACTTTATTAGCATGAAAGGTATTTACAAGAAGGAAGGTTATTTGTCTGCTCTTTTGGCATCCCTTTGAAGCTTGAATCCTGCCCTGTGTAAAAGCCTTTTCCCTTCAAGTCTGTGCTTCATCTTTCTCTGGTATCTGACTTTTATTTTTTTTTCTTTGAGCTGTGGTACTTCAGAAGTCAAAGCTTCTTTTACATTCTTGTTGTAGGTGGGATGCAAGACTGGAATTACTTACATACAAACTGCTTTGAAGTGACCATTGAGCTGGGCTGTGTGAAATACCCCAGGGCTGAGGAGCTGCCAAAGTACTGGGCACAGAACCGGCGCTCACTGCTGCAGTTCATGAAACAGGTGAGGTGCCTTGACCTCAGGCCAGGCCAGCTCCCTCTGGGGTTTGCTTTAAACAAGTCAGAATGAACAGGGTGATCTGGCCAGCTTTCCTGGCTGCTTCCTGACCAGCCTGGCTACCTGCTCTACAGAAATCACCCCCATCAGAACCTACCTCAACTACTCTCTCCTCTCAACATACCAAAAATCTGTATGGAAATAGCATCCAGAGGATGCAGGTATGGGTTTTTTATGTACCACTACCTTGGGTTTCCTGAGGCTGGAGTGTCCCTCATATTCTCTTCCTATCTAAGTGGGGCTGGTGCTGCACACCTGGGGTGTGCAAACAAAGGTGTGGAGCAGAGAGTGCCGTGCTGACACCCTGAGCCAAACAATTGCTCATTGTACTCATCAGGTGATCTTTGTCCACGCCAGCTGCTGGCCAGTCCAACCTGAACCCTTTTAGAACATCTTGCTCCTCTGGGAATGGTGAAAGTGTGAGGGGTGGGAGGCAGAGAGGGGGCTGGCACTCAGCAGAGCTCCTTTGTGCAGGTTCACCAGGGTGTCTGGGGCTTTGTGCTGGATGCTGTGGACAAGAGGGGCATCCTCAATGCCACCATCAGTGTGGCTGACATCAACCACCCAGTGACCACGTACAAGGATGGAGACTTCTGGCGCCTGCTGGTCCCAGGGACGTACAAAATCACAGCATCTGCCCGAGGGTGAGCAAGCCCCACATGAGGAGCAAACTGCTGCATGACTGACTTCCCACTCAGGAGTATTCTAGCACCTTTGCCTGCCCACAGCACACGTAGGCGTGGGTGTTTCTCCTGCCCTCTGACCTGTGCAGAGATAGCAGTGTGAGGCTGCCATGGTGTCAGACTGCTCACCTGGCACTGGGGTACAATCCCAATCTTCCCTAGTTTGGAGTGGATAACTTGTTGTCTTTAGGGGAAATTCTTTTCCAGGCAGCTGCGCACAGAAGTGACTTGATTGCTTCTGTGCTGCCAAAATTCTGTGTTAAAGCAGCCTGACTCATTGTCTTTCCAGTCTGCCATGTAAGCCTGAACACCTGAGCCAAAAGCAGCTTAATGCCATGTTGGGGCCTGAGTTATTCTCTGTCCTCCTGCCATTCCCACATCCCTTTGAGCTGTTCTTGCTCCTCATTTCTGTGTCTCCCACTGTGGGCAGGGGAGCAGTAGCAGTCCCATGTGGGTGTGTAGTCAGGAACAGGGCTGGCTTGTTGTCCAAGGTTTCCATTGCCTGATGTTTTCTTGTGCCTTCTCTTCCCTGGGCAGGTATGATCCACTCAGCAAGGTGGTGGAAGTTGACAGCAAAGGTGGGGTGCAGGTCAACTTCACTCTTTCACGGACAGACAGCAAAGTGGAAGAGGGGAAAGTGCTGGTCCTGAACACCCCAGACACCAGCAACCCCAACGAGAAGGAGTTTGAGACCCTGATCAAGGATCTCTCTGCTGAGAATGGTCTGGAGCGGCTCCTGCTCACCTCCTCCAGGGATGTGACTCCCTACAGATACCGGCCCTACAAGGATCTCTCCGAGTTCCTCCGAGGCCTCTACCTCAACTACCCCCACATCACAAACCTGACCAGGTGAAAACAGAGCAGCAACCTGGCCTAGGGATGTTGGGAATTTGTAAGTCATGAACACAGTGTAGAGATGGGGAGCTCACCCCTCCCTTCCCTGTGCTCTCTGAGATGGAGGGAGCCCCATGTATAAGGACATGGTAGCAGAGCAATGGCTGCAGGGCCTCGTAGGTGCATCCATGTGCTTTTCCCTGACTTGGTTCCCCAGGGATGCTTGGGACTGGTGATATTCCCAGCACTGATATCCCAGACTTCTGCAAATATCTCTGTTCCTTACTATTTTGTCTGTTCTTTAAAATCCTTTCTGACATCCACCCTGCTGAAGAGTCCCCAGCAAAAATGACCAGCTTTGACTTTTGAATCTCAGATGGCCTTTTTTTCATTGTCTGCCTCCAGATTTTATTTCAGTAGTGCAAGACACTTTTGTGTGAGCTTGCCCTGGGCCAAGTCTCTGCCCTCCTGCAGAAGACCAGCTGCTGCCATCCTCTGCTTTCCTTTGTGACCTGTAACGCTTACCCTCTGTCAGCTTTAGAAAGCACAAATCCCTTTGTCCCAGGGCCTCATTTGCTTGTTGTAACCAGGCACAATGTGCTCATGTGCTGTCCCTGCTGGTGCCAAGGCTGCTTTGCTGATCTGTAGCCTCTATTGTCCCTGCAGTTGCATCAGCCCTGAGCCTGTTCCCTGCTTTCCCTGCACTCAGTTTGCCAGCTTAGCAGCATGGCTGTAGCAATAGCTCCTGCATTACTGGGAACAGGCCTCTTTTGTCCTGCTTTGGAAATTAGTTTGATGTCCAAATGTATCCTGCTCTGAAGGGAAAAAAAAAACAAAACAAAAACCACCACTGGCAGCACAGAGGATCCAGCAGTTCCACATTTATCATGATCTCATAGGCTGTATGGAGATGTATAGAGCATTGGATATTCTGTGCATCTGGACCTGGATACACCCTTACCCAGATGCTGGTGTTCAAACTGATGTTCAGGGTGAATTCTGTTCAGTGCTGCTGCAAATCTGCCCCCCTGATCAGGTTGTGTTTCTCTTGCCTTTGCAGCCTCCCGCTGGAGGCTAAGGCAGTACTTCCTTTCCACACTGGGATTTCTCCATGGGATCAGGCTGGAATTGCAGCTCTCTTGCTGAGCTGACACTCCCATTTCCCATCTCTTGGCAGTTTGGGTCAGAGCGTAGAGTTCCGCCAGATCTGGTCCCTTGAAATCTCCAACAAGCCCAACGAGTCCGAGCCGGAGGAGCCCAAAATCCGCTTTGTTGCTGGGATTCACGGAAACGCTCCCGTTGGGACAGAGCTGCTCCTGACACTGGCAGAATTTCTTTGCATGAACTACAAGAAGAATGATGCTATCACAAAGGTGAGAGGCCAATCCAAAGACCTCCTTGGAGCCTTCCAGCTGTAGGCTGAAATGATAATGCTTACTGGGGGAGACTCCTGCCAAAACTAGTGTGGGGCTTACAGTGGTTCCGAGTGTAACAGGGAGGTGTGTGATCCACAGGATGAGAACCTCAAACTACAGCTCCTAGCTTAAGGTCCAGGGAAATGAACCCTACTAATTGCAGTTTGTGCTGTTTCTCCTTTTGCTCAGCTGATTGACCGGACCCGGATTGTGATTGTGCCTTCCCTGAACCCAGACGGGCGCGAGATCGCGCAGGAGAGAGGCTGCACCTCGAAGATCGGCCAGACCAATGCTCATGGCAGAGATCTGGACACAGATTTCACAAGTAAAACAACTGCCCCATGGTTGGCTGGAGTCATTGGGTTACAGGGTCTGCCTGTAAAGAAGGCAGTGCTCCAGGCAGCACAGCTGCTGGGAAGCTTCCAGAGCTTGGATCTTCTTTACAGACAGCAATTTGCAGTCTCTTATGTGCAAGAGACAAAGCAGAGTTATGTACGAATAGGAGAGGTCAGATAATACCTGATGTATTCTTACTCTTAATGGATTTCTTTCATCTCTGAAAAAATGCCCTCTGTTCATGCTGCCCAGAAAGAGTCTCCTTTTTCCATGTTTTTCTGGTTTCCATGTAACTGTATCCATAGCACTGTATCAGCCCACCCTTCCTGAGGAGGAAATGTTCTCTGCCCAAGTTTGGCTGGGATCGTCCTAACTCCTTCCTTGAGAAAATGTCAATTCTGTGACATTGTTGTGAGAAAACACACATTAAATACTTTCTGCAACACAAAAGGAAATAGTTTGGGGAATTTGTGTTGCTGCACATTTGTTTAGCTTTGCAGATGAATCCCCCCCATGCATAGTGTGGGCTGGGTGCTTTACTTGATTGGTCAGCTGCATCTGCTGAGGTCTAACAGAGGCCTTTTCATACCTGCAGCAGACATAATTTCAGACATAAAGGATGTACTTCTGGCCTCTCAAACAGCAGAGGAAACTGTTCTTAGTTCCTTTTTCTATTTGTTGTTCTGATTTATAGGCAATTACACCCGGTACTCAGCAGCACGAGAGCCTGAGACCAAAGCCATCGTGGAGAACTTGATCCTGAAGCATGATTTCAGCCTCTCTGTTGCTCTGGATGGAGGATCTCTGCTTGTCACTTACCCCTATGACAAGCCAACACAGTCAGGTGTGACCAACTGCCTGGTTCCCCTCAGGCTGTCTCTGCAGAGGTTCATGTGACCACATGCTCTAAGGGCTTTTTGTGTTTGTGATGTTCTGTAGCCTCCTTTGTGTTCAGCCCTTTGTGTGTGGAGTTGACAGTCTGTAAGTAAATCTATAAAACCTCACAGGATTCAGCTAGGGATCAGAACATTTACAATTTCTATGCCTGCAGCAGTATTTCAACCTTTCCTTTGCCAGAACCAGTATAAAGTCTGCCTTTGATACTGCCCCTTATTGTTAGAGGAAATAGCAATGCTCCTGAAACAATATGCGTCTCTGTTTAGTACAGGACCATGGGGTTAAAATGGGAATATTCCCCATGCAGGGAACGAGAGTCGCATGCTCAAAGTCTCACTTTTCCTGTTGCAGTGGAGAACAAAGAAACACTAAAGCATTTGGCATCTGTGTATGCAAACAACCACCCAGTGATGCATTTGGGCCAGCCAGGCTGTCCAAATAAGTCAGGTATGTTTGGCTGAACCCTTTAACCCCCTGTCAGCTTGTGGCAGACTCTGCTGGGCAGGCTCTGGCTGACAGTTGTGTTTTTGCTCTCACAGATGAGAATATTCCTGGTGGAGTGATCCGAGGCTCGGAGTGGCACAGTCACCTGGGAAGTATGAAGGTACTGCTGCATGGCACAGGGATTCTCATCTCTGCTAAACCACCAATAAAAAGCATGTTTGTCCTGATGTCTGGGCAAAGCTTCTCCACCTCCAGCTGCACTTTGCAAAGCTTTTTTTGTTACCTCTTTTCTTGTAACTGTGGTTTTGTTTTTTGCAGGATTTCAGCATGACATTTGGTCAGTGTCCTGAGATCACTGTTTATACAGGCTGCTGCTACTTCCCCAGTGCTGGACAGCTTCCTAGCCTGTGGGCAGACCACAGGAAATCTCTCCTTAGCATGCTTGTGGAGGTGAGCTGCAGTCTGTGGGAGGAAATTCTGGCAGGGATTGAAGTGGTGGGGAAGGGGAAAGGAAGAGAACAGCATGGAGAGTCTTTGTGGTTTGGTTGGTGCTGTGTAATTACAGATGTTCATGACTTAGGCTGGATGAGGAAGGCAGCAAGTGACCAGGGCATGTGTTGACACAAGAATTAAACATCTGTGCTGTGTTGCCTTGCACTGTTACTTATTGTGAGGGTCAGGGATGGTAAGTGGGCTGTATTTTAGAGGTCTCATTTTATTTACAAAAGCACTGTAAGCTGGGATCTGAAAGTGAAGTGTTTGAAATGCTTTGTTTCAGGTCCACAAGGGAGTGCATGGCATTGTCCAAGACAAGAGTGGCAGGGCAATTTCTAAAGCTGCCATTGTTCTGAATGAAGGCCTGAGGGTGTACACTAAAGAAGGTGGCTATTTCCACGTGCTCCTGGCTCCAGGGTTTCACAGCATTGATGCAACAGCCAGTGGGTACCAGCAGAAACATGTCAAGGTATGTGAATGTCCATATTGGAGATGTTCCCCCATTCCCTGTCACACTAAAATCTTCCCTGTTTGGGCTCTGCCTGGCTGTGCCTGTGTTTAGCTGCTGATTAGGTGCCATCAGGAGCTGTTTTCTGCCTTGACAGAATGGATGGAGAACAACTTTCCAGCACAGCAGGGTGGTTTTGGGAGTACCTTTTCTTTGCATGGCACTTTTCTTTGATCAGGGCAGGACCAGGCAGATGACAAATGTGTCTCTTGTCTGGATCCCCAAGCTCTGAGATGATCTAACCTCTCGTGTCTTTCTGCAGGTCTTTGTGCGTGATGATGCACCCAGCTCTGTGTTCATTGTATTTGACACAGAAAACAGGATTTTTGGACTGCCAAGAGAGCTGGTTATAACTGTTGCAGGTACAGTGATATTTTTTTATCAAAGCTTTGAGCTTTGCTTTCTGTACCAGTTCATGCTGACAGAGACTCTCCTGAACTGGGAAAGCAGCCTGCAGGCTTAAGCCACCTCCTGCTTTCCCTTCTGAACACGCTCTTGTCCTTGCAAACTCACCCAACAGCCCTTGGTTCTGCTTGGCAGGAGGGAGGGAGGAAATAAAGTGTTTTGTAGGGATTTGGAGGGTCCAAAATGTACTTTGAGATATCTGGAATAGGGAAAGCTTGTGTGCATAGGAGATCTTGCTTCTTCAAGGCTTTTTTAGGTGACATCAGGTAAGCATAAAGAGATTATTTTATTTTCTCAAGGTGGCAGGTGCAGGGGAGGGGTGTGTGGGAGTTTAGACCCAGTGGTCTGTAGTGGAGTTTGGTGATAATCTCCTAGATGCCAAACACAGAAAATGAAGTGTGTCCTGTTCTGGGAGCTGCTCTCCTGTCCTCCATGGCCTAGGAGGGAGGAGCAGGGTCACAATGAAGTGAAGAAAGTGGTTGTGACTGCAGGAGGGGGAGGAGAGATGCTGGCAAGCCTGGGAGCCTCTGGCATGGTCTTGTAATGAATGAGCCCCAACAAAGGCAGGAATGATGCATCTGACTCCATGTTCTCAGAAGGCTAATTTATTACTTTATTATACTATATTATATTAAAGAATACTATACTATACTAAAGAATACAGAAAAGATACTTACTGAATGCTAAAAAGATAATAATGAAACTCATGACTCTTTCCAGAGTCCCAGCACAGCTTGGCTGTAATTGGCCAATGAGTCAAAACAAGTCACATGGGAATCTAATCAGGCAATCACCTTTGGGTAAACAATTTCTAAACACATTTTACATGAGCACAACACCAGAGAAACAAATGAGAGAAGAATTGTTTTCCTTTTCTCTGAGGCCTCTCTCGCCGCCTTTCAGCTTTTTGGGAGAAAAACCCTGGGCAAAGGAATTTTTCAGAGAATGTGAATGCCACAGGAAGGGGTAACGTGGCATTGACTTTGGTGTCTTCTCTCTGGCAGGTGCCAGCATGTCTGCCCTGGTGCTCACTGCCTGTATCATCTGGTGTGTGTGCTCCATCAAGTCCAACAGGCACAAGGATGGCTTCCACCGCCTCCGGCAGCACCACGACGACTACGAGGACGAAATCCGCATGATGTCCACTGGCTCCAAGAAATCCCTCCTGAGCCATGAGTTCCAGGATGAAACAGACACTGAGGAAGAAACACTGTACTCCAGCAAACACTGACACCTCCAGGGCAGGAGAGGAGGTTCCCATGGACCAGACCCGGTGGTGGGGGGCGATCCCTGTGGTTCAGTTTTGAAATGTTAGCTTCAGGATGTGTCCTCCAGAGGGGTGGGTGGCAGCTCCCAGCTTCCCTCTGTTTGCTCTGTTCTGTGTACAGGCACTCAGTGAGTGTTGGAGGCTGATTCTGAGGTAGGGACATGGTTTGTTACATTTTTGGGTCAAGATCTGGAGGTTTGTATGATGTGGTTTGAAAGGCAGCTTTAATAGGGTGGCCAGCAGAGCTCTTAGCATTTCCCCAGCATCTCAGCACAGGGAGCAGATGGTGGGGAAGTGCCCCAAGACCTGCACAGGGTCGTGGTCATAACACTCCAAAAAAGGTCTCTTACCTGTTTTGATTTCATATTTTCCACTACATGCTTGGGGGAAGCCAGGTCCTTCATGTGACTCCACATTCTGCAGAGCAGCCCTCAGAAAAAAACCCAAAAAAGAAAAAAAACCCTTTGATTCTCAGCTGTTCCCTTGGAGCTTTTCCCACCGTGGGTTGCTGTGACCTGCAGTGGTTGTGGAGCACTTCTAATGTGTCACTACTTTCCCTCTCCTGAAGGCTGGGGGAGATGACATTGCTCTTGATGTGAGCTGGAGAGAGTCAGAGCTCCAGTGAGCCCTGACAGAGCTCCCCTGCCTGCCAGCTCTGCCATGCTGCTGTTCCTCACTTCTGGGGAGCAAAGAAACTTTATCCCCATCACCCTGGTTGTGTTTTGTTTGTGTCATAGGCTTGGCTTTGGGGTCTCATGTTCATGTTCCTATAGCTCAGTGCCTGAAAGAGCAGCTGGAAGGTTGTTCTAAGCAAATTGATTCACTGATCTGTAGAAAACCTGATCAATTTTGCTCAAATCCACCACTGTTCAGGAGGAAATAGTGAAATCTGACCACTGCTTTGTATTTGAGGATTACTGTAGCAGCAGGGAGAGGTCATAGGAGTCTCCATGGCCCAACTTTGGTGCTAAATTCTGAAGAAAACCTGCACCATTTGCCACTGTCCACCTAATACCATTTAATCACCAAGCTCTGGTGATGACAGGCAGCAAATTTTCTGCTGGCTTGGCTCTGTTCTGCTCCTGGAGTGTGGAGCAGGAGCTCCACCTGTGTGTGTGGCTGCAGCTGTGGTGTGAGTGAGGAAGGGCTGAACTGTGCTGAGGGAGAAGGGAAAAGTAGCCAAATTCTGTTGTGTAGCACTTGGCAGGAGGTTGGAAAGAGGAGCTGCAGCCCACATCCCCAACACACATGGGGATTTGTGGGGAATAGAAGGGGTGTCCAGAAGGAAAGAATGGTTGAAATGTTTGATTTCCAAAGCCTTTATGTATCTCTGATGTTCCTGTGCTTTCTGCAGAAGCAGAAGGCTGGGGTTAGAATAGGCACTTATTTTCTTGCTCATTTTCTTTTTTAATTCTTGCCCAACTGACCTGATTTCTGGGGTGCAGGAGCCTTAGGCCTCGAGTTTGCCCTGAGCTGCTCTGGGGATGTCCACAGGTGAAACCTGCACATGGTGTCTGAGGATGGAGGGGTTGCACCCAAAAATCTCATGGGGTCTGCTCTGCAGGGCTCTGACTGATCTCCTCTGGGGGAACAGCCCCACTCCAGTCCCATGGGCTGTGTCACCTGGGGCAGAAGGTGTTCTTCACCCCTACCTGTGGAAATGCCCTTCCAGAACCACGTGGCTGCAGCTGTGCTGCCGTGACCATCATCTGGGCAGGGACAGAGAGAGCCCTGAGACACTTTCCCTGTTCCACAGGGAATTCCATTGCAGGGAACACAAAGTGTGACTGGAGAGGTGTTCTGGGAACAGGGAGATGATGATGCTGAGCAGTCCCCGTGCTCCTGTCCCACATCTGCTGTGACAGAACTGCTCTGGTTGCCTTGGGCAGGAGCCATGAACATCTCTGTGCTGAGCAAGGAATGGGGTTTGGTCCCTTTTTGTCCCCTTTCCAGCTGTAATGGGCTGCAGCACACCAGCACACAGTAGCATTAATCCTGCCTCATCTCTGAACTGTTCCTCCTTCAACAAGAGACGCAGTAGGTTTTATTTAAAGTCGAGTTTGCAAATGGCTCTTAGGGCTGTCTTTGGGCTTTGTTTGCTCTGGCAGCAGGTAATGGACAGAGCTGGCCCTGCTTTGTCCCTGTAGCAATAAGTCCTGTTAGGAACTGGCCCTTTCCCTCAGAATGCATTTCAGAATTAGCTGTGGGAGTAGGTGTGTATATTTAAGGTGAGTGGATTTGAGATATTTTGCAAACGTGTGAGACTTTTCTACGCAGCAGGACCAAGGGAGGTGCCTGGCCCTGGCTCCAGATCCGCCCTCGGAGCTTGGCCAGCCCTGGGGCTGTTCCTGGGCACTTCGGGGAGGCAGGAGCGGCTCCCGTGCCCTCGGTCCGTCCGTCTGTCCGTCCATCCAGCCGTGCCCCGGGCCGAGAGGAGCCGGTCCCCGCGGGCACCGTCCCTGTCGCTGTGGCTCCGTGCACTTGTGCCTTCAGATAAATAAATGTAATTTTCAAAGGGACTTGAATCGCCGTTCCGGGCAGCGGGAGGGGAGGGGGCGGCGCGGGGCTGGGCCTGGCTCTGCCCTCGGCCGCCGCCGCCTGTTTTTTACCTGTATACCGAGATCAATAATCTGTATAAAACTATTTTGATGTCCACGTGCGTTCTCTCGTTCTTCCTTACAACGGGGCGGGATTGGGACGGGGGAGCGGGGTCGGGGCTGTGGGAACGGGATTGAGATGGGGATCAGGGCTGCGGGAGGGGGATTGGAGGAGCAGGATTGGGATGGGGATCGGGGCTGGAGGAGTAGGATTGTGGTGGGGATCGGGGTTGGAGGAGCGGCATTTGGGATGGAGATCGCGGTCGGGGCTGGAGGAGTGGGATTGGGATGAGGCTGGAGCTGGAGGAGCGGCATTGGGATGGGGATCGGGGCTAGAGGAACGGGACTGGGATGGGGATCGCAGTCCCGGTCAGGGCTGGAGGAGCGGGATGGGGATCGCGGTCGGGGTTGGAGGAGCGGGATTGGGATGGGGATCGGGGCTGGAGGAACGGGATTGGGATGGGATTGCGGTCGGGGTCGGGGCTGGGAGAGCGGGATGGTAATAGGGACTGGCAGTAGCGCTTCCCCGCCCGGCCGCTGCGCGGCGCTGCCGCGGGAGGCCCGCCCGGCCCGGCCCGGCCCGCTCCCTCCGGCCGCTCTGCCCCGCCCGGCCCGCGCTGACGTTGGACAACAAAGATGGCGGCGGGGAGCAGCAACTACTGGGAAGGCGAGTGGGGCGGGGGGCGGCGGGCATGGGGCGGCTGCGGGGCCCCCGGGGGCACGGCCCGGGCGCGGCAGGGCGGGACCGCCGCCGGGGCCCCTCTGCTCTCTCCCGGGCGGGCGCGGGCGGTGCCGGCCTGTCAGCCATGAGGCGCCGGTACCTGCTGAATGATGCCCGCGGCCCCGCCGGACCCTCCCGGGCTGCGGGTGAGGGGCTGCGGGTGCCCAGCCGCGCCCTCCCATCGGCGTGAGGGCTTTCCCCGCCACGAGGGTCCCCTGTCCCCTGTGGGTTTCTCGGGAGCCGCGGCGGTGCCGGGTCCCCGGGCGGATCCGTGACTGTCCCCCGGCCCTGCAGATCTCCGGAAGCAGGCGAGGCAGCTGGAGAACGAGCTGGACCTGAAGCTGGTCTCCTTCAGCAAGCTCTGCACCAGCTACAGCAGCTCCCGAGACGGAAGACGCGACAGGTATAGGTACTAGCCCGTTTCTTTATGTTTTAAACGCTGCCTGTGGTGCTTGGTGCGTTTTATCGTTTGCTCAGTGCTGGTCCCACCTGTGGCTCTCAAGGCTTGGATTCCTGGGGAGCTTTCAGCGCTTCTCGCTGCTGGTGTTGCTGTTGATGTGATGTTGGTGTGTGAGTCAGGCTGTGGGTGACAGGTCACTGGGGAAAGCTGGATTTTGTTCTGTGTGGGATCAGTGTGCTTTTTAATGCTTGTTATGCTGGCTTAATTCTGAGTTGTTCTTGTATCAAAGTAACAGGAGGTTTTCAGGAAGTTCAGTATTAGGGGAATTTAGCTTTACACCTCCCAGGTGGGCTGGTGTGCTGTTGGTAATCCCAGTATTAAGGGAACTGGAGCACTGAGCAGCTGTGCAGGGAACAAGCCCTCTCTTCAAAACCAGTGGCTATTTCTTCCTGTCTTTCTGCTGAGGTGAGTAATAATCACAGAACAGCTTGGGTTGGAAGGGACCTCAAAGATCATTTTGTTCCAACCCCTCTGTCATGGACAGGGACAGTGTTAATGAGAATAATAAAAGCTGCAGATATGTTTTTAGATGTGTGTATATACACATGGTTTCTGTTCATATACAGGGGTGGTTTCTGTTTGCTTTAATTACATTTATGTTTGACTGAAGAATTAATGTGGTAAAACTCTTCAGGTGTATCTTGTGAGCCAGAGGTGAGCTCTTCCCTGCAGTTCCATGGCAGGAATTATCAACCTCTCTGTCCATTTGCAGCGTTTTCTTTGCTTATTAACTGTATCAGTTGTGAGTGTTCCTGCTTTAGGTAGGTGTGTTGATATTTTTCTATTTTATTTACTTTAATAACTGAATCCATTTTATACCTCTTCCTCAATTTACAGTTCTGGAAGCCTGAGAGCACCTCAGCAATGATCATGTCACTCTTGAACAGCTCTAGTTTCACTTTTCTTCCTCTGTGCTGTTACTTGCCATGTCATATAATTGTTTTCATTATTTTTGCTGTCCTGTGCCAAACCTACTTCTCTTACTCAAGGTAGATCACCAGAGCCATGAGTAATCTCTGAGGGGTGTTAGTTGCCACAGTTCTGCAGGCTGGTCTGAGATGTGACTTTTCCTTGTGGTTTCAGTTTACAAGCAAGCAGGGAAGGTGTGTGAAACTAATTGTGATAAATGGTGTGGTGTGTGTTCTCTGTGGCACAGTGATTGCTTAATAGGTCACAGGTTGTCCTAACACTGTGTGTTATTAAGCTGTGATTGTGTTGCTGGAGTAACATGCTAAGAGTGCAGTGCTCTCTCCTGCCAGTAAATAAATAAATCAAGTTGAAAGCTGGGGTGAGGAGGACACTGGTACCAGACAGGTGTCAGGCATTTCTTCCCAGGAGAGGTGGTATTTATTTCCTGCAGGTAATACTGTGTCTTCTGTTCAGATAAGAGTTAAAGCCATGCAGAATAAGAAAATGTAATTTTTCAGATTTTATTTAATCTCTAGCAAACCTGGCTATAGTGGAGCTTTCCAACCTCTGTCACTGGAGTTTCCTTATTTCTGGCACTCATGAAATGATGCAACTTTTCAGTAACTGCTCCACCTCTTCTCCTTAGCTCTGACACGACTCCTCTATTAAATGGATCAAGCCAGGACAGAATGTTTGAGACCATGGCTGTGGAGATTGAGCAACTTCTGGGAAAGGTAACTCGAGTTACTTTGGGTTGATTTCAGTGTTTAGGCAGTATCCCAGTCCGGATTCTGTGACGGATATTAGGAAATCCTAGTGCGGGTATTAAACAAGCTGTGCATGTCTAGCTGCCTCCTTCTGCTTGTGCATTGTAATTTTCTTGCAAGAATAAGCCATTTCTCATTTTCTGGGTGCTTTTCCTCCTGCAGCTGACTGGGATAAATGACAAGATGGCAGAGTACACCAACAGTGCGGGCGTGCCGTCGCTGAACGCGGCGCTGATGCACACGCTGCAGCGCCACAGGGACATCCTGCAGGTAACCAAGGGGCCTCCTCCCTGCCTTTGTGCTCTTTCTTTGGCTAAAATAATTATTATTATTATCTCTGCTGGTGTCACAGCATGCTGGAGTGTCTCACTAGGAGGTGTGATTGCCACTGATTCCATCTCGCTTTCCTTCTCTCCAGGCACCCAGTGAACTCTGAGTTGAAAAAATTGTGCTTTTTGTGTCATGTTGGTGACTAGAACTTAGCTGAGAAAGAACAGTAAAGGGTGCTGCCTTGTGTGGGTGGGTTTTATATAGCAAAAGGGGGAATATAATGAATTACCTTGTCTGGGTGGTTTGTCATGTAACAATGTGCAAGGGAATGTCACACTTCAGAAAACATGATTGTAAAAGCCCCTAAGCTTCTCAAGGGAGATGAGGGAAATGTGATGGTTAAAGCTACCAGTCAGTGCTATAAATTAACCATGTTTTCATGGTATAGTACTCTTAAAATGCATATTTTATTTGGCTGCTCATGTACAGTTTGATTTCTGTTTGGAATCTGTGCAATCTTTTTTCACACTGTGAATCTTTTACACAGTGTGAAAAGCAATAGCATTTGTATGAATGGTTACAGTGGTTTTGGTGCACACCAGCTGCCAGTTAAATTGTGTTTTGAGAAGTACCACCTGCCTGAAATTCTTTAAAATGTAAAATTGCATCTTAAAAATAGCAGTCATCTTTGTAGTTCAAAAAAGACATTTTTTATTAATCTGGTGTAACAACAGAATAAACTCAAGAACATCTTCAGCACACCAAAGAAGTAGTTTTTGTTAGGGCTTCTGATGGGAAATTTCAACACAAACCAATTCATCAGAAAGGTGAGGATATCTGAAACTGGGAGAAGGAATTGCAGTGGGTTTCCCTCCACAGCTGTAGCTGCAGCCATCCAATTTAGCAGCTACTCTAAGAGCAGTGAGTTTTAACAATACCTTGGATTAACTTCCAGCATTTTTGCTGTTAAATTCCTGAATTGATCTCGCATTTTGTATTAGAGAACAACTGACAATTTTAAAGGTGGCTGGATCTCCTGTGGGTGTATTGTGTTGCTCAGTTGACCTCAGGACCCTAATTTTGGGATAACTGTTTGTTATTACAGGATTACACACATGAATTCCACAAAACCAAAGCAAACTTCTTGGCAATACGAGAAAGGGAGAATCTGTTGGGATCAGTACGGAAAGACATCGAGTAAGTTGTGTTTGCTGCAGCAAAGGTGTGAGACTGTCCTCAGAGGGGGAAGTGCAGAGAATGCTTGGCATAGCTCATGTGTCTGTGCTCTGAATAAAGCAAAAGAAGTTCCTTGGATTCCCAGTTCTCATTGAGGTTCTGTTCTGTTGGATTTTAGGTCGTATAAAAGCGGCTCTGGTGTGAACAACAGGAGAACAGAGCTGTTCCTGAAGGAGCACGAGCACCTCCGCAAGTAGGTGTTGTTTCCTCTTTACTGCCTGACTTCTCGAGGGGTGGAACATCTGAATTTCACTCAGCTGGTTAAATGTTTATGGCCTGTGCTGAGTGTGAGCTGTGTGGAGTGGACAATACTCATGGCAGTGTCAGTGATTGGGGCTTTAGGATCTTGTCAGTGCCAGTTTTGTGTTGTCTTCAGGGGCTTTTGCAAGTCACTTGTGACTCAGACCTCCTCCTCCCAAGGGAGTGGATGCCTTTCACTCTGACTGGGGTAAAGCTTAAGAAACTAAATAGAAACTCCCATGATTTGGCTGGGTTTCCCTCTCCTTTTCTTCTATCAGTCAGACAGAAAAAACCACCTTTTCTCCTTTTGTCTCTAGACAAAAAGTGATGGAAGAGATTAATTCCTAAATTACCTATGCACTTAAATATTTGCAAATTGATTCTAGGTTAGCAGATAAGCTAAATAGAAAGCACGTTGTTGTTATTCCTGTTGCAGAGAGGGCATTAAGTTATGAGTAGCTGCTTTGTGTGTCCTTGTTCAGCAAAAACAGCACAGGTGAGAGCAAAGAACTGGAGGGTTTGTGGTTTTTAGAGAGTCAGGAGATAGTTCTGCTCTTCCTGCCTCTCTCCTTGCCTGTAGTTGTGCTAAATCTCAGGCTCACACGAGAGGGCAGGCTTGCATTTAAAAAAACAAATAAATAAATAATTACATGTGGCTTTCATATGTTTAAACTTATAGCCAAAACAGCACAAGAAACTTCTACAGGAAATGAAATAATTTTTTTTCAGTTGTAGCTTATCACCAATTCATCCTCAGTTTTCTGTAATGTATTTAAAACTTAATTGATTGAAAGCTTGAATTAGGACTTCTACTAAGCATGATCTTGAAATAGAATGGTTAAATATTTCTGGAGTTGTGAAATACCCTTCTAAGAAAATGATATTGCCCTGAGTCCATTGCTTTGAAGAGTTTGCAAAAATTAAGATCAGAAAAGTTACAGCATTTTTTGAAACTTTGATTATTTTTTTTTTTTTAATATACTAAACTCTGCAGTATGTTTATAGGATTAAAATGCATGAAAAATAAAGTTAAGGCAGTTTTAGAAATAGTTTAAAACCATCTGGGTGATTATTTCAAAATGTTAAGACATGAAAAAACCCACCATAACACTGAGGAAAAGAAAACCAGAAATAAGTATGAGTTGGGGATCTTTAGTAAACAGGGCCAAAACTAATCATGGAATACTCTGCAAGGTAGAGATAACTGTTAAGGATTGTGAAGAAATCCAATGTAAAAGGAGAAGACAACATTGGCAAGAAATCAAAGCTTGCAAAACTTTTGAATTGAGAATCAGTAAGTTCAGAAAAAGATACTGGCAGAGGAAATTATTAGAGAGTTTTAACATTTTTTTCTTCAGAAAAGCAGCTAATGAGCTATTCATGCCAAAAAGCTGTAAAAACTAAGAAAAGGTCCCAAGAATTCACCAGGAGCTGGCAAATTACACCAAATATGCTCCTAGGATAAATTGACAAGCTTTGTGTGAGTCATGATGCTGAATATTTGTAGTGCAGTAAATCCTGGTGCCAGACTAATTGACAGAAGTAGATGATGAATATATTTACATGAAGACACAGGAGTAAAAATCCAAATGTTTTCAGTGGAGTGAAATCTATGAAAAGAGCTTGAAAAACAGACACAGGAATATAAACTTTACAATGTATTATTATTATATTCTCCAAAGCAGTGTAATAATGCCACAGGAATTACATATTCATGTCAGATATTGGAGCATTCACTTGGTCTTGACCCTGCCTAATTTATTATATTAAGTACTTCACCCTACTACATATTTATTGCATGATCTGATAACAGAATGTATGAGCTGCTGCCCCAGTGCTGAGTGCCAGACTCCTCTGTCAGCCTTTTCCTTCATGCACAACCATGTGAGACAGGATAAACACAAACTGGGCTTTGCTCTGGGCTGTTTTCCATGAATTCTCTTCAAAAAGCTGCAGGCTGGGATTGTTTGTGGACTGTCTCACTGGGGAGCAACAGGAGAGACAAGAAACTTCTGCTTTTTGCCTAAATCTGCCTCTTTCATTTTTGTGTCACATTGTGAACACCACAAAGAGGATCCTCTTAATGCTGCACATGTAGGTAATCCTAAAAAAGGAGAGGAAATGAAAAAATCTGTGAGTACCAGATGCTGATGAATCAAAGGTTCCAACACACATTAGGCAGCAGGGAATGACAGAAAGCACTGAGCAAACCCTGCCAGTGCCTGGCTCTCCATTAAGCCATGAGGATCCTGGATCCATTTGGCCTCCCTTTCCCAGGGAGGGGCTGGCTGCTGTGTCAGTGCTGCTGGCAGCAGTGGCATTTCCACCTTGGAATCCCCCTGGAGCTGGGGCAGCCCTTGGGCAGGGGGCACAGGGGGCCCTGTGCTGCTGCTCCCCACACCAGGGAGGGTGAGATAAAACACATCATTTTCTTCTCCCTTCAAAAGCTTCACTGCTGCTCAGTCCACTTTATAAATCAGCTTTTTGCTGGGAAAGGAGATTTGTCCAGAAGTTCTGCTGGCTGTGGATAGGAGGCATGAAGTGTCCAAGTCACTCAAGTTTCCTGTCTGAGTTCTAGACAGGTAATTCAAGAATAGTTTTACCAACCACTGGAGAGATGAACATTAACACCTCATTTTTTAAATAAAAAATTAACCCCTGTTTATTAAAATAAGGTTGGCAGACAGATATTGGTGAGTATTGATGCCCTGTTAATATTTTTACCTGATACCTCAGATTTCTTGACATGTCAGATGCTTAAAGAAACACCCAATCTAGCGTGGTCATGTTTGCTGATCATTTTTGAAATCCTGTTTTCTTGGCTCTGTGCCATTCCCTAAAGGTATTTTATCTTCTCTGTTTGTGTGCTTTTGGCCAGGGGTACAAACAAGTCATCCTTTTTCTTCTAATGCTGTTTTCCATGTAAAGAAAACAATTTTGATTAATAGATCTAGCTTGGCATTTTAAAAACTACTCTGAAAAGTGCTGCCTCAGAGGAAACAATTCTGTTAACTTAGAATCTGCCCTGAGAAATTCTGCAGTTATTGATGAGTTATAGCCTAAGTCAGCAAAGAAGGAACTAATGTCCTTGATTAAATTTGCAATATTGTGTGTGTATGCAAGTGAAAGTCTCCCTTGTGTTGTAGGTGAGTGATAGCAGCGGGTACTGATGAGTTTGTGTAAAAATTGATGAAATCTTCAGAAGTTTAGATTGAAATTACAGGTGTTATTCCCCATAATGAATTCCTTGTAAAACAGGGTGAAAACACACCAATTCTGTCATTGTGGGGCAACTGTGTGATTATTACTTTATTACTCAGCTCCAGCACTCAGAAATTAGTCATTTATCCCTTTCTAAAAGAAGTGGCTGGTGGTGAAGCGGGTGCCTGTGTGGTGCAGATCTCATTAGCTGTGGTTTTAATTGTTGTCAGGTGACTGCATGTTTCTGCTGAGTGTTGCTATGCAGCCTGTGAATCTATCCAGTAAAAATTTTTATAAATCCTCTTAGTTGGAGTCTCGTGTGTGAGTGATGCAGGTAGATGAGATGAACCTGCTGCAAGAGTTCAGACACCCCTGTGTGTCTTAAAATGTTCAAAACTGGCACAGAGAGGGTCAAAGTGCCAGAGTAGGTGGGTAAGGAACTGTTTTTGAAGGAGGAAAAAAAGGAGAGTAAATAAATCAGAGGGACTTGTGCTGCATGGGAAAGAGAAAAGAGGAATAAGAGAAGTGAGCAAAAGAAATAACAGGAACCTGCAGCAGTTGTGTAATGGTGCTAATTAATAATACATACCTGAGATGATGAGGAGAAATTAATGTTTGTGCAGTGCTTCATGTATGTGGAGTACTCCGGAGTAGTAAACATTTTTATTGCTTTCATTATAGGATTTTGTTATCAGCAGAACTATTTCAAATTTCCTGCTGTTGTTTGGGCAGAAATGGGCACATTGAGTAGAGAATAATCACCAGGAAAACTGCTTCCAAACTTTGTTGGTGGTACAGGCAATATCTTCATGGAGGGAGTGACTTAGTGACTGCTTTTCCTCTAAATATTGTCTTTCCTGACAAATTTTCACTTCAGCACTGATTTGCAGAGAGAAATCAGCTCAACGAGATGCAGAGACACCTTGCAGAGTTTTCAATTACAGGTGATTTGATTTTTTTGGGAGAAAGCTGCCAGTTTCCTACCTTCATAGAATTTATTTTTCTTTTTTTGTCCCTGTTCTCTGCTCTGCATGCCCTGGTTTCCATTCACTGTGCTGTTGAAGCTCGGGTTCCTGTGGATTTCAGTGGAACTTCAGGGTTGGATTCAGACCAGAGAGCTGTGCTTGCCTCCTTTCCCATCCCCTCCGTAATTTCCAGTTGCAGAGCACACACAGCTCCTGGGCAGTGACTGCTCCAGCTGACACAGTTCAGCCCTGCATCTCCTTCATCTTCTCTTGGAAACAGAGAATGCAGGAGAACCAGCTCATTCACCAATTCCTTTTTCCATCCCAAGGTGCTTGGGGAAGCATCAGGGAGGGAGGAATGTGATGAGCTCTTCCCTGGTGCCTGCTGCCTGCCTGCTCTGCAACCTCAGAACTGCTGAGCTCCACTTTAGTCAGGCCCAGTAAGGGCTTTATTATTTATTTTTTTTTTTAATTACCAAACTTGCCTCTTAATTAAACTGATTTTTTGTTCATGTCAGAGCAGAATGCAGTGTTCTTGTGGTCCCATTCTCTTGATTTGAATGCAGATTTTAACTGAAGCAGCACCTGGGAATGAATAATCTTTGTTCCGTAGCAGTTATGAAAAAACCCAACCAGCTCTGCCCTGGGAGGACAGAGGAGCCCTGCATGGCCCTGATTTGGAGGGTTTGGATCTGGTGCTGTTTGGTGCTGGAGAGGGGCTGCAGCACTCTGCCCATTGAACTGGAATTTACAGTGCAAGGAGGGACTGGGGAATCTAGGTTAAAACATCTCTTTGCTGCCCATTAATTGCAAGAGCTCTGGCAATGGTGTGCTGCTGTTTTCCCAAACACTCTTGGCTTGTTTTCTTTGTTTCTGGAATAAGTTTGAGAAATTGCTGCATTAAAAGCGTGTGCCAGTGCTGGATGGCTGTGGTGATCACCTCCCTGCCTTAGCACTGAATAACTCAGCCTTTGGGACAGGGCTCTGTGCTCTGTCTGAGCAGCAGCACAAAGAAAATGCTTTTCAAAGAAGGGATTTGAGCAAAGGAGGATTTTTGGTGTTGCAAAGGCTTACTTAAGGATGCACAACAGCTTGTCCTGTAATCCTGTTTCAAAATACAATTCTAGTCTGTCTTTCTGCTCTGTCTCCTATTCTGCTGCTGCTGCAGAGTTTTCTTGATTGCATCGGTGATTCTTTCCTTTAGCCTTATCTCTGTCTGGGCTTGAATGGGTTTTATCTCCCAGGCTGCTGGCAGAACCTCTGTCTCCTGAAGACTCCTGGCACAAGGAGAGGCCGCTCTGGAAGTGGCTGGATCAGCTTCCCCTGTCACAGTCCCAGACTGAATATGACACTTGGGCACATCATCTGCTCAACTGCTGCCCCAGACTGACAATAATTTGCTGTTTTCTTATTTAATAGTAAATAATGTTCAGAGAGGGAGACAATTCATGTCTTCTGGGAAAGGAGAAACTTCACTATATATAATTATATGACTGTATGAGCAAGTTATTGAAGTCGTTTAATGAGAATTTGGGGAGGTTCAAAGCTTCCAGGCAATGAAGGAAGATGCTCTCTTGGGTATTATTATTATTTATAAATAACTTAATAAAAGATCATGAAAATCAGCCAAGCAGTTCAGGATTTAAGAGGTTTTTTTCCTCTAAAAATAGTTTGAGCTTCATTAGGTAAAATCAACTATTTCTTTTAATCTTCCTGTGCTGCATTTAGGACTTATAAAAAAACCTCTACCCCAAACCACTAAACCAAAGCTTCTATGTCTCAGTGTTTATTTGCATGCTTTCCTGATAGTTGGATTGCTTTAACAATACTGTAATCAGTAACTTCCCTGACACTGATTACTGTTGTGACATTTTTATACCTCAATATGTCTAAAGTGATTAGGACACCAAATGAAAAAAAAAAACACCTATCAAACCCACCAGACACAGCACAAAACTAAGTTTGGGAATTTCCTGTGCAACTCCCAGTACAAAACTGAATTATTCAGGTGTCAAAAGATGTAACCACATTGACATTAAAAGCTTCAAGCTCGTTGTTTGCTTTTCATCTGTATAAAAAGTGAAGGTTTATGGATGAAATTCCATGTACCCAGGGAAAGTGGCTGTGGAGACTCTTGTAGGTCTTTATGAATGTCTGCAGGAGCCAAAGAGCAAACCCTCACAGAGTGAAAGATTGCCTGAATATATAATGGAGAAAAAAAAGTGTCTGGGACAAAAACTCTGCTCTGGTTCTTGATTCTGGGCTTCCCCTTAGAAACAGCACTTTGGTCTTAATCTGGGGAAAGGGAAGGATATAAAACCACACTTCAAACTTCAGGGCTCTGTGGTTTCTTCTGAAGTTTTTTTGTTCCTTTCAGAAATAAACAAGTCACCGATGCATGTTTTATTTGTTTTTAGCTTTCCTTTCAACGTTGTTTCTTAACTAGGACAGCTTCCCCCCTCCAAGGTCTGTATTGAAATTAGGGCTTTCAGGAGTGCTGAAATCCTTCCTGCATGGGTTGGTTCTGAAAAGCAGGTGCAGCTTTTCAACAGAATCAACAATTGTGGAGTTTTATAGAATTCCTTTTGTGCAATCTCAGAATCACTTCTATATTCTAATGCAGCATGTCATTTTTTTGTCAGTGTGGCTGTGCACTTCATTATTCTTTAGGGCCAGAAGTGCTTGCTCATTATTTGCTATTGGATCCTCCAGTAACAACAAGCTGTTGAACTCAATTTGATGTGTATGGATATGTTAAATAGTGATTATTTCCATTTTCTCATATGCAGAGTGTATCTCTGGAAAGTTACCACACTACTGCATAAATGTCATTCTTGAGTTTTTATTTAATTTCAGCCTCTCCTAATGCATCGGAATTAGGCTCTCATTCTTGGCTGCTGAATGATTGCTGTGCAGATTCCTTTGTGTTCCATCAAATCCATGATGCTAAGCAGAACTAGATCCAAATTACCCTTAAAGCATCCCTATTTTATCCTAATAATAGAGTTCTGCTTAGAACTTTTCAAGGACTTCAGTCCTGTTGTGATTTGAAAGATGCAGAGTGTTTTCCTCTCACTTGAGAGACTTGTTTATATCAAGTCTAGTTGCACTTCTGGAAGAATGCATCTTGTTCAGTCTCAGATAAAAAGCCCTAAGAACCCTGGGAAATTGGGTCAGAAGAAAAATGCTGAGATCTTTACCCATTAATGAATTGCATTCTGGGTTTGGCTTGTGGATGGTTGAAATGTAGTGTGCACTTTACATTTTGAACCACAAGTGTTTGTGATGTTGCATTGTTAACTATGCAGCTTTAAGAATCATTTTCTGCAGCTTAATTAACAGGCAGGTAGAGAGTTGTAAATCAGGTACCTCAGCCAAGTCCTGCATGAAAGCCACAGAGCTTCTCCCAAAAAAACCCTCAAAACCACAGCAGGTGGAAATGCAGTTAGGGAGCAGAACACGTGTCTGTCAGTGTGGATTTTAGGGTTTCATACTACATTGAAGTTGGGTTGTCATCCTAAGGATAACTTTCACTTCATTTCTGTGTTAGCTGGACTGGAAATTAAAAATATATTAATTATTAAGGTTTTCATGTGATGGGTCTCTTGCAGAAGACATTCCCCCTTGTGTTTTCCTGGTTACTTAGGAATGTGTGAATAGTAGAATGGCTCTTTAGCTTTGCCAAGCTTTAGTCAAAAAACACTGAGCTAGAAAAGTGATCCAATCTATTTTGTTACAGCACAGATTACAAACAGCTTGTGTTTGTTGTAAGCTGAGCATCTCCTGTCTGTGTGTGCCCAACAAATCAGCCGTGACAGGTTATCCTGGGAGAGCTCCATTGCAGTCAGGTCAGTGGCAGATAGCAGAGCCTGGGCTGCTTCCTTTTGAGGGGTTTTCCCTTTACTTCAAGGTCCCATCCAAATTCCATGTTTTCAACCAGGGGAATGATGCAGGCAGCCCTACCCTGGCTGCTGGCAGAGCGTGCAGATGGAAAATTTGAGGAAATGCCGATGGAGTCCATTAGGAAGTTACTGGAATTGTTCTGACAGTTGTGGTTGCTGATAATGACTTACAGTAAGGCCTGCCCTGCTCATTTCATTTCACTTTGTTCCTATGGGTAATATGGAGCAATTATAGGGGGGGTCAGGCTCTCCAAGAACTTCTCCCACCACCCTGGTGGTGCCATCCTGGCACTGGTTTGTGCTCTTCGTGTGGGCAGCAGGAGCTGTTCTCATTTTTAAAGTTTTTACCTGAGTTCTTTGGGTAAACTGAACACTGCAGGTTATTGAGAAACTCTTATTCCCTTATAGATTTGCTCTGAGGGAAAAAGTATTGCTGCTGCTCACCCTCTTGGGGCTCTCAGGCACTTTCCCAGTCGTCTGCATGCCAAAGAGCTTTCTTGGCTAACTCCTCTTTTAGAGAAACAGTTCTTCCACTCTGATAATTCCCACACAACTCCATGGAGTTCAGTGGAGGTGCAGGCTATACCCTTTGGAAATCCAGGAGAAACAGATGTTGTGAAGGTGGATCCCTATTTTAAGGGAGAAAATCCCTTGGTACTCGTTTGCCTCCTTTAAACTGAGTTAGAACGACTCATCTTTGTATTGCTTATATGTTTACAGGTGTTAGCTGCAAAGAAAGTGGTTTTCTTAGTGTATCTAAACTCCAAATGGCTGGAATTGATGAGCTGTTGAGGTATTTACATAGTGATGTAGCTAGAAGTTAGATTTTTAGCTGAATTTGTGTTACAGGGTTGCAGTTGGAGGAGGTTTCACCAGATTATTTTCCTGGAAATCCTTTGGCAGATTCTTCCCTGCAGTGAAAAGAGATGCCTTCTGTGTATTTTTTGCCCTCATGTACGATTTCTTTCCATCTGGAAAGAAATTCAGCACCAGCCAATGTTGGTTTACTCTTGCCTAGAGCAATGGATTCTGTTCCAGTGCCTTTCGTTCTAGATTTAACAAATTGCTTGTATTGATGAAACTCAACGTGATATTTTGCTTTTTTCTTTTCCGATTTTGCAACTATTCCTCATCCTTCCTGAAAGTGATTTCTGAGATGTGCAGAAATAAGCTTATTGAGGTGTTCAGAGATTGTAGGTGTGATGGTGTTCAGCAAATTTATACATTGATTAATGCTCACATTTGTGCTGGGTTTTGTGTTTGATTGTTGCCTTCTGCAACAGACAAAATTGCCTTTCCTTAGCATCCTGATTTGTGCTTGAATTAACACTCAAAGAAAACCAACAAAAGAGAGCAGTTTGGGTCAGTATTGGAACCTTTCTTTGCTTTTGGAGTGGTTTCTGTGGGGAAACTGTTCATCCCTGAAAATGCCTCATGCCTTTGTTTTTGGCCAGCCAGGTTTTCTCATGCTGGAAGTGGAGGATGTATGCTTCATGGTCAAACACATTGGTCTTAGTCAATAAATACGCTTCTACACCAATTCTTGTCTTCTTTAGCAACTTTGAAACTAAATTGAATCAAACTTGGGACAAGTCTTATAAAATCTGGAATATCACAAGGAAGGGAAAAAAAAGTGTTCTGCTTTACATTCTGCTTAAGTTTTTAAAGAGTTTAATGATTTTATGAATTTTTAATATGATAAGGAATGTTGATGGCAAGCAGAAAAAGTGAGTTGGAGATGGGGGGTTTTTGTGTGTGTGTGCACAGTGTTTTTTTTCTTATTCTGTTATTATGATGATGGAAATAACTGAATGTATAAATCAGATTTGCCTCATACCTGTATATTTGTATTAGAGTGTATTTTGCAGGATTTGCATTCCTGGAAGCTGCACATTGCCTGGTGATCCAGGACTGTGAAAATCTGAAAGATTTATTGGAGGCAGTTTGAGAGAGCAGACACTTAGTGATTTATCTTGCAGTTAGAGAAAGAACAAAGTAAAATCATTATTTCTGTAGTTATTCTTTCTGAAAGGAAGAAAATAGTTATCAAGTGCTATATTAGTTTATTCTACAGGGTTTTCCCTCTCCCTTTTAAATTATTCTATGTGATAATATTGCCCTTAATTTCATCTGAAGGGTTTAAAGCATGTTGTGAGATGAGTTGTGTGCAGATGAGTTTTACTCAGCTAAGTATTCATCTGTATTAATGAATTTTATTGAAGTACAGACACACAGATTTGCCTTACAAACAACATAAAATGCTTTCTTTTAGTTCTAAAAGCCTGATATTGTGAGCAGGACTGTTTTCTATCATGGGGGCATATTTCACTTAATTTCTCCTTCAGATTCATTTGCCTGTCTGCATATTTAAAGGACAGGCTGTGCCATCTTCTGCAGACAGCAGTTGCACAGAGGCCTGGCTATTTCATATGCATGGCTGCTGCTGCTGGGCTTGTGCCATTCCTTACAGGAGGTGATTGCCTCAGCAGCTTCCAGCCTTTCTTTCCTGTAGGATTTTTAAAAAGCTTTGTCTGTCTGGACAGGTGAAAATGTAGAGTTTATTGAAACAGATGGCAAGTCAGATTAATAATGCCCAGAACCATCTTTTGCTTGGATGTTCATAAGGAAATGTCCACTGGGTTTGTTGTCTTTGCTTGGACAGCAGAAGAACAAAGTCAATAGATTTTAATTTAAGAGCTTCTTTTTGTAGTGTTTTGAATATGTAAGTTAAGCACAATTGCCTCGTTCAATGTTAGTTTTTTATTCTGGGAAATGAACATTATTTTTAATTGTGAGAACAGCTTCTATTTGTGGAGACCAGGTTATTAATAGTCAGAGATCTGCAAACTTCCCTTGTGTCTCTGGGCCCTGTTGTACTTTGTGTTCTTGATCTTCCTTAAATCTGACTTATTTTTATGGTTATGAGCTGTAAAATGAATGAAACAGATGCTTCTGTTTGGGTGTCACTGTGAGTGAACTTTACAATCTGTATTTGCCAAGGAATCCAAACCTGCACAGCAGAATCCCTGCAATGTTCCTGCTCACGGTGCCTGCCTTTACCAGGGTGTCAGGGAATGTCATGGCCATTCCTGTGGAGTTTGTTCACATTGCAAGGAGGGATGAGTTTGGAAATCCTCTCAAGAGCTGATTCTTCTTGTGCTGGGAAGAACACTCTGAAAGCTGTGCTAATAAATCTGTGCTTCCTTTAGTCTGCCCTCACCTACACATCTTCATTCTGAAGAAAATTCCTGTGCATCTCGTCCTTTTAAATATTTGGGGTCACTCCACATCCGTTTATCTTGAGGTTTCAGATGCCTGCTAAATACCCTGTGTTGGCATTTGCAGCTCATGCCTCTGTGTGTTTGTGTTCAGAACTTGTTTTTACTGGTTTATACATTTTTTGACTTTATATCAGCATTTTACAGGTAGCCACATTCCCAGAGTTTATTTTTGTGTGTGTATAAACACACATACACATAGAAAAACAAAGCAGTGTCATGTAATCTAAAGCTTTTAAGTCAATTTTTGTGTTTATGTGTCTGACTAAGGAATAAAACTGCCCATCTACAGCTTTCTCTAGCATAAAAAGCAGTGAGTGTCTCTGCTGCAAACTGGCAAGCCTAATTTGGGTGCTCTAAAAGCCTTGGAGGACATCCTAGTTCACTTGAGGTCTGTAAAAGTGTTCAGCTTCTCTGTCATCTTCAGTTCATCAGCATAAAAATTCTATCATTTCATCAGTTAAATGGACAAAGAGCTGGTAATGATTTTTCTGAGGTAGGTTTTTTAATAGGGCTGTTCTAACATTTTCTTCCCCAGAATTCTTTTTAGTGTAACCTGTTAAAAACCAGCAAGGTTTTTAATACCTTTTCATTGATAAAATTTTTGTTTAAATAATTGAACCTTTTCTAAAACGATTCATTCTTGTGCACTGCTCTTGCTTTTGAGGCTGTTTTCTAATGGTTTTGCAGTTTATTCTGATTATGCCCTGCCCACATAACACACTTGTCTGTTAGAGACTATCTATGAAAGGCACATTCTCAGCTGGATTGTGTCTCTGGGAGGCTCAGTGATTACAGAAATCTTTAATGCATTGCTTTCCTGTGCTGCCTGCCTTGGGGGACATGGGGAGATGCTGTGAGACTGCTCTGTGTACACAGCTAGGGTGTTTCCCTTCTCTGTGCCAGTGTAACAAACACCACACAGTGAATAAAACTGGTTTTATTGGCTTAAACCAACGTGCTCACAGCTGATGTGAATCTTAGAGAGTGTGGCTCTGTTTGCTGCCCCAGTCGAGTCCCTGGCAGCTTAAAATTGAGCAAAATATTTTTAGTGCTCTGTTCTGTGTCCGTATTTCAAGCCATGGACAGCCTGAAATAGCAACCTTGGTGTTTTCAGTTCTCTTCACTATTCAGAGGAATAAAGTCATTGTGTTTGCCTGTCCCCCTCCCCAGCAGGTCACACACGTGGCCCAGCACGTTCCTCCAGCTGGAGCTGTGGGGGGATCTCCAGAATTCCTGTGGGAAGGAGAAAAGTTCCAAATCAGGCAGCTCAGGCTGAGTCAGAGGCAGAGCTGTGCTGCTCTGGGGGTTGGCAAAACACTTGGAATGAGGAGGGTGCAGGATGGAGGTGGCCATGCCCTGCTGGCATCTTGGAGTTTGGAAGCAATCAATTCTGATTTACTACTGAAAGCAGCAGCCAGTACAGCATAAAACTGCTTTTCTGTCAGGCTGATTTCCTCCTCGAACTGCAAACTCGATTTTTTTACCATTATTCTCCACGACTTTGTGTGAATCTGTGGGATAAACAGAGCAGTTGTAGGGGTGCACTGTGGGAATGATGCAGGCACCTGTTCCATGACATGGTTACATTGCAGATATTGATTGCTGTGACAAGAGGGGTTTTTGTGACATTTCACAACTGCCTGCAAAGCAGTGATGAAAACCCTGTGTGAAAGTTGAGTGCAGGAAAGGAGAAATAGCTGCACTCCTCCAAGGATCTTGTTACTCTCTTTAATGGTGTGTGTTGGGTTTTTTAATGAAATGTCCTCTCTGGGCTGTGCTTGAGGCTGCCCTTTTCCAGGGATGCTGCACAGGGCTGGATCAATGTGTGACAGGCAGGACAGGGCCACTGTCACCAGGGCTGTGTGTGACACATGGGGTGTGATACATGATGTGTTCCATCAGCTCAGCTCTCATCCAGCTGCTGTTCCACAGAGGGGCTCTGCCAGCATGAACCAGGGTTTGGGGAGCTGATCCTGAGCAGGCTCTGAGATGGACCCAATCTCAGCTTTTTGATCATTAATGACACTTTTTGAAGGGGTGGGCAGGATTAAAAAGCATTAAAATTAGCTGCTCCTCTCTCTAATACTCCTTTCCAAACAGCCCTCCATAAATCACAGTGCTATTTCCCTTTTCTTGTCTTCTCAGTGGTTTATGTGTTCTCCTCAGCAGCTGCTCTTGCTACACTTAGGAAATGCTGCTCCAGTGCATCTTCTCCAAAGTCTGTATAAACCAAACCTATGTAGTAGCAAAATGTGACAACATCCAGAAATAAAACATTCTAAGAGCAAATTTATTAGGAGGATGATGGGGATCATTGATTAGTGATCTAAAGTAGTACTTAGTGCTTGTTACTTTCTTTAACTTGTTTTTTTTTTTGGCTTTCAGCTCAGATCGACTGATAGAAGAAACAATAAGGTAGGAATGAATGTAAAAATTTTCATTATTTTCCATACAATCAGCATTTCCATTAAATTGTGTCTAAATATATCAGTCCCTATTTTTATACAGTAACTGTATTGTTTCCAGCTCCTTGGCAGTACTACAATGAATTGCTGCTGGGTTTGCTTTGGGTTTTTTCTATTCAATATTGACATAGGAATGTTGCTTAAATATTTTATTCACCCTAGCTTAGAAAATTTGGGTTTCTGCTCAAAGGTGAATCACCTTTGGAGCAGAGTGAATCCCAGGCTGAGCTGCTGAGGGCTATTCCTGTAGTCAAGATGTTTCTTGTGACAGTGACACTCCTGTAAAACCTGATTTCTGTACCTTTCAATGTATTCAGAATATTCAGCACCCAGTGTGCAGCTGATATAGGTGAGGGCTTTTACCACAAGTGCTTGAAAGGTTATTGCTGTTGTACATTAATTTATCTTTTCTTACGTTGTTTGGATACATAAATGATACCTTCTCTAACTAATCTAGACATTTTAGAACTGTAGCAACACAAATTTTATTATCTGTGCCCTTTCCGAGCCAACCTTTTGCAGACCAATAACTCAAACTGTAATAATGCCCAATTTAATGGTTTTAAATTTTAGGTTATTGCTTTAAAGCAAAAGAGAAGGAAAAAAAAGGTAAGAAAGCAAGTAAGATATGCTTTCAGACAATGCATGTACTGACATAAATGATCAAGAAGAACAATTAGAGGTGCAGCCTGGCTGTGTCCATTAAGGGCTGGCTGCTTTAAGTGCACTCAGTGGGCTCAGGATAATTAACATGGAGGAAGAATGTGTTAAACCACATCAGTGTGCAGTGATGAGCCAGAAGTGATCAGTGCAATAATACCTGAAAATGTGGTGCAATTCCACCACAGCCTGACAGAAATATTTCTCCAGCTGTATTTGGTTTGGGTTCTAGTCCTTTCCTCTCCTTTATTGCCATGCTTGTAACCCTACTTCTCCATCTCAAAAATGCTCAGTGTTTGGTGAATTTCTTCTTTGCTGCCACTCCAAGTAAGCAGAACATTAAGCAGCATATGGTGATTTATTACTCTTAATATCCTGCAAAATTACGTGTAATTGCTGGTAACTATGTCATTGGCCTGGCTTCTGGATTCTGTGTCATCAGAGGAGCTCAGAGCTCTCAACCTTGCACAATTTGTTGTCTGGAGTAAATTCTTGCTTGAGTTGTTGCCAAAAATGTTTTACAGTTTTTTGGTACAAAAAGAGCTGATTTGGTAACGACATGGAGTAGGAAATGTAATTCCACTTATATCTGAGTTGAATTGAGCCTCTGTTAAAACCAGGGTGAATTTTTGGCGAATTTTTTTGTTGAACTCTTTTTTTCTTGTGGTCCCCAGTAATGGCAAGTGTTTGTGTATGACAATTGATGGCAAATCCTGCTGCCTCCCAAGTGAATTTACCAATTGGGAGTTTACCCAACTCACCAATTGTTTTATCTATTGTAACCCAAATAAAAGAGGGAATTGTGCAGAAGAAGCTGTTTGAGGACAGATTCCTTGAGATGTAATTAGCTTATTCTGGCTACTGCTCTGTCTTCAAGGTTTACATCTGCTGCAGTTCATTAGTCATTTTTTAATTAAGCCAGTCAGGAAATCACGTTTTATTTCCTTCACACTTTTATTTCCTTAGCCTTCGTTACTAAGCACTGATTCCAAACATTGAGAAGCTCATTTTTGTGTGTGCAGAGGCTTTTGTTGACGAGCTACAGCCACTAATTGTGAGCCCTTGCTCTGATTTTCTGTCAGCAAGAGAAGTGAGGAGTCTGACTCTTGTTCTCCACGGAGCAAACATCCGTGCCAGGGAGTGCATGGGCACCTGAGCTGAAATGATTCAGTAACCAAAGCACTGAGCAGGGCTGTCACTCCAGATGTGTCATTATTACTAAACTTTTAATCAATTTTTAAATGAATTACGTGCCATGGGTTCTTACTGCAGCATATTTCTCTCCAGAAGCGAGTGGGATGTGATACTTTGTACTGCAGTTCTTTTGGAACAGCCTTCACTTCTCTTGGCCAGATTTAAATATAAGCAGAGATTTTGCTTAATATGTTTGGAGTTCTCAGGTTTTCATTTTCAAACATTATCACTCCTCCAAAATAGCAGACCATTTATTTCTTGTTTTCTAACAACTTGTGTTTTTATGTTGGCTCAGTTGGAATATTTTTTATAGTTTTGCCTGTACAGTGTGACAAGTTCTTAGGATTTTATTGTAATTCTGTTTCTGAGACCTGATCCATCAATGTTTGTGTATTGGCAGATTGGACTGAAGCCAGACCACAGCCATAAATTTCATTTTTTAGAATGGTCTCCTTATGTATTTGGTCTATCTCTTTAGGTAATAACTAGGATTTAATAAAAGGGAAAAGCTCAGCTGCATTGAGTGTTGACTTTTTAAAGGCATGAGCCACGTTTGGAGAATTCTCTGATTTCTTGTCCAGGCAAAATCATTTGCATTCCTGGGGAAATGTTTCTTCTGTTTTCATCTTAGGCTTCATCAAAGGAAACAATGGAATAAATAAAGAAATAAAGGAATATATAAAGGAATTTGCCAGGCTGTGAGTGTAGGTATGCATTGATGCACACACATATGTGTATATTTAGAGATACAAATATAGAAATGTATCTCCAGACAAAGAATAAGTGATGCAATCAGAATTTTTACCAGTTTAAACCTAGAGCTTTCATTTCTGTGCACAGTCACAGAGTCCATTCCCTAATCATAGACCTTGTCATGAATTTCAATGAGCAAGTATGATTCATGGCATGCAAAATGAAGCAGGAGTTCCAGTAATACGTGAATTATTTGATTTTTAATAACACAACTTTTTTCTTTAGAGTTTTGTTTCAGTTCTCCAGCAGTGTAGATTTGACTGATGAGTCTCAATGGGTGAAGCCAGGAGTTGATTTTTTGGTACATTTCCCTCAGTGGCACTGGATGGATGTGCCTGCAGTGTGGGGTGAAATAACAGCTTAAACATTAATTTAACTCAAAACTCTTTGCTTCCAAGTCAGGCAGCATTAAAAGTGTATTTCTGCATGTTAGACTTGTCCATCTGGGATAATGCCTGGAAGTGTTTATTACCCTGAGGGTTTTATGCCAGTGAAAAGAGCAGACTAAGTACAAATATCAGTTGAGTTTGCTTTGGAGGGAGGTTTGGCTGCTCTCATACCCACGGCACTGCTGAACAATCAAGGGCAAACTTGGAATGTGGCAGAACTTTTGAGGGAAATATGACTGCAAGCACAGGAATTTGAGATTCTCCTGCTGCTCTGGGGAGGAGATAAGTGGGGTTTTTATGGCTGTGACCTTGGGCTTAGCCGGGAGAGATTTCTCCAGTAGTGCAGCAGTGCTGAGCATTGTGCTTGAGCAGGGCTTTAATATTAAATATAGAGAGCAGGCCAGATACCATCTGGTTTTAGAAACTTGGTTTACACCCAGCTCTGGTAGTTCCAGCCAGTGCAGCACTGAGAATAGTTCCTGCTGGCTTCCAAGTGAAATGTGGAATTGGGGTCATCCCTGTTCCAGTAAGAAATGTTTCAGCTTTTGATGGGAAAGGTCCACACAAGTTCTGGAACAGCAGAACCAGGTCCTGAGGTCTGGGGTTGGGCTGGGGAGTGACTAAATGGGGCCAATCTTGTGAATGGCAAGAATGGGATTAATTTTTTAAAATCTGCATTTGTGAGTGAGGCAATGGCAGCAGCAAGTCAATGAACATATGTCAGGGATGGGAATGAAACCAAAACTGTCTGATGGAGGATATGAGGAAGCTGCAGTGCTCAAGATGCAGAACCAATCTCTGGACTGGTCCCCAGGAACTCTGATTTCTGCTGCTTCTTGGATTTAATAATCTCCTTTACAGATCTGAAGGCTTAGATAAACCAGCTCAAGGGTTGAAGAATCAAATTATACGTGAACAACATTGCTTTTTGCTTGAATTTTGATTTGTTAATAGTAGCTGGAATCCAGTTAAGCTCTTGTTCATGAATATCACAATTACATTTCATTACTAGACCATATCATATTAAAAATGATAATTAACCCAGGTTTTTTTCCTTCAGAGCTCTCCAGTAAAACACAGCCCTTAGAGCTAAATTCTTGAAAATACTGGATAAAAAAAATTAAATTGGTTTCAATCTCTTAACCCTTTACATCCTGCCTTTTTATATGAAATGGACAGTTTCACTCCCCAGATGTTAAAGCAGGAGCCTTGTGTTCTGTGAATAATTATTTCTAAAGGCATTTTGGAGGTGGCTCAGGAGCACTTTGTATACTGGAAATCATTTTATGTTTTCACTTCTGTAAATGAATGGATGTTTTAATGAGTCATTGGATGCATCTTACAAAAATATGGGACTTAATTCAGAAGTGCTTTGAGAGACACTGTATTAAAAACTCATCTGGACAAATATCAAGTCAGTGTGGGGGTGGGAGATGGGAATCTGTAGGTCACTGAACAAACTTTCCTGTGTGCAGATAGGAATTTTTTTTTTCTAATGTAATTCTTAGTAATTCAAAATTCCCTGAGTGCTCTTCTTAACAGCAAGTTTTTAGTGGTTTTGTGAGTTTGTTGTTTTTTACTTTAGAGGACTAAAATACCTGCATTGAAAAATTGTATGTTTGTATCAGGTAAAAGGAGCATTTCACATTTTCCTACCTCTGAAATGACAGCTTTAGTTTCCTTTTATATTTTTCTGTTGTGTTTTTCCACTTAACTTTTACTCCTCCAGAACATTTCCCCTCCATATTTAAGGCTCATAAACTCATCCAAGAACTTATTTTAATCATTGTTATTCCTGTAGATGAAATCAACAGCAGCAGAGGTGACTTTTCTGAGTTATTACGAAGCCTTGTTGTATTTCTGTCCTGCTTTATGTGTTTTTGAAACACATGCCAGCAAGGAGAGCAGTATTTGCCATATTTTTCTTTCTCTGGCACTGTGTCTTCAAGCTTTGTCAACTGAACAATCCTTTATAATCTTCATTTAATATCTCTTAAGAGCAGAGTTGCTTTTTTTCTGACCTCCAGAACATTTTAAATTTGAAATGGGAAATTCAGTTTTGTATTGGTAAAGAAACAAAGAAAATGGAAACTTATATACCATGGGGGATATTCTTAATGAGGACCAGATCTCAGAAGCTGATTTTTTCTGTGCTGTGATGGAAGCATCATTTGGGATGAAAGAAACTTCTAAATTTAAAGCTTAAGCCACGAGAGCATAATTCTTATGTTGCTTATAAGGTAATACCAGTTTTCATTGGGGCTGGAGGAGAAAAGTCAAACCCTGCCTGTTTCAAGAAATCTCAGTGCTTCACACTGTTAACAGTTTATATAAAACTGAAATCATTTAACTGTAAAAGAGAGAGATTAATGGAAAAATTGTGGTTTCATTCATGTTGCTTCACCCCATTCATTGTCCTCTGAAGAAGCATTGCCTGCTTGTTCTCCTCTTGTGGGAGCTGGGGATTATTCTTAGCACCAACAACTTGATCCTCTTTCTTTCCCCAGCATTGCCATGGCAACAAAAGAAAATATGACTTCTCAGAGAGGGATGTTGAAGTCAATACAAAGCAAGATGAATACCTTGGCAAGTATCCTTTTTCCTAAATATCGGTGCTGCCTGTGCCTAAGAAGAGTTGTGGTACAATGTTTCACTCAGCAGTGTCAGTGGCTCTGTGACATGTGCTGTCAGCAGTGACAAACAGGCCAGGTTTTTATCAGGCTCACCTGATAACCTGCCTGAAGCATCTTAATGGGAAATGTGGTGAATAAGTTGGTTTTGGTCAAATTTGGGCATTGCATATAAATTGACAGAATTTCATTTTCAGGTAGAGGTCTGCAACAGCATTTCATGGCCTTCCCTGCTGTATGCTGTTCTAGAAGTACCGTTGCATTTCAGGCCCTGCTCTTTGCTTTCAAAACAGCTGAAGCTGGGTGTTCATCACTGCTTGTTGTGGTTTACAGCTCAGAGAAGTCAGGGCCTGAGCATCCTCTTGTCTGTCACACTCTTGTAAAATTTTGGCTTTTTGGTTTCTGTGCACATTCTGTCTCAGAGCTGAAGATTGTGCCACGTTGTCAAGTCAGGCACGCTTGTGGTTTTCCCACTTATTCCTTCCCCTTAGTCAATAGACAATGTCAGCACTGTTTGACCAGACACATGACATCCTGGAAAGATGCATTTTGGTAACCCAGAAATTTCATTACAGTTCTCAGCAGCTGGCAAGAACATTCCAGTAAAATCTCAAGAAGCTTTGGCCTTAAAAAGAGTCTTCATTCCAAAGACATGAAGCTCTGATTGTCTTGTTGGCAGTTGTATTTTGTACATTAAGAGATAGATTTACACCCTGGTGGTTTTACAGAGCTTGCACAGTGTGTGGGTCATGCAATGTGCAGGATTTTCTCAGTCAAATGCCTTTGGTTGTTCTCTTCACCAGTAACAGAATCCCATTGAAGAAATTCCTTTGGTTGTTCTCTTCACCAGTAACAGAATCCCATTGAAGAAATTCCACAGACGTTTTATATAACCATCCCATTTTTTTAAATTCTCATTTAAACACAATTAATAAAAGTAACTAAGCCTCACAAACTGGAGATTAAAATGCTGGTAATTGAGGTTCTGCTATAGGAGACAAAACAACACGAGCATCCACTGCTGCTCTCAAGGTGAAGAAAAGGGAAGTTTATTTTCTGACTCCAACATTTATATTTTTCCAAAAGTGACAGTGGATTGGAGGGTGAAAGTGCCACCTCTTCAATGACACTGGACAAACCAACAGTCCATCAAATTTCTTCTTCTCCATAAAAGAATGCAAAACAATAAGTTATTTACAGAAAGTGTGTGAGAAAGTTTGCTACAAGAATGTAAACATCAGAAGGCTTAGAAAATCTTTAAAAATCAGGGTGACAGAGGTGATCAGGTGGTGAGTTCTGTGTAACTGTGAGCTCTGGGCTGTTCCCTTTTCACTGCTGGTCAATGAAGTGCAGTTGTAATCCTGCTCCCTGTCCAGCAGCCTTTACTGCTCCTGCTTCCTCCAGCTTGGGAGTAGTCCCAGTGTTGGCATTTCCCCATCCAGCCTTGGGGGCTTGTTGGTGAATCCCTGTTTGTGCTGTGCCCTTGACTCTGAGCCCTCCCAGACCGTTTTCCAGCAGTGAACAGCCTGATCCAAAGGATCAACCTCCGGAAGCGCCGGGATTCCCTCATCCTGGGCGGCGTCATCGGCGTCTGCACCATCCTGCTGCTTCTCTACGCCTTCCATTGATGGCTGCTTCCCCCCTGGACTCTGCCAAACCTCATCTCCACCTGCCCTCCTCCCAGCCAAGGAAAAGTGACTTGGGGGAAGCATCAGACTTGGCGCAGCCTGCTCGTGGCTGGGGCTGTCAGCATGGGTGTCTGGAGCTTCTGATGGTAGACACTGACACTGGGCTTGGGCTGAAGCTGCAGTGTTTCTCCTCCCCAGTGTTCACCTTCCTTTGGGTTAAATTTGGTGGGATTTGTTTGTTTTTAATTCCCTTTCTCACTGCAAGGTAAGTGCCCATGGGATGCTTAACCAGGACTGGGGGAGCAGTTCCAGTGCTCAGCAGTGCTGGGGAGGTTTGGTGCTGGCTGGGGAGTGGGACAGGATTAAGTTTGCCTTGTGTGGAAGCTCAGCAGGAAGGCTTTTCCCTCTAATCCCAGCCCAGTACTGAATTTCACCCTGAGAGATGAATATTGCAGCTTTAAGCCTTCAGGTTGCTTTACTACTAAATACATGTTCTGTAATTCTTTTTAACTCCTGGTTGAGATTCTAGTTATTTCTGCATAATTCATGCTGTGAAAACTGTGCTTTACACAAATTCCTCAAAGTTAACAAAAAAAAAGGGGGGTTTCTGTTCACTTTTTGCATAGAACATGAAAGTACCCTCTGAGGGAGATCATAAGATTTCTTATGGCTTTAAAGGGACTGACAAAGTCCCACTGTGTAAAAAGGGAGCACAGTGTCCCAGCAGCTGTTTACTCAAGTGTTCAGTCATCTGAAAAGTGACCAAACATGAGTTCACCTGAAGGAATCTTTTGGGTGCAAATACTTCCATTTTGGCTGGCATCATAAAGATCTTTATAAAAGACACAATAAGCAGTTTACAAAGCCTATACTGTAATTTAGGTGAAGCTATTCTGATAGTGCAGGTAAGAGGGATATGATCTAAACTGTTGATTGGAAGTGAAAATGATGATGGTTATAGCAAAGGTTTTGGACATAACTCCTCCTAGCAAAGAGCTGACTGTATGAATAGTGAAACAAGTGTTATTTACCATTATCTGAGGGGGGGGAAAACTTTTTCTTGGTCTGGACAGGCAGAAAGAACCCTGTTGTTTGTCTGTAAACAAAGCTGACATCTGCAGTGGCTTCAATACTGCTGCTTCCCAGATTGCAGCTTCTTCTGCTCTTTCAACAACACTTTTCCATCTGTCATATCATAACCCAATAAATTCAAGCCTTGGCACTGAAATACCTTTCTAAGAACTTGATTAACTCTTTTCACAATCCACTTAGAGTGCTCCTTACAGATTCCATGTATTCCATCACCCACAAATGTCACACAGTCCCCAGGTTCTCCTCTGGAGCAGAGTCCAGGGGGATGGACACAATTTTTTACTTCATTTTGTAGTGCCTGTGAGCTGGAGGGAATAGAGACTTGTGTAGTGTGCAAACCCACACTGTTACCCCAAAATGTCTGGATTTAAAGGCTTCTTTGCAGACTTAATAACCCTGTGCTAAAAAGTCTACAAGGGCTTCTAATCAGCCATCCTGCCATTGGGATTTGGAAGCATTTGGAATTAAGATGTGTAAAACTGTGGGGCTTGTATTTGAAATAAAGGGTGATTATTTGGTTGATTTGGGAACGTTCCTATTTGGAGATGAAGTGTTTGTTAAGGGGGTTTATGAAAAAGCTTGATGGATAAAGGAGGGTTATTAATGGATCTGTGTGTTGGGAGATCAGACTCTCCCTGTTGCCTTTTCTTTGATTCCTCCTCCACCCTAAGGGACCCTGATCAGCACTTGTGCATCTGTTTAGGATTTGTAGGATTTGGTTGCTCTATAGTTGGCAATATAAGATCTTCAGTACCATAAATAAATTCATTTATTTAATCTTATAACAAGTCTTTTTCTTGGACTTAACTGATTATTTGGTGCATATATTTAATCTTATTGTGAAAAAGCTGCTATGGAAAATATGTAGATTATAATAAATATGTAAACATAATTGATTTTTCATGTTATGAAAATGTTATGGAGGAACTGATATATTTTAGTATAAAATAATGGAAATATGCTGAATTATCTCTGATAAAGCTTTACTGGAAATGGTTTCGGTGTTGGCAGCCCCTCCATGGTTTTTGTTTGTGCTGGTTTTGAGTCAGTTTTGTGTTGAAAAATACATTTAATTATCTTTGGAGTTTTCCCTTCATCATCATCTGGCAGAATGAGCGGGTGTTGTGCTGTGCTCCCTGGAGGGATGTGTTTGCATCTGGCTCAGGGAAAGGCTTCCAAATTCAGGAGAATCAGCCTCATAATTAATCTCTAACAGCCTGGACCTGTGGTCAGAACAATGGACTGGAAAATGAACACAGTGGATTGTAGCATTCTGCCTCAAATCCCAAAATACAGGTTTGTGTGTCTCCTGTTGCTAAATGTGTTCTTGGGGTTTTTTCATTCTGTGTGGTTCCTCCTGCTCTGAGGAGAAAAGATGTGGTTAAAGAATTCTCATTCCTGCAATTCCTGCCAAAGTGGCGGTTTCCTAACTCAACCCAACAGAAGCGTGCTAAGAAAATCATTGCTGAGCACTGAGATGAAGGGGGGAAATCCAGGGTATTTTACAGGATGTGTTTCACACACACAGACACTCTTTTTCGATTTCTGCTTCATTCTTCCCAGCAGATGAGCAGCTTCTCCAAACCTGGCCAGGCACTGGAACACAAAGGATGGTGTTGGTAACGTTGGTGCCACACTTACACTCATGTGGGAATATTTTTATCCCTGTTCTTTAGGTTATTTTTTACCTGTTCATCAGATCTTCAGTCTCTGGTGCTGCAGCAGAGCAATGGCATGTGGGCAACACCCAGAACTGTCTCCACAGCTGTAGCTTCTCCCCAGGGCACTGCCAGGGCTTTGACCTTCCTGGGCAACCTTTTTGTCTTAACCAGTATTGATTTCAGGAATTTTGCATATCAAAATGAGGTATAAATTACTGCTGGATTACTGAGTAATCAACAAGAATTTTCATTTGTAGTTCACAAGTCCTTTCTTGTTGCATTGTCTTAAGATTAATGTGAGAAGAGTCAGTTCCTTGGTGGATGTTGAAAATGAAAGAGCAAAAGTAGATTTTTAGGTGATGTGCAAGTGTCAGGTGCAATGTTCACTGCTGTCCTGCTGTGTCCCCTGAGGTGCTGCTTTCCCAGAACTGCTGCACAGGGAGCTGAGGCTGCTCCACCCCTTCTGATGGTGCAGCTCATTTAGTCACAACTGAATGAGAGTTTTAACTCTCTAAATGTAGCAACTTGTTTCCCAAGATCACTTGAGGCATAACCTTTTCCTGTTTTTACTGGTTTTGTCCCAAAGCTTTCACTTGAGACGGGAAGGAGAGGGTAACAGCTGTCAGTGCTGAAGGAGGAAATGGTTCTGGAATTCCTTCCAGCAGAATGGGATTGTGGAATGTGCAGGACAGGAGGCTGCAGTGAGAGGCACGGTGAGCCAGGTCACATCTCCAGTGCCCTCTGTGCCCTGCACCTCTCCTGGCACTGCCCATTTGAGCCAGGGGTGATGTTTCAGTTCTGAGTACAGAAGCAGCTGTTGGTCTGTGTGGTACTGAGTGAGGAAAGCAGTTCAATAAACACTCTACACCCAAAACAAAGCCCTTTCTCACACAACATCCCATACCTTGTAAATGAGTTTCTGATTGCACTTTCTGATTTTTTTTTTCTTTTTCATACATGTTCTTGAAACTTCTATTGTAACTGTAATTATTTTTGTTCTCACCTATTGTGCATTCTCTGTATGTATTAAATTTAAAAAAAGGCTTTGATATGTAATTTAATAATAAATTAGAATTCTAAGCAAGGTGCTTGCTTCTTTCTCCTCTTGACAATCTCTGCCTACCTAAACTTCAGGGAATGTGCAGAGGGGATTCCTCCCACCCCTTTGGAATTGTCCCTGGACATACAAATCAGTGTGTTCTCGGGTTTTATATCAAATATCAGACGTAATGGGACCTTTCCTGACCCAAAATGGTTTGTGGGCTGTGTTTCTTCTGCCTGGGAGGGGGCTGATTATACTCGTGGTGGTTTTCCCTGGATTTATTTTTTGGTTTCTTCACCAGGTGGAACAGGGATGGTTTTCTTTAGAGGTGAGTGTTAAAGGGAAGATCTCTCTCTGGGAATTTCTATTTTCAGGGCAGAGGTGACTCTGTTACCCTGAGGTTTTCCAGCCCCGCTGTGCTCTGCTCCACCTCCCTCGTTGTTCCAGCCAGGCAGCATTGTGCCTCAAGGATCCACCTGCGCCTGCTGCTTTTGCAATCAATGCTAAATCTTTCAGTGCCATTCCAAATTTGTATTCTCAGAGCAGCAGAGCTGCCTGGTGTTGTGGTACCTGGGAGTGAAGAGAGGGATTTCTCCTTGCAGAGCTGTCGTGCTGTGCCTGTAAACGCTGCCTTGAAGCAGGGATGCATCTCTGTATCCTTAATGCCTGCTAAATATTCAGGAGTGACCAGATGCTCTCCCAAGGGAAGGCTCTGACTGTATGTCTCAAGCTGAAGAAGAAACTCCAAAAACTTCTGAAAATGGAAAGGCAGTCCTGGTTCCAAACAGTGCAAGTGCAGTGAGTTTTTCCAGTTGCAGCGCTGGTAATAAGTGGTGCATAAAATTCCATCTTCGTTTGGATTAGAAAATAAATTATTAATGGCACTGAATCCTTTTTTCCTGCTCCCTGTACAGTCAATAATTTATAGTGGCACAGGCATAGGATATATATTTTTAACCATCCCCCTCCCAGAGCAGTGTTGTTCACGTTGGGAAGTGCTGTCCTTGCTGACAGGCTGGGCGCAGTGGCTGTTCTGCATTATGGATGAGCCTTTCCCCCAGCAGCTTTTCCTGCTGAAAGGGAGCCGAGCCCTCCATTAGAAATTCACACCAGTGCCTTTGTTTCCTCCCTTTCACCGAACGTGGGCGGTGTACAGCGCCGTGAACTCGATTTTGGAGTGTTTTAATAGAAAAGCTCAATGTTTACAGTTGGTGTTGCCGTTTCCCGAATGCCAGCCTTTTATCCACCATCTCCAGGTAGAAAATCTGTGCTGCCAGCGCCGTGCCTTGGCAGCTGGGCTGTGCTCATTAACGCTCGGAGCCTGCTGTCGCCTTCATCTTCCCCTCGCTGCAGCGCTGCCCTGCTCCATCCCCGCCTGGCGCAGCCCTGCCCCTGCTCTTTGTTCCTAATGGGACCCTGAGGCTTTGCTAACCCAGATTCCGGAGCGAGGCGGGAGGAGCCTGGCTGGAAATCAGAGCCTCTGCCCCCCTGAAGCAGCGTTTGCCATCCTCTCCTTGCGGGCTGTTCTCTGGCTCTCTTGGTTTTGGCACCCTGTGGGTTTGGAGAGGTCTCTTTGTCTGCTCACTGCACTGCCCGTTCAATTCTCCCTTCGTTCCTGTTCAGACGTTTCAAACACATGGATTTTTTGTTGTTGTTGTTGTTGTTTCACAGTTTTCGTTTCTTTCTTAAAAATCCATCCTTTGAACTCCAGAAGGGTTGTCCAGGGTGATTGGAGCTTATCAATCAAAGGCAAACCTGAAGGAAATTCACTGATAACCCCTGAGGTGCACAAGCACAGCGTGGGGCTCTCCCACAAATGCTGCAAACAGGGAAGGTTTCAATGTTTCATTTCTTTTCTTATCTCCCTTGCCCATACCCCTCCGTCTGATGCAGAGTTCTTGGAAGTGGGGACAATATTCTTCATCCTTTGTCTTCCTAAAGCTGCACTGAAAATAGAAGCTCCTCTCTGCAGGTTGCAAAGCCCCATTGAGCTGCCAGGTGTACAGTGGAAACTTCCCCAAGATGTTCGTGGTGCCTGTGCCTGGGCATGTCATCTGCTCCAGAGCCTCCTGCTCCAGAGCTGTGCTGAGCTGGCTCCTTCAGGGTGAAATGCTGCTGAAACCTCAGCTTTTTTAAAGGGAGCCTTTTCTAAAGACTCTGCAGGACGCTCAGGAATGTTGCAGGTGTAAAAAGAAATTGTGAGGAGCTGGGAAAGTGCTGATCGGGTGGCCCTGGCAGGTCCAGCTTTAACACACAAACCACAATTTATTACATTAAAAAGTGACAGGACCCTGCAAGGACCTTGTCCCCACTGGAAATTGGGAACCTGGTGGGATCCTTGGTGTGTCCCCCACTTTCAGTGTCAGGGGAGGCTGGAGTGATCTTGGGGCTTGGTCAGCCTTGATGTGGGACAATGCCCAAGTGCAGGAGGGGGGACAGGGGGGATATTTCCCTGCTGTGCTAGAAATGCAGTTCCCTCTAGGTCAGGCATGTATCACCAGGGCTAAATTTACTTCAAAATATTACCGAGGTGGGGAGGTTTGTGACTCAGGCCTATGAAAACATGCAGTGCTTATGTAAAGAAATAAGTTTGGAAGGGAGGCAGGAGGGGGCTCTGGCTCCAGCAGGAACCATTCCTGGTGTGTGTGTCTGCCCTCTCTGCACAAACAGGTCTTTGTACTGGGAGCAACTGCACCTCCAGCTTGTGTGTTCCTTACAGCAGGATCTGCTGGCCAGCTCCTCCTGTGTTTCCAAACATTTCAGCAAATGTAAATAATTTCCAAGCCTACGCTTTGGCTTAGGTGAAGTTGTTGTAAAATAAAAACCAACAAACACAGTGGGATGAGCAGTTCTTGTAATAGTTCAGGGTGATTTCAGATCGAGTTGTGCCACCCTGGGAGGGCAAAGAAGGGATTCTGCTGTGGGGATTTTGGAATTTGGATCCTTTCCGTTCCCTCAGGTGTGTGTGTGTGTGTGTTTCGTCTTGGAAAACCTGAGTTCCTGCAGTCAGCTTGGCCAGGGCAGGCAGGCAGGGTTGGCCATCCTGCAGCACCACCAGCATCCTCAGGTCTAACCACAGCCATATCCAAGTAGAAATAGAGCATTGCTTTAAAGACAGGAGCTCCTTTTGTTTTCCTGCTGTTTGCTGCATACCTGGGCCAGCTGCTCCAGACCAGTGAGGAATTACAGCACAGGGTGTCAGGGACTGGCTTACTTTTCTGCCCATCTGGAGTTGATGAAATGATCCATCTGCATTGATCCTTGCTGGGAAGGAGGATAAAGCAAGGGTTTTATGAAATTGTACCGGAGATCAAATAATTGGAAGAAAACGCTTTGGACTCCTCAGGCTGTAATTAAACATTTCCAGGAGGCAGCAAGGTGCAGTGAGCTCAGCAGAAGGAGCATTTTGCTGGGAAGTCTTTGCTTTGCTTCATGCTGTGTGCTATTAAAGCAAACAACTTCACAAGCTTCAGAAGCACTGGCAGCTCTTGACCAAGAATAGCATCTCACATCACAGCTAAGCTGGAAACAATGAGGGCCAGCAGTTGTCAGTTGGTTGGGCTTTTTTAGCCCATAAACGAGGTAGCTGAGCTCATGGAGAAATCCCCATTTCTCTATTTTAGGTGTTCTAAGATGTTCCATCTTCCAAAGCATCCAGCAATAAAGCAAAAGTCCTGATTTCAAGCAGATCTGCTGCTGCAATTCCCACTCACCTGAGCACGCCAGGCTCTCCTCCAACACACAAACCCTAAATCCTCATCACCACCTAACCCGAGCTTGTGCAAAGTCTACCAAACTCGTCTGACTAAAGAATTCCTCTGAGATGTGACAGAAACAGCCACCATGTGGGATCTTGTGGAATCCCCATCCCTGGGAGGCTCAAAGGCACGAGGAGGTGGCACCTGGGGACATGGTGAGCGTGGCGGGGCCGGGTTGGAGGATCTCAGAGGGGTTGGAGATCTCAGAGGGGTTGGATCATCTCAGAGGGGTTTCCAGCCCCACTGATTCCATGCTGAGCTGGATTCCTGGTCCAAGGGCTCTGTGGGGATGTGGAGCTGGGGCTGTGTCACTCCCACAGTGTTTGCAGGGGAGCAGGGACAGCTTTGGACTGGGTGCAAAGTGCAGAGCTGCAGAACAGCAGAGGGGAGGCTGGATCTGGGTAGGGAAATGGGGAGATGCAGCCTTTCAGCACCCTCACAAAGACAAATTTATTTTTTCTCTGCTATTTTGTTGTTGTCCATCAGGAGTGTGTGTGGTGGGCTGCTTCAAATATTGAAAATGTCCACAATATACCCAAATTTCATCTTTTTCAAATCTCTGCAGCTAAGAAGCTGTTCTGTGAGCAGGGAGAATTTGGGGTGCAGTTTTTCATTTTGGGCCCGTGCTGGGGCTGCACCTCTGCACACCAGGGCCAGGATGTTCATGTGCTGCTCATCTCTGCAGCCCTGAGCTCTCCTCCTGTGGCTGCTGAGCCCAGGGCTCCATCCCCTCCCCAATGACTTCCTGAGAGGCTCTGAGAGAGCCCAAGGAGTCCCTGAGCTGCTCATTCTCAGCAGCAGCCAGCATTAGGAGCCAGAGAGAAAATGGAAATGTTCTCCCTGTGTTTATAATTCCTTGCTCCTGACTGGAACAAAGTCATGGAAACCAGTTGAGGAACTGGTGGCCAATTTTCTGTCCTCTGCCTGAACCCCAAATTCATGCAAATTTATCAGTGAAGAGAAACCCAGGGAGGTGAAGGGAGAGCCCAGAGTGCTGAACGTAGAACGTGGAAATTGGACGTGAACCTCCTGCTGTTCCTGTGTGGATCTATTATACATGAGCCCATCAGAGCAGGGTATTAATAAAACAGGAGCTGAAGAACTCAGCACTGCCTTGTTCCAGTGAAACATCAGAGCCTGGGCTGCCCTTTGAAGTCTGGGGCTGCAGCTGGTGACATGGTCAGGGTGGGAATCTCAGCACTGGAGGGGAATCTCTGCACAGCCTGGGGGTTTCTGTGGGATTCAAATCCTCCCCCTCCAGGACAAAGCCATTCCTTTTTTTTTCAATTTTTTTCCTTTTTTTTTCTTCTCAGTCTTCTGGCTTGCTGAATGCTTTCAGCAATGCACAAAGAAGGCTGAAGATGGTTTAAAGCAGCCTCAGCCATCCTATGCTGGGATGCAAATGGCATCTGTGCCTTCCAAGTTCTCCCCACCGAGAGCCCTCTGTGCCTTTTGTTGCTCACAGGTGCCACCAACCCAAACCCTCTCGGCTTTGCTGAATCATGGGCAGTAACTCACACTGGGTTTGCTAAATATCTACACTTTGTGTCTCCACCAGGACGGATGAATGTGGCTCTTCAGAGCTGCCCTGCAAGCCCAGCTGTGCAGACAGGGATGCCTCTGGGTGGGGAGATGCTGTGGCTGAGGAGCAGAGGCTTTGTGCAAAGCCAGCCTTGGTGTAAAACGGGAGTAGCTGCAGTGTGGTGTCAGCCAGGACCTGCCTGGGTGAGCAGTGAGCCCTGGCTGGTGGCCCTGGGGGGTTTGAGCAGCTGCTCCCTGGGCTGTGAAGCTGAGCATGGAGAGCACTTTCAGGTTTAGGGGCTGTTACAAGGGGAGGGTGTTTGCCTGCACATATTTGCAACCCACTGCACCCAAAATACCAACTGGTTGCTCTCAGAGTGTGAAGCAATGAGTTGCTTCAATTATTTGTTTTCCTCATTTAGACAGAAGAAACCGGTTCAGCTTTGACCATGCATGTTACATTTTAATTTTTTTTTTTTTCTCATGCCAAGAAATACAAAGAAAGTATATAAGATATACCATACCATCCTGCAGAAAAAGAAACACTTGTCAGCAAAGAGAAGCACCCAGCTGCAATTCCTGGTGTGTTCATGCTGTGTGTGAGCTGTGGCTCTCCCAGTGGGGGGATGGACCAAGGATCAAATCCTGGCACCTTCCAAGGGCGCCCAGGTGGCGTCAGGGCTGCCTTGGTGAATCCTGCACACGTTCCCTTTCTGATGTTTCTTATCCTGGATGGGTATTTATAGGTTGGGATTTTTGCTACCTACTGGTGTCAGCAAATGCTTGACAAATATTCCCACTTTGAAAAGGCTGCTATCCCCCCACACCCCCTGGGACTGTGCCCAAGCAGGGGAGTTTTTCAGTCCAAACCTAACTGGTTTTTGCCAAAATTGAAGGCTGTATACTGAAAGGAGAACGAGCTTAAATCGGAATAATTTCAGCTTGAAGGGCAGCCCTGGCTGTGGTTCTGTGACAAAGCAGGGCAAGGCTGGGGCCAGCCCGGCGGGTGCAGCCTCTCCCTGGGCTTGGAGTGAACAGAAGTTGAGATTCCATTTTATAGGAAAGGCAGGATCTGCTCCCCTTGTCTGCATGGAGAAATCTGTGCGGGCTGGAGGGGGGTCAGAGCTGCCTGAGCCCTCCCTGAGCCCAGAGATGAGAGCTCATTGCAGCAGGACCTGTCCGGGTGACAGGAGGGGCAGAGGGGCAGGAAGAGCTGAGGGGCTCAGCAGAGCTCTGGGGACAACGTGGTAAAACCAGCAAAGAGCAGGAAACTGGAACAGGGTGAAACAGCAGCCAGAAAAAGCTAACCCATCCTACCACAGCTGGCTTTGAAGTCCTTTGGTGGCTTTGTTTGCCCTGGTGGGGCTCAGATCCCTTTGGTGCCTGCAGGGCGCTGCTGTGACCCCTCTGACTCAGGCCAGGCCTTCCCTGACCCTGGGCCCTGGAGCTGCTGCAAAGCCAAGCCAAGTTGGTTGCTGGTTCAGCTTAAAGCTTCAATCCAGCCTTGATGCAGCCTTTCTGTGGCACCCCATGAGCCCAGCTCTGCCCCAAATCCTGGCAAAACCCAAGGACAGCAGTGCCAGGGAGGTGCCAGCAGCCCCAGCTCTGCTGGGAGGCTCCTTCCCCTGGATCTCCATTCTTTCCAATCCTTCTCGTGGATTTCCACCTTTTCCAATCCTTCCCCTAGATTTCCATTTTTTCCAATCCTTCCCCTAGATTTCCATTTTTTCCAACCCTTCCCCTGGATTTCCATCCCACCAGGACCCCACACTTGATGGGGACTCCCACTCCAGCTCACGTTTACAGACATTTCCCTCCTTCTCCATCCCCTCAGAGCTCTCTCCCACCAGCTGAGCTGCCCTGCCAGGTAGGGCTGGGTTGTCACCGTGCTCTCACCTTTCCCTCACCAGGGGGGAGAAGCTGGCCAGGATTTTCTGCCTGTTTTAGCTGTAACCCTGCTCGGGTGAGTGTGTGCCAAGGGCTGGGGGCTCTGCAGGCTCCTCCTCCACAAATATGAGCAAATTCCACCCAAAAAGAGCCAAAGAGGGAGCTGGGCTGGGATAAAACCCTGGGGGATGGGGAGGGCAAAGTGGCAAAAACTTTGCAAAACAGGCTGCAAAATGTGAGGAGAAGGTGGTGGGGGAGCAGGGAAAGGGACTCTGGGGTGTCCCTGGAGAGTTTGCTCCTCCAGCACTGCAGAGGCAGGTTGCAAGCAGAGTAAATATTTTGTCAGGGATAACTGCAGAGGCTTTCCTCTGGATTTAAATGCAGGATAAGGGGGAAAATACAGGATAAGAGAAAAATGCAGGATAAGAGAAAAAAAAAAAAAGCTGAGTTCAAGGGTGTAATACAATTGTATCTAGTCAGGAAGAGTTTAGAACGAAAGGGATTCAGTGTCTTGGATTCAGTGTCTTAGTTCTTCTCTTTTGTTAGACTGAACAGTGAGGTGAGAAGCATCACCTGAGCTGTCCAGTGAGACAGGAGGCACGAACAAATCATCACCCTGGGGTTTTTGGGGGGAAATCTTCTGCCCTCTCCTGCATCCAGGGGAATCCTGGTGCCTGCACTGCTCTGTGCTGCCCTGGCCTGGGATTCTCCTGGCAGGAGCCTCCCAAAGCCCCTCCCTCCTCTGGCTGCAGGAATCCCATTTGGAAACTTGTTTAGATCCCACTGGAAAAAAAAAAAAACAAACAACCAGATTCCAAGGAAATCTGTGCTCAGAGATGGTTCTGTTGAGGAAGAGGGTGAAAAGAAAAGGGGGTTGCTTTGGGAGCTGCTCAGTGCCTGAGCTTTTGCCATCCCTGCAATTAGAGCAGTAATGTGAACCCACCTCGCGGGGGGTGCCAGGGATTAATCCTTTGGATGCAGGGAAGCACTTTAGATGAAAGGCTTTATAAAATGATAAAAGAGCATTTAAATCCTTACTTAATAAATGCTCAGCGCTCTCAAGTCCTAGAACTGCCTCCAGCACTTCTCCCTGAAAAAAGGGCCCTTCCTGCCCAAGGAGGAGCTTCCTGGGCTCTTCCCATCAGCTGAATTCCAGCAGCTCCAGGGGCAGAGGGCAGGAAATCAGGGACAGGCAGCATTGCCCTTATGTAGCTCCAAAAAAACCCCACATGTTCCCCAGCAAGCAGCCTTTGAGTCCAAGAGTTAAAGAAGGAAACGTTTGGGGGGTTTGATGGGATTTCAATAGCCATAAAATGAAAGTCTGACCATCCAAGGGAGGGTTTCTGGGGGGCTCAGGAGGAAAAGATTCAGTTCCTGGACAGAGGATGGAGGAGGGAGCTCCCACCCAGCAATGCTCAGCAGTCCCTGTTTGCTGAACTCACAAAAGATAAATTGCAAGAGAAAAAGTTGCAGATTTGGTCCATTTTAGGTGCCAGCAGTTTGTGATGGAGTGCTGGCAAAGGGGTGGATGGGAATGGAGCCCAAGAAAGTGCTGTAGTGATGTGCTATTGCTGTGAGCCCCTGGCATCCCTTCCAGTGCAGAGAAAAATGTTGACAGCGTGTCTGGGGGATTTGGCTTCCTCACCCCCTGGATTCAAACAACATCTACAGGAGAAAAAACCACTTGAAAGAGGAGCAATCAAAAAGGTGACAGGAGAATTTTCACAGAGACGCCTGTGGCTTTGCACATTAGTTACTACAGAGTAACTACAGCGTGGATTTACACCCCACCCCTGCCCTGTGCTAAGCCATGTGCCCACTCAGAGCCCAGGGCAGGAGGCAGCGCCAAGCAGTTCCCATGTTGTGAGGTTCTTTTGGCGGATTCTCCATGTAGACAAGCCAGGGAAGCATTGAATTTGCTCTAAATTTGGGGTGGTTTTCAGGAGATCGGTGTTAGGGAGCAGAAGTGCCCTGCAGGACAGCATTTCTGAGTCAGTCCATGCTCTCAGGCTGTGGCACAACAGGAAGGTCGGGCAGTGCAGCTCTCGGGCGTGCGTCCCCAAAGTTTGGATCAAAGAGACTCAGGGAGCCAATGGACGTGGCCAGAAGTCACAGAGCCTGGCTGAAACAACAGGCAATGGAGCTTTGCATAGTCTGGGGGGGTGGGTGGAGGGCCAGGGAGTCCCCACAGCAGTGAGGAGAAGGGCTGGGGCTGGATGGAGCCTCCAGGGGGATTGGGTCCCACAGGGATGGGCTGAGGGAGCCAGGGGCTGTGGAAGACATGGCAGGGCCTGTGGTACCTACAGACAGAGTGGGAGGAGCAGGGTCTGTTTTCTTGTTGTGGTAAATACAAAACATTAAAAAATAGTACAACGACTCCTGGAACTGCCCCCAGGCAGCGCCGGGGGCGCCGGAGATTTTCAGAGCTGTGTGAGGGGTGCAAGGAGAGGAGCAGGAGTCTAAAACTCCTTCATGCCCCTGAAAATCTCCTGGAAGGCCTTAAGCTGAAGCCCCAGAGGGCTGGGGGGATGAGCACTGGCAGTGCTGGGGGCTGGATCACACTGAAGCCTCTGCGTGCCATGGCATCGGGGGCTGAGTGGGTAGAAGGGGCTCTCTGTGCCCTGGTGCTGCTGCTGGGCATTAACCAGGCTCCTGTCTCAGTGCCAGGGGTGCTAACCTCCCTCTGGGTGCACAGAGAAATGTGGGGGCACAGGGAACGCCTGATTGTGCCTTCCTTTAAAAAGCCCACCATGGGATGGGGGTGAGGAGGAATCCGGGGTTCTCATGCAGCAACATCCTCCTCTGCCAGCTCTGAGATCTGCCCTAAGTGATAAAAGAGCTCGTAGGAACAGACATGGAGAACATTCCCAAAGGCATGCAAATGGTCATTGTCTCTTTTTTTTTTTTTTTTTTTTTTTTTTTTTTTCATCAAAAATACAAAAGCACCCACCACATCCTCCAGCTTTGGCGGCTGCGTTTCGCTCGGAGCAGAGCCGTGGTCCTGCTGCAGCTCTGCTCTCCCTCCTCCTCCTCCCTGGAACAGCTCTCAGCTCCTGATGGCAGTTTGAGCTTTGTTTTTGTTGTTTTGTGTTTTGTTTTGTTGTTTTTTTTTTGTAGAGACAGAGAATTTGACGATTTAAAAACCAACACAACCCCCCAAAAAATCCAGTGACTTGTGCCAAAATTCTCAGGAGGACTCCTCAAAAACGTCCCGTTCTCGCCTTGTGTTTTCCTTCCAAAACCAGCTTCCTTCTGGAGACTCTCTCCTCCTCTTGCACGAATGAGGTAGTGGATTTCCCCCTTCTCCTCTCCTCTCCTCAGTGGCCTCTCCCATTGCTCCTCAGGGTGATTTTTATCCCGTCCCTGGCCCAGGCTCATTCCCAGGAGGCGGTGAATTGACGCATGCGTTCCTTCCGACGGCGCTCCAGAGCAGACTGTCTAGGGCTGCCCACCTACACTGTGACAATTTTTGTTTTGTTTTGTTGCAAGGCTGAAAGTAAAAACCCCAAAAGGAAAGTTGTCTTCCTCCTCTTCAAGGTATTTGCATGCTGAAACGTCTTCTAGGAAGCTGTAAAAGAAAGAGTGGCTTAGGGCACCTTCCAGCAGGCAGCAGATGCTCTCCTTACACTGCTTTGGGTGGTTCTGAGGTCCCTGTTTGCCTGAGCTGTGCTGATCATGCTGTGTTTGGGAGGTTCCCAAGACATTTTGGGATTGTATTTCTGGGCAGGTTGATTTCTGTCCTGAAACCTTTCTGGTTTTACAGCACTCCACTCTTCTAAACCCAACCACAGGCTTTTCACCAGGGAGACTTGTGTGGTCACTTTGGACAGCACAGCGAGGGCTTTCCATGCTGGCCATTTGGGCAAAAATTCTACTGGGCGATTTTTCCAGCAGAAAAGTGTGTTTCTGCTGGAAGGAGCCCATCCTCTGAGGTGTTTTTTACGTGTTTGAGCAGCTGGTGATGGCCAAACCAAGCTGGAGTCAGCGCCTTCCCACTGCACTGAGCTGGGAATGAGGGGCAGGTCTGTCCTATGCCCTGGGCTGGAGCTGGGCTGAGGGAAGGAGAGGGAAGGGTTACCTCCGATGCTGAGTGAAATGTAGAGCACGATGATGATGGTCCCCAGCACGATGGAGACGATGCTGAGCAGCCTGGCCATGCGTCCGAGCCGCCGGGCGCCGTCCGTGTCCCCCTGCTGGCCACTGTTCCTCGACTGGGGAGACACAAAAAGAGTCCCTTGAGAGGGGCAGCAGCTCCAGGGGTGACTCCCCGCCTGTGGAACCCCAAACTGAGCCCCATTTGCTTTCCTGCTCCTTTAATCGGCAATCACTTGGTTCCTAAGTAAAAACTGAGGATTCCTGGTGAGGGAGAAGCGTCACTGCTGGGGGCAGGGCCTCCTGGTCCTGCTGGAAAGGATCTCCCTGGCATGCTGCCCTTGGCTGGGGCAGCACCCAGCACCCAGCAGAAGGGCAGCTGGGAGAGGGCTGGTGGTGGAATTACTCACCGTGCGTCAGCATTTGCCGCCAGCCCGGCCCATGGGACCAAAAAGCCTCCCCAGATTTGTGCAGTGCCCTTCTGCCACCCCCAAAACCCATTGGGAAGGGGGTTTGGGGGGAGGGAAAGGGGGTGAGGGGTTTTAAAGCTTGTTGGTGGCGTTTTCACCTGGTTGGGAGAGCTTGGAGTGAGGGGAAAGGGAGCAAGGTGGGATAGGGGGAGAAAGGAGCCCAGCATCCTTGATCCAGTGGAGGAGTTGGGAAAAACCCCCCTAAACTTCACTGGGAGTGGGGTTTTATCGATGATTTAACTGCTTTGAAGCAGGTATTCCTCCTTTGGGGCTGCTTTTATGTATTTAACACTTTGACATGGGTTAAAGGCTTCTTCCCCTGGCCAATCCATCCCCAGCCAAGCTGCCTTGGAGGAGAACAGGGGGGCCTGGGAAAAGCTGTGGGGCAGCAGCTCCCACAGCCCTGTGCTGTGTGACAGCTCCTCCCTTTGGAGCATGGCTGCTAAAAGTGGGGAAATTCTCAGTTAAAAAGAAAAACAAGTGTACTAGTTAAAATGAGTTAAAGTGGAAATGGATTAAAGCAATCCCAGTTTCTTTCCAAAAAATGTGAATCTCAGAAATAGCTGTGATGGAAAGGGTCCTCTTCCTCACGTTAAAAAGAATAAATAAGAAGAGCAGGGAGGTCTTGATCAGTTCTAGCAATAATAATGAAACATCACAGAGAATCTGAACCAATACTTGGTGCTGCTGCCCCATTTCCCATTCATGCTGCTTTAATTCCTCTGCCTCTTGGCAGCACCAAAACATCCCAGGCTGTGCATGGGCAGCTGCTCTGTAGGAAAAACACAGCTTTGGAGGTTTCCATGTGCTCCTTAGAGTTTGTATCACCACGAAAATAACCCAGCAGAGCCTCAAGCAGGGGGGTGGCTGCTTCCTCTGCCCCCCTGCCCACGCCCTGCCCCGCTCAGGAGCCTCCCTGGCATCGCTGTCCCCAGCAGGGACGCAGGAGTGCTCAGGACCTTGCTCCTCCTGCTCTCACCAGCAGCTTTGCCAGACCCACTCTGAAAGCAAAGGGATGCAGCCAAGAGCTATTTTCATCCCAGAACAGGAGGTGACAAAATGAAGCCTCATGGGTTGGTGGTGAGAGCTGGGGAGGATGCAGGAGCCCAGGGATCCACAGGATCCCTGCCCTGCTCGCTGACAGCTCCAGCTCCGGGGATTTGGGTTTTCAGGCTCTGGTTTTTGTAACAAATTTTGCAACAATATTTTGGCGGGGTGTGGGTTAGATTGCAGTGAAATATGCAGTTTTAGCTGTCTTCCAGGCAAAATTCTGTATATATATTTATCACTACAGCTTCTGGAAGTGTTTACTGCTCATTTATCCTCCACAATTATGAGAAACACATCAGCATTGGCATGGGATGTTTAGCAAGAATTTGGTACTGTACATATATTATTAATCAGAGTGGAACAGTTTGATTATAGCTCTCTAGTATCACTAATCCCCTGTTTTGCTTTCCACATAAAAACATTAACATCTTGTTTATTAATCGAGGCTCACCAAGGCAGAACATCTCCAAAAAGCTCGAGGGCTCTGGGGGAGTGAGTCACTGTGTCAGTGCCAGGGGACTCCCTGCTCCTGCCCAGAGCTGGAAAATCTGCAGGACCTGGGGAGTGGGCGCTGTCCTGCAGCCCCTGTGGGCCAGGTAAGGCTGGCTGACTCAGGGATTATTAATTTTACCTGTTTCCCACTGCTGTCTGCTCCTCTTACTGCCCAAAATGGGTTTTTTCCCTAAGTGGCCTTGTTGCAAATGAAGGCAATTACCTTCCTGTGCTAGTCCCAGGGATGGGGAAGACAAATCATCCCATCCTCTTCCCTGCAATCCTTCCCAATTGATGAACTGGCTTTGGATGCTCTCTGCTGCCGTCCACCAATTACCCAGAATAAATCATTAATCCTGGACACTTGGTGTTTTTGTTGAAGGAAACATTCCAAGAGAGGCATCAGTCAACTCCAGAGTGAGGCAGATGATGGGTGAGGACAGTCTGACTTCTCCCACATCTCCTGGCAATGACAGAATTTATTTTGGATACCAAGTGCCATGCAGAAGTGCCCCTTGATGTTACTACGTGGTGGTTCTGGATGGATTTTTTAATTTTCCTTCATTTATTTGGAGTTTTGAGCTCTGGGATGTGGTTCCTTTGCTTCTTCCCCCTGAGGTGGCTGCACTTTGGTGGGAAGGGGAAAGGATTCAGAGCAGGAATGCAGGGTGGGTGTGTTCTAGCCAGCCCTGCCTGCACTCCTAGGACATGGATCCCAGGGGATGGAACATCCTTGTCCACCAGTCCCACTCCCTCTCTTGGGGAGTCACCTGAACCCTTCAGAACTGCCAGACCATCACTTGGTGAGACAAACACATCCAAGAGTCCGTGGAGAAGCCTCCAGGTAATTAATTTCCATGAAATCAGTGGTAGCAGGAACAGGCTGGGGATGACTAGAGCGGGGTTTTTTCCACCTCTGGCCATAGGCCCTGCTGGGGTCTGAGAGCAGCTTTTGAAAAATGATTTATGAGACACTAAGCTCAAAAGCATTCATTTACTTTCCTCTCTGGACGCTGCTTATTACCCAGGGAAAAAAAAAAGCTTTCATGTGCAAAAGCTTTGACTGAGGAAAGAAAAGCACAATTGCAGAGCCAAAGGAATGTCAGCACATTGTGGAAAGGTCCTCCTGGCTCCCCAGGCGATGGGAATCACAAAAACCTGGCTCCTGCTCAGATCTGGGCATGATCAGGCACACCTGGGCTTTACTCTGAGACAAAACCTGAGCTTGGGGCATCACTGAGACTCAGCTCCTCCCTGCTGTAGGCAGCTGAAACACCAACCCCTGCCCTGAGAGCTGCCCCGCTGGCAGGAGGACACAGCCAGATGTTCCCTGGTTCCTCAGGGAGGGAGGATGGATCGCTCCTCATCCTCAGGCAGGCCCCTGGCTGGCAGGTGGGTGTGTGGAGGAGGTGATGGTGCAGGCAGGGCCAGGACTAGAGAGGGCTGGAATAATTAATTGAACCACAGGACAGAGAGTGCAGGGGTGACTATGCAGGGGCCAGAGGATGTGCTGTGTGTGCCATGAACCTTGTCCTCAGCTGAATGCACCTTCTGCCTCCCCTTCCCCAGCTCTGGATGAGCCCTGGGCAGCCCTGGAAGCAGAGGGCAGCCCAACAACCTCATTGCCTTGCTGCTCCTGCCTCCCTTGGGTGTGACAGCCACCACGGCCCTGTCCCTCTCAGCCTGGCAGGAAGAACCAGCTCCTGCTCTTTTCCCACTGTTAACTCTCCTCCTGGTGTGGCCCAAGGCACATCCCCACCCCCCTGGAGGCTCTGACGCCTGCAAGGGACAGTGTGGGGATCTGTTTTGCATGAAGGCCAATGTGGCTGGCAAATCCCCGTGAGAGCCCTTGTTTATTACCATGGATATGCAATACCCAGCTGCTTTCCCTCTCCTTGCAGTGCAAAGCCAGACAAGGCTGGCTGGCTTCCCTGGCTGCTGCCTAAACAGGCTGTGCCACACAACTGTACTACGCAGATGACAGCTGGCACTGGCAGAAACGATGATTCCTCCTCAAAATGGAAATTGGTCTCCCTAGAGGGCTTTTTGTGGCAAGTGCCCGTGCCCGCCTTCAAGTTGCTGGTAGTTTTTGGGGGGAAGTGCTGGCTGCAGGTGCCCCTTGGTGTATTTCTGTGTGGTGAGCAGGTAATGGGGCTGATTTTCGAAGGAAAGATTTGCCTTTGTTGCAAATCAAAGGCATAGGAGGTGCTGGGTGTGTACAAGAGAGCAGCATCTGCTGGGGAAGGGGGTGGCTCTGCTTGTAGGGCTGTGCTGGCTGAGCCACCTGTACCCGAGATGGGTGGGAGGCCGGGCTGGCTTCATTCTCCCCTGCTCGGCTCTTGGTGTATTTGCTGAGCTGTGGGGGATGCTTAATGGAGGAAAATTGCTTCTCCGGGGCGCTAAAGCAGCTGCAGGTGCAGCCTGTCCCTTGAAGTGCCTGAGGCCAGGCACCAGCCTCCAGCCAGGGTCTCCCCAGTGCTGCAGGGCTGGGCTCGGAGGGGCGGAGGGAGGTCCCTGGTCAGCGCTTCGCCCGCAGCTCCTTGCCGGGGAATCCCGCCGAATCCTGGAGCGCTGCCTGGGGACAGGGACCGCGCTTCCCGGAGCCCTGCCCTGGAATCCCACCCCCTCTCCATCTCCATCCCACCGCCTCCTTTTCCATCTCCATCTCCTTTTCCATCTCCTTTTCCATCTCCATCTCCATCCCGCCGCCTCCCCGAGCGCTGCCCCGGGCTCGGTGCCGCTCCCCGCCCGCCTCCGCCCGCCCGCGCCCCCCGGCCCCGCACCGGAGCGCGCTGCGGGAGCCGAGCGGGGGCGGCACAGCCCGGCCGAGCGCTGCGGGAGCCGAGCGGCTCCCGGTGCCGGGGCTGCAGCACCGCGGACAGCTCCGGGGCGGCCGTCGGGGCGGCGGGGGAAGCCGGAGGCGAACCGGGCGGGTCCGTGCGCCCGGCGGGTCCCGCACTCACCATGATGGAGAAGACGAGGCCCACGATGTTGATGGGCCAGACGGGGCAGAAGCAGGAGAAGATGGCGAGCACCAGGTAGTCCCGAGGGCGGCCCTGCTCCGGGGCCGCCGTGCTGGTGGCCGTGGACGAGGCTCTGCCCAGGCTCAGCCGGGACGGCGACAGCGGCGGCGCCTCCAGGTGCCCGACCGACACCGACTTGTAGCCGAGCCCGTGCCCGTTGCGCTCCGTCTCGCCGGGCAAGGCTGCCGTGAAGGATTTGGAGCCGCGGAGGCCCTTCTCCTCCCGGCCCTCGGTCGCCGAAAGCAGCTTCTCCGTCTCCTGGAAGCGGGTGGGCAGCGCCGTGCCCGAGCCCGGGCCCGGACCCCCGGGCGCGGAGCCGGTGCTGGCCATGGCCCGGCGGAGCAGGAGCGGGCTCCGGCAGCGCCCCGCCGCCGCCGCCGCTCTGCGCTCGGGGCCCGCCGCCCCGCGGGAGGCCGAGCCGGGCTGGCCCCTCCTCCGGCTCGGCCCCCGGGGCAGGATCGGGGCCGCGGACCGCCCCGGGGTGTCCCCGGCCCCCCTGTCCTCGCCCCCTTCCCGCGCTCGGCCCCCGCCCGCCCCGGTGCGGGCGGCGCCGCGGCCCCCGGGGATGCTGGCGGGGATGCGGCGGGCGGAGCGCGGCGCTGGCGGAGCCGGGGAGTCCCCGCCGCCTTCAGCCCGGCCCAGCCCAGGGCTCCGTCCCGCCCCACCGACCCCCAGCTCTTCCCCGGGGCTCGCACGGGCTCTCCTCCGCTGCAGCGGGACGTGAGAGCGCAGCCCCGAGCGGGCTCCGCCCGTGCCCGCGGGACTCGGGGCCGCCTCCAGCCCCGGAGGCGCGGGGGATGCCGAGGGCAGCGCCGTGCGGGGCACACAGAGCCCCGCTGCCCCCGCTGTCCCCGCTGGCTGCCAGCCTTTCCCCACGCAGGTGGGGGACACGCGACACGGAGCAGAGCCACGAGCCCCTCATCGCTGCAGAGAGGGGCTGGAGCTGCCCTGGGCAGGGCAGGGCTGCCCGGAGGGGTCTGGGCAGGGTGTGGGTGCCCTCTGGCTCCAGCCGCTCTGGGAAAGCATCGTCCTCGGGTACAGGGCTGGGAGAGGCTCTGGGCACCCCATGCTGAGCTCGCCCTGCCCTCACTGTGCGTGGGTGACCGTGGTGACACCACAGCTGGGGACAGGGACACCAGATCAGCGGCATACCACGGCCCTGCACAGGACCTGCTGAGCAGAGAGGGTGCTGGTGCAGTGTGAGTTACATCTTCTCCATCCTTGGGAGCAGGGATGATGTGAGGGACAGGAGGGAGGGCTAAAACAACCCTCAGAGCCTGGATGCCCAGAAAAAAATGGATGTTTGCCACCCATTGTGTGTTATGCTTCAGTTCCGAATTTGCCAGGGGTTTCCCTGGCAGTGAGTGCCATCTACGGGGCACACCCAGCACCTTCTGCCTCCCCGAGTGGTGCCCAAGAACCTCCTGCCAGCCGGGACCTACTGCCCAGCCCTGCCCGGAGCCTTATCCCATCCCACAGCCTCCAAACAGAATTAGGAGCTGCAGTTTGTGCGTGTGGATCTGAGAGCAGTGGGGTGACCCTGCTCGGGGGGGGTCTCACGGGGCTTTTTGGTTCCCTTCCACTCCTGCCTCTGGGACCATCTGTTTCCATCTGCCTCACTTGGGCTGACCACCAAAGCTGGTGTGGGAAAAACAGGGAGATGCAAATTCGGGAGGGGGGAGGAGGGTTCCTTCCTGAGTTTGGGAGTCACTGAAACATTCTTTGCATGCTGCTGTTGCTGGGCTCTCACTCCCCGTGTGATGGCTGCTGACAGGGCAGGGCAGGGCCATGGAAGAGCCCGAGCAGGGAGAGCCACGCAGAGCTGTTGGGAGAAGCAGGATTCCTTCAGGGAATGTGGCTGCAGGCCTTCTTCTGGCCAGGGGAGCACCTGTCAGAGGCTGGAGCCAGGATGCCTCACACCATCAGCACTTCAAAGAGGCTCCTTTGCTGAGCAAAGAGCTCTCTCTCCTGGCTGCCACCAGTTTTCCTCTGCTCCCGGATCAGCTCCCCTGTCCCACCAGGAGTTAAGGAAGGAGGAGGAGATCCAGGTACTCAACAGCAGGAGGTTGGGATGGTTGTTCCAGCACGTGTCCCCAGGCAGGGGGAGAGCCCAGACTGCCCCTGGGATGGTGGGAGCAGAGGGGCTGGAGGAGCTTGGCAGGGCTCAGCACTGTGGGAATCCCACGGTGCAAAATGTCCTGTCCAAAACCCCGCCAGCTGCGGCGTGTGTGGCTGTAAATCCCCTCCTGATTCCTGCAGCAATTCCAGTTTGCTGAGCCTTGGGCAGGAGGGAGCCCTCGCAGCTGGTCCAAGCTCTCTAAGCCAGAGGGAAGGGACAAAAGGGACCTTTTCAGTAAAATTCCCCCTTCCTCCCCTCCACCCGGGAGCGTGCTGTTGGCCTGTCCCATCAGAGCCACTTCCCTGGCATCAGAAGGAAACCCCAATTGGATGGGTGGGTTTATGAAAGCCGACATCTGTCTCCCCTCCTGGCCTTGCAAATCTGCCAGGCACAAACGTCTGTACCAATGAGCTTAGCGTCGAAAGTGCCAGGGCAGTAACCTTTGCCTGCTCCTGCTCCCCTCCTTCACCGGCGGCAGCAGAGCCGCCCGCCAGCCGGGGGCTTTAGCGTCATCCCCACGGCCCATCTGTCCATCCCACACATATTAACAGCCACTGCCCTGCTGCTGGGTTTGCAACTCGTGTTTTCTCGCAGAGCAAGCAAGAGGGAATAAATAACAGCGGCGATCAGCAGCAGTGAGACCTCGCGACAAGGAACGCAGAGCCGGCGCTTCCAGAGGAATTCCCACCTTCCCGCAGAGGGGACACACGCAGCAGGGTCCTGTACAGCGTGTCGGGGGCTCTCGGAGCCCGCCAGCATCGCAGCTGAGCTGCGCATGCAGCAGCGCTTCCCTCCCTCACCCTGCAGTCCCTCCTGCTCCCCCAAGTGTCCCACGGCTCCTTTACCTTCCCTGCTGTCCCCAGCCCTGCCGGTCAGTGCGTGGGGAGGCACTGCTGCTGTCCCCAGCCCTGGCAGTAGCCCGGCTGCCCGGGGCCAGGCTCTTGCGGGCTGCCCGTGAATCGCTGCTGGCCGGGGTGCGGGATCCCGCCGGAGCCACAGGAGCTCTCGTAGTGATGGAGCTGCCGCTGAGGGGAAAACGCCGCGCTGAGAGGGGACGGAGGGCACCGTGTCCCTGCAGAAAGGGGCTCCCAGGGCAGCTGGGGGCGGCTGCCCCTCAGCCCCGGCTCCTGCGCGGGGAGCCCGGCCCGGGCGCGGCACTCGGAGTGGGCGCAGGGCCAGCAGCAGCCGGCGCCGCGCAGGGACAGCGACAGAGCCGCGATCCGGTTGATGGCTCGCCGGAGGGTTGCGATTTTAGAGAGCCTTTTGCCGCCGAGGTCGTGCTTGAGGGCCAGCCGCAGGGCGTTGAAGGCTTGGTTGTAGTCCAGGATCCTCTTGCGCTCCCTGACGTTGGCAGCCATCCTCCTGGCCTTGGAGCGCACCGGCCGGCTCCTCTTCCTCACCTTCATCCCGTCCGTGTCCCCCGGGCTGGCGTTTTCTCCCCTGCTTTGGGACACCCACAAACCCTGCCTGTAGCACGCCTGTGGTGCGTCCCTCGCGTCCAGCTCCTCCTCGGAGCTGTCGGGCTCCGGCCCCCCTGTCCCCGCGGCTGCTCCGGCCATGGCAGCGGCGAGGGGAGCGGGAGAGGCGCCGCTGTGGTCCTGCCTCCTGAGGGGTGTGGGTGACACTCCTGCAGGGACAGGCAGCCGCCTCTAAAAGCCTTCAGCAGGGCTCGTCACGTGTCTGCCCCGACCCTCCTCACCTGCCGCAGGTGAGGCACAGGGAGGGAGCCCTGCCTGGCCCTGCTCTGAGCGTGAGGCGCCAGGGCCGGGGTGGTGGGATGTTCACAGGCCCCCGGGGAAAGCACCTCCACTAAACACACGCTGCTTCAGTGTCTGCTGAGAATTTGGGCACTGCAGGAGCTCCCCCGGGCTGCTCTGCCCTCTCCTCTGCTGGCCAGGCTGCTGGCTCACCCTGGGATAGGCCATGCCGGGGTTCTCATGGTGCTGTGGGGCAGAGAGAGCCCTGAGGGGCATCACCAGCCTGGCTCTCCCTTCCCCCTGCTCACGGGTCCTGAGCACCTCTGTTATTTCTCAGCTAAGGGGAACTGAAGCACGAAATGGTGCCATTGCTGAGGAAAGCAGCAAGTCTTGTGCTTGGGTACAAGAGACACAGTGCTGGTGAGCTGGGAGCATCCCTGGGGACAGGGGGAGGTGGGTCCTGAGCAGGAGGCCTGAGGTGGGTCCTGAGCAGGAGCAGACCCCGCAGGAATGTGCAGGGCCTGGCACGCCTCTGCCCTGCGGAGCAGGAAGCAGGAATGTGGCAGGGGGATCAGGGCAGGTGATAAAAGAGCTAAAGTGCTGCCCGCCTCCGGAGCCTTCCTGTCCCTTCCAGCAGCCTGGGGGCAGAGCTGTCTGGGCCGGGGCTCCCGGGCCTGCCCGGCACTTAACTTGGGGATGGCGGTGCTGAAAGCAGCTCCTTGTTTCCTGCATCCCGAGCTGGTGGGATGAGGGGCTGTCCAGGTGCAGCAGGTCCGGAGGCCATGGGCAGGGCCAGGTCCCCAACCCCTGAGCAGTGAGGGACAGCCACGTGTGTTTGCACATCATCTCATTAGCGAGCAGTTGCTAAATGCCTTCCTGTGCCACGGGTAATGCTTTGAAAAATGGCCCAGGAGTGGTTCTGACAAATTGTTGGGGTTTCTGGTGCAAAAGCAGAGCCCTGGAAGAACGTGCCCCTCCCTCCTTGATCCATCCCTTCCTATCCGATCATCCCAGCTCATGTTTGATCAATAGCCACAGTCAGTGGGGGGTTATTTGTCTATTGCCCTTCTCCTCTCCTGGCTCTTTGAAGCTGGAGTTAATTTAGGTGCCTCTGCTCCAGGAACCCAATAAATCAGGAGCCAGGGCCTCGGGGACAGGGGAGGATGAGGCAGCAGGACTTCAAAGGCAGGTGAAGCTTGCAAATATCTTTGAGCTCTCACCTGTGCTCACTATGATTCTCCCTTGTTCTCCCCAGCACCCCTCTCACCTCCCAGACTTCCTCTGCCAGGCATGGAGGCTCCCCAACCACTGACTCACCCAGTGAGCTCAGCTCAGGAGCCAGGGGGTGTTTGGAACCCTTGAGTGCCAGCAGGACATGGATGTCAGAGCCACCTAGAGATGTGCCTGTCTAAAACCCAGCTGAGCAGGACAGATCCCTGCCATGGGGATGTTTTTGCTGGTGCTGGAGGTCAGGAGGGGCAATCCAGAGCAGACACAGAGGTGGCTGAGCTGGGCACAAAGCCAGCCCCAGCTGGGTGGTGCCTGGGCAGGGGCAGCAGTCCCACAGCTGTCCCCATGCCACCCACAGCCCCTGGGAGCTCCTTGGGAAGCACTGCCGGGGCTTCTGGGTCTCTGGGCAGCCCTGGCTGCAGGGATGCAGCCCCAGCTCCCAGAAGGGGCAAGGCCAGACCATAAATCACAGGATGTCTGAAGCCACCTGTAATTAGCACATCCTTCTGGGCCATCCCCACCTCGTCCTGGGCGCTTCCGACCCAGGTGCCCATTTCAGGGTGGGAGGTCAGCAGGAACGCCCCCCCAGCCCTGCTCCCCCGGCCCCTGCTGATTTATCACCGTGTGCTGGAGAGATTTATGGGCTGAGATGGGGAGCCAGAAACGTGTTGTGAGGCTCTGCTGGGCCCGTCTGCCTGACAGATGATGTAAGAGCAGTAATTATCTGTCTCCACACATAGATCAGGCCGTTCATGGCCCTCCCCAGCCTCCAAGAAGGGGTTTGGCCCTCGGGGACTCCCCACCTCCCAGCCTGTGTCACTCTGGACCGGAGCACTGCTGAGTGCTGGGCACCTGCCTCTCGTCACAGCTCCCATGGGTCCCTGAGCCCAAAGGTGTGTTTGGGGTGTGCAGCCCTGGGCTGGCTGCCACATCCATCCAGCACCCCCAAACTGCTGATGCTTCCAGGTGAGAGCTGCTGGAGCCGCCTGGGAGCACACTGCAGCTCAAACCCTGATGGGCTGAGGGGCTGCCCAGCTCCTGGCGCTGTCCCAGCACCCTCCATCCTCCTTGGGAAGGCTGCACCAGGAGGAATGGATGTGCCAGAGCAACACAGGGAAGGATGAGAGGCGGGACAGGCAGGGAGGTGCCCGTTCCTGGGGACAGGGGAAGGAGGAGGCGGCTCTTGCGACACTGCCCGCGGGTAGATAAATAGGGCGCTTTGTTCCTGCTGGGGCACGGCCAGGTGGCACAGGGGACACGGGCTGGTGACTCATCCGTGCCCAGGCAGCCACGCTGCAGGGCACAGGAGGCTGCAGGGCACAGGAGGCGGCAGGGACGGGCACTGAGAGGCCTGGAGGCGCCTGTGGGTGAGATCCCTGCTGCAGCACCAGGGAACAGCCCTGGCACAGGGCACAAAGCCACATCCTGTGGGGCAGGAGTGAGCCATGGGCACGTGCTTAAACACAGCACATGTGGCAGGCAGTGGGCAAAAGGCTTCACAGAATGCCTAAGTCATTCCAGGTGGAAAAGCCCTCGAATAGAATCCAAATGTTAACCCAGCACTGCCTTTTTACCATTAAACCCCTAAATGCCACATCCTTGTTTTTGAACATTTCCATCACTTTCCTGAGCAGCCTGTTCCAAAGTCTGACCATCCACTTTTCCTAATATCCAATTTTAGCTTTGAGGCCATTTCCTCTTGTCCTGCCCCTTGTTCCTTGGGAGCAGAGACAAACCCCCACCAGGTTTCACACTCCTTTCAGGGAGTTGTAGGCCTTCATTGCCCACCACAGGAGCCTGTGCCTGCTGCTCCGTGTGCCAGGAATGGCTCATCCATCCTGACACCAGCAGGGCTGGCAGGGTTTCACTGGCCAGAGGATGAGGATGGGACACACAGAGCTCTGCAGTGAAGGCCAGGACACGTGGAAGGCAGCTGTGGAAGGCACAGGAGCCACTCTGTGTCACAGGAGCCTTTAAGGCTCAGTCGTTCCTAGCTCGGGGGCCTCCTGGAGCACGTGGGATGGACTCTGGCATTAATTATCACCTTGTTACTGCCCTGAGCTGCCGGCACCGGGCATTCCCTCGCCCGCAGCTCCTCGGGGAGACCCGGAGGGGGCACTGGGAGTCTGTGAGCTGCAGGAGCGCAGCACCCGCGCCCCGCTGGTGTCCGTGCCCGTGCCCGTGTCCCCATCCCATCCCATCCCATCCCCTCCCCTCGCCGCCCGCTCCTGCCGCGGGCCGCAGCCGGGGCCGAGCCGGGGGGCGGTGGCAGCGCTGCCCCCGCCCCCGGCGGGGCCGAGCCGAGCCGAGCCGAGGCGGGGCGGGCCGGGGGCGGGCACCGACGTCGAGCCCCGCGGCGGCGGCTTCGGGGGCGGAAGGCGGTGTCAGGGGGTGGGGGAAGCCCGGCTCCGGGGGGCGGGGATGGCGGCGGGCGAGGCGGCCCGGGCGGACTTCGCTCGGCACTGGCAGGCGCAGTTCCCGGGGAGCCGGCGCCCCGCATGGAGCTGGGCTCGGTGCGGGCCATGGAGCGGGAGCTGGAGCGCTGCCGCCGCCACCTGCGCCGCCTGCAGCGGGCGCTGGCCGAGGAGCGCTTCAAGGTGGGATACCTGGAGGCGGCGCTGGCCCGGGCCCCGCCGCCGCCCGCCGCCCCCCGGCCCGCGGGCAGCTCCCCGGAGGGCGGCAGCGCCGGCAGCTCGGACGCGGAGGACGCTTCCTCGGCAGGTGGGTGAGGGGGAGCCGTCCCCACCCCGCGCCCCAGGGGACCAGGGTGTCCCCAGGGTGTCCCCAGGGTGTCCCCAGGGTGTCCCCAGGGTGTCCCCAGCCGGCCCTGCCGCACGCTCAAGGGCGAATGTGCACGGCCGAGGGCATCCCCGCTCCTGCGCTCCTCCCGTGCCGTGCCAGGGTAAAGGCAATCCCAAGCCCCTGTGCCATCCCTGCCACCCGGCTGGTGCGGCCCGAGCTGTGACTCGGCACGGGAGCCCCAGCGTGTCCCCAGCACGCAGCCAGGAGTGCCCCATGCCGAAACGTGGTAGAGGATGCCCAAAGTCCTTCTGCCATCCCCATGGGACAGCTAATGCCAGCCCTTGTGCGGTCCCTGACCAACCACTAAGGTCACCCCAAGCCCCTGCTCCTCCCCGTTCCACTCCCAGGGACATCCCATGCCAAGGCCCCGTCCTTGGGTGTGCGAGGAGGGAGGGTGGCTGGCCAGTCCCCTGCAGCTGGCTCTGGCCAGTCCCCTGCAGCTCTCGGTGATGGCCCAGTGGCCCACGAGCCACCTCTGGGGCTGGCACATTGCGCAGGAGTCATTTCCTGGCTCAGGGAACACCTCAGCTCAGGTGACACCCTGTGACCTCCTGCGGGAGAATCCTGGAGGCTCTAAAGCAGAACCTTGCCGGGGTGGTGACATGTCCCCAGGCATTTTTCCAGGTGGATTGAGGACAATGTTGTTTCACAAGTGCCTGGCTGTGTGGTGGCACTGAAGGCACAGCCAGCTCGCGCTGTCAGCCGTCACACTGTCCTACTTCCAGCGGCCTGGAAGTTGTTATTGCATCAGCATTAAACCCGGTTCAAACACAGTCCTGGCAGCTAGGGGATGTCACTTTTAATGCTGCTAATTCCACAGCTGACTTGAGTTAATTTTGTTCTTGCTTGATTGTTTGGGGTGGTGGTTTCCCCCCGAGGCCGTATCGTGCTGGTTTAAGATTGCCTGGAGAGCAAGTGCTCTGATGTCAAATTATGCGTAATATTTAGTTCATTTATATTTATTGCATTAGTCTGCAGTGCTGGAGGAAGTTTCCACTTCACCTTCCTGAGCTGCCCGGAGGTGGAATGTCCAAAGTATGTGGCTGCTCTCAGTGTTGTCACCGTGCTGTGCCAGGCTGCACGTGTGAGTGTTTGTCCTGCTCTCCAGTCGGCTGTGGGAGCCTGTGCCCTGGAACAAGGACCTTGGGAATGCTGCCTCCAAAGGGCTGCTCCAAGCCCCTCACCAGCTCCCAGCAGCAGGCACGGGCTGTGGTTCGTGGAGAGCTGCTCTGTGGCTGAAGCGGCTCGAGTGCATCAGAGCGACCAAGCACAAATCCTTCTGGTTTACACTCAGACCTGTGTTTTGTTTAGGTCTGGGTTATGCTCCTGGACGTTTCCAAAGCCAGGATGGTGCAAGGCTGCTCTCAGGTTGGTGGGTGATGTTAAAGGGGCTTCTCTGAAGCGCAGCACAAGCCCCTGAGGGTCCTGGCTTCACAATTTGGAGGGGTCCAGCCCTTTGCAGTCTTTTGGCAAGACTTTGAAGTCCAAAGTTGCATCAGCTGTGGTTGAATGTGGCCTCTTCCTCCTCCTCCTCTTCCTCCTCCCCTAAATGGATCTTCCTCAGGGTCAGCAGCTCCAGCACTCATCAGAGGAGGAAGCATCCCCCTGCCCCGTGACAGGGCTGGGCTCTGCACACAGGGCTGGGCTCAGCCCTCCCTAGCCTTGTCCCGACCCTGTGCTGAGCCTTTCCCAGGCATCAGCATTTTCTTTGTTGGGTGTTCTAAGGGCCCCTGTGTGCTCTGCCTGGGTGACATTTAAGAGCAGAATCCGAGAGTGCAGTAAGAGGTGTGTGGTCATTGCCTGGATCCCCCTTTCATGGACAGCTGCTTAACCCGCTGCTCCTGTTGTTTTCTTCTCACTTCTCTATGTTTCAGATGCAATTGAAAATTCACGATTGTGAATGCTGTTTGCTTTTCCTGCCAGCACTCTGTTGGTGGTGTGTAACCTGGTTAGTGCTGCTCTGCCTGGGTCCCTCAGTATTTTAATGTGAATTTTGGAGCTTAGTGCTGCCGTGGCTGTGGCTGAACGCAGTCAGTCCCCAGCTGCATCGACCTTGGGAAGCACCCTCTGGACAGCAAGTGAAGGAGTGTTGAATATCATCTTTATGGGAATTACCAGGGAAACACAGTGTTTTCCTTTAAGTAGCTTGTGATTAATCTGATTTAAAGGGAGGAAATCTGCAAGATGCCCGTCTGGGGCTATCGCGCCAGAGCGGCGCGTGTGACAGCCAGATACACCATCCTGGCATCCGAGATAACGCCTGTGCCAGCTCTCCTGGGACCAACAAAATCTGAGCCTCAGCGAGCAGATGGCTCAGAATGAAGCGTGGAAAGGGCTGAAATTCCCCTCATCTTGGCCATCACCTGTCCCTGTGGCTGAGCACACAGCTGGCCTCGCAGCTGAGTATGCGCAGTGCCGGGGCGCAGCGGGCTCAGGCTGGCTGCTGCTTCCATTTCCTGTTTGCCACAGAAGGGATGGGGGGCTGTGGGTTGGTGGCAGCCTGGAGAGGGTGAGCTGAGCAGGAGGAGCTGCTGGTGGCTGAGAGGAGGACGAGGTGATGCTCAGTGGAGATGCTTTGTGCCCGCAGCCAGGTAGCGCAGAGGTGGAAGCAGCTCTGGTGCTGGGTTTCCTCGCTTTGACCTTGGGAAGCAGGGAAAGAGGCTGGTTTGCCATGGAGCTGAAGCTCCTCTGGAAGGCTGTGGGGTTTGGGAGCCCCTGAGCTGCCCTGTGCAGTGCCCTACACCCCACAATACGGGGTGGGGAGCGTTGGCATAGCTGGAATAGCCCGTGGTGGCGTGAGCTGGTGGATCTGGTTACAGCAGGATGCTGAGGCTGTGAGATGTGCTGTAAGTGAATCCCCAGCCCCCTGTTTAGCTGGAATTGCAGTTTCAAGGAAAGATTCTGGAGTCACGTGGGCTCTTCTCCTCACTCTGCTGCACTGCCTTCACTGGTACCTTGGGAAGGGGAAGGGAGCTGCCAGCAGCAGCAGGTCCTGCCTTGGAGGGTGGTGAGCACAGAAGGGCAGCAGTGTCAGGGTGTGCAGCAGAGGGCTGAAATGGAGAAGGGACCCTGGGGCATCTGGAGTTCTTGTGGCATTGGCCACCCCACCCCTGCTTGCCCAGATGGGGGCTGGATTGGCATGGGTGTCATGCTGGGGGCTCCTGACATGACTTGAGTAAAGTCAGGGCTTGTTCTTGTCACTCCATCGCTGCTTGTGCTGCTGCTGCAAAAGTGGCACCTCTGTCTGTCCCAGAAAAACTCCCTGCAGCTGTGGAGGTGATGGGGCAGCTCTGTCCTGCTGTCCCAAGCTGCACTTAGACCCTGATTGTTCCTCGTCCCTTTCTTGGAATATTCTGCAGAAGCAGAATGGAAAATAGTGAGCGAAGTCCAGAGCTTGTCCTGGTGCATCTCCTTCTGCCTGGGGCGGGAGGGGAAGGAATGGTGATTCCACAGCCCAGGGAAGGTGAAATGTTGCATGGTCTGTGCATCCATCTCCCCTCCTTTAGCACCTGGATGAGATCTTGGCACCAAACCAGGGAGGTGCAGTGGGGGCAGTTGTGTCTCCCCAAGAGCCCATCCACCACCCCTGTGTCCTTGTATTTAGTTTGTACATTTTTACTTTGTTATATTTCCCCATTGTTAGAAAGTGCTTGTTTGGCTCTGAAGAGGCTGGAAGTTCCTCCTCTGGCCAGGGCAGGCCAGGCAGAGTCTCAGTGTTTAATTTTAACTGTTTGGGCAAGGACAAAACCACAGAATGTGTGTGTGTGTGTGTGTGTGTGTGTGTGTGTGTGTGTGTGTGTGTGTGCGTGCTGCTGGGGACCTTTGAACTGTCTCCATCTGCTCTGGGGCCCGACAGCATTTGGGGAGGTGATTTCTCCCCACAAACCCCCCTGGTGGCATTGTGACAGCAGCCCCTGAGTGATGGCAGGCTGAGAGTGATGCTGCCTGAGATGGGGACTGCAGGGTTAACTCTGGAGCACGTTGTCACTGTTAAAGAAGATCATAAATAAATGTAAAGTTTATGAGGCTGAAAAGCCTTCGAGTAGAAGAGTTGAAGTTTAAAGCTTTAAGTGAGAGCAGCAAGTGCTGCTTGGGCCAAGAGTGGAGGGCTTGTAAAGGAGCTGCAGGAGCAGAGACCTGGGATCAGCTCTGCCCGTGGGCACCAGTGGCAGCAGCTGCATCTTCTGGCTGGGGGAGCAGCCCTTCCAGGTGCCAGAGACCTGCAGAGAAGCAGGAAGGGTGCACAGAGGGCTGGGAGTCCCTGTCTGCCTCACTGGTACTCCCCTGGCACGGCAGTGGTTTTCTCATTGTCACAGAGATGCCAACATCCCCCCTGGAGGAGCTGGGCCTGGATGCAGCACCCCAGTGCATCCCTGTGTTCTGCCAGCTGGGCACAGCCCCACTGGCTGGGTTTTAGCCCCCAGAATTTGGAGCAGAGCCCTGAGCTCCCCCAGCATTCAGGGCTGGCAGTGGGGCTGGGGATGGAGTTTGCCCTTCAGTGCCAGCAGTGCCACGGGCTGTGCCCACCATGGGCACAGAGGAGGCCCCAGGCTCACAGGGGCTGGCTGTGGGTGATCAGCAGCCCCAGGAAGAAGCAATGGCAGCAGCAGGGCAGGCAAGAAATCCTCATTAGGTGGCTGGATAGAGGCAGAAGTGCCCTGCGGGGCCTGCATACATTTGCATTGTAAGGCCATTGAAATCTGGTTGGGGTTTGTTTTCTTTCTGTTTCCCTGGGAAGACACTTCTGTGCATCGAAGCTCTTTGTTCCTCGGGTTCCTCCTCCCCTCCTGCCCATGGCTGGGATCCCAGTGGATGGCTCTGCTCTGTCTTCTGCTGGGTGCTGTCTGCTGTGGCAGTGATCACAGGGAGAAGCTTTGCTCTGAGCTGGCAGGGAATTCATCTTCTCTTGGGTTAGAGAAAGGAGCCTGTGCTGGCCAGGGCAGCTCACTGAGTGTCCATCCACCCCAGAAAGTGGCACCTGTGACCCTTTGGTTCATAGAATTGCTGGATTTTCCTCCCACTGAGGTCACCTGGAGCAGTGGCCGGGATCCAGCCCGAGGGAACACAGAGAACTCACCCCATCCCCAAGGGACACCTTGGAGCAGGCTTGGCTGTCCCACCCCAATGGCCTCATCAGTGTTTGCTAAGCAGGATAGCTGCTGTGTGTGGATCAGGAGCAGCAGCTCCTCTTGGCTCCCTTGGCTGTAGCTGGATCAGCCTGGCCAGCCTAAGCAGAATCCCAGAGGATTCCTGCAGATCTGCCCCCAGATAAATCCCAGCTGAAAAGTTCAGGGATTGTTTGGAGATCTGGCAGGTAGAGAGACCTTTGTGCTGGGACGGGGCTTTCTGCCACGGACAGTTTTTGTTCCATGGTTGATTTTTGTTCCATGGCTGTGAACCAACACCTCCTCCTCCTCCTCCTCCTCCTCCTCCTCCACAGCTCCTGTGCTGGGGAGCAAACCTGGCCCAGCCACCTCAGCACCAGGGCTGGGGGAGAGGAGCAGCTGGGGGCTGTGGCAGACACAGCCACGGCTGGCTCCCTCTCGGTGCAATAGCCAGCCCAGGCCTTCACCTGGAGGAAAAGGTTTTTTCTGACCAGCCACAACCTTTCATTCCTTCTCCATCTGGTGTTTTGATAGGCTGGGGCAGTGCTGCTGTGGCTGGGTTTCTGCCCTCCTCCCCATGCTTGCTTGGCCCTGGCACCCTGCCTGGCACTGCCCTGAGGGCAGGATGCTCCAAGTGACCTCCCTGCTCCCCAGGCACCTCTCAGCTGTGCCCCAGTGAGCACAGACCTCAGCGTTTCAATTCCACTGGGAAGTGATACAGGAAGAGAAGTTCAGTGCTGGACTGAGGGCCCGCTGTGCTCCTTGGCAGGGAGGCTGGAAACATTTTCATTTATTCCTCCCTTCCCTCTCTGCAGCCTCTGGCAAGGGGAGAGCTGCTGGGTGAGCCTGGATGTGCTGAGAGCCCAGCAGAGCAGGCACTGGAGGAGCTGGGGGAGCCAGGCTCTTCTCTGGCATCTCCTGGAGTCTGCCTGTGTTCCTGCCATGGCTCCAGCACACACAGAGATTTTCCCTCTCCCAAACCAAAGCACTCTGGCTGCTCTTCCAGTCCTTCTTTAGCCCCTTGCGTGGTGCTCCCCAACCTCAGCCTCCCATTCCACTCTTCTTGTGGGAAAACACCCCCAGTGCTGGAGGTGCAGGCGGCTCTGGAGCTGCTCTCTGGGTGCCACCAGCCCTGGGTGCCCAGCAGCAGCCCTGGGGCCCAGCTCTGGACAAGCCCTGGGGCTCCTGCAGCTCCCGTGGCTGTGACTGGAGGACTCTTGCACAAGAGCCCAGAAATAGCGAGGCGTGGGCAGGCGGGCAGGGGCTGGGCAGATGCCAGGCAGACAGCCAGACACCAGGCAGGCTGTGCAGGGCTGGCTGCTGCTGGGGAGGGATGCTGGAGCTCAGCTTCTCCCGGCTCTTGCCGCAGGGATGCTCCCAGCTGGAGCTGGGGGCGGCTGCCGGGGGTTGAGAGCAGGGTTGGCAGCATCTCCTCACCCAGGGCTGGGCTCTGCCACCCAGGGGTGATGGGTGCCAGGCTGGGGTGGGTGCATCCCCCCAACAGCCACGGGGAGAGGAGGGAGGTTCAGCTGCTTTGCAGGTTTTGAGGTTTTGTTCTTGTTGTTTTTGCAAAGGTGAAAAGAATATGGAAACCAAAGAAAATACCTCCCAGGAGTTTGGTGTGGGCTGTGCAAGGGCACCTGCCTGGGTCAGTGGTGCAGCACAGGGTCAAAATAATTATTTCTTTTCTTCTATCTCCCAAAGTGAATGTATTATCCACCTCTTTCTGATGGGATTGTTGATCTATTTGGTATGAAGACAACGTGCTTGGCTTTCTCCAAAGACACTTCCCAGGACACTCACCCAGCTGTGGGGAATTGCCTGCCTGGTCCTCCTGGCCGTGGCACTGCCAGGACCTGCTGGGTGGTGCCAGGCTGGGGGTGGCCAGCTTGGGGAGGGCTCCAGGAGCTCTGGCAGCTCATCCAAGTGCTCAGCTCATGGCCTGTGTTGGATAAAGAAGCAGATGAGCAAAGGGGGCATGGAGAGGCTGGTGCTGTGGGCGGGAGTGGCCAGGAAGTGTCTGGCTGAGGGAGAAATGTGGCAAAGCCCCTCCCTGCCTGTATGCATGGAAAACCAGCTGCCTGCTGCCCCCACGGCTCTGCAGCCATCGTGCTGAGGATGAGCAGCTGCATCTTGTGCTGGTGCTGCTGCAGGGCTCCCCAGGGCTCCAGCGGACTGTGGTTTCCTGCTATGAGCAAGGTTGATGCTCTCAGCTGAGCCACCACCACCTTCCTGGCTGAGCCTCGGGCTCTGGGGGGTGCAGGGGCGTGGGGTTTGCTGTGGAGAGTGCAGGAAGCTCTCCATCCATTCAGTGGCAAAGTGAGGACATGCTCAGCTTGAGCCAAAGCAGGAGTGGATGGGGGTGTCAGTGGGGGATGGACAGCAAAGGCTGTCATGTTGTGGCCACCCCTGGGCACTGCCTGTGCCAATGTCTTGGGGACAAGGGGAGTCTCAGCTCCCCAGAGCACCTGGGATGGGGCAGGGGAAGGCAAATGGCAGCTGTAGGGCTGCACCCTGACTCACAGCCCGTGGGTGCAGCAGGCTCTGGCCATGTCAGGGCTGGATGCAGCCCCCGGGCTGTGCTGGGCGCAGCAGTGGCTCCTCATCCTGGATGCCAGGTGCCAGTGGCTCCCTGTGCCCCAGCCATGCTGAACCACAGCTCTGGCATTGCTGTGCTCCCCAAGCTGCATCCGAGCCTCTCGTGGACATCCCTGGCAGTGGCAATCAGGCGGTGGCAGTGCAGGGTCCCCTCAGTTCTCCCCTCCGCGTCCTGGCACTCCACGCTCCGCCTGCCCCGTGTGCCCGGCCGAGCATTGTCCCTCCTGCCCGGCCCCATCTGGCCGCGGTGCCGCTCCCGGTCCGTGCCCGCCCCGAGCCCCGCGGGCAGGACGGGCCGGGGGCGCTGCCCGGGGATGGTGCCCGGGGTTGGTGCCCGGGGGTGGTGCCCGTCGTGCCGGGCACAGCCTGAACCAGGGCACTCTTTGCACTTGAACGCTTGGCTGGCGCCCTGACATATTGGGGTTGATGACTCTGGCACTTCGTATTTCCTTTGGCTACACGCGGCCGGGGAGGGCGGTTTAACCCCTGCCTGGCCACGTCCCGCTCTGCCAGCCCCAGCTGTGTGGGGCAGGGCTGCAGGTTCCCAGAACCAGAGGAGCAGGGCTGGGAAGAGCCTGTGTCCTTCAGCCTCAGGTAGTTGAGGGGAGGTTTTGCTGTGAAGTGGATCACAGCAAGGAGGTGAGACTGTGCTGGAGGGGGTGATGGATCCGGCTCCCCCTTTCCCCCCGCTCTCCTTGGGGTGCCCGGGGGTGCAGCCGCATACGCTGCTGTGCCACCACCATCCCCTCCTCATCCTCCTCCTCCTCCTCCTCGCCGGTCCCCAGACTCCTGCGGAGGGTCGGCGTGGCTGCTGCGTGCGGGGGGACGCCGAGCTCGGCTCCCCCCGGCGAGGCAGGGGCGGGAGGCGGGACGCGCTGCCATTGCCAGGCGGCACCTCCTTCCCCGGGCACCCTTGGCAGGAGCGCGGCCGTGTGCCCGTGTCCGGCTCTGCCATCAGCCCCCGCCCGGGCCCGCGGCCCCCGCCTCCCGCCCGCCGCCTTTGTTGTGCGATGCGAGCGGGCTGAGCCGGCACAGCGCTGGGAGCATGGAGCCGCTGAGCCACCGCGGCCTGCCTCGCCTCTCCTGGATCGACACCCTCTACAGCAGTACGTGCCCTGGGCTGCCGGGGGGGCGCGGGGGGCCGGGGGCTGCCTGGCCCTACCTGTTGTGTAACGCTGCGGCGCGCTGGGCAGGGATGCCGCGCTGTCCCGGGCGGAGCCGAGCCCGGCCAGGGGCTGGCGGTGCTGCCAGGGGGTTGTGTCCCCTCCGGGAGAATCCCGCATGTCCTGGTGGGTCTGTCCGGGCTCTGTCCGGCGTCCCCCAGGCTCTGGGGGCTGCACGAGCAGGGTGGGTGGCGGTGGTCGCAGCTCGGGGGCTCGCTGAGGTGGGAGCAGGTTATTCCCCACAGCCGGCACTGCCCGCGGCGGGGGTTGGGGATGGGGATGGTTTTTGGCCGCAGGTGCCATCGCGGCGGTGGGAGGGCACCTCTCCCTCTCTCCCTGCATCCCTGCCTCCCTCAGCCGTGATGCTCGCAGCGAGCTCCAGGCGCGGTGCCGGTGCTGTGGCAACGCGCTGTCGGTACCGGGGGCTGGCAGCCGGCGGGGCCGGGGGCGTCCTGCAGCATCCTGGGGGTGCGAACCCTCCCGATCCGATCCCGCGGCCGGGCGGCAGGGAGGAGGCAGCCCCGGAGCCGGTCCTGGTCTCATGGCAGATGTCTGGGACGGGGCCAGGGGATGAGGGGCTCAGTCACAGGGTCCCCGTTGTTATTTTGGAGCTGCGGGGGCATCCCGGGGTGGGGTCTGGGGTTTGGGGTGCAGTGTTGGGCTCGGAGCCTGGTGCTGGTGGGGCAGCGGGGTTTGGCCGGGTGCGTGGGAAGGTGGGATGCTCCGGAGCATGCTCCATTCATGGATCTGGCATCTGCCATGCCCTGGAGGGAGCAGCGGCTGCCAAGGGGCACGTTGGGCAGGGCTGAGCCCCCTCCCCAGCTTTTCCAGCCCGGAGCCTCCGATGTCCAGAGGCCACATCCAGCAGGGATGGGCTGGGGTGGCTGTGCAGGGCTTTGGGCTGGAGCCCAGGGGCCACATCCAGCCCCAGCCTCTGCACCCTCCTTCCCACAGCTCTGCCATCCCAAATCCTGCCCCAGCTGCCCTCCCCAAGGCGTGGGGGAGGCTGCTTGGCATGCCCATGTTTTGGGGGAGGCAGGGCAGGGTCCAGCCTTCATCATCACACTGGGCAAGGCAGTGATGGTGTGGAGGGGATGCTGTTGTGTTGAGCCACCCTTGAGCAGAGGCCCACGGAGCAGGTCTGAGGCCAGCTCACACATCTGTGTTGTCATGGTGAATCTTCACCCAGGCACAGGCAAACCGTGGCATTCCCCCAAAATCTCACAGGCTCTGTGTGGATGTTGGGCTTTTCTTGGAAGTGGGATGGGTTGGGTGAGCAGTGGGCTGTGCCCACACGCTGACAGGGTGTCAGGGAACAGCACGTGTCCAGCTGGGAGTGCCACCCCGAGCTGCTGTGGCTGTGCTCTGTCCGGGCTGGGCAGGAGCAGCTGCTGCCCTTGGCTGAGCTCCCTCATGGGGAACATCCTGCTGCCAGCAGCCTGGGAAGATGTGGCAGAGCAAAAACATTTTCCTGGGGAAAATAATCCCTCACAGGGATGGTTTCCTGTCCCTGTCACCCTGCTGGGGCCATGTGCCAGCTCACAGAGCCTCTGCCCTGATGGGTGTCAGCATCCCTGGGTGCAGCTCAGGGCCCCGGGGCTGTCTGTGGGTTTGGGGCTACAGGGCTGGTTCAGGTTGGGGTGTCCTTGCCCCCCCAGAGTGGCTCCCCTGGGCCAGGCTTCCTCCCTGCCCTCCATCTCCATGCCTGGGGTGCAGCAGGAGGATTTCCACTGCTGCTAAAAATCAGGAGCAAAAATAGCTCTGGGTTTTGGCACGGGCACAGAACAGGCTGCAGGGGCAATGCAGCTGTGGGGGAGGAGGGAGGGAGATGCTGGGTTTGGGCTGCCTGGGTGGCACAAGCACCCCACAGGCAGGAAGACACAGGGGACAACCTCTCTGTGTCCCCTCGCCCATCAGTGTCTCCCTTGCCTGTCCTGGCTGCTTGGTGGTGCTGGGTGCCCTCCCTGTAGCAGATTCTGGGCTTGCTGGGGACGTTCCTGTGCCCAGGCTCCCCACGTGAGGCCCCTCAAATTCTGCACAGCCTCGGGTGGCACAGCTGGAGCTGTGGGGACATGGCTCTGTCCTGGGGACAGCTCAGGGTCCCTCTCAGTGTGTGCCTGTTGGGCACTGCCTGTAGATCTCATGCCCAGCTCTGGTCTGGGGCTGGGATGTAGATCTGCTCCAACTGCTACCAACAGAGCCAGGACATTCCTGCATCCCTGCGGGCCCTTCCCTCTCCATGCCACCTCCTTCCCTGCACTGCTGCAGGTGTCACCTCCCAGGTCCCCAGCTGCCTCATTAACGCTCTGTTCCTCATTACTTGGATGCTGATGAGCCCCACCTGGGTTGCCAGCACTGCCACAGTGACAGTGCCACTCTGGGTGTCCCTGTGGTGAATCCTGCAGCTGCAGACCTTGGCTGTGGTGGAGGGAAGGTGATGGCACCTGATGGTGATCATCAGCTTTGGGCCCTCTCTGCTGCCTTGCCTCCCCCTTAGGCCCCACCTGATGGGAAAAGGAGCTTGGGGGAGAGTTTGGGGTTGCTGTGGGACAGTCCCTGCTTGAGGGCAGCTCTGTGGGGTGGTGTGCTGGGGAGTGGCCACCACGGGGGACACCCGTGCTAATGAGCCTTATGCTGCTGTGCTCCTGGATGGTGCTGGAAGCATCACAGCTGGGACCCGTCCAGGACAGGAGGGACGAGGGACAGCCCATCATGAGGAAGTAGGGCAGGTTAGAGCCAGGGATCCATTTTTCCTGGAAGCTGAGGACCAGGGGGTGTTATGGGGTGGCCAATCCACTCATCTCCCGGGTTGAAGGTGGGCTGTGGTGGCCCACGGAGGGATTGTCATCAGCCAATTGCTAAAGAAGCCAGGCCTGAGAGGGGCTGTGGTGTCCTGGCAGAGGTGGGGTGCATCTGGCTTATGTCACAGCTCTCCTCCAGCCCCTCTCATGTGCAGATGGGACTCCCCATCCATCCCTCCCCACTGGCACTGGCAGGGCTCCTGGCCTGAGCAGGCTTTGCAGCGCTCTTTGATTTAAAGATTTATCCACTTTCCCTAGGAAGCAGGATGTAATATTAATGTGCTGAATGGTGTTGGTGGGAGCCAGGGGAGTCCTTGTCCAGGATGGCCAGGGCCATGGGGACCTGGAGTGGCAGCGGTGTGGGGTTTGGTCTGGGCTGGCTGCTCTGACCCCAGTGCACCCCATCGTGGCCAGGTTATCAGCTGGGCTCTTAGCTGGGGTCTCCCCAGTGTCTGTGCCCAGGAAGCCTGTGGGGATGTGGCTTCCAGGGATCCATGGGGCTGGGATGGGAGGCCAGCAAGGGAGGTGTTGGACGAGCACCCTGCCTCTCTGGGAGCTGCCGAGGGGCTCCTGGCTGCTGCCTGGGGGTGAGGGGTGCTGGGTGCACCCCACGGCCGCCCCTGCAGCAGCCGGGCTCCCTTCCCCCTCCCCTTTGTCGGCATCTCGGGGCTGCTGCAGCCGCCACCGAGCCGCTGCCGTTCCCATGGTAACCGGTTCGGATGTACCCCGGGCCCCGCTGCGCCCCAGGGCCCCTCTGCAGACCCCCGCCGCCCCCTTGGGGCTCTGTCTCCCCCAAATGCCTTCCCCCGGGCCTTGGGTGATGGGGCACTGTGGGGCAGCGTGGGGCACCCAGAAATGGGCGCTGTTCTGGCGGGGGGTGCCCTCATCCTGCGCTGGGAATGAGCCCCCCCCGTCCCCCATCGGGGTGGGGATGGAGCCCTCCTGCCGCGGGGGTGGCACTGCCCCCCGAGCTGTGCATCCCGGCATTTCCAGCTCCGAGGAGTGTGGGCATGGTCAAACGAGGAGCACGGCGGCCGTGGCTGCCAGCCCAGCTCGTCTGTCCCCGGGGATGGCGCAGGGATGGCACAGGGACGGTGGCCGGCGGGCAGGCAGGGCACAGCCACTTGCACGGGGCCGGAGCGTCTGGCAGAGCAGCTGTCCCTGCACAGACGAGGCCGTCGGGCCTCTCGGTTCCGTTAATTATTCAAATATAGGGAAGTGTGTCGAGCAGAGGATGCCTGCGGGGCCGGGGATGCTCGCTGCCATCTCTGATGTCTCCTTGCCTGCTTGGCTGAGCAGGCAGCGGGGCTGGCCCGGGCTGGCCCTGAGTGGCCCTGGGATGCGGGGTCAGCTGCCCGCGGGTGAGCCCAGGCTGCGCTGGGTGGCCTCGGTGCCACACGGTGTCCCCGAGCCGTGCGCGGATGCTCACGGCCACCCTCTCTCACCCCGGCAGACTTCAACTATGGCGCGGACGAGTACGACGCCGAGGGCAACGAGGAGCCCAAGGCGCTGCCCGAGGGCTCGGAAACCATGCCCTACATCGATGAGTCGCCCACCATGTCCCCCCAGCTCAGCGCTCGCGGCCAGGACAGCGGGGACGGTGTGTCACCCACGCCCACCGATGGCCTCGGCACAGGGGTAGGTGCTGGGGGGCGGGGGTCTGGGTGCCCAGCTCGGCTGCCAGCGGTGTTTGTGCTGCTCTGACCTGCGGGACTCTGTGCCCGGCAGCCCAATTTCTGCCGGCCCTGGCAGTCTGGGCTCCGGGGAGTGGCAGTGCAGGGGATGCCGTGCCCGTGGGACATGCTGTGTCCCTGTCCCGCCGTGCCACGCCGGGGGCAGAGCCAGGAGGGGATGGGATGGGCCGGGGAGCGGGTCCCGGAGCAGGAGCGCTGGAGTGCCGGGTCCCTATCTCTGGGAGCCCTTGGGGACAGGGCACAGGAGCTGCCAGGTCCCCATCTCCGGGAGCCCTTGGGGACAGGAATTCCCGGGTCCCTATCTCTGGGAGCCCTTGGGGACAGGGCGCAGGAATTCCCGGGTCCCCAGCCCCGGGAGCCCTTGGGGACAGGGCGCAGGAATTCCCGGGTCCCCAGCCCCGGGAGCCCTTGGGGACAGGGCCAGCGGCTCCGCCGGGCTGCCGGCTCCATCTAGTGGCACTCGGGGACCAGGCACCAGCAGGGGTGGGGACACGAGGTGCCCCCCCGCTCGCTGTGCACAATTTAGATGTAACCCCTGCTGTTCGCAGCGCATCCTCGGGAAGCGCTCTGGTTTTCCAAAAGAGGAGGAATGCCCGGAGAGCTCTGGGTGGGATCCAAAGGGGAAAAAATGGGTTTTTTTCCAGAATGAAAGTTTCCACAGAGGCCGGGAGCGGTGGGGTCCAGGCAGGAGCTTTGGCCGCTCGGGGTTAATGCGGGGAGCAACCACCCGGCCCTGGGCTCGGGCATCCCCCGGCGCTGCCGCTGCTCGCGCCGGGAAAAGTGAAGTTTAAGTTTTATTTTTGTCATGGAAAGAGTTAAGCTCCTGACCCGGATGCTGAGGCAGAAGAGGGAGAGGTGTGGCTTCCTCCCCAGGGTCGCCCTGCGCAGCATCGCCGTCCCGGCACCCAGCGCCCCTGGGGAGGGAGAGGAGGGTGCTGCCCTGTGCCACCGCCTCCGGGGCTGGCTCTGAGCCACTCGGGCTCCCTGAACCCCCAGCACAGCCCTTCACCCCAGCCCTGGCACTCGGTGCTGGGCTCTGACCCCGAGGCCGGCAGGGACAGCAGAGGGGGGCTCTGGGGGGCAGGGCTGGGGGGACATGCTGGGTCTGGGCACAGGCAGGGACATTGACTTTGTTGTGACAAACAGGGTTGGGAAGTGTTGGAGCCTGGTGCCAGCTCTGCCTCCCTCTCTTTATCTGGAGCTGCTTGTGCTGGGGCTTGGCAGAGCTCCCTCCAAAGCCAGCACAGTGTGTGCGGCCCTGCGAGGGGCACAGGCTTCTGCTTGTGTGGCACAGGGTGCCAGGTTCAGCCCACTGCTCTCCTGCAGTGAGGCAGGACGGGTGGCACTGCCTTTGTGAGGGCTGGTTTGAGGAGGTTTCTGCTGGGGCATCTCGTCTTGCAGGCTCCTGGGGCAGCTGTAACCATGTCTGGGGCCTGTGACTGCTGCATGCAGACACATCTTAACCCTCCCCATCCCACCGCGGGATGTGGTTGTGGTGTGGAGTTGGTGTCCCAGCCCCTGCTTGGGTGCTGCTGGGTTTGGCACTGTGGGCAGCATTCCCCTGAACAGGGACCATTCCCCACTTTGGGGACCTGGCCATGCTGGGCAGGGTTGTGGTGCAAAGGCTGAGCTGTGGCTTGGACACAGGGCTGGACACAGGCTCTGGAAAGTCCCTTTGTCCCCACATCTCACACCAAGAGTTTGTTGCATGCTCAGATGGGTGCAGGGAGAAGAGATGGCTCCTGCGGGCAGAGCACATGCAGCCACTGGTTCCCCTTTTGCTTCTGAGGAGCCCGGGGGAAACTGCTGAAGCAGCTCTTGCATGAGTGTCCCCTCCTCCAACCTGCTCTTGCCTTGTTTGCCACGGCCCTCAGTGTCCCTCACAAGCGTCACAGCAGTGCTGCTGTCCCAGTGTCCCACTGCTGTCCCCATGTCCCGCTGCTGTCCCCGTGTCCCGCTGCCCCGGGGCTCAGCGCTGAGGCGCCAGCCGGTCCCTGCACGTCTGTGTGAACACACCCGGCTCGGCTCGGTGACACTGCCTCGAGTCCCCTCTGGGGCACGGAGAGCTCTGGTCCCTTCTGGGGGTGCACAGCCGGGTCCCCATGTGGCACCGGGTGATGCTGCTGCCCTCCGAGCTCACTTCTCGCTGGTGGCAATCCCCATGGTCCGGCTGTGCCTTCCCACGGGACCCGGGGGTCCAGAGGGGATGCTGTCCCACTGCCGTGGGGGGCTGGCAGGGGTCCCCTCCCCGCGGCTCTTGCCGGACCCACCTTGGCAGAGCCCACGGGGACGGCGGCAGCGCTCGCCCCAGCCTTGCCCACGGGCGGGCGGCGGAGCGGCCCCACCTCCGCAGCCGGGAGAGCATTTCCTGTAGGAGCGCGCAGGGCGGAGCGGCGGGGCCGGCTGGGGCTGGGGCTGGGGCTGGGGCTGGGGCTGGGGCTGGGGCTGGGGCTGGGGCTGGGGCTGGGGCAGCGGCCCCTGCAGCGCCCGCGGCCCCGGGGCCGAGCGGAGCCGGCCGGGAGCGGGGCCGGCCCTGCGCTCGCAGCGCTGCCGAGCCCGGAGCCGCGCCGGGAGCGCCCGGGCCGGCGGGGACTGGTCTGGGAGGCCGGAGCTGGGTCAGGCTGGAGCAGCACCGGGGATCCCATAATGGCTCCTTTCATCCCGCGCTGGTGGCCGGCGTCCAGAGCTGAGTCAGGCTGGGACAGCCCGGCCGCCTGAGCGCCTTGCCTGGAGCCTTGTGGGGTCCCCTGTGCGCCCCGCTGCCCGGCCGGCCATGGAGGAGGAAGAGGAGGCCATAGGGTACCTGGATAAAGTGCTGGAGGATGAAGATGACTCTGAGCCAGGAACCCCCACCAGCCCCGTGTCTCCGTTTTCGGCCGGCGACAAGGTGGGCAGCGGGGGGACCCTGCCCCCGTGCTGGGCAGTGGGTGTGGGGACGAGGGGCATCCGGCTGGTGCTGATGGTGCCCGGGTGTTGGAACGGCCCCTGGGGCGATGCGGTGGGAGCTGGCGGAGGGCAGAGCTGGGAGCGGCGGGAGCATCACTGCGGCCCCACCACTCCCCCAGGACTGCCTGTGCCAGGGGCACGGGGCACGGCTGTGGGGGGCTCAGCGTGGGGTGACCACCCAGCTGTCCTGCCAGGGGGGAGCGGAGCCACACGTGCTGCGGGGTGGGAGCTGAGGGGCTCAGCAGAGCCGGCACCGGATGCTCAGGAAGGGGCTGGTTTTACACTCTGACCACTGCTCGGCTATTGGCTGATTCCCACACTCGGCCACCAGAAACCCCTGAGCAGTCCCAAAACAGAGCTGGGGGGCGACCCCTGTGCTGGCAGGTGCAGCTCAGCATCCCTCTCATGCCCACCCTCATGCCAGGGTGCTGGAAGAGGGCTCTGGCCCTGCTCTTCCTGGGGTCTCCTGCATGGGGCAGCCACAAGGCCCTGACTGAGAGTCACTGCTCTGGGTCACGGGGGTCCGGTTGACATCGTCCCCGTGGGATGCGTGGGCCCCGAGCATGGGTGGGCCCCTTATCTGCTGAGCTCCTGCGCAGGGCCCAGTCTGGGGAAGCAGGAAGAGCCCGTGACTAATCTGTGGCAAAGAGCCCACGAGCTCCCAGTGAATAAAAGTGGCCCCCCCGCACACCCTCCTGCTGCTCTGTCACCGTGGCCCAGCCTCAATGGGGCAGCCTGGCAGGGTGGACACTCTGCTGTCACAGCAGCCCCCAGGGCTGGCTGATGGGCACTGGAGTGGGGCAGAGAGATGCTGATCCTCAGCCATGCCCACCTTGGGGCTGTGTCACCTCCCCAGGGCTGGCATGGGCAGAGGTGAGACACGACCAATGTCCCCCCCAAACCATCCTGAAGGGCCCAGAGTGATGCCCCCATGGCTCTGCTTGGCCCCTGGCTGGGATGCAAAGCCTGGTCCTCAAGTGTGATTTTTAATAGAAGAGGCCAAGGCATAACCAAGGATGGTCCAGGGGCTGGGGTGTCCGTGACTGGGCACTGGCAGAGCCTTGCCGAGGGTCCCAGAGCCCCCCCAGCCCTGCCATGAGGGTCACACCACAGGAACATCAGTGCTGCAGCAGACCTGGGTGCTGGGACATGCCCGGTGCCACTGGGCAGTGCCTGCTGGGTGGCACTTCCCAAGGGAAACCTCAGCCGAGGGAAAGGGTGGTGCCACGTCACGTGGGAGCCCATCCAGCGCCAAGCATGATTTCACTGGGCGTCTCTGGACTCTGCCCTGGGAGAGTCCTGCCATGCCGTGCGCCATCCTGGAGCGCTGCCAGCGGCACCGGGCTCGTGGCCAGCCCGGAGCAGGGAGGGGACAGGAGCCAGCACAGCTCGTGGCTTTCCCAGCTGGCTCCAGACGGGCTCTGCTGCCCACTGGGCACATGCCCACGCCTTGCCACGGAGCTCCCCCGACACTGGCAGGGACTTGTGCCCACGTGGGGGTGCCAGGAATGGGCTGGTGGGATGAGGGGTCTCCTCCTGTGCCACTTGCTGGCTCAGCCAGGCTCCTTGCTGTGTTCTGCAGGGCGAGCGGGACGCTGGCAAAGGCCTGGAGATGAGGAAGTTGGTGCTCTCCGGTTTCCTGGCCAGCGAGGAGATCTACATCAACCAGCTGGAGGCCCTCTTGTTGGTGAGCACAGCCCCTCCAGGGATGGATGGATGGATGGGATGGATGGATGGATGGATGGATGGATGGATGGATGGATGGATGGATGGATGGATGGATGGATGGAGTCATTTTTTCCTGGGTGGCTTCCCCCAGCCACATCAGCCTGAGTGGGAGCAAAGCTCCAGGAGCCACACCAGGGCCAGCTTTGCTCTGTCTACCCCCATGTCACCTCCCCTGCTGCCCATGTCCCTTTTGGGGACATATTTGTGGCCTTGTTTCCTCCTGTGGACTTGCTGACCTTCATGGCGAGACGCTGTTGCACAACACAGGGTCACCGCCGCTGCGGGGAAGTCCAAGGATGCACCAGCCTGGAGTGCCCCTGGTCCAGCTGCCAGCCTTGGTCCCTCTGTCCTGGGCAGCCCTCGCTGCCAGCTCAGATCCTCCTCATCCCCAGTGTTCTCCTCTTAGCCCTCATCTCAAACTCTCCCTCCTTTGGCAGCCCATGAAGCCACTGAAGGCCACGGCCACCACGTCGCAGCCTGTCCTCACCCTCCAGCAGATCGAGACCATTTTCTACAAGATCCAGGATATCTATGAGATCCACAAGGAGTTCTACGACAGCCTGTGCCCGAAGGTGCAGCAGTGGGACAGCAATGTCACCATGGGCCACCTCTTCCAGAAGCTGGTACGCACCTTCCCTGGGTCTTGCTCCACTTGGAAGAGGAGAAGGGCTGGAGTTGTGATGAGTTTGGAGTTGTGATGCCCACAAGGTCTGTGCCCATGGATGCCATGACCATGCTGGGGAGACGAGAAGGAGAGGCCAGGTTGAAGTGTTGTAGCTTCAGCTTCTGCTGTCCAGGCACTTGTTATCTCTCTGCTGGATTTTGGAGGTTTATGGAAGCACAGGCTGGGCAGGAGCTCCACCATCCTGCCCTGAGCAGGAGCCCAGCATGTGACCCCCAGCTGGCTGAGTGTCCTGCCAGGAGGGGACAACTCTGGGCAGTGTCACCTCAAGGGCTGCCTGACCCCTTGGGTGCTGTGGGGGGCTTCAGCACCTGCTGGTGCATGGCTAACCCCCACTCCCCACAGGCCAGCCAGCTGGGGGTCTACAAGGCCTTTGTGGATAACTACAAAATCGCTTTGGAGACAGCAGAGAAGTGCAGCCAGAGCAACTACCAGTTCCAGAAGATCTCGGAGGTGAGCTGGGATGGGGCTGTGCCAGGGGGACAGGGCTGTGCCCAGGCTGTCCCTGCACAGGGCAGAGAACACTGAGCTGCCCCGTGGAGATGCTCTCCCTGCCCCGGGGACTTGCAGGGACTGTCCCCAAGGGCTGGGCCACTGGGGGCTCTGCTGAAGGGCCGTGCTCTTTTGGGCATTGCAGGAGGTTGTCCCCACCTTGTGCAAGCTCAGGTTGGGCTCAGCCTGTGCTGTCACCAGTGCTGGGCACCTGTGGCTCATCTCCTGCTGCCTGGAGCTCCGTGCCTGGATCCCCTTCAGAAATGGGGACCTCCATGGCTACAGCCTGGGCCCCCTGCTCCTGTTCAGCTCGGTGGCATCACCACCATGTCTCAGCTGCTGGGCACAGCCAGATCTGCTCCCAGCCAGCCAGGAACCCACACTCCTTCACCCAGCACCCTTGTGTGGCCTCCAGCACGGCCAGGCTGGGACCAGGGGGTGCAGGAAGGGTTGGGGGAACCCCATGACCTTGAGCCACGACCTTCCCCCCACCCCAGCTCCCACGGGCTGTGCTGATGGGGCTTTCCCTCCCTAGGAGCTGAAGGTGAAGGGCCCCAAGGACTCCAAGGAGAGCCACACGTCCGTCACCATGGAGGGTACGGCGGGGAGGGGAGGGGGACGCGGGGAGGGGGTCGCATCCTTTTGTGTGCGCGGGTGAATTACCGAGCCCTTTGTGTGCCTGGAGCCGGCGGGGACGGGAGGGAGGGGTCGCGGCTCTTCGGGATGCGGGGGGCGTGCGGCAGCCCCCCAGCCCCTGCCCAGCGCTCCTCCCCGTGCGGAGCGGCCGGAGCCGTGCCGCAGCCGGGCTGAGCTGCTGCGATGGCTGCGCGGGGCCGGGGCTGCCATGGAAATCCTCCTCATTGTCCGGCTCTGCTGTAACTGCACCTACGGTGAGGCGAGGGGGGCGGCTCCGCTTTCGGGGGGCCGGCAGGGAGCGGTGCCGCGGGGTCTGTGCCGCCGGTGGGGTGGAGGCTGCGGTCGTGCTCTGCAGGATGAAGTTGGGAGCGTCTTTGTTCCAGGCTCGGTTGAATCATCTTGGCTCCGGCACACGCAGCCACGCGCTCGCTGTCCCCTCCGGGCATGGATGGTGCCACTGATGGGACAGAGGGAGCTGCGGTGGGCAGGGGGATGCTGGGCTGGGGACCCCCCCGTGCCGGGCTGTGCTGTGTGGGTGGTGATGGGGAGGGGTCCCCGTTTGCCCCGGCATCGTGGGGCTGGAATGTCCAGCTCTCCGTGGCTGGGAGGAGAGGCACTGGGCATCCCTGCCTCTGCTGCCTGTGGGTCCCAGGCTGGCAGGATTGTGGGCACAAGGAGCTCCTTGCTCCTCTGTGGTGCTGGGACTACCCCTCCAGGGGCTCCCCGGAGCTTTGTGTGTGTCTGTAGTGATGGCAGCAGGAGAGGTCCATCCTTCCTGTGGGTCTAGGATGGTGGAAAAGGGGGGACACCGTGCCTGTCACCTTTATCCCAGAGCAGGGTTCTGGCTGGCTGTCACAGGGAGCAGGGCTCTCTGGCATGGAGCTGTGGGGGTGCAGCCTCTGGTTCAGCCTGGCATCATCATCACCTCCTGAACAGAGACCCCCTGCTCACCCTGTCTCAGGGCTGGGGGCCACGAGGCAGCCCCCTCTGGGGTCACAGGGATGGGAACCCAGGGTGAGGAGGTGGCAGCTTTCCCTCCTCTCCCATGGCCCAAAATCTGTCAGCTCTCGGCCCTGGCAGTTTGGGGAAGTGCTCCAAAGTGAAGGGAAACCCCAGAGGCATCGGCCTGGCTGGAAGCAGCCTGGGGAGACATGAATGTGGCCGGGCATGGGGAGCAGCATTGTGAGTGGGCTCTGTGCCTTTGCCTGCCCAAAGAGGTGGGGAGGAGGAGAAGGGTCTGTCTGCTTCCACTGAAATGTGCCTCTGAAGAGCCTCTGGGGCTGTTTCCTGCTGGGAGGGGGTGTGGCAGGAGAAAGGGGGTGTCTGTACCCCCTGTGTGTGTTGTGTGGTTGTGTGTGAGGCAGCTCTACCCTGGGTGGAGCCCCACAGGCAGTCAGGGGGGCTGCAGACAGGGACATGGGGCAGGGATGTGGGGCTGAAGCCTTGGACCTGTTGTTCTCTGTAGGTGGGGATTTTGCTGCTGCTGGAGCAGCCCGGGCCCCCTTTGCACCCAGGGCTGCCTGGGGTGGTGCAGAGGGATGGGTACAGGGTGTCCCGTGGGGTGGCAGAGCTTGGTGAGAGACAGGACCCAGCGCTGAGCAAAAAGGGAAACTGAAAAAGCTGCTGAGGGTGAGGAACGGCTCTTCCGCTCCACAGCCACCGCACAGCAAGTGTGGGTGCAGCCCTCCCGGGGAGGCCCTGCCCTCCAGAGGGCTGTCCCAGCCCTGTGCTGCCACAGGTGTGGTGGGACATCCTGTCCCCACCGCCCAGGACCGCACACCAGCCTGGCTGTGGCTCCTGGTGCCCCCAGCACAGCCGGACACGGGGCTGGGGCAGTGCTGGCTCCCCCCTGCTCCCGGCACTACCACCATTGTCCGGCTGTGCAGGGCGGATCTCAGGTGCTTGCCCTGGGCATCTGGGCTCCTCTCCTTGCCCCTGTGCTCTCTGTGACAGGTGGCAGAGGGGCCAGGGCTCCAGGCACAGGTGGCTGCTGACACTTTGTCTCTCCCCTCAGCGCTGCTGTACAAACCCATCGACCGGGTGACACGGAGCACCCTCGTCCTGCACGTGAGTGTGACACCAGAGCCACGGGGGTGGTGGTGGCCTCTGTCTCTGCTGCTCCTGGGCATCTGCAGCTGTGGGGAGTGCTGATGAGGGGTCTCCAGGCTGGGTGATTTCAAGCTGCTAACCTGTGCCTGTCTCCTTCCAGGACCTCCTCAAGCACACCCCAGCTGACCACCCTGACTACCCTCTGCTGCAGGACGCCCTGCGCATCTCCCAGAACTTCCTCTCCAGCATCAATGAGGACATCGACCCCCGGAGGACAGCGGTCACCACCCCCAAGGGCGAGGTGAGCCTGTGGGGTGGGCAGTGCCTGGGCACAGGGTGGGGACTGAGCCCTTTGCCAGCCCCTGGCTGATGTCTCTGCCCTGAAGAGCTCCTTAGTGCCTGGGTAGGAGGCACTAAGGAGGAGTTGGAGGGGCTCCTCCAGATACAATTCCAGGTACATCTGGAGGAGTTGGAGGGGCTCCTCCAGATACAATTCCAGGTACATCTGGAGGAGTTGGAGTGGGCTCCTCCAGATACAGTTCCAGGTACAAGATTAGGGCTCTACCTAGTCCTTGCTGCTTGCTGGACGTGGAGACATAGACCTCCCCATGCTCCTGGTGGCTGAGCCACAGAGAGGGACAGGATTGTCGGCCTTTCCCCATGGATTGCTGGCCTTTGCTCCCTACCTGCTCTCATGGCAGCCCCTCTGTCCCGCAGACCCGGCAGCTTGTCAAGGATGGCTTCCTGGTGGAGCTGTCGGAGGGCTCGCGGAAGCTGCGGCACGTCTTCCTCTTCACCGACGTGCTGCTCTGTGCCAAGCTGAAGAAGACAGCAGTGGGGTAAGGAGGGCACTGGGCACTCTGCCACAACCCCCCTGTCGCTCAGTGGGCTGGGGGATGTGCCAGGGAGGGGTCAGTCAGCACCCGTGCCCTGGCTGCAGGAAGCACCAGCAGTACGACTGCAAGTGGTACGTGCCCCTGGCCGACCTGGTGTTCCCCTCGCCGGAGGAGTCGGAGCACTGCCCGCAGGTGCACGTCATCCCCGACCACGAGCTGGAGGACATGAAGATGAAGATCTCAGCCATCAAGAGCGAGGTGCAGAAGGAGGTGAGAGAAGGGTGTGTGCTGACGGTGTTTGCAGGGGTCTTAGGATGAGGGAAGAGACAAGGATCTGACTCCATGTTTCAGAAGGCTGATTTATTATTTTATGATATATATGATATTAAAACTATACTAAAAGAATAGAAGAAAGGATTTCATCAGAAGGCTAGCTAAGAATAGAAAAAGAAGAAATGATAAAGGCTTGTGGCTCAGACTCTCTCTCTGAGCCAGCTCACTTTGATTGGCCATTAATTAGAAACACCCACATGAGACCAATCACAGATCCACCTGTTGCATTCCACAGCCGCAGATAACCATTGTTTACCTTTTGTTCCTGAGGCCTCTCGGCTTCTCCAGAGGAAAAATCCTAAGGAAAGGATTTTTCATAAAAGATGTCTGTGACAGGTGTGGGACTTGCTCTTGGGGTGGGTGCCTTGCTCTGGATCAGGGATGGCTCCTGGGGGGACAGGGGCACCTCTGGAAGGTCCCCTCTGCTCCCCACCTACAGAAAGCCAACAAGGGGCAGAGCCGCGCCATCGAGCGCCTCAAGAAGAAGATGTTTGAGAACGAATTCTGGCTGCTGCTCAACTCCCCTGCCATTCCCTTCCGCATCCACAACCGCAACGGGAAGGTGAGGAGGGCGGGCTGGGGCTGGGGCCGGGCTCGGCGCTGGCTGCACACAGCCTGCCACATCTCCTCTCTTACAGAGCTACCTCTTCCTGCTCTCCTCCGACTACGAGCGCTCCGAGTGGAGGGAGGCCATCCAGAGGCTGCAGAAAAAGGGTAAGTTTGGGGCTGCTGGCCCTCTTGGGGCTCCTGGTTTCCCTCAGAAGTCCTATAGGATCCCAGCCTGGTGCTCTCCAGTCTCTGTGACCAGCACTGGCTGTGTCCCTCTGAAGTTTCTGTCCTCTCCCAGATCTCCAGGCCTTTGTCCTGAGCTCGGTGGAGCTGCAGGTGCTCACAGGATCCTGCTTCAAGCTGCGCACTGTCCACAACATCCCAGTCACCAGCAACAAGGACGGTGAGTGGCCGCTGGGTCCTGCTTTGCCCGGGATGATGCTGGCAGGACTGCGGGGTCCCTGGGCTGGAGCGGGGACTCTGCTGTGCAGGGGACAGCTTCCCACCAGGTGGCACTGCTGGAGCAGCGTCGGGCTCCCAGGCTGAGCAATCCCGGCTGCAGCACGGGGCTGCTCTTGGGCTCTGTCCATCCCACACCATGGGCTGGGCAGGAGCAGTGTGCCCAGGGTGAGACCCAGCCAGCCCCACTGGGAACCTCCCCCGGGGCTGTCCAGCAGCAGGAGAGCTTGGGATGTGTGTCAGTGAGGGATACAGGACTTAGGGATGTCCCTGCAGGGGCTTGGGGGATTTGGGTGTCACTGCAGGCACTGTGCTTGCTGTGGCCAAGGTGGCAAAGGCTGCCTTGGGGATGGCCAGCCCCAGGCCCTGACACAGCCCCTGCTCTCCTGGCACAGATGATGAGTCCCCAGGGCTTTATGGGTTCCTGCACGTCATCGTCCACTCTGCCAAGGGCTTCAAGCAGTCAGCCAGTAAGTGTGGGTGCCCACCCCTGCTTGGAGGGGCTGGTGGGTTTGGAAGAGTTGGGGCCCAGCACGTGGCCCTACTCTGCCCACTGTGGTCCCCTGGGAGATGGTGAGGGTGTTCCTGGGGTGCTGAGCCATGTCTGCTCCCCCAGATCTCTACTGCACACTGGAGGTGGACTCCTTTGGCTACTTTGTCAGCAAAGCCAAGACCAGGGTGTTCCGGGACACCACGGAGCCGCAGTGGAATGAGGTGAGGGAGGGTGGCATGCAGGGATGGGCTGTGCTCCCCATTTCCCTTTGAGCCCAGTTCTGGAGCTGCTCTGGGGTGCTGGGGTTGAGCCACCCTCCCTCCACACCCCAGGAGTTTGAGATTGAGCTGGAGGGCTCCCAGTCCCTGCGCATCCTCTGCTACGAGAAGTGCTATGACAAGACCAAACTCAACAAGGACAACAACGAAATTGTGGACAAGATCATGGGCAAGGGGCAGATCCAGGTATGCTCTGGGGCTTTTGGGCATGCTCTCACCTGAAGGGGGACTCCTTAGGGCTTGGCACCTGGGCTGGGAGGGTTGTTCTGGGGTGATGCCTGGGGTGGGCAGCTCTGCTTTTGGGAGCGGGGTACAGCAGTTTTCGGGTTGAAGACAGTGAGGTGGGTGGGCATCAGGCATGGGGGTGATGGTCCTGGGGCACAGTGGCTGCAGGAGAAGATGGGACAAAGTGAGAGGAGCCTTTGTGGAGGTGCCAGAGCCAGACCTTCCCTGCAGAGATGCATCCAGCCCCAGCTGGGCTGGAAGTGTTTCCGTTCTGCTGCTCTCCGTGCTGTGGCCCTGGGGGGCTGTGGGGAGGGGTTGGCAGCTGCCCTAGGGAGGGCTCTGCATGTGCAGCCCCCTGTCCCTCCTGTGTCCCCCTCTGCCACCATCTGCCTTCCCTGTGCCTCCATCAGCTGCTGTTATGGCAACGGGGGTTTCCAGGGCGATGGCTGAGCCGCCTCTGATTGGCGGTTGCCAGGCAGGGGGGATGGAGGCCTGGGCTGCCCTGAGATGCTCCCAGGTGAGCAGGACCAGGAGCATGGAGTGGGGGGCAGGCAACCCCCAGATATCCCGTTCCCCCTGCAGCCACCTTGGCCAGGCTGCAGGGAAACCCAGGGCAGGGGAACAGAGCTGGGGCTGGGGGTGTCTCTGTGTTTTCCTGGTGGGCAGCCCAGCCTGGCTGTGCTGGGGACAGGGTCACGCCTGGGACACAGCCCTGCACCCAGGGCCACTCCAAAGGGCCCCTCGTGGCTGCCTGCTCCGTGGGAAAGCAACTGAGGGCAGGTCCCAGGGGAGCAGAGAGCAGCAGGGAAATGCTGCAGGGAATGGGAAGCTGTGGGGAAACAGCACTGGAGGGGGCACAGCGTGGGAGGAGGGGGCTCAGCTTCACCAGTGGCTTGTCCATACCTGAAATCAGCCCTCTGTTGCCCTCTCCCCCAGGAAGCAGTGCTGTGGGGGTGGCACTGGGCCAAGGGGGAAGGCCAGGGCAGGCAAGGGGCTCGGTGTCCCGCGGGGATCAGTCCAGCTGCGCTCTCGGAAATGGCCTGGATCAACAAACATGAGTCATGCTGGGAGATGCGGGGGTCGGGACAGGGACAGCACAGCCCGTACCCGCTGTGCAAGAGCTCTGGGGGAAGAGCAGGAAAGAGAGAAGGCCCTGGGGCTGCTTATCCCAAGGAGGGTCTGGATGGGTGGATGGAAGAGTGACAGGGCTGGGGCTGTCCTGGTGTCACCCAGAGCCACAGGGGTGGGCTTGGTGGCAGGGCAGGACAGCTGTGAGCAGCATGGGCAGTGCTGCTGCTGGGGCTGTGGGCTGTAGTCAAGCCCCAGAGCTGCCCCCCTGCCTTGTACCTGAGGCATTCAGGCAGAGGTGCTGCCCTGGATGTTCCTCACCCTGGCTGGTCCCATAGCAGCACTGGCTGCTCAGTGGAAAGCTGTGACTCCTGGTTGGCACTAACCCTGTTTTGTTGTTATTAACCCCATTTTCTAAAGCTGGAATATGCTGTTGTTGGGGTAGGGCTGCCCTGTTTGGCTCGTGTCCCCATGAGGGTCCTGTGTCCCCTGCACTGCAGGGCTCAGCCCTGCTCTGCGCTGTCCCGGTTGCTCCCAGCAGCTGGGCTGTGTCTGCTGGGTGCTGGCAGGGCTGTGTGGTGCTGTGCCAGGATGGCAGACGGGTGTGGTGGTGGGCAAAGCAGGCTGTGAGTGCTTGTGCCCCCATTGCAGAGGACAGAGGCTGGATGTGGCCCCCAGGCCCTGGAGGAGAAGGCAGTGGGTGCAGGAAGGGGCTCTCAGGACCCCCTTCCTCAGCCCATTTGATGCACAGGGGAGATTTGGCTGTTGGAGCAGAGCCTGTGCTGTCATGGGCACGGTGCCTGCTGTACCCTCAGGCAATAGCTGCCTGTCTGTCTGTCTGTCTGTCTGTCTGTCCCCTTCCCTGGCCTGGCAGAGTCTCTGGCAGGGGAGATTTGTGCTGCTGGGGCACCCCTGACCTGCAGGGAGCCATAGTGACCTGAAGGGACTGCTGAGGGATGGACTGGAGGGCACTCAAGTCCCCCCAAGCTGCACCTCAGCCTGTCCCTCAGCAGGCAGGGACCCCTCCAGGGCTTCCCTGCCCCCCTGGCAGTGGGGCTGACAAGGGCCAGGGTACACAGAGGGGACATGGGGGTATCCAACTGTTCCCTAGGCGTGACAACAGACCCCAGAAGCCTCCTCCTGCTCTCAGCAAGCGCAGCAGAGCCAGCCTGGCTCCTGCGGGGAGCCGGGAATGCTGCAGCCGCCAGCGGCGGTGCCTCGGGGGCCGCGGCTGCCGCTGGCGCTGCGGGGCGGAAAACGGCAGAGGGAGAACGGCAGGGGGATAACAACGGAGGATAACGGCAGGGGGATAACGGGAGGGGGATAACAACGGAGGATAACGGCTGGGAGATAACAACAGAGGATAACGGCAGAGGGAGAACGGCAGGGGGATAACAACAGCGGATACCGACGGCCGGGGGAAAACAACAGCGGATAAGAGCGGATACCGGCGGCGGGGAGCCCGGGCAGCGCTCCCGAGCGGCGGGGAGCGGCAGGGCGAGGGTTAAACGCGTGGGGGCCGCCGGGGGGCTGCCTTTGAGTCACTTCCTCGCAGGGGGAGGGAGGGAGGTAGGGAGGTTTTTGGGGCTGCCTCGCCAGCCCGGCTCACACGCTGAAGATGAGCCCCGGCCGCTCGCCGCCCCGCCGCCCCAGCAGGGCTCCCCTGGCCGGGCCCCGCTGACCTCTCGGATGCGGATGCTGCGCTGACCCAGCCGCGGGCACCCTGGTGTCGCCTGCCCGGAGCCGAAGCGATGACGGAGGTGTTGGTGCAGCCCGAGGGCAGCCCCGGTACCGGTACCGGGGGCGAGCGCGGCGTGGAGGAGCCCGAGGGGAAGCGAGCCCCGAACACGGGCGCCCGGCTCTGGGGCAGGGTGCGCAGCAAACTGCTCCGGCAGAAGGTGCTCCGGGTGTGGGGGAGGCTGCAGGGGACAATGCCGGGCTCTGCTCTGCGCTGTGACCGCTGGTTTTGTGGGGTGGGGGGCGCTGGTATGGGGGGCTGTGTTGTTTGTGTGCAGAGTGAGTGCTGCGGGGTCTGTGCACGGAGCAGGGAGATGTTTGGGTGCTTTGGGAGCTCTTTTAGATGCACTTGGCAGCCTGTGAGGTGTTTGTTTTGCTCCTTCCCTGTGTGTGCTGGCAGGCTCCGGAGGCTGAGCCGTTTGCACCGGGGGTCCCTGCCCGGCCCTGGAGCTTGCCCGGGGGCAGTGATGCTCCCGGGCTGGCTGGGGCCGCCTCCCGGGGACACTGTCTGCACCCCCCTCTTGCAGCCCGGGTCGATCCAGGCTTTCCCAGCTCGCAGCCATGTCGCAGCCACACCAGCCGGTGCTGCTGGGAACACAGAGTGCGGGGATGTGCGACAGAGGTGACAGAGGAGGGGGACAGCACCCTTGCAGGCTGTCCCAAAAGCCCCACGGGGGGCTCTGGGGGTTTCCCTGGGCGCAGTCCCCCTGCCCAGCCTGGTCTGGCTGTGTGTGTGTGACGCAGCTGCATTAACCTCGATTCAGTGCCGAGCCCAGGGGATTAAGGGGCAGCCGGGCTCTCTGGGGAGGCTGCCCGGCGGCTATTGCTGGGTCACAGCATGAAGGGGTTTCATTTCCCCGGGGCTGCAGGGCTGGATGTGGCCCCGGGGTCCTGCTGGGTTGTGGGTGCTGCTGCTGCTGCTCGGGTCACTCTGTCAGGGCTGTGGATTGCTGATTTTTTGGGGGGCTGTGCTTGGCCAGCGTTTGCTGGTGTGGGGGCTGCTCTGTCCCACGGTGCTGGGGGCTCAGGGATTGTCTGTTCCCTGGCATGGAGGTCTGCTGAGGGATCTGCTTGCCAGGGCAGCCACAGGCTGGGGAAGCTGTGGGTGCCACGCTGATGGGGAGCAGCACTGGCTGCAGCAGCTCCTCTGGGATCCCACTCCCCAGGGCCCTGGCAGAGATGACCTCAAAGGCTGAGTCACTGGTTTGCTGCCAAGTGCTTCACCCAAGGCTGAGGTGGGGTGACCTCATGGGCCTGAGATGTGAGGAGGGGACATGCCCAGCCTGACAGTCCCACCACAGCATCCCAGTGTTTGGGGCCCTGGGAACCACCCTGAGGATTTGGAACACTGCTCCTCACCTTGGAGCTCTGTGCACCCAGCCCTGCCTGGGTCTGTCACAGTGCCATGACCTGGACGTGTCTTGAGGACAAAATTCCAGGATGTGGCCTCATCACCTCAAGTCTGGAGCTGTCCCATGGACAAGACAAGCAGAAGGAGGGGAGGGTCAGCACCAGCAGGACCTCCCCAGAACACAGAGAGTGCTGCAGGACTGCCAGGATGCTCACTGCCTGTTCCTCCACAACCTGGGGCCTTGTCCTACAAACAAACAGCTTTGGATAATTTGGGAAGCCAGGATGATGGCAACAAACAGAGGGTGTTTCACCTCGCCGTGGATGAGAGCAGCACCACAGTGAATGCTGACCTGGGCGTGGATACCACCTGAGATGCAGGACAGAGCAGCGTGGAGATGTGCTGGTGACCTGGCTGAGATGTTTCCCCAGGCACAGAGGGGTGTTTGAAGCCATCTGGTCTTCCAAAGAGGAGCTGACATCTCATCCTGCACAATGCTGGCTCGCAGGCTGCTCCCCAGGGCTCCTGGCCCAGGAGTTCCCCACTGACCTGGGATGTCCCTGGTCTGGGCAGCTCCCTTCAGAGGACAAGGAGATGGTGCTGGGAGCTGGGACGGGGTGTTTGCCAGTACTGTGTGGGCAGCAGCTGCCTCTGGCTCTGTGGGTGGATGCTCCTGTCCATCCTCCCACGCCTGGAGATGAAGTGTTGGACGTGGCTTTGCTTAAACTGGGGAGTGGCAGCATCATGTGCTGCTGCTGCTGCTGCAGGAGGGTCAGAGAGCACCAGGGCCAGGCCACAGTGGTGCACAGGGACCTGCCCTAGCTGCAGGGGGTTCAGGCCCATGGTGCCAGCAGAACTAGCCCAAATTTGGGCCCTGCTGGCTGTTGTGGGATGATTGTGCCCATGCAGGGGGAAGAGGCTGCAGGGGAGTGACGTGCTCAGGGTAAGGTCTGCAGCACTGGCAGCAGCCAGGCTGGCTTTAATAAAAGCTTTCTTCAGAGCTCTGCTAAAGCCCTTCCAGATGTGAGCTGCCAGGGCCATCAGAGCCAGGGGGACCTGAGGGCTGGGGAAGGGAAGGCAGGCATGGTGGCTGCAGTTAAAATCGTGTTGCAGAGCAGACAGGCTCCTGACCTGACTGGGGGATGAAGGGGCTTCACTGCCATGAGTGGGGAAAAGGGTGGAAGTGCCTGGGACATGGTGTTGGCTGTGCTGGCTCCACGGCAGTGCCGTGGGGGATGCAGCCCTGCAGGGGAGCACAGAGGAGCTGGAGCAGCAGGACTGGGCTTGGCTGTGCTCTGGCTGCAGTCTCGTGATCCCAGTGTCCAGATCTGCTGCAGGGTCCCATGGGAGCCCAGGGCAGCTGCAGCTTTCCTCACTTTCCTCCTCCTCCTGCTGCTGCTCCCCAGCAGGGCTGGCACAGAGGGAGCAGCGTGGCACTCGCTGGGCTCTTCCATGTGCTGGCCTGGAGCGCCAGGAGGGCCCCGTGTCAGGAGCCATTCCTGGGCCATGCTGGAGACAGCAGCATTTCTGCCTTGCTGGGAAGCACAGTTTTCCCATGGCTGAGGAGCTGTTTGGGCTCACAGTGACACAGGGTTGGGCATTTGGCAATGCCACTGTGCTGGGTCTGTGCCAAGAGCCAGGGCAGCTCGAGCCTGTCCTTGGCACTGTGGGGTCTTGGTGCACAAGAAGGGACATGAGAGACCCCACAGTGCCCCCCATCGTGACATGCAGTGACTTTGTGGGCAGGAGAACAGCAGCTGCGTGGCTGGAGCAGCAGCTCTGAGCATCTTTACACTTGCCCAGAGCATCTCCTGACCCAGCAGCTGCAGGAAGCTCCCGTGTCCTTGCAGAGTGACCCCACGTGCCTGGTGCCAGTGTGGCCTGGCAGCTGCGTGTCCCCAGCCCTGGGAGCCCCCACCAGCTCCCAGATCCCATCCCCTTCCCCAAGGGGACATTAGGGCCGGGCTGCCTGCCCCGTGCATTACAGGGATCGATGGGGCTGGATCAATACCACCAGCTGGGGACCAAAAAGCCCCAAAAGGCAACTGCACCCACCTCTGCACAGCCCTGGGGCCCGGAACCCACCAGGGCATGTGCCAGGGCCTTGGGAATGCCAGCACCTCTCGCTGCACCCAGGGCAGCGTCACCGAGTCCCCCGCTAGCCCCAAAGCCAGAAATAGCAGAGCCTGTCATTCCCAGGGGTTATAAATAGCCTTGGCTATGGGGAGATGTTGTTTTTCTGCATGGAAAACGCTGCCCTAGTTCTGTTTCATCAATCTGCCGCCAGAAATAGTCCTAATTTCTTGGAAGTTTCTTGCTTTGTGGGTGTGGGTTAAAGCACTGCCTTGCAGGGGCTCTGGGGAGAGGGCAGGACAGGGGGGCTGAGCCCACCTGGCTTCAGGGCACAGCCAGAGGGACCCCAGACCCCAAAGGGGAACCTCTCCATTCTCTGGTCATGTTGCCCAGGAAAAGCATATCCTGTGCCCTACACCATCTGCAGATCAGGGGCTCTGGGGGCCAGCAGGCTGGGATGACAGCAGGGCTGGCACGAGGCTGTGTCCCCACAGAACTCACAGACCTTCTCTCCCCACAGCTGGACCCACAGGCCGTGCAGACCAAGAACTGGCACATGGATGTGATTGAGATGAATGGAGTAAGTGGGGTGGGGGACCCACAGCCCCTTGCTGTGCATGCAGCCCCTTCTTGCCTTCAGGGCAGCCAGCACTCACCCCCTGTCTCCCACAGATCAAGGTGGAGTTCTCCATGAAGTTCACAAGCAGGGACATGAGCCTGAAGAGGACCCCGTCCAAAAAGCAGACTGGTGTCTTCGGGGTGAAAATCAGCGTGGTGACAAAGTAAATGCAGGGCTGTGGGGCCGAGCTGCTCTGGGTGTGGGGCTGCACTGGGTCCCCTTGCTCCTGTTCCACTGGGTGCCCTTGCTCCCACCAGCACTGGGGAGCTTGGCCTTTGCTCTCTGCTGGGGATTTTCGTGTTCCCTTTGCCATTCCCATCCTCCCCTCGTGCATGCAGGGCTGGGCACTGGGTTGGCAGGGCTGGGCTGGCTGCCAGGGTTCCCCTGGGAGTCTCTGGTGACAGTTCTGCCTCCCGAGCCAGGCGCGAGCGCTCCAAGGTGCCTTACATCGTGCGCCAGTGCGTGGAGGAGGTGGAGAAGAGGGGCATCGAAGAGGTTGGCATCTACAGGATCTCTGGAGTGGCCACTGACATCCAGGCATTGAAAGCTGTCTTTGATGCGAGTGAGTGTCCTGGGGGAGCTTGGTGTTCTGAGATCCCCCCTCCCCAGCCCTCTGCAAGGCTGGGTTTGGTTAGTGCGCTGCACTTGTGCCAGATGTGCCACTCTGCACAGGAAGGGGCTGGGGGTGAGGAGGGGCAAAAACACCCAGAGATCCCAGCCTGTTTGTGCCTCTGAGCTGGCTCCTGGGAGACACTGAGTCAGGGAAACGTTGCAAATGGATTTGCAAATCGTTGTGTGTCCTGTTGGCCAGCCAGGCGGGAACCACTGGGCTTTTCCCGGGCTCAGCCTGGCTGATGGGGCTGTGAACCCAGCAGTGCTGTCCCTGCCCTGCAGCTGGCAGCCTGTCTGGCTAGCTGCAGTGACACAGAGGGGATCAGGAGGGCAGGAGGCGTCACATGTGGGTGCTCTCTGGACAGATAACAAGGACATCCTGGTGATGCTGAGTGACATGGACATCAATGCCATCGCTGGCACGCTGAAGCTGTACTTCCGTGAGCTGCCCGAGCCCCTCCTCACTGACAGGCTCTACCCTGCCTTCATGGAGGGCATCGGTAAGGGATGGGAAGGGGAAGGGGATGATGCACAAACTCTGTTGAGTGTCGCTTGCTCTGGGATGGGAGCAAGCCCACTTGGTCCTGGCTGTTTTTGCTGGTTCCAGGCCAGCTCAGGGCTGGTGGTGCTGCTCCCCAGTGCTCACACAGTGGCTGCTGGGAGGTGTCTGGCTGTGGTGGGTCCTGCTGCTGCAGCAGACCCTGTCCTGAGCCCTCCTCCTCTTTGCCTCCAGCTCTCTCAGATCCTGCTGCCAAGGAGAACTGCATGATGCACCTTCTCCGCTCGCTGCCTGACCCCAACCTCATCACCTTTCTCTTCCTGCTGGAGCACTTGAAAAGGTAACGGCTCAGGGCTGCCTGGGATGGGTGGGAGGTGCAGGACAGGTCTGTCTCACTGCTTTGCCTTGGGGATGGGACATGAACAGAGTTAGAGCTGCTGTTTGATTCCTGTGGTGCCTGCACAGCTCCAGGCTGATCCCAGACTGGAGGCAGATGGTGCTGTGCTGGTGCAGAGCAGAGCAGCAGCCAGGGCCAGCAACAGCAGCTTGGGGCAGGCATGGAGTGGTCCTTTCCCAGCCCTTCCAAGAGGGTACAGCTCCAGGTGTGTCCCACCTGCCCTGTCTCTCTGGGCTCTGGCATATTCCCCAACGTGCAGCTTGTTCAGACCCTTCTCTGATATCAATGTTGCCTTTCCACATCTTCTCTCTTTGGGTCCTGTAGGATGCTGGGGGGGTCTTGGGGCTGTTCTGCCCCTCCAGAGCAGCCCCTGGTGTCCCAGGACCACCAGCTGTGGTGCCAGCAGGGTCTGGGCTGTGCCTGGCCAGTGATCCAGGTCAGCTCTGCAGGGAGCACACGGCCTCTGCAAACAAGGAACGCTTGGCTGCTGCAGCCGGCGTGCAGCTGCTTGGATGAGCTCTGCAGGGAGCAGCTGGCCTCAGCACAGGGCAGGAATCAGTTGGGAGCTCTGCAGTGTCCCCCTTAGCAGGAAAACAGCTCTGTGTCCCTTCCCACCAGTCCAGCAGTAGTCCTTGCAAAACAAGATGCAGCAATCCCTGTCACCTGTCAGCAGCGAGTGGCCAAGAACCAAGGACACTCAGCTCTGTGGAAATGTCCCAGAACTGCAGGTGACACCTCATATCAGCTATCCCAGGGTGAGTGCAGCAGTTTGTGGTTTGATAGGCTTTTCTTGGCCCAGATGAGGTGCATCCAAACCTGGGAACTCAGGGACTGGGGGTCCCTGGGGGCCCAAAAGCCAGGGAAGGTACAGGGCTGTGGAAGGGCAGCAGAGCAGAACACAGAGCCTGGCCAGAGCTGGGGCTCATGGCTCATGTTACTTGCATCATAAAATTTTTTTCTGTTCCTCTGGTTTGGCTAAAACCAAACAGAAAAAGTGATTGATGCTGGGGGATGGAGAAGGAAAAATCCATTTCCATCCTGAGAACCGGGCACAGCCAGTTCCCACATCTGCTCCCCTGGCCGGGGCTCGGCGAGCAGCCTGTGCCGGGGAGCACAGCTGCCTCCTAACATGGCAATGTTGTGGTCCTGCTTCCCTCCGTGCTGGCAGGGCTCCCACAGGGCTGTTGGGGCAGGGAGCCTCGAGGGGAGTGGGTGCAGGGGGCAGGGGCTGGTGCAGGATCCCATACCCTGCGGGCTCGGGAAGGGTGGAGGCGCCGCAGTGCAGAAGTCAGGGCTTGGTTGCTGCCACATCACACCCAGGGCTCCCAGCCAGGCCCAGCAGCTCCAGCAGAGGCCGTGAAGGGGGCAGAGCTCCCTGCCCTGCACCTGGCTTTTCTGAGGGCTACAGAGGGCAGTGGAAAGCTGGAGGTGCCCCACTGCTGCTGGGAGGAGAGCAGCCCTCGGCCTCCACATCACCCCATGGATCCCCTCTCCTGAACATCATTAGGGGCTGACACTGCCTCTCTCCCTGTACCCCACAGGGTGGCTGAAAAGGAACCTATCAACAAAATGTCTCTCCACAATCTGGCCACGGTTTTTGGGCCGACACTTCTGAGACCCTCAGAGGGGGAGAGCAAGGCGCACCTCACCTTGGCCTCTGACATCTGGTCCCACGATGTGATGGCCCAGGTAAGAGCTGGGTACTGGAGGGGTTCACCTGCCTGTCTGGGTAATTTGTTACTTCTTGTTGGATGGGACAAGCTGGGAGGTGGCAGCTCTTCCCTTCTGTAGTAACAACCTCTCCATTTACCTTCTACAGGTCCAGGTCCTTCTCTACTACCTGCAGCATCCTCCCATCTCCTTCAGCGAGCTCAAACGCAACACACTTTACTTCTCCACGGACGTGTAGCCTGCAGGCAGAAGGCACCAGCTGCAAACACTCCAGCTCCCTGCTGGGGGACACAGACTGGACCACAGCCCCCACAGGAGACCAGCCCAGACCCAGGACGGTGCTGCCTGCAGCTCCTGTACAATCATGTTCCAGTGGCCTGGTCCCAGCAGGTGCCAGGCCCTCTCTGTAAAGTAGTCGTGTCTTATGTCCCTTCTTGTGTTCAAGGATTGTTTTTATGTATATTTGCTCAACGGAAGAGGTAGTGACTGACAAGGGCTGTGGACACAGGCTTCCCCCTTGGCTAGTTTTCTCCTGGACTCCTTCCCGCCCGCTCACTCCTACCAGGCACCCCCTGCCTGAAGCCTGCAGTGCCCCACGAGTGCCTGTTTGCTGCCCAGCTCCCTGCCCACGCCTGCATGTGCAGCACTGGCTCGCTCCGAGGCCGGGAGCTTATGGGCCTCCCTCCCTCCCTCTGATGGTGACACCAGCCCCGCTTTGGCTTCGCTGCCTGCACAAGCGTCGGACCCTGTGCCTGGATCCTGCTCCGCTCTGAGCAAACTGTGACCCCGAGAGCAGAGGAGCAGGGTGCTGCTTCCTCCCTGCCACGGCTCCTCTGGGTGTTTTCAGGCCAGTTCCCTCTCCAGCCCTGTGCTTTGCCTGTGTATGTGTGGCGTGGTGGTTCCTCTCCTCGCTGGATTTCGCCTCTGAGTAGTTATGGGGTAACCCCTCACACAAGGCTGGAGCCAGAGGTGCTGTGCTGGTCTCGATCCACAGCAGGCTGAAAGGATGGCCAGCCAGAGGCGGGTTTGCTTTCTGCATCATGGGCTGACCCCACGTCTGCTCTGGCACTGATGTGGTCGCAAATTTCCCCAGTTTGGAAATTTGGTGGGGAACAGGGTATCTGCTGTACAGTTCTGTCTCTGCCATAGTGAGGCACTCACAACCCTGCCAGCCCAGCACTGCCATGAGCACTGCATGCACCCCGTGGCACAGCCTGCTGGGGCACCAGCATTCCTCCCATGGCCACGGGGACAAGGAGATGTTTTGTCCCTTCCTTGGCCTTCCCTGCTGCACTGGGCACATGGCAGCACATGGCCCTGCCTCAGTGGCAGCCTGGCTGCCAGAGGCAAGTGCTCTGCAGCAGCTGCATGGTCACCCAGCCTGGGAACCAGCACAGAAGGATGGGAGGAGGAAAACCTTCATGGCCCTCGCGACTGAAGGCAGAAATGCTTCGTTCTGTCTTTCTCCCAAAGTGCTTGCTGCTGGATTAGCCGTGCCCAGCCAGCTCAGGTTTGTTTGTTAGTGGCTCCAGTGACCCCTCCCTCCCAAGCTGATGGCTGGAGCTGTCCCACCATGTCCCAGGGCAGGACAGGCTGCCCCAGTGCCTGGCTCCTGGGATGTCCCCCACGCTCCCACGTAGGTGTTGGTACCTGTTGGGACACAAAACCTTTCGCTCTGTGAGCTGAGTCTGTGTTCTTGTGGGAAAAGCCCCCCCATGTCCCCAACTGCGTTGGCCCTGTGCTCTCCTGTGCCAAATGGAGATGGATGAGAAGTGACCAAGCCTGTCCCCCACAGCAGCGTTGCCTTTACCCTCCCAGCTATTGGACTGTTCCAGGTAGAGCCCAGCCACCGATGCACCAGGTATGTCCTCAGCCCCCTCCCTGGGGAAGGCAGCACCTGCCAGCCCTGCACCAGCAAAGCAACCAAGGAGGGGAGGTCTCAGTCCCCCTCCAAAGGGCTCACACTCCAGACCCTGCTCCTCTTGACTACCAGCTAAACAGAAGGGAAACAGCATTGCAGAAAATAACCAGGCGTCTGTCTTGGCCCTGGACCCAGTAAGGAGGCCAAGCTTTAGATCTGACTGCACAACAGATCCCTGTGTGTGTCTGATTTGTTACATGTGTCCAAGTCTCTGTCCACTCTCTGTCATTCCAGATGGAGACTCTGTACAGCCAAATCTCCCCCTGTGACAGTGGCTGGAGGCCCGGTCCCCACAGCCCAGCACAACAGGCTGTGGCTGTCCCCATGACTGGCTTTTGCTTGTCCCTACAGGAAGGAAAAGAGGGGGGTGGACTCTTGCAGCTACAGGTAGAATAGAACTGTTAATTAATATTTGACTTTCAAAAGTTGTTAAGGATATATTTTTGTTTGTGTTCTGTTTCAATTTCTGTAGATTATAAACTTTAAATGGCTGTAAAACCTCGTGAGGAGAAAAAAAATGTTAATAAAAATGCAAAGCCCCGATATTTGCACAAAAGAAGCCCTGTGGTGTTGCTGTTTGCACTAACTGATCACTTTGGCATTACAGCTTCTTCTTTCTGTCGTGGAATTCTTGCTAGTTGCACTTCAAGCCAGTGGTATAAGCATAGGCATTGTGCCAGGCAATCTTTGAAGAGACTTCTTATGGTTTGGGCTACATCCTTGCATTTTGGAGAAAAAAACCCTGGACTGTCTGGAGCCAGGCTGTTTAATCAGCCTAGAATTACTCAAGCTTAAAATTCAGCTGACTTGCACAGCTTCTGGCCTGAGGATATTGAACAGGCACAGCAAGGGACATCAGGAGATCTGGAAACCTCATCTGATAGATCACATGGTGCTTGCTGTCTCCCCACTTCTTTCCATGTGGGAATGGGAGCCAATGTGCCTCCAAACTGACCACTGACCACTGTATCAGCCAAAACACACTGCTAGTGTTGCTCTTCCAGGTCAACAAGGGCTGTCACTGTTCTGGGATGTCCAACTGTGGATGTGGAGGAGGGGAGGTGAGTGGGAGAATCCCTATTAGTAGTGTGTACTGCATCTGAAATGCCACTGCCTCAAAAAGATTAGAGGCAGTGTTTGCCTTTATGGAGTGGCTCAATTAAGGTTAAAAATGACCCTCTGAGGTCTGAGAACAGAGTTTAGTTAGAAGAGCAGGAGGGCAGATAGAACACCAATCAAAGAGGCAGCAGCTCCTTGAGCTAACAAACAGATGTTTTGATTTCAGCACCAATTTTGGGCTCAGAAAAAACTGAGCTGAGAAAAAACATTCACTTCCCCCTGTGTAAAGTAACACTGGGGCACTTGGAGGTGGCACAGGGATGTGATGGGAAGCAGGCTGTGTGCTGAGTGAGTGCCCAGTTATCTGTCAAACACTGGTTTATTCTCACAGCTCTGCTTTCTAAGTCTCACTATCAAACTGCTGGAACTAATGGGGTGAGCCTGGGGCAGTTAAAGCAGCAGCAAGATTGCACTCCCACAGTGAGGTTAAATCAGGCTAGCCAAGTGGCTACAGAGAATTATACTTCAGCAACAACCTCTTTTTTCCTTTAAACTATTCTGTTCATCTGCCAGTAACCACACAGCTCTAAGGGTAAGGATTCCTTTCTGCTTTTCCCTTTAAAACATGGTAAAGAAATCTGGCACTCATCTCTGTACTTGAAATAAGACAAGTTGTACAGATGGTGGTTTGTCTTCAGATGGTATTTTAAGAAAAGCCTGGAACAAGCTTATTTCTCCACAGGATCTTACCTCTCCCCAACAGAGTAGCAAGCTGCAAACTGGTGACTGTTAAAACACTTGCAGCACCTTCAAATATGTGACAACCTAAATCGCTGCATTTCTCTTCGAAGATTGTCCTCCTGCCTTCTTTTGATGCCAGCAACAGACTTAATCAAAATCAGCCCCAAAGGATCGAAAGAGCTCAGAGTCCAGGCATGTTTCCTGGAAACTGACAGTCAGCTGATCTGTCCTGGAGATGCTGCTCTGTGCCTGGCTCCATCCTCCCCTGCTCCCGCAAGCCTGCCTGCAGCAGCTCGCCAGGGCTCGCAGCCAGGTTGCTGTTAGTCATTCACAGAGTGGCCAGCGCCACCCCGACTCCAGAGGCAGTGGAAAGGTAAGCCTGGTGCTTGTGCTGTGGTGCAGGCTCTCAGCAGCAGCACTGGAACAGGGACTGTTGCTCCTGGCTGTTACCGGAGGTAGTAATCGACTGCGGCGGAGAAAGCGGCGAATCCTCCGCAGCCGATCACGCCGGCCTTCAGCCCAGCTGCAAGGCAAGGGTGGGAAACCATGAGACAAAGCAGGAGAAATATTCTTATTCCCAGTAACTTGTGCTGGCTCAGAGCTCACAGCAGCAGGAACCTGGCAGTGCCCTCCCAGGGGACACTGGCACTGCCACTGTCTGATGTACAAACCCTCCCGTGGCCACTGCTGACTTTACTGCACTCTCATCCGAGCCCTGCAAGTGGCTTGGTGGGGCTACGGAGGGAGAGGAAGAGCAGCCACTGCTCTGACAGCTCTAAGAGGATTAGGTCTAGGACAAACACAACTTAACAAGCTCAATTAGAAGCACTTTCAAGAGCTTTCCTTTCATTTATGCTTCTTAAAACAGGACTGGTTTTTTTCTTAAGGAGAGTGAGAGAACTTTGATATTTCTGATGAGCAGAGCAGTTCTCTCCTACTTGGGCATTTTCCCAGATGTTACCACTAAAGGAAAGTCTCCACTAGTGCTGCTGGACTAAAACCCCACTTCTCATTCACACGTAAGTAGAATTGTCTGTTTGAACTGACACATGAGAAAGGAGAAAAGCATTTTACACATGGTAGAAAATAAGAGAATTCTTTGGTTCTAATTTCAAAGGAGAGTAGCAGAAATGGCAGATGTGTAGAGCTCAGTTAACACAAGAGCTGTATATATTTTTGGCTCTCTCCCATGACACCACAGAAGATTGTGGACAGCCACCACCATCTCCTGACTTTTCTTTCAAGTGAATTTTGTTGATTTTCCTCTGTGACCAACCCTTCCTTAACCCCACTTATTCTTGGAGCTGACAGCTCTGCCAGTCCGGAGCACACTCTCAGCTGGCCTCACCACATCCCCATGCAAAGAGGTTTGTGGTGTGTGTGCTGCTCTGAGAACATTGTGTGCTGCATAACCAAATTGAATCTTATCACAGAAACAGCTCCCAGCAGGCAACACCAACCTCTGAAGCCGATGGCTCCTCCCGTGATGCAGCCGCTGATAACGCTGTTCTTCCAGTCTGACTTCCCACGATACTGTGGAGTTACAAATCACAGCCAACAAGGAAATACAGAATGACACTCAGTATCTGTGCTAACAGCAAGAAAGGTTAAACGCCCTTCCATCCCCTTCTCAGCCGAGGGTGTTCTTCCCTCTGCTCTCAGCAGATGGCCCTGCACTCCCAGACTCTCACGGCAGGGAAGGGAGGAAGGAGAAGGGAACTGGGAGAAGTGAGACAAATCCATGTGGTGCAATGCAGTGCTGTGGGAAGGATCCTCAGGTGAGACAAGACAGAACACAGCCCTGAGTCTAAAAGTGCAACAGCCACATGAGAGCAGCCCTGAGCCTGGTCCTTGGCACAGTGAGAGTCCCAGCACCTGCTGACAAAGATGGACTATTTCTATAGCCAGGACATGCTGGATTTTCACCAGTGCAGAGATCTCTTTGCTCTGCTCCGTTGTGCAAGCAGATACACTTTTCTTCTAGATGAGTTAAACTTCTTAACTCATTGTGCCTTTCAATTCAAATTCATAACAGGGTAACTTTCCTATTTAAAAAAAACAGATGATGGATTTACTACTGAGCTGCAAAAGGTCATTTCTGACTGTAGGGGCCAGAAGAAAACGGGCCTGTTACTCAAGAACTTTCATCAAATGATCCCTTTCTGCATATGGAATTTTTAGACTGAAATTACCATCTTGCAACTCACAGTTTGACATTTTACACAAGCATTTGTAGCTAGGGTTTTAAAAAGTAATGCCTATGCTTGCCAATACATTTAGGACTTAAAACTGAAAAGCACTTTGGTGCTGCAGAAGAGCTCTTCATTCTGTCAGAGAACAGCAGCTCTGAAGACAGATCTCAAAGCTGAAAAGCTTTGCTACCCAAGAAGAACAAAGCACCCCTATTGCATAGAGGATATATGTACTTATTTGGATCTAGTAGAGGATTCTAATAGGTACCAGAAAACATTTCTTAATGGTTGAGCGGCTCTTACTCACAGATTCCACCACGCATTCCGTGCAGGAGAACATGGCACCCACGATGGCAAAGTTCTTGGCGTAGGAGATGCCTCGCTGCCCCATGTCCTTGAGCACCTCTTTGGCCGTGGGCGTGCGGTAGGGATCCTTGGGGTCAAACCCCACGTTGGTGTCAATGCCAGCTGTGAAGATACCGAACGCACCTCCCAGAACAAACCCTGTGAGAGATAAACAATGAAATTAACTTGGCTGGGCTGGAGCAGTGCATTCCCTGCAGGCAATGAAGCGGCTCTGCCCCTGCTGTCTGTGACAGGGCAGGAATCTCTCGGTGCTGTGGACACCTGTGAGAGCCCGGGCTGTGTGAGGAAAGGCCACGAGCACCTGAGCCTCTCCAAGGAAGCCAGACACAGATCGCTGCCTGCGACATGTGACAGGCACTGGAGGAGGCTTAGGAGGAATATCAAACACGGGGACTGCAGCCTTTTCTCCATCCGCCCCTCTCCCGACGCCACAGGGACCCCCGAACGACCCCACAACCGCCGCACCTCCCACACAAGCCAGTGCCGCCTTGAAGGGGCAGCTCTCCATCACCCGCTCCACCATCTTCTGCTCCTCGCTCTTGGGCGGGCAGGGGATTCCGCCAAGGATGGCGGGGTCCCAGACGCGGGGCTGCCGCTTGTCGCCCACGAGGTGCTGCAGCAGGAGGCTGTACTGCAGCGGCTGCGGCGGCGGCGGCGGCGGCGGCGCCGGCTCTCCCGGCGCTGAGGGCGGCGGGGCCGCCATGATGGCCATGCACACCCACGGCCGCTCGGCGCCGCGTCCGGGCCCGCTAGAGCCGCCGCGGAGGGGGCGCACGGGAGTTGTAGTTCCGCAGCGGGGAGAAGCCAGCTGTGCACCGCCACGCTTTGACTACATCTCCCAGTCTGCCCCGCGCCGACGCCTCAAGGAAGAACTACCACTCCCGGCACGTTCCGCGGCGCGCCGCGGGGATTGGCCGTCCCGGGCATCCAGGGGACTACATTACCCGGCGTGCCGCAGGGCAGCCCCCTGGTGGCCGGTGCGGCCGGTGCAGGTGAGGTGAGGGCTCCGGCTGCGGAGCATCCCCGAGCGCGGCGGCGGCGGCGGCTGCAGGTGAGCGCGGGGAGGTGCGGGCAGCGCGGGGGCACCGGCTGGGCTAGGCTGGGCAGAACCGGCAGCCTCGCGCCGGGCATCCCGCTGCTGGGGGAGCGCTGAGGTGCCGCAGTGCGGGACCACTGTGCCCTGGCTGAGGTGCGGGCAGCGGGTGAGGTGTCGCGGTGTCGCCGCCGTGTCCTCGCATCGTCCCCGCCGCTGACTCCGGCCCCGCGCAGGTGTCTGAGGGCAACAGGTCCCGCACGGGGCGGGCTCTGCCTGTGCCCTCAGCGTCCGCCGGAGCCGAGCCGGGGCTCAGGGCAGTGCCGCCCCGCCCCCGGGCCGGGGCCGGGCTCGGGGGCGGCGGGGCTCTGAGGGCAGTGGGGCTCCTGCATCCCCCGGGGGGCTCTGAGGGCAGCGGGGCTCTGAGGGGAGCGGGGCTCCCGCATCCCCCGGGGGGCTCTGAGGGGCGGCGGGGCTCCCGCGGCTCCGGCGGGGCTCTGAGGGGCAGCGGGGCCCCCGCATCCCACGGCCCGAGGCACCCGAGCCTGGCAAAGGTGTCCCCACGGTGCCACGGAGCACCGGGACATCCCCGGCTGCGCCCTGGGGACAGCTCGGTCCCCTCTGGCGTGGGGCAGCGGTGTTGCTTCAGGACATGTGCAACTCAAAAGGGCTCTGAGAATATCCACAATATTCCGTCGCAAAATGCAGACTGGGCTGGTGTCAAATAATGCACGAACCTCAGCTCTAGGGAGCTGGTCTGTTTGGTGATCAGGTGAGAAATGTTGCTTTTCCTTTTGGTGAATAAGGTGCAGGGAGCATTAAAAAAAAAATCTATGTTTCTTGCTTTTGTTGCTTTTCCTTCACCTGTTTTACTTTCTTGTTGACTAGAACCTGTTTTCATCTTCACAAGTGACAATAGGTGTGCCTTAAAAATACCTTTCTTCTTATTTGATACTTTTCTATTTAAAGTTACCCATAGGTCTTAAAATCTATGAGAAATAGTTGTCTTGGTCTCAATAGGATGCATGGAATTATTATGTTTCAGTAATTGAAAATTACTTTCACAATTAAGTAAATGATGCACTGGTATGAAATCTTCCTGATATCCTGAAACACGACTTTTTAGAGGTCCTAAAGTAATAAAATTTCTTTTCTATTTTGGTTCTTTTTTCCTTAATCCTGCTTATATCTTAGTGTAGGTAGGTTCAGAAAGCGATTTAAATGGATAATTTTATCACTTCAAATACTTCATTAGACGAAGTTCAGCAACTTTCCTCTAAGTCTCACTGCCCTCTACTGGCTGCACCACCTGCCCGCTGCTATTCCCTCTTTTTCTTTTTTTTTGTCCTTGGGGTTTTTTAAAATATGGTTTTTTGTTGTTTGTTTGGGATTTTTGTTTGCTTGTTGGGGGTATTTCCTCCCCCCCTTACTTTTTTTTTTTTAAATTTTTTTAAGGTCAAATCCCATGCAAAAGCACGTGGTTAAAATCTGCTACAGCAGGATCTTGAGGTTGCTGGCAGGATGGTCTCCCTAAGGAGCCCTCAACTTAAGATTTCAATCTCCTTGAGCCAAAATAACCTTGCTGGGCTGAAGCCACACAGCAAAGCCTAATTTCCAAAGGTCTAAAGGGAAAAAAACATATATGTTGGGTTGGGATTTTCAGCACTGAGAGTTTATGTGTATAGTTGAAATATTGCTTTGACTTTCTTTCCCCTTTCCCTGAGTTTTGGAGAAAATGCTGGGTTACTATTTGTTTGTAAATAAAATATTTCAGCAATAATTTTGTAAATATGGTCCTATAATATATACTTATTTATGGATATTAATGTATAATTAGATGCTATTTTTCCCCTTAGATATTTAATAGTTTTCTCCTCTCCCCATTCTGTTCTACATACGAACAAATTCCGGTGCCTGCGTATTTGAATAATCTCATCTGCCTGAACAGATTTTTCGTGTGGGTGAAATCAGATGGAGGATTAAGGATTTGAGAGGGGCTATGAGAGTTCAACATCTTTGATAAACAAGTTGTTTAAATGAAACTTTCAGCTGTTTCTCCTTTCCAATCCTGTGACCCTCCATCACTGCAGAGTGACCCTCTTCCTTCTCCCTGACTAAGCCATTCCTTTATCCTGGAGCTGTTCAGTCCAGTGCAAGAGCTCAGGTTATTTTTAACCTTGCCTGGTCCCACGGAATGAAACATTCTGAATTCGGGTGAGTGTGACGGCAGCAGCGGGCACAGATGATCCCGAGCTTTTGTGCTGCTCCGAGGAGCTCGGTGTCTGTTTCAGCAGAGGGCAGCACACGGTGACACCGAATTATTGCGTCTCACTTGACCTTTGCAGTGACTCAGTGACTCCCACGCTTCTCCAGACAGGATAAATCTTGGAAATAATGAGGGGTTTGTCAGAAATCCTGGTTTTGCATATGCGTCTTGGTGGTAGAGTTCCCAGGTTTTGAATAGGCTCTAGCAGCGCTATTAAAAAAATAAAATAAGTTTTCACAGTCCTCAAGTTTTATTTTGTCAAAATGCCAGTTCCAGAGTGTTTTCTGAAGTTGTTCAGCTGGGCAAGAAGTGACTGAAGGTGAAAGTCAACAAGAATTAGATCAAATCCATTCTTTTTCGCTCATTCCTACTTGTGGGCACTTTTTTTTTCTTTATCAGAACTGTCATGATGTAGGGGTGAATGATAAGAAGAGGAGATAAATTAATGGGTATTTTAATGAAAAAAAGGAAAAGCTTTTAATCACCACAAGCAGAAGAAAGTGGGGCTGCTTTGCAGGTGGCCACATGCTGATCTCACCTGTTGGGTACAGAGAGGTTTCCAGTGGCTGCAAAAGGGAAGGTGCTGGGACCTGCTGGGCTTTGTTTCCACCCCATGGTATTCTCATCTGTACATTAAATTTAATCCTTTCCTACCTCTCATTGACCTTGTGAATGTAGCATTTTTTCTTTATTTTTTTTTCTTTAAAAGACTTTAGGTTGGAAAGGGCACTGGAGAAGTGAAGTGCTTTGTGAAATAGATCTAATTTCAGTGAAGGAAAGCTGCTTCAGCTTCTGTACTTTCCTTGACTTTTGAGTTTAGCAAATTTATTTGGTTGAGAGTGCAGCTGAGTTTTTTTTTCTTCTGAAGTAGCTCTCAGTGTTGGAGAATACTGTGTCACTACCAGCTAAAGTACTAAGAAAAAGGTTAGATTATAGGTAGGTGGCAGGTATATTGGAGTTAAAACTCAAAAGGTATCCTGACTCACTGATTTTCCAATATTTTTTCTTTAGGTCAATATAAAATAGGCTGCAGAGAGAGATCTTGGACTAAAATCTCCTTTTAGGATCAGCAGACTCGTTCCTTGTGACTGTGCTGTGTAACTCAGAGAGAAGGAACAGGATGTGGCTTTTCAAGATGAGTGTTTGATCCTGTCTGCTCTCCCTAACGTTTTAGATCTCAAAGTCTGCACCCCTTTTGAAAGTAAGGTGGTTTCTTTGTGTTTGTTCCACTTCAGCAAGGTACTCCTTCTCCTCTTCACAGTTTGCCCAATATTACACATATTTTTGTTTTCACCTATAAAATTTAAAACACACTTGTGTGGTCTAAAAAAAGTTTCAGGCATCATTATCTCCCAGGGCTTTCAGCTGTTGCTATAGAAGCCTAAATTCTCTTTGAGAGACCTTTCCAAGAGAAAGAAGTTGATACTGCAGGAAAGTTGTCATGGAAATATGCAGCAAAAAGAGAAAGGAAATCTCAGTTTGATGACTGTTACACAGGCTCAGCCAGCTTGGTGAAGTGGCTTCCTATCTGGAGATCTGCTTCTGCAGATTCTCTGGGTTGTGTTCCAGTGGATTGGAAAGCTGTAGACTCAAACCTAAAGAAATAAATGGTTTAACATTTGTATAACCAAACATACCTCTTCAACTCGGAGATCTTTATCCAGATTTGAGTTTCCAGGTGATGGCAGACCAGGAGATTCCCAGCAGCCTGGCTCTAACAGGGGATGGAGCTGTGGCACAGCCATTTCTTATATTTCTGGCAATGCCCACTCTGAATGGATTTATTGAAGTGCCACGATTGAAATGAGGCTTTCAGAACCAATTTTTAATTGACAAACTAAAAATAGTTTATTCTGCAAGCTTCACTGCCATTCTAGATTTGAACAGGAGTCCTTTGTGTCCAGCTAAATGATGGGATAAGCAAATCCCTCCCCAGAAATTTCTTATACCATCACCAAGCCTGGTTGGCTCCCTGGTTTCAAGCTTTTTGTGCCTTTCTTACTAAAGCCTTCTGATATCTAATGAATGTGATTATGAGTGAGCTGCCTTTAAATATCTATTACCAGAGTCACCATGGTAACTGCTGTAAGAATTTCTTGCTGGTAAAAGGTTTCCAGCTCCCCGAGATACGGCAGGGCAAAATGCTTAGGCTGTTGTTTTCACGGTTTGAATGAGATCAAAGAGGACAGAATAACATATTCCTGATTTCTGATAGCAGTGGATGGTAGTGGAACTGAAAGGAATAAGATTTATTCTGGAGCCTGTCCTCAGATCAGGGAATAGAGGACAGTTCCAGAGGCAGGGACAGCCCAGGCTTTCCTTGAGCAGCAGGCTCCTGCAGGAATTGAAGGTGTCACTCCCTCTGGCTGAGCCAACACTTGGCCCTTCTTTCAACACTGTCAGCAAGTGAACTAATTAACCCTAATGAAGGATGCAAAATTGTGATATTCTACCTGCCACAGGAGCAGGAAGGACTGCTGAGTGATTCAGTGGGGAGTAAAAAGAATTGACCTGGCTTGTGTGTTCTCTCTTCATTTCATGGTGTTCTCAAACTGCTCCGTTTTCCTCTTGGCCTTCAGCTGCTGTGTACCAGGGCAGTGGTGTTAGCTGGGCAATATTCAGAGTGACTTCCCTGCTGTCCTCATTTCCAAATCTTCCTCTTCCCTTCTTTCACATCTGCTTTCTCTCCTGAGTTCCTGTTGTGCGGCAAATCAATCCCTTGCTCTGTAATGACAGTTGTTCTATAGGCTTCCACATGACAGAGTCACTAATGTCCCTCATGCAAACTGTCACCTCAGGGGGTTGTTTTGCTTTCATTTATTTATTTACTTATGGTAAACAGGTCACAAACTCCATAGAGCACTTCTTCCTTTTCATGCAATCTGTTCTCTTGCTTCATTGCCCTCCTACTATAGGATCTGCTGGAGATTTTAAATTATCACTTGCTTTTATAGAAACATGGAAAACTGAGCACCTATTCCTGCTGCTTTCCCACTTCATTGCCTGTGCCTCCTGCTTCTGGGCATTTAGGGCTTTTGGTAAGGGAGGTTCTACTCTGGTGTGAGCTGTTTGGTGTGGCTGTGCTGCATGAGAAAATGAGACCTCGAGGAGAGGAGCAGTTTGCTTCCACTTTGTGTGTGGGGGAACTCTGGCACAGCAGAGTCAGCACGAGTGGCACTGAGCACGTTTGATGGGAAGATTGTGCCTGCAGGATGAGCTCATGCTGGTGAAGTGTTGATATTTGTCCTTACCTGCCCTGTAGGCAATGTGAGCCATGTGCCAAGACCTTTTTTGCTGAGTTTAAGGATGTTTCTAATTCATTTTAGTTACGAGGTTTATTGAGTGCCAGATTTGCACCGAGGATTTAAAATCTGAAGGGATTATGATCCCCAACCAAGAGATCCAATGAAATAATTTTGTAAGAAGTCTTGAAAGCAGAACCTGGCTCTCAGAATGGAATTTGCCTGCATTATACCCCTACTTGTTTCTTAATGGTTCCTCTGTAGCATTGTGGTTAATGCTGGGAGGGTCTCAGTGTTTGGGCACTTCAAATTTCAGCTGCTTGGTTCAATTTCTCAAGCCTGCTAAGCTGATTTAAAAGTTTAAACAGTAGCAAACATATTTGTTCCTACAAGCTGTCTAGAAGAAAGGAATTGTTGAACTTTAATTTAGATTCTCCCTTTTTTCTGAATTTGATTACATCATCAAAGCCAAATTTCCATGCTGAATTTCTGGGTGCCTCCAGATAACAGTGTGCATGTCTGTCAAAACTGCTGATTTAGATGGGAATTAAAACCGATGAGCACTGTAGACCCTTGCTAATTTGTGATATTTATTCAGTAATTTAGGTGCTTTCATTTCCTGACCTGTAAAATAGATGACTTAAGCTACTGTAATGATGAACCGATACTGATCGAGTGCCTGTAAAAGATGCAGAGAGGAAACCCGAGGTGGGCACTCCAGGGCATTGCTGTGTGGGGAATCAGATCTTGCCAAGAGCCTTATTTCTGCCATCCTGATCTGCGTTAGAGGGCTCCTTCCTCTCCTGGGGCCGGAGCTCCTGGTGTTTCTGAGTTCCCTCTCTGGGTTTGTCCTGGTTTGGTTCCCGCTGGGCTCCCCGTGGGTCGGGGGCATCCCAGAGCTCCGCTCCCATTCCAGTTATCGGCACTTCCAGCGGGAATCCCTCCGAGACAAAGCCGACACCTCCGGTCTCTCATTTGCATCCCCCTGAAACGCAGCGCGAGAAGTTCAAAGCAGTGGGACATTGCTCCAGAATCCCGTCGGGGTTTTTAATTCCAAGGCAGCCTCCAGCACACATCTCCAGAGCTTCGCTTCGCTGTGCAGCTCCGCATTGGCAGTGATTTAATGGAATGTTTTTCTGTTCCGGGCTCCTTGGAGTTTCTAACCTGTTGGAATTCCTCTCCCGTTAGGTGATAAAATGCCAGCTCTTCCAGCATGAGATCCCTCTGGGACAATAAGTAAAGGGAGCAAGCAGGGTTGTGCAGGATTTTGCCTGGGTAGGTAGTAAAAACTTGCTGTGCTACTTGAATATGGTAATTCTCTATGAATTGTTAATGAGTGCCACATTATAACCTATATAGCAGAGAACTAACAGCAAGGAATAATAAAATAGAAAGTTACTCCCTTTACCTTAAGCCTTTCTTGCTTTTAATCACTGAAATGAAAAAGAAAATCAGTTAGTAAAAAAGAACAGTATAAATCTTATGGTCCTCTTTCAGGGAAGAGCACTCAGTGTTGCCTTTTTTGCATGTTCAGATTAATCCACATTTTGAATAACAGGGTGACTAGCAGGAAAGCTGTCCTTGGTTGTTGATGATGCCTAAAGAAGTAGAGATGTTTGAAAATTGCAAAGAGCAATCCACTTTGCATAAATGTGTGCAAAACTGATCAGTGATTTTTATTTTAAGTAGATGAAATATTATGAGTGTTTCTTTGCTACATAGATTTCCTTTCTCATTTTCCCTTTTTCTGTGGGTTGGCTTTTTTTTTTTTTTTTTTTGGGTAGATAAATGTGTGTTAACTCTTGAGTGTTCTACTTGGAAATTACAGAAATACTGAAAAATGCTGGCACATCTTACAGACTTACTATTGAAACAGGCAGTTTCCTAATTCTATTCTTGACTGACTCAGTGGCTGTTCCCTTGGAAATTCTCAAGTTGTTGTCTGGTCTTCTGAAATTTTGGCAATAGGCACCAGAGGAAGCTGTTTTTCTTGTCTCCTATAGCACTCCATGTTCCATAAAACATTATCTGCCTTTTTTCACCCCAATTTAATTATTCTAGTCTCTCTCAGCAACAAGCATTTTCTCCACTTGCAGGTCAAAGCTGGTAGCCACAGGCTGAGCCCCTCAGGTGTTGGGTAGGAACATGAAACTCTGAGTAGTCTCTTAAGAACAGAGAAGGAAAAATAAATCCCAGTTCTCCAAGCCAGCTCACACAGCTTTGCTTGTGCTGGTGGAGCCTTTTTGGCAGCAGTTGCAGGAGTTCCATCCACCCATTTGATCAGCAGCATCTTGTTGACTGAGCAGCAGTTGTTTTTGTCCAAATGGAAAGTGGTGCCCCATGATTCACTCTGCAAACGTCCACCAGCAGCGTGAACTTCCTGACATCTGCACTGCAACTGAGAAAATAAAGAAGTTTGGATCAGTTATGTCCAAAAGGGAAAAAGCACAGAGTAAATGCTGTCCCAAAGCCATGGCCTGACTCCACTAATATCCACTGTCTGATGCAGGCTTGCCTTTGAAATTGCTTTTGGTTTTCCAACTCCAGACAGCAACGTCCCAAGCCTTACAGCTGAATTAGAGACTTGCTTTAAAAAGACATTGTTATTGACATAATAGCCTTGTTTATGGAATTTCTCTCCTTTGTAATTAAGATTGTTTCATGCACAAAAGCAGTTAAATATGGCATAAATATCTGTAAATGCAAAGATATTTTAAACCTTGTTCCTTATGTGAGCTTTTTTTCCACACTATGCATTTGTTTCTCAAATGAGCTGTGCCACCCAAAATTCTGCCCTTTGCCCATTTCATTAAGTTCTCATCCATACTTGTTCTTGTGGAATTGTACCATTAATGCAGCATAAAGCCTTAAAATTCCTCAAATGCAGTATTTTTAAGGTGTATTAATGGTGAGGTTTGATCTTATTCTCTCATACCTTGCAGGGAAGTTGTGGGAGCAAGTGCATTGAGCAGAATGCAGGCAATATGTTCAGTGTTATTTTGTCTGTCAACCAATTTTACCAGCTGGGTGAGAACCTGGCAGATACTTGAAAAAAGTTTGTATTGCTACTTGAAATTGTTTTCTCACCCTGGCTGTGTGAAAGTAATTATGGTTAAGGCCCTGGCTTTCTTTCAGCCTGGCCAACTCATTTGAGCTGTTTGTTTCTGGGCTGTTTTTTCATTTAACAGAAAGGCAGTTTATCAATTCAGAAAGTTTTATGCTGAATAACTCTTTGGTCTAAGTAAAGAGATCAGGTAATTATAGCCATAAAGGCTACCAGAAAACCTCTAAATAAACAAGTATACTGTCTGGTCTCCTTGGGTTTGGGGAAATTCTCCACCACTATTCCCGGCTGTCTCCCCAAGCTGAAGTATGTAAATGTTGTGACCGTCTTCTTACAGCCAAGCATTTCATTTTTAGGTTTTGGTCAAGTTATATTTATCAAATGTGTCCCAAAGATATTTGAGAGTGCAATAGAGGAGCTCATCTTGCCTCCCCACTCCCTCATCTCAGTTCTGTATTTGTCTTGGCTGGAGGGTAGGAAAACCTCTCGAGCTGCCAGCACTGCTCTCCCTCTGAGCCCAAACAAACTCACCAGCAGTGGCAGAGGGGTAGAATGCTGCTCTCCAAAAAGGGTTGGGTTTCTTCAGCCAAAGAATCTTCTCAGCAAGGTGTCTGCACCTGGTGTCCCTCTCATTGGTGAGCTCAGGGTACCTGAGCTGGTATTTTTGAGCTGCATCTGTTCAGTTGTGAAGGTGGTCCATGAGCACAGGCGTGAGCTGCTGTCCCTCCCCTGGGTACCAAGTGACCTCACTGCCTGTGCCTTCGTCACATGTGGGGTCACTTCCTCAGGGAGGAGGAACTCTGCATTCCGATCAAGTATCTACAGCAACTTCCTCCTTATCTGAGCTGTGAATCATCTCAAGAACTCTGAATGTTCTGTGAAAATACAGAATGGGTAAGTTCTACCTGTGCTCACGCAGCCTGACCTTGGATATTGAAGGAAATATCAAAATGGGCTGGGTAGAAGGGTTGGTACATTGTGGATGTTGGCAAAGCTGGAACAGCATCTGACTGAATTTAGGGACTTAGAACTAATGTCAACTTGAGACCTGCCAAGCACAGAGCTTTATCCTGTGCCAAATAAGTCATGGTGTGCTCTTTTGTCTTGTTCTGGCATTTTAAGATAAGGCAAGAGCTCGTTACTCAAGAATATCAGAAAGCTGGATCCCAAATCCATAATCTTCAGAGGAGATTTGGCTTGACTCAATCTGTTTTTAAGGTTTGGTTACTCTATGATAGCAGTAGTGCTGCCAACACTGAGCTAAAACATAAATTTACTCTTGGCACAACATCAGCTTCCCTCAGGCCCCTTTGGCACCTTGAGTAAGGCGGGTGCAATAAGGTTGGACTATTCAGATCCATCAACATCTACTAGAAACGTCTACTGTAGTATCAAAATTACTTAAATTCCAGGTTCACACTGTTGAGAGGGACAATTCCTGATCTGTAGGAATTCTTTGGTCAGGGAGACCAGAGGGTGATCAGACCCTCTCTAGACAGAATTGGACAAAAAGCCCTGTTTAAAACATGTTCATTTTCTGTTTGAAATTTGGATTTGATCTCTTTTCATCCCCTCTGTATCCTTCAACTTGAAAGTATCTCTGCTTGCTGCAACTCTCTTAAGACCTCTGGCCTTTTTCTTCCTGTTTTCAATCATGAAATTATTTTCAAAAATCTTAAGGAAGAGGTTAACGTTCTCAAGCATTTGTTCGCTGTTGTCCTTTATTTGCTCTTTTCTAAATAAAGAACAGATTGACCCTTCTTGGGCAGCTCAAGTCACTCAGGACTGATTCCAGTTAGTTTTGTAAAAGCTTCTGTCTTAGTGCACCTTCCTTCCCTACACCCACTTTTCCACTTTGTTGAAGCAATGATGGAGGCAAGGGAGATGCCATAAGGTGTCCTGGCTATGATTGCTGGCACTCTGGGGGATGTATTCTTGTGGAATAGAAAAGCTTCTGAAAGCTGCTTCTGTGTTTTCCTCTGAAAATGCCTTTTTCTATGCCACCTCCTTGCCCTTTCTCTGTGGTATGTGCTGCATGTTTTTGCTTAATTGGATCATCCAGACCAGTTTGTGGTTTGTGCTCTGCCCAGTGTCCAGTCCTGCAGTTGGGGATGATGGGACCCTGAAAGAAACTCTTCGTCTGCGTTAAGGATTGCAGCATCTCACTGTTCTGGACCTAGGCTACAAATTGCTTTCTTGCATAAATCCTCCCTGCTTTGATGAAAATATAATATTTGTCATTCCCCTGAGTAAGCGAGTGCCTGTGTGTGTGTGTGCTGAATGCCGAGGCGCCGGTGGAGCCAGCTCGCTTCCGTGTGTGAATCATTTCTCAAGCAGCTCTCTGTGTCTCTCTGCAATGTGGTTTTCCTCTCAGGAAAACACTCAAGCCCTGAATTTTCAGTCTGGTTTGCACATGCTGTCAGAAGCTAGTGGGAGACACTTTTCTTTTTAACGCAGAAAAGAGGACAACCTTTTACTGTAAGTATTCTATTATCTTTTATTTCTTTTATGATGGGAACTGTATTATCTCTAGAAGGATTCTTGGGCCAGTAAGGTATCTGTAGAGTGAATTAACCTGTTTTGCTCAACAACACTTTTTTCATAGTATCTCAATGTAAAACTAAATTGAATTAATCAAAAATAGGGTAAACACAGCTGTGTTAGCTGAAAATGGGCTGGGGGTGGTTTAAAAGCCATTCCAACCACAGAAAGAAATCCCCTCATGAGAGCTGGCTACTGTATTTTCCTTCTGCTCAGCTACATTGATTTAGTGACAGAAAGAGTAAAGCTGTTTCTGTTCCTGCTTTTTCCTCTGGCAATTTACGGTTCTTCCCTGACAGTGAATCGAAGCAGGAGCACGAGCGGAGTTTCCTCTGCTGCTGCATGTGCACACAGTCCAGTCAAGGAAGGGCAGAAGGGAACGGGCTGCTGAGCCAGGAGCTTTGGCAGCTCATGTCTGTGGGAGCAGGGAAAGCACTGGGGGCACTCCAGCAGGTACCTCTGACAGCCAGGGCTGCTCAGGTTCTCAGCAGGACCCTTTCATTACAGCACCTCGACTGTTGTCTTTAAAATTGTGCTGGGGATGAAGATTGGTCATAGAAACAATTGTAATAATAACAACATTTATAGAGCAGGTAATATGGCAAAGTTGTAGAGATGTTAATTAAGCCCTGTGTGTGTAGCAGTAAAGGGTTAGTGGTAGAACTGGTTTGAAAACAGGGATTCTCTACCTTTTTCTCTTCTGTACGGTTCTAGAAATCCCCTACTGATCCTTTCTGGTTTGCATGTTTCTTTCTAAATTCAAGTGTTCTTTGGCTGCTGTAACCTTGGCAGGAGAGAGGATACCTGATTTGCTCAAACTGTGTTTTTTTCTGCACAATTTCTGTAACTACCACAGAAATTCCTCATCCTAACATGCACATGGCTATGTGCTATCCCTTCCCTTTCTTGTGCAGCTCTAAACCAATTTAATTTCATTGTGTAGCCCGCCAAGGTTGGTCATTCAGTCCACCAGTGGCCCCCAGTCACAGCTGCAAAATGTTGCTTAGGTCTATTCTGTTCCTTTTCGTTATGAATATTTTTAAAATGCAGAAGTCCTCTGGTTTCTCCTGCAGCTTTGGAGTTATGTCCTCATCTTTGCAAGGAGCCCTTTCTGTCAGAAGTTCACGCTGTCTCTCATAAACGCTCAGAAGTTCCCAGTTTATGAACTTCAAGTGAGCTATTTTGCTCTTTAATGGGAGATAAATATCTGCTTAAGGGATAGCTTCCAGATCTCAATTATTTCTCTGCACTGTGATGGATGGAAAACGGGAGTCAGGGAAACATCCCAGCATGTGGCAATCTGTGAGGCTGCTCGCTTGCGTGCTGTGTGACAGATGTTGATTTATCTAATTTTTGGGGGTTTTTTTGGTTTTTGGTTTTTTTTCTGTGGGGTTCCTTTCCAAGGCAAACAAAGGAGTCCATCTTTGTAAATATCCTATTTAGTGAGCAATTATTTTACAAATGGAAAAGCTAAGGCATGGGAAGATTGCATGGCTGAGGGGGTACAATGATTCTGTGCTCAAGCTGAGGATGGAACCAGGTGGAATTCCATGGAATGCATTGCCTCTGGTATCACCCTTCCATGCTCTGAGGGGACAGGGAAGCTACCACTCTCTGTACCAGTATGTACCAGTCAGGATGACCATGTAGCCACATGCTGTCCATCCCTGCTGTTCCAAAAAACATCATCATTCCTTTTCTTTCTTGTAGTTGTGTTTACCCTCTATGCTACAGAAAAACGTAATGACAGGTAATTATCAGGCAAACCACTTGTAATTATTCCTAATTTCTTCAGCAATTATATAGCTCTTGCTCTATCTGAAATGAAACCTTCTTCTCTTCCTTCTTGTGGGTTGGCAAAATGTGATGTGGCCGAATGTGTCACTTGCTTTGTGCTGTATTCACTGGAACAGTAGTTCAAAGAACGTGGATTAATGAGCAATAGCTGCCTTGAAATGGCTCTAAAACATTTTTTGTTCTCAACCTGAATGTACTGAACGTGAATTAAACCCATCTATTCAGGACAGAGTCATATTGGGGAAAGCCCAGAGTGACCTAATTCCTCACGATTATAACATGGTTGTAACTTCAAAAAGGGACTTTGGAGTCAATGCATCATTTTTAGCCTTCCTGAATCTTCCTGTGTATCCTTCAGTGACTTGATGTTTGTGATTCAGAATTGCCACATCATGTAGGAAATTACATGGGTTGGGAGTTTTGTTTTTATCCTCTCATTTATAAGATCAGGGGTCATAAGGAGGTAGCAGCATTTCTCTCCTGAGCTGTGTAATGGTGACTGGTTAGATAATCAGTGTGAGGAAGGAGGAGGAGATGGAGAATCCATGTACAAACAGTGTGATTCAAATACAGGACAAGCATGTTCCCAGACATCTCCCGGTACAGCTTTGGCTCAGTTTTCCTGCATCAGTCACTGTGCTGGATGACAGCAAAGATATCTGTATTTTCCTGTCTCATAAATGGCCAGCAGCATGGAACAAGGACAAGGGAAATGCTGCTGAACCAATTCCTTATCCATGTGCACACATGAGGATTTTGTTGTGATATCTGCATTTTTCTCATGTGATCTAATGATGAGTGAAAGGCTGACAAATCCAAAACTCCAGGGACAGCTTCTGTGGAGGAGGGTGGGCAGAAGGTTTTGCAGTGCTCTCCATGCCTGAAAAAGTCATCAATGACTCTAATGGCTGCTGTGGGAAGAGGATTTTATTTTGAATTATGCTGAGACATGGAGTTTTGCAGTTGCTGGCCTGGCCTCTGGCAGCATTTTGGGGATGGTTTTGGAGGCTGAGTTGATGGCTGGAAATCTGTCACGTGTGGCTGCCTGTGGACCTGTCCTTGCCTGGGCCACCTCTGATCTTTGGACATCCTTGGAACCCTTCAGTACATTTGTGTGCTACTTAATAAATACTAGTTGTAGGGAATTATTGAAAACACACAAAGGAAATAAGCAAGAAAAGCCTTAACACAGAAATGTGAGCTGCTCACTCACCACAGTAACCACAGATAAGCTTTGTCTTTGGGAAGTTCAAGGGAGTTTCCATTATCTGTTTGCATCTGACACCATGGGGGGAAGGAAAGGAACTGGCTCTGCAATAGTTGCTTCTAGAGGAGAGGTAGAGCTGTATCCCCTGAAAAGAAAATTCTCATCTGATTGAAAGTGCTCTTTTGATGTTGAAGAGTTCTACAGAAGAATCATTAAAGCAAAAATGCAAAGCAAGCTTCAACCCAACAGAGTGACTAAATGGGTGACCTTGGGAATGTCTGTATCCTCATTTCTGTGTAGTTCTGTGGCTAAAATTTAACAGCATTTTTAACTCCTTGCAAGATCACTTCAATTCTACAGCTGCCTAGCTGTTTTATTATAGTACAATCTTCTTCATTGTTTGAAGTTGAAAAATAATAATAGCAATGAAACCATCTTTCTTGAGGCATGAATAAAACCAGCAGAATCTGCCCTGCTGTCTGGACATGAAAATTTCCAAGTGATGTCTTGTCTCCTGGTCCTTTACCAGCAAACCACGAAAATTCAGCTGCAAATGAGATTGGAAAGAGAGTCTGCTGAGGTAGACCAGAGGAAACTGTGAAGTGTCTGGAGTGGGGTTTATAATTGATTCTTTTTGGACAGCAAAAGCAAGAGGAGCCTTGGAGATGAGGTTTTGGGAAATGGGCATTTTTTTTTGTCTGGGTTGTATTTGGGTGGTAAGCAAGTGGTCTGGCTTGTTTTTTTTTTTTTTTTTGGGTTTTTTTGTTTTTTTTTTTGTTGTTGTTTTTTTGGTGGGCTTTTTCATCCAATTCTAATTAAAGCTAAGCTTTGTACCAGCAAAAATCCAGCAAGTGACTGCTTGGAGGAGGAGTGATGGAGGAAGGTTGCACTGAGAGCCTCAAATACAGCAAAACCAAGGTAATAGGAGTTAAAGCAAAGAGAGAATGGATAGATACAGAAATTCTACTGAGATAACAGGAACAGAGGCCTGAGGAAAGCTGCTAAAAGTGACCAAAAGACTGACAGTTTGTTTTTATTTTTTAGCCTGATCTTATTTCCAAATGGAGTTTTCTCTATGCCATCTATCTCCACATTACTGTATTTGGACTATCAACTTCCCTGGTTTGATTCCTAATATCAGTTAAGAAATCAAGATGAGTCATATGGAAGCATCTGTCAAGCCTAAAAATTGTTGTTTAAAGTTAATTGATGTGAAAGGCAGAAAAGAATTCTATTTTAGCCCAGCTGTCTATCCTGCCATGCAGCTTCCTACGTGCCACTAGAAAATGCTTTACAGTTTACTGAACTTGTTAGATATTTCTATGTTCCAGTTGATAGTTTCTCTGAAAATAGCAGAAGTTGATTAGAGGGAAAATAGTAGAAGCATGATGCAGATTTTACAAAAAGAAAAAAAAGAAAGAAAATCGTGCTTTGAATTCATGAGTGTGTGTAACAAAGCTTCTGGAATATCTGGAATAGTCTGACCTTTGGATGTAATGAAAAGTAACTGAATTACAGGAAAATGGCACTGGGGACTGTCAGGTTTGACCCACCAAAGTCACACTTGTGTCTTTTGAGGGCCTTAGGTGCAGAGTTGGGACTTTGGCCTCATCCTTCAGTACTGCTGGGCATTCCCAGGTCCTGGTGAAGCTGCCATCTGGCACATTCCTCTCCAGATTCAGTAATGAGCTTTCATAATTCTTTATTTCATTCCTTTTCCCAAAGCATCCTGTGCAACTTTAATTTGAGTGTCCTGCTGAGTCCTGACACACAGACATGTGCACCAAAACCTAAATTGTATGACAGTTATATGTGGGGTACAGCTGCTTTCCATCCCCCAACAGGGATTTTCCTGGGTAATTTCATTTCTACAGATATTCTAATAATTTTTATTTATTTAATAGTGCGAATCCTAGGTTTCTTGACTGTGAAATAATATTGCTCATCATCACTCAAATCAACCTATCTATTCTCTTTAGTTCTTCAGAATAAAATAGCCTTTAATAGTCAGCAGAATGTGTGTCCTAGAAGTTTATTCCCCACAACTGGTGAACTCCTCTTTTGATCCACAGCCAAGCCTAAAGATCCTGGAGCCCTGGTGTTGTTTCTGCTGATGCTGACTGCCTGTGAGTTAGGATAAATTCTTAATCCAGTTTTTCTAGCCATAAAATGGGAATCATTCTAGGCTGGTTCTAAAGATTGTATTAATAAATGCATGTGGACTGACTAATAAAGAAATGTCTGGGTTCTCAGCCTTTAATAAAACAGTAAAATTTCAAGTAAAATGGACTGCAGAACTTCTGCCAACTGCCAAAATAGTCCTCATCAACATATTCCAAACATCCTTTAAAAATACCAGTAAAAAAGGATGAACTGTATAGCATGGCCTGAATTTTTAAAGGCTGATGCCTGCAGGGAATTCTGAGGATTACTGAGAGAAGAAGTTCTGTCAGGACCAGCTTTACATTTTTGGTAAACCTGATTATCCTTTGCAGTACCTGTTTCAGAGTAGGGATATATTCAGACACCACTTTTGGGTGTAAAAGGTTTTTTAAAAATCCAACCCCAAGCCCCTGCAGTCTGGAAGTGCCTGGCAATAGAACCAATTTTGCTGAAGTTACATCTTGCTGAGTCCTCATTTATTTCAGCATGGGGTTGTTTCCTCATTTTCAGAGTCCATCTCCAAGCAGGGCATGCTACAAGGATTTAGTCTGGCCAGCTGAGTGCCCTGCTCTGGCTGATGCCAAAGAAGGACTTTGAATTTCAGGATGGCAGTAATTCTGTTTGCTTCCTAAGGAAAATTCCCTGTGAAATGTGCAAAAAATGAAAAATAAAACCACAGAGCTCCAGGCATTGCTTAAAGCAAGGCATTTTCCCATGAGAATCAGCTCTCATCTGCAATGTATTGACACAGAATGGGTGTGAAACAAATGATTTTTGTCCCTGTGTTTGCAGGAACAGCTTGGTTGTGTCTCTTGTGGAAAGCTGCTTCTCTTTCAAGTCTCCCTAGGGGTAGCCTAGAGATCAAATCAATCTCTCTGGGGTCCTTGTGGAAGGCTGATATTTAGTGAAAATACAGCAGAGTTACTTCTAAGACACAAGTGGATAAGAGCTGGATTGGATGTTTTTAATAAATGTGCTGTTTCGGCACCAGGAAAAGAGAAACCTCCTTGCCAGTGCTGGGTGTCCTGATAGCTACCCCAAGTGTCTGCAGCCAGGCAGCAGAGTTAATATTTGGGTTCTCTGCTGCCATGAGCTCCTTCCATGAGCAATTTCACGATGCTGAACTCGAGAGTTTTCCATTGTTCCCACTGCTCACCCCTTCCATGGAGCATTTTTGTTTTGCTTGTTTCATTGTAATGCAATAAATTGCTTTTGGATGAGGGGGAAAGCTGATGGTGACTCTGAGAATGGATTTTCTGCTCTCATCAAAGAGCAGCAGGACTTTTTTTTTTTCACTTTTTTTTAAGTACTTTTATTTTGCACTACTGAAGCAGTACTTCTAATAACTCAAATATGTGTCACCTACTTAGGAATGAAAGCAGCTTAGGATGTGCAACCTGGCTTGATGCTTTGAAGTACATATAAGGCTTGTGGAAAGTCCTGGAATCCCACTTCAGAGATGGAAATTTTTATCTACAAGGCAAATTCAGGTTAGCCAAATACCTGAGAAGTCTTAACTCCCTCTTTTACAAATGCCAGTTCTCCTATAAATACATGGGAAACTAATAATAAACACTCATAAATCCAGGTATTTCTTCTCCATTTTAGTTTCATCTGCTTGGTGCAGTAAAATGTTATTGAATCCGCATGGCAAATAATTCAGCTCTCTTTACATGGAGAAGCCAGTTTGCCTTAGGCTACTGACTGGATTTCTTGAATTGTGGTTTGGGGTTTTTTTTCTTTAAGTACCTCTTCCTTTTACTCCTAAGATCATGGTCTAATGAGCATATCACTCCAGTGCAACTTGAAAATGTCATGGATGACTCAAAATTAAATTCCTTTGGATATCAAGAAAACATCTGTACAGCTTAAGGCAGGAAAATACGAGGTACAGTTATGAAGAAAACCAGAGGGTATAATAAAGCAGTGTATGTGCAACCACTGGATCTGCAAAAAACGAAAATCTGCATAATTTGGAGATCTAATCAGCAAGAGAGTTTGCATGTGTAGTTGCCTGTTCACCCATATAAACACAGTGAATGTTAAAAGGATTAAGAGCCTGTTAAAAGATAAGTTTTTAAATATTGTAAACACCAAAGCTTGCTAAGGTGGATCGTGAGTTGTGGGAATGCTAAATAATATCATCTATTGTAATATAGTTTACATATCTGTCAGGGCTTTAAAACAGTGATCAGCATAATCATCACCAAAGGCTCTTAATGAGATCAGTGGATGGCTCCTCACTGGATGTGTGAAGAATTTTAATGGGGTAATGCTTATACTTAGCAACAACTACTAACTTTAATTCCTTTATTTAGGAGCTGATAGGGAACTGCTGTGGAGAGAGCAGACAGCCCCCCTGCAAGAGGCACCAAGGACAAATAGAGGGAATGTCACTTGCTGGCTTTGTTCTCTGTGAGCAGCAGCTGAGCACCTGACATTCCTTCACCTCCGTGCAGAAGCACTCCCTGAACAGACTGAGGTGGCACCTGCAAGGTGTTGTCACTGTCAAATCCACCCTGGCCCCAGACAGAGCTGTGTCCTGGGAGTTCAGTGAATGCTCTCATTTATGAATGTGAAATCAGGTACAAAGCAAATAATGAGATGTAAAATGTGACCAGAGCCCCTCCTGACTCAGCCAGGAATAAATTGCTTTAGTGTCTCTGTCAAGGTGTTGCTGTCCAAGCTCACTCATCCTCTGAGCACCTTGCCAGGCACTGGGCACTCTGTGGGTGAGGGAATTGCCCAAACTTTGAAGATGAAGAAAACAAGTGGCAAATTCTTAGTTTAGCTGGTAGTTACACACGTGAAGAAATTCAAAGAGATTTATTAATGAATTTCCAGCATTCCATCCTGTGCCTGTGGATATTCTGGTTACCTGTTTAACAGACAAGTTACCCTCTGCCTACACGAGGCTGAGCCACAGCTACATCCTGTGTCTATTTTGGAAAATGGAGAAAAATGTTGCTCATATGAAGTGGGGGAGGACAGGAGATATCAGGCCACCTCCCCTCCCTCACATTCCCAGCCCAGCAGGCTGGTGGGACTTAGAAAAAATATCGAAATAATTCTTTTATTCTGCTCATAGTGTGGATTGGGCAGTGGCTGGTGAAAATGAATGGGTTTAGATCTCCAGGAGTGGAGGGAGCTGTTTAACTGGCAGCTGTCAGCCTGCTGAGGGAAACGGGCTATTTGTTCCTGCTGGCAGCTGAAACGTCTTCAGCTACATCCAAAAAAAAGGAAATCATGTCTCTTTGCTGGTTCCTGGCAGGATTTCTCTCTTGCATAAGCTTATCTCTGAGGAATAGTGGATCTGGATCTTTGTTTGCAAAGAAGTTGGGGTTTTTTGTTTGGTTTTTTTTTTTTTACTATGTTTTGTGAGTTTTTGTATTGTGGAACATCTTTTTTATCACTGTGGCAACATCAACTGCTGCTCCTCTAGAAGACTGTGATAAGTTAAAGATATATTTTCCACCCATCTCAGGAAACTTGCTTCTCATGTGACTTTCTAAAAGTGAGTGTTGTTTCAGTTGAAGATGCTGGATCTAATGGTAAAAAAAGTAATTTTCCTTTTTTCCCAAGGTTGCTTTAAATTGATGTGAGCATCAATGTTCTCAGTTACTCTTTCATTGTGCTTCAGTATTCACAGGTGTTCTGCTGTGCCCGAGAAAGGTTTTGGGACTTTAACAATCCCCAAAAAAGGTAAAGTTCCTTCTGTGGTTGGTATGAAAAGTAAAAGTGTCTGTAGCCTGCTCTGAATGTTTCTCTAGGCTCAGTGTTGATGTTTGTGAGAGAGGAGATCAAGTTTAGCATGGCCTTTTCAGCCCTTTAAACTCATGCCAGATATGTCTCTTGCCTTTCAGGTCACATAAAGATAAGTTATATTTTTGTATGAGTGCATAAATACATATAAACTTTTTAATTTATTTTTTTTTTTAGAGTCTGTAGACTGAATTAGTTGGGAAGAAAATGAAGAGTAGTGCCAGGCCTTGGAGTGCAATAGCAAAGCAAGGGAGCCATGGGGTTGACAGAGGAAAACCTCTTCCCACCACCTCCACAGGAATGAAGACATCCAAATCCTCCACTTCCCTGGCCTTTGAATCCCGGCTCAGCAAGGTAGAAATCCTTGGAGAGTGTTCAAGCATTCCAGTCTTGTTCCAGGTCAAAGCTTTGGTTTAGTCCTCAAACTACTGCACCCACTGTGTTAAGTGCAGAGAGATTTAAATTTTTCTGTCTATTAGATTAATGCACATTTCTCAAAGTATTTTGCATGTCCTGTGTCTGTACACTCTGTGTGTGAGGGAATTGCCTAAACTTTGAAGATGGAGGAAAACAAATGGCAAATTCTTAGTTCAGCTGATAGTTACACATGTAAAGAAATTCAAAGAGATTTATTAATTAATTTCCAGCATTCCTAAAAACCTGTGCCTCTCCCTTCAAGGCAAAATATCTTAACAGAAGACATTGCAATGTAACAAATGCATTTAATGAATCCTATTTTTTTATACAAAGATATTTAAAAAAATAACAAAAACTTCTGTCCAAGTAATGTTTCTAAGAAAATGGAGTAGTACACCTGAAATGCTGCTGCATCTGCACCCTTGCAGCCAGCAAACAGAAATAACCTGGTCATCCAAATCCAGACCAAGGTTGTAACTTTCCAGTAATAAAGTTTAATGAACAGTACATAGCAGGGTACAGTATTTAGTTCTCATCTTGATTAAAACTTCATTAATTGTCACAGTTTTTCAAGGAAAGGATTAATTTATTGAACTTGCTGTGCAGACTCCTAAATGCACTTACCAATGTGCATTTCAGTGCTCCAGGCAGGCTGTGCTGTGTGTTTGAGGCAGCATCTCTGAAGGAATGCTACTGAGGACACTAATCAGGAAATCTGATATGATTGATTTGTTAAATTTAGTGTTAATTGTGGAGAGATTTCTTCCTAATGACAGCTAATGCCTTCAAATTGTGTCCAGCTGCAAATGCCAAATAATCAAAGTGGCTTGCTTGAAGAAAGGGAGTACAAAATGCACTGTAGTTTCTGCTATAGGAAAGAACACATTGAAGAAATTACTTCAGAGAGACTGCAGAACTCTCTGAAGGTCAGAAAGTCAGGTTGTTCCATTCTCCTCCTGAGAGTGAGCTGACAAAACCTCTGCCAGAAGGCAAAACATTCGTTGTTTGGTATCCTGGAGCACCATCAACACTTCAGCTATTGAAACTTATGGGCTCACAGGGTCCAGGAAACCACAGACTCTGAGTCAGAGGAGGAGATGAAAGGGAGAAGGAATTAGAGTTGAAAGATTTCATTTTGCTTAAATATTTCACATTCAGGAGCTACTAAATAGGGGCAGTGCTTGTTGTGACCTCTCTTTTCTCTTAACCCAGCAGTGGTGTTCAGCCTGTGCTTCAGGGACTCCCTGGTGGCACTGGACAACTTCAAAGGAAGTGGATTTCCATTTGAGAAAACACTTTAGGTGTCCACAAACTCAAAAATACAGGAAAACTACTGCTCTAGGGAGAGTCTCCAAAGCTTTGGTCTTAAAATACTTAAAGTATTTTTCCTGAAATTAATTAGAGACTGTTACAAGAGGCACACGAATGGGAAATCAGCTGACCAAAGTTCTGAGATAAACTGTAACTCCTGCTTGCTGAAGCAAGATAATTTCAGTGTTTCTCTTTGAATCTTACCTTGTGCTTGTGTTCCATAGGTTTCTTGAGTAGGCACTAAGAGTAGACTTGTGTCACCAGAGATTCCCTCCCAAAAAGTTGCCAGAGTGCCAGTAGACCACTCCTGTAAACTGTTTTCTCCTTGCCTTTCAATTATTTGCCTTTTTGAACAGTCTTTCCCATTATCATTCTTCATTTTTGGAACAGTGCTTTATCCCTTAACCCACTTCACAAAAACCTGGAACGGAATGCAAATACAAAAATTATGTACTCCAGTTGTAGGGGGGCACAGCGAGTTGCAGCTGATTGCTAGGAACAGCCTACACCTGTAACCAATTAAGAACAAGTGGCATAAAAGGAGTGGAGTAGTAGGAGGAGTTAGATGGCTGCTGCAAGGATCAGGAGAGTCTTAGGAGAAGATGGAGGACACCAGGAGAAGATAACCCCAGGAGAGGGTGGAGAGTCCCAGGAGAAGAGGATAGAGAACCCCAGGAGAGGGTTGGAGAATCCCAGACCAGAAGAGGATAGAGGAGAAGATGGAGAACCCCAGGAGAAGGTGACCCCAGGAGAAGATGGAAAGCCCCTGGAGGGGACGGAGAGTAGAGTCCCCCTGGAGGGGAGAATCCCAGAAGAGGGTAGACCCCAGGAGAGGGTTGGAGAATCCCAGAAGAGGATGGACTCTGAAGCTATGGACATGCCAGGGCTCTGTAGCAATTTGCAGCAATATCCTTCATTGGATCAGACTGCTAAATTAGCTGTAGATGCTTCGGTAGTAACTTTGAAGCTGTAGAATGTATTGTAATATATAAGACAACATCCAGTTATCAAGGCGATATTCCTATGGGGCTACTTTATGGAAATGTTAATTTTTCTCCCAAAGAATCTTGCATTTTGAGCTAACTGATGGGATATTCAGGGTCCTGACCTGTTCCCCCGCTCTGTGTCACAGCTGAAGCGGGCGAGCAGCGAGGACATGCTGACCAAACCTGGGCCGGCAGCAGCTTCGGGAGTCTCCAGGCTGAAGAAGACAATCACAGCAGGAGCCATCTCAGAGCTTGGTGAGAGCCGGCTGAAGCCCAGCACAGGTAGGCACAAAGATGCTGTGACTCGTGCTGTGAATGTCACTCGCTTTGCCAAGGTCCCAGGACTAACGTCCCAGTGTCCCTCTTGCCCCACAGCCGTGTGGCAGTCACAGGACGCTGTGCTTTGCATCCTGCACCCCACGAGCCAGGGACAGGAGGTGAAAAGGGATGCGCTGGGTGGGTTTAGGAGCCGGGGTAGCCACAGCAGCCGGGCGGTGGCGCCGGTGCCCCGCGGCTCCGGGGCAGGACGGACCCAGCTGGGGACCCAGCCCCCGGCTCCAGAGCAGGACAGCATCACTGTCTGAACTTTTCCCCATTTATCAATAGCAATCTCTTTTCTCTCTCTACTGAGTGAGCAGAGCTGTTTCCTCGCTGCTCCTGGGACTCGGCAGAGGTGTGAGAACAAAGAACCAGCCCTGGGCATCCTCATGTGCAGCCTGTGCTGCTCCTGAGCTAGCCCGGGGCACGCTCTCCCCAGCAGCCTCGGCCCCATCCACTTGTTCCCATAGGGTTCAAACCTAAGCCTGTTTCCAAAGGCAGCGACACCATCTGCATACCAAGGGCTTCGGTGCAAGCGCTCTGCTTTCCCCCAGGAGCTCAGCAAATGCTTGCTTTTGTCTGCTCCCTGGTGGCATTTCCAAGGGAATGTGAGCTCTTATTAAATTTGACCATGACCTCCCTATTTGTCACAGCCTCTGCAGGTTTTGACTGTGTGACAGAACAATGTTACTAACCAGAAAGAGATTCCTGTTTTTAAAAAATGAAATATAAAAACCTTTATATACCCTTGGAAAAAAATTATGTGCCTTGTAACAGCACAAATGTTTCATAGTAACCCAAAGACAGATCCAATTCTGCTGTTAATCAGTGTGTAAATCCTCAAATTTAATAGTGACTAGCTGTATCCAAAGGAATTTGGGATTCACAAGCCAATAAAGAGGCATGATGCTTGGGAGGAGCCAGGCAGGGAGATGAAAACCTGTACAGATGATGCAGCACAGGATCCTGGGAATGCAGCCAGGGAAACAGCACTGCAGGGTGTCCAGAATGGAATATGTCTGTCAGATACCAAAACACAAGCATGGAATAGAGAGCCCTCTTCTGCATGCAGCTATAATAACTGGGACTGGAGGAGGGAGATTTATGATGAGGACTACTTTAATTATGAAGGCTGAAATGGTTTATGGAGGTCAAGTTACATCTGGGTATTGCTTTGCCACTTTAAATCACATCATTGGATATAACCTCATATATTGCTTTGCATCTGCATTTGTAGAAGCATGAATGGGAATATTAATGCTAAACGAAAAGAGAATAAGGGTATATATAAACACTAAGAATGTACGTGCTACCCCTCTAAAATGGTTTTTAACAGAGAGAGAGCTGTCCCAGCTCTTACAGGGACTGTTTTAGGTGTGTATACAGTGTCTTACAGTGGTTCAAAAATCCAAAAGGATGTTTGAAAATCCAGCTGTATGCTGAGAAGGTATCATTGTCAGGGCCACTGGAAGGTGCTCGATCTTACTGAGCGAGGTTACAGAGCTGAATGCTTTGTCACACAGAAAAAGAAAATACCAATAGTCCCACTAAAATGGTGCATTGTTGCTAAGAGAACTAACAGTGAGCCTGACAGAGGGCACAGCAGGTTCTAGGGAACAGAAGTAGGAAAGGAGAGAACGTTTTCAGCTGCTGTATTTTATTGCAATGGCATCTCAAAGAATCTGATTGTGATCAAGATGCAAAGCTGACTGTGGAGCTAATCCAAGTGAGAAGGTTCCAGTAGCTGGGGAATGCAGATGTTTGTGTACATAGCCAAATGTGTAAATCTAGAAATTTATTCCAAAATCACTTTCTTCTGTTTCTTTGATGGCCTTCATCTGTTCTATGTTTTCCTTTAATGCCTTGACTGCAGGCATTATCTCTCCCCCTTGTTTGGGCTTTTTTTTCTGTTACTCAAGTGAGTGGTTGGAGTATTTTACTGAAATGATATTCTATTAGTTCCAGCCATACTCTGCTGGTACACAAATTGGTATAATAGTCCTGTGTGAGAGAATTTAAAGGGAAAAAGGTATGGAAATACAAAAGCTTAGGTTTCTTTTCTCTTTGGGTGTGACTGTCCACCATTTGTGTGTTGACCTTGAGCAGTAAGGCATGTTCCAAATGCTGCAGATAATAAATAATTGACCTAAAGATTGGTTGTTTAAATAGGGTTGTTTCTATTCTGCCCTTGGTGGAGTTTCAGTTATTTATTCCAGCCTTTTATTGATGGAACTACCCCTGCCTGCCCTGCTGGGAGCTGACACAGTAAATCATAAACAGCTTAAAGGGGGATGAAGCCAAGCCCATGGATCCATCCTTGGCAAGTGGAGTTGAGCAAATGGAGCTGGAGACTGATTCTGGCTGGAAGTTCTGAGCTGTGCTGTTTGGTTTTGTAACTCCTTGGCAGTTTTGAAATCCCAGGCAGTGGGAAATGACACATAGAGAAAAATAAATGTCTTGTATTCAGTTTCCTTATCCACAGTGTGATGTCTTCCCATGTGCTGTCCTGAAGTGGCTGTTTGGGTTTCTTAAAACCAGGCTTACAGAACTCTGGCATTGTTTTTAATGTCTCAGTAGATGAAAAAGAGCTGGAAAATTGTAAAACATGAGCAAGAGTTCACTAATCTTGGAATACGTTGATTTTTAAGGCATGTACTCATAAAGCCATCCAGTCTTTGAAGCCATGTAGCAAAAAAAATGATTGTAAAATGAATAAATAGAGAAGTTTGTATATTCATGAGAAACTAGGACTCTTCCCCTAAGGTTCAGGATTGTAGGAAATCAATGACTTCAGATTCTACTCCTTTGAGGTCTGCAAGCCAAATAACCTTAAAAAAGCAATTTCACAGAGAATTTCAAAGCTTCTTATGTGATCACATACCTCTCAGGAAGAGCATTGCATGGCAGGACTGGTATGCAAATAGAAAATTTGAGGTTCAGGCAGATGAAATTACTTTCTCAATGGAGCCTAGAAGTCATTCCAAATCCTTGCTCTGAGTTCTGTCATTCAGTCCACACAAACTCCCAGTTCAAGCACTTTCTGAGAACTTGCCTGGAGGCTGTCTGGTTTAATCATGTTCCTGTGCTGCTTTGATGTGATTTCTGTGGCAGCTGCTATTATCTGTCAGGTTGGACAGGAACCAAAAAGAGTCTGGACATAGCCAGGATGTGGGCATGGCACAGTCCAGTCACACATCATCCAAAAGCACTGAGACTATTTCAGCCCTTCCCATTTCTCACAAATATATTGATTTTTATATCAAGTGCTGCCAGCTCCAGTGTGAGGTATCAGTTATCTCTGAAATGTAATTAAGAGATAGCTGTACTTTTTCTCAGGCTGCTTCATCAGCTTATTTTTTATAGCTAAATAAAGGTTAAATCTCTTTAGACATGATTTGCCTCAGAAACAATAGGAAACTGTCGATAACAATGTTATTATCACCTACCTTAGCATTTATAGAAATTCTGGTTATTTTACTGACAAGCTCAAGTTCTCTCTAAAGGCCAAAGCAGGAGACAGGTGCTACATCTTTGGGGGCTGGGAGAAGCCAAGATGCCAGCAGGACTGTGAGGGGTGGCCTGCTGTGTCACCCCCTGCTCCATCAGAAATTACCATTTATTATTATGCATAAAATGGGAAAGTCAATACTTGGCCTGAATTTTCAGCCAAAATAACAAAAACCTGTTGCTTTCTCTGTGTTCCTGCTGAGTTGATCCACATCCAAGGCTGGAGATGGTGCCAATCCAGGAACATAGAGGAGGGAAGCTCAAAGATATTAAGAGTTTCAATTATCTCCTCAGCATCTCATGTCGAGGCTCTGAACTCTGCAGGTTACCTGGACAAAAGCTGCTAATCCCAGAATGGAACATTGCCAGCATTGGAAATGAAGCTGCTCTGCAACACAGGCTGTTGTAATAAATCCAGCAAATTAAATAGGGAAACAAAAATACCAAGAGATTTGGCATAATCAGGGAAAACTATAGAAGGGCCTGAGGCTTATATTCTGTTGTGGCACAGCTTGGGTTGAACAATCTTCAGCTCCAGTAAGGAGGGGCTCTGTTTTGATGAGTTTTTCTGTGATTTGTCATTCACATTCCTGCCCAATAATCAGAGTTAATGTCCCAGTGAGTAAATATGATACCTGTGTATCTTCAATTCCTTCCTAGCGCTGGTAGAGCACATACCATTACTCCATTTGTCCATCATTGTTTTTTCATGTAGTTTATGTGAAAAGTCTTGATTTCTCTCTGGAACAGCTGCTTGCAGCTTTTCTGTGTAGATAGTGCTGGTATTCAGAAAAGAAAGGCTTTAACTAAATGAGGCCAACTGGTCCCTGCCAGCTCTGGTGTTAGTGCTGGGAAAGCTTGAATATCCCTGGTGAGACTTGCTCACCTGTGGCTGATTCCAGAGGGGAGGCTGGTGTGTGGTTTTATTGCACATAGCACTCATTAGATATGCTTCTTTCCCAGCAAAATTGAAAATGTGCCATGCTACAGGTTCTCAGAGCTTCCTGCATGTTCATAGAATTGTCATTTTCAGTTTGCTATTTGATAGTAATATAGGGACTCTATCAAATTTGTCTTCTCTCAGCCAGCTTCTCAGCTTGCTGTTTGCCACTTTGTGATGTGGGGTAAAAATCCAGGTTAATGTGAAGCTAATCCAGACCAGAAGCTTTCCCTCCATGGTCAGAAAATTCAAGGAAGTATCTTTTAAATAAAAGCTTTCTTTAAAAAAGAAAAAAAATCCTTGTGAAAAAAAACCCCTAACTGACAATTTATCAGTTTATAAGATGCTAATGCACCCCAATTAGGACAGGAAAAAGGAAAGTGATTTCTATTGAAGGACAGCTCTCTGACCTTGGGGCCCTTATACTGTGCCGTACATCAGCTTTTGACAGCGCCTGCTTTTTGTGATCTGCCACATGAAAGCACTGCTATAGGTTTGGGAGAGGTTGCTGCACTTTGCATTCAGGCTCGTTACTGTCTCATTTGTCTTGTGAATGATGGTGCCAAGCGTGAGGGACACTAATGAGATCGGTATGTTCTGTTCCACCAGGCTCCACTGCAACCGAGTGGCTGAGCTCATCTGGGCTTTCCCAGGAGCTCTAAATATGCTTCAAAACCTCATCTGGAAAGCCACTTGCATTTTGTTCCCCCTTCCAGGTACAAGACACAGCTCTTGCATAATTATTCTATCTCCAAAAGTGGTATAAACAGGAAAAGAGGACTCAAGATATTGCTTTGTCAGGCTGTCATTCAAATTGGCAAGAAGTGCTGCAGGAATTTAGCGTGCAAAGCAGTGGAAATGTGTCTGCATTTACATCCAGAGCTCTACATGCAGCTGGATATGCATATTGACATCCACACACATCTATAAATATCTGCAAGGATGTTTAACATATTGCTATAACCATGAACCTGAACCTCCCTGGCATTCCTTAGCAAAATGTTTCCTCTGTGTGTGATTTCCCCAGGTGTCAAGTAGTCAAACTGAGTTTCAGCACCAGTTTAGAAGATTTCACCCACTGTCCTCTGAAAGGAAAGCTCAAGATTTGAAGTAGATCAAATTTGGCATTCCAGATTTAGGTTATGGCTGCTACTTGTCAAGTTTCTCTTACTGCTTCTTACAAGGATTTTTTTTTCTTGGCACAGCCTGCAAATAGAGTTGTTGGTTGCTGATGCCTTTGCTGAAAATATTCTTGTATTATATTTATTGCTGTGTTGTTTTTCCTGTTCTTTGAAGCTTTGCTCTTTCCCCCTGTAAGCCATGGGCCGTTGTGCATCCTGGAATGGCTGGGAGTGGGGGCTGCTTCACATGACTGTTCTCCAGGCATCTTTTTCCTCTTTGATAACTAGCAGTGTAGTGAGACCAATGCATTTAGAGGCTGTCTGCTAGGATTTCTGATACCTGATCCTGTTATGGATAACAGGCTTTTTGAGAGGCATTCACAGGCTGGCTGCATTCATCTTGCATTATTAAACAAGTAGGAATTAACTTCTGCTGACAACACTGTCTGCAGAACATACCTTTTTCAAGCTTTCTTGCTGTCCTAATCTACTGCAGAATTTACATATCCTGTGCTGAATCTCTGTTAACACATTGAGATTCTGCATTCAGCTTCTTGTTAAAACCACCTGTGAAAGAGACCCTTTTCTCTGGCTGTTCCCCTGAGAATGACTTTGTTGGCACACGTGAGCCCCTCTGGGACCTGAGCCAGTTCAGAAGATTCAGTGTGTGGTAGGGATACTGAAATGCTGAGTCTTGAAGGCTGCAATGACTTAACTCATTAAATTGTTGACAGTTAATTGGCTCAAGGCAACATGTATAGGAAGGATTCATTACAGCTGTAAGGGAACTGTGGTGATCCCAAAAGCCTTCCTAGGGACACCTAAACAGAGAGGGGAGCGTGCCTGGATGCTCCAAGAATAGCACAAATCTAGGATCTCCCAGCTTGTTTTCATTTCTTTCCAGGCTTCTTTACTGAAGTTGTTCAGCAAAGTCAACACAACCCTGCTCTGACTACCTGCCCTAGGTTAATTATCAGCTTTCCTTCAGCTGGTTTGAAGAGAAATGATCCTTAACACAAATTCCCTGGGCCTAAATCTATTGCAGCCAGAATGCCTTGGCAGCGGGCCATTGTGTTTGCACTTAAAGAATGGGAGGGAGAAGGAAAGGAACGCAAAGCTGGCCTGGTCTGACAAGTATGCAGATCAGGGGAGGGCTTGGCATTCCTTGTAGTGTTTTTTTTGTAGCAGCTTTTGGCTTACATTAGATTTTAATACTGTAGAGCAAGAGGGGAGGGATTGACAGCTTCATCTCAGATGGGTTCCTGGAAGGCTGTGCTTCTGTGCCATGAACTGTGACCTCACCAAATATCTTCATTACAAAAAATTTGTTTCTAGCATGGTTAAAAAAAGCTTTTGTTCATCTGGGGTTCAGGTGTAGATGTTATATTTCTAATCCTTTGAGGTTCACTATTGGGAATGATGCACAGATTCTGAAGATTTATTTTCCCTGCTACCTATGCACTTGGTGCTCATAAAATCTTCAGCATTAATGGAAGAGGAGAGTGTGATAGTGTGAACTCTGGTGTTCATGATGTCCACACTTGGGGCCCATTCAGTTTAGTCAGCATCAGTATCTGTAACTTCTTCAGACCTCAGCCTTCTGGAGAGACTGTCAGCTGCCTGGCCACTGCAAATCTGAGATTTGGTGGCATCTTCACACTCATTCTCCTGAGCATGGATAACAATTTGAACAGAAATTCCACTCATTCATTTGCTGTGTTGTGAGTAGGATGCAAAGAAAGTTATACCTGGCAAGCAAGTCCTGTCATTTGACTAAGGACTTGAAAGAATTATGTACATCACACCTTCAATAATTAATTCCCATTCTCACTATATAGGAAAGGAGTGTTTGTGAAGTTTTATTGGCAGTTCAACAAAGAGCAAGGGAATGAGTCAAGCTTCGTGCTTAGGAAGAGACCAGCTAATCTGCTTTGTAGAGCTGAACTGCATTCTTTTATTTTTATACCTTTATTACTGAAGAGGAAGGGAAAGCAATGTAAAATGTTCAGATAACAAATAGTTGCCTAAAGATTAAGCCGTGCATCTGCTGTGATTTGTAACCTGGTCCCCATGTCATACTTGCTGTTACTCCTTTTTTCCTCAGCTTGAGCTGCAAGCTCCATAAGCAGTAATCTCTTATCTACACCTTCTGCTCAGGCTGTAGCTGTATTTAAAAATGTGTGCTTTACCTTTCATTTTGGACCTGGGCTAGAAGTCTTTGGCCTGACATAATTCTCCCTATCATGGTTTTAGAATGTTCTGACTTATGTTTTGTGCCACTGTCAAAAATAACAGATTGGTTCTTCCAGTCCTGACTCTCCTACAGTGCTCAGATTTCAGGTGTGTGTGCTCTGAGTCAGTGATTACATTTTATAATTGCTCCAGGCTTGCACCAACACTGCACTGGGACCTTGTTACACTATTCCCTTTTGTGATTACAGAAATAGAAAGCAGGTGATGAAGTAATAAATGCTCAGCTTCAGGATTTATCAGCCCAACAGACTCTCACAGCTCATGCAGCCCCTCAGGTGAGTCCTGTTGAAGGAAAGCAGAAGTCACTCTTTAGTCCATAGTGGAAGAAAATGTCTGTGGGAGATACATTTCAACAGCAGTTGGAGGAAGTTTGCATCTGTACCTTGAAAAGGGCAGGCTGAATACCCACCATATTAAGATACAAGACTTAAGAGATCATAAGATGACTTTTAGAAAAAGAATGTACTGTCACTGATTCCTTTTTGATGGCTTATTCATTAAACAAAGCGTTTTGTGTTTGACATGTCATGAGATAGAAGTAGACAGGAGTTGTTTAATGTCATCCAGATATAGACAGCTGTATGAAAACTTTTCACTTCATCTATAAAGTGTCAGAGGAAGAACAATGGAAAGCTGAAGGCTGACAATGAACTCATCCTATTGTACTGAAATATTAGCAAAATTCTGCTTCTATTATATTGAATGGTCTCCAGATACTTTATCTGAAGTGATGGCTTCACAACTAGATAGATTAATTCTCCATGTTTTATTTTCAGGCTGTTTTGAGCCTAGGAGACACACTAGTTTATTATTTCTGAATTTGTTTTTAACCCTCTTGTTGAAACCAAGACTCAAGAGGATTCTGTTAATTATCCACATAATGGAAACTGATCACTGGAGTCATTCAGTATCCTTGTTTCCTGTGTACATCAGGGCTCCATGAGTGTGGAGCATCTTGATTTTTTGGAAAGATGTGCTGTTGGTGAGCCTCTGGGTGGGCCTGTCCTATGCAGCTGCTCTTGCAGTGCCAGTCACAGGCAAAATTATTGATGATAGAGATATGGTGTGAAATCTGTTCCAGTTTGTGGCTGCAGGTCTAGATGAGCTAGTGGCTGTCAGGTTTGATTGTTGTTTTATTGGCAGAAGGGGAAATTTGGAAATCACTGTAATAGACTTTTAGGAATAAAATACCACATCCTTACATCAATAAACAGAAATAGATTTCAATGGTATTCATTAAATGCTGTATATTGTTCAATATAATAGGGATGTGAGCCTGCTGTGCTGTTCTCAGCACCAGTGGAGGCTGAGAGCAGCTGGGGTGCTCAGCTGACCCAGGAATAGCCTCAGAGGATATCAGAACAGATCTGATGGATGGGACTTGTCAGAAAGGGCTCATGCTCACAATCACGGTCAGGTTTTCAGAGGAGTCCAGTCTCCATTTCAGCATCCCTTGGGTATCTATGTTATCACGAGACACTGAGCATCTCTGAAATTGGGTCCTCTATTTTTGTGACGGTTTGGAGCTGCCCTTGCCCAGACATGTCAGCGCTGTGCTCAGCAGTGTAGCTAGATCTGTGGGCACGGTTTGTTTGCTCCATGCTAAGCGTGCTTCGGGTGGTGGAACTGGCTAAAAATTAATGTTGCCTTTGCTTTGGAGACATTTGGCTGCTCAGGTCTCTGCTGAGGGTCCCTCTGCCCTCCTTTGCCCGTTTAGCTTAGAATCGCCGTGGTGTAGCGCCCGGAACGGGCTCTCTGCTGTTCCCGCTGTCCGCCACGGCTGATCCAGGGCAGGGACGCTCCGCTTCAGGCGGGTGCCGGGGGGCATCGAGGCGCGGGGTTGGGGCGTATCGAGACGGTGCTGGGGGGCATCGAGGCGGTGCTGGAGCATCGCTCCCTCCCGGAGCCCGCGGCCCGGACGGAGCTGCAGCTCCCGCGGCGGCCGCTGGGTGTCCCCCGGCGCTGCCCCGCTCGCTGCCGCCCAGCCGGGCCGGGAGCGGGGCTGGCTGAGGGCGGAGGCGGCGCCGCAGCCGCCTCGGCGGGGCCGCAGCGCGGCTCGGCCGCCAGCAGCAGCTCGGGACGCGCTGCCCGCCGCTCCCCGCCGGGGCTGCCTGAGCCGGGCACGGCCAGAGGCGGCTCCGCGCCCAACCGGGCATGAGCGGGGCTCCGGCGGCCTGAGGGGGCTCGGGAGGAGCCGGGCGGCCGGAGGAGATGGGGAACCAGCCGGGCAGGGCGGAGGAGCACGAGCAAGGTGTGTGCGGGCGGCGGGGCGGCGGCACCGCGGGGATGGCGTTTTGTTCTCGGGGGCCGAGCCGGGTCGGGGCTGCTGTTGTCACAGCGAACGCTGGTGGCTTCCAACCTGCCGGGGACCCTGCTGCTGTTTGCCTTGTAAATGGGCTTTATTGGCGTTCCGTACCTGAGATCGCAGCACCGTCCTCACGGGAGCTTTTCTGAAAGGAATCCTTCGGAGCAGAATGCCTGCAAGGGTGGGACCCTGTTCGCTGACAGATTTTTTTCTTTTTCTTGGCATGGTCTGCATGATGCAGCTAAAAAAGTTACAAAGCTGATGTAGTGATGTGCATAGAACTTGTCAGGATCTGCAGCTTGGCTGTGTTAGCCTTCACCATTGTTCGTGGCCTGAGGCCTGAAATTTTCCAGGCCTTAGAATTTAAAATGATGCCTTTGTGGAAGGTCTCCCACCATTGTCCTTTCAGAAGTGTAGTGCTCTGCATGTTAATCAGGAGCAGATTTCATAGAAAGCTGAGAGCTGGTATCAGGTAGATCGCATTCCCCGTGTGCCAAATGTCTGCACCGTACACCAGCACTGCTGCTAATTTGTTCCTGATGCCGTAGAGCTGCTTCGCTTGCCTTCTGATTTATTTTGCTTGTTTCTCAAATGCTGAGTGAGGGGGGAAACCCGTAGGTCCACTATTTTCTGCTGCTTATTTCTCAGTTTCTTTCCGGATTTAGAACCCTCTAACACACATAAAACCACAATCAGTTGTATTTCCTGGCACTCTGTTTCTTGCTGTTGCCATGGGAATTTCATTCACAAAATCCCATTAAAGTTGTTATTGCTTGAGCAGGGGTTTCTATGACTTCGGGTCGATATGTAGGTATTGTTCTAAGAGCAAATACAAACGTACCTGATCTCTGGAATTGTTAGCCAGGGCTGCATTGCTGCTCGGGGATCTCACGACAGATCTGCCAGCGAGTGCTGGAACAGCAGCGAGGTGTAGTGAGAACTCTCTAGCACTATGTTAATCACCGGGCTAATGAAGAACACAAAAGCTGCCAGTATCCAGTCACCAGAAGAAATGCTGCCCTAAGGGAAAGTTAAACTTTAGGCTGGAGAATGTGGCTGCTTACATCCCCAGCCCCTGAAATCCGCCGGCCACTGCCAGCCAGCGAAGTTTTGCTGGAGCTAAAAGTGTTATTTAGGAGGGGTAGGACTGATAATAAACTAAGGGAGAGCTGGATAATGGCCCGGGGAGACGCACTGCTGACTTCTGATCAGTTGGAGCAAACGGACTCTGATTTTGCAGGGCCATTTTGAACAGCTTATTGCTGTTAACGCAGATGATAAATGAGTGTGCAGATTCCTTGTGGGTTTTAAAAATCTCTTTCATCCTTTGTTTTCTCTTGATTTATTTTTTTTATTGAAGAGGAAAGAGTTATACTTGTGTTGCACCTCAGCAGTTTTTAAACTATTCTCAGTTTTTAAGTGTAGGCTATACTAGGTCTTGTTTGAAAGTCCTCACTGTTCATAAGGTATGAGTAGGACTGAAAACCAGCGTTTTGTATTGAACTATGTGTTCAAAACTCCAATGTTTAACCACGAAAAAGAGGAACATTCCTGCTGACAAAAAGAAAAAATCTGACAATGTAGTCCTTATTGTGTGTGAGAGCTCTGGCTTTGGAGCTCAGAGTTTGTGTTTTTGACAGCTGGATGCAAAAACCTGCTTCTCACATCAGAATGTGATACTTGTAGTATCTCTGAGTTCTGTTTCTGCTTGAGTGAACTTAATTCAGCTCTCATTCAGGAACACCAACTCCTTGAACAACTGTGGTACTTTTAAGCTTGTGTTTGGAATAACCAGACTAAACCCCAGGAATGGGTTGCTTTGTTGATCTAGCTCATGAGCCAGCTTTAGTGACAGACAACCCATTTGGCTGTTCCCTGAGCATGACATTCAGGGTCAACTTGTCTGCCTTCTTAGGAAACTTTATGGACATCTTATGGCTCATCTCTAAGTCTTTCACCCCAAACTTACCATTTTGGGGTGGTGGGGGCAGCTTTGTTCCTCCTCTTGGTGTCAGTGGGCACTGAAGCCTTTAAAGATCTGATCCTGTTATGATATAGGTTATCATTTCAAGTAAAATACTTATTTTCACATATTTATGAGAGTATTATGTACTTTAATGGGTTTTCCTATTAAGTGTAAATTCTGGGTGGGCTGCTCAGTGCTGTCCAGGAACAGGAAGGAAATTATTGCCTCCAAGCTGAGCAGTTGAAAGTTAACACATTAATACAGGAAAATCAAAGAACTGGGACTGACTGAGCAAGGAACTGTGGCAAGGAGAAGACAGGAAAGGAATCCATTGCTGGTGTCTGATAGGAATGTTTGGAACAGAAGACTCTGACAGCCCAGTATCATCTCAAATTAATCTCCATCTTCCTAAGAGTGTCTAACAAGGATTTGAGAGGATTGCTTGTAATAACATTAAATTCTATAGGCTTTTCCTAGCTTCTAATCTAAAACTTACTTTAAACAGCTTTTACAATTATTTGTGAGGACTTTGTGGTGTGTGACCCAAGTTTGCATCACTTCTTGGCCAAAACTCTGCTCCTTGCAAGTCACTGGTTTCCCCAGTGCTCTGAATATTCATATTTCTAAAACGAGTGGAGGTTTTAGAATGAAAACACCTATGAAGTAGTACAGAAAATTATGTGAAAGGCGAGTGAATATTGCAGCAGTTTGTCAGCAGAATTCGTTTTCTGCTTTTGAAACTGACTACCCAAGCTAAAGGAAACAGTGTATACAAACAGAGGCCAGAGCACCTGTGGAATAGCTGGAACATTTCCTGGGAGCTATGGAAGAATCCAGAATTATCCAGTGCACAGTGTTTATTGGGAGAAAGCCTTTCAAACATAGTTTGCCTTGGAAACAGGGAGGCCTCCTGTTATTTCTGAACAGGAGCGCTGATGTTCTTTGACACTGGTTGACACGGTGATGGGGGGCTTGTTTATCCTCTAAACATCTGCAGGTGATGGATGATGAATACCTTTGGGAAGAGGTGGAAAAAAATGACTCAATACCCACAAAAACTTTCCTGAAAGAATCGCTTGAATGGGAAATGTTAACTTCTCTTGTTGGAACAAGGTGACGGGTGGGGTTATCCAAGGGTTAGGCTTTTTTTGGGATTGTGTTTATTTGTAAAACATGCTTACATGGCTTGGATGAGAATATCAAGTGTCAGTGCGTGCACTGAGTCAGTATTGATCTGTTTTCTTATGTCTGTTTTGTCCTGGACCAGGGCTGGCTTCATTTGAGTTCGAGAAAGGGATTTTTCAGTGTAAAACATAGGAGACTTTCAAGATAAATGCTTTTGTATAAATACATGTTCTTGTCATTTCTGTTCTTTGTTTTCAGGGTGTGTAGTCAGATCTTTCCTGGGTCCTCTCTTTAGTCTCCCTCTTTTTTCTCCCAAACATGGGAGCCGTTCATTTTAACTCTGTTGGATGTCAGAACACCATTTCTGCCACGCAAGAGCTCGAGAGACCAGATGAGTTTAATGATGGTGTGGGGGGAAGGGAGGGAGGAGAGAGGGGCCAGCAAAGCTAATGAATCACATAACAGCTTTCATGGAAATACCGACTGCAAGTCATGTCCTCTTGCAGCTTGGGCAGCCAGCCACAGACCTTTTGTTCCCAGTGGAGCCAACAAACCACAATTTGCTCTCCACTGGATAGTTTAATTCCTTAGTCACCTCTTCCTCCCATAAGTCATTCTTGCATGGGGGGTTTACAAATGCTCTCATTTTTCAGAGTAGTAACACACTGCTGATTAAACTGGTATTGAAGAACTTTATTTTCCCCTGGAGAGTAATTTTTACTTGACTTAAGCTTTTCTTCAAGGCCAGTGAGGGCCAGCTCTGTTGATGGGTCTCGTGAGGTGACTTGAGAGGGCTGACATGATGAAATAATTTCAGAAGGACTGACAGACACATCAGTCAGTGGCAGTGTCCCCTCTGCTCCCAGACCAGTGAAATGGGAACAGCCGCTGTCACAGTCTGGACTGACCTCCTAGAAGAATTTAGTCATGAGTGTGAGTAACTTACCTCTAGAATTGTCTGAGGCAGTGTTCAGTGATAACCTGAGGTCCCCTGATTCCAAGTTGAAAGGCTAATGAGAGCTAAATTAGTGCAAAAGATCATCAATAAGCTCTCCTACACTACAGGGCCTTCCCAGCAGTTTTCTGCCCTGGCTGGAGGATGTGCTGAGTGGGAGTGCTTTCTCCATGGGCAGGATGACAGCTTTTACAAGAACTTTTAGGGCATGGCAGGCAGCAGGATGTGGTTTATGCATTTTGTGTGAGATTAATTTCCATCAGCAAAACAAAGCCATTTTTGGATAAAGGAGGGAGCTTTTGGGAATCCTGCTGAATGAACTGGTCAACAAGAACCTGTCCTGTGGGTCCAGAGCTCTGCATTGTACTTTTACCCCAGTGCTGGTGGTGGTTTAGGACCTACCAGTGATAGATCTAACATGATAATAAATGTAAAAGCTAATTTTCTTTATGATTTTTTCATTAGTTTAGTTAATGTGCTTGACAGCTGCAGAGTGCAAGGGAACAGCCAGGGGATGGTTGTGGTTGTGTTGGTTCTGACACAGCATTAAATTACTTGAAAGAGGGAAAAGGGTGGAAGGAGAAGGCAATAATGCTGAATGGGGAATAATGGAGAAAGAGAAGTTTGCTTCTTTTTGTTTGGGATATGTTTGGCTCCTCAAGATCTTGAAGTTGTAGAGCTGGCCAAAGAAACCTGAGCATGTATTGCCCCTTGGTCTTCCCACTGAGAGCTGCCAGAGCTCTGGAGGTACTGAGGAGTTTATTTGGAAGCAGTCCTGTGTTCTGGACCTTCTACCAGTATTTCAGTAAAGTAATCTGTCTTATTTTTTTTCCTCTTTTTAATTCCTCCCCAATTTTACTAATTTACTCTTCATAAAATCTGATTTCCACAGGGAATGTAGCTTTCAAAACAACACGAGATTCTAAAACTGAGGCAAGAGTACTTCTCTGATTTTGTTTGTACTGCATTGCTTGAGGAGAACTTAATTTGATTTTTCTGTGATTCTCACAGACTGACAGTAGAAGACAGATAAATATTTGATATTTTCATTATTTTCTATTACTTTTCCATTCTGTATCTCCATGCAATTTGAGCACGATGATTGAAGATGATCTAAAACTGAGATCTCTGATGATGGTAATAGACACTGTTAAATTTTCCATGCATCAACTTTTTTCTTCCTGTAATCCAAACCAGGCTTGTGTTCACAGATCTCTTTGGAATGTTCCATCTATTATATTTCATGAATTGTTTTTCCACAAGCATCAATAGGTATGGATTGCATGTTCTGAGGCAGAGCACTCTGCCCTTGTGTGCTGTGTGATCATGGTTTGGTTCTCTCAGGCTATAAATTACATCAGAGCTGCAGCTTCCTGCCCTTTTCATCAGGCTCTGGAGCACACAGCTAACAAGCTCTATATTTTTATCAGCAGCAAAATTTACATTTGAAGTTCTTACAGGCAAATTTTATATTCATCACTGGAAAAAATGCACTCCTGGGAAAGCAAAGGGCTAACATGAGTTTGCAGGGTTCAGTTCTGAGCATGTGTAAGGGATGTGTTGGCTGAAGCCAGGACATATATTTTCCATTTGTTACCAGCTCTGTAGGATTTGTATCTTGGTTGGAATTTATTCAGTTGCTTAGGAAAAATGTTGGGAGCAAAGCAAATATGTCCACATCCCGTGAGCAGAGTTCTGTTCCTCTCACATTCCTGTCCTGATGGATGCTTTGGTGCTAAGTGTTAAAAATCATTGCTACTCAGGCAAGTAAGGATTTTACCAGCAACTTCAATGAAATCATATTTATTAATGTATGGAAAGAAAGTGGCTTTAGGGGCAGGGTGCACTTAATCCTCTGACACATCTTACTTATGTTGGATGACTTTTCTTTCTTTCCCAACTGAATTAAGAAATCCCATCCTGTACTAAGGATATAAATCTGTTTTAATTAGTCTTAAAAATGCAGAATGCAAAGGTGGCTTCTTCCCTGCATCTGGAGGATATTCTTTTGTATTTTTCACACCCTAAAGGTCTTCTGTATTTTGCCATTGCAGCATTTATACTGAAGATGTAGAAATCCTTGTGATACCAAATAATTATGTCCATATAATCCCTTTTATAGGAGTTGTTTCCACAAGGGTGTGGATAATGATAAATTTGTTGGCAAGAACTGAGTTCTCTGCAATACAGGAAAGACCTTCAAAAGTATAACTGAATACTTGCTCTCATAGACAAAAATGCTTATGATTCCTGAAATAAAACAGAGGTAATTCCCTGTGCTTGTGCAGAACAGAACCAACTCAGCATGAGGTTCATTAGTCATAATTAACAGCTGGTAAGAGGGGATGAGGTTACATGAACAGGAGTCATTCCAGGACTGGTATTCTCTGCTGGGAAAGCTCCTCCAGTGCAATAGCCCTGCTGTTGTCTCTGCAATAACGTGAAATAGTTGCTAAATTGCAGCCTGTAGAGAACCATGCATTTTTCTTATTTAAGGCTAAATTGTCAAAATTCTGGGGATTTTTTTCAGAAAATAAAAAGCATTTTTAAATTCTTTGACCAAAGGGAAGTGGTTCAAAGTCTTGTTCCCCAGAGCCTGTAGTGTCAGCTGTAATGCTGGGAGGGGATTAGGTGGTGGTGTCACGTCCATCCCAGTCTGGAAACATTCCTTGAATGGGAAGAGTGCTCCAGAAAAGTGGTGCAATTCATTTAAACCTTCAAAGGCTTTTAAACCTCTATCTAATAGAAGGCTGGGTGCTCAGTACAGCCTCAGTTTTCAGCTGACTAGGGCAATGCACAGAAATATTTCAAGGCAGGCCTCCTAAACTCCATGGCAGTAACTTTACTCAAAGCCGTGGGTCCTAGGATTATATTTTGCCACGAGGTGGGAGGCACAGAGCTCTAAATATATGTTTTTCCAGGGCAAAAGCTGATCAGGATGGAGGTGTCAGAAGGGAAAAGCCCCTCTTTGAGGGGCTGAGGATATTTCCACAATCCTTATCTTCTAGGTCTTGAGACATGCTTTCATAAAACCTTGTTGAGTTTGAAGAATGGACTAATCATGTTAAGAATTACTCTCAGCCTCCTCCACACATGGTTTCTTTGAGGCTGCTTGACTGTGGAAAATCTTTGACTGATCTTTTAATTAAAAGCTCTTTTTTTTTAAACCAAGGAGTTCAAGCTCCTCCTGCTTTGAAGTGGGCAATGTTTTATAGATAAATATCTCATTATGTTATGAGCTTTCTCCTCTCCCCTTCTGTCTCATTTCTTTTCCTGATGTGTCTCATCCTGTGTTGATAGTTGTGATGATTTCAGCCCAGTTCCCAGTATTGGCTGTTCTTAGCTCTGTGCTGGGCTGAGCTAAAGCTCTGAATGAGCTGTGGAGACTAAACTGGAGTCCTTTCCCCACCCCCTCACAGAAGCAGGCTGGAAATGACAATAAAACTGGGTTTATTGTGTGGCCATCACATTTCAGTAAACAAAAGGCAGTTGTAACACCAGTGCAATGCAAACTGGTTATTAAGTATTAAGCAAACAATTTTAAAAAATTAGCTTCTAGCTTTTAAGTTCTGCCCTTTTAGGGAAGGAAGAGGAACCTCCTTTCATGTTTCCATTTGTGATCCTTTCCCCCCTGTCTTTCTGGATTAGCAGGATTTGGGAATTCATGAGGACAGAAGTTCTTTTGGCCGAGCGTGGGGCAGCATTCCTGAGCTGGAGGGTTGGGATCATGGATTCCTGACCCCAGTGCTTGAAGAGGCATTTTCAGTTTCTTTTCCTCTGTGATGGCTCTGCTCAGTGGGAAGAAAAAGGAATTAGAGCATTCTTTACAAAGAAAGAGAAGGATGGTAAAGCCCCTTGCAGGTATCTCTGTCAGTTCCATGGTTCAGTCCATAGCATGGCCTCCTGAACAATTAAACAGGCTGAGTAAATTACCTGCTAATTGTGAAAGTGTTGGATATTAAGCATTTCCCCTCTTATAATGTTTGGTTATCCCTTGTGTTTGTGGAGAGATATCAGATAGATTTTGATGCTTAGAGGGATCCACAGCACCTGACTTGTCTGGGAGGAGCAGGAGCAGGGTTCTCACTGTTCCTTCCTATTGAATTCTTGGAGCAAGAGGTTTTAGGAAAGTTTTTCATTAACTCGAACCACAGATCACGTTCAGTTGTGACAACCACTGTGCATGGAGGAGCACAAGTACTGACAGCCACTGCTAAGTGAGTTGGTATGGTTGGATTTAGGGTTGGTTAGTTTTGTTTGCTTTTTAATTTCCTGTGCTTCTCAAAACACTCAGCACTGGTATTTTATCCATTATAATTATATTTTCCAGAAATGGAAGTACAGCTGTTTTATCACCACTGTTAACCCAGCTGTGGCTGAGTGGAGAACTTCTGGGCTAGATTAGCTGGAAGCTGCTTTCTGAGCTGAGGAGAATTATCTCCTTGTCTGCAAGCTAGAATCAAGGAAAACTTAGTGTAGCTAGTGGTTCTTTATCTCAGGAATATTCCTAGTACAGCCATAGGAGTTCTTTGCTTTATCTTCAAGAAAATCCCTGCTTTTTCTGAACAGCACATTCTGGGGGATGTGGTATTAACTCCAAGGATGTTCCCCAGAGCAGTTGCTAAAAACCTTCTGGAAAGCAGAAGCCTTAGATCTAACAGGTAGGAAAACGAAGGAAACTCCAGACTTACCAACCATATCAAACAAAAAAATCCTTTGTTTCAGTGAAACACCAGTGATTTTGTCCGTCTTCACGGAAAAAATTAATATTTATGGCTTTTCTTTTTTAACAGTTGTCTAAAAAACTGCCAGAATAGTTTAGCTTAAAATTGATTTAGCTGTAGATATGAGATGATTATACCTGATCCTATCTTGTTTTTACAGGTGCATAGGCAGGAAATATTCCAGAACAAATAAAATCAGGAAGTGTCATAGTACACAGAAATCCCAATTATTTTGGTGTGCTTGTGTCACAAGTATATAGAGTCAAGCCCCCTTTAAGGAACATAAAAATTATGTAATTTTTTAATAATGAACTGTGATGGTTGTGGAAATGACAAACTTGCATTAAAACCAGCAAGTAGGGGTACTTCATTTTAAAAAGGGAGAATTCTCTATTTCTGTAACTTTCACCAGATTAATTTTGAGATAATGCTACACATTGAAAGTTTTACTCATTCTTTTGTGGGGGCTAGATAAGGGGTATAACTTGGAGGTGACTAAAGTTTTTGGCAGGCCCAGTGGTATTAACAGTTCCAAAAAAAGTAGTGTTGTGTTTACCATAGGGATATTCCAGCAAGTGTAGGATATAGAATTTCCCTGAACATTTGCTTTGGATGGCTCAGTGTTTGTTATGCCAGGTTGCTGGGTACTCCAGAAATCCAAAGCAGCTCAGGGGTAGAGTCCACCCCACTTGTGACCTGCACCAGTGTTGGCAATTCCATGGGGTTTGTATCCCTCATTTTGGGGGTGAACACAGCAGAACCTCGTGATTCTCTTGGTGCCAGAGCCTTAGGGAGCAGTGGAGCCCCTTGGGTGCTCCTTGACCCTTGAGCACATCAGAAAGAGAAGTTTGTGTTTGTGGGAGCAAAGACTGGGCATGCACAGAGCAGTTCTTGTCTCTCAGCTCAGCCAGTTCACTTTCCTGATGATCTTTGGGAGCAAAAGTGGCCTCTTGCAGCAGAGCCTGCACTGCTTTTGTACTTTTACTCAAAACAGCAATATCCGAGCTTGAGTTTTCATTTTCAGCTTAAAAACTTTCAGGAAATTCAAGTAAAGAGCATCAAAAATGTTCAGTAAACAGCATCAAAAATGTTCAGAGGGACTCCTTTGTTGGACACTGGCAAGACTCTCAGGGTAAAGAGATTTTAACTACTCTTGCTGTTATTCAGAGAGGAATTGTCAGTGAACAGGCCCATAAAGAGCAGAAAAAGTCAGCTGAAATTCACAATGAGACTTTGTGAACAGGGTTTTGATCAGATCTCCTCTCATTTACCTTCTGAATGCGACCTTGTTTCCACTGTAATGGAATTGAGCTGTGACAAAGTGAAATTGAAATTCAGTTCTTGTGGCTGTGCTGAGCTTGGAACCACCAGATACTGAGTAGAGTTGATCTTTTTCTATTTTCATTTTAACACTTTTCTGGAAGAATTAAATGTGACTTTCTCTGCAAGGAGAAAACGACAGAGCTATTGATCAGGTGAATCCAACAAGCTGAAAATAAAATGTGTGTGATCATTCCTTAATTGTGCAGCAGACATTTTTCTCTTTTAAAACCACTATAAAACTTACTGGGGCCTTTTCTGGATTTTTAATATTTGTTTAGATGCTAAAATTTGAACTAAATAGTGATGCTTCAACTATAAGGTCATCTCTACTATTGGGTTACATTCCTGCCATGGGAGAGTCTCTGCTGGTGGCCACCCTTGAAAAGAATGTCCTACCAATAGTTCATCTGCAGATTTAAACCATTGGCAAGTAGTTGTGTCATGACTTTGTCTTTAAGTTACCAAAAATGTCTTTTCTTGGGTGCTTTTTGCACTCCAGATCTCTAGACTTGTATTTCTAACTAAAAAAATCAGCCAACCTTTACCAAGTGTTCAGCTCAAATGTCAGGGTCTCTGTAGTCTTAAATTAGGAATTATTCAGATCAAGATGCTTGTTGCTGCTTTTTCTTTTCTAGTGTAGCTTTTTCAGTACAGACATCTGTTGTTCCCTAGTACTTTGTAATTTTTATTTCTCTTTGGTCTTACTCTTATCCTCCATCTCAAATATCAGTACCTGAGTTGCTTTCCTACGTTCTCCACCATGATTACATAGATCAGAATCTTTGCATTAAACCTTTTAGCTCTTTCCTCCTGTTGCAAATTGTGCCTGTTCCACAGACAATGCAATCAGGGAGGCCAGACAGTCCAACAGGCCATTAAATGATTCAGAAAAAAAGCTAATGTTTTAATTACTCCTAGTCTGCATTTGCTAAGTGAGTAAAAGGCCTTATTGCAGCTGAAGCTTCTATATATAATTAGTGCTGGGTTATCAAAACCAATTTGTTTTTCTGGAGCCATCTCCTTGTCTTTTTGTAAAGCTAGGTGGAGTACAAGTGAACCTTCCCAAGGAGGTGCTGACCTGTGAAGGTGTTGGCTCTGTGACTAACACTCTGCAAACAGACTGATTAATTCGGAAAAGCCACGACTGGCCAAGCCTTGCTTTGCTTTGTTTGCTGCTACATAAAGACCAGGTAGCAGAGAGCACTGTAGGACTATCCTGAAAGAGATGGAAAATGGTGTGCTCCTCCGAGTTTTTGAGATTTATTCAAAGGAGTATCCAGTGCTGTTATCATGGAAGAATGGAACCCGTTCAGCTCATTCCCTTTGTGTACCAAGCAGATCAAGCCATGATACTTTGCACAATACAATAGTGCCATTCTTTATCCTGACTTTTGCCTAAGCTGGTGGTGGAGCAGAGGTTTCAGCCATGTCACTCTCAAATATGAAGTTCTAATCAGCTCAAGCAGTTTTGAAAATATCAGTAAGTGCTGGGTGGTGTCTCTTGCCACCTGCATCTCTTTGAAAATCCAGCATTTTGCATCCAGTCTCACTCACATTTCAGCCCCCAAGAAGATTCAAATCTTCCTCATGGCTTGATTTACTTGTGTGCATCCCTTCAGTGTTTGTTACCAAGCTGTCCTACCATTCCCAGAGGTTTAGGGATTGGGGGATTGAGCAGTGTGGCAGAATGTGCAGGGATTTTTGTAGGTGTGGTGTGAAGTAGCCCAGCAGTGCAGGTAAGGGCTGCTGTTCTATCTGCCCTACTTCTCAATGTTTGCTTTTCCTCATGCCACTGTGAAATGTGTCAGTGTGTTTCCTGTTAATTTGGATATCAGAAGATCTCTGGTCAGCCAAGTTGTTTTTTAACTGTTTCATTTGCTTTAAACAAAGGAGGAGGGGGAAAGGCAGGAGAAAATAGGGTGATTCAATAAAACATTTGTGTACTGAAACCTTTTAACTTTAAAGGAGTCAAGTGTACAGCAATCCTTCCTCTGTGCTGTACAGTCTCCATTTCCCCAAGGACATCCCTCACTGGCTCTTAATCAGTCTCAATATCAATCTCAGGATTGATGTTGGAACAGGGAGAAAGGGACCTGCTAAGTCCCCTGGGCTTTCACTTAAGCTTTGAGGTCTTAGTGGCTCATCTGCTTTTGAAAAATGGATTTTGAGCACCAAGTTAATTAGGTTCTTTAAAACTTTACTCTGAGTTGACAAAAGAAGTCAGAAAACACGTCCAGGCTCCCTGTAACATGTGCTGGTTTATCAGAGTGAGTCAGCCAAGAGTGTGGTTGGTGACTCCAAGCTAATGCCATCTTTTGTGACTTGGCTGTGACTAAATTCACATTGATGATGTCATGAATCCCATATTAATCCATTGTGTTAAATCATTCATTGTATAGCTGGAAATTAGCTAAAGGGTACTAGGGTGCTGAAGGAATTCTGAATGTAGCACAAAAAAGCTGCTGTTATCTGCCTTCTAACATTGATTTGTAAATCTGTGAAGAAAGTCTGACTGTTCAGTTCAATGTCTGGTGGCACTTCAGGTGTGTTCAGACATCCCACTTGCTCTGTCTGCCTCTGGAGCAAGGGATGAATCTCCTACAGGTGCTGCCAAATCTTAGAGTGCAGTGAAGGCATTTTAAATATACCTAAAGGTCATCTGAAATGGCACTAGACAGCTGTGTTTTGGCATCATAAACCAGGTGAAATTAAGATACTCCTGTGAGCCAGGTTTGTTTTACTGAGAAACTGAAAGTGGTGCCAGGACCTTTCCCAGGCAAGGCTGAGCACAGGGTGCCTGCCTGCCTTGCCTGGCTGTTGCTGTGTGTTCCTGGTGCTGCTCTGGATCCTCAGCACACCCTGGCAAAGCCTCAGGAAGTGCTCTCTGAAGTCACAGCCAGAGGATGAGCTGAAAGCCAGAATTGATAAGAAGGACATATTTCAAATAAACCACAAGTGCTAGAGCACAGTAAAATTGTATGGGGTGGTTTAATAATTCTTTTTATTCGGTGTACAAACGTGGGCTGTTAATATTCCCTTTACTTAGCTGTGGTGCTAAATGCTTCCAGCCCATTTGATTTATACTGACCTTTTCCTCAAAGAACCACTTTTCTATCTGAGGCTCAGGAGTTCTGTTCAGATGGGAAATTTTATTAAAACATCCTGGCATGTGAGGACAGAATTCCAGAATGACAGAACCACCTCTGTCTTCTGCTTCCAGGGAGGCTTTGAGTAGTTAGTCCTTAATTTCTTTTTGTAATCTCTTGTTGCACTGTCCTTTCTGAGGAGGATTTAGGGATGACAGACACGGGACAGTGAAATTGCTGATCTGTTGCAAAAGCAGGAGCTGGAATGAGAGAGCTTTACCATCCCTCGTGAGAGGACAAACTTGTCTGCAGGCAACAGTTTGCCTTCCTGAAATGTATGACTGGAACATTGCAGCGTGCTATGAATAGCTTTCTTTTAGTTCTTGTTAGTTATCCTGCCCTTGCAATTCAAATAAGGTATCCATTGTTTAAAAACATCACACTAAAGCTGCATCTGTCTCCATGCTTTAGTCTTACATGACAGAAATGCTTTGTGGGTGATCAGTGCTTAAATTACATCGATGGTGCAGGAGGCTTGGTACCTACTGAAACTATGGAACAGTGAATTACTGACGTGGAATTTTGAATATGTTGAAGGAAACAATGTGTTTTTATTGTTGTTTGCTTAAGAGATGACAGGATTAAAATTGAGGAATAAGGTACTAACTGGAACATTCCCTGTTAACTCCACTGTGGAACAGCAGAAGGCCATGGCATTAACCTTTGAGTTATTAATATGTTGATGGAGGGAAGGATTAAGAAAAGGGCAGGTTGTGGGACACAAATGGGACAAAGGCCAGAGGCAAATAATTTTGTATTGACTCCAGTTCTAAAAAATAGATTCAAGGCAGAAATTAGAACATTTTCAAAGGTGATTATGTAGTCAAATGCTGTCACTTCCCAAGTGAGATTATTCCTCTGCTCTGGGACTGGGGAAGCAGGTGTTTGAACTGTTAGTATAATTAAGGGTTAAGTGAAATAAATGTGAATTCAAGGCTGGTGCTTTACTGCAGTGATATGTGTTATCTCAGAGCACAAGGAATGTAAAGGCAGATAAACATATTGAATCTTCATTCCATAATGTCACACATGTCCCCCTGTGGCTGGTAAAATGGTTGGCTCCTACTTCCCCTTCCCCTGCTACCACTGTAATTACATTGGCTGTGCTGCCTGGATGTTACCTCTGAGCAACAATCCTGTGTGCTTCACCTTGGAGGATTGGGAAATGTTTTCCTCCATTCCATAGTCCATTTTCTCCTGGTTATGGATGTCCCTATGGAAGGTGCTGAGAGCTCAGATCAGAAATGGATCGTGATGTAGAAAAACTGAGGAGTAATCCTAATGCTTCTGTGAGAAACATTGTAATTGTGTTGAGAATGGGATTAAAAAGCCAAAAGATCATCTCAAGGGGTCAGCTTTTATCTCATTTAAGTGATACTTTGGCTTTTGACACCAGTGGGAAGTCAGGGAGTGCTCCTTGGCAGCAAGTGGTGCATGGAAAGCTGCACAGCAGGGTATGAACCCTGGTCCTAATCCTGATTTAGTGTGACCTTGGGTGAGGTGTTTCATTTCTCTCTGCATCCCTGTCCTGTAGCTTAAACTTAATTATGTGTTTCAGAAGATTTGAGTTAAATAGCTGGTAACTGTAAAGCACTTAGAGAATTGTAAGTTCTGTCTATTGTTATGGGTTAATGCCTCACGACTGAAAAGTACAGCTGAAAATGGAGAAGTTCTTACTGGGCACCCAGGTGAGGAACACAGTGTGAGGTGACCTCCGCTGAGATTCAGGGCTGGTTGTTTTTCTCTCCCCTGCTCAAAACCAGCAGCACTGGCCAGGCAGTGAAGTTCTGTGTGATTCCAGCCACTGCAAGCAGCAGCAGCATCAATCAGGGCTGTGTTGGATGCAGCAGTGGGAGGCACGTGTCTGTCTGGAGTGTCCCACAGCCCATCACCAGACTGGGGGCCACTTAATCAGGTCAGCAGGGGGACTTGCACAGCCCTCAGTGCAGCTCCTGCCTCGGGGCCTCAGGCTGTGGCTTGGCAGTCATTGGCAACCACTGCACTGCTCAATCCCAAGGTCATTCACAGGGGGCTTGCCCATAAAATAGACTTTAAAGTGGTGTTTGTACTTGATTTGGGGTTTTGTGATCAACATATGCACTTAGAACTTTTTTTTTTGGGACTCCTTGTGACTTTTTAGTATCATGTGGTGCTTGTGGGGAGTGGAATGAGGAAAATATGTAAGTCTATGTTAAAAAAACCAAGCTGGTTAATGGTTATTGATGGATAGCAAATGCCTTGTGATTTATGACAGAACAAGTCAGCAGAGCGTGGAGTCTTGCAAAACACAGGAGGCACGTTGAGTGAGCTCAAAGCCTGCACAGGTTGGCAAGCTGGTGGAGTACAGATAATCCCAGTTAAATATCATTAATTGTTATCCTTATGTATATGTCTTCCACTGCCCATGATCATGTTCCAGTTGTCATCTGGTGGTGATTAGAAACACATTGGCATCACTACAGGTGCAGCACAAGTCCTAGGTAAAGATGGTTTCCTTAGTGCCAAGCAATTTGTACTAATGTGTAATTGCCTCATTATTTATTGCAATGTACAGAATACCACCCACTATTTATGGAATACTGCTTAGTCATGAACTGACCAGTTGACAGTCATCTTATTGAACCAGTTTGGGCATTCAAAAAGTTTTTTAGAGCACTTGCTTTTGTCATAAAATTTTGTGTGAAAGCTAGAAAACCCTTTCAGGTTGAATAAAAGCCCAAGAGACACAGAAGGCTTTAAATCACCCCTTAGGCTCCATTCAAGAACGTCTCTGATTATTTGTAATGTGGATTTTACATCTTAAAACTGTAGTATGGTTGCAGCTTGTGTGAAAACTGCTTCTATATGCTGGACACTTGTCCTTCTCAATGGTCTGGATGCATTCAAGTGCTTTCCCACCTGGGGTTCACCTGTGCCTCTCTCTGAGCAGGGAGGGGCTGTGCTGAGCTGGGATTTCCCTGCTGGAAGTCACATCACATCATGGTCCTTTCACTTTTCCTCCTGTCCATCTCCTGGTGTTGTCTGCGTGGACACCACGAGCTTTGCTCATGTGCTGAGCTCACTCTGAGTAGGTTTTACAGGTGCCAGATCCTGGTGGTTGGGTTGGGATTGGGATGATCCATGAGCCAGGGCTCTGGCAAGAATTCCCATCTCCACTTCCGTGGTGCTTTCCACCGGAGACCCCGGAGCTGGGCTGTCCCCTCCAGCTGTAGGTGACTGAATGAAGCTGTGTGGGCCTGGCTGTCCCTGTATCTCTTCCCAAAAACACTGGAGCCTTTGTCTCTGGCCTCACCGTGCCCCTGCCATGACAGAGGCTCTCTGTGCTCTCCGGCCAGTGCCGTGCCGGCTTCAGGGGGCTTTTCTTTAGCTGCTCTTTGTCTGGGGTGTTTATTGTGCTGCTGCTGCAGAGTGTGTGTGTTTGGGGGGGGGAGAGGAGGGGCTCCTGTTTGTGTGGGCTTTATAAACCCAGTGCATTCTTCAAAAGAGATGCTGAGCAAACGGGGTGGTGTTAATGTTAACCCTTCCATGCCCTGCTCTGCTGTGGCAAGGAGAAGGCTGTGGGAGGGTGATGAGGTTGCAGTGTAAGGAAGGGAGTCTGCTCCCCTTTGCTCTTAATGCTCTTTGATTTTCTGTGGATGCTGCACGTGTGTGTCAGCAAAGAGCGTCCCAAATGTGGGGAGATGGAATTCATTCTAGGATTTCACCCCAGAGTCCTTCTGGAAGTTGTTTTTATTGCAAACACTGGCTCACCAGCCCTTTCTGTTTGCATAACTTGCTCTTGCATCCTGTTTATGTGGCTACATTGGACAACATCTCCTCATTGTGCCCTATCCCCACACTTCATGGTCCTGTACTTTAGGGCTTTTCCTTTTGAATAAGGTCCTGAATTTTCAGCAGGATTTTCTTAAGTTCACAGTGTTTTCAGTTACAGTGCCATGTCATACCTGCCCTTTGAATCAGCTTCTTTTCTTTAACCAGTTTGTTGCCACTTCCGTGGTTCAGATGGCTCTTATTGTTTCTTCAGTGCCTGGGGTCCTGTATTTCAAGAGAGCTTTGAAAGATGAAAATCAACAACTCATAAACTTCATTTCCCTTGTAGTCACATAATGCTTTGCATTGTTGGTTGGTGGGGAAAAAACCCAACCAACAACCGAACAGAACAGCATCAACTCTCCAAGCTCCTTTTGCTCTTCTTCCATAAGAGGATGGGAATTTAGAACATGGAAAATCTCTCATCCATCTCTACAAGAAGCTGCAGCCACACAATTGTCTTAGTGTTGGAAGTGCCAGAAGAGTTTTATATTTCACTGAATCTGTGTTCAGCATAAATGTTTCAGTCCTTCTTTTGTGATGATCTGCTTAAATAGAGTATAATGCAAATAGTTTTGTGTGTGATAAAAATACATTTTTATCTTTTCTTAAGTTACTGAACATCTCCTCAGAAATTATTAGGGTTAGATCCAGCATTTTACAAAGTAGTGTGAAGAATTTTTGCTTTCAAGTAATTAATATCCTTATATCTTGACATCAATACAATTAATAGGGGGTTGTAGCTCATGTATTGCAGCATTTACATATTATATTACCTCACTGGGAAAAAGTTTACCAGGCTGTGTTCCTTTGCAGGGGATGGGAAAGGAAGAAATGCAGAATAATACAATCCTTTGAAACATGAATCCACAGAGTTAGTCATGACTAAACCTATTCAAACATTCAGGTGTTTTTTCCCAGGGCTGCTCTAGATTCCAGCATTGTTGTTGTGAAACTTGTTTTCTTCGTGCACTAACTCCAATTTGCTTCATCCCTTGTTCCTCAAGGAGCAGTTTCGGCTGCGAAGCGCACGGGGATCCCAGCGCCCCGGGAATTGTCCTCATCCGTGTCCAGGGAGAGAGCTGTGCTGCGTGCTCAGGCCAACCCCAGGAAAACACAGCCCAGCCCCACCTCTTCTGCTGCACCAACTCCTACCAAACACGTGCGCCCCACCAGCAAGTCCAAGCAAGAGAATGAAACTGGTGACAAGGCTGTTCTGGAATCTCAGGTTAAAGAACTCCTGGCAGAAGCAAAGACAAAAGATTCGGAAATTACCAAACTTCGTTGTGAGTTGAAGAAATGCAAAGAGAAAGGGTCACTCAACACTGAAGGAATGGGGGCTTCCAACCAAAATTTAGAAACAGTATCACCTGTTGACATAGATCCATTAATAAGGACCCTTCAGGAGAAAAACAGGACTTTCCAAAAAGAGCTTGCTAGCCTGGGAGAAGAAAACCGTGCTTTGAAAGAGAAATTGCTTTATCTGGAGAACTCTCCTCTCTCAGACACAACCACAAGCAGTGGAGGAGACAGCAGCCTCCCAACCCCAACTACCCAAGAGTCGAGTTTTGGAAGCCCATCCAAGAGTGTGTCCAGGGGTGAGGCAGAGGAGCACAGGCAGCACGTGAATGGGGCTGCCCTGCGCAATTCCGGCTCCTCCAGCAGCGATGTCACCAAGGCCTCCCTGTCCCCTGATGCATCTGACTTTGAGCACATTGCAGATGTGCCTTCCAGGCCAGCATCTGCCAGCAGCAACCACTTCAAAAGCTCCAAGTGCTCCACTGCAGGAAGTTCTCCAAACAATATTAGCGACCTCTCTGTGGCGTCTCTTACGGAGAGAATACAAAAGATGGAGGAGAATCACCACAGCACAGCAGAAGAGCTGCAGGCCACTTTGCAGGAGCTATCTGATCAGCAGCAAATGGTGCAGGAGTTGACAACAGAAAATGAGAAGCTGGTGGAAGAGAAAGCTCTCCTGGAGACTTCCTTCCGTCAGCACAGAGATAGAGCTGAGCAGCTGAGCCAGGAAAATGAGAAGCTCGTGACTCTCCTCCAAGAGCGATCCAAGAATGAAGCTCAAGAGGAGAAGGTCCTTGAACTGGAACAGAAATGTGCAGAAGTTCTTGAAAAAGCACAATTTGAAAGAGAGAAATTGCTTAACATTCAGCAACAGTTAACCAGCAGCCTGAGAAGCTTAGAAAGGGAGCATCAGGATGCCCAGCAGATGATAAAAAGCCTGAGAGAAGAAAATGAGAAGCTGCTTAAACTTCTGGAAGTGGAACAGCAGAGCAACAGCACAGTGACAAAAAGTCTGGAGGACTGTAAAATTGCCTTGGAAGGTCTGAAAATTGAGAATGGCTCTCTCAAAACTCAGCTGGAGAATGAGAAACAAAAGGCTGCAGAAATCAACGTGGTGGGCTGCACCTCTGACAACTCTGAGGTGCAGGAGATGCTCAAAGTAGCCCATGCAGAAAAGGCCCAGTTAGAAGCCTCTTGCACTGAGCTGAAACAAGAGCTGCTGAAGGCAAACAGTGAACTGAAGCACATTCAGGGGCTGCTGTCTAAGGTAAAACAGCTCTAAAATAAAGTGGTTGTTTCTGTCCTTTCACAAATATGTCGGTCTTTACATTGATTGTGAGTTTCCAGGATTTAAATTGTATGAGTAGTTCTGAGTAGAAGCTAGGATTATATAACATTGTCTCTGTTTCTGCTGCTCTACCCATATTTTCTCAGAAATAACTATTGGCATATCTGTATTTATAAATTCATAACTATTTTGTCCTCATATCTTCTATAGAATTTACTCTTTGAGTAAATAGAATTGTGTCTGTCAGAATTGGAGCAAAGAGCAGATCAATAAAAAAGCACTTTGATATGGTGTGAACAAATAGTGTAAATCACTTGCTAATCAGATGAAGAGAAGGGCATAAATAGTTAGCTGTGAATATTAAATTCTGAATAATGAATCACAATTAATTAGCAGTGAAGTATAGATGTCATTGGTCATGAGAACACAAGGATGTGAATTAATGCTCAGGGAAGCTGATAGGGGCAGCAACAAGTCACAGCACAGTCAAGCTCCAGATGAGATAATTTTCATAAAACAAATATTTTTACAGAGAAAAAGAAATGCTCTGTTTTAGGATAGGTAAAGTAACATTTAAAATATTTTTAGAACAATTTACCTCATTAGTGAGTTCATAGCTTTGCTTCAAACAAGGTTAAGCAAGTTAGTGTCCCTGTTTTCTGTGTGATCCTGGCTGTTCAGAGGAGCTGCAGTGTGAGCCATCATTCAGCAAGTGTTAATAAAGCACAAGCAGTGATTATGTCCCAGTGCTGCAGAAGGAGTGAAAGTGTGCAGGTTTTCCTGTATGGGGAAGGGAGCATGAGAAGAATGATAAAATTGGCTGCAGAGGAAGAGAGCGTTGCCAAAAAGCACCTCCATGGTTTGAGTGATTTAGAAAATCCAGATGTCCTTTCAGCTAAAGTAGGTGACCGACCACAGCAAGTGGAGTTAGTAGAGGAAGCTCTCCTCCACTTTTCCCAAGTGCTTTCTGGAGCTGCAGGTCATGGAGAATAAATGAAAAACTGCTGAGTGCTCAGACTCTGTACCAAACTTTTTATTGCTTGGTTTGGAAACCACAGATTTCCCTCTTTTTACTCTTCCCTTCCCTCGAATTAAGCTGTTTTGAATCATTGGCTATTTGTGACACCCAGGCAAGACCACAGGCTTCTGTAAGGCTGCCCTGCAGTGAGGCTGTGCCAGTGCTGCTCACTGAATTGGCAGCCTGCACCTTTTCCATAACTTGTTCCTAGTCAGAGAGCTCCCCCCAAACCTGGAAGCATTGATCAGCGGGCTGAGCCAACAAACTGAAGTGCAGCAGATTCCCCCTTCAGTAATTCCAGATGTCCCATATTCAGAAATACACTTATCTGCAGTAGCTGCCTCTGCTGTGTGTGTTTTCACAGCCCATTGAAAATGCACATGGTAAAAGCAGCAAATTGTGAATGTGGATGAACTGATCATCAGCCTGGCCCTAAGGTAGTGATATCACTTTCATAATGTTCTGCAGAAATAGAAGTGGAGATTTCCGGGAATATAATTCTTCTCCCTTCATTAACTGCAGAGATTGGTTTGGAATTGTGGTCATCATATAGAAAATGTCATTTCCTTTGCAGCATCTTGTATTATCTTTATTGCCAGGAAAGAAAACTGACATTCATCTCTGCTTCCTGAGACTTTCATTTTCATTGAAAACTGGGTATACACAATGCTTAAATCCACAAGTAAAGTCTCTAATGAGTGAGATCTCTTAAGAAATAGGGACAAACTTGCAGCTTTTTTCTTCCCTCCCAGGCTGAGAATGAGTATGGTCAGCTGAAGGAGGTGTGTGACCGACAGGCTGAGCAACTGAGCAGGACCAGCCAGAAGCTGCAGGAGAAGACATCAGAGAATGAAGCAGATATCAAAAACCTGAAGGAGACCATTTTTGAGTTGGAAGACCAGGTGGAACAACATCGTGCTATAAAACTCCACAATAACCAGCTCATCAGTGACCTGGAAAGTAGGTGGAGCTGGAAAAAAGGATTGAAATGAGCTTATTTGGGGGGCTCAGTTACGGCTGCAACACGGAGGAGGAGGTCTGACCTTTACAAATATTCCAGTTTTGGATATTCCCTTCTATTCATGCATAAAAGTACTATTTTAACAGAGAGTGCTGTAGATGGGACCTTAGAGACAGTCTCCAAGCCTCATTCTTCAGTGAAGGAAGTATTACGCGTTCCAGAAATTGGAATTACTGGATTTCTATTAAAGAGTTTTTAGGGCAGAGCACTGGGAAGAGCAGTAAAGTCGAGGTTGCTGAGGATGGGGAGCTGCCACCTGGTGGAACCAGTGGTTGTTCCTCACATCAGTGATCCCCTGGGATCTGTGTGCTGAGCAAGTGAATCCATGTGGCATTGTTTAAATTTCAGTCTGGTTTAATACCTGAAAATAATGATATATTTTAGAGATGTTTGAGTACCAGATCTACTGTTGGTTTCATTCCTGATCGTTGACAGTGTCTTCATTCACTTTAGTCTATTTTAGTGGCATTACCAGAAGCAAAACCAAATCAGCTGCTCTGCCCTCCCATTCTCACTTTCACTGTTACCCTTATGTGTTTAATGAACTTTCCACATTTTTTATCATTCCTAGGTAAAGCAATGAAACTGGAAGAACAAAAACAAGATACAGAGAGGCAGCTGAAAGCTCTGACTAAGCAGATGAAGGTAAGGTTTAAGCTCCAAGACAAAGCTAAGCTGAGCTTTTATTGCAATACTGGCATTGTGTTTTTCTGGAACAGGAGCAGAAATTCTTTCTGCACCCTTTAAGTCTTCATTCTCTTCACTGTGGACTTCTTGGCAATATTGGAGTAGAAAGCTTAGCATGAGTTTCTTTGGCCATATTTTTGGCAGTATGAAGAGGCAAGTGTTCAGTTTGACCCAGCACCACCTTAAAACTGGGGAGAAAATCCTGATTGCTTGTGATCACTGCAATAGAGATCAATAACTCAGTGCTCAGCTCGAGTGGGTGCATTTTCACAGCATTTTGGGGTTCTCATTGCTCTTTGCAGGAGGACACAGAGGAGTGGAGGCGTTTCCAGGCTGACCTGCAGACTGCAGTGGTTGTAGCCAATGACATTAAGTGTGAAGCTCAGCAGGAGCTCCGTGTGGTGAAGAGGAAGCTGCAGGAGGAGGAGGAGAAGAGTGCCAGACTGCAGAAGGAGCTGGATGAAGTGAAGGGCAGCAGCAGGTTGGTAGTTTATCATTTACCAAGGCCAGGACTTGCTCTGTGTGCCTGCTAACACGCATGCAAACAGTGCTTTGTCAGTAACTATTTGCTAGCTTGGATGTGCATCTCGTCTGTTTGTAACTCTTCTGGCAGATTTTGTTGTCTCTCTTATTCTAAGATGTTTCTGTTCTTTTTCTTTTTGGCAGTCTAGTTCTGTCAACTAAACCATGAAGGTTTTAATAAGCAAATATTAAGTAGTAACAATTGCCAATATCCTCTGATAGCTTTGCTCTCAATATGGTTATGCCTTTATAACTCTGTGCAGCTGTATTAAACCATCTGTGGAAGGATTGATTTGGTACAGGTACTCCAGAAGAGAACTTCTGAACCTCTAAGGGAAGTCAATGGAGAAAGGCAAAGTAACACAAGCAGTCATCTGTTCATCAGAAATATGTGTAAATTAATTTTACTCCTTCAGATTTTGCCTTTTAATCTCTCTCCTGGTAAATTCACAGCCATTGGCAGAACAGCCACAGGAACAGGGAGAATCCTGTCATTTCTTTCAGGTGAAGTAACAGTCCAGCTCTACATTGCACTTACTTGCTCACTGTTTTCCATTCAGGAGTTTCCACAGCAGCTGTACAGTAGATGGGACTAAAAACATGGGAGAGCTTTTTTTGTGGAGGTGTAGGGATCAGAATGCCTGGATTGAACAAACAGAAAAACTTCTTTTCAGAAAATAAAGGAATGTTTTTAGGCTCCAGTTTCATTAGCAGAGTCCCAAGTGGATGCAAAGAAAAGCTGTTACAGACCATGTACTCAGACAAAATGATTACCAGACAGTACTTAAAGTTCTGGGCTGTGTTTCCATTTCTAATTTGTTCTTAATGAAATTTCTCTTGTTGAAAGCAGGGTTCCTATATGAGGATGGGGAATCATATTCTCATAGCTTGCCCTCTGTATTATTTTGGCTTTTAAGATCTATTTGATAGTACTCAAATGAGTAGAAGATGACCTGCTAATTTGCAAACTGGAATATTTATCTTCCATCTATTAGGAACATGATCAGCTCTTTGGTATAAGAAGCCTGAGCTGCAAATACTCCTTTTAAAATTGGAACCCCAGAATCTGTACAGCTGTAGTTCCAGGAGGAAGTGTTCAGACATGTATGTAATGAAGTCAGTTTTGGCTTTTGTGTCTCCCTCTGTGTCACACACACATGGATGTGTCTGTCTCTGTGTCATGGTGACTCTGTGTATCTTGCTTTGAGTATTGCCTTGGTCATGGAGCCAGATGTGCTGTCTGCAGTGGGCAATATTGGTTCTCTTTCAAAGGCAGGTAACAAAACCAAATTTTGCATCTGTCAGGATAATTAATTTGACTCTCAGAGTGTGCAAGATGTCTGTACTGAGCGGTATGGGGAACATAATGAAGCCTGTGGAAGTCCCTGTCTAAACAAACCAGTGATCAGCAGCTAAACACTGCAACTTTAAAGCTCTACTGACCTATGAAACAAATTCCTGAAGTTGCCAAAGCTCCTGCTGAGAGCCAGTTCTACACTTCCAGATATTTTTCCATTCCTGAGGTTTCTGTCTCCCCCAGCACCTTGGCTTCTTTCACCCGGGAAGTTCTGGGGTATTCTCATCATCACTTTGTCAGCTTTCACAAATGCCACTGCTCAGAATCAGCAGTGGATTCTGGTGCCTGTGGTGATTTTGATGTGTGCTCAGCACTGGTGGAAGCAGTTTGTAGCTTGATACTTTAACAGAGCCTATAAAGTATTCCTCATGTTTGCTAATGCTGAGCAGCTGCACGCTCAGCTGAATGTCTGACAGTCCCTAGTGAAAGTTTCTTGTCTGATTTTTAAGCTCTTATTGGAAAATGTACCTTCCAAAGAGCTTGCTACTCAAAGGTTTTTGGCAAAATCTCAGCCATCTCTTGAGGGTCATTAGACTCCACCTCATAAATTCATCTTGAAGCCAATTTATCTCCTACGACATCCTGCCATTTTAATGTTTGCCTGTGGCTGCCTGAGTTCCTGCCTCCAAGTTTGATTTCACCGTTACGTTCTTCTAATCAGACAAAAAGTCATTTTTGGTTTAGGAACAGCCCAAGAACTTGCAGAAAAAATCCTGATGAGGTCATCAGAGTTCAACTGAATGAAGGTAAGAGCCTCCCAAGGGCATCTTTAACACAGAATAAATGTCTAATTCTATGACTGAGAATGTTGGGGGGGAGGTTGGACAAGCATCAACCAAATGGAATAAGGGAAAAAGGAGTTAACTTGTCCCAAGTTAGTACTGGTGAAACTACAAATTGATTAACCCGTGCTTCAGGCAGTCTTCTATGATATTTTACATCCTTATTAATGTTATTTCTCTGCAGTAAAATGCAGAAGCTTACAATCCATTGTTGTGTAGCTGTCTCCTATCAGGTAGTGGAAATGGAAGTTTAATATTCTCCATCCTTGGAGGTTTTCAAGACCAGGCAGGATAAGATCCTGAGTAAAACTTTCAAGGTTTTGCTTTGACTCTTTGGCTTCAAATTGTCAAAATTGTTTTGGCACTAAAGCATTTTATGCCTTGATATAAGAACATGGAGGGAAGACAGTTGGGCCAGATTTAATTAAATCTGTAATTAAATGAGCAACTTCATAGAATAATAAAAAAAATTAACCGGACCTTCAAATGGAAGCCTAAACTGAAGATTGTGATGCATCCCACTAATTTGCTTCTGTTTTTCCTCCTAAAGTCTCCAATGCCACAGCATGGCAGTGTCACATGCATTTCTCCTGGAAATGAGCTTGTAGTCTGTGTATTAAACCCTGCTGTCAGTCTGTATGTGCTGATGTGCTGCTCATTTGTGCCTGTGTTTGCAGCTGTTCTGTCTCACAGAGCTTTGAGGATTCACTCTGCTCTCACAGCAAGCAAAGGAGGATGGCAGAGCAGGGCTCTCAAAGCAGTGTTTGTTTGCTCCTCAGAGTTGTTTGGTGTGGGGGTTTGGGTTTGTTAGGGAGTTCCTGGTGGGGGTTTTTTACATTGGATGAGGTTATTCCATCCCCTCTAGTGCAACTCTGGCTGAGGTAGAGCAGCTCAGCTGCCTGGCTGGGTCCCTGTACCCCTTTTGAATGAAAAGTCTGAAATGAGCAGAGGAGAGGAAAGCCAGGAACACCACCATACCTGCCCTACATTGATTCCCTGGCTGTAAATAATTAATTTCCTCCTATCTGAGCAACACAGATTTATTCTGTGTTTGTGCTGTTGTTGCTCACCACATCTCAAAGCCAAATTAGTGGAGTGTTAAGGTGCTCCTTTATCTGTCCCAGCCACCCCACTGGTGTTTCCCTGGCTCCCCCTAATTTAGAGATGATGGGATGATGTAAAATAGAGAGCTGTACCTCAGGGTGGGCATGGTGTGCCTTTCCATAACCTCCCCAACTGCTGTGTGTCTCCACAGGTGCCTGATCTCTGCCAGCTAACACAGCCCTGAAAGGAGGCACAGCCAGCCCTGTGAGACACTGCAGGACTTGCCTTCAACTCCCAGCTGAAAAAGGGAAGTTTCAATACAAGAAAGCACCTCTGTTTTTTTTATTACCCTGCATCATTCAAGTGTATTGCAAAGTGTGAATGCTCAGGTCCACCTCTTCCCCATGGGCAAGAGCCTCTCTCTTTGTTTCAGAAGGCTTCTCTCTTCAGAGGACACCAGGAGGCAGAAGAAGTTCTGAATTACTCTAAAGCCAGCTAAGCCATAAGAAGTAATCACAGAGATTTGGGGATCTGAAATAACTGAGAGCTTTTTTTTGGAAGGATGGGGCTATTTTCCTCAAAACAGGCATTCAAACATGCCATTTGAACCTTAAGCAAAAATTACACTGAGTGTGTATGTCTGATTTGTAAAATTTAATGGCATATACATGAATCCTCCGTGTAATATTCTATTCTATTCTATGATCTATTTCTGTGTGTCTAAATACATGTAAGAGAGCAGATGATTTATACAGACACACAGACTTGGGGATAGGTCACTGAAATCCAGCAGCAAACACGGATTTAGTCATTCTCAGCTGCTCTGCTGGTTTGATTTCCACCCCTGCATTGACGAGGCACTCGCCACTGGGTGGCACGGCCGATCCGGTGCTGCTGGGAAGGGACAACCACGAGCGTGTCCGTGCTGTGACCTTCCCGGGGACAGTTCCCTGCGAGGTTTGTCCTCCTGCAAGAACTGCAGATGGAGAGAGCAGAAGGAAAAGAAACTAACGTTTCAAGCCCCTTGTAAACACCCTCTCAGAAAGGAGTTGTTCTCATGCCTTTAACTCAGGTGAAGTATTTGATGATCAGGGAGAACTTGAAGTTCAGCTCTGCAGCCGGAGACACCTGGAGAGAGCTTTCCATGGATGCTGAGGAAAAACTCGGAGATCACCATCTCTACCAGGAGATTCTCACTCTTTGTTCCAGGACTGGAATTCTCTGTTTTGGCTGTGGGATTTCTGTCCTTTTCTTCTGGATATGAAGACCTAGCAAGGGCCTGGTGTGGGAGCAGGCTGAGCTAGTGGAGAATTCCACAGGATGTCCTGGCTTTGGCATGGCCCCACCTTTGTGCCGTGCTACTGGAGTGTTTGCCTATATGCACACTTGTGTTGCCTTTCTCTGCTGTGCTGGCAGCTGTTGAATGTTGGTTTTTATGTTTAAGAAATATATATTGAAGTGCCAAATAAATGTTTAAGTGTTTGGAATTGTCTGCTGCCTGCCTTTGGCCTCTCTTCTATTCTGTGCAGCAGTAGCTGTGTGTCTCTTTGTGTGCCTTGGAGTTCAGGAGGAGTCACAATGACAGGAACTGTGTCAAAGATGAGACTGGGGAATCATCATTTCTGAAAATATGGTCCTGTGGTCTTAGGCCTCCTGTAACAGTCATCAGAGCAGTGTAGGAATTTTACAAACATGAGAAGGCTGAGTTTGCCAAAAATCTGTACATTAAGCCCTGAAAGACTTGCACCTTGTTGTCAGTCAGTTGTCCGCATGTTTCAAACCTAGAAAACAAGGAGACTCACTCTTGCTGTTAGAGAAAAGCTCTCTGCATCTATTTCTCTCACCAGTGAATGAATGAAACTCAGCAGCAGTTTTGTGAAAGGAACTGCACATTTTAATTCCTTTGTGGCTCCAGTGCTCTGCTTCCTCCTGGAGCTGCTCCACTTCAGCCAGCTGCACGTGCAGCATTTATCTGTGTGAATCATTCATTCTTGTTTCCAGGAAAGCATACTGCACTTGGTGACATTTTGTTCAAATCCCTCTTTTTTGTAGCAGAACTTGTGTAGTCTCTTGGATGGCCTAAGATGTGCTAAGCTGAAGAAATTCTGTGCATGAGGTTGGAGTCATTTTGGGTTTGAAGTTATGGCTTATCATTAATCTTTCTAGTTTGTGCTCTCTACTGTCCTCCTGAATTAGCCACTGCAAGTTAAGCTCTTGCTGTTCTGCTTTCCTCTTAAGAAGCTCATCTCTGTACACACATGTGCATCCCCCTATCATACAGATTTTTCTTTTTAAGGTTAAGTGTTCACCAGTTTCATCTCTCCATCGCTTGTTGGCTGGCATGTGTTGTTTTAGTTGAAGCAAGTGGCTCTCAGGACTGTTGTTGTTACCTTTTATGCCAAAGTTTGCAGCAGGGGAGGCCTTGGTTTTCTGTTGTGATTGTGTTTAATCAAGGAGGTTGTTTCAGGCTGCCTATTACAAATATACAGATGAAAGAATACAGGAAGTATCTTTAAAAAAAAGGAAACTGGTTGCAACTGCAGCACTTGAATCTTCATAATGACAGAATAATGGCACCTGAGTTCTCAATTGACTCTCCTGTGGCACAGGGGCTGGTCTAGTTACTCTGTATAATATGTTTGCATCCTTCTGCAGTCAAAGGCCAGACTGAAAGTGTGATAGATTGCACTGGGTGGTTTGGGGTCTTGAGGCAGAAATTTGTCCTTCCTCTATACTTCACAGGGCTCTTTTAGCTTTTGTGGTTTGTGTAACTCAGGTGCAGATGCTGTCACGTGCTGATTTGTTGTTCATGCTTTATGAACCACAGAACAAGAAGTCAAGGCTGGAACTTAAGGCTAGCAAAACACTGGCTCCCTCAGAGCTCAGTGAATCTTATCCAATCTGCCTTTCCTCCTGATTGGATTAAAGGAGAATGGAACTGAAATGGCTTTTTCTCCAGCCATCTGCCTCTGCAGGCTCCCCTGGCACACAAGGAGCTTCAATGAATTAAAGAAATAGCAAAGTCTGCTTAAAGACAGCACTTCCTTAAGCCCTGCCAGAAATAGAAACTTGAGTCACTCTTATTCTCTTATTCACTGACACCCTTTAGCCTTTTTCATTTTCTGATGGCTAAAGGGAAAGGCTCTGACTTCTATGTTTGGCTCACAGTTGTTCAGCCCCATAGGCACTTTCTGGATGGAGTCCTCCAGGCACCTTGTGAAATAATTTCTGGTTTTGTGTTCATGTAGCTCCTGGTGTGTATCAAACGCTGTAAATACAGGGAGGAGTGGTGATAGCTCAGGACCTGCTGCTCAGCAGCTCATGTGCAGGTTCTGAGCAGGTAGGAGAGGTACAAATAATCTCTTTTTACATGACTAGACTTTATTTGCTTGCAGCTTTCCTTAACTAAAGCTAGATAATTGCACTCCAATTCTACCTGAGAAATACAGGTAAGTCACTAAGCAATATCATGTAAAATACTTGACTAGAAGCAATTTTCATTGTGTGATTATATTGGATGTTTAACACAGCTCTGGGCCTTCCTGTATGAACTCCTGTAAGTCCAGCACCTGATCTTGACTTCAGAATTTCTTTTCAAAGGAGTAACTTCTTTATCCTTCCTGTTAAAATATAAAACATTTTCTATTTGCTTTGTCTGTCTTCATTCTAGACATTGGATTTTGGCCTTCCTGTGTCTGCTAGGATGAAGCACTTACGAGTTTATTCCCTTTATAAGTGCTTATGAATTGTGATTGAGGATTCATTTATTTAGCAGATGTCTCTGTTGATAGGTTTTAAGTGTTGAGTTTTTACTCTGAAGTACATTTGTCTTTTGATTACTTTCCTCATTATAAACTGAGAGCCACAGCAGCCCCTTGGCACCTATGCTCTATTGAAAGCCCATCTTCAAGTAATTATTGATAATTGCTCAAAAGTCTCATCAAACTGCTTTGTTTTTCCTATGAAAATCCTCCTTCCTGTGTGAGGCTTGGGAATGGGGATGAAATGGTTAACAGTGCAGGAAAAGTTTGTTAGACTCAGTGATTTAGTGTTTGCCAGGCACTGCAAAAAAAGTACCTGAATATTCTAAGAGCGGTCCATGTTCTGGGCAATGCAGTAAAACCTGCTCGTTGTTGGATTTACCTCACTGTCAATGAAGACCTTTAATCTGTGCTTGCACTTCCTGCTGGCCCTGACTTTGCTCGGTTTGTGCCTTGCAGGCTGGCAGCTGAAGAGGTGGATTCTCTGGAGTCAGACACAGCCAGCCGCTGGCAGGGGGTCTGCCTCAGCAGAGCATCTCCCACGCCTCCAGAATCTGCAGCCACTGTGAAGTCACTGATAAAGTCCTTTGACTTGGGATGCTCAGGTATTTGGACATTGTACTTTGCAGTAAAACAATTTCTAGCAGCGAGCAGGATCTTCTGCTTCTGGATGGGTGTTTTCTGTCAGTGCTTGGTGCATAAAGATGGAATGTCACTACACAGTGGTTCCCTGATATGAAAAGAGGTAGTTGGGTTTGAAATCCAGATGTTTCCATGGTTTTTCCTTGCAGGTAGCAGTGGACAAAATATCCCAGTTCACAAAGTACCCAGGAGCCCTCTCAGTGGAATTCCAGTGAGGACAGCCCCAGCAGCTGCAGTTTCCCCAATGCAGGTACAAGGAGCTCTTCTGTCCCTGTAGATTCAAAAGAGGTGGACACGGTGCTGGCTTCAGCATCTGCTGACAGGGGGAAGGGGAAACTCATCTGTTTGTTTGCTGTGGAACATCAAATGCTGTGGTCCTAACAAAAAGGATCAAAGTGAGTTTGTCTGGACTTCAGCTTAGAGGTCTTGGTGGACGGATGTGAACTCTGGAATACGGTTTTGAGCTTTTATCACCATGGACCAGAAAAGAGATTTCAGTTTTTGAGAGTGACGTAGAAGAAACATCACACTGAACTAGGGAGCTGGCACGTGAATTGGGACACAAGGGATTGAAGTTTCCAAAATGTGTGCTCCCAGTTATCCAGTGAGGTCTGGTAACTTGTATTAATGCCTGATGATGGTGGGATATTCATTGAAAACTGCTGCTGGAGCTGCAGAGACAAGAATCCTCCTGAGATATGACTCAGGGTGTTGGGAGCAGAGTCAGAGTTGGGAACAGGCATCCTTACTTTTGGTTTGTGACTCTAAATTGTGTTTGCCAAGAGAAAAATCATACAAATAGAAGTGTCAAGTAGTTCAGGAGCCAATGTATTACCAGATAAAATATTGTCACTTTGTCCTTTTATTTTTCACAGTTATTTACCCACCTCTAGGTGCAGCTGATACCCTGCTGAAAGGTTTCTGTATCTCTCTACATGCTTTGTGCTCTTGAGATAGCAGAAACTTCTTTTTGCTCACCTATGTAAGCATGATGGGCAATACTTCTTCAGTTACCTTTTGCACCTTTGTTTGACAGAGACATTCTGTGTATAACAATGCCAAGCCAGCCAGCAAGGGCATTGCCAGACATGCAGACCTGTCAGACCTCCCTCTGGCAGGTAAGTTGTGATCAATGTACAGACACTGCCTTTTCTCTTAACTAAATTTGTTATTAACTCTTGGTCTCAGCCTGAGCCATTTTTCCTCTTCTTACATGGTCAAAGGAAACCTGGAAAGTGCCTCCAATATCTTTGTTTTACAGAGCTTATTAATTTTGTTGTGCTTCTATTCCCATCTTGATCATAACTAAAAAATAGCTGATTTACTGTTGTTTGCCAACACAAACTCCCCTTCTTTGTTCTGAAGGATCCATGGCACCTCTCTAATCCACACTGTGGAACTGGAGAGGGTTGGATTTTGTTCAACATGTATGTCTCTGGAATTAGCCCAAAGCACTGTCTTCTGAGGGTTTATTTGTTTTTAAATTGAGCTTCATTTGAAATACATCAAACATTTCAGATACTGATGTGACTGTTTTAGGAGCAGTCATATTTGGGCTGGAAATAGTTTGTTCTGAGAGTTCTCAAGAGATGAGTTTGTTTTCATTTCACACTTTGCTTTTGTTCTCTTGTCATTTAATATTCTTTCCTACCAGTGTTTGTTTCCCACTTTCTCTAGGCCCTTTATTTTGATTATCTGGTCCTGAATGTAGTTGTTGCATTGTAGTCAAAGTTAGTAACAACAGATTCTTGAATTTTTAAGATGAAATGTTATATTCCTGTAGTGAAACTGCAGGAAGGGACAAAAAAAGCCCCGACAATCAGTCACAACTTCTTGATGGCTAGACCGGATTTTCTGCAATAGTTTGCTAATACAGGAGAGAAATTAGAACCTGGTTAAGCAAGCAGAAGTGTCTGCTTCTGTCTAGGGAAATGGACAGGGTTTATTTGCTTGTATCAGTTGGTTTCCAGGAAGTCTTGCATGAGTGTGTAGATCCCAAACATAACATAAGATCTTTTTAATCTCTACCAGTTTACTGTAGAGTGAAATAATCTATCAGCTATGTAATATGATGCCAGTCCTTAACAATAAATATCCCACTCTGGGCCATGGATAATTTCTCTTATTACCCATATACAGTTCTGTTAAAATCAACAGATATTTTATAAGCCATTGTATGGTAAAAATTTATGGCTGCTTATCTAACAAGTTCCTATATTTACAGCTTCTCTTTGTACCTGGATTTAATTTAGTTCCAATAATCCAGAGCAAAGGCTTACTCACTGTAAAGTTGTAACAGCTCTGGTTCCAATCTAAATAATCCTAGAAGTCAGTTGATCCAAGCCCTAGGCAAACAACACTGAATCAAAAATTATCCCCAAGGAAATTCAGAGTGAAGTAGTCTCCATAATAAAAATCTTCTGGCTGATTCCATCTGACCAGTGTCACAGCAGGGTTCTGTGATGTCCCTAATGTGACCCAAATGTTGCATAGTTGGAGAGGAGCATGGATTACTTCACCCAGAGCTGGTCTTTGGCTGTGATCTTTGAGAATCAGAGGTTTCCTGGCTGCATCTGGACTTTCAAGTACCCAGAAATAAATTAAAGGGAGCTGAAGCTGAGATAAGAAGGAATTCACGCCTCAGTGATTGGCATTAATTAGTGATTATCATAGGGATGGAACTGAAAAAGAGATGGAAAAGTTGTGTTCCACATTCAGTAATTTCTGATAACATGATGTGCAGTCCTGGCTTGTTACATCGCTTTTTATTATTTATTATTATTTAATATATATTGATATGCAATGATTTTCTTTTGACTATATAACAATATATATAACAAATACATTATATAAATTACATAATATGTGTAAGAAAAATACAGATGCATCTGCTGTGAATATATTGAGCCTTCTCCAAGTTATGTCAGAGTGGATGTCAGACATCATGAGGAGTAAGAAGTGCCTTTCCCTGGGCTGTGTTCAGGAGACAAGAGGCTTTCCTGCTATAAGTTTGCTAATGGCAGAAAAGAAATCCTTGTACTAGGGCTGCTCAGTCATCTGGTGAAGATATCTCTGCTCAGCTTTTGAACCTTGGAGACTGTAGATGTTGGTATTTCCCTTCATTCACCTGAGGCCCCTACCCCCCAGCAGGAGTATCAATCACAGGAAACCAGGCAGCCTGTACTGTTGAAATCATCAAAGCCATTCCTTGTTGTGGTCACCTCTAATCTGCTCAAGGTTTCCTAGCCCCATGTGTGTTTAATGAACAAATGAGTACATTTGTTTAGAATCAAAACAACAGACTACATATTGTGTGCTGGGGTGGCAGGACAGTGATTAATCAAATTCTTCAGGCTGCAAACTGACAGCTTTTATTGAATTCCCACAGACCTTCTGAAGGGGAGGAATGAAGAGCTGAAACCAGACCATTACCTCCGCAAAAGCCCCTCCCTGGAATCCCTGAGCAAACCCCCCATGGCCTTCAGCAGCAGGATGCTTTCCTCCACCCCCAGCTGCTTGAAACCCCAAAGCAAACTCAGGTATCAGCTCAATTTTCTGGGAAAAACAGGGCAGTCCAACAGCATTACCTGGAACCAAGATAAATGTTTTAATCTGGAGGATTTCATCTGGATGTTTTAATCTGGAGGATCTCTTGTCTCCAGAGCAGACTCTGCTGGCCAGTCTTTGGGAATTACCAGGCTCTGTTAGATCCAGATATGAAAATTCAGATTGTAATGATCTTTAAAAAGGGAAATGAGGATAACAAGCTTTCACGAGCCACTGAGTTGTGCACAAGAATTCCATCATGATACATGTGGTCAGCCCTCTTTATCTTACTGTCATTTTCCATGTTGTGGTGAGCTAAAAACCAGAGGCTCTGAGGGCTGAAGGAAATTGGATGCATAATTTTCTTCTCTCTTGAGAAAAAAACGTACATTTTCCTCTGATCTCCACTGTTATTTCCACCAGTAGAAGCTGTAGAGTGGAGACAATGTGGGTGTTTTGATTGTTGGCCTTTAAATGTTCTCAGCTTTCACACTTTTCATTTTATTCAAGAACTTGTTTTGCAGCACCTCAGCTGGGTGTGAATTTACTGTTACAGATTCTTTAGGCAGTTTCTTTCAATTTTACATCTAAATGCTAGTTTTCAATATATAAAATAAAGAGATTACTTGAAAATTGTATAAGCAAAGCTGATGACAATAATAGCAGAAATGTTTGGTTAAGACATACCACTGGATATCCACAGGATCTGTTTTTTCAGCTCTTCATGTGCAGTGACACCTCCTTGTGTAAAGGAAAATGCTGATTGCAAGCTCCAAAACCTAATTCAGTGTGGTTTGTGTTCATGTTCTGTGCTGCCATTCTGCCGTGTCATACAGATATTAAACGGATTAAAAAATTAAAAATTAAAGAGATTTCAAGTGCATTTATTGTCTTCTCCCTTCTTCCCTGGTTTAGTGTGGAGAGGAAGGACCCCCTGGCAGCCCTGGCTCGGGAGTATGGGGGTTCCAAGAGGAATGCTTTGTTGAAATGGTGCCAAAAGAAGACTGAAGGTTACCAGGTAAGAGAGTAGGCACCTTTTTACTTTAATCACTTTCCTAAAGTATGCAGTAAGCAGTCACTTCAAAGAAATGTGAATAATATTGTATGTTGATTTTTGCATGTTTACTTTTATGGGCTGTTTCCATCCTCTTCATTCAGATTCTCCTGGCAGTGTTGCCCTTTTCACTGTTAGAAGTGTTCTCTGAGCATCAGCCTGTAGGTTTCTTTCTCTGATTTACACCCAAGTTGAACTAAATGTATTGATTTTAGAAAAAAAGGATGTGGCTTTGCAAATATAGAGGCCTGTGTGACATCTCAGGGTAGATATTAAAGTCAGAAGAACCAAAGCACAATCACAATATTGATTTATGGTGAGAATTTTTCTTCTCTATCTTCACTGCTTTGTTTAGAGGAATTCTCTCTTGGACATTCTTCCTCAGCCTCTCATTCCCATTGCACTCTCTGCTGTGCATTCACTAACTCATCATGAACTTGCTTTTCCCAGCCCCTTACACTCCCATGTGAGGCTGATGTTGAGCTCCACAGGGAGTTTTTATCATTCTTGAGTACAAGAAATGGAGTAAAGAACGTCATCCTCCTTCCTGCCTCAGCCACTGCAAGGGTGGGATGAGGTAATGAGCTCCACAGAGCAGAGCCCTGGTGATTTCTTTTCCAGAGATAACACCCCTGTCTGTGAGGCATCATCTGTGGAAATTCCAGGGTGATCTGTCACGTCATTCTTCACATGGAGCCAGAACCAGGGGGAAGTTGGGATGCAAACTCTTTTCAGCCCTGTGACACAGCAGAATGAGAGCATTAAAAACTTGCTGCATGGCTGCCCAACTTCTCTTTTTGGTGGCAAAGTGTGTGGTAGCAATTCCTCATCTGAGCTGGTGGGGGGGGAAGAGGGGATTCCTTTCTGTTTAAATTATGATTTCATTAAGCAGCATGGGCAGAATCGATTAAAATATTTGATATTCTCAGTAGCAGCTATTCCCCATGTCCCAGATTCCCTGAGGAAACCTGGATGAGTGACCTAGGAAGGTGTCTGGGGAGGAAACCTAGGGACCAGCACACAGGATTCCACTTTTTAAATGTCTTAATTCATACAAAACTTATGCTGTAGATAGAAATTTTCATCCTGCCCCTGGCAAATATAGACTCACTTAGTTTAATTTGGTTTAAGATCAAGTCCAACCATAAACTCTCCTTGCATAGACTACAGTGGGAACATTCCCTGGCCTTGAACTTCAGTGTGTTCCCCAGGAGGCAATCTCATAAAATAAACCAGGGACACTGAGGGGAGTTGGGGGAAGTGCAACACAAATTAGCAGTGGCCTGGAGGGTTTTGTTTGCTTTTTAAAAAAAGAAATTGCATGAGTTTACAGTAACTGAAGGGAAACATGAAAGCATCTATGTTTCTGTAATTGGCTGTGTCAACTCTAAGATCATTATTTAAACAGTGATTTGATATCAGAAAGATATGCATACTGAGAAAAAATATTGAGAACATGAAAACAGAATCACTGGAGTGAAAATAAAGTGGGAGTTCAGTTTAAGGACTAGGAGAAAAGCATATGAAAATGGGATTGCATAAACTGTGGCACGATAGATCATATTATTTCAATTGTCATGGTTTGGTGCCCAGATGAATGTTATGTGGCATTTTGACCATTGATTCTGAATAATTGTGCAGGAGAATGTGCAAAAAATCTCAGTAGGAGCAAGAATTGTGGTGAAATCAGGCTTTGGACTCAGTGTCTTTGTGCAAAACTTTGGTGGAACATCTCCACCTTGAAAATCATATCTAATATATGGTTCCCTATAAGAACTGTGCAGTGGCACAGGCTCTCTGCTGCCAGATACACAATTCTGCTGTTCCTTCTGCCTCTCCAAGTTCATTGACATCATGGTGTGTAATGTAGGGCCATGAGGTGACCAGGCTTGAGAAATGCTTTTGTGGCTCTGAAACTCATTTACCACAAATACTTTAAACCACAAAGCCTGCTGAGAGTAAGCTATTTGTGTTAAAATAGCTTTTTCTCTGTTGTCTTGTGGCTTTTTTTCCATCTATTTAAAAAAGATGATACATCCTAGCAGCATTTTGAAGCAGGAACTGGGTGCCTCTTTTCTAAGAGGCTGGGTTCCTGTGAGCTGGAACTCCTGGAAGCTGCTGAGAGTCATTCTTGTTGCATTATCACCTCCCATAATCATGTCATTAGTGACTGTGGTGTCATTTAAGTGCCCCGATTCTCTTTGCTCTCTGTGGAGACCATTTGTCAAGGGGCCAAACCTCTCTAGATTAAAGTCTATTGCTATTCACAGATGTATTGTGAAAACACAGAACTTTAAGAGGCACTTAACCCATGATCATTAGAATTGAGGATTATTGTTTCTGCCACACATGCTCTCTCTAGAGAGGAGAAGGAACTGCCACCATGTTAATGAATATGGAACTATTTTCATGCTCTTTTCAACCACTACACACCCTTCCTGTGGCCCAAAGGAAAAGAGGATCCGAGAGTGGCTCTTTCCTACAATACATTTTCATGATTATTCTTTGTTCAAAGTGATGTTTGGTTTAACAGGACCTATTTTGCATCTTTCACTTATTGAAGATCCTCCATGCTTTCAGTAAAACTCTGTGGTTGTTTTAAACAGAAGAATGCTAAATAGGAGCAGACAGGGAATGTCCTAGAAGTGATAAAGGGCAATGGCAGCTGTACTTCTGGAAATGTTTGTATTTCATGTATTCTTGATCTGCACTTCAAACCATTCCATGAGATCACCTCCCTATGGCAGTGTCAGTGCATCAGCTGTGGATCAAGGCAGCTCTTCATGGAGCAGAGATACAAAAGCTTAGGGAGAAAAATAAAGCTGTTGCAGTATTTGCTGTTTGTCAAGTAATTATAGCAAGAGACTGCTCTACTGGTGGTTTGGCAGTGGATGTAATATAAATCTCTTTATCCTTTGTGTTCAATTTAAACTCAGACTAATACCAGCTTTTTGTTTACGAATTTGTGGCTTTCTTTTTCTCACAGGAATTTGCATTTCTTTTCTCATTGTGCTAGGCAGTATTTCCTCCAAATCCTCCTTGTTCTCAAGCCCTGTGCCATGCTGTTAGCGCCTGCTTTTTCTGATGCTTTTTTTGCCTGTTTTGCTGGCTGGATGAGATCCAACATGGATTAAGTGTGACCCAAAGATACACAAAGATGGACATGACATATTCCCTTTGGTGAGGTGGTCATGGGACCATTCTCCTTTGGGAGAGGGACTCTGCTGGGACACACTGCCAGGATGGCAATTTTTGGACTGCTCATGCATCAACCAGGTGCATTCCTGGGGCTGGGCGCTTTGTGAGGACCTGCTTTTTATAGGACATCCCAAAGCTCCTTCACAGCCAGTTGTACTTTAACACATCCATGTTTGAAGGTTTCTTCTTTATTCAGGAAAATAAGGGCTATTTTTAGAAAGAGGAAGTCTGTTACTTCTTTGTATGTCATTAGTGTGAGTAGTTGGCATTTTCTGTCTACTAAAGCATTGATCTTTTCTAATTGTCAGCTGAGAAGTTTACCTCACTGGCATCATCTGGGACTGCAGAGCTATGTGAATAATGTAAAAAAATATATATATATAAAATATAAATGCTACCACAGTCCTCAGGGTTGGTACTCAGGCTGGCAGTTCCAGCAGAGTTGATTCTTCATCAGAATTAGAGCTGAATGAGACAAAACCCAGGATCAACCTCTGAACCTGGTCAGAATGTAATACCTGGGACTTCTTTTGACACATCTATGATGGAGCTTAGTTTTAAAGCCTTGAGAATCCCGGCACAGCTGTGCCTTGTCCTGAGGAAATACAGGAGAGAACCCAGTGGTTTCTTAATCACCAGATGTGCACTCAGGATTGGTGTCTGGAATTAAAATGCAGTAGCCAAATAATGGCATGTGAGGAATAACCATGTTGATTACCAATGTAATCACCCCTTCTCAGTGATGCCAGTGCACAAATGGGCTTCCCCAGTGGAGCCAAATAACTTGAGCCAAGCTCTACCTTTTTTCACATAGAGGGCTTTATCCTTTAAACAAACACTAGTCTCTTGATTGGAGGGATAAAATAAATGCAGCTCTCTCAAGCGTAGCTTTCTATCCTGCTGGGTCATTTTAAAAATAGCATTTACATTCTGTCCATCCCAAAGTCCAAGACACTTCCCTTGTGTTGCCTGGATGCACTGACAATCAGTGAAAACACTGAATGGATTGGTCACCAGCTGGAACAGCTCCAAACTGGGAATTTAACTGGGAGGGAGCTGGGCCCTGCTGCTGGTCCACCAGTGACCTTTGCTGGTGGGACCTCTGTCCACCTTGTTTCTTTCCATCCTCCACCCTGAGCCTGCTGCAGTCTGCAGCCTGCCCCTCCACCCAGGAATTCCAGGGCATGCCTAATCTCTGAATTCTCAATACAGATAATTAGAAAGAGCTGTGGGGGCAGCCAGTGTGGTCATTAGCAATTCTGCACCAGGGCTCCAGGCAGGAAGTAGCTGTGCTGCTGTCTTGGACACAGAGTGGAGCTAATTCCTCCCCTCCTCTCTCCCTCCCCTCTTCCCCAGAGTATCTGTGTGGTCCCTGAGCTGTGCTGCTGCATCCTCACTGCTGCAGCCTTGGGAGTGAAGGGACCCAGCCCAGTCTGCTTCTTCTCTGTGGCATTCAGCACTGTGACATTTGTTGGAGCTGCTGAGAAAACTGATGGAAGTGGCAGCTGTGTGGCAAGCAGGGAGTTGCCTTTCAGCAAGGGAGCATAATAAGGGGAATTCAGGCTGAAAAGAGACATGCAGAGCAAAACCCAGGACTGATCAATGTCTAATTGGATTATTACAAGAGGGAGAACTCCTTAGTCCCTGCTTTTGGTGTGTAATCTACCTCTGCAGACAGAAGTGACTCCTGCTCTGCCTTCTCACAGAGTGTGACTGATGGAAATTACAGAAATACCATTCACACTTGATAAATAACTCTTGTCACCATTACCTCATCTCTGAAATGACCCAGACACATCCATAAAATTGCTTCTGCTTAGACCAGCTCTCATTTGGTCCTGTATGTTTAACAACCAACCAGCTCTCTGTGAACTTGGTTTTATACATTTTCTGTCTCTCTTGTGCATAGCAATAAATTAAGACCCAAACTGAGGAATATGTACAAACCCCTGTAACTTTACTAACCTTTAGTGAGACCTTTGAAGTAGGTGACTTTTAGTAATGAGGATGCTGTCATGGGGTTATTTGCATTCAAAACCACTCAGATTATTTGCTAGGAAAGGTTCAAATTCATCCACTGTGTGTTATATGCTCTGCCAGCAGCTACTCTCAGCCTGTGTTCATTAGAAATTGTTTTCTTTATAAAAAGTCAGTCTTTATGTATGAAAATGCAAACAAAAGGAGCAGTAAAAGGCACCAGCAGAGCTGTTTGGCTCCTTAGGCAGGTTGGTTGCTCACTGCACGGTTGCAGGGATGGTTTCAGTGTCAGTAGAATCTTGCCTTGCAAGCGAAGGAAATAGGAGGCTACATAATTACTTTATTACCTCAACTGTCTCCCATTTGCTACTACTTTCATTTTTTACTGTCATGAAAACTTCAGCCATTTCAGCGCCACCTCTCCCTTGTAACCACAGTATCAGAACTAAGCTGCCTTGAAGAGGTCCTGAGCCACAGGAGCAAAGAGCTGAGCTTGAAGAGTGCAGGATTGTTTTAGAATGGCTTTACAATTTACTCTGAACAATGTGTGTAGGACAAGTCCTGTCCAGATGAGCTTGTTTTAAACACAGAATTTTAGAGAGCATCATTCCACCTATACTTGCCAGTCTGCCATGGGTAGGAAAGTTAATATAAGAAAATTGGATCTGCCTGACTTTTTGGTGTCTTCTCTGGTTTTTGAGAGGGAAATAGCTGGGAGCTGAAACATCTTTGTGTAGGATGCATAATATCCTTTTAACATTTTTAAATTTCCTCTGTTTAAATGGCTCTGCTCTATGTAAATTCTATAGCAAATTGATGTTTGATGCTTTTGCAAAAAAAAAAAAAATACAGCCATAAATCCTCTAATATCTTGTCTTTGCTAAAGGACTCATTAATTCACACTTATTGAAGCAAATGATGAATGGTAAACCCAAAGCAGCACCTGTGGCAGCAGTGGAGAAAGGAGCAAACAGAACCTAAAAATGTGATGGGAAGCAGGGATTCTTTATAAAAAGAAATGCAGTAAATGACATGACTTTAAAAGAGCTGGCATCAGTTCCTTTTCAGTTCATAGTGCTGTTATGACATGATTTAACTGCATTTTCAGAGAGCATTTTGTGATCTGAGCTCTGCTGTTCCATGCATGTGTAATCAGCAATAAGATGCGTGGCTAACTGACATGCTGGGACAAGCATTAGAAATATGGATTATGGGATAAAACCATAACATTTTAAAGAAATTTAAAGCAGTTCTTATGGAGACTGCAGTTGGCTGGGCCATTTGAACCAGGGATATTAATACAGGCTGGAGGATAGGAGGTCACCTGGCTTCCTTCCCAGTTCTGGCTACCCACTTAATCTCTGTGCAATACATTGTTGGTTTGATTTCTTTTAATCACAAGGCATTACTTCATTTTGTATTCCATTTAAGCGAAAAAGATTGGTAAGAGAATTGAGAAAGCTTCCTGGTAGTAGATGGACTAAATGTGATGTACAAATCACTTCAGACTTGCAGCTCCCCATTGAAAATAGCTGTGTGCAGTTGTCATCTGGGTGTACCCTGCAATTACAGAAGAATCCAGGCAGCCTTTAATTTCAGGCATTCATGCCTTTCATCCCTGTTAACTGGACCTGACCACACTTCTCATTCACCCATAGTTCCAGTAGATTGCCCAGATGTTTCATATCTTTGCTGGAGCATTTCAGATGAGCTGGAGTGTTTTGTTTGTTTAGGAGGCTGAAAGGAGCCATCCTTCCCTCATGTTGCTTCTTAGGAGCTGTTCAGAACTTGTCCACTGAGAGCCTGAAGATTCCTTTGAATAGAACCTCTTTGGCTGAACCCTGTTAACCTGGCCCCAGCCAGTTAGGGTGTAATAAATCAAATTAGAGCTGCTTTTTGTGCAGCTGTTGTTAAAGATGGGTAGGTTTGGATCCTCTTTGGAAGTTGATTGTCAAGGTACCTTGATCCATTTTGCAATAGAAAGGTCAGAGTTCAGATGTGCAGAGCTGTGGCTTCTGCTCAGACATTTGTTTAAATATATCCAATAAAACCACTGAGCTGTTCAGGAGGAGCTGTGGGGGCCTGGGTACTGATGAGCTGGAGGAAGCTGAGCCACTTGAGGGAAGCTGCTATTAAAAACAAGGCAACTGAATAGATTCAATAAATGAATCTATTTACTCAATAGATTTATTTTCAAGTATTTAATTTTATATTCTGCATGGGCTGAACCTCCATGATCAGCCATTCTGGCAGGGTCCTGGTGTGCCATTCCATCCCAATAACTTGGGAGAGGCGGGAAGGGATGCTGGATGCTGAGGGAATGGAATAATGATGCTCAGGTTGTCTTTCTTGCAGGCCTTCCTCAGAGTTCCAGGCTAGCTTCAAGCTGATTCATGTCTGTAATTGATAATTCTGGCTCTCAGGAAGAAAATTATGACTCAGAGCCATTGCTGTGGGCACAGTAACACGTGCATAGTGGGAATATCTGGTATCAGGATTTTAACCTACTCAGACTGTAATGAAGAGTGCATGATGTCATTGTTGCTTTTTGCTTGGAGTCAAAGATCGAGTGAAATCTAATGGGGTGGTGGTTTTTTCCTCAGACAAACAAAGAATTGTTTTTAGTGAGAACAGATCACACAGATTTCCCTGGGTGTCTTTAGCAGGGCTCTCCAAGGGCTCTGTTATCTGCAGGAAAGGTCCTGTTCCTGGAATGGGGGGCTAAGGTCAATCACTTCCAGCTGTTTTGTGTCTTTTAGGCTTGACCTGACACTGATATCCTAGATTGTACATGTTATCCAAATAATATTGCCTGGATATTTCTTTTTTTTTTTTTTTAATTTTACTTTAATGTTCATAGAAACAGACCCTCCTGGGCACTCTGGTACTTTGATAGCTGTGCTCCCTGTTGTCCTTCCAGATCCCAGTGTCTGAACACTCCCGCTGCATGTAGAGGAGTTCACTTGTGAGCTTGAAGAGAATTAAGTGTTTCCACTGATTGGTGACACTGCAGGAGTGCTGAGGACAGAGCCTGGTCTGCCACTGACCACAGGATGTACTGTGGCCATATGACAGCAATTTTTCCCCCCTTTTCCTGTTAAATGCTGCAGCTCAGTTTGATCTGAATCCCTGCTCCATTTTCCCATTTCTCCCTGCACTCATTCTGATGGCTCAGAGTGTTGCCATCCTCTCTGGGTGTCTCATGAGAAGCCACATGCAGTTTTCAGAGTTTGGGGTGGGATTCTGCTGTGAGCACAGTGGGACACAGAAATCACCCTGCTGCAGCTTGGGGTTGTGCATTAACAACCAGCATGGACACAAATAGAATCCCATATATTCAGGGACTGAATAGGGAGAGAGGTGTGGCAGCAAGACTGAGACAGGCTCTGCTGCCAAAGTAATCAAGAGAAGGGAATAGTTTCCGAGGTGTTCATTCCCTAAATTGTTTTCCTTTTTTTTTTTTTAATGGCTTCAGGGGAGCCAGAGATCTTCCGAGAAATCAGAGTTGTCTCTATTTTGACTTAATTCCTCTTGGTGTAGTGGAATGGGGAGGTACTACAAATAAAGCTGCAGTGTAGCAAAACACAGATCACTTTTCATTTACCATGTCCTTATATCCCAAACTGAAAAGTATCTAACACAGAAGCCAAGATGAATTGCCAGGGAGAGGGGTTTGTACTTTGTATGAAATGGAAATGCATTTGTTTAGAGAAAAAGAAACCAAAATTCATTGATTCTTGTTAGATGTAAAAATGGAACTAAGTGGGCTTGAGTATGCCTAGGTATTTTTTACTGTGAACTGAACAGTTGAGCTGAACCTTTGAGTGTTCATTTTGGGTTTGCATTTAGGACAAGGATTCAGATTTGAGTTCATTTTGGCTGTTGATTGTGGCAAACCACTTTGCAGCAGATTTCATCTGTGGTTCAAACATGGTCAGCAGAATCCCATCCTTGAACTTTTGCTTGTTTGTAAGACTTAGATCCAAAAGTTACTGAGGATGACTGGCTGGACAAAACTGTTGGGGAGGTGAGGATTTTTGGACCTAGTTTTGGTGTAGACATGAGCACTTCTTGTGTGTAGATATTGTGATTTGGGAAGAGGAGAAGAGCTTTAAGTGTATTTAAAATTGCAAAGGTAAGTAAAATTATTAAACTGATTCTGGGATAGTGAAATATTGTGTGAAGAAGTTTTTTGTCTCACATATCTCATAGTAGCATCGTGAAAATGAGGATAGATACAATGTTCCTACACAAACAAGCTTTCCCTTTTTGTCTAGTCCTGATGCATAACTAAGGCTGTGTTTGTTCCTGTTTCCATGGCCTTTGGGAAAGAGGAGGAACAACCTCCATTTTCCATTTCCATCCTACAGTATAAAATGAGAATATTGGCATTTGCTGATAAGCTATTTGCTGATAAAACATATTGGCCTCAGTAAAAACACTTCTGTAACTTGGCAGTCAGTCCTTTCCCACTAACTGCAGATTGATAAATAGAAAGGAACTTGTTTGTCTGAAACTTCAAGAAAGCAGAATAATCCAGCTCAGCCAATTCCATACACACAAAGTTGGACTTCCAATTAAAAAGTTGCAACTTTATGGAATAGGCAATGCCAAGGCAGCTTTCAAAGCAAAATATTTTTTTTCTTGTGATGGTGTTCAACCAGTGCCTCATTTTTGTATTGTCTCCACTGACAGATGTTAATAGAGCCCTACAATGTGGTGGCTGGTGCACTGTGGGGATGTCAGCTGCTTTCTGAGCTCATTAGAGTTGTAGATTTATTACAAAGTATTTTAACCTGAAATATTCTCTACTGCTTCAATTTGAGTCATGTTTGGTTATGGACATTTATTACTAATTGGAAATCCTGTTTGACTGGACCAGGTCCAGGTTGGATAACTAATCAGTGAGGCATCAGGAGCAAGGAGCACATGCTGAAATAATTCCTGTCTGGGTTTTAATGTGTCTGCATCAGCTGTTGTATGAGAGATGCAGTAAAAGCCTTGTCTTTGGGGGAGTCTTGAAAGAAATGAGAAAACAGCTAACTAAAGAAAATGCAGAGGTGGGGAGTGTGAACTGAAGCTGACCACAGGGGAGGATGTGGCTGCTGAGGGGGGTTGGAGGTCACTCCACACCTGCAGGAGTTTGGGAGAGGGTGCAGCTCCACCGTGTCCCAGAGCCCCCCTGCTCCAGGAGCTCTTGCTCTGTAGCAGTTCACTGTTCTGTTTTTAGCTGCTATTTGCAACTACAGCTGCAAGACTTGGCCATGGGAATTCCTGAGTGTGCTGGTATGGCCAGGCGGTGCAGACAGGAGCATCAGAAAGGTCACCTTGTTCACAGGAGCAGAACTAGGCCATGGGCCTGTTTTAACTGCAGCTGTGCCCTGTGAGAGCATCCAGGGAAGAACCCCAAGTGCACTCTGTATCCCCAGAAATCCTGTGTTTCAAAGGAGTTCTCTGCAGATGGGCTGACTTCAAAATACCATTTTCTGTTTCTGTAGTCACTGCAGCCCCCATGGTTCTGGACCTCAGCTGTCGTGAACAGGGAAACTGGGCTTGCTCTGTGCACCTGAGTGCAGCCTTGTAGTAAGAGGCTGGCAAAGAACAATCCAAGTGTCTAGAAACAAGGGAAGGGAGATGGTTTTTGTCCATATAAACTCCCAACTCTATTAGACTATCTATTTCTAAATTTTTCTTCTTTACCTCCCTCCTTTTGGAGATAGCAGTGTTGGGAGTGTCACCACAGATATTTCTAGCTCAGTTCTGGGGTTTTTGTTCCATGGCTGCATAAAAACTATTGTTTGGAGATTTTGTTGGTGGTGGTGGTGTTGTGTAGCACTGTTCAAGGATGACTCATGTTTTCTCTTACAGAATATTGATATTACCAACTTCAGCAGCAGCTGGAGTGATGGGCTGGCCTTCTGTGCTCTCCTGCACACATATTTGCCGGCACATATTCCTTACCAGGAGCTCAACGGCCAGGACAAAGTAAGTTGTGTTGTACATTTGCAGAATTCACAGTGAACAGAATGGATGAAAAGGGGAAGGAAACCAACAGTGAACTCCCAGAGAGAAATGCAGGGACTGCTGGGTGAGAAGTCAGTGACAGGTTGGCTAAATCCAGTGAGTGCTGCAATAAACACAAAGACAGTATCTATCACAGTAAGAATTATATGATGTACAACAATGCCTTATATTAATTAAAACCTTTGCAGAAACCTTTCACTCATAGTAAAGACAGAACTGTAGGGGTTTTTTTTCCAGTTGTAACCAGTTTCACAACAACCTATTTGTCAAAAACAGAGGGTGTCACTCAGGCAGAAGTAGATGAGCTGTTCAAAGACAAAGAACTTGTGAGTGATCAAAAAAGAGTGAGACTCAAAAAAGAGTCTGCAGGCAAGTATGGAATCCAGGGGTTTAGTTTTCAAATACACCTGCTCATTTAAACTTACTGGGTAACCAGATGCAAGGAAAGGTTCAGGAGCAGTGCTTTGATGTTAATCCTTTTGAACTTTATTTTTACAGAAGAGAAATCTGCTGTTGGCATTTCAAGCTGCTGAAAGTGTGGGCATCAAACCCAGTCTGGTGAGTAACCTTTGAGCAAGGGGACATTTTTTGCAAACACCATTCCAACACCTTTCCTTTTTGCCATGAGGCCAGTCAGTGACCTTGCACTCAAAGTGTCACACGGTGCTGGGGAAGGCTGCACCACCATCAGGAAGGCGTTAGCAGAACTTCCAGAAAGAATTTGTAGAATCACAGAATAAATATAATTTGGAGGAGCTGCTGAAGGTCATCCACTATTGAAATGAGGGAATGGATTATGTTCTTATTTTAGATGCCAGCTGCAGATTATTCATAATTTTATGGACAGACTTGCCATATTACACCATTACATTAATGGTTGCACCATTTTGTTTCCTGTTGTTTTAGTGCTTTAAGAAACAGAAAGATGTTAAACTGTTCAAAAAAACTTTTCCAAAATTAACTATATGACAAGGGAGATAGAAGTTTAATATGAAGGGAAAACTATTATGGGGTTCATGAGCTAGATTCAGAAGCAAAGAAGGATCTGCTTAAATGAAGTTGTATAGAGAAGTGATCTTTGATTACAGATGAAAGAAATATTTTAGATTGTAGAATGCATGAAGAGATTTCAGAATTGCACTTGCCCAGTGATCATCCCAGTGATCCTGATGGCTGTAAGGGGCTCAGGAGTGGGAGCAGAAGTGTGGAGGGGGCTCAGGGGAGAGCCATGTGGGGCTGCCTGAGCGTGGTGCTGTGTCTGGCAGGAGCTCAGCGAGATGATGTACACGGACCGGCCCGACTGGCAGAGCGTCATGCAGTACGTGGCCCAGATCTACAAATACTTTGAGACCTGAGCTGCAGAGCAAGAGGTGGACACGAGTGGGGAAGAGAACAAAGAATGCTACAGATGCACTCGATCACTTTAAAAACCTGCTCGCTCCTCTTCCACAACCAAGCAAAGCTCTTAGTGTGAAAGGAGGCTCTTCCATAGGTTTGATTCCATCTGGGACTGCAACCAAATAATTCCCTGTTGTCCACCTTTGCAAACCAAATCCATTGGTAAGTTTGCTCCCACATGGAAATTGCAAAGCGTTTTCAAGCACACATGGGATATTTCTGAAGAGGATCCCTTGGGCTAACAACGTTTGCCTTGACAGGAGACCTGCTACACAATGAAGTTTTAAGTCAATGTTGGACTATGCTGGCACTCAAGGGAGGCTGGGAGATTAATATTAATACAAAAGCTCACAAAAATGCTCTTCTTGCCAAAAGATGCTTAATTCATCCCAAGTACATGTTGTTTTCTTGCCTCCATGTATTTTATAAAACACCTTGACAGATGCACTTAAGTTGTAGAACCTCAACCTGAGTTACTCTCACACATCTCACCCAATAACTGCACTAATTTACTCATAGCATAACCAGCAGGATGGTAACAGGATCATTTGTAACTCAGAAACCACCCTCTGTTTATCACCAGCTAGTGAAATAAGTCTGAAGGTCCTGTTAGGTGCTGGGACTTCATTTCATCTCAAACAGAAATAATCTCTTTGAGGAAAAATAGGTTTATTACTCCAACTTCATTATTTGATTACTCTGGGAAGCCAGAGCTTGGTTTCCTGGCTGACTGTGCAGGCACAGTTATCACAGGAACATTGCAAATGCAATTTAACAGCTTTAGCTTGAGAGGTGCCAGTAATCAGGTGAGCAATACAGTGACATCTCATATTTTTTGTGGATTGAGTGGAGCAACTTCTTCCTTCTGTGTTGCTCCTGTCTGGTCAGCAGAGCTGTGTCATTGCTGCCTGGAGGCAGGAATCTGGAGACAGCCTGTGCCCTGGGCCATGAAATACAGCCCATGGAGCACTGGGACATGCTTGGAGATGATGTCATGCTGTAAAGGAACACAGTCATATATCAGCACCAATGGAAGGTGCAGCTTCACTCCACAGATGACAAGCAATGTAACTGGAACCCGTCTGTGCCAGGGATATCAGGCGCCAGGGAGCAGCTTCCCACCTCAGAAACACTGTTAGGAAAATGCCTGATAGACACTGTGAAGTGTCCATTATTCTGTGTCTCTCATTTCACCTGATGAAATTAATTTTTGTGTTTATCTCCAAAGATGGAAGCATCCAACAGGCTGCTGGATTTGTTCTAGGAGCAGGTCTGGGAGAGCATGTAAAGGCTGCCTGGCTGCTTCAGGGCATGCTGGTAGGAGAAAGTTGGTGATTAGTTACTGTGCTTAACCCTGATGCTTTGTGGACATTAGTCTTAGGGAGCTAGGGATCATTTCTCTCTTGTAAAAAATACTAGTGCTCACTGCTCCTGCCTCCTGGAAAAAGGCTCATGAAATGGAAACAAGAGATTTCACAGAACAAAATTGATTTCAGGCTTTCAAGGGCTTTGCAGGTGGCTGATCTCAGCCTCTGGTTCCCCGTAGTGCTTTGTTATTTGATTTGATTTTACTTTGTAATGCTATTTAATTAATAAACAATGTATTTCAGACTTGGTGTTCTCACAGCAGAATAAAGGATTCAGGAATAGATGGAAGAGGCCAGGGAGTGCTTTGAACAAAGAGGATACTGGAGGAAGGCAGTGCCTGTTCTGGGCGAGGACAAAACCATCTCTTGCTCTTGGTTTTAGTCTGAAATTTATTCTAATCTATTGCCTCTGGGAAAGTCCAGCTCCAATCTTTGGAGAGGCTGTGTGATAAAAATGGCCAGGGGAGAGCGCTGACAGTGCCCCTGCACACTGACTGCCATCCTGACTGTGAGAAACCAGCTGAGTGCTGCCAAGGCAGTCCTTGCAGGGGAGCCCTTCCTAGGTGGAATTCACTCTGGGATTTCTCAGCACGCCCTGCTGTCCATGGAGAACCCAAGATGAGTTGCTCTAAAATACAGGATGAGATGGAAGAGGAAAACTGTCCTGAGCAGAGTTCCTTGAGGCACTGGCACTGCAGGGCCCCATTGCCTGGTGGATGCAGCAGCTCTTTTCCCTGGAGGTGTCCCCTGGCAGGGATCCCAGTTCTCTCCAACGGGCTGGAGTTCAAAGCTGGAGTGAAGTCAGCACAGAAAATTCCATATTCCTCAGTGGGCTTTGGATTGGGCACTTGCGGGGATGAGAAAAACACTTTTAATTCCCAGTGTGTGGTAAACATCTTAAAGTCAGAGTAAATGATGTAAAAAAAGGGAATTTTAACCCTGTGGAAGGGTTTGCAGCGTGGCTCAGTGTCCATGGGGTGTGTGTTACCTCCTGTGTGAGCATCCTCTGCTCCCAGGGCTCTTCTGGCACTGCTCTGGCTCTCAAGGCTCACTTTACCCTTACAGACCATTCTGTGGGATCCAGGAGCTGTTTCTCTTTTTTTCCAAATGATTTGTGCAAAGCAATGTTTCTGTCATCTCTTTGCTGCTTCCTCTCCTATGCCCCTCCCAGCAGCATAGTCCAAACACTAATTCTACCCAATTCTAGTGGTGTATTCCTAATTTTTTTACTTAGCTAGGAGTTAGTTACAACACAGAGTTGTAGTAGGGAAGAAGATACTTGATTTTATCTTTTCTTCAATGTTACTGTTCTGTCCTCAAACCTGCAAAACATCTTATTTTGATACTTTGAGAGATGGTTTTCCAGATTATTTTTTTAAATTAAGAATATTGTTTATTTGTTCATTTTTAAACCTTGCACAGTTACATTTCTAGACCTTGATTTTCACAAGTTGCTGTCGTTTTTCACGCTGCCTTAAAATTTCAATATGAATTTAAATTTATCCTATATGAGATGCTGCAGGCCTGATTTTCAGAGACTTTACAGGCCCTTGTGAGACATCTCAGATTGGAGCTGCAAAATTTAAGTTCCAGCTGCCTTTAAAGTCAGGGAATTTAATTAAGCAAGAGAATATGTGGATAGTCTTTATAGAAGTTCTGAGAATTCTCTGAAAATGTCCTGAATGTGATGATGTGACAGGGATGATGTTGAGCAGTAGGTTTGTCTGAACCTCCTAAATCCTTTCTGACTTTGCCTCTTAGGAGTAATGGCTCATTCCCTGGTGTGCAGGCAGATAAATCTTGTCTTGTACCTTGCTCCTTGGATTTCACTCACAGGCACCACCTGGGGAGTCTGTGGGACTGCAGGGAAGCAAACGGCTGATTTGGGATGAGCAGGTGAGAAGAAGGGTTAGGAAGGGGGTGCCAGTGACATTCCAGGGAGGGATGTGCTGTAGGGTAGGAGAGGAAAGGAGATTGGACTGTGGGAGGTACAGTCCTGCCCCTGGGATTTCAGGTGAGACAGAGAAGGTACAAATTGTTTCATGGCTTGGGAAGGTACAGAGGAGTGAAGAGTGAGCCCACAGTCAGCCCTGTGAGGAGCTTTGTCTGAAAGTTCCTGGTGAGACTGAGGGAGAGCCCAGAGTGTGAGGGGAGGGACAGGGGACAGACACACCTGGGGCTCTTTGTCACAAAGGACATCAGAGGGTCTGTGTGGGCTGTCAGCTTGAGGGGCATTCCTCCTAAGAGTGCAGCCTGGGGGTCTCAGCAGGTGAGGGGAGGACACAGCGCAGTTGGCTGCCCTTGCCAGGCTCCCCTTCCCGCAACACAAAGGGGACAAAGGCTTCCTGTTCTTCCTGCACTGCAGCAAGGCAGCTGTGCTAAGCAGAGGGATTTGGGACTTATGCAGGGTCCCTTTGAGGTTTGGCAGTTTTCTTTCTGTGATTGGAAGTTGGTTTTGACAGGTTTTCTCTCTTGTTTTGTACGTGCAACCAGTTCTGTGCAAGTTTTCTGTCTGAACCAAGTGCACGTTGGCAGAATGGTTGGTTCTTCCCAGTTTAATTCCTGACCTGGAACTCTTCAAAAATCCACCTTTTGGCTTCCCTGACTTTCCCCCTTCCTTGGCAGTGACCACACGAGCCTGGGCTTGTTGGTTTGTTCATACCTCCCTCATCCTGCTGTGCTGGGGGTACCAGCAGCAAGGATCTGACTGGGCCAGCTCTTGGCAAAGCTGAGCCTTGTGCATCTGATCACAGGTAGGGGCTGTATGGGATGAGATTATGCATTTTCCTGTCACAAGAGGGCTTTTTGCCTAAAAAGACTCAGGGCATGGAGCATTAAGACATTTTTAAACCCAGCAATAAGTTCTACTATGCTCAGCTGTGTTGGTTTGTCCCAACTGCAGTGCCATCGACGCTCACTCATTGACACAGTGCAGAAGCAGCTTCTCACTGAACTGCAAGTAACTTTATTTTCTCAACTGATGGTCTCTCCATTTTTGACTTGCACGTGTGCCAAGTCCCATTGGACAGTGCTGGACACAATGTTTTTATTGACTGTTGGTCCAGGCTTGAGTTTGTCATATGGGATGATCACCTCTGACAGTTTTAGCTTTCTCTGTTGGGTACAGATGTTCCATCATAATCTAATTTATACAAAGAGCACATTAGAATGTACATACTAAGCATTGCAGATTTGGACATGCTAATATTTAAATATTAACATTATTAAAATGTATGATGCAAAATCTGTGTAATATTTCTAATAAATCTTTTTCTGTTTCTGAGGTTTGTTGAAATGTTTCCGTTACCTACATACAGTACAAAATCCAAAGTATCTGCCATCCCTGGAAGTGTTCAAGGCCAGTTTGGATGGCAGTCTGGAAGGTGAGATGACAGCTCCCAGAGCTCAAAGCACCTGGGAGGCAGTGACAGAACATTGCAGAGAGTCAGCAGTGTGTGCACAGTGCCAGAAACATCCCTTGGAGTCTTCTGCAGCCACCATCCCCTCTACCCACAGAGCTTTCAGAGGTGCTGAGATCAAATTCCAGAACAATTTCACAGAGGCTGCTTTTGTCTCACCAAGGTGGTGACAGCAATACCAGAACAATCCAGCTGCCAAGTAAGCAAAGAAAACTGAGATGATAAAAGAAACGAGCATTTAAAGCTCTTCAGGCCTCTCAGGTGTGTTTGTGTCCAGCTGGGCAGGTGAAACCCTGTGGGAAAAGTTGTCATTTACATAACCCAAGCTACTTTGCCTTTCCCCACCTAAGTATTGTGTTTCAGCCCTGGATTTTTAATGCTGGGCCTTAAATGATGCTCCCAGGCTCTGCTGTCTCTTTTCAGAGTACACTCCTAGTGCTTTGATTCATTTGTGGGGAAAGCTGGATTCTCTGTGGGCATGGCCAGTGAGGGAGAGCCATGGACAGGTTTGGTTCAGCAAGAGACTGAAATCTAAAGCCAATATTTTCCTGGGGGGATTTGTGGGTGGTTGTAGGCGGGGTGAGAGGACAGGATCCAGGGCTGCTCTGTGGCTCAGTGTGCTTTCAGTGACTCCTGGTGCTTGGAGAACATGGATTGGCATGGAAAGAATTCCCTTCCTGACTGGTGAAAGGAGGAAGGCAGAGCAGATGGAAGAGAAGCATAAGAAATGTGAGTAGAATAAAGAGTCTTCCAGATGGGCTGCAAAGGTCAGAAGCAGGTGGTTGAAGCCTCACAGAATTATCCAGTTTAATACTGGAGGGCTCTGGAGTAAATGTTACCCAGGAGAGTCAGGTGCTGGGGGAGTCACTGGTTTTATTGAGCTTAACAGGAAGAAAATGAGGCTGTAAAATGTCAGCGTGGGTAAATATTATTCACACATCCAGAAAGTGAGCTGCTTTTCTCTCTTAAATACACAGCAGTGACCGAGGCTTCATCCTCAGCCCCCCAGCAAGAGTTTAAGCTGGTTAAAGAGAAAGTAACAAGATTAAGAGAATTAACGTGGGAGCAAATGCCTTTCTTAACCTGCTCCACACAGCTGCACACCTTCTGTGCAAAGCTCCCGTTAAAACTTCTCTTGGCTTAAAAAAAAAAAAAAAGAATTTATAGCAGTTCAAACCTTTGTTCCACCTTGATGTGCTGTAACTTTTGCCTCCTCGGTCAGCTCATCCTTTGTCTCACAGGAAGCCACTCCCAGGCTCTAATCTTGGAGACAAAGGAACTCCCCAGGTGAGCGATTCCTCAGGACATTCCCAACATTCTCCCAACAGGATGAAATTCCTGGGAAGTGAGGCTGCAACCATGACTCTTGGGGTTTTTTTCAGTTAGAGAACGTTTGTTACTTTCCTTACCCAAATTTGAACTACAACCAGGGCAGGTCCAGTGAAAGCAATGAATGAAAGTGTTCAGCCCAGGCAACCTAAATGTGTCTGAATAAAAATAATTTATTCAGAAATAATAATCTCTGCAAAGCTCAGCCCTGGAGAGCCCTTCTGGGAAAGGGGGAGTTCTGTCTGAGGCTTGCAGAGGGGTTAATAATATTAATAATAAATAATAATATGCCATGGGATAGTTTCAGAGGGACTGAGCTCAGAGGGTTTCTGATGGAGTCTTGCAAGGATGGAATCCACATTAACCAAATTCTTGGGCTTCAACAGCACCAGGTTTCCTTTTGCCAGTGGTTGTGGAGCATGGATGAAACAAAACCCTCATCTCTGATGGAGCAATCCAGCAGGGGCTGTGCAATAACAACCTTGGGGTTCAGACAGGCTTTGAGTGCAGATTCAGTATTTGCTGCTGTGCACAGGAAGGTTGGTCCTGCCCCTGCATTTGCTCATTTGTATTTTTGTGTGTATTCTGCAGCTTCCCTTCACCACAGCTAAGCTGCTCTTTAACCCCTGGGTGACCTACCTGGCTCTGCCTGTGAAAGGAGTCTGATTTTTGGGGATCAAAAGTGGTTTTCAGAGCTCTGGCTGGGACCTGGAACACCAGAGGTTTTTATGTCCTCTGACAGCCACAGATAATCTCAATAATAATGATAACAGATACTTATAAATAATGAGCTCATCTTGCAGAGAAAGCCAGCTGAGGGATTTGAACTAAATCTTGCTTTTATCTAGTATTTGAGCATAATTCCATATTCAGAGCAGTTGTGTTGCACCCGTTCAAGACCTTTCACTGCATTCATTTGGAGCTCCAAATGTCACATCTGTACATGAACCTGAATTGCTTTAAAGGCTGGGGCGGAGGACTCATTTCCCTGATGTCAGGGAGCAGAACCACTTCTCCTTTTGCTGTGCAGTGTTGATTGGGAGTGAAGAGGACACTCAGCAAGCTCTGGGCGTAGGAACTCGTGAAGGTTCTGCCCAGGAAGCAGCTCAGCTCTGAATGAAGCAATCACAGGTTGTTTGAATTGCAAAGGGCATCATTGCCTGTCCAGCTTCTCCGGAGCTGATGTTGGCCTGGAAACACAACGCTTCCCATTGATTTCTCGGGGAGATTGGCTGTACCAGCTCCACCAGCATAACGGAGACACTGGGCCCAGTGCCTGCTGGGAGCCCCGTGCAGGGCTCAGCACTGTGGGGATCGAGCAGCGGGTTTGCTTCACAAATCCTGCTGGAAGAGGCACTTGGCTTTCCACACCAGAAGCTGGTTAGTACACAAAACCAAACACAGAGGAAAAAAAAAAAAAAAAAGAAAAGTTTTTTCAAAATTGTGTTCTCATACCTTGGACTTCACTCAGCCAAAATCCTTCCTTTTTAATTCAACCCCTTTGGTGGAGCCATTTATGGGGTTTTTTTTTTCCCAGTCCTGTGGTGACTTCTTTGTTTTCTAATGAAACAATTTCTAAAGAATTCACACACCTGCATTGTTGTGAGATGAGTTCTTGCAGATAATTTAAAGCACCGGTTTAAGATTCCAGGATAATACACGTTTATTATCTGGCAATGACCCTGGGGACTAGGAAAATCCAAGTTTGTTCATCCACAGTTTACGATCTTAACCAAGTTTTTCTGTTTGGTTTTCCAAGGGTTTTGCCGAATGGTTGAAATCTCCAGTATGGAAATAGCTTTCCCTGGAATTTCACTCTTTGTTTTCCATCTCTTCCAGCAAAATGCCCGCAGCCCTACAGTTACCAACCTCACCTTGGGCTATTCCTCTCCTCATCATTTAATTCAGGGCTCATCAGGAGCCTTTGATGTGCTAATGCTCAACACAATGTGGGCAATAAACATGCAGAGGTGCCTGCAAGTTATCCAAACCCATCCATTCCTTTCAGCTGGCTCGGGCAGACCGAGCAGTTCAGCCTGTCGCTGGCAGCACCATTTCAAAGGCGGTTTTTGTACCTGCTCTGCGGTTTAGGGGTTGCGTTGTGTCTTGGGAATCCTTCCTTGGAGTCAGGCTCAGGACAGGCTCTGTCTTGTCCGGGAAAACAGCTCAGAAGTACCAGTGGAGGCTTGAGTGGGGATGGGGATGGGGTTTGGGTGGCAGTGCCTCTGTCTCTCCTGATTCCCCCGTGTCATGGCAGTTTTGGGGTGGAGCTGCCCTCCACGGGAAGGGATGGGTGGCAGCTCCTCTGCTTGCAAAGCCACCAGTGCTGGGCTGATACCCTGCACACTCCAGAGGCAGCTCTGCCCACTGCTGCAGCACGCACAGGTCGGTGCAGGGCTGCCAAAGCCACTGTGATGATGTGCCTGAAGCAGCGAGACAGATGGACTTCTTGTATGGCATCCACCTTTATTTTTGATAGCCAGACAATGTCTGTGTCCCTTTGCAGCAGAGATTCTCCCGCTTCAATGTTTGTTCTTTAACTCTGCGGGCTTAGAGAGGAGAATTTGTGGTCGAGGCTGCTGAGGAGTGTCTGAGCTGGCAAATCTGGCTGCGGGACCACACGAACATCTCAGCTCTCCCTGGCTCGGGAGTTTCTTGGTGCTCAGAGCCTTGCCCCGGGCTGGCCGGGCCCTGGCTGGGTGTGTGTGCAGGGATGTGTTACTGGGGCTCCTCTCCAGCTCTTTGTGCCTGGGCCAAGAGCGCTGGAGGTGTGAAGGCACAGCTCGCTCGGGAAGTCCTCGGAGCCTGCTCAGGGGAGATCACAGGGGCTGCAGGAAGAGCTCGGCCTGCGAAGCGGCAGCTCCGCTCCCCCGGGACGGCAGCGACAGAAGGAACAGCACGTACGAGGCTGGAGGGCTCCTGCCGAGGCCGGGGGACAGCGGCCGTGGCCGCCCCAGGGCGCCGCTCCCTTCTCCCAGCGCAGCTCCGAGCGCAACGCGGGATCCCTTTCAATCGGCTTCCCTCGAACAAAGGAGCCCGGGCAGTTCTTGCACTTGAAAGCAGCAGATCGGGGCTGCTGCTGTTCCCTACGTGAGGGCTGGGAGGCGAATCCCTGGAGGGAAGCGGAATCCAGGAAAATAATAGTAGTGGTGATTCATCTGCGTCTGACATCTGAGCATCCAGCAGGGCTCCGGGGCTGCCATGGTGCTGTTGCGCTCCGATTCTTGAATGGATTCATCACCCATCAGGCTGTCGGCTCTGGGCCGCGTTTGCCTCGATGGTTCTGTGATTTCCTTGCTCCTTTACAGATTCCAGAAGATAAATTTGCAGCCTCTCACCTGTGGATCCCCCGGGAGCTGCAGGGTTTCTCAGTGCTCAGCTCGTTCTCCACCTGGCAGCAGAGTTCAGCTGGTGTTTCATGGAGGGTTTGTGATGCCAGGTATTTAAAGAGGGCTCAAAGAGCACAGCTGGAGGGCAGGATCTGGGAATGGGCTCATCCTGTTCTTCCTGCCAGCAGGATTTAACCAGGTTTGGTAGAACAGAGCTGAGCACACTTGTCCTTGGCTCCCCTTGCAGGAGTTGTATTGGGAGTCAGCTCAATTGCACCAGTTACTGCCAGAATAAACCACTGGACCTTGGCACAGCTTCTGCTGCTTTGGAGAGCCATGAATCTCCCTGTAATGCAAAATCCACAATTTTCACTGCCTCGCTACCTGTCTCACAGAGACCTTGCCCAAACAACCTATTCATCAGAACCTGAAATAATGGTTTCTCTGTTCATGTCTGACTTGACAAACCACAATTTCCCTGGGCTCAGTCCGTAATAAGTGCTTCCATGATCACAAAAGCAGATCTTTAATAAAATGTGTCCACTGCAGAAAGTTAATTCTGGTTTTGCTGAGGTGCTGTAAAGCAGCAGAAGGTGGCTGTTGGCACATGTTCCTGCACTAGGAAAACAATGTGTGTAAAAACCCTGATGTAAATCCATCCCTCTGGGGGGAAAAGTGCTTCTCTGTGATAGTTCACATGGTTATAACAGGCTCTGGATGAGGGAAGCTGCACTTATCCCAAAATAATAAATAAACCAAACCAGTGTGGGCAAGTTCAGGATCCAGCCAGCTCTGATGGAGCAGCCAGGCCTGGGGCTGTGAACCTTGAGCTCACCTCAAACTCTGCTGCTCCTTTCAGGGCACTTCAGGCAAAAACTGAGGTTTGAATCCCGGGATTTAAGGGCTTCCCTGTTAATGCCATCGTGGGATTGGTTCTTCCCTGTGACAGCAGAGTGCCTGGAATGCAAAGTGCAAAGGTCCTGGTGGGAGCGCAAGGGGCAGCGATGCTCCTGTGTGCAGATCCCTCTGTGTGTCCCCATCCAATGAAATGTACCCCTGGCACAGCTTTCTTTCAACACCCTGAAATGTCCAACTTGATAAAAATTACTTTGTTCAATATAAATTAAGAGTCCCCCTTTGTATCTGTCTGACCCAAATCATTGCTGGTCAGCAGGAGTGTTTCCATTTGCACTACACCCAAAGAAATTATTTCAATCCTGTTTTTCCCATAGGTATTTTGCTCTGATTTAACTCTGGATCCTCAGAAAGCATTCCCTTCCACAGGATTTAGTTTACAACTTTGTTAAAAAAAAAAAAAAGGAAATCAATGGCAATATCTTTTACTTTCTGTTTGCTACAGGAAGGTTTATTTTCTTTAATTGTTTGAATTTTTTTCCACTTTCTACCCTGAGCTATTCATTGCTGCTGGATGCTTTGGCAGTGGTGTGAAGTTCAATCTCTGTTCTGTGTTTTGATGGTGAACACAATATAAAGCATGAAACCTGCAATGAAAAGGTAACCAGTTATTAAATTACCTTCACCTTCCCTGCTGGTTTAAGATCCGCCAGAGCAGACAACCCCTTCAGGTATAACTGTTTTTTATGCTTCTTAGACTGAAACTCAACCACTTCAGCCCTGTGAGTAACAGCATTTGCTAATCCGTGGTATTTTGCCATTTCTTACATCAGGAAATGCCCCGCTGTGCCACAACCATACAGAGACCGAGCGCTGCCAGGACTTTGTGAAATCTCCTACTTTGGGTCAGCGCTCTGCTGGTGGCGAATTTTATTTTCGGTGCTGCAACTCCGCTGTCCCGGAGCAGCAGCAGCATCCGGAGTCCTCGACTTTGGGGACAGAGAGGGCAACTTTTTATTCCGAATTGTGCAAAGCGGTGCCCAAAACCTCGGGGGAGCCGCACACCCGGGCCGGGGGATGCGGGAGCGGGGCCGGGGAGCGGGGCCGGGGTTGGGGGTTCAGGAGCGGGGCCGGGGAGCGGGGCCGGGGTTGGGGGTTCAGGAGCGGGGCCGGGCGCTGCGGGGGCGCGGTGCCGGTGCCGCCGGGTCCCGGCCAATGGCTCCGCGCCGCGCACTCCCCGCCCCGCTCGCCCCAAGCAGAAATAGCCCCGCCGCCCCGGCAGCGGCTTTTCCGCGGGGAGCGGGCGGCAGCGGCGGAGCATCCCGGGCGGAGCAGCCCCGGCCGGGCCGGCCCCGATGGCCCCGCGGGCGGCGGCGGCGGCGGGCGGGCGCTGAGCGGGACCCGCGGATGCCGGGCGGGGGCCGGGCGGTGCGGGCAGCGGGGGCCGCGACCCGGGGCTCGCCGCGCCCCTCCGGCCCCCCAGGGCCGCGGGGAGCCCGGACATGGGCGTTCGGCTGCCCCGGGGCGTGTTGGTACCTGCGGGAGGGCGCCCGGCGGAAAGTCCCTTCTTCCCATGATCAGCGCCTGCTCCCGGCGCTGGGCGCTCGCCATGGACACTATGAAAACCACCTACATCGTGCTGGAGCTCATCATCGCCGTGCTCTCCATCGCTGGCAACGTGCTGGTCTGCTGGGCCGTGGCCATCAACAGCACCTTGAAGAACGCCACCAACTATTTCCTGGTGTCGCTGGCCGTGGCCGATATCGCCGTGGGGTTGTTGGCCATCCCCTTCGCCATCACCATCAGCATCGGCTTCCACGTGGATTTTCACAGCTGCCTCTTCTTCGCCTGCTTCGTGCTGGTGCTGACCCAAAGCTCCATTTTCAGCCTGCTGGCTGTGGCCATCGACAGGTACCTGGCTATCAAGATCCCACTGAGGTAAGAGCTGCAGTGGGAGCGGGCAGCCGCATTCCCTGACAGCCCGGGTTTGACCTTCCTGCTCTTAGCGCTTCTAATCTCTAGCGCTGCCCCGAAAGTTTTACTGCTGACAGGTGGTGGAAATAGCAGAGGTTTGTCACTTGCTCGCTGCAGGAATGGGATCTGTGTCCTACTTTTGCTTCAGAACACACCTGGAAGTTCAGTTTCTTGAGGGTGTTTGCCTTGGGAGGGTCAGAGGTTTCCGGGAGGGCCCGCAGTGCTGTAAGGCTGTGTTTGGGATGGTTGTGGCTCATCTGTGCAGGTATTTATACAGCTCCTTTATTGCGGTGCCCAGGCATCTCCCAGGTGATTAAATAGATTAAATAGAGGAGCAGCCGCTCTTTCTCCTATTTCCTACTGTGAAAGGAGAAGAGGGGAGCAGAAAGGTTCACACGGCAGATTTTAGAGTTTTACAGTTCAGTCCCATCCAAGTGCAGCATCCAAGACATGAATTGTTTTCCCTCTAATTCATGGGAATTGAATTAAAATGGGGGGAAATGTATGGAATAGAAGTTACAGGCACCTCTCCAGTGGGCTGGTGCAGCAGCTCCCTTAAGCTGAAGTGCTCCAAACCCCAGGCTGTGCATTGAGAACCACCTGAGTTTGTTCATCTCAGTCTCCTCCGTGTCTCAGTTGTCCTTCCCTGGGAATAGGACATTGATGGAGCCCCCCGGGAGTGCAGGACAGCTCCAGGGACTGGCGGGGGGCAGAGGCGGCTGTGGAACAGGGACCTCAGCTGAACTCCGCAAAGCCGCCGCTTCCCTGGATTCCGCTCGTCCCCGGCATCTCCGGGGCAATGAAGTCGCCCTGAAACGACTTCAAAAGAGAGAAAACCCTTTCACCCTGTTCTGGCACCTTGCATCTGAGACCTCGCAGAGGTTGAGCAAATATGAATTAGTCATCGGGCCGAGGAGGAGAAGCGTGGCTGTGTGTCTGTGTGTCTGTGTGTCATGCGAGCGCGGCGCGTGGAAATTCCGGGGGATGTCGCGCAAGCGGGAGCGGACCTGCAGCGCGCAGCAGGGACGGGGACAGGTTGTTTCCAGCATCCCTGACCCTGTTTCTCACCCTCCCAGCATCCCTGACCCTGTTTCTGACCCTCCCAGCCACCCAGGCGGGCTCACAGAGCCACCCCGGCTCGGAAAATGCTGTCGTGTCTTTTCCACCCGCTCGCTCGGGGCTTCCCCGGGCTGGCGGGGCAGCGGCAGATACAGAAGCAGGTCAGATTTTTGCGTTTCAGTTTAATCACACCCCTGGCCACAAGCTGTCAGGCAATAATTCTGCTTTTGTTCCACAAGCACTTTGTGCAGCTGAGGGAACTGGTGAGGGGTCTGTGCTCTGCTGGGAGCTGGGGGGAAGCAGAGGATCAGAAATGCCCTGAGGGATCGTTCCTGTGCTCGCAGAGGGAAGTGCCTTTGCCAGCTGACGAAACTGCCAATATTTCCTCCTCTCCTTTCCCCCCAGTCCTGCTCTCGAGCAGGTTTGCTCGACTCTCCATCAGGGCAGTTCATCCCAGGGCAGTTTTGCCTTGCTTCGGGATTCTCTCCCAGCTTCGTTTTCCTCACCCCATCTCCCGCCAAAACTTTTATTCCATTTGCACAAACATCTTTATTCCTATGAGTCCTTTCAGGCTGGACACAAGTGGTGACCAAGGAGTCCCATCCTAGGCTGGCTGAAGTGTGAAAATTGGATTTAACTCCATCTTGGCATTGAGGCCTCTTTCAGTGCTCTCAGAAGGGAGCAGCAAGTAAAAAACTCCTTCCAAAGGAGGGGGCTTCTCCCTGTGAGGAGCAGGACAATGGACAGGAGATTTAGGGACTGATACTGAAAGGCTTTTTTCAGTTGTGCACCAAGATCAAAAGGGGACAGAGGTGGTTATAAATCTACACAGGCAAAACCCTTCTGGACTGCAGCAGGGCTTTCCCAGCAAGGCTTGGTTGGAGTTTTCTTTTCAGCATCATTATTCCACAGTGCTGCTGGCAGGGAGGGGGGAGGAACTTCTCCCACCACCCTCTCTGGGCAGGAGCCATTTCTGGAAGCAGGGCTGTGCTGTGGGAATGGGAAGCTGATCATCAATTTCTAGGAACAGAGACTGTAGGAAAAGCTTTTCTCATTTAAACACCAGTTCTGGAGGCCAGTGCAGAGGCTGATACCTGGCCATGGAGTATTAAATGTTTAAGAAAATGATTTGTGCCCAGCCCTGTGCAGTGATTACCATAAATAATGTGGTTGTTGCAGAGCAGATGAGTGTTCTTGTCACATCCAGGGTTCCATCAGCTCCCTGTGGAAAGCTCGGTAGGGACATTAAGGACTGGCTGTGCCACATTATTTAATACCCTTTCAGAGCTGTTAGAGAGGCTGGGCAGGCCTGTGGGCTGGGGTGCACAGCAGAACTTTGCATTACAGCCAGGCTAATAATGGATTTTTCAGCTCTGTGGCTGAACCAAGAAATCCCATGGGGAAGAGGAAAATTGTTTCAGTGAAACTGGAACAGGGATTTTGGGAGGTTTCAGTGGAGCAAAGTGATCCTGACCAACCTGGCAGATTTGGGGTTGAGTTGCCCAACCCTTCCGATGTGGCTGTGCTGCTCTTTGAGGTCAAGACCTCCTCACTGGGGAAGGAACTGACAACTTCTCATCTGGAGAACTACAGAACAAAAAAATCTTATTTTAAAAATGGTGGTTTAGAGCCCTCCCTCTTCTGGCTAAAAATATTTGCTGAATTTGACCCGAAGCCATGAATTCTTTGTGTCCCTCGAAACTCGTATTTCGCTTGTTTGCTTTTGATGAATTTTCTGTTTGTGGAGAAGCCCCCACCCACACTGCCCATTCTGTGCAGCTGCAGCTCCCAGCCCTGCCCTGGCTCCCTTCTCCCTTGGCCATCACCAGGATGCAGCTCCTTGTCCTTGTCCCCTCTTCCTGCACCCTCCTGGCTGCTGCCACTCCTGAGTGCCCATCCCTGTGCCCAGCTCCACCCCAGCACTTCCTCCAAGCAGAATATCCCAGCCAGGGAATCTCTCAGCAGCAGCAAATCCATCCTGCAGAGAGCACTTGGCACAGAGGCTTTTGCTCTCTGGCTTTCTCCAGGGCTGGATTTCACCCCACAGTCCCGTAGCTGGGAGCCAAAGAAGATTTGTAGGTGGAATAAAACAGTTTCCTTTTATTTGCATTAACCCAAATCCTTTGGCATGGAGAAGAATTGTAGGTAGGGAAGGATGCCTGGAACAAACGTGTCAGGAATTAGGGAGGGAGAAGAGAATCTGTATTTAGAGAGCAAAAGGAGAGTGAAACACTGAGCAACAGCAGAGTGTGTGTGCCCCTGTGCACTGGTACCTCCTGCAGGACAGTGACTGTGGTGCTGCTGCCTGGCAAACACCCCAGCTGGGACCTGCCCTGGGAAAATCATCCCCAGATCCCTGGGATCTGAGCTGATCTGCTTCTTGTCCTGGGCTTTGTTCTCTCCCCTCTTCAGCTTCACCCCTTGCAGATGTGCAGGACTGATGTTCCAGGGAAGCTTTGCTATGAACTGGAATCCCAGCCACATCCTCTCCCTTTCTGCACATCTTTGAGCCCTTGCTGCCCCTCCTGCAGCCAGAGGATCCTCCCATGGATTCCCCACCAGTTAATGGGATCAGGATCTGTCAGTGGTGCTGCCCTGTCCTGCCTCTGCTCCTGCCAGTGTCCCACAGGAGCTGCTGCCCCCCTTGGCTTTGACATGGGGAAGGCAGGAGGGCTGCTCCTTCCTGCTGGCCTCGTGGGACAGATTCAGTTTGGATTGTTGCTGTTTTTTCCTCATCCTTCCCAGAGGTGGCCTGGCTGATGCTGAGGCTCTGTGCTGCAGGGGAGGGGCCCCCTCTGAGGTGTTCCCCTGCAGGGATCTGTTCCCAGATCCCTGCCAGATCCCAGCTTTGCTCAGCAAAGCAAACTGCTGGGGTTTGATGTCAGGTGGGACTGGAGCCACTGGGGAGCAGAGAAAATCCTCCTGGTGTTCACCTGGCACTCTGTGAGTGCCATCAGCACACAGAGCTGCTCTTCCTCCCTGTGCCTTTGCCTCATTTCCTTCTGTCCTTGCACTGCCCTTCATCTGAACCCCTGGTGAGTTCTGCTCCTGTGCTGTGGCCACTCCTGAGCATCCCAATTCTGCTGCCAGAGCCTCCCCATCCCCAGGGTGCTGTGCCTGGCCTTGGTTATCTCTGAGTTACAAACCAAAGTGCCACAAACCCAGCAGGGGCAGGAGGGCTGGGGTGTTCCCTTGAGCAATGGAGCTGTCACAGCTTTAGGAACTTTGTGGCAGCCAAGCTGGGCCCAGGGACGTGGGAGGCTCCCCCAGGGCTGCCACTCGCTGCAGCCTTTGGGTGCAGCCAAAACACAACAACAAAATCAGGAATAATCACATGTGCCCTCATGGCAATAAAGTAGAGAGGGGAAATCACAGCTATTTTTAGCTGTGAGCAGCCTGGTTTCCTTTAAAATGCATGTCCCAGATTTTTATATCTTTTCCGCACCTCCGAGGCCACTTCCCAAAAAAACAAAAGTCCTGACAGGAAAAGGAATTGGGGCCTCTTGGGGACCTCTGCCCCCTCTGCAGCAGCTGGGGGACAGCAGAGATGTCAGGGAGCATCAGGGATGTCAGGGCTGGCTCCAGGCTGTTGGCTGAGGGCACTGATCTCCAGGCTGAGTCAGGACCCAGATTTTGGATTTAGGTTTTTATTGTTTTGGCCAGCTCAATCTGTAAAAACAAATACAGGTTAATTTTAAGATTTTTTTAAAAAAGAGGAACATCGGAAATCCAGCATAATTTTGCTCCAGAAGATTTTTTGACCTCTCCCAGCAAAAAATACACAAAACCGAAATGTTTTGGCAGAAACTGTTTTATCTTGAAGCTGCAAGTTTTTGCTTTGTTAATTATCAAGCTGGTGCTTGGGATTTTTATGAAATTTTCTGTTTGCCAGAGCAATGAGCACAGACCACAAAACTGAGTCTGAGGAGTGTTCTGCCCCAGCCCTGGGCTGCCCCAGGCAGTGACCACGCGGGGTTTGGGGACTCCTCTTACTGTATTTGATCCACAAGATGCCAGGAATTGGTGACTCCAGCTGTGCCTACAGATGTGTCAGTCCTCAGGCTCTCAGGCTTGCAGAAGGGACTGAGTTTAGGGAATTTGTGCAATCCAAAGAGAGGATTAACTCCTAATCCAATGGATGACATCAGGCCTGGGCAGGAGCCACAAATAACCTGGGAGTGCATCAGTGGGGGTCTGTCCCTGTGGGTGTCCCTGCTCTGCCACCCTGCAGTGCCCTGTGGGCTCTGGTGTCACTGGCACCAGAGCTGCTGGGGACAAGGGACAGAGCACAATCCCTGCAGGAGCAGCTCTTGGCCATGTCCCCCTTTCCCAGTGCTCAAACCTTCCATGGCATTGTGCCCCTTGTGCTGGTACAGGCTGGGGGCTCTGTCCAGCCTGGAAGTGCCCAGGCAGGGAGGAGAGGATGAGGATGGGCTGGGGGCTCTGTCCAGCCTGGAAGTGCCCAGGCAGGGGCAGGATGGGCTCCTGGAGCTGCTGGGGTGAGGCTGGGAGGGCTCGGGGCTGACCCTGCCCCATCCCCCTGCCCCTGGGCTCTGCAGCCGAGCTCGGTGGGGCTGCTGGGGGGAAAGGCAGCGCTTTGGAAACTTTGGGAAGGGGGTTCCTCCCCTTTGATTGCAGAAGGAGGATCCAGCAGGGATCTGCCATCCCCCCTTATCTGCTATCGCTTGAGCCGGCGCTGGGAGGGGCAGCGGGACCGCCCCAAACAGCTGCCCCTGACCCAGCCCCTATCTCCCCCCTGCCAGGCACCTTTAACTGAGCCCCTGGTGCTGCACAGCCAGGCCTGACCCTCGGGGAGCCTCGGGAGGACAGAAACCCCCAGCCCCAGGCCCCAGCAGGCTGATAAGGCTGATAAGGCTGGGCTGCAGAGCCCCGGGGGGCTGAGGAGGAGCTCAGGCCTTAAACAGGGGAGAACTGCGGGGCTGTGCTCTAGGGCTGACCCAGGAACATAGAGCACCGGGATCGCACTGGTTCCACGCCAGAGTCACACCAGTATCACACTGGTTCCACACAATTATCCACCCCTATCACACCAGTCCCACTCTCCCCTGCAGGCACAGCACCTTTTTGGGGCAGCTGCTGCTGTTTGGCTGCCGGGGGCTGCCGGAGCGTGGGAGCAGCCAGCAGGGCGAGGGGGCTGAGCTCATTTCCTTCCTGTGCTCCGGGGCTCTTTGGCCTCTGTTTGCCCCAGCCCGGCTTGGCCCAGCCCGCTGACACCCCCGGTGTCTGAGCTCGGCTTTCAGCCGCCTTTTCTCACGCTGCCGAGCCCCGAACGCGGGCAGCTCTCACCTGCGAACCCCTCGGGGCCGCTCGAGAGGCGAGGCGCTCGCACCTGCCCGGCCCCGGCGGTGCAGGGCTGCGAGCCCCCGCAGCATCCCCGGCTGCAGGTCCCGTGTGAACCCCCAGATTACCCGGCCGTGTGCCATGTGCAGGTTTTATACCTCTCCCGTGTTCCTCCTTCCCACATCGCTGCACAGCCCCGTGGCTGTCCCCCGTCTCTCTCCCGGCTCTGTCGCCACCCGGGGAGGGAGGGCTCACAGGGGGGAATGGGCATGAATGAGAACATCCCAGGCAGGTTTTAAACCTGCAGGTGTCTGACAGCCCCAGCTCGTGGCTGGGGACAAGGGAGGGGACACTGCCTTCCACCCGGGAGGGCTGGGGGTGCCCGTTCCTCTGGGGGTGCCCGTTCCTCTCTTCCTCCTGCTCCTGACCCGTGAGCTCACCTGAGCTGGGCTGGCAGGCGACAGACACTGTGGCAGTGGACAGAGTGACACTGTGACTGTGACACCGTGACACTGACACTGTGACACTGTGGCAGTGGCAGTGTGGCAGTCCCGCCCAGCGGAAGGCCGGCAGCGCTGCTGCTGTCCCCTCACAATGGGGACAGATGCAGGAGGAAGTGATTTGTCTGCCCAGGACAGGGACACTCGCAGCTGTCCCACTTCCCCAGCTGACAGCGTCACCACCGAGCACAGCTCTGGCCGCCAGCTCCTTCCTGCTTCAACAGCACAGCTTTTTCTTTTTATTTCTTTTTCTTTCTTTTTCTTTTTCTTTCTTTTTCTTCTCCCCCCTCCTCTCTAAGGTGCAATTTATGATTCATTTAAAGTGTCCTGCCAGGACATTTCAGCTGCTGTGTGATCTCCATTCTGTGGCTGTGCATGGAGCACAGAGGCAGCAACGGTGCTTATTTTGTCAAAGCTAAAAAAAATAATAAAAAAGGAGCAAGATGCAAAGTACAGCTGTGAGGAGGTGACAAGGACACAATGCTTGGCAGCCGAGCTGCTCTCACCCCTTGTGAATGGAGGTGTCTGTGCACTTCCCTTCACACATAAAATAGCAATACATGAATTGTCACTGGCTGTTTGTACCACAGCACCTGCCTGCTCTCAGCTCTGCAAACTCCATCTGCTCCTCTCCCTGCATCCAGCAGCCTGGGCCTGGGGCAGGGTGGGGAGGGAGCTGGGAAGCACAAACCACGTGTGGGTTTGGAGTTGAAGCTCTGGAATTGTTCATTGGGGGCTGATCCTGCTCTGGAGGCAGTGGGAGAACCCAAAGTCCCTGAGCAGCCTCTGCCCTGGCCCAGGGACAGGAGGGACAGGCCAGGGCTGTGTGGCACCCCCAGGCTGTGATGTGGGACAGGCAGGGCTCTCCTGCTCCTGCTCTCTGACATAAACCATGTGGCCATAACCCCGTTCCAGTGTTTCCTCCAGCTGCCCCAAAATCTGAATTTCTCCTCCTGTGCTTTCCTTGACTGGCAGAGCTCAGGGGCAGCAGGGCTGGGCTGAGCTCCCCGGGGTCCAGCAGGGGCTGGTGGCAGATGCCAGGGACGTGCAGGACATGACTCAGTTCCTGCCAGGCCGGGCTGGCAGCGTGTCCTGCTCTGTGCCAGCCGTGCTCAGCACCAGCCTGGGCACCTTGGCTGCTCCCCAGCCCCAGGAAGTGGCAGCAGAAACGCAAAAACCCCAACCCCAACCATCCTCCAACACACAGAGCGAGATTCTGACCAGAATTCACTCTTTTGGTGTTTGCTGTGAGCTCCCCTAGGAAAACCCTGGGGTTTGGAGGGGCCACGGGGATGCTGCTGTGGGAAGGCCACCAGGAGCAGGGGACAGCTCGTGGAGCCCTGGCTGTGGCCTGTGTGGGTGAGGGCACAGCAGGGACAGCCCCAGTGCCCACGGGGACACTGCAAGGGCTGAGCTGTCCCTCAGGCAGCCCCTTGTCCTCCTGCAGTGACACTGGTGGCCAGTGCTCAGGACAGGAGCCTGACCCGCCCCACCATGGCCTCGGGGCTCCTTTGAGAGGGCAGGGGTGGGAGCTGGGGTAATTAAAGCCTTCATGCTGACTGCACCAGTAAAGAGACTTTAGAAGGAACTAACACATTGCCAGGTTATTTAATTCCAATAAATCATTTAAAAATATTCAGCTGTTATTTACATTAAGGCAACATTTGATGCCTCCGGGGGAAAGCGTAGAGGTGATTCAATATTTGTTATACATTAGTTGAGCAGAGTTAGGTGAGTAAATTTACTTTAATGGGCTTTTTTTGGTGTAATAATACTAAGCCTAAAAGAGAATGAAGGAGGGGTTTGCTGGAGAATTCTGAGCTGTGGAAATCTGTTGGTTCCTCACTGTCTGACCCTGTTTTATGGAGCTTAGGGAAGAGCTTGTGAGACTTCTCATATCTGGATCTGGTGACATTCATTAATTTATTTTTTTAAGCCTGTGCTTAACTTGTGTTGACTTAAGGGCAATACAGGCAGGGTCCCACCAAGTAAGTGTATTAAGGTAATTAATGAACAACTCCAGGACCTCAGGCTATTCTCAGTTTCACCTTGGGCTCTTGTGGCTGGCCACAGCAGTGACCATCAGCTGGATGAGAGATGGTGGGAGGGCTCTGCAATGAAAATTCTGGGGAAATGAAGAGCTAATCTGAGCAGGGCAGTTGTTCCCTGTGAAAAACCATCTCCATCTCTATGCTGGGCCTCCAGCCCTCCCCACTGCTCAGCTCTGCCTCTTGCAGACTGGAATGTTTTCACATCTCTCAGGAGATATAAAAATGCACGTGCCACGTCCCTCTGCAGCTCTGCTGGGAGGAGCCAGCAGCTCTAAAATAAACAGGACACCAGGACAGCCACTGGAACACCAAGTGGCTTCTTGACTGGTCTTGTAAACCCTCAAGCCAAGCCTTATCTTAGCAGAAGAGTTCAAGAGAAGAGCAGATGGAAGAAGCTTTATTTGGGGCCAAGTCAGCACTCAATGTCACCAGCCTGGGACCTCAGCATGGCCAAGGTGGCTCCTCCTGTTCCTCAGCACACAAACCCCTCCATTCCTTCAGTTTCTGCTTCTAAACAATGGCCCTTTGGCATTTTCCAGTCTCACCATGGTAGTTTTTGGGATGGAGCACCTGGAGAGATCCTCTAGGCAGGGCAAGCCCGAGCCAGAGCTGCAGAGCTGAGAGAGCAGCAGCTCCTGGTGCCTCTGCAGCACTGACTGAGCTTGGCCAGGGCTGCAGCTCAAGACTCAGACTTGGCCAAGAGATTGAATTTCTGTCAGCTTCTCAAATCTCAATGATTTCAGGTCCCACAAGCCCAGACCAGCTCCAGCTTCTGAATACTTAATGTGGGGTCTCAAAGCAACAGGCTTGGCCTCACTGATGCCCTACTTGAGAACTTCTCATCTTCTAAGGATTGGAACTTAATAATGAGAGAAAAATGCAGGAGAAGCCCCTCAGTGGCTGGATCTACCCTTCAGACACCAACCCATGGTCTGTGTCCACAATTCAGCAGCACCTAAATGTGGCTGCTGCTCCTGCATCGTCCCAGCCAGCCCAGCCTGAAGGAGCTGAGGGCTGCCCCAGCCCCTCTTTGAGCCCCAGTGTCCCCCCATCCTTGCAGAGGAGCTGGAGCTCACTCACACAGTGATTCACAGCACAGCTGCAGCTCTGTGGGAATAAAACCCTCCCCTGCCTCACGGCCGGAAGAAAATCAGAACAAACGTTCTTAGGGAAGGAGGAGCAGGGCAGCCCAGCCAGAGTAAACAAGCACTGACAGAAGGGTGTGGGAAGGAGGGGATGTGTGGCAGCCAGCAGACTCTGCCTGGCTGTGGAGAGGACAGGAATGGGTTTCTCATGTTGTCTTCTGGCACCTGCAGGTTCTTCCTATCTCCAGACAGGGATCTGACTGATGCTTTGATTTTGGCAGCTGCTCTGGTTGCTCCCAAACCAGACTTCTGACTTTTGCCGCTTCAGGTTCCAGCTCTGTTTGTGTCTCTGAGCATCTGAGGGCTGGAGGGGCCATGAAGGGACTCTGGCACGAGGAAGGTGTGGGGCAGCACCAGGCTCAGCTCTGCACCAACCTGTCCCTGGGCCACAGCAGAGCTTCTTCATAACCCAATGGGACTGCAAGGTGGAACTGGGCACCAGCACTGCCCCAGCTGGACGGGGTCAGCCCAGGAATTGGCCCAGCAGCTGCCCCAGCGTGCCCAGCAGGGGCTGCTCAGAGCCAGAGAGCGTCAGGGAGCCTCCCTGTCCGTGCCCTGCTGGCAGTTGGTGGTTTAGGATCACGCAATGATAAAGCTTTTTTTAAGCCCCCAAATCCCTTCCCTCCCCTTGCAGGGGGTTTGTGGGCTGGGGCAGCGCCTGGCGCCTCTCAGGAATAGAAAACGAGTCACCTCGGCGTGTGGGTGGAGACACAGGTGAGAGGTTTTGCCCCTCGGGCGATCACAGAGGTGAGGCCCCCTCGTGGGTGTGCCTTTTGTCTCATTAACCAAAACACGGATGCCTTTAACTGCAGGGAAGCCAGCAGTGCTCGTTTATGTAACATTTGCTGTGGTTTTGTCCCGGGGGGGGCTGCAGGTACAACAGCCTGGTGACCGGCAAGCGGGCGAGGGGACTCATCGCAGTGCTGTGGCTGCTGTCCTTTGGGATTGGACTGACCCCTCTGATGGGCTGGAATAAAGCCATGAGCGGCTGTCCCAACGCCACCAACGAGACAGGGACAGAGCCCCAGGGCTGCTTCATCTCGTGCCTCTTTGAGAACGTGGTGACCATGAGCTACATGGTCTACTTCAACTTCTTCGGCTGCGTGCTGCTCCCGCTCGTCATCATGCTGGGGATCTACGTCAAGATATTCATGGTGGCCTGCAAGCAGCTGCACCAGATCGAGCTGATGGGCAACTCCAGGACCACCCTGCAGAAGGAGGTACACGCAGCCAAGTCTCTGGCCATCATCGTGGGCCTGTTTGCCTTCTGCTGGCTGCCCCTGCACATCCTGAACTGCATCACGCACTTCCACGAGGGCTTCTCCAGCTCCAAGCCCGAGTGGGTGATGTACGTGGCCATCATCCTGTCCCACGCCAACTCCGTCATCAACCCCATCATCTACGCCTACAGGATCCGGGATTTCCGCTGCACCTTCCGCAAGATCCTCTCCAAGATCCTCTGCAAGGCCCAAGAGCTCCCCAAGTGTCCCTCGGAGCACAACCAGCACCTGACTGCCATCAACATCAGCTCCCCCGCGGCCTCGGTGACCGTGTGAGCCCGGCCCTGCTGCCCTGGCACTGCCCTGCCCTGCCCTGCCCTGCCCTGCCAGCAGGGCTCAGACATGACCACTATGGACTCGTGCAGCTCTGGTTTTATTTTTATTTTTATTTTTGTAATGAACGTCGTGCCTGGTAGAGGAGTGACCTGAGCGGGGACACTGAGTGCAGTTCGCCCTCCTCTGTAGCCCCTGGGGCTGTGATCCCGTTGTGTTTCCTTTCCAGGTGTTTTCTTTCCAGGCTGGACACTGACTGGGGAAGACTCACCTGCTGGGGGGGTGTTTCCCCAATTGTGCTGCTCATGTCAAGTCATAGGATCTTTATTTTAATTATTATTATTATTTTTTTTAATATTTGGTTTCATTTAGGAGTAATAATTTTGTGTCTGTTTTTTGAGTTGTTCTCCAAGTTCATACTTGACAGCACTTTGGTAATACCCTAATTATTCCATCAATTGTTTGATGCAGCTTGTATTCTCTGATGGGAAAAAGTCTTACTCAGCCCAGTTGCTGATGTGAAACTGAATCTGTGTTCCAGGCACTGAGGGGAGGGACTGTGAGGATGGGAAAACCAGGTCAGGACTGGCCAGCCCAGCATGGAACCCCCATTTACTGCAAGATTTGAGAAAAGACTTGACCAAGGTTTTACTGCCTTGAAATCACTTTGGTTCACAGGGCTGTGCAGCCCAGGTTTGCTTCCAGATCTGTTTGCAGCTATCAAAGTGCAGGAGGCAGAAGTGCCCCAATGGTCCTGGCTGCTCTGAACCACAGCCACCAAGGCCAATGTCACCCTGCCTTGGGGACACGAGCCCCACAATTGGGTTTTTGCTCTGCCAGCCTTGCAGAGCCTCCACAAGGGCAGGTTTTAGCTGTGAGAGGTGGATGCTGCAGCTCCCTGACTCCTAAAGCTCGGTCTGGCTGGGACACCTCTGCAGCCCTGTAACCCCCAGAAGCTGTGAATGCTTTTTTTTCCCTAATAGTAATTTTCATATTTTTATCCCTGAAAAATTGTACTTGAATCATACAGAAATCAAATCTATATTTTTTTAAAATTCTGTTGCACTAAAAGTGGGGTACAAGACCCCAGGAGTTTCATTTCTCTGGCATATATAATGACAAATATGGTGTAAAATCAATTGAAAAGCTGAAGAAATCTTGTTCCTGCAGCATCTCCTGTGCCAGCTGGCAAGAGCTGCAGGCAGCAGCTGCAGGAATGACTCTGGGCCCACCATGCACAGGGAATGGTTCCCTGGGAGTGCTGGATTTCACTGCCACTGGAGCAGCTCAGCCCCAGAGCTGGGTGAAATCACCAGAGAGCTCTGAATGGCTTTGCAGGGTTTCTACAATGTCCAAATTTAGCTTCAGCTCAGTGTCTCAGATCTGAGCAGGCCCTGCCCCAGGTGCTCCTCCTTTACCAGCCCCACTCAGCTTTGCTGCACCTGCCTTGGCCAGGGCCCAGCTGAGCCAGGGCCACCTCCTGCCATCAGGGCAGGGCCTGCCTCTCTCCTGCCTCCATCCCTTCCCTTCTGCGTTATCTTTGGCCCTGTTCCTGCTGTTAATCAGGGCTGGAAAGCAGCAGGGTTTCACCTGCAGCCCTGGCAGTGTTGCCAAGTGGTTGCAAGCCACATTTATCCTCACAACAAAGGATGGAATCTCTGCCTTTGGCTGCCTGAAACTGCCCCAAACTCTCACAGCAGCAGCAGAGTGAAACTCTCAGTGCTGTAACACCCAGAGAGAAGGTCCCAGAACATTTGTGCACATGTGAGACCTTCCAGTGCAGCTCAGCATCCACCACTGCTCCCTTCCCATGAGCCAGAATTCCTGCAGCTGGATTGGAGCATCCTTAGTCCAGCTGTGCCTTTGGGCTGTCAGGCATTAACTCTGGCCCAGGCCATGGCCACTGGGCACAGGAAATGCCTTTGTGGATCTGAGCCAAACATATTGCAAGGCAAAATAAAAATAGGACACCTCCCTTGCCCCCCTCAATAAAAAGCTCATTTCTCATAAAAATGTGAAGCAAAAGCAGCAGAGGAACTTTCTGTAGCCAGTGCAGCTGTGGCCATGGAGCTGTCCCTGCTCTGCTGTACATGGATGGAAGTGTTCTCCTCATGTTGCTGAGATTCCGTATTTGCAGGAACTGTTATTTTCATCCAAAATGCTTCATTTACCACCCACAGCACCTGGCACAGCCTGTGCCCCATTATTTCTGGTGGTTGATGCAGCAGGAGAGGCCACAGTGCCCTCAGGGAGCACAGAGCATGGACAGGGAATCCCAGCTGGCTCCCAGGGAAGCAGCCTGGAGGTGCTCAGTGTGTCTGAAAATGTTTGATTTAAAGCACAACAACCACATTGATGCTTCCAAAGATCCTGTTCCAGTGGAGGCACAGAGCTGTCACCAGTCTCAGGGTGCTGAGGGGTCCCTGCCCAAGTCCCTGGACCAGGTTTGCCACTGGAAAATCAGAAATTGCTCTGAGCTGCCCCCTGCAAAGAGCCACAGCAGCTCTTTAATCTGTGCATCACTGAGACCTGCAGGACTGTTTGCATCCCCACATCACAATCATTACAGATTGGCTCAAACATCTTCAGAAATCCCAAAACCAGCATAAATAAATAAAACTGAAGTCAACACAGGCCTAATTAATTAATTTATCAGTGCCAGGCTGCTAATTAATGTCACACTTGGCTGCAGCACAGGAAGAGCTCTACCAGCCTCAATGAGCATTTGACAGCCTTGTAGATATTAAAAATGCCAGTTACACAGCTAGGAGTGATCCAAATTCTTCATCCTTCATCCTCTTCCTCAGCCAGGAGGATGTTTGTGAGCTGCTCCTCAGACACAGCCAGCTCCTGGCAGGCTCCCAAGGCCTGGCTGAGGTAGACAGCCAGGAGGTGTTTGCACTGCAAAGTTAAGAGCAGGAGCAAGGCTGGAGTGCCAGGCTCAGGAATCCATCCTGGCCAAAATGTGTTCAGTGCAGTGCTCAGCCCCCCAGGAACGTGGCTCCCTCCTGGCACAGGTGGTGCTCAGTGTCCCCAGCTCTGCCACCACCAGCACAGTGCCATGCAGGGAGCTGGCACACAGCTCCTGGTGCCCTCCCCACCACTGCTGACCACCTAAAGCCCTCCCTGCACCCTGCACCCAAACTCTGGGGCTCCCAGAGGTCACACAGTGGTCAGGCTCAGCCTGCATGGCCAGCTCCACTCGTGTTTGGGGGGAAATTTGGGGTTCAAGGGGCAGGGCAGAGCCTTGTCCCCTGCCCATGGCAGCCCCAGGCTGAGGCACAGAACTCACCAGAAGGCTCTCACTCTTCTGCAACACAGAAAACCCAAAGGCAGGGCAGGTGCAGAAGTGGCAGGAGCTGTAGCAGGTGTAGAGTTTGCCTGAGCTGCCAAGGACCTGCAACAGAGGCAGAGGAGGACTCAGGGGTCAGGATTCACTTTAATTTCTGTGACTCAGGCTGGGTGTGCACTGCCCCAGCAGTGAGGGGAGATGTCACAGCACAGAAGTGTCCCCAGGCACTGCAGTGACCCACCCGAGCTTGAAGCTCCTCAGGTTTCTCGCGGTCCCTACGAGCTCCTCTCCCTGCAGGGGAGGGTGTCCTGTAGCTGTGCCTGCAGCAGATCCAGCCCCAGGGACCAGGAGAGGGGTGGTGGCTCCACTCCCCGAGCTCCCACCGAGTGCCAGCCCCTCCTGTGAGCTCCCCCCAGCCCTGGCAGGCTCACAGGTGGAAATGACAGAGACTCTTGTCACAGGTGTGACCCCAGGGCCACCACGGGCTGGGGACAGGAGAGAGCAGCACTGAGCCCTTGCAGGGAGGCCTCTCCTTTCCCAGCCACTGAAGGCTGTTCTGCTCTCAGAACCAGCTGCAGCTACTGGAATCCAGATCTGCCTGAATAAACAAAGCTGAAGTCTCCAGAGAAGCCTCCCTGCTCCATCTCTGCTTTGGGAACAGCACTGCCTGCTTTTCCCACATGCTGTTCCCTGCAAGGCTGGTGCTGAGGCACCAGCCTGAGCAAACAGGTGAGAAAAGCATTTTTTTCCAGCATGGAGCAATCTGTGAGCTGCTGGAGCTGACTGCAGGACAGCCTGGGGATTATTATTTCTGTTTTGAGCTCCTCAAGACTGGAAAATAGCTTTTAGGAAACGGCTTTAAGGGCCCAACCTACGGGAAGGATCTGCAGGAGCAGAACACACTTGCAGGGGGCCCAGCCGTCTCCATGTGGCTGGGTTTGTGGCACACACACCCCCAAATCCAAAGATAAACACAAAAAGTGAAAAGGCAGTGGAGCTCTGCAGAGTGCTGCTCCCCTCCAGGACATCCCTGGCATCCCAAGCCCCTCCAGAGGAACATTGTCCCTCCCTGTGCAAAGCTGCACTTCCAAGTGGAACCTTCCCCTGTCCCCTGGAGCTCCCCCTGCGCCCTCTGCCCAACAGGGAACACCCAGAAATGCCAATGCCTCCAAGTCCCCCTCACTCCCAGCAGATCCAGGACACAAAATTCAAATTCCTTTTTTTTTTTTTTTCTTTTTCAGTCTGGCCTTTACCCTGGGTCCTCCTTTTACAGCAGGCTGAGTTTGTTTCACTTATGATAAGTTTGTTTTCCTGCAGCCCCTTTGATTGCTTTTTCCAAGATGAAGGATTCTGATGGTGCCTTTCCTTCAGAAGTGTTTTTCTTTGGGGAGGGGGGGAGCCACAGACAGACACTGCCACATTTGGGCTGAGCTCAGCATTCCCCCATCCTGACCTAGATGGCAGGAACACAGTCTCTGCCTAATAAAGCAGAATCTAAAATCCAAATACTGGGAGAAAAAGGTGCCTCTGTTCCTGGCCAGCTGCAGCCCTGCCAAGCACTGGGGTGCTCCCCTGGCCCTGAGCTGAAATTTCCTTCTGCTGTCCTCATCCCTGGGCCTCAAGGAGGAAAAATCCTCCTGGAGGTGTCCCTGCCAGCGTGTGGGGGCACAGGGGGCTCAGCTGAGGCACCAGCACAGGGACAGACAGACGGACAGACAGCACCACAGCCTGTGCCAGGGCCTGCTGCTCAAACCCGTCACCGTGGGGCATCTGCCACACAGTTCTGGGAAATGGATGAAAAAAGACAAAATAAAAAAGAAGTGAAAATGCAGGATGTGAGCAGTGCAGGTGCCAGCTGGCAGGGCTGAAGCTCTGCCCTCCTTCACTGCCACAGCTCAGCATCTCTGCCACTTGGGCAGAGCTCAAGGGAGCCCCAAACGCTGCCAGGCCAGCACTGCCACACCCAGCACAGCTCCAGCACCATCCCTGCAGCAGGCAGGATTTACCCCTGAGCTCAGCAGGGCAGGTGTCATCCAAGCTATCCTGGGATGATTTCAGCTCTGAGGCACCCAGCCAGGGACACTCCATCAGTGCTACTCCTGTTAAACACAAGGGCATTAAGGGACACATCACAGCTCTCATTTGACTGAGGGCTCCTTCTTCTCCCAGCCCAGCTCCTCAGGGCAAGGGCGGCCCACACTACAGGGCCTGTCTGAGCAGAGCCTTCCCCCCTGAGGCAGGACCTGAGATGTGCTGGCTGATAGGGAACTATCAGCAGCTCAGATTTGGCTGTAATGACCCAAAGGAGTTTCACAGCAGAACCAGCCCCACGGCCTCAAAGAGCTCTCCAGGGGCAGCTGCAAGTGGAAGCAGCACCTCACATTCCAGCTGAACCACATCTGGGTGCAAATGGCAGGGCTGACTTTGAGGGGGATGATTAGCAGGGATGGCTGTGCAGTGTCCAGGCAGCCAGGGATGCCCCTCTCTCCAGGAGCAGGCTGGGGGACATTCCCACACATTCCTGCACAGGAATGAAGAGCCAGTGGCTGCAGTGCACTGTCCCACCCAGGGTCGGGTTTCTATGACCCCAGATGTGTTCCTGTCACTGCTCCAGCCCCGGGGCAGACTCTGCTCTTTGTTTCTGCATCTCAGACAGCTGTGATGAGGGAGAATTTCACAATGGCACCAACCTCACACCCCCAGAGAAAATATCTCTTCAGATTCCTCTGTTAATGAACTCATCAGCAATCAAGCTCCAGAGAAGAGGAATGCAGCTGGAGGCACACAGGAATCTCCTTCCTGGAGCTTTGTCCTGCATTAACTCCCTGACCCTCCTGGCCAGGGGTTCCTTCTCCACAGGGAAACCAGAGGCTCCCTGTCCCTGCAGAGCCAGGAGAGTTCTGACACTTGTTCCTTTTCAGTGTGCACCAACTGAGCCCTTCATTAATATCAGATTATTAATTGATGCCCAGCAAAGCTCTGCCTTAGCTGGCAGGGCCTGACAAAGCTCTGCAAGGAGAATGTGACCATTCTCTGCCCAGTGGCATTTTCAGACAAGCAGCAGTAAAAAAGGGAAAGCCTTTGAGCATTCAGTTAATCAGAGAGGCAGCTGCTGCCTAAGGGTGCTGGAAGCTTCCTTGACTTTACCCAACATCCACAGGCAAGCCCTCAACTGCAATCCAAGGCTGTTCTGGAGCCCTGGTTATGATTCATGTCCCTCTGGAGGGGCTGTGTCCTCTCCATGGCCCCAGAAGTGATAAAGGCTCCACGTGCAAACCAAGCAGGGCAAGCTCTGAACGCATGAGAAGGGTTTGTGCCAGCACCAGGCCTGACTTCACAGCCCCTTTCTCACCCTACAGGACTCCAAAGCACCTCCAGGGGAGGAGAAAAGGTCCTTGGCAGAGAGGATACTTGGAAATGTTCCTCTTGGGTGCTGCAGCACTGAGCAAAGACATTCCCCTTTCTCTGGTGTGTGAAAGCACAGAACCAGGCCCAGCCCTGGAGAGGCTGTGCTATCTGAGGGTTGGGAGTGCTGAGGAGAAGGAATTGGTGCTTTTTGACCAAAATCTTTGGGGCACAGGGTCCTAATGCTCAGCCATGGGCTGGATGCAGCTGGTCAATGGCTCACAGCATGGACAGATTGTCCCAAAAGAGACACCACCAGTGCTGGGGGACCACAGAACAAGGAATTGTGCACGGTACAGAAAGGTGAGAATGGAGTACCAGTGGCTCCTCACCTCACTCCCACCCTGTGCTGTAATTGATCTCAGGGCTGAGGTGAGCTCTTCTCCCCAAAATGCCACTTCATGGGGATGTTTCTGTGATTCACAGCCTTGGCTACACTGAACCAGAGTGAAACCCATGGGTTTGGCCTGCGCTGCTCCCTCCCAGGCAGCAGAGATCTCCTGCCAAGCAGAGGTCACGACAGGAAAGAAACAAAGTGAAGGCAGATAATGACGAGTTGAGTACAACAGGTCAAGAGGAAGAACTTCCTCTGCTGGATAGGATGGGAGTAATAAAGCAAAATTAGCAATCCCTGGAAAACTTCCTCCTGGCTGTGATGCCCACAAACACATAAATTGTCTCTGGCTGGCTGGGAGCCACAGGGAAAATGGTTCTGAACTGTGCTGCTCTAATTCCAGCCCGTGGCTGCTGCTCTCCAGTGTCACCTCAGGAGTTTGTAAAACCCTGGTGTCCTCCCTGTGTTTATCCATGCTCTGCAAGTCAGGAAAACACTGTCTCAGGTGCCAGCTGGAAACCATCAGAAAGGAAGAGCAAAGAGAAGCCTGTACCTGGTAGAGAATCCTTCCACTGGGGGACCTGAGCCGGGTGACAGAACGCTGATCCACCAAATCCAGAGCTGGGACTGCAGATGGGCCAAAAATGAACTTCAGCCTGGAAGAGAATGTGTCTCTAGTTAGAGCACAAAGGGAGACCTTCTGGCTCAGCTCAGGGCACAGAGGCAGCCCTGAAGGAGCCCATTGCAAAGGAAAGACATTTTTCCTTGCTGCAGCAACTGGAAATGTCCCACGAGCACAAAGGAACAACCAGGGATTTCAGTGGAGCACACAGAGCCAGACTTGGGGTGCTCAGGGCAAAAGGGGCTCTGGGACACCTCAACTCTACAGCCAGGCTGGATTGATGCTGGATGTGCTGCCTGGACTGATCAGCTGGCCCTGAATCCCACCTCCAGGCATGGAGCACACAGCTCCCTGGGGAAAGGGGAGAGCAAGGGGGATCCACAGCTCCTGGAGCAACAGGAACTGGGGCTCCTTCCTCATCCCCTGGAGATCAGTTCACACCCTGGGGAATGAGTGAATCATTTTGTAGTGATCACATCTCCTCCATCACAGCCACAACTGAGGGATAAATGATCTTTTCTCTACCCACCAAACTGCATCAGGAGGAAGCTGGAGAACATCAGGAATTACTCAAGTGACTCCATGCACATGGAGACACCAGATAGCATCAGTTTTACATCTGTGACCCAGCTAGGAGCAGGGCTCAGAGACAGCCAAGTTATTTCAGATAAACACCCAGGGGCAGCACATGCCTCATGTCCCTCCAGTCTCCCTAAAAACCCTTTCCCTTTCAGGGATGCACAGCATTTATGGCTGAGGGAGTGCCTGGGATGGAGATCACTGCACATCCCAAAGGGGGATTTTGTCTCGTGCTGCTGCTGTGCAGGGGTTTAGGATAAGGTGTGTGTTAAATATGGACATCTGCACCTTCAGCCCATTGTCCAGACAGCTCAGGGGCTCCAAAGTCATTCTAGACCAGTAAATCCAGCTGCTCTGAGTGTTTCCAAAGAGCTCAGGGGCAACTCAGTTAACTTTACAGACCTTTCACCAGCTGAGAAAAATCTGTGTAGTCTAGATTGGTTCCAAGGGTAAACAACAAGGAAATCAGCAGTGATGAAGAGATAGCACCAAACACGAGCAGGAGACCAAGAGAAAGGGGAAAGTTTCCAAGTCCAGGGAGGACAGAGCAAGGCAGAGCCCCAGCAAGGCTGAGTCAAGCTGACTGATAAGCAGCCAAGCAGACAGACAGATTCCAGGAAGACCAAAACTTGCACAAACCCAAGGCAAGAAGGGCTGGCTCCATCTGAGGAGGTGGGTGGGGAACATTTAACGTAATTCATTCCTTCATGATTAGGTTTGGGACTATAAGGGGGCTGAGTTCAGTGAGTTTCAGGAACTCTTTTCAAATCTAGGGAATTCTTTTCTTGTGTATATAATTTGATCACTTCAACAGGAAATGCCCACAGGAAATTCAAGGACTTTGGAGATTTGGAAGAGACTGGAAAATTAAATCAGAATACTTCTGAGCTGCTGGATGCAGGGAATTGATGGAAATCTGGCTGCCAAGAGTTACCACCATTATTAAACTTAACAAGGGAATTTCTCTCCTCTTTTCTTTTCTGAGGAGAAGGAAAGAAAAGCTTTTAAATCTGATCCCACCTTTCAAAGGCCACTGTGGTCCCGGGAGAGGGAGGCAGCCCACCTAGCACAGGTGGTGTGTCAGATAACTTCAACACAAAGGCACCAAGGCCTGGAGGGCTCCCGGTGATCTCATCCCCCAGCAGGCAGGAGCACAAGGTTAAAGATGAATCTGAAAAGTTTCTTTCACTGTCACAATGCCCCTTCTCCACCTTCAACACCAACTGCTGAGGGCTCAAGTTGTGAAACTTGGATCTCTTAGGTCACTGCTGGCAATGATTAAAGCATTCACAGGGTGACAAAGCTGACCTGAGACCGCCCCCAAACAGAAGAAAACTCTGAGTCTCCAAGTTAACATTTCCCTTGAGCAGGGTGATGCTCAGGACACCTCTCCCTCTCCATCACACGTGCCCATGACTCAAAGAGCAGGAGTGAGCTCAGGGTGCTCACAGGGGCAGGAAGGCAGAGGGATGAATCACCCTGGAACACAACCCACTCCCACAGCAAACTCCTTCCAGAGCTGAGGCCGGACCCAGAGCTCAGGTTAAATATCCTGGGTTTAAACTGGAGCAAGTCATCTCAGGAGATGCAGTGATACAGAGATAGTTTTGTGAATCTCTGGGAAAAAGCCCTTCAGAACCTTCATTTACACTACCACCAAAGGCACCAGCATTTCTGTGTTTCAGCAGCACTGGGTCAAACAAACCAGGATGAGAGCTGACCACCAAGTGCCCTTCAGCAGGACAGGGGCAGGAACTGAAGCAGAAGACACTCACCCCAGCAGCAGGTCATCAGGGACTGCAACAGAAAGAAAAGGAAACATGATTTCGCAGAATTTCACATCACAGGGAGGTCACTGTCCCCCCAAGGTACCCCCAGAGGCCACACAGGACTGCAGAGCTCTCAACACTCTCTCTAGCCACCAAAAAAGCAACAAGGAGCAGGAAAATGATCCATGATGGCAGTGCTGAGGCATTTACCAAGCACAGCAATCATAATCACAGGGATTCATTTTAAAAAGAAAAGCAGAAGCCCAAATGTACTTTCTTTTATGACATCCTACTTTTAAAAGCACCCAATAAAAGGCAGGAGGCCTCAGCATCTTACTCTGTCACTTTAAGAAGCTGGTTAAAAATATATCTGTATATAGTTTTCCCTGAAACTCTCCTGGCATGAGTTGAGAACTCAGGCCTCACAACTTTAGAAATGTTGTTCTTTTCCCAGCACAGTCTTGCAGGGCGCCACTGGTTTATGGCTTTTACTGCAGCCCACTGAAACATTGTGTCTCCATTTATTGGAACTTCTCCTTAGGATGGAAAGTTAGGCTCCAGCAAATTGTGTTTGTTGCAGCTGACAGCTCAGGCTCTGCTTGTCCACTCTGATCTTTCTGTTATCACCCAGGGGACACAGTGTACTCTGTCTCCATATCCCACTGGAAGATCTGGGTTCTTGACTTTAAAATAATTTTCTTCCGACAATTGAAAACACTCTCTATGACCTGCACTGTTGGTTTGAATTTTCCAGCTTTATTTGAGTTTAATTCTGCAAAGGGATCAATCAGCCCTGTCTCAATGTGTGCTTTAGTACCACTCTGCTGCTGTAAGAAGGACATTTTTAAAGGGATGTGAACTTCTCTTTTTGCTTAGTTTACAACAGGATTTGTAAAGCTCTTTTAAAAGTCACATGTAGATTTTGGATGTACTCTAACCTGACAGGAGCCATAGTGCAAGTGTGCCAAAAAGCTGTCACTGGGGTCACTCTGACAGTTTAGACATGAAGACTCTGCCCATTCCTCACTCCCACAGAGTGCTCAAGACAGATTTATCTGAATTCTTATTGGTTTGGCTTTTGTGCAGTTAAAAATATTCCTTCAGCAGACCCTTTCCTTGGGAAGAGCCATTCTGTGCAGCTCATCCAGTAAACACAAACACTGATATTCTCTCAGCACAGATCCAGCAAAGGTAATTATTCTGAACTAGCTGCTGGAACTGGCCGGGATTTCAGTGCTGGCTGGTGCTCCTTGCACTGAAGCCCTGGGAAGTTGTTCCTGTCCCTGGGATCAGCAGCACGCCCCCCCTGCCGGTCAGCCAGGACACGCCTTTGGGAAATTCCCCTTTCCAAGCCCAGTTTTGGGATTGGCGAGTCTGTAGAACCAGCAGAGCAGAGGGCACAGCAGAATTCCTGCCTGGAGCATTACTTTATCATCCCTCAGGTGTGACCATGTGCACCAGGAGCTCTAAGAAGCAGCAGAACCCATAAGTCACATTATAAAGAGTCCAGAGTGGTGTGGTTTTTGAAGTTGACTTGGAGGAGGGGCTGCTCCTCATTATCTGTGCTTCTGTTGTCACAAAAAGGGACATCAAGGTCCCTGAGACAGCAGGGGCAGGCGGGAAAGGGGAGGCACGGGGCCCTCATCAGCGCTGCGTGATTAGTTTAAAATAAAAAAGTTTTATTCTGCATGTTTTCTAGCTTATATACTCTTTAAAAAGCATAATTTTAAGTTATTAACTACATTACAATAACTTATTATATCTAGTAGTGCCAAGTAATTCGTGTTAATAGCATTACCAAAAGTTTTACAGAAATTTAATAAGGCACGTATACACATTTACTTACGCACGTAGTTTAGCTTACAAAAATTTTCAAGCATCTTTTTTAATCTGTTTTTATACTAATGGCTTTGTCTTCTTCTTTGTTATTGACATACTCGAAAATCATCAATTGTTATTTCTTCTATTAACTGCTACTTCTTCTATTGCAGGCCAGCTGTGAAGCCCGGGGTGTGACAGGCCCCGTGACAGTGACAGTGCCCGGCCACTCCTGCTGGCATCCTCCACATACCCTGCGAGGTCTCCTGAAAAGCCTTTTTGATCTCTCTCAGGAGCTCTTCTGCCACTGCTGGCAAGGTGCTGCCGTCCATCCCACAGGCACGGGATCATCCCTGCAAACGAGACAGTGGGAAATCTGTGGGCTCACCGTGGACACTGAGCATCAGGGGGGTTAGCTGGGCACCCCATCCCGATCAAGGAATGGCATGCTTTAAGGTGTTTTAAAACAACTCCTAAAATGTTTTTTTTTTTACACGTTCTGGGAAGGGGATTCCCCACAGAGTCACGGGTGTCTCCGGGATGCCCCCACACGGGCAGGTCCCGTGGGAAGCACGGCTCGCTGCCCACAGGATGCCCCTCACGTTCCTGTGGACGAGCAGAGGCCGGTGCAGCCGCCGGCACCCTCCGCAGGTACTCACACACACGGATCAGATCCCCCTCTGCTGCCCCGGCTCCCTCAGCCCTTCCCGGGCGCTGCTCCCGCCCTTTCCCCATCTCTGTCCCCCGCTCCGCGTCCTGAGGAGCCCGGCACGGCCAGGGCGCTGCGGGCGCTGCTCACCAGGGCGGGCAGAGCGGCGGGACCCGCTCCTGCCCCGCTCGCGGGGCTGCTCCCGGTCCCGATCCCGATCCCGATCCCGATCCAGCTCCAGTTCCCAGTCCCGCTCCGGGAGTGACGTCACGACACCGCCCCGTGCCCTTGCTGACGTCACGCGCGGCGCGCGCGCTCTTAAAGGGCCCGCAGGGGATGGCGGCGGTGGCGGGCGCGCTGCCGCGGGGGCTGTCCCGGCTGTGCCCCCGGCGCTGCCCCGCCCTGCCCCGGCCCGCCTGGACAGGGGCACACCGGGGACACCGCGGGGGACAGCGGCACCGGCACCGCAGGGCGGCCGCGGCCGCGCTGGGCACGGCCGGCCGGCGCTGCGCTGGCCTTCCTGGGAGGTGAGAGGGGCGGCGGGCACGGGCGGCGCGGAACCGGCACCGGGCACCCACGGCGCTGTCCCCGCAGGGCTCTCCCTGTTCCCGCGGGACGCCGAGGAGGACGGCGAGGACGCCATCGTCCTGCTGCTGAAGAGAGCCAAGGTGAGGCGCGGGCACTGCTGGCTCTGTGCGGGCTCTGCCAGCGCTGCGGGCACTGCCGGCTCTGCGCGGGCGCTGCGCGGGCTCTGCGGGCACCGTCGGCGCTGTGCGGGCGCTGCGGGCGCTGTGCGGGCGCTGTCGGGCGCTGTGCGGGCGCTGCCGGCGCTGACCGATCCTGCTGCCCCCGCAGCTGAGCGCCATGAAGGGGGAGCTGGCCGAGGCCGAGCAGCTCCTGCACCAGGCCCTGCGGCGGGCACACCAGCAGGAGAACAGGCAGGCCATCATCTACACCTACAGCATGGTGAGAGCCGGGCTCGGGGCACAGCGGGGCCCGAGGGAGAAAGAAAAGCGGCTGAGGCTCATCCGTGTCACCTCGGTGGGCCTTGAGCACTGTCTGTCTCTTCCAGATGGGGAACGTGGCCTACATGCAGGGACAGCTGGAAAATGTGAGCAACTCTGGGTTTTCCCAATGAATTTTTAGATGTTGACATCTTGTGCACGATGTCAAAGGTGTGGGGTGCTGGCAGAAGCTGCAGACTCAGAGCTCTGGGGCAGAAATGTCCCAGTGCAAAGCAGAATGATCTAACAGAATGATCTAACTCAGGACTGCAGTCCCATGAGCACACCAGGTTAAGATAGATGCTCAGAGGTAAATTTTCAGCTCCAACATGGTGTGCAGGAGAAGGAACACTTCTTTCTGTGAAATGCTGCAGTTGAGCACAGAGGTGGCTCCTCCAAGGAGAATCTGGGAAAGCCCTGAGATCACAGACAGGGTAAAGGCCTGGCTGCTGCTGCAGTGCTCAAGGAGAAACTGAAAGGAGCCACTGGTTCAGTCCCACTGGGCTCTGGTCAGCCTTTCACTTCAAACTGCTCTTGGTGTAGTGTAAATGCAACAAGTTTGAGCCAGGTCCCTCTATGTAGTTTGCCTCTGTTTTGTTTTAAATGCCATCATTTCTCAGTATCCTCTTCAAAATTCTTGTTGCAGGCAGAAAAGCTCTACAAAGCAACGATGAGCTATATGCTTGCAGGGGACACAAAGGAGGTATGTTCTGAAACAGGCTCCCAGTGGTACCCTTCTCTTTATTTCTTGTGCTGTAATGCCTCTTACTGGAAATTGGCAATATTTAATGGATGGCAGCACTGGAGGCAACAAGATGGGGATTTTTAAGGTCTAAACTCTCTGACAAAGTAATGTTTCTGTTGTGGAGGTACAAGAAGAGTAACAGTTGCATTGTGTGTCCTCCTGGCAGGATGACAACGCTGTCCTTGAGGTGTCCCTCAAGCTGGCCAGTATCTACGCTGCTCAGAAACAGTGAGTTCCCAGCTGGAGATGTCACCTGCTTTCACCTGAGCTTGCTTTACAGTGCTGCTGGGGTGGCCAAGCAGAGGATCTTCAATGAGGGATCCTTCAGGAACAGAAGGAGCTTTGCTTTGCACTTTGCAGGCACAAATTAGCTGTAGCTGGCTACCAGTTCTGCATCCTGACCTTAGAGGAGAAGATTGCCAAGCAGAAGGACTTGCCTGAGGATGTCGTATCAGGTGGGCAGCTTTGTCTCATCTTTTCTCCATTTCCCTGTCCTTGATGTTATTTCTGTATTCCTAAGCACCATCTTCATGTCAATCCATTCTCTTCCTACTGCCTGAGTTTCCTGCTGTGGTGGGACGGATGCTGGATCCTGTGGCAGTGATCACCTCACTCCTCTCTGTTTGCAGCTGAAGAAAAGGCCAACACCCAGCTCCTGCTTGGGATGAGCCTGGACTCCTACGGCCGCTACCTCCTGAACATCAACGAGCTCCCAGCAGCACAGAAAATGTATGAGAAGGCTCTGCAGATATCAAGTGATGTTCAGGGAGAGAGACATCCACAGGTGATTTGTACAGCAGTAGGGCTTCAGGCAAGGAAAGGCTGATCTGGAGGGAATGAGGCAGCCTTGGAGCAGCTCTGCTGCCATCAGACATCACCACTACCTGAAGCTGTTTTCCTGCCAGGAAGGACAAGCATGCAAACACAGAAATACAGGACACTTCCTTACTGAATACTTCTCTGGGAAATACTTCTTTAACTGGTGTGGCAGGGGATGAATGTGGTGCTTGTGCTGCCCCAGAGTGCTCCACAAGCTTCCCTTTTCCCTCCTGGTGCAGAGTGTGGTGCTGCTGAGTGACCTGGCCATGGTGCTGGACGCTCAGGGATGCTACGAGGAGGCGCTGGCCTACAGCAGGAGGGCAGCAGAGCTGGCACGGGACACACAGCACCCCGAGGAGCACATGGTGCTCAACAACCTGGCAGCAATCCTCATGCACAAAGGTCAGTGAATACGTGCCCAGCCTGGCACTGAGCTGGTGCTGGCTGCAGAGATCTGGATCTGTGTTGTAGGGCTGAACTACAGTGCTGGTTTGGGGTAGTTTTAGTTTAAGCAGTAGGTCTGACTTTGAACTGATTTCACAAACTGTCCCAAAAGGTTTCCAGGGGATCTTGTTTCCCATGTCCTTTGTGTCCTGTAACTTTTCCAAAAGGACAGAAGACATGCATGAGATTTGTTTCTGTGAGATTTTAATGCTGAAGCAGCACCAGGTCCCATCATCACTGCTGCTCTCCAGCTCTCAGAGTTGGCAACCTGGCAGGATGTTTTCTGAGCCTCCCTAGATCTTAATGTGTTCCAAGCAGTCCTTGTCCTTTGCATATGATGAGCATCAGGAGGGGGCTCTGAAAATGGGTGATGAAACTGGGTAGCCAAGCCTCTTTTCCCTCTTGCTACAGAAGATTTCCTGCAAGCAAAACAAGTGTACAAAGAAGCTCTCAAGCAGGCACAGCAGAAGGGAGATGCTGCTTCTGTCCAGCATATCCAGGAGGAACTGGCTGAGCTGGCCAAGAGGAGAAAGGGCTCCAAATAAGTTTGGGCACAGGGTCCAACCTTGAGGTGACTGAAGGCAGTGAGGGTTGCTCAGCACAGGCAGCCTGGGAGCAGCTTGTCTCTCCAGAGAAACAGCAATGAAGAGTTTCAGCACTGCTCAAGAGGAAGGGCTGCCACTGCCTAACAGCCCAAAATAAAGGTGTGAAATCTTAACTGTGTGAATTTGTGGTGTAGTCTGTGGTTTGACTGACCTACTGTGCTAAGTGATTTAATTTTGGCTGCTTAAGTGCAAGTCTGGTCTGGTATTAATAGTGTGTTAGTGTCAGTTTGTTACTCCTGCCTGCCCACACAAGTGTTCAGGTTCAAAACATGGCTGTCCCAGAGCAAATCTTGAAAAGGAACAGGCAGGAATTGTCTCACTCTTTACCACAGAAGTACAGGGGCTGTACTTTTAGCAGTGCTGCAGTTCAGTGTGTTTGAACTGCAGCAGAGCATCTCCCAGGCTGTACCTGCCCTGCAACACAGCTGCAGCTCCCTGTCCTGGGCCAACAGCTTGCCTGAAGATCAACATATTCCTTAATTTCTTTTCATTTCTTCTTTTATCCAAAGATAGTTGTCCTCTCAGAGGAGGGGTGAGGCTGTTAGCACATGGAGTGCCAGAGTTGTCTTCTCTCTTGGATAGGTCAGTGCTTGAATGCTGAGGCTTCCTGTTGGAAAAGATGCTGTGTACAAACTGAGCTTTGTCAGCTACGTGCCTTCATGTGAAACAAGTATCAACAGCTGCTTTGAATTTCTCAACAGAAATTTCTCAGAATTTCTCAGTTCTGCCCTGCCAGGAAGCCTGATGTTAAAGAAAGAGGAGAATTAAACCAGAAATCACCAAATCCATATTTAGTTAGGATAGTAGAACTAATTCTGTCACTATTTTAACCTCTCAGTTGTCAGAACTGCAGCTGGTTGGTACAACCCTCAATGTAATTACATCATTATTAATTTACTTACAGTAGCAGCTTCATCTCTGAGCTAAGAGGAGGCACACAGGTTTTCTAGAGCAGAAGTTCATTGAAGCTGGAAAACTTCAGTCACATACAGAGCTTTGTTCTCAGCAAGCTAGGAAATAAAAATAGGGTTGTACTGACAGAAAGGCTCTGGCACATTAGAGCCAACCTTCCCTCAAGTGCTGGGTTTGGGGTTTGAAGCAGCAGAGCTTGGAGGGCAGCAGTGTCACCTGGAAGCCTGCAGCACCCTGGGAGCAGGGTCTTGCCTGATGCTGCAAAACAAAAGGGAGACACAGGAAGAGCAAGTGGAGAACTGATCCCCTTTATTGATTGGTCTGAATCCAGAAGTCACTGTCTAGTGAAGACATTGTGTGGAAATTATGATGCATGGGTTTTTCAAGTCTTAAATGATTTCATATCAGAATCACGAACCATATCAAGATGAAAGCATTGTGAAAGCACTGATCAGAAATCAGGTAAAAATTTGTAGTAAACTACACTTTGTAAACATGACTTACAAACACCTTCCTGTTTGAAACAGGGCAGATGTAATTCCATACTTGAAGATTACTGGAATTGTGGTAAACCCTAACTTAGGCTCTGGAGAGGTTTTTACACTGGAGAAGTTAAAACTCGGATAACAAACAAAAAAAAAGCAGCAACATTTTATGTGCAAATGCCACTCAAACTGTATCTTAGGAGATTGTGACTATCCTACTTTGGATATCTTGCTGCTGCTGCAGCAGTAACATGAAGCTTTGCAATGAACATGCTATACTTACTGTACAGGTAGCAAAGACATTTGTCTGTACATGCCTCTTTCACATTGTATTTGTTACACTAAGAAAGTGAGAACAAGTGAGTTTAAGAATGGAATATAACTCTCCACTCGAAATTTAAATCTACAAAAAGGGCAGATCAACTCATTTTCCAGTATATGTTGCTGTGGGAACCAAAAAAGAAAGTTAAAGTAAGAGCACAGGTCTACAAACAGGATGAAAACTTCACTGCTTCAAGCCAGAAGGGTAAAGAAGGGGAGGGTGAGAGAAATCTTTCTCAGAGAAAGACTGCAAGGAGATTTAAGACTGCCAACGGATCTACTGGGATGCAGTGTTTAAAAAAAGTAGCAAAATAGTTGTGTATTTTCAACAGTGTCAAGTTTCCAAATGAGTTCCTTTGGAATTTTTTTTCCCACACTTGGGGCAAAAAGGCTTTCCTTAAAGGACCGAAAATAAATTTGCTATTGATAAATAGTTCTGTGCTTCTTCCTGTTTGTAAGTGGACCATGGCAGTCCCTGGGCTGCAGAGCTCACAGGACTCGAGGTTACACACTGCATTACACCTTCCATACAACGCATCACAAATACAGCAAAACCCAAAATATTTCTCACTGGAAATAACTCCAAGGCAAAGACCCTGTTGATCAATGAGATGCAAAAGCAGTTTGGAATCTGACAGACCACGCCACCCCCCAGCTCAGTGCTATCTGTGAATCAGTCCTTCTACCCCAGAAGATGTGAATTCACTTCCTGAGGTCAGTGCAGCATAAAATGAAGATGCTTTTGGAGATGGATGTCAGGACAGCCTGTGCCATCACTGCCCAGATGGATGGATGTGTACATGAGCTACAAGCACATCATAGCAAGCATTGATAGATGAACGATTCAGGAGACTCTCCTAGTACCATATACAATTTAAAAATAAAAATCACCCTAACAAGTATTGCACACTTCAGGAGTTAAGCCAAGCATTTGTAAGGATTTCCACCAAAGGCTTGCTTAGAGGGACAGGGACTGGGACGCAGACTTCAAAATAATTATTACATAAAGATTTTTAAATCAGATTGGAGGAAGGAAAAAAAATCACAGTACCTATTTCAAACTGGTTGTAACAGAAGCCAAGTAGTTGACTCGTGTGTTGCTCAATTATTCTATAAAAGCACTTTGTTTTATTTAAACTTGGGATGTGGAGCTTTTTCTTCTTAAAGGATTTATCAACCCACCCAGAGCCTCTGTTCAGAAAAGCCATTTGCTGTGGTTAAATATGACAGTAAAATTTAGTTACCTGTTTTGACTGCATACAATGCAGAAACAGAGAACACTAAGAATAGGCTTTTAGGGCACAGTTAAAATTCCCAGTGTGCATAACAGTGAGGTATGCCTCCAGAAGCTGTTCTTTTTTTGTTTCTTTAACCTTTTAAAAATGAACCATAACATACCCATGCAATAATATTTCTGCAGTGTTGCTAAATAAAACCAACTGCACCAAAAATTTACAATGTGGCAGAATTTCAAATCCCAAAGAAATATATCATCTTATTCCAGCAAACTGGAGTTATGTTAATGTACAGAATTCACTAAGGGGTCAGTCTTAAAAATCAACATTTTCACAAGAGCTTGAACACCACTGAGAAAGTGTGTCTAGGGAAAAAAAAAATTATATAAAAGCACAATGCCTGCAGGAAGTGGCACGGCATTAAATGGGCAATGATGGTTGGGAGGTTGGGGTTCTGGTTAGGTTAGGCTGAGAGGGAGGCTAGGGTTATGAAGAGTATTCTACACTGGAGAAAATGCTTAAAAAAAATTACAAAATGACCCCCAAAGTTTAGGCAATGATTTGAACATAAGTACACCAGATACTATAGCAAGGGAAAAAACACTGCAAAAAGTACTCTCTATTTACAGAAGAATGATTTAAAAGACATTATGGTTTTCTTTACAAATAGATGTAGAGCAGGAATAGTCCACATTTTTAAAAACTCTTTACATATTTATCTTTAGTAAGTCAACCTTCTCGACCACAATCCTCCAACACACACAGCCTGTGCAGAAGGCATTTCACGGACTCTCCAGCAATTCTTCATTGTGTGGCCCTTGCTCTCTTGGAAAGTCTCTGTGGGCTCAAGTCAAAAATAGATTTCTTTTTTTGACCCGCAAATTAAAAAAAAAAAAAATCTGCATAGTTCAGTCATCACTGTCAGACAGAGTCTCATATTGTGCTGAAAGCAGTGGTGCAGGCTCTCGCTCCCAGATCCTGTTCTGTGGGTGAGTGGTTGCTTGGCTCATGGATGGAGGGGCACAGGCGATGGAGGTCGGGGGGGTGCTGCTCAGCATCCTCATGGTCAGAGGGTTGTATGGAAACTGGGTGGAACCTGCATCAAAAGGCAAAAACATGAGCTGTTCTGAGAGATCTGTGTTGGCCCGGGTTGTGACAATTAGCAGAAAATCCACTGCAGAAAACCCCCAATGCTGGGAGCTTCTGGCCAATATCCAGCGTTACAGTGCAACATCTGAGACTGCAAACACCTCTGAAAGAAGCCCCTTCCTCACCTGTTGATGAAGGCCTGTCTTCCCAGGCCCACACTGGAGTCTGTCTGTGGTAGTCCCCTTCTGAATGTACAGATGAGACAGAAGAAGGTCTTTCAGTTCCCAAATATCCCTGCCCAGGAATTGGAGACTTTGACTTCCTACTGTTTGACTTGCCAATGAGCTTCTGCTTGCTGACTGCCCCACCTGGCAACAGAAGGGACAGATATCACCAACCACATTTTAGCCTCTGTGTGTTTGTTTCTAGAAATTATCAGGTAGTACTGAGAAGCTTTAGGTATCCAATACACCCTGTTCTCCTTTTCCTGTTCCATCAGCGTTCCTGGAAAAGCCAGGACGATAAATGCAAACACCACCTCTGCCAATTACAGAGGAAAGACAGTGATTTTCAGTGATACCACATTATTCAAATGCTTGATTTATTTATTTTCCTTGAGGCCCTGGGACATTTGGGAGCTGCAATACCTGAATTTGGAGATGGATTGGCTTCTTCCCTCCGTGTCTCGTTAGTCGCCGGTACCGCGGCCCCGGAGCTGCCCGGAGCCACGGCGAGAGGCTGGGACATGACCACCCCGTGCTCCTCACTCTTGTCATCAAAGTTCCCCATCAGTGCTTTCCTAATAATGTCTTCCAGACCCAGATTACTGGCAGGATCTGCAAAGGAGTGACCCCTAGAACTGACTGCACCTGGGAGAGAAGAGAAAACACAGGGAAAGGTGGGAAGAGAAGTAAAAAGTGTATCTCGGAGAAATTACAAAGGGGTGTGGGGAAAGATTTGGCCATTTTGCTTTGCCTTATGATGCAGGAAATAAGTTTTCATGTAGAATATTAGCTTTTAAATCTGCACCATTTCCCTCTTTTACTGAACTCCCCAAAGAGTATAAATTGAAGATATTAAAGACATTACATTTTTCTGGAACATATGTTGTTTCTTTTATCGAAGAACTTACCTGAGGTAGTGACTGCTGGCAAATTGAATATTTCAGTCCCTGGCTGAGCAGTTGCTGCAATTAAAACACAACATTTCACTAAATTTTTCAGTACTGATGATCCCTAAGTGATCAGCAGTAGCCCTACTGCACAAAAAAAAAAAGCTCTAGTATCATATTCCACAATGTCAGTGTTCATTACTAGAATTATATTAAAATGCTGTTTAAGAGACATAATCATAAAGGCCAAGAAACCACAAACTATTTAGTCTGAAAACACCTTTCCAAATAGGAAAATGTGTAGTATTGATAAAAAGCAAATTATAGACACAGTTAGTTAGAATAATGTCAGGTTTTAGCAACTCTCTCATTAATTATGTGGTTTTCACCTCTTAAATTAAGTGTTAAAATGATGCGACAGTCCTACATACAACAGTATATAAAAAAAAATCTAACCTTCTAGTTCTATGGTCATAAATTATGATATGTGTTTTATATTAATAGATTTATATTAATTTGTATTATTTGATCATATTTAGGTCAGGACATCTGCAGGTGGAAGTCACATGAAGCTTAAGCTGGAAAAATTGAGTGAAAAGGCAAGTCCTGCATACCCATGTCAGAGTCACCTCCACCAGATGAGTTCAGCTTTCGAAATATCTCCTGTTTCTTGGATTTTACCATTGGTGAAGTGTTCTCAAGTTTGGTGAAAAACGAAGGCAGGTAACTGATACTGCCTGGAGAGCGAGAGTCAGTCCTGCCAAGACCAACACGTGTCAGAGAGACAGAACTTGTAAGATGCACATTTAAATCTTCCCAAAAGCAGTCAGGCAGAAACCACCAACAGTCATATGAACACTGGGGGGCTCAATAATAACTGAGTTTGCTTAAGCAGCAGCAATCTGACAAATAAGCTTGAATTAAAAAACAAAACAAGTTCATACATAAATTAAAAAATAATGCAAAAATGAAGTAAAAAACAATCTAGATTTCCTAGCCCAAGATGCTTAAATTTCTAAAAAGTGCAATATCCCCTGCCATGTTCCTGGCAATCCCTTTGCATCTACCTAACATCCATCATGGACTGTGACAGCCCTGCAGCAACTGCAGTGAAAAACCCCAATAAAATTAGAACCAGTTTCATGAGCATGAGGCTTAAATCAGTACTTTGGGTGCTCTTCCTTCCTCAGCAGGGCAAATACAGGAGCACCCACTCCAGTGTGCATTTCCCACACATTTGCAGACACCAGCACTGCCAGGGAGCCCATGAAGGTTCTGTGCAGTTTTGTGGTGCAGATCTGACAGACTGGGACAGGGCTGCCCATGCATGGACACCCCATTTCACTCCTCCTGGAACCTCCTTAGCTTAGTGATATTTCAAGTGATTAACTGCTCCAGCACCACAAGTACTGGAAGCCTGGGTTCCTCCCCTCTCCACCAGGAATCCAACCAGGCAGGAGAAGAGTGAATGATTTAATAAAATCTGTGACCTTTCTCAAAACTCACTTCAGTTTTACAGAACTGGCAACCATGAGGAGTTTCACTCTAACGTTCTCTCAGATGTGACACAGAACACTCTGCTTGCACCAAGAAACTTAAGACAGAGCACCAACATGTGACCTTTCCCTCAGCCTTCCCAAAGCACCTCCCAAATTGCAAGTTTTGGATGTTAGTGCAGAAGGATTGACAGTGATTAACAACTGGCCTGTGGCACCAGAGGAAGGTCAGTTGAATTGCTCTTTAATAAAGGCACAGTTTGCAGCATAAAGATTCAGAATTATGTTTTTAAAAGTCAGTTTTACACCTACCTCTGTTCAGTAGGCTCAGTTCTTTGGGAAAGCAAAAGAACATTTTCCTGTTTCTCATGTACAAGCGGGACCTGAGGTGGCGAGATTGGCTCGTAGGGCTCTGAGGGGACATGACTCCTCTCTGGAGATTTTCCAGGCCTACATCCACGATTCAGAGACAGATAATTACTCTCAATGCATGTACAGCAGTAGTTAACTCATGTAATTTTACAGTTCCTACATAACTGCTTACGTGTAGTTACATGTTACATGCTTTAGTAAGCTTGGTGATCTTAAAAAGATGACAATGCATTGTCCATAACAACTCTGGTAAATTTTAGGTTATTAAATGTTTTCAGACTAAAGACTAGAAATTAAGATAAGTAGCAAAGGGAAAACAGCTATAAGTTATGTTATGGAGCCAAGTAATTGGTGAAAGAGTAGGACACAGACTTTGCCTAAAAATAAGATCAAAAGGCACCTATACTTCCAATCTCCACCAAGATTACTGCACTATTTTATATCAATATCATATCTGGGCATCAATTAAACTTGCAGTTAGACTGAATGCGTGGATTACCTTCCCCTGGCCTTGTCAGAGAGGTTCTCAGGGGACACTCTGGCCCCTGGCCGCTGGTGGTGCACGGGCTGTGGCTGCGCCTCGGGGCTGTAGCGGCTCGAGGTCTTTGCCCGGCCAGAAGCAGGAGCTGGAGCAGGGCTGGAATTCTGGAATGTAGTGGTGGGAGGCTGCAAAGAGGCCTGAGAAGCTGCTTGGTTTCTAGCAAAGTCTTGTGTGATAATTTGCTGGATGTCACCAAAAGAAACAGAAAAGAGATTTTGATTAGACATTGGCCACAGTTTAGGTATTCATGAACTAGATGAGGCTGACAGCAATGAATGAGGTTACAAATTCAGATACAACGTTTTGTAATATTCCCAAATAAAAGCCATAATTATAAAACCTACACAGATGTGATCAGCAAGGGTGATGAGCCGATGGGTCCTGGGCACGTGTGCCATCCCCTCTGCCTGGGAAGAGGGAGGTGGAGGTTGCTGGGGTGAGGGGGGCTCCTGTTGTGTCCTGTAGCGGTGAATGGGGCCCTCGTACGGCCTGTTGGGGTCAGCTGCTTGAAACAGAAAAGGTCACTCTGTTAAGCTTCAAGGCTTGAAACTTCTGTGCTTACAAATCTAAAAAAGGTGACTGTGAGAATATTTCCACGTGTAGATGAACTTACTCTCTGCTTGGCTTGGTTTGGGTGTCTCTTGTTGATAGGGCTGCAGCTTTTCTTGAGCAGGTACAGGTGAATTTGCAGGGCTGATCACCTCAATGGCATCTCCAGGAGCTTCATATCGGTGTGAGGACACTGAATATCAAGCAAAGGTTGTGGAATAAGATGTAAATACAACAGAAAATTTTTGTTGCCTATACTTAGCAACACCAGTGCTTCCAGTAATATGGCACCAGTGAATGAAAGTAAAAACACAGTTGCCTTCTCATGATAACCATGGTGATACAAATACTTCCATGAAACAGCGTTCCAACATAAACCAAGTAATTTTCAGTTTCCTGACTTCTGAAAAGGCTACTCTTATGATCCTGCATTCATGCTGTAGCACGGAATCTGAATAAAGCAAACAACTCTGATTTTGCAAGAGTAACTATATGCAAAAACTGTATTTGTTTATCAAATGTTTCTGCTTTGCAGAGCTGAATATTTTATCATTAAACATCTGAATCATTTCACATCATTTCCCTAAAGGCTAAGACAGACAGCAAAGAAGTAGAGAGTTACTAAGATACGTACAACTACTGGAAGAATCTGAACTTTGAGAGCCCCTATCTCGAGCATCCTTGTCTGAAGCAATCTGGCGAGTGATGATCACATCTATGAAGTTAGCAGCAGTAATTGTGGTCTTTCCTCGAGTTCTCAGCTCTTCCTCGTACCTGGATTTAGGAGGAGGTCCTTTCTCTTTACCAGCCTCTGAATAGACTACTGATGAAGTCTGTCCCTGGGACTTGCCACCAGAGTAATTGGCAGATGTATAGGGGCACTGCACAGGCCTCTTTTCTACCTCCAGGGTCTTCTGATCCATCTGCTGCTGGTCAGTAACCACAGCTGACCTGCGGCCCATGTTCTCTTCTATCCTGGCTCCTTCATGCTTGTTCTCCTTTGCTTTGGCAACTTCCATCTGAGGAGCAGAGGCTGCAGCATCCACGAGGGCTGCCAGGGCATCAGCAGCAGTGTTGTAACGGGAAGCTGGCAAGCCTTGAGTGATAGAGGGAGCTCCAGGGGTGAGCTGCCTGTGGGCAAACATTGAATAGCCTCAATGGAAAGAACTAGAGCCATGAACACAATAAAGCAAAGCTTTTCTGACTCTAATTTCTACCCAATATGCGCTGATGAAAGTGCTCTGATATGTCCAATAATCCACTACACTTTATACAGTGAATTATCCTTAACCCTAAATGCACTTTTTAATAAGCTGAAATATTAGAACAGATATCTGTGCCACATTAACTTCTAAAACATACATGATACGTAGCTGAGCAGCAGGATCCAAAGGTGTGATTACACTTGTCCCATTGGTTCCTTGGAATATACTTGGCCTTTGCTGCAGAATGTTTTCCTGGCTTCTGACAGAGGGGGATGGGGACCGGACGTATCCGTGACTGCCGGGTCTGCCAGGCTGCTCTGCACCTGCAGGACAGAGTGGAGGGGAACAAACCAAAATCAATTATTACTCTTACAACAGTGTAGCACTGTAAATAATGCTCCCACATCCCTTCCCAGTTGTTTCCACCACTCTGGATACTCTTATAACAATGCAGGACTATGTATCAATGCTGCCTCCTCCACATCCCTTCCCAGCTGTCTCCACCGCTCTGGATGTCATGGTATGTATTAAAGATTTAAATCTGTTCAAAATGCTCTACATGACATGCAAGCTGTGCCAGTGACAATGAGGATTCACTCCTCTTTAGGTGCTACATTGCTTGGAGAGAAAGTTGCACAAGTTGCAATTATGACCAGAACTGCTGGGCAACAGGAACTTGCCTGAAGTGTAAAGCAAACTGTAAATAGTATTTGCTAACAGTGACTGCATAAAATGAGCAGTTACAATGTACAAGACAAGTGATCCACGTGTATCCATGTGCCCTCACCTGGTCGGAGATAAAGTTCAGCAGGGACTGAGGTGATTCTCTCCCTCTCTCGTTCTCGTTCTCTTTCCCGCTCTCGTTCACGTTCCCTCTCCCTTTCCCGCTCCTTCTCCCTTTCCCTTTCCCGTTCCCTTTCAGCATTTGCGGCTGCAGAAGCTGCCAGGTGTGTGGGGTGTCCTGGAAGGTCCACAAGGTAAAATGAAGGAGCAAAAAAAATTACCTAAGTGAAGCATGGCAATTGAAACCCTTGCCTATATATTTTGCCATACACTTGCAGCAAAATTTCCCAAATACATTTTGATTCCACTCAAGACTATTCACTTATCTAGGAAGACAAAAGCTTAACATAGAGTGACAGTGGAAGGCTCAAAAGCCTTTTACTGAAGTGGTTGCTAAACAGTTAGAAACTACACAGCTCATAGACCCCAATTCTACCCTTCAACACATGTAAAGTGGGGTTAGTGAATTATAATCAAATTACTACAAATAAAGACCTGACAGAATGAGACAAATTCAGAATTTGACAGTGCTTCTACTGTAACTACACAGAGTATCATCAAAACCCCTTTGCTATCCAAATGAGAGGTGCATGCAAAAAGCATCTCCTGAGAAAACATCAAAAGATGGCATTAATGAAAGCTGAATAAAGATGGTCAATTCTCTCAGCATGTGAGAATTAAAGCCATCACCAAGCCAAGAGAGCTCTTACCTGGTGACAGAGAAGCAGGGTTGTAAGGCCTGGGAGGGAAGGTAAGCTGGGTGCCAGGGATATATGTGATTCTCTCCATGGGTGGGGTGCTGGTTCCTCCAGGATGAGGCACTAAGATAGTGGGGGCCATATTGTTCAGGTCAATGATTCCTGTCAGGAGATGACACGTGTGAGAATGGCCACTCCAGGACACTGTCTACACAGTCAGCAATGAATGTTTGGTGGAGAAAATACAAGACTAAGGCAAGTGTAGAGCTATATTCCAGCTGGTTATACTCTCTTAAATCTGGCAATGAGCAATTTAGGAACATACAAAGCCAGAATTTGCAGTTGTAGCATTCCCTTTAATTGCCCTTTGGAAAAATGCACTTGTCACTTCTATTCAGTAATCCCATCTTTTAGCAATTTCGGGTATTACCCAAAAAATAAACCAAACAACATTATTATCACAGACATTACACTTCAGGCTGTTGCTTTTATATTCTTTTTGAAGAAGTTATCATTTTGATATAATTCTCTTTTCTGAAGTTTGATGGTGAGCTAAATATGGCAATATAAATGAGTAGAAAACAATCTGGCTCTTGAACACCAGTCTCAGAGACTTCTCCTTAAAAATATTGATTACAGAGGTGCTTTTCCTTTCCACAAAAGGCAGTTTCCAAATGAGCTGTCAGACATCCAAGATCACAAACACATTTATACACACAGCCTTGCATGAGTGCATCAAACCACAGCTGGCACAGCCAAAACACCCTTTTGAGAGGATTATAGAAAGAGAGCCAAGCCCACCTCGTGCTCCTGCATAAGGGAGTGCCAAAGTTTGCTCCCTGGGGGACAAGCCCCTGGTGACATCGGGCCGGAGGTTGACTTGCATCTGCTGGGAGGTGATGTAGTCGTTGAGGATGGTCTGGCGCGTGTTCTCCATGGCGTACAGCTGGTACTGGCTGGGGTACCCCGGCGTGGGGGACAGCTGCCTTTGGAACAGGTAAGCAGCAGCAGCTGAGGGGGAAAGCAGGGAAAAAGAGGCATTTAGGAAGCAGGATGATTCTGGATTTAATAAAACGTTCAGGTGTTGTCACATTTTTTATGAAAAACCCTTTCATTAGGATCTTTTCTCCTGGGAAGCTGAGAGGCCTCAGAAAGAAAATGTAAACAATATCTGCTGCTGTGGAATGCAACAGGTGAATCTTTGATTGGTCTCATGTGGTTGTTTTTAATTAATGGCCAATCACAGTCCAGCTGTCTAGGACTCTCTGGTCAGTCACAAGATTTTATTATCATTCCTTCTCTTTCCTTGCTAGCCTTCTGATGAAATCCTTTCTTCTATTCTTTTAGTACAGTTTTAATATACAATTTTCTTTTAATACAATATATATCATAAAATAATAAATCAGCCTTCTGAAACATGGAGTCAAGATTCTCATCTCTCCCCTCATCCTGGGACCCCTGTGAACACCACCACAAGGTGTTTGTAAAGCTTCAATGAGAGGTGCTATCAAGTCTCTCTAGTTGGTGACAAATGAGCGAAAATAGCATTTTAGTACTGGTGCTTTATTGAATTTCTGCACTGCATGCACACTGATCCAGACTGGAGAGATGACTTTAATAGAACTATAAATCCTGAAATTCTGAAAATGTAAAAGGCTGAAATACCTAAAGAACTTAGAAAATACTTCACAGAAGTTATCTGAGGGATAGGTTAAAAGGAAGTCACTGTATTTAATATCACCTGATAATCCTTCAGTGAAAATATTCCGTCTTGAACAGAGGACTGATATAGAATATATGTCTATATATAATTATATAGAATTACACTTTAATTCTCTAGCCTCTTCCACATCCTTCTTTGTAAAGCTTTCCTGAAGGCTTTTAATACATTCCATGAATACTTTTCTATAAATACTGTGAACTTTTTAACCAAACAGAAGTTGGCAGCTCTGAAGAGAAGTTACAATATTATACAATACTAATTTAAGTATCTTGGTTAGATATTAAATCACCACTAAACTGATATCAAACCATAGCAGTAAATACTTATATCTATATAAATTATAACTGGCCATATAACTGCCTTATACAGGTGTCCTTTCTGTGCATCAAAGCTCACAGTATTTCTAAAACTAAAAAAAGCCAACACAAATGTATTTACCAGGATCCAGAGCCCTGTGAAATGGCATAGCAGGATCTAAATGGGGAGGGAGGTGACCCCTGTAGACTTCAGGAGTTGCTCCTCTGTGGTGAGGGTCAAAAGGACTGTGAGCTACTACAGGATCAACCCCTGGGACTGGAGATTTTGCTGGCACACTCTCCCTCTGTGTTGGAGTGAGTGTGTTCTTCCTTTCATGATTTGCTGACTTCCCAGAAGATACTCCAGCTAAAAGCAATGAAAAACCCAAGTCAATAAAATGCATATTTCTCTACTGAAAATTTAACTGTAAAAACACACTGGTTCCCAAGGAACATTTTCAATTATTGCAATACAACGAAGCACAGAGAATATTTATATCACAAAACACTTCTGCTGAAAGAACTGTACTTTAAGATTTTTTACACTTCACTAAAACATCTTCCTCATCTAGACATTTTAAAATCAGGAATAGCTTCTGCCCTTAAAACATTATCCTTGTAGCTACCATTTTCAATGTGATCCATAATCAAATGCAAATTGAGACTGAATTGCATTCCCGCTTCCCTCTTCTATTATGGCAGATTTTCATTTCATTATTTCAATTAACAGCTTACAGCTTTCTAAAATTCATTCTAACCAACTTCCAAATTGAGACAAGCCACTAGAATAAAATAAAGAAGAATGGAGTACATAAAAAATTCAAATAAAAAAACTTTTTTGTCTTACTGTGGACAGGAATGACATACCCTCACTAACTCTATTCATCATGGGTGAACTCCTGGACATTGGACTCTGATAGTTCACAGGTGTCCTCCGAGCATTTGTATCATCATAAATCCCAGGGCTCAGCTGTGATTTGGGAGTTTCATGAAGGGTTGACCTGAGAACAGAGGGACCAGAGCTGACTACGGACGTGTGACGGGACCGCACGGCATCCCCGGTCTTCACATCTTCGTATTTTCCTCGCTCCACCACCTTCACGTTTTCTGGCACCATTTCCAGCTGAGGCATTCCCCGGGGCAGCTTGCTTGGTCCAGTGATTAAAGATTTTACATTGTGTTTGATGGCAGACTGGCCAGAGTTGCTTTCATATTTTATGGGTGTGCCCTGAAGAGGAGGAAAAGTTCAGGTTAAGGTCATGTTGTGGAAAAAACTCGCACAGCCTGAGCTGATTGACTCCTGTGTGTTTAACTGTGTTTTCTGTATTTACCTGAGATATGGAGCCTTCTATGATTGGCCTGCTTGTCTGCACCATTTCAGGAGTCTTGCGACTCTCCTGGCTTAAGAGGTCCTGCCTGGGGATCTCGTGGATGGAGCGACCCATCTCCTTTATGGTGGTGACCCCATCGTAGGGCTTGCCCTTGGTGATGGCTCCTTCAAACGTCCTGATGGGAGGTGACTCTCTCTTGATCTGCTTGGGGTACTTCAAACCTTCTTCAAAACTTTCAGCTGTTGCTCTTGGTGTGCCTTTTATAGAAAGAAAGGGTCACATGACTGGTATTAATAGCTGCTAAGTCTCTTTTTTCATAGGCAGAGTAACTAATTACATATAACAGTGAAATTTTGGTTTGCTGTAGTTTGTAGTAAGGTACTCAAAGTCTAAAAAATCATCACAAAAATAATATTGAACAATATATTACAGAAAACCACCTGTTATTTCAGGTGCTGAAACAAAAGAAACAAATGCATCTACAGAGTAGTTAGTGTTTATTTTTTAAAAAGTGCTGATTACCAAGTATTCATATTAAAAACTCTATTTTCCAATAAGAAATAAAATCCATGCTTACACACTAGCTTTGAGCACAGCATATCAAAAAGCCGCTGATTTATGCTCTGAAAACTTTTCATAAAATAAGCTCCACCTTTAACACAGCTCCCACAGTCAATAAGAGCTTTAAGGTTCAGAAATCCAGAATTTTGAGGATTAATTAATGCTCCCCTTTCTAAGCCTGCAATACCTCACCTTGCATTATAGAGCCAGACAAGACTGTTCTCTCCTTCAGTTCAGCGTGTGGGCTACCCCGAGGCAGCGCTCGGCAGATTAAACCTAAAATTAAAATGAAAATAATTTAGGGAATTAAACAAGTGTTAAAAAAATCCAACCTCCAAACCAACCCCCTCCTTCTCACACATGAGAGATGGTATCTGTACCCTGGCAGTGCCCAGAGGGCCAAGCCTCAGTATGCCAGGCATTGCAGCAACATGTTATAAACACCTCCTGCCCTAAAAAAAATAATCTTTCAGTTCAAGTATTTGTGCTATTGCATAGTTGCAAGTTTTAACATATTTAGAAAACAGGCGGTGTTTTTTATAATTAAGTTTAACCTTTGTTTGAAAAGCAGTCACTGCTTTTCTCACACTCCACTTTCCTTGCCTAGAAAGAAAGGTGTTCATGGTGGGAAGTGGAACCAAGAAAAAAAATTCCAAAATATGCCTCAGCATGCTCCAGATTATCTAAGCTCATACTGAATCATTGGAGAAGAGATGAATTTACTTTGCCTACAGTAAGAATCTAAACAAAACACTCATAATTTTTCACGGTTTGAAGACAGAAAATGTGTCACTGATGAGACAAAGAATGGAAGTATCAGAGCAGCAACTTAGAGGCAACACTGAATTTCTGTGTGCAGCCTACAAACCTCACATTCACCTTGTTCCATCTGATGGCCATGTCCACAAAATAGCCTCTAAGGGCTACCCAAAGATGGGACAAAATGCTTTTAAGGAGCCAGGCTCCATGGTTGAAGTAGGAAATATTTTCTTGCATTTGTATTTTTACAGAACATAGAAAAGTTATGTAATGACCTGCCTTGGCCTCTGCAGGCTTTGTTTGATTACAGTTTATTAAAACACCACAGCACTAGGGATGCCCTGAAGCAGGATCCGGCAGTTCAAAGAGGTTTTTTGCAGGAATGCAAAAGGTCAGGGCAGTGTGATATTAATATTTAACTAAAGGGTGTGGCAGAGGCTGTGCTGGTGTGACCTAGTGTTTGAGCCTCCACAGGACCACTGGGACTGTAGAGAGCCAGAGACATCTGTCAGATGTGCTGAGAGCAGAAAGTGCCACCTGCAGTAGCAGCAGCTGTGGTAAAACAGAAAACTGGGATCTACTCCAGTCCTGTTTCCAGCATGCTCTATCTGCAGTGTTATTGCATGGATTTGGTCATTAGTGTGATTTAAATCTAACTTCTCTGTTAGTCTGCACCCTAAGAAAACTCTAAATGCTCTTACATCAATGGATAAAAGATAAAACACCTTGCAAGCAGCTGTTTTTACCTTCCAGTGGTGCAGACCCTGGAGACTCCCTCAGTGACATCCCCTGCTTTATATTTCCTTCCATTGTATCATAGGTTCTCTTTAAACCAATTTCATGAGCAGTTCTGGGACTCCTTGTTCCTTCACGGACATTTTTAATAGCTGGCAAAATGTACAAAAGTGTGATCAGGAAATGTGGACAACAAAAAGGACACCGAATATTACATTAATGAGGCCACACGTCATTAATATTTAACCAACACAAATTCAATATAATATTGTAACATTAAATATGAATCTTAAAAAGATACTTTATAGTTTGTCAAAAAGTTACTTGTTAAGTTACTAATTTATTAATATTTCAACTGAAGTTTAAAGTTACATGATACATTTATCTTTATTTTAATACAGGTCATTTTAAACCTGGTTATTTACCCTTTCACAATACAATTCAATAAATGGCAAAGGAATAGCTGAACTATATTTTAAACACGCATCTGCTTGGAAGCAGAAACACTTCAGCTATGGGTTATCAAAGCAGAACCTGACTTTGATCAGGTAGAATACACAAATACTCACCATCATAAGACAGAATATGCCCACTTTTGCCTTCATAAATGACGTGGCCCTTGGCTGAGGCCTCCTCCCTGCACTTCTCGGGGCTGCTGTCCTCGGTGGCCAGGCGGGTGATGGTTCCCTTCAGCAGCGCGTCGGCGGCGATGCCGGGCTGGGCCAGAGCTGGGGTACCCTGTGAGCAAACCCAGCACAGCAATCAATTCACAGCCTCTGAGGCTTTACAGAACAGGGGGGAGTGAAGGCAAAATACAACAAAACCAAAAGAACTTTTTAGGTCTATAAAACCAACCAATTTATCAAGTATGGCTTAAACTTCTGCCTCTATTATAGACATTTAACCTAAATATGAGTGAGATTATCTCTGCTACCTTGTTAAACAATATTACCAGTGTATTTCACAACTTGGAAAATTTAACCTATAAATACCATCTGGGGGGAAGATAACATATACCACATGGTGCCACTAGGTTTTATTTCTGTCCAGAGCAATGAAACCTCCCCTTCTCATGTCAAAGCAGAATTGAGGCAATTGTTCTCTGTACAAAGGGATGCCAATCCAACCAAAACAGCAGCATTTACAATGGTAGGACAAAAGGCCTGAATTTCCCTTCTTGGATTCAAATAGAATCTGCACAAGACTGGTTACACTTGGTTTGAATATTTGAACTCAAGTGTGATGCAATTTTCAGGAAAGTTGCCCTCAGTTAGGTTTACCAAAGGCTCTGGTATTATTTATTTGAAAACTCATATAGATGAAGATGAAATCATGGTAATGCTGACTTCAGCAATAGTGGGGTCTGAACATCTGATTGGATTGAAAGTTCTTTTCCCAAGGCAGTTCCTACCCTGTGATAATAATTTACTTTTTCAGACATGCAAATACATTCACAGTGACAGTCTGAAGATGCAGATCTGTTTTGCTACAGCCTTCCTAGCAGTGAAAGGTAAAATACCTGAGTTATGGAGCCTCTCAAAGAAGGAATGGTCTCAACTGAAACTTTATTGGTTGGAGTTCCTCGTGTAATACTCCCCTCCTGTATTGTTGTGGTACCTGATTTGAAACAAAGACATCCTGATAAATAAGAGAATTTTAAAAAAATCCATTCCATTGGAAATAATTAAAAATTCTATTGAGAACTGTTAGTATACATTAAAATACAGGGGAAATTTCAATTTAACAGCTGGCATATGAGGCAGTTAGGCTATTTCCTCTTTTAACATAGCCTTTTATAGACTATAAGTATTTTACAGCATTAACTCACAGAAATTAATTTATTTTGTTTTGATGGATTTGCTGTAGTGAGCAGTTTTATTTTGAAATTGGCATGGCTCATAACAAATATTTTTAAGTGAGCCATGCAGACAGGAGGAGCCAGCTACAAATACACATACCTTGGAAAACAGGGAACAAATTAACCCTGCAATCTTATGATACTTATATAATGATAGAATACTTTAAAATAACACTTCAGCAGTTAATTCTCTTGGTTTTCTCAGGCTCTGACAAGAGTTTTTTAATCTGTGTGACTTTCTTTACCTCTCACCACACTTTCATGTTGTGCCCTGACCAGGAGTCCCTCAGGTTGGGAATTCTGGCTTCTGGGTGAGAATTCTTCTTGCTTGATATAGGGCAGAGAAGCTATTAAGGAGAAGAAAGAGAAAAAGGTTGAGGTTTTTTAATTTCTTTTAATTATGGATCATTAAATAGTCTGTATAAAACATGTCAGCTATTCTTTCCTTACCAGATTTGGCTGACTCTTGCTGCCTTGGCAGCCCAAGGGATATTGAACCCACTGACGGCTTTGCAGTTTCTTGGGCGTAGGAAGCTTGACTGTGGGATGTTAAATAAGTGCCAGGTGTTCCCTGAAACAACAAATAGATGTTAATTCTTGTTTCTGGAATGAGGAGTCACATCTCTCTTTAAAGGAGAATACTAAAATAACTGTGATCCTATCTGGAAAAGTCCTTTGGACTTTTAGAATTATATGTACAGGTAGGTCTTAAGGGTTAATGCTGTCACCCCATAACTGAGTACAAAAAGTTGAATATTGGAGAAAGGGAAAAAAGTTGATGTAAGACAGATTTTCAAATAATAATTCTCTTACTTGTGAGATCGAGCCTCCCATGATGAAGGAAGGTTTTTCTGATGGCACACTGGTTTTGGAGGATGGAATGAGAGGTGGTGGTGGTCTGGTGGGTCTGGTTGTGGGCAGGCGAACTCCTTCAGGAATATTGGTTATCACCTGGTGAGGGGCTGGCTGGAGAACTTGAGGGGAAAAATTGTACATTAAACACTGCAATGTGAACAGAAATAGCACAGTACAGCCTCACTGGGCTAGAAAAACGCTGAGCACCTATTCACATATGCACACAGAAAATTATTTTTCTTGTGTTAACTCACAAAGTGTTTAGAGAATAATTGGATGCTCCAAATCTTTACCTGGAGGGACACTGTAGCGAGCTGCATTCATCTCAGGCTGGGGAGAGGCTTTATTGACTTCTCTTGGAGATAACCTGTAGGGTGATGCTGACCTTGTGGCAGGATTTTGCACTTGTGCTTCCTGTTCTATTCTCTTGACCTCAGCATAAGGCATATAGGCCACTGGTTTTCCTGGGAGGGTTGAAGCAATCAGAAAGAGAAGAAGCCTGGGTTAGAAATCGGAGTCAAAAGGTCCAATTCACAGCACAGTTTTAAAGAAGGGACAACTCCAATGCCAGACACACCAATCAGGTACAAACAGTGCAATTTAAAAGAAGTATTAATGTGTTCCACCAAACTTTTGTGCCCTATTTCAGTGCTCAGTGTCCATTATGAGCACAGTTAAAATTAATGTTTTACTGCATAGACTACATACTCCCACCTTTGCCTTTAGTTTCTGGAAGGGCTCCCCTAGAACAGAATCATCTGATCTTTTCACACACATGCTCCATCTTTCTCTGTAGGAACAACTCATTTTTGGGTTTGACCCAAGTGGAACCAGTTTTCTGCCTTTATATAAAGGGGCTACAAGGCAGCTCTTCAACAGCAAATGCAGCAGAGGGGGCAGATCCCGTCCAGAAAGGAGCACTTCATTATCAGCTCCTTATCACACTAAACTGTCACTCTCCAATGAGGCAGCAGTGTAACACACAGACACAAAGCACAGCTGAGGGAACACCAACCTTCCCACTCCACACTGGGGCTCTTGGAGGTGCCACAGGGGCTCACAGCACTCCGATATTCCATGTCCAGCTGCTCCTGGCGCTGCCGCTGCTCCTCCAGCAGGGCTGACTCGTGCATGGCCTTGATGTGCCTCTGGTAGAGGGCATAACCACTGACTGGGGTGCCCACAGGGACAGAGCAGGGGCTGCAGGAAACCTGGGGACAGCAAAGGGACAATGCCAGGGATAGCCTCACAGGCACTTTCTGGAGGAGCTGTGGAGCTCAGCTACCCCCTGCAGACTGGGTGTTTCAAAAGGTTCACACCTGGTTTTAAGCTACTTGGTTGTACTTAACCTACTTTCCCCCTGAAAAATACAATAATAAAGCAAATCATATTTTTCTTCATTTTTTAAACAATTTTTTCCTGACTAGATTTAGGGGTAAAACCACTCCTTCAAACAGCACTGAAAAGTGCCCATACCATAGGTGGGATGACAGCAGCTCGGTGGTGAAGCTGTTGCAGGTCCATCTGCCCTTGCTTTATTGTGGATGACACCAGGATTGACCCAGTGGGATTTAACAGTGAGGGCTTTGACTCTCTGCTGAAGATACTGGAAAAAGAAGTAGAAGGGAAAAATATCACCAAAAGGAGCAAGATTATACATCTTAAAAAATTTACAGCCACAACTCTTAAATTCATAAAAACCAACACAATTATCAAACTGGACAAAGAGCTGAAAAGTCGGAACCATGTTGTGTTTTGTCCCACAGCACATATGGTAGAAGACGCAACAGATGCTGCTACATTTTTATAATACACAGAAATACCAAAATATGAGCTCAGAATCTCCCACATCAGAAATTTATGTGTGCAGTACTTATATCAATGCAACCTTCTTTGTAGAAAGTGCTTTGGAAAAACACAAAAGGTAGGAAGGACTACAAGTATTTAGTCCACAGAAAATAAGCAATAGTCTACAACAAAATTATTTCACATGGAGGGCTAAGACATTTGTGGAAAGATGATGTTTGAAGAGGCAAGGGAGTGCAGAAACACCATCACCTGCACTCTTCCAAAGCCCACATGCACTCCATGACACTGGATACTTTTGACATTTAAACATCTATCCCTGGCACTGTGTGTATATTAAACCACTGAGAGGGAGGGGGGCACTGGTTCCAGTGCCACTCTGGGGTGACACAGGAACTGCAGCAACAGAACACTGAAAGGACTTCAAATACCCTCAGTGGTGTCAGCCATTCCCAAAAGAGAAACAGCTCCAGAGACTGTCCATTCAAAGCCCTACTCACCCCTGCCTGTCAGGTTCTCCATCAACTTCCTCATCAGCACTGCAGGTGGCACTGGAGTCATTATCTGAATGAGATTCTGGTCTGGCTGCAGTCACTTGCTGGGACAGGCTGTAGTCCATTTCCTCTGGTTCTGACTTCTCCTTGGGTTTCTCCATCTCTCTCTCTTTGGTATCACTCTCTATTTTCACTTGAATATTCTCTGGTAGCCTCATTTCAGTCTCTACAGGTTCTACTTTGGTATGAACTGGAAGAGTTATCACAGGCTTAGCTTCAGCTGAATGGCTTCTACTGTCCACCTCCATAGGCTCCTCAGCCTCAGTGTTTATTTCTTCCTTGACCTGGGGCTCAGGGTTCTGAGTTTCAGCTGTTGTTACACTTTGGGCTGGTAAGGAGGGAGATGTGCTGGCTGCAGGTTTAATGGCAGATTCCTGCTCTGCTGGGGCCTCAGTGGTTACTTTTGGAGCAGCAGGCTCAGATGGAGTTTCTTCAGTTGGTTTAGCAGGTTCTGCTGGAGTTGGAGATGGAGCACTTTCTGTATCAGAACTATTTTCAGCACCTGGGGAAAATATGTTTTGCCATAAGGTTCAATCAATGAAATCTGATAAATTGGGTGCAATAAGGATCCATCAATTTTAACCAATCCATCTGCAACAACAATTTTGACTTATTATAGAAATGGACAATTGGCTGAATTACAGAAACATTGCAACTAAAAAATACCAACTACTCAAAACTCAACACTTAGTCATCTTCTCTCATTCATTGTTTATGAATTCTATTGCCTTTTGCTCTACAAAAGACCAGCCAAGATTGACTGATGTTGAGTGTCTATAAATAAGCAGTTGCAACCAACAAATATGTATTAAAAAAACCACAACCAAATAAAAAAATACCACTTGAATTTGCTTGTCTGAAGCTTTACTGAGACTACCAACTACCAAAGGTTACACTTATTTGATTCAACTTGTTTTAGCACTCCAGATGACAGCACAATCAAAGTATCTCAAAATACTAAGCAGCAAACATCTTTAGGCTGCTAAATTCTAAAAACGCTACTTCCCCTTGAGTGAGTTCAAGTTGCTGAAACTAAACTGAAAGAGCATTTGAACAACACCAACACCATGAAGTGGAACACAGATTTCTGAGCATATAATTAGCATAAACCATAGGCTCCTTTCTGTGCACACACCAGTTTCCTTCCCAGAAAAGTTACCTTCACTGTCTTCTGGGTTCTCTTCTTCATTAGATGCTTCAATGTCTTCATCCTCCTGGGCTGACACAGTGGAAGCCACACTCTCACACTGGGACACATCTCGCTCCTCTCGGGGCCTTCGCGAAGACTGAGGAAGACACAGCATTGACTGAAAATTCACAATTATTGCCTTTTACCACATTCCCATTTACCAATCTGAGGTTGAAATGAAGGACAGAGACTCTCTCTTTAGCACAGTCATTCATAAGGGGACACTCTTTCAACTTTAGGCCAACTTTTGCTGCTCCTCACCAAAACCAAGTTTGAGAACCAACCATGATCTCACGGCATGTTTGGGGGACAGCAGAACAATTGCAGCAAACAGACCCTGATGTTCTTCACCTCAGTGAGAGAAGACCAGCGTAGCACTGCAGCTTAGAGGATTCCAACACACAGCATTCTACCTTCAATGCTCCCAAACCTTCAGTTCCTAGACTTCTGCCACCTGTCCTGCTCTGTTTGGTAAGGTCAGTGCCTGCTGTGTTTCAAGGAGCTGTTGCACATCTACAGCTGCTCATGCACTGGTCAGGAACGTGGCTTTCAGAGTACTGAAGAACTCTTCAGCCTCAAGTGTTTTACCTAGTACAAAACTTTCTCTTGCATTTTAAAGCAAGAAGTGGTTACTGTCACAGGTCAGTGAGCATCACACACCCTTGCTAGGAGATTTATGTCACAACATAAAAACAAGTAGAAAAGGAAATCAGTGGAGATTGTAAAACAGCCTTAGTGAAGTGTGATGAATGACTTCAGAAAGATCCAAGTTTTCTCCTGCAAAATATTCAATGTCCACAGCACTCACCTTCTGTTTGTGCTGTTGGAGGAGACTGTCCAGGTTGTGTCTCCTTTTGTAGTTGAAGTAGAAGTTCTTACACTGAGCTTCACTTTTCGTCCCAACCATTTTGGCAATTGCTGCCCAGTTTCGCCCATGTTCCACTAGACCTGGTCAGACATAAAGGAACCAATATTTACTGTGATCAATAACCTCAATAAATGGAACAACAATGCCTATGGGAAGGCACAATAGAGAAATACTGCTCTCCAAACAGCTCTAAGTAACCCACAGGAAAAGAGCCAACACAAGTCTCAAAGATGATTTTGTCTGCTAAAGCTGCTTGCTTTTTCTTTTTTTACAAAAAAGCCAACAGCAATTTTCAAATCACCATAGTGTTGGCAAAAGTCACAGCAAATAGATTCAGTGATTCAGTGAATCCTTGAAATTTTGTAAATGAAGTCAAAGGCTTTACAAGGTTTACCTTTCTTCGCAACTTCCATTTCTTCTTCTGTCCAGCGGGAGGTCTCCACAGGCTCTGTAGAAGCTGAAAGAGAAACAAAGACACTGAGCAGAGAAAAGATCAGGATTCATTATCATGGCACCAATTATGCAGCCCATAGTCCAGAAATCTATTTATATTATGGCTTGCTCAGGCCACTGGGGAAAGCTCTCTTGTCAGAGGGAAGCACTCAATCTCCATTAAACCAAGTCAGAGATACACAAGGAACCACCAAAAGCTCAGCAGAGAAAACTCTTCAAAACTAATTCTGTCTACGAAACTGGGATTAATTCTCTGTCAAGGAAGATTTGTAAGTAACTTAGATGCATTGATCACTAAAATTTTATTTAAAATGTCAGTAATTACCATCAGCTACTACAAGCAGCAATCCAACATGCTCTAAGCCAGTTCAGTGCTGTCTCACTGCTGGAATGGTTATTTATTGGTTAGTGGTTGTCAAGAAATCTACTGTTCCTGTATTAACCAAGTCTCCAACTGGATAAATGGACAAAAAGGAAAGAAAACAAAAAACCCCAGTAAAAGCAAGCAGGAAACTAAGTATGATTCGATACAAAGTGCTTTTACTGCTTTTCATTCACTCCTCTGGATTTTGTATCATCCTGTTTAAATTTCTGAACAGCGCTGAGCTGCACCAGCCTCCATTTCCTTTCTATAAAATCTGCCATTACACACAGCATGTAACAAAGACCCTGCAACACTTCCATTAACAAATCCCAAAAATAGGACACTATAAGGTATCTTATCCACTGAAAAACTCTTTGAGGTTTTTCAGAAAACCCTGCAAAAATGGTTTAAAAATAAAACAAAAGCAAAACCCACTATTGCTTCAGACTTCTAAAACCCCACTGTATCAATGGAGCAAGAATGTTTCTCACAATCTCTGTTGTTTACAGTTACACAAGACCTGATGTGCCCACTTACTCTGTTCTCTATAGGCAGAACATCTGAGTAACAGAAGAGTTGTTACAAGCTCTAGAATAGCAGTTGCCTGTAACTGCCCAGCTGAAGCATGAGGAGCAACAAATTTTGCCACAGCAGAGCACCACAAGAAAAAACCACAACCTGCCCTGCCGTCCTGGATAATTATTTACCAGCCACAAGATATTCTGGTATTTCTGCATCAACACAAAGTAGGTCAGCCTTTTCCAAAATACACTCAGAGACTGTGTCGTCTTTTTTAACCATACCAGCCAAGAAAGTAACATTTCATTTTAAAAAAGCCTCTTGCCATCTAATGCAGAAACAACAACTTGCCAAGATCTATTTCAGCTTATGAAAATCCCTGAAATACTCAAATATCAGGCCAATTATTTAACAGCATCCTCAGTGAGCTGCAGCCTGTAAGTGAATCTGTGTCATGAGCACCTGGATCTCTGCAGCCCCATCATGAACCTGACCAGGGAGACAAGGTGTTACCACAAAAGGGCTGAACTGCCTTTTCTCCCCTCACATCATTCTAACAGTCAGCTGACTGCATATGCACTATTCATGAAGTTACACTTGTGAAGTTTAGCAGTTCCACGCAGTCACAAAATTATAAGCAGGGCTAAGAATAAAGCTGGAATATTAAACAGGAAAACAGAAGTGCACTGCATGCCCGTGTCAGTGATGAGCCTATACCAGCTGGGAGTGCTGTAAATGCTACTCACAAGGTTCTGGTGGGGGTGGCAGAGGTGGTGGTGGCTCTTCAGTGGCTGCAGCTGCAGCAGCATTTGCCTGTGCAGCTTCATTTGTCATTGATCTGGTGATTCTGCCCTTACGCCGACCTTGGCTGTTGGCGGTTTTTCGACCCCGAGGAGCTGCCTGCTCCCTTTCCTCTGTTTCCTCTGTTGCAACTTCAGTTTTGTCCTTTTCTTTGGTATTCTCTCTGGGAATAGGTAAAATATAATTCAGTCACATTCAGAGAGCCATTGTGAGCAGATATTCCCGAATATCAACAGACACAAACAAAACTCCACAAACTCAAAAGATGCCTTTAGTGAAACAGAATTCACTTATTGCCCACAACTTCCAGTTGCCAGACAGTAACACAGATACATGATTTTGTCAACTTCAAAGAAAATATGAACACTCCATGTGTGATAGAACATATGAGAAAAGCCCAAATCAACAAGATATGGAAATTATTACATGTGCAAAATAATAATTCCATTACTTTTTCCACTGATCTGATTAGCTCAACAAGACAGAGAAATTCGTATGTCAAAAAAAATTGTTTCATATACAAAAGGAATAGTTTTCAGTCCAGACTTCACTGGCAGGCTGATGCAAATACTGTTCTGATCCTTGCCAAAACCGGCAATCTAGGGTGAATTCATGCATTTCAGCACATACACACTTACTTAGATTCCTCCTTCTCATCCTTCTCCTCCTCATCTTTCTTTTCCTCCTCTTTTTTTTCTGATTTGTCTGATTTTTCCTCTTCTACCTTTTCTTCTACCTTTTCTTCTTGAGAAGGACGAGCAATCTGTTGCTGAAATGAAATAGGATTTAGATGAACACTTGATCACACAAAAGTGCAGCATCTTGTCCTGAGAGTAGCACAAAAACTGATGCTGCTTACTTCCCACCTGATAATATTTTAAGTTACTGGCACTGCACAGTGGTCAGCATAAGCACAGAATAACTCTGCTTTATATCATATAAATTCCAGGGAAGTACAGGAGGTTTCTGCAGCATGAGCATGGAGGTGATTGTGCACAATCACACATTGGCTGCTGTGTGTCTCACTAAAAATGAACAGCCGAATTTTAAAAGTGCTTAGGGAGGTTTGACCCATGTAGTGAGGGTGTTGCTCCTCTCAAGTTTTATTTTTAACTTCATGCATTTTATAGTGAAACATGATCTTACAACTGGGGAGCAGAAGGTCTTGGAGCATGAAAGTTATCAGCAACTCTGAGTGGCTTTCTCAGAACTGTCACTAGTATTTAAGAAATACAATTGTTAAAAAAATTGTGTTGGGAATGTTAGACTTACATTTCCAGTGAGTTTACAGAAAGAATTATTAAAAGAGCCAACAAAAACTCTTTTCTCTGCTGAGATGACAGTTTTACAAGCACTGTGCTTGCCTCAAACAGATACCCAGAGTACATTTGGCAATTCATGGAAACACAAGGACAGAGAATGACAAGACAAGGACAGCGAATTACAAGATTACTGTTCTAGCACTTCATGAACTTGGATTTTACAGTCTACTGAAAAATTCCTCAAAATAGGCTTTTCTTTTTCACACAGGAAGGAACCTCCCTATAAGTGCAGCAGCAGGTGTCACTGTTTCACTAACTAAACTGAGGCTGGAAATAGTCACAAACTGACTTGGTTTTGACATGTTAACAATGTGAACTGGAGCAGAAACCCTAAACACTAACCACTATCATCTTGCTGCAAATTATTAGCAATTAAGGTGCTGGTTATTGATCATGCAAAGACTTCCTTCAAGCAAGATGTCAGAGATGTGCTAAGATAAATTATTTCCACCTTGCTAGATAGACTGACCTGAAAACAAGGAGTTAAAACTGCATTTAATAAACAAAAAATTAAAGAAAATAATTTTATATCTGATATATTTAGAAAACAGCTGTTGACAACCCTGTTCTTAATAGGACAAGTTAATATCACTTGGTTGGTTCTCTGTTACCCAGTAACTTTAAGCTACATAATCAATGCATAAACACAAACCTTGAAGGAGTCGAAGCCTCGGTCAGCGACGTTCCTGCACATTCATCTGCTGATTGAAACTTTTACTGCCCACACAAGGGGATGGGCTTGAGCTCAGGGCACGGCTCAAAAGGTCAAAACCCACCCAGCAGCAACATCACAGAGCTCCTTAGCAGAGGCTGCCTGACCCAGCAACCTGTTTATTCCAGGAAATGGTGTCATCCTGCCACTTAAGCTGCCTGCAGCAGTGCTGCCCCTCTCACACAGCACCTTCTAATCTCCCCGGAGTCACCAGAGGTGATCCCCGTCACACACAGCCGTGAATTTCTGTCTGCTCACATCACTGGCCTCCCACCTGCTGCCAGCCACACACACTGCAGGGACACAGCCAGCACTGAGCACTGCTTGGCCACTAAATCCATTTAAAACTTCACTTAAAGAAACCTTCTTTCAATGAATTATTTAAGGAATTCTCTGTAATCATGGAATCACAGGATGGTTTGGGTTTGAAGGGACCTTAAAGATCATCCAATTCCAAACCCCCTGCCATGGGCAGGGACATCTCCCACCAGACCTGGTTGCTCCAAGCCCTGTCCTGAACACTTCCAGGGATAGGCAATTTAAAGCACCATGCAGCCATGGCTTTCTCTCAATTCTATGTTAAAAACTTGCTCTACATTTGACAAGCTTTGGTTTAAGACATTTGTTCAGTTACCTCTGTGACACTCTGGAACAGCTCAGGCAGCATTTTATAAAAAGCACTTTCTAGACCTATTTGAGGACAAACACACATCAGAATTTTATTAGCCTTGCATCTCTTCACATCCTTGATCCAGCACTCAGTTCCTGTCATGTGGAACCCCCCACACTGAAACCTGAGCCAAGTTGTGCTCACTGCATTCTCTGAAGGACTTCAATATCCTTACCATGATTAATATCTCCTCCACTGCAATATTCCACTTGCTTGCCTTCTAATTTACAAAAATATATGAACTATAAAGAGTTTAAGCTGAAGCACCTGTTATTGGCCTAAGCCCATCCTGGAGCACCTCATAAATCTTACATGACTTGTGTTTGCCAATCAGCAAGAAAGTTTCAGGTTGCTACTGAGAGATATGAAAAATATCAGCTTCAAACAAAGCTGGGGCACGGGAGGGGGAAGGGGTGAGCTGCTTTCTGCAACTGGAAGATAAAAGTTCTGACAAGCCAGGCAGTTCAACCCTCTCAAGTTCTTTTTTACTAGCTGTTATAGATGTCGCTAATTAATCATGAATAAAATTATAAATACAAATATGATTTTTTGCACCATGTAGTTCTTTACTATTAACATGCTAACTGCAATACTTCTGAATTTAAACTTCCAGAAGTGGTAAAATTTCCCTTTTAGAGCGCTGAGAGTATTTCCTTGAGTTGGCAAGTCCAGCTCAACCCTCTCCAGAGCTAAAAACCTGGCACTTTCTTGCATCCTTCACAGAGCACACATTAAGCCTGGCCAGCCTTGCCCAAAGTTTAGGGATCTGCTGTAGCACTTAGAGTGGATCAACAACCAGCAATTACAGAGTACAACTCTGCTACAATTCCAAGAGCAAGTAATCTGAGCTGAACAAACCTTCAGTGCTCCAACTGATGTATTCAGTTACTCACACATAAATCAGCACTTACAGGAGCAGTCACAAGTCAGGCAGAGCACCTTGAGCTGAGTTCACAAAGCAAATCCATGCCCTTGTGTCTAAAGCTGGAATTAAAATCTTTATCCTATATACATTATCCGGGGAAAACAACCATTTATGGATAGAAAAGTCCATCCAAATTTTGAATTCTAACAGTTCCAATATTCTGAAATTTAACAATGTGGAAAAGACATTTAAATATACAATAATGACTTTCTAAATATCTCAAAATCTCCAGTTCCACTGCACTAGGCTGAGCCAGTTCTGTCTCCTCACCTCTCAGAGCAGCACCCAGCAAAGGCACCCTCAACATGTGACACTTCCATGGCCACACCAACCTCATCTTACAATGGCACAGGGAGCTGAGCCACTCCAAATGGCAGCACTACCTCTGCCAAGTGTCCACAGTGACTGTCCACATTTATTTCCATATTCCTTTCATTTGCCACATATCTAGACTTTAACTGCAATCCTTCCCCAGCCACTACACCAACAGCAATAACCCTTCCTATTAAAAAGGATTATCAGACTTAGAAATTCTTAAAGAAGTCCTGGCAAAACAGAAGTTATTTCCAGTCATTTCTCCCATCAGAGCAGAAGCTCTGTGAAATCCTGTGCACAATGACAATGACCTCATCCTAAGCAATCCATCATTTGTGGGGTACAGATAAGGTGCTCTGCCATGACAGGACTCCTCTGGTAGGACACCAGCCCATAATTCCAAAGGTTTAAGTACAACAGCAGCACAGAAGCACAACCCCATGGCTGTTTCTACTGAACAGGATCCACTCCTCAGTTGAAGCTGTTTGCAACAATTTTATATTAAAAATATACTTTTACTGGGACTCCTAGAGAATGTTCAGTATTTCTGTATTTCAGTGCAATATTTACTGCATTTGCTGGCTTGCAGAGCAGATTTGTGCAGTCCCAGACGTTCAGGGTTATTTTTTTCAGGTTTTCCAATACCCACATTAACTCTGCTAGCCCAGCACATGTATTTATAAGCTTTTGGTACATAAAATGCTGTTCTTTTTCTCTCTGAAGACTTCCAAAGGAACACTTCCTGAATCAGCAGGATTTTTTATTCACATGCATTAAATTGGTCTCTTCTGGCTCTGAAATTCCACTTTGACTTTGAGCCTGACCACTAAATAAAGACCACTATTAATTTCTGCTTTTTGACAAACACTGACATTATGAACTGATTATATATTTTCCACTGCAAGTCACATGCTAAACCTAATTTCTCTTGGCTCCAACATAGGATTTAGTGATGGATTCAACCTCAATATCTGTGGCAGAGTCCTCAAAGAAAATGAATTGTCATATTAAACCAAGTAAGAAATGTGCAAAGGAAGAAGATATTTCAGAGAATTAAAACCAAACTAATCAACAACACCCTTGAGGTCAGGATCACTTAAATTTTAAAAGGGCAACAGTACAATAAAGGAAAAATAATTCTTTCCCCCCAATGCTTAAAATATGTTGCTATCTCAGATAATGTAACAGTTGTAAATATGAAGCAATAAAATAACAATACCCAAGTGATGAATAAATTCAATGTACCTGGTTTCTTCCTCTGCGTTTGCCATAATTCCTTCGCACAAGGGCTTTATAATTTTCATTTTTCTTGGTCAAATAATAATATAATACACAGTCAGGAACATTCTAAAGTGAAAAAAGCAGGAGAAAGTAGGGTTTACTCCTAATGAAAAGATTTGAGTTTTTAATTTCTCCAAACACTTAAAACTATTCAGCACCCAGACTAAAGTAAAAAAGCTTCTATTTATCATTATATTGGAAAGTTAGGGATCCCACCCTAAGTTCTATTTACATTAAAAAATGTCTTACCTTTCGTTCCAAGTAGGAAGCAATTAGACCAAAGTTCTTGGGATGTTGGACAAACCTTTAACAAATCAGAAATTATTTCAGTTTAACAACATAATCCACGATCAAACAAGCAAAACAATCTTGCAAACAATCTGTTCCATCAGCAAGCCCTTCATTTAGACAAGTGAAATTAGCCTAAAAAGCCCTGTTTTCAGATTGTGCAAATTTAGAATTGAGCACTTAAAATGATAAAATGAAATTCCTTACCTACACTTCTCATTTTAATCTTAGCACAGAACTAAAGTACTTTTGAGAAAATTTTGTATTTAAGGACTAAATGCATGTGAGCACACCCAGATGAAAAATAAGTCTAAAACTTTTGCAATATTCATGACAGCCAATTAAAAACATTTTCAAATATTATTGCACAAAGGCTTCAGCATTCTTGATTTAGCTTTATGGGGTTGGGCATTTAACTGTTATTCTGTCATTTCAATGTAATAAAAAGAAAAGATAAGAAAGGCCATTACTTTTCCTTAAAAATCTCCTTCTCATGGTCTGTCCAGACATTCATGAACTGCCTGTCTTTATAAACCTTCATGGGATCCTCCATGAGCCCATTCATGTTGATGAACTTCACCCTTCTCTGCTCTGCATCGAACATCATGGGAGGGATGACAGAGAGCTGGCGCATTTGCTTCTCATTATTCTGCAGAACAAAAGACAAAGTAAAGAACACCCAAAATGCTGCTACTGATGTTTACAGTTCTTGAATTACACAGCTCTTAAAGCTCCACATTCACAGGCAGCTTGGAAGTTTTTTTTGTACACAATTCTTGCAGAAGTTGTCACTAGTGCAATGACCGCTTCTGGGCAGCTAAAGGAAATAGTGTCACAGCTGGTGAAACACCAAAATGATGGAGGGTTTGAGAAGAGGAAGAGTTTTCACATGTTTGTTACAGCTGTAAGAAACTAGGTTGCAGCAAGCCTGCAATGAACAGCCACATGAGAAAAATCTAGGGCAGATACAATTAGAAAGCAAAACCGTCAAAAGAAAAGTGTTTGTAAGACCTGCTTCAAGCCACACTTCACACAGATTCTCTTAAAGAGAGAAGGGCTTTCTCTTCTCAATGAAACAAACTCTCTACAAGACACCTTGCACTGCCAGTGAAAGGAGATTTATTGGCTGTGCTTCTACAGCAAAGCACAGGCACCAGGCTCACCTCCTGCTCAGAGAGCCCATCGATGATTTCTGAAATCTCGTGCTCACTTCTGGCAATGGTTGCTGAAAGGCCAGCCCCTCTTTGGCCAACTCTGAAACGAGGGGAAAACAAGGAAAAAGGATAAAGTGGAGATTAGCTCTATCTGCAGGTTTTGTACACCATAACAATCTCCAAAATTCCTTATAATGCTGTTAGCAGTCTCTCAAATCAGCTAGGACTGGTCTTTCTTCAGGAGAGTCAGAGCACAAACTCTGTCATGTCCTGCTTGGCTTTACAGTGAGTTTGCAAAGCTCAGCAGAAAGGGCACAAGAAAAAGTGTTACCACCAATTCCACTGCAAAGTAGGTGCTTCAGATAAATGAATTTGCTTCTGCTGAGCATGAGAAATGTTCATCAGTGGCACAGAAATACCCCCTTAATTAGTACAACTGATACACCTTGAAAGAGAAATATTTTTTGTTTTTTTAAGGAAACCACACTAAATTTGCCTTTTATCAATTTGGTCAAGTTACTAATACAGTACTGAGATTTGTTACAACAAAAGAAAATTTTCCACTTTTGAATTGATGGGGAGAGCTGTAATTTGGAAGAATTTTTCAGCTTGTGATCTTTACCCTTAGGAACATCATAATAATATACTACAGCACGTGGGTCAAAAAGCATCTCAGAGGTAAAAATCACTACTAAATGGAGAGACAAAATACCTCAGAGATTTTACTGAATTCATCCATTTGCACAAAATCTGAGGAAAAACCCCTTCATATTTACAGTATTACTAATACTATTACTAATAATTACTAATACTATTACAGGGCAATAGTATTAGAGCACAGCTATAGACAGAGAGGCCATTATTTTACAGACTGTAAATATAATGTAAAGAGATGACCCTTCCCCAAGCAGTCTGCAATTACAGAGACATGAAATATTCTTGAAGTGAAATTTCCTATGCATGAGTGCTGTTCCCATTCTAACACTTTACTTTCTTCTTTTCTTGATTCCAAAAAATCTCGCAGCCTTCACAGTGTATTGCAAACTCTCTGCTTTCCCCATGTTTTATGACAAAAAGGTGATGTAGACAGATGGTTACAAGAGATGAGATTAAATCTTTATGGGGTTTGAACTCTCCAAGGTGTATTGAAATGATTTCAAACATCAGATAAACAGATTTCAACACAACTGAATCAAACTTGACCTAATTCTAATTTAAATCCTATTTTAAATTCTAAATTTAAAACCTACAGCACTGCAAGGTGAACTCTCAAGTGAAGTGCATTTCATTCCTTTTAAGATTCCTTGTAGTTTCCATCTAACAAATGTCTGATAGATTAAAATTAAATAATAGGTTCTTAATTGTCGCACCTTGAATATTTTAAAATGCAAAACTGTCTGGAATAAAATTTCCTGGCAAGTACAATAAAAGATCAGTCAAACTGTTAATTAAGAAGATAAATGGTTTTTAAGTGTGGAGGCTAATGAATACAGGGATTATGAAACAGAGGAGTAACACAGACAGTGATAGAAAAATACCAGCGTAAATTAGGGTGTGTGCCCAAAATGAACAGGCTCATGGGAAGCTGATGCTCCAGCTGCCTTCAGAACTCCACAAACCCCTCTTTGAGCAGCTTAACTCTCCTCATCTCACTGACACCACAAGCTAAGCAGTCTCTGCTAATTGGCCCTTTTCCTGTGTTCCTTTTAGAAAATATGGGTTTGACAGCAGATCTGAAAAGGGACATGGGAGAGGAACCCTGTGGCCATCACCACAGCCTGAGAGACACCAAGGGATGAGGCTGGCACTGCTGCCACACTGCAGGGGAGGGACAGCAAAGGGGACATTTGTGACAGTGGACAGATAAAGTCCTGGAGATCCTCAGGATGGGAAGTGAAACTTGAGCTCAGTGCCATGGAAACACAGTGAACAAAGGGAAGAACATTCCACTTTATACACTGTGACACACTAATATTCTTTTTAAAGGAATAAAGTTATGAACATAAAGCTTAATCATTAAAATTAACTAATTTTATTATAAATCATTTTATAATAAAAGACTGAAGAGATACTTTGGAGGAATGTTTCAAATCTCCAGTAATACCTTTGGAATCTTTCTTGCTGTTCTCTCTGCTTCCTGATTTCTGGGAATTGTTTCTCATAGTACTCCCGTGTTTTGCTCTCCTTGGCTTTCCTGCGTGGATTGTTTTCTATCCTGTCCACTTTCTTCTCCCATGCCTCCATCAGCTGATCATAACGTTGACAGATTTTCTGTTCCTGTTAAATTCCAAAACAAACCTTGAACTAAGCAAAATACACCAAGTGATCAGTACATGCCACATGGGCAGGCTCCTGGAATGCACAGATATTTCTTGCTCCAGTCCTTGCCATGCTGAAGATGATTTATACCAAATTTCCAGCACAGAGAAGGTGAGGAAGTGGATATAAAAATGGAGATTTTTAATATTATACATTATTTCTTTGTTTTACACATCTTAGTGGTATTTGGTAATTGTCATTACTGCCTTCCAGAAATATTCCACACTTGTTTTAGCTGAAGTCTTATTTTTCTAATTAATATATTTGCAAATGTAAAACACGGTTCCAGACAGAAAACCAGCCACATGCTCCTTTTAGAAAACCATGGTGCTCTTACCCGTTGTTTTCTTGCATGGTTCCTTCTTTTAAAGAATAGGATCAGCTTTTTCCTCATCACCTGGTTTCTGGAAAACAAAATTAGGGGAAAAAAAGTGAACTATATAAAAATCAAGCACTTCAAAACTACTCAACAAAACCCATCTCAATTCCAGATGTCAGATCTTTATTATGAATAACAGTTTCAGGGTAAAAAATAGGGAAAATTCCCAATGAAGTTAAGATACCTAAATCCCCTAATACTCTATTATTTCAGAGAGGAGATTCTTGCAGATGGCTGGAATAAGCAATTGAGACACAAAAGGTTCCAATTTCAAGGCAGGTGCTTTCCTTAACCACAAGAGAGATAATATATTAAAATGAAGAAAAATTGGTTTAAGCTATTATGCTTTTATGGGGGAAAAGCCTTTGCAATTCAGCCCTAAAGCTAAGTTTTCCAATACATTACTCAAGAAATAAGTACTTTGGAAGTGCTATACAAATCTATTTGATAGAGTGGAGCAAGAATTACTTTTTTTAAGAGAAGTTTTTAAAGGACAGCCAACTCAATGTTTATTACATATTTTTTTCTTTAAATGAAGATGGAAAGCCAGGACTTCCCTCTGCCTTCAGCACATATAATGCAGATCTTGCAGAAATGTTTTACAACAGAGAAATCAGAAAGTCACAAGGACTGGAAGCTTTGAGTTTTGGTTTAAACTCACACATCCTATAGCAATGAAAAATGTCAGGGAATGTTCAAGTCCAGATCCCCAGATGGGACAATGAGAGGGAATTAAAGCACTCACGTTTTGATGTTTTCATGGTAGACCTTGGTGTCTGAGGGTTGGTTGTAAAGTGGCTGCAATTCAGGATGAGAAAGGAACACTTAGCACTTGGCAATGCATGGAACTATAAATGTGTATGCACCACATTTAACAATATTTTAGTATTCTGAGAACAGTGCACTCAATCTGAGATGCAGCAGAGCTGAAGGGACTACAAGATATTCAGCACAAAGCATAAATTTCATTACTTAAAATTGGATTATAACTACTTCTGTATATAATAGTAATTCATTTCTTCATACTTCAAAATGTCCTCTCAAATAGATTAAAATCTACTTTAAAAATCACACTTACATGGCCAATGAACTCATTCAAGCCCCAACTCACCAGTGCATTCAGACACACATTTCTTCTACACATACAGAACTACAGCTGTTCAGCACAACAGAATTAGAGCAACTGGCAACACAGAAAATAGCACAAAAGAAAAAAAAAACCACCTGAATTTCACAACTTACCAATTCAACTTTTGGACCAAGACCTTCAAAAATCTTGTGAGCTTCTTCTGCTTTTTTCTGCAAATAAGATTTTTTTGGTATAGTCTGAGTAAATCCACTGAAGTTCATGTCAAATGTGGATCTGAACTCTATGTTCTCTGCTAAACCCCTGCCTGAACACATGAGATCCTTCTTAACCTACTTCTGCAATGTTGCCTCAGCAAATAAAGAAACCTGTACCAGAATTGTTTAGTAGTGACTCTGATCTCCCAGTCTGGAAGCTGATAGAGCATAAAAGCAGAAACTGACCTCTGCAATTCAAAAAATCTGTACATTTCATATTACAGCAAGTAATTATAAAAAGGAAGAAAGGTATCCAGTAAAATAAAGTATAATTAGCTTTGAAAAATGGAATTAAGAGACTAAAATTCTCCAATTGCCAAATCAGGGAGTGTGAATCCATGAGTACATAAACACACAAAGTGTGTCAAAGGTCCTTCATTCACACCAAGTGAAAACCACAAAATAATTCTGACCCCTCCTTTCATGCTTGAATGCTTGGGACACAGTTGTACTGTACAAAATCTAGCATTGTTTTGAAGGGGGTTTTTAATTCCTCAAAAACACCCCAACCTATTGTAATAGAAGTTAGCTGTTCCTCTAAACTACAGATCAAAATTGGGAAATTAAACAAACATATACCACTCTCACAGAAGATCACAATACTTTCAAAACCCCCAGATATCTGACTCCCTAATCTCAAACTACCATGGGAAAAAAAGGCAGGAAGCATTTTTGCTGTTACTGTTGGCAATATTACTGAGCTCCTGAACTTTTCTCACCACTTAAACAACACAAGCTCATAATTCACCCATATATTACTACTTAAGATTTGGATAAATGAACAGATATGAAGTGCCAGAAGTCAGAGTTTATAAAGAAGGCACAAAATCCTACAACATATGCAGTTTTTTCTTTTCAGCTCATTTAAAAGTAGAGTCTTCAGCCAAGTTTGTCAGCTCATGTGAGGAACAGGGAATTCAAGATGAATTTCTGAGGCACTTTTCATATCACACACTTAAGAGGATATATATGTGTGTTTATATATATCTATAATTCACGCATCTCAGCACAAGGATGAGACCCAAGGAAGACCGAAGGAAGATTCCCATGCTCGAGAATAAAAATGTCATTAAAATATCTTTCATTTAAAGAAGCAAACGAATAGCAAAAGAGGGGTGGGCAAATCAGTAAAACAGAAAAATTTGCTCCATGGAAGTAAATGAAGACCTAATGAATGTGAGCACAGAGGCAGAGGGAGGCCCTGGGTGAGGTGCAGAGGACTCACCCGATTCTCATCGTAAATGATCTGGACGATGCTGCGGTGCTTCTGCTCCACGGGAGGAGGGGACACCGGCCGCTCTGGCTCCGGAGGCTTAGCAGCTTCTTCTTCAAGTTGTTGCTAAGAGACCAAAGAAAGAAAATCAGCCATCCATGTTCCCCCCACCAGTAATTAGTCACCAGAGATAAAACACGCAGCTGATCAGTCAGCACTGCCTCTTATTTCGTTTTGCACTGACAAGGAATGAATGAAATGGTTTTAATGCCCTCAGGGACAATAATAAGACTATTTTTTGTACTATTGGTAACTCAAATTACCTGTGCACAAGACTCACCTGCCTTGAATAAGACTTATTTCAGCTTGACAGTTAAAGCCACTGTCACTTTGTAATTTATCTTTATTTAACTTTAAACAAAAGTATCAACTTTGGAGAACAGTTACATCAGAGCCGCCTTCTCACAGTGGAAATAAACCACAGAGCTGCCTTTCTGCACTGTAGATGTTCAAGTGTCACCATAACTGCTGTCTTATGGCTTCAAAAGGTACAAAAGTCCTTCTAACACACCACAGAGAACATCATTCTAAAGGTACTTCACAGCAAAAATAAACCACACCACATGCATTAAAGTTCCAAGACAGTTACAATACCAAACAAGCAAAGAAAAAAATACCAAAAGCAAAAAACCCACTGTGTAGTCCTTTCCTAGCTAACTACTACCTTTCCTACTAAATCTACTGCTGTGATTTACTTTCACATCACATAAATCTGGTTCAGTGACATCTTCATTTTTAAAATATCCTTTACCTGTGCCTGCCACAAATATACAGCAAAGAACTTCTGACACCAGGGATCCATCCTGGCTAGAATGTGCTACATTGCTGTGCAAGAATTCCCTCAAATTTTAGCAGAATGCCCTAAGATCTGGGCTAAATTATTTCAATATCAACTTTGTAGGTTTTTTTAAAGTCAAATCACAGACAAATGTGCAGAGATGACCCTTCATAGATGAGTTACACAGTACTTGCTGATTTTGTGGAAAAGTACACAGAGAGATAAGCATCATTACCACACAAACAGGTACTCAGTGACATCCTTTTTTGTTTTTCTGCTGGAGGTCACTTTACAGCTCATTAAAATTCAGACGTAATTAAACACTTCCAGACCATAAATTGTCTGTTTGTTATCCTGGACCTACAAGTTAACAAATTCTACAGTGTAACTCTCATTTCCTCCAGAGTTCCAACTAGAAGAGTAAAGCTGGCACTTTTTCTGTCTGGATCTTTGAAAGTCACAAAAGGAAAAGGAAACAAGGACTTTGTTTTTGTCAATGACTAACAGATGCCTCGATTGAAGGGTGGGTTTACTTGGCCACAACAGCTACTGGGAAAGCAACAACTTCTGCCAGCAAACACTTCCTTTGCTTCCAGTGGCTGAAGTGCAGATCTCTGATGCAAAGCATGGCCAGGGCCATACAAAAACAAAGTGATATTTCCTTCTTTATTTCTCTGCTCTCTGTGTTTGTTTGCACCTCTCCTACTGCACTTTCCCCCAAGGCTGGCCTTAGCTCCAGATGTGAGGATCTCTTGCCCTTGGGAAAGCAGATGATCCAGGGGCTTTTGTACAAGCTCTGGTTTTGGAGATGCATGCAAGGGATTCTCCCCTTGCACAGACTGCAAAAGAAGAAAGATGATCCTCCCCTCAGCCAGCAGGCTGCTCTGAAGCTGAAATTACAGTCACAGTGCCCTTGTTTCACAGCAGTTTCAAATATAAACCCATCTACCGCTGCTCTTCCTACATGGCTTTCTCCTGCTTTCAAAAATGTTTAAAACTACATGACATCCAACTTATTTAAAACAAAATCACACACAAAACCCTTCCTTTTCAACTTCTTCATCTGATTCATGTAACCAAAAATTTGACATCACCAAATAAGGTTTTTCCACACCTCCTTCACTGGTGGAAAACAAGAGCAGTGCCTGCTGTGCTTACTTGCTTTTTCTTCAGTTTCAGGATCTGCTGCTCCACTTTTGCGATTTCGCGATCTACGCGGTCCATGCTCTGGATCAATTCTTCCTTTGACAGCTTGGAAGGTGAAGCATTTTGGTCCTCCCCACAAGGCTGACCAGAAATTGGAGAAGATGGTCCCTCATGCTTTCCTCCAAAAGCTGGGTCCTTCCACGGGGACAGGAGATGAGGGGAGATAGAGAGGAAATCAGTCATAACTTGGAAATGAATACCCAGTAACCAAACACCCAGGAATTAACAACAATTTTCAGTTATCTATATCTCTGTTGAGAGGTCAATTAAAGTTTTCATAATACTCTAAATCTTTTATGATACTGTAATTTCAAAGTTTTTTTTTTTTAAACACCATACTGCAATATTTACCTTGAAAGCAAAATAAGACCTTCCTTTAAAAATAGATCTTCATAAATGTAAACAGTAACTTTGATTTTTAAAGGGAGGGTTACTTGAGATCCACTCCTCAATATTCTGCACCTATACTGAGGAGGATATTCTTGAAGATAATCATGACCAGCCTGATAAAGCACATCTGGAGTTAGTTGTGGTTATAAATGTGAAGTTCTCTTGAATTTAGCTCTAATATTCAATATCTAAGATAGAAAATACCCACCCCAAACTAGATTGTCCTAGATTTAGCCAAAATGAGACAGTGACAAGTATAATTAGTGTTATGTAAATAAGCAGATTCATTTCAAATGCTTAGAAGGGAAAAGGGGGTGGAAGGAAGTACTTTGACTATTCAGTCCCGATGTTAATTACAGGAAAAAATGGACTTGCATGGATTTGCCAGCAGCTTTCAGCTGAAAAGCAGAAATATTTCATGCACTATGCTACAATCATTTTACAACTGAGGTTTGAGTGACTTAAGAGAGTAGTGGCAACTCAGAATTCCAGTCTATTTACTGTGTTTGAGTCAGACTGAGGCAGAGAGTAACACTGACTCATGATCACAGCTTCTGATAATGTGTAAAAGTAAATTTTTGGGATTAAAGAAAAAACCTAAACAAACAAAAAAATTACCTAACAGGAAAAATCCAATTAGCAACACAGAAAGTTAGACCTTCAGCACTGTACCAGCAAATGGCTTTACCTTCTTAATATCTGCAGACCTCAACCCTTCCTGCAGAGGATGCACTAAAGGCAAGACAGTGGCTGCACTGACACGCTGGAAATGGGAATCAGACACTTGCTCAAGACGTGGTCGCTTAGACTCCAGAGAATCATGATCAGTCTGAGATGGACCTGGATGGAACTGCTGTTCATAACCAGTTCTCCTTTCCTGAGGCCTAAACAGAAGAGATTAACTGTTAAAATACACATTTTTGATATGAGAAGAATCTTCAATGCTTTTTAATTTTAAAGGAGATGTCATTTGGTAAAGCTCCTTCTAAACAGTAAAGCAGATAAATGTTTTTAAATATGACTTCAAAAATACAACAGTTAAAATCCATTGGAAAAGAGGAAGTGAACTTGAATCTCAAATTGAAGGCACTCCTATCATTACACAACCTTAAAGAAACTCAGCTCTGCTACAAGGATATTGTTCAAATCAAAGATCTGATTCAAATTATAAACCCACCAAAAATCCATGAGAAAAACACAGTACTATATTTCACTGAAGATGGCCACAACAGCTCCATTATTGAATTTTTGCAGCCAAATAATTTTTAAATATACACAGAACACTTGAGATGAGCCATGAGTCTGTTTGGAACTTGATCTCTACTAAAATGCTACTCTGTGACAGAAGCAGTCATTGATTCAATCCATGAGTCATTTAAAGACTCCTCCTTCTCAGAAAAATGCTCAACAGTTATCACTTGGTGCTCCCAGTGCAGTGCACAGGATGCCCATAAAAGACCCTCACATGCTTCAACATCTTCCTATGAAGTGCCACTGAAGAGATGACAGCAGCAGTTTCCTGCAGTTTGCCAGAACTACCAAATAAGCTTTTACAAATTCACAGTCTGGGGGGTGATTTACTACTGCTATAAACTCAATTTTGAGAACTCTAAAAGCTGCTGTGATTCTCAGCACTAAAACAGAGCCTTACTGACATTTTGCTGACATGAGATGAAGGCAATATGGGAGCCCCAGATTTCACTATCATCAAGTTATTTCTGGGAATATCCTAATGAGATTTTAAGCCACACCAGTATTTACATAACATTCATCATGGGTATTTGTTCAGAACCAGATCAGTCAGTTACAGCCAAAATAAACCTCCAGCAGTAATCCTGCATATAAAGTTGCTCCAAGCAGATATACTCACTAAGAGTCCAAGGCAAAAGAAGGTTTGTAAAAGCAGTAAGTGCAAGAAAAGAAGAGGTTGCTACAGGCCCTAACACTTACTTATGACTGTACACCAGCAGCCTACCACACGAAAGAATTGAGGGCATAAACCATATTTTAATCTCTTCCCTAAAGAGAAGCATGTTCCTGCTAATTTGCTACAATCCAGTTAATATTATTCTGATCTGCAGTGGGATTTTAATCTCTGAATTTGATGTTCAGAGAATATTCAGTGCTCTTCAAATGGATGCTTGACACTGGAAACCTTCTCGAACCTCCCAGCAGTACAGCAATGATGATGCACATTGATCATCCCTCAGCATCCCCCACGCACTGACCCGTTTCACTTGGGAAGGAAGATATTGGCAAAGTGAAAGTAAACTCTGATTCCCTGCTGCTGCCCACTCTGTGTCCTCAGGTAACCCCAGAGCAGCTGCAGGCACGAGATAGGAGCTCCCACCCTTCCAAGTCAGGCTCCTCACCTGTCAGAGCCTGGGTGGAACTCGGAGAGCAGCGAGGGCCGGCGCCGGAGCTGCTGCTGCTGCTGCTGTTGCTGCAGGAGCTGCGTGGCCTGGCTGACCTCCAGGTGAGAGGAGCGATAGTCGGGAACGGCAAATTCCTGAGGGGAACACCTCTGGTGTTAGCAGGAACAAAAGCATTCACTGACCATGATCATTTCCAAAGATATTGAATACAGAGTGACACCAGGTTGAGAAAGTCTTATTCCGGCTCAAAAAATGTCTGCGAATGGCAGTTCTGAGGTTTAAATAAACTTTAAAGAGACTAAATATTTATACTAGGAATTCCACCTAATTTATTAGCAACTTCTAACAAAACACAGATGAGTCAGCAGCAAGCAGATGAATAGCCTTTAAAAAACATCCTTTAAAATCAGTCTTGCACATCCAACTGCAAAGTGGTAAAATGAGAGCAACCTCGAGGCAATTTCTTTTGTTACCACCTCAAGACATTTTTATATCAGATATTACTAATCAGGACTAAGAGTCACACAAGATGCATCTTCCAATTGCTACAATTTACAATCAAAGTGAACTACAAGATTATTTATTTGTATTTTTGTGTGATCAACTACTTGCTTTTAAAAATTATATGCAGCTGGCACTGACTGAAGAGAAGCTCTACAAGACATGTAATAGATCATTACCCATGAGATGCAGTTTTCATAAATTATCTAAAAATAAACACAGAGCAAGCCAAAAAGCTTCAGTTTTTGAATTTCTTTTTGATAACATGGAGGTAGAAGAAAGTATCATCCAAAGTATCTGCAGCAAGAGGAGAATGTAATGAAAATGAGGGAAACCTGAACTGTTGTAAAGCCAACAGCTGGCCCTCCACAGCACAGAGCACAGGATGGCAGAATAAAAGCTTGGCAGAACTGAGCAAGTTGGATATCCTTAGAAATCCTTTACTCCCATTCTGGCCAGCAGAATTCAGCTGGCAGCACTGGTACAGCTGGTTCAGAAAAAAAATCAGGGTAACACAAGTTTTTACACATTCTCCACCTTGCACAGAATTTTGACAAGTACCACACTAAACTTACAGAGATTCCAGCCCAATACTGCAACAGAAGTTTAGGAACACAACCCCTGCTGAATTTATTCAAACCATGAGAAAGCAATGATAAAACCAGGACGTTTCTATTAATAAATGGCAAGGAGGGCAGAGTAAAACAGCAGAAGCCACCCCACCAGTGTTTAACCAAGCAGCTCTCCCAACAGGGCACGTGGATGTGTTTTCAAATGTGAAAGAGTTGTGTTATCTTGGTTTAAAAGGCAGAATGAATCCCTTTTGGGCAGGGCAAGCCCCTGAAGTGCAGGCAGGCTGCAGCCCAGCTCGGGGTGTCCCTTACCTGCTGGTGGCGGGTGCTGGGGAAGGTGTACTGCACAGAGTGGGGCGGGTACCGGCTCTGCTCCGTGCTGAAAGCTCCTTGGTTCGGAGGGTAGCCTGAACTTGACATTATCAGGGAAGGAGTCTCCACAAAGCTGTGAGATCAAGACCAGCAAGCAATCATGTTTCTAGGAAACCGCCTAAAGGGAAAAAGATCGCTGATAAGCACTGAAGTACCAGATGTACTCACAATACATTACAGCCATAGTCACCTAAGCAAAACAACCATTACCAGTAAAAGCTTTTTCCTGATGTATTTATTTAATAGGTTACTCCAGTCTGAAACATGTTAACGGGTCTTAAATGGGCTCAAAATGAGACGTGTCAGCATTGTCTACACAAAGATTTGAGGATTATATAGTCGGAATACATCCTTTTACCAGTTGACTTCGAATTTGATAAGAAAAGTAGGTCACTTTAAATAAATTTTAAAGAGCTTATAAGTCTATAGCTGGATTCTGCATTTACAGTAAATTTCCTTAGCACAACATGAAGTTCACTTTTGTTTCTTCTACAAAGTTTTTGGATTCCATGAACTGTTGTTGACTTTCAGATCCAGGTAGTCTTAGGGCTGCACTCAGTGTCACCTACAGCTCACTAAATCCCAGTGCTTTAGTCGGGCCCTGAATGCCATCACCAACCACCCAACAGCAGCTTAACTCAAGCAGTCAGCAAAACAGGCACTCACAAAGCAGAAGACCAGCTCTGCTTCAAATGCCAGCATAGTTTGGCTCCTACAGGATGCCAAAAACCGAATATTACTACAAAGCCTGAAAACAATCCTGCTTAGTTGACGATCAATGGCTACTTTGCCTCTGCTGCATTCTCCAGCTGCAGATGGAGAGCAAACACTGAGCTGCAAACTGATTGGGGAAAGATTTTAAATACTGCAGAAATCCAGACAAGTTCCCTAGCAAAGTCTGAGCATGCCTGAGGCTGGCTATAGCTGCAGCTGCTGAAGATCCAAATAAACTGATTCAATCCTGCTCCCCCATCAGTGTTTTGAGTGGGTAAATTATGGCTCTAAGCAAAAAAGTGGGACATAAATATATTTTAAACAGAAAATATTTTTCTCTGATAGTTCAAAAGATGCAATTCCGGGAGCCTGTGTATTAAATCCAGAATTCTATCAGATGTGGGCAAATTCTCAACCTGTTGCCCAGAGCCCAGCAGACACATCAGACCTTCAAATAAACTGTTGATCCCTGCCTCAATGGCTACATTTCACAGCACATTAATCCACAGCATTTCACAGACATCACCTATAAACTGCATTTTCCATTATCAGCCAATAGGCAAAACCAGCTCAGCCAAGAGCAAGCTATACAAACAGATCTTAAAGTATATCTGACATATTTTATCATTTCTGTTCTGGTCAGGGGATTTTTCCTCCTTAACTCTCCATCAAACAAAGCTTTACATGTTGGACTACCAGAATAATGAGACAAATTTACATTTACCTCTTAAACATTATTTTCAGCTATGAAAAATCAAGGAAAAAGACAACAGTTTCTCTTTCAAAGCAATACTACAGATCACTAGTAGTGTGCTTTATAGTACACTATAGTGGCTATACATCTATTTATAGTAGCTATACATCTATTATAGTACCTATAATTCATATCCAAGTGACAAGCTGTAACAGAATGCTTCACCATTAACATTTATTATACCTCATCATTCACACTGCATTCATTGGAGCACAGCTTTACCTACTAGGTGATGGTCTAATGGCTCTGAGTCATATGATTTCCATTTAATCAAAGCACAGTGTCACAAAGCCAGCAGGTTCAGCTGCACATGTGAGAGCAGAGAACTGTCCCTCAGCACTCCACAGCACCCCTAAACCAGAGCCAAAAGATAACCTCTGGTTTGCCTTTCTTACATGGACTTTCACAGGAATGAAAGCTCTGGCACAGAGCTGTCAGCTCCATCCAATGTTTGCTGATGGGATAACTCCTCCTGTCACAGGCTGGGGCACATTCATCAATAATGAACTGGCTCCATGGTATAAAGATGCTCAAACACTTTAAGGCTATGGAAATACAAATTTCAGTTTGATGAATTGCTGATGGCCCAACCTGTGCTCCCTCAGCAGCTTCATGTGCAGAGATATGAAGAATCTGGGGATGCAGAGGGGATCAGGAAAGAAATCACACACAAATATAGGTCAACCACTGCATGATTCAAGGTCCTTCCCAGTTGCTCTCTGTCAAGCTACATCTGCTCCTTATTCCCACAATATTCAGTCAAACACCCAAGTTGATCATTAACCCAGGTGCTGAAAGTTCAAGCAATGCTCACTTTCTGTGACGCTATAAAAGCCATTTCTCCATTCACAGCAACCTCAGTGGACACAGTATTAGGTTGGGGTTATCTTGAAATCTTTCACAAGCAACTGCAGTGAGAGGGCCTGACCATCTCTCCAGATTCTGCACTGGACATGGAAAGATGAGAGACAGGGCATGGAGTACAAGAATGAGCATCCTGCATCCTTTCAAAAATGTCAACCTAAACCCCCTGATAACTGCAAGTTTTACATAATAAATAGGACAACATTGAATCTGATGACTCTCCTATTGAAAACTGCAAGTGTGATCATGTTCATGGTGGAATTTTTTTAAAGGGGGGAATAAATGAAAGCTGCCAGCAGAGGAAGGCAACAAGAAGCATTAGAGATTACAATCATGGTAAATATGAGAGGTGAGAACCACAGAGAGGAAAAAAAGAAAACATGAAGTTATCAGAGGTGGGGGACCATTCTTCCTCCTCCCTGAGGGAACTGGCAAAACAGCAGCAGAGATAAGGGGGCAACAGCAGAGGAAAACATGTGGTCACATATTGGCAATTACAAGGTGGGGAGGGAGCTAAAGGATGGGGATCCTGCATGGGATCTCATTTCTTTCAAGATAAAATCAACCCTGGAGTACAAACACATAAAATGACACTGAAGTACAATATTCCCTCCCTCTAAGCCTCCTTTTCCTGCTAGACACATCCACATGCCTGCACAGTCTCCTGATCTGACCCCTCATCTCCCAGGCTCCTGCAGCATGAGCTTGTTTATCCTCTCTGCTGAGAGGGGAGGGATTTTTTCCCAATTTTTGCCAGCAGAATTACCACTGATATTCTGCTTGTTTCTCCCTGTCTGCAGTCGGGGATGGAGGTGCTTGACTTCAACTCCTATTTCTCTACAGGCAACCTCTGACCTGTCAGCCAAAAGCATCTGCCTCTCTCTCTTCAGCATCTGCTCACACATTTGCAGCAGACACAGATTATTCTTCGTCAATCCAGTTCCTGGGCAGTGCGGGCAGTGCCAGCTTCCTGCTGTAACCTCTCCAATTTCCATACATCCAGATTATGTTTAAATACAGCCATCCTTTTGCATAAAACTGTAACTGTGTGTGCAGACTGTAAACAACCTCATCCGGGCTTTCCTCCCTGCTGTATCCTTTCATTAGTCACGACAAATCTCCTCTTGCTCTACCCAAAGCCAACCAGAATCCTCCTGGAAAGTTCCTCACTATTTATTAACTCTCTCTGCCTCTCTGATCCTTGCACTGCTTTCCTCTCCCCTGCCAGAACAGAGGCTGCTCATCCTCATTTTCAGCACCCCTGATAAATTACAACAGCAGAAATCAGCTTCCAACCCTGCTCAATGACAGCAAGATTCTATTTGTCAGACAAGTATTTTTGTACCTTTTCATATTATTCTGCAAATTTCAGAGGTTAAATATATAAACGTTTAAAAAAGCTGTTACAGACTTTGGGATTCTGCCTCATGTCTCACAAAGATAAAGTTGGGTCATGAATACTTTCATACAGCTGCCAACCAGGCTGGCAAATTGTCTGTCTCATCAAATATTGAGAATTAGAAGGGGCAGAAAGAAATATTTCTTGTTTTGCAGTTCAGAAGCCAGAAATTGTGCTATAATGTCCCATTTCACTGACACTCCCAGACTCTACAGCAAAACAGGAAACCCAGTAGCATCAAATGAATATTAAAAAAAAAATAAAAACTACAGGACACATAGGAGCAAAGAATCAAAAAAGAAGCAGTTAAGGGAAGACACCCAGGGGAGAAAAAGCAATGACAAGAGTAATGGATTCAGGAACAGTGAAGAGATACTTGGCCTTGTGTTGATTTGAGCTTCTCGGGCAAGGAAATGATTTAACAATGTTTATTTCTAAAGGTATGATGATATTTCTGTCTTTGGCCAGCTCAAACTACTGAACAGATCCTATTCAGAATTCCCTTAAAAGCTACTGTTCACACTTACATTCACCATATGCAGGGAATTTAGAGTAAGTTGGAAATAATTTGGAACTGAATATTATAATGGCAACAATCATGGCGTAATTTCAGCCTGATCTCCAGAACTCAAAATGTTTCAGAAGCAGAAGTACAAACTATCTTCAGCAGACATGTGGGAAAATGAGTCACAGAAAGGTTAAAAAATCTATCAAAGACTCCCCAGGAAATAGTCAAAGTCTGAATCAGAAATAAGACTCAATTCTTGCAGCACTTTGAAGGCGCTGCCTGAGTGAAGCAGTTCTTCATTTGGAAAAACACAGCAGGTTAAAAACTGGGACTATTTTTAGCAGGGCAGTTCCCCAAAGCCCTTCACTGTGTGGCCACACAGACCTGAGAGCAGCTGTCCCAGGGCAGGGCAGTCACCTGCTCCACTTGCTGGAATATCCTGTCTCCAGCTCTTACCTTCATGGACAAAAGACCAGTCTCATGGGGAAACTCAGTTTTCCTTCAGCTATCCAAAACAAGCTGACATTTCTGCATTTAGAGTAATTTTCGTGCCATCTTGAAGTGCTTAACCAACATTTGCTAATTAAATTTCACATCCTTTCGGGAATTTTCCTCATCTTGTTTTTGAGCAAACTAAGTATGATATAAATTGTGCAAAGAATGAGATTACAGTCTAGCCCGAGTTGGGGGATTTTGTTTTTAAATCAGCAGCTTTAGTAAATTGAGCTCTGATGTAACTAACCCATGGCAGAGCAAGGGAGGCTCTGCCTTGCACAGGGGAGCTACAATGAATCACAAAATGAATTCAGGGATATTTATTCAAAGTTTACTCTGGCTAGAGAATGAAGAGTGAGGGAGTATTTCAGCAGTTGGTTTGAAAGGCCTTATCCAAGGCATGACAACAATACTTGTGAATAATTATTTCTGTGATTTCACTTCATCAAAAGGTAATGAAACTACCTCATGGAAAAAACCAAAATCAGGCTGTATTTATGGACCAGCCTATTAATCACACTGACCAGACTTCAGGAACTACAGACCCTTCAAGACACAATGCTTCAAATGGCATAAAACAAATCAAAATTACAAGTCAGGAGTCACATAAGCGAAACCCTTTAGTGCATTGCTAGCTTTGCAAAACAAATCTTCCCAGCAGTATTTTGTTTTACCAGGTAATCATTAATCATGCCATACACCAGAAAACACTAACATGCCCATTCAAGACAGATTGCTAAAAATAGCTCAATGGGTCCAATTCCATAGAAAAAGTTATTTCTTTGAATTACTGGACACAGTACAAGGCTGAGTATCATCTCCCATCTGAAATCCCTGTGCTCAGAACATTTCCAGTAGGGCTGCAAGCTCACACTGCCTTAACAGTCTAGAAAATCTTCCCTAAAAAATCACCAAACACTGCCAGAGCACTCATCAGTCCTTCAGTCACTCCTCAGTGTCCACTCATCAGCAAAGTCAAATGACATTTATTCAGATGGCAAAATTTAGTGACAAAGTAAAGAAGTTAAAGTTCAAACTGATCTGTGTCAACCCTGAAGCCTGACTACAAAATTCTGCAAATTGGGATGGGATGGGAAGTGAGCCACAAGATCAATAGATAGGACAATCCTGAAAGGTAGAAGGTTTTCATTCAAGAACCCACCAGAAGGTTTTCATTCAAGAACCCACCCATCAATAATCATATTGATGCCTGAGCAGATTTAAGATAATTCTGTGCTTTCAAACTGAAGGACTTGTATTCCAGCTACAATGGTCAAGCTACAGATGAGATGTACTGCTAAGTATAAAAATCTGCTGGGCATACTCTCCAAAAGATGAAAAATTCTTTGTGTGCTACAAGCAAAAATAAAAAGTTCAAAGGTCAAAACTAAAATTAAAGACAATTTGAGTAATGGTCATTTAAATACGCCCCAGAGTACTGTGCTTCCCATTTCTGCAGAACACAGGCGTCATCCTCAAAGATCAGGGCCTCTTTCACACTTTTTCTAATCTTTCTTTCACTCCTTTTTCACTCAATTTTATGCTGCAGAATTCTCAAAAGCTTGTAGTCAAAGCACAAGGACATATGCTATTGGAATGAACAGAAACAATGAATGTATTTTCTCCAAGTTGAGAACAACTCACTGCTGAATTTTCCAAGACAATTCCACATGTGCAAATGCCTTTTCTTCTTCTGTGACAGACAGAACCATAAATTCCCCAATACACCATAAATTCCCAAGATCTTTAATCTCATTCAGTTGCACTCCCTCTACTCACAAAGTTATTGATGGAAAAATCATTATTTCTATCCCTGCTAGAAATACAGTAAAAAAGTTACATCTGTAAGGCTGCGTTTTACTACCAGCACTGAGCAACATTCTCCCCATTAATTATTAACATCATATAAATCAACCAACAGGGGTATTTGAAAAATAGATGCTAAGAAAACTCCAAACATCTGAATTCAACCCCTTTCACGCCCTGAAATTTCCATTAATGTACAATATCATCTTATTTCTGAACATCCACAGCTCTACAGTGCCTGACATATTCTCCATGACACATGGTAAACTTTAATTTAGCCAATTACACATGTGACACAAGTTAAGGAGCATTACAGCTGTCAATTCAAGATGTCACACTGACTCTGTACTAGGAAGACTTTTCCATTTCCAACAAGGGAAGCAAAAAAATTAAAATAGGTTTTTATACTCCATACTTCAATAGGAAAAGATTCCCCATTCACAGGTAACCAGCTGCTTAAAGTACTTCAAGTAATAGTTTTTGAACACTAAATATTAAATAAGTATTTAAGAGTCATTCAAAGAAATTTTTGTTGCCATTCAAAAGGTAAAAATTGGTTGTATCCTTACACATGTAATTTACATCCAATCTCTTGCCAGATCTCAGGATCGCATTGTTATACTCCATCTTAAATAACAGTTTCTTTCTTTCTCTCTCTCTCCTGCTACAAATACAAATAGAATTTCTGCTTACCAAAATGGGGTTGATCAAATTCAGCTGACAAGATACTCCTCTCCTGGAAATTCTATTTTAATCCCTCCTGTAATTTATGATCTCAAAGAAAAGTTGCTAATACATGATTTCAGGGCCCAGGCCATACACAAGTTTGCTGCATTATAGAGAGGAAATAACAGGAAAAACTAAGATCACATCAACATCTTTGGAAGTTTCTGATCAATTACCCACTTGCCTACCAAAAAATAAAATAAAAATCAGAGGGATGCTGAGCACATCCACTTCCAATAAGAGTCCAGATCTCCAGCATCCACTCAGCAGTTACCACGTAACACCCTGGGAGACAGAGAATCCCTGAGAGAGGAAAGCTCCTCCTGGATTTTCATGGAGGAACAGCTCTTACACCCTGCCATGGAGCTTATCTAGATCTTTCTGCCAAGGAGGGTCACAAGAACACCAAAACCAGCCAAAAGAGGTAGGAGGAAGTCCTCCCTTCAGAAATGGAAATTAAGGATGTAGACATTTCCTTGACTAAAAATACCACAGAGCAATGACTTAAAACTGAGAAGGGTACAAACATTACAGGGTTTTCTTGTTTTAAAAGTATGTCATAGAAACAAAGATAGCTTCTTTCCTAAAAACATTTTCCAAGGAACACCAGATTCCCAGTTGTCCCAATATCATAAATAGCACACAGTTAATGCACACCATGAAAAAATTTTGTGAGCCAAAGAACCCAAATCTGCAGAACTGAATGTGCAAAGCAAACCCTCCAGAGCCCAAACGCTGCTCAGGGAAGGACTCACATTCCCAAGAGGAAACAGCTTTTTTCTGAGGTGACTCCAGCAGTTCCCAAACCCCAGACATCTCCCTCATCCCTTCCGAAGGGCCCTATCCCTGCCACAGGGTAATTCCACTGGTTCTGAAATATAACTGGAGCAAACTTCAAACCTCACCCTGAAAACTGCAATGTGAAACAGAAACCAGCCCAGGCATCCTCCAGCGCAGCAGGCAAGAGACTCAAGAGGTGCTACACAAACCACAAAGAACTGCAAAAAACCTTCCTCAGCAACTCATCCTCACTCACAAGTGTCCAACAACTCACTGAGGTTTGCTCCATTTCACCTCTTTCCTCACATTTCACCTATTACTTAGAAACAGCCATACCTCAAACTTCATGTGCATCACACATTGTGCATAAAATATTCTCTCAGAACAACCATTTTTCTTCTCCTTTTTTGGTCTGAAAGTGTAGACAGCTCAAGAACAGCTCCTACACATGAATTTATTTCTTCACTGTTAATCCACCTGCAGGTAAAATTCCTTTTGACATCATCTAACAGCCAAGAAATTCTGTGGTCACAGTTCCAAGTTTTCAGGATCTTCTTGTAGTTCACCGATTATCACAAGTGGATCTGCAGTGACAGCTTTTAAAAGCAGCTTTGGTTTGGAAAAGGAAATATAACTTGACTAGTCCATACTGACTAAATCCACAAACTATGATGGATTGTAAGAAAAAACACTTCTAAAGAAAGGGTCAGGGCAAACCAAGTATCAACCTCATAATTCCTCTCAGCTGACTGGATTCAGATAAAATCAAGTCTAGATTTTAACTAAAAAGTACAGAAAGGCTAAAATAACATTTTTTTAAACTGTATCTAAGAACAATGACTTGGTCCATTCTGATACTCCACAGGAAATGCACCCAGGCCTTCTGGAAACAAAGTTTATTGCTACTACATATAGGATTACATTTAAGATACTCTATTTCACAGGAAATGCAACAATATATAAAGATATAACTCCAGTTGGGACTGGTACAACTGCCTCCAAGTCACAGAAAAAGGCAGGGAATGAAAGAGATCTTGAACCTAGGGGTGGTACAAATAATCCTTTAGATCTGGAGTAACAAAACCCAAAACCAACCCAGAACTTCAAGGTTCTAGATATGCCTAAGTCTGATCTTTGAGACCATAGAGAAACACCAGCACCTATACAAATAATGGCTAAAATGGAACAAGTGGCATTTATTATTCCAGGCTCTGGATACAACATTCCAAGACAGCTAAACCATGAAGTTACAATGATTATATGGGAGAATTCCCACTTTGCAAATATCCCTTCTCTGAAAATCCAACATTTCAGACAGAATTAAAACAGAACAAGAGTTGAAAAATAGGAACCCGATGAGACAAAACTCTATAGGGTATACACAGTTTTTTGACTTACAGTAATTCATCATTTTGCCCCAAAATACTATTAATGAGGTGAAAAGTGCAGCAGATCTGAAATCATATACCTGCCTTGTCTGCTGAGCAGCACTTGAACTTGTCATGAACTTGTGTGTTAACTCTGTAACACTGACAAACATGACAGGACTCAGTCGGGTTTGCAGCTGATTTATATTCACATTTGTTAGCTGTGTTCCCTGAAACGTGAACACATTTTAATCCCTCCAGGAGAGCATTTGCTCTCGCAGGCAGCCCCGGGCTGTGCCCAGGAAGCCCAGCAGAGTTTCAGTGGAGCTCTGTGCCCCACAGCCAGGGAATGCTCTGGGCTGTTTGCAGCTCCCACAGGACAAGAGCTCTCTGACGTGGTGAGGACACAAAGGAGAATTACCCAAATGTCCTTTCCCTGCAGCATGAGGCACAAGCAAGTAAAGCATATTTTACACTTAACATCATCCCTTCTCATTTATAGGTGTCCTTTTCCTCAACACTTTTGTGACTGTATTTTCATTTTCAGTTTTACCCGAGAACAGTCACTCAACATGAACAGAATTTTTAAGTCCTGGCCAACAGTTTGTCCAGGTAATCCATCTGCATGAAACATTCATTTCTACATTTTTTTTTACTGCTGAAAGTTATGAACAATAGGATTCTTCAGAGAGGGCTGATGCATCTTTGTACCAAGAGAGTACCTTAAATTTTGCAATAACCCTTGCAATCCTAAGGAGGTAAAGTTGCTGACTTCAAAACCACATAGACCAACATCTTCCTCAAGCCTGAAGAAAAAAAGAAGGTTTATCAAGACAGTCTGGGAGGGGCAACACTATGAGTAGTTTAGATGTAGAACTGGGCAAGGACATGGGAATATCTCTCAGGATACTGGGAAGAAACACAGCTCCAAGGTAAGACTGAGCCCTCTGTCTCACACAGCTCACTGAGCAGAGCCCCAGCAGGCCCAGGTTGCATTCAACAGAGGCTGGGAGAGCACTGAAGGAGCATGGAAGGGAAAGGAACCCCACAGAAGGAGCATGGAAGGGAAAGGAACCCCACAGAAGGAGCATGGAAGGGAAAGGAACCCCACAGAAGTTCATTACTTGAGGGAGAATCACTGAAGGAGAGAGACATTGAAATGGAAGATACATTCAGCACTGTCCTGGCTATTTGCATGATTTAGGAGTATCACAAAGTAAATATTTAGACAGCAGTGCTGCATAGGTCAGAATTTTTATCTGGACCAGTTGCAGTAGGGAGGGAAGGTACCATGTTCAGTTAATAGCCCAACATTAAAACACAGATTCAGATTTGACTAAAGAACATAAATGACTTGAAGAGCTCAAGCCTGGCATCCAGGAAACGTTTGCTTGCATTATGAAACCACTGTCTGGTTACAGGTCTGTTCTTGAGATTGTTCTGTGCTGCACTGCACCTGCACAAGGAATAGACCCCTTCCAGCTCCAACAATTGTTAACATCTTCAATGTAAGTCACTACACACACCAGAACTCTAAAGAGTATTTTCAATCAGCCAAGAAAGCCTTCATTTAAATAATTTTGTAGGCAAAAGGCCATATTGAGGAATAAAACATTTCACCAGAACTTTTGCAGAGAGCTTTGAAAGAGCATAAATTTCTTATTTATAAGAAATATTGTTCTCTACTACAGAAGGTTTTTTTCAGTTGCTTTCATGCATTTAACAGCAGCTGAAGCAGAGGCAGCTTCCCTTCCCTGCGAGCATCTCTCATTCATGCTACAACTGAGAAATGAAATAACTCAGAAGATGCAGTCAGAGGAGCACAAGGGCTGTGGAAAGGGACTTGAGGGAGGAATTGGAAAGGAGCTTTAGGGTCTGTCCCTACTTCTACCACAGTTTTTGAGGGAGTTTTGTAGATCCTTTTAGATCACAATGGAAAACATGTCTGCCCTGAAAGAGCAACTAAAATGAGTAGTTGTAGGAGACAAAGTGTATTCAAAACAAAACAGCAGCAGCACAAGGTAGCAAAATGAATATATTCTGATTCTGTGCATGTCATTTCAGTCTGGAGAGTTACTTTTAATTGATGGCTGCAATGATTAAGAAGCTAGAGAGAAGCAGCACATGTGGAAGCAAACACTTGCAACATCCTCTCCACACGTTAAAAAGCACACATTATAACTCCTAGAAAGAAGATTCCAAAACACTGCTCTTCCCCACATTTCAGCAACAAGTTTAGGTATTTTAGTGACCAACATCAAACAGTGTATTTCAAACAAATTACCCTGCACATAAATCACAAAAGAACTCTCTTTCTTCAGCAGCCCATACCATATCACAAAGAAAAGCGACGTATAGAAAAAATTAACCACGCTTTCACAAAAAAGGGTCACTGCAGTTGGCTTCTTTCCCCTGAACTTCTGAATCCCTGAGCTAAGCACGAAGCTCTTTCATCCCCCAACACAAGACACCACATTTCAGCTAACTAGAAATCCACTTCAAATGTTCCAGACTTCCTTTCCAAATGTCAAGGTTGTTTAGTTAATCACGAATAACAACATTCTGTGGAATAAAATTCCAGTGCAAAACTGCAACAGAGCTGCACAGTCCTTGTGTGCAGTGACATAATTGTGTCCACTTCTTCAGGCACTTACACTGGTGCCATCCCACTTACCAACACCAGCTTTTGTTATAATTGCTCTGGATTTTACCTCTCAAATCATCCTGCCTAGGATAAAAATCCCCATCTGAGCTCAAACAGTTCATAACTATAGAAAATTAATAAAAGAATACTGCCACAAAAATCAAGTATTCAAGACTAGACATCTCCACTGTAGTAAGTTGTCCCAGGTTACACCAATATTTAGAGTCATTAAAAGGTAACAGACTTGTAAAAACCATATCTGTGAAACACGAAAAGCAGATTTTGGACAACAGATTGTTCACAGGATCTACTTGCTTACTTGAGCCTGTCTGCCACTGACAGTTCATACCTCCACCTCGACTCCTGCCTAACAGCAACCCACTTGATACACACAGCTTTTCTAAGTACAGAAAAATCAGCAAGCACGAAGTTCTTTACCATCAAGTCAGAATATGTCTAGCAAAAGCCACTTCCATTGTGCCCTGCAGCAGCCCGGAGATGACAGAAGCCGGGGATGTTTACAGGTCCCATATGAATAATTCAGCGTCAGCATCAGCAACAACTCCCCGGCACTGACAGCGATGCTCGCCCGACACGGAGCTGTGGCCGCAGCACATCCTCAGCAACGACCGCGCTCCTGGCCGAGCCTCCGAGGGGACGATTTTGAAGAACTGACCCTTCTTTTAATTTTTTTTTTTCCTTTTTAACTTGCACTCCTCCTGCCCACAGCGCAAGGACGAACACCCAGCACGGAGATGCTCTGGGGTTTCTGCACAAACTTCCCAGCGAGGGCCAGCGCTCCGTGCCCCGCCATCCCCGCGCACCCTCAGCGTCAATGGGGGGAGAGCCCCGCGGGCACCGGGCACACCCCACCCCGGATCCGCCAACCCCCCGCACCCCCGGCGGCTGCCCCACGGGCACCCCTGGCTCCAGCGCCCTCCCCCCGGAGACCACAGGGCTCCGTCCCCGTGAGGAGGGAGGAGGACGGGATGGCCGGGCCCCCGCCTCTTCCCCCTCCTCCCCCTCCTCCTTCTCCTCCTCCTCCTCCTCACAGCGGAGGCGCTCAGCCCGCTGCCCCCGCGCCGCCCCGCCCCGCCGGGCTCCCCGCGCTTACCGAGGCGCGGCGCGGGGGCGGCCGGGCGGCGGGTGCCGGCGGGTCCCGGCGGGGCTGGGCGGGCGCGGCGTCTCACCTCACCCTCAGCGCCGCCGCTGCCGCCATCTTGCCTCCCCTCCCCCGGCCCCGCGCGCTCCGCCCCCTCCCGCCAGGTCCTGCCAGATACCGAACAAGCCGCGGCGCCGCGGCTCCGTACCTTTCACCGGCCGCGGTGGCTCTCCCCTTCCTCAGGCTGTGCCGGTGTGTGGTGAGGCACAGACACAATAGGCTGAGAAAAGCCACTGGAGAGCGCGGCAGTGGGAGGGCGGCGTGCTATGCCCCTTCCAGGACCGCTGGCCGGTGCGGCGGGGAGGGGCTCCTTCCCCCTCCCGCTGAGGGCCGGGGGGGGCGCGGCCGCCATGAGGCGAACGGGGCTGGGCCCGTGAGGGGCTCCCGGGGCTCGGACGGCCGGGGAGCCACAGAGCCCCGCTGGCCCTCGCCGGACCGATGTAAATTGATAATAACCCATAAGGGGCCCGGGCCGCGGCCGTGCCGATGAACGCGGCCTCAGGAGCCCCTCACGGGAGCATCGCCCGGAGCCCGTCCGGTCCCGCAGGGCTCTTCCCGCCCCGTCCGCGGTGCTTCCCGCGCTGTCCCTGAGCTCGGGCCCGAGCCCCGGCGACGAATGACTTCCGAAAATGTGAGAGAGGTTTAAATCTCGTTAAATGTCTGTTCATTCCTCCCCCGGAATGAAGTGTGTAACTCGTTCCCTGCATTCTCAGGAGTTTCAAATCTGCACGGCGTCGTACGTGCAAATGTGCAACTCAGGATGCGCTAAAATCACAAATTAGTCTCTAATCAGGTTTACTATGGGAAAGACATAGCATTAGGCAAGATTAGAATACTTCATGGTCACAATTTCCATTAAATGGAGAAGTCGTGCCCACATTTGCAGGATGGGTGCCCACACAATTACTGGTTCAGACTAAAAAAGCTGGGGCTCACCCTGCGGCAAGCAGGATCGCTCAGCAAACACGTGTTGTACCAAGGGTTGGGCTATTACAGTGGTTAAAAGTGCCACGCTATGGTGACACGGCACATCTCCAGGCTGATGTTCACAGTCTCTAATCCCAACACAAGCAATGACTCTGGCTTGGAATCACAGGGAAGTTAAAGGTGTCCAAATAAGAGCCCGGGGAGACCAGTCAGGCATACACCTGCTGAGGTCTGAGCTGCTCCTCAGAACTCTAATAAATTGTGTTCACCTTTTATGCTTTAACCCACCCAGCTCCCACACTCCACCATTGCTCTGTACACTTGTCTTCCATCTTGCCTGTTAGGAAAAGCAAAGTATCCACGCCATCATGCATCTGACTGACTGTTTCATGTTTATTTTAATGCTTCCTGTCTCCTTCTGCTCTGAAGCTTTCTCCAGTGGTTGACTTCACTTCTAAACCATACCCAAAAGTTTCCCCCGTTTGCAGCCACACTGGGGATAACCCACAGAACGTGTCAGAAGACAAGCTCCTCCCGCCCTGCTTTCGAGCTTCCTCTTAACCCACGTCTCTTCCACAGCAGAGATAAAAGGTACCACACGCTGAACAGCTCGACTGTTTCACTGTTAATTACTGTGGAGGCACCGGCAGGGTCAATACGGCTTTGGCCCAGGAGCACAGCCGGTGTTCAGCGCTCACCCTCGGGCCTGGCCAGGGCACGGTCCCGCTCCTCACGGAGCGACAGAAGCGGGATACGTTTTCCCGGAGTGGCACGGCCCGGGCCCCGTTTCCGCGGCAGCGGCCGAGCGGCCCCGCCCCGAGGCGGGGACGGGAGGGCCCTGGGGAGGGTGGGACCCTTTGGTGCGGCGGAACCTTCGTGCGGCGGCCGGCGTTTCCCGGCGGCGCGGCGGCGGCGCGGGGCGGTCGCCATGGCAGCGGGCCCGTGGTGCTGGGGGACGCCGGCGGCGCTCGTGGCGCTGCTGCCGCTGCTGCTGCTGCTCGGGGGCGCGCGCCGCCTGCGCCGGGGCCGCGCGGGGTCCCGCGGGGGCGCGCGGGGCGGGCGCGCGCTGGTGCTGACGGCGCACCCCGATGACGAGGCCATGTTCTTCGCCCCCGCCCTGCTCGGCCTGCGCAGCGCCGGGGCCGCCCCCGCCGTGCTCTGCTGCTCCGCAGGTGAGCGGGGACCACCCACGCACCCGCACCCCCATCCCCGCCACCCCCCGGGGCACGGGGAGGCCGCCGCGATGGCTCCCCACGTGTGTGGCCTCGCGCCCTAACGCTCTGGGGAAACTGAGGCACGGTGCGGCCATCTCCCGCCCTTCCCCGTGCCTCGCCTCCCCTCTCCTCTGCAAGAGCGTGTCGTGAGGGAACGGAGGGGAACGTGCTCAAATTGAAAGTTGCTGAAGCGCTTTCAGGCTGCATGGCGGTGTCAGTGGGCTGTCAGAGGTGCTGCTCAGCGCGGCCTTTTGGCATCTCCCTATAATTCTGTTGTCTTGCAGAACACTTGTTTGGATGGTCCAGGTTTAATGTCGCGATACATCCACTGTAACACATCTAAAGCAGCCCTTGGGTTGCAATCCGAGCATGGAACAATAGCCCGGAAGGGAATGCGAGGCCGCGCTGTCCATCAGTGCTGACCTGGAGGCAGCAGCGATGTGTCTTCATTTGCTGCAGACAAATGTTTGTTCTCCAGGATGTCCGGGGAGGTGCCTCAGCCTGTGGGGTCTGTGTCGATGCTGCTTTAGCTTTCTCTCAAATCACTTTTCCCTGAGTCACTGGTGTAATTTAAGCTTGTTTGTTTATTTTTTCATGCCTGACAGGAACATAGAAATCAGAGTATCCCTTTGTAACAGCCTCTTACATATTTTAGGACTGTTATCTGCCTCTTCTGCCTTATCTTCTCCAGACTAAACAACCTGATTACTTGCAGTCTTCCCTCATAGATCATGTTTTCTAAACCTCTAATCATTCTCATCACTCTCCCTTGGACTCTTCCTTTGGTTCATGTGATTTTTGGAAGGGCAGTGATGACAAACTGGAAGCAGCACTGCAGCTGGGGCTGAGTAGAGTGGAGAGATTCTTACAGGCTCCACTGTTTGCCCAGAACAAGAACTTTCCACAGCACATGGCACTTTTGTGTTCTTGTGATCTGCTGAAGCTCCAGATTGCTCTGCAGAACCGACACCTGAGCAGTTACTCCATTGTTCAGGTTTCTGTGCATAAGAAACAACCTAGTTTGAGTTGATCTTTCAGACCTATTGCAGTACCAGAATTCTTACACTGAGAGCTGCTTAGCTTTGGGAAAGAGCCCCCTGTGCCTTGGGCAGCTCCAGCCAGTTCACTGCCAACATTTCTGTCATTTCCAAAGCTGCCTGTCCTGCCAGACCACCCAGGTGAGGAGACAGGGACTGAACTATTGAAGTCCAGTGGTTTTGCTGATGGCTCTGCACCTCCATTCAAGATTTAGTGCAGAGCTTTCATTGTCTCTGCTGAGGGACAGAGGTCTGTGCATCCCATTTGGCTTCTCCACAGCTGTGGGGAGATTACTGAAGTGGAACTCTGCCATTTCAGTTTTGGGGACTCATACACTGCTGCTGATAGAGAACCTTCCAAAGTGTTGTGTTTCTGTTTATTTTGTTGAATTTTCCTTTCTCTTTACTCCTCGTTCAGTGGCATGACACATTTAGTGTGTTTGCTGTTTCCTTCTAGGTACTTTCTCACTTGAAATGTAGGGGAGAGCACCTTTATGAGCTAAGAGATTTTTATTTTAAAAGCCTCTGATTAGTCTTGTGGGTGATTCAGATGGTTCATCCTCTCATTGTTTGAGTGATTGATGATGACAAGTGAGTTGATCAAAGGCACTGCAAATTGTTAACACTGAGACAAAATCATTACTTAAAAACCATTGTACTTGCAGTTTTCAGTTATCAATCAATTTGACTTAGAAATGAGTTAGAATTACAGCACTGGGAGAAAGAAATCAGTCTTTGACACACTGAATAATCTTAGATTGAATTAATAACTCAGTCTAAATGTGCTTTGCTCTCTGTAGTAGCTGGCTCTGTTGTGAGTGCTCCATGGATGAGGTCCAGCAGCATCAGCTATTCAGCTGGGTTTGCTCTCAACAGCTGCCCATTCTTTCTGGTGAGCACTGACACACTCCTGATGTCCTGACACATTTCTGCAGCTGTGGAGCCGTTTCTTTGAGTTCAGCACAAGTCAGGGATTTTGGGAGCAGTGGGAGTGTTTGGATAAAGCATCACCTGCAGTCTGCTGTGACACTGCACTGCAGCAAAAGCTGTTTCCTCCCAGCACAGTGTTGGTAATGATAAAAACCACTCTGAAATGAACCCTCTTGTACTCCTTCAGTGATTCCAGACAAGCTGCACCCTTCAGTTCACTCTGCTGGAGCTGCAGCTTGCAATCCAACGTTCATCCCACAGCCAGTCACTGTCAGTCTCCCAAAGTCATTCAGTCACAGGCTGTGGGAAGAGGCTTTTTTCCTTCTAGTTACTCTTTGCCTCTTTGAAAATTGTACAAAGCTCGCTAGTGATGGCTCAGATTGCAACACTGCTCCAGAGAAATGCTAGATTTAGATGACTCACACCCACAACAATAAAAAGTTCTGGTGTAATTCAAGACAGCTGACTACAGACTCAAATCACACATTAATACTCAACTGTATTTTTTTCATTTTATTACTTCAAAGTTAAAATTGAGTTGCAAGTATTGCCCTGCATAGAGCAGTGTTCTGGAAGGGGCATCACAGCTCTGGCAGGGACTTTGCATGGCTGATGCCAAGAAAAAATAAGGGAATGTCAGGGCAAGATGAGAAGAAAATAATTCAGTGAAGAAGGAGCCAATGTTTTAAGATGATGAATCCCATTTCCCTGTTAGTTGTTGATGTCTGTTACAACTTTTCCTGACTGCCTTTATCTTGATTAGGTTTTCTCTCTTCTTTTGCCTCTCTAAGTTTTTGCAGTCTTGCCATATCAGTTCTGTCTTAATTTCCTCTGTGAATGGAACAAGGAAGAAGATGCTGAGCTGTTTGGACCCCTTGATCTGAACCCAAACTGAGTTAGATGGTGTTGCTGTGTTTGCTGTTTTCAGGAAATTATTACAATCAAGGAGAGATTCGTAAGAAAGAGCTGGAACAGAGTTGTTGTGTCCTGGGGATTCCTGCTTCTGATGTCACAGTCATTGATCACAGGTAACTGGTTTTCCTTTCCAGTAGAATTCCAGTTTTAAAGGGGGTTGAAGTTCACTTTAACATTCAGGAGAGCTGACTGTTGTTCTAAAAAGCCTTGAGGAATCTCAAGAAAGACAATATCAGATATTTTTGTTAATTCTTCTCATAAATGTAATTAATACAGAAGACAATTCTTTTGCATGATGGGGATCACAATTCCTAGGTGAAGCTCTGTTCATACAGCATTTGGAATAATGATAACCACACTTGCTGGCATCTGGCACGGTGTGTCTGGGCAGCATGATCACATTTTGTTGTATAACAACTGTAGACAGACAGAAATTCTCTGCATTGCCCGGGGCAGGTTTGTCTGTAGGTGGTCTTTGCAGAGTTAGTGTGGAATTCTATTATAGTTACAATCTGCTTTGGTCCTGGCTAAAGACAAAAGTGAACTGCAGTGCTAAAGACAGTCCACAGTAACATGACAGTGAGATTCTTCAAAATTAAGCCATGCAAGATCTGTTTTTCTAAGGTGTGGTGTTGTTTCAGCTGTGTGTAGCTGCAGAGGGTGGCAAAGCTGACACTTCTCTGTGCAGGAACTCTCCTCTGGGAGGGTGATTTAACACTTTGAATCAGTGAAACTTGGAACTAATGTTGTAAAAGCCTCTCAAATTGCCCAATCACTGTCTGTGTATAAGATCTGAATGAGACACTGATTGCTAGGAAACATGATACAAGTGGTTGTTTCACTTGTAAACAGCTATCACACAGCCCATAAAGAATATTTCTGTTTATGAAGAAATAATAGCAACATATTGATTAAAAGCCACTCCAACTAGAACAGAGTTGGAAAAAACTCTGGCTCCAGGCAGGCCCTTTTCCCATGACCATATTTTCCCTTGAGCTAAGGCAGCAGAAACCACAGTCCAGAATATGAATCTTTTTCAGTTCTTTGCTTTTTTTAGCTTTAGGTTTCTCTCCAAGTTTTCAGCTTGCTGAGGAAAACAGCATAAAAGTTGTTTTTCCTTTGGAATGAAAAGAGATGTTTCCGTTCACTTCTCATGAGCTGGCTTTGGGTAACTGCAAGTTCTGTAGCACAAGCATATGACAATGCCCAAAACATTTTGGGGAGGAATAAGGAAAAAGCTGCTCAGCTTTGCTAAGCATAAAGTCTGCTCAATGAACCATCTTTGACATTAAAGCCCTGAAGGCACTTGGCCTGTTATCCTCTGAAGCAGTGTGAGGTTGGCTGGTGAGTGATGCAAGTTCTGATGCTGCTCAGTCACCCCACACACACAGCCCAGGGAGCTGCTTGTTGTAAGTCAGTCTTTGGAAGGTGAGGGCCTTCTCAGAGAAATCTCTTGGCTGATGCCTCTTTCTTACTTTATTATTATAATTGCACACATTTCTGTCCTGATCTGTGCTCCCCCTGTGAAGGCAGTGCCTGAAATGACAGAGCCATCCCATTGCCCAGAGCTGGGCTGGAATGTACGCATTTATCTCTGAGTTAGATTGCTGTGAGATAACCATCAAACCCTTCAACTTTGTTGTGCACTCAGGGAGTAAATGAAGTGAGGTTCTTGATGAATTTTGCTCCAAGCTTGTTTACACAGCCAAGTTAAATGTGTTTACAGTGCATTATTTACTGTGCCATCACTCACCATGTGGATGCTCTTCATGAAAAACATCTGTGAATCAGGTGTTAGCAAACTGGTAGAGGATCAGGATTAATTTCTAGACCACACTGAATTTCTTGTGTACCTGATTTTTAGATACTGTTTTCCAGTGGTTTAGACAAAACACTAAGACTCAGAGTTCTTGAATTTTTTTCCAAGTTCTTGGATTCACTAAGGTCAGTAGTTTTCCTGTGTCTCTTAAGCCTTATGGAATTTACAGGTTATACAAAAATATTTGCTGGTATGGCATTGTGTGGAACTTGCTAAAGTAATTAATCATTTACCACTAGATTTCAATGTGAATTCATGCCTACAGAATACAGCTCAGGAGGCTGTTCCTCCTTAGCATTTTAAGATCAGAGCCCTTTGGCTCTTTTGTTCCTTGCTGAAGTCTTCAGAAGATGATTTGCCATCAATGTAAAGAAGGAGCACATTGCTCTGGGAGAGCTGCTGGCCTGCTGCCCATCTCCCATTGCTTACACAAACACTGCATGCTTTACATTAGCCAAGCTGCAGCTTTGTGTTTTGGTAAGGAAAGCCCAAAGGATTGCAAGGTCTGGATCTGCTCCAGCCATTGTAGTGTGGAGCTGAGTCATGCTGCTTCCTCTTTCTTTGTGTGATCTACAAGTGAGTGAGTAGAATTTGCAAGATGTAAAAGGGGAAATAGATTTTCAAAGCCAGGTGATTGACTTGCTCTGTCATCTCTCTGGGCAGGCAGGTATAAAATCAACATGACTTTTGGGACTCTGTGTGAACTTGTGAAGAGAAAGCTTCAGTCAGCCTATGATGAAATCTGTGCTAAACACCAAATCCTTCTTAAGCAGTGCCTTGCCTTAAACAATGCCTGTCTCAATTATATCCAGGATTCCCAGAAGGACCAGCTCAGTCTCTATCACACAACTGCTCTGCCTGGATCCTTCAGGAGCTGTGTTTGATGTTGCATTGTGTTTGTTATCTCACTTAAAGACAACTCAAATCTGCATAAATATGGCCCCAAACTGTACCCACAATTCAGCCCTAGAGATCTGAGATCACCCCACATTTCCTGCAGAAAAGTTCTTTTCTCTGTGGGACATGTCCAGGAATGGGAAGGGCCGGGATGTCTGGGCATGCACACATGTTCCAGACTAATTTAGATTTGAGCTCTGGACTCTTCCAACTTGTGGCCAGTACAGGTCAGGCACCAGATTTGCAGAGGTGTTCCTTGAGCTGCCGTGTCATTGTCACAGCTCCCACAGTACACCAACCAGCTGCATTTAGGGGACAAAAGTTTCACAATTCACTTTTGTTACCATTCCCACACAAGGCTTAGCACTTGGAGCAGCACAGCTCAGAACTTGGGCTTGTGTTGTTCAAAATTAATTTCTGGACTGTCACAATTATTCCTGCAGCTGGGTAAGGGAGGAGTAGCAAGAGAGCGAGTTCTGAAACTCATGTAAGATAAAAGTCACTTCATAAATTATATAAATGTTAATGTAAACTCTGTCCTTTTGGAATATTTTTATCATCTTATGTGCTTCAACAGCAGATTTTCCTGTGAGCTAAGCTCCCATTTACAGTGGGCACATCTGCCAATGCTCTGGCTGTCTATTAGTCTGAAACACTGCACATAAAGAGGAGATGATTTCTGATCTGCCTTCTCTTTCTGAAGAGAAGCAGATAAAAGGAAGCCCAAATTATTCCTTTTTCTAATGTGTGTTTTGGGTTCATGGAAAGATAAATATCAGATGTTTTACTGTGGATTCTGAAGCTTTTGTGCACTGTTGTTCTGGACAGAAAGTAAAACTGACTATTAGCATCTTTAATATGACAGAAAATATTTGGCCCAAGTTTGCACTGCAAAGAAAATAATAGCTGAGATCTGTGTAAACTGGAAAATTTTCCATTCACAGTCGGACACTTACAGCAAACAATGTTACATCTCTTTCCAAGTTTCCATGGAAATTGCACTCCCTTTGCTTTTTTATTATTATTATTTCACTGAAGTCCAAAAAGGCTCTGATCAGACACTGCACAGCAGAGAGGACATCTGCCCATGCACTATCACAGGCTAATTTTTATGAGGCTGCAGAGAGGCTCAAAATCTTTTTTTTTTTCATTTTTTATGTAATAATTCTGTACTGTTGGACTCATTTTTTCCTCCTATAAGATAAATAGGCTTTATTGCACTTCCTCATATTTAACTTCTAACAAACTTCCTTCCATGACCTCTCCGTGACAGAGAAATGAGTCTGTAAGGTCATGGGAAAAATATATCCTTAAGTAAATAGTGTGTGTGTCTGGTTGTGGTGATCACAAAGATACAAAAACACTCAGGCCCCTCAGAGAACAAAATATATCACTGGAAATCTGGGCCTTTTTTTTTAAATCAAAATTTAGAAGCACAATCATTAAGTCCATCCCATTGATCCCGTTTGGATTTGCTGTCCTTGGGTTTATTGATGTGGGGTGCTGAGGGCACAGAGCTGTGGGATCCTAAAAAATGTGTTCGTCTTACTTATTATGTGTTTCTATCACAAAGGTGATATTATTCCCTAATATTTCTTCTTTCCTGTTCTATTGTTTCATATTTTGGGATCAGTAGTTAATAGTTTTAATTCTGCTGGAGTAATTGTGATAATGAGTTACATTTTGTCTTCCTAAGTTCCCTGTGGTATCATAGTTTGACATTTTATTTTATTGCTAATTCTAAAAAGCTGATCTGTATGCTAATTAAAATTGCTGCCATGCTTTATTCTGGAAGAGCTGCATATTTCAGGAGTGAGTGATGGGATTTTCTTAATCTTCCTTATCCCAGCAATGCTGTAAAGGCCTTTTTTTTTTTGTTCAGAATTTTCTGTAATTAAGAACGACATCTGTGGGACCAGAAATCTGACATGTAAATTGATCACATGCTCAGTGTGTATTGCAGAGAAATCAACCTACATCCCTTGAATCAGCCAAACACACTCAAAATCATCCTGAACACTAACAAGCTTCATCATGACAAGAGGGCACTTTGTCAGTCAGGTGGGGATCTTGATATTTATCAATCTGTAGCCAAATTTCATTTCTGTTTAGTGTAATTCTGGAAATGTAAATAGTTTTCTTTCTGAGAAGACAATAAAAGATTTGGCCACCTATTTATATTTACATTTCTAAATAGAGAATTTTTTTCAAAATGCTTTCCTACGTGGCAGTTCCTGCTGGCATTTTAGGACCTCAGAACACTTTATAAAGAGGATTATATCAAAGTCTGCCTTCAGGCATCTGCTTTTATAAGTGTTGCTCTATGCAATAATTTAAGAGGAAATTCTTCTGGGGGTTGAGCTGTCTCACAGCCCTCCAGGAAAGCTGCTTTCTGAAACAAAGCCTTGTATTGCACTAAGTTGGGTTTAGCTATTTTGTCCTGAGTTTGACAAGATTGACTGCTATTGACAGATATTTCTGTCAATAAGGAAATCTGCTCCTTTTTTCCCCCTGGGGCTGCCATGAACCAGGTCCTTCCTCAGCTTTTCAGCAAAAGGAACTTCCTTGTTGTCCACCAAGGGAAAGATGGACGAAGGAAAAAGATCCTTTCAGTGCCAGAGGGCCCTGGGTTCCCTCAGCAATGGTACCTTTGGAAACACTCGAGGATTCTCCCTCAGATGTGAACAGGGACCTGTCCCAGCCCATCACTGAAGCCACAGCAGGGATTGATTGAGGGGAACAGCCTGGCCAGACAGGCCAAGGGCTCAGAACAAATGCAGGGGGAAATGAAGGAGTACAGCTAAAGGACAAAATGGTTTATGGGAATCAAATCAAAATACTCTGCACTGAAATTTATACTTTGAGTTCTCAAGATGATTTTAGCAGAATAAAAGCTATGAAATACTGATCTCAAAACATGAAAGATGAGAAGAGGGATCCCAGCCATCCCCTGAAGCTGATGAAAGTTTGATTTGACTGAAAAACCATCAGCATTGCTAAGCTTATGGTAAGAAAAGAAATAAAGCTGTGCATAATGGCTGCATTTCAGGAGTCTGGGGCTGAAGATAGGGACATGCAGGAGAACAGGAAAATCCATTACAAGGATTGTTTTTCTTTTGTTCATTCCTAGTTCATTCAGAGCTGCCTTTTACTATTCTTTCATGAATGATTTTTAAATCTCCTCCACATACATTAAAGACAGGCATCATCTTCAGAGCAAAGAAAGCTCCAAGGAGCCATCCTGGATTTGCAGATGGTTCTTGTCCCAGCTTTGCTGTCTCTTGGGAACACAGATTTCCTGGCTGGGAGCCATTCTGTCACTAGAACACTTGTGTCCAAGCAGAAGGAAGTGTCTTTGAGTTTGCTGATTTCCTGTTAAAACATTTTGAGTGGACTTTCTTCATGCTTCCAGGAAGCTATAGAAAGATACAGTCTTTAGATTAAAGCTATTTTCAACAGTTATACTCAGGAGTCCCCTTTTAAGCACAGCAAACCACAACAACCTCTTTATTTTGCTGGTTACATGTAGAACAATTCAGTGTGTTTTGCCAACACTGACCCTGAGGAACTAATGGAGAATGACAGGCACTTTTCTTTTGCTTCTGAAGGTTCCCTGCTTTGATAGCCCAGCAACATCTCTGTTAGTCCCTCATTTGAACCTGCAGCTGTTAATTACAAGCAGACACAGGTCTTTTTTCAGAGAAATGCTTTACTCTTAACCTTAAAGAGTAACAATTATATCAAATAAGCACAGCAATTTAAAAAGGAGGAACAAACAGAAAAAATCTAGCAGGGATTCTGCTTAAGCTTTTGAATCTCTGCATTCCTCCAGGCTTACTCAGGGAAAATATATTCCTATTTCTGCTGGGAATGCTCTTAAAAGCCTTCTCACAATAATGGATCAGGCATTAACACCTTGATCACAAGAACTGTGTGGTTTCTTTGTGGATCTTCATCATCTTATTTTAATTGTAGCTACAGTAGAAAATGTGAGTGCCTCAGTTAAAGTAAATCTGTGAGATCTGAGGCTGTGACATGCTTTGGAAACATCATCCTTTGCATCTGCGCTGGACTTGCATTTTCTGCAGGTAATTACTGTATTGGAAAGCAGAGGAAGGGATTTGGAGTCTCTCTTGGGCAAACTCCTCCTTGGGATCCAGTCTAAAGAATTTCAGTTCCATCACTTCCAGTGGGGGTTGGCCATTGACTTCAGCACACCCAGGAATTGTCACTGAAACAGTCAACAAGAGAAGACAAAGTCTTATTAAAAAAAAAATGTTGGTATGGGGAAAGTTGGAAAGGGAACTGTACAATGGGTGTTGTGTAAAATGTGTTTTCTCTTAATGACCTTCCAGTTCAGATTGGCTCTGTTTATATACAAATCAAAAACTGGTTTGTCTCCCTGCCAGCACAGCAAAGCTCAGTCTGGGCTCTGAGTTTCTAGCTGTGTCTTTGCCTCTGACATCCTCCCAGTAATAAAAGTTGTGTGGCTGGGATTTGGCTGGAATTGCAGATGATGTGTGAGCCAGAACTGAGTTCAGCCTTCTCTTCCTCTGCAAGACAATAGAAGTTAAAGCTTGTTTGTGTCAATAAAAAAAGCATGTACAACTCCTAAGCCCTCAGGGAGCAGATATGATGAATAAGATGCTCTTTTTCCATCATCATGTTTCTAACCCTGACCAGTGTTAGTAGTAAGTCTGTGGGAACTCAGGCTTTTGTCTTCCTCATTTCCAAGGTGGAGCAGAAGCTTTTGTGGAGTTCACCTGTGAAGATGCAGCATCCAGAGAACAGATATAGTTACAACCTTTGCAGTGTTCCCTAATCCAGGTTTTTTGTTCTTCACTTCAAACTCCCTGGAGGGTACAGTGTATTAACTGCTGTCTTTACTCTGTAAGCCTTAACTGCTTCCCTGCAGAGAGTGACAAAGTGGCAGAGACAGGAACCTCTTCTCAGGTGAAGTGGCATTGCTGACATGCCTTGTAGTTGTCACTTTCCTGTTTCCTTCTTTTTTCAAACGCTGTGGTAGGAAACTCTGGGGTCCTTCCAGGTCCTGGGTGCTCTCTGGATGTAGGCAAAGCTCTCTCAGTTCATACAGGAGCAGCCAGTGATTAAATTATTCAGTGCAGGGTCTTTCTTACAGCAACTGAAAGCTCTGGCTGCAGTCAGCAATTCCACTTGCAGGTTGCACGTTGGTCACCTCGTTGTAAAATACCCATTTGTAAAGCTCTATAGCAGTTGTTAATCTCCACTCTTGTGTTAATAAAACCCTCTTTGACACATGACTGAAAACTCCTCCAGTTGACAGTGTCAGTTTGAGCCAGCAAAGGTGCTCTCAGCAGTCTGGAATCTGAGGCTCCACAGCTGCTCCTACCTGACTGCAGTGGGTTCTGCTCTGCAGCATGATCCACAGCTGCCTTTGGAAGCATCCTACAGCCAAAGAATTCCCATTTGTATATCCTTGGCTGAGTTTGTTGTGACATGCCCTGTTATTTTTGCATTCTGGGTGCATTCTGAAGCTCCCCCAGGCATCCCTTCAAATGAAACATTGCATCACTGAGGAAGTGAAGCCATTGCAAGGGAGCACTTTCACCAGACACTTGGAGCAGACTCAATCAGCTCTCATCTTCCAGAAAAGGACTTGCAAGTTGACATTGCAAAATTTGGGAAGAACAATGGTCCTTTCTTGAGTGGCTTGATGCAGTTTTTAAAAAAGCAGAGCTGTGCTGTCGTTTTTTTGCCACATGAACATAATGAACAAAGGTTTTATGTCTGCATAGAAGAAATGTTACAAACAAAGCAGTTGGAGCACAGAGCTTCAAAATCCTTTGGAAGGAAGAGAATAAGTTCTCAGCTGAACTCTGCTAAGGTCTCTGACCTTCTCTGGGTCTTACTTTCATCCTGCAATAACCCTCCTTGTTTGCAGAGCTGTGGGTATGGAGCAGTTGCTATTTCTATGCTATTCTCGTGGTGTGAGATGCTGAGGATCAATATTAGAGTTTTCCTTGCTAGTCAAAGGGTTAATTTCGAGATCTGATTTAGGTTTGGCACAGGAGGAGGGGAGACAGAGGATTTTGTTCTGCAGGAAACTAGGTCAGCAGGTTTTTATTATTGTGCTCCACAGCCAATGTGGTTTGCATTTAGGAATGAACTGGGCTGATGTCAGGGACGGTCTCTTTCCCCTTCCCAGGACTCAGCCTCAGCCACTGCTCCATGCACTGCAGCTTTCCCAAATGGAATAAAAGGGAATACTCAGCTGAGGAAACTCAGGCCATTGTGAGTTTGTCAGTTATCTTTTCAGAGCTGTCTGTCAGGAGTGCTCAGGAACACAGGATGAGGTCCAAGATGTTTTGGAGAGGAAGAACAATAGCACTGGAATATTTTCAGTCACTGAAGTGCATTGGAATCACAGAGGTCTCCATTGCTTGCACACCCCATGGACTGCTGATTGTTCTTACAGCCTGTGGCATTGTTTGGTTTTTGTTTGGATCTGGTCAGATTCTGATCTTGGTCCTGCCAGTGTAAATTTGGAGTAACTCCCTTGCTTTCTGGGCAGATCCTGCTGTGTGTGGCTGAGATCACTGTGTGGTCCTGCAGATAACCCTTAGGTGGGGAGTTTTCCACTGTAGCTTTTGGATCATCGTGACTGATGAAAGATTTGAATAATCCAGAATCTTTGTCACATCTCCCAGCTTTCTTGGCTGTGTCTCCTGTTGTGTATTCTCTTCCCAGGTAACTGAGAATACCTGTCAGTTCTTTACCTCTGCCTGTTGAAGACCAAATTGTGGCAGCCATCACCTATATTGGACAATTCAGGCTGCCTTTCTTTACAGATTATTTTCACTTTACTGAATGATGAGAATCCAAGTAGTTACAACTTCAAAAAATATTCCACATTGTTTTTATTGTAAAGATCAGATGAGGGTGGTGGAGCTTAAAAAGATTTAAGGTGGATCTTAAAAAGACATTACCAAAAAGATTGGTAATGCCTAGGAAAATTTCTGGGTAATAGGATTTAAGGCTGAGCATCTATTTCCAGTCTTATGCTCTTGTTGTTTTACAGACTTTCATGTGAGTTAATGGCTTTTCAGCATAATAAAACCATCTAATTCTGTCTTGTTCTACTCTTTATTCAGTTCTGGCATCAAGAAACCCAGACATTTTTGCAAACCGAGTTTGGCTTTTAAGGCTGAACAAGGAAAATACAGGCAATACTGAGAAGAGCAGACAGCAGTAGGTTTGCCAGCAGTTCCTGGAAATAATGGAGTTTCACAACCATTGCCTGCAGATTGGACATTTAAGGAGGAAAAAAATCCTTGTGGCTTGCATGGGTAGAATAATGAGAATGCAAAGTCTGTTGAGAAAGTTTATTATGGTAAAAATTCAGATGCCATTCTTGGGTTTAAACCAAAGAGTAGCATATCAAATGCCTCAGAATGATGACAGCATAGAAATAACACAGGTCAGAAAATTACATATGGTCTGTCCTGGATTGCATTTAATGCTGTGCTGGGCTATGCATTTTCATTGTCCAATTTTGAATCTCTATGAAACAGTTTCAGCTGCAAAAATCTGCTCAGAGAATCATCTTTAAAATGGGAGCATGTTAAAGAGGGATGAAGAAGGGAGGTGTTTCTGCAATACGCTTGTGCTCTTCCCCTGCTGTGACTGAGAGCCAAGAAAACGCCAGCGTGTGTCAGAGTGAGAGGCAGTGACAGGACTTGTAGCAGGCAGACACGTCCACACAATAAACAGCAGAGCTGAGGCAGCATTCTCAAAATTGCCTCCTGCATAATGAAACAGAGGAGTTGTGGCAGAATCTCCACAGCTTCATTCAGAGTTGGCAAATTATTTCATTCAAATTTGCAGCAGCTCAGGAAATGTCATTGTGCTGCTGGAAGACTTGGGTTGTGTTTCCTATTCCTAAATTGAACTAAGTTCAATTGAACTCTCAGCTCAAGAAATGAGAGATGAAAAGCCTCTCTCTCCCCTGCAGTGGCTCTCCAGAGTGTATATTATATCTCTTGAGGCTGTCAGCCATGTGAAGCCTTCAGGATGTGACTCATAGGATAAATAAGTTTGGTCATTCTTGCTGTGAATAGAAAAAGGTAAAATCTTGTACTTTTATAAAAGCTTTTTCTTCCCTACATGAATTCAGAAAACATCCCAAGTCGTTAACATGCTGGAGCTGTCACTGAAAATCCAGTAGCTTCAGGGTTGAGCAGAACTGTTAATAGAGCTCAGTGATGCCATGTGTGTGAAATGTGTGCTGCTGAATATTTGTGCTCTTTCAAATGGATGAACTCGAGTTCCCAGCCTGCAAACGAGGGTGGTGATGCAGAGGAGCAGCTCCTGTGTGTCAGCAAGGGAGCAGATGCTGCCAGGAGAGTGGGGGATAAACAGATGCCCAGTAATGCTGGTGGAGGAAGGAGCAGTTTGTGCTGTCTGGGAGCCCTGCTGCAGGGAGGATGCAGCCTGCAGATTTAAGTAGGTTATGATGTTCTCCCCTATGGCTGGGGCTGGAGGCACGGCCAGTTAACTGCAGAGTGTCACTTTGTGGTACAAACATCAAAAAAATCATCTTTCAGAGAGCAATGGTTTCAAATGGGTGCATTCCTTTTTTGTTTTTAAATGTAGCCCTATCTTTACCAATTAAAGTAACTATTCAATGGTTAGAATATGATCTCTGAGCTATGAGCACAGATCTTGTTTATCCCTTTTGTGGGATAAAATATATTTAGCCTTGCTGGATTTGTAGTTACTATTCCTTCTTTGTGTTTTACGTGGCAGTTAACCCTCTCCTTTGGTGGCTGTTTACAGCTGGGAGCAGGATGACAAGAATGGTGCTCTTTGTTCTGCAGAAAGCAGGGAGCTGTGCCAGGTATCCTGTGTCTGTTTCCCAAACTAAGGTAACCTCCTGGGGCAATCCCAGTACCAGGAGAGAGGGAACAGCAGCATTCTTTAACATGGCTGCTCACTGCCAATCTTTTCAGAGAATGGAATCAGCTGATTAATTTTATTGAGAATTTATTGCAAGCAAAAGGTGCCAGGCTGGATGCTCTGGTGCCTGGGAAAGGCCCCTCACAGTAAACCCTCACACCAGGATGTGTTTGTGCTCTTCGTCATTCCTGCAAGTTGATTGCTTGTATCTGCAAGAGGATTACTGCCCACTGCAATACAACTTCTGGCCTCTTTCCTTGGATGCCAACAAGAAGATTAATTAGAACTGGGCTAAAAATCTATTAGTATTCAAGGGAGAGATATCTTTCCTGTGCTGTCTCATCTCTTATTCCACCCCAATCCATTACATGTTGTGCTCAGGGTCCTCATGCAGCTTCTGCTGTTCTGTGCCCTCTGTACCTGCAGGGAGATGAGGAAGGACTTACTGTCTCCATCCTCATACTCCTTATTCCAGGAGAATGTGTGAGCCCTGGCAGGAGCAGTTTGGAGCCAGCACAGGATGTTGGACACAGGACACCCTCAGCACCCCTCCTACAGTGGCTCACTGTGGGGCCACCACCAGCTCGCTCACAGGTGCTCTCTGCTTCCACAGCAGCTCTAAGACTGAAGTTATTTCCAGCCACACTTGGCAGTTGGACTTTCCCAGTGATCTGTATAAACCAGAAGTGTCTTGGGAGGTTTCCCAGTTGCACCATTCTGCTTTTGGTGTTTACAGCTACAGTAACCAACTTCTGACATTTATCCCCAGCTGGTGCTCTGGTTGCTGAGCTGGTGCCTGTTTGCACATGGGGCCTTCTGATAAGGCAGGCATTTGACCTTTCTATTCTTAACCCATTAACATTTAGAAGAGTTGCTCTCCTCACCTCTGGGGCTGTGTTCCTCCCCCAACCCCCCTGTTCCTGCCAGATAAGATTACTCCTGGGTTATGTATTGATCTAAAAGCAGAGTGCCAAATGCAGCCCACACCAGTTCAAGGGCAAACACTGAACTCACTGAGTCCCCATGCTCAGCTCACTGTGGGAAGGAGGTGACCAGAGGCTCTTTTTGCCCTCTCAGCAGAACCTGGGGACAAGCACAGGGCTCTCAGTTCTTTTCTGTGCCATTAAACCAGCAGCAGCAGGACCAGCCCAGTTTGCTGAGGCTGCACCTTGGTGCTCTTCCCTCTTCTCCCTCTGCCTGTGGACAGAGAAATGGGTTGGAGGGGTCCTTCACACACTCATTATTATTACAGGATTATCACACGCTCATTTGCTGGAGGCAGAGTATTCAGGAGTCTGAGTGTGCAGGTGAGAGCCAGGCTTTGTTTGAAGCCAAGCCCAGCCCAAGGAGTGCTGCCCTGCATCCCCTCAGCTGTGCATGTGTTTCCCAGTTTTTGAATATCAGACAGGAGTAAGGAGCTGTTATTGCCTCTTCAGGTGTTGTTTGAGATTCTCTTGTTCTAGTTCAATATCTTGGTGTAAAATACTTGGAAAACTGCCACCGGAATGATGAAAGAAGTGGAAACCAGGCCTAATAATGGATGTTTCAAATGCTTGAGCTGTTTGCTTTATCCATGAGATGACTTGAGGACCAACAGCAGGAAGAGATTTGGTGGGTGGGGTCTGTTGAGCTGTTCCACACATGTTGTATGAGAATAATGACCATAGTGGTCCTGCTGGCTTTAAAAGTCTATGGCACTGATAATAACTACACTCAGTCACAAGAATTAATTAGCTGACAAGCCTGCTTTTGCCCTGTAAAACCAAAAGCCACTGGAGCAGCATGGATCAAAATTTATTGCAATTATTAATATTTTATTATGCTAAATTAAATGCTTTAAAATAAAACATTGTGATTTAATGTGCATTTATGACCATCTGTTCTAAGAACTAAGATTCATGTATTCTTAACATGATAACTTACATGAAATTTAAGAGGCAGGCACTGTGCTTTTTCCTGCCACTGTTTAAGAGAAAGTAAAACCACAGAATGGATGGAACCTTCTCTCTTAGCTCTAGACTATTTTAGAGTGAGAGACTCCTTTAGAGTTGTCTTATCAGACACTCAGTAATTCAGAGTTGAGAAGCTCATTCAAAACTGAAGGAGGAAATCCTTTTTCATCTTGTGGTCTGTGAATAAAAATAGATGTGAAAGTCTGTTCTACTAATTTTTTAGATGCCTCAACAGCATGTGTGATCCAAAACCAGCTGCTTTATCTCCTTAACTACAGTTAATATTATCTTTGTTTACTGCATGTGTTAGTTTTTAATACTGTGTTTTGATAAGCTTTTCCATTATTTCTAAAAATTCTGATATAATTTACCCAGTTGTTTGGAAACAATTATAAAATACTGTTATGATTTGGAGCTCCAGCTTCCATCTCAACTCAAAATTGCACAAACCATGACTAAAAGTTAATTTAGTGAGGAGAAATGCATCACTCCATCCCCATTAATACAACAAACTGGAGAAATTAAATTTTATCCTTAGAGAGAGAGTTGTTTTAGAAAGAACTAAATCACTTATTTAGTGAGTGGGTTGACACCCACCTGTCCTGGGCTGCAGGAAGAGGTGGGCAGGAATTTTGATGGCTTGGCCCTCACCACAGCCTGGTTTGAATTTTCTGTGTGGCACTGTCACTGTTGTGGTGTCCCCAACACCCCCTGGCCCTTGGAGCAGCTGAACTGGCAGGGACAGGGCCCAAGCTTGGGAATGCTCCTGCCAATTCTTTGAGTCCAGTTTTACAGGCCTATTTTCCCTTTTTTTCTTCCTATTTCAGATGTTCCATGAAGTAAATTTTATATCAGTGACTCAGAGCAAAAGAAAATTTCAGATTTTTATGATAAAATATTAGATGTCTGGGCAAGCCTTCAACTGAAAATGGGGTTTTTTGGCTTATCCAGTGTACTGTGCTTGCTGAGATGGGAGTGTGTAAGCCTCTAGTTATGATTAAAACACCAAAAGCATAAATGTAGGAAGCAATAAAGTATTATGTAGGAGAAGATTCATCATTTTTGTGACTTTGTTTAAAGAAAGCCCAGATGTGGGAGCAGATACCTACTGAATCAATCATTTTCTAAGCCAGAAAATGAAATGATGACCAGAAAATTAATTAAAAAGAAAGAGTATTAAGAGGTATTAGGAAAATAAACCTGCAGAATTTAATGTTTAAACACTGTTGCCCAAGGTCTTAAGGTGATCTGCATGAACAGTAATTGTAATTTATTTGGGGATGTTTAACCCTCAGGATGTGCATTCAGGAGATTGGTCAGGGTTTCAAGGACTGGATTGCTCCAGTTTGCTTCTGCTGCAGAGTTTGTGTCAGGAAACAGAATTTCTGCCTTTGACTGCAGCTCTGCCAGGGTTTTCCTGAGGGTATGGGATGGGTGAGGGTGTGGGAGGATGAAGATGTGGGATGGGTGAAGATATGGGGAGGATGAAGGTGTGGAGAGGATGAAGATGTGGGGAGGGTGAAGATGTGGGGAGGATGAAGATGTGGGATGGATGAAGATGTGGGATGGGTGAGGGTGGGAGCTGCTCAGTGCTGATGCAGCAAGACTGCTTTTCTCACAAGAGCTAATAATGCCATTAGAGTGTAGATCTCTGCACCTTCCTTCTTTGTGAGCTTTATACATATTCTGTGTGGTCTTGTGTGTCTGAGACATGCTCAGAAAATGTTCATTTTTATGTTATGTCAGCAACAGGTGACCAGAGAAGTGAAATTCTTCAGAATACTTGGACTTGCAGAACAGCACCAGGGTCAAGGTATTTCCTAAGAGCTCAATAGAATCTCCTTTAGTAATACCTAATAAACTTCCCTGGCTTCCTGGCCTATTTCCAGTCCTTGTCCTTAGCCCTAATCCGTGTCAGAAGTTGTGTTTCCATTTTGACTCAGGGATTGCCCAGCAGGACATTTGTCTCAGCACGCAGGGACAGCTGTGTTGACAGTCTCAGTGGCCTCGGGGCATTACAGGCTCTCTGTAATCAGATGAGACCTGAACATGCTTCAGTGCCTTCCAGTGAACTGAAACAACCTTGCTCTGCTTGGGGTGATGAAGGAAGTGACCACATTTAGGGGTTTGGCTGTTGTTTTGTGAGACCTTCTAGAGGATATATGGACTGCAAAACCAAGTGAAGGTCCAGGAGTCAGTGAACTGCAGCAGTTCATCAGGCAGCATGAAAAAAGGATGGTTTGATGTTGGAGAAATAAGTACAAGAAATGCAGAGGATTCAAAGTTAACTTGTAATTATGTTGAGTAATTTTTTATATCTGTCCCCTAGATCCCTATCTAGTGTTAACCATTGTACATAGCCATTTTCCAAAATGTTTCTTTTTCTTCCCTTGTACTGTGTGGCAGAGATAAATATGCAACTCTTTCTATTTGAGGAATCCTAGGAGTTATTGGCAACAACAATAGGTAAAAGACAGAAATGGCATTTTTCAACTGCTGGCACACCATTTAACATGCACTTTGCGTAGCATAACAATGACCAAATAAATCCCTGTTGAACACTGGCCAAGAAAATCCATCAGCATGTTTTATTCATGTGGTGTGACAGTGCAGTTAAGTCTGTATTGATTCTGTTTATTTCAATTTAGAGAACATCTCCACTGAGCATTCCATGTAATTATTATACAGACAAGGAGCAACGTCTAGAGCTGACAGCCAAGTGTATAAATACAAATCTTTTGCAAAACATTCTGTCATGCTGCTTCTGCAAGGAGAACAGGTCAGACTTAAACAGAAGCAGATTCTGCTGTCAAAATTTTTGCTGAAATTGCCTTTCCTCCAGTTCTGTTATGATTATATCAGGGCACCATTTGTTTTAGTCTCCCAGATGATCTCCACAGCTGCATTACTGTACAGAGAGAGAGAGAACCAGGGCTTAAACACTCTGAGTGGGTAAAACATGCACTTTACATTGTAACTAATGGTAAAATCCTCTATATTGACACAGTGTAAATAGGAGTTTATAACCTGCTGCTTCTTGAGCCCCCAGGGAGTGTGTGGGTGTGAACTGATACAGAGCCATGGTACAGAGTGCACTGAGTGCTGCAGGTGACTTGGTTGTCCCAGGGAGGTGCACAATCAGAATTGGTTGAATGCTGAGGCAGGCCAAAGGTTGTGAACGTGAGGCAGGAGCTTGAGGAAGTCCATTCAGGGAGGGAACCTACAGTAATTAGCTCTCCGCTTGTTGCAGTTGTTTCCTTCTTAGGATGATTAAGTCACACTGATCTGGTCAGCCCAGGTCAGCCACAACGTAACCAAGACAACCAAGTAAACTGGCCACTGCCCTTGGGGCTTGCACAGCCCCTGAAGTGGCTCACAGATCCCTGCCACAGCTTTGCCCTGATGCTGGAAAGGTGAGGTGGTGGGACAGAACCTCAGTTCCTTGTACAAACAAACTCTCATACAGCTGGACTGTTGTTCAGGCTCCTCAGCAATGGGTGAGATACTCAAAACTGAACTGGACACACTCCATCCATGACAGTGCCCCATTGAAACATCCCTGTGTAACAGTCCCAGTTCCTGCCTGCCAAGAATTTGCTCAACATCTACTGTTAGACTGGAAGGGGTGGGGGAAGGAGAGCCCTTGCTATCATTAAAAAGGAAAAAGAAAAAAAAGTCTAATCAAATAAATCCCTGTAGTTCATTTCCTCTTACGAGCTCTGTGCTCTGTAATTATATTACCAAAGAAGTCTTTCTTCTCTGAGTTCACGTGAAACCTTAATGGTTTTATTCCCCTTGGCCCCAGTTCAATCAGCATACATAAAATGACAAAGTTTTTCAGTTCCAGTATAAAATTGAATTGGAGGTGGTGGGTGTGGTACTTCAGATTAGAGCAAACTATTAAAAAGAATCAATTCCTTAAAGGACACTTGCTAGGTTGGGAGTACATTTAACATAACCCCACTACCAAGTAGGAATTCTATTTAAGAGAACCCAGCCCCACCAACAAAGAGTGCCAGCAATGCAGAATGCCCAACACACAGCAACTGTGAATAGACTATGTTCTGTTAGCAGGTAAGTGGTGCTGGCAAATGGTTAAACACTTTCAGGTATTTTCATATAATGAGTAGAAGAGTGTAAAAGATACTCAGTATCTCAAAGAATTCAATGAATATTACTTGTTTGCTCATAGAGTTTTATTGTTGCTGTTGGTGATACTGAAGCCAATTTTGAAGGCTTTAGATCATTTGTTCTGAAGGAAATGCTGTTCAGGTGATGCAACACCAGCTTTTTAAAAAGGAGAAAACGGAACTTGATGAAACAAATAGGAAGTCAATGTTTTCATTTGTTGCACATCCACCTTTTTTCTAATGTGCACAAGATTAGCAAATGTGGGTGGTGTTTTATGATTTCAGTTTTATTGCATCAGGAGAAGGAAAATGAACTCTTTGCTGGACATCATTGAGCATCTTTTGCCTCTTGTAGCTTCTTAAATCCATTTTAGTTAAAATGAAAAAAGTATTTTTACTGCAGTGCAGGGAACTGAAATACCTTTTTAGCAACTGAAATGGTATTTGGGGTGAATATTTTGTTACCTGATCCTTCTGTCCCAAGTGAAGCATTAAATGGAAACATTTTGATTACAGTTCCATGCCAAGTCATGCCCCCTCTTCTAACCAGTCACATATTAACTCAATCTCATTGTAGACTCCTTGAACAGTAATTTCACGGTTTCTCATTTCAGTGTTGCAGTCTGTTTCTCTGCAATTGCCATTTGCAGTGACATAATTCATTTCACATCCTGCCTTCCATGCACATCCATTCTACATTCTTTATATTGACTGTAAGCATAACAAATCTTGTCTGAGTTCCATGCCATTTTCTCATCTTTAATTGTTAATAATTAACTGAATTTTGTTAAATGTAGAAGTTCTCAGTCTCCTTTAAGATGAAGGATGGATGTTTTCCTATCAATCAGTTTTTAAATCTGAGCACTGAAAAGTCTGACAAACAATGCTTGAAAGAAGCAAATTTTGTTCCTATTTTGGGGTACAAAATGGCAGGTGATAAAAGGAGGCAATTCAGAATTGAAGTTGGTTGAATTCTTCATTAAGTCCATTCTACTTCTTGTCATTACATTTCATCAGCAAGATTTAAACCCTTCATTTTGGAGAAGGGTCACATCTGTAATAAATTATGGTCTCCATTATTTAAACAGTAGCATTGTTATAAATATTTTCTTCCTGTATTTCTGTCTCATAAGCCAAATACTCAGCATTTCTCTTTTTTTTTGTAAGTAGCCACACGATGGGCTGCCAAGGCTGGTTTATCATTTGCCTTGGGAAAGGCACTGTATAATATTGCAGGATAAAAACATTTGCAGGCAGAGGTTTGACCTGTGGGGGAGAGAGGTGAGGGCTTTGCAGGATTGGTGCCAAGAGACTGAGGCTTGGAGGAGAACTCCCACAGCTGCTGTCACCAGTGAGGGTCTGAGAGCTGCAGCAGCCTCTTCCTGCAGAAATGAGACTGAGCCTCTGATTTAAACTGAAATTTGGGAGTGTCAAGATTTTTAGCCAGACCTAACAAATTTCCTTTCTCTTTTTTCTAATGCAACTTTTATATTTGGATGTAGGGATAACTGGATGAACATGTGAAAGACAGTTCTGGTGTCAAGGCACTGCTTTTCAGAGCTGTATCTGCAGGGCCCATTCTTGTGACAAGGAACTTGTCATCATAGCAAAGAAAAGAAATCCACACAACCTCTTACTGAGAGTAGCAAGGTTTTACTGGATAATACAATATTTTAGGACAAGACATGAGTTTTTTCCTAAAAGGAAGAGCAGCCAAGATTATTGACACAAGGAGTCATCCAGGGCTGTGTCATGCAGAGCACAATTAGGTGATGCAGAGGTCACACTTTGTCCCCTGGCAAGTTCTGGGGATATGTTTAAGCAGCTCGTTTGATGTTGGTGGTAATGGTGGATCATTTGCAACTGTAAATGTGTTTTCTGCTCAGTCCAAGTGACTAGGAGTACAGGAGGCTCTGCAGAGCACTGCGAGAGGCCCTGTTGAGGATTGGGTTGTTGTTTGCCCCAGGCAGTGCAGGATATTCCTGGAGTGTGTGTGGGTGCTGCAGCCAGGCTCAGGGCTCTGCCCCTGACTCAGCTCTGCTGCCTCGGGCTCTCCAGGGAGAGTTACCTGAGCTCTTAATTCTCTCATTAGAAAATGTGGAGGTTATTATTCACTCACTTCCCCATACCAGCCTCACAGGGGTGTGAGTTAATGAACATCTGTTAACCTGTGGAAATAAATGCTGTGGAAGTGCCGGAGCAATGGCAGCACTCACACAGCGCCTTGGGAATCTGCAGCTTTTTCCTTCGGGATTGTGCTGTAAGACTGAATCACCATTTTAGCAAGGCACCTGTGGAGCACAGCATCCCTATCTTTAAATCCTCCTCTGTGCCCTGGTGAATGCTCCCTAGCCAGGGCTGGGACAGTTCTGTGCCACTCTGGGAGCTCTGTGCAACCTCGTGTAACCCAGGTACGTGCAGCTCTTGACGAGTGCCCAGCTCCAGTTCATTATCCTCGCTCATCTGCCACTCATTAAGGAAAGAAAAAAGATACTGTTGTCTGCAAAAATCGGATTTGTTACCCGGTGTGCAGCAAGCCAATAATGGCACACTCGAGACAGACATTGATTATTTATTTCAGAGCTGCCAAGCCTGGGTGTGCCAGGTGAACTCCACAAATCAACCAACAGAACTTTTTACTATTTATACATTTTAGCAAGCAAAGGGATTTTTACATATTCCACACTTTGCAACAATGCAGTTCCCTTCTTTAAAGCTTCATGATGTTAGGAAATTTAATCCACAAACACCAGAGGTTTATGTTCAAAAAGGAGACAGAGGAGTCCTTTTTGGCTTTATTCGAATAAAAGGAGAGGCCATGGGGCATTCCCCTGGGATCTCTCAAATTTTTGGAGGACGCAGCCTCCTTTTTATCCCAATTGCCCAGCCACATTTCCCTTCTCTCTTTCCCCATTGGCTGAGGTACTTGAGAGGTTCAGACTCCCCAGTATGCCTGATACCAAAGATTCCCCTCTAATGTACAACCCTCCCTTTTAATTTTTAATTCTTACAGAATTTAGGGGTTTTTCTTTCCCATTGTTTCTTTCATCTTGCAATGTCTAATTTCATTTATCAGCAAACCTAAAATTTATTTGTAAAAACAAATATCTTTTTCCATTCATCAATCAGTGGAATCCTTCCCATTATTTCTTTTATCTCCCAGTGCTGGTTTTATCCACCAGCAGACCCACTGTAGCCATGATATTTTATGAAAAATCCTTTCCTTAGGATTTTTCCTCCTGAGAAGCTGAGAGGCCTCAGGAACAAAATGTAAACAATGATTATCTGCTGCTGTGGAATGCAAAAGGTGGATCTGTGATTGGTCTCATGTGGTTGTTTCTAATTAATGGCCAATCACAGTCCAGCTGTCCAGACCGTCTCAGTCAGTCACAAGCCTTTGTTATGATTTCTTTTTCTATTCCTTGCTAGTCTTCTGATTAAATCCTTTCTTCTATTCTAACTGCAGTTTTGCCTACACAGTGTGGTGTGTTTGTCGTTCCAAGAGCAGATTTAATATTAAGGTTGTGCTGAAGGGTCACCAGGTTTATTTGGCATATGAAGGTTGTGGCATTTCAGTCATTTGCCTCTGAAAGATTTTGCTGGCTGCTGTGAGAGCCTTTTTGTTCCTTCCCCTTGGGTTTGTACCTTTTCCACGGTGAGGTGCTGGGCATGTTAGGATGCATGTGTGACCTTTTGTGTGGCAGAACTGCAGAGCAAACCTAGCTTAGAACAACAGGGTATTAATGCCTTCTACCTGTGCTCTTACAGCTCTTCTGCCAGGATAGTGAGACCATTCTTTTAGTATAGTTTTAATATAATATATATCATAAAATAATAAATCAAGCCTTCTGAAACATGGAGTCGACATTCTCATCTCTTCCCTCATCCTAAGGCCCCTGCGAACACCATCGCAGACCCACAGCTTGTTTGGAAAGACAAATCCGCTATTCCTCACTGATTTCTCTCTCCCCTCGCTGGATGCTCAGTGTGCATGGCGTGAGGACCAAGCCCCACTCGCTGCCCGGTGCCCTTCCCTTCTCCGGGGCTCAAGATCGAATGGCTGCCAGCCTTTGGCAGTGCTGGCCGGTCCTGGAAACCCGGCTGGTGCTGGGGCGGCTGCCAGGAGCCTCCCTTGGCCGTGATGTGAGCAGTGTAAACACCCGGCCGGCGAGTGGGGCAGAGTTCAGAGCCTGCGGCGGGGTTACTGCCGAGCGCCCGCGTTGCCATAGCGAGCATTGCATAACGCTGGCAGCGGCCCCGGCCGCAAAGGGCCCCGCGTTCCTTCTGCTCGGTTTGTTCATTGTTGCCCAGGCCCGCTTTGCTGTCGCAAATGGAGTTCCAGGCATAGTTCCTGGCCGGGCTGCTGTGGGAGGTTTCAGAGGGAGCAGGGAGAGAGGAGATTGCTGATGGAGCTCTGGTACTGGGGCGCTCTCAGTGCCTGCAGGAGACACTTGTTTCTGTCTGCATGAGCAGAGACTTTGCATGCCGGTAAAGTTTGTGGGAGTATGAGAGGTGTTTAACTTCCTGATACATTGTCTTCTAAAAGGAAGTGATTTAGTGTAGGACTCAAATTTGAAATTTCCCAGATAGCCCAGGGCATCAGAACATCAGCATTATGTGGATACAGCATGACTGCAAGAATTAATGCTCCCATATCATTGCATTGATCACATGGATTGCAGGAGATGGGAGTTGGTGGGAGGCTGAGAAGTCAGGAAACTTTTTTTGGATAGAATTGGTAGAGGGAAGTTGGAACGTTGCAACATGGGAAGCTGCATTTGGAATCAGGCCATCATCCTCTGGAGAGCTCTGCTGAAGTTGCATCTGCATTTACATAAGTTTTGGCATGAGAAATCAATGTCCATGAAGTGACTATTCTGTGCTTTCCCTTTCCAGATGATTAATTAAAGTGGCTGAGGGATTGATTTGGCTACAAGCTGTCTCCTGAGGTTTCTGACTGTAGTATTTTTCGTTATGTGGGATAGACCAAGGTCTATCTCTTTGGCTGGAGTGATTGTGTTTTTGGCTCTCCTGCTTTTTGAGGATTTGGCCATTGAGTCAGTAGCAAAGTCCTGTTTGACTTCCATGGGCCAGGATCAGAACTGCAGTTTTGCCTACACAGTGTGGTGTGTTTATCGTTCCAAGAGCAAACAGATTGAATATTAAGGTTGTGCTGAAGGGTCACCAGGTTTATTTGGCATATGAAGGTTGTGGCATTTCAGTCATTTGCCTCTGAAAGATTTTGCTGGCTGCTGTGAGAGCCTTTTTGTTCCTTCCCCTTGGGTTTGTACCTTTTCCACGGTGAGGTGCTGGGCATGTTAGGATGCATGTGTGACCTTTTGTGTGGCAGAACTGCAGAGCAAACCTAGCTTAGAACAACAGGGTATTAATGCCTTCTACCTGTGCTCTTACAGCTCTTCTGCCAGGACACTGAGACCTCCTGCCCCAGTCTGGAGCTGGAATCTGTCCTTGAGCCAGTGATGCCAGGACTTGTGTGAGCTGGACATGGCTTCTTGGTGAATGGCTTAACACACCCTGTCCCAGGCTCTGCCCCACTGAGCTGTTCCTTTCTTCAAGCATTTTACAAAACAAAATAAACTAAGGGAGGGGTGAAGTCCTGTGGTCTGCTCCTCAGAGACTCCTGGTTTTGCTGGCGATTTGTATTTCAGTTTAAAAACATCTGTGGTGATTGTGGGATTGCTGGGCTTTTTGTTCTCAGTCAGGGCAACTTAGACTGTCAGGGCCCAGAAGAATTCCGAGGCACTGTGGCAAAGCCAACAACAATAATGAGGAATGATCTGGGAGCTATTCTGGACATTCGTGATCACTTCATCTGGGCCTGGTGATGCTCATTCCTCACAGTGCTGATGGTGCTTTGGGCTGCCTCCTTCCCCTGTGACTGTCCAAAATACCAGAGTGACCAGAGACATCCCAAAGGGCACATAATGGAGCCCAGGGAGTTAGCAGAGACCAGTCCACCTTTTTGGGGATCAGGTCAGACTGTCCCTCCCCTGGGAGCTGCCACAGACAAGAGCAGATGGTTCTGAGAGTGTGCTCTGAAATTCCCAAAGGCCACCAGCTGCTGCAGTCCATGTCTGCTGTCCAGACTTTCCACTGAGCATTTCCATCCACCTTGCTGGCCTCAGGAAGGAGCTGAACTGAACTGAAATGCTGCTGCTTTGCCCAGGAGCTGTCCCTCCTCGAAGTGGTGTCCCTCATTGTGGGGTGACACCTACGTGACCAAAGCAAGGTGGCCAGGGGGTGACACACCCAGCCCCTGTCACGTGCTTTGGCAAACGGGGTCTCCATTGTTGGGATGACATTTGGCCCAGAGGTCTCTCAGCTTTCTTATCAGCTCTGGAGAGCCTGGGGAATTTGGAACTTTAAATATGACTGTGTTTTCTGCTAAAAAGGACAGGTTCCCAGGAGCATTCCTGGTATTTGCAGTAGAAATCAAAGCAGTTTGTGATTACTTGATTTGAGAGCCCATTCAGTGTTTGGCACCAGCCTCTAAGGAAGTCGTGACTGCTTGAAATGTTATCATTGTTGCAGAGCTTCTCGGCTCCAAATGGACAGAACTGTCCACAATACTCATAATTTTGGAGTTTTATGCAGCATTTCGTATATTTTGGGCTAGACCTTCAAGTCAAGGCCAAGATGTTGAACTTGATTCAATACCCCATGGGAAGACAGTACAAGGAGTAAAGGACAGGTCTGTGGGATTCCCAGTACCCAGGATTGCTGAGACACATCTTAGATTTCCATCTAGAAATCAGAGAACAAACTTTCTCTTTAGAAGGATCCCAAACTTCTTTACGTAGGGGTAAACATATAATTATTTCCATTTCACTGGTGTGAAGAGCAGAAGATAAAAATACTGTGACTAAATACCAGTTCAGAAATAATTGAGTTGAATTTTATTTCCTGTCTTACACAGCAGGGCCTGATGCCCTCTCCAAACTATTTTTTTAAAGTTCCTTTTTAAAATTAGCTTTAGCCATCATAGCTTCTATGTATTTCTGGTCTTGAAAGGAACCATCAATTGTTTTTGTTTGAAGACATTGAATATGAACTTGTTCCTGCAGAGCTTTGTGCTGTAATTTATCAACAAGGCGCTGAGGCACAGACGTCAAATGAATACCAGATTTCAAATTATGATAAGCAATTGTGTCATCCCTGTGAATAGACATCAGTCTCTGCTGAGAAATCATCAATAATTCATTAAAAAAAATAAATTAGTACAGGGCCATTTGGATAGGTCTTTGCAAACAACCAGTCCTGTGCTCTGTCATAATTCCTGTGAATTTAAAACTAAAGGATGCTTATTTTTTAAAGAGAAACACATGATTATGCCCAAGTCAAAAAAGTGTGTTCCCTCAGGACCTAATTACCCTTTGTCTTTGGGGAGGGATGGAGGAAGCTGGAGTGTCACCTGTCAAAACCATGAGTTTGGCTATGGCTCAGTGGGAACATGCAGAGCTCTCCCAGAGTATTTTACTGTTAATATTCCAGTCATTACATCTTCCCCACTTCCTTTACCCTCTACCTACACCAAACCCTAAGATTATTATTTCCAATCTTAAAATACAACTCTCAGAATAATCAGTATTTCTTTACTATGAGGAGAGGGAGGATGCTGCTGGTTTAAAAATTTCTTGAGCTTCCCTGTCGTAGGTGGCTTTTCATTTGACAGTTGGCATCCTGCTCCAGTCCATTTCTCTCCCAAATTGGAGGTTGTTACATTCCAATAAGCACACAGCATCTGTTCTCTGTAGAACATGATGTTGCAAGATGCTGATCATATATCTAAGTGGGCTATTTTCAGTTGAATCAGAGATGTACATGCAGCCTAACAGCAATAATTCCCTCCTGTCTGTAACTGCCCATTATAGGAAGAGGAATTTATAAATAGTTATAAAAGTCAGGATTTAGAGGCTGTGCTTCAAGACCTAGGGCTAGCCAGTCTTAGCTTATTTTAGCATAATCTCAAAAATAAAATTCTCTGCTCTACTTTGGAGAGCATGAAATTCTGTTTACACATTTTTTTCAATTACTTTGAAGCTCTGGTATAAAGGTCACTGATTGCCTCTAGTCATCACATGGCTTTTTCACTAATTGTGCACTCACCTCTTTTTGTTCTGTGGGATCTTTTGCTTCTTGATCCAGTTTCATTGCCCAGATGTTCATTTCATACAGTTATAACTTTATACAAAGGGCATCCTCTGTTCCAACAAACACTTTGTGGTCGTTGTTCCCAGCTGGGAGCCTCGTGCACAGCAGCTCACCTACTTCCACCATGAGCCCACTGACCTTTGGGCTGATTTAATGGAAAATCAGGCACTGGGGATAAGGAGAAGTTATGCCAAAAAGTTTCCTGGTCCCTAGCCTTGGACTGATTAAAGTTGAGCAGGATAAAAAGGCAATAAGAAATGGGAAAGCTCTTTCATGCTGACCCTTTTGGTGTGTAGTGGGATGGAAAATCACATGGGCACCTTGAAAGTTTGGTGCTGGTGTCTTGGAATGTGGAAATGGAGACGTTAACATCTCTCAGAAGTGACTCTATTGCCTGCTCCCTGTAAAAGCCACCCACAAAGGTTTCATGTCAGGGCAGAGAGGTCCCTGCTGTCCCCATGGGGTGACTCTGGGTAACCAGAGCCCCCAGGGCCTGGGGATTTCCCAGCTCACAGAGGGTCAGGTCTCAAGGTTATCCCACAGCCCATTTGCTGTTTGTGGAGCCACGTGGCCATCACACAGACCAGCTGCTGGGCTTAACTTAACCTTTAGAGCAGTCATGAGAGCTTAGTTCATGAGCAGAATAAATTACATGGAAGGCTTCAAGAGAGGATTGTCCATCTGAACACCCTGGCTGCTGCTGAAAGCTCTGTGGAAGGTGAGCAGTGGAAAATTGGACAGGGATTGAGCAGTCTATCATGTAAGGAGGGTATAACTTGGCAATATGTATCTGTGAAGGCTTTGAAATCTCTACCTTGGCCAAAAGTGACCTCCCAAATGACAGGAATCTGGTCATCTTGAGCACAAATGTTCCTAGAAAGATGAGCCTACAAAACTGTGCTGGCTGCTGGCAGGGCCAGCAGGGCTGGCAAAGTGCAGAGTGTTCCAGGCTGAGGTGGGAGAGCAGCTCCAGCCCAGGGCAGGCAGAGGAGAGCCCTGGAGAGGAGCTGGCACCAGGCAGAAATGATTGATGATGAGTTTGGACATTTCTCATTCTCAGCTGTGAGGCTGCAGGGCCAAACCTGCACAAGGTGGGGTGGTGCCTCATGCTGATGTGATTTGCTGTGGGCACTTGTAGCTCCCCACAAGGGAGCTCCAGGACATCCAGGACATTCACTGCCTCCTTCCTGGGCAAACCTTGGGAAGGGCAGCTGCACATGCCAGTGTCTGCTCTGCTCAGCTTGGCAGGGAGGTGGAGAAAACCAGAGGTCCTGTCTGGTTCTTGCCACCAGAGGAAGGTGCAGGATTTTGTTTTCTGAACATGATGTTTCCTGTGACTGCTGAAATCAGTGAGCAGAGACAGACCCTTCTCCACACTGCAGCATAATTCTCCATTTCCCTCTCTTGAGGCTGCAGATCCCCTGACACAGTTGTAAATTCCCTATACAGTGCACAGCGTGGGTTTCACTGCAAATTCCTGGGAAAACAACTCTTCTGGAGCCTTATTCCATTAAAAAATATTTTTTTCCTCCTATTCATCTCCCCATTTTCCCCTGCATCCAAGCAGCCACCTGCATTCGATATCAGACACGTGGAATCCCATAAACATCCCTTCCAGACCATAATAGTTTGATGGAAATATGGCCAAGTGCCCAAAGCCCTGTGCCCTTCCCACAGCCCCCTCCAGCAGCAGGACCTGCTGGTGCAGGATTTATGTCTTGGTGTGTGGCAGTGACTGACAGCAGCAACGAGGAGCTCTGTGGGGCAGAGGACAGGGAGGGGAACGGTGTCTCCTGGGACCAGCTCCAGTCTGCTCCAGGGAATGTGCTAATTTTCACTCCTCTATAGTCCTTTATCTCAGCCCTTCGACCTTGAGCTCAGAGGCATTATCAGCCTTAGCCAGAAAGGCAGCGTGCAGTTAACCACTGAAATGCTGAATGTTTCTCATACAAGGTCCTGAAGGTAAAAGCAATGAGTGCAGCTCATTTTAATAGTGCAGCACCTGGAGGGACTGTGCAGGTTTGGGCAGAACCTACTTATGATATTAGGGAAAATATTTTTTTCATGTATAATTTTGTGAGCGGTTTTTGAAGTTTGATGTCCCTCCAGAGTTCCCTGGGCTTGTGGAGACCTCGTGTAAGCCTGTCCTGTGTGCATGGCTGTGGATGAACTGGATTCTCTTCATCACTTTTTCATCCTTGTTGTACCCAATTACTGATATCCAGAGCACAGACAGAAAATTACTGCTCTCATGTTTTCCGTGGGTCCCTTACTATCATGGGAACATGTTTCCAACTTCATAAAGTATTATATGAACTCTTACCATGAAAGAAAAGTCACTTCGTGGAGCAGTCTAGATGAATGTATTTATTGCTGAATGAATGTAGTTCTGCTGACTTCCCTGGGTGCCTCTGGGTTTGCCAGTTAGCTGTGTGTGTGTTTTTGTGTTTGCAGAATGAGCTGGGAATGCTTCCATGGGCCATCGTGGCTATTAATGAGTTAGGAATGTGCTTCTGTGCATGTGTCTCTTGTTTGGCAAGATCAGCTTCTCTTCTGTACCTGACAAATATGATGCAAGAAGAATATTTCCTTATCCTTGCTGGCAGTAAGTGGTCTCTCTGTGACCAGCAGTAACTGGAAAGAAGCAGAATTTTGGGTAGAATATTCCTGCTCAATCAGTTCAGTGTTGATGGAGTTAATTTGCTCATGCCTTCAGATTGTTTTGTTTCCAGGGATTCTAAACCATTGCCTCCAGCTGTTCATTTCCATTGACGAGGATGATCTTTATCTGTCTAAACTAGTTAAAACCTGCTCCACTACCCAGCAGCCTTTTTGGAAACAGCCCAATAAAGCTGAGTGCAGTGGCTATGACACCAAAGCCTCCTGGACATCATAAATTCCAAGCCCTGCTTTTTTTTCCTGACCTCTCACTGTTGGAGTACCCTTCCTGTTTTAATGGGACTCTTCACTTCCTCCATTTAAGCCCTGTCCAAAAAGGGGAATGATATTTGCACTGCAAGTGATCAGTGGAAGAATCCCTGTTGGATAATTTGCTGCTTTAATATTATCAGGTTAAGGTTTGACAGACCTGGAAGGAATCATTCAAACAACTGAAGCACAGTCACACTTGCACTTGGACTCAGTGTGGCTGTTTCTTGAGATGTTTTAAGTGAATAATATTTAGAAATGTGCTCAGTTTAAGGCTTGTTGTGACATGCTGGGACTGGTCATATCTTCAATGTCACCTGGGCCACTTCCTCCTCAAGCAGGAGGTGTGAAAGTTTGTGTGAAAGATGCAGGTTTGTTAAGCTGATGAGGCAGCCACCAGATGCACCAGGGCATCCTCCCAGGGCTGAAATTCAGGTGTCTGGTGTCCATCAGGCAGAGGTGCTGTCTGTCCCAGAGGGAAATGCCAACAACACAAAACTTCCTGTTGCTAGAGGGGCCAGAGATGAAATGTGCAGCCTGGTGTAGGAACTCCTTCCCTTGTGCTGGGGTTTCTAATTCACATTATTTGGGCCTGAGTTGAACAGGAACACGTAACACAACTAAAAATCTAATGGTCTGTTTAGACATAAAGCTCTTCCTTCCACTCCATCTACTGTTAACAGCAGTGGGAAAATCTGTGGCCAGAAGGTCTCTCCTGAAGACCCAGGCTGAGGTTTATTTTGGGATGTGCCAAGGAGACTTTCCCTGCAGTTTGTTGCCGATGTCCCTGCAGCAGGGAGGGAGCAAGGCCTGAGCAGGGCTGGGATGTGGCTCCTGCTCTGCTGCAAACAGCTGGAGAGGTTCAGCTCCAGCCCCAGCTCTGTGGGAGAATGCTGTGCAGTCATTTTGCTGCTCAACCACCTCACAGTGATTATCAGACGTCCAGAGCAGGGAAAAGGTCTGAGAAAAAGGCCAGTTAAACATGTCATTATTGGGTTTTAGCAGCTGTGTGTTATCCTATTGTTACTAATAACCTTTGCAACTTTGTGAGCAATGTTTTCTTGGCATCATTCAAACATAATGACTGGGGGGTCACATTCAGCTCTCAGTTGTGTAAATATGGAATGTTCTCTTGGCTGTCTGGTGCTATTTTGCATTTGGCTCATGGTCCCTGCCCCTAGAGTCCTGCAATCCAAAATACCCAGGCAGGGAGTTCAGTCACAGTGTGCTCTGCATGCCAGCTGGGTATGCAGAGCACAAAATAAACACATGAACAGCTACTATCAAATCCAAGCCATATAATTACAACTCTGCTGTCCTCTGGTTGTGGTTAGTGGATTATTCCTGAATAAATGACAGCAGAAGTTTGCTTGGTACCTTCCCAATGTAATTCACCAGTAGATTGTGATTGGGAAGTCTTTCAGAAAAAAATGTTTTTAAAGGGATTTTAAATTTGATTGGGATAAATCAAGAAAAAGGATTTACAAAACAGATGTTGCTTGAAGTAAAGCAGTCACAAAGTCTGCCTTGATGGTAAGAGGAAAGGGAGACCTTGACAAATCCATGAGGAGGGTGTTGGAACTACTCTTTCAACCCTCCAGTATCCAAGCTTGTAAGACTCTTAAGCTGGTTTTATATGGTAAATAAATTTATCTTGATTTCGTTCTGTGATTAAGATGATCTCTCTGTTCCAGAGTGGTCTTTACAAAGTTCTCAGCAGTGAAGTGACTGATGGCCCTTCTCATTTCCAGGGATCTTCCTGATGATCCTGCTGTGGAGTGGGACACTCAGCTCCTGGCCACCCTTGTCCTGGAGCACATCAAAGCCAAGAACATCAACCTGGTAATGTGACACTTTCTGCAGCACTGGCAATTGCCACATTGCTCCTGAGCCAGTGTTCTGGGCTTTGCCTTTCCTTCTGGAAGCTTTCTTGGAGTCTCCAAGGTTAGGATGTATCTTCTCTCTCAGGAGAGCTTTCTTTGCTTCCCACTGAAAAATGAACAATGGAAGAATTTCACTTTTCTAACTCTTCAAATGGTTTCTGTATTTTAAAGTAACCATGTGATGGAGAGAGCCAAATTGGGCTTTAGACTTAGGTTTAGGCTTAGATTTGAAGCCCATTGGCAGATGTGTGTTAGAGAGGTTGATTAGCAGGGTTATAGTTCAGGACTGAAGGATATTAAACTGGGGAGATTTCCTGGCACTGGAATAGTTTGGGGGTTTTTTTCCCACAGAACAGGAATAAGGGCCTAAGCATGGAGAAGGTTGTGTTCTGTTCTTCTCTGTTGAACCCTGCTTTGATCAGGCATGGCACTGTCACACACTGATTAGCAGCAAAATCACCAAACTCTCAAAGCCTTTCAGCACTTCACAAAACAAGAAACCACATCTCCCGCAGCATGAAAGCCCCACGAGCACAAAACCAGCATCATGCATCCAACTTTGTATTGATCCTGAGGCAATTTTCCATGAAATTCATTGCTGTGCACAGAGACAAATGCACTTTTCCTGGACTCCTTTTGTGCCTTTTGGCCCCCTGAATAGATAGTTTTTAATCTAATCTGAAAGCTCCAGACACAGGAGGATTTGTACTGCACGTTTGTGATTCTCAGGGGCACAGGGACAAGTGCACCAAAACCCCAGCAGAAATTCTGAAAACACCAGAACTCCTCTGGATGGTTAGGAAGGATTAGATCTTTGCCTGGAGAAAATTAAACTCCAGCTGTTTGTGCTGAGGGTGGCTGGAGTCTGTCACTGACAGAGCTGAGCTGAGCAGGAAATGTGGGGTTTGCAGAGCAGGGAATGTGGGGTCTGTAAAGAGGAAATGTGGGGTTTGCAGAGCAGGAAACATTCCTGGGATGGGATCCCCTGCATTGCCATCAGCTCTTCCCTGAGCAGCACCAAGCACAAATCACTGCAGCAGGACACAGCAGCAGCACCAGGGACAGCTGGTAATGAACTGCTCTGGAAATGTTCATTATTTGAAGTGTCCCAAGCAATCACACAGGTCTCAGATATTTGCTGTAATACCGTTCATTTAGGAGCACACTGAATTTGCCAACAACAGTGAGAGAAGTACCTAAGTACCTTTGTTAAACATCCTGCAATTTAAAACTTCAGAGCTTGCTCTCTGTGATGTCTCTGCTGTCCTAACCCAACAGCCTTGCCTTGAAAGGTAAACTGAGTCCATTTATCACTAATGTTGAAATTGAGAGAATTGGCTGAACATGTTAAAATAGCCTTGAAAAAACCAAAAACTAACAGAGTTTCAGACCAGCTCAGTGCAGTCAGCATGACTGGAGGGTGTGTATTGTTGTAGCTATCCCAGTGGGAAAACTTTCCCCAGTTCTCCCAGTAGTCACAGCATGGACAGTGGTATCTTTATTATCTTAATTTACAGAACATGTTGTGTGCCATCTGGCAGTGGAGCAGGGGCTGCAGTTCCAGCATGTCTGAAAGGAAGGATTGCAAGGCAAGGAGTCCCTCATGTTCTCTGTAGTTTCCTTCCATTACATGGTTACTCATTTGTTCAGTTGCCCTGGAAGTCCAGGAGTAGCTCAATCTTTTTGGGAGCTACAGGGATATATTTCATCCAAGCTCCACATTAAATAGTGCAGACACAGAAATTAATGATGTACTCAAAGCCAAAACTAATTTATAGACTTTAGGAATTATTTCCTGCCTGCTGGATTTCCAAGCAAAAGCCAGTGTTGCAGGGAGAGGCAGCCAAGGCTGCTCTATCTTGATCCACATTAGAAAGTGTTTGGTGTGTAAAAAAAGGTTACACAGTATTCTGTGAGCTCCAGGCAGGCTCTTGCTGCTCCTAAATCAGACACAAAAGACATCTCCAAACTCAGAAGGGACTCAGAGGGCGTTTGTGCCTCCCTGGGCTCTGGGAGTGCAAGGAGAGATGTTCAGGGAAGGCCATGAGAAGTGGAGTTGCTTGCTGTGGTGTTTTAAGGGATGGCTCTTGTTAAAAAGCAGAGACCTTTGAGCAGATATGTGCTGTGTTTGAAGCACTGTGTGACACCAGAGGGAGGAGGAGAACCTCAGCTTTGAGGTGTGAGGAGAGATCATGGACTCCAGGGCTCTCAGGAGTTTTCTCTTCTGCTGGTAATTGAGTAATTTCCTCTGTGCTCTCCCCTCTCCGGAAGGGATTTCTGGACCTGTTTGTCTTGGCTGCTGCTCTGGCTTCCACCAGTGAAAGCTCCATTTCCTGAATACCAAGGTCACCCAGAAGAAAAACCAGCAACAGCAGCAGCTCCCATTTCAGAACAGGTGTGGGGAGGGAACTCCCTCTTGCCCTAAAGATTTCATTGAGCAATAATTTCCACATGAGGTATATTTACTATCCCAGCCTTTCGCTCCCAGAACTGGCTAAGCCTGTTTTTAAACCAGACACTTTCAAGATGTTCAGGTTTTCTCATCCTGTCCTGATTGTTTGCTTGATTTCATCATCAGCCTGGTTCAGGTTGGGAGTTAAAAGCCAGCACAGCAGGAGCTGCACCATGTGGAAGGAGCAAATGCTCCCGTGTGAAAATATCTTCAGCATGTGAGAAAGAAATTCAAATTCCTTATCAAGGAAATGAATCCCTGAAGCCAGAGGGATTGATTTACATGTGATTGCTGCCTGCTTTAACTCATGAGCAGCACAGTGGTGCTGTGGAATCAGAGCCCTGATTACTTATATGGATATTTAGATGATATATGATATATTTAAGGTGGGACATCCCTGCTGTCCCTGAGCCAGATGTATGCTGAGAGGGATCAGACACAGCAATGCCAGCTTGGCCAAGTCACTGTGCAGATACCTTGGGAATTGTACTTAAAAATCCCTTTATTTGAAGAGACAGGCAATTCAGTAAACAATAACAGTAAACTGGACTGCAGCAAGTGAAAATGGGCTCTCTGTAGTCTCTTCAGCTGGTTCAGACGTTACATAAGCTCAGCAGCTTCTGTTTCAAAACAGATGTGGAGAAGGAAAACCTCCAAAGGTGTTTCTGAACAGATAATTCCCATGTCAAGAATATTTCCTAACCCAGCCTTGTTGCTCCCACAGTTGGCCTGAGCTAGTTTTGTAAAAACAATCATTAGTTTATTTAGTCTGCTCACTGAAGTCTCTTATCTCAGTCTTCTGGTTTGTTCTCTTGTAACCTCCACAGAAGAAAAAATGTGTGTTTTGGCTTGTCTGGAGTTTTTAGTTTGATTTCCTAAGGAAACAGGAATAATGCAATTGTATTTATATGTATGTGCACATGCATGTTTCAAAAGACTTTAGAGCCCATTGGCCAATTTCAACCACGTTTGACAGCAGGGTGCTGCTCTTAAAAATGTTCTGTTTGTACAAATTACATGAAAATCTAGGAGCAGGCGGAAGAGACAAACCCTCTCTCTGTCCCCATTGAGTAAAAAGGTTTAGTGCAAGTCCAGCCCTTATCAGACTCACACTGTTATTCACCTGAATAGGAATTTATTCTGCCTGCAGTGAGTGGGGGATGTTGTCATCTTAGGGAAGTAGCACTCTAAGTAGGAGTGACTTCAGAGTGGGTTTTTTTCTTATCTGTAAAGCCCAGGGTGCTGTGCTCACCCTGAGCTGTGCTGAATTTCATGATGAGCTCCCCACAGGGAGGGCTCAGCCCCTTGGCCCTGCAGAGCTCTCTGCCAGTGCTGATGTGCAGCAGCAGCCAAAGTTAAACACATCCTTCTTCTCCTTATAAAATAGGGGTTGACCAAAAAATGCTTCTTTGTATGTGAATGAAACCAATTTTGGTCCCACCAGTTCCTGCCAGCAAAGAGCAACCTGGGGCTTGCTGGCCACTGGGCAAAGTGGAAAGTCTGACTGTGGGTGGGTGGGTTTATAAGCAGGCTTGTGTGAAGTTTGTGGGGTTTGAAGTATTTCTCATCACTGCCTTTGTGTTTCCTCTCCCTCCTGACTCAATATCCCCAGGCTGGGAAGGCCTCTCCTGCTGGAGGAGCAGGTTGCAGGATGGGCACGGTGGCTTTGATCTTCCCCTGATCTCTAACCCAGTGCTCCAGGCCCTGCATATAAAATAGATTTTGGGAAGGGAGGTGCTGTGACTGAGCAGGGCTGCAGCATTTCCTTCCCTGAAGAGAGAACAAGCTGGCAAGGAAGCAAACATTGCCTGAAACGTGGGAGTTGATGATTTCTTCCTGCTCCCAGAGAAGGGAGCTGTGGAGAGCTCTGCTGCTGGGCCTCTCCCAGGGCAAGCACTGAGCTGTGCACTGTCCAGGGACTGTCACTTCCACTCCCTCTCCACTCTGTGCTGCCACTTTGGCTGCCTGGTGGGGACTGGGAGCCTTTAAGTGCCCATTGCACAGAGGGAGGGGTCCCAGGGTGATGCCTCAGCCCTGGCACTCTGTTGGTGGGTCTGAGGGCAGGGAGCCAGGGGTGTTCTGGGCTCTGGGCAGTGCTCTGTGCACACATTACTTCTGCATTTTGGAGCTGCCATTTCTCCCTGCAGAGAAGCAATTAACAATACAATCTAATTCAGTGAAAAGCCTGATTTGGTTGTACAAAAATGCATTCAGATTGTTTAAAAAGGCTTCTCCTATCAGAACCAGGACAGTCATACAAGCTTGTGTGGCTTGTGTTGCAGCAATGTCCTGATTCAAACCATGGCTTCAGCCTGTCATCCACAGGCACTGGAGGATGTTCTCAGGTCCAGGGGAGAGTGATTCATAGAGCTGGACCTCTGGGGTCAGGAACACATTTGCAACAGATCACTCTGAAAGTGACCTTTTGCCCTAGTAATAAGTAACAAGTGCATCCTGCCAGTGGGGACACGATCTTTGTCATCTCTCTGTTGTTCTGGCTGTTGTGCTGTGCACTCATCTGCTTCCAGAGTGCCTTGTTTGTTTGCTTGTGTTTCTGTGGCATGAGGAGTTCACACACAAGGCCTCATTGTGCAACACATAAACAGCTCGTTAGACACAACGGGCTGGGTCAGGGCTTGGATGTCAAATTTGGGAACTGCTCAGGCTCCTCCTCCTGCTCCTAAATGCTTCTTGTTGTGTGTTTATTGCAGGTGGTGACGTTTGATGCAGGAGGAGTGAGTGGCCATGCCAACCACATCTCTCTCTACAATGCTGTCAGGTACAATGTCTGCAAACTTCTCTGGGCTGGGCTGGTGCTGCTGTGGAAACAGAACCAGGGCAGTGTTCACTTCACTGCTCCAACTCAGAGCCAGGCTGTGGGATGTGACACTGTCTGGAGAAACTGCCACAGCTCTGGAAATAACCTACAGCATCTTTCAGTGTTCCATCAGCTGGGAGCTTGCCAGTCTCCCTTTCACTGGGCCCTCTTTGCCCTTCCTGTTCTTGATCCCACTAAAATATACCACAGATCACTTTGCACTCTGCTTTGAGGAGTGTGTGAATACCTGATGGCTGAGCTGGTGGGAGGTGGCTTTTGGAAAGTTCTTCACCAGAGGATGTTGCCATCTTGTCCAGGTACCTGAATTTACCTCTCTGCCCAAGAACATTGCTCTTTCACTGGAGCTGTCCCTATTTACCACGTTTAGGAATAGTCTGTTAGTTCCTTCACCATTTTATTCCTTACATTCTGAGACCCCGTGTCTCCATGTTGTGATGGTGAGGTTAATAGACAGAAATCCCTTTATTAAAATCACTCAGATTTTGCTGGCAAGACAACCACTGTGTTTACTTTAACCCTCTGCTCATTCAGACCTTTCTGTGTCCTAGAGAGATTTCCTCCAGAGCTGCCCCTGCCTTTCCCAGGCATGAGAAGAACTCTTTGCAAGTACAGCTTTGTATTTATAGCACCCATTTGTTTTCTGAATCATCTGTGCAATTCAAATAAACAAATTCTTCTGGCTGTCCTTGCTGACAACATCACAGTGATTTGCCTTTCTCACTTGCCTAGAGAAAGCTGCAGTGCCACAGAACCCATATTGGGACCTCCAGCTCCTCTGGGAAGATGCTGAGAGCTTTGATGGCTGGAATTCAGTGTTAGAGGGGGATCATGGCTTTTCCCAGCAACTTCTGAAATTGCCTAACAGAGGAGAGGGGGTGGGGTTAAAGAAGCAGTGCTGTGTTTGGGCTGGGTGGGGAGATGGATTCAGGCACAGTTTGAGGAGTGAGCAGGGGTTGTGCAGAGGCTGAACACTGAGGAGCAGAGATTGAGCAGAGGCTGAACACTGAGAGCAGAGGTTGATGACCAAGGCTCACACCATTGGCACAGAGGGCCTAAAGAGCTTCCAGCTGCCTGGAGCTCTGTTTGCTCACTCAACTGCTCTATGACCTACAAAGAGGAATGAAAGGCAGGTTGTTAGGTGTCCTCCTCCACCCTGAAGAGATCATGGGAAAACAAGTTAGCTGCTGCGTTATAGATGAGAAATTTAAGGAGAACTCAAGTTCTACTCTTGTCTTACTTTGTGGCTGTGCAGAAATCACTTTCCCACCTTCATGCTTTGTTTCCCATGTGTGCAGTGGGGATCTAACCCTCTTGTCTCAGAGCATGTTACCAGGAAATGCTCATTGTCTACAATTCCCTTGAAGCCAGAGCTTTGCATTGGTGCTCAGCTGGAGCAGAACACTCTGGGCTGATGAGATCCATGCTGATAGGGACACCAGAGCACGAGCAATTCTCATTAACTCAGGGCTGCTTTGTGTCTTGTCTCCCTTCCAGTCCTGAATCAGCAGAATTAATCATGGTAGCCCCATCAGCTGCATGTGGCAGGAGTGATGCCATGGCTGCTGAAAGGTTAAGTTTATTTTTAGTGGCTTGCTTGCCCTCATTATTTTTCAGTTTGTGTTATGGAGGAAGTAGAGCGTGACTGTATCACTCCTGACTCTCAGTGCCCTGATGAGTTCTCACATGTTGGCCAGTCCAGGCAGCTCTGGGAGCATAAACTGAGGCTTCTCCTGTGCCCCTGTGCCAGCAGAGCTCTGCAGAGCAGCAGTGGCCACCCCTGGGGCCCCAGTGCTGCATGGCAAGGGAAAGGCAAACGACCTCTCCCCTCCAGGTATCATCTGCAATGTATTTATTAACCTTCTTCAAACAAGTCCTGCAGGGTTCTGCCTCCACTGTGCAAACTGGAGGAAAGGATGAAGCAGGGGGCTGGTGCAGTGATCCTCAGCTCCTTTGGATGCTCCCATTGTCTGGGGGACAGGCTTGTGCCCACTTCCATGAGATTACTTTCTGCAAGAGCAGGGCTGGAATGGGCTCTGTGACCTCTCCCACAACTCCTCACTTCAGGAGGTGCAAATTATTGAACAGCTTCAAAAGGAATAAAACAGTTCAGGAAATGGTCATAGCTGAGCAGATGCTCAGTATTGCCTGCTAAGGGCATAAATATTCTTTGCAGTGTCTGGAACAGAGGTTATGTTCAAAGGAGCAGGAGTTACTCAGAAGAAATGAGCTCTTTCCCTTGCAGCAGCCTTCCTCCTGACAGCTTGCAGGAGTCCAGCTGCTGCTGTGTGCCTGCCTGGCCTTCAGATCTGGGAGGAACTGGGAAATGCCAGGGTTCAAGGATGGATTTATTCTTCTGCAAGGGAAAAATAAGAAAAAACAGGATGGGAGAGGAACGCAAATTACTATTTGATTTCAGTCTCCCCTGGGAGTATTTCAGTTCTGGCTTCCAAACAGAAAAAAAACCAAAAAAACAACCCAAATGCAAGAAAAACCCACTGCAGCAAAGCAGGGAGGACTGGAAGCAATCTCCTCTAGCTTGATTTGGCAACATCATCCTCTTTTATCCCCCAAAACAAGAGCTTTCCCTGTTGCCATGGGAGGTTGGATCCTTTACACTGATCCTCAAGGAAGAGCAGGTTTTGAGTGACATCCCGGTCACTTTATCCCCCCTCAGCATTTGGCCAGTCACAAGGCACTGTGGTGATGAGCTTGGTAAATACTCTGTGGCAAGAACATTGGAGAACCTCTCTTTCCTGCACTCTGAAATGACAGTGCCTGCTCTGAGATCACATGTAACATCAAGGTGTTTTAATTTTGCATGAGTCACTGTGCATTTTGATTTTAAACAGCCCCTCTTGCCCAGGAGCCTGGCAAATGGGGGGCTGTTGGGTTTGTTGTTTGCTTGCTTAGGATGGAGAGGAATCATCTTTGTGAGGAGGAGGAGGGAGGACTGTGCCACTTGTTTTCTTTAATGAGCTATCAAATCCATTTTATCCCAGCTAGAACAGAAAAGAATAGTCTTGTCTGCTTAGGGCAGAGCAAACTGAGTGGAAAATAGGAGCTGCTATATTTAACCACTGTGCATTATGTTGTTATAGCAACTGCATCCATAAAACTTCTATCAATGATGCCATATAAAAAGCTACATCAAGGAATCATTAGCTGAGCCTATTCTCATCAATTCCATTTGGAAAAACGCCTCCCAGTCCTGCAGGATGTTTGTGAACATCCACCAGCTCTGTGGCAGGTTGTAAATGAGGCTGTGCAGAGATGATATTTGGGAGTTTTTTCACTCAGCAGTGGATGAGGATGCAGCCTGAGTGCCACCAATGCCTTGTGGCACTGCCATGTCCCAGCCTGGCCGCTGAATGCCCCACTCCTGAATTGCCAATGCCAGGGACATTGTGCAGAGGGCTGCACTGAGCCTCCCTGGAAGGGGAGGGTTGGGTAAATGCCAGCTGCAAATCCATGGAAACAAAGAGGAGCAGTGTCCAGCCAGTCCCACTGGGTGGGAGCCATTCTCAGAGGCCACCAACTGCATCCCACCCCGACAGAGCACAGTTCTGCTGTGAGCTTCTGTGGAATTTCCAAGGCCAGGTCTTAAAGGACAGGGAGGAAGCTGGGTTTGGGTGATTAGCTTGATAAAAGTGAATGATAGCCCATTTAGCATTTTTATTTGGTGCCTTCTTATAGTGTGGGGCTGGAAGATCTCTGCCTCCTTTCAGCAGCTGCAGCCTGTGCATTTCTCACTTGTTTTACTGATCTTAAATGTCCTGGGGAAGCTTATGAGTGATGGCTGTGGTTGCAGCCAGACTGTCCCCATAAGGCTGAGACAGAATTGTACTCTGCTGTCTATCCTTGAGACTTCCCCTCAAAGCTCTCTGCCCTGGCATATATCCCATAGCTGGGTGTGGAGTTTTAGGTTTTATCTCTTTCCTTTACCCCTTTCCCTCATTCCTTCATTTGACCAAGTTCATTCATCCCAGTGCCCTTCCATGACACTGTTGAGAGCCATCAGGATTAAAGCTGAGCATGGAGCACCAGCACAGAAGGGATTCCCCCTAAAAAAGGGGTTTTTTCCCAAAGAAGCAGCCTCAGGGGGTGTCCTTCCCTGTATCACAGTGAGGGGAGCAGTGACACTGCACATTCCTCTCCCAGACAGTGCAAGGCCCAAAGCACAGAGCCAGGACAGCTCTGGCAGCTGGAACATCTGGATTGTCACTGGCAGAACCATCTTTTGCCACTGCCCCATGTGTGAGCACAGAGAGCCTGAGCAGTGTTGTACAAAGTGCTGCTCCGTGGTGTAGTTCAGGATGCATGGAAATGGAGCCAGAAAATCCAGCTAGGGAGGGAGGAGGCATTCCAGAGAGCAAACATCCAACATCTGGCAAGGATATCCTTCTAACGTCTCTGTGATTCCTAGGAGACTGCCTGTTCTTCCTCCTTCACATCTGTTTCGTCAGATTAATTGGGCAGATTAGAGGTTGGGATCCTAAATGGAGCCCCAATGCAGCTTTAAGACATCCTTTCTTTGCCATGCTCTTCAAATCTGTATTTCCCCAGTGCTCCACAGCAGCCAGCAGTCAGTTCAGTGAAGGGTTTTACCTCTGGCTTGGGAAACAATTTAAAGAGTGAAGTCATTGAATTCAATGAACAACTTCTCATCAAACAGAACATCACCCAAACCATAACACACCCTCGTGGACATGAGCCCCAGAGGAGTTCTGTGCTCCCCAGGACTGAGGTTTCAGCTCCATCTGGACTTGTTCCTGCTTGGAACAGCTTGGGAGGTTTCACTGCTCAGTGCCACAGAGGAGCTGACCCACTCACACCTTTCCTGAGCATGCCTGAGTGAAGACAGGGAATTTGGGAGCTCAGTCCTGCAGTTTGCAGGGTGAGGGCTTTGGGCCATTTCAGTGTTTCTGCTGAGCAGATGGAGCTGGTGGCTGCAGAGCCTTCAAAGCAGGGCCTTGAGGGAGGAGCTGGGGCTGAGATCTTGCAGGGCAGAAATGGTTGGAGCTTTTGGATGCCTCATGGCCTTCCCAAATTCTTCCCTGCAGAGGGTCTCACATGTGGACCTGAATCTACCACAGGCATTGCAGGAGAGGTGCCCTGTAACCACCAGGCTCTGGCACCTGGGCAGTGGGTGGGATTGAGCCACCTTAGGTCACTTTGTGTTTAAAAAGGATTATAAAAAGTCTCTCCGGGTAGAAAAAACAAAACACCCACATGGAAAAATCTCCTGAAAAAGAGCCTGTGTTTTACTTTTTGAGATTTTATGCCAAACTCTTTCATTTCGACCAAACCACAGCAAGTCCAATCTGTAAAACAACATTCCCGAAATGGCAACAACTGAGAGCTGCAACCTCTCCCCTACTTGGAAGTGTCCCATGGAGACTCTCCAGCAGGGTGGAGATGGGAGTGAGAAGATGGATTTGGGAGAGGATTGGCTCATTTTGTGAACGTGTGCAGGAGGTAGAGCTTCGTGTTTCTCTCTCTCTCTGCAACCACAGAGAAATACAAATGAGCAAGGCTGCAATTCCTCTGCACACAGAGCTGGGTGGAGCCCATTCCCAGGGCTCTGCACTGAGCTTTGCTGAGAATTGAAGCACTTGGACTGGGACAAAAAGGATGAGGAGAGATGCAGTTTCTTCATGTCTTTTCTTCCAGATGAGTGACTGGTCTGCTGGCAGCAGCTTTGAGGACCTTTCAGTAACCAAACACAGTTTGTGTCTCCCTGAACATTTACACGAGCACAAACTCCTTCATTTACTGCTGAATCACACTTTTCTTCCCTGCTGAAGATGCTCCCTGCTCCTGCTGAATCGTTTCCATATGAGCTGGATCTCTCACTCCTGTTTCTAGTGACAGGAGTGGTTATTATTAGTTCCCTCTTGGAGCAGCTCAGGCCTTTGAAGGTGCCTCCATGGCAGAGCAGCACACCCAGAACAGACACTGGGCTTTCAGAGCTTGCCAAATTTCACAACCACTCACTGCTTTATCTCTCCAAGCTTATTCTAAAAGTTTCCCACCCTACTAACTGTACCAAGTGCTGAATCATTTCTTTGGGTGGCCAGATTCCACTTGTGGGGGAAGAAACCTCTGGCAGAAGAGCAGAGCAAATATTAATGGAGATATTTAAATTACAAGGCAACATTTAACAGTCTTTGTCAGGGCAGTAAGGCTTGAGTGGTGGGGCAGAAGGTGCCCAAGTCACTATTCCAAGGCCATTGTTTAGCAGGAAATGGCATTGCTCTGGCTCTGGAGCAGAGGACACCACTGGCAGGAGAATCTGTTTAAATATGTTTTCTGATTGCTGTTTGAGTTCTGTCATGACCTGCATTTCTGGCTTGACTTCTGCTTTGTATTGCATTGGGTATTCATCACTCCGTGCTTCCTATTTTGTCTAGGCCTGTGTAGCTAATCCTTTTCCTTGAACTTAACCAACAGCCAGAGATAATCCTAGTTTGAAAGTGACTGGAGAAACACAGCAGTTTACATATAATGCATGTTTTATCCTGGCTGATTTACACATGAACTGACACATTGTCCTTTGTCAGATACACCACTATTAGGTGATAACAATCTCTTTAAATATTACACAGGGTTAAATAACTTTTTTTTATTATTATTTCCTTTCTCCTTTTGGCAAATGTTCCATTGTTTGGATGTCTTTTTCTCCTGGAAGAGCAGGACTGGGTGTGGGACAGCCCTGAGTGCCATCTGCTGGAGACCTGCTGCTTCCCAGCCCTGCCGTGGGCCAAATCCAGGATGGCTCCAAAGCCATGAGCAGGAAAACCAAGAGGATTAAGAAAGGAATTGAAATGAACACCCCCTGATGCCCTCACCATCCCAGGGCCATTTGCTTACACTTCCTGATGGAAGTGCCACCACCATTCACATCTCCCATCCTTGGTCCTCCTGTTCTGTTTTGCTGCAGAGACTTCCCGGGACAAAGTCATGAAGGGATCAAAGTCTTGGTGAGCAAAAAGCCAGAGCAGCTTCTCAGATGTTCCAGTGCCAGCCTGGGTTAGAAAAAAAGAGCTGGTGCCCAAAGAGGAGCAGCTGCTGAGACAATTCCCCTGGCCAGCAGAGCCAGAGGTGCTCCCAGGGCTGAACAGCCCTTGGCAGCCTCTTGGGTTTCCTTGGGAAGTCTGAGAATGAATTTGATTTATGGAGCTTATTTGTGGTGTGTCCCAGCAGGCAGGATGGGGGAAGGAATGGCAGAATAGTGTGGGGAATGAGTCCTGCCTGAAGTGCATCCAGTGTGGGCTCCTGAAGTTTCTCACAAGTTTGGCCATTGTCACTGGGTGTTAAATGAAAAGTCTTGGTTTAATGTGCAAGGTTTTATTCCTGTAAAATCAGAGTTTGAGTCATTCCACTCAAATGTTGACCCCTTGAATCTCTTCTTTCACAGGTACCTGCACTCAGAGGGGAAGTTACCTGAAGGTAGGAGTCCATCACCTCTCCTCCCACCCCACATCCCCACCCTGCAGTGCTTGACATCCCTGCTGTGTCCAGGGTTCAGCTGCCCAACTCAGCCCTGCACTGCAGATGAAACCCACAGCTGATCTTTTCTCTTCCTGCAATTTTTTACCAGTTCAGGCTTCTCTACAGTCACTTTTCAGTCCCTTGGGGTTGTCCTGCCTCAGTGGTGTGATGCAGTGTCTGGCCTGTGCCTCCTGGGTGAATTTGAGTGCTCTTTCCAGGTCCCTCAGCTTAGTCACAGAGTTTTTGGTCACATCCTGCTTACAAGCCTTTTTCCTTTTCTGTGACAAAATCCTCAGCAATGATTACCCACTTAGCCAAAAATATTTGCATGTAGCAAGTTAAGCCTCCACCAAACTGTGCTCAGAAAGGAATCCGAAATCTGCAGTGGCACAACAAACTGTAGTGGCTTCTTCCACCTGTGAGCAAGAATCTCTGAGAAATTCTCTGTACAAACAGGGAAAGGAAAGAAACAAAGTACAGAAGGAGGTAGCTCCTGAGCCCTTTTCTAGAGCAGAGCTGCAGCCCTTATCTCTAACAAACAGTGCCTGCCCAGGGACAAATGTGTGGGCCTTTTTTAAGCACAAAGCTGTCACTCAGCTGTTTGGACAGAGCATAGGAAGGTGGCTCAGCCAGGCCCACCCAGTCAACCTCCTGCTCCCTCAGCAGCCATGCAGGCTGTGTTCCTTTAATGCTAATTCCCAAATCATTGTAGGATTTGAATGAGTCACAGCAAATCAGCTTTAATTCTCTGCTAGCAGGAAGTTGCAGGCCTAATGAGACAGCATGAGCCAAGATGGCAGGATGCCCTTAAGCTGAGCTCTGACTCCAGTCCCTTCATTCCCCAGTTCATGAAAGAGGAGTGTTAGTGCCAGCTTCATTCCTGGGACCTTTCCTTTGTTCAGCCTTGGGCTGCAGCAGAGCTCTGTGTGCAGCACAAAGGACAAGGGGCTGCAGTGGTTGATGTCACTGCTGGCTGTCAGGCCCCATCTACACTGAGCCACTTTCTTGTGCTGCTCATGCAGGTTTCACTCTGGTCCTGAATATGGGCTGTGCCTCAAATCCATTCAGGTTTGAAACAGACCCACATACAGAGAACATTTCCATTTCTCCAGCAGCATCAAGAGGCTGCTGGAGCTCTGTGCAAGCCTTGCTGCTCTGATTACATCACATCTGACATGACCTACAAACACCAAAGGAACGGGGAGCTCCCATGCTGCTGCTTATGCTAAGCCTTTCCAAATATAGTTCCAGTCTCATTGAAATTCCCAGTATTTATAATTTGATCTGGCAGGCGTGCAGGGCTGTGCACCAGAGGGGCTTAATGAAACAAGGGTGATGTGGGATTGAGGCTGTCTGGATGGAGCTGAAAGGCATGTTCAGGCCATGGAAAAGTGCTGTGCTGCTGTTGGGAAGAGGGAGCTGTTTGTGGGTGAGCCTGTGTAAGCCCATGTGATCAGGGAATCCACAGAAAATCTCCCTGCAAATGCAAAAGCCAGCTAAGCCTTGCATTGCCTCAGTGATATGCAAATGAGCACCCTAAATATCCTGCTCTGCTTTCTAATGCCTTTAGCCAGCACAAACACAACAGGCTTTTTATAATCTGTAATCAAGTTCTCCAGCCCAGGCACAAGCACTTGTTTCAAGAAGCCAAGACAAGTGCTGGATGTGCTCCCACCCCTGCCACTGGCCCCTTCCAGCTGCACCCAGTGCTTTTCCAGAAGAACCTGTGCCTCCTTCCAACAGGAGCAGTGCAGGCCTGCAGCACACACAGTGCTCACTCAGGAGCTCCTCATTCTAGGCATCCTTGCTGCCTGAGTGATTTGGAAGTGGAAATCCAAGCTGAGCAGGCTGCAGGCTTCACACACTTCTATTCTCAGCCTAATCCATGAGCTATATTGATCCTGCCCTTTCTGCCAACCTGGAGAGGTTGCATTACACTGCTAATCCCATCCTGCCCAGGTCACAGGCACAGCAGGCTGTGAAAGGCTTCACCTGCTGGTGTCACAGGACTCCTCAATGGCAGCACTGCTCTCACCCTGCTTGGCAGGGAGCAGCCTGTTTCTCTGAACCCTTTTCCATCTCTCCCTGGACTGTATATTCCTTCCTTGCTTCATTTAATCTCATATTGCCATGCAGAGCAGGCTTTGCTGTCAGCACATGGAAATCCTGCTTGGATCAGTGTCACAGAGGGCTCTCACAGTGCCCTTCTTTTTGGGGAGCTGGATGCCACCACTTCACCTGATCTGACCAAGGAGGGCCCAGCAGGTCAGAGCCATCCACACTGAAATCACTTGCCATGGTTTTGAGTCCTTATTGCTTATTGAGTCCTTATTGAGCTTTGAGGAACAAAAGGGTGCAATTGCTGCATGAATTAATATTTTTCAGGGGAAAAAAATTAAGGGAAGTGAGAGGACATTTGGTTAAAAAGAGCAGCCCAAGCTTCAGAGAGTGGTGCCAGGCCTCTCTTCCCATCACTGTGAGTAGGAATTGGTGTGGCTTTGCCAGAGTCCATTAAAGCCACCCAGGAAAGGAAAGATGTTTGAAAAGCAAACAGGTGCCACTGGGAATGCTGACAGCAGCACTGTACTAATTCTTCCCTCTGAAACTGCCCCAGCAGCAGCCCAGAGGAGCTCTGCAGAGCAAGGGGAAGAACGGCTCCCCCAATCACAGCACATCACAGATTTCCTTCCACGTTTGCTATTTGCAAACAAGAAACTCTCCAGTGGGATTAAAGGAGTGTCAGGGCCCTTCTTTGAGCGACTGCAGCACTTGTGCCTGCAGAGCATCCCCAGGGAGAGCAGCTGGGGCCGACGGCAGCTCCGCCTGTCCCGTGTCCCGGCGGGCTGGAGCGGGACGGGGGCTCAGGAAGTGCCCGGGCCGTGCCTGTCCCAAACGCCGCATTCCCGCACGTCCCAGCGCTGCTCCGTGACCCTGCAGGGCACTGGGGACACGGCACTGGGGACAGGAGGGGCTGAGGGCAGCACTCCGAAGGGATGCGGGTCCCGCTCCCGGGTCCCTCCCGGCCGGCGGACGCCGCCACCTCCCGGCGGCTCCCGAGCAGCGCCCGCCGCTCCCAGCGCGGATCTTCCGCCGCTCCCCCGCTCCGCATTGCCCCTGAGTGCTCTGCCCCTGCTCCTTGCTGCCCACAGCAGGAGGAAATCACTGCTGTGATGCTCTGTGTGACCTGCTGGGAGTCAGCTCCCAGTGTCCCCTCGATGGAAGGGGAGCACGGCCCTGGAGCCCTCTGTGGGGCTGAAATGAAGAGTTAACCAGTTAACTTTGGAGAGTGGGAGAGGCTGTTGAAAAGTTGGAACAACACCCTTGGAGAAAAGAAAAGAAAGAAAGGAATTGAAAGATCCTGGTGATGTGCCAGAGGGAGTCCACGAGAGCTTTGTTCTGTCTCTTCTGTAATTTCACTGTTTCAAGGCTCACTGGAGGAAATCTCATTGCAAATCGAATTGCATCTCTGCCCACCTGTGTAAACTGCGACTTTGGCCTCTTCTGTCAAGCTTTAATACAATGTGGGAAGTGTGGAACATAATCACAGCAGCTGCCAAGCCAAGGAAATCCCAAAGCAGCTCCCTTGAGAGCTACAGGCTCTTAACGGGACCATCAGTAGCTCTGAACTCATCAGTGAAGACAATTTAGCCATGGTAAAAAAAATTAGCAATTAACTTTTGAGTTCAAATGGATCTTTGAAACAGAAAAAAAACCCCTCCAACATCAGCAGAATCTTGAACCACGTTACCTTCATCTGCTTCATCACAAACATCTGAACAATGAATTCAGGAACTCTGTTAAAGTGTTACTGCCTGCCTGAGTTAATATTTTATTCCTGAGGCTTGTAAATATTTATTCTGTAGCTAAGAACTGGAGTAGAAAGATGGAATTTCATTTTGGTAGCTGAACCAGAAACTACTGTTTTAAAATTCCATTATATGATACAGTGTCAGGATTCAGAGAATCATCTACACCTATTTTTTTGAGCCTAATTATGCAGGAAGAATTTAAAAACACCCAGTTTTTGGGATTTTCAAAGCCAGCTTTGCTTTCCACAGGCTATTACAGAACAAGAACCAGTATAAAGGGTCACATACAGAATAACAGACAATACAAATGGTCATAGATGTGTACTGGGCACAAAAAAATCCTGGAGGGAGCATCAGAAGTTGTTCCCCCTTTACACAAGAAAGATTCCCAAGGCCAGCAGCACAGGGAAGCTGCAAAGAGCTGCTGAGCCTGGAGAAAAGGGCACTTTACAAGAATTGCTGCTGGTTTGAAATATTTATCCTTTTTCTCTGTGTAGGGTGCCATGTGCTCGTGCTGGAATCAGTAAATCTCTTCAGGAAATACATTTCCTTCCTGGATGTCCTCATTTCCTGCCTCCTGCCCAGGGATGCACTCTTCATCCTCACAGAGGAGGAGACTGAACAAGCCAAGGTGAGATGAGTGGCACCTGCCTGACCTGTTTGAGTGGCTCATCCTCATTGTGAGCACTTTAGTCACAAGTGTCACATTCCCAGGGGATGCCAGTAGTGTCATCCGTGGGTTAGAAATGTCACTGAGGAATGTCTGCAGTGATTTTTAGAAACATGGGCAAGCCAGGTTACCTCATGTCCTGTGTGACAGGACAGGGTTGAGCAGATTTGCAGCTCAGACAGTCACTGGGCACTGAGTTTTGCACTCCCCAGGATGTAGGATGCATTTCAAAGGAAACTGGATCCAACACAGTATTCTGAACATGTGAGTGGCCTGTGAAAGCCTGGCATGACTGCATGCCAGGAACAGCATCCTTGATCACTAAGATGGAGACAACCTGTGAACTTTTGGTCCAAAGCTCATCACAAGTTCCCTTTACTGTACATTTTTAAACTATTTTGTTGCATAGGATCTCACACATTTACTCCACAGTTCCCTATATCAGAATCTGATTAGCAGCATGAAAATATTTACCCAGCAAGCAGTGCTGTTAATTCACAAATTACAGACTTTTCCTGCTTCTGAGGCTGTTAAAAGATAAGAGTTACTTATGGAGACAGCTTGGACAAAGGTGGTGTTCATTATTCCCATGTATTTTTGTTCCTGAAATCTGACCTTTCTAGGCTGGTGCACTATAAATAGGCTCAGTTGCAGCTGCAGTGGTCAGAAGGAGCAGAGATGTTCCCAGACACACTTATCAGGCTCCTGCTTCCCAGCATGTGAACACTTCCCCAATCCTGAGCTCATGTGGGGAGGAGGAGTTAGAAGTGACACATGAAGTGTCCTTTGGAGCAGGACCCTCTGAGCATCAGGCAGCACAACACAGCCTTGGGGGCAGGCAGGCCCAGAGCTCAGGCAGCCTGCCTCTCCCTGCTCACTGAAAACAGGCTGTCCTATACATGGGCACTGAGCCCCACAGCAGGAGCAGGAAAGTGCCCCCACAGCAGCTCTGGAAGGTTCTGTCATGCTCTGTGCCCTGTTTCTCCTCCTCCTAGAGAGCCATGCGGTGCCATCGCAGCCAGCTCCTGTGGTTCCGCCAGCTCTACCTGCTCTTCTCCCGCTACCTGGTGCTCAACTCCCTGCGCCTGCTCTGACAGGACACCACGCTGTCACAGACATCTTTTTTGTGAAAATCTTTTTCTTTAGGATTTTCTTTTCTGAGAAGCTGAAGCTTCAGAAACAGAATGTAAACAATGGTTATCTGCTGCTGCAGAATGCAGCAAGTAGATTTGTGATTAATCTCGTGTAGATGTTTTGATTCAGTGACCAGTCACAGCAGGGATGGCTCTTGTTCTCTCTCTGAGCCAGCTACTTTTGTTATAATTTTCTTATTCTATTCTTAGTTTAGCTAGCTTGCTTTCTGAGGAAACTTTTTTTTTTTAGTATAGTTATAATGTAATATATACATCATAAAATAATAAATCAAGTTTTCTGAACATAAAGTCAACATTCTCGTCTCTTCCCTCATCTGAAAACTCCAGTGACCACTGTCACACCACTCCAGGAGCAAAGGATGAGCAAAACCACCACTGCCCCAGGCCCAGGACTCAGGAAAGCTCCTGTGTTAGGTGCTCAGCAGGATGGGGTGTTCTTTGTGTGGCATTCTCCACACTACAAAACTCAGGCTGGGTGAACCTCCTTCTGAATATCTTGTTGCCTGATACATTGAGAACAGGGCTAAAGCCTGAGAACAGGCTATAGCTGCTCTATATTCTCATCATAGAAGCTTAAATAAGATGAGAAATTTGGATTAACTTTAATTGGAAGCCAAGCTCTGGAGGATTCTGCATTGGAGAAGATATGGTGCAAACTGTTTCCCCAAGAAGACAGAGCTGCAAGGACTGCTTGGCAACTCTCCCTTGGTGCCTTTGTAAGATCCAGCTATCAGGAGTAACTTTTCAATGCTATCTCCACAGATACAACCATAACACCTTTGTTATTCAGTAAGAACTTTAAAAAGCCAAAGCCATTGAATAAAACATCAGAAATCATACCATTTTTTCTAATTGCACGGATGGTTGCTGTCACTTCTTTTATACACATTGTGTTGCAGGCTCCACCTTCACTTTTACCTCCTGAAATATCAGCTTTTCTTCTTGATTCAGAACAGGCCTCAAGGTCAACTCACGAGTCTCAGCAGGACACAGAAATGAGGTGCCAGTGATTCTAATGAAGTCTTTTGTATTGTGATTTAAACTTTAGCACAGCTAAAGGCAAAGTGCCAAACCAGCAGCCCCTGGAGTGCTTTACAGAGCAGAGGCAGTCTGAAAACTGAATGTCACAAAGAAATGAGACAATCAGCATAGAAAGATTTATTTAAGAAACAGAGAACAGGTAACAGTAATTAGAGATTGATTTCACCAACCAACACCCAGGAAATCCCAGACTGCATTTCCTTGGCAGTGCTCCCAAGGCTGCTGGGAGGGTCTGTCAGGGTTTTGACATGTCTCTGATGGTCTTGTGTTCCCTCACTGCTTTCTCCCACTCCTTGCCATTGATATCCTCTGTGATAATGGTCTGCACAGTGCCATCATCCAGGCAGTGGGGAGCGATTCCTGAAGAAAAACAGAGTACACAAAAACCTACTTTTCATAAAATGTGGGAGAAGCCTGCTCATTCCATGGCTGGGGCATCTCAGGGAATTTAAATGCTTTTGCTGTAAGGCTGAGGAGCCTGGATGAGAATCCTGTCACAGGAAGAAGCCCATGCATTTATAGGTAAGATTGTTTTTTTGGAGGAGCTACAGGTTCAGACTGCAGTTCCTTTAGGAACAAACTCCTAGGACACATGCTGCTCACTGCTGCCATGTCAACATCCAATGGAATCTTTATCCAAGGTTTATTTGGTGGTTAACTCTGCTTAGCACAGTTTGCTTTGTACCTACCATAACCATCAGGGTTGGAACGAGGAGTATAAAAGCTCTGAACACCACAGGTCTTGCAGAACGTGTGCTGGGCACTGTGTGTGTTGAAGGTGTAAGTTGTCAAGTTGTCAGCACCCTAGGCAAAGGAAAAGCACTGTAAGTTTTCCTTGGAAATAGATGGATTCATTACTTTGGAAAGATACAATGTAGAAATGTACAATTTAAAATGCCACCTTCCTGCCTTTATTTGAGATACAGAGCTGTGCATTCCTGCTCCTTTCCTGAACCCCTGTGCTTTGTATGGACACGTGTCCATAACAGTCAGGCCTGGCAACTCCAGGAGCTCTAAACAAGATGCACTAACACAACCACACCAGACAGCTTAAAACGCAGCCATTTCACCCAAACAGCCAAACTCAGGGCAGAAAACTGCTTGTTCTTGGCTCTTGAGGGTAACAGTGCTCGTGCTCATGACCATGCTCTTACTGAGTTCTTACTCTACCTTGAGCAGCTTGAACCGCGACGCTGGCACAATGAAGTGTCGGTTCTGTTTCTTTGTGCAAATGCTGCAACTGTAAAAGAAAACACCACACCTTTCTAGAAGTGGACAGGTTGTAGAGCAGCAATCTGAGCTCTTGACAACAGAAATCCCACTGACAGCTAAAATGGCTCAGAGCTAAGTGGCAAAAGTGGACTTGTGGTGTCAGTAGTGTTTGTGAAGCACACCCATGAACAGACTGGCCCCACACAGGTACCGCAATAAGATATTCTCACATACAACTCTTGAGGATAAACTCTGGCCCTGAGAAATCCACTTAATGGTTCAGAGCACATTTGGGCAATTCTGCCAACATTCATTACCTTGCAAACAAGAAAGTAAAGTTCAGAAGTTCACCCATGAGCTGGAAGCAAACGAGTTGCAGGTAAAGAGGGGTCACTACTGAAACCAGAGGGTGTTTTAGTTTGAGGCACATGTGGTCAGAGCTGTAATGTCACTTGAGAAGAACAAGTTAAAAAAAGACCCATGTGCTTTGAGCCCCTTGCATGAGAGGAAACAGAAAGCAGATGGCTGAGCAGCTGGACTCATTAGATCTCTCCTGACACTTTCTGTGTGAGCCTGGCTGAGACATGAAGTCCTGCCCAAAGCAGCACCTGAAATCACCAACACTGATCTCATAGTGGATCAGGACATAATTAGGGGTAAATCCTGTGGAAACAGCTCAGAGGGTGTCCTGCAGCTGTCTCATCTTTAGCTCTAAGGTTGGAAGAGCAGAGAGCTGACATCCATCTCTGGAACAGGGCACAATCCAACTCACTTGCAGTTGAACACGTGCAGATCTGCTGAAGCCCAGACCTCGAAGCGGACGGCTCCACAGTGACAGCCTCCTGTGTGCTTCACCAAACCCCTGTATTCACTGCAGAGACACAACAGAGCTTTGGGGATCCTCCTCTCTTGGTTTTTGCCCAAGAGAACAGTAAGGCTATACATGACATTCATGTATTCATTATTCAGTTCGGTCTTGAGCTGTTGCAGAACACCAAGAAACATATCCACTCAAATGTATTTAATAACATGTGTCAGAATGAGGTGGAGGATGGCTTTTGTCCTCTGCAGCAATTGCTTTTGTGGTTTAATTAGAAGAGCACCATTTTGAGGACTCTCCACTCTGTACAACACAGCTCCCCATCACACTCCAGGTCACAGTGCTGACCCTGCAGCTGTGTCCATACACAACCCTACACAGAAACCAGGGCTATCACCTCAAAACAGACTGCTTGGAACTCAGAACTGAATTTCCCCACAGTTCCTTCAGTATCATTAATATTCCTCCATTTAAAAGCTGGGGAAAGCAGAGATCTGTGGATTCTACATAATATTTGAAATGTCTTTTATTTCGGGTTGTAACTGCAAAGGAACTTTATGACCAAGGAATTTCTGAGCCTATGCTTCTCTCCCTCCCCAAGCCGCCTCCACAGCAGCTGGGCAGTCACCGTGCGGGTCAATCGCTAAATGCAAAGGAAAAAAACATTTTCCAGATTTTGCCTCCCACGGGCAGCTTCTGATGTGCGGCGCTCTGCATGGAGCGAGCACAGGAAATGGGTGGAGATTTAGCAGCTGAGCCTGGCGGAGCCCTCAAGGGCATTTTCGATGGGAGAGCCGTAAAACACGGGCAGCTTTAGCACAGAAAGGCGCTTTTATTCCGTGATGCGTGCGCCCCCTCCCCATCCCACTCCCGGCGCCCCTTCTGGGCAGCTCTCGGGACCCGCGGTGCAGAGAACGCTGCGGGGAGCGGGACTCGGGCGGGAGCGCCGAGCCCCGGCCCCGTTACTCACTACGCGTCCAGCAGCAGCCGCGCCGCCTCCTCGCAGCTCAGCCGGTGCCGCTCCTGGAAGGCGGCCCAGCGCCCGCTCTGCGCCCCCAGATCGATGACGCTGGGCCCGGGGGGCTCCGCCTTGGCCCCGGCCGGGCTTCCCCCCGCATTCCTGTTCCGGGCCCGGCGCGTCCCGCCCGCGGCCGTGCTGCCCCGCCGGGAGCGCCGCGCGCCGCCCGCCGCGCCGCGCCCCATGCGCCGCCTCCGCCTGCGCCACCGGGGGCGCCCCCGCGACGCGCACGGCCCGGGGGGCGGAACGGCGGCACCGGCGGGCACGGGGGGGCTGAGGGGACACGGAGGGGGACACGGGAGGGGCTGAGGGGACGCGGGAGGGGAAACAGAAGGGGCTGAGGGGACGCGGGAGGGGCTGAGGGGATACGGGGAGGCTGAGGGGACAGGGGAGGGGACACGGGAGGGGAAACAGGAGGGGCTGAGAGGAAACGGGAGGGAGGGGACACGAGAGGGGCTGAGGGGACACGGGAGGGGCTGAGGGGACAGGAGAGGGGACACGGGAGGGGAAACAGGAGGGGCTGCGGGGACACGGTGTAACCGGGCCATAGCGGGAGCGGGCGGCGCTGGGACACAGCGGCACCGGGAGGGGCTGGGGTACAACGAGGGGAACGAGCAGTGAAGAAATCTTTTCCTCATATGCACCCTAAAGCTCCCCTGGCGTTCATGTCTTCTCATCCTGTTACCTGGGGAAGAGGGCGATCCCAGCCCGCCACAGCCTCCTGTCACGGGGCTGTAGAGAGGGACAAGGTGCCCCCTGAGCTCCCTTTGCTCCAGGCTGAGCCCCTTTCCCAGCTCCCTCAGCCCTTCCTGTGGCTCCAGCCTCTGCCCAGCTCCGTTCCCTTCTCTGGCCATGCTCCAGCCCCTCAATGTCCCTCGAGCTGGGCCCAAAACTGACCCCAGGGTTCGAGGTGTGGCCTCAGCAGTGCCCAGCACAGGGACAGTCACTGCCCTGGCTCTGCTGCCATTGGAACAGCTGACCAGGGAAGTGTTCCAGAAACTGCTGGATGTGGCACTTGGGGACAGTGGTGGCCTTGGGGACACGGTTCAGTGGTGGCCTTGGCAGTGCTGGTTAACAGTTGCACTTGATGATCTTCAAAGTTTTTCCCAGCCTGAAGGATTTTATGATTTTCTGATTCCAGGACTGAGGCCAGGCATTCTGGTTATCCACAGGCATGAGCCTGAGGTTTCCCCTCTCATTCTGAACACATGTTCACGGATGGAAGGTGCTCAGCAGACCCAAGGTACTGCTGGAATTGTGGTGTTTCACTTCTGTGCTATGAGCAGCCCTCATTTAGACACAGCATTGCTGTGACAGCACAGGATGTGTTTAGGCCTTCCTGAGGTTTGAAGTCATTGTGGCAGCTTTGCAGAGAAATGGCTTCTAACAGGATTCCCACTTAGTTTTTCCCTAATTCTGTTACCAAAGTCTTGAAAATAAGAGAGTACATACCTTAAAAAGCAAAAAAAAAAAAAAAAAACCAAACCCCCAAAAAAACCAAACCACCACCAAAAAACCAAAACCAGCCAAACCAAAAAACCCCAAAACCAAAACAATCAAGCAAATAACAACAACAACAAAACAGGAAAATGTGAAAACACCCCTTTAGTGCTAAATGTCTTACAAAAGGTTATTATTGAATATTGAAATCCAGTGGTGTTTCTCAAGTAAAACGATCAATGCTGGGAAAAGTACAAAACTTGGAGATGTCCAAGTCACACTCAGTTGGGGAAAATAATAATCACTCCAAAGACAAACCATTGTGTCCAGTGTTGCAAGACTGGAAACTTCTTTTGTTTGACATATAATCAAGAATTTGTAGTCAACAGAACTTAATGTCTTGTTCTTTCCAAGAAGGGGAAAGATGTAAACAAGTGAGCTGAGTCTTGAGAGGCAAAGGGTCCAGTGGCAGCCAGGACAGTAATGAATAAACATTCATCAGCACTCTGTCTGGAAAAGAGCTTTAAAAACATGTGACTCTGCTGTTCAGGCTGCCTCCTGAGATGGCACATGCCAGGATTTGCTGAAGAATCCTGTGGCTCAGCAGCTCTTGATGATAGCACCGAGTTAGAGTTTCCTGTTATCCCTTATGTGATCCTCTGCTCTGGTTACTCACTAGATACACCCTGTGTGACAAATTCACGTGGAGCTCCTGATCTGAGCCCCTCCCAGACCTTTGCTCAAACCAGATTACATGTCAGTCACCTCGTATTTTGGGAGGAAAAAGTCACTGAGGTGAAACTGGGAAGGCACCGAAACGGAGCCTGTGCTGGCTGCAGCAGGGATTCATCTCCCCTCGGGCATGGCCTGCACCACTCACGGTCTGTGCTGTCCCAAAACCACTGAGCTCAGCACACTGACAGCCAGAGGGTAATTTGGGGAGCTCATTACAGGGGCTTGTTATGTCGATTCACACAAATGACCCTCTGTAAGACCAGCACTCAAAAAAGCAGCTCCAGGAGGAAACTGGAGTGAGTTTGTCTAAGTAATATCTGCAAATCTGTCATTCTCCATGCCTCTGCACAATTAGTTCACTTTATTTTAAATGCAGAAGCTGTTTTGAGAAGCTAAATTCTGTTCCCTTGTGATATCTCAGAATAAAGAACTGGAGGACAAAAATGGAAGTGCAAAATGCCATAGTAAATAAATTGCTTCTCTTTTTTCATTCGTTTCATATTTCATCACGAAGGACTCAGAGCACAAAACTGAGTGTCACATAAATAATCAATTCCAGAGATTTACAGTGGAGCTCTGAATAATGATAAATGTCACAGATATTCTGAACTGAAAGCCCTAAATTTCAGTCAAATTTCAGTCAAAATTTGTCAGTGTACCTGGGCAGCACCTTCCCAGTGCCCAGAGTTACCAGCTCTCATTTCACTGCTTCCAGAGCTGATGCAATGTTTGCCAGGCTTTAGCTTGATGAAAAATGCATTTGCTGTTAAGCTTGAGAGGCAAAATGGAAAAGGAAAAATTATCCACACAGATAATGAGTGGACAAGAGGAAAGGTCCAGTAAATTACAGTTGGTTCTGTGTAGGCGTCTTGTGATGCTGAAAGGCCAGCAGGGGCTGACGTGTTCAGTGCTAAAGTACAAAGGGGCTTTTCTGTGCCATCTCAGCTCTGCTTGTATAACAATGACTCAGCTCTGCAGCCCTGGCTCGCAGCCAGCATTGAAATTCTGCCTGCGAGAGCATTTTTATCCCCAAAGCAGCACTGAAAGCAGCTACATGTTTGTGGGTGAAAGAGAATTAGGAACTGTGGATGTTTTTTATATCTCATAAGCGGGGAACTAGGAGTTCTGTACAGCTGACGGCACGCTTTAAAAAACGGAGGTGGTTCAAAGTACGTGGTTTGTTCAGGGGGAAAAATGGCAGTGCTTGGGTTTTAGTCTCCCTGTGGTGGAGGGGGAAACATTCCAGACATTTTCCTCACCATCAAAGGATCCGAGCTGGATCTGAAAACAAAATGCAGGAGGTGACACCCCCGGCTCCTCAGAACGGCCTTGGCAGTGTTTGTTTTTGTTCACTGTTACAGAGCTTCTGTTGAACATACTAACAATGATTAACAGTGGTTTAACTGTTTCTTCTGCCTGTTTCTTCGGCCATTTCTCCTTCTCTCTGCCTGTTTTCCAAGGAACTTCTCTGCTGTTTTGCTGGAAAACCTCGCCCCAGAAAGCTGAACATGCTCAGAGGCAGCAGAGGAGGTGAACAAAGCAGCTCCCTCCCTGCACTGCAGCTTGGATGGGATCCAAACCATTCCCGGGCAGGAGGCACAGATGCAGACAAGGAGCTGTAGAACAGACCTAGTTATTAGTTAAAGCTGTTGCTTTCACTGGCACACCACGCAGGCACAAACCTGTGATTTCAGCCCTTTGCAAAATCCCCTTTGGACGTCTCCTGCCAGCAGAGCTGTCACATGTCCCTCTGGGTCACCCAGAGCTGCCCAAGCCTGTTTATGGTGGCAGCACAGATCTGAAAGCTGAATCCCATGTGTCCTACAAAGCTAAAATACACTTTTGACAGACAGGGAGACAGAGGAGTATCACTAATTTTCACCTTTTTACTCCCAATCTATTTGTTTTTCTTAATATCTATTTTTCTTCTTTCAGCTCCTGAAGTCGGTGGCTTCTTAAAAACTTTGTTTGGTGAATTTATTTTTAGCATAAAGCTATAAAAACAAAACCGAGGGAGTTGTCTTTTTTTGGTAATCTCAGAATATCACAGTCAATCTCACAGTACTTTGAATTCTGACTCACTGTTTGTGTAACCCTCCAGGCTGGCAGCTTGGGGACAAGCAGTGACATGACACGGGTCTGTTTGTCTCGTGGCTGGAACCTGAGCCAAGCCTGGGACCTTCCTGCACTGCTACAGGGAGACAATATTTATCTCCACAGCTGTAAATATAATTATACTGCATCATATACCGTGAGAGGCAGGTGTGAATAATGTTATGAGATAGGAATATGTACATGTATATAAATATTTTTTTTCCCTGTGGCAAGCAGCCCTATTTTTGTCTGAACAAAGAACAGTAACTGGACTTGCCACACACCCTGTGATGGCCTGGCTGGCTGTCCCAAGCTAAACCTGGTAGCTAAAGATAAACAGATTGCCTCATGTAAAAGTGATACCTCATTGCTAAGACATTAGCCTACATAAAAACCAGACCCAGCTTGTGTTCCAGAATGTACAGATTCCTTGGAAACATTTCCCTGACCTCAGATTCTTCTCTCCTGAAAGTAGGTTGCTCTGTACCACTGCCCAGTGACCCACTTCTGAAAAGAAATGTCTGTTCCCAACTGCAGGCCCCGTGCCCTGGCAAAGGCTGCAGCCACCTGTGCTCAGAGCAGTCACAAGATACAGATTTCTGGGGTTTTCAGCTTTGCATTTATTTATATACAGTTCAGAGTCAGCTGCTCAATTGTTTTTATTCACCAAGTGCTACCAGAGGCAGAGTGGAATGTTTGTTAAATGCATGTGCTTTGTACAGCCACACCATAGATACAGCCATATTTAGGAAAAAAAAAACAAGGGAGGGCTTCTGTGCTTTCTGGTTTACACATAAAGGAAAGAAAAATTACAGAAATTCCTCCTTCTCCATCTAAAGGAATGTTAAAAAGAGAAATATGCACCCTAAAATCCTTGATAAATAGGTGATGTGCTTTAACACTGCCCAGGCTTTACATTCATCTCCAGCTTTACAGATGTGGCCTCTCATATTTGTAAATATTAGTCACTCGTGGCCTTTCCTCTGGGAAAAGTGCCTGGGATGTGCAGCAAGCCCAGGCCAGCCTTGGAGCAAATCTTCAGCCACCTTGGCACCAGCAACCAAAACCTGTGCTGGAAACACTGAGCAGAGCTGGCAGCACAGAGCAAACCTCAGGACATTGTCCAACTCTGCCTTTTGTCCTAAATTTACGTAGCCAAAATAATATTTCCAAGGTTGGTTATTGCTATGGAGCTGTCTGGACTTTCCAGTTATCATTTTTCCCTCTTCCTGTTTCTGCATTTGAGTAATTACTGGTGGGATGATTTATTTCCTTTTTACTGTAAATCAGGAGGTGCAAGAAACCCTGTTAGGAGAAAGGAAAGCAAAAGGATTTTGTTGTCGGGGTTTGTTTTTTGTGTTTTTTTTTTTGTGGTTTTGTATTTTTGTCTGAGTTTGAGGTGGTTTTAGGGGGAAACACAGCAGCCCTGTAGTGAATCTGGGCAGTCAGACACGTGCTGATGCTTTGTGAGTGGAGGATTTAACAAGGTCATCTGGCCTCACTGAAGGAGCAGCAGATAAAGCTGCTAAAAAAACACAAAACCCATCTTGGATTTTGTGCACTCCATCTTCAATACAATACAAAATGAGTTCAGAGCCAGTCTGAAAGGTATAATGAAGTTTAATTAACCCCAGGCACGTTTCCACATCACTTCACAGACGGTGGCTGCTTCATAACCGATCAAAGCTTCCTCTTCTGGAGGCGAGTAAACAGCCATTTGAATTTCAAATGTCAGCATTTCATCCCAGGGCTTGTTTTGCAGGCTCACATCAAGAGCATTACCTGGTCAGCCAGCTCCAACCCGTTCCAGGGCAGCCCTGGAGCTGGGCCGCGTGAGGGGAGAGCTCGTGTCACACCCAGGAGCCTCCTGTTTGTCATAATCCTCCTGGATTATGCTGTTTTTCCCAACCCTGCTAACTCAGTTCTGCTTTTCCTCACAGCTTTATAGGCCAGCACAAGTCCTACAACCCGTCCTGGGGTTTTCCATGGAGAAAAAACCATTTTTTTCCTCCATCCCAGGCAAAAGGCTGGCCAGAGGCTGCAGTGGGTCATAAACACTGGCACCAAGGGTAACCCCTCTTTTTTAGGGCACTTCTCCCCCAGGTCTGTGCCAGGTTGTTCCCTGAGCACTGCAGGAGCTAAATAAACCCCAATATTGTTCCTATCACCATCATTAATCCCAATCCCCATCCTAATCCCCCTCGCTGTCCCCTCACAGCCTCAGTTTCCCCCCCCCCCCCCGGCTGAAATCTGCCCCGCTAGGCGGCTCCCCCTCAGCAACAGCGTGACCTCACCGCGGGCCAATCAGCGCCAAGCAGCGCCGAACCTTCCAGAGCTTTCCCTGCCCCCGCCGCCCCCGCCGCCCCCGCCCCTTGCCAACTGCCCCTCCCCGAGCAGCCAATCAGCGTCCGCCCTGCGGCCCGCCCCACCAATCACCGCCTGACTTCCCGGCCTTCCCACCAACGCCTGGTCGCAGCGCCGGGGCGAAAAACGGTCCCAGATCCATCCGCGCCCTCAGAAATTTGCCGATTTTATAGGGTCTGATCCCCCTCGCTGAAACTCTGGGACCCCTTTGCCTGCGGAAGAGGGACTGGAGCGGGGAAAAGGCGAGTGCGTGCCACAACAGGGATCTTCTCCTGGGGACTACTTTGGGAGGCGGAGGGACACATTAGTTTTGGTGGGCGGGGCCTGCGTGCCAGCAGTCTTATAAATAAGGGCGGGTGTGCGTCACTCGGCAGATTCCAGATTTCGCACCGCTGGAAAAGCTTTACTGATTTATCGCTCAGGGCCGCAGACGTGAGTGCGCTGAGGGGAACTGGGGGTGCGGGGAGGGGGAGGCGGGCCCGGTGCTCTGGGCAGGACCGTGCCGGGCGCTGCCGGGCGGTTTGCAGCGGGGTAACGGAGGGAGCCGCTGGCGGAGTTGCGCAGCGTTGTGTAGCGCTCTGAACCGCGCCGGTGCGAGCTGGGCCGGCCGTGAGGGGGGCGGGGATCAGGCTGAGGCTTGTCCGGGGAGGAGGCCGCGCTGCGGGGAAGATGGCGCAGGCCGGGCTGTCTGTGCCGGAAGGCGGCTGTGAGTCACTACCGGGGCGGGGGAGCGGCGGCGCTGCCGCAGGGCGGGTCCGCGGGGCGGGCCGGGGCCTCCCTCGGTGCCGCAGTGCGGGCGGTCGGGGCTCCGCTGCCGCAGCGCTGCCGTCGGGCTGGCCATGGGGGTGCGGTGCTGCCCTGCCACGGATTAGGGGGATCCGGGGGCTCCGGTGCTGCTTTGCTGCATTGCGGGCATAAAGGAGAGGCGGCCTGGGGAGTCCTGTAATGAGAGTAATCTATTTAATGAACTCAGGGGACTTTGTCTCAAACCAGGTTTAGTTAGTCAAACGGAAAAACGATATTTTAATTTCACGTTTCTTACAACCAAGGTAAGAAATTTTAACTGATGGGAAATAGCAACGTTAATACCTTTGCTTAGGATTTACTGAAGGTTTCATTTGATTAAGTGGCTATAGCTGAAGCATCTGTATGTTTTGCAGGTCAACATGCAGATCTTTGTGAAGACCCTGACTGGCAAGACCATCACCCTTGAGGTTGAGCCCAGTGACACCATTGAGAACGTGAAGGCCAAGATCCAGGACAAGGAGGGCATTCCCCCAGATCAGCAGAGGCTGATCTTTGCTGGCAAGCAGCTGGAAGACGGGCGCACTCTGTCCGACTACAACATCCAGAAAGAGTCAACTCTGCACCTGGTGCTGCGCCTGAGAGGTGGGATGCAGATCTTCGTGAAGACCCTGACTGGCAAGACCATCACTCTGGAGGTGGAACCCAGTGACACCATTGAGAATGTGAAGGCCAAGATCCAGGATAAGGAAGGGATCCCTCCTGACCAGCAGAGGCTGATCTTTGCGGGGAAGCAGCTGGAAGACGGGCGCACCCTGTCCGATTATAACATCCAGAAAGAGTCAATTTTTGGGTCTTTTTGCTGCACCTGGTGGCGCACCTGTCCGACTACAACATCGGGGTGGATCACCCTGCACCTGGATGCCTCGAGGTGGGAAGACCCTGACTGGCTAAGACCATCACTCTTGAGGTTGAGCCCAGTGACACCATTGAGAATGTGAAGGCCAAGATCCAGGACAAGGAGGGCATTCCCCCTGACCAGCAGAGGCTGATCTTTGCTGGCAAGCAGCTGGAAGATGGGCGCACCCTGTCCGACTACAACATCCAGAAGGAATCCACCCTGCACCTGGTGCTGCGCCTCAGAGGTGGGATGCAGATCTTTGTGAAGACCCTGACTGGCAAGACCATCACCCTGGAAGTCGAGCCCAGTGACACCATTGAGAATGTGAAGGCCAAGATCCAGGACAAGGAAGGGATCCCTCCTGACCAGCAGAGGCTGATCTTTGCTGGCAAGCAGCTGGAAGATGGCCGTACCCTGTCCGACTACAACATCCAGAAGGAATCCACCCTGCACCTGGTGCTGCGCCTCAGAGGTGGGATGCAGATCTTCGTGAAGACCCTGACTGGCAAGACCATCACCCTTGAGGTTGAGCCCAGTGACACCATTGAGAATGTGAAGGCCAAGATCCAGGACAAGGAGGGCATTCCCCCTGACCAGCAGAGGCTGATCTTTGCTGGCAAGCAGCTGGAAGACGGACGCACTCTGTCTGACTACAACATCCAGAAAGAGTCGACTCTGCACCTGGTGCTGCGCCTCAGGGGTGGGATGCAGATCTTCGTGAAGACCCTGACTGGCAAGACCATCACTCTGGAGGTGGAACCCAGTGACACCATTGAGAATGTGAAGGCCAAGATCCAGGATAAGGAAGGGATCCCTCCTGACCAGCAGAGGCTGATCTTTGCTGGGAAGCAGCTGGAGGATGGGCGCACTCTGTCCGATTACAACATCCAGAAGGAATCCACCCTGCACCTGGTGCTGCGCCTCAGGGGGGGCTGTTAAGTTCTTGTGCATCTTGCTTGACCCCAGGGTTGCCAGTGGCACTTGTGTTTGCACTGTAGTTCTTCAATGTCTTAATATTAAGTTAATGCAAGGTTAATGCAAGCTTGAGTAACTGCTGAACAACTGTCTGTTGAAATGCTAATAAAGTTTTCTGTTGCACATTACACCCTGTAGTCTGTCTCAGTTCAAGCAGGTGAAACATGTATTAAGTGAAATGCTTTGGCTTCTTACCATGGCAGTTCAAGCCTCTGTGCATGTATGATGAGGACCAACCTTGTGGTTAAAATGGATCTGGATTAAAATCTTAATGAAGTGCTAATAATACCATGTTGTTTTTTCTTCCTAGAGTTTAGCAGCACTCTGCTTTCAGGTGGGATGTAAGGACCCCACAAAATGATGGGGTGGGTTTTGCTGCAGGTCTTGGGTTTGTGGTTTGAGTTGTTTGCTGGTCCTGGGGTGGGTGTGAGGGGTGCCAGTGCCTGGCACTGCTCTGAAGGGACTCTGGGGATGGGGGTGTTGGTCTGGGGGAGGGCTGGCCACAGTGGGAATTGTGTGGTAAGTTTGGAGGTGAAACCTGAAATGGCAGTGGGTGACTGAGCAGTGTAAGAGCTGCCTGGTTTGGTGAGTTCTACACAAGGTGGGGAGTTCCCATTAAAGTTGCGTTAGCTGGGTTTGGGTTTGCTTTTTATGGGGTGGGTTAAGGGAACTTGGACAAGTGGGGATGGTCTGGGTTGGTTCAGCTGCAGTGGTTGGTGGGTGTTCAGAGGGATGCAATGGCCACCTGCCCTTCCCCAAAAACAGCCCAGGCTGTGGGGGTGGCTGTCACTGTCCTCACCTGCTGGGCTCTGGCAGCTGCTCACCCTGAGATGGGGCCCAGCCCATGCTGCCCTGCTCTGAAGCCTCCGTCAGGCACCACCTTGGTCCACTCCTACCCCTGGAGTGCTGCTCTGGAAGTTGATTTGTTCCTTCTGGATTCCATCACTGAGCATCTCTGCTAAGTGCTGCACTTCATGGGAAATAAAACCCAAAAGTTGCTGTTCTCATAGAAAACTGCACACTGCAGGTTCAGTGTGGGTTTGAGGCTTACATCCATGATCGGATTTTGGTTTTTTTAGGAGCAGGGCTTGCTTTTGTGCCTGCTGAGCTAGTAGAAATACAAAGTTCTGTAAACATTTGCTGTCCCTACCGCACGAGCTTTCCCTTAGTTTGAATTTCCCTGCAATTGCTGTTTTGCTTTTTGCAGTTTAACCCCCCGGCAGGGTGCCCGGAGAGGCTGTTCAGGCATTTCCTGTGAGGGCCTAAAATGCCATAAAGGAAATAATTTGGGGCAACCACCTCAGGGTGACCTCCAAATGTCCCTTCCAGCCCCAACCATTCCTGAGCTGGGTGTTTTCAGCCCTGCCTGAAGTCCCTGAGCAGTTCGCAGCCCCACAGGAATAAGGCACTGAATAAACATAAATAAAGTGATGATAAAGTGATCTTCCTGCTGGGGTTTGGGGTGGGCACTGAATAAACTGACATTCTGTGGGAAATCGATTTGTAGAAAACTATTTTAAAATTTGATAGAAGGTTTGTATACCATGTAACATCTGTACTGTCTCACCCTTCAAATGAGACTAAAAAATAAAGAGTTTTTAAAATGCCTCTCAGCTGCCCCATCTCTAAGTCCCTCTGCTCTGGTTTTTGTCCTGAGCCAAGCTGGTGTTGAACTGTGGCCTCCACTGGTACCTGGGGTGCTCCAGGAAATGACTGCAAGGATTTCTTCATTAATGAGAAAAAAATCTTTGCAATTTAAGTAAATTAAGGAAATGGATATGAATCACAAGGAAATGTGAACATGAATTTGTATGACATGCAGTGTTTACACCAAAGTTATTAGCATAAAACAAAGTAAGATGTCAGGCAATACAAATGATTGATATTATTAAAATACTCTTTTTATTTCTACTCCTAAAATATGGTGGTACTTCAAAAGTCTGCTTAGATACAACTATTCCTAACTAAAATAATAATTCAATATGTTTTAGCCAGAATCTCTATGCTATTAGAATAATCTTAATGCTTCCATATTTACAACAAATTCTGATAACATCATTTAATCCTGCTGTAATCTAAGTTTTGTGACTGACTTTTGAGTTTTTTTTTTCTTTTTGCTTCAGTTAATTTCTAGTCTGTTCTCCCTTTAAAAAAATTAAAACCCCAAAAAGACAAAAAAGGAAAAACAGCCAAGATTTTGGGATTTTATCTTTTGTGCTTTAAAAAAATTACTTATACCTATAAAAAGAGAAATTAAATAACCCATTATGCTGGACTTGGATACATTTGGGGTTTTCTCCTTTCTCAGCTGCCCCACAACATAATCCTATAGGATTGGGAATATTGGGAATAAATCCCTCAGTATTTCTGCAGCCTTGCCCACAGCAACCAGGGGTGTTTTTTAAGATTTTTGCCCAATTTGGCTGTTTGAAAAGCAGCAGGAATTCGGCTGCTCGGTGGCCACAGGATGTCACTGTTCCTCCACAACCCGGTTCTTTTCCATCTGGATTTTCCTCTGCTGCTCTCTGATTGTCAGCAGAGCATTCCTGCAGGCTCTGATCCTACAGAAAGGGATGCATCAAGTAGAAAGAAATTTCCATTTTAGGGATGAGGGAGCTGGATGGGTCCCTCACAGAATATAGGTTGGAGCTGTAAATGTTATGGTGTGGGACTTGCAGTTCCAGAAATAATCTTGTGTGGATTAATTGGGTTCCCTGGGCTATCAGACAAGTTCTGACAAGGGATTATATTTAGGAATATTTATGTTTCAGATTGGGCACTGGCTGAGGTACTGATTTCCATCTGTAACTAAGAAATGGAGCTGCTCAAATTCATCATTTCAGTGTGGCTTTTACATAACAGAAATTACAAGTGACTTTGAACTTCTATTTACAGCATACTGAAAACATGGTGTCAACCATAGGACCATGATGTTTTTCAGTATTTGGTAAAAATGGGAACTTAGGTGAACTCAGAATGTGTTTCAGGAAATATTCTTGTTTGCATCTTTTCCAAACACCATCATCATCATCCTCATGATTCCTTTTGCTTAAGTAGGTTCCAGTCATTCCTTTTTCTGCTGTGAATTACTGACCTATAATTATAATATAGATAGATAATCTGTTTTTATATATATTATATTATATTATATTATATTATATTATATTATATTATATTATATTATATTATATTATATTATATTATATTATATTATATTATATTATATTATATTATATTATATTATATTATATTTACATGATACAAAATACACAATATACAATATATAATATATAATACACAATATACAATATATATAATATGTAACATGTTATATATTATATATTATATATTATATATTATATATTATATATTATATATTATATATTATATATTATATATTATATATTATATATTATATATTATATATTATACGATATATTATGAATGATTATATTCATTGGGATTGGAGAGATTAGACCTGATCTTGCACTTATCTCTTCTTTATAGGCTGTTCTCTGGGTCTGAATTAATCATTAAGAATCCATCATGGATAACAAAACAGCTTTGTGCAGTCACTGGACCTGCTTCATTTTAAAACACAGCAATCTTGAGCTATAAACTTGAAATATTCTGCAAAACCGCGACGAGGGAAGGGCCCTGTGCCATGGATTGGTGTGTTTGTGGGGAGGGGTCTCACAGCTGCTCAAAGCTGGGACAGTTCCTGTTCCAAGGAGGGGTCACAGCATCCTGCAGGCCCAGGGGCTGCTCCAGGCTCTGCTGTGCCTGGGGCAGCTTTGGAGGGAGGGAGGCACAGCCAGAGCTCGGGGTGTCCTGCTGGGACAGCCCTGCTCTGTCCTTCTGGCCACCTCCCTCCTGGGATTCCTCCTGGAACTGCCAGAATTTTGTTTATTAATGAGGATTCCCAGCTGAGCTCTGGGTCACACCAAAGGCTTCGTGGAGCATCAGGAGCTCAGGTGGGAGCCAGGGCAGCAGCATTCCCTGGGGCAGAGGGTGCTGGGGTCACCCTGCAGGACCTCACCCCCATGTCCCCACTGCTGAGGGCTGCTGTCCCCTGCTCTGGGAGGGGAAAATGAAGCAGTTTTGGGGTGTGTGGGCCCCAGGACAGCCAGTTGGTGCTGAGGGCTGGGGGGACATCCGCTCAGATTTCACAGAATATTCTGAGTTGGAAGGGAGCCCCAAGGATGAGCAAGCCCAACTCTTCATCCCTGCTCCCAGGGGAAGCCTCTGCCAGACTTTTCTCCTCTGGAGCACACCCAGGCCCTGGAGCAGAGGGGGAAAGCAATGCCCTGAGAGTCTGGGGCTGCTCTGGGCACTGCCCTGAGCAGCAGCTGGCACTGCCCTTGGTGGCACATCAGGCTGTGTCCCTGGGGCTCTGCAGAGCTGCCCTCCCACACCAAGCTTGGCCTCAGCTGTTCTGCTGCCCTGGGGAGCCTTGTGGGACTCGGGGGGCTGTGGGGGAGGCAGAGGCTCTGTGCAGGCAGGGGTTAAACATTCTGAATCTGCAGTAGGCAGCAGCTTTCCCATATAAGAGCACTGCACTCATTGGCTCTCCCCTTCACTGAGAAATCCAGCCAGTCATTTCCTGTGCAAGCCTCCTTCACTCTGCAAAAAGCCACACGTTGGGTGAACCACGGGGATCTTCTGGGGCTGCTCCTTCCCGCAGGATCCCTGCATTCCCTCATGGACCAGCCAGGAGCTCCACGCTGTGCCACTGCCAGATGAACATGGGCTTCCCTGCGTGGCTTCTCACCCATGGATGGGAATAATTTTGGGTCTGCCTTGACGCCAGTTGACACCTCTTGGTGCCTGACTTGGTTTCTGCTGGGAGGTTCTTCCCCTCTGAAGGACCCGTGGGGATCAGATCGGCTCTTGGGTGGAGCTTGCAGCAACTTCTGGTAAGTGCTGAGCTCTTCTGACAGCCGGGCCTGGGGAGGGCTCAGGAGCAACAACTCAGTTCTTGGGAGGTGCCAGCGGAGCTGGGAAGCAGAGAGAGCTCCCAGGGATGCACAGAGAAGGGGGATCCCTCTCAGGGTCCTGGTTTATGGGACCATTTTGCTCTTGCTTTTAACCCAGACGCTCTGTCTGTGCGAAACTGGCTGTAAATAAATCTCCTGAGCGCTGTGGAGGGATGGAAACTGCAGCTGAGGAATGATTTTGGGGAGAGGAAGATGGAAAAGCACGAGCAAACTGTTATGGAAGTGCAAATTTCCTCCTAAAGGATTCGGCAGATGCACCAGTAAGTGTTCTGGGGAGGGATTAAAGGGCGTGTGCAGAGGAATGTTTGTCACTAGAGCGCAGCCTAAACTCAGTGTCTGCATTATCCCCACGGCTTGTCTCCAGACCAGCCCTGGGGTTTCTTGCTGTGAGCTGCATGAGGATGTTTGGTGGCTGTTTTCTGCCCAGAGCTGGGGTTTTTCACAGCCTAAATGCTCGTGCTGTGTCCATTTACCCCTTTGCTGGTGCAGGCGATGGAGTCTGGCTGTAGCCCCAGCAAGGGAGATTTCTCCTCAGAGCAAACCTGTTAACCCTTTGGAGGGAGTGCCTGGGCATGAGGAGGAGCTGCTGAGCAGAGCTCTGCTGCAGGTGGGTGACCCTGGATGTTCAATTTCTGCCTCTCAAACCCTGTGAGACGCTGACTCGGGCTCTGTGCCCTGGGTGTGGTCTGAGATGTGCCCAGAGGATGTGGAGAGATGTCCCCAAAGAGGCAAAGCAGAGCTCAGGAAAGTGTTTTGACTCTTCAAACCACAACGCCCTTGTCAGATGAGAGAAGGGGCTGGCTGGGGGCTCTGCTGCTGCTCCTGGGCACAGCTGTGCTTGTGCAGCTCCCAGGGCTGGGACTGTGCTTGCCTCGCAGCTGGGAGCTCCAGTTCCGTGCTCACATGGACAACCAGCAGCTCCAAATACCCAGGAGATCATTTTGCCCATCCAGGATGAAATGCCAGGCACTTTGTGCAGGTGTTTTTCCCTGTAAACCTCCCCAGCAGGGACTGTAAACCTCCCTGTTTCAAGGAGGATCCCCAGTGAACCTTTATCTTCTTGGCCACTTGGTGAGCAGCCTGTGCCTGTGCTGGCTGCACTGAGACAAGAACCACGATCACACACCCCTAAAGAGCCACTTTCCTTGCCTTTTATGTCAGGAGCCTGTGCTGCTGCCAACAGGTGAGGTCATCCCACACAGGGGGCTCAGATGTGCTGCACATGAGTTGCCTGTGCCTCATGAACAGCTTCTAAACCTCTCCTCCACTGGAACCCCACTAAGGACCCTGATCCTGTATTCAAATACTCCTCCTCCACGCAGAGATTCACCAAATCTCCCTCTCAAGGGACCCGTGGCCAACCTGGGAATCTCTTTGTGTCCAAACACCTTTGGGGTTTGTGAAGAAATTGTGTTAATTCTCCCCATCCCTTGCAGGTTTAGTGGCCCCACAGGGAAGCTCTTTGTGACCTGCAGGACCATCTCTCCTGGCAATGGATAAATTCACAAATGGGCAGCCAGGCCCAGCTCAGAGGAACAGGCTCATAGGACTGCTGGAAACAGATGACAGCCCCCAGGAGGAGAAACCTGCCCCGAGCAAAAAGGAGGAAAGGTCAGGACCTGGGAGGAAAGGAGAGCCACAGCCCTTGGAGACACCTTACCAGAAGGAGAGCAGTGACTTTGCCCCTAAAATCAAGATTAATCTGAATTATCGGCCAGGACTCGTCAGCAAGTGAGTAACTGGGGGGTGTTTGACCAGTTTGGGTTGATCCAGGTGATCCACACAGATCCTATGGATTTTCCCAAGTCTGCACTAAAAGAATCCACACTAAATCCCACTAAATATAACACTGAGTCCCCCCAGGGATGGGCCTGACCCTGCTCCTGGGCTCCTCTCTCTGCTCTGGATTCCTGCCAGGGCTGCACATCAGCCTGGCTCTGGGAACAGCTCCAGCTGATGGAAAGAGCAGCCACTTAGGAGAATTCTGGGAAATAACTGTCTCTATTTTTCCCTTGACTCAAAAATAAAACATTTGTGTGGGGTTTTTTTCTGCCCCCATCAAAATCTCCTCCACCTCCCTCCCTCTTTCCACTGTCCCACTGGAGCTTGTGGCACATTCCTGTCCCTGCTCTCCAGAACTTCCCCCTCCAGATCTTCCTGTGAAAAATGTGCATTTTATGACTGGCTTTTCACAAATATTAAAATGAAAATTATATGTGTAATGTTGGAAAGTTATGCTGTATTAATTTTTTTAAGTAGTGTATTCAATACAGTTTTAGGTCATACCATAATGTTAAAATAGAAACTATGCATGTAGGATTTTTTTAAAGAAAGGAATAAAGTATTCACACCAGATAGCAGCCATAGGACACCTAAATATTTCAGAGAAAGAGAATTATTATTATTATTAGTAGTAGTAGTAGTAAAAATATTATTTATTTATATTATAATATAATAATATAGTAATTATTGATTACATTTATTATATTATAATAATAGAATTATTTAGTATAACTATAATAATAGAAATATTTATTATTATATTATAATATAATAATATAATATTCTATATTATATTATTTATTAATATATTACTTTTAACAACAGCAATATACTATATAATAAATATTATCGATAATAAATTATAATAATAGATATTATAGATAATATTATAGATAATATTATAATATTATAAATAAACATTACGATAATAAATATTATTGATAATAAATTATAATAAATTATAATAAATTAATATAATTTATTATAGTTAGAAGAAACTAACTTCTTCCCATCTCCTTCAGCCCTGAAGACGCTGTCAAAATTAGGAAGAAGAAGTTGACACTGACCAGACAGAATCATTTGTTTAAATAGAATTTATGCATCATGTATGAAGTGTATAAATATGCAACAAGCTATTGTTTTTAAAAGTTACTCCTCTGTTAACGTGGGTCCTTTTTGGGGTTTATTTTGCTCAGAAAAGGTACTTGGACTGTCCGTAACTCTTCGTTGTTTTTACCTAATATTGTCCTAAATCCCAATTATCCAAATTTTTATTAGTCTAATTATATTACTATATTTATAACCATTTTATTACTATGAAACTGTTTTAAATTTTTAAAAAATTTCAAAACCAAGTACTTGGCGTTTTCCACCTTGCCCCCCCGGAATTCCTGCCTGATTCCCTCCCTGCCTTTGTCCCGCAGCCAGAAGGACCCGAATCGCTTTGACAGGGAGCGGCTGTTCAGCGCCGTGGTCAGGGGCAGCCCGCAGGCTCTGGAGGGATTGCTGGAGTACTTAAGGAGGAACTCCAAATTCCTCACCAATTCCGAGTACACAGGTAGATCCCCTTTATTCGCAGGGGTGGCAGGGAATGTGCTCCTGGTTCTTTGCTTCCTCTTTGCCCTCTGTCTTTTATTTTCCTTACATTCACCCCAAGGTGGAGAATTGTCACGGACATAATTTATCAAAAATCCTTTTGTGTTTTCTCCTGAGAAGCCTCAGAAAGGAAATGTAAAAAAAATAATTATCTGCTGCTGTGGAATGCAACAGGTGGATCCGTGATTGGTCTCATGTGGTTGTTTTTAATTAATGGCCAATCAAAGTCCAGCTGGCTCTGGTCAGTCACAAGAATTTATTATCACTCCTTTCCTTCCTTTCTAACCTTCTGATGAAATCCTTTCTCTTTCTTTAGTATAGTTTTAATATATCATTTTCTTTTACTATAATATATATCATAAAATAATAAATCAGCCTTCTGAAACATGGAGTCAAGATTCTCATCTCTTCCCTCATCCTGGGAAACAACCACCACCACAGAGAATGCCATTAATTGAATATATCCTAAGGGTTTTGCCTTAGGACTGCTAAAAATACTGATAAAAACTTTTAAAATGAATATTGTAATTGATCTCTGAATCAAGAGATGCAAAGCACGCCCACAGCCCATTCAATCCTCTCTCCCTGCCAGATGCAAAGACTGGGAAGACCTGCTTAATGAAAGCCCTGCTGAACTTGAAAAATGGGAAGAATGACACAATCCCAGTCTTGCTGGAAATAGACCAAAAGACACAGAACCCCAGGCCCCTTGTCAACGTGTCCTGCTCTGACTGTTTCTACAGAGGTAAGGAAGGATTCATGTGAGATGAGCAGGGAAAAGGAGAAAGAAGGGACCTGGAGCTCCTGCAGTCTCCCCACCCTTTATTTCTGATTCTGCTCCTGTATCTCCTCCAGCCTTGCGTTATACCCTCCTTGGTCTGTAAAACAGGAATGATACGTGCTTTTAATAACCCAAGAAGTGAGATTATTTACTCAGGAAAGTATAAAAAGCACTTGTAAAAGTGAAGTGGTCTGTGATTGTTGAATGAGCTTTCTTTGGCTGCCTCAACCCTCCCGTGGCTGTTTGGGATCTCAGTGCCAGGCAGGGGGAATTGCCTGCCCTGGTATTGAATTTCTGGTGGTTTTGAGGCTGTGGAAAGCCCTCAGCTGCCAGCCCAGCCCACCCTGAGGCTGTGACATCCCTGCTGTCCCTGGGGTGGCACAGTGACAGGTTTGCTGTGCCCCAGGCCAGACTGCCCTGCACATTGCCATCGAGAAGAGGAGCCTGGAGATGGTGAAGCTGCTGGTGGAGAACGGAGCTGATGTCCACGCCAGGGCCCACGGGGAGTTCTTCAGGAAGAAGAAAGAAGGAGTTTACTTTTATTTTGGTGAGTCACTGTGGAACACATTCCTTTGGGGGTTTTATTGCCTCGCTGTGTGTGATGCCACTAATTCTAGATCTTCAGTGCCCTTTAATCAAGCCCTTGACTTATTTAAAAAGCAGAATCCTTTCCTATCTGGGCTGTTCACTGTGCATTTCCATCATCCTTGGGTTTATGTGTTTAATCCTGTCTGAGTGGCTTCAGACAGCAATACTTGGCTAGTTCACATTTGAGAGATCAGTTTGAGATGTGGGAAAGTGTTTCAGCTGCCCCTGAAATAGAGTAATTGTTTATTGTAAAACCCTTTCAGGATCCAGAGACACTGAGGCAGAACCTGTTCTGTGTTTCAGTGACAAAACTCTGGGCTGTTTTTGTATATTTTTTATATTTTATATATTATTTTAATATATGTAATAAATAATTTTAATATATTTTTGTGTATTCTTATATATTATTTTAATATATTTTATCTATTATTTTAATATATTTTATCTATTACTTTAATATATTTTATCTATTATTTTAATATATTTTAATACATTATTTTAATATTCTTTGTACATTTTATACATTAAAATATATTTCTATATATTTCTATATATTTTGTAGACTATTTTAATATATATTTTATACATTATTTTAATACATTTTAATACATTATTTTAATATAATTTTATACATTTTAATATTTTCTATATTATTTTTATATATTTTATATATTATTTCAATATATTTTATACATTTTTATACATTTTAATGTATTTTTATAATTTTTATATACTTTGTATATTTAACATATTTTTCTAGGATTGCTTTCCCCCCCTTTCTTGAATCCTCTTTCACCCCTTCCTGCTTCCCCTCCAAATGCTGTGTCCTGATCTCCTCAGGTGAGCTTCCCCTGTCCTTGGCTGCCTGCACCAACCAGCTGGATGTGGTGGATTACCTTTTGAACAACCCCCACCAGAAAGCCAGGCTGCAGGAGCAGGACACCCAGGGCAACACGGTGCTGCACGCCCTGGTGATGATTGCAGATGACACCGAGGAGAACACCAAGTTTGTCAGCAGCACCTACGTGGAGATCCTCAAGGCGGGCGTGAAGCTGGACCCCACCTGCAAACTGGAGGAGATTGTCAACTATGACGGCTTAAATCCCCTGCAGCTTGCTGCCAAGACAGGCAAAGTGGAGGTGGGGACAGCCAGAGGGGACCCTGGGGGTGCTGAGGAGCAGGGATGGTGGGATTTGCACCCCTGGTTGGTGAGGAGCAGGGATGGTGGGATTTGCACCCCTGGTTGGTGTCCAGTGGGGTTTGGCGTTGGAGCTTCTCACACCCAACCCGTGCTGATGCTGCTGGCAGGGGCTGTGCCAGAGGTGACCACAAAGGGAGGGCACCTCCAAGCCACCCAGCTGTGTCCTGCAGAGCCTCAGCTGTCCCTGCTGTCCCTGCCCCAAAACTGTCCCCACTCCTGGGGCAGCCAGATTTGGTTGTTTCCCTGCTTTTAGCCAGACCCAGGTGCTGGATGAGCTCCAGCTCCATCTGTGCTGCTTTGGGTGTCCTTCAGCAGCTGCAGCACAGAACAGGCTTGTGTTTGTGTCAGATCTTCAGGCACATCATCCAGAGGGAGATCCAGGAGCCCCCGTACCGGCACCTGTCCCGCAAGTTCACCGAGTGGACCTACGGCCCCATCCATGTGTCCCTCTACGACCTGTCCTCCCTGGACAGCTTCGAGGAGAACTCTGTGCTGGAGATCCTGGCCTACAGCAGTGACACCCCGGTGAGCCTCTCACCTCAGCTCCAGGACAGGCTTTTTCTCTCCTTTTTCATAGTGGGGAGCCAACGGGATATTTATTGTGGCATTAATTTGAAATTGTGGCATTTCAAGTTCATGTGCGCTTTCAGGGGTGGTTTCTCTGAAAAAGGAGTGATTAGTGGGGCTGTCTGCAGATTTTGTTGTTTGGAGGCTGCCTGGCATGGCTCTGACCATCCATAATCTGAGAGAAATTTTGATCCTTTTGTTGTCTTAAGCCTCGGTTTGTTCAAATACCTCAATGAAGTGATTTCTGTGCAATATTTATTATCTTTCACACTGAATAACCCCTTAACGACTCCCCAGTGGAATCCACACAGCTCCAGCCCTTAAAAAGACCATCCTCAGGTGAATTCCCATTCCTGGGGGCACACAGGTGCACTTTGGTTCCTTGTTTCCCCACAGAACCGGTACAAGATGGTGGTTTTGGAGCCACTGAACAAACTGCTTCAGCAAAAATGGGAAACCTTTGCTTCCAAGAGATTCTACTTCAGCTTTGTCTCCTACCTGTCATTCATGATCATCTTCACAGCCATTGCATACTATCAGCCCTTGAGGGTAAAGGTAGGTCCAGCCTTTTTGTTGGGATGGATGGAGCAGATTTAAAAGTTGTGGGTGCTTGGCATCGCTGTCCCTGCCCGTCTCCACTGCTTTGGGTGGTTCTGGTTTTGTCTTGCAGCCTTCCTTCCCAGTGGAGTTCACAGCTGGAGGCTTCCTGTGGGTCTCTGGACTGATCATTATCCTGTTAGGAGGCATTTATCTGATCTTTGCCCAGGTAGGGGGATCTCTTGTCTGGTTCCATTGTAAAACAGGGGGGAAAAAGGGAACAGATCCCTTTCTGTTGTTCTCCTGACACCAGGATGTGCAGGAGGAATCCTGCTCTGGGACACTCACTGTGACCTGGCAGGGGCAGAACAAGCCAGGTTGCTGGGCAAGGGGGATCACAGTTCCACAACAGCAAATAATTCTGAGAGACTTCTGTGATTTATGGCATTAAAATGCCTCCCTGGCATTTAATGCAGGCTATTAATAAAGACATTGGGCTGAGGCATGATTCAGCCCTTGTTTATCCTTGCCCTTTATAAATGAGGGCTTTTTTTCATCTGGGAGAGATGAAATTGGGGATCTTGGAGATGAAAGGAGGAGCACATGGAGCAGAGCTTTGCCTGGGGCAGGGCAGGGCAGGGCTGTGCCTCTCACACGGCCTGGCTCTGATGAATGGTGCATTGATTTTGCTCCCCAGAGCCTGTACCTGAGGAGGAGGCGCCAGTCCCTGAAGACCATGTGCTCTGACAGCTGCATCGAGATCCTCATGTGAGTCCTGGGCTCTGCCACAGCCCGGAGCTGCTGCTTTGTGCAGCTGAGCTGCCCCAGCATTACCACAGAGCAGGAACAGCAGCTCCTCTGCCCCTCTCTTTGCAGCCCTGCTGCTGCCTCTTGTCCTGAGCCTGTTTTTGTTGCTGGGTGGGCTCTGTGTGCTGCTCTCAGCCTCCCCAGATGTGTTTTATTGCAGAGCACATCTGCAAGGGCCATTTTTGCCAAGATGAGCCACTGCCAATTCCTTTTTTTTTTTTTTTTCCCTTCCAGCTTCATCCAGGCCTTCTCCCTGCTGCTGTCAGCAGTGCTGTATGGAGCCAGCTCAGAGAACTACGTGGCAGTGATGGTGTTCTCCCTGCTGCTGGGCTGGGTGAACACTCTCTACTACACCCGCGGCTTCCAGCGCACCGGCATCTACAGCGTCATGATCCAGAAGGTATCAAAAAAAAAAACCCTGCAGATCCAGAAGGTATCCAAAAAAAACCTGCAGGGAGAGGCTCTGGGCTGGTATTGCCACCAAAATTTCAAGATGTGTTTTTTTGGTTCCTGAGTGATGAGAATTCGTCATGATCCAGAAGGTCAGAGCGGCCCTAAAACCCCTGCAGGGAGAGGATCTGGGCTGGTATTGCCACCAAAAAAAAAAATTTCAAGATGTGTTTTTTGGTTCCTGAGTAATGAGAATTGGTCCTCAGGAACCAAAAAAACACATCTTGAAATTTCGTTTTTTGTGCAGTTGGTAAATGAACAGGGAATTGACAGAAACATTGGTGTTGGAACAAATTGTGTAGAGGATGCCTAGAGGCAGCTGTTCATCCTGCAGGCTGATCAGGAGGATTTCATCAGAGGATGAAAGAGAGCATTTCATCGTGGAGGATGAAATGAAGGGGAAGTAGACAGGAATCAATACAGCTATTAATACCTATTAAAAACAACAGCCATTTTCATTCGTTGCTCTGCCTGCCTGCAAACCTTCAGTTACTTTGCCTGCAGTGTTTGCAGTGGTCACAGTAAAACGAGCACATGCAAAAAGGAATTAGGTGCAAGTAGTGAAGGAGCTGGGATTGGTGTCCTGTGGAAGCAGAGGTGCTGCAGAATGAGGTTGGGTCAGTGTCTTCATCTGCAGCTGCAGCAAATCACTCGTTTGGCTCTGCTGAACATCCCAGGTGATGGCAGCTGACACCTGTGTGCCAAAATCCAGCTCCAAACAGCACTGAAAACCAGTTTGGGCTCCCTGGAGCTGCTCAGGTTGGCCTCAGAACTGTTTCCAGATCCACAGAGGAACCTGGGACTGGAAAGGCAGAGCAGGGGTGAAACGAGGTGCCAGGGTCACCATTTGTGTAAAGTGAAAGGAGGTGGAAAGGAGAGGGGGGTGTGTGTTGAAACTATTTGGAAACAGCCATAGTGGGAGCTAACAGGGAATTTATTTGTTTCAAAGAACTGTTTATATTAACAGAGCAACAAAGAAGTTCATAGCACTGTCAGATTAAGCTGCCAATGATATTATTTACCTGTGGAAGTAATTTAACACATATTAGCAGTTTTCCACACTGGATAAAAGGTGGAAACCTTGCTGTCAGTGCTCCTGAGGGCTGGTTTGTGGTGTGTGAGATCATCCTGGTGATTTCATGCGAGACAAAGCCCAGCACTTCCCCTGGTTTGTGTTTCAGACCATCATGAGAGACCTGCTGCGTTTCCTCCTGGTCTACATGATCTTCCTCTTTGGCTTTGCTGCAGGTGAGCCCTCTCTGGGTTCTGTGTGGGCTGGGCTGCACAAATCCCTTCCCTGAGGGCTCAGGTTGTGTTTTTCCCCCAGCCCTGGTGACGCTGATGGGCGATGCCCCCTCAGTGTCCCACAACAAGTCCCTGGCTCCCCTGGAGAGCTCGGGCAGCCACGCCATGTACGGGGGGCTGCTCAGCGTCTCCCTGGAGCTCTTCAAGATCACCATCGGCATGGGGGACCTGGATTTCCAGGAGCACGCCAGGTTCAGGTACTTTGTCATGCTGCTGCTGCTGCTGTTTGTGATCCTCACCTACATCCTGCTGCTGAACATGCTGATTGCCCTCATGAGCGAGACCGTCACGGATATCTCTGGCTACAGCAAGAGCGTCTGGAAGCTGCAGGTGAGGCCCCAAAACCCTGCAGGTGAGGCCCAGAGTCACAGGTGCCACTGCCTTCCTCACAGAACAGCATTTACTTCTCTGGTAACACAAAGACATGAAATTGGTGCTGCCATGGTAGCCCTGCCAGCTCTTACCTTGCTGCAAGTCCTGAGAAGGAAGAACCCTTCATCCCCTTCCTTCACCTTCCTCACAGACACAGCCAGGGAGTCTGGGATGTGTCCCCACCCTGGTTTCCCAGCTGGGAGCTCCTTGCAGCCCCAGGAAAACACAGGAGCTGCTCAGACCTGATCCCCAGAGGAAAAAGTGTCAGGGCCTGGCCCCTGAGCTCACCTCAGGTGCGCTCTGAGCCTGACCCTGGTGCTGTAACCAGGTGCTCCCAGCCCAGCAGGAGGCTGATGTGTCCCAGCTGTGCTGCACAGACCAGCTGGGCCCAGCTTAGCCAGGCTGGGTCTGGGGGAGCCAAAGCAATCTGTCTGTGGCACTGCAGCCTCACTCAGCTCTTCAGCCTGCTGGAATGAGGGCAGGAAATGTCTCTTTAGAGCTACAATTCAATTACCCTGCAAACAAAGCTGCCCCAGCAGGCCCTGGAGCCCAGCAAAGCTCTGCATGGCTCCTCTCTGATGCCCTTACACTGATGCCTTGTGAAGGCTGACCTGGAACAGAGACTGGACAGAGTTAAGGAATAGAATGGAGATTTATTAAAAGGATCTCCTCAATGGATGCACCTTGGGCAGCAGAAGAGCCCAGCCAGGACTGCACCCATGATGAACCAAAATGGGCACAAAGTGGACACAAGGTCACGTCTCATTTTTATGAAGTTCTGCTCCATTTGCATCTTGGAGTTCATTGTCCAATTCCAGCTTTAGCCCATCAAGTCCCATCCTGCTTGTTTATTTCTCTCTTCAGGCCACGTTGTATTTGTGGGGTGCCCTCGTGGCAGGAAGGAATGATGAACCTGACTCCATGTCCTCAGAAATCTAATTTATTATTTTATTATACTAATTTATTATTTTATGCTACTATATTATATTAACTAATACCAAATATATAATGCAGAATATAGAATACTAAACTATACTATGATATAGAATACTAAACTAAACTATACTAAAGAATACAGAAAGGATACGTACAGAAGGCTAATATAATGATAATATGAAATAATGAAGAAATAAATAAGATAATAATGAAAACTCCTGACTCTCCAGAGCCCTGACACAGCTTGCCCTGATTGGCCAGTGAGTCAAAATAATTCACAGCAGAATCCAACGAAACAATCACCTGTGGGTAAACAATCTCCAAACACATTCCAAAGGAGCAAAACACAGGAGAAGCAAATCACATAATTATTGTTTGCCTTTTTCTCTGAGGCTTCTCAACTTCCCAGGAGAAAAACCTTGGGTTGAGGGATTTTTTTTCAGAAAATATGAATGCTACATGTCTGTCCTAAGCTCAGCTATTAATGTGCCTTTTATATTAAGTTGTCACCCCGGGAGTGCATTTTTAGGTGTATTTACAGCTGAACTTCAGGTGCATTTTTAGGTGTATTTTCAGCTCTCTGCAGGGGTAACCTGGGGCAGTATTCCAGGAGCACTTTGGGGTTGGGCTCCACTTCAGGAGCACTTTGGGGTTGGGTTCCCTGGGGATTCTCCAAGCCCAAGGGGTTTCTGAGTGGGGAGAGGCTAGGCTGGGCTCTGTCTGTGCCCTGGCTTCTCTCTGATTTTGTGGGTTTTGCTCTTTCAGAGGGCAATTGCCATCCTGGAAATCGAGAAGGCCTGGCTGTGGCGCCAGGGGGGGAAGAGGAGATCTGGCTGCTTCATGTCCGTGGGGCTCAACAAGAAAGATGAGAGGTGGTGCTTCAGGTAAGGCAGAGTCCCCATTCCCCCCTCACCCTCCAGCTCCAGCGGGGTCACAGCCTGGAGCAGCACAGGGAATTTCAGCACTGATCAACCACACACTCCTGGCTACACCCAAATTGGTTGGTGATTTCCAGGCTGGAGGTTTGAGATTTAATTGTTCCTCCAGCATTGCCACCTTTGTGTTAAGAAAATTCCCTGAGCTGGAGAATTTGAAACCAACCAGACCAGTGGACAATATGCAGGGAGAAAAGATATTTTGCCTCATGGAGCTTTGAGTATGGAAGATCTTTGCTCAAAAAAACCATCAGGGTGGTGTTGGCAGGATGAGCTGGGCTGGGAGGCTGCAGAACAATGAGATCTGCCCTGAGATGCTGCATTCCAGGCATCAGAGTCTTGTGGCATTTTGTCTCTCCAGAGTAGAGGAAATTAAATGGACAGATTGGGCAAAGGATGTGGGAGTTCTGAAGGAAGAACCTGGGAGCACCAATGATTCAGAACTAAATCCAGAAGGTAAATTTAATCATGAAGAAAGGTCTGCAGTTTCCTTTCAGCTTCCTGCTCAGCAAACTGCTCTTGGCATGTTGTTATGTCTTTGGCATTCCAGGCAGGCCAACTTGAAATTGCTTGCCCACAGCAGCATCCCTTGTGAGCTGAGAAAATAAAGATTTAGTGTAGGTCTGGGGCTGGCCAGAGTTTGGGAACAAAGTGAGGATGAAGGAGATGCCATTCCTATTCAGCTCTGGGAGAAATGGGCAGGAAATGCTGCTGAGGAAAAGCAAGGGCTGCTCTTCTTTTTGGCTCAGTAGCCCAAATATGTGAGGCTTTTCCTAGGAAAGGTAAAATTCAGGCTCATTGGTCCTGCAGATGTTAAACTCACAGGGCTTTCAGAGCCTGAATTTGGGCATTAACTCTGGCAATGCTGTCAGATTCTGCCTGAGACCTTTGTTTGCTTCCCTTGGTAGAGCTGGGAAGGAGCTCTGTGGAAATCAGAGCTCTTTCCCTGTTAGAAAGACCTTGTTCAGCCTGGCAGGGCCTGGCCAGGAGCTCCAGTGGATTTGGGCACAACCTCCAGTGTAGATTCCCCCGGGTGCCAGTTTGCCAGAGCTGGGGAGGTCGCAGTGCTTAGGAGATTCTGTGGGGTGTGCTGGGTGTTCCCTGAGCCTTCACCCTTCTAAAGCTGGGTCCCTTTGTCAGCTTCCTGCTGACGAGGGGCTGCTCTGTGTCCCTGCTGCAGACACCAGCGCCTGGAGACCAGCCCAGAAACCACCCCGAGCAGCTGCCCCGGAGGAGCTGGCCCTGCTGCAGCCCCAGGCACCTGGCACAGAGATGGTTCCTCTGCACAGACAGCCCAGAGAGCTCTGACAGCCCCTCTGAACCTGCCTCCAACTGCGGAGGAGCTGCTCTTCCCCAGCAGCTGCAAGAGCTGGGGACACTGTCAGCAGCAAAGTGCATTTCGTGGAGGACTGTGGCTCAGCCTGTGGCTTTGAGTGTTGTCATGCACTTTAATGATTCATTTCCTCTGAAGAAACTGTTTTTACTCGGCTTTTCTCTGCCTGATACTTTCTTTTTATTATTCCTAAAGATCCCAGAGCTCCTGGGGCAGTGGGGGAGGCAGAGCTCTCTGAGCTGTGCAGGGACAATGCTGATGGATAATGTGGATAATGCCCATGGATGATGCTCATGGATAATGCCCAAGGAATCACCTGGCTGAGGATGGCCCAGCCTGTTCTCCTGTCACAAGGGACTGCACTGCAGTGCTTTGGAATAAAGAGTGTTGTAGAGGCCTAAAAGCTGCTGAGGGTGGAGTTGTCTCCGTGCTGGTGTGAGATGTGAGTGGACAAACCCTCACCCTGTGCAGCACCTGCAGGGCTCTGTGGTTAATCCACGCCAGGATCCCCATTTCACACTTACGGAATGAAATTCTTTGCCTAAAAGAAAAGTGAAGTGGATTGTGGAAGTGGTGTGGGATTTCCTGGACCTGAAACTTCACTGGTGGATTTCTGGGGACTTGTGTTTTTCATGGGTTGCTTTGTCTCTGTAATAAACAACAGCAGAATCCTGCTCGTGGCCCCTGAGAGACTGATGGGCCAACACTCTGTGTGTGGTTTTTGCTTCCTGTTACTCATGATGGGCATCCTGTCTTGCTGCAAATGTCTGCAAGGACCTTGTTCCTTCTTGTGACTTGCAGCCTGCTGCAAACTCTGTGGGAAAAGAGATAAAAATGAGCTGTCTCACTTTTCACTCTATTCAACAGTAATAACATGTAAAATTTCTGTAAACAATACAGCAAGTGTACTTCATTGAAAATGTTCATTTTTGGATGCACTTTTAGAGCTTTGCCTTTCTCAGCAAGGGAGAGAAGGTGTTATCAGTGTGGACTGCAGGTTCTTATCAGACTCCTGATTACTGCTGTGGGAGTTAACTCTTGTTTTCCACAGCTCCATGTCAGTTTGTGCAGCCACATCCGAGCCTGGAGCAGCTGGTGCTGCCCTGGATGCACCTTCCAGTCCAGGGGAAGGTTGGTGAGAATCCCAGGAAAGGTTTCTCTCACCTTCCCTTCAGTGAGATAAGCCATGCAACCTGAGATGTCTCAATTCCACTCGGAGTGAGCCTTGGAGGTTTTCCTTTTGGACACCATCACCTTAATCCTCACTGCATGCATGTGGCAGGCAGCAAAATTTTGTTTTAAAATTTATTCCCTGCACTTCAATGGGTTCTCCCCCCTGTGCTGGGCAATTCCCCCTCCAGCCTCACTGCTCTGGGACTCTGAGTGGGAACTGACTTTTCTTGCTCCACCTTCTGTTGTTTTCTTGCTTTGTGAAGCCTTCAGCTGCTTTTCCCATCTATGGCTTTGTCCTAAGTGTTCCCAAGATCTGGCAAGGTGCTCATCTGGCCCATGATAAATCTATTGCTGTGCTTGGTGCTTTGCTGTGGCAGGGACACTTGGAGATTGTAAAGAAAGGCAGGATCCGATCTGCCATCCCTGGCTGGGCTCTCAATAAATAACCTTGCTGGTCGTTTGGGGAGGCTGTGGGCACTGACAGCTTTCAGCATCACCTTCCTCTTCAGCCCTTCCTTGGACCTGCTTCTCTTTTTAAGCTTGGCAGTGCTCATTTGTCTTTTGATCTGCACCAGGAATGTTCTGCTGTGAGGCAGGGCTTTGGCATCCCCAGAGCTTCCCAGTCCCACCCCAGCCCTGCACTCTCATGGACGGTGGTTCAGAGGCCCCAGAGGATTTTGGGGTTCACTCTTAACAGATGTTTTGTCAGGAAACCCTTCAGTCATTTACACAAGAACTCCTCAACAGGTGAGCTGTCCTCTCCCTCTCTCCCTGACAGGTAAACCCCACTGAGAACTTTCCTGTGCACAGGGGGAGGTTTTGCAGGGCTCTGACTAAACAATAAAACCTCTCACAAGTGGCAGTGGAGGTGCAGCTGCAGTTTCCCTCCTCTGTCTGAAGCACAGAGGCTCTGGGGGCCCAGCCCTGCCATGGGAAGGCACCAGCAGCTCCCAGTGCAGCTCCAGGGCTGCCCAAACCCTCTGGATGTGCTTTGGTCAGAGTTCCTCAGCTCCTGACAGGTCAGAGATGAACCCCAGGGCATCCAAACCCCTCGTTTACCCCAGCACACTCTGCCTGCTCCTTGCTCCCTGTGCCCTCTGTGGAAGGCTCTGAGCTTTCCCCACTCACAGAGCTCTCTCTGCAATTTTCCTAAGAAAACCTCCATCTCTGCTCTGTGTGGTTCCAAATTCTGTAATTTCCTCATGGGCAGAGATTGAATCAAACCTTCCTTTTTCTTCAGATGCTTTGCACACTCTGGGGAGTTTCCCCCCTGTTTTTCCAAAGGCTGCTCTGAAGCTGGAGCCAGCACTGGGAGCTGCATCCACGAGCTGGTTCCTCCCTCTCCATCTCCCTGTGACCCCACTTGCAACCGAACATATTTTCCATTGCCTCTGGAGCTCGCAGAGGGAGCCTTTGAAATGTGACAGCCCCAGGGCTGGGACAAAGAGCAGATGCTTTCTGTAAGTCCCAGGAGCTGCCCAGGGCTGGGGCTGAAGGGCTGCAGCTGGTGGAGTTTGCAGCTGGACTCTTCCTGGGGCTGCCTCTCACTTTTTGGGCTTTGCTGTGCTCAAGAAATTTCATTTCTTGCTCTGGGACTGAAACAAAAATTAAAACTGGGAGGAAAAAATAATTTGAAAAGAAAACTTGCACTTTGCAACCTCAAATCTTCTTCTACAGCTCAAAAACCCCCTAAACTTGGGGCCAGACAGGAGCAGGGAAAGGCTCAGAAAATGTGGCTGTGGCTGCCTTGGGGGTGGAGCAGAACTCTCACTAAATATGAGTGCAAAGGGGTTTTTCTTGCTTCCTCTTTTGCCATAATATTTTCTTTTTTTTCAGCTGAGATTTGTGGCATGTGGTGTGTTACAGCATTTCTGGTCTGTGAGGATGGTTGTCAAATGGTGAACACACAGAGAGGAAAGTGCCCATGGGGTTTGTTGCACTCTTTCCTGAGAATCCTTGGAAAATTTAGATTTTCTGGGCAAAGAGAACCATGTCTCTATTTCACTGGGCAGCAGAGCCATCCCCAGCTGGCAGTGCTGGTTTTGTTGCTGGTCACGTCTCCAACACTAAAGTCAGGGACTCCATCATTGCAGGGAAAAATAATTCTGCTATTTTGGAATCCTCTGGATGAAAACCTTCACCCATTAGGACAAGAATGAATCTGCTGAGTGCCATTTCCCTTTGTTCGTCCCAAGCTTGCAGTGCTTTTACCTCTGCAGCAAAAACACTGGAAGGAATCGTGGAATTTGGAAAAAGAGTGGGAAAATGTTCAGCTAACTGGGCTGTGCTGTATTTCTGTTCCACTCTCAAGGGTCACAGGGAGGGAGGTTGCCAGCTGTGCTATTCCCTTTTCTGCTGTCAGATTGTTGAGTAATGATTTTGCTGCTGCTAAACTGGTTACAGGATCTGTCCCTGAGGATGGCTGGAATAAAATAAATAATAGGAACCGATCCACATATAAGTAGATATGTGATGTTTTGTTCTAAAAATTGCCCTTCCTGCTGCAAAGGACACTAATTCTACAAAGCTATATATAGAGAATTCCAGGGAAAGGGCTGCTTGTCTCCTTCTGGGGCACAGGTTGGGTTTTATTTGGGATCTGAGCTGTGCCCATGGGTGTGCAGCCTGCTGGGCTGACGGATGCTCTCCTTGCTGGAGCTGTTGGGTGCAGGTTGAGGGAAGAGGGGAGGGTGCTGTCCATTGCCTGGAGACAGAGGTGCAAACACTGGCAGCGTAAACACTCCCTGCTGGGGATTTTCCAACCATGCCTGAGCAGTGACAAATAAAACATTCCTGCTTTGTGCTCCCAGCTGGATGTGCTCTCCCTGTATGGTAGAGGACTGCAGAGCTCCTGGCTTGGTCAGTAGAAAATAGGAGAGAAATAAAGAAATAAAGTTATTCTGTCCCTTTTTGTCCCAGTGAGGTAAAATCCTGATTTTTGCCTGTGTGCAGTTGGTGCAGCCCTTGGCAACACAAATGTGCTTGGGGAGTTTTCTGCATGTCCCCTTTGCTTCTGGGGCCAGGCAGAAAGCAAGAGATCCTACAGGATCTGTGACAATATCCAGGGTTAAAGGGAATTGTGTCACAAAGGAAATCCTTTGGTGCTCTGCTGGACTTTGCTCAGGTGCTTGGGAGCAGAAAGCAGCAGCCTGGGCACAGCAGGGCTCGCACAACGGGCACCCTCTTGTGGCTTTGTCCTGTCACAGGGTGAGGACAGGGATGGATCCAGCTCTGGAGCAGGCTGGGAACCCCCTCAGCTCCTGCTGATTTCAGAAAACACCATGCAGTAAGATTTATTTTGTATTTTTAAATGCAATGCGTTGCTATAAATCCTTCTCTGATGTTTTCTAGGCTGGTTCATTCACCTGGAAAAGCCACTTCAAGGTGCAGGTTTGGACCTCTCCTTGGGACAATCTTTGATTTTCCTGATGGTCTCCAGGATGCTGCAGGATCTCTGGAGGACGTGATTGTGCTCTGGTAGGTAATAAATGTTGTTTTTTAGTGTGCTGGGGAAATGCTTCAAAGACAAATATAGAATCTGTGTTCCATGCAATGTGTCATTATTCTATTTTTAATTCAGCATCAGAGGGGCATTAAAAAAAATATCTTTCCCAGTGATAGAAATTATCTAAAGTATAAACCCTTCAGTCCAAGTTACAAAGGGTTTTGCCTTGTATGTCTAAAGATTTGGACAAGCACGAGATAGTGAACATGAATTAAACAGATGAAGGTCTGAGAAGACCTGGATGTCTGCAGTTCAAGCACTGATAATTTAGCTTATTTATACAAAATTTAATTTATTTACATACTGTCCCTCATTCTCAATCAGACCCCTGTCAGCTGAGTGACCTGTGGAGTTCACACAGACAGAGGCAGAGCAGATGGGTTTGATTTTCTCTTTGCATTTTGGATTTGAAAACAAACTCCAGATAAAGAATTGGAACTGCTAGATAATGTGTTTATCTAATGGAAACATAAATACCACGTTTAATCCTGAAGCTCTGCCCATAGTGGTGTATTTTGGCTGTCTGCTCCTTCAGGCTCTTGGGATTTTGTGTGTTCTGAACATTCCCAGCAGAAACTGGAACTTCTGTAAATAGGCCAGCCTGCTCCAGGTGACACAGCATGGAAACACTGAGCAGTTCTTGTTATTGCTGCCAGGCTTCCTTAAAACGTTTTTCCTGGAATATTTCAGCTCCAAATTTATATTTGATTCTGTTCCTGATCTGCTTTTCACTGACTAACTCAAGACCAGCTGTCCCCTGTCTCACCAGCATGAGATTCAACCCTGAGAGAATCCTCATTTTCCAAAACAGCAAAACTGTGTTTTGATACAATAATCTGAGTATTACAGTGCCTTGGCAAGGCAAAAACTGGGAATTCTGGTCAAGTTGAGACGTGTTGCTGCTTTAGTAGCAATTAGGAGTCCATACCACAATTAAATATTTAATTAGGTGTTCATAAGGCAGAGGACACAGAAGTGGGGACAGCATTCAGGAATGAACACTAATGACTGCGGCTGCAGTGCCCTCAGGGATTCTGATGTTGTTGTACATTTATTTCCTAAGAATAATTCATGAGATTCTGGAGTGTTGGTCAGCATTGCTGAGTACCTCTGCACACAACATCTAATTGTTAATTATTGTTGAACTTCTCCAGGAACATCAGCCACAGACAGGAGATATTTACTGGTGAGTAGAAAAAGGAATAAATCTCATCTCTGCAAAGCTGTGCCTCTCAGCTTGAATATTTAATGAAGAAAAACTTCTCATCACTGGGGAAAAAAATAATATTATTGTCCTGTGGAAATCCAGGGGTAAAGAACTGGAGTTTATTTACCAAGACCTTGTCCACAGTGATGATTTTTTTGTTGTTGTTGTTGCTTATAAACCTTTTCCTGGGAGATGAACTCATCACTGGAGGGTCTTTTAGTTTTAATTCTCCATTGAGGTGTTGGGAATTTTGTTTGTGTGCATGTAAAGACATTCTGAACCTGCTCCCTTAGGAAAATGAGGATGGTTTGATGTGAGCTGATCTGTGTTTGCTCTCAGTGCTCTCCCAGGGGCTGCAGCCACAAGCCCACCTGCACTGCTCATCTGCCTTTGACAATCACATCCAGTGACTCAGAGGAGCTGCACTCTCCACATTTTGCATTTAGAGTTTATATAAAACATCCTCTTTGTGCAAAAAGTGTTTTCTTCAATCCCTCAGTGGTGTTTTTTGACTTTCCCTGCAATTCATCCTTCAATAACCTCCCATTCATAGAGTGCCTCATCTCCGGGGCTGTCCCAGGAGATCCCAGAGCACAGATCAAGGTTTAAAAAACAAGAATCATCCAAAAATCCCAATTCTGGCATTTCATTAGGAACAGATGAAGAGCAGAGCACTGCAACAAAGAGCTGCTCAGTTTGCAGCTGACAGAAGGCATCAGTTCATGGTGAAAATCCACCCTGCAGATTGGCTGAGGAGCTGAACAAGTGCAGCAGTGCCTAAAGTCACCTCTGAAAAATAAAATGTTACATAAATCATGGAGGGGTCTCCTTTGAGACTGGAAAGGAATCATTTTCCTACAGACTCTGAAGAATATTGAATAATTAATTGGGCTGTTGCATTGTCCTGTGTGTGAAAGTTTTGGAAGGAATAATTCCCCCAAATTCCAAGCAGGATGCTGCAGGCCTCTCATTAAATAAACCCCATTTTCTGTCTGCTCCTAGGAAGGATCAGTGGGGACCACGCTGAAGAGACCACTGACAGTGGAGATGACTCTGTGTGACAACTCTGCTCCTGAACTACCCCAAAAATCTGCATTTTAGGAGGTGAGCTTGTAGAACAGCCCCAGAGCTCTCAGCAAAGTGCTGAGAGGAAACCCAGCTCAGCCACCAAGTGATTTACTACCCAAACAAACCTTGCAAGGAGCTCCAGGGAGGGGAAGGAGCATTTCACTTGTTAGGAGGAGAGCCTAAATACTGGATTTATCTGATTCAAGAGTCCCAAGCTTTTATTGGGCTATTTGTACCTAATTTGTTTTATGGGAGCAGTCCCAGGCTGAGTTGAATTTCCCAGTGTTGTTATTCAGCTCTAAGGAGAATTCCTTCTCCCTTGGCAGCCTCCTCTCCTGCTGGGCACCATTAACTGCTGCACTCTGGAACTGCAGAATTGGGCAGAAATTACAATTTTCCCCTTTTTCCTGCCTCTGAATGATATTCTGAGCAGCTGCTCTTCATTCTCTCTATGCTGAGGCCAGAGTTGCTCTTCCTTCTCATTCAGCTTCTCAAAGCAAGAGATCATTTTCATATTCCTGCACTTAATGTCTCATTTTTCCAGAAGGGAATGAGCAAAAAATACATGTTTTAACAGCACCCTGGTGAGTTACAGAGTATTCACAGGGTAATCCATATTTTATCTGTCTTTTCCATCAAAATAGGCAAAATTTTCAGAGATTTGGCACTTGGATGAAAGCATATTCCAAGTGAGGGCTGGTTTCACCACAAAATCCACTTTGACCTGGAAACACCAGAATTCCTACTTGGAATCCATCTGATTTACCAGTTACACAAAACCAGGCTTGTTCTTTTCACTCTCCTAAAGCCTTTGGATCCATGTGAAAAATCTTTCCCTCCCTCAGGATAATTTTAGCTTTGCTCAAACTTCCTTATTTCAGTAGAAGATGGAGCACCCTTTAAGGCTCTCATTTCAGTGTGGTGAGTATTAAAAACCTTGTGTTTTCTGAAGGGGCAAACTGGGTTCTGGAATCCTCTTTCCTCAGCAGGGAGAGCAGATCTCTAAAATACATAATCCAACTCTGTTCCAAGTAAAGCTTTCACTCAGATGAAAACATGTTCAGGGCATTTAACTTGATTAGGGGAAATTTACTATTCCAATTCCTTTTTTGTCACCATCCTCCCATTAAAATTTATGAGGGCTGATTAGTACACGATATTTTTTTCTGTGTTTTTTTTAATCAGAGAGCATCTTTAAAAAAAGAAATGAGGGCTCAGCTCTGGCAGCTGCACTTCCTTGCAAGCACAGTTTAAAGGAAAGGTTTCTATATGAATTTATTGTCCAGTTTTGGGAGGGAGGTAGAAGCTTTGCATTTTGATTAATGAAAATTACTACATGTTCACAAATCAGCAACTTGGTTTGCAGGGAAACATTCTGAGGCTTCAGCTTTCAGAATCTCCAAATTCCTGCACCAGGTCCCCCTGAGGGCTGTCACCTCTCTGGCATTAATTCCTGCCAATCCCCCATCCCTCCTGTACAGACAAAATCAGTTCTCAAGTCAGAAACAAAGCACCAAGGCAGGCAAAAAATAACATGGTTTCATCCATCCATCCCTTTTTTTTTTCTTTTAAAGCATAAATGAAATTAGCACCATTGTGACTGAGGAACTCTCCTTGATGTCAGATAAGCATTCACTGCAGACCTTACCAAGTGGGTTTTAAGACCATTCAATTACAGTGCATGACTTTATTCAATTAGAGGGGGAAAAAAAAAGGTTGAGAGGATGCCTGGGAACATTCCAGCACAATTTCCATCTCAATAATTTGCAGCACTGCAGATTGTCAGGTCACTTTCTGCAGTGTCTGGAAGGCAGAACAATAAAACCACCCCAGGGTCTCCTTGTTGGGTTTGTAAAAAGGAGACTTCAAGAGAGGGTCCAAGATGAATCTTTGAGATGCACAAATTCAACATTTATTCACTGGACTGCATGGAGAGCATTGCAGTTATAATGAATTTGATGATGCTGCCTCTTAATTTCTTAATGCATCTGTGTCATAGGATGAGAATTTAATTCACTTTTCACTTCAGTTTGATTTATTGTTCTCCTTAGCTCAATTTCTTTAATAAACAGGAATGTCAGCAAAGGACTTCTTGAAAACAGGGAATTGGGATTTAATGTAAGAGCCTCCAGCTTGGGGCACCTGGTGCACCTGCAGTCAGGGCTAAAGGACATTTATTACCTTGGGCATTTTCTTCTGTAGATAAAGGAAGAAATTGCTTCAGTGCTACCACCAGGTTACAGATTCGAGTTCCTATCAGTGCACAAGACCACAACATTATAACCATTAAAAATCAGGAACACAGGTACTTTGTCTTTTCTTTTCACAATCAGGTACCTCTTCCTCGGTCCTTAAAAGAAGGGGAAGAAAAAAAAGAACAAATAAGTGCAGATTAGTGGGTTTAAAACCCTTTACAGAAATTTCACATATTTACATTTTATACTTTCATTCCAGGTAAAAATTTAGCCGAAATTAAATCAAAGGATGGATTTTCCTTTCTGTCTCCAGTGAGCCAACAATATTCAACCCTTGTCCTCACTGTCCAGAACTGAAGAGTTTTTACCTTTACAAAAAGAATCTGTAAAAAACGACAATACAGTAAGAAAAGAACTTTTAATAATCTAAGGCTAAAATGGTAAGAAAATGTATGTGAAATTCAGAGCATTAACTGAGCCTGAAGAAGTCTCTTTCCCCCTCCTTTCTCCAAAGTCAGCTCTGCTGTCTCCCTTCCAGCACCCCTCAAAACCAGCAGGTATGGAAATATCTTAGAAGACATTGGGGGGGATTTTTTAGGACATTTTTGATAAGGTATTAAAAATATTGGGAACCAATCAAAACACTTCATTGTGCCAACACATACAAAAAGCAGAGGAGGGAGGCAGCACCAGTGGCTCAGTCCTTGCTCACTGGAAGAGGCTGCTGTGGTGCAGAACATCAAGGGCAGACCCAAAGGTCAGCACTTCCTTGTGGAACTTGCTGAGCTGCATCTTGATTTTCTTCAGGGCAGGAGTTGTTGCCTTCCTCTTGTAGCTCATGGCTTTCAGAAGTTTATCAGCCAGGTAGTGCAGCCAGAGGACATTGCTGTGGGGGTGGTAGTCAGTCCAGCTGTTGGAGTTCTCCTCTTTCATCTGCCTGTAGATGTCAAACTGGGGGTCCCCAGTGCCCTGGAAGAGCTCCAGGTCCGTGGAGAGGTCACAGAAGACGGTGAGCCCGTCCTTCTCCAGGCGGGACAGGGTGTAGTCGATGATGTTGACGTGGAGGCCAGCAGTGGGGATGGAGTGTGCCTCTCCATTCAGCACATACTGCAGCTCTCTCAGCTCTGTGCTCCTGACCAGCACGTTCCCCCAGTGCAGGTCCCTGTGCTCAAAGTGCAGCTCCTGCTCTGCCACCGCCAGGGATGCAGTGACCTGGTGCAAGATGCTCCTGGCTGACGCCACCGAGGAGAAGCTGCTCCTCATGCGCTCCAGGTCCCGGCCTCCAAACTCGAACTCCAGCACCATGAACAGCTGCTGGGCCCCAAAAAAGTCTGGCCGGTCGTTTTCTGAGCCTGTTTCTTTGTGGAATTTGTCCCAGGCTTCCAGGAGATACCTGGGATAGGCCCCCTGGACACAGTGCACAGAGTAGAGGCTGATGAAGCCCACAGTTCTGTTCACAGAGCCCTCAGACAGAAGACTGAGCTCTTTTGAAATGATTACCTCAGGCAGAATCTCCCCAAAGCTCTTCTGAGCTTCACCATTTACTTTTTCAGTCCCCTCAATGGGAATTATTTTTAAGGCCACAGGTCCTCTCTCGCTGTCAATCTGGAACACCTCTCCAAACACCCCTTCTCCAATTTTCTTGCACTCTTTCATCTTATTTAAAGGAATGCACTCCTCAAAAGCAATAGGCCCCTCCTGGTTGCATTCTCCAAACACTTTCTCAGCATCTGTAAGGAGCAGCTCCAGGACAGAGGAGGAATCCCTGGGAGCCAGCAGGACCATGGAGGAAGCAAACCAGGAGCAGCCCTGAGCTCTGCCAGCAGACAGGCTGGCTTGGTACCCCGAAAGCTGGGATTTCCCTGAAGGGGTGCAGAGGATGCTGCTGCAGAAACTCTCATCTGTGGTCACTTTCTTCTTTTTATGGAAGGACAGAGACGCTCGAACTCTAGCCCAGGAATAAGAGTTATTGAGGAGTGAAGAGTCATTGTCTCTGACACCTACAGACAACTCCAGAGCTCCCCTCCGAGTTAGTTTTTGCCTCGTCTGGAGTCTGAAAAGGGAATTGTTGGGCTGCTGCCGCCTCTTGTTCTTGCGCCTCCTGGGCCGGAGGCGGGTGTGCCTGCCCCAGCGGCTGGCGCTGAAGCCACTGATACAAGCTTTCCTGCAGGTGCTGCCCTCCCCAGGGACACCCCTGGTCCTTTTGTGCTTGTTCTCCAAGATCCCCTGGCGGCCCACGGGAGATCCTGGCTGCAGGCAGGCAGGTTGAACATCAGCCAGGTTGTTGAGTTTCATGCTCTTCAACCTCCTTGGCACTTCCAGAGGGTCCAGGACCACCACTGGCACAAGCTGGTACTCCTTGGCCAGGTCTCTCTGACAGCTCGAGCTTATTTTTGCCGAACCTCTTGTGAGATGAGATGGGACCTCAGAGGGCTCCTCATGAGTGCCACTGTCACAGGGCGCAGGGGGCTGTGGCTCAGCCTCCAGGGGCAGGGAAGTGCTTGGGGCTTTCAGCGGGGACGGTACAGCCTGTGCCGGGCAGGGTCCCCGCACCGCCGACCTCAGAACGCGGCGGGACCCCCGCAGCCCGGGCTGGGGCTCACAGCTCCGAGCCGAGCCCTGTGCTCGGAACCACTCAGGCACCTCCTCGCCAGCACTCAGCAGCGACGGCCGCTGCCCGGAGCACGCCTCGGGGGAGCCGCGGGGCAGCCGGTGCTGCGAGCGGGACTCGCCCAGCGCCGAGCCGCCCTCGATGGTGGTGCTGAGCAGGAGCGAGCTGAGGCGCAGGGGCGAGCGGCGGCGGCGGCGGGGCGGGGGGCTGTCCCCGGGCGCCGAGGCGCTGTCGGCCGTGGAGCTGAGCCGCAGCGGGGCCCATTGCGGGGTGCTGCACAGCAGCGGCGGCCGCGCCGCGCACAGCGGGCCCTGCCGGCGGCGCCGCGAACCGCGCGGAGGGGACGGGGACGGGCACGGTGAGGGCGAGGACAGCGACGGCGGCGAGCGCCGGGGCTCCTCTCTGCGCCCGCGGGGCTCTTTGCCTTGGCTCTGCTTCTTCTTCCCCGGCGGCTCCCGGTTCTCCTTTCCCCGGCCCCGCGTCTCCCGCTCCCGGTTCTCCGGCTTCCGGTTCTCCTTCCCGGCCGGGCCCCGGTTCTCCTTCCTGCGGGTCCGCAGCCGCCGGGCCCAGGCGGGGCGCTTACCGAGGGCCTGCAGGGGCCGCTTGCCGGGCGGCGAGAAGTCGGGGTCGTCCGAGGGGGTGGAGCCGGCGCTGGAAGCGGAGAGGGCGCTGGAGGCGGCGCTGGAGGCGGCGGAGGTCGAGCTGAAGAGGCGCTTGCGGTCCTGCGGCGGCGAGATCCATCGGTCGGGCGGCGGCAGCGGGCGCAGGTAGCCGGCGCGCCGCGAGTAGGTGCGGAGCAGCCGCGGCTGCAGCGGCATGGCGGGGCCGGGCGGGCCGGGCCCTCGCAGGGAGCCCGCCCGCCGCCCGTTCGAACGGGTATCGCGAGAGCGCGCGAGAGCGGGGCTAACGGACAGGACACGCCCACACGATGCGTCCCGTCCGGTGCCGCTCCCGGTGTCGCTCCCGGTGTCGCTCCCAGTGTCGCTCCCGGTGTCCCGGTGTCGCTCCCAGTGTCCGTCGCTCCCAGTGTCGCTCCCAGTGTCCCGGTGCCGCTCCCGGTGTCGCGGTGTCCCCAGTGTCCCGGTGCCCGGTGTCCCGGTGTCGCTCCCAGTGTCGCTCCCGGTGTCCCGGTGTCGCTCCCAGTGCCGCTCCCGGTGTCGGTGCCTCTCCCGGTGTCCCGCCGTGTCCCTGCGCTCCGCAGCGTTTCCGTGGAGTTTCAGGACCGCCGGGATGAGCGGTGCCGGCGCTGCGCCATCCGCACTCTGAGACGCGTGGCAGCGGCGGCAGAATTAATTAATTTGTTTATTTATTCACCTGTATTGTGCACCTCTGCACGGAATACACCCGTGTGTGTGTGTTACACCCGCGTATGTGTGTGTGTTACACCCGTGTGTGTTACACCTGTACATGTGTGTTACACCTGTGTATGTGTGTTACACCCTGTATATGTGTTACACCTGTACATGTGTGTGTTACACCCTGTATATGTGTACATGTGTGTGTTACCCCTATGTATGTGTGTGTTACCCCTGTATATGTGTGTTACACCGTGTTTGTGTGCGTGTGTGTGTGTGTGTGTGTGTTACACCCGTGTGTATGTGTGTTACACCCTGTATATGTGTTACACCTGTACATGTGTGTGTTACACCCGTGTGTGTGTGTTACACCGGTGCACGCTCCAGCGGGAGCCCCGGGGACACCGGCACGCGTTTCCCGGGGGATGTGGGTGGCCCAAGCCTTGAGCAGCCCGGGATAAGGGGAGGTGTCCCTACATGTGGCAGAGAGGCTGGGAACCGACGATCTTTAAGCTCCCTTCCAACCCCGGGATTCTATGACTCTGTGTGTAAAAACAGGATTTATTTCAGGTATTCCCACCGCAGGGAGGCTCCGTGAGCTGCCGCGCCCAGGCTCAGGGTGTGCCCTGCCCTGCCCTGCAGGACCACAGGGGATGCTGTTTCCTTTTATCCATCTTTTATCCACGCCCGGCTCTCCCAGGGCTCAGCAGGGATGCTGCAGCTCGATGTCGCACCAGGACTCCATCAGGAGCCTGTACGGGCTCTTTTATTAAAGCAACATGTTCCTTTGTAGTTTTACAGGATATTTACATTTGCTTAGCAAACACATACGCTGCCCATTGGGCATGAAAAAGAAACAAAACTCTCAACAGGTGAAAAGGAGCCACGTCACTCTGTGAGCCAACTAAAGTTCGCATCTTTTAAATTTCTCTCTTTCTTCACATTGCCGTGGTGACAGCCTTGGTACCTTCCTCGGTACCCTTTCCTTATCCTCAGGAAGCCTTCGCTGGCTCACAAGAGCAGCACAGAAATGTTTTCCTGCAGCTCTCGTGCTCCCTCCAGCCGCTGTCTGCCCCTTCAAGCCCTGCAGGTTTGGGTGTCGCTGTCGCTCGGGCTGGGGACAGGGGACGCAGCTTGGTGGCAGCACAGCACTGGGATCCTGCAGCTGAGCGTTGCTGGAAAGCTGCTGATGGTTTGTTCGTTTCGTTTCTGTTTCCCGCTGTTCTTAAAAAGCTTAAAGAGCTGTGCTGCTGATCCCTGGGGAAAAAAAAACCCAAAAAAAAAACCCCACCAAAAAACCCAAAAAAACAAAACAAAAACCCCAAACCAAACAAAAAACCAAACAAACGACAAAAAATAACCCAGGGGGAAATGATCTCCAGCAGAGAGCTCCGCCTGGAAGAGGAGAGCCTGAGGTTCACACAGGCAGCCTGGACCTTCCCTTGGGGCAGCAACAAGTGGGACACCCAGAGGGGTTTGCTGAGCACAGAGAAGCAATCAAGTCCCAGAGTTAAATTCTGCGCCTTTTGTTCTGCCTCTGAGTTTGGTGAAATCAGGTTTTGACTGTGGGGCAGAAGCAGAGGGAGGATATTTGTCATTGCAGAGCAGAGAATATTCAGGGTTCCGTGTGGAACTCTTGTACTGATGCAGTTAAAGCAGAGGCCTCCTGTTCTTTCAGGGATTTCATCCTGAAAGCTCCCCTTTCCCCACTGAACACAGGGAAATCTTTAATTCTTTAATCTGAGCGACTGACCCCGGTGATTTATGAAGTGCAGGTTATCAGTAATTGCAATTTGGAGGGTTTGGGGAAAGAAGATGCCTGGCCAGGCCTTGTGTTCTCCCAGTGAAATGATCTCAGGCCTCCCTTTGTGGGTTCCAAAGAAAGTCAGGGATGGACACTTGGTCATGTTCCTCTCTCTGTCTCCTATTCTTGTGGTTGTTTTATTTATTTCTGTCCTGTTTGGTTGACCATAAACCCCACTGATCTAATGTGTATTTGTAGACAACAGCAGAATAAACAAAGATTTCTCATTCAGACCTTCAGAAGACAAAAGAGCTCCTGTCTCCTTTGGCCTAACCAATATTGCCTGGTGGAAAAATAACAAACAATCCATCTCTCCTTTATTTTTCTAGTTTTTTCTCTGAATTAATCTTCCTTCATTACTTGGATGCCTTTTGTTGTCCCTTATGGCTCTCAAAGAGGTCAGCTCTTGCAGTGGGTAATGCTATTTTCCTTTTTAGATGTTTTTTCTCCTAAATGCATTACAGGGCTCTGTGATTGTAATTTCCGGCGAGTTCCATCGACCATTTAATTCTTTGCCATCACTGCAGCAGATGCCAAACACATTTGCAGTAATTGGATGGCACTTAAGGGATTAGCCAAGAGTGCCAAGACTCACCTCATCCAAACCACAGCTGCCTTTTTGTGAGGTTTCCATGGGAGCCTGGCTGTGTCTGCTGCTGAATTTATTTGCAATCTACATTTTGAATAAAAAGTGCCCCGTGCAGGAGCCTGCCTGACTTTGTGGCACGGTTGTGGCACCTCCCTGAGGGACAGAAAATTGGCAAATTTTCAGAAAATTGGCAAATTCAGGGTGAGGAGCCACCTGTCCCCAGGCAGGTGAAGGAGCTGGCAGCACTTTGGGGCCAGGTGTGGTGGGAGAGCAGCTGCTGCAGATGTCCCAGAGCAGCCTTGGAGCTGCCAGCACAGTTCATGACCTCTCCTTCTGCCTCATGCAAAGGTGGCAGAGAGTTTGCAGAGCCACAATTTCCTGCTTTCATCTCTGTGGGCCCCCTCACTTACCCAGCTTTGCATTTCTTCACAGCTTTGTGCCTCCCACAGGAGGACAGGATGTGTTTGTGATGCTGCTTCAGTCGGGGGTGACACCAGCTGCTGATGGCCTTGTCACACAGCAGGAACATCCCCAAACCTTGGGTTTCCCTGGGTCTGCTCAGGTTTGGGGGCAGAGCTGGGGAATGCAGTGACCTGAGTGTTTGCAGGGGAAAGGGAGCTCAGCTCAGCAGGAGAAAGCCATCACACCTTCTTCATTATAAAGCACAGGGTGCTGGCATTGATGCCTCAGATTTTATACTTTATATTTTATATATATTTTATAATTTATAATTTATATTTTTCAGATTCTGTGCTGCTTTAGTCTGCAGTTCTGGGCTTCATATTAGGGGATGGTGAGCTCTGTGCACAGAGCAGGGAGACAAAACAATTCCTTCTCTAGCTGGGGACCAAGGACAAATGATCCAAATCTCAGCCCAAAAGCACAAACAACGTGGGCTGGAGAGAGAAAAACAAGCAGGATGGGACTGCATAACCTAAAGCTGGAATTGGACAATTAACTGCAATATGCAAATGGAGCAGAACTTAATAAAAATGAGAGACCCCATGACCTTGTGTCCATTTTGTGCCCATTTTGGTTCATCTTGGGTTCATTTTGTGCCCATTTTGGTTCATCTTGGGTGCAGCCCTGGCTGGGCTCTTCTGCTGCCCAAGGTGCATCCATTGAGAAGATCCTTTTAATAAATCTCCATTCTATTCCTTAACTCTGTCCAGTCTCTGTTCCAGGTCAGCCTTCACAAGGCATCAGTGTAAGGGCATCAGAGAGGAGCCATGCAGAGCTTTGCTGGGCTCCAGGGCCTGCTGGGGCAGCTTTGTTTGCAGGGTAATTGAATTGTAGCTCTAAAGAGACATTTCCTGCCCTCATTCCAGCAGGCTGAAGAGCTGAGTGAGGCTGCAGTGCCACAGACAGATTGCTTTGGCTCCCCCAGACCCAGCCTGGCTAAGCTGGGCCCAGCTGGTCTGTGCAGCACAGCTGGGACACATCAGCCTCCTGCTGGGCTGGGAGCACCTGGTTACAGCACCAGGGTCAGGCTCAGAGCGCACCTGAGGTGAGCTCAGGGGCCAGGCCCTGACACTTTTTCCTCTGGGGATCAGGTCTGAGCAGCTCCTGTGTTTTCCTGGGGCTGCAAGGAGCTCCCAGCTGGGAAACCAGGGTGGGGACACATCCCAGACTCCCTGGCTGTGTCTGTGAGGAAGGTGAAGGAAGGGGATGAAGGGTTCTTCCTTCTCAGGACTTGCAGCAAGGTAAGAGCTGGCAGGGCTACCAAGCCAGCACCAATTTCATGTCTTTGTGTTACCAGAGAAGTAAATGCTGTTCTGTTGGGTGTATTCAAGAGCAGGGTTTCACCTTTAAATCAGTGGTTAAAGTGAATACACTTTTTATTAAATCCCTTCAGCTTTCAGGGTTTGATTCAACACTCTTTTATTTCCCTGTGATGCTTTTATTGTCTGACCTTAGGAGGTGAATTCAGTGCAACACAGCACAGCTCTCCTTGCACTCAGTCTCTCAGCAGTGTTTTATGTGCACTTTATTAATTTCTCTTACCTGATTCAGTGCCAGCTCCCTCACAGAACAGGGCACGATGGCTTGGTTTCATTAGGTGTGCACTATTTTTCCCTCTCCTCTGATTCTTTTCCTCAAGCACTTTCCCTCCTTGGGTCGGGGGAGAGCAGTGGGGGAACGTTCCAGCTAATAATAACAACATTCCTGCACCCTGCAGAGGAGATTCAGCACTTGGGGAGGAACATGGAGCACATTCAAAGGCTGAAAATGGCTCTCCTGGACATGGAGAATCTGTTCTGCAGTGTCAGCACTCTCCCCTTTCCCTTCTCTTCCTACAGACAGCTCTGTGGACTGGGGCAGAAACTCTCCCCACAATTCCATTTCCATGAGGGCTGGGTGTGCAGCTGTGCTGGTTAGGGGGATAGAGAGTGGCTGACTGACCCAGCCAAGGATCACAAGAGGAGCTGAGCAGAGCATTTTTCTCCATGGGCATCACACATTTCATTTCTCTGTTGTTGCCTCCAAACCCCTCACCTTCAGAGAGCAGCTCCTGCCTGGTATTGCTGATTTCTGTGGCCATGAGCTGAAGTTTGAAGAAACTTCCTCTCCCAACTTTGACTCTCCACCTTGTTTTTTTGCAGATATTCGCTTACAAGCGTGACAAGAACCAAATGACTAATGTAGAGAGCTGACCTCTGCCTTTTCCCTGATCATTTCCTTGCCAAATCCCCTCTTTCCTTCCTCCCTGCCTCTGCTATTTCAGGCTCTGCTCTGGCGCCTGTTTCTGACAGAAGATGGATCTGCACCACTCAAACATTTGCTGCAGGAGCTTTTCAGTGCTGGAGAAACATCTCAGCATTTCTGAGTCAGCCTTTGGGAGCAGGGTGGGGATCAGTGGGTGCCTGGAGGGAGCATTTGGCACTGGGAGTGACCAGGATGAGTGCCCAAAAACCCAAAAGCAGCTCTGGTGAATCACAGCTGTCCTGGCCAGGGCTGTCTGCCACTGCCTGCAAAGCACATGCTCTGTTTGGGTGTAATTTCAAGATATTATTGGGCTGATCTTGAAATCTTTCCAGGGTCAGATGTGACCTTGCAGCATTTCAAATGTCCCTGGGTCAGGGCAGAGGTTGAAAGTTTGATTTTCACCACCCCTGCAGGTGGAATTAGAGGCTGAGATCAGCTCTGGGGCAGCTGAGCAGTGACAGGTGGAGGAGAAGGAGATGAGGAGCAGCCTGGGCAGGCAGGGATGTGCATCCTGTGAGTATTTGTGAATTATGAGGAGGCAATCAAAGTCAGCAGTGTGAGGAATTAAATACAGGTGTGACATGGCAGGAATTGAAGAGGGAAAAAAAGAGAAAGGAGAAGTTTCAGTTATGGAGGAGAAATCCTCCCTGGGAGAATTCCCAGGCTGAGGAAACAGCCCTAATGGGAATGGAGGTTTTTGGGTTTTTTGGGGTTTTTTGAATTTTTTTTGTTTGTTTTTTTTTTTTTTCCATGGGAAATTCAAGATGTGGAAGTCAAAAAGGGAAATACCTTGCATAGAAAATTCACTCTCTGCCCCTTGAGAAGAACTGAGAGATTCTACATTATTTGCATCTTTAACTGGTGACAATTTGGGTTATTTAGTCCCTTGCTATGAACAAAATTGCTTTCGTTTGAACATCCACAAATTCTTTGACAAACCCAGCCGTAGAATTGATTTCCAGGCAAGGGGAAAAAAAAACCCAAAACCCAAGGCTGTGAAAACCAGGTGTTAAAAACAACCCCCAAGAGCATGCCACAAAATCCCAGCTAAATTGTTTTGCAGCTCAGTACAAGTTAAACTTCTGCAGCAACAGCATTGTCAGCAAAAACGGAGCTTGTGCTGAGCAGTGTTCTGAGGCACATTTGGTACAAATGGAAACTTTTTATTCCAAAACAGCTATTCCACCTGTGCCTCTGCTGATGCCTCCAAAACCACAAGAGAATATCAGTTTTGCATTCTAATTTTATTTTCATTTCAGTGATCGAACGTGGTTTACACCTTCAGGCCTCACCTAGAGCAGAACATTTCTCACTCTAGGGATTTTTTTTTAACCTGTCTCAGATTAATCGACCTGGAAAATAACTACAAAAGCTCAGGGCAGCCACCAGGTTTCAAGGAGGCCACAGGCAGGTTTTGTTCTAGTTTTGCAGAGAGCAAAGAGAGAGAAGAGAAAGGTTTCTTTCCCTTTGCAGGGGAAAAGGGGAGAAAAGTTTCTTTCCCTTTGCAGGGAGGAAGTTTATGGAGAAAGGTTTCTTTCCCTTTGCAGAGGAACTCCAGGGATGGCTCTGGGATGAGGGATAAAATGAGTTCTTCATTCCTTATGATGCTGGTTGTGATTCTCTTGTGCAACTTCATTTGGAGCAACTTCAATTTGGAGCAACTTCATCAGAAAACAGAACCATCCGCTCAAATTTGATATGGAATTTAAGGAGGATGAAGGATAACAATTTCATAAAAACTGAGATCTTCTTAAGAATTATTTTCCCAAGGAAGGGGTTTGTGCAGTTTGTTCATTTTTCTGCCTAATAGAAATAAAAGGAGATACAGGAGCACAGTAATTGTTATTGGCAAACAGAGGTCAATTACAGGAAATTCTGTTTCTTGAAATGAGTTTAGCAGTGACTGGCTCCCTGTGTAATTAATTCTGCAGAGAGCTGGGCAGCTGCTGTGTCACTGCCCCTGGCCTGGTGCTGCTCCTCATGGCCCAGGGTGGAATTGGGGCAGCTCCAGAAGCCTCATGGAACTGAGATCTGGAGCTTTTCCTGCATGGAGGGACATTTGGGGCAAGGTGAGACAGGCTTGGCTGGGGGAGCCTCTTGCCCGCATTTTTTCCTGAAACAAACCCAGGCTGCTCACCCTCTGTGCTTGTTTCCTCATGTCCAGCTCCTGGACATTGATTTATCCTTAGGCACATGCAGAATTTATTAATGAGTTATTCAGTTTGGGTTTGGGCGGGAAGGAGTGGGAACCAGGCAGGTTCTCAAGGACTCTGGCTCTCATTGCTCATGCAAAAGTTTCAGAAATCAAAAATTTACCCCAGTGTGTTGTCATCCTGTAAAGGCTGAAGAAAGGCTTTAATCAGTGAGAAATGGTGAGAGGCTGTCCCTGTGTCCCCGGATGCTGCAGCTGAGCTCTGGTGACAGTGACAGGACCCAGGGAAGGGCTGCAGCTGGGTCAGGGTGGACATCAGGAAAATGCTGAGCTCCCTCTGCTCTGCCAGGCTCCCAGGGAATGGGCACAGCCTGCCAGAGCTCCAGGGGCGTTTGGAAACACTGGGTGGGATTTTTGGGCTGTCTGTGCGGGGCTGAGGGTTGGGCTGGGTGGTTCCTGTGGGTCCCTTCCAGCCCAGCCCATTCTGTGTGAGCATTGTCACACGAGCTTTGTGCTGTAACATATTTAATTCCAAACATTTCCTGGGGGGGGAGAGAATGAAACCTGGAGAGGGACAGGGGCTATCCCGAGGGATGAATCAGCTGGAAAGCAGCTCAGGAAGGATGTGACAGTGCAGCTGCTGCTCCTGACTGAGCTGCTGCCGGAGAGCAGCTGAGGGAGGAGGAAGAGGAGGAGGAGAGCAGGGCTGCTGTCTCAGGTTTCCATGCACTGCACGTGTGGGTGGTGCGAGCTGAGCCTGCTCCAGGCACCGAGCGAGCCGGGAGCATGGGGCAGGTGGCTTGGAAGGCTTTATTTCTGTCTCTCTTCGATTATAAAACCGAGAAATACGTCATTGCCAAGAACAAGAAGGTTGGGGTCCTCTACCGAGTGGTGCAGCTCTCCATCCTGGCTTACCTGGTGGGGTAAGAATCACCCTCTGCTTCATGTTTTGCTGTGATGAAGGTGGATTTTGCTGTGATAAGGATGGGTTTTGCTGTGATAAAGATAAATTAGGGCACTCTGCACACAGTGACAGCCTGATTTCAATGCAGTTCATCAGACAGGGTTATACAGCTGCATTTTGTAGTGTCTGATAGGTTATGTCTGATTTTTCACCTGCTAGGGATGGCTAGATTCAGCTCTACCCTTCAGATTAAGGTTGGGTTAAAAATAGACCCAGCGTCTATGGCTTTGTACTGCATTATTTATGCCTTTATTTCTATATTTTGTGGGAATGGTGCCAAACCCTGCTGTGTTACTCCTCAGGACAAATGAGCTTTATCAGCCCTGGTGCTGAGCCTTGGGGCACACCTGTGTTCTCTGCACAGCACCAGGGACCTGCTCAGGTGCAGACGGGAGGGAAAGGCAGAAAATGGGGGATTTCTGAGCTGGAGTGGGGAGGGAAAAGCAGAAAATGGGGGATTTCTGAGCTGGAGTGGGCTGCAGCAGCCAGGCTGTGGGGGCTGAGGCAGCAGCAATGTCAGCTGCTCTGCATTCATTTCAGAGCAGGGCACTGGCTCAGGAACAGCCTGGGAAAGGCCCAGTTCTGCAGCACACTGGGCACACTGGTGTGTGACCAGTCCCTGCAGGCCCAGACCTGGAATTATCCAGCCTGTGCTGTTGATCCTTGAGTTTCTGAGGCTTTTTAGACTGTGACACCCAACTGTCCCCTCACTGTCTGTGCTCGTGGTCCCTTCACCTTTCCCACACCTCGTGTTTCCACCGATTAAATATAGCAGAGTCATTTTTAGGTGCTGGGCGTATTTATAGAAAGCTGTGCAGTCCCAGAGGCCGCTCCAGGGAGCAGAGCAGCTCCTCAGCACTCTGGCACGGGCTGGCTGGAGGAGGAATCCTGTGCAGAGCATTGCTGAGGGCTGAGAGAGATGCAGCATGGACAGGGCAGGGTTCTGTTCCTCCTCTGGCATCTGTGGCCTCCTGCAAACCCCTGGCACTGTCGCTGATGGTCCCTGCAGTGCCTGGGGCTTACAGGAACACGTCCCTGTTCACAGGCTGGCTTGGGGTGGGGATCATGTCAAACCCTTCTGGACTATTTCTGGGATGCAGCTGCCATTGATTCATTGATTCACTGCAGAAAATGCAAGGATCTGCTTTTGAGCCCTCCTGGGAGAGGAAATCGGTGTTCTTGGGAAAAGGGGAGAGGAGGAAACTTCCCAGGGTGGGTGTGAAAAACAGGGTTGACTCTCCTGTGAAAGTGTAAAAGTTTAATAACGGACAATAGGAGACAAAGCCAATAAAGCAATTGGTTTAACAGCCAGGTGCCTCTTGGCGTTCCACCAAGAGCACCCTGGCCGTTTCAGAACCAACCTTTATGTACCATTTCTATTGCATCAGCCTGTTGCATGTTAACAAACAATTAGGCATATTGACACTTTCCCCCAAACCAGTTAACATGTTCCAAGAATTGTTTAGCAGGGCTCATCCTCAGGGCTGCCTTTTCAGAGCATCTGTATTCCTTGGTTGTGGTTTTATCATTCTTATCATTACCTCCAGTTTGGGCTTTGGTCCGTATTTTCTGTTGATGGTAAGTGCTGACAGTTGGCATATCAATAGCAGGGGTCTTCTTGTGTTCATGGAATATTATCCCAACACAAAAATACTTCTATCAGCTATTTCACTACTTGAACAGAAATATAAACTATATCTTTATAGCAAAGTTACTTTGACATTATACATTTAGCACCCATTTTAATATTTGTGAAATGCCAGTATTCTAGTGTGTGTTTATAACAGTGGGGAGTGTTCATGTGCACGTTTGCCACACGTGGCAGGTGAAGGGCTGGGTGCCCCCAGTGCTGCTCAGCCCCCGTGGGCAGGAGAGCCCGAAAAGGGGAGCTGTGCCACAGATTCAGCCTCTCTCCCTCTCCCGACCTGCCCCAGCACCCTCAGCTTCTTCAAGGGCGACTTATTGTCCTGACAGGTGATTTTAGCAGTGTTGTGGGGGAGCTGGAAGCGTTTCATTTGAGCCAGAGGTTTTCACCCAGGGAAATGGAACTCCTGCTGCTTCCAGAGGAGAGGAGAGAGCAAAGCCTTTCCCTGGATGGCTTAGCAAGGCAGCAGCTCTCCCAGGGGGCAGCCAGGCTGTTCCCATCACCCTGGCTCACAAAGGAGCTGGATCCAGTGGAAACATCCCCTGCAGGTTCCTGCCAGCTCAGCTGCAGGGGTTTTCTCTCCCAGCCCGGTGTGCTGCTGGCTGGCAGCTCGGTGTCTGTGTGCTGAAGTGAGAGTTCTGCACTTGTGAACCTGCAAAAGCCTCTCTTGTTTTTCATCTCAAGAAAGACACAGCCCTGCTCTTCTTTTCCCTTTCTGGGGTTGCTGAGTGTAGCGCAGATGGGAGGCTTTGGTTTCTTACCTCATGACCTGTTGTTACACACTCCTCCACTGTTGGCAAGCACAGCTCGTGTCCTGGAGTTTATCCTTTATCAGCAGTAGCAGTTGCAGAGGGTTTGGTGTCATTGGCATGTTTTGATTTGACCTCGGTGTGAATTTCTCTGTCTGACTCATTCCCTGACTGCCCCTAACGCTGCTGTGTTCACACAGGTGGGTGTTTGTGGTCAAGAAAGGCTACCAGGACACAGACACGTCCCTCCAGAGCTCTGTCATCACCAAGCTGAAAGGGGTGGCCTTCACCAACACCTCGGAGCTGGGGGAGAGGATTTGGGATGTTGCAGACTATGTCATCCCTCCCCAGGTTGGCATCACCCCCTGTGGGTGCTGAAGGGATCTATCCAGGTCTTCCCTGTGAATTAGCAGGAGCTGGGATACAGGAAAGTGATGCTGGAAGGGGTTTTCTGCTGTGAGTTTTTTATTGGAGATGCTGGGGGTGCTCTGCCTCCCCCCAGGACCGTGGGCTGGCTCTCATGGTTGTGTGTGCACGCAGAGAGTGAGGGAATTCATCCAAACAAATATCCACACAAAGGGTGATGTTGTGTCTCAGCCTGAAAAGCCGTGGGGAGAGGGGGCTGCTCTCTTCTGAAGAGAGCTTCATGCTTCTTATTTACAAGTACTTTGAGAGTAAACCAAGTTTTCTGACTCTTTGTTTATTGCAGGGTGAAAGTGTCTTCTTTGTCATGACAAATCTGATTGTGACCCCAAACCAGAGACAAGCCACGTGTGCTGAGGTAGGAAGAACTGAGCCCCTTGACCCCCAGACCCCTGCAAAACCGGGGCTAAGAGCTGGCAGAGGACACTTCTGGAGACACAAAGAAAGGAAGGATGAAAGACAAGTATTTTTTCCTGTAGTGTAAAAGCTAATCTGGGAAATTACTGTAAACCTGGGAGGCTCAGCTGTCTTAACTTCCAGAGGCATTGATCATGCAGAGACTTCCTGACTTAGGGTGGTGTTGAATTTCTGCCTGAGCTGGAGATTGCTCAGGGTTAGAAAAGGCCCTGGGAAAACAAATTTGATGTGACTCTGGGTAGTTATGGGGAGAGGAGACTTTTTAAGAGCCCCATCCTGGAAAGTGCTGAACATTCAGGCTCTGGTTACCTCCCAGACATGGGGTGGCTGCTCAGCACCTTCTAGAACATGCCAAAGGTATGAGGTGCTTGTGGAATATCCTCTGTGGAGATGTTTGGAGTGGGCTGGAGCCTGGGGAGGGGGTGTGTGGCTGTGCAGGGAGTGCTGTGCATGGAGCAGATGGATTTTTGTCCATGGAGTAGATGGATTTTCCATGTCACACCGGGAGCACAGCTGGCTTGGTCAGGGCACTGCTGTCCTCTGGTGGCCAGGACAGGGGCACATTGGGCCAGAGAACTTTGTGGCTTAGGCCCAGGGTAGGGTTATCTTACAGCAAAGTGGGCTCCTGCCTGGTTTTGGTGAATACTGATGTTGGTTGTTCCAGTCTGCCCCTCTCCAGACTGAGCAGAACCCAAAACTGGGAGGGTGTGGCTGAGTGCTGGTGCTCCTGGTGCTGGGATATGTGTGCATGACCCCCAGTTACCACTTCAGCTGTGTGGTTTTAGTGCTCACACAGAACCCACCCCACTTTCTGTGTCTCTGGTGTCCTGTCACACTGTCACTTGTGTCCTTTCCCCTCTGCAGAGTGCCAGCATTCCCGATGCCCTGTGTGACAGGGACACGGACTGCCTGGAAGGGGAAGCAGTGGTGGCTGGCAATGGTAAGGGACATGTCCCTGTCTGAGCTGTGTCTGGTGTCCTTCAGAGCCCTCAGCCTGGGTATATCCTCAGATCTCTGATTGCAGAGAGCACCAAGGCCTTTTCTTTTGTTTCCCCTCTCCTTTTCCCCCTTTCCTTTCTCCCCTTTCCCCTTTCCTCTCTTTTATTGAGATCCCTGCCTTGCTCACAGCTCTGTGGTGCCTGGGCCAGGGAACCCCAGGCTGCTCAGAGGCACAACAAGAGGGTGTTTGTTCCAGCTGAGAGGCCCTTTCACAGCAGGGAGGAGAGGGAAAATCCTGAATTCTCACATGCCCTGCAGGCAAGGAGAGGAGGTGCCTGCTGCTGTGACCTTTTCTGTGCTGTCTGCTCACAGGGGTTAAGACTGGCCGTTGTTTGAAAGACAGGGGCAGCACCAGAGGGACTTGTGAGATACTGGCCTGGTGCCCAGTGGAGAAAAGATCCAAGCCCAAGTACGTGTCTGCATTCCAAGCTTGAGTTGCTTGGCTTGTGTGTCACCCAGGGCAGTTCCTGTGTCCCCTCTGCTTGGGTTCTTGCTGGAATGTTGGCTGCTCAGTGCAGGAGGGGGCTCTGCAAGGCTCCCCCTGGCAGGACTGGCTCTCTGCTCCCCCTGCTTCTCTCCCTGGCTGTTCCCAGCTCTGGGGGTGTCCCCTGGACCTGCATGCTCCTCACCAACCCCTTGCTGGCACTGTGGGGGAAGTGGCACAGCTGGCCTGGTGCCATCCAACCTACTGGATAAAGCTGCTTCTAAAATGGCAATTAAAGATTTCACATGTGGGCAAGGGACAAAGACAGAGAACAAACCCTTCTCTTGCAGGAAACCACTTCTGGGCAGTGCAGAAAACTTCACTGTTTACATCAAGAATTCCATTCGATTCCCCAAGTTTAAGTTCTCCAAGTAAGTGCCACAGCTTCCTGAGCTGCTCCTGCTCAATAGATATTCCCCCTCCTCCAGAAAAATAAAGTGCCTGGTCAAGGCTGGCAAAAAATACAAATTTAAAAAAATATTTGTTTGCTTTTGCAGCTTCAATGTGAACAAACCAAAGCAGTGTAGAAATGTTCTGGCTCTGGTCCTGGGCTCAGATAGGCATTTCTAGAATCCTATTGTTTTTCCTTGAGAAAAACAGATCACCCTGGAGCAGTCTGGCAATCTGTTCTGTGTGAGTCCTTTCTTGAGTCCAGATTGAGCTGGCCAGGAGGTCATTTTTGGGGGACAGACTGCTTTCCCCAGGCCAGCAGCAGAGACACCCTCAGGGTGCACAGAGGGTATTGGAGAAGCCTGTTGTCTCTGCAGTCCTGCTGCAGGCTCTGAAGGCAAGGACAGAGGGAGCCAAGGTGGATTTCCCTGTTTCCTACGTGCAGGATGAACGTGCTGGCCACTGACAACGAGTCCTACCTGAAGAGCTGCCGGTACAGCCAGGAGCATCCCTACTGCCCCATCTTCGTGCTGGGCAACATCGTTCCGCTGGGCTGGGGGCGACTTCCTGGAAATGGCCTCGCAGGTAGGAGTGCCCTGGGGCTCGTGGGTGTTCCCAGCTGGCTCACTGGGAGCCTGTGAACAGTCACTGCCCAGGGAGCTGCCTCCTGCGCTGCACTGCAGAGGTGCTGGTGCTTAAAATCAAGCTGGTCCCATTTATCCTGTCCCCAGGGAATGGGGGTCCTCTAAAACTGCTGGTTGTGTCACTTATCTTCTATTCAAGGCTGCTTCTATTCAAACTGCTGCTCTGCCAGCAGGGATTCTTTGTTTAATTTCAACATTACTACAGTGTTGGTTTAAACCCAGAACTCTGGAAATCCATCCATGCATAAAAGATCATCTTCCCCACTGAAGCGTGGAATGGAATGAAATCAGTGTCCTGGGAGGAGAAACCTCAGGGAGAAGTGGGGTTGTAGAGTAATAATGGGATTAATGTCACCCACCTGAACTCAGGAGTGTGTGCCCCCCTGTTTGACCAGAAGTGCAGCTGCTTCTTGTCCCTGGGGAAAGCCTGCCCAAGGGTCTGACAAAGTTGAAGACACTTTAACTGAACTAAGCTTAAACAACTCACCCTGTCTCTCTCTTTTAAGGGTGGTGTGATAGGAATTCAGATTGAATGGAACTGTGATCTTGATAAAGCCCCTTCTGAATGTAATCCTCAATATTCTTTTAGCCGGCTGGATAACAAGTCTGCAGAAACCTCCATCTCTTCTGGGTACAACTTCAGGTGGGTACAGAAGAGGCCACAATGCAGAATCACAGCTGGGCTGGGCTGCTTGGGCTTGCAGGTGCTGGAGGTTGGCAGTGGAGTGGCAGCAGCCTGTGCCAGGCACTGCTGCAGCCGAGCACAGAGCGCTGCAGAGAAGGGAGGGAGGTAGGGAGTGCTCCTGGCAGGCTAAAGCTGGCTTTGATAAGGGAACAGATCTCTTTGAAGGAATGAAAGGCTTCAGAGGGGCAGGTGGAATTAAATCCAGCATTGCTATATTGCAGGTTTGCCAAGTATTACCGGGATGCTGAGGGGGTCGACTACCGGACACTCATTAAAGCCTACGGAATCCGCTTCGATGTGATGGTGAATGGCAAGGTGAGGGCAGGCCAGGATGTGCCGGAGCCTGCAGAGAAAGGAAGTGGGGGGAGGCAGCTCTGAGATGAGGACAGCCTGTCTGGCTTGTTGTAGGAAAGGGCTTTTCCCATCCATCCATGTGGAACCAATCCCCATGTAAGAGAGATCACCTGCAGTGCAGCTGAGCCTGCACCTCCTCTACTTAAAACCAGGCTCGTGTAAAGCCCAACAGAAATAAATGTGCCTCAGAGACTTGTTTTCCATGTACAAGCACTGCAGAGAGAAAAGAAGCCTAATCCAGGGATGATGCAAGCTCAGAAATGCAGCCAGGGACAGTCAGACCTAAGACACACAGACCTTCAGCCTCCAAGATTGCTCACTGCAAATCCCCCGTGGTTGTGCCCGGGAACAAAACACACCCAGGGGCAGCAGCAGCTTCCCCAGGGCAGTACCACACCCTTGGGTTTGTTTTGTGGGTTGTTCTCTCAGTGGTGACTTCATGACCTTTGTTCTTCCAGGCAGGAAAATTTAGCATCATTCCCACCATTATCAATATCAGCTCGGGGCTGGCACTCATGGGAGCTGTAAGTGAATGTTTTGTCTTAAAGTAACCCCAGGGGACCCAAATTCCAAATGGGATGAAAATGGGATGGGGGGTTTAAACCTTCTCCAGCAGAATCTTTACTACTGGGATTACTCAGCCAGTTGTGTGTCTGTGTCCTATCTTAAAAGCATTTGTTAATAAACCTGGTAGTCTAAACACCCACACAGGCTGTATATTATATGTACATTCCCTGGAAAATGCATGGAGGCAAACTCAGTTTCTACAAGTTAGCCTTTCATTAATGTTCATTTCTAATGAAATCAGAACACTTCCTCTTCTGCTTCAAAGATAAAACACAAGCTCTTTCCTTTTGCAGGGAGCTTTCTTTTGTGACCTGGTGCTGATATATCTGATCAAGAAGAGTAACTTTTATCGAGGCAAAAAGTATGAGGAAGTCAAGTAAGTGAGCCTGGCTTTGTGTTAAAAATCATGGCTTTTTGTTAAGAGAGATAGAAATAGGAGGCGATACAGGAGCACAGTTCCAGGGAAATATATTCTTCCAAATGATTTTGGCCAAGTTATTGGCTTCCTCTGTAATTCCTTGCTGCAGTGAGCTGGAGAGCACAGGCAGCTGCTGTGTCATGGTTGGGCTGGCAATGGCCTCGTGCTGTTGGTCCCTAATGACTGAGGGTGGAATTGGGGCAGCTCCAAGAGCCTTGTGAAACTGAGATGTGGAGGGGCCTTTGGGTAAGGTGAGACAGGCCTGGCTGGGAACCTTTTTTGCCTCCTGAAACAATCCCAGGCTGCTCATCCTGTCCCTGTGCCTGTTTCCCCAGGTCCAGCTCCAGGAAGTCCCTGTCGAGCCCAACGCTGAATGGGAATCAGAGCCCAGAGCAGCTCGATGGGCTCTAGGCACAGCAGAGGCTCTGCCAGCTCCAGGAAATCCACACAGGTGTGGCACCACACCAGCACTGGGAGGTGGACATAGCCCAGATCAGGCCTGCTATGATCAGGATTCCCAGAAGAAAAACACCTTCTCTAAAGACTGCCTTTCTTCCCTGGGATTTCTCTGGGATCCTGAGCTTGCAACGTGTGTCATCACTATGGATTTATAAAAGGATTTTTATAAAAGGACAAAGAAGGCACCAAATGAATGTTTTTATATCCACTGATAGATATATCTGTACTTATGCCAATAGCCAGCGTTGTCCCGTGGCTGTGCTTTGCATCCATGTGGAGAAAAGCTGTGATGGGAACACTTTGGGAAGGGCTGAAGCTGAAACCCAACCGTGGCAGCCACCGCCTCCAGCTCCTGCCTGGGTGATGATGTGCCATCAGGTGTGAAGCAGCAGGACTGCTCTGCTCAGGAAATGCAGGGAAATGTGGCACTGGAGCAGCTCCTGGGGCTGGGGAAAGGGCTGTGATCCTGCAGGGCCTGAGGCAGGGGGGACAGTCACTCTTGTGGGGGCGAATGCACTGAGCAGCAACGTGGAGCACCTGCACAGCTTCTGCCTCCTGCCTCCAGTGCCTGCTTTCGTTTGCTGGGGACTGTCCTCACTCCACCACTGCCTGATTTCTCGTGCTGGACAGGTCTGGATGGGCACTCAGTGCCTCTGTTTCTCACAGCACCCCAGGCTGTGCTGCAGACTGAGAGGGGCAGCTCTGCCAGGGCCACAGGCTGGGCCAGCCTCCTCCAAATACACCAACAGCAGAGAAGTTAGAACATATCTGCCTGCTCCTGCAACACCAGTGACCTCCAGGAAACACAAGTGCTTGTCTGTCAGCAAAATCAGTTTCCCTGCAGCCCATTTTGTCCATTTATCTCATGTGAGGATGTAACCAATCTCAGGAAAGGGCTTAAGGAATATTATCGTGTTCTGTACATGCTGCCTCATCACCACAGACTGGGAGCTGTCCTGATGAAGATTAAATGTTTCTGTGCATGCTTTGAATACCAAAAGTTAAAGGGCTCCTGCTGCAGCATCTGAGAGTTGCATCAGGGAGCTGCTGCCATCGAGTGTCTGCACAAATGGCACCAGCAGCTGCAGCCACCTCTGCTTCAGCTTCTTTAAGGTTGTTACTCTGAGGTACAGGTTCATCCTAAATTAAAATTCACTTCTGTTAGTGGCAATCTCTGAACCCAGTCACTGACAGCAAACCCCACCCAGTCTAGTTTCCCCTCCTCTGCTTCTGTGTAGTGAGCCAAAATTGGGGCTAGAAAATAGAATTAAACACTGGAGTTCATTTAGGATAAGCTGTGTACCTTTGGTGCTCTGATCTCACCCAAAACCTTCTCTCCATGTCAGGAGTCTCTCCTCAAGGCAAACAAGAGTCACCACACGGGGAACTGCACAAGAGTTCCCACCAGGCTTTTGACTGTCAGGGTTTAAATGGAGTTGAGTAATTTCTAGATGGTGAAACACAGAGTGAACCCCCTCTGTGTGACATCAGGGCCTGGCACAACTCCTGGCAAGCAAGCAGCTCCTCCTGACGTGCAAAGCTGACTGTGCTCTGCTGAAACCATTGTTTTAACATGCCAAAACATCCTCCTGTGAGAGGACCAAAGCTATTTCCTGAATCTAAGTCTCCAGGCCTCCCAGATCCCCTAGAATGTTTCCTTTCTTTAGGCTGTGTAACACAACTCCTACAACCCCTGCTGTTAATAAAACATAACCAGATTCCTTCCCAGGAGCTTGTTTCTTGACTTTGACTATTTTTTTTCTCCTTGTGTTTCATGTTCAGCAATAAAATGTGTCACTTTAGGCCAGTGCTCCCTGGGAGTGTTCTGTAAGTGTTTTTTCAGGTCACACCACCTGGTGTGGTGATAGTGATGGGAGCAAATCGATGAATCACTTATTTCTGCAGGAACAGGGCTACAGGAAAGGCATTACCTGGATGGTGGGTGATGGATTTATCCCCTTTTGTGGCTTTTCTGGAGACCAGTGACAAGCACCTGTGACAGTGTCATTTACTGATGGCAGTAAGGGAAGAGAACATTTGCATGTATGTTTCTAAACCCAACCTTTACATCCACTTGATTATTTTCTTGTGTCAGTGGAATTATTTTAAAATAATTTCATTATTTCATTACTGCTTCAACATTTGTGTGTAGGGACAGGCAGTACATCCAGAGGGGATTGTAACTGGTGTGTGTATCCAAACCAAAAAGGATACACGGGACTATCAATCAAACCCCACAGCTATGCCTGTTTTTAGGATGGAAATTATCCTTTAAAAAGAAAACAAATACAGGAGGCATCCAAACGGTGCTTCACATTCAGTTTAATTAGAACAGTGCTACTGATTAATTCGTACTTGGACATAATTTACCAACAGCATTAACGACACGAGCCATGGACAACAGTTTGGAAAGTGAGCTGGCCTATTGTGTAGTGACTTTTGGCAACAGTCCTGCAGCTCCGGTAGCGGCGAGCATTCCGTGCATCAGTACACGTGAACCATTCCGTACAGGAAAGTCCAGAACAGGACGTAGGTGAAGAGCCCTCCCACGAGCCCCCCCGTGAACAGCGGCCTCCGCGACTTGAAGTACTTGTTCCACCGCCGCCCGGCCTTCAGCACCAGCAGCACGGACAGGAGGACGGAGGCCAGGAAGTAGAAGATGAAGCCGTGCAGGCCGGTGAGGCCGAGGATCCCGGCCGTGGCGCCCGACAGGGCGGACACCGAGGTGCGGCAATAGTCCAGGATGGCCGCGTTGCCCCGCACCGCCGCCTCGCTGATGAACTGCGGCCCCTCGCGCTTGGCCACCACAGCGGCCATGGCTCCGCGCCGGGCTCGGGCACCTCCTCGCTCGCACCGACACTGAGGTGAAACAAACGCGCTGTATGAGCCCGCCCTCCCTCAGGCCGCCGGGAGAGGCCCGCAGGCCCTCCCGCCCGTCCTCCCCTCCCTCCATACCTCTCATTCACGGCGGCGCGCAGCCCCGCCGCTCCGTCAGGCCTCGCAGCGCGCCGAGGGACCCCGCACAGCGCCCGTCACCGCGGGCCGCCCGCCGGGCCCAGCCCGCCCCGACCGCGCCGCCGCCACCGCCCGGGCGCCATCTTGGCCAGCGGGCCGACGGGACGCGGCCGCGCGGCGCGCCGTGGGCGGGGCGGCTCCGGATTGGCTGGCGGGGAGCAAGGGGCGGGGTCGGATTGGCTGGCGGGGTCCGAGGGGCGGGGCCGGGTGAGGCGCTTTTGTTCGGAGGGCGGCGGCGACGGGGCGGACATGGCGTTCGTACCGGGGCAGCCGGTCACCGCCGTGGTGGTGAGCGGGCACGGGAGGGGCGAGCGCGGCTTTCGTACCGGGGCAGCCGGTCACCGCTATTCGGGGATACTGTGCCGGGGGTCGCTGGCGGGGATGGAGAGGGCGATGCTGGTGGTGCCCGGGGGTCGCTGGCGGGGATGGAGAGGGGGATGCCGGTGGTGCCCGGGCGCTGTCAGCGGGCGGAGGTGCCGCCCCGGGGCAGCTCCGGTTCGCGGGTGTGTGGAAGGTGCGGGCCAGGACGGGGACACCGGTGCCGGCCGGTAGCGCCCTGCGGGCTGTCGGAGGGCGAAGGTGCCCGGGCAGCCCCGGTCCGCCGGCGAAGGGCGCGGCCGCTCGGTCCGCAGCGCCGCCGGCCCCGGTTGCCGCTCCCCGCTGTCAGATTGTCCGTCCGCGATACCGGGTGGGAGAACGGAGGGGAAACTCCGCCGGGCGGAGGGACCGACCGCCGGCCGGGGCTGCTCCAGAGAAGAGAGGGCGAAGCCGGCGAGACGCGCGTTCTCCCGGTACCGGGACTGTGCGGCAGCCGAGCCCAGTCTCGGTGCGCATCCCCCTCCGAGGGCAGGATAAGCACCTGCGTGTCTGGGTGGGGTTTAGGAAGCAGAGCTTTACAGTGAGATAATGGCTTTAATCAGCGCGCAGTGCGAGGGAGGAATTCATTCTGTGCTTTCCCCTGGCTGTAACTGGGCTGTGCTTGCGTGGGTGCCCCCGCTGAGGACACGGATGTTTGGAATCCAGGGAGTTTGGAATTCAGCGGGGAAGTTCAAGGTCTGTGTGACAGGGCTGTGAGAGGAGAATCGCTGAATGGTTTGGGTTAGAAGGCATCCATGAAGGTCATCACATCCACCCCGCTGCAATGAGCAGGAACATCTTCCATTAGATAGGGTGGAAGCACCTTTTGAGAGGTTTTTGTGTCAGTTAAGACCGTGGCTTTTCACCCTGGCTCAGGAATTGCAGCAGCTGGCATTTCTACAGTGCTGACATAATGCACAAAGCTGCTCAGATGCCTTTGTGCATCGGGCAGTGAGGAACCTGCCCCGGGTTACAAAAGTTATCCTGAAAAAGAGCCATCCTAATAATAGGTTGTTATTTCTGCTGATAGGACTAGCAGGAACATAAGGCATGTGGATAATGAGCAAGATGAGGCTGGGCATGAGTGACTGCTGCTTATCAAGGCATGAGTCATGTTTACAGAGACCTGCTCTGGTTTTAGTGTTGTTCCTTTCTATTTCTGGGCAGGCAGGAGAGCTCTGAGTAATTGAGGGGCTGGGCTGTGTTGTGGGATCTCTGTGAAAAACAATCTAACTGGGTCTGAAGTACCAGTGTCTGAAATGCACTTGAAATTTCTTCCACTCTCACAATGCTCAGCTATTTGATCTCTTTCTGTTTTCAGCAAAGAATTGAAATACATAAGCTTCGTCAAGGGGACAATTTGATTCTGGGCTTCAGTATTGGGGGTGGCATTGATCAGGACCCTACTCAGAATCCTTTCTCTGAAGACAAGACTGACAAGGTCAGACAATCTTTTTCTGTAGCAATTCCCTCTCCCAAAGGCTGAGATACCCAAATCATCATCTGCCTTCTGCCACAGCTACTCTCTTGCCCCATTATCACTTGCAGCCTGAGTTATTTAAGTGACTTCTCCACCCTTTCTATTTTCCAGCATTGCACAAGCCTGTTTTTAACTAAAATCTTATAATACACCATGGAGATTTTTGTCTTGTCAGTCAAATGGCCCTTGAGTACTGAATCCTCCCACATTTAGTAAATGAACACTCAATTTTTTTCCAGGGTATCTATGTAACAAGGGTGACAGCAGGAGGCCCAGCAGAAGTTGCAGGACTCCAGACTGGAGATAAGATCATGCAGGTAAGCACCAGATAAGACAGTATCAGCTGCACAGTGCAGAGAAGCATCTGCTGCAGAAAATAATCTTCTGGGTACTTCCTAGGACAGTTTATAAATAAACTGAGCTTTGGCACAACCATATCCCCTGCATGGTTCTGATAGAATTACAGGACACCTGTGAGTCTCTGCACCTGCCTTATATTATGGTTTTTTCCCAGGTGAATGGCTGGGATATGACAATGGTGACCCATGACCAGGCCAGGAAGAGGCTGACCAAAAGGAATGAGGAGGTGGTCAGGCTGCTGGTGACCAGGCAGTCCCTGCAGAAGGCTGTGCAGCAATCCATGATGTCCTAATCCATCATCTAGCTGGGGAGGGGGTGGGGAGGGAGATCTATAGACTGGTATCAGAGAAAGAAGCAACTATTAGACTGGAACAGGTTGTCTGGAGGGAATGCATGTTCCTTCCTACCTGTGGTAAACACTACTTTTTTTTTTAATTTTAACTTCTTCTGGTGTAACTGGCAGTAGTAAAACAATACTCCCCTCAGCAGAGTGCTTCTTAAAGTCTGCCCTGCAGGTACATGGCAAGACTTCTGCAGTCATGGCTTTCAGGACAGGACAGACCCAAGTTATCTAAGAGCAACTGGAAAAGCCTTAACTTGGACAGGATTCTTCTGTAGCACAAAAGCCTCCACTTTTAGGAGGAATTGTGGTTTCTGCTATGGGAGACCAGAGGGTTTGCTGTGCCTAAGCTTTTAGAAGGGAGCTGTCCTGTCCCCCCTACTGCTACCAAATTGAAATGCCAGAGTTAAGAGCTGCACAATGCTGTGGGGAGGAGCACTGTACTAATCCTTCACTGTGTGCAAGATAGAGAGTGGCTGAAGGGTTTGGGGCATTACAGTTTCCTGCAAAGATTCCTTGGATAAAGCATCCTCTTCAGGCAAGGAACAACTGAGGAACACACAAGTGTTAGCTCAATGCCTGTGAAATACACTACAACTTCATGGACACTACAGTTTGACCTCACTGGCAGGGTAAAACCTGAATTTTCCTTACTCCCAATTTGTACCATCAGATGAATTGAGTTTAATTTAAGGGAATATGGAGCAGGAAACAAAAGAATGTTCCCAAACTTACCAGAAATGCTGCTTGTAACTGTAGAGTTTTCAGTCCTTCATTCCACTTCTATCAGACTTGAAATTGGAGGGATTTTGGTTTGTCTTTTAGAAGACTTTGCTTAAATCAGTGATTTATTGGATGGAAGAGATGAATATGCCAGTAATTTCGCAGAAGTGCCTCTTGACCAAATTTAAACTTCTAGTGGGACACTAAGTGGTTTAAATCAACATGCCACAGGACTGAAGATCCTTGCTGCAACACTAAGCCCATGATCTAGAATCCTGTGGTATGTTAGCCAGTTAGCTTTACAGTTATCCAAAACCTGGAGTTTTTAATCCTCTTCCGTTGATCTAGACATATCTATAGTTTCCTTCAGCAGCCTTGGGGTAAGCTGTTGTAAATAGAGCACGAGGAGGTGGCAGACTAATTTATTCAGTACCTTACTGCTGTGCCATGTACCTTGTGATGGATGCATCTCAGACCGTTCTGTGCACACCAGCAGATGCCTACTTACCAATTTTATATCTCTGGAATTACTACAATCCTGCTTTGGAATTTTGTTACTTAAGAATTCAGTAGTAAATTATAAGTCTTTCAAGTTGGAGTTATTTTTGTTACTATAAAGATACACTGCTATTTGTACTGCTTTTTTTCACTTGATTTTACACACAATAAAACAAAGTTGGTTTTCCTGAGCTGTTTCTCCTTACATTTAATAGTGCCACATCATTTGGGTGCCTCTAGCTGTGACCATTTTTGGCTCAAGGGTAGCTTTTGAATTACTGAGGTTAGTAAGGTCTGGTTTCACTGGTGGGGAACTGTCAAACCTCACCTGGGATCTAGAAAGACACATTAGGTTCTAAGCATTCAAGTATAAATGCACAGATTCCCTTCTAATTACTTAATACTTTTGAAAGAGCTTTCAGTGAAAGAAGAATACAGCTTCTGGTTTTTAGGAATTTTTTTAATAAAGAGTTCAAATTGTAATATTTGTGCATTTGTTACCAACTTCATTATTGTGATGTACCACTGTGGCCAGCCTGAGTGGTGGTGGACTGTGAGCTGTCTGGGAAAGGTCAGCAGCAGCACTTGGATCCACAGACAGTCTTCAGTCATTACTTAAAGATATGAAGTAGTTGCTTAAACATGATCTCAGATTTTTGGAAGACAAAACTCTGCTCTTTGTGCTTCACCTCCAATCAGAAAGACATCACTTTGGTCTTTCTCTTCCCTGTGGTTGGTGAAAAAAGAGCCATGTGTTGCTTGGACAGCTCCCTCTGAGCTGTGTGTGCAGCTCCAACAGGCACAAGTCCCCCATGTGCAGCTGAGAGCTTGCTGTCCTTAAGGCACCTGGCAGCCAGTGCTTGGCAAGGCAACAGTTTGTGTTCCAGCCCAGAGAGGATTAGGTCACAGACAGAGATCAGAATCAGCATTTCTGGTAACTGGCAGCAAGAATCTTGAAAGCCCTCAGACAGGGTAGGGCCAAGTTCAGTGTAAAGTTTGAGTGTCCACAAGGGATGTTTGTTATTCACAAGGTTCATACCCTCGTCTCCTGTACAGGCAGTAGTGCTGGGCCATGAAAACAATGTCAAAGATGATGGAGAAGACACCCAGGCCAAACTTGGTTGGATCTCCAAAGATTAACCTCCACTCATCTGTCAAACACAAAATCAGAGTTAAGTCTGACTCCTCAAGTGTAGTCTTGTCTTAAGACCCTTTAGAGAAGCTCATGTCTATTACCTGGACTGCTCAGACACACCTAAGACTGACTGCAGTGCACATCTTATGCAAATCTAATTAATAACTGTTCCTGTGGTTTCCTCAGGATGGCTACTTCATTTTATATCTTGAGGAAATATGAACAGATTCTTTATCCTTCCTGTAAGTACAGCTCCCCACAACACAGCACAAACATCATTCTTCTGAGATAACCTGCTTTATATCTGCTATGTAGTGGGACTTCCCACCCCATTAGGACAGGGTCCAGCACCTCAGTTCCAGGCTTACCATTGTTGTATGACTGCAGAAACATCTGGAGAAGGCTGAAGCTTCCCCCAGTGAAGTCCAGTAACACATTTCCAATACTCCATCCCTCAGTGCTCTTCCGACGGAAATTCATGTAGGCCTGGGAGTGTGACAAGCAGTCAGTCAGTGTCATGTACAGGATTTGGGATTGACTTTCAAGCAGTTTTCAGTACATTTCTACTGGTTTGTCACTATTAATAAATAATCATTGGTGGTTTAGTCCCTTCAGACTTTCAAGAGCCCTGCAGGCTTAGGGTGGCAGGGATATGGAATGCAAGCAGAATAATTCAGATTTACCTGTGGGAAGTATTTGATCAGTGTGACTGCCAACTTAATGTAGGAGAAGCAGAACAAGAACTGCAGCCATGTCATCACCTCAGCTGCAGCCAGGAACAGCGTTGTGAAGGTGAAGATCCATGCAAGGGCCAGGAGTCCAACAACAACTTTGGATACTTTCTGACCTGCTCTCTGAAATACAAACACAGATACATTTTGGCCGGGTCACACATCCCCAGACACAAAGATACAGTTTGCTCAGAACCCTGCAGCACTACACTCCAAACCTGTTTTACCAGTCAGGCTGGTACCACAAGGAGAACTTTAAAATTAAGCAAGTGCTACAGCAACCAGCTGGAGGTTTGCAAGAGCTGATGAGCAATATTCATATCAATCATTTAAAACACTGCTGTCCCTGAGCAAGGGGGAACGGTGTTCTTGAGTATTTATGGTGCATAATCTGTAACAAAGCTCCAAAATTCAATCTGATGAGATCTAGAGTTCCTGTATGTGCAAAAGGTTGATAATATCATTATGGTAAAAGATTTATGGTTGTTTTCTAATTCTTCACTAGAAAATTCTGTAGTAGCTGGCAATGATAACAGATGGGCTGTTACAGTTTTAGATTTGGCATGACCAGAGGAAAAACCCAAACAGAGAAACAGTTATCATCTAGAGAAAATTGGTCTGTTCAGATGGGAGGCTTTTACAATGAAAATCAAACAAAGAACCACCTGACTGGAACAATCAATGGGATTAAGTAAGAATCACTTGACTGTAACAATCAGTCTCACTTGAAATGGTGTGAATTATGAAAGGGCATTTACAGCTGTTTTAGGAAAGAAGTTGAAAAAACTGTGTTTGAATTGCAGGGAGTTATCTAAAGTCCTATCATAGCTTGAAGAATGTTCCAAAGAAATAGCAAAGCATTTGTGCTGTGAAGAGCTGTAATCTATGTGCTGGCTAGAGATCTGTTTGGGAACTTTATGAACTTGGCTGTTTGCCTCAGTTATTTTGAGTCCCTAAGGAGTTCACTTATAAGCTCGGAACATCCATGAGGCTGAAGTAGATAAGGTTAGTGGAGGTGCTCCTAGCTCAGGAAAGCTGAAGGCAGCTGGGCTGTGAAGCCTGGCTCCTGGAAAGGCCAGTGGAAGTGCAGGGAATTTGGGATTTTGGAACCCAAATGGAGCAGGGAGGTGCCCGGCAGAGGGAGCTGTGGCAGAGCCCACAGGTGAGCCCAGCACTCGCACCCACCTCGTAGATGCAGCACTGAATGATGGTGAGGAGGGTCAGGGCCACCGCGTGGAGACTGAAGAAAACATCATTGATGGCCACAGGGTTCACCCCACTGGGATAACTGACCAGGAACTCCTCCTAAAGGTAAGAGAAAGCAAAACCAGCCACGTGTCTTAACTCCTTTCTGCACATACCCACCCCCCAGCACGTGTTAAGAGAGAATCATGCTCACCTTAATCAGGGGAATCCAGAAGAGCCCAACATTAAACACACTGTATGCTATAAAGCCAGTAAGGTTTAATGCTATGAAGTCAAAGCTTAGTCCAACAACACTAGAGGAGAGGGAAAAAAAAAGAGAAACATGTATTAGAGAGTTACAGGCAGTTCCAGGGACAAATTGACCCTGGAATGTATTGACTTACAGCAGCTTCTGGTGTAAGCAAAAGCTTCAGGCATTGTGACCACACAACGCTGTGAGTTCATCAGGAAGCTGGGTGAAATAACAGAGCTCTCATGGATCAATTTGTGTCTCTGCTCTTTAGCTGCATCCCCCATGAGCTCAGCCTGTCTGATAAAGCCCTTCCAGCCTGAATCCATAAAGCACAAGTGCATCATTGCCAGATCAAATGGTTTCATTCTCATATATGATAATGCTCCTACTCTAAGTCACTTAGCTCAAGGGGAGCTGGCCTAATGTGACACTACAAGGAGGTGTCTGAGAAACAGCTCTCAAGGCTGGGAATCTTTGACAGTGATCATCACACCTGCCTCAGCCAGATGATTTACAACATGGCACCAAAAGGAATGGGGAAGTCTCCTCTATCAAAAATTCATACTGGATGCCAAATCTTAGGATCAGGTGTTTGTAGGATGCACTTGGTTTCCCTCTAACCTGCATGTATAAAATCTCACTGGGGCTGCAATTATTCAGACCCTACCTTTGCCTTTTTCCCCACCTTTCCATGGATAATTCCCAATAACCAAGACAGATGTAACTGAAGCTATGAAGATGATTTGCAGAAGTGCTTTAGTGACCTGCAAACACATCTCTTTACCTTTTCCTTCGCCAGTTCTCAAAGAGTTGAGGATAAAAGGAGATGGACCAGGCAACGAAATAGATCCAGCCAATCACCTCATCAGCATATCTCACTATGATGCTGTGAATCACTTGAAATTGAATCCTAGGCCTGATGGTTAATACAAGAAGAATCAGTTAATTAGCTTTTTTCACAAGATTTTATCTTGTTCTGCTCTGAGAGAGGAAACAGAGTCCAGGTGTTGAGACAAGACAATAAAGATTCGGTTGGGTTCAGCTGAGTTGCTCCCCTTTTCATTTGTGACTTTGTTATGTTTGGGACACCTCCCACTCCCTGAGTCTTTCCTTTCCATCCTTTTACCATGGGAACGTTCCCAAAGGTCACCTTGTGCCTGTGGCTTCCCCTCTCTCAGCACAGGGTCTGTTAGGCAAGAGCAGAGCTGCACTCCTCGCCCTTGTGATGGTGCTGCCCTGTGAGCGTTCCACGTGCTCGCCTCTGCCTTTGCCTCGAGTTTCAAAAGCAGAAGCAAAACAAGGAAGTAAAACAGCAGCACTCTGTTGCTCAGTAATATCTGAGCCACAAGCAACTACAGTCCAGCTTTCTCCATCTGGCTGGGCTTTTCCCAGGAGGGAGAACTGGCATCTGTGAGGAGAGGGCTCCCCTAACTGACCCACCCCAGGAACTCCAGAACAAATCCTGCACAGTAAGAACAGCATCCCACTGGATACTGACAGCCAAATGCTCCCCAGAGCAGAAAAGCTGACATGTGATCTCCATACTTTTGGGAGACTCTATTAAAACCAGACTAAGGAGCCATGAGAACTGAGTTATCTTGTAATTAAATCTAAGACACCACTCTGCTTCTGTGCCCTCTATTTATCCGAGTACTTGGAGATTTGCTGCGGGGTTACCAATCTTCTTAACTGCATCCCACCCCTGTCCCATTTAACTCCTAGAAATAGTTACCCCAACTTTTAGGAAGCTACAGGACAGTAAATAGAACAAAAAAACCTGTTTCTTACCCAGTTAAATTGGAATTATTGGGATAAAGGTAAACTGTTACTTGTCCCACATCATCTGCTTTGACTTGGAAGTCTGCTTTAGTGTGACCTGCAGGGAACTGTACCTGCAAGGCAGAGCAGAGGGAAGAAAGAGGAGTTGCACCATAATAGCAGGAGCTTTTTGCATAAGGTTACATGTCTGTGCTCTCACTTACCTCATCAGGAAGTTCAACAATGGTGCTGTGCTTTGAGGAGTGTGTAATATTAAGAGTTATCACCAGTGTCTCATTTAGTGGGGCCCTGAGAAGGCAGAAAAAACAGGTTAGGCTGGTACCTGAGCTCAGAGGTTGCTTTGGGGCTGCAGAGGAGCATCTGCTCAATCCTCTCAGCAATCAGCAGCCCACACACAACAGAACCTGCCTCATACTCAGAGGAACCAGCACCAAACTGTGTGATATTGTACTGGTTCTTTTATCTGATCCAGTGGTGGGCACACTGTACCTCCCTCTTCTCCACACAAGTGGCAAAGTCACCAAAAGATCCTGTCCTATCCTATTCTGTCCTGGTGGTCATTACCCTTTGCTGAAACAAAGCACAAGTACTTGGGGTGATGAAGGACAGAAATTACAGCAGAAAGATAAAACAGAACAAATAAAACCTTTCCAAGTGACACAGTCCTGCACAGCTTTCCTAAAGAACTCCACTGAGCATTGGTCCAGGACATGATCCTTCTAGGAAATGCAAGTTTCTCTTAAGCATCAATTTTTAGAAAGGGAGGAACTGTAAATTCACTTATGGAGGACAGCCCGCGTTCCAAAGGGAAAGTAAAGCTGCGATAATAATTTTACCTCAGAGAGATAGTGACATTTGTTGAACTTCCACTTTCTAGAGAAACCACTTCGGGGACTGACAACACAATGGCTCCATCTGTGGGGGGGAAAAAACAGCCACACAAATCTCAATTACTATGAACAGCTCCTTGAGAAGAACAACCTACTTTTTTTTGTGCCATAGACATTTTACCCATTGGTCCCTGCAGTATCAGATCAACCAGATAAGTTCACACAACAAAAAGCAAAGGGGGCAACCAAGCAACTTAAAAAGAGAAGTATATAACTGTCACTTGAACATGTTGCAAGGAAGTAATTTAAATGCTTGAAGTGTAACAAAAGCAAATGCCAAGGGAAGGTTATAGGGTACTGCAAACCCATCCTGGTTCTTGATGTGATCCTGATGATCTAGGAGTCATAAATGCCCCAAATTTAATATAAAATTGTTTCTTAGGCCACAAATTCAATCCAAGTACCCAGATGTCTGAGAGAATGTACATTTACAGAAACAGAGACAGACACAGGTTGCATAGGTTGGCCTGGACACTTTTTTTTTTCTGTTGCCACATACTACACAGTGTTTGTAAGAAGTCATGTGCAGAGGAGCTCCCAGCTCATCACTGACTGCACCCCAGGCACTCTTCAATCTGCAGAAATGATTCTGGAACACGAGGTGCACAACCTCAGTACAGTGTAGGAACACAAGAAGCCGAGGTAAGGAATGAGAGAAGAGCTGATGTGAAGCGTGGCACAGGTATCCCTGGAAAGATGTAATGGGATAACTAAAGAGCTGCCTTTTCCATCTCTTACTGATCCGGAGCCCTGTGGGCCCAAGCTGCGCTGACCAAACACTCACCGCCAGGCCCCAGCAGCGCCAGCGAGAGGCTCAGCAGAGCGGGGAGCAGGTACCGCGTCCTCATGGTGGAAAAGCTGTGGAAAAAGCAGGGGAGAAGCTTTCCTCAGCACCCACACGGCCACACAGCCCATCCCCTCCGCTGGAAGCCGCGGCAAGCAGCTCCCTCCGCAGCACCACGGCCCCCAGCCCGGCCGAGGGACCCTCAGCTCGCCTCGGAGGGCACCTCTCTCCCCGTCCCGGGCACATCTTTACCTCAGCGCCGCTGCCGGGACGAACCCACCCCACCCCAACGCGCGGGACTACAAATCTCGGCAGCCCCCGCGCCCCCGCCAGACCCTCGCCGCTGGCGGCGCGCCGCGGTGCACGCTGGGACTTGTAGTCCTGCCGCTCTTTCCTCCGGCGCTCCGGCGGAGCGGGGTATGCGGCGCTTTGGAACGCGCCGCTGCCGAGGCGGCGGTACCGGGGAGCGGGCGGCAACCCACGCCCTTCAGTGCCCCGCGCCGTCCCGGTTCTTCCCTTTTCAGCTCTCACGTGAGGCGATCGTCTGTGGACTCCCCGCCCAGCGCCCACCGCGTCGCTGCGGCCGCCCCTGGGGGCCATCTTGGGTGTGGCGGAGCGGGTCCATGAGGGGGGGAGAGCTGTGAGCGAGGGGACAGGGCGGGCTGGGCGCCGGGGTGGTTTGATTTGGATAAAAAGCGTGGTTTAAAGCAACGCAGGTCAGCTGGGGAAGGGGCGCTTTGTCACTGTCACAGTGGAGGGGTAGCGACCGGGGAGCGCTGAGGGCAGGGAGCACCTCCAGCCTGAGGGCGAAGTCCAGGTCGCGCTCCTGCCCCGACCCTGGAAGCCCGCGGTGCGGTACCGGGAGCCGTGAGGGGCTCGGCCGTGAGGGCCTCGGGCGGCACCGGGAGCCGTGAGGGGTTCGGCCGGCACCGGGGGCCGTGAGGGGCTCGGGCGGCACCGGGAGCCGTGAGGGGCTCGGGCGGCACCGGGAGCCGTGAGGGGCTCAGCTTGGTGGGTGTTGTTCCGCCTGTGCCAAGGTGACAGCCATCCCCTCATGGCCGCGGCGGGCGGGCCCGGGCCCACCTGTGTGCTGGGCATTGACCTGGGCACGACGTCGGTGAAGGCAGCGCTGGTGACAGGGACAGAGCGAGGGCTGTCGCTGGCACAGAGCTGCTCCAGGGAGACTCAGGCACACAGCGATAGCCCGGGAGCTGCGCCGCAGGTAAGGGCTCAATTGTCCTGCAAATTCCCTAAGGGAGTGCTGAGAGACATTGCAGGACGCCGGCCTTGCCTTGCAGTGCTTGGGTTGTTTGGTACGTTGGGCAGAGTGCAGTGGCTTTCCTGGGTTGTTTTGGTGCCCAGATTGGCAGCATGTGTCTGGGTATCAAAAAGCAGAATTAAAACACCCCCTGCTCACCATTCAAGGAGATCAAGTAGAGCTGCTTGACTTAAGAAGGACCCAGATTTTGAAAAATTGCCTAAAACACTGTAAAATTATTCTCCCATGAGCCACCACCTTATCTTTGACACTCCCAGTAAGGAAACAGCAACCATTTGCCAACTGGAAGAGTGTTTTATTTTGCACTTCAGTGTGAGGTGGAATCATAACTGGAAACTCCCTGTGAAAATAACCAGGAAGAAGTGTTCCTGTTAAAGATCTTTACATCCATTGTGCTGGTCAATCTAAAAAAAGGATTAATCAGAATCATAAAATATGTGCATTGTTTCTGATACCAAGGATACCAAACAGGCCAACCCTCCTCCTGCCAATTTATGCAGCCTAAAGTACCTATGCACAAAGTTCACTTTTATTTGTAGACTCTGTTGCAATAGTTTTGTAATCATAGTGGTCCGTCACAAAGTAACCTGAACCCTTGAAACTGTGAAAGCTTCTGGGGAACTGTTGGGTCAGTTTTCTGGGTGGTTCTAGGAATAGAATATCCAGAAATTGAATGTCAGCATCATCAAAATCATCACTGAGTAAACAGGGAGGAGCTTTAGGAAGAGGCAGGGGAGACTGCACACCTGCCAGAACACATGGATAATTCTCTCTGTGAGGAAAATGAAAAGGAATAGATAAAGTGAATTAATGAAAGCTTGTAGTCAGTGGTCATGGATTTTTTAAAGTTACAGTTGAGTGTGGTTATTTAGGAAATTAAAAACTATTTGGCCTTCAGTTTAAGAGGCTCAACGTGGTAGTATTGATTTTTAGTTTTTGTGGGTTTGTGGGATTTTTTTTTGCAACTTTTCTTTTCTTTTTTGTTACAGTTTAGTAGTAAATATTACTCTAATAAATGCTATTCAACTAAATGAATTCTGTCCTTCACCTCTGACTAAAGCAGCCTTGTTTAATAAATACACTGAGTGAATCCTAATGGTTTCATGCTCAGGAGAATGCTTTGTGATTGCAGGGAATGGAGCAGGATGTCCAGAAAATCCTAAGAGCACTGAATGAATGCCTTGCTGCTCTGCCTCAGCAGCAGCTTCAGCAAGTCACCCACATTGGGATTTCTGGACAAATGCATGGGGTTGTGTTTTGGAAAAGTGATAAAGGTAACATTCATTCTTTAACATTCCTGCTCAGAGTATTATGATGCAGAAAATTAAACTGCTGCATCACTTTGGTCTTCCCTAAAACAGAATTAACAGAAGGTCTCATATGGGAATTTTGCTTTTTTTACTGAAATTTCAGCTACTCACTATAGTTAATGTTAAAGTATTTAACCTAATGACACCCCTGCAGATTCAGCACAATTATTAATATAAAGGAGGAATAGCATACTTGTGCCTTCGTAATTGTTTCTTCATCATATGCTATCTGCTGCCCTTTGAAAGAAATTCTGCATCCTATTAATAACTTGCAGGAGGATTTTATTCACCTCACAAACCCCTTACCTAGATGTTGTCCAGCATCTCAATAACTCTGGTTCTTCCCAGAATCCCAAGACTTTTTTTTCCTAGCAAGTCACACATAAATGTCATGTTGCATTCATTTTGTTGCTTATGCTTCTGTTAGTAGGAGCTGGAAAGGACTGTGGTCAGGATTGTGGATGCTCAGCTGCTTGCCAAGACCTCAGAGACAAAGTCAGCTGCAGTGAGGTAGTCATGTGGGGCCTGGTTGTGCAAATACCCAGATAATCCTTGTGATAGGGAGGATATTTGAAGAATCCAGGCCTTGGATTGCCAGCCCTGTGAGATAGGGATGGATTATCTTCTTGGCTAATGCCTTATAGACCAACTGAAGTCTAAGGCTTCCAGAGAGTGGGTCCATGTCTTTTGCACTTAACCCTGTAGTGTGCTCATCTGGACAATTATACAAGTTTTATTAAAACAGGAGTTATGAAGTAAAGATGTATTGTAAACCACAGAGCAGATTTCCCAAAAGTGCTGGTCACTGCCTGTCAGAAGTTGTCAGGATCTTAATTGCTTGAAGAGGCACTGTACTATTCATTACTGGCTGTAATTTTACATTAAATACTAAAAATGATTACAAAGAAATAAGTCCAAGGGTTGATGGACTGGAGGAGCTGTTGTTGCTTTCCAGCTGTCCCAGGAGCTACATAACAAAGCCTTGTGTATTCACAGGCACAGATCCTTATGTCATATTGGTAAATATTTTATGTCCTAAAGCCACATGCCACTTTAGTTGCATTTCTATCAAGTGAAAGAGGGTCTTTGCTCTCATTTGTTTTGAGTGGACTAAGTGGATCCAGGACCTTTGGGACACAAATAAACATTTTAATAGCGTCCTTTAGGGTTACATTTATGACTAATAATATTTCTTAGAATCCATTTAAAACAAGAAAAGCAAGCCAATTGGAAATTCAGTTCAAACACATTTGATAGAACAGGGAATTGAGGAAACAAGAAAAAGTATGTGTTTTATTTTGCATGTTTCTCATGGCACCTCCCAGCCTCCAGGGCTGCTTTTTACTGTGTGAGTGTGACTTCCAAGCCCTGTATCCAACCCAAGAATTACATTTTCTAGCCATACTTGTGTGAGTCAGGAAGCTGAGTATTTTCTCTTGACACTCTGCTCTGTGGCCAAAACCCAGGGTTTGCCTCAGCTCCAGAGTGAGTGACCTGTCCTGTCCCTGCCCTGTGTCCAGGGATGGCCTGGGAGGGGTCAGAGCTGGGCCCTGGAATGTGCAGGCAAACAGTGCTTGAGCCCAGCCTCTCCTCTTCAATGGAAGAATGGGAAAGTTTCCTCAAAGGTGTGGTGTTCTCTGCTCAAAAGGAATGTGCTGGGCTGGGAAACTGAATTAAACCCTGAATTAAACCCTATCCTAGCTTTGTTGTGTAGTACATGAGGATTTTGCTCTTAAGCACTTTGCAGTGCACTGCCAAATACTCTCAGATGCAGGTTTCTTGTTGCCTGGGCTCCAGAGGTGATGCAGCTTTGTGCTGTCCATCCTGGGCAGTTCATTACTGAGGCAGCATTCTCCAGGTGGTGATTTAAAAAAAAAACCCAGCTGAGGTTTTCATGTGAGAGCTGCCATGCCAGCTCCTCACCTCCCATAGAAGACTGTGGTTGGGTTTTTTTGATGTTCACCTGTTATTTAAGTTGTATCTTTAATATCTCTCTTTAAGAGAAGGAAGGCTTGGATACCTTTCTCTGTGTTGCAAAGGATAATTTGCATTATGATATTATCTAGGGCTGGAAACTAAGACTAATTTCATTACAGTCTCTATTGGCTCTGTTTCTGATATATTTAACAAATTCTCAGGTGTGTCCAGAAATGAGGAATGCCAGGCAGGCTGTGCTGCAGGAGTCACTGGATTTTTGGATTCTGTTTTGTTTTCAGGGTGCAAGTGGTCAGAGAGTGGCCCAGGCCCTGCCTTTGAGGCAGACAAGGTCAGCCACCTGGTCACCTGGCAGGATGGGCGCTGCAGCCCCACCTTCCTCACCTCTCTTCCTCTGCCTCAGTCACACGTGAGCCTGGCTACAGGATTTGGATGTGCCACAGTCTTCTGGTATTCAAAGAACAGGTACATTGCTGCTCCAAAGGCTGTTTCTCATCTTGAATTGATGTGACAATTAGTATTCTTGTAGCACGTTAATGCTGCTACGGGCTGAGGGCTGTGCTTCTCTGTAATCATAATCTTAATTAAGTAGTCAACGAATATATAAAATGGCAGTATTTAATATAAACTATGTGCAGTTAAGCATGCAAGAGTCTCTGACCTCGTAAAAATACTACAGATCACTTATAAAAGGATAAGCTTTTGGTCATATAGGAACAGAAGCTTTTAAGTATTATAGAATAATTCTGGTCTGTACCATGGCTCAGAGCAGCTCTGCTAGTGCAGTTTGAACACTGTCATTTTGTCTTGTGCTGCTTTGTGGAAAGTACAGACATGCCTAAAACAGTAACAGAGTTGCTTGGTCTGGTTGCTGCCAGATGCCAAAACAGAGTCTCTAAATTAATTTCAGTTCCTTCCTTCCTCAGACACTGAGACAGATCCTCATGGGGTGACACAAATGCTCTGCTTTGTTGTGGTGTGTTTGCAGAGGATATAATTTTTCACTTATGATTTGGCATCAGCAAGATTTGCTCTTCAGTTTCATATTTCTCAAAGATCCAGTCTCTTCCTCTGCAATGAGTTCAGGTTCAATAAATGGGGAAAATTTTATTAGATTTTGGTTTTTTTCACTGTGTGTCCAGCAAATCTATGGAGCATGGTGTGATCTTTAGAGCTGCATAAGTCATGAGTCCAGCTGCTTTGTTTTACTTCACATTTGGTACATTTCCATTCATATAATTTGTGGATCCCAGAGCAAGTGGGAATTTACCTATTTTTCAGTAATGCTCCAGGATCAACAAAATGCTGTTTAGTTCACACAAACAATTACAATTACTACTTTCCTGCTAATTTTTTCCATGCTGTGCTTTTGAACCTAGACAACCCATTTCTTAAAGCTGCCCTCTCTCCATTGTCTGCAGATAAGTATTGCTGCAGCTTGGATAACAAATTCCATTTAAAAAAACCAAAACAATAAAATTCAGGTTGATCACTGAGGTGAGCATTTGATATTTTAATGGACCCACGTGTCTGAAGTTCCCCCTAACAATGAAAATTGTCTTCTCTCACTGCCTTAAAGCAAAAAACCTCTCTTTTTTTGTTGTTTTTCAAACATCTTGTTTAAAAGTCCAGATTTTCTGAAGGCTTATGATGCAGCTGGCACCATCCAGGACTATGTGGTTGCCATGCTGTGTGACCTGAAGAAGCCACTGATGTCTGTCCAGAATGCTGCCAGCTGGGGATATTTTAACTGCAGAAACAAGAGCTGGAATACTGACATGTAAGTGCTGAGGCCATTCAATGGGGTTTGTGCACTGCTTGTGTCAGGCAGTGTGAGCCCCTCTTTGGGCCCTGACTGTTGATGTGCTACAGATAAAAAGGGATTCAAAGATATTCCTAATCAATTGTGGCCTGTACTGAAGTGCTATTGAGGTCTGCTCTGTTTAATCTGATAAAATCTGGCCCAGTAATTTTAAAAATACCTACAAACAGCAGAGCTGAGAGACTTATCAGGGATTCTCTCCCTTTCTGTGGGGGGTGGGATGGAGAAGTGCAGCCACAGTGTTACCTGTGCCATGATAAAGAGTTACCACTCTAGTTCTTTGAGCTGAGCTTCATAACTTCTAAGACTTACTTGTGATAATACGTAAGAGCTATTAAGCTACAGGAAATCTTAGAAGGAATCAGTTAATTTATTTACTTATTTATTTTAATGATTTACTCTTTCAGGGCTGAGTGCTAAGGCCTTATATATTTCAGGGCTTAGGTTAGGCCAGGACTCCAAGGTGAAAGATCTTCTCATCCAGGTATGAAAGAGTGACAGAAATTTGCATTTTGCTGACTGAACTGAACTGTTACTAATGTGGTGGTGTTGCTGTAGCACCTGCAGCTGATTGTGTAAGGAGTTTGTTGGACTTAACTCTTCATGACTTTGTTGTGAACTACTAATTGCATGACAACTGAAGTTCTTTGACACTTAGCTGCATTTTTGGCTGGTTTTGTGATTGTCCCTTTACTCCGGACCTGCTGGTCCATATGACATCAGTAGGTTAAACTTGCTGAACATGCACTGAATAATCTCAGGTGCTCAGATTGCATAGAAAGGGAAACAATTTATTCTTCCAGACTGGTTTACCCAGCCCACTGGACTGGAATGCTGCCCCTGTCCACGACCAAGCTTTCTAAACTGGTGAAAGCATCCATAAATCCAGCAGCCACAAATGTGTGGCCAGGTTAATCTGTGATTTCAAAGAGTTTTTTGTAGCAGTGCCACACAGTCCCCAACTGCTTTATTCCCATAATGTTGTTCTACTTCCAGACTGAAAAAATCTGGCTTTCCTGTGCACTTGCTTCCAGAGGTGGGAGACCCTGGCAGTATTGCAGGCAGGACAACCTGTGCATGGCATGGAATACCCAAAGGAGCAAAAGTGGGAATTGCTCTGGGAGATTTCCAGTGCTCTGTTTATTCCTGTCTGACTGAGAGGACTGATGCAGGTATGGTCATTTTGGTATCTAATTTGTTTTTCTCGTTGTTCTCCTTCAGGGTAGCTTAGTAAAACACTGATTTTTTGCTTTTTTTTGTCCATGTTTTAGTTCTTAATATCAGCACCTCTGCTCAGCTGACCATCTCAATGCCCCTGGGTTTCCAGCCTCCAGAGGCACCAGATCCTTCCTCAGCTGTCACTTATTTTCCCTACTTCAATGGTGACTACTTGGCAGTGGCAGCATCACTCAATGGAGGGAATGTGCTTGCAACATTTGTGGGAATGGTGGCACAGTGGGCACAAGAGCTGGGTAAGTCATGTCAAGGAGAGTTGAAGCACAAAGCTGGGGTTGATCATCAAGGTAAAAGGAAGCTGAAGCAAAGGGACAAGCCTGGAGCTGTTCCATCATGCCATAAAGGGAACAAGGATGGAATTCCTGGGTCATGCTTCCCAGATCTCTGGAATTTCCTGCTGAAGCTTTTGAACATGCTGGGACAGTCATGCTTGGACTCCACATTCATATTCCCTCTAGGCCTTCTTTTGTTTCAAGCACAGAGCTATTTTGTGCCAGTTGATTTTCAAAAGGCAATGTTGGCAGATTTGAGGACAGCAGCCTGTAATTTTGTGTGACTGCAGTCCAAAGGAGTCCTTTTGATGCATATTTTGTAGCATTAATGGATTTTAAGACTCAAACTCATGGAATATCTTTTAAGTGCTTTAAGCATGGCATTGACAGGTTTTTTAATAATCTCTTGGGTTTTGCACTACAGAAATCAGCTCTGAAATTGTTCTTTCAGTAAGTACTCGAGGTGAATGTTGCATTCACATGGAATCCAGCCACTGAAGCTGAACCCTGCTGTCAGTCCCTTTAAAGACATTGTTTTGTGGAACAGTACAGGCAATGAGGAGTAGCTGTTACTGTCAGGACAGGCAGTTGCTGTAATCAGAAAAAAGTTTCTGCTATTGCACATTCTGGGTACAGTTGGATGGGAGAATCATCATTCATTATCTTGGACACACAATTACCTTTGGGGCACAGAAAAAAATATCCAATATTTTGCTGAACAGGTGCATCAGTGTCTGTTGTAACTGCCCACATGTGGGATACACCAGACCCTTTCAGATTGGTAACAAAATATTTCCCATCTGCAGGATTTCAGGTTCAGGAATCTGCCATCTACCCAAGGATAATCCAAGCAGCCTTGGCCCAAAAACACAGCAAGCTCTCAGTCCACCCAACCATCTTTGGAGAGAGACACCTTCCTGAGCTGCTGGCATCAGTGAGCAGCATTGGTGCCTCTGAGCTGTCCCTGGGCCATGTCACCAGAGCCCTGTGCCGTGGCCTCGTGGAGAACCTGTGCTCCATGTTCCCTGTGCAGCACCTGCAGGAGCTGGGGGTCAGCAGGATCCTGGGCAGTGGCAGTGCCCTTGCCAGGAATGAGGTGCTGAGGCAGGAAGTGGAGAGGATTTTTCCATTCCCTGTGGTTTATGGGAAGGATGTGGATGCTGCTGTGGGGGCAGCTATGGTGATGTTCCATGGTAAATAAAGTCATTATTTGGAATGGCCTGAGATGCAGCTTCTGTTTTTTTCCTAACTTTATAATGTTTTTCTTCACTTTATTCACATGCACTTTCACTCTACAGTGGGACAAAACCTCTGCATTTAATGTCTGCTTCTCCTGGGTCTGCACATTTTGTTGCTCTGTCATTCCCATTTGTGAAATAAGAAGTAATTATCACATTAAATTTATCTGAGTGGCTGGGAAAGATCCATTAACTTTCTGCATAAAAATACACTTCTTGTGAGACTTATTTTCCTGGTAGGAAATATGTTGGAAAGGGCCGGGAGAGATGAGCTGCTGTCTGTAACTTGGTCTGATGCTTTTGTGCACTCCCTTAAAATTTCCAAGTTTTATCCCCTATCTTATGCTCTTAGAAATTATTTATTCTCCCAGTCTTTATTTTAAAGTTAAAACATTTCTACTTTCTGTCTACATGTACATTTCTTTTGCTCAAATGACATTGGGAAACAAGGTGTTTTATGTTATCTGCATACAGTTTCATTCCTAGGAAGCACATGTTTCCTCTGGAATATGGACGTGGATTCCTCTCTTCCTCATTAGCAACATCAAGACTGACATTTTTATGGTGAGAAAGCTGTGCTGAGTTCTGAGATCTTAATTACAGAGATGGCTTCATTTCCATTCCATGTCATGTTTAGGGAATTGTTGGCAAGTTACAGACAAAATGTAGACAAAGGTGTTGGAAAAAGTCTGAATTTGTATATGTCGTTTTCCCTCTTGAGTTATTATAAATATATTTTTATCAGCAGGTTTGTTTTCATTTTTATTGAATAACAGGCAAGAGCTGATGATGCTGTTGCATCAAAAACCTTTGCAGCATTTTGGATGCTGCTGAGGAGCTGCCTATTGGTAATCTATATTTATGCATTAATAAAGAGCCTTGTGACTCTGAGTACCACAAACTAAGGAGTATAATTAGTTTGCTATTAAATAGGTAAATACATAATTCTTTTATATATTCATGGATAGATGGCAAGACTAGAGAGACAGCCACCTTTTGCAAAACAAAATACAGATAATTTCATTGAATAATTTCATATTCTACTCAAAATCTCCGGAAGTTGGGGGTCTGCACCCAGCCTAACAGCCTCTGGAAAAGCTGTTTCTCCAGACCAGTTTCTGTCAAAAAGATCTTATGTAAATTATATATTTAGCAATATATGACACAGCTCTGAATTTTTGAGGGTGTTAGATCCATCCAGGATTAGATAAGTTGGGGTTTTTTTTCCTCATAACATTAATATTTAGAGGCTGACTCTTACATACATATATATAAACTTTAAATAAAATATAGGAGAAATATGAAGCAAAAAGACTTTAGGACTTACTGGTTCTTCCTCAACTTTGTTCTGAATTAGCTTATTGTTAAAATATTTATCTTTAAATCAACCACACAAGAAAGATTTTACAAAGTTTTGTAAATTGAATTGAAATTCAAGAATTGAAACTGTGACCCCCCAGAAACAATTGCTGTCTAGTGGTTTGGGTGCTGGGTTTTTTTGGGTTTTTTTTTTTTTGCAAACTTTAGTGTATTTACAAAGAGGAAATCTGGAGAAGAATATCCATTACTAAATGCAATTAAAGGGGAGGGAAAAACAACAGCAACTTACTGCAATTCTTGTAAAGAGCTTTGCTAAACCTCTGGGAATAGAAGCCACTGATGCTTCTGGTTCCAGAATTGTTCTTAATTATCTTATTGCTCTATTCTCTGTTTTTCCAGTGAACTTCCCTTGGTTCTAAAAATCATCACATTTTGCAGACAAATGAAGTGGAGAAGCAAACTCTGAGGGCTTTGCAGTCCAGACACCTTGGAGGAGGAATATCTGGCACCAAATTCCTGTAGATCAGTGGGTGTTTACTGAGACTGGACCATTTCTCAGAAGACAGGATTTTTGTCAACATTTGTAAGTTCTGCATGTATATTTGAATAGCATGGTTGGTTATTTTTAAACTCTGTTATTTGTGATGTGGCAAGGCATTCTAGCCAAAATATTTCCTTGTTCATTGTATCAAACTTCTGTGTACATGGGTTCCAAGGAGATCAAGTATGTTGTGCATTTTTTAAACTAGATAATGCTTATTGGGTTTTTTTGATAATCCTTCCACAGATTTGTGAAGGTTCTTTCCCTTGCAAATTCCTACTCATGAGGAAATGCAGCTTTGTCTTCATTATCAAATATATTATCAGGGTTTGGAAAGGAAAGCATGTATAATGTAGGTTTGAGCAATTGCCAGGGAGACAGGATTGAGCCTATTCTGCACATTTATATTTCTTTTGTGGAAAACAATTGATTGTGTGTTCTGTAGCCACTCACTGATGTTTTTGGCTCAATCTGCATGAGTTTAAATAGACGAAAAATTAAAATTATACATTATTATATTCCCTCTGTATTTTTTCTATACTTTATAGAACTGTTTTTATTCCTTTTTCACTGTAGTAATAGTTCTTCTGTAATTTTAGTATCTTGTTCCAAATAGAAATATTTTTATTTCTTATTTATAGGACAATTCAGTTAATAAGATATTATGTTATTCTTTCAGAGTGGTTCTAAGGAGACAAAGGACTTGAAAGGTGAGCAAGTTAAATTGCAGTCATTAGTATTTTATCTGTGCTATGATAGATTGTTTCCAGTAACCCTAAATGTGCAAGTTTGCAAATGGCTGTTTTCTTTATGTGTATATTGTACAAAATTATAGAAAATGCAAATGACAAAATTTTCTTCCCTGTCCTGCTTTCACAGAAAAATGTAAGTGACCCTTGATGTAAATATGAATTATTCCCACAGAACTGAAAATCCAGCTTCAATGCAGGTTTGCACACAACCCTCAGAATGTTTCTCTTGTGAAGAGAAACAACCTTGAAGCGTGTTCATGTTGTTTTAACCCTGACTGTACAGAGAAAATTACTGACCACTCTAATGTGGTTTATGATTTGAAGCTTTTAAAAGATTTAGTGACATTCCTGTGCTCAAAGCTGTAGGATTTCCAAGCAATGTGGGGTTTCAGAGCATGTCTCTAAGCCAGCTGTGCAGCAATTCAGGTATTATGTGTTCCTGTCTCCACTGCTGGAATTCCAGGATATTTTCCATTCAGTGGCACAAGGACAATATTTGTCTGATTAAAACGGGTTGATAAGAAACCAAACAAAGAAAAGGCAACTTGTTTTACCTTCAGCAGAGTGTGTTATCTGTGAGGGTGGGGAGGCAGAGGCTGCCCACAGCAGCTGTGGCTCCCCCTGGATCCCTGGGAGTGTCCGAGGCCAGGTTGGACAGGGCTTGGAGCAATCTTGGATAGTGGAAGGTGACCCTGGCCATGGCAGAGGGGTGGAATGAGATGAGCTTTAAGGTCATCCCAGCCAAAGCATTCTCTGATTGTGTATTTGTTGCTTGTGTCAGGTTCTGTGTGGTTGTGAATCAGACAAGATCAGCTGTGGTTGTTCTTATCTATGGTAAGCTCTCCTCTGTGTTTCCGTGCCTCATGGCTGAGGTGACTCTCACCTCTCAAGGATCACACTCTCCAATTTCCATCAGGCACTGCCAGAACTCTGGCAAAGCCCTTAAGGATCATTTTCCTGGGTGCAGGAAGGCCTCTGTGCTCAGCATCCCAGAGATCAGGTTATGGCACAAGCAGGGCTTTTTTCACATCCCTGATAGAATCATGAGAATGGTTTGTGGCACAAACCAGTCAGAAAGTAGAGAAGAAAAGCAGAGATTTTTGGGGTTTGAGGTTGTTCAGGTTTTAGCAATGACTGGAGGATGAGGCAGTGGTTTTAGGCAGAGGTAGCTGAGGCTCAGCTCTGCTGGGAAATGGACAGGAAGCTCTGGGATGCTCTGGTTTGTTTTCTGCATTCTGGAATGGGTAAGGGCAGTGGGAACAGGAACAAATGGAATAAAGACCCTACAAACTCTTCTGGCTGTGGGCACAGTGAGAATGTGTCCATCTGCCTCATTTCTGGGATGAGAGCAACCAATCCACTCCCTGCTGTTTGTGGAAAACATTCCTGGCCAAGAGGGACTCATGGCCCTGTAAGTGCTGACCTGAGGTGTTTGTCTCCTTCCTCACAGACTGCTGGCTCATCATGTCCTCCATCCTTGGGAAGATGAAGAAGTTTGGCAGTTTTGACATGGAGGAATCTGAAGTGACAGATGAACACACAGATGGGGAGGACTCTGTCCAGGAAGCCCCTGACAACCCCCAGGGCCCACTCAGCTCCAGGGTGCACCCACCCAAAAGCAACATTTTTGCAAGACGGGGCCGCTTTGTGATGGGGGACAGTGACAAGGACATGGCTCCCATGGACTCCTTCTGCCAGATGGATCACCTGATGGCACCTTCTGTCATCAAATTCCCTGTGAATTTGGAGAGGGGCAAACTTCACAAGTAAGTCTGCCTGGTGAGATTTGGTTGTAATGAGTAGTTTGACAGCTGCAGGCCATGGTTCTTAGAGCAGCATTTGTTCTCTCCACTTGAGCATGACCACTTTTTCAGTTTCACTGTTTTCTATGCCAAATTAGGGAGTGTTGCAACTGAAAGTGACAATAACTGTTGTCTCTTGGCGTCTCTAAAAATCTCTATCTCCATGGATATTATGCCCAAAATTGGCAGTAGGCCTCAGTTCACTTGCTTGAGGCTGCTCAGTGAATGGACATGGTTCAGAGTGAGAACAAGGGATTGCCTGGCTCCAGGCTTGCAGTTACACTGCCAAACTTCAATGCCTCTTTGATCACTTGTTCTCAGCTTTTCAGCAACAGAATTGTAATTTTATCAGGAGAATTGCTTGCAGACTTTGTTCTTTTAGTCTTTGCAGAGGTACCTATTCTGATCTGCAGCGTTTACTACTTCACCTGAGCAAACGAAGAGCAGTGTTCTGGTAGTTGATAAAAAGCCTGCTAAATATCTGACTTTAGGTAACTGACATTTCCCCTTGTTAGGCTCCTATCTACAGATTCCATCACAGGCTGGTCAGAAAAAGCTTTCAGATTTTATGACCGCAGAAGAATCTTTGATGCTGTAGCCCAAGGCAACACAAAGGACCTCAGTGACCTGCTACTCTACCTTAACAGAACCTTCAAGCATCTCACAGATGAGGAGTTCAAAGGTACCTTTTAGTGTCACGTACCTTGAGTTGCCTTCTTCTTCTTCCAGTAGTGCTCCTGAGATGAAAATAAAAAAGATAATTATGTTCCATGTCTGCAGGAGGTCCTTTAATAGCCCTATTGATTGGGCAACCCATTCCAATCATTTCCATTGATTGGAAAGTTACAGGAGCTGAAATTTTCTGTGAAACACTAAATGAAGTTTCTTGTCTTTTGAAAAGAACCTCATTAATTCCTGTTTGCCTGGGTATAGATGGTGGCTTTGTAATCGCTTCTATATACCTGCAATTTTTTATTTTACAGAGCCTGAAACTGGCAAAACCTGTTTACTGAAAGCCATGCTGAATCTACATGATGGGAAAAATGATACCATTCCCTTGCTGCTGGATATTGCAAGGAAAACTGGAACTCTGAAAGAGTTTGTTAATGCAGAATATACTGACAACTACTACAAGGGTAAGAGGAGCAGCTGCTGCAGTGAATGCTTAGGGTGCTCAGACTGAAATGGGGTCAGGCAGGGCTCTCAAAGTCTTGTGCATGAGGCCTTATGCACCCCAAAGTTCTGGTGTGTTACTGACAATCTGTGCATTTGTGCTGGGGCTGTGCCCAGTTGGGTGCAATATTCTGCAATTTTTGATATACAGCGATGTAATGACTTGCATTTGCTGTTTGTGTGGTTTTTTTCCTGTTCAGTTGTAGAGCTTTTTAGCCTACAGAGCTCTCAGTTCCAGCATCTTACATGGAGCTGAGGGAATTGCAGTGCTGAAAGCTCTCAGTCTGTACTAAATGCTGAGGATTTCTGTCTGATGGGTGTCTCTGCAGGCCAGACTGCTCTTCACATTGCCATCGAGAGAAGGAACATGTACCTGGTGAAGCTCCTGGTCCAGAATGGAGCAGATGTTCATGCCAGAGCCTGTGGGGAGTTCTTCAGGAAAATCAAAGGGAAATCTGGCTTTTATTTTGGTAGGAGTGAGCACAGTATGGTCTTTATTGATGGAGTTGTCCTAGCAGCATCCCAAGTGCAAGCTGTTAAATAATCCTGTTTATGTGGGGCTGGAGGCTCAGAAGTACCAGATGGGCTGTTCCACCTTTAGGCCAAATATTTTCTCCCAAAGACTGAGCTTATAAAGAAACACAGTTGGTAGCTGATGGTGTTCAGTGTGAGCCTGGTGTCAGCTTTCCTTTGTTCTCTGAGCACTGTATTCTTTGTAACCTGCTCCTGTCCTGGCAGGGTTTTTTTAAGCAGCTGTGCTTCTGTGATGTAGTTAAACTAAAGAAAACCTATTTTAACAGCTATCACAAGAATTGGTGCTATTCCAGACAGAGAAATTAATCTTTTCACATGGTGAAAGATGAAAACAATGTGATGTTTCTGTTTATGCACATCTAGTACTGGGCTTTCTGACCACTCCTTCCCATTGTTTGCCATAGGAGAGCTGCCTTTGTCCCTGGCTGCCTGCACCAACCAGCTCTGCATTGTGAAATTCCTCCTGGAGAATCCCTACCAGGCAGCCAACATCGCTGCTGAGGACTCCATGGGCAACATGGTCCTGCACACACTGGTGGAGATTGCAGATAACACCAAGGATAACACCAAGTTTGTGACCAAGATGTATAATAACATATTGATCCTTGGTGCCAAAATTAATCCCATCCTCAAGCTGGAAGAACTCACCAACAAGAAAGGGCTGACTCCTTTAACTCTGGCAGCCAAAACAGGGAAGATAGGGGTAGGTGAACAAAGGTGTTTGACTGTCCCATTGCTGTGTCACATTATAGAAAGAACATGTAAAACATTTATGCAGAATGGATTTTAGAACTTCATTTTTGAGGCCTTTTAGTTAAGAGGAACTGATGCTGCTGTTTAACTGCACAGTCCTTAAAGGCTACAAAGTGTGAGTGTGTGTGCCCAGCTGGTTTATTCACACACCACTGGTATGCAAGGCAGCCCCAGAGGAAACAGAAAGTGGATCTCTGATGTCATCTGAACCACTGGAGCTCTTTTATTTCAGACTGGCTGATGTAATTCATCTTCTGGCAGTCCCAATTCAAAGTGACTGCTCAGAGGTGTGTAACATCTCTGCTTTTCTCTTGCAGTTTTGAAACAGATAATTCCAAGTTGTAAGAGGTGTTTGTGTTTCCCATCTCCCATCACGCAGTGAGAAAATCAACTGTGTTTATTTCAGCCTGTGATCTCTGCAGTGCTCCAGTGGTTGGCTTCAGCTCAGTTGAACTAGGGAGAAATGACCCTTCCTGTGTTGTGGAGAGGCTGAGGAATGAGAAGTCCATTAGCACTGAAATGTTGGTTGTATTGTTCTTTTGCAATTAGATTTTCGCTTACATCCTCAGACGGGAGATCAAAGACCCCGAGTGCAGACACTTGTCCAGGAAGTTCACTGAATGGGCCTATGGACCTGTCCACTCCTCTCTTTATGACCTGTCCTGTATAGACACCTGTGAGAAAAATTCAGTGCTGGAGATCCTTGCCTACAGCAGTGAGACACCAGTGAGTACTGCACTTCCTTGCCTGGGGAGAGCTTCATGTTCCACACAGAGCATCTTTTCCCTGATTTCCATAAAACAGCAACCTCCACCCTGAGCTTAAGGGAACTAGAGGGATCATCTGCTAAAGATTTATAGAATGTGGGTTTTTTCAAAGACCAGTATATTCTGGTCCTACCAAAATTCTCCTTTTGCTCCTGCACAGAACCGTCACGAGATGCTGCTGGTGGAGCCCCTTAACAGGCTGCTGCAGGACAAGTGGGACCGCTTTGTCAAGCACTTGTTTTACTTCAACTTCTTTGTCTACACCATGCACATCACCATCCTCACTGCAGCTGCTTACTACAGACCTGTACAGAAAAATGAAAAGGTACATTATCCTGTCATGTGTCAGGGGAACTGCCCACTGCATGATATCCCAATTTGAATGTGTGCCCTTAGCATCCAAATTTTCCCCTTTCCAAAAGGCAGGAGAGAGATTTGACCCTGCTTGCGTCCCACTCTTGCCCCATTGCTGCAGCACATTGAGAAACTTAACCACTCCCTGTTCCCCCAGAAATGGAGTTGCTTCCAGCAACTGCAAGGCCAGCAGTTCTGCTGAACATATCTATTTTTCTGTCTTCTACAGCCTCCCTTCACCTTTGGTTACAGCACTGGGGAATATTTTCGAGTAACTGGAGAGATCCTGAGTGTACTGGGAGGCCTCTATTTCTTTTTCAGAGGGGTAAGATATTTGAAAATTTTCCTTTTGCTGTTTGGGTAGGTGTAGGAGAGAATCAAACAAGCTTTTCGTATTCATGAACATTGGCTGCTTAGATAATCCATGTTTTAGTCAAGAGGTACAAAAATCATTTTCCTTGACTTGATGTTATTGGAGAGTCCTCCCTAGATCTTACACCAGTGCTGGTTTTGAGGTGTTTTTTGGGTACCAGCTCCCTGATACAGGGGTCAGTGCTTAGTTAATTAATTCACAGGGGATATTAATATTTCCTTGATGCAAACCTGGCCTTTGTTCCCTTTTCAGATCCAGTATTTCGTGCAGAGGCGCCCATCACTGAGGACCCTGATAGTTGATGGCTACAGTGAGGTTCTTTTGTAAGCTCCAATATCTTTGATTGCATCTCAGTGTGTGGGATCTGTAGTTGAGGCTGAAGCCACCTGGGACAGGAGCTTTGCAATAATTCCCTGAGTCTTTAGAGGTGCCAGTGGACATCCTTGAACAGATGGGTCTGGATCAGTGACCTCCTGTGGAGGTAAAGCAAATTAAGTGTCTGAATGTTCAGTGTGTCATGCAGGAGTTAGGAATAGATCTCCAATGGGATTTACACATTGTTTATGCAGAATGCCTCTCCAAGGCCCTTTCTCTTCCCAACTGGACAATCCCTTGTTCTGCTCTCTCCCCCACGGGGCTGCTCTGTTCCCAGCACCTGTGGCCAGCTCAGCCCTCTGCGTTCACGGCACTCTTGTCTTCCAGCTTTGTCCACTCCCTGCTCCTGCTGAGCTCTGTGGTGCTGTACTTCTGTGGCCAGGAGCTCTACGTGGCTTCCATGGTGTTCTCCCTGGCCCTGGGCTGGACCAACATGCTCTACTACACGCGGGGCTTCCAGCAGATGGGGATTTACTCGGTCATGATCGCCAAGGTCAGTGCAGGGAGCGCCTGAGGGGGCAGCAGAGCCTCACCGCAGGAATTTCTGCAACAGCCCCATTTCCAGGCCATGTCTGCCTCTCATATGACTCTGCTACCCTTTGTTATTATTTTCTGAGTGAAGTGATAAAATGTAAGTGATGTAAAAAAACCCCCCTGCTCTTCACCCATATGTTTTATAGCAGTCTTGATAGGATGATGATGATTATTATTATTTTTATTACCTGCCATGCTTCAAAATAACTATAATTGGGTAGGCGTGGATGCAAGGAGACTGAGAACAGCCTCACCAGTCTCACCAGGCTGCTCTGGTGGGACATGGCCCAGCTTTCTACCAGCTGGAAATTTCTCCGGGTATAGATAAAATGTTGCCAAACAGAGCAATTAGCAAAGAGGCAGTAGCTGGCTAATAAACCTCTCTGTGATGTAGCCAGCCAGTCCAAGAGGGAAGAAAGATGGAAGTGCCTTTATGTGGTTTGTGCTCACAAAGAGGAAACTGTTCTCATGTGTATGTGTTGCATTTGTGTGTAAATTGTTGCATGGATAAGAGAAAAATGTTTTCTGTATTAAAATTTATTATCTCAGCTGGATAATAATGCTTAATGCATGAACAGCCAGTTCAGAGCAAATGCATTCTTGAGCCAAAGCAGTATTTTCTACCAGTTTTTGTTGCAGTTTATATTCAAGTTTTAAAATCTTTTCATCTGTTTCCTTGCTACAGATGATCCTCAGAGATTTATGTCGCTTCATGTTTGTCTATCTCGTATTCCTCTTGGGATTTTCTACAGGTAATATTCTACTTGGAGTTACTTTTTTTTACCTTAAAGAATCTCAGAAAATTTTATTTTTTAAGTTGCTTAGGTATTTTTGTTCACAACTAAAAACGAACAAATTAACCTAATTTAAAAAAATTTAAGAAAACCAAATCTCTTCAGAATAACGATTATTTATAGTAATTTCATACAGCTTTTCAAAGTTGCAAAGCTGAATAGAAAACCAGCCATCCTTTTCTATGTGGAGAAAACTGAGCCAGCACCTGCTAAGAGGGTGTCAGCTCTGGGGAATATTTTATAGGGCAATTTCCCTGGGGTCAATGTGCCATGCAGGGAACGTGTGTTACCTCTCTGCTCCTTTTCACTGCTTGCAATGAAGTTATGATCTCAAACTGTGTTTCCATTGTGTGAATTCTCTTTTTGTCACAGCTGTGGTGACTTTGATTGAAGATGACAACGAGGGGCAGGAAACAAATATCTCTGACTATGCCAGGTGCTGCCACTTGAAACGGGGCCGCACCTCCTACAACAGCCTCTACTACACCTGCCTGGAGCTCTTCAAGTTCACCATTGGCATGGGGGACCTGGAGTTCACAGAGAATTACAGGTTCAAGTCTGTCTTTGTCATCCTGCTGGTGCTCTATGTCATCCTCACCTACATCCTCCTGCTCAACATGCTCATTGCTCTGATGGGGGAGACTGTCAACAAAATTGCCCAGGAGAGCAAGAGCATCTGGAAACTCCAGGTGTGTTGGTTCTGTCAGGCTGCTGTCCAAAAAAAAGGTGTGGGGAATTATAAGAGATTTCAGAAAGAATCCTTAGGAGCTGGCATCTAAATAGCAGGTCATTGCTTCTTCCTGATTCACCTGAACAGCTCCTAAAAAAAAGTGTATTAGCTCCTTTTCCATGAATATTTGATGTTTTGACTAAGCAGATGTTGCCAGTGTTCCACAGATGTTGAGAATGTAAGAAAAGAAGTATTTTTCTAATTGGACAAAATTGTTTGGGCTTTATATGATGGAAAATCCTGATTAGACTATGAAGGGAAAGATTATACAAGGGGAAAACCAATCTTTACCAGAATCAGTTTTTGTTGGAGGTAAGAAAGGAACTTCACAGTTTTATTCACAGGGCAGTAATTCAGCATTTTCAGTGACATATTAACAAAGGGTGATGCTGCAGAGTTACAGTGTCTGCTCTAAGATGTTGACAATGATAAAAACTCAGGGTTTTTAAAACAAAGAAAGAATTCAGGATTTGTTTGACTTTGACCAGCAGCCCCTCAGTGCTCTGCTTTCCTTTACGTGGCAGAGAGCCATCACAATCCTGGACATTGAGAACAGCTACTTGAACTGTCTGAGGCACTCGTTCCGCTCTGGGAAGCAAGTCCTGGTGGGGATCACCCCTGATGGCCAAGATGATTACAGATGGTGCTTCAGGTAACCTGTTTGTGTATCAAGCCAACAAGCTTTTGTAGACAAACAACTTCAAGTGTCTGGTGGTGGGAAGCAGAACTTTCCCCCTGGAGCCCTGTGAAGAATAGAGCACTAATAGTGTCTGCAATGGCCAGTTTAATCTGGGTTTTGGGTCAGATCTCAGGCTTGAGAGGTGACATTTTGTGGTATAAATTGATCCTGGAGCTGTCTAGTGATCCTTAAAATAGATCTTGGGTTTGTTGTTGTCTCCCCAGGGTTGATGAAGTGAACTGGTCCACGTGGAACACTAATCTGGGCATCATCAACGAAGACCCTGGGTACTCTGGGGACCTCAGACGAAATCTCAGTTTCTCCATTAGGCCTGGCAGAGGTGAGGCTTTCAGAGACCCAAATCATGCACTCTGGTGAAAGCAGCAGCATGGATTAACTGATGGAGGGCAGTCAGGGCTTTGCACTTACTGGTAATGCAGTGGCTGAGCTGATGGCATTTTCAGCCAGCACCAAATGCAAAGGATGAAATGGGCTCATTGCTCACAGTTTGACTCTCTGGAGTAAAAACCAAGGAGCTGCCTTGGAGACCCCAAGCCCCAGAGAGTTTAGGAGCTCAGCATCCAGCACCAAAGCATTTCACTGTGCAGTCAGTACTTACCACCTGAAATATGGAAAACTTGTGGAACAGGATGGGGAAGAAAACCACAAAGTCCTTTCTTCCTGCTTCTTTCTTCTTCTTTCAACAGCTTCCTGTTCAAACCACTTGAATATTTTCTTCTATTTCTGTGGAGTGGAAAAGATTAACCATTCCTTTCCTTTTTAGTTTCAGGGAAGCACTGGAAAACATTGGTTCCACTTCTAAAAGATGGAGAGAAGAGGAGAGAAGAGCCTCACAAGCCACCAGAAGAAGTCAAATTAAAACCTGTTTTGGAACCTTATTTTGAGCCAGAAGATTCTGAGGAGTTGAAAGAGTCAATTCCAAAGTCAGCCTAATTCTGATTGCCTGTGCTGGTCCTCACAAAAGGGACAATAGAGCACTTAATTTACAGGAACAGGGACTTCTGGAAAAAGGTCAGAGACTTAGGGAATTACCATGTGTAAGGATTTATTTATTACACTAAGTGTGCTAAATAAACTATTTGTTGTTTAAGCTCATGTCTTCATGGTTATTTTTTAATACAACCTTCTGTCTGTTTTTAGAGTCTCTTGTATTAAAAAATCATTTTTGTGAGCATGCACAGGCCCTGATTTTGTGGCTTTGCTGCCTCAAAAACCAACCAACCAAATTATTATGACAGTGGAAAAGCACTCATAAAAGAGCAGTAAAAGTCACCAAGATGTTCCTGTGGGGAAAGTTTCCTGAAAAGCAGATAAATAAATGGGGACATGGAAAGAATACAAAATCACTTTCTCATAACACAAGAACAAATACACTCTGAAATTTTAAAGGTTGAATAGTCAAAATCAATGAAATAAATGTTTCTTTTATACTGTCTGAGTAAACTCCAGAAATTCACAGTTATTTTACTGAAGCTAAAAGCTTAACAAGATCCCAAATTTGACATTTATTTAGATAACGGATGAACTTTGCACAAAGTAAGAGATCGTGGTTATAGAGAATATATGTTTCAAAGGTCAGATGTATAACAATGTACAACAATAATAATCTTGAAATTAGAAAGTTTTTGTTCTTGATTTTGACAGCAAAAATCTGATGCTGAAAATCCATCTGGCTGGGTCTATAAAGAGAATAAGGAAAAATATCAGAGGGAAAATAGGCAGATGTTCTGAAAAGACAGATGGGAGCCTTGGAAAGAGAGGAAACAATAAGAGGAACTTTGGCATCTTCTTGAAAAGTGAGTGGGCATAGAGGAGCTAATGACAAGAAAATTTGTTTTATTGACAGCTGGCCCCGTATTTCAGTGCTGGACCACAGTGCTGCTATGCTGAGCAAGAAAAGATAAATGGTTTTTCCTTCTTTCCTTATATCCCTAAAGGACTTGGAGTAAACAGCCTTTAACAGAGAGCACACACAGCTCCCTGAGTCAGCCAGGTGTTAAACCAGGGCCTGCAGCTGTTCCTGGGGTTTCAATGAAGTACAGATCATTTTCATCAGTAAATCTTGTAATTTTGCCGCATTTACTAAAATCCTGGAACATCCACTGCTTTTAAAGAGAAGCAGCCAATGTGTTTGTGCAGAGGCTGCCCTGTGAGATGAAATTTTGGTTTGTGTGACATCACTTCTTTTACTGGAGTCAGGATTTCTCGCTGTGGTCCTTTCTCATGGGGCACTACAGAATATATTTCAAGGAAATCTTCAAACATCCAGCTGCTTTATTTGAAATAGTAGCACCATCTAGAGGACTAAAAATTCTTGTTTCTTTGGTTAACATCACTCAGGACAAATGTAATTTTATTTTCACAGAGTCGTAGGGTCTAACCAGGGAAAACTGACAAAGGATTTGAAAGAATTACTTGAAGAAAGTCAGAATTTGAACTGGAAATAATCAGAATTCAATGTCTCTGGTGGACAAGGAAGCCACAGAAGATGTTTAAAGCAGGTGTGTTCAGTTTCCTATCTCTAAACCTTTGGTAGCAGTCTCTAGATGCCACTCAAGACTTCATTATGCTCCACTCTGAGCATAGCAAGACACAATCCACATGTAAAACAAGCACAGCTGAGTAGGCCAGACAAGCTGAGACAGTGAAATAATTTATTTTTTAAACTACTAAGAATAAACATGGAAAGGAGCTGACCAGAAAAACACGGTTGGTTGTCTCCATGCTTTGTATGCCACAGCAAATTTATGCTTGGAGGGACACCATGATTATGATATAGCTGGAAAGCATTCATGAAATTTCTGTTTTCCCTGGGAGGAATCCATTTTTCATAATTATCAGCCTGGGTAGAGAATTCATTGCTTACAATCCACCCTGATTTCCATCAAGAGCCTGTCCAGAAGGGTTGGTCACTGCCCTGGGTGAGCTGAACCCATCCTACACCTCTGCCTTCCTGTCCCTTCCTGCTCCAAAAGATCACCAAGACTGCAAAGGGCTTCTTAAAACCAGAAATGCTGAAATTCAGGCTGAAAACATACATCAGAATGATGCTGTGGTTAAGAATGTAAATGCCCTATATTTGTGGGATAGGGTGGTGCTGGTAGGGTTTTTGGTTGCATTTCTAAAATTCCTTAATCTTCTCTGGGAAGCAAACAAAGTTACCCCACTTTTCTAGAGGGAGTTATTACCAAGCTCTCAGAATTTCCAGCTAAATCATCACTTCAGTTCCTGCAATGGGCACAGATTTATATTTATTTCCCACAGATGGGGAGGTTCAGCTTGGCAGTGATTCCAATTCAGGAAGAGTTTGTCCTTTAGGACCAGCACCTTTCTGTTCCTACTGCTGACACCTCCACTGAGGAGGAGCATGGCCCTGCAATCAATGATCTTTATTTGGGCTGTTTTGTGGAGGTTCTGCTCACCTTTAGTTTGAAGTTTGTGCAATTATTTCACACTGAACAGGGTTGGAAGCAGCACATGGCTCCTGTGCTGTTTTTGAGGCTTGCAGGGGGTAAAAATCTGTCTTCTCACAGTTATTAATTACATTAATTTGTGTCTACACTTCATAGGAGATGATCAGGTTGGACAACTGTATATAACTATATAAATATATATATATATATATATATATATATATATATATATATAAAAAACCCCCAGCTCCCAATAACCACAGTGGAAGTGGAGCAAAAGAAATAGAGGCTGTTGATGTGTTCCCCTCCCATTAGAGGGAGGCAGCTGTAATTAACAATGACTGCAAATGTGTGGGGATGGAGATAGTTGGGCTCAGCTTCCCTGGGAGGTGAGAAGGGATCCATGAATATATGGGAAAACAAAACACAATCTCAATATTGTCAGCATTCCCATCCCTGAGATGCAAATGGTCGAGTCAGCCATGAACACTGAGCTGCTTTTCAAACTCCAGTAATTCCTGAGTTATTGAGAAAAACACACACCCTGCCTGGAAACCTTGGAGCCACACATCCTGTTGTTCGTGTGCCCTCTGCCACATTCACTGGAGTGTGAATATCCCCAGTCCTAATTAAACATCAATGTTAATCGCTTCTGAGGCAGCTTTTAGTGGGGTCTGTGGCAGGACAGGGCCCACAAGAAGGGTCCCATACCATGGGTGGGGCTGCTGCTGTTCCCCTGGCCCCAGGACAGCCCCTCTCCCTCTGATGCCACTGTCCTGCTTCGCTGCTCTGCTCGAATTCATGGCACACAATCAGATTTATTTGTCACATGCCAGCTCATTCTGTCACTCTTCTGTGGCCTGGATATCAGACTCACTCAAGGATCTTTGCTGGAGGCCTCAATACTCAAATACTCAGCACTCAAATACTCAATGCCCAAATACTCAACACTCAAAAGCCTACAAGGTGTGTGCTCAGTAGGTGCTGCTGTGCTCCAAAACAGAGGGCATCTGCCAAGCCCAGCTTTAAGGGATTAAGCCAGTGCTCTCAGCTTCTGAGGCTTCAAGTTTTCAGAATCACACCAATAGGACTTTTATGGTGTTTTTGTTCAAAGTGTTGTGATAAATCTCCCAAACTCAAAAAAATTCCAGTAAAAATCCCAGGCAAGCTGGGGATCAGGCAGTGTCTTGGGTATTTGAGAGCAGCTTGCAGGCTCAGAGAACCCTCTTGCAGTGAAAGATGCTTCTTACAAGTCTCCCTGTCTGCTCCACTGGGCACAGACATGGATTTACCAGGCCTGGGGAGGAAGAGGATTCCATTGATGCTGCCAGAGTCAGCACAAACACCCTGGCTCTCCTTGATGTGGTTCTAGGGCTCTGAAGTGCCTCCCACAGCCACACCATGCAGGCTGGGATTCCTTCTCACCCTGGAATAGCTTCCACAGAGGAAATATGGATCCAGTTTCTCCCACAGCAGATGTTAATCTTCAAAACACGTGCTAGGGAGCACTTATTTGTCTGGGGAGGAGGAAAAATCATCCAGCTGAGCTCACTGGAGTGCTCTCCTCCTGCTGTGCTGGTGATGCTGTGGCTCCATCTCCATCTGAAACATTCCCTGTTCCTGTGGGCAGGGCAGGAGACGCCAACACTCACAGGATCATCGAGGTTTTTCAGGCTCCATCATCACCCAGAGCTGTGTTCCTCACTCATTGCTATAATCAGTCTCTAAAATCAACATTTTAGTCACCTGGATGTTGGTATGGAAGGTGGAACTGCCGTGTCAGGCAGCAGGAGCAGCTCCCAGTTCCAGGAACTGGAGGAAGTGTCTGAGTCACTGGGCCAGAAAGAGCAGTTTCCAGCCATGCCACCAAGTCCAGGTCACTTCTCTCCAAGCTGACAGAGGAGGTTTAACCCAGGCAGTTCCTCTTTTTTCCAGAGGAGAATGCAGATAATGACCCACCCAGGGAAAAGGGAGCTCCTGTCAGAGGGGGAAAGCCTGGAGGGCTTTAGGGGCAAAGAGGAACACACAAGGAACACAACATCCCTCATCACAGGAGTTTAGGGCAGGAAATAGGTGAAGTTTTCTCTAGAGGATGATTGCAGGGACAGATAGAAACAGCTGGTTTTGAAATATGCAGAGAATAACTGAAATTGAGAGAGGAGATGATTTGCATAATGAAAGAGGTTTTAATTAGAATAATGGGTTGAAACTGAGGCAGGGAAAATGTATCCTGAAAATATGCTGGGGCACATATGATACATGTCTGCCCAAAGAATTCCCTTTGGAATCACTGGAAGTTTCAAACCAGATTTATCCAGTGCCCTCCTGACTGCAGCAACGAGGGGCCTGCAGGATTTAGAGCTCTTGTTTTGGGGACTCAAAGCATCTGAGGGTTTATTTCAACTGGCAGATGTTCACCTTCAATTCTTCATTTATTTATTCTTCAGAAAGAACTTGACAAAAAGTGGAAGGGGCCTGCAGGGACTTCAGTTTGTTATAGCTCCTGAGCTGAAACAAAGTTTAACTCTCAGTTTAAGGCCTGATAGTGGGTGAATTTTTGTTCCCCTCCCGTGTTTTACAGGTCTAAACAGATCTTTGGAGAGGGAATGGAAATGAACCATTCCCCAGATTTAGATGGATGAGACAGATAAAAATATCCCCATTCTAAGAAGGGAGGGTTGATGTTTTGAAAAATCAAATGACTGAACCATTACTTCAACCTGAATTTCTTAGAACATGAAAGTTCCTCCCCAGTTCTGATGCTCACCCTCCAAAAACTATTTGAGTCAAGCAGTGGCAGCACAAACCTGAGCCAAAAAAAATGCAGCATTTAGGTGGGGCCCTGCTTTCCTCACTGCGCATTCCTTGAGGCATTTTCATGTTGCCTCATTCCCCAGCGCTGCTCAGTGTTACCAGAAACTCTGCACCACAACTGAAGAGTCCCAAACTCAGCCTGAAACAGCTGCAGAACATCCTGACCTAGTTGGGAGAGTGAGACTCAGCAGCCAAGAGAGGTCTGTGCCTTGGGAGGCCTCTCTGAGCTGGGATGTGTCACACAGGAGGCCTGGCTCCCTCAGCCAAGAGCCAACTGCAGGAAAATTGCCTCTCTCCTGCTCCTAAAACTGATTTTATTTTTTCCCCCAAAGGTTTTCTGGCCTGGTGAGCCTCCCCACTGTGTGCCCAGCCTGTGACCCACAACACCAGCAGCAGGACATGCTCACAGGACAGGGACAAGAGAAGCAGCCACCACCCTGCACATCTGGACCTGCACATCTGCCCAGTGAGGGCTGAAAAGGACTCTGTAGGTTTAGGCTGTTGGGTTTTGCCTCAGGAGTGGCAGGGGACACTGAGAACAGCACAAATGCAGGAAAACACACTGGGAAAAAGGAACAAATCCATTCTTGCCATTGCTTATCATGATCTCATGCTTAGGTAGCCTTGACACTTTGCCAAGAGAAGGGAGAACTGTGGCCTGAAGTCAAATATTGATGCCACTAACATAAAGTGGGGTTTTACTGCCCTTATTTCAACTTAATCATTACTGAGCCCATGCCTGCAGAGGGAATTGGCCACAGATGTGGGAATTGGGAGCTGAGCATTCTGTCAGGTGGGGAGAGGGTATAATAAGGGGGGAAGGGAGGCAGCTTTGGGGTTTTTGGCTGGAGGTTGAGACATAGGATCAGGCTCTGCTCCTGAGCCCTGGCTATGATGCAGCAGGGCACTGCTTAAATGCAGAATAAAAATATTCATTTTCCCTGCTGCAGAAAGAAAGAAAACAGCAGGGACAGACTGAGGAGTGCCATGAGTGGAGCTCCTCCCTGTGCTGAGCAGGACTCTCAGGGCAGCAGCTGCACCTGGGTCCAGGATGTGTAGTTTGGAAGAATAGAAAATAATTAGGATAACTTTTTTTTTTGCCCCAGCAGAAAGAATAAACTACACAGTACCACAGTTGTGGGGAATGTATTTGTGATGGAGGCTCCAGCAACCCTTCTCCATCCCCTTGTGCATGGGACTGTTTTTTTCTGGCAGGGATCTCTGGGAATCAGATCTCCAGCACATAGATGCATCCCAGCATTGCTAAAGAGGCTGACTTGTCCCTGCAGCCAGACTGCACCAACTGGTAAGTGATATCCCTGGAATGGATTTTCCTGGAATGACTTCCCACAAGGCTGTCTCCTGGTAGGTGACAGTCACACACTCGCAGGCTAATTCATTTTCCTGTTGCTCAGCTGCATAAAGCAGCCTCTTATCTTGCAATTTATGAGCATCATGTATAAATATTTGCAAGTGCTACTCAGTTGTTTGGAGAGGTGTGAAAAGCTCTTTGTGTAGCAGCACACAGAGGTGATCCCAGGACAAGTTTAACTCTGAGGGGAGGGGTGAGGAGAGCACAGTGAAAAATCATGGGAGACTCCTGTGAATCAGTTAAACACTATGCTCAGGGGAAGTGGGCTGCTACTGGTATGCTCAGTGTTTTAGTTCTCATATTTTGGCTTATTTTTAAGGCACTTGGGGAATGGAATGATGGCAATAAATAATTTACAATTATTCTTGATGTTACCCAAGGTCAAAAATGCATTTAGAGAGGGGCCTTTCCCCTAAGTGACTCTGTTGGGGTACTGAAAATCACAGAATTAAATATAAAATCTGAATAACTTCTAATGTGAGTTTGCCTGGGATGGTGTCCTGTATCAGCAGAAGAGCAAATGCTGCTCTGACTTGCTGATGTCAGATGGAAGATCTCCAAATGCTCATTCCCTCCCATCTGGGCTTTCCTTCATCTTGTTCATTTTGGTTTCCACTGAGTCTAACACTTGCTAGGAAAACAAAATAATGCCACATAGGGCTTCTGCTGCTTATTTGTGCTGCACAGACTGTCCAAAGCTGGAATTTTCAAGTAATTTTTAATAGGAGATGCATGTTATTAAAGTTCTTGACCCTTCTGGCATCTCTTCAGTAGCTGGAGCAGCTGGTGACTGCTGTAAAACTCTATAAAATTGTCATGACAGAGCCTCTTGCAAAACCCTCCATGGCTCCTGAAAAATGCTGCCCTTGTCAGAAACATCAGGGTGGAGCAGGCAACAAAAAGGCTGAGCAGGTTAATGATTAAAACTGGAAGAAAATGTTTGCACAGATGTGACTGGCTGTAGCTCTGCCTCTCATTTCCTGCCCCTCAAGTCTGTCCTCACAAGCAGCCCAGCCCAGGCTCACAGCACCCCAAAATTCTGTTTGCAGGGAGATCAGCCAGAGCCAGGCAGTGCTCCTGCTCCCCAAATCTGAGAGGAAAGGCCACACTGGGGTTCAGGGGGTCAAGGCTGCCCTGCCAGTGCAAGGAGCAGCTGCTCCCAGGCAGGATGGAGTGGAGCTGCTGTGAGCTGCTCACAGCTCCTGCAGTCCCTGCCCCTTTCCTGGGCTGGTTGGGAGCACGGCTCTGCCTCTCTTGCTGCTGCTTGTCCTGGTTTTTCCTCTCTGGATGACTGCCACAACATTATAAATAGACCTTGCTGTTGGGTGCTGTGTTCTGCTAAACCCCACAGATCTGGGGGCTTTCAGATATAGCTGCTTTCCAAATTCGAACTCCTGCTTGCTGCCAAACTCATTTCTCCTCCTTAGCAGAAGGATTTCTGTTACTGTGGTTGATCAGAGGTAAAGCAAGAGTCCTCAAATGCACCTTCACCCAGATTTCATGTGGCTTTGCCTATTTCCACCCTCAGAGTGATTTCAATTAACCAGTTCCTTGCAGTTTGTGTTGGGAGCCAAGCTGGTGCAGTCCCAGGCAGGATCCAGTCCTTATTCCAGGTTCTTACACTAAAAGGCCATCAAAGCAGCTGCCTCTGGGTTGTCACAGCTGAGCTCAGGCATTTGGCAAGGTGTGAACAACATCTCCTGGCACAGGGTTTGGAGCAGAGCAGGAATTTGTCAGGCAGAGCTGGATGTGTGCTCAGCCCCTCCAAGCAAAGGGATCCCTGGTGCCAAAGCCAACCAGCCCAGGCACAGCCCCTTTCCCCACACAGCTCCTGGGAGCTGATTCATGAGCAGGAGCTGTGCAGTGCTCCTGGCATTTCACCCAAGGTCTGAGGCAGATGTAACACCCAGCAGACCTGGTTTTAAAGATAATTTATGAACAGGAGGAGCTTACCTTAAGTGTGTAGATTAATGCCATAGTCTTTGGATTAAAATGTCTATGTTATAGTATCCAAAGGTATTTTTGTTTTACTTCCAAATTTTTACCTACCTGCCACCAAAAACACCATCCAAACTTGACTTTTTTTTTTGCCCTTGTCTACAGCTGAAAAAAGATTCCTGTTCTGCTGCCTACATAGTTATGCTTAAACTCCTATCTAATAATTAACTCAAGACCAGCAGCTGTAAATACACCTTGCAGGTCTGACTGCAAAGACATGGGAGTTTTTCACATCCTAGTTCTGGTGACAATGCAAAGATTCTATAAAAAGAGCAGAGGAACTCATGGTCACTCTTCTGGTATGTCCCAGACCAGAATTCTGCATTCACCATTGCTCAACAGCTCCAAAGTAGAAAAGTTGAGAAAAGCCATTGCCTGTCACAGGGATGTGAAACCCACCTGGTTGTGTTCCCACAGCCCCTGTGGGGACAAATTCATTAAAAACTTTTACAGGTAGGGAAAAATTTAAACCCACCCAGCACGTTTTCCCCTGACAGCACTGTGCAATTAGAAGATTTTCTAACGTAGTTTGTAAAACTTTGAAGTAACAGCAAAAAATTTTGCTTGCTGGAGTGCTTAAGATCATTTCCTTGTTTTTGCTTTCTGCCTCCTGAGTAGGTCCATGCTATGTAATAAACTGAGCATGACATTAAGGTGTCATTTACAACCCAAATGCAGCTGCACAACCATTTTCCTTTGCAAACAGCGTGTAAACTGCAGAGCAGCAATCACCTGAGATACTCCACTGCTGCCATGAAGTCACCTGTGAGCAACCCAGCTTTAGTAACACCCCAGTGTGTAATTACTGCCTGTGTGTCATCCCACTTTAGCAGCTCTGAAGTCAGGAGTTGTTGCCTGGCCAGTTTCTCCCTGTTCCCTAATTTCAGATGGAGCAAACTCGGCACGGCCGCGGCTCCTCGGCACTGTCCCGGCTCTGCTCCCCAGCTGAGCACACCAGATGCCTGGAGCAGGGTGCTTTTGTGTTTTTGGGATAGTCTGGAGCCTGAGTGTGGTTTTGCTTCTTTGGCAGATGAGTTTTGGATGTTGTCAGTGGGGCCTTGGTTTGGTTTTCGCCACCTGGATCCATCCACGCCGACATGGAGGTGCTGTGAGCAGGGTGAGTGCTCCGGGGCTGTTTGGGGGCGAAATCTTCCAGAGACAGAGGTGGAACCCATCCTTCACACTGACAATGTGTTCCTGCTGTGCTTCTTTCTGTTCTTCTAGTCTGTAAATGGCTCTCCTGAGCTGGGCTATTTCCTTGGGCATTCAGGAGTGAAGAAGGACAGGCCTGATTTAATTTGTGTTTGTCAGCCTGGAACATTGTTGCACTTCCTAAGTCCTGTGCTAAGGGGATCCAAAATATAATATCAGAACTTAATACATTCATCATCTTCCACCAAAAGTTTCAGCTACTGTAGTGACCACTGAAAGTCAAATATAAGGTATAGAATAAGTTATTTCAACTCAGAATCCCCCCTGCCCCCTTTTTTTAATTTCAGAAATAGGCAGGTAAATAATCTCAAATCATTTTTCCTCAGGGAAAAATGTTGCTTTTCAGAGATGTTTAAAAAATTCTGTTAGGAAGAACCTTCATAGGAAAATGAAAATTTCTCACCAAGAAGAGCATTCTTGGTAGCACCAGAAGTCTATGAGTGCCCCTCAAAAGTTTAAAAACCTTACAGGAAGATGAAACTCTTCCTACCAAGTGTAGCTTTCTGCTGATATAACTCATAAATAATGCAGAAAAGTCAGAATGAAGCTTTATCAGCTTTCCCCTCAGGGAGGGGATTTATTTTTTATGGGCCAGTAAGAATTAGGTTGTAGTGCCATGGTCTGTTCCGAGCAGCCTGTGAATGAAACAGGCTGCTCGGAACAGACCATGGCACTACAGACCAAACAGGGAAGGGGAGACCTTTGTGCCACAACATCACAGCTGAGTCTTTTTTCTGATTTGTAGGATTCTCTCTTTAGCCACGTCCTACGAACTGTTACTGAGCTATAAAGATACAGATATGTGTGATTTTTCTTGTTCTCAGATAAGCAGAAGGTGAGTCTGTGATAATGTGTAGCAATGGCAGAATGCCATTCACCATCGCAGATAAATTCCCTTTTCTTACCCCCAGCACACTGGAGGTCAGATACCAACTTCTCAGATCCCTTTCAAAGTAATTCTTGATACTATAAATCAATGCAGGGGTTTTGTCTTGCTGGCCACTTCAAATAAGCCACTTCTCTGGTGGCCTGGAAGTGACAATTAAGGAGATAATGGGAGTAGAAAATAGTTACAACCAAAGACAACACTCTGTATCAGGTTACATAAACTGCACTGCTTTGAGCTGACACTTTTCAGGCTGCTGCACTATTTTTCTCTTTCTGTCAGAGATTCCAGAAAATGATAGTGCCCTGGAAGCTGCTGCTGAGAGCCCAGCTTAGTTTTCATCCCAGCACACAATTAATTGTGATTAAAAATGAGGCAGACGCTGCCTCAGCACTGTAGCAAGGAACTTCTGCTCTGGTGCCTGCAGTTATTTACTTGGCAGGCTGATTAAAATCTCATTTTAAATAGATTTTTGGCTGGGATGCAGGCACATCTCTGTGCTTTTGAAAGTGTAGTCCTTCTGTACTCAAGGAAATCTGTCCTCTTTTTCCTTCCCAAACTGCTTCTTTACCTCACTGGTGCTTCAGCAGTCCTTCACCATCCAACACGACTCCAGGGCTAAGTTTGGTTATTTCCCACCTCTCCTCAGAGGTGCAGCCTGTTCTTGAGTCACTGCTAAAATCTCTGTGCTGAAAACCAACTGCAAATGGGGCTTGGAGCTGCTGCCCTTGCAGGGAGGTGTTGCCATCTCTGAGCAGCTCCAGCATCACTCACAAACAGGAGGAATTTAGGAATTTAATCTTTATTCCTCCAGCTCTTCATTCTGCTCTCTCACCCCTCTGACTTCACACCCCACCCAGCTGAGCCCTTCTCAACTTGGCAACTCCTTTTGTTGGCTTTTGGACTTCTAAAATCTGTTCCCAAGTATTCTCCTCCTTTAAAGTCACTTCTTTTGTAAGGCTATTTAATGCCCATCCCACCATGGTCCCCTTTTATTTGATTTATGTCAAGAATCCCATTTGTCTCTTCCTTGGGATGGGAGGTGTCTTTGCCCACACTCTGCTTTGTATTCTCTAAGTACTTGTAAGAAGTAAATAGCAGAATTATTTATGAACTAAGCAGGACAACAGTCATTTGTTTTAGCTGTGTTTAGACTAAATGTTTATCAGTGTGTTCAGTGACACAACATGTCCTGGGGACTACGTGAGTGGCGTTTCCAGTGGCACAGACAAACCCTCTCTTCCCACCTCCCCTGTGTCATCTCCAAACTCAGCTCTTCTCTGCATTTACTAGAGGCTGTGGTGCACTTTGTATGCAAGTAAAAATATTTTTCCCTTTATAAATTATTTCTATGAAAGCTGTGATACGAATTCTTAGGGAACTCATCCGAGCTAGGAATGTTTCCTAGTGTGAACACACCTGCCAATGGTAGAAAACACAATAAAAATTATTTTCATGCCTGTTTCTTCAGCCAGTCTTCAGAAGGTAAGGAGTCCTTTCCAATATTTCAAGTTCCTATTCCACAGAGTGCCAAGAGATTGCAGCTGCACTTAGGAGTGTTTGGACCCTGTAAATTCTCAGCTCTCTGTACTTGGGATTGAAAATTGCCATAATTAAACATTTGTTGTTTATGCATTAATAGACTTTCACTCCAATAGCAGTGTATTTGATATTCTTGGCTCCTCTCTCACACCAGGTGTCATGTCTTTTCAAACACTCTGAACAATCTGCTTTCTGTATCTTGATACTCCCAGAATGAAGGGATCCTGGTGCTAAAGGCACACTGACAGCACTGTGACAGGAGCAGAAAATTTGTGTGTGTACATTTGTCACATCAAGGAAAGTGGAGTAGGAGGGGGAAAAATGTGTGGTTCAAACTTTGCAGGCAAATTATTTTTACCATTTGTCCTTGGGTATGGAGGCCACTCCCCTGATTTCCTTGGGAATGGATCCCTGACCTCATAAATCTTCCTGGGTGTACCTTCAGTGAATTTTAATGTATCCTGAATTCACCTTCTTGCTTTCAAATTATCCTGGGCCATTTAAAATGATGCCCTTGAGTACTAGATTGAGAAACAGGGAGATAGTTATTCATTATTCCTTACAGAATTCATGCTGTGGGTGTTCCTAGGCAGGTAACTGCATCAAGATCCTTTTGTGTCATGTGCTGGTGGTCATTCCCTCCAGCAGAATCAAGGGGATTTTTCTTTTTCCTGAGGAAATGTTGGGAAATCACCAGGACACAAATCCTGGATGTTATCCATGTGATAATTTAGCTAAGCTCACCTTGGGCATCATTTTCAGTCTGTGCTTCTGCTGCTCCAGTGCAGTGAAAACGTTCAGGGATTTTTCTTTGTTCTTTTCACATCTGGAACCTTCCTTTATCTGTTTGCTGTTGCACAGATCTTCCTGGGATTTACCAGTTTTCTGAAATTATCTTGGTCAAGAGCAGACTGCTCAGATAACTGAAAAGATGATTGGGATCTTATTCTAATAGATGCCCAATTTTAAGGCTACTTATGAAAGTCATCTCTCTCTTTCTCTAAATAACACACACTGTCACTGGGACTGACAAGACTCCCTTCAGTTTAATTTAGGCACAGGCTTGAATTTATGGTTCTCCTGGTACCACTTTTAATGGCACTTGTCATAGACTGAAATTTAATGAGTCATGTGTGGAACCCTCTAGATTTGACACATGAAATGGTGGAGGTGTGTCCTTAACGGCTGAAAAATGAGAAACTTGGGGGGAAAAAGAATCAATATTTGTGTGTTTACTCGTGAAGAAACTGTAAACAGGTAATTTGGTCACCACACTTCCTGCAAAGGAACAGAAGTCAAGTAACTGATGTTTCTCTACTGCAGAAACATGATTAAAGATAACAACGAAATTGTTCCACTAATGGGCAAGAAAACAAACCCACCTGGAAATCCCCCTGCAAACCAGCAAGAGAAAAAGGTGACTGAAGGCACTCCCACCAAGAAAAGGTAGGACTCAGCTCAGTCTGAACCACTAAAATTCCCTGTTTATCTCCTTTGGGGGATCTTTGCACTGAAATACCACCAACACCTTTGTTCTGTGTAACCTCACAAGAATCTGATCTAATGATGGTTAATGTTTGGTATAAAGTGATCTTTTTAAGAGATCACATGGAAGACCACACCAGGTTTTATGTAAGAGATGCTGGCCTGAAAAAAGGGAGCATTTCAAACTTAATCTGTCACATTTCCATGTGAGGCTATGGAGAGCAGAGGGCAGGGAGAGCAGGATTGAAAAATTCTATCACAAACAGAAACCTAAATTCACTCTCCTTTTCATTAGTCTGGTTAATGAGACTTTTTTGCTGTTTTATAAAATATTCACTTTCATTCATAATTGATATTAGAGAATTAATAAAGGGATTGAGGGTTTGTATTTAATATGAATGGGGAAATATGAGCTGTAATTCCTGCCTGATACTATGGAGTCAACTAAGTTACTGTAGAGTGAGGATGGATTTTTATTCACAAACTTTTCATTCTGAATAATTACTGGTTATTATGGCAATTTCTGAAACTCCGAAGGCCTGGCCAATTGTGGCTGTTCTGACATTTATAATTCTCAATAATCAGAGGAATCACTTTTCACAGGAATGGTGCCATTAGTTATTTGAGATCCACTGCCCGGGTGGTCTAATTTGTCTTTTTGTCATTAAATTCAAGAAGAGAAGCTCTCTGGTGGCATATGGGGGGAGACAAAGTGTCTGAACAGCTCATGATACACCCAGCACTTCAAAAAGGGGCAATTCCCTGGCAGATTGTGGAGTTATAGGAACATTGCCAAAGCCAAGCCCTCAATTACTGAGCCCCAATCTCACACTCCTTGTGGCCTCAGGAACAGGAACCCTGGGGTTTTTCCCACCTCTCAAACCAGAGCTCAGGGTGTGGCTGGCAGCATTCCTGCAACACACAGCACCCACATCACGTGAATTTTAATGAGGGCTTTAACATGTTCTATTAATTAAATGTTCCAACACTGCTCCATGCTGTTCCTTCAAAACCCTCCCCTGCCCCAGCAGAGCTGCTGCACCCCCAGAGTGGCATTTCTCACTCTCAATATTCACTTTCTGACAGACAGTGGCATTCCCTGCTGGAAGCCCCTGGAACTGGGGTGTTCTGGGGCTGGAATTAAGCACAGGAAATGCGAGGGGAGGGTGGGGAGGAGGCTGCCAGAGCTGCTGATGGCTGTGGGCAGAGCACCCGGCCACGTCAGCTCCTGGCTATTTGATGGCACCCTGCTTTGCACGGTGGCTTTGGGGTGTCATTTCCCTCCCATGACATGCCCAGGTAAGCCCCAAGCCAGGAGAGGTGAGATCTGTCAGCCCCAGGAGCAGGATGCCCTTCCCAGCTGCTGCACAGCTGTTGGATGCCAGAATTAACACCTGGATCATCAAGCCATTGGGGAAGGAGGTGAACTAGATAGATACTGTTATTTTGGACTAATAGATACTGCTGGTTTCAGCAAATATCAGCAGGTTATTCACTGGTGGCCTAATAATACCATTTTAAATAATAACTTTTTTTTTCCTTCATTTTACCAACTACTTCATCTTCCCCAAAACATCTTGTTGGAAGTGCAGTTAGATCAGACATGCCCTATGGACAAACCCATAAATACTAGGTGAATTGGAAAGGTTTTCCAGGTGACTACTGCAACATTTTAGAGATGTAAGGCAGTTTGTGAACAACAGCCCCTGTGGGAGTTGCTGCTCCCACCCCTGAAACCCCTCAGTCTGTGGGAGCTGTAGCAATGTTTTACTGAGATCCACTAGAACCAAGCCATTGATTTTTGCCTCTCAACTCTGCAGGCTTTTAAAAGGTGAAATCTTTCTTTTCATATCACTTTGTCTGTGTTGTTCCAAATTTTATTTCTTTTCACTATAAATATTTATATAATTATTTATAGGGAAAGCAATTAAATGTCATCCAGGGAAGGGGACACATTCAGCTCTGGCTGGTGGAAATGCCTGATGCCATTCAATGTGTGACCTTTCAAACTTTCTGATTTAATCACTATCACTGTTTGAAATGATCCATCCTGATGGCTCCTGGCTGGAAGAGCAGGGACTGGGATTTTAAAAAATCATTTTTGTGTGGTTGGGCAGTGACAGGAACTGGGTGCAAGGCTGGTTTAGAGATTGCTGCTCACACATGTCAGGATCCGATGCCATGTGTTCCAAAAATACCTTGGGAATTTTGCCCATCTGCCAGCCTGGAAGAGCTGGGCACAGGCTGGGATCCCTCAGGGAAAGCAGATAAGCCTCAGCTTTAATGCCAGGAGAGATAAATTATCAAGCTTGCCCTTGGTAGTTCTTTTCTTGGTTTCAGGTTGGGCTTGCCTTTTATCACTGATATTTCTTTAAATGCACTGTCTTCAACAGTTCCCACTTTTTCCTGGAGATTGATGGTTTTGAAAGCAATGCCAGTCCCAATAACACCTCTCCCCCTGTGTTTTCCAAACCCATGGATTCCAATATTCGCCCCTGGTAAGTTCCAGATGCACAAGCAATGGCCCTGCTGCAAATAAATCTATTTTCTTCCAGCACCTTCCCCTCAATTCTCCTTGGGCCTCAGTGCCAGGATTTCACATGACTTTTTACAGCTTTTGGTCATAGACAGAACTTCACTGGATATTTATCTTTGGTTTTATCCACTGCTGTCATTTCTATGGAAAAAATCAGGCCTCAGATCTGAATAAATTTAAAATCAGTATTTTTTTTTAATCTTAGCCTCTTATTAGAACAAACTCCATGCTCTCATTGGGTGTTTTCTGCTGTGTGAAGACCACAGCCTAATTTGGCTGTTCCCAGCTGGCTGCTGACGTCTTCCCTCTATTGCTCATTAACAATCAAACGTGGAAACGCTGAATCTGAAATATTTAAAGCAGCCATTTATGCTGAATGAATAGAGAAAAATTATGACTGAGATGAATACATTTAATTTTAAAAAATGTGTGGGGTGCTAATAACCAATAATTATGAATAAGGGAAATATGTCACAAATCAGGCACAGGCCCAGAATGGCCAAAGGTTTTTGTGGCTGAGGATGCCTGGTCAGCTTTTAGGAATTGGCTGACAGGCTGATTTTGGTTTCAGAGGAGAGGTGTCCAAATTTCCCCGTCATTGAGGAAGTGACCTGCACATGTGCCTTGTCACCACATTACTCAGCTTTCTGCAGAGGAGACAGATGGAATGAGAATGGACTCAGAGCTCCCGGATTTATTTCAAAGACAAGGGAATACCTGCAGAGCAGTGCTGTCCAGGCATCTCTTTTGCCAATAATTAATAGCTCAGGTTCCCTAAATTATTAACCTGACGTAGTTAATCCAATCTGAACCTTAGAGAAACAAAAATACAAGTAAGAAACTCATTTATCTTAATTTTTCTAAGTCAGATCTGCTTTTAGGACTGTGTGGAAATTATGTACAGCAATTACAAAATATCAGTGCTATTGAAAATCCTTTAAATATATCACCTACACATCAGTCCTCAATTTCTTTCATTCAAGTCAGCCACAAAACACTCCTGAATTGCCTCCAGTGTTCTGTGTAGTAAATCTTTAGGTAAATCTTTCATTGTGGGCTTGCAACCCCCTCACTGCTACTGATTTAGCACTTGTTTTGTGCCAGATGACAAATTAAGCATGCGAAAAGGGAGAATGCAAGCTTCAAGCATTCAGGGTGATGCATAAAAAGCAGTGATCATTAAAAAGAAAAAAAAGAAAAAAGTTCCCACGGTTTTCAGGATCTGTAGTGAAATAATAAAACACAAAGCAGATTGCTTTCCTAATGTGGTCTTTTTTTAAAATATAATAAAATCCTGTGAGTCTCTTCATTTTTATCACTCACTTTAAAATCCATGTGGGAGATAAAAAGATAGAATTAAAAAGCCAATGTCAAATTGGACTAATTTAAGCTCTAGTGCAGATACTCTAACCTACCATTGACTGGTTCTATGTGCAATTTGCCAAAATACCTACTAATACCTTGGTACATTTGCTTTTCTTTCTCTGCAGTGCATCTGCAAATGGGGAAGACATGGATTCCCCCCAGTCTCTTCAGGATGATGCCACTGAATACAGCCCCAACGTGGACAGCTGTGGGTGAGTAAAGACATAAATATTTCTCAGCACATTTTTAACTGAGTCAATCTGTGGTAGGGTAGATATTACCCATTTTTCCTGCCATGTTTTAGAAAAAAAGGTTGTGTGTGCATGCCTTTCTGATCCTTCAATAATTAAATGTCAAAATAAGCAACTCTAATATTTCAATTTTCATATTTAGTGTGAGGATTCTTTATATATAATGGATGGTTTTTAGATGGCAACACAGGACCCACACACCACAACCAGGCATGGAGTATTTCTGCTTGGGGGAAATATGAAATCATTATTTTTCCAGAATAAAGGATGATCAGAAAGTGATGTAAGATGTGAAGTTAAGATCTCTGTTCTGCTATGAGAGCAGCCCCAGGTAACCTCAGCACTGTGGCAGAGCAAAGAAGTGTTTCTTAGCCTTTATTCTAGAAAAATGGACAAACTGAAAAAACCCCAAAATTCTTGAAAAATGTGCTGTTTTTAATAAAATAACATCTGAACAGCCCACTTACTGCAAATGAGCAATGTGAGAAATGTTCTGAACTATCCATGGCAGCAGGGCAAGTTCATCCAATCTGGGGCCAACAATTATATTTGGTCTCACTCTTCTTAAAAATAAAATAAACCAGGATAAATTGCAGCAGCTGTTTCCAGAATAAAGGATGATCAGAAAGTGGTGTAAGATGTGAGGTTATGATCCCCTGCTGTGAGAGCAGAAGACAGATCTTAACCTCACACGGCAGCGGGACAAGTTTGTCCAGTCTGGGGCTGACAATTGTATTTGGTTTTACTCTTCTTAAAAAAATAAATTAAACCAGCATAAATCACAGCAGCAATTTCATGATGATTTCTTGCAATTCAGTGCTACCACATGCCAAGGGCCTGAGCTGAGGAGTGCCAGGAAGAAGCTGAAGAGGAACCTGTTCCGGGCAGTGTCCGAGGGGAATGTGGAGGAGCTGCAGCGGCTGCTGGCTGAGCTCAGGGAGCGCTCGGGTGCCTGCACCTCCCTGCCCGTGCCAGGTGAGCCCTGCAGGCACCTGTCTGATGCCTCAGCTGGGAGATTTTATAGTTTTTAGATTCTCTATTGCTTTAGTCTGTAGTTCTGAGCTTTGTATTAGGGGGTGGTGAGCTCTCTTCACAGAGCAGGGAGACAAAACAATTCCTTCTCTAGCTGGGGACCAAGGACAAATGATCCAAATCTCAGCCCAAAAGCACAAACAACGTGGGCTGAAGAGAGAAAAACAAGCAGGGTGGGATTGCATAACCTAAAGCTGGAATTGGACAATTAACTGCAATATGCAAATGGAGCAGAACTTAATAAAAGTTAGAGACCCTGTGAGCAGCTGTGCATTTTGTGCCCATTTTGGTTCATCTTGGGTGGAGCCCTGGCTGGGCTCTTGTGCTGCACAAGGTGGATCCATTGAGGAGATCCTTTTAATAAATCCCTGCTTTATTCTTTAATTCCATCTAGCCTCTGTTTTAAGTCACCCTTCACAAAGCATTGCGGGTGGGGCTGCCAGCTTTTCTGGCAGCTCAGGGGCAGCCTAAACCTGGGAATGGTCTTTATTTCCCTGGGAATGGTCTTTATTTCCCTGGGAATGGTCTTTATTTCCCTGGGAATTTGGGAGTTATGGCACCAAGACATCCAACAGGAACACCAAGGTTACCTTGGTGCTCAAGAACAAAGTGAACAGGATGGAGTCATGGTTTGGCAAATAGTTTGTGTTCAGGTTTCACCCCTAATGAGCAGAAGTTTAATAAATAACAATGATCTAATCTCAAAATTCACTCTTGTAGATTACCTGATGAAGAAGTTCACAGCTTCAGACACTGGCAAAACTTGTCTGATGAAAGCTCTGCTGAACATCAACCAGAACACAAATGAGATAGTGAACATGCTCCTGTCCTTTGCAGAGGAAAATGGCATTTTGGAGAGATTTATCAATGCAGCATACACAGAAGAGGCTTATAGAGGTATTGGCATCTGATAGCAGTTTCGGGTATATGGTTAAACATAACCTCTATAAAATAATAATGGTTTAAGTCCCTTGAACCAACTTTTATTCAGTATCACTGGTGCTATCTTTTGTGAAACATCATTAATGTTTCAGAGTGTGCTTGAGAGACTCAGCCCTAAATTCCTGTGTCTGCTTTTTCAGGCCAGACAGCTCTAAACATTGCCATTGAGAGGAGACAGTATGAAATCACCCAGAGCCTCATAGAGAAAGGAGCTGATGTCAATGCTCATGCCCAGGGTATTTTCTTTAATCCCAAACACAAGCATGAAGGCTTTTATTTTGGTAAGTGAAATTGAGATATTTCTGGAAAAGTTGAGATACCCAAAACTTCCATAAAATAAGAGCTTAATCCAGTACAATCAATATAATCAATATATTAAGATGGTTAACACAATATTTTCTATTCTGATGAAATAGAACATGACCACTTGTTGCATTTTGTGATTCTGCAGGTGAGACTGCCCTGGCTTTGGCAGCATGTACCAACCAGCCAGACATAATTGAGCTGTTAATGGACAATGCCAGGACCAATATTTCCTCTCAGGATTCCAGAGGAAACAACATCCTCCATGCATTAGTGACTGTGGCAGAGGACTCCAAAACACAGAATGACTTTGTGATCAGAATGTATGACATGATCCTGCTGAAAAGCAAAGACAGAAATCTGGAAACAACCAAGAATAAGGAGGGTTTGACACCGCTGCAATTAGCCGCAAAAACTGGGAAATTAGAGGTGGGTGTGATTTCAGCAGCATCTAAGAGAAACTTGTGCTCTGACACATCTCTTTCCAGGCTGGTTTGTATCAGTATTAGTGAGCTAATTTTGATCAAAACACAAATATTTCCATTGCAGTGTTGTTTTAATGCTTCCAGGTTTCTCTGTAACTCCCTCCCTCTGCACAAACCACACAAGCTGTTTGGAACCAGCCTTCTGTTATAGATAAATTCTGCATTTACCACCAAACAACTTCAGAAATCTCACTAGAACTGCTCTGTTGTACTGCTGTAGAGTTTGGTTTGCATAATTCAACTGCAGTGTAAAGAATTGGCAATGGGATGATTTAGAAAGTAATTAAGTTCAAGGAAGGCATAAATGAACACATGGAAATTGTGCTTTCATCCTTTAGAAAAATATCTCTGACAGAAAATCTGAAGGCATTAAAAACACTGAACTTATTTCTCAGAGGTTTTTCACCTCCAGCACCCCTCACTGAATAACAAAATTACAAATACATTAAATTGAACAACTGTACAAAATGTTCCAGATAAAAGGTGGGAGTTTGGGCAAGTGTATTCATGTGTTTCTCCTTTCCCTGAACAGCACAGCTGCTGACAAATCATCTTTCATGTTTTAGATTCTAAAGTACATCCTGAGCAGAGAGATCAGAGAGAAGCCAAACAGGAGCCTGTCAAGAAAATTCACAGACTGGGCTTATGGTCCTGTTCAGTCTTCTCTGTATGACCTGACAGAGCTGGACACCACTGCTGACAACTCAGTGCTGGAAATCATTGTCTATAACACAAATATTGGAGTAAGTTGCCTATTCTTATATAAAATATAATTTTATATTATTAAAATATAAGAAAAACATTATTATAATAAAATATTAAATTATTAAATATATAAAATACTATAATATAATAATAAACTATTATATTAAAAATATAATTTTTCCCTAGCAGTATCCCCATATTAGAATTGTCAGCCTTGCAAACAACTGAATTACTTGTGAACAGCAATTTTTGGTTCTCAGTTATCAGGAGCAAGATGAATTTTATGCTGCTGCATAATGTCAGCTGTAAGCAAATCTGCATTCAGCTCCTGCAACACAGGTCAGTTATTTTGGGAGAATCTTTTCCATCCCAGGGAGGTCTGGCACGTCCCTGAGCACAGAGGTGTTTCTAGAGCAGCAAGGATAGCATGGAATGAAATACCGAAAATTCACACCTAAAATTCAGTTTCCTTACAGGCAGTGAGTTGAAATATTTAAATATTTTATTTCTTTTTTTTTCCTCCTCAGAATCGTCATGAAATGCTGACTTTGGAGCCTCTGAACTCACTGCTGAGGATGAAATGGAAGAAGTTTGCAAGGCACATGTTCTTCATGTCCTGCTGTTTTTATTTCCTGTACAATGTGACATTAACATTGGTTTCCTACCACAGGCCTAATGAAAATGAAGTGAGTGCAGCAGCTCAACCTCACCAAATTTTACTGACTTAAAAGGCAACAGTATTTCCTGAATTGTGTTTAGAATGCTGAAACAAGGCCAGATATTGGAATATCTGGGTATAGAGAGACCATGCTGCCCCACATCAGTGTGGGAGCATCAGATCTGCATTTTGTGGAAGTGACCTAAAATACAAATAAATGATACAAAAACTGAAATTTCTGAAGGTGAGAAGAGGGTATTTTGGTTTTTTTTAAAGAAACTTCTGATATTCCAAACATCACTCTTAGGGGTTGATTGTGTAAATACATCAAGAAAATTTTCCCTGGAAGGGAAGAAATTGAGAACCCAGAGAGTTACAGGTGGGAGGGTTTCTGTTGCTTTGCCTTTCACCCTTCAGGGATGGAACTGAGATTTTCTTTCTGGATTTGTTCTGCAGGCTCCTCCTTATCCACTGGCTCTGACCCGAGGAGTGGGGTGGCTGCAGCTGTCAGGACAGGTGATGGTTATGTTAGGAGCAATATTTTTAGCCATAAAAGAGGTAAGATTTTTTTTTTAAGAAACAAATATGCACCTGATTTGTAAAGAACTTCTCTAAATTTATGAATATGCTGCTGCTGATATTGGCAATACACATGGAGTGTCTTTGATATGTGCAATTTTCAAATATTTGGCACAATCATTTATTCAGAATGACCCTGGTTATATATTTGATTACAACTGTGAAACAAATATAAGGATGTTTGCTTTTCAAATTGTCAATGCAGAGATCTGATATTTGTATAAGATCAGTATTGCCAAATTATTGGCTTTAAGGAAAAAAGAATTGCAAGTTGTAATGAAAAAAAAAATCCCATGGTATAACTTTGCCATGTAAGTAATTAAAAACAGTAACTTAAATTGTGCCAGAGATGACAGAATTTTAACCTTTGAATTTACAGATATTAAAAATATCTGTAATATAAGTTACAGAATTTACAGAGCCCTATGAAAAATTAATTTTAGAAGTTACCACATCTTATCAGTAGGTGGATTAGTTAAGAACACCAGTTAAATTATTTTGAAAAACAGATGTTGCGGTCTGTTTTCTCTTCACCATGCCTGCATTTTCTGTTTCTGCCTGCACAGAGTGTGGCCATCTTCCTGCTCAGGCCCTCAGACCTGCAGTCCATTCTCTCTGATGCCTGGTTCCACTTTGCATTGTAAGTCTGACATGTATACATATATTTTTTTCTACTATGTATAAAATTCACTATCTCATGGTCACAGAGAATGTGCTCCTGTAGCAGATATTCACTTTTTCCCCTCAAAATTATCAGTTTTAGAGGGATGGACATAAGTTTGCCTGCAGCTTTTCTGTAACACAAACTCTTGGCTGCACTGTCAGTAACAATACCAGGGTTGATGTGCCTGGAGTGGATTTTTCCCACCTGCCAGTGGAAAATCTGTAATGATTCTATCAATTCATTAAGCAAAAGCTAAAATTAAATGGCTTCTGAGATATTGTAAGGATTCTTATAATTCTGTCAGCATTATCTGAATTGAGCAGCTGTTTGGGGAGAATAGTTTACCTAAATTAAGTTTAGTAAATATAGTCCTTATATGTTAATATACTTATACTGCTTGCACTGACCCATTTTATCATTAAACTATAATGCCAATTTCATGGGGAGAATGAAAAAGCAGCATGAAATTACAAATTAAGCCTAAAGAGCAAAGAAATCTTGTTTTCGTATTTTGCCATTCTGTTGTTGGTTTTGTGCTAGTAATTTCTCTTTTACGTATATGTTTGTTTTTTAACAGTTTTATACAAGCTTTGCTTGTGATCTTCTCTGTCTTTTTGTACTTGTTTTCCTACAAAGAACACCTGGTGTGTCTTGTTTTGGCAATGGCCCTTGGCTGGGCCAATATGCTCTATTTCACCAGAGGTTTCCAGTCCATGGGCATTTACAGTGTGATGATTCAAAAGGCAAGTTTTTCTTTTCTTCTACCTGCTGATGGTACTCCATTGTTCTACAATCCAAATCAAGTATATTCAGCAATTATATGTATTTTACAGTTCATTTTGAAATGCCTTATTTCCAGTTGTTATGCATTATTTCAGCAGAACACAATATTTGCTCTTCTTCAACAGCAGGAACTAGTTTGTACCTTAATATTGACATTTTTATTACATTAAATATATGAGTAGCTTGTGTTTTTTCCAGCTAATGTAGTTCTACAATTTAATAGCATCATAATCTGCAATGTCTGTATTGTACAGAATTAGTCACTCTCAGAGAGCACAGCAGGCTAGAGATAAAAAAATCAGATCTTTGGGTTTGTTTGCTCAAAGAGAGCAGTCTGATGCTTCAGTGTGTACCTCACCTGTATCCCTGCAGAATTCAAAAGCACAAAGCTAGTTCTGAATTTTAATTTCTGTCAATTGTTTCATTCAATTTTCAGGTAATTCTGCAAGATGTGATCAAGTTTTTGGTTGTATACATCGTGTTTCTGCTGGGATTTGGTGTAGGTAAATATTAGTGGAGAAAAGCACTGATGCTCGGTGTGGGTAAAAATTTTAGCATTATTATGAATAAGAACTGTTTGCATAAGAGCTCATGTTGGGGTTTCTTCTGGTGCTAAGTTTAGGTGTGAACAGATTTGCTTTGGTCTCAAATCCCTGGAATCTCATTGGATGTGGGCTCTTTCTGCCTCCTGGAGCTGCCACCTGCCTGCTCTGTGTGGCTGGGCAGCTCTGGCTCTCTTCAGCAGTTTGAATTCTTTGGGATGAAATCCCTCTATTCCTAAATAATGACTGTGACTGAAACTTCCTTTTGCTTCCTCCCCAGCTCTGGCTGCCCTGATTGAGACGTGCCAGGAGGGTGGGGAGTGCCACTCCAACAGCAGCCTGGGGCCTGTCCTGATGGATCTGTTCAAGCTCACCCTGGGGCTGGGTGACCTGGAGATCCAGCAGAACTCCAAGTACCCCGTCCTGTTCCTCCTGCTCCTCATCACTTTCGTTGTGCTGACTTTTGTTCTTCTCTTGAACATGCTGATTGCCCTAATGGGAGAAACTGTGGAGGATATTTCTAAGGAGAGTGAGCACATCTGGAAACTCCAGGTTTGTTTGGGAGGTGCCTGGGCTAAAACCCTCACGCTGACACAGCAGGTTAAGTGTTAAAGATAATCCTCATTTGGTTTTGTGTATGAATAATAGAAATAAATAGGTCCAGTATTAAGAATTGTAGGAACTTTGGAATTAACAATCATAAAGGTTTGGATTTCCAACTTATGCATTGTCATGACTTGCATTCCCCTGGATACATCACCATATATCCCCTGGATGATATGTTTCACTGTTTTTCCAGGCATCTGAATCCCTGGTTGCACAAATTATCAGTGATTTGCTGTTTTTGGTGTTGGCTCTTGACCTGTTATAAACTGCAAACTGCATGCTGTGAAATTAGACCATGGTTAACCACTCTCATTTTACTATTTACTGCCAATAGAGAGCCAGGACTATTCTGGAATTTGAAAAATTTTTACCAAAATGCCTGAGGAAAAAATTCCAGCTGGGAGAACGGTGTAAAGTGGCTGAAAATGACACCAGGGTGTGTTTAAGGTAAAGCAAAGCTGGAATCATGTGCTATCAATTCTGCTCTCTTTATGCTGCTTCAAGGTTATTTCTCCTCAAAACCTCTTTAAAATATTTCTATTATCTCTACAAATTATGCACAAAAATATAATTCTTTTTTTTTCAGTTGTAACCAGTTGTTTAGATAGGAAAAATGTATAAATTTTTATGTAGGCAATCTTTTGGCAAGAAAAGATTTTCATCTTCACATGTTTTGACTGTAGAAGCAACAAATCTGTTTGCAATAAATGTCACTTTATTATAATCTCCTTTGAATGTCAGCTTAAAAGCAATCACAGTTAAGTTGATTGGTAATTGATGATTACCATATTAAAGAACTGTGCTGTTTAATGAAAAATACTTAAATATTTCAAGGCTGTACTAACAATGTGTGAAATTATGAAGGAGTCTTGATATTATTCTCACCTTCATATAGTGCAAAAGACATTCAGGCTTTAGTGCCAGCAAAGCAGAGGGGTGGTCAAGTGTGACAATCCCAGGAAGGAATAAGGGGGGAAGGTCAGGGATGTAGCTGGGGGATAATTCATGCTGATAACACAATTTATGTAAAATGTAAACAGGATTAATGAAGTGAAATGGACCGAGTGGAAAACCCATGTTTCATTTATTAATGAAGATCCAGGGCCAACAGGTACTGTGGAGTTTTATGACACCCTATTTGCAGAATCTTTTCTTAGAAATGTTTTTTGATACAGTTTTATATCTTTAAAAACATAAACTCTTATATTAAACTACACATTATTGCTAGAGAAACTAATGGTTAATATGGCAGTGGTGTTAAAATACTTTTAAAGACTTGGACAGAGGGCTGGTGACAAACAAGTTTTGTAACATCTATATTGGATGACATAAATGTTGGCCAGGAAATCCAAGGCATCCATCTGCTGCCAAGGCAGGAGTGTCCTGGAGAAATGGAGAAATTTTTCTCCCTCTGGGGTGAAAAATTTCTGTAGAAGATATGGTAGCAAACTGAGAGCTTGCTGTTTAAATAAATACATGTTTTTAACAAAAGAAATAGGTGCAAAACTCTGATCTTGCCTATACAGTTTCTACCATATCCTGTTTTGTTTACAATGCATTTTTTTGCAGATCCAAGCAAAATTCAAGATAATTCAAGAACTAATAGCAAAAACACCTTGAATACGTTTGAAGAAATGGATGATTTGCCTGAAACCTCTGTTTAGTTGTGCTGGTCTTGACGTGTGGCTCTTCAGAAGGTTAAAAGCATCAGCAGTGGATGCTGAAAGCTTTGTGGCCCTTTTGGACAGCTGTAGCCAGCTGGAACACAAACTTTCAGTCACACAGTCTGATGGCTTGCACCCATTTATTCAGAGCAGCTGAGCTGAAATAAATGGGATTATTTCACTGGGTCAGTTCTGAGCCTCTCAAACTGTTGCTGTCCAAGTTTGCCTGATGCTCCTCAAACTTGGCCCGAAATGTTTAACTGGATAAAAAAGGTCAAATGTGAGATATTTCTTCCTTCTGTGGAAAATTAAGGTCATCGTGATCCCAATCTGCTGCTTTTTGGAATCCCTAACTCATGAGAAACTCATTTTGTACACTGAAACAACAAAGTTTTTGTTATGGAGCAAAGCAAAGCATTTCAGTTCTGAAGATGACTAAATGAAGTATGTCATTTTGAAATCACAAGGTTCTGGGTACATTTGCAGCTTTTGCATTGACTGTCAGTGTTACTGGGGGCTTGGGCCCATGAGTTGGAAAATCAGATCCCCGTGGCTTTGCCTGATCTGCTTTCCTCTGTGCAGTCCCCAGGGTGTAACTGGAGTTTATTGGTGTTTATTTATTACTGTGTGTCTGTGCCTCCCCATGAAATAACAAGGCAGAAATACAATTCCTGATGGAGGATTTTTGCTCCAGTCACAACATTACTTTTCCTCCTTGGCCCTTCCATGCTGTTTCATCATCCTACATAAAGAGTTACCACACTGGAGGTTCTTCTGAATTAATTTTTGCATTTAACCACTTTGAAAAATCAGAAGTCAATTTCTTGCCCAGGTGAACAAAATTAGTTCAATGCAAAGCAATTCCAGACCTTATTTTTTATTCAGAGGACTCTGTAATGCATTTCTCTAGCTTTTATTTAATTACCTGTGATGACCAAGTACTATGAATTATATTATCAGTTTTCTAATAATATAATCCATAGTATTATGAATTTTATTATTTATATTTTTAGTTTTCTATTTTATGTGTGTATATATAAGGAGAAACATTTGTTCTGTGTGCTTTTAAATTTCAATTAACATGTGTCTCCAGTGTCATGGCTTTTCATTAGAATTATTCATGTGGTGCCTGTTTTAAAGGTGCTATTTTAGGTGAGACTCAGGGGAACTTAGTTCTGTGTTTGAATGATAATAAGAATTGCATTGGATTTTGCAGCTGTGGGCAAAATGATCCAAAAGACTTTCTTAAGACAGAAGAGAGCATGAGGGAAGCCTGCAGTGGGAAGGATAATGCAAAATATTTACAGGGATGGTGAGAGTGGGTCCTGGTGCCCAGCCTGCCCCTGACAGATGCTGTGCCTTGAGACTCCAGCCCAGCCTGCAGGGATGGAAGGGATCCCCAGGAGCCTTGGGCTGTGTTCTGGGCACAGGAATTGGAGGGAAGGACATTTGTGTACCCACAGACCTCGACACCCCAGCACTGCTTGGCTTCCTCAGGAGGAGATGTGAGGATGAGAAGAAAAGTTCTTGCGGTCTCGGGATCTTGGATTGTTGATTTTGCACCAACGCTGCCAAGGAAGGACATTGCCTTAGGACTGTTCAGCTCTGCTTGGATCCTTTCTGTGCCAGTTTTTGTACAAAGGGAAAAAAAAATACCTCTTCACACACACTCAGGAACCAGCCTGGGCCGTGAGGCCGCTGGAAACACAACGAGGCCTCTGCGCCGTGCTGAGGCTGCTCTGGGCTGTGAAAAAAGCACAACAATCCCTACAAAAACCACAAAAAACCCTACAAGAAACACAAAAATCCTTACAAGAATGTGCTGTCCCCCTGCCCAGGCACAAAACCTGTGGGTGAACTCAGGAACCAGCTTGGGGGCTGCTTCTAAAAGCTCTCACTGAGGAAATCCCTCCTTGTGTGGCCACAGAGCTTGGCCACCTCACATCCACCATGTGCTGTCTCCAGATACTCTGAATAATGGCTAGAGCAGGTAATTCTGTGCTTTTTATACTATGTTTATTTAAATTAAGGAAATAAAATTTGTCATTCAATCAACATTCTGTCCTTTGCTTTTTTTATTTTATTGCCATAGGAGTTACACAAAGGCAAGGAAAAAATACTATTAAATTTAATAGTAAATGAGGGTGACATCACTTTTCAAAGGTAGAATATAGGAGTTATCTGGATAATTAATCTTTCAGTAAATAATTAATGTGTCCTTATGCAAAATTCTTAATGTTTACCACCTACTTGTCAAATATATACAAAACAACCTTAGAAAATTAATTAAACCCCCATTTTTTTCTCTTTTTAAGATGTTATGACAGGCTTTGTCTCTACAGATACAGAACAAGTCTCCCCATATGGAATTCTTCTTAATTTCCATTCTGGAATACTCAGGTATGGTTTGTGCATTGCTGTTCATCAAAACCAGAATAACTGTCTAAATCTTGCCTTAAATCAGAAGCAGCTTGAATTAACTGTGAAATACACTAAAGTGAAATGTAAAGCTTTTTAGAGTATATTTCTCTGAAATCCTGCTTTTAGCTTATTTTAATGTTTGTAAGTATAAAAACAAAATAAGCCCCAAGGCTTCCACTTCAGCACAGTGGGGGTCAGTCACATATGCAGATAATATAATTTATTATACACACCCTCCCCCTGTTTCTCTCTGCCCAGCTTCTCCTTTGTCTCACATTTTGTGTGTTTACCTGAGGAATTAATTTAAAGGATTAACCCATTGTAAAAAGTGTTTGTTATTGAGGTTTGGGGTTATGAAGTAGAAAAGCTGTAAATTTTGTATATAATGGAGTACTGTGGATGAGCTTCTTCATAAAAACTTCACAAAAATATTTATAAATTCTTTGCATCTACAGGAGTCTATTAGAACAATAAACAGAGTCATAATCAGGATTATGACAATAGATCTCAAAGTGCTCAGCAAGGTTAATTAAATTACAATTTAAAATTGGATTCTGCATTTATGTATCCCACAAGTAACTACTGAATGACCCTGGACTTCACAAAGAAACTCACTTTTTATATGAACAAAGCTCTTAAGAAGTGCTCTTCTCTGACAACCTGAGGTGTTTTGCAGAGAGTTTGATTTTCTCTGTTTTTACAAAAGCTTGTTTCTTTTCATAATATGCAGCTTCATTAATAAATGTTGGATAGACTGTACAGTCCCCCTGATATGGAATAACTTCTCCATCAAGAGTCAAAAATTGAGGATCACCATTCTTCAGTGGCTGCCAGTCTTGATCCTTAAGAAAAGAAACAGAATATATTTACTTTCAGGTTTTTGTATATTTTAAGTGATTCTTGAGTTAATGCTAATTATGCAAATTTCTGCAGTTTATGGTAAAAGCTTTTAAAGTAATTGTTTAATCTTAATACCTCATTTTGTGTGTCTGGCCCTCATTTTCAGAATTCGCTGGTAAAGTGAACTAGAAGGAAACTTCAGATGCTCACAATTGATTGCAAATTGAAAACACATTCATTTTAGAATTAAAAATTAGATTTATATTTTAAAATATAAGCTGTCCTATTGGTTTTTTTTTGTAGTGATTTTAGATTCAGTGATTCCCAAGACAGTTCCTGAAATAATGAATGTATGACCTTAGTGAGAGAACTTAACCCTAGGGGAGGTCTAAAATATTCAATAAAATCCTTTGGCAATATTGGCATTTTAAATATTTATTACTAAAATATACAACAATGTAGCAGAAGGCAACACAGGAATAAGTAGAAAATGTCACAAAAGGAAACTATTCTAGAATTTACCTGTAGTTTAGGATGAATTATTGCAATAATTTCACCATTCTTATTCCTGGGATAATCTACTTTCTCCATTATTTTAAAAACTTCAATTGTGCATGGTGGAAATTCCTTGCCTAGAAAGAATAAATGTAATTTAATGTCAAGATGAAAAACTGCCTGTTAAAAAGAACATTGCATTATTTATTCTCTGCAGAATGGCTCAAATCATCAGGTTGTCCCCTCAAAGCCAAATTGTAGAAAGATGGTCCAGTCATGTATTGGGGCATATGAAGTTCAAGTCTAAATTTGCTGCTGAAATGCTACTTTTCATGTAAAAAGACCTATTTTGTAGATGGGGAAATCAATGAAAGGTCTGTTTGCTAGTGTTGCACAGCACAGAGTAATATCAATGGTACTTAATCTTTACTATTCCAGCACAATAATGGAAATTCTGACATGCATAACTGTATTCTTTTCTTTCTACTTCAAAAAAAACCCCAACCTACTGACAAAATATACTCTGAAATAATTAAAAATACTTATTTTGTCAGAGTGTATTTTAGGTAGTACACAGGCCTGATTTTAATTTTTTAATTCCCCCCCGCCTTTTAGCTGTTTAACTGTAAAATGTAATTTTTTAAAATATTCTCCTAAAATACTCCACTGACAGGACACAGGATGCTGAAACCTCTCATTACCTTCATTAAAAAGTTGCACAAAATCAAGGCCATGTTTGACAATCTTCCTCATTTTGTCCAAAACATCAGCTCTGGCAACACCTTGTGGCTGGGGCCCCACCTCCACACCTGGTTGGAGATGAGGCCAGATCATTAATGTCACTTAATGTCACCACCACACATCACATGCACAGCAAAAATAAATGCCTGATGGACCAGTATTTAATGTTTAAGAGGGATTGTAAGGCACAGAATTATGTGGGTTTTTAAGGCAAGCAAGTCCTTGTCATATATTATAAATATTTTCTGCAAAAAGTGGGTTAATTGAGTTTAAGGATTTCTGTGTTATGTAATGATTGTGTAAATCAGAGTTCTTCAGAAGACTGGATAATCACATCCATTCATTTTGGTAAATATTGTCAGACAAGCAGCTCCTGGTGCTCAGAGCACTCTGCATAAGGCAGTGAACACACCTGAAAACAGCCATATTTCCAAATCATTGCTGCTGGGTTGAAAGAGCCTTTAGGTTTGATATTTACCAACAGGATGTTTTGCCACAGAGCGAGTTGTTGCATATTTCAGGCTGGGATGTTCAATCAGCAGAGCAGGACAAGGTTCTGGAGCCAAAGCGTTCTGTGGAGATGGTTTAAAAACCTTTGTCATGCAAAAGGGTTTCAAATGTTGTGCCACAAAAGATTACTGATGCAGAAGTGATTTACACAATGTCTTCAATATGTTGCCTTTATTTCAGGGCCCTCAAGGAAGTAGGACATCTTTAGAAAATGCACAAAGCTGTGTTTGTTGGTGTCTGTCCCATTAAGTGATGCCAGGCAGCTCCTCTGAACCAGAACTGAGCACAGTTCTAGTCTGGAACTGCCAGCAGAGGAAAAAAAATCTCCTCAGCATGGTTCCAAAAGGGAGAACTGAAATACCATAGAGCAGATTTCAACTATTTTATTTAAGGTTAGACGCTAGTTCTCTTATGGGGATACAGATTGTGAATTAAGCCTCGTTTTAATCTCCTTTATTGGCATTTTTGCTACTTGAGGCTTCTTTCTTGATGCCTGCCCACCATTACTCTTCATGTAATTTCTGTCAAAAGCTTTTTAGATCTTCATGTATTTTTATTATCATTTAAAAATAATACATGTAATAAGAAAAAAAATGTTTGAAAAGACCTTGTTTCTAAGGAAAAAAAAAACCAAACCACACCATTGGCCCAACTGGATTCCATCAGTCACTGTCCAGGCCACCAGAATTAAAGCAAATTATGCTTTAGGCATACACTTCTGCAAACCTCACTCTACCAAAACTTATCAGCTTCAGGAACAGCGGAATCAAACAGCTGCTAAAGACACATCACTGATAAGGGAACATTGTCAGTACCTACTTCCATTATTTGTTACATCTCTTTATTTAATGAAATTAAGGTTTAACTATTTAGCATGTGTAACCCAAATTTATCCAAGTTCCTGACAGATCAGTGTGAAAGCAGATTAAACTGCATTAATTTTCATAGATGTTATTCTAAGTATTCCTCTTTGCCCATTAGTCTTAATAATGCTCATTTTAATACATGAAGATATGATGAGTTTAAATCTGAATTACCTGATATTATAATCATATTAATAGTTGCCTCTGATTAAAAAAATTCATCCTATGAGTAATGAAATATTTTAAACAGTTTTGCAGAAGAAAAAATAGTATATTTAAAGAAACTACAAAATAATATATAGTAATACAACATTACAACTAATAATGTATTTTAATAGTTCATTTAAATTAGTTTTACCTTGATATAATGAACCATTTGAATTGTAAAGTCATCCCTGGAGTTTTCAAGAATAATGGTACCACCCATGTTAGAAGTGGTGTTGTGAAGGTCAAAAATAAGGTCATAGGCATCATCACTACCTTTGGGACCAAATATATGATTGATTTCCTGAGCCCTCCTCACTTCATATGGAATATCTTCCACCACTGGCCTGCTGTTAATATCAGCACAAAGAAATTAGTGAGCTCATTCCATGGCTTTACAGTCAACAAAATATGTATTAGCCTTTTCTTTTCACTTTAAATCCAAAATTGACTGGAGTTGAAATCACCTGTTTAATTACCAAACTTAAAATTGGCTGAATTGGTTGAAGAAATCAAGTATGACTGTCTAGTAATTTTTTTTTTTTTTATTAAATTTGCTTTATTATTCTGTGTCTTGTGCAGAAGGGTATTAGAATTATTTAATCAAATTTTGGCTGGAAACTTTTTCTCCTTACATCCCAAAATTTCCCCCTATGCATAATAAAACTAACTAAAAATTTAGCAACAACATAGAGCACTTCCAAGACTGGATCCCCCCTCCTGCTGGAGACCATATTGAGACATCAATTCATGATGTTCTGCCTTGGACATCACCCTCAAGGGTTTTTCTAACTTGTTTTATTTCTTGTCTTCTCATGATCTGACCAGACTTTCACAGTCTATTCTTTCTTAAAGCTCAGTGAAGATTTTGCTGCTTCAAATCTGTTCCTCCAAAGTTTTAATTGCTGTAATTTCAGGAGACTGTGTATCACATAATCCACCTTTCTGTTCTTTAGCTCCACCTTTGAAATTCAACATTTCTTCACACAAAACTGTTAATTAATACTTTTTATTGAAGCCAATGAGATTTACACCGTTGATTTCAGTAGTATCAAGATTACAGTCTCCTTTTTCTTATTTTGTAAAGTAATTCATGATTTTGAAGGTTCTACACTTAAGGGACCAGGGTCAGGTACTTCAAACACTCAGTAGAGCTGAAATAGGACCAGGCAATTTCATAGTATTTACTGAGAAATAGTAGCTAAATATGAAGGAAACCTGCAAGTGTCTTAATCTTGTGTTTTTTCAGGTGTTCTGTGTTCAAAGCAGCTGAAACCAAACAAAACTACCTTTTTTTTTTGTATGTTTTTCCAAAATAAACAATTATAAGAATGGCCTCAATACTTATGTGCTAACATCTGCTTATCTTAGATGTAATAATCAACAACAAAATTCTAAGATGAAAAGCCAGATGGAAAGAAGCGTAAGATAAGAATAACTGCCTGCAAAATATATACAGTAAGTATTCCTTTCTGTGATATTCACCTTTGCCATTAAAACTTTTCTGAAACAGAACTACTTGGTGAGCAACTCTACTAAGAAGGTTTATATAGCAAAGTACACCTCAGGAATAGATGTCTCAAAAGCACAGAAACATCAAATCCTATTAAAAATGTAAAATCAGTTACTATTTTAAAGTAATTACAGACAGTATTTCCTTTAAAATAATGAGTCAGTTAAATTATTCAGGTTTTTGGCTATGCTTTTGCCTTAGAAGAGATTATTTTTAGCTTCAAGCTTTTCTAATTTCAAGTTTTCACCTTTTACTAGAACATAACTGGAATTAAACACACTTCTCTGATTTCTGTGCCATTCTTTCAGATACTCAGATGTCTACGTTTAATTGCTTTTATCTGCTATTTCTTGGAAGTCTAATTGTATTCAGAAGAGCTCCCAAACTGAATTGCACAAGACATGAGCAATGATGACTCTGACTCAGAACAGTGGTACTCCAATTCACACAAATGCAGCTCATCTAATGCCAATTTAAAATTATGTTTAAGATAATGTGTTGGTTTGAGACTGATTCTACCAGCAATAGAAGTGAGTCTGTTAACACATGCAATTTGTTCTTTTTTTGGGTTAAAGGTCAGTAATTTCAATTATGTGACTGCACTGTTAAAGTAATAGGGGAACTTGTGTTCAACATTTTAATCAGGAAAGAATTTTAAAACCCAGAAAAAGCAGAACAACAGAAAGCACAGCTGCTCTTACCCAAGGCTCTCGGGGTCAAAAACCCGGTTGAGATCACAGTCAATGTACCTGGTGCACCTCTCCACAGCCCTGGGGTTGGTGAGGAATGGTTTCACCTGCACTCCTGCTCTCTGGATCTCAGCTCCATCCTGCTGCCAGTGCCTGACCAGCAGCACCCCCGATAATTCATTGCCGTGAGTGCCCCCGAAGAGCCCGACCCGTCTCACCCGGGCACACGGGGAGCTCATGCTCCAGGAAAACTTTTCTCTCTGAGGGGGGGAAAAAAATAAAATAAATTCTTTCCAGTAGGAGAGTCTTTCTTCTAGTTAGGTCAGACGCAAAAGAAAAAGTGAGTGGATTTCTCCCAACAGTTCTCAACTCAGTTTTGAGGCGGGATTTTCCAACCTCCCTCCCCAAGGAGCCTCCCCTTCAGTTTCTGTATTTAGTAACATCTCCGAGGCTGTTAATGGCACTGTTCCACAGTCCAAAAGTTAACTCTGGGCAGTCTTTATAATGTATGATCTATAGGGAAATCCTGTGCTAATCGACAGTGGAAAACACTGTTTTTACACTTAAATATCAGGCATTTTTGCACTGCAAAGTAGGTGTAACAGGTATTCTCGTGTATGTTTGAAGTTACATAAGGATTATATTATATAAGGGCAGATTGATTTAAAGTGAGCAAAATCAGCAAAATAAGAATTGTATCTTGGCTCTAGTCCAGCACACAATGCTGAAACATCAAGTATTTTCATCTAAAAAAAGCCAAAGTACAGCTAAGTTCCTCAATGCATGTCGTGGCTTGTACGACCTTTTTTGTTTTAGAAATCCTACGAACAGTGATTAGAAGGAACATAAGCTGAAATTACAGTGCAATTTATCCACAACTGACTTACCCAGAGTTCTGGCTCCAGTTCTATCTCGGGATCTGCTAACACAGACCTCTAACACATTGAAACAACTTTGCCAGGGACAACCCTCTAACTTTTGCAGTCTTTTATTAAAAAGGAAACAGATCTAGACCACGATGGGACAATAGTTCTGTTCTCTCCCCAAAAAACTTTAGTCAGCAACTTCTCTTCCATTTCCAAAAGCGTTCAGAAAGGCTTCTGAAGCTTAAGCCAAAGACCAGCTGTAACTTCCATCCTGAGAATCAAAACATTTAGAATAAAAGGACTTATTAACAGAAAAATAAGCTTTATTGCTGTAAACGACAGAAGTATTTGCAATTGGTATATGACTCATGATATAAACATAACAAATATTAGATTGCAAGAGAATAAAGAATGTTTATTGAACAATTCTTTTTTATTAAGATTATACTCCAGTGACTGAGAGAATATTTGGCCAGTGCCTGAATGGCTTTATATCCCAGGCTGACAGACTGTAGGTCTAGGAAAAGCTGAGCACAGGATTTATCTAAAATAGTTCTGCCAGGAATATAATTTCTACAGAAGTTGCTCTCTTTGTTTCGGTTCACGCACTCAGATTTTGCTGAAGCTTACAGCGAGTTAATACAGAGAGACTGTTTGCTCAAATACTCAACTGTATTACTCTGTACTTAGGAGCTGTCAGATATTAAATCAGAATGAGTAATTTATTAAACAAAGCAGTAAAGTTGCATTTTACAGCACTGGACAGTGTGTACTATCCTTTGACCCCTATCTCTCTTCAGCAGTGGTGCCAGCATGGGGAGTGACAACACCCAAAAACACAACTCACACTCTGAATCTGGGTTTGTTGAATTTAAACACAGCAGAAGTTTGAAGAGTAAACAGCAAAATGCAAACATGCAGGGCTGGAACATTTAGTTTATCTTTTATTCCTGCTGGCATTGTAATGGTTGTAATTCCTTCCAAAGCGCTGAATGAAACACAGAGATGTTTGTGCACTTAATTAACATGCAAGAAGTTTGTCTCCTAAGAGAGTTTTTAGGACAGAGACAGTGAATTTCCAAACATGAATTTAGGAATTAAACCCATGGAAGCTTCTTTTATCCCCTTAGAGGAGTTCCCATCCAAACACTTTTTAACTCCTGGTGTCCCAGGACCTGCCAACTTGGGAATGAATGGAAATTCACATGGAAAGTTTTCACTCTTCAGGGTTAAATACTGGGACCCATCCCTTATTCCTGTGCTTTGCCAATACTCACACTTTGAAAAAGGATATGGGATATTTAGTTTAGTAAGAATCCAGATTGGTTTGATGTTCTACATACAGATCTTTGGGAGTGCTTCTGAAGGAAAAGGTTTACTAAAACAAGACAAGATCCAGTCGTGCCAAGCACTCAGATTTTAGGCAGCAACCAGCCATGTGTAAAAGCTGAAGATACAAACAGGGTGAAGAATGCTTTTAGTTTTATTTACAGCCACTTTTTCTTCCACACGCTTCTGCAGATTCAGCTCCTACGCCGGGCTTTCTGAGGATGACACTACACCGGTTCCTCAGGGGCGGGGGTAATTAATGAAATCTCATCGAGGGGGTGATTAAAGGGTTCTTGTGTCTCCCGGCCGGGTTCGGCGGCTCCCGCCGTGCCCTCAGCGGCTGGGAACGGGGCTTCGCCTTCCCGCCATTTCCGCACCGCCTGAGGAGCGAACGCGCGGACCAGTGACCGTTATTTTTGGCGCGCTTCGCCTCAGGGCGTCACCTGAGGGCTGACCCTCATCCCCGTCCCTCACAGCTGAACCGTCAGGACTGACCCTTAGCGCTGACCCTCAGCCCCGTCCCTCAGGGCTGACCTTCAGGACTGACGCTCAGCCCTGTCTCTCAGGGCTGAACCCTCAGGGCTGACCCTTAACGCTGACCTTCAGGACTTGCCCTCAGCCCCGTCCCTGAGGTCTCTCCCTCAGCCCGGTAAGCGCTGACTCTCAACGTGGCCCTGACCCTCAGCCCCACTCCCTCAGGGCCTGGAATCTTCAAAGAGCAGATTGCATCTTGGGTGTGCACCTGTGGATCTTTTTAATTCACTACAGCTGATTCTGTGTTTTAGGGTTTGTCAGTCACTGGCGCTGCAGTGTTAAGAGAAACTGCCATAAAATCATGTGAAATTTGGATTTGTTTGCAGCATTAATTATTTTGCTTTGTTTATCTGACCTCCATACAGCACATTTGGAGAAATCAGTCCATTGCTGCCTGTTAAGATTCAGCAAAGAAATGAAAAGGAATTTAGCTGACACCTCGGCTCGCAGCACAGCAGGTACCAGCCCTTTTTTTGTGCCCTCTTGTTCACACCCCATTATGCTTTTGTAGACACATAAAATACATTTATGTATGTAGTATTCATACAGGATATTCAGTATTTAGCCCTAAATCTCCATTTCCTGAGTGGACTTGCATGGATTACCTGTTTATTGCAGCACAGGGCGAGATTTTAGATGGGTTCAGGGAACTGGTCACTGAGGGAAAGGTTTCATTAATGGGATTATGTGCAGGACAGAGGGCTGGGAACATAAGTTCAGTGAGGGAATGGCCTTTTATGTGTTTATTAAATGCAATTCCTATGTGTAATGTAAAATAATTAATTAATTTTATTTACTTATTTTAAGTATAGGTTGTGTATCCTTTTGGGATTAATATAGCATTACTTAAAATTTAATTTTAGGTTGTCTGCCTGTACCACTGTTCAATCAGAAAAAAAGAACTAGACAGCCCCTCACTTCAAATCCACTTAAAAATGAACCAGGGACTGGTTCTGGGACTCGTAGTTATGACTTCTCTCCCTCATCATTTGGTAAATAAGACATTTTTTTTTTTTTTTACTGCTTCTAAATCCAAATAAATCTTAGCTTACTGATTGTATTCTATGAAATCAGACATTGTCTTTATCAAAAACTATATGCATCCTTTATATCTATTTCTGAAAAGTTCATTATGTAAAAATTGTCCTCCAGGAAATTTCTTTCTCCTCTGTACAATTGAGCTTTTTATACTTCTTGCCTAGAGGGAGTTTGACTCTTTGTGTGATGGAGAATGAAGTAGCACTGGCATTTAAATAGAGTCTCTTGAAACTGACCTTTTGTTTTCAGTTGATTTCAATCAACATTCAAGTCCTGTGTTACAAGAAGAAACATTTGTAAGATGTCTTTCTTGTCATTCAGAAAGGAACTTCTGTTCTTCAAATTGGGCTTGGAAAGAACGGTGCAGAACTCTGCTTTTAGTGCTTTCATTATGTTTTACTTGTAATAAAGTTTCAAAGTTTTCTTATAATGAAATCTCTGTTGCTAATAAGTCTAATGTTTGTAACTGAACTATTGTCTAGAGAAGCAACCTACTTGTTCGAAGTTGTCTTATAATTACAAATATCAAAGGATCACATTCCCCTTATTTCTTTTTTCTTCCTCCTTCCTATGTGAGTCTGTTTGTGGGACATTAAGCAGAATTGGAAGCCTACAAAGACTTACTACCTTTCAGTCTTTTCCATTTTTATCAATATTCCATCCTTTGTCTTTTGAAAATTAGGCTGGGGAGCTGCAAACCCAGAAGTGGATGAACTGCAGAAAGCAGTAAACAGTGGGTATGTAAAAAGCAAGTTACTTGTTGCTTTTTTGATTTTTATTTGGATGTTGTTTCCTGAACAATCCATGTGTGTCTTACAATAAAGCTGCTGCTGTGTCACTGATACTTTAAACTTGTCTTTGAAAGCCAAGCAGAACATCCGATGGCTCCTTCCCTTATGAAACCACCAAATGCATCAAAGTTTAATTTAGCAAATGCTGGGAAAAACGTGTCTGCCTGCAGGTTGGTGAAGCCTTTAATGTCTATTACCCTTCCTTTTTGTTCTTATGTGAAAATGCATCTCACATTTTCCCATATGCCTGTAGCAGTCAAAGCAACCCTTTTAATCTCACTCTCAGAGGAAACCTTGTTTATTTTATTTTAGAGTTATGAAAAAATGTGAATTTTGGGTCAGGAAAGATCCATTACACAGGGCAGGACAATAACTGAGCAGGTTTTTAAGGCCTGGTGAAGTCAGATGGATTTATGCACAGGTGTAATCACTGCCCTGTATATGGATAAATTTGGTGTAAACTCAAGTGAGTTTGGAGATATTTAAAGCTAAATCAACAATTTATGGATTGCTTTTATACACTTTAATCACATAGCTCAGTATTCAGAAGAGGTACTGTGATACTGAACTGTTGTGTTGCAGGAACAGAAATGAATATACTCCTTTAGGTAAAACAGCAACTTCAAGATCTGATAATGGAACTTCTCAGAAGTTTGAGAACTTTCCAAGCAGTTTGAAAACTGTCCAGCAGCAAAACCACCCTGACAGTCGTAACCCATCCCAGCTCATCAAAACAGACACATCCAAAGGAAAGTGGCCAGTGAAACCCAACACTGTGGCAAGAAGTCTGCAGGATCATAGTCCAGCATATAAATTTAACTACAATACCCAGCAAAATAAAATGAATGAAAACCAAATTGGTTGTGTCCCAGAAGATAAAAGTCAGGTAAAACTTACGGGCAGGGTTAATAGGAAAGACACAATAAAGAAAGTAGTAAAGAAAAAAAACTGGTGGAAGATGAGGTTTTCATCAGCCCAAGCTGCCTTAGTAAAACCTGGAGCTTCTGGAAATTTAGAATTGAGATTTTCATACTGTAATAATCTAAAATCCTCAATAAAATGGCAGGGAGTTTTAGAGTATTCTGAACAAATGCTCTGAATTTTAATGTAATTATTGCCTATTTAACATAATAAATAAAAGCCTATGTCCCCTTTGTAATTGCAAGCGTGTATGTCTAACTTAATCTTTTGTCTTCATCTGAAAGGAAATTTCATCATCTCAAGTGAAAACTAAAATAAACAAGAATTCTTTGCGGATCCTGTCTGCAGTCATTCAGAGTGTGAGGCACTGGAGCCAATATGCCTATAAAACTGCACTGTTATTTGAAGTTTTAGGTAAGCATTGTAGATTATAATAATATAATCTGATAATAATGCTAGGGCAACACAAAGTGAGAATTTTTCAATGGCTGAAATAACTTAAACCCACAAAATACTGGCATGAACACCATCTTATTTCCCTTCCATTCAGCTATCAAACGTGACTGAAACAGGTACAAAATTTGCACTTCAGTCATCCTCCACCATCAAGTTTTTCTATCCTGTTTCTTTCCTTGTTTTTAGAACGTGTTAATTTTCCTGTTTAGTAGGAATCTTCTGTAGAGTGATACAGTTTTACAATATTTTTTAATATAATTAGTATTGGAATCACTAATTTTTGCTTAATGGGATAGGCACACTGGATTCTGCAGTCACACCTGGAGCATATGGAGCAAAGAACTTTCTTCTGAGAGATGGAAAGGAGACCCTGCCTTGTGTGTTTTATGAAATTGTGAGTATTCTGTGTCCACACATAACATAGTCACCACTAGCACCAATCCTTTTCAAAGAAAACACAAATTCACAGTGCAAAAGGCAGGCTGAATGTTTTTATCATATTGTTCCCAATTTAGAGCAATAGTCACTATTTAGGCATCCTCAGACTTCTGTTTCAGAAAAACAGGTGAGATTTTGAGTTTAGCTTTTAAGTATCTGGTAGCAGGAACAAAGCTGATGTAGAGGTTTTCTGTTTGATGTAGCCCCCAGAAAGCAGCCATGTGGAGAGCTTTTATGTGAGGTGATGTAATTGTTCTATGTGTTTATTATGCTTTGATGAAGGACCGTGAGCTTCCACGACTCATTAGAGGTCGAGTGCACAGGTGCATGGGAACCTATGATGCAAAAAAGAACATTTTCAAGTGCGTCTCTGTAAGACCAGCAACTGCTCAAGAACAGAACACTTTCCAAGACTTTGTTAAAATTGCAGATGTTGAGATGACAGCATATGTAAAAACTATGAATGAAATGTAAAAGTCAAAATGGTTGTCCAAACCCCAGTTTTAACTAATTGTTATCCATAAAGGCTGGACATGCTACAACATTTACCAAAACTACCAGTGAAAATCTGGTTAAACATTTGAAAATATCACTGTGCTGTGTTATCCAGCAAATGCTGTGTTGTGTTCATTGGGTTCCCATTTATGTGTTGCCTGATTCATGTTTTTTTGAAAAAAATAAATAGTCAGTATAATACCTCTATAAAATAACAACAGACCCTGAGGCTGTAGGAAGATTCCCAAGGACACAGAGGAAGTAGAAAAGAAGTAATTATTAGAGCACAGAACTTCCTTGCCTTTGCCATGGAAATATCTTTCATGACAGATGGACCATGTACATGTTTATGTGCCTTTGCCTTCAAACATTACCTTTCATAGGTTATTCCTGCTGTTCCTATTTCCTTTTCCCCTATTTCAGAAGCTTTGTAGCAAATCTCTTGGGAATTGCAAAACAAAAGAGTTGTCAAGAAAATAGCAAACAGTATGGGGATTTTTTTTTTAGTATTTTATTATACAGTGTTGGCAATTGGAAATTTCACATTTAAAATAATTGAAATATTGTATCCAACAAGTCAAATACAGAAAACAGTTAATATTCTAAAAAGGAGCCAGCTAGTCAACGCAGAAACACATTAATGGAAAATACAGCTTTTAGTTACACTTAAAAAATTATATATTTAGAATAAAACTTGAACCTGGTCCAGCAAATTGTAACAGGAAAACGCTTTTACACAGTTTAACGCGCAGACAGTCTTTATTTTAAAAAGTGATCTGTCAGTGTGAGCACAGGCATTGTCAGCAGCAGGTGAGATCTAAAGGATGTGCTTTACCAACTGCTGCAAGGATCACTGGAATTATCACCACACCTTCAGTGTGAGGTGGGCTCAGAGCATGGATGCTTCAAGGAAGGTTTTGCCAGTTGTAAAGGTCATGTACATGTGTTTGATTTATTTAAATATTATTAAAATGTTATAAAATGTTAAAGGAAGCTCCTAATGGAAGCATTAGCTTGACTCATAAAAGGTGCAGAATTTTGCAGGATGCAGAGGTTGATGATTTGCACAAGAGAAGCTGAGCTTTAAGAAGTAAAGGTTTTGGTACAGCAGTGTTGTGAATTGTGAGACTGCTGTAACAGTAATTTAAAACTGCTTCCAGTTATGTGATTGATGCTTCCAGTTTTGCACATGTGAAACTTAGGTTAATAAGTAATGACAGGAGTAGGTCCTTTGTCTACTAGGTATGTTATGGCTGTTAATAAAAATCTAAATTAATTTTTCTTTTCAGGAAGTGTTTAGATCTTTGCAAAAGAAGTTTCTATTTGACACTAACAAATCACTTTTTCTAGTGAAACATTAAGTGAACAGTCGTAAACATTACACAAAACAGAAAAAACCCTACTCAATACAGTTTATACACACTACTCAACATTTTTCAGTTGTTGGGTGATTTTTTTTCTTGACCATATTGATCCTGTCTTGTATAATGGTTCTAGTGTAAAGGCACAGGTTGGTTAGGAAAGAAAAGCCTGCATCTCTGTCTTTCTACTATGTGGTGATTCTTTTCTTTTTGCATGTTGTTTGTTATTCCTCACTTTTCTGACTCTCACATGAAAATTATCAATCTCAGCCATTCATTAAAAAAAGTGTAAGACATCACTGAAAAGCACATTAATATACAGAAGTGACTGAAATTTATTCTTCTTACTTTAGGGCATTCCTTCAGCCTATTTTGTTAAATATGTGGAAGATTTAATTTCTCAGTCCCTGTCAGCAGAAGTGCAGAGCACTCCTGCTTTCTTTCTCAATGTACTTAATTCTGCATTGGAATCTGCATTTTCAAATAACTTGCTAAGTTTATGTGCAGAAATTGCTTTTAGAGTGCATGGAAATATAAAAACAGGACAATTATTTTGGAAAACAATACAATGTTCCATTGAAGTTTAGAAGGGTGAGGAATGTAAACAAGACTGCAGAAGACTTTGATGTATATTAAAATAACACAGTGATTGTTCTGTTTGCATTTTCTTATACATCCTCAACATGTCTCTGTCTGTCCCTTCATGTACACCTTCCATTAAAAAAAATAAAAATTCAGGAATCAGTTGGACTCAGCTAAGTGAAGAATAATAAATTTGATCACCTGGTTTGTGCCAAAATACAAAACTAAGAAGTACACCTCTGAATTAAATATAATCTATGTGATCTTTCTTTTTAATAAATAATAGAAAATAAAAGAAGAGAAGAGAATTAGAATTAAAATTTTATTTTAAATGAAAAAACACAACAGTGGTGTGAGATTAGAACCCAATGTTTCTTTTGCCTAAGGCAATCAAGTGCACTTATTTCAATGCTTGATAATAATGAATTCAGTGCTGTTGTGGAAATCAGACCTCACAAAAGTTCCATACAGACTAATGAAATATGGCCATTTGTACTTCTGACACAGCAGCAGATTTTTGCTGGTCATGTTCAATAGCATTTCACTTCACTTTTTTGTTTTACAATCTGGACTCTCAATGGCAATGGAAATACTGGAATTAGTTCATTCTGGCTTGTATTATCACTGCAGATAAGGGCCATTGGGCACAGACATTTTTGTAAACAGAGATTTTTTCTTTTCAGCCTTAAACAACAAAACCCAAATTCTATAGCTGTCATAGTTCAAAACATTTTGTTAAAGTCCACTTAGAATTATAATTTAAGAAATACTGAGAACAAATTCTTAGGATTTTTTTTCCTGTTGTTAAGGTATTAAATCATCATGAAGCCTTTGGAAGTAGTTGGAGTTCTCAGAAAAAAAGAAATTTCAGTTTTACCCAGGACTTCATGAAGATGTCTTTATATCTTGGCAATTAGAGCAGAAGTAAAAACTGTGCCCAGAATTTACAATATGCAGGTGCTGCTAATATATATAGATTAAAAAGAAACTTTTCTTGTGTACAGTTTTTTTTAGCTATCAATTTTAATTTTAGGCTGTGGCTACTCATAGGTGCTTTTTCACTAATCAAAATAATTGTAACAAAATATCATTATTGATTTTAAAGTTACTGGGTTCATAAAAGTTCTGACATTTCACAATATATCAAAAGTGAATTGAAGCTTTTAAAACTCACAATTTTGAGACACAAAAGAAACTGGGAGGTAGACAGATGTTTTGAGGATAAACTGATTTTTTTTTTGTCTAAGGCAGTATGCCATGATCTGTTTAGAGCAGTGTAAAGGCTGCTGATTAATCCTATTTCAATTCCAGAGCGTTCGCTGCTCGTGCTTACGGAAGACTTTCAATGCACTTTTGGTCTTTGTCAATCTGACCTTCTCTTCCCCATCTCCTCTCCTCTCTTTAGCAACACAGCCAACTGGAAGTGCTTCAATAATTTCTGCCCATTAGTGTAGACAGGAATGTTCTGTTCTTAAACAGTAATAATAAAATACTATAAAATAGTAGGTATTGGAGTTGGAGATATGTGCTCTTTTGGTGCATATTTTGCAAAGAATGGTAAAAAGACAGACAACATGACCCCAACAATTGCCAGCATGTACCCCCATCCAATCTGGCAGTCTCCTGCATAGTAGATGTCTGAGTTCTCACAGAATCTCTTCACAGTAGCAGAGTTGAAACCAAAAGGGTAAACCAAAAGCCCAGAAGCCATTATGAACACTAGAGAGGAGAAAAAAAATCAAACCAGTTATTATCAAGCATTAATTCCTTTGGAAAAAAGGAATCCTAATTTTAGAAAGGTAAATATATATTATATTAAAATCAATGGGAAAAGGCATAGCTTATAAAACCCCCTTGTGATTGGCAGATTATCCTCCTTTTCATAATTACCTCTTGTGAACAGCAGTGGTGTGACAAGGCAGCAAGTTGGGATTTTTTTCATGACAGCTCTTGCCATTAAATAACTTCAGAAATGCTGTGATCCAAATTATGTAGCCATGTGAAAAGTAAGGTGGTTCAGATACAATGGAATCCAGAGGAGAATTCCTAAGTTGGCAGATTCCAAACCAGCTTCACTTTCTTCTCAACAGCATTTTTGTGCTTGAGACAAACAATTACTTTGTTCTGCCAAATAGAAACTTTCAATGAAAGAGTTCAAATACAATTTTTTAGATTCTGCTGATGAGGTTCTGGTAATGTGAGACTCATTAGTACCGACTCAAATTGTTTAAACCATCCTGCATTTGAACAACTGATGAAAAACACCATCTATCTTCTTTTTATTTATTTATTTTATGTCTCTCGACATTGGAAAGCCAGGCTTGCCTCCTGCAATAACCCTGCATTATCCATTGGCTTTTAATAGAACTTCACAGATTTTAGTCTTTAAGGAATCCATGTCATATTCAAATATCAATTTATGCAGGTAATTGAATCAACAGCAGAACCACTTTTCCAACTTGGAAAAAAGACTGCCCAAGGTATAACTCATGAGTAAGATAAAGATGCGTGAAAATCCCCCAGGAACAACTCTTGGAACCTGATTCTGCCCATCTTGGAGCTGGAGAGGGGCTGAGCCAGGCTGGTGAGAGGGGTTACACCTCCTTTTGTTTGAGAGAGCACTGAGAAACCACATTTTCTTCTCTATCTCTTCTGCTAATCAATTACCACTGTATTTAAAATCTCTATTTTAAAAGGCTTTATTTTTTGTGCTAAAAAGATACCATGGAGCAGTCCCTTTTCCTCTCTTCCCCTTTTTCCAGGACAGTGTTTTGTTCACATTCAGGGAAGTGATTCAAGTAGCAACCAGAATTAACAGTTATGTTTGAGCTGATAGATAATTCATAACCAGCAAACATCTAATGAAACATTAGGAGTATAAAACAAACACTGTGTGCTATTCTCTGTGTTTGTGATTGCCTTTCAGGTAGGGCATGTGCATATTACTCCAATGATAATATTGGAGAGGCTTAATCTTAAAAGTATCCACTAAAAAAGGGCAATCACTCATTAATCTTTTTTAATTAAAAAACACTTTAATTAGCTGAGGGCTAGATGAAGTCCTAAACTTTAACACACAGCCTGTTGGAGTCCCTGAATAATTTGAATTAAACCTTTCCTTCTAGTCCAAATGGAACTGCTGAGTTAATCCCTTGTTGAAAACAATAAGGTGAAGAAAATGGAAATTAAAAGGAGAGAAAGTGGAGCAGCAGCAAAGTCTTTTTTCCCTCTGGGCATCTCACACACTTGTTTCCCTCTGGGTATCTTTGTATGGGTACAAAGAGAAGCTGCCAGCCAACAGGGGGAACTCTGAGCACCAAGTGTTTCACCTGCTCCAGCAGCCACCCTCCTTCCTTTAAACCTCAGGCAGTGGTTGCTGTGGCCTCTTCCTCTTTTCACCTCCCCACAAGGTGGGTGCAAGGTGCTGCTCCAAGAGCCAGTAAGGGAAAAGTCCTTCCCAGCACAGGCAGCATCCTGAGCCAGGCTCACAATTCCTGATCCTCCAGCAGCTGCCCCAGCTGGGGCTGCCCAGGGCAGGGGGAGCTCCTGGAGCTGAGATTTCAGCAGCTGTGTCCCTGCTTTTGGGGCCTGACAGCACCAGCCATGCTGGACCTGAATACAGAGAAGTTGTGTTATGCAGATCTCCCTAACTGCTCACGTGTGACACCCCTAAAAACAATAGAAAATGAAAATAAAATGAAAGTAAAAATGAGGCCAAACCAGACAAGGACAAGGGGTGATGGTTTTAAATTAAAACAGGGTGGACTCAGAGTAGATAGAAGGAAGAAATCTTTCATGATGAGTGTGGTAAAACACCAGCACAGGCTGCCCAGAGAGGTGGTGGATGCCCCATCCCTGGAAGCACCCACGGTCAGGTTGGACAGGCTCTGAGCAATCTTGTCTACTTGAAGACATCCCTGTTTGCTCCAGGAGAACATTTACAGGTTGCTTCCAACCCAAACTATTCCATAATTCTGTCGTCTTGTTCACTAAAGGTCACTGAGCTTTCCCAAAAGAGCTGAGGGGCCAGCATAGCCTGAAAGCTACATGCCACTCTTGCACACCCATGAAAATTCCAGAACACCTCCTCTGAGGGTAGAAACATGGGAAATAACTCAAAAAAAGGGGAGATTTTTCCTACTGCTGTTTACAAGAGTGTTAAACCATGAACTAAACCTGTTAATCCCCAGACCTGTGCAGTTGTAGGTTCACAGCTGGGACATGGAACAGGGGCTGCCCAAGAGCCTGTGGTGCCCAGGGGTGCCCAGCCCCCCTGCAACGCAGGCTGTTCCACTGCACCAGGAATCCTGAAATAGCCCCGGGGTGCAAAACCTTCTGTGAAATGTTGGGAAAGTGAGCCAGTTTTACAAGAAACAGCCACTGCTCTAAGCAAGAAGCAGGTCTAAAATTAAAATTTCAGTTTGTTCATCGTTTCAAAGCCAAAATAGCATGTCATTCGATGAAGAAAAAAAAAGCAGAATTGGAAACAATCCTTTCAGTGATAAAATCCTTTCCTAACTGTTAAATTTCACTGTTTTTCTGACACTGTCTCAACCCCTTGCTCTGTTTCACATATCTGTTCCATATATGTTTTCTTTTTGATTGGGTTGCCCAGAATTGTTTTGAAGGCTGTGTTTTACAGTGTTTTGATTACCACTTGGTGCTGATGTTGCGTGGTGTGATTTAATGGAAGCAGCTTTATTTTTTTCCAAGGCTAGAAATAATCTGTCACAGCTGAACGTATATGTTCACATATCAAACGGGCTAAAAAGTTACCCATGGTTTCATATCCTCGGGCATGTCATAGAATGACCTCATTATTCTCATTTAGGTGCCCTCTTTCTTACAAAGGCTCCAAATATTGAATAGCCCCGTTATTACCCGCAGAAGCCGAGCTTTCAGGCGTGGTGCTAATGACTGCTTAATGGTGCTGTCTGTCAGCAGCACAGCGAGCTGGGACAGCACACAAAGGAACAGTGGGGCTCCATTTAGGCTCCTCGTGTAACACTCACGCCTCTGCACGGCTTTCCAACAACAAACATCACTTTCAAAGGTGTCAGAACACAGCAGCGAGTGCATCTCACCGTTCTGCGTGCTGTAATCCTGCTGTCACACAAGGTGATGAGGCCACACAACATATTGGGGTCTGTTCTGCAGCATGAAACCTCTGGGGTGTGAGAGGACTTGCTGGTAAAATGCATACTTGAGTTCTTTTTTAACGTGGTTTGATAATTTGATTAATCTCCCATCAGCTGTCAAGTCTGGTTAAAAAGTGCTCCTTTTTTTTGTTTTGTTTATCATGTGCCACACAGATGTTTGTTATTGCTGGGTTCTCCCCACCTGAGCCCTCTGCAGTAACTCACAGCCACTGCTGATGGCAGCCCAGAGACAAGGCCAAGCACATTGGTTCAACAGTAAGTCATATTTTAATTCTACTTTCTAATCCCAAACAGTTACAGTCTCATCTCTTTGCTTCCCTGGTGTCCTACAGGCAGATGGTAAATGGTAATTTCTCCTCTGAAAGGTTTGCCAGCCAAAGCCTGGTTTTATTTTTTAAAAGTAGGTTTCTGAACTGGTTGCTTTCTAAATAACTTTAATAGGAATAAGGTATTATTTGAAAGGAGGACACTTCTCTTTAGGGAAAACAGGGCTTTTTGTAGGAAAATATTGTAAATTGTTGGTGAAAATACTGAATCAATGACACTTCTAGTTTGGAAAAATAGCATTTTCTGCTATCTTGAAATTAATAATATATAACCCTTTGTCATTGCAATGGTTTATTCATTTCATTAAGCCCCTGTACAACTGTTTAATTATTTAAATTCTCACACCATTTTCAAGTTGATTTTAAACCAAAGCAAAGCACTGCAGTTCTCTGGAGTGTGTGCAGAGGGCACCAATGCACAACACTCTCAGATACCATGACAAAAAAGGCTATTTCCATTCCCCTTCTTTTGGCAAGACTGATGGGGTTTCCAACATCTGAAACACAATAATTGAATCGTTTTCTGCATTGTGAAGCAGGAATGTTTAAACTGGACTAAGCTTATGTTTATCTTCCATACTAATGTTGAAATGGATGGAAATCCAAAGGTGGCTCACAAACATAGAGAACAAAAAACCCTATTTTATTTTATTGTGTTTGTTCATATGTTTAGGTGGCGTGTAGTAGTGAAATATGCTATGTGCATGAGTTGTCTTCCTAAAATTACCTGCTGTAAGAAGATTAGTTTGTCTTAGAAATTTAATTTGCTTACTTTAGGAGTGTATTATATTCCTGATACTTATGACAATGATGGATTAATTGCAAGCTTGTGGGACATATCAGATAATCATTGGAATTAGGGTTGAATCATAGGCAGGCATGGGTATTATTCCAACCCTATTACAGATTGTCACAGTCTTGTGTCTTCTTGGAAGATTTTTATTGACAGAGCTTAATCTACCAAAGCAATTCTCACTCATCTCATCAAGAAGTTTCCTCTTACATATAATCCATTACCTCCCTTATTAAACCTGGCAGTTCTTCTTATGCACAATCAGTTGACTTGGAATAACACATTTCCTCTCAGGTTCATACATTTTATTCACCTAATAATTTTATTAGCTGCTCTTCAGCTTTTCATTACTTTACATGATCTTAAATGAGAAAGCAGGTGCTGATCCAAAGCCACAGGCAGCTTAACACCAAGCAGAAACACAGGTAACAGGGAAAACCTGGCAAAACACAGCCAGACATCTTCAAAAAATCACCTCTTCTCCTACTGCCCTGCCTGGCCTGCACTCAATCCTTCCCAGCACTCTTCACAAGCAAATATTTTTGTAGCATGTCTGAAGGGTTTCTACATTTGGGGTATTTTGGATAAATTCTCTTGTACAAAAAGGAGATACCTATATTTCTGTTCCATATCTATCCCTTGAAGATAGTGCTAAGTAAGATCCAAGGTGTTTGTCAGTAATAGCTGCACATCCATGCACAAATAGAAACAAGATGGAATTCTGAGCTTATCTGAAAATCAGTGATTTCTTTTTGACTACTTCAGGAAAGGAGCAATTACCCAGAGTAATTTGGGGAGAGCTGAAATATATCTAAAATCAGCAGGCATTAAAATGCCTATTACATACAAATAAAACAAACAGGAAAGTGACCTCTCAAAGATAAAAGAAACCAGACTAAAATCCTACTGTTACAACAGCTGAACTTTGGAGGTGAGGCAAACAGGGACACTGTTAAATGCCATTCTGCTCTGCTGAACTCCTGGCAGGTGCATGTCAGGTACCTGGAGTTCAAACTCTTGGAAGCAGCCCTAGCAATTATTCCCTCCAAGGAAACCAAAAGGAAGAGCAGGAAAAAGGGATAATAATGCCCATATACTTGGTGTAAAGATGTAGCTGCCTTCCTTTGTAACTGAATAAAGAGCTGGAACTCCTAATAATGGCCCAGCCACCTCTAACACATCACACTTTAGCTCTTCTTTGTAAAGAATTATTCCAATGGCATCATTTCAGTCAAACATGTTGTGATTTGAGGAGCTTCTATCAGTGCTGGACTGGTGCCAAAGGAGTAGATTATAGCAGTTCCTTTTCTGGCTTTTCTAAATGGTGCAACTCACAAGTTAGCACTTAGCAGCTGTAATATAAATGTAGTTACAGCAAGAGCTGTGTAGCTTGTCAAAGCCCTTTGTAGCTAACAAAGGGAATGGGTTCGTTTGTACAATGTCTCCAAACTCTGTGTTTAGGGAAAAGCTGAGTCTGTGACTCCAGCTCACAAGCTAAGGAGCTGCATCAGATATAGTAGCTTGTATTTTTTTGTATGTACATACATGCAAAATTATGGGGAAATATGTGTATATCAAAAGCTGGGCAATGTTTTCCATTTCAGTTTATTTGGATTTAGCTGAGGTAGAGTAGAAACACATTATTTTACATAAAGCTAGTACTGAAATAAGGGTGTCCATGCACCTTTTTTACACAAATATTTTTAGTGCCACTAAAATATCCCACTCAGGTTCTGTTAGCACAACTCCCTCATTCTACAAGTAGCCTGTTTCAGAAATGTCTAACAATTGTAGGAATAGCTGAATCTATCTTATTAACTGAAGGGAGTGGAATCTGACTATCCAGATTTTGGAAAAGAAATTCTCTGAAGCCATCACAGAGGTAATTGGGCTTGGTAATTACTGCATTAGCTGCAAGTTTATTAAGGGCCACAAAAGGAAATGCCATCCTGGTGACCTTTGAGGCTGCATTTCACAGCATGTTTTCTACATGAGAACAAATGATGAAACTTGACTATTTCTGCCAAGTGAGTGGTAGCTCTGGTGAAGATTTATAGCTGTAATCTGGTAATCTATGGGCCTAATCATACAGTTATAGAGCTGCGTGTCATTGACTCGAAAAGCCTGAAATGATCTAGCACTGTGTGGACTATGGTGAAGGAGTGCATTTTGTCATCTGCAAGGTTAGGAGAAATACAGCCTCTTTAGCAGACTGTAAAAGACAGACAAGAGCTAATGTTTCTCAAAATAGCAGCCTGTTACACGAAATTTTACAAGAGTCAGAGAGCTAAGAAATGGGGACTGTCAGATTGGAAACCAGTATGATTTTCCTCTTTTGTACTGCTTCAATAATTACATAGATTTTCTATTTATTTTTTTTTGAAATTATTTAAGTCATGCTCACTTCATCTCTCTCAGAACAGCAAACACAGAAGCAGACTAATAATGTAATATTGACATATTTAAGTGTTGGATTCTTTAGCTGAGAGCAGCATGTTCAGAATGTATCATGCCTGTAATGTGCCTGTGTTCCCTTATCTTTGTGTCACATTTTATTCAACAGTCAAGAAGTGCTAATAAAAAGTGCATATTTCAGTTGTTCTATTTTAGGTAAACATAACATGGTACACATTTTCTAAGCAATGCACATTTCTACAAATAGAAATCAGGGTGGCAAACACTTTGCTTCTTGTCTTAATTAACCTATCCTTGCCAAAACTGCTATGTTCTTCAGCATGAGCAAGGAATGAAACTGATGACTGAAAATTTAAATTAATGCTTTTTCTTCTGATCTTTTGGCTGAGAACAAGAGCAGCTTCCACCTACCATCTGATGCATTCCCTAGCAAAAGAAGCACTGTCAGCCTGGGTCCACTGAAGCTGCAGGGAGTGAGGGAACAGCCACATTTATATTGTCTTTGCTTTGGAGCCAGCTCACCTGGGAAGGGGAGATGCTGCCCAGCCTGCAGCAGGTCTTGGCTCCTGCTCTGCCTGTCAAATCCAAGCTCTTAAATAGCTATTTAGAGCAGGGGCTGAGGTCCAAAAGACAGGCAGTGATGTGTAGATCACCTGAAATGTCATGATTCCACATGACACATTTGTTCCCTTCTCCTCCCCACCTGCTCAGCCCACAGGTCTCTTTTAAATCAATCTTTTCACCTCTCCCAAGACTCACAATTTAAGCAGAGCAGACGCTGACGAAAACAGATTTATAATGAAGCTGGTGGCCATTAAATACCAGCCTTCCACCAGAGGTGACCTTATTGTAAAATGTTGTACAGTGAATTTATTTTGACTTTGCCCATTCTCTACCTCATCTTGCACACTGGCAGCCAAGGCAGTGGTGGTGGGAGGTCTGAGAATAATGCCCACGTCTCCCTTCATTACAGCTGCACTTCACATCCCAGCAGCCTCCAAGCCTCAGGGATATCACATTCATTACCTCTTTCAGAGACATGTATTTTACATATATGGCTGAAAGGTGATTAGAATCCCTGACACAACAGTGCTTTATCTGGAATGCAACCATGAAAAATACATGCCCAAAACAAAAAAGACATCCTACATCCTTCTCCTAATTGATTTAAGCTACAAAGACCAGCTGCAGTTTTCCCAGGGCACAGGAACTACCAGGAAGACACAAATTGCATGTTTTCAAATCTCCTCATAAAAACTGCTTGACAGGGGGTTGAAAGCAGAGTTTTCTGTTTCTCAGATGTCCTAGTCCTGTGAATGTCATCAGTCAGCAGAAGCTCACGTGCCAGCACCTGATCATAAAGAACAGTTCTGTAACAACCCTCATTTCATGCTGCTGATTCCAGCCCATCATAAATCAGCCACACCAGGAGTAATGTTGGAAATAATTGTCTGCTCCAGAGCTCCTCTCTCCCAGCCCAGGTGCCACACAGCTGCAGCCACAGGCAGCCCTGTCCTGCTGAAGTGGGTTAGAGCAGCACCTCCAGCAGTGATGCTCCCTGAGTGCTTTCAAGATCTTTAATGCTGCACACACTGGAACAGTGCAGTGGTTTTAAAAACATTATAAATGGAGTCAGCTCTGCCTTGAACCAGATGCTCTCTGCAGATGGAAAATGGGACAGCAACTGCTACTTAACTGAAAGCAGCCTGGAAATGCAGCAGGTGATCCCAGCACTGATCCTCAGGTGCTCAATGCACTCTGATCCTTTGTCTCCCACCCTCTTTCTAATATCCAGCTTTAATATCCAGCCCTGAGCAGGGTTTGCTGTCACTGATGGCTGTTTGTGCAAATGAATCAGCACAGCACATCTGATGTTTTGACTTCAGCCTTGTTTAACCCCTGTGTTCCTCAGCCAGGTCTTACACAGCAACTTTGAATCATGTCCTCTTAAAACCTGTGGTCAGAACTGTCCTGGGCTGGTTGTGCTCGTGCAGCCGCCCTCAGTTAACAGCAGACACATCAGCCTTAGAGAACCCCAGCCACGAGTCACACAGGAGCTTCATTCAGTCCAAAGCTGCTAGAAGGAAGCAGTAAAACAAAACAAAACAAAAAAATACAGTTGTGTTCTGATGCAGAGCTACCTAGATTAGAAAAATCATGTTGAAATCCAGAGTAGTGATAGAAATGCCCCAAATTACCAGCTAAATGAAAGTGTTGTGGGGTATCTGATCCTTCTTATCAGGTTGGCCCAGCTGCACAATTTCCCATCTCCAATTATACCAAAAGGCCCACACTTCCTCCTTCATTAATGCTTTTGAAGGATTTAATGAGTTACTTCATCAGGTTAATAAATCCCCTCAATAATTTTATTACACTTTGATACAAGTTATTCAAGAGGTGCAGCTAACAAATGATCATCATTTATATTTCTTGACAGAATAACTTAGTTAATAAATTTGGCCCATGAAATCCAGAATTCATAAATAAACTATGGGGAAAATGGAATGTCTGTGTGGAGGAGGGGTTTTGGAAATCCTCTGTCTCTGTGCAATAAGTTCAGGCTAAGGAGAGCTGCAGGAGGTTGGTGCCTTTTGGCAATGTCCTGCTTCCCACTGAGTGCTTAGGGGAGTCCAGCTGCTGCAGCACATGTGCCACTGGACATAACCCACATTCATTTGCTCCAGCACTCCCTCAGGTGTAAAATCCAGCTTCATAAAGGCTGCTCCATTCCTTGAGGCTAAGCTCCTTAGCTGATTTTGACCAGGTGCAGTGACACCATCAGAAATAAGCATTCTATTCTGGAAATTATTTTAAAACTGAATTGAATTGGTTGCCATGCCATTTTTTTCTTCCTGTGGCATTATAGTAAATGACATCATCAACAAAATAACCTTAGGGGCAAGGGTGTTTTCAGAATCTTAACCTCTGAATGGCCAGCAGTATTACAGCTTCCTATTACCAGATTAATAATATTTATGGTAGGTAGACTGCAAGAATGGGATCATACTATTTATTTACTTACTGTTGAAAGCCACCTCTGGCAAGAACAAATTTCCCATTAATCACCACCTTATCTCTGTAAGAAAGAGTTACTCTCAAGGACATCTGTATTATTCCCATTGTTTTATTAATACTAGAATAGCTCTGCTGTGGATTTTTTGACATTGAACTTTATTTATTTTCTAGATTTTCTTTTTAAAGGGGAGCTGAAATGCTTAAATAAACATTGAACTTTCTTAATAAATGAACTACCTAAGATTGCAACTGTAGCGATAAGATCCCAGTATTTCCTGAATATATTTTTATGTTAAGTAACTGCAAATCAGTATTTTTTCTTCTTTTTTTATCAACTGAAACTCCAGTTATGAATTTTGAGTTTCTTCTGGGAGTGCAAATGACCTTGTTAGGTTGTGAGAGTGCCAGAAAAATGGTGCCCTCCAGTCCAGGGCGTTGGAGAAGTGAAGCCAATTTCTAAGCTCAGATCTTGTAATAAAAAATGCATATTTCTCTCTCCTTTCACATAGGCTTTAGCCAGCATTTGAAAGATTATCTATTGGGCTGCAGGATTATTTATTTTTCTAATTTTTCAAGAGCCCTACATCATATATTTTCAGCTTTAAAAAGAAATCAGTGTAGACCCAGCAGAGGACAATATCAGCAAAATTCTCTTTCATGTGAGAAATGCATTAGTGGAAAGCCTTCCATGAGCCTTATGCAATACCAGAATGAGGTGGTTGTGCCAGTAGAAGGGGTAGCAATTAATGTTAATTTGCTGTTTAGTTAGGTGTCCAGTACAGAACAATGGTGAGACACCTGTGTGGGTGGGAGGAGCTCCAGACTGTCAGGTGGACACAGCCACTCCTGCCTCCCAAACTCAGGCACTGCTCCCACAGCAGTGACTCTGCAGATGTGCTTTAGGCAGTAATTTATTTGCAGAGTGAAAGGTGTGCTTGCAAACAGAGTAAAGGGCTCTGTCCCCTGTCCTGCTGCTCAGCCCAAACTCTGGGGTGTGAGGATGCTCTGGGAGCAGTGCCAGCCCTGCAGCTGGGTTGGTGTGGCTCCAGCAGCCAGCCCTGCTCAGCTGTGCCCTGCTGAGAGCTGGGACCACCCCCACCTTGCCAGAGGGTGAGACTGCCAACCCCACACCCAGCAGTGAGAAACACCCCAGTGACAGGGGCTTCCTTCAGCACTGCCAAAAAACCCCACAGCATTTCCATTTTCCTGCATTTAAATGTTTGAGTTAATAACGTTCATGGGGCAGCATGGGAAGATGAACTTAAATACATCATTTGTCCTCTCAGGATACTGAATTACACCATTACTGAAAGGGATACAGAGAAATGTGTCCAATAAACAGAGCGTAGTTTGCACAATTTGTTTTGCATTTCCCACATCCTGCAACAAGAACAGGGCAGTCAGGCTCCTTAATGATCATAATGTATGTACAGAAAGAGCAGCTCCCTGAGGGCTCCTGATTAATCAGGAAAATGCTCATTTGTTCTGGCAGAAGTGATGTGCATCTAGGCAGGGCAAATGATGAACCCTAAGTGCACACATCAGCCATCAAGGCCCAAAAGTTTCCATTCACTGAACTCATTTTCCCTCTAAGAAATAACACTCCACATCTCAGCGCTTGTTCTTGTCCCAGTTCCATTAGGGTTTGGTCTGACAAAGGCAGAAAGAGGCCCCACATCCATTTCTGGATGAGACTCTGAATGCATTGAGCTCCCAAATAAAGATATTTCTGCTGCTTGCTCAGATACCCTGTTCAGGGGCAGACAGGAGGCCTCAGCTGCTCTATCTGATCACTGTGCAAGAGACTTGGGAACAAGTTGGAAGATTGAAAGGATTTTTCACCAGCTGATATAAATCCCTGCCTGTTTTGTAGTCCCCAAGAAGCTGCCCACTGATTGCAATCCTTCCTCCACTCCATCACAGCCATATTAATTCTGTGGTTTGGCACAGCTGTTGCCATCTAGAAGTTTGCAGTGTGGCATTTGAAATCTTTATTTCAGATTTTATTTTCTATTCTGAGTTGGAAGTTTGCTAGTAATGAGGTGAATCCTCTGTGCCTGACACGTATTTCCCTTGGTGTTCATTTTTAAATTAGCTACAGAAAGGACAAACTAAAACCAGATGTGTCATATTTTTCCTCTGTGTGTTTGGAAGCTCACTCATGGAAATATCTTTGTCAGATAAATGAATTCCAGGTTACTGGGATAAACAGATGCAATAAAATACTTGTGTGTAGAAGAAACCCTTACAAAAATGTGATCCAACAACTCTTCAAGGAAATTGCCATGTAAGAGATCCAGCTTTGAGGCTTACCTCGGGCTTTTGCATAACATGATAGTTTGTACTTTAAACTGGAGAATATGTGATGGGATCTTTTGATATTTTTCCTCTTGCTTTTTCAATTTCATGGGATCAGCAGAAAGGGAAGGGAACCAAAGCTGAACTAATGCTGTGCTTTTGCCTCCACCACTGCCCGAGCACACGGCAGGGATTGCTTGGTGGAGGACAGAGTATCTGCTACCCTTCTTATGGGCATCTCTCAATTGCCAGAAAATGTGGATTTTGGACTTGTTTTCAGCATAACATGAGAAAGATGAAGACCAGAAATAAATGAGAAGGCTGAAATATAATCAAAACCCAGTAGTTATTTAGTTTGGCTACTGATTTATTAATGTATTATAGTTAAGCACTGAGGAATAAACCCTCACTTAAAAATGTTCCTTAGCTCTAGGCAGGATTATTTACAGGAAATAAAAACAGTTAAAGAATTATAATGAAATCCTGCACGTACTGAGTCAACAAGAAATGTTGCCACCGACCTCATTAGGTCAGGTTTTATCCCCAGATATCTACAAAGAACCACAATTCTCTTGCAGTGTGACTGGCAGATTAATATCTGACAACACCAGTTTATCTTTCCATACAGAATCCTTAATTTTTATGCAGCCAGCCTAAAAACTTTGCTCCACAAGTTTGTGTTTCAGGGCAAACCAGACACTGTTCCCTGCTCCTTTCTGGCCTGTTTGCTGTCACCATTCCCATTTGGCTTAAGCACCTCCTGAAATTATTATTTTGCCTTCATGTCCCTTACAAGAATATTTTTCCTCTGAGGTATCTGCTTTCTCAGCAGCAATTTTAAGGCATTTCAGGCTACAGGAGAAATATAAAATAAACCCTGTGCTCATATATATCATGAAGAACATGATCCTTTAACCCTGTCCTTGGAAAACCCATCAGCATTTGCTGTACTTCAGTGATTCTCCATATGCTTTTGCAAGGAACATTTTGCACCTGCCAGTACAACACAGGACAAGCAGCAGCATTGCAGGAGGAAACATTAACTAATTTACACAAAGCCTTAGGTGGTCCATTAGCCCTTCATAAAAACAGGAAAGTGTAATTACTGCATCCACGGACAGAATTAAATTTGATGGACTACAAAGAAGCAATGAGTGAAACAATTAACAACAAAGGCCGAGTAAACTGCTCTGATGGGGAGCCATGGCCTGGCTGAACGGGTCTGGCAGCTCAGGTTTCCCTCTGCTGTCCCCAGGGGTGTGGCCACCCCAAACTTTTCACTCAGTGCAGACAGATGTGCTCCTGTCAGAGTCACTGCACCTGCTGATCTATTGCAGGTCGTGTAAGATACAACCAACAGCCAAATAACCTGCTCAGCACAGGAGTACCCTTCTAGCATCATTAATTCCATCAATCCATTCTTTCTCCTGTGTCTCTGGACAAATGGTTGCTCCTCTAGGCCTGATGCCATTTTTAGGAGGATGCAGCTCAGTGGAGCACCACTGCCAAGGGGGCAATGCAGCAGATGCTGTCCCAAAAGCCTGATGGAATAGCTGCTCCACAGGCTTCAGTTCATTAAGGTAATTGCAACTGCTGTGTGGCACAGTGCACAGTTACATTTGGGATGGCAAAATCCATCCAAAAGAAAAGCATCTCCCCTCTGCAGCTCTCCAGCCAGGCAGGTTAATTGTGAGTACTTTGCAGTGCCTGTGGTGAGGCAGGAGCCTGGGGGGCTCTGTCACAGCTTCCGTCCACAATTTGATTTAATGCCCTCCATGAACAATTGCATCTCAGTGCTTGTAATAAGGAAATGTCATAAAGGTACCTGCTGCCTGCTCCAACATCTTTTGGCTTTGACAGGTCAAATTTACAGCTTTAATTCAGCAGCCTGGAAGCTTGGTATTCTGTACACATACAGGGAAGGGCTGACAGAACAATATTTTATAAAAGTTCACCTGTGTTCAGCGACTCATGGAGGATATAACCCCTTGGACCTTGTGAAATGACTTGCAGACAAATTCCCACTCCAGATTGTCCAGTGGCAAATTACAAAGTTCTAATCAAATCCCAGTGTGCCTGGAATGTTTTGCTTCTGTAGCATAAAGAGTTGAACTTTCAGCAGCTTGAACAAGTGCTCAGTGGGGTTCTCTCAGCTGTGAGCATCCCCAGCTGGAGGAGGAAAGAGCCCTTCAGAGCAAGCGTGATCTCCCTGCTCCTGATACCCAGGTGAGATAAGCAGCACAGCTGAAACACAGAGCTAAATCCTTAGCTCTGTGTCCCTGTGGAAGGTGCTGCCACACCAGCACTGCTGGGACACTCTGGACAAACCAGCTGTGGGATTTCTGTGCTGTGCCAGTGGCTGCCATGCCCAGGACAATGCTGAGCACGGCAGGTGGGCAGGAGCTGAGCAAGGGAGGAGTTCCCCAGGCCCTGCCCGGGTGCTCTTTGACACTCTGCTCCTGCTGCAGCCCGATTTACATCCCCCGGCTCTGTTCCTGCTGTTCCCAGGGGTCACGTTGGGCAATGTCACAAACTGCAGGCACTGCAAACGTCCCCAATCTGGGCAGGAGATGCAGCTGTTTAATGAGCCCTGCTGTCATTACAGCAAAATGACTCAAGGACTTCCTTAAAAAAGCCTCTTATTTACTGTATCATAGATTACCTTAATGTCTTTTAACAGGGAATACTGCACAAATATTACAACATAGTCCTGAAATAATGGGAATTTAAACAGATTCTAACAAGGAAAACATAAATATTGGATGGAAAGAGAAAAAGCATTGGTTGAAATCTTTGGCAAAAGGAGTATTATTAGGAAAAGTTTGCACTTCTGAGCTGGAGTTTTACAGAACATCTTGCACATGGGAGTCAGTGCAAGTGTGTACTCTGGCACAACTTTTGCATTGTACCAGTTTTTATTTTATGGCATAAGTTTTGGTTTGTGCTTTAATCTGTAGTGGAGAGATGGGAAATTTGGTTTGTACCAACCTCTGTGTGTGTCAGTTCAGGCTTTCTTGTGCCAGATAAACACAGTCTAAAAGAACTACAGCTACACATCCCTGTTTGAACAAGAAAAATATTTGAAGTGGTGAATAAAGGAGATATCTGAGGCATGCTGATTTAAACCTGGCCAGGTCCTTGTATTCCTACAGGGGATAATTATAGGTGAAATCTTCAATGGAACTGTATTAATCAGAGTGGGATCATCTGCCAGTGCCCTTCCCGTCAAAACTCAAACAGCAGCAAGGAAATGAAGCAGTAATGACAGGGCTTCCATTTAGCCACTAAATATCTTTTCTTAGGTATCCATATTTTAATGAGATTTGCGTGCTTTTTAAAGTAGGAGACGTTTTGATGATCTTAGATACAGCCTCTAATTAAACATTCTGTAATTAACCTTGGTTTATCTGTGTCAAATGCCAAGGAATTTGAGCAAGCCAGGTTAAGCCCTGCTTTAAGACATTCAGGGAAGACAGTGTCTAACACCAGGTTTCTAAAGCAGGACAGAAGGATGTCCCTGCAGCAGAGATCCCTGCTCTGTGGAGAACAGCAAGGAAAGCCCAGGCTGGTGGTGCTGTGTCAAGGCTGGAGGGCTGGATGTGCTCCCAGCCCAGCAGCCCATGAGCCTCTTCCCCTGGCTTGGTTGGAAATTCTTGCCTCTCTTGACTCATTCAATTTTTCCCCAACCTTTGATGAGATTCCCATATGGGATGTGGCATCTGTGAGCCACAGATTACTTTAATCTGAAAAGAATGGTTTGGAAAACATACAGACAACATAAATATACTGAGTCTTGAATGTCTTCAGTCTCACATGCCAATGTATAATGTTGCATCCCAGAAAAATACATTTAAAATAATAATTGTAATGAATTTGTAGAGAGTCTGGCTCCTGTCTCACAGACAGATCTGCCATACTCTCCCTTGCTACATCTGTGAAACATCCATTATTTTTCCATGGTGTAAATGATCTCATTTCTGTTGTTTTCCCTGCAACACAATGCCACGTTCATTCCTCCTTCGAAAATTTCAGGAAGAGAAGCAATTTGTAAGAATGACAGGAAAATGGCTTCTCATCTGTGTACACCACAGCAATCTGACGCACAGAAAGAGGCTCTGGTGACTTACACAAATCCTAATTCCCACAGAGTTTCAAGCAGTCCAGATTTAAAAAGAAAAAAATAAAAATCCAAACTGACATCAACCAATTTGATCATAAAGATTCTAATTCAGCACAGGTTAATTGAGAAGTCAGATTTACTGCTATCACTTCTGGAGAGGAGGGAGATAAGGGAATACAATGACTCTTTATCAACAATATGGGACTTCATTTAAAGAGAGAGCATTAGGTTACAGGCTGGAAGATTAGTAGCAATCAGCCTGCTCTCAGAAAAGAAAATGCACTGGGTGATAAAGATAGAAGGCAGGAAGCTGGGTGCATAGAAATGAGGTTTGATGCCAAATATTACTGGTCAGATCTGAGCTATCTGTCAAGCTGGCACTGATCATTGCTGATGCACAATTATTATTACTCACCTGTGATCAGGTCATTTACCACTACCAAGCCAATGGCTCCTCCCACCCATTTCATTTGTTAATGGCATTTTAATGAAAAAAACTCCATCTAATATCTCTTTGAGATGACTAACCATTGTGTAATAGTACATAATGGTATATGAAATACATTTTCTTTTTCCCAATCACCCATAAAAGATATCAGCTCTTATTCTGTTCCTTAGCCACAACCCCATAAATCTGAGTGCAGTTCTGCCTTTAGAGGTGGCAGGCTTATTTTTCCTTTTTCTTTGTGTGCCATGTGTTTTCCATACCAAAAGTGCCTGTTTTGTTGCAAGTGACAGAAGGAGAATTTAAAGGGATGCTGGAGGATCATAAAGACTCCCTTCTATCCAATCCCAAGCATGCATTCCCCTTACTGTTCTGCTGACTAAAGAATTAGAAACTATTAATATTGTCTCTGCTGGCAGGTCAGAAAAATACTTATTCTGTAGTCGAGCAGATTAATCCAAAGGGGAAAATAACCCTGCAAAGCCCTGCAAAAGCTGCTGTCTAACCAATCCACTTTCCAAAGCCAGATGTTTCCAATCTGTTTCAGTGTTAATCTCATGATATGTCTTTTTATGCCCACTGAAATGATTTCAGCATGTATTGAACTATTAGAGAATTCACATAATTAGGGCAGCTCTTATTTATGGAGGAGCTTTTTGGATGAAGCCCTGTCAGTGTTTGTGAGCCATGTGCTCCTGTTCATTATTGAGGCATGTCGGGACCTCTCCCCATGAGGTTTTTTTGCTGGGCTCTGGTTACTTTGGGTGCTCTTTATAAAGACACTCCTGGTGAAATCAGAGGCAGAATAACAGTGGGGAGGTGGGCAGAGGTTGAGGTCAGAGGTGCAGGTTTTTAGAGCCCGAGATGGGTATGGAAAGCAGATTTGCAAACGAAGGCACTGCAAGCCAGGCTGAGATCTACTCCAGCAAAACCAGGGTAACCATGAAAGGAGGTTATAGTTACGCAGTGGTCCTGAAAACTGGAGGGATTTTTTTCCTTCTCACACACACACATCTCCTTAGATCTTTTCTTGGCCTGACTTTGGTCTCCTCTGATAAAGAGCTGGTTTGAAATACAGCAGCCAGACTGTAAGTTCTTAGCCAAGACCCCTTCCCTGACAGGTGCTGATGGGCTCTGCTGTGGAGAATAATGGCTTGTGAGAGGAAGGTCACAGGAAGGGTCAGGAGGCAGCTCAGAAAACCTTGCATTTCATGTCAAGGATCTTAAAGGGTCTGGGAGGGCTGCAAAAACTTTCCTCTGGGGCTGCTCACTGACAGATCAGTGTCTTGGTTATAAACTGATTTTGATAAATCATGTTGATCTACTGTTTGCATGTGGCTTTAAGAGAGCAGGTGGTGAGCCATGCATTCCTGTGGCATCCTAGAGCAAATTCACAGGGAAAAAGTGAATTATGCCTTGCTCTGTGTCCTGCTGGCACACAGGACAAGGGAGCAGGACCATCTGGGAGCATCACCCCCACACCAGGAGCTGCCCAGCCTTCAAGTGCCACTCTCTCTTCCCATTTCGGGAATCTCCACAGACATCCCAGCTCCCCAAGGGCCATTTAACCCCTGAATCCTTCAGCAAAGCCTCTCTGCCTAACAAGCAGGCAGCAGATTCTCTGTGGGAACTGGCTGGCAGAGAATACGTGCAGTATTCTGCATCTGTGCTTCCCCACACAGGGTGAGGAGTTTATCGTGGGGCTTAGGGATGACTCCTTTCTAAGTATGGTATGAGATGAGGAAGAGGAATCAGTTTGAAATTAAAATGAGGATTTTTCAACTTGTCCTTAATATTTATAAGGCTCCTTTTGCCTTACAGACAAAATCCTTAAGGAGAAGATGGAAAGCTGTTCATCCTTATTTCTTGTGCCTTTAGTTCAGCTTCTCATTGTTTATATTATTCTAAGCAAAATAACAGTTCTGGAAATGCAGTCATTTACAAAATCCAGTCTACTAAGCCTTAAACAGCAGAGACATGTCCTGCTATGTTTGTTCCTTTGTTGTTGCTATGGCATTACCACACATTTTTCCATGTAGGAAAGGAAATCCCGTGGAGACCAGATAATAAAGGCTTGAATTTCCAGGGCACAATGTCCCTCTTGCCTCTTGACCTGTTTGACACCCTCTTTCACCAAACCTACATTCACTGAATCCAAATAAACAGCCAGCCATCAAAGGAAATACTTAAAAAGGATTGTTCATGGTTAGCCTTGATGAAATATACATTGGAAAACCTGCATTTTAATCACGTTTGGAGTTCTGCATTTCAAAAATGGTTTTGTTTAACTACATGAGACTTGTCATTCAGGGAAGTTTCCTTCCGTAGGATGCCTGCATTTAAAATTCAAGTTAACCAAACCCAAACAAATTTCCCAGGAGGCTGCAACAAACCAGACAAGCGTCTCACACACTCAGCTCTGACCTCTGTGCTGTACCAGGTGTATCCCTGCTCTCTGCAAGATTCCAAGATGCTGCATGTTTATACAACATCCCCAGTTCTCAACAGGGTGTTGTGAGGATTCATCAAAATCCCTGCACGTCACTTGTTGGAACAAGCTGTGGCTGGAACTCCCCACTTGGCTCAACATCGGTTTGCAAAGATTAATCCTGTGTCCCAGTCAGCCTGTCCTGCCTGAATCCCCCAATCATCCTGGGCTGCACAGAATAGTTGTGCCTTGTTTTATCTTAGACATAACTATTTCATGGTGTTACCTGAAATTATCCTTGGCATGTAAGTTAGAATTGATGAATGAATATGAGTTTGTTAAATGCTCCAGGACATTTATCCTGGATGAATTTTTCAGTACCATCATCTTCAGCTTACTTTAATGAAGATCTGGCTATAATCTGAGCAAAGTGTCACCTGTTGATGCAGTAATTAGGGAAAAATGTGCACTTCAGAACTGACTAAAGAGCAAATATCCCAGACAGAATGATTTGATGCAAAATGATGAGGTTATCTTGGGCCAAACTTCTTGGGCATCATTTGCTGTGTCTCCCACTGCTGTCATTTTTCTGTGACACAGTTCAAAGGCACAGGCAGATTGAAAGGGCCTTGTATCATCTCTTGAAGCCACACATCCCTGTTGCACACAGGATATTGCAGCCAGAGCACACAGCCAGCCAGCACAGGATAATCACAGGCAACATGCAGCCTGTGGCCTTCCAAATTTTTCAGCCAGCACAGGAAAACAAACAGCAGCCTTACAGACTTAATGGACTTTTAATGCATTTGAAGGATTCTGCATCAGCAGTTTCTAATGGAACATCTGAAGAGCGAAAATTCCCTTTCCATGGAGATCCTGAGGAGAAAATTAACTGACAGTGCAAAGGTTCCTCTTTGCATTGGATGCTGTGCAGGAGAACTCAGGGGCCAGACCCAGAGTCTTCATCTCTTCTGAAACATCCCTGAGCTCTGCAGGGTCAGAACTGAGCTGTGTTTGAGCCACAGGCTGTTCAGGTACCACAGCAGTTAGCAGAGGCAAAAGGCAGCAGAAAACTGTGACCTCCTTGGTCAGGACCATTGAACTGAACTCCCCAGAGCTGGTGAGGAGGAGGCACAGAAACTGGGGCTGGAAATCTGCTCCCATGGCCGCAGGGAAGCTGTGCCTTTAGACAGAGAGTTGTTCTGCAGTTATCAGGAAGAAGACAAAGCCTTAAATTCCTTTGCTGAATCCATATAGGCAGCAGTGTGACACATTCCTCCTAGTCACAGATCCTTGACTTTCTTACTTTTGCATAATCTTTGAACTTCAGCTATTGATAAATAAATTGGTTTACAAAGCAGAGTAAATCACCATTCAGTGCTGAGCTGCTATTGTGCCACTCATTTGTAAGGCAGCTTTCAAGCTTTTTTTAAAAATCAGTTTGGCTTGACATTTTGTTTTCCTACTATTATTTATGAGCTCTGTCTTATGAATGGATTATGTAAAATAGTTTAATTCCAGTTGTTGCAATTTCTCAGATGTCATCACACAAAAGCTTGCTTTGAGTAGAACACTCAGGTCCAGATTTTGTTCTCAGCTGTGCTGATAACAAATTAGACCATCATCCACAGGGATCAGAAGTGTTTTCCTCAGATTTACAACTGTTATGAGCTTTTTAGGAAAAACATTTGAGCAATACTCTGCTCAGAGTAAGCAAAGGCACATTGCTGCCTTTCAGCAATGTTCTGCAGGCAGGACCAACCCACTGAGCCACTGTCCTCAGCTCAGAAACTGCACCTGGGGATTCTTCCTGCAGGGAATTATGAGCTGCATTCAGCTGTGACTTGACTGCTTTTGTTGTAATGGCAGAAATGGGGATGGGAGGATTTTAGAACAGTTGCTTTCTAAGATTTTGGATGCACTCAGTCACTTCAAAGCAACTAAAACCTCAGCAGCTATTTAAAGCAAAGCACTTCAGTCCCCTTTTGATGGCAAGTGTTAGCTCTTCTCTGAGACAGCAGGCGACTGCTGTAGTGAACCAACAGCTCTTAAGCCTTTGCAGATGACAAAAATTGTGCCAATTATTACTCTCCATTTCACAGGTTTCTCTGATCTCTCAGCATCTGACTTTGCACCTGAGTGTGGAGCAGAGCCCATGTAAAAACAAGAGTAAAACCTCTCCTTTTGTTGCTAAGGAGCATTTGGGATGTACTATTGCTGTTTATTTCCCTACACAAAATGCTGCTTCATTTCCTGAGATGAAAAATGTGATGTGGCCTGCAGCAGGTGCAGATGAGGTGAAGGATCATGCAAAGCAGAGGGAAAGGAGAGTAACTACAAATTTCTGCTTTGTGTGGCTTGCTCAGGCTGTTGCTCTGTGGTTGCCTGGACTCGGGGCACTCAGTCAGGGCTCAGCTCCTGCACTCACCCAGTGTTTTATTGGAGCCCAGCCTGGCAGCAGAGCAGGAGCTGTGAAGCCTCACAAGGAGCCAAACAGGTGATATTTGTCATCCCAGCACAGAGAACTGGGCATGGCTCATTTCTGTGACATCCTTGTGACAGCACAGAGCCACGAAGATGACAGATGTCGCCCAAACCATTACAGGGCAGTTTTTCAATGGCTGCAAACACAGAGCAAGGCAATAGACACCCAGTTCTGTGTGTGTAAATGAAGCAATTCCAACCAGAGGCATGGGGACTGCACCTTTCAATCAGCTCCCTTGGCAGCCCTTTCCAGGTGTGCCTGCCTTTGCATCCAGGCAGGGAGAGCAGGCAGGACCTGATGGCCCAGGCTGGTGCCCGAGGCCTCACCCTCGTGGCCAACGAGTTTTGCTGGTGCTCTGCTGCACCCAGCACAGCTCTTCCCTCTCTGGACTACAGAGAGCCCAAAGACCTGTTCTGGAGTAGGGAGTTTACTGCACAAGGCCTTTAAGAGTAATTCATCCTTATTTAGAAAGGCATGTTATTCTAATGTCAGCCCATGCCAAGCATGATACAGTTTAAATGTTCCTCACTGGTTACAAATGTGACCTTCATTAACTCGTCTTTGTGCACGGAGTTCTGCAGGAACAGCTCATTGCATTTTCAATTTAATTTAATTTGAATGATAATTTAAAAGTTGTTTGATGCAAATGCGACCATCTGCATCCTCGCAGCTGACACAGTTTTTAAAGATGGGTTTGTCAGCAGGGGTGGAGGGAGCTTGATGGGGAAGAGCCACGAGCTCCCAGGAGAAAATTGGGAGTGCCTGGGGGGAGAGGAGCTGAGTCAAGCAATTGCTGGTTATCAAACTTGTAGGTGACTATTAAAGTCTGGAGTGGTGATCACAAGTCATCAGACCATGGCAGCTCATGGCACTGCTTGTCTGAGCCCAGTAACTGCCCAGGTATGTGCTGACCAGACCTGCTGTGACACAAAACACACGGAAATTCAGCTGCCAGGAGGGGCTGAGCCAGGTTCAGCCCTGCCCTGTGCACAGAGACCTGTGCCTCTTCTTATGGCTTTAATTACTGCCAGGAACAAGGCTGTCCTCAAACTGAGAGCTCACAGTAACTGTGATGGAGGGAGGGAGGTGTGATGCACATAGAAGCTTTTGTTTTCTGTGACTAAATCTAAGCAGCAGGTTCCTGAGGACAAGTGCCAGCCTGTTCCTCCCCCCTGCTGTACTGGATGCTTGAGGGCAGTAAATAATAATAATAACAACAGTGTTAATGGCTGTTTGTTCAAACTTGCTACTTGGCTGCCAAACTTTGGACTTTTCTAGAACTTGGTCTGGGCTGACTGCTGATTTCATCCTAAGTAATATGATAAAATGGGCTGTGTCCATTCCAGGCTTTTGAAAAAGAGCCAGAGGAAACATTTTGCCCCTAATGCTTCCCTGCTGGCAGCCTTGGTCACGTTGGATGGAAGGGAGCTCCTTGCTGAGTCCTCACTGTGCAGCAGCAGTGCTCCTACCCCAGGCAGCCCTGCTGGGACACTGGGCATCCCAGGTGGCTCCAACAACCCCACCTGAACTCTGCTGCACCCTGGAAATCTTCTGCATTTCAAAGAATGCTTGCTTTGGTACCTGTGTGCTCTGCACTGGTGTGGTGGAAATGTGGCTGAAAGATTTGAGCTGAATTTGGAAGCATCAACTCCCCTTGCCAGTGTGAGTGTGAATGAGGGAAATGAGAAAAATTACTTTTCCTAGTCAGAAGGGGGGATTGGGCTGGCACTGTCTGTGGCTTGGGAGACCTGGTTTGAATTCTCCATATGAGCCTGTGCTCCTGAAAGCTGAATTCTCTCCTGATTTCCAGTGGAACTCAAACTGCTCCTGCACAAGCAGCCCATGCCAATCCTGGCACTCCCAAGGCAGATCCCTTATTAAGATGAGTGTGCAGAGTTTATTGTCTCACACCTAGGAGCTGCATGAAATACTGTTAGAAAAACAGCACTTTTTGTTGCAGAGACTTGAATACTGGTGCATTAATCTACACTTTTCTCACCCTTCATTTAAAACCATGTTTTCTGCTATTTCTCTGGAGCTCTCTAAGCAGGGACATGAGAGATCACAACATCTTTAACAGCAATTGCCTAAAACTCCCCACAGGGCTCAGGTGTCTTATTTTGTGGTGTTTCAGGTGCCCCTGAGAGTGTGTTAGCAGTCACTCAGGAACACCAAAGCCTGGGGACACTTGTGTGCCTGCATCTTAGGGAGAAGGATGCACAAATTACTCTGTTAAAACTTGGTCCCACTTGAAGTTCACTTTACAAGCAGCCTGGTTTTCTATCTGACAGTAGAAAACTAAATGTAGCAACCTGATTTTTAATGGATAGCTTTCTCTGCAAATAGTATTTTACCTGTATTTATGGGCATTAAAATATTATTTACATCAGTTTTTGGGTACAAGCATGAGAGATCAGACTGAGTGGATAAGATGAACCAAGCTGAGAAGGTGGTTGGGAACAGGAGCTTTATATTTCCTCTGTAAGGCTGATTTCTGCTCCTTCTGCTCTGTGTCAGTGCTGCTTCTCTCCAAGCCCATTAGAGAAACACTTAACAGAAAAAGGCAACCCCTTGAGAGAGCCTTCCACCTCCTGGAGAGATTTGGAGGAAAGCTTGCATCTCCTCCCATTAGAGAAAAAGTACTTTTAGCTTTTAAGTTCAAATGATGGATCCAAACAACATATGCTAGGAGTGAACACAGTCTTGCTGGGAGAGGACTTGCCAAATCTAAGGCTGCTCTAGCAATAAATAATAATCCTAATTAGGCTCCTTCCCTCAGGAGCACCCAATTTTGTGATATTGATACAACATGGCATTGGAGCCTCTCATCTTAACAGCTATTCAGAACACCACTGAAGTGTTAAAAAACCCCACCACACACAGAAAAACACTTTTCTTGAAAACAGACACTTAGAGAAAGTCACATTACTTGTGAATTATTTTAGTATATCAGCTACTCCTGAAAATTAAGGGAAAAATGAAACAGCAGCTGGTCTCACTGCTGCATTGCTATGCAAGACAGGGAAAACAGCTATTTTACAGGAATACTGATTGCAGTGGGAGAAAACCATGAACACTTTCATTTTCTCACCAGACTCAGTTTCCTGGTATCAAACATCTCTGCAATAGATACCTTATAGTTTGGCTTTCAAGAGGCAAAATCTCTTTAGAAGAGATCTCTGGTGTGTTAGAAGGACTGCAGATTTCATCTGTCACTGAAAATCCTTCTCTGCTTCCTCTACAAACATACAAACATCAAATGGTGGAGCCCTTCCAAGGCTGTCAGCTCAAATATCCTTTCCTGGCCTGGAAGATGCTTAGAAAGGGAAGTTTCAGAGACAGAGATGAGAAAACTCCAGTCCCAACTTCTCCATGCTTGTTACAGAAACTCCCACTACATGCAATTCCCCTTGCTGCTGGTTCAGCTGCCAGGCTGGGAACTCGATTTTTTTCCCTCAGGATGTCTGAGCTTTGGCTCTCTGCTCCAGATGAACCTGGAAAGGAGTGAGAGGGAATGAGAGGTGCTTTTCCAGCAGCAGTTCTGCCAAGGCCAGTCAGGAAGCCATGGCTGACATGCCATGAACAGCCAGCAGTGCTGCGGCAAGGGGGGTCTGGTAGTGCCTTTGTTGTAGGAGAATTTCAGCACTGCTGAGGTAGGAACACCCCAACAGCTTGGTAACTGAGCCTTCACCCCCTTGTGTCCTCATAAATGAAACATAAAGCAGCTCCTGCAGACAGCAGTGTTCTAATAAATCATGTAAATAGGCTGGGAGATTCACTGCCCTTTATTCCACTGGAGTCCTGTAACTCAGCTGTTAATTGGATCTGGGATAAAAGCTGTTTTACTGCAAGCAGGATTCTGTAAAGTAGTTCTTTCCAGAATCACAACCTATAGCACTGCCTGCTTTGTTTTGCTCCTGCCCAGCACAAGGAGGAAAGCAGTAAAGCAGCACACCTAACTCAAGAGAATTTTCCTTGTGGCTCTCCCAGGCTGTTCCTGTTTGCCCTGGGAGTGTCCCAGGGAAGGTTCATCCTGATTTTTGCACCCCCACAGCTGCTGACACAGGGCTGCTTCTGCCTCCAGTCCCAAAGCAGTGGTTCCCAAAGGGCCTGGCAAAGTGAAACCCCTTTGGAGCAATTATCTAAGGCTATTCTAACCAGCAAATATTTTATCCTAATGGTTTTTCAGAAAGATCTTGGAAAATTCTGGTGGTTTAATTGACATGATGCACCTTTTCAGCTGGCAGTTTCATCAGTGAAACAGATGTGGCATGTACAACAAAAAAGGCATTTGAAGGTTTTTTTTTCCCTTGGGTAGGTGAACCCCAGATCTGTTTGCTCCTTGGCTTCCACTAATTGCGTCACAGAAGAAATTTGAAGCTTTTTAAGGACAGCTGGTTAAAGAAATGAATAAAACCTGTATCTATGGAACTGAGGAAAGATAATTTTTTTTCTTCCAGTGTTTTCTCTCAAAACACAAATCCTAAAAATTTTAGGAAGAAGGTTTGCTGTGAGGTCTCTTGTCTAGAGGTTGTCACCTCCCTGGTCGTGTCCTGCACCGTGTGTGTGGCATCAGGATGTGGCCCCTGTTCCCTGGCAGCACCTGCTCCGTGCACAGAAAGCACCCAGGGCACTGACTGGGTTCATTGTTTACACACCTAACCTGAACCAGTATCTAGGAGCAACAGCAACATAATTAGCTTTGGCAATTAACACTGCTTAACTGAAGCTGCTGTAGGACCAAAGGCACTTTTTTAGTCTGCAGAAGCAGCAATTAGCATTTCATTAAGGTAACAAGCCTGGCTAAGACTCCTGAGCCTGCTGGGGTCTGCTGATCTAATTTTGGGATCCATCGATAAGCCCTGGGGACATTAAAGTGAGATGCATCAAGGCTTTCACCAGCACCAGGCTGGAAAAGCTGACTGGAAAGGGGTGGGAAGGTTTTGTCCCTTCTGGGTTGGTTAACAGGGTAGCTGTGAGGTGTCACTGGGCAGCTCTGGAAAGCACACAGTGCAGCTGGGACTGCACAGCCCAAAAACTGAAACTGGGGCAGCTCTGGAAGGCACACAGTGCAGCTGGGACTGCACAGCCCAAAAACTGAAACTGGGGCCTCGTGGGACCTCAGGAAGCACAGCTGGTTCAGGGAGGCTCTTCCATCTCCAACTGTCAGGTTTTACCTCTGTCTTATCCATATCCCCAAGCATTCTTCTTGTTCATTTTCTGAGGGAGGATCTATTTCTGCACCAGTTTCACATTCAGTTCTTTGGCTGGTATGGTTTGAAACATTACACATGTGTTGGGAGAGACACATCTTTATTTTTGGTGGCTTGTGGAGTTTTTTAAGTCTTGCCTGCAGCTGTGGCTTGGTGGTTTGTTCACCTTAAATGTGAGGTCAGGGAAGGGGCTGGCTGCACCCAGGCTGGTGGTGCTCTGGGTCAGAGGGAGCAGGAACAGGCACTGCTGCTCTGCCCTGGACATGGGGAGCTGGGATGCTGGGCATGCATCACATGCACTCACAGCTTTAGAGCCTCAGGTTTCAAAAGCCAGGGGCTGTGATACAGTGCACATCCCTCCCTCCCATCATTCATGCACATTCAACTCCAGCAAACAGTGTTTAGTGGTTTTCCCAGGAAATACCACCACAGAATCAGCAGAAAATACTTTTTTTTTTTAATCCTCTTTGTCATAACATGGGACTAAACCCATCCTGTTATGATGCTTTCAGATGTTCAGGGTTATTACCCAATGCAGCTCTTAGTGGAGTGTCTGTTCCTTACAACCTGTGCTTTATGTAATCAGTAAATTCCAGTAATCTGGAAGTTTGCTAAAAATGTAGGCACAGACCTGTACTTCTGTGAAAGAGACTGATAGGATAAAGTCAGGAACTTTCTAAACTGCACTTTTATTGGAAAGTGTTTCTGTTGCAACAAGCAGAGCTTTGGTGTCTCTCTTCTGAATCAAAGCTGTTGGATTTTGGAGAAACCTTGCTATAGGATCTGCATTTTGCATTTCCATAAGGGCTTTCTCAAGAAAGATTGTTTCTGGACATGCAAGGAAAATAGGAATGCTTTCCTGTTTCCTGAAAACTTACCAAGGAGGACAAAGTGTGCTCCTCCATTCACTCTTTACTTTGATTACATGCAAAGTTTTATTTTATGTCTGGATATGTCAGGCTTGGGATTTTTGAGGGGGAAGAATAAGACAAAGGTCTCTGACCTGGCTTCCAGGGAGTTTCTGCCTCTGAGCTGCACGGAGGGGAAGGAGCCTGGCAATGGGACACCATTCACAAATGGGGACAGGCTCCCTCCTTGTGATGTTGGTGTTCAAGGCCCTCTAAAACTCTGTGACCCCAGCGTGGTCAGCAGCGTTTGTCACAGCTCATTACACAGCAGGAACGTGGAAGCTCAGTGACCTTTCCCAGAGGGACAGGCAGAAAAGCAACAGCACAAAAGAGGGAGGAAAATGTTGTACACTTCAGAAGATAAATAACTGAATGTTATTGTGATGGAAAACACTGGGCTGACAATGGGCAGGGACAAAAATGTTCCTTTAAGGGTGTTGGTTCTGGGTTTGGACTTCTATTTGTTCAACTGGGTGTAGCTTCCCTTGCTGCCCTGCTTGGCTATCAGGGAATTTCAGCTGGGGAATGACTCCCAGGTCCAAGTTAAAGTGGGATGTGGGGAATCTGAGCTCCTTGGTGGTGCACTGGAACTGGGGATGTCTTTCCTGGCCTCCTTCCGCCAGGAAAAGGAATGAAGAGGCCCAAAGTGACATTATTAAACCTATTAAAAAGTCAAGGCAAACTTTCAGCCTTTGTCCTCAAGGCTGCCCAGCTTCTGTTGTGGGGGAGTGGAGCCCCTGGGACTGCTCCCAGCTGTGACTCCAGAGTTTCTCCTTCAAACAGATCCAGCTTTCCAACCATCTTGTTCCCCCTTTCATTTTACTTCCAGTTTTTACTTAAGCTGACTTCTCCAGTCTCCTGAGACAAACTGATTAATTCTTTTCCCCTTCGTAGTCCCCTGAGTCCCTTGTTCAATCTTTCCTGCCTCAGTGAGATCTTAATAAATGCTGCCTGTGGCTGGAAGTGGGATTGGGTCTTGGCACTGTAATTAATTCTTTACTTCCTCCATGGCTTCAATATGCTATTTACAGCTGTCAGCCCCTGCAGGAGCAGAGGTTTGCAGACTGCCTCCAACTTTTGCCTCTGATTAATGTGTTATATCCCCCTTGCTTTCTCCTTGCTCTTTTGCATCTTTTGCTTTGCCCTGTATCCAGTTTAGTGTTGGCACAGGAAAACACTCATGGACTTCCAGGCAAAATGCAGTCTTGAAGACAACAATTTCCAAGCTTTTCTGTTTGCTTATGCTCTGTTATTTGAAAGCCTCTTAGTCCAGGCTGCCTGCTTGTGACAGGACACCCAGACCCCTGCAGCAGCATGACCATGCTCTGACTGTAATCTCCCTAATTGCTTTCTGTAGCCTCCAGAAGCAGCTTGGGGGATTTTAACTCCAGCACAGGGACTGTCAGTCTGGATGGAAGCAACTTGGAAGGAGGGGTGAGACACAGAAAGGAGCTGGAGGACTGGAAGGTCTGAATGAGGGAAGGGTTTGTGGCTGTTGGCAGATCAACACAGGGGAGCACAGTGAATGCTTGAAGCCTGCAAATACTACAGAATTATGTAGGCTGATAGCACAAAATATAAATAGGAGTGGATTGAAATTAATCTGGGGATAATTGGGTGGAGGGGGGGAGCTGCTCCTTGCTGGCTGTGGGAGCCTCCTCCAGCAGGGAAGGAAGCCCCAGTGCTGGCCCTGGGTTATCCTGAGGGAAGTGCCTCAGCCTGGGACCTGCCCAGGCTTTCAGCACTGAACTGGAAAGCTGCATTCAATATGCCAGTGATGAAGCAAATGCAAATTTCCTCCTTCTCTCTCTTTTGGGTGAGATTTATGCCACCTCCACATGCACAGCCTCCTGGCAGCAACAAATCACAGAGGGGGAGGGAATGCTGCAAGGAAAGGGATACCCTGCAGTTTCTGTGTGCAGGGCAGGGAGACGGGATGTGTGGGGATCAGCAGCTGCTTCCAGGCATCCCAAACCTGGTGCAGCACAGCTCCCACTCCTTCTCAGCACTACCCTGGAGACCACCCACCAGAACCTGGGGATTTACTTTTTAGTCATCCCCCCTCCCTCCCTCCTGTGCCAGGGCTGTGTGTGCCCAGTCTGGGATGGAGCCATCAACCTCATCTTGGCAGAGGGGTCTATTAGAGATGAGCCTTTCCCCTGCTCCATGCCAGAGTTCTCTCCAGCATCTGATGGATCCCCCAGGCTCCCAGGCCTGGGCTGCATTGCAGAGCTGAGCTAAGGGTGTATCCCCAGCCCCCTCACCCACTGGGACCTGTGGAAAGTACACCTGGTGGCTGGGCTCAGCCCAGGGAAAGCACAAGAGCCACACAAACAAATGCACCCTAGAAGTATTTCTCATTTGGGGGAGCTCCAGCAGCCCCCTCTCCTCAGCACTGTCAGTGGTGTTGGCAGCTGTGCTCAGCTCTGCCCTGCAGAAAAAGGCAGGGCAAGGCCAGGGACAGGCACTGCAGGGCAGTAGCTCAGTGCTCTGCTCCTTTTGCACCTCCTGAAGAGCCCAAGAAGCTGAGCTGAGAAACCTCCCTGCCTTCCCCCAGCAGCCTCAGCCACCTCCTGGCCTTACCTTGCAGCTCCTGGGCTGTGCTGGGCAGCTCTCAGCTCTGGGGGCACAGGAGCTGCTGCATCCCTTCAGCTGCCAACGACAGCAAGGCACAAGAGGAGCAAGTCCCCTGCAGTGCACAACACCCCTGCAGCTCAGGCAGGGCAATGAGCTCTGCTCCAGGGAGCTTCAGTCTCTGGGAGAGGCATTTGGCTGCTGCCTGGAAGCACCTGACCATGGTTTAATCCCCTTTCAGAGCAGAGCTCTGACGAGCCCCCAGCAGAACTAGGACAGCTAAAAATACTCAGGAGCACAAAGGAAGCAGTAATTTGGGTAGGAGTGAACTGAACTGATTGATCTCAAATCAAAAGGTTCAAGAGGTGTAAAATGTGATCTCATCAGGACAAGCATCAGAAAAGGAGCAAAGATGTGGCCCAGTCACAGAGCTCAAGAAAAGCAGCAAAACCAAAAGATTTTGCTAAAGTTCACAGCAGCAGCAGCAGAGCCTGTAGCAGCAGTGCAGGGAGGTGCCTGCTGATTCCCCACCATATGCTGACTTTACCTTTACTGTCAGTCTAAATTCTGCCAATTATTAAATTATCCAACTTGCAGCAGGAATGCAGTTAGATGTGATCCAAATGGTGTCACTACAATTATGGTAATTATCTGAAAACAAGCCAATTACCTCCCTCCTCCTCGTGCCAGTTGGTACCAAGATAGCAGCTGTTCCAGGCAAATTTGTTATCACGTTACTGTACATTTGTTAAAGGTTGAGGTTATAGATTCTAGCCTTTTAAATATTAAAGATGCTATAAAGTCATGGAGTGTATAACATATTAGGATTTTTTTTAAATGTCGGGAAGGGAGAAATTTCTTTTATATGCCAAGAGAACCAGTGGGAAAGTGATTTACTCATGGTGGCTGAGTGGAAATGTGTGCTTTGCAATCAGCATACAGCCAAGCTATAAATTAACCTGTGTCAGCTTGTTACCTCTACCCATGCAAAATGAACTAAATGCAGAAGTTTTCTGAGAGTCTTTTACATTTTACACCTTTCTTCAGAATTGGCATTCAGGATGTTCCACACATCTTGCAGGCTTGGCCCCTCTGCTGGATGTACTTTCAGCAGTTTGTTCAGTTTGTCAGGTGTTTTGGCTCATTTAATTTTGTGAAAAGCAGCACCACTCCCTCATGGAGGGTGAAGGCAAAGCTGGGCCAGCTCTGCCCCAGGCAAAGAGAGTTGGGCCAGTGTTGGGCAGAGCCATGGGAAACACTTCACCCCTGTGAGAGCCTTCTGAAAACTTGTGTTATCAAGGCAACTTCCATTTTTGAACCTGTTCATATTAAGGACAGCCTTGCTTGAATTGCTGAAGGTGTCAGACACACAAAGGCCACCACTTGCAGCTCCTGCCAGGTGCAAATGAAGCATCCTCAGAGCACAGGCCTCTTCTTTTGCACAGACTTTCCTTGTGGAAACCAGAGTCTTTCATCTCATGTCAGCCATCATAACCTCACTTGGACTGACCTTAAGATTTTTTCCATGTGATGTTTTGAAATCTTTGCCTTTGATGTGGGTAAAATACTTCTTTCAATAAATGTCAAGAGCAGATTAAAGAAAATTAAATGGCAGAAAGAAGAGATTCTGCCTTTTGGCTGGAACAGCATTTTCATGACAACTGAATGAACAGGCTATGAAAAATGTGAATTTTCCTCCCTGTGCTCAAGGTACATGCCAGTGGGATCAGTTTATATCCATGAGCTTTACACACACTCCCATGCATCTGCAATTCCCTGCAGCTCGTGTGCAGCTACAGAGCCAAGGCACAGAGCAGAGCTCAGTCCCTGGGAGCAGGTTAGTGGCATTAGCCTGATGCTTTGCTTGAAATAATTAGCCATGCTCACAGATGACCTTCTCAGCAAGCCCTAAAGGCTGACAGATTTGGGTTATATTGGAGCAGTGGAGGGAAGCACGTTGCAGAGAGCTCCTCCTGCAGAAATCCTGCTGCTCACTCCCCCAGCAGCCCCAGGAGCTGGAGTGGGCACAGGAGCACCCACACATCTGCAGTCAGGGGGTTTCTCCCTCCCACAGACATTGGATGCAGCCACTGGGCTCCATCATTTCCCTGGACATCCCTGGTACCTTCCACTGTTCTTAACTGATGCCATCCATCTGCTTTGTTTTTCCTTTCCCAGAAAGTTCCTGTGGCTGTCAGAGCAATGTGCCAGGACTCTCTGAATTTGGAGTTGTATCCAGTCCCGACTCCCTTGGCAGCACATGAAATACCACCTCACACAGGACAGCACAGGCTTTCTATTTTTTCTATTCCCTCCTGATCACCACTCAATTCTTCCTTGGTGGCATTTAAGATTTACTCATTACCTTTATCCTTTTCTTCACATCATTTCCATGTTTTTTACAAGTTAAAACTGCCTAGTTCAGATTTCTCCCAGTTAAGCAGCAAAACATTCAGCCAACAAGGATTACATTGGATATTAAAAAAAAAAAAAGAGAAATTCAAAAAATAATCTAGGCAGCTGCCTGTCCAGTTGGAGTATTAGATGAGAGTGAGTGTGTAAACAGGTTTCTGCTTATCAGTCCTGCTGCTATCTGCTGCACACAAACTGCTCAGCCCCACAAAATCCAATTTCCAGGAGGTTAGAGGAGGGAACTGTTTGCAGAAACACAGCAATAGAAATCTCCAAAGCCACAGCCCTCATTACACTGACACTGAAGAAAGAAATGATGCTTGACGACTCCTGGCACCCAAAACTGACATTTACTTTTGTGGCTTTGATTGGAATCGGCCCAGCTTTGCCATGGGATTGTTTCCTCTTGTTTTTCCCTGCTTGTGTGGTGGGTGGCAGAAAGCAGCTGAGCAGGCACTGAGCCTGGGGGGTCTGCAGTGCACACTGGCCCTGCAGCACAAGCATCACCTTCTGTTTGCCCATAAAAAGCTTGGGAACACTCTGGCAGGAGGGACAAGGACACAGCTGCTGCCTCCTGTGGGGTGCCTGTAGCAGGCATGGAGGGACAGGGCCAGGCTGTGTGTCCAAGGTACAATTTGGAGCCTTTTCCCAAGACCTGGATGTGGACAGAGGCTGCAGCTCAGTCCTGGAGGAGCTGAGCTCTCCTCTGGCACTGGGGAGGAAGAAACACAGCACTGGGAATGCTGTGGGCTGGACACTCTGTGGGTGACTGCAGGAAGGATGCAGCAGCATCCAGGGACAGCAGGGATGTGAGACGAGGAAGGAAAACGTCCCTGAGCCCCTGTGACAGGCAGGAGCTCTTTGTTTATTCCCAGATAGAGCGATCAGGAGCAGCCCACCCACCTCCTGCAAAGGGCTGCTGCCCAGAAGTTCACTGCTTCAGTAAAACTGCAAACTGTGAGCTGATTAGATATTCATAAATACTCTTTCTTGATTAGCTCACCATTAATATTTCAATGGCAGGACTGGATGCATGGTGCCTCTCTGCTCTCTTCCTTCCTGCTTAATTAATTTTGACCATCACCAGCAACAGCCTCCGACAGATAGCAGAAATTGAAGTGGGCTGTTCTGGGACTTTGCTTGCTGTAAACAGCTATTTGCAATTCCTTTTCATACATCACCCACCCGTGACAAAGAGATCACAGCAGCAGAAAATGAGTCTCCCTCATAAGGACTTCAGAGCTCTGAGAGAACATTTGCTTATTCAATAAAAATAATCAAATAGACAATGCAGTAAGCACAGCTCAGCAACACGATTGGTGTCTCACCTAGTAATCAGCTGGCTGTTATGCTATTAAATAAAAAGAAAGGGAGAGAATTGTTAATTTATCTTTGAAAAGAAAGGGTCTTTGATGTAGGGTAGCTCATAAAAGCTGTGGTGTGGCCCAGCTGTGAGGAGATGTGATAATCACTGCAGCCCCAGCAGAGGTAGGAGCAGCACTTCATAAAATGCAGGTTGCATGATGCCCATCCATGGCTGATAACTGGACATGCTGCTAATAGTCTGTTTGATTTTATTGATGTGCTCAAGATACACGGGGGCAGGAGGAGCAGTGAGGCAGAAATTGTACAGCTGTGTTTGTTCCCCCCCAGCCCAGGGGACTATCTGCCTTCATCCATCCCTCCTCCTCCTGGGCCTGCAAGAATGGGGAGCTCTCCTGTGTGCCACAAGGGCAGTTGTCACCTCCCAGCTCCACAGGCTCCTGACAGTGCACTGGGATTGCTGTCAAGATGTGCCTACCTGGGCCAAAGCAGCACTGGATTGACAGAAACAACATTTTGCGTTTCTGTGCTGCCAGCTCAGCTGAAAACAAGCCCTTTGCTGCTTCACATCTCCATCCATTGCTCCAAACCTTCTTGTCCCAGCCCCCCAGCCTCTCCTGTCCTGGGGAATGCCCCAGGATGGGACCCAAAGCAAGCAGGAAGGCAGGAGCAGCAGGTTGGAGCTCAGCTCCATCCCCTCCACGCCATAACTCAGGCTGTTAAATGCCTGGCCAGAGCTTGCCATCTGCTTCCAGTCTTCTAGGAATAACCACTGAGTAATTCAATCAAAAAGGAGAAGATTCTTGTTTCACTGAATGGTAAGTCACTCCTCAAGTAATTATAATTTTATACCCCTATCAGGAGCAACAGGGGCTGTGCATTTTATGGGCTTTAGCAGCCAGAGCTGTGCTTCTGCCAAGGTTACAGCTGGGAGGAGAACCCAATTTCACATTTTCTCAGCCATCCAAGGCTTATCCATGTTTTTAGCTTTTTGGTTAGGCAAGTGAATAAAACCCTGCAGGACCAAGGCCTTTGTTCAGGAGTGCTGTTACTGTAGAACATAGAAAATTTGGAGGAGCAGAGCTGACCAAACCATCAAGAAACTGATTCCACTGGTGTGAACCTGCCCTGTCCTTCCAGGGTTCCTGTCCTTGCAATAGCTGCCTAACCAGGGAGGAAAATCCTGCTCACCCCTCCCAGCAGCTGGAGGATGTGGGGCTGCATCCCTCACATGCTGCCCTAGAGAAGGCAGATGAGATTGGTCCAGGGGAAAAGCCTACCTGCTTGGGATGCAACTCACAGGGCTCAAAAAACTCTGGAGTCTTAAAAAATATTCATAAAGGAGTCTCTTCTCCTTTCTGTTATGCTCTTTGGGGTGATTTCTCCACTTAATTGTGCAGTTTGTGCCCTCTGCCTTAGCCCCAGTGTCCTTTCTGGGGTTCTTGCTCCACCTGCTCTTTCACTGCCCCAGGTGTTCAGCCTTTTAAACAGATTTATTCCCTTGACTTTGGAAAGGGCTCCACCACGTTTCCATCTGTGTTTACACTCGGTGCAGGGTAAATTTCTCCTCTGAGCAGATCTGTTCCTTACCAGCAAAGGAATCCAGCTCAGCACAGGCTCAGACAGGAAGGCAGAGCAAAACATTTCCGAAGCAGAGCTCGCCTGGGAGCTGTGCTACGTGCCCACAGGAGGACAGAGACCTCTGCCAGACTCCCTGCATTGTCAGGCTGTGCAAAAAGGAAGTGGAGCTGGCCCAGAGCCACTGCTCCTGTGGCTGTTCCCAGGGCTGCCTCCCCAGCTCAGCCAGCAGCACCTCCCAGTTATCCAGGACACTGAAGCCAAATCAGAGCAAGCAAAGGGGGACTGGAAGTGCCACCAAAGGGTCTGTGCCACAGTCAGCAGGACTGCAGGAGGTGGAAAGACCCATTTGTCAGATCTTCATTGCTCCTTTCTCAGGGAAATCCTCTCTTTGCACCCCTGCTCCTAAAGCCAGGCTGTGGTGCACAGATGCAGGGTTTTTAACTGCCTGGGCAATCTGTGACACAAAAGACAGCCAGCAGCTGCCACCCAGATTTATCACTGTGTTCACCAAGGCTGGGCCAGCCAGGGCCTGTAATGACCTCCAAGGAAGATATACAAATAGCATGAGCTTCATCTAATCCCAGCAAAACAGAGTTTTTTGAGACCTTGAGGGGCTCGCTGCTGCACCCTAAATTTGATGTCAGCCTTTAGGTTTTGGTGCAGCATGTTGGTGTTGGCAGACAGGGGATGGGTTCTCTGTACACTGCCCTGCTCTGTGTCCTCACAGGTCCTTGTCCCCACTTTCAGATGCCTTTTAAATTACAGCCAGCATCCAACCAGCCCATCAAACACTTACATCTCCCCCCAAGGCCAGAGACTGTCTCCATGCTGCTAATACTGGTTTTAGCAACAGGCCAAAAACTTCAGCATTGCCAGAGCCAGGGCTGGGCACTGGGGCTGACCAAAACTCCCTGAAATGCATCCCTGAGCAGACTGAACTGCAAACTGCTCCTGACAGTCCTGAGCTCCCTGCCAGCATCACAGGGGACAGGGAGGGTTTTTTTCCTCAGCATTACACCCTGCACTCAGTGCAGATGGATGAGTCAATAAAGATGATGTGGTGTCTACACAATTGCTTCAGGATGCATGAAATTCAGCTATGAGCTCCCTCCCCACAGCAAGGCAGGACATTCAGGTGGCCCTGCAGGAGGGTTGCAGGGTTGTCTCCAACAAACATGAGCTAAGCAAGGAGGGGGAATGGGAGAAGTCAAACTGTTGGTGAAAAGAAACCTCAGCTGAACACATAATTACACAGCAAGGAGATAAGAGGACGTGATCCTGCTCAGCACTGTGGGCGTGCAACAAGCAGGCTGGGCAGCCACTAATGACAGCTGTGAAATGATAAATGATAAATGCTCTCAAGCTTTGCAGGATCTGGTTTATTACACAGCCTGAACTTGCATGGGAAGGGGGACCCTCTCCTGCTGTTGTTCTCTGCTGCAACAAACAACAAGATCAATTAAACTTCATGAAAGACAAGTAATTATCAAGGCCATCCCTCACCAAAAATTCAAGAAAGATGTGGCTTGAGGAGCCTTCTGGTAACACCCACAAGCCCCACTCTTGGGACTTGAAAATGTTAGAATCCAGGTAAATGTCCTGCCTTATAGAAGGAACAACTGCCTGTGAACTGAAGGGAGAGTCACAGGCAGAGGGAATCAAATGAAATATGGATTTTCCCATCTGAAACACGTGGCTCTGGCACAGTGCTGGGCTCCTTGGGGCCTGTATTTCCTCAGGGGCAGCAGTGCTGGAGTCCCAGTGGCACTTGTTATTTGTAGTCTCCATTTATTACAAAGCACTGTTATTATTTACAGAATATACTGTTTTATGGACTGTTACTGCATCCAAGTGCAATAACTGGTCTGAGCTCAAATCCCTGGGAGAACTGTTGAAAGAGAAGCAATTCAGACACATATTAATATGACAAGGATTTCCCCAGGTTTAAGGAAATAAAAAATATGTTTTGTACAAGTGAAATACAGCTTTCTTGCAGTATAAAGCTGCTCTTTTCTGATGATAGCAATGAAAGAATATTGCTTCTGTCACTGATGCCACTGGAAATGTATTGCCCCTCTCCAAGAAGCCAATGAAAGGACATGGCTGGTTTATTCTCTAAATGAGGCTGCTGAGAAATGCTCTGCTCCTGGCATTAGCCCAGCACACTGGTGCTGCTGGGACCTGGCCTGAAGGGAGGGCAAAGGCATCAAGTCAGCATCTTTGTGCCAAACTGCACCACCTACCTGGAGAGAATCCCAGCACACCATGAGAAGTGAGCAGAGGAAAGAAATCTGTCCAAATGTCAGATGGAAATGAAGCTCTGTCATCTGTCACTGGGGTGGAGCAAGGCTCAGCTGCTCCACAGCACAGCCAGGGTCTGGCCCCTTCTCCTTCACAGCTCTGCACCTTGTGTGAGACAAGCTGGAGCCTTGGGAAGGATGATCTGCACTTAACCTGTGGCAGGGAGCTGGCTGTGAGCAGAGCTGCCAGCCCCTCCCCTGTCACTGCTGTGTTTAATGGCCTGGCTCTCCAATGAAGATTTCGGGTTTTGGAAGTAAAATCATGAAATTGTTCTCAAACCAAGATGATCTGTCACTCGAATGTATGCACTGGAGTGAGCACAGAAAAATTACTGTTTCAGCAGAAGTAAAAATTTCCTGAAAGGCTGAAGTTGATGTTTGTGGTTCCACTTTCATGCCTGTCAATCTGCAGATCTGACAAGTTCATTTTCCCCCTGCAACATCCTCCCAGACAGCACCTCCCAGCTGGGAGGGAAATGGGAAGAAGAAGTCAATTGTTGCTTCTAACACAGGAGTTCATCAAATTCTGAAGCACACAGAGACTGATGGAATAACAACACCTGGGCTTGGTGCTGGTGCCCAGCATCTCCACAGGGCTCAGAGCAGTCCTTGCTCCAGGACAAACCAGCACAAGGCTCAGGATGGTTGTGGCTTTTACTGAGCTGAATTCTGAAGGAAATTAGCAAAAAAATGTAACAGAAGAGGAGTTGCATCAGTGCAAGTGAACAAAATGAGAGCACAGGAAAGTCAGGCATGAGCAACACTGGCCCTGAAGTGAGCAGTGGGGCTGTGACCAAGCCCCTCTCCAGCTCCTGGCAGTGAGCTTCTACCTCAGATATTTATTGGTTGTGTCAGGAATTAGTGAGAGTTCACTGACTAAATAATAACGTGCCAAAGGCAGTTTTTTGACTTTGCTAATGTAATTAAAGAAAGCAGGGGGGGAAAAGCCTTGCACCAGGGGCAGAATCAGGGCTTCCAACCGTGTGAGTGCTGTCTCTGTGGCAAGGACAGGATGTGAAATGTGGAGGGGAGAGGATGAGGATGGCAGTGAAGACCTGAGCACTGAGGAGGATCATGCAGCTGCTCCCAGCTTTGCTCTTTCTAGAGAAAGACAAACAAGCTGCCCTTGGAATTCAGGAGCAGGACACATCTCCAGGCTCAGGTTTTATGCTCCTGTGTTTTGCTTTTGCATCTTGCAGGAAGACTGGACTTTGCTTATTTTGGGAGCTTCTTTTGCAGTTCTGAGGAACCTTTCCTAAGTGGGGAAACAGCTTTATGGCAGCATTTCCTTAATGCTGCTCTGATGATTGAGCACGTCCAGCAGTGTCAGTGCATCAGGACTGAGCGTGTTTTTCTGCCACAAGAAGAAGGACAGTGTGGGCACTGTGATAAAAGCCAAGCTGCTATTTTTAAACAGGGATGGGGGAAGCTTTGGGTGATTTTAAATCAAATCAGTGCCTGGACAACAGGGCGCTGCTTCCCCCCTGCCTGCACTGCCAAGTTCCTCTTCCGAATCCCAAGGATGTTTCTGACAAACAACCCTCGGTCAGCAGGATGGGGCTCAGGGCTGCGGCAGCCACAGGAGCGCGGCTGGCTCTGCCCCGCCCGGGCTGGGAGCGCCCCAGCCTCCTCTCCTTGGCCCTTCCCGAACGTTTTTAGTTAATTCCCCCTGCTTGGGGAGGTGCCTGCTCCAGTTCTGTCCCCTCAGAGCCGTGCTGGGACACTGAACCCAGCAGCAGAGCGTGTCCCCACTGCCTGGTGGCCTCTGCACCATCCTTGGTGCTGCTCTCCAGCATCCCCACAAGTGCATTGGGCAAGGAGGCTTGGCAGGGTGCCTTCCTCATGCCATTGTTCCAATGGGGATGTCTGGGAGAGGGGCAGGATGGGAGGGACCCAAAAGACAAGGGAAGAGTTTCAGTGACTCAGTGGCAGGTCAGCAGTGACCAGGCAGCCACAAGCCCTCTGTTTGCTGCTCCATGGACGCACTGGCCTGGCAGCTCCCTCCTGGTGATGTTTTTATCTAAATTACTAATTACACATTACCTATACGTCACCAGGCTGATGGATGGGAGCCTGAGGGATCAATACTGATGCAGATGATGGTGCTGTTTGCCATGCAGAGCCTGCACAGCCTGGGACAAACAGGGCACCATCGATCCTAGAGATGGGCTGAGATGCAGGGAGGGATGGGAGGTGCAATGAGGGGGAAGGATCATGTGCTGCCTTCCTAAATAGCATTTGTGACACCGGGACAGTATCCTGGCCAGGGACTGCTGTGGCCCTGCTGCCCCCAGGCTGCCCCAAACCTCCCACCCATCCTGCTGCTCTCCCTTGGGAACGGCACAAAGCATTTTAATCTGGGTTGGTTTTCAGTCCTTGGGAATTGATACATTTAGAAGGTTCACACTGATCTGAAAGTGAACAATTCTCCCTCTTTCTCTGTTCTTACTGAATGATCAGTGTCTAAAGAACAGACAAAGGTCTCCTGTATTTTGCTCTGCTGCTTAACTGACCAAAAGCTGAGGCCATCTCTGTAATGCCACCATGCTGCTGCCAGTAAGAGGGATCTTGGCTTCACAACGCAATCAAATTTTCCAGGAAGAAGCTCCTGGGACTACCATGAAACCTGGGATTACAGTGTGGCTAAATTGCATAACTGAGGGTTTCTGCCTGTCTTGCTGGAGCCTTGTGACTGCTCTGATTCTGTCGTGGTGATGCTGGAAAATTGCTCTTTAAAACCAGAAGAGCCTTAGAAAGGCACAGGCAGGTCAGGATCATTTCCCTCAACACTGGGTTTGTCTTGAGCAGTGACTTGATGGTGGTAGGATTGGACAGAGAGCAGTGTGGGGTGAAAGCAAAGCTCTCTCCCTGAAGGCTTCTTGTGCTCTGTGCCCTCAGAGAGGTCCCAAGCTCTGCAGCTCCTCCTGGCAGCCCCAGAGACCAGGGCAAGGAGCAGCAGCCATGGGGCCACTGCAGGTTGGATCAGCCACCCCCTGCCAGCAAAGCAGGAGCTTCCAAAAGCTTCCCAAAATCAACACAATCCTGCCTTTATTGAGGCTTTTAGGGATGAGGGAGGCTGCTCGTCCTGCCTGTGAGGACTCATTCCTCAGCAGCAGATGGAACCAGCTCCAGTGCTGGAGCATGGGCACCCATAGTCCTTCCCTTAGTGCCACGAGCTCCCAAAGCAGAAATCTGCCCAGATTTCCTGTTTGATGGGGTTTACTGAGTGGCAATCTCAGTTTTCATCAGCCTCACTGCCCTGGGAAGGCCATTCCCATGGGGGTGGGGATGCTCTGGGCTGTGGAGCACAATTCCTGCTGGAAGCCTGTCACAGGCTGCTCTGAGCTGCCCCAGGCTCAGGACACTCCTGTGAGGCATTTGCTGGGGGCTGTGTGGGCTGTGACAGCTCAGAGCAGAGCCCTGGAGCACCCCAGGGCATCACCCACAGCTGCCGTGGGTGCAGGCACTGCCTGACACACTGGGATGTGGCCCCGTGCTCCTTCCAGCACCTTCCCCCCTGCCAGTCACTGAAAAACTGCTCTGAGAGCCCTGCAGGGCCCCTGAGCAGCACCTGGCAGCCCCCAGAGAGGTTATACAGCCACAATCAGCCCTGGAGAACATTCCCTGTGCTTCCCTTTCAGCCCCATGCAGCAGGAGACATTTCTTTCTGGAATTAACTCCTGTTTTTAAAACCCCAGCAAAGAGGCTTTTGCTGAAGGACAACTGGCAGGGTTTCAGCTGTGCCCCCATTTGTCCTCCCTGTCCCTGGGGTCAGCCCCAGGACTCTCTCCAGCAAAAGCAATGGGTTGCAGCTGAGGATTGGGGCACCCCACACATAAATGGGCCAGCTTGGCTCCCTTGGCCTCTTTGGAGGGGCTGCCATGCATGTTTGGGAGGAAGGATCTCCAGAAGTTTTGTTTTAGTGAGCTGACACCATGAACAGGCAGTGAGCCTCATGTCTAATCTCTCAGAGGCAGCTTTGACTTTGTAGGGTGTGAGAGCTGAGCAAATGTTCCTTTATCCTCCCTCCTCTCCCTGTTGCTCATTAACTCTTTCATTAGGGATCATCCTCTTGTCTTTTGTGTGGATATGTTGGGTTTTTTCCTAAGGAGTGGATGCCAGGCATCAGGACTCCTGTTTTCAAAGCATGGTGGCAATTAGCCCAGCTCTGAACCCTGGTGGCCTGTCTGCATCTGCAATTAGAGCTCTGCTCTGTCTGCCTGAGGTTTTTATCTTCCTCCCTTCTGGGGCTGCAAAGGCACAATTTGGCTCTCCAAATGTACAGCAGGAAAGTGTTAAAGCTCTAGCTTGAGCCTGGCTGCCCTTGCTGTGGGGCTGCTCTCAGGATTGGTTCCTGTTTGGTTCAGGGATCAATCCTTGGCCTCTGCACCTGGATTTATGTGAGTGCAGCTCAGGGCATCCTTCTGAGACAGTGCAGAGCCTGTGGGGGCTGATTCTGGCTCTGCTGGTACCTCTGCTCCTGCACTCCTGGCATGTTCAATGCTCCTGGCTCTTTAGCAGGACATTGGATTCCTGATTCAATGTTTTATACAATTGAGCTCATTTACTCATACCTTCGGTGCTCTAAAAGAATACCTCAGGTTGGCTTTGTGAAATGGGAAAAGGAGAGCAAAATTTGGGTTTCAGTGGGAAAATGTCTGGTCAGACAGAGGAAAGGTGACTTTGGGACCTGGAAACCTGAGATTTGGGAGAAACAAACCCCCACTGCTCTGCCAGCATCTCAAGGGGACCCCTGGCAGAGCTTCCCCCCACCGCCCATCAGAAAGCTTCTCTACCAAACCTCCAGGCTTGCTCTGCTTTCCTTTCCTCCCCTATAATTTCATCTATCCTAAAATCCCTGTTTTTCTCTGAGATAATGTGATTTTTGGGGAGTCTTCCCTGTCACCTCGCTGCAGCTGATTTCTCTTGAAAAGCTTCCTCCTAGGGAGGGAGGGGGGAACAAGGAGAGAAATTATGGAGGGGCAGCATTTCTGAATCCAAATACATTAAACCATTTAATTCTGTTGACTCAGGGCTGCCTGGCTCTGAATGGGAATTAATCCACAGTGCACGAAATTAAAAAGCACAAGACAAAATGCTTAGCAGGCAATGCCAGGGTTTAAAGCAACCCATTAGCTTGCTCAAACGTCCCCAGTAAATTTTCATTTGTCAATAACGCTTAGAGCCTACAGTTTATTTACAGCCTGTTCAATATTACCAGAACCCCTGGCAGCTCCTCATTTGTATTTATCTGCCACAGTCAGTTTCCTTTCCAGGGACTCTTCCTAATCCTTTGCTTTGTATCTGCTCCAGACACAGCAGGGATGTGCCACCCTCCAGGCAAAGGTAATGTGGGGTTACCCTTTTCCACCCCAGTTATCCCCTGCAAGGGACCCATCCCTGGAGCTGGATCTGCCATGGGGCTCCTCCAGCCTCTGTCCCCCACCCAGGGGACCCACTGGCCACCGGCCAGCAGAGATGGGAATCTCCAGACTGGGAGAAGGGGACAGCACAAGGAGCTGTGTGTGGCCCCACAGTCTGGCTGAGCTGGAGCAGCCATGGCTGAAATCTGTCCTGCTCCATCTGTCCCAAATCAGATCCCAGGGGATGAGCCCTGCAGAGGAGAGCGTGTAACAGGATTTCCCCCCAAAGCAGCTTGAATGCTTCCAGGCAGAGAACAAAGCCTGGCTGACCCTGAGAATTTCTCCAAGCAAAGGAGTTTATTCTTGGGCACAGACACGAAGGGGCATTAATCTCCTGTGGTGGCTCATGGCCAGCTGGGGAGGTTTGGTCCAACACTCAGGGACATGGCTCCCTGCAGGGTTGACAAGTCTCCAGTGGGGTTTGTCCCTCCCCAGCTTCCTCCCCTCTCTCTGCACTCCCCCAAGGCAGAAGCACAGATGATTGCAATGGAATTTTAAGTGGATGCAGCATCACCAGGGCTGCCTGGGGAGATACAGGACAGGCTGGGCAACCCCTGTGTCAGGTGTAAAGCTCAGAGAGGGGAATCCCTCCAGAGGCTTAGCCACAAAGATGGAGCTGGACACGTCACAGGGAGCATCTGCTGGACCCCAGGAGGTGCAGCAGCACCCTGCCTGGTCTCCACACTCACCACAGCCCCCTGAGCTGGGGGCAGTGGGTGTGAGTGTGTCTGTGCCACAGATCCCTGTGTGATTCGAGGTGATGTTCAATGGAGGCAATCACTGAACTGAAGAGCCACTTGCTTTTCTCCCACCCTTGGTTAAAGTTTGCAAGCTCCTCATGCTGCTGAGCTTGAAGATGGCATGAGAGGACACCCCACCTTCCCCCCCAAAGAGCAGAGCCCCATCACTTGCCTGCTGCTGTCTGCATGTAGCCAGCCAGGGTGCAGAGTCGGCGCTCGCAGGCTCCGCCGGGCAGCAGCACAGCCACGATGGCCAGCAGGGAGCTGAGGGCCAGCAGGGCACAGCCGCCCGCACACAGCACTGCACTCGTCTGCAAGGACACAGGGGCTGTCAGAGAGGTCACCCCACACCACACACACCCCAAAATCCCCCTCTGGAACTGGGCAGTGCAGCCCTGTCATGGGCGGTTCTCCCACCTTTTCCCTTCCACCTTTTGTCTCTTCAGTTCACTGCTGAGTGCTGAGCCCGAGGTTCAGCCATGCCCTGCTCCCAGGGCTCACTGGGGCTGCAGTGACAATTGTCCTAAGCCAGTGCCATTAGATGTGTGTGCGGTGTCAGTGCCCCTCCTGAGCACTGAAAGGACCCATGGCAGCCCTGCCCCAGCAGGCCTGGCAATGAGCAGGCATTTTGGGGATCCCACTGCAGCTCTGCTGACATGGCAGGCTGCTCCCACCCCCAGCAGCCTAAAACCAGGGAAAAGCATTAATTCATGGCAAAACAGCTTGCCCTTGGATACAGGTGTTCAATCACTGCACTGCTGCTCTTTCTGTCCCCATTGCAGGTGACAGCGGGTGGCACTGGCAGCAAGGTGGCCTGAACCAGCAGGGACACGTGCCAGCCCAGCCAGGGGCATGGCCAGGGGCACAGAGGGGACCTTCCTCCTCCAGCAGCCAGCTGGTGACAGGGCTTAAACAACATGAGGACACCTCAGGCCCAGCAGCCATGGCAGCTCCAGCACATTCCAGGAATGCTGCAGCTCCTGTCACTTCCCAGCACATTCCAGGGAATGCTGCAGCTCCTGTCATTTCCCAGCACATTCCAGGGAATGCTGCAGCTCCTGTCACTTCCCAGCACATTCCAGGAGTGCTGCAGCTCCTGTCATTTCCCAGCACATTCCAGGGAATGCTGCAGCTCCTGTCACTTCCCAGCACATTCCAGGAGTGCTGCTGGCTCTGGTGAGTCCCCCTGCAGAGACACCTGCCTCAGCTCCTGGAACAGCACAGCTCCAAGGCAGCTCTCACTCCCACCTCCCTGGAAAGCCTGGCTTTTATAACCTGTGTGGGAGCTGTTCTGAGGGGGTCAGGTCCCACTCTCACCCTTTCCAGCCCTCTTGTCCTGGTGAGACATTCTGGTTAGCAGAGCACAGTTTGCCTTTTTTATCTTGCCCTCTCTACCTGAGCTTTTGGGGGAAACAACCCCAATACAGCTTTCCATTTACCTCCCCTCCCCAAAGAGGTCACAAACAATCTGCTACTGTTTGTAATAATATCATTATTACAATAATAATGTAAATTATTCTGCAGGAACCACAGGCAGGCTGAGCAGGGGAAGAGGAATTGGATTTACCCTGGGATGCCCATGGGGAGTCCCAACAGCTCAAAACCCCCTCCCATGAGTGGTGCTGTCCCACAGGCCTGGCCCTGCCCTACACCTACCCCTGTTCCTGACTGCTGAGCTGCCCTGGCTGGTGCTGGGTGACACAGCCACTGCCAGCTGTGTCCCAGCAGCTGCCACTGCTCCAAGGGACACACTGGTGCTGGAGAGGGACAGGCCAGGCACACCTGACACCCTGGTGTGAGTGCTTCTCCTGGGGCTGTGCAGTGGTTAGAAATCAGCATCTTATTTATAGCCTATTTATGCACTGAGCAATGCAAATGCTGTCCCAGCAATAAATGAATTCCTGACATGCAATGCTAAAGGAACAGCAGTGCAAAAGCTACCCAGGGAAATGGAGAGGCTGCTTCCAAGGCACTGAGACCTGGACAGACAAAAGCTGCTTCAGGGCTTAAGGTACAAGGTTGGGACACCCCCAGCAGGGCCCCCTGCCCTGTCCCTACACCAGGAGGGACCCATGGGATTTGGGATGGGATGGGATGGGATGGGATGGGATGGGATGGGATGGGATGGGATGGGATGGGATGGGATGGGATGGGATGGGATGGGATGGGATGGATGTCCCCATTGCACAGACACTCCCCCAGCCTCATGGGGGTCCCCATGGGGAAAGCAGCCAGAGCCCTGGCTCCCCCACTGCTCCCAGGGCAGCAGCATGGCCAGGAATTCTGGATTCATAACAAAAAAAAAGATTACTCTGCCTGGCATCTGCATTTCACCTTCTGCCCGGCAAAACCATCCTCCTTTGCAAGGACCATTAATTATTTAGAGCAATGAATTTTTCAGCAGAAAGGGGTCTTGTGAAGCAGGCTGGTTCTTCTCTTGTGTGAAGCATATTATTTTTAATGATCTAGGTTCTCCTTAATTGTGGTGGCTCAAATCCTCTAAAAACTCACAGTTCCTGCTGGAAACAAGTGATGAGCTGCTCCGACTTAATCCCTGTGGAGAAGTGTGAAGGTCTTCTTCAGGACAAAGTGACAGGAAAAAGGCACAAACAGGCTGGGTGCAGGTGAGTTAAACTGGCAGAAGAACTGGTCTGGTTTGGGAGCTGCCATCAGGGTTTGGCAACAAGACTGAGGGGTCTCAGGGCTGGCAGCACCCTGATGTGCACAGGGGTGGCCAAACCCCCCCAAATCCAGCCAGGCCTTGGCAAAGGGAACAAAGGTCTCGTTGTGAATAAATGGGAGAAGATTCAGGTGAAGGTGAATGGTGAGGTTTGGGTTCTGCCACGTGGGCCAGGAATGCTGAGCCACTCAACAGCTGCTAGGCAGCTCCTGGGGGCAGAAGGGGTGGCAGGGGCACAACTGCCCCAAAAGCAGGTGACAGCAGAAAAGGACACACCACTGCTCTTTGCCTGGCTCCCACATTCTGCTGGCTGTGTGCTGACATTACCTGCCAAAACACTGCATGTGCTCTTGGAGAACAGAAATTTTGCTTTTGTCATAACCTTTCCATGGCCTCAGCTGGGAATTTCTCAAGTGCTCCTGCCCTGTACTGAAGTTGCTCCTGCACAGATCAAAAAGCTGCTTTCAAAGAGAAATAATGTTTAAGTTCGAAGAAGTCCATGAAGCAAAGGTACCAAAGAATAGCAGCTGCAATTCTCTCCTTCCCACTGTGCAGCACCTCCCTCTCTCCTCCCTGTTTGTGCCTGTTGCATCTTGAGCAGAAAGGAGAGGATGCAGGAAACAGATGCAAGGGCTGAAACCCAAAAATAGGCAGGGTGGGGAGGAACAGCAGGGATGCAGGAGACTGCCTGTGAGAGCCCAGCTCAGGCAGGGCAGGAAAAAACCCATTTATCCCAGTAAAGAGCACAGCTCCCAGTGCAAACCCTGCCAGGGAGGCCAGGCTGCCCAGCCCTGGGCATTGCTGACCCCTGGCAGTGCCAGGGAGATGCCCCCAGGGAGGCTATGAGCAATCCTGCCTCTGCCATGCTGGGAAAAGACATAAAACCGTGTCAGATTTTCTGCTCCCACTCCCAGGGAGATTAATTGTTTATCCCCAAACAAATTAATCGTCCCCTGGTGGGACTGTAAATATGCCTTTATGTGGCGTAATAAATTCTGATTAACAACAATCCCCTGCCTGACTTTTAGTGTTTTACAGGTCTGACACATGCCATGGCTGGGCCATTCACTTAGCAATAAATCTGCTGAAGATGTTGTTTCATTCACCAGAAAAATCAAAATTAAAATGTCACATAATAACCATCCTGGGAAGAATTCCTTAATTTCCCTAATGAAAACTTTTGTAAAGTTAACTCATCTTTGAAAGCCAGCATTAAAGCAGGAAGGGGAAGGGAAAATAAACTCTCCATTCCAGTTTTTAGTGCTGAGAAGCAGCACCTGGTGTTTGGTTCAGCAGAGATAAACCAACCTGGCAAAGCTCCTGCCATCACTATGAACTGGGTCATGATGCACATTAGTTTATTAATGCAATTTATTAATTGGCACTTGACCATCCCCAACAGCTGCCATCCTGGATAGGGCCTGTGGTACCCAGGGCAGCAGGCTGAGGGCCAGGTTACAGACTGCTGGGCTGTTCCAGCCCTGCTCAGATCCTTCAGCATCTTTGGAAGTGGGAGCAGAAAATAAATGCCCTAAATAACTGGGAAACAAAGCCACAGGCTCAGTGAGAAAAAGGAAGTGAAGGTCACAGTGTGTCTGGCTTTTTGGGGTATCTGTTGAGAGAAAATCTAAGAAACCCCCAATGAGCTGGAGAAAACTCTAAAGTCATCTGTAAGAGAAGAGGTGGCAAAATCAATCCTGCTTTTGCACTAAATTCAGCACCACCTCCACTAAAACAAAGCTCAGCTAGTCCTGGCCTTTCAGGCAACTTTTCCAATTCCCAGCTCACCAGCATATTCAACAGAACACCAGAGGGGTTAATGCCCAAACTGATCCAAGTAGTGAGGGGCGGGGGGGGAAGGCATTTTTTTAATTAGAGAGAAAATAAGGGACAGATAATACATCTGATGAATTATGGCTGTCTCTTTTTCGCTGCCATTGCATCTGGGGATGCTGGAAAGCAGTTCCTAATGGCACTGCTTTATCTAAGAGGATGATGGATAGTAGTGAAAGACAGAAAAAAAGGGGAAAAGTAAGATATTAGCACATCAATGGTGTGCCTGTGACCTCCATCAAGGGATTCGAACCAACTTAATGAAATTTTAATTAGGCAGCAAGCAGTGCACGGCGCTGGGTACCCGATCAGCGCTCCTTCCCCTCACTCTGTCATTATCCTTCCCTGGGATTCGCCCTTTCCTGGCGCTGGCAGCCGAGCTGCGGCCAGGGAATGCCCCGCGGGTCACCCCTCGGAGGAGGAGCCCGGGCAGAGCGGGATCTGCAGCCTCAGGAGGATGCAGGGAATGTCCCACTGTCAGAATGTCCCTGCCAGCCGGAGCCAGACTCTGCTCTGGGCCCTGCAAAGGGGAAATGCAACATCAGAATGGCTCTGCTGAGCCCTTCCCGAGGTGCTGGTTCAGGATTTGCTCTTTGAGGAGGGGGCAGGTGACCCGTGTGACCTGACCATCCCTGCCAGGAGTGGCCAAGCAGCTTCCCTGAACCTCTGAGAGCAGGGACAGAACTAATCCTGAGAGCAGCCTGGCTGCATTTTCCATCAACCTGACCTGCCAGGGCCCACCCTTAAGCTGTCCTGCCTCAGCTCCCCTTTCAGCCCAGCTTAGCTGAGAGAGGCCGGTGAGTCCCAATGGTGGTTTGTGACTTGGGCACTCAAATGTGGGACCACAGCCCAGGAATTACAGGTTCCCCCACTACCAGTCCTGTTAATGTAGGTCAGAAAAGTCTGGGTGGCTGCTGAAAGCAGATAAATCTGCTCTGGGGTAATGTGCATGAAGGTGGTGATGTCAAGAATTCCTTACACTCAGTGCTCACAACTCTGGCCAAGGTTGTGTAAGTGCAATTAAAAAAAATGGACTGGCAGACAGAGTCTGCTCTCTTGGGAAGTTCTTAGGATGAGGAGCTTTTTAAAAGTTGATTTCCTGATAATCCCAAGTTAATGTGCTGGCCTAATACACGACTCTGGAGGCGCAGAGCAGACTCTGCCTGAGAGGCAGCACACACTGAGTCCCTGCTTGGCTCACGCTGCTTCTCTCCCTAATTCCAGAGCCTGTGCTAGAAGAGGAGTGACAGATTTCCACAGAGTGACAGATTTCTTCCCATCTCCATGAAGACCCATCAGGGCTGCTGATCTGCAAACCTGGCCCCAATGAGCAAACCCCAGATGACATCAGGGACCCAGGGCTGACCTGATGCAGTGAGAAACCTGCAGTGAAGATTTAATGCAAAGGGTAAGCAGGTTTATTGTACATTTTCACTAAGCTTTGCTGAATCTTTTCAAGTCCTGCTTTAAAGCCCAGGAAAAACCACTCAAGAAACTGCTGGGCTTGGGCAAAGCCTCCCCCCTGTCCTGAGCAGGTTATTTTGGGCTGTGCTCCAGCATGGCATCACTGGCTCCATAGGCAAATGGCCCATGTGGCTTTAACCTGAATATCATGGGCTGATCAGCTTCTTTGTTATTTTAGATTTCATGCTTGGCAAAGCCTGAAAATAATTGGAGACTATCTGGAAAAATAAAAATAGAAATCTGAAATGTGGCAGCAGCAGCTTCCGAAGTGCAGCACTGAGACAGGAACCCATGAGCCAAATGCTCCCACTGAAAGAGAAAATAAATTAGCTGAGGATGAAGCACTATTTTGCACATACACAGTGATCTGGCACCAGGAAAAAGAAAAGAGAAGTCATGAGAGGCAATGAAACCACTCAGAGCTCAAAAGTTCACCTGTTTTTTTTTTTTTTTTGGCCTTCCAAGACCAATCCCCTCTCCACGGGGCACCTACACACCTTGGGATGCCCCTCTGCAGCTCCAAGTAATCCCACAACAGATCCTAAGGGCCTCACTCACAATTGGCTGGGCAATATCACCATCACCATCCTTTCTCCTCTGGCTCCAGCCAAATCCTCTCCAGTTTCCATCAGCTCCTGCAAGGTCTCAGCCTGTCTACAACATCTGCAGCCATCAGGGATATTTTATTATATCCCACCCCATCAAATAACCATCATGATGCTGAGCTCAGTGCCAAGCCCCAGCAGCACTGACAGGGTTAAATTAAAGGTACCCATGATATTAGAGAGCTGCAAAGTAATTATGAAAGGAAGCAGAAAAAAGCAGCAACTCCAAGCAGACATGAAGGCCCTCTTAAGAGAAGAAAGGCATGTTAATTAACCTCCAGACATGATTCAAAGCATCATTTGTAGCACGATTAACATAATCCCCCAAGTGCACACACAACTGGCATTAACGATCATTTGCAGGACTGAACGCTCCCCACCCTTCAACAAATCGGCACAACGGAGCAGGGAAACACCAGAACGGCAGCGAGACAAAAAACCCCCGTGTTCCCCAGGGATGGGCATCCCTGCTGCGGGTGGGCATCCTCCCAGTGTGCTCAGCATCCTCCCAGTGTGCTCAGCATCCTCCCAGGTGTGCTCAGCACCCTCGCAGTGTGCTCAGCATCCCCAGGTGTGCTCAGCATCCCCAGGTGTGCTCTCAGCATCCCCCGGTGTGCTCAGCATCCCCAGGTGTGCTCAGCATCCTCCCCAGGTGTGCTCAGTGCTCAGCACCCTCCCAGTGTGCTCAGCATCCCCAGGTGTGCTCAGCATCCCCCAGGTATGCTCAGCATCCCCCGGTGTGCTCAGCATCCCCGGTGTGCTCATCATCCCCAGGTATGCTCAGCATCCCCCGGTGTGCTCAGCATCCCCCGGTGTGCTCAGCATCCCCAGGTGTGCTCAGCATCCCCAGGTGTGCTCAGCATCCTCCAAGATGTGCTCAGCATCCACCCAGGTATCCCAGGTGTGCTCAGCATCATCTCCAAGATGTGCTCAGCACCCTTCCCTTTGGTCAGCATCCACCCAGGTATGCTCAGCATCCCCAGATGTGCTCAGCACCGTCCCATGTGCCACCAGCTCCACTCTAGAAGAGCTCCTGATCCCCACATCAGCTTCAGCCCCACTGCCCCCGGCAGCCCCAGCTCCCCCCTCCTGCAGCAAACTCCACTGGAGCAAATGCTCGAGGCTCTTTTCAGGAGCTCCCAGATTCCCGTCCATGTTCGGCTTTCATTTAAAGAAGGAGCTGCCCATCAGATCGCTGGAAAACTTGGAAATTAATGTCACGGCTCTGAGGGCAAAGAAAAAAGAGCCACGATTTCCCCGTCTCTCCAGAACAGAGAGAAATCTCCTGCTTGAACTCGTGGATGGGGTTCTCAGCCGTGCTGAGCACCGAGGCGTGCGGGCTCGGAGGCTGCTCATGCGGGAAAGCCAAAGCTGTCGCCTGCCTCAGCAAAGCTGTCAGGACTATTTTATTGCATTCCAGCCCATCAAATAACCATCACAACAGGTATTCTCCCCTCCTCATGGCAGAAAGATGGTAAGGGAGCACTCTCCTCTGAAAGAGTCTGCACTGGATGTTGTTCATTAATTATTTGGGTGGTATTAACAGAGGTGACACGGACATGTCACCGAAACGCCCTGCAAACTCCCCTTGGTGCTGTGATTATTCATCTCTCCCTCAGCCCAAGCTCAGGAACTCAGAGACTTCGTGCTACATCATATTCTGGATCTCAATGTTTTCAGAGGCTGAAGCTTGTTCAAATGAGTCACTGCTGAGCTTCCTTCTTATCTTTAAAGTTTGTTATTACTTGGAAGTGTTTATCTGCATCACATTTGCAAAAACATCTGAACAAAGGCCAGCCCATGGAAACAAGAGCATTTTTGCACCTTTTTATATAAATAGTTAGGAGTTTATACAGCTGGTTCTTTTCTTTGCAATTCACAATATTTGTCTCTAATGCCAATTTTAAGGACCGTGATGGGATTTAAGCAATCACACGCAGCCCTGGTGTCCTGGCAGAGATAACAGCGCAGCTCCATGGCAGGCTGAGAATCCAGCTGCTGACAGCCACCCTTTGTGCCCGGCACAGCCCCGAGCTCCGGGGATGCTGCCCCGGCTTGGGGACCCTGCCACAGCGTGACCTGGAGCGGGTCCAAGCTCGTGTGTTCCGAGCAGAGGCGGGGATTTCACACTCACAGCCTCGGGGTAAGGATGAAGGGAGAGGAGGGGGGGAGGACGGGGCCAAGCGGGCGCTGGGATGCTGGGGCCGGGCTTTGTGCGCTCCCTGCACACACCCAGTGTGACCGGCGGCTCTTTGTCACCCCGGGACACCACAGCAGCTCCAGCCTCATGGGGCGTCTGGGCCTCCTTCCTTCCCAAAACCTGGCACGGGCATCGCCCCGGGTGGCCGGGCAGGGGGACAGCCACGATCCCCCCATCCAGGCTCAATTTCTGCATCCACGTGTCCCAGGAGCAGCAGTTTCAGCACCTCCCCGCTCCCTCCTGCACAGCAAACAGCCGGGAGCGATGCTCAGCCCCGCTGGGAGGCACAGAAACCTCTGCAGCTTCCCCGAGTCCCTCCCGCGCACCCCGCAGCAGCCTGCCCGGGCAGGGCGGGGGGATCTGGGGCCCCGCAGGGCGGGGTGGCCGGGTCAGCCCCGCGGCACTGCCGGCACCTGCACCGCGGCCACGCTGCGGCTGCACTGACCACCACGCTGGCACCGGGGTTCAGGCAGCACCCCGAGAACAGCCCAGCATCCCAAAGAGGGATGAGACCCCGCAGGGATCACGGGACACCCAGGGGGTGCTGAGGAGATGCTCAGAGGCAGGACGGGGGGGATGCAGAGGACGGAAGGGATGCTGGAGAGAGCACGAGGAGATGCAGAGGATGCTCGAGGGGGATGCAGGGGATGCCTGCGATGATCCGGGCAGGATAGGGAAGCTGGAGCAGCTCTGGAAGACAGGACAAGGGAAGCTGGGGTGATGACAGGAGGAGCTTAGGGACGTGAGGAGGACAGAGAGATACCGGAGAGCCTGGAGCAGGTCTGGGGGGAGGCCAGGAGGTGATGGGGTGACGCCGGGGAGCCGAAAGCAGGCAAGGGGGGATGCCGGGGAGGTGACGGGAGCTGCCGGGGAGGTGATGAGGGATGCCGGAGAGCCAGAAGCAGACACGGCTGATGTCGGGGAGGTGACGGGAGCTGCCGGGGAGTGCAGGGAAGGGCAGGCGGGATGTCGGGGAGCTGCCGGGGGATTCCCGGGAGCCCGGGAGAGGCGGTGGGGGTGCCGCGGCGGGGAGGCGCTCACCTGCCAGGAACCGGAGGGGATGTCTCCGAAGCCGCCGGGGCCGGCGGAGCCGTGGCAGCCGCGGGGCGGCCCCGCGCAGCGCCAGAGCAAGCCGAAGCCGGCGGCGGCGCGGCCGGGCGGCAGCAGCCAGGCCGGCGAGAGGAAGGCGGCGGCGCAGGCGGCCAGGAGGCCGGCGGAGAGCAGCGCCCAGAAGCAGCCGACGCCGCTGCACATGGTGCGCCGGCGGGGCAGGGAGCCCGCGCCCCGCGCCGCCCCCGCGCCCGCCACCGGCACCGGCACCGACAGCATCGGCGGCGCGGGGCGGCCGGCGGGGCCGGGCGCGGGGCCGGCAGCGCTGCCCGCGCCCCTGCGCGCTCCCTGCGCGTTCCCTGCGCGCTGCCTGCGCCGCCCCCCCCGCGGGGCGCGGCTGAGGACGGGCGCGGTTGCGACACCCGCGGCGGGCGGGGGGATCCGGGGCGGGGGGAGCGGGGTCACCTGCGCGCACCCTTCTGGGGCTGTCACGGCGATTCTCCGCCCGCCGCAGGCTGCGCCGCGGCCCCGAAAGGGTCGGGTCGTTGCTGCCGGGAATTACCGGCGGTATTTTTAACCCTCCCTCCGTGCCCGCACACGGTGATGGTGCCGCTCCGCTCCTGCAGCTCTCCCGGACGGGGACACGCGTGGGGAACGCGGGTGCGGGAATTCCGCGGTGGCACCGCGCGGGGGATTGAAACCCGCCGTGGCAGGGAGGTTTAGACTGAAACCCTCCGGGGCAGAGAGGTTTAGACTGAAACCCTCCGGGGCAGGGAGGTCTCGGGCTCGGGGTCCGCCGGCTCGGGCGGTGTTATCCTCTCATCCCGCAGGTTTCTCCAAGGTGCTGGAGGTAGAGCGGCTGCCCAGGAGCCTGCGCTTGCTTGAGGTGTAAAAGCTGCGCCTCCCAGTGCAGATGGATTTTTATAACAGTCATTCTAAAAACTTCATGGATCAGGTTTTATTCCTGCTAAACCTCACGGTGCAGCACGGATTGGTGTTTTATACTTGTGCCTCGCAGATCTTACGGGTTTTCTCGGCTTCCAGGAGCTCAGCTGTTCCCCCGAGCGGTCCCACGTCCATCAGCCGCATAAAGAATCAGATCCTTTTTAAAATGTAGCAAAAAATGTCTTTATCCTGCGCTAATGTCCTCGGGCGGGTTTCGGGCACTTACTGCCGATAGCGCTGAAACAGGTAAAGACATTTGGGCAGCTTTTGGTTAAAAAACGATGTTTTCCTTTAGATCCAGGGCGCGTTGGTTGGTGTTTAAAGCGCAGCGCTTGGAGAGGGCTCCGAGTCCTGGGAAGCCCGTGCAGATCCCGGCAGCACAAGCCGGGGGCTTGGCACCCTCTCCTGGTGCGCGCCCGGAGTGCTGCGGCAGCGATGGCAAATCCGCTCCTGCAGCTGAATGAATGCAGGGGCAAAGCCCCGGGAACGCTGCGCTTCTGTCCTCATGCGGCCCTTGGGCTCCAAGGGGTGTGTCTGTGTCCTGCTTTTAGAAATGCCGCGGATGCTGCTCGTCCTGGGACCTCGGGAAAGTTCTGGAGGGACAAAATCACACTCAGGCTTGTTTTTCCCCCCATATCCCTGGCTCAGAGAAATACCCGAGTGCTGTCATGTGCTGCATCGCTTCTTGTACTCCTTGAGGGATCGAGAAAAGCAAAAGGTGGGGGAAAAAAGAACGGAGAAACAGAAGATGGTGTTAAAATAAATTATTATTTTCCAGGTATTTATGGTGCCATAGAATGGCCAAGAGTGGGGAAAGCACTGTGGATTGGAGGAAGGTCATCTGAGGTGAGTCCCACAGAGCGCTGGCAGTGCCATCTGGGCAGGGTGGAGGTGCCACCGTTTGCCTTCCCTAATTCAGAACAATTCCTGAGTGGCTCCAGCCCTGCAGAAAAGGCTCCGTTCCTGCAGGAGCAGCCACGGCAGGGCTGGGAAGAGCTCAGGACCTGGAGATTTTCTGCTTTTGCTGCTCAGTGCTGCTTCCCAGAGCTCTGTCCAGCACACCTGCAGGTCACCAACCAGCCCTTCCTGCTGGGAGTGAACCTTGTTTTGTACCTTTTTACCCCATTTTACACTTCAAACCTCGAGTTCTAACTCACCCACTGGGAGTCAGGCAGAGACTCTTCACCCCTTGTTTGAACAAACCTTCCTCCCTGGGAATGTGCCCCGTGGAAGAAAACAGGGAGGAATTGCAGGGTTTTAATAAAAGCAGTTAATTTTCACCAGGCTGGGACGTGGGAGAATTCCTTTCTTTGAAATGCTCAGCACGGGTACCAACCCTCCTGTTCCCATGAGGTTCATGGACTGAGGTCAGCCAGAGCCAAACCTGCCAGGAATTCTGTGTGTGCATGCAGACACTTGTTTTCCCATTAAAAAAAAAAAAAAAAGAAAATTAGGAGTAAAATAGAAGTCTCTAATTGAAGGTGCTGTGAGTTTCAGTACAAAGACAGAAACTTTGACTCCTGATGTGTTTAGGACATTATTATTTATTCCAGAGTAAGAGCTCAGCTGTTGAAGTCCTTACTCATGTAATTTTTGCTGTGTTCCCAAAACAGTGAGAATTCTATATATGAGAGAGAATCCCAATATCATGGGAATAAATGGACTGTCCCAAAGATGGGAGAAATGGGAATGCCCTCTAACGTGTTACATTTGTGCTTTTGTGCTGTAATTGAGCAGAGCAGTGCCCTGTGATTAATTATCAAGGCTTGTTCTGCTTTATTATATCTGTCCAAACATGATCATTCCGTTCAGATCTTTTCAGATAATAATGTTTACTTCTTTTTCTACCTGTGGAGAGGAAAAAATCAAGCAGTGAGAGCTTTTTTTTATTATTATTTGAATATTTTCATTTAGGGAGGAGTCCCTCAGCTTCTCTGACATTGGCCAACCCATGTCCTGAAGTCATATTTAACTGATTGCTCAGATAATTAAACTGTCATGTTCTGGTAAATGCTGCAGCACCTGCTGTCACTCACACTTCCAGTTCAGATCCAGGTCCAAGGCTGAGTGAGCAGCTCTGGATTGGAGTTTCAGCCCTTCTGAATTCCCAAAAATGAGGGAAAATTTCGGTCCAGGGAAGGTAATTCATGCCAAACTCTTGTGTCAATCATTGCATCCTTCTTCAACCCCCATGTATGCCCTGAAACCCAAGAGGACTGGGTGCAAAATTTTTGGCAGAATATGTTAATTTAGTGTTCCCTGAGTCATGCCATTCTTTCCAGTTTGCTTATCTTCAGAATGTTTTAGTGTATTAGCAGTCTCTGAGGTTATGTGCCAATTAAATAATTCCATTCATTATGCAGAAACCATATAGAATAGTTCATTATGCTTCAGCCAGCCTCTGGGCATGTGTACAAAACTGTATCAAAGAGCACCAGTTAACAAAAATAATATCAAAAGAGAAAACGCAATTGCTACAGGGTGTTGATCAGCGGCACCATCCCGCCCAGGAGACGGCTCCATCCCAGCCCTGGAAGATCCCTGTGTACCTTTTATGCCATTTACAATTTATGAGTCTTAATTACTGAGTGTTTGTAAAGAGCTTTGGAATGCTCGGATGAAAGGAGGCGCAGAAACTCAGGCAATGATTATTAATTACATCACTTTGGCACGGCTCAGGCAGCAAGGGCAGGACAGTTACACGGCACAGGGTGACACTGCATCGATCCGGGGTGACACGGGCATGGCAGAGCTGCCCTCTGGCTCTGAGCCTCAGTTTCTCACACACTCACAAACCAGAATTTGTATCACAGTCATTACAAAGTGTTTGTAAAGCTTTTAGAGCAGAGATCTCCTCAGAGATCAACCTGAGGAGTTTCTCCTGAGATATCAACCTAAGCGCCGTGTCATGGTGACAAACGTCCCTGGCAGGTGAGGGAAGAGCAGATTTGCCTCGGGAGGATGATTAAGACGATTTTTGTGGCAGGATTCGGGATGCAGACGGAACTGACTTATGGAACAGCAATTCTGCAGGTGGAGAGCGGCCCGGCAGGGATTTCTGGCTGTGCTGGACTCGGGCTGCCGTGGGATGAGGGAGCCGCCGAGGGATGAGGGAGCCGCCGCATTCTGGCACCGGCCGCGGCCCCGCGTGTCCCGCACAGACAGGGCCTACAGGGCTGCAGGACTGGGACCGGCTGTGCAGGGCCCTCACACCCCGGGCGGGGCTGTCCGTCTGTCTGTCTGTCTGTCTGTCCGCCCCTCTGTGAGGCCTCCACGGCCGAAGGGGACACTGTGGGACACGTCCCCGAGGGGTCTCTCCAGGGCGCCTCGGCTCTCACGGCCCTGCACGGCGCTCGCCCGCCATCTCCCTCTTTCGGGGCTCTGTCCCCAGCCCTCGGGCTCTCTGTCCCCTGCTTTCGGGTCTCTGTCCCTGCTTTCGGGGCTCTCTGTCCCCTGCTTCTGCTTTGCCTCTTCCCCTGCTTTCGGGGCTCTCTGTCCCCTGCTTTCGGGGCTCTGTCCCTGCTTTCGGGGCTCTCTGTCCCCTGCTTTCGGGGCTCTGTCCTCAGCCCTCGGGCTCTCTGTCCCTGTGCCCTCAGGACGCGCCCGAGCTGCCGCAGCGTCCCCGGGTCACCCATGCCCTCAGCCAAGATGGCGACCGTCGCCTCACGCCGCCCGACGCCCCCCGCCCTGATCAAAGATGGCCACCCCGCCCCCCCCGGACCCCCGCTGGCTCCTTGCCCTCACCCAACATGGCGGCCCCGCCCAGTCCCATTGGCGGGCAGGCGCGATGCCGGGGCGGCCATGTTGAGTGCGGCCGCATCCCGCCGTGCCGCGCGGGCGGCGCTGCCGGAAGCGGGCGCGGGGCCGTTGTTGACAACATGGCGGCCGCGGGCGCCGCCGCGGGAGGAAGAGGCGGAGGGAGCGGCGGCGGCGGGCGGGCGCAGCAGCCTCATTCATAGGACCCGGCGCGCTGCCTTCCCTCCCTCCCGCCTTCCCCCGCCCCGGCGGCCGCCTCGCCCCCTCCCCGGCGCTATGTCCTTCTTCAGGCGGAAAGGTAGGGGGGCGGCGGGCGGGCGGCCGCCGGGCTCGTCCCCGCGCGGCTGCCGGGCCCCGGCCCTGCCCCTCCGGGCCCCGCCGCCGGGCCCCGCGAGGACGCGCGGGCCCTGAGGAGCGGCGTCCCCACCAATGACGGTCAGTGCCGGCGCCGCGGCCTCTCCCGCGGGGCTGGGAGGGCTCGGGGGCCGGGGCCGGGCGGGACTCGGGGCCTCGGCCGCCGCCGGGGCTCTCCGGTGAGCGGCGCGACCGCCGGGGCTCTCCGGTGAGCGGCAGCGACCGCCGGCTGCGGGCCCCGGGCTGCCCGCGGCTCCCGGCGGCCCCGGACGGTGACCGGGGCGGGAGGGGGCTGGGGCGCCTCCCACGCTTCGTGCAGGGTTGGAGCCTCTGAGCCCTTTACAGACGGTTTTTCACAACGCTGACATAGCCGGCTTTGTAAAAATTATAATGAGAATGTACAGCAGCAGCTGAAAATGTCAGTGGAAAACGGACCTCATGGCACCGGCCTCTCCATGAAAGCCAAAGGAGTCCTTGGCTGTTTATTCTGCAATAGGTTTGGTAGGGAGTACAAGCTGGGAAATGCAGGGCTGCTGAAATATTTATAATATTCCAGCAGCACAAATGGGCACAGTTTAAGTGTTCTCTGGGAGTGCAGCGTTCTGAAAGCACTTTGTGCTAGTGCTGCAGGCAGGGCCCTGCACTCTCAGCCTGCCCAGCTGTGGTTCGGGAGGCTTTTGTTGAAAGTGGCACCTTTTAGGAAGGGCCCCTTGGGAAAGTTCTGTTTCCTCGTGATGCTGCAAGTCGAGCAATGCAACCACTGATGCAGCGCTGTCCTAAAGCCTCTCTGGGTTACTGAACCCAAAATGCACATCCTGGGAGGCAAGGACGTGGTGCCTGGGCTCATGGTGATGCTCTTGGCTCTCACATCCTCTGGATCTTGCTCAGCCAAAGCAGCAGCACTGAAAATGTCACTCTTTGGGGACGTTAGTGCAGCAGTTCTGCAAGAAATGAATCTAAACTTAGCAAATCTGAAGAGTCTGGAAGCCACTTAGGGCTTTGCAAGTGCCATAATCCTTTTTGGGGTGTTTATATACAAATGTTGAGCTGCAGAATAAAACTTTGATAGTGGTTATGAACTCTCCAAAAAGAGCTCCTGCTGCTTCATTGAGAATTGTGGAGCTGAGGTTCCATTCTGACGTGGGATCACAGGGACAAGGTCAGCCTGTGAGGAAACTTTCTCAGGGAGAAAGCCATGAAAGCTCTGATTATCTGAGAAGTGTAATTGAGGATCTGTGTTCCTTTGATTAAAGGATCTTTGGTCAGAGAGGCAAAACAGCACTAAATGCCCGAGAGAGAGACGCTGTGAAGGAGAGGAGAAAAGCAACCTTTCATCTGGGCTGTGCATAAAGCACTGCTCGGTGTGATCTCCGTTTTTAGGTGTGGCTTTTAGAGAACATTTGAGCTGAAGCTGTGAGGAAAAGCAGCACATTAAGGCTTAGGATAAAACTCTGGCCACGAGCAAGCCACAATCCTACAAACACCAATGTTCCTGGGGTGAGCTGTTGTTGTTTATGAGGATATTGCAGTGGGTAAAAATTAAAATTAATTTTAAATTAAACCATAGCAAGGATCATAAAGCAACTGACCTGTAGAAAAATCAAAACCGGGGGTGAAGTGTTTTTGTAGCTTGGGCCTTAAAATAAAGGTCTGGCAGATTGAGGGTGGATAATGGGTTGAGAAATCAAAGTATAGCAGGTGAGCTGGGTGCTTGAGGGCAGGTTATGAAACTGCTGCCAGTGGAACAGCTCATCCCTGGGGATATCTTGGGAATAACGTGCAGTCCCACAGGCTGGCTGACCTCAGCAGGATCTCCTTGTTTTTTGTGTGCTGTTGACACACTGTGAACGCTTTTTGAGTTTGTTCAGAGCATTTCAAGATGTGAATTGAAACTCTGGAATGTCACATGCTGCTTTGGCACCCTTTGGAATGGGATTGGCCACTGGAAATGTCACCCTCAGCCCGTGTCCTGTGGTTCCTTCTGGTTTCACACAGGCACCACACAGCATCCGCTCTCTGCGGGAAGTGAAAGTGAATTCTTGTAGTGAAACTTCACCCTCTGAAATTCGGGCTTGTCCTGGATCAGAGCTGATTTTGTCCCCTCCTGTTACTGGTGTCACTTGGTCGTGCTCAGAACTGCTGGGGACAGAAGCAGCCTGTGTGGAAGGGGCTGGGACACGAGCCTGGAGTTTGTATTTCCAGTTGTAAGTAGGTATTTAGGGAGGAACTGAGTAGCTTGGAAAGAAGGAACAGAGCTATTTAAACTGAAAATAGGCTTATGGAGGGCTGTTGTGTGAAACCCAGGAATTGCTGCTGGTAGCTAGGAGCTGGTTTGGTGAAATATTGGAGTGATTTGGGAAAGATGAGAGTTCAAAGAGGTTGATTTCCCTCCTGTCCATCAGCTCAGTTATGTAAAGGCTGGTTACCCTCCTGCTGCATCGGCTGCAGGTCAGCGTGGGGAGAATCCTCCTCTTTCAATGGACACCTGAACCCCTCTGTCACACAGTGTGCTCCTGGCAGCTGCAATCCTGGACCCCGAGCTGCCGATTCGCAGCCCTGCAGCGTTTGTGCTCGCAGGGGAGGCTGGAGGCAGCGCTGCAGCCACCGGGCCAGGGCAATTATGTAACCCGAGACCGGAGCTCTCCTTTGAAATATTTACCATCCCTAGGTCGGAACGGGAGAGCTTCGGGTGGGTTTTTGGGATGTGTGTTGTGATGTAAATGCGGGATTTTGCTGGGCTGTGCCCTGTGGTTACCTCAGGAAGGGCTCCACTGTCGCTGTTCAGGGATGACCTATTTGTAGTAATAATCCTTGCCCGGAGCAGCCTCCCTGGTAGATCACATTCTCCAATTTATTTCTCTGCCATCCTGTTTATGTGCTGCTTGGGTTTCTTTATTTTTGTTTTGAACAGATCTCCTCCTTCACTTCCTTTAGGAGCTTCCTTTAACAAATAGTAATATTAATTAAAAAAAAATCCTCAGAGTGCTTTTCCATCACAACTTTTTACACTGTTATCTCCCCATCAGTTGTTCACCCGGGGTTTCATGATGATTAAGCAAGCCTATTTGTGAGAGAATTAACTGTTTGCAGGGAGTTTCCAGAGCATTTCTGTGATGCCCATCATGGGCATGGAAGCAGCTCTGTGGAGCCAGAGCCAGCCCACATCTCCTCAGTGTTGGGTGTTCCTGGAACACAAGGGAAATGTTATTTTTAGGTGATTTTTGGTTCACAGAGAGCACCTGCCAGTGCTCTACACTTTAAACACATCTTCCCTACTCTTCCCAGTTCATGCTGTTTAATAAAGTCACTCTGAATGAAGCTTTAATCTATAGACAGCAAACATCTTCCTCCATGGAAATGTAACAGACTGTGTTTCATGGAACTTAATTAATGGATGATAAGGTTTTGCTTCTGAAAGTAAGTCGACAGAAAAGCTTTGAAAGCCTCTGTCAGTTACTGGATGTGCAATTTAAATGAGAAATCAGTTTTAACAAAATTATGGTTTCTGTCTGCCTCTGATACTTGCTGATGTTGGGAATTCTATGTCCATTCTCAGGTGAATGCCATTAGTGACCCAAAATAGCATTAACATTTTCCCTTGTATTTTACAGTGAAAGGCAAAGAACAAGAAAAGACCACAGATGTGAAAGCAATTAAAAGTAAGATCAAACTTTTGTCTGTAAATTCAGATCTCTGCCATCATCCACCATTTTATCTTCCCCCACAGGATCATTCCTTACTCCTGAGCACAGATCTGACCTGTGCATCAAACCCAGAACTTAATTCTGTTTCTGGCTATTTATAGTAACTAATCTTTCCTCCTCCTCTTGCTGATTCTGTAGGTGCAGGAGGTTATTAAGTTATGTCAGGCATGAGCTTTAATTCAAAGTGATCAGGCACTCCAGTCACCTTGCAGTGGTTGTTCCTTATCCATAACAAATTGCTCCTGGAGTTCCTTGCTCAGGTGCAATGTCCTTTGGAGTTTGGAAAGTGCAGCTTCACTGTGTCTGATTTGCAGAAGAAGCTGCAGATTTAACTTTGGGGCTTGTGAGGCTGAAGATGCCAATCCTTGCTGCTCTGTGGGGTGCAGAGGTCTTGCTGCTAAATCTCTTAGGAAGGAGAAAATATCTTGGTGGAATAGAGATTTATAAACTGTAGGAAAACAAGTTTGCTGATCCTGTCAGATTTTCTTGCAGTACTGAAAGGAGATGAAGTAAATGACAGAATCTGATTTGCTACTTTTATACCCTCAGACAAAATCTTGTGTCTGTACTTGGTAATGTGTTACCTGCACATCAAGAGAAAATTACAGGCTTTTTTCACCTTGGTGGTCTGTCTTTCAAATCAAATGCAGGAGACAGTGAGTTCATCCATTTCATAGCCACACCTCACCTTTCAGTGCAACTACCAGTATGGTGACCCTGAAAATAAAAATAAACTTGAAAATTTATTGTACTGCACGTTGTGAGCTGCTGCAGCAGAGAGCACCTTCGTTTGACCCTTAGAGAGAACAGAACTTTTTTCCTCAAATGTCCAAAATATAAATTTAAATTTAAATCTAATTGACAAAAGCCTGTAGCATTATGAGGAGTGTGACTCTGGCTTTACACAAGTGATCTCCACCAAATTTTCCCATTGCTGCTATCCCTTGGCCTTGGAAAAAAGCTATTTTCTCCATTATTATTGCTGGTATGAAACACACAGAGGCTTGGTAAGAAGCAGCAAGTGATGTTTTGATGTCCAATCCTGCAACTGCACAAACACTTGGCAATAATTTAAATGTTTCCATTGCTCCTGAGGTATCTGTGACATCTAAGTGTGAAATTGTCCACTGCTGTCATCAAATTGGGAATAAAAATAAAGTGATGCAGCATGGAAGTCATGAAGCTCAAGTTGCCTGACACCTTGATGGGACACATCCCTGGGAAGTGTTGAGCTGATCAGCTCATCTGATGTGCTTTATTTTTGAGTCAGAGGTGTAAGATGTCCCTGCATGACATCCTCATCCAACACAGCTTCCTGAGAGCTTTGGAATCTGCTGTGAGCATGTTTGGGGTTTTTTTCAGCTTTGTCATCAATTAACAATTAGCAGAGTTCTGTGTCAGGAAGTTCTTATTTGTTCTTTTTTGTGTCCTAAAACAGCCAGAGGGGGTTAAGTTTATAACCTGGGTTTCATCACCGGTATTTCCTTATTGCTTTTTTTTTTCTCTTGCAACCAAGCAGAAGCAACAAAAATATTTTTGAGAAATAACTCTTATTAAACCTCACAGATAGCTTTGTAGCTCAGGATTTTTTAACACATTTTAGCTTTCAAAAAAGCATGGAAATGGATTGGCAGGAGCAACTGTTGACAGAGTATAAAGTTGTTACAGTAGTGATTATCAAGGAAGCAGGAAGACTCAGGAATATTTCATGTGTAAACCTAGACGTGGCATCTCTTGATTTGCTGCTGAATAAGGAAAATAGAGGTGGGTGGGAGTGAGTTTATTCTTTCAGTCATAAAACTTGTGGTCTTTAGTCAGACCCTTAATCGAAGATGACACCCAGTGGTACAGTGAGGTTCTAATGACACTGACTCTTGCCAACTCCCTGGTGTATTTTGGGGTGCTTAGCATTGAGCAATGTTTAAAAGAGGTCTTGGGGTCCTTGTGCTTTAACAATTCCTGTTTTGATTCCAGCTCCAGTCCCAGTACATTCCCCTCAGAGAAGCACCAGGAATCATGCCTTGCTGGAGGCTGCAGGACCAAGCCATGTGGCCATCAACGCCATCTCTGCCAACATGGACTCCTTCTCCAGCAGCCGCACCGCTGCCCTCAAGAAGCAGCCAAGTCACATGGAAGCTGCTCACTTTGGAGACTTAGGTAAGCCTGTAAAAATGTCAACTTTTCTTTTTATTTTGTGTATTTATTTTGTATATTATTACGCATTTATTTTGTGATGGCGTGCACTCACCATCCCTTGGTTTTCAGGTAAATTAATAGGTAATAAAAGTGTGGGTGCTGTTAGGTAAATAAAAGTGTAGCATCTGTGTTACCCTGGGAGGGATTTGAAGGGAACAGACTTGAATTCCTTTACTTTGGCATTGTGCTGGAATTGCCTCTTCACAGTTGCTTTCCAGGACACTTTTGTATCCAACCCTCACATCTGTGGTACAATACAGACTCACTCCCTTTCATGTTTTCCTTTAGGCAGATCGTGTCTGAACTACCAGGCTCAAGAGACCAAATCAAGCCTTTCCAAAACCCTTGAACAAGTCCTGCAGGACAGTGTAGCCCTCCCTTACTTCATCCAGTTCATGGAGCTGCGCAGGATGGAGCACCTGGTGAAATTCTGGTTGGAGGCCGCGAGCTTCCACTCCACCACCTGGTCCCGCATCCGCGCCCACAGCCTGAACACGGTGAAGCAGAGCTCGCTGGCAGAGCCAGTGTCCCCCTGCAAGCAGCAGGAACTGGGCTCCTCTCCCCCTGCTGCCTGCCTGGAGGAGAGGCTGGAGCTCTCCAAGCCCCACAGAACTGCCGGCAGCCAGAACCACGCGGGGCTGCTGGGGCAGGACAGCCACGGCACCAGGGCTCTGCCCCGGGGCAGAGCAGAGCCAGGGACTCACCCTCTTCCTGCTGATCAGCAAGAATCTTCCAAGCTTTCAGTATCAAATAGAAACAGCCCCTCCTCTGCACTAAAGGACTTGTCAGGAAAACTCATGAAAAGTAAGTGCTGTGTGTTCCCTTTGCTTGGAAAAGTGGGAAATGAACGTTTTTGTACAGGGGGCAGCCTCAGTTCTCAGGCTTTTAGCAAGCCTGATGTGATGTTGCAAGGAAGAAAGTTTTGTGTATTATTGATGTTAACTGATGCTGGTCAGTTTGAGCTGTGTATTGCTTGTCTTGTTTAAAAATAAAAAAGCTGCTGAAGAGACTTCAAAATCATTGTGTACTCAATGAGCTTAGGTTGCTTCTGTTATTCCATGTGTAATCATAAGAAATTAAGTGAACGTTGCTATGTCCAGTTCTTCCCTCACCCGTCCCATCCCACCTTAAAAGAATTGCAGAAAGTTTGGATGGTGGGGCTGGGAATTCATAATTAACTTGTCATGGAAGGTAAATATCCTGTATTACATAGAATGACATAAGTAGTGGTTGCAAGAGACTTGTGGAGATTTATGTGTGGAATGTACTGTTTTTGTTCTTGGATTTATTTGATAGAGTTCCTCCCCTTGTAACTGATTTGTTGTCATTTGGATTCCACCTCTTCAGAGGCTGCTGGAAGTAAGGATGAAATTAAAATATTTCCTTTTGGTAGTGAGCTACATGCACAGTAACATGTTTCTCTACTTTGCATCTACTCAGTTCTCCCTCATTTGTGCAAGTCTGCAGCCAAAAAGGAAACACTTCTTTCTTCATATTGGTTCCTTTTGTTTGCCCAACTGTTTCCTCGTGTTGCATCCCTTTCTCTTGCTGTTTGTCTTTCTCATGTAGTTATTTATCATGTGCCTCCACAATACATAACCTCAGCCCCAAAGCCACTTAAACAGGGAAAATGATCTTTTAGTCACCAGTGCATTCTGATGTCTAAAAAGAATTTGAAAACACAGGGTCCTAATGGAGAAATCTGAAAATAATTTGAGTGTAATTTTTTCCTCTCTTCCAGAGCAGAATCCCAAGTCTCAAAAGATGATGTGTAAAGAGCACAACTTGTTTGAGGCGTATAATTTTAAGATTTTTTTTCTAGTAATTCCTATATAATGCAAGTGATTTCTCTGTAATGGGAGTAAAAATTGGGAATTTCACTTGTCTGAAAGCTGTTGCTTCTGGCACTATGGTGTGCGGCTGAGGAAGTGGGTTCTGCCTTGTGTGCTGGTAGGGAAAATTTGGAGCTGTGTTGTTTTATTCCATCTTACTCCATGCTGGGTTTGTTGTGACCTGACTGGAGATCACCCAGTCCCTGCAGCTGGTCAGGGGCAGAATATGAATATCCTGCAGTGGAAACATCACTGAGAATTAGACAGCTGCTTTTCTGAAGAGGAAATATTTGTTACTCACTCACACCAAGGAATTCCAAGTTTGATTCTGTGTTTCTTCCCTGCAGGTATAGAACGGGATGCAGTTAGTACTTTTACCAAATATATTTCTCCAGATGCTGCTAAACCAATCCCTATTACAGAAGCAATGAGAAATGACATAGTTGGTAAGAATGAATAATTGCTTCCTCATTTCAGAGCTGCTCTGTCCCCATAAAAATGTGTCTCTAATATGTCACACATTTGCATTTATCTTTATTTTAATGAATTTTAAAGGCAGCCTTAAAAATATAGGAAATTACAAGTATCAGTGGATCTGACCTTCAGCAGTGCTGTGAATATCCTCATAAAAACTTTCAGAGAGTTTGTTTAAATTAAGGCAGGAGTTCTTGGTGGTTATGGAGGGGATCCAGATATGAGTGTCAATCAAATACTTTAGCCATGTTATTATTATTTGACCAGCCTGGAATGCTCTTTGCTCAGTCAGAACCAGCTGATTCTGGTGGATTTGAACTGCAATTTTTCATTAACCAGTCCTTGCTCGTGCCTTCCAGCTCCATCAGCCAAATCCATGTTAAAATTAACCTGGTCTTTCTTTGCAGCAAAGATCTGTGGGGAGGATGGCCAAGTGGATCCCAACTGCTTTGTTACAGCCCAGTCCATAGTGTTCAGTGCAATGGAACAAGAGTAAGTTGATGCCCTGGTTTGGGTTCTTGTGTCTCTTGCCCTAAAGTTTCTGTTAAAAATGTTTATGGAGACATAACCATATCAGCACTTTTCTGTGCTGTATTTTATATTTGAAACTGCTCAGATCCTCTCCTCCAAATCCATTCTTGCTGAACTTGGCTGCTCACACTCTTGTGTTCTTTATCTCTTTCTTGTGCCATTTACAAACCTGCCCTGTTTCTTGCTTGTTTGGCTTTTATCCAACCAAAAGTATCAGAGTTCTGGGCAAGAGCTGATGGGTTCTGAGGGTGCCTTGGGTGCTGCTGACCCTGATAAGTGATTGTCCCTGTGTCTGTGCAGGCACTTTAGTGAGTTCCTGCGGAGTCACCATTTCTGTAAATACCAGATTGAGGTGCTGACCAGTGGGACTGTGTATCTGGCTGACATTCTGTTCTGTGAGTCAGCCCTCTTCTACTTCTCTGAGGTGAGTGGCAATGTTTGGGTTTGCTTTTAGATCCCTTTCTAGCAGATGGAAAAAATCTGTTCATTCCTTGATGGCTTTGGGTTGGATATTGGGCAGGAATTGTTCCCTGGCACAGGGTGCCCAGAGCAGCTGTGGCTGCCCCTGGATCCCTGGCAGTGTCCAAGGCCAGGCTGGTTGAGGTTTGGAGCAGCCTGGGATAGTGGAAGGTGTCCCTGCCATGGAACTGGATCATTTTTAAGGTCCCATTCCACCCAAACAATTCTGTAATTCTATGATTCTAAATATAATAAAAAACCCAAGGTGTATTTTTTCTGAGAGAAAATGCACTGAACTTTTTCATGCCCTCACGTAGAACTAATTCAAATGTTCAAACCTGTCTGTTGTGTTGTGGAATGAGCATTTGTGATTTCCTCTCAGTTAGTGAGTGCTTCTCAGAGTTTCTTTGCTTTGTAGAAGCTTTGACATTGTTATCTTGATCTTCACTTTGTAGTGACTGTAAAAGCCTGGATTACAGATAGCAAATCACAACCAGTGCTATGTGGAGAGGGCATCTTTAGTGAAGTGATAGGTTAAATAAAAGATTTCACAGTTTCAGGCTTCTGCACCTTTAAGGAATCAGCTCTTGCAACACTTGTCCTGACAGTCTGACAAGCTGATGTAGTTTGAAACTGCAGCTTGGGAAGCTGAGACAATGTGCTGAGCTCAGTGTAAGCTAAATGTAGCGTGAAAATGGTGCTTCCTGTCCTAGGACAAGACAAATAGTTTTTTGGAAACTAAGTGTAAAAATAAGTACAGAAAAGAAATGTCAGAAGTTCTCTTTTTTTTCTCTCCTTTTCCCCCCAAGCAAGCTAAATCTGTCTGAAACAGAAATTCAAAATACTGTACCAAATTTTGCATCACTAATATATGGCCTATGTTTCTTGTTCTAAATGGGAAGAAGGAAGTTAAAAATTATTAAAAATTTCTTGCTAAAACTTCTTTAATCTCCTTTTTTTCTGCTTTCCCTTGCAGTACATGGAGAAGGAAGATGCAGTTAATGTACTGCAGTTCTGGTTGGCAGCAGATAACTTCCAGTCTCAGCTTGCTGCCAAAGAAGGCCAGTATGATGGGCAAGAAGCACAGAATGATGCCATGATTTTGTATGACAAGTGAGGGAGCTCAACAATCCTTTCCTTCTGTACTTGTGGTTTTGTGTTTGCTGTGCAAAAGGAACTTCTCTGCACTCTTGGGCTGGTCTGCTGAGATGCATTTTACCGAGGTGGCTTTTGATGTGCTTGCACACATGAACTGAATTTTTTTGATATACATGAGGAGAAATCCTTACAAGGATTCCATTCTTAAACATAATTCAGGATTTACAGGACTTTATTGCTTGATTTTGTTTGGTTGGGAAGTATCAAAGCTGATGGGTTGTCATTTGAAAATGGAAGGGGTTTAAGCCCAGTAGCAGATCCAGCACTTCAGGAAAACCTTAATGTTCAGATACTGTTATCCATATAAAGTAGGCTGTAGAAACTCTTCTCACATGTAATAAAAACCAACTAGTGCTTGTTCTTAGTATTGTGAAATATTTATTTTTTTAAGGAAGCAATCAGATCCTTTTTAACGTCAGACTTTCAGGAGAGGAACTTTCTTCCTGTACTTTGTGCTTCACTTTAGCAATAAGACAGCTGGGAGACAGACAGCACAACTGCTTCCAGGAAATGTTTGTTCTTAAGCTTAAGTGTGAGGCTCTACCACAGCTTATTACCCAAGGAGGAAATAATAATTGGAGAGGAAGAGGATTGAAGAGGAATCAATCATTCCCCCATCCTTACACTCAGTTTGCAAGGATGTGAGCAGTAGTAAGCAGCAGTAGCGCCAAAGCTGCTTTGGAGTTCTGGGTGTTTCCTGCTCCATTCTTGTTTCCCATTCTCTGTTTTTCATCTGTGTTTCAGGGCAGGGCTCTCAGACTGTTTCTGGGAGGGGGTATTTCACCTGTAGTAATGGGAACCAGGTGTGTGCAGTGTCTGGGGTGGGCACTGAGCACTGCAGAGGTTTGCAAATCCTGTTTGTGTTGTTTCCTTGCTCTCCCCAGGTACTTCTCCCTGCAGGCCACGCACCCTCTGGGCTTTGATGACTCTGTGAGGCTGGAGATTGAATCCAACATCTGCAGGGAGGGGGGGCCTCTCCCCAACTGCTTCACCACTCCCTTGAGGCAGGCCTGGACAACCATGGAGACGGTGAGATCCTCCCTCAGAGTGGGGTTCACACTCAGTGAGGGTGATGGGGGGAGTTCCATAGTGTGCCTTGATTTGTCCTGTTCCTTTACTGATTTCCTGTTTACCTGGATAATAGAACAACTTCAGGAAAATCTGCCAGACTCTTCCCCAGCCTGATTTGAAGATACCACCCACTGGTTGCTGTTGATGCTCTCTTTGTCTCATTGGGTGATTATTGCAGTTTAATGGAAGTAACAGAATTTCCTCCCATGTGAATTGCTATCAACAGCTTATTTTGTATCTTTAGAAAATTTTCCTTCCTCTTAGTAGGAGTTGTTTGCAAGTCTAATACAAGTGCTGTGGTTAATAATGCAACTCTGGGATACCCAGATACCAGAAATGAATTATTTGATTCTGGAGCTGCAGAGAATTGTGCACAGTGGAACAGAATAACTGTAAAGCCTGTTGAGCTGTCAAGGTTAAGTTTCTAGAGGAGAAAAAAAACCCTGAACCTCAGTTCCATTTACTGGGGGATTTCATTAGTAGGCAGTTGAGTTTGTTCATTTTGCATTAGGATTAAAACTTAAAGCACTGCAGTTGCTAATCCACAATAATTCCATGCATGGATGCTTTTACTTGTGTTCCATCTACACAAGGACTGAGATGTTTGTGTGCTCTTCTCTAACTATGCAGACCAGCCTTAATTAAAGAGGACTTTTCCCATCTCTCAGGTTTTCCTACCTGGTTTCTTGTCCAGCAACCTTTACTACAAATACTTGAATGACCTCATCCATTCAGTACGAGGAGATGAATTCCCAGGAGGGAACATTGCACTGAGTATCCATGGCCCTGGTAGCTCTCCTGACAGTGATTCCATAGGGGGCACGGATGGCTCTGCCTCCCAGGTATCAGTTTGGGTTTCCTGTGTCAATATCCAAACTTTTATCCTGTAAGGAAACACCATTCCACTTTCATTTAAAACCTGTATTGTGTTAGGATGTGTTTAATCTACCTGCAGCTCAATTCTGTCAGAAGTGTCTCTGCTATTTGTTGTACCCAAAGCCTTGTGCTGCTATTTCTTTACATCAGTGATGTCTTTATTAAGTTGCTACTTTACTGAAGACTTTTTCATTATGCCATAATGCTTGTTATTAGAACTAACATTATTTTGCCAATACCATAGTTAACAACTCCAGGTGAAAATGGTTACTTGTGAATATGCTATCAAATTTAAATATAAACATGCTAGCTTTGTGTGCTCAGTTCTTTTAAAGTGCCAGATCTTCTGTCCTGAAGAGTAAACTCATTTCCAGGGCTGAAGGCATCTGCTCAAACACAGAGCAGATTCTGGCTAACCTGTAACCAGGACAGCTTGGAAACTGCAAGCCCAGCTGAGAGCAGAAGAGCCAAGCGACTGCTGCTTTTATTGAACTCTGCAGGGCTACCCTGAGCTTCAAACCCAGTATCCACACCAGTGTTAGTCATGTCCTGGCTTTCCAGCAACTTGGAATCTGTACCACCTGCTTGTGCTATTTTTAAACCTCCTAATTTGCAAGGAGGGAATATTCCTCCCCTAGCTGTGAAGTGAGGAATAAAATCTGTGTTCTTGCAGCCTCCTGCTGCTTGAACCTCTGAGCAGGAGGAACTGCTGGTAATTGGCTGGGCAATTTAGGAAATGAGGTGCTGCTTTCTGTGGTGTGCATTCCTGCTTGTGTGAATAGGAGAATCTCTGGGTCTCTGCATATTTTTGCATAAAGAGCAGCAGGAAAGGAGCTGCCATTGGTGTTCCTGTTCCGTGCTGAGGCGATAATGGATTGCTGTGTGTTGCGCCCTCCCTGCTGTTGCTCTGATGTTTCCTTGGCTTTTTATTCATAATCTTATATAAATACTCCAGGCCAGAAGATAAATAATTTGTTCTCTGTGCATGGGGGAGGCATCTGTGTTTGGGAATTGCTTACCAAGAGCAGGAGAGGGATGTTCCAGACTCACAACAAATGATTTGCGAGCACACACGGATCTGTTGAGCTGATAATTGAGCAGCATGTGCTGACCTGGGCTTTGTGTCTTTGGCTCTGTCTACAGAATTTTATCATCCTCTGCTAACAACAATGTCCTGTGAGTTGGGAATTCAAGTCTGTGTAGACACACTGATTCTTTTATACTCTTGCTTAGAGACTTAAAGGAGGTTTATCTGTGTTAAAAGCACTAAAATTACAGTTTTGTTAAGAAACTGGTAGTTATCTGCATTGGGCACTAATACTTAGAATTTTTATTTGTAGTCCAATGTCAAAAAGGCTAATGTTAAAATCCTGAAAAATTTTGATGAAGCAATAATTGTAGATGCTGCAAGTCTGGATCCAGAATCTTTGTATCAACGAACATATGCAGGGTAAGGTTCATTTCAGTGTATTGTTTCCCTTCTGGTTACATGTTTCACCTCTGCTTCATTTTTGCTGTGTCCTCCTGCATGGAGAGTAGGCCTAAATGCAAGATCTTTGTCCATATCTTAATATTTGACAGTAACTTTATTTCAAGAGTGTTATTTAACACCCAGTGAATGTTTCTTTGACCAAAATGGCAGCCAGGAAAATATTTCTAATTGGTTTTTCTCTTCCTCTTAGTTGTTGTTCCTCTTTGATTCCAAAATGTAGCCAAGTATATAGCCAATTACAGCTTTCCATAATGCCAGAGTTCTTTTGATCACCCACATGGTTCTTCACTCCTCTCCTCAGGAAGATGACGTTTGGAAGAGTCAGTGACCTGGGGCAGTTCATCAGAGAATCTGAACCAGAGCCTGATGTCAAAAAATCAAAAGGTTTGCTTTGCTCTTTCTCTCCATTTCTGTAAACATCTGCAGAGCTGCTCTCTTCCCTGCTGGAGTTAAGATAGGCAAAGTGTTTGACTCTTTCCAGATCTGTTTTAAGCCAAATAGAGATTCTGTGGGGATTGGCCTGTACTGAGGCAAAACCCATCTCTGGCCCAGTTTCCTACCCAAATTCTGCTTTTCTGGTCCAGCTGGCCTCCAGGGAGCATGAGCAGCCTGTGGGTGTTGGAGCTGTTGATGAAACCTGGCAGGGATGGAAGTGTCAGCAGCTGAGCTGGTGATCAAACCTTCAAAGCTTTGGTCTTGAGATGAAAAAGAGCTGCAGCTCTCCACATGCTTCCCACCCAGGCTGGGACCTGCTGCTGGTGCTGCTTTTCAGCTCTGGGGAAGGCTCAGTGTCCAAATGGCTGCAGGCAGTCCCTTGTCTTTCCTGCCACTCCTTCATGTCTGGAATGGCAGCAGAGCAAACCCTTCAGAAGGGTGACAGGAATCAGCTTTGTGTCTCACTTTGCTGACATACCTTGCTTGCTGTTTTTATCTCAACCAGGGTCCATGTTTTCACAAGCAATGAAGAAATGGGTTCAAGGAAATACAGATGAGGTGTGTCCCCTTTCATGTTCTTCTTGTGACTTTACACTTCAGAGAAATAAAGTATTGATGTTCTTAATTCTGGCTGTTATCTCTGAGGATCTTTCTGCTGCACCAAGAACAGGGGAGACTCTGTGTGCTAAATATAATTTGATTGCATGTATGTGTGAAATTGGTTTGCTCTTTGCCAGTGCTTGCTGGTTGAACTAATTAAGTGTGTGCTTGCAGTCAGGGTTTCTCTTATTGTGGTTTTATTTATCTGTAAATAGGGGTGGAAGTGCTATTTGAGTGACCACTGTACATGGATTCCAGGCTGCATTTTCCGCCTCTGAGGGGCTTGGACAAATCCCCAAGAGATAAATCTAAAATCTCCACTAACTCTCTTGGAAATTGCATCAAGCCTTAGGTACAATAATTGAAATTAACACTTGGAAGCCAGGTGCATTTCCATCGAGGGAGGATGTGTTCATACAGGTTATGGAGTTGTGGAGGTTACCCTGACTCCAAGGCTGTGCTGAGAGCACTGTGTTTGTCTTTTAAGAACCTGAGGCTATCTGTGTTTTGGGCTGTGTTTTTCAGGCTCAAGAAGAGATGGCTTGGAGGATAGCAAAGATGATTGTCAACGACGTCATGCAGCAGGCGCAGTGTGAGCAGCCCTTGGAGAAGGTCACCAAGGTAGGGGGGTGGAAAGGCTGCTGTCTTCATCTGGCTCCAGCCAGGCTGTGGGAGGAGCAGAGCTCTCACTTGCCTTCCTCCTGTGGCTGAAACCCACGCTGGAAAATGTTCAAACCAGCAGAGCATGAGAGGAAGAAACAAAGGTTGGAAGTGTTTGGGCCTACGTGTGATGTAGGAATTTCTTAGCAGATGCCTGTGGTGGTTCTCCTGTGCAAGCATTAAACTTATCTCAGTTTGAGTCTACAAACTGCCTAATTAGTTAAAAGGGTGATCTGTGCTGCAGGATGAAATGTAATTCCTGACTTGAGCTCACACTTGCTGTGTTCTCTTAGTCAGTAGTGGTATTTCTGCTTGAAGTTCAGTAAAAGTCAGCAGCTGTGAATTTGTCTCACTGGGTGCTCTCATTTGCACAGTTCTGTCTCCAGACTTTACAAAGACACAGTAACCCTGTGCATGGGTTTGTGTGTTGCTGCTTAGTGGCTGTTGTTGTACAGCCCATGTGTTCTCTGTGTAAAAAACCTCAGCTCTGAGGCAGCAGTTGGATTTTGTGAAATATTGGTGACAGCAGGTTACCAAGTTAATGTCTGGTACTTCTGACTTTCAGGCATGTGAGTTTGTAAAAATTAACTTGCATTATGTTCAGTTATTGAAAGTACACATGTGCCAGAGCCCAGTTTTTGGATCCCAATGGGTGGATCCATAGTTTCACTGGGAGTGAGCACTGATTATTTTCTTTCTAATAGAGCAGTAACATTTAAATAACTTGTACAATGACTTTACTTAATAGCTTGGCTGCAATGATACAATTCCAGTCTGCCTGCATGAAAAGGTCACTCAGAACAGTATTTAGAATTCTCAAATGACTGCAGATGCTCTGGATTCAATTAAGCAAGTAATCAAAAGGTTGAATGTGTTTGGATTAGGTTTGGAGGTTTTTTCTCCCCCAAACTCAAACAAACCTGGCTTCAATGTTTTTAAACACAAAATGTCTTTCTATTGAACAGTTACATTGCATGTTTTAGGGTAAAATTAACTGGTTTTCCCTTTTCCAGCTATGATTTTAGAAACTCCAGGACAGGAAATCTGGTTTTCCACTTTGAGAATGAGTGAACTTTCCCTATTGGTGGATTCTTTAACACAGCCAATAAAAACAAAGCACTGTTACTCCAACCACTGGAATCCCCCTCATTTCTGAGGAAGAATGAAAAAGAAGCAATCCTGGACCTCCACTGTAGAGAGTGAAGAAACACTTTTGCCTGGTGTATGTGGCATTCACAGAAATGATGGTTCTGAGATGAAGATGCAGTTTACAAATAATGTCACTGAGGAACTGTGATTGACTTCACAAATACTTGACCCTGTCTCAAAAAAAGACTTTCAAGCAAAATATCTGCAATGGGACACAGAGGCCACAACAGAGGGGAAGGTTTTGCTGTAGTTTCTGGTTCTACTGCTTGTAATTTTTAAACACAGACTTGGAAGGGCTGTGGGGCAAATCCATGGGCAGTGAATGACCTGGGAAGTTCTAAGTTTAATTTTCCGTTACTTGAAATAGATGAGTATTCAAGTGTAAGATAAATGTATTTTACTTCATAACTGCATTAACTTTGAAGGCAGTGTAGAAGGGTCAGGAACTCCTCCTTGTTGAGCTCCTACACCTGCACACACACACACACATCTCCCCTGCTTCCACCACGGGGCAGAGCCAAGGCTGGTCCTGCAGCCCCTCTGCTCCCACCTTGGACCCTCCACTTCCTGTCCTCACCATCCCACGAGCAAGGAAAGAAGGAATTGCTGCCATTCTCCATCGCTTGTTGTCCTTCACCCAACGTAGGATCTAATTCCAGATGTTTGGTTTACAAAGAAAAACAGTTTTTAATGACCTCTGGCCTTCTTCCTGGCACTGTCCACACTTACCATGTTACACAGCACCTCCTTTTTTCCCCCAGCAAATCAATTTTGCAGGGTAGCAGAAGTACTCAGTGTCTCACCTTTATGTTACTGCTGCATTTTTAGTATACGACACTTTTATTTTGGGTCTTTTTTTTTAACTCTAATGATTGCTTTTCTCCTCAAACTTGTGCAAAGAAATCACTATGCGAAGAACTCAAATCATTTCCAATGTTCAGAATATCTTGATTGACTAGAAAGTGTTATTCTGTTGCAATATTTGATTGTATAGAGACACACTGTATTGTTATGAAAAAGCAAAAAAGGCTGTGTATAGGTTTTTGGTACTATGTACCACCTCTTATTTCTCTCATACCCAAGCATTCATGTACTTAAAACATACTATATTTAATTGTGTTTTGATTTAAAATATATAAGTATTAAAATTTGTGTCGATTTTCTGTTTTCACGGGGTTTGAAGTTACATGGGATGGGGTTTTTAATGTGAATTTTAGGGGTAATTTTGCCCTCATTTCTTAATGGATTATGTTTATGGCAATGTGGTAAATAAGATTAATTCTTATTTAAATACTAAATGAGTTGTTCAGTCACAGGGCATGGCAGAAGTTGGGCTGGGAAAGGTGTAAAGGGGCAGGGGTTGGTCCTGAAGTATTGACCCACACTAAACTCTTACCTATTTTAGTGCACTTCTGCCTCAGTTTCCCCCCTGGGCAGGATCCTGACTAATCCGGGGTATGTTCAGGGATTACAGCTCCCAGATTTGCATATGGATATTGCTCAGGGCTGCGTTTCCTTATCTGTGGGCCGGATTGAGTGTGAGAGGATCGGCCCACCTTGAGTCGTTTTGGCACCAATCCCCCGAGGTTTTGGGAGGTTCTGGACCCGCGGGAGTTGTCCCTGGCCGGCCTCGAACACGCGGCCCCAGGGCAGCGCCGCGCTCACCGCCGGCCGCCAGGGGGCAGCAGCGCCGCGCTCGGCGCTCCCCGCCCGCTTCCGGCCCACGTGGGGCGGGCGCGCACATGGCCGCGGTGAGCGGGGCGGGGGCCGGGATGGGCAGCACCTGGGAGCTGCAGGGGTGGGAATGCTGCGGCGCTCCGGGGTCTCCTCGCCCTCTCCTGGGATTCCCCCGCGCGGCTCCTGCTCGGTGCGGGCTGTTTCTTCCTCCCACGGGCCCCACGCGGGTTCCCCTGTAGAGGTTCCCTGTCCCCGGGCGGGTATCGCTGCCGGGGTGGGGGCTGTGCCCGCAGCCCGCTGGGGCTCCCGGCGCTGAGCCCGCTGTCCCGCAGAACATGTCGCCGGACGAGGAGGATGTGCAGCGGCTCCTGATCCAGTTCCGCGATGAGGCAGGGGAGTGCCTGGGCTCCCCCTTCGACGTCCCGGTCACCATCACCCCGGACAAGCTGCAGCTGGTCTGCAACGCCCTCCTACAGAAGGTGAGACCCCTCCCCAGCTCCCCGGTACCCCCAGCCCGACCCGGCGCCGCCCCTCGCTACCTCACCTGCCTTTCCTCCCGCAGGATGAGCCGGTGCCTCTGGCCTTCTTCGTCCACGATGCCGAGATCGTGGCGTCGCTGGAGAAGACCCTGGCAGGGCAGAGCGTGGAGACAGAGAAGGTCCTGGACATCATCTACCAGCCGCAGGCGGTGTTCAGGGTGCGGGCGGTCACGCGCTGCACCAGCTCTCTGGAGGGACACACCGAGGCCGTCATCTCGGTGGCTTTCAGCCCCACGGGAAAGTACGAGGGTGTGGCTGCAGGCGGGGATCAGGGCAAGGCAGCAGCTGCCGTTGTCCTGTCCTGGGGACACTGTGCTGAGCTGTTCCCCCTCTCCCAGGTACCTGGCGAGTGGCTCTGGAGACACCACTGTCCGTTTCTGGGACCTGAGCACGGAAACGCCACAGTTCACGGCCAAAGGTGGGTGCTGGGGAGTGCCAGGAGGGCAGCCTGTGACCCCCTCCCTCATAGACCCCCTGACTGCCTGGGGGACAAGCAGGGCAGAGCCTGGTGCTGTCTGAGCTGGGACTGCAGCCTGGGGAGGGAGTAGCTCTCTTTGGCAAAGTGGAGAAAGAGGGGCTGGCCAGGAGGAGCACAGAGTGGCTTCCTGCTGGGACACCAGGGACAGGCCCAGCTCTCCACTCACCCACTCGTGCTCTCTCTCTCTGCCAGGTCACCGGCACTGGGTGCTCAGCATTGCTTGGTCACCTGATGGCAAGAAACTGGCCTCGGGCTGCAAGAACAGCCAGGTACACCTGGGCTTCCCTCAGCATGGGGCTGGGGGGGATTAGGGGTGTTTCTTGTTTCTTCAGGGGTGTCAGGGGGTTATCCCATTGTTTGGAGCAGAATTCCCATTCTCCAGAAGAGCTCTGTGTGTGGATGTGTGGTATTGCAAGAAGCCTCTCTGTGCCAGGCAGTGCTCTGGCATTGTCACCTTGGGGAGCTCTTGCTGCTGAGTCCTGCTCTCTTGTGGCAGATGCTTTTCCCTCTGTCCAGGAAAGAGTCCAGGCTTTGGATGTCTTCCTTGGCAGGCAGCTCCATCACGAGGGAGGTGTCTGGAGTGAGTGTGGGTCAGGGCTGCTGTTGGTGTGATCCAGCCGTGCAGCAGCAGCCTGGTTACAGTGTTCCCACACAGACACGGCCAAATTCCCTCTTGCGCAAATGTGAAAGCAGTTCAGCTCTCCTGTGGGGCAAAATTGGTGTGCTTGAAGTGCAGATATGCCTGGGGAAGCAGGAGTGTGTGTTCAATTGGGAGCTGAGCTCTGACCTTTGAATGGTCTGGGAGCAATGACAGCACTCATGGAGCTGCCAAAGTTGTGATGCCAATCCCAAGGAAATGTCGTGGGCCAGGGTGGTTCAGCCATGGTTTGGTGCTGGTCTGCCATTAATTGAACCCAGAGAGCTGCTTGTCCTCCTTTTCCCTATTTCTCCTAGGTTCTTAAGTAGGAGATGACTAATGCCTTGGCTCTTAAGATGAACATTTATGTAGAGAGAGAATCAACAAGAGAAAACCAGCATGTGTCCCACCCACAGCATCCGATAATCAGCAGCGTTTAGCTGTGGCTTTCACTGTGCTCTGCAAACACTCCCTGAGTTTCTGGCACGGGGCGGCTCTTTGGGGACTGTATCCTTTTTGAGTCAGATAACTTTGTAGCAGCAGTGTTGTAGGCAGGCAGGAGGTCAATCAGGTCTCATTCTTTTGGGTGTCAGCTGATTGCTGCAGGGATTTGGAAAGGCATCCAGCCCCCTTCCCCTGCTGCTGCCTGCGAGTGCAAACACGATGCCAAGGACACCTCTGCTTTCTAAATGGAGCTCCAACGTCTCTGGGATTCACATGATGTCTGTGGCCTGACGTGACCCTCGTGCTTCCTCTCTTGCCCAGATCTTCCTCTGGGACCCAGCCACTGGCAGCCAGATCGGCCGGGTGCTCTCTGGCCACTCCAAATGGATCACATGTCTGTGCTGGGAGCCGCTCCACAGGTAAGTGAAGGGGCCAGCTCAGCCCTTCCCCTTTGCTCCTGTGGAAAAGAGCAGCCTGACCTGAAGGGCATTGCTCCTGTTTGCCTTTCTCCTGTTACGGTAAAAAGCCCATGTAGAACAGCTCTCAAGGTGAGCTGAGAGCCAGGAGTCCCAGCTGCTGCTCACAGTCCCTGGGAGTTGCTGGGGAATCACTGCCAGGCTGTGTCTCTTTTCTCCTGGGAATAAAGACACACCTGCCTGTGGAAAACACTGCTTTTGTGGTGCTGGACAAACACTGATGTGCTGAGGTGGGAGCAGGGAAGCTTTGTGGTGTCCAAGGGCAGAGCACTCCTTTCTGCTCTCCTGATCCTGCTGGCCTCTGTCATCCTGTTTGTTTATCATCAGGGATGATTAACTGTACAATCCCCTTATCCCTTCGATCAGCTAAAGCTCCCTCTGGGAGAGGTGGGTGGAAGGGGACAGTCGTAGCCATTAATCCAAGATGTTACAGAAATAAATAAAAAAGAAAAAGGGCCCCTTCAGAGCAGAGCCCTTCAAATTGAATTTGCCAGTAGGAAGCTCCAGCTATTTGCAGACAATTAACTGGATTAGCAAAAAAATGATTGTAAGGAAGATGAGGAAATGGGGAGAGAGACATGACCCTGCCAGGACTGCAGTTCTCTTTCTTCAGCCAGTTCCAGTGCAATGGAAGGGGCCGTGCTCTTCCTCACTGCTGGTGCAACCATGCAGAGTGATAAAGATGTGCAAAGGACAGAGGGGCTGTGGCTGCCCTGTCCTTGCTGGGTTGTGGCCAGATGTGTTCAGTTTGTCCCCTGAGCCACAATGGATGTGGATGGACAGAGTTCCTTTCAGCCCTGTCAACACAACAGCACTCTGTCCACAGGCTGGAGATGAAGCATGGCAGAGGCAGGGGAACATCCAACACATTCCCAATGCCATGGATCTGTGCTCCCTGTGTGAGGCTGATCCCCTGCCCAGGGCTCTCTCCAGCCTGTGCCCAGGGAAGGTGCCACTTTGTGGTGACTCGTTAGCCAGTGGGTTAAAGTTGTGCAAGCAAGGTCACTGCCAAGGCCTCAGCTGCCAGGTTTACCCTGGATTGATTTCTCCAATGTGCAGCTCAGGAGTTGGTTTGGAGAAGGCATTTGTCTGCCTCTCCCCTGCCTTGTGAGACCTTGTTCCCTGTAGATCAGTGCTCTGCCCCTGTCCGGCCTCTCTCTGATCTTAAGGCAAAAGAAAGTTGCATTTTATTGCCTGCTGGACCCTTGAATCCTCTGGGGCTGGTGGGGAAGTAGCTGAGGGGAGCTGCACAAATGGATTTGATCTCTTTGCCCAGAAACCCAGAGTGCCGTTACCTGGCCAGTGCCTCCAAGGACGGCAGCATCCGCATCTGGGACACGCTGATGGGCAGGTGTGACAAAATCCTCACAAGCCACACGCAGTCCGTGACCTGTGTGAAGTGGGGGGGCGATGGCTTGCTCTACTCCTCCTCCCAGGACAGGACCATCAAAGTCTGGAGGAGCCAGGATGTAAGTGAAGGACTGTGCTTGGGCTGCTGGGCACACTGTGGGGTAGCTTTGCTCTTCCTGGCACAGCTTGTGCCCTGAAAAACAGAGCTGCTCTATCTTCTGACCTGTCAGACCTGTTGCTTGGCACCATTTGCAAGGGGTATCAGCTGTTGTGTGATGTTTTCATCCTTAAGAGCATTAAATGGGGCTAAAAGCTGGAAACATCCCTGCAGCAACCTGAGCTGATGGGTGTTGTGCAAGAGAAACCGATTCCTGAAGCTCAACAGTGTTCTGTCTTCCCTGCTTACTTAACCTGCCTGCAGCTGGTTTGGAAAGTTTGGGGTGTGTCCCTGCAGCCTGGTGGCTGTGTCCTGTCCCTGTCTGAGGGTGGCTCTGTCCCCAGGGTGTCCTGTGCCGCACGCTGCAGGGCCACGCTCACTGGGTGAACACCATGGCCCTGAGCACCGACTACGTTCTCCGCACCGGCGCCTTCGAGCCGGCCGAGGCCACCATCAACCCCCAGGATGTCAAAGGCTCCTGTGAGTGCAGCACCCACCTTGGAGGCTGGGGGAGAACTGGTCATGCTGGAAGTCAAGATTTTTCTTGCCCATGCCAGGGTGGAGCAGTTTGGGGGATGGGGAGGTCACTGGTAAATTGAGCGGTCACAAATGCTCCTGCTAAACCCGCAGAGCCAGGATTGGAATTGGCATGACAAGGTTTAAAATTTCTTTTCATCTAAGGATTGCCAATCTCTCTTTCACCCTCTTTTTCCCTTTTTCAGTGTCAGAACTGAAAGAGAGGGCACTGCAGAGGTACAACCAAGTCCGGGTAAGTCCCTTTTGTCCCTGCTGTCACTGGTGAAAGCAGTGGACACCCCAACACTGGTGTGCTTCCAAGCTCTCCACACCTGGCTTGTACAAAACTTGGGCTCTTTCATCCCTTTTTCAGGGCCAGGAACCAGAAAGGCTCGTCTCGGGGTCAGATGATTTCACTCTGTTTCTTTGGAGACCAGCAGAAGACAAGAAGCCACTGGAGAGAATGACAGGCCACCAGGCATTGATTAACCAAGTCCTGTTCTCACCAGACACCAGGACAATCGCTAGTGCTTCCTTTGACAAGTCCATAAAGCTCTGGGATGGTAGGACAGGAAAGTGAGTTGGTTTGTTCTGTTAGAGGTGGTGCTGCTATGGAGTCTGTGTGTAATGCTCTGGGCACACAGGGCTGGGCCCCAGTGCATTGCCAGCAGCTCCCTGGCATGTTCAGCATCTCTGTGGCCTCAACTCATACAAGGCCACTCTGCTGCTTCTGCGTTTTTCTGCCCTTGGGAAGTCTTGTCTGGCTTTTCTTGTGTCAGGGTGTCTGTGCTTGGCCCTGTGTGTGCAGCCCCACTGTGACTCAGCCACAGCACTGCCTGGCACCTGTTTGCACACCCTGTTGTTGCAGGGTCAGTTCTTCGGGGCAGGCGCAGCTGTGGTGGGTTGGGATGTTCCACTCCAGTGATCTCCTGAAGATGTGTGTGTTGGGAACTGGAGACTGACCCAGTTTAAACAGTTCTTGTGCCAGAGAACAGCTTGTTCTGGATGATGCAAATTCTTGTAGTTACAAGTAGTGCTGTTGGTGTTTGGATGCTCCTGTAATCCAACTTTTAACTTTCAGCTGCAGTACTGGTGAGCTCTTGGAGGCAGCAAACCAACCTTAAAGCTCATGAGCTTGGCTTTCATGTCAGTGATTTTAAAGGTCCTTCTAAATCTGGGCTGCTCAGCCAGTGATGGAAGGATACACCTGTGCAATGAGGCTGAAGTGTTGCCTGCTGGATAAGGGTCTCTTGTCTGAGGGGGTGAGATGAGGAGGCATCCTCTAGAAGGTTCTGAGCCCACTTGGGAGAGTTTTTGGATGGACTCTGTCTAGCAATTGACTGCCTGGAGTGTGCTGGGCATCCTGTGACTGTGGTGGATAAGAAACATGAATGCAAAGGCAAGTTTGGAACAAAGCCTGCTGCTCTGACAGCCTGTCCTTGTGCCCAGGTACCTGACGTCGCTGCGGGGCCACGTCTCGGCCGTGTACCAGATCGCCTGGTCAGCCGACAGCCGCTTGCTGGTGAGCGGCAGCAGCGACAGCACCCTCAAGGTCTGGGATGCCAAGACAAAGAAATTGGCCATCGATCTGCCCGGCCACGCGGATGAGGTGAGCTACCTGCTGGGGCTGAGGGGTTTGGGAGGCAGCAGTGACCCCTCCTCCCAGCACAGGTGACTGATTTCCATCACACCAGGTGTATGCAGCGGATTGGAGCCCGGACGGACAGAGGGTGGCGAGCGGAGGGAAGGACAAGTGTTTGCGGATGTGAGTAACCTGTTTGTCCACGAGGATTTTGCAGCTACTCCGTGTGTCCCTCAGAGCCACAGTGCCCTTGCAAAGACCTGTGTGTTTAGGGCATGATCTCCTTGCAGAGAGCACTGTGTCAGATCCCAGCTGGGAGACCTGACCTCTCTCAGGGCAGGAGCTGTAGCTGGGAGATAACTAGAAAGCAGAGCCTCTCCAGCCGAGGGGGCTGGAATTTGACTCAGGATGAAATTTGACTCAGATATTTTGACTCCTGGAGAGGGAAAGGAACAGTTGCACCAGCTGGTCCGGTCTTCCTTTCTGACCTTCTTCCCTCTCCCAGTTTATGCAGACAAATTCCTGGGAGCTGGTTGCCATTTGCCTGTGGCTGGTGACCCCAGGTCCCTGTGGTGCTGCTCTTGCCTGGTGCCTGCTGGGCCCTGGGGCAGAGCTGTGCCCCACCACAGGGACACAGCAGCTCTTTCCCTTTCCAGATGGCGTCGATAGGAGCAGTGACATGGAGCTGCTGGTCCTGCCCTCAGCACAGTCCTGGGAGATCTCCACGGTGATGGACTGAAGAGATTGACCCAGACATGGCTCTGTGTTCCCGTTGACAACTCTCCCTCTTGGACTCTTTCCTTATATTTATTTAAGGAAATTTTAATTTTAGTTCTTATTAAGAGCTGTGCATTGTAGGATGATTTTCTTTGAACATCGCAGGAGGGGTATCTCATCTGCCTCCATCTCAACTGGCTTTTTATTGGAATTTCAGCCTCACAGTAGCCATTGTCCTGAAAGGGGCAGGCAAAGGGTGGATACTGCTCATGCCCTTTCCTGCTCTTTGAAGAATCTTGTGGAGAAGAGGGTTTTAGTGGGAACAGAGAGGGTTGTCCTTGTGTGGCCTTCAGAGAGAAAAAAATGGGAAAATTCAGCACATCACTCCATTGCAGAATTGTGCTTGGCTGCATGTCTGGGACAAAGATCTGCTGAGAATGAGGACTTGGGGCTTCTCGTTATTCCAGTAAGGTTTTGCCTTTCCACACAGCCTCATTTCCCTGTGGGCTGTGCTGAGCATTATCTGCCAGTGATCCTCTGCATCCACAGCAGATCACTCCTTGGCTAATCTGTTCAGGGTGCAACAGGCCTGGACTTCAAATGACTGCTGGAGCTGTGCTGAGTTTTCAGGTTTCAGCAGCCCTTGGGAATGGGAAAATGAGAGTGAACAGGGGAGAGAGTGTCCATTTCCCATCCACCACTGGCTCAGGGGGAAGGAAGGATAGGGTGGGGAAGAATGGAGCAGGAATTCTGTGTGCCACTTGTCCCTTGCCCTGGATACGTGCTGACAGCAGGGCTGAGACAGACACAAAAAATAGCAATACTTCCATTGCACAGGGCTGACTCCTTCTGGAATTTCTCAAATGCATTTACTTGCCCAGTGGGTGAGAGGGATTCACACTGTCAGCTGGGTATTTGTAAGTTTGCTGATGAACCTTTTTATCAGTCAATTCAGGCTTCCAGCCATCATGAGGTGAATAGACCTGGACTAAGTGTTTATTGCCAGGATGCTTATGAAACAGAGAAAATCAAGATGTGGTTAATGAGGAGCAGAAATTATACTGTCAGATTTAGTTGCAGTGGGTTAGCATGAAGGTCAAACATTCTCCATAGCCCTCATATGCAGTGATTACTACAACTCAGAACAGGAGTTTGGGTCTCAGATGCTTCCCAGCTGCAGAAGATGCATTTTAGGAACTTTATCCCTGCTGGCAGGACTGCTTTGGAGAATTAAGATTGTGCAGTAATGGCCTTTTGCTTGTCTGCAAGTGTTCATGTGAGCCAAAGGTTGGAACAAAGGGTTAAATCTTTAATATGATTGAGAAGACAATCTGTAGTTCCTGTGGGTGTCTCCTCCTGCCAGCCAAGCCAGCAGGGATCTATCTCTATGGGATCTTTTGGGAAGAGCTCAGTATCCCATACATGCTCTTTCATTAGGGTGCTTCCTCCAGCTGGTTCCTGCTGACAGTGAAGGCCAGGTGGCATCTGTCTGCATAAAGAAAACCTTTTGTAATTCACTGAGGTAAATGTGGGACAGGGTGGTTTAAAACCAGCTGATAAGTCTGCCCTTGGGGAGAAGAGGAGCAGGTCACTGGTAACAGCCAAGAAGCCTGCCTGGTTTCCAAGTTTTTTGGGGTTCTTGTGCTAAAGGAAAGGACCCACCCTTGGGAGTTCAGCTGTGTCCCCAATTCTGACTTGCTGCAAGCGGCAGCTCCTGGTTGCAAGTGACTCTTCCTGAGTGAAGAATCATTCTCTGCTGCCTTCCCTGGAGTTCTGCTCAGGGTCACTGTGCCCTGTCAATCCATGGTGTATTTTGTGTTGGAGGCAGGGATGTATCAGAGCTCAGGGACACGATCCTGCCTGTGGGAACTAGGCCTGGCTGTGCATGTGTGTAGGTGTACCTAAAATAGCAGTGTACCTTGCCCACTAATTTCCAAACCAAAGTAATCACTGTGCCCTTTGACCATGCTCTTGCCATCCCTTCAGACTCCGCTTCTGTGACATAAGGCCTGATTAGAACTCACCTTTCTAATGCTGGAGCAGAAAGGTTTTCCAAGGGGAAGTGAGATCTCTTGAAGAAAGAGAGGGCCTTGCAACAAAGTTCACACTAAAATAAGCTCTTGGCCTTAATCTTCCTGTGATCTGATAGCAGGTAGATTTTTGAACCACGCTCTGTGATGGCTTTGCATGTAAACCAAATTGTATTTTCTTATCTAAGCATCTGCTGCTATTTTTACCATTCATACAGCACCAGCCTCCATGCATACTAAGAGCTGGCCCTGCTCCAGCTGTATTCCTTAGCAATTCCTGACACTCCTCCCTCCCAGTTTTATTTGAATGCAGCATTTCCCGGGCCTGGCTGCAGTCAGTGCCTGCTCAGGCTCTGGGGAAGGAAGAGCTGCTGCCCTTCCCTCCCGAGCTGGCTCTGCTTGGCAGGAGCTGCAGTGAGCTCGTGACCTCCCTGCTCCGCCACGCTGGGGATGGGAGCTTTAATTAGCTAATTTGGGCAATTGCAGATGCAAATTTGGGTTGATGGTGTTATTAATGGGGGAGATGTTACTTTGTATTAAAGGACAAATCTAGGAGGTAGGCTGGAGCTTTGTGATTGTTTTTCTGGGATCAGCAGCACCACCCTTACAGAAAACCTACTGAAATGCCTGAGCTTTTCCAGTGCTGTTTGATAGGAATCCTGGGATCTGCTTCCATGTTTCAGTCCAGTTCCTCCTGAGTTACTCATTAAGCATCCCACACAGGTTTTCTTACCACAAGGGCGTTATTTTTCACTGGTAATACAAGAATAATTTTAAGCATAGCCAGAAACTGTCCTGCAGAGCCCTCTGACACTTTCTCCTTTAAAAGCTCAGCTGATGCCACCATTAATTTTGTTATAAATCCCAATGGAGGACAGTAGTGATAAGGACTGGGAAGTGTGCCAGTCCTCTGAGGAAGGTTTACCTGTCTAATGAAATCCTGAGTGTGATGGAGGCAGGGAAGGAAGGATATGGTAAGAACACCTGGAGTGAAGTTGATAGCTCTGAGGTGAGCAGGATGCTGTCAGACTCCTACCTAAGTGAGGCCTTAAAATCCATGTGAAAACTCCTACTTGGGGCTGTGTCCTGCTTATCCATGCAAGTGGAGTGTGTGTTGTGTTCCCTGGGTCCTTGGAGCCACATGTTCCTGTCCTGTTCCACTCAGATGATCTCTTGAATATTTTCCCAGATCTGTAATTTAATTTCCATGTGCAAGTTTATAGCCTGGGGAGAGAGAGAGACAAGAAAAATCTTTCAATGAATAGGAAGAAAATGAACTTCATTCATTGTTCTGCATGAAAAGTAGGAAAAGCAGCCTTGTTCTGCTTTTTTTTTTGGGTCAGCCCAGGCGTTATTCAGGTGATGTTTCTACCTCAGGGCTGCATTTTGGTGGTGTAGTATGGCAGAGAAGGGCTTGCTGTGAAGTCCATTAGTACTTTTGAGGATGAAAAGTGTTAAGAAAACTCAGGGCAGTGATGTCTCTGTTCTGTGGAGCTGCTACCAGATGAAAGCATCCTTCTCTGCACTCAGACAAGCAACCTGGAAGTTGCTAATTCCTTCCTAGATGTATTGCTCTTGTGAAGAGAAGTCCTGGCTCACAACTGAGGGGCTAATTTGAAGCAAGGTGGTGCAGCTGGGAAGGAGCCCCAGAGCCATCTCCAGTACTGCTGTTTTGTTTTCTTCCCTCTGTGAATGGCGGTTGCACAACTGTGGGTTGCTGGTGGTCTCTCAGTGGGCTGCAGCTCCTGCAGAGTGGGATGTTAAGGATGAACCAACCCAGGACAGAGTGCTCCATGGTTTTGAAGGATCACTGGGGTGGATCAGGAAGGTGCACTGGATGTTTTAGTGCTTGGTTGGAGCAGAGCACACCCCGGGTGCTGCAGAATACAGGTAAATGCTGGATATCCCTGTGTGGAAGCAGCACGAGCTCCGTAGGGTTATCCTGCATCCTCTCCCAACATCTCCGGCAACGAGGCTCCCTTTGGGAAAGGTGAATCCAGCCCGTTCTGCCTCTGAACTCTTCCAGCACCAGAAACAAGTGAAGGTGCTGTTTGTAGGTTCTTTGTGGTGTGGATGCTGGAGTTACCGACACGCAGCCGCCAGTCACGGACCCAGCTGGGAGGAGTGACCCGCATGCAAATCCCGCAGCCTCCAGCGAGCGCTGCCGGAGCCCTCGGGTGCCGCTGGGATCCCAGCGCAGGGTGTTTTGTTATTCCGGTCAAACCTCGCTGCCGCTCCTGGCTGTTTGTCCTTGCTGTGCCGAAACAAACCTGCTCCAGGGCTCCAGCACCATTAGGAGGACAAAAGGACGTGAGGCAGCGCTGCTGCCGAAGGGAAATGTGTCGGGAAATGTGTCTCGGTTCGCAAGTGTGATGCAGATTGGGTGGCTTAGTCATGGCTGTTGTGACTTTAATCTGCTCAAAAGGCATCTTCTGAATGAATTTGTTTTTCAGCTTCCCTAGAATGTAGCTTGTGACATTGATTTTGGGGTGAGGATACACGTTGAGGCTGGGAGGATTAATACTGAAGTGAGAATTGGTGGATGGCAATAAACAACCGGTTCTGAGGGAAATTATTTTTATGAATCAGAATATTTAACACATGGAGGCTTGTGGGCTTTTTCCTGGTTTAAAGGGACACTGTGAAGCATATCAGAAAGTGTCTGTTACTACCAACACTTTAATTTATGATTAACTTGGCATATTTTTACATCTCATTTATTCTTTCCACAGGGGTGTTCTGAGCTGTTGAAATTATTGTCCAACTTCACTTTCTGGGTGTTGTTTGTTAGGGTAGTGCCATGGGTGGATTTTGGGTGGGGGCTCGAAATTTCACCAAATAAAGGGGGGATTCAGTTTTGAGGGGTTTTAAAGCCCTCACAAAAGAAATTTCTTAGGATTCCTCTGATAGCTTAAAATGTCCTTCATAAAACTGTCAATCTTTCCTTAAGAATCTCTTGCTGGATATTTTTTACATCTCAGTTCATTGTCTGTGGAGAAGTCTTTAGCTGAGGAGGTCCTGACATGGCACACAGCTCCTGGTTTGGAGCGTTGGAAAGCCAAGGGAGATAAGTGAGGAATGGGGAGAGGCCCAACTGCAGAGCTATTCACTCAGTCTCTATTTTGATCTGGTGACACTGAAAGCAGAGCCTGGGTCACGTCAGGGAAGGGACAGCACAGCTGTGTGGGGTCAGAGGGGTCACACCCTGCATCCACTGGGGATATTGGGGATACTGGGGAAGTCTGAAAGGGTCTGAAACTGGGATGTGGAGGTGGTGTGATGGAGAACATGGGAAGAGAGCAGTGAGGAATGGAACTCAAAGGAAAGGAGCACAATTATGTGAACCTGGAGGTGAAGGTCAAAGGCTCCATGTGACTGTTGTTCGGTGGCTGGTTGGGTTTTTTTAAATGTTTGTACGTGCTGTAAACAGCTCCAGGCTGATCTAAAAGTGCTGGGAGGCAGGGGCTGTAAATTACAGGCGTTGTTCTCCTTATAAAGGGAGCAAACAACTCCAAGTGTCTTTGGCTCACGGCACTTTGAATGCCTGTTCCTCCAGTGCCTCTCCATTCATTGAAATTCCTTGTTTCAGGTTTGAGGGAGAATCTTGCTCACTACTGGAGCAGGGATAGGGCTGAAAGTGTGTGACCTGGAGCAGGGACAGGGCTGAGGGTGTGTGACCTGCACGTGCTATGTAAGCAGTGCCACTGCCTTGGAAACCTGGGATGATCCCATACCTGACTGTCCCAGCTCTTGTCCTGTGCAACTCCGGTCCTCGCTCTTCCCCTGGTGGCTCCCTCAGCGTTGTCCTCACTGGCGGGTGCGCCTGAGGCGGTTGAGGGAAGGGCTGAGTTTGGCCTCTCTGCCCCGGCGTGAGGGCCAGGGTGGGCCCAGGGGCCTGGGTCACTGAGAAGACGACCAGACCGGCCCCCCGGAGCCCGGGCGAGACGGGTGCGGGGCCGGGGAGGGCTCGGCGGGGTCCCCGAGCGCTCGGGGCAATGGCCCCGCCCCGGTCCCGCTCTGAGGCGCTGGCGGCGGAGGGACCGCCAGGTTACCCGGGGTGAGGCACTCTTTGGCCGCCGGCGGAAGCACCCGAGCTCCCGGGCCTGCGCACTGCGGCCTATAAGAGGCGCGGGGCGGTGCAGAGGGCCGGGCACTCGCAGCCGGGGCTGGCCGAGTGCGGATCTCTGTGGAGGAAGTGGTGGAGCGGCAGGAGCCCCGGGAGGCGCTGGCGGCCTGAGAGACCCCCGTCCGCACCCCTCACTGCTTCCTCGCTTCTTGCGAGGGCTGCGGCGGCGACAGCGACAGCCATCCCCGGAGCCGTGGGCCGCGCCTCCCCCCGCTTCGCTGGATGCTCTGGGGTTCGGTCCCTGAGCGGGGCCGCGGCGCTGGCAGCCCCCGCTGTGGCGGGGACATGGGGCTGGGCAGCGGCAGGGCACGGAGCCCCCTTCCCCGCTGAGAAGGCCCCTCGTCCCGGCGCCGATGCTGCGCTGTCCCCTCACACCCGACCCCTGAGATTCCCCTCTTTCCCCTCCCCATGCCCGACGGAGCCCCTCGCCTCGGTGACGCCCTGCAGCAGCCCCGCCGGCCCGGGGGTCTGCGGCGCTATGAGAGGAGCTGCCCCCGCCGCCGGGGGCAGCCAGGACCGGGGCAGGCTCCCACCCCGCCGCCGGCTGCCGTGAGGCGGCTGTAGCAGGAGGAAGAGCCCCTTTGTTTTCCCTCCGTCCTTCCCGGGGGCTTCATGCCCCGCTGAGGGATGATGGAGGTGGTGGGGGACTTTGAGTACAGCAAGAAGGACCTGATAGGACACGGAGCCTTTGCTGTGGTCTTCAAAGGTCGCCACCGCAAGGTAAAATAAACAGCGACGGGCTTCGCCCGCAGCCGGAGCGGGGCTGGTTACACAACCCGGGGCCGACAGGAGCCCCTCGGGTGGGTGACAGCTGCGGTGGTGGTGGGAGGGTTGTGTCCTCTGCGGAGTTTTGACGTGGTTTGGGAGAAAAAAGAGCCGAAGGGAGGTGCGGGCTGGGCTGCGGCCCGCGGCTGCCCCGCGGCCCTGAGCCGGGATCCGGCCCCGGCATCCATAAAATCTTTATTTTTTCCTTTCCCTCGACCCCACCGGCCTGTCCGCGGTCCCACCGCTCCTCCCCTCTCCCTGCCTTAGCGGCGAGGGGAGAGTTGCAGCTGTAGGGGAGGCTGAGCCCTTTGTTTGTAGAGAGGGTCATGTTTATCTCGCTGGATAACGAGGGATCTAATGGAAAATTGTCTCCTTTGGGATTGGCTGAAGATTTCTTAAATTCAGAGGTGTCTGGTTTCCTGGCGTGACTTGCTCATCGCCCCGGATATTCATAGTTACGTTATGGTTTCTTGATGCTGGGAGTTTATTCTGGTGCCTAAAGAGCTTTGCTTTCCAGAAAACAGCCCTTGAGATTTAGCATTTTGGAGGATTAAGGCAGTGCTCAGGGCTTGGAGAGGCACGGTGCAGTGATTTTGGGGTTAAAAAAAAAAAAAAAAAGGAGAAAGGGAAACGGAAACTTTAAAGGCCAATGGAGGTGCTCCCACCTCAGAAATAAATAGTTTATTTTTGGATAATATATAAATAGACAATATATAAGCTTGCTTAAAACAGAGGGGGTTCTGTGCAGTTTTCATCTGCAGAGTATAGAAAAGCTGAAAATGAGAAGTCCTTAAAGGACAGTAAAAGTAACTTGATCATTGTGAGATGTGTAAAAAAGCAGATACATAGCACTGCTACCAAAAAATAAATGGAATAAGTTTACTTGGGTTTTATTTTGTTTTGTTTTTAATGCATTGGAATCCATTAAAATGCAGTGTAGCCAAAGCTGGATTTTAATACCTGTGGAATGAAATAGTTCTTGATGGTGTCACGTGAGGGAGTAATAACTGGTGGGTAGAAGAGGGGTGATCTTGCAACTTTTTCTCTGTGTTTTCCTAGATAGTTGTTAGAGGATGAAGTTTAAAAAAAAAAAGTAAACTAACACTACTTTTTTTGTTCACTTCCAGAAAACTGATTGGGAAGTAGCCATAAAGAGTATTAACAAAAAGAACTTGTCGAAGTCACAAATCCTACTTGGAAAAGAAATAAAAATCTTAAAGGTATGTTAATTTGCACTGATTTTTAAAGCTGCTTTGCTTGAAAAGGAAAAGAGACTTCTGACCTAGTTCATTCCAGGTCATGGGTGGTGTCACAGTAATTGCTGCTGTGATGTTTCTTTGTTAGGGATCCAGAAATAAAAATACTAAGGAAAACGGAAAAAAAATTAAATCTTTAGTTCTGGAAATATCTCAGAACAGGTTGTGAGCATGATTTTGCAGTTAAAAGTAGCACATTGATGTGGAAACAGTCTCTGGGCTTTGCTTAATGCACACGTGGAATAGTTTGTCCTTCAGGATGGCCAATGGGGCACCTTTTTCCAGCATATTGTAGCTGAGGGTGAAGCATCAGTCTTTGATCTTTCTTCATCTTTTTTGCTCAAAGCTGCCTTGAAAGCTGAAACCAGTGAGCTGACTTTAATTCCTGAAGCAGCTGCCCACTTCTGACTTGTGATAATTGCCTTAAAATGTGGAGTGTGGCTCTAGCAGAGGAAGTGTAATGGAGCATCTTTCAGTTTTTCAGTGTTATTTTATGGAAACTTCTCCTTGGGTGGTCATTTAGCATTCCCTGCTCCCTGAATTTCACATCTCATTTCACACAGCTTTGCAGTAAGACTGAGTGCTGCTTTCTTCCCATGTTCCTGAGCTTTTTGAGATACATCAGTACTTTATATACTATTATATACATATTATACTCTCATTTATTTATTAAATACCAGAATTAGTGTTGGGTGTATTAGTGTGCTGCAAGTACTTAACAAACAAAAGTTTTTTGAGCAGCTACAAATAATTCATGAGCTGTCCCCTTATTTAATGTTATTTGGTTTGATTTTCTTTGTATTATAAAAGTAAGGTTGATTTGAACATGATCTAGTTGGTTACTTCACTAAGCAAGAACTTATGTAAGAGTAGAAAATTAAATCTTGTCAGTTTTCAGTGCTCATTAGAGGATCTTCTGCTCTGGTACTTTCTGTACCAAGTAATTGACATAAAGTTCTGGAACCAAATGTTTTTATGACCTCTCAAGATATTGCCTAACTTCCTTATCCTTTAAATATTGTCTAAACAACTGGGATTTCCTCTAAATTCCATCTGATCATCTTAAAAAGACTCTCTTTGATTATCACCAAATCAGCATTATCAGCAAATTCAATTAATAATAATAATAGTAGTAATACTAATAACCTTTTTCCATAATACAAATATTTTGTTTTACAGGAACTTCAGCACGAGAACATTGTAGCTCTTTATGATGTCCAGGTAAAATATATTTTGGTGCCTTTTTAAAAATTAATTTATGAAAATCTAATGAATGTATATCATGTATGCCAACTAGAAGATTTTGAATGGATCTATTTTGTTGCTGTCATCAATTTGGAATTCAGCAAAAACAAGAGCAGCATCTTGGGGATCTGTGTGACAAAGAAATGTGGTGTTCAGTCCTGTGTCAGTGAGGAGGAACTGAAGGAAGCAGAAAACCACAGTCACATGTATCTCTTGCCTGTGTGTCTAGAAGGACAGGGTATAGTGAAAAAAGCCAAGCAGGCACTTGGATCTTTTCAATTAAATTCCTTCAGATTGTCTTCCTGTTTTTATTGCCTGATGAGGTGGAGGAGTTGCTCTGCAGCCTGTCTAGGGGAGTGTGTTCTGCTTAGGAAGTACATTTTTGTATCCTAAGGCCTGCCAGTGTGGAGCAAAGCTAAATAAGACATGAGGCAGCTCATGCAGCCATTTGTTCTGCTGGAATAAGAACTATACATTTATCTCCTGGGCTCATGCCTGATTTTAAATACAGAGTTACACTGTTAAAAAAAAAAAAATTACTGAGAAGCACCTTTGGGGCATTGCATAGTCAAAGCAACACAAAATAGAGATTGTGACATTCAGTCCTTCCTGTCTTTACACATTCACATGCTAAAAGCTTTCAGTTTGTGTGGATTTGTATCTTTTGCTATAGAAATCTGTGTTCATGGAATATAAATTAGGTGAGTTCAGGATTTCTAGGGCTGTAGGACTCAAGTGACTTTTGGTACAAAGCTGAGATGTTCATGTGGCAGCTGACTGTGCATCAAAACTTCTAGGTTCAATCTGGAGACTGTTTTTCCTGGATCTTGACTTCAAAATTCTTAATTTTGAATGATGTTATCTGCTCTGAGAGGGAAAGTATTGTCTGTTGTGCTTCTTGACAAGACCAGGTTTTCCTGAGCATTGCTAAGTGGAAATAATCTCTCAGCATCCTAAATTTAGTATGTCCAGACATCTCAAAAGCAACTGGAATTGTTGACTGAGGGTGTTGGTGTGTGAGTAAGCAGCTGAATTTCAGATTTATCATTTACAGTTGTTTGTACATGAAGGTTCCTTAGTCAGCTCTGCAGCGCAGTGTGGGGGTAGTGGAACAGTTAGGTGTTCTGATGGTTTAACATCTGAGCTTTGGAGAGATTCTTGTTGTTTTGGTTTATGCACAAGGAAAGAGACTCCAGAATCCTACAGCATTCTATGGTTTCTTTAATAACTTTCAGGCTTTTCTGTTCTGCCCCAGGAAGGGGTGACAGGATTTCTTAAATGATCAGTGCTGCTCCATTTGAAAGAGGGATGTTGCTGCTTGTCACCAGCTATTGTGTTTAAATAAAATGAGCAGTTAAAGAGAAGGGCAAACCTGTGTCCTGTACCTTGATATATTTCAGATACATTCATGGCAAACACAAAGCTTGGCAGCAGGAATTGCTTTGCAAAATATGGTATAAAGAGTGTGCCACTTGCACAAATAAGCTTTTCTCTTTCTGCTGTGTTTGTGAAGTGGCAGACATCATTAACTTCTGTGATTACATTTAATTTATAACCCAGCAAGAATGAACACTATGCAAGGCATTCACATGTCTAGTAGGCTGTTACACCTACTAATTTTCTGTAGCATTTCATGTTCTAGCATGTGCTGCCCTTTTTGTTTGCCAGGGTACTGTGAACATGATGATACAATCCAGCAGATAAGACTTCAGGATTTCAAGCTATTTCTAAGTTTACAGAAGCTATTTTTTTTTTCCTCAGTGCTGGAGCCAGTGGAGTCTGTGTCACAGTAGGAAATTCTCAGTGTGAATGGGAGTCTGTTTTATTTTTGTAGTTCTGTTGGGCTGAAGCTTTTCTTAACCTTAGACAGTTTGAAATAAGAAAATGCTTCTGTTTCAGATGCAGTCTTACAGATCATGTAGCTGAATAAGTCAAGAGCTGATTGTTGCTCTGAGTTTTCAGATGGAAAAGATGGTGTGCAATGAAAGTGGCAAAACTAAGTGAAGAAAGTGTAAATTGATTGTGATCCAGAATAAATACTTTCACATCTCATAATAATAAATTAATGACAGTACTTTAGATTAAAGCTGTAAACCTGCATAGCAATTAGGAATGCATCTATTGAGAATAAATGTACAGTTATTATTTTATATATTGCAAAAAGCTTCATTTGGATTGACTCCCAGGAAGTAGTTAAATTCCTTCTCCTCCATGTCTCTTCATTTATGGTTGTGTTCCTGTTGCATGACCACTCACACAAGTCAGCATAATAAAGACAGATACACCATGAAGGTTTTAATTAAATCCAAGCAGAACTTGTGGGCCATTCTGCTGATTGTGCATGAACATTTTCAGACCTTCTCCAGTGCTCACCCTTCATCTCCTGGGAATACCATTTGATATGTTATTAGTGTGTCTGCAGTTCAGTTACTAGAAGTGCCCATTTGTCTGGAGCCACACCCCAGTGAACTGCTGTGTGTTAATGGTGGCATAAAAATGTTTTGTTCTGCAGCCAGCAGGATAATTGCCCTTGATTTCCATGAGGTGGACGTGCAGCTCTGGCAGGTTTGAGCTGCAGATAAGCATTTTATGTAAGCAGAGCACTCCACTGCTCTTGGTGCCACCTCCCAGGGCTGGGGAGCTGCACACACCAGGGTGTGGAGGCCATGGTGCTAAGGCTGAGGGAACTTGTAGAGATATTTAAATAAAAACCCTCCATCTGGGAGAGACAAATGTTTTTCAGCAGTAGGGCTCTGGAAAATAGCTCACCCCTACAAGTGAAATGATTTTTTTTGTGAAATCCTTAAAAAACCTCAGATATGATAGATGGATAGCAAAAGAGACACTTTTCACTTATCTTCTTGGGCAAGTGTTTGATTATCTGTCATTCAAGAATAATCTCCCAAATCTCTAAAATGGTTTAAGGATGCAACTCTTTTCCCATGGCAGTGCTGTGGGATGTCATTCATCCTGCAAAAGAAAATCAGTCTTGGATCCTGTTAATTGGAGGAGTGGAGCCACTGTTTCTCAAAAGCAAAAGGAATCTAAAATAGCCTCTAATTTACCAGTGTAGAATACACTGAGATCCGTGGATAAAGTATTCCACTGAAGTGGAATGAAGGTATCAGTAAGTTATTTGGAATGTTCTATATTTAGGACACGAGTTTACAGTTTTGTGCAGTTCATGATCCCAAATGTGTGCTGAGTAGAACTAATCTCTTCCCCAGTGCCAGACAGTGCCTGTTTTAGCAAATAATTTAATTCAAAACATCTCTAGAATGTCAGCCCTCAGAGTGAAAGCCTGTAATGTATCTTGGAGATAGCATTTTAGGAGAGTGAATTAATGTCCTCACTGCATGGAGTCTGAAGTTTGCTATTTGAACAGTAGTTTAGGGAGAACTAATTTCTGGAGTGTTATTGGAGAAACAGTATCTGGATAAAAATGGTTTCTTGTCTTAGCTTGTTGGTACAGAGCAGACAAAAAACCTGCAGCTGCTTCTGCTGTCCTTGGAAGCAGAGAAAGCCAGTGGGAATGGAGCCAGAAATCCTTCTGGGACCTTCAGCTCAGCTTTGTTGTACACACAGAGCCCAGGAGTTCTTACCAGGGGTGCTGAGGGGAGGAACTGTTGTTTTAGCAGCAGGAATTAAATACTTCTGGTTTACCCAAGGACTCCAGTTGGTCTGGTGCTATTGCATGTGTTTCTTGAGATATTTGCTGCAGGCATCCTGTGTGTGCTCCTGATCTCAGTGTCTCACAGCTTTCATTGCCTCCACACTCCCAGCAGAACAGAGAGTGTCTCAACGTCTTTATTTTTGTTCCCTCAGCACCTTGCTTAAGGCCTTTGTGTTTGTCAATATCCATCCCCTGTGTCTGTGTGGAAATAATCATATGAGAACATGCTGTTCAGATAAAAGAAAAATCCTGCCCTGTAGCAACTGTAAAGGTTTTGAAGCTCTACCTGGCAGCTGATGCCAGCTGCAAGGTTGGTTATGACAGTGCAGGAATGATGCCAGTGGAAATGCTGGAGACAACCAGGGTTAGAATTTGTTGTGACCCACAGAACCAGAGTTGGAGTTACTACACAGGCCTTAGCTTACCTGCTGTGCCTGGATCCTGTAATTTGAATTTCAGAACTGTTTCAGAAGAGTTACTACACAGTCTTTTGCTTACCTGCTGTGCCTGGATGCTGTAATTTGAATTTCAGAACTGTTTCACATGATTTTTTAGTACAAATGTGTGCTGAACCTTTGTGCTGAGAGCAGCTGTGCCTTTCCTTGGTGCTGGGCAGCAGAGCAGCCTCTTTCCCCACCTCCCCTCTATTGGGTAAATACAGCATTTCACTGACAGCAAATGGATGATCCAGTTCTTGTGGTGCATTTCTCCATGGCTGATTGCTCTTTTATGTGAATAATTGGCAGCATGCACCCTGTTTGAATCCTACAGGCACATGTCAAGTGACATTTAGTCTGAGATTTAATATTTTGTCAGAATTAACAAAATGTTCAGTCTGAACACAGAAGTTGCTGCTGTGTTGCACTCACAAAGTAAACCAAGAAAGTCTAATACAGAGAGAAACAGCCTTTAAAAGATCTGGACCTGTCCTTTTTCACTATATCATTAGAATTTTTGCCAAATGTATTTAAGGCCAAAAAAAAAAGGTGTGTTCCTGGCCAAAAAAATTATATCCAATATAGCACAAATGAACACAGCAGAGAATTAATCAGATAACAGCAGTGCACAAGCTGTCAGGTTAACTCTCCTTCTTTGGGGACTCTCATCATAAACTGCAATGAAATCAAATCTGCAGACTTGAAGTGAAAACTGAGTAACTATTTGCCACAATTTCTGCTTTGGGAGCTCACTCAGCTCCTTGCAGACCTTCAGCTTGTTCTAAAGGAGGACTTGTGAACCAGAATGAAATCCAGGGAATGTTTCTGCCAGTACTCTAGGGATCTAGCAAAAGCTCTTGGAAGTAACTATGGATGTTTTGACTTCTTTTTCAATTAATGTTTTTTTAAACGGAACTACTTTGCTGAGACTGTGATTCAAGTTGAATTTTGCATCCCCCAAGACAACTGGTGGAATCCTTGGATTAAAACATAGCAAATTTTGGCAAATATGTTGCCTTTTAACCTCTTTCTCTTAGGTTTATCTGTTTACCTTTCACATTGTAAATTGGTTTCCTATTAGCCTTTGCTTGCAATTAAAACCTAGATTCAGAATAAAAAGGAGCAAAAGTAGGTTTTTATCAAGAAAACTTTCAGCAGCAAAAAAAAAGTGTTGCTGGGCAGAACTGGTAATTGTTGCAACACAGCTGATATTTGTTTTTCTTATTTATCTAGGTAGAAGTGTAGGTCAGAACAACTCCAGCTGCACTAATTTTGTGATCTGTACATCAATACAAATTGCTGAAAGCTTTGTTATCTGTTTCAAGAGGCAGTTTAAAATAACTTGCTAGGTCAGCTTTATTCCTGAATGTTAGATCTGAAACATGCTGGTTTTCTAATCTTTCCTTTTTGAGCACTTTGCTCTGCATAGCCAGTCAACAGAAATCACCAGTCTGGGGAATGTTGATAGGGAGAGCTTTATTGTTCAGCAAAATAATTTAGAAGGGCAAAATATATCTCCAGAACTGTCTTGTCTGTTCTGAATGTATTCCCAAAATGGAGATCACATTCCCAGTCAGGCTGGCCAAGAACTGTAAGGCAAAATTTGAGCAGCTCTGAAGGGTTGAACAAGTTCAGCTGTTTTGAGCTAAAGCTTGTGTTGGTGGGATATTGAAAAGTGTTTGGTTTTGAGTTCAGCTTGGGACAAGTTGTGGTTGGGGAGGTTGGTATCAGTTCTGTGCAAACCATTACTTCCTCACTATGAATTGGAGAGGACTTTTGAGTCTGGGAAAATGTCTTTGTGGGATCTCTAATCTGCTCTGCTGATTCATTAAAAAGGGATTTTCTAAGCTACATTAAGGAATCATGCTCTGCTTCTTACTGGGACTTTACTTGGTGACTTGATTTGTTATTTTTCATCAAGAATATACATTTTAAAAAAAAAGATGAGTAATTCTATTTGAGGGCAATCCAGTATGGTCTGCAGAAATGAGTTTCAGAACAGGTGAAGGCTAGTACAACAGGGCAAATCATCAGCTCTGTGTTTTTGAAGAGCAGTTCATTTGAGAGGACTTTGTTTCCAAGGGAATCCAACAAACACATCCTCTTAGTTCTGTGATGATTAAATGTAATAAATGTCTGTCATGAGCTGAGCATTACATGCTGCCCTAAGCTGCTGGTTTTGTGCACTGGAGGCTCTGACACCGTGGAACATCTTTGTGATTCATGGGATTGCAAAGCTGGGCTGGAAATCCAGGAGCTGGGCTGCTTTCTTGTCACTGGAGAATGGGCTTTTTGTGCTGCCTAGTTGGGTTCTTCTGCTCCACATCAGAGCTATCCTTTAAGTGAAGTGATCCTCAGTTGGCAGAATTTTCAGTTTGATAAATTGGGATCTCAGATTCCTAAAAGACAGCTTCTGTCTTGGAAGGTGTTGTTGCAAAGGAACAATGCAGAAAGGAACAATTATATATTTCCAGTAATTTGCAAAGCAAATAATTACTAATGGGGTTTTTTTTTTTTGCTTTGCTGTATGCACTGAGGTTTTGAGGTGTTTGTAGGAATGTAAATTATGGTTCATGTTGGCCACAGCTATTGCAGAAACATTGAACAATTGAGGCTTCCTGAAATGTGATCTGCTGCTGCTTTAATATTCTATATTGGTTGGAGTTTGCCTGCCATTCCCAGCAGATTTGACTTATATTCCTAGAAATTTGATTTCTTCGAAGCTAATTTCCAAATGTAAACAAATCTACAAAATGTCCTTGATGTTTTGGGCTGGAAAGAACCTCAAATGCATTTCTGTAACACAGACAGGAGTGACTAAATGCTTCCCAAAAGTGAAGCAGGCTAATACAGCCTTGAATTAACCTTAAACCAGCCAGTTCATCTTGAACTGTAATTATTTCCATTATTTGGAGTTGTCTGGATGTCAGTGTCTGTGATGGGCTGTGCCATCCCTGAGCTCTGCTGTGTTTAGGGGTCATTGGTTTCTCTAGCCTGGGCTCATTTTTGCTTTTATTTCTCTTTTTCAAGCTTTCTAACATAAGCTGTTAGTGAGCCCTTGCCAATGGCACCTTGGTGGTAATTCTTGCCAGAGTGGTCCAATGGAGCATCTGCTGAAGTGTCAGTGCAAGCACAGGGGAAGGTGCCTGAGTTCACAGCGTTTGTTTTGCTGTGCAATGTCCCTTTTGACTTCCTTGTGACACTTTAGCAGAATTTAGTCAGACTGTCTGCAGTCCCACTTCCCACTGGGGCATGTGCCTGGCCCTGTCTGGTGCCATCTCACTTTTTTCCTTCAACTGCCTTAAAAAAACCCATATTTTCCCTCAATCTGTCAGCCCTTGTTTAAGTTTATTTTTAAAGGGAAAGGGGGATAACACACTGTGTAACTAAAAGCATCATCCTGTTTACTGTACACTTCCTTTAGTTTCCTTCCAGTTCTCTTTGTGTTCTTTCCTTTCAATCTTAATCAGCTCAGAGGGAGAAAAAATACTTTTGCTTTATAAAAACTCTCAGAATCTTCAGCTTTGTAGGACCAACAGAACTGTCTTATGCAGGAGACTGTGGAAAACAATGTTGATTATTATCACAGACAGGTCAGGCCTTTCTTCCCTCACACAAAATAAATATTTGGAAACAGGATGAACGTTTTTGTTACAGACAGGCTGAAGCACGGATTTATTTTTGTAACTGGATTTGTGAAGTGTGTAGGTAATCTACAGCAGAAGTTGGGCAATCTGTCTTTCAGGAACTTTTCCCCAATTACAAGAGAGGGAATTCAGGTTGCAGAGAGGTCATGGGAGGTGAGTGCTTTGGAAAATCTGAGGAGGATGGACAGAGCTCCCAGCTCTGCCCTGAGGAGCATGGCAGGGATGTGCTGCTGCCAAGGGCTCACTCAGGGAGAACTTCATGGAAGTATTGCCTGGTGGTTTTATGGTTTTGCATATAAAAATATTTTTGGAAATGTAAAATATCTCATAGTGAAAAAATCTACATTTTTGCTATGCTCTGAAACAGTGACTTTAAGGTGTCTCAGTGATGGGAAAATCCCATGTTACACTTGGTTAATGCAGGTACAGACTTGGTATTCTCACATTCTTAAATCACTTTTCTTCTCCTCTTTTAGGAAATGCCCAATTCTGTCTTTTTGGTCATGGAGGTATGTGTTAACATGTATGTTTCTGGTTGTTTTAAAGACTTTTAGACAAAACTATTCCTTTACACAGCTACAAACTAACCATGGCTTGCTAAAACAAACTATTTTGAAAAGGAATTTATTAATTTCCTATGCCCCATTAAATTTAGCAGCACTGTTTGTTTCATAAATTATTCAGTTTCATGTTATGATCCTGTAAGTATTGATGAAAGGTGACACCTCAAATTATTAATTACAAATAATTGACAAAACAATATTAAGGCAAACAGTTGGAAGGGATCTAATTTTCATTTAAAGATTACAAAGTAGCAATGATGTAGCAGGTGTTTCAGTGCTTGTATTTTAAATAAAACCCTTTGTTTTTAACAGTACTGCAATGGTGGGGACTTGGCAGATTACTTACAAGGTAATTGATTACTGTATTTCCCTATTATTTTGCTTTATGTGTTTATATTCTGTATTCCTCACATCCATTGATGTTTCTCTGAGATTTTTTGCTTCTGTTTTAAATATGGGTAAATGAATGTGATAATAGACAGAAAATGCTTTTTTATTTTTTGCCACAGCTGAATGTAACATTCCCTTATTTGTCAATGAGGGAGAAGCTGTAGTTAACCATCAGCAGCATGCTGAAAAGATGTGTGGGTTTCTATTTCTAAAACTACATTTTGGGGGTTGTTCCCAGTGTTTTGATTCCACCTGTTTTTCTTTTCCAAGATGTGAACTTAAAACCACTGATTGACTTATATAATAATGCTCTGAAAAAGAGGCAGTGCTGGCTTAGGAGAGATTTTTCATGGCTCTGCCCAAAGTGAGGACAGAATTTCTAAATCATGACAAATGGATTCTTATTCCAACCAAAATTTTGAGCAGAGATGTTAATCTTCATATTTTTCATGATGAAAATATTCTACTTGCCCTTGTATGTCAGGCTGTTGAAGGAATCTTTTTTATGCACAGCTATTGTTATGGTAACTGTGTGTATTAAAAGCCTAATTCACTTGCCATTAAAACCTTTGGAAAGACTCAGACAGTGAAATCCAGCTCCTGTGTTCAGTGCTTTTTTGGGCTGCAGAATGAGGTAATACCTTCAGAAGAGACTTTTGAAAGTACATCTCATTTTTTTCCTTTCAAAATAAATTTTATCATGGATGAAGTTTCTGAGCAGAGTGGTTCTCAGCATCCCCATAAAGAGCAAATTTTATGGCTTCAGATTTTAACATGATTTTTTGATGTACTTAATGTGAAGTTCTTTTATTTTCTTGCTTCCTTTGCCTTTTTAGCCAGTTTAGGATTTCACAGAATCACTGGGTTGGAAGAGACCTTAAAGATCATTGAGTCCAACCCAGCCCCAACCCCTCACCCAAACCCTGGCACCCCAGTGCCACATCCAGGCTTGGTTAAACACACCCAGGGATGGTGGCTCCACACCTCTCTGGGCAGAACGTTCCAGAACTTTATCACCCTTTCTGTAAAAAACTTTTTCCCAATATCCAACCTAAATTTCCCTTGACTCAGCTTGAGACTTAATGAGATTTAATGGCAATTGAGAAGTTTTATAATTACGATGCTACTGAGTTGAATAAACCACTGGAAAAACAGATGATTCAGAGCTCTAAAACTATGGTGATGTCAATATTGTTGAGAATATTTACATTTGTAGAAAAACACAGGAGACTGGATTGTAATTCATGATGATTAGATTACAACTCACTATGTTTTCAGCTGATCACCGTGAAGTTGATTGCTTTTACCTAAAGTTATTGATATTTATTCTCCCCCCTGCTCCTGTGTGTGTCACTGGCAGCTAAGGGGACTCTGAGTGAGGACACCATCCGAGTGTTCCTGCAGCAGATTGCAGCAGCCATGAGGATCCTGCACAGCAAAGGCATCATCCACAGGGACCTGAAACCCCAGAACATCCTGCTGTCCTACGCCAGCCGCCGCAAATCCAGCGTCAGCGGCATCCGCATCAAAATAGGTACATCCTCCCTCTCTGGGAGGGGAAATCAGCACTCGTGGATTGTTCCCCCCCTCAGAAATGGCTCTCCAGTTCAAGTCTTGCATATGGAGTGTATTCAATTGATGCAAATCAGACAGCGAGTCAAGAATGATGAGCTTCATGCTGTGCTGTGTTCTCAGGATAAAAGAAGATTGAATCATAAAGACCTGTTTGATTAAATCTGCAGGACAAATCTATTTGGCTGATGTTTCTAGTACTAAACTATTTTAATTAGGTATAAATCTAACTTTTGGAACTGGGAGTAGCCTTTAACCCATTTCAAAACTCTGTGTGTGCAAGACTCCAATTGCATTTCCAGCTGTTTTCTTTTTTAGTGGTAGATCCTCCTAAGGGTTATTTGAGAGATTTAGAAATGAAGGTTATGACCTGGTTTTGGCATGGCAGAAGGGAAGTTTGGCCTGGTAACAGGGGAGAGATGTCAAATATTCATGATACTACCAAACTCCTCTGCAGAGGCCACTTCAGGAGTTTTAATCACTCCTTGTTGTCTGTTAAGTGTCTATGTAAAGCTATCTTGTTTAAAACAAGTTCATTCTTGTGCTTTTGCTCAAAAACTGCACAGGGGAGACTAAACTTCTTCCCTTGCTGTCCTTACTTGATAGCTTCAGATGCTTTTGCCTGCATGGAAAATTCAGGCACCTGAAGCTTGACTTCTTCAGCTTGTACCTGATGTGATTTCACTGCAGGCACATTGTATATTCATCGCTCTTAATGAGCCATTTATATTTAGCCAGTGACTTTAATCCTTTCCTGCTGATGCCAGACAGGCTGTTCTGCAGCTGGGGAGGTGCCTGAGCAGCAGTTTGTGTAAATGATGTCACTGCTGCTTCTTGGCTTGCTCATTTGAAAGATAATCCATTATTCTTTCAGCATGACAAAGATTCTAGTATTCCATGCGCTGGCTAGATATTAAACCTGTATTTTTTTAATCCCTCTGTTAATTGTACCAGATTTCAGTCAGAGACAGGTGATTTCTAGACTGTAAAAATTTGAAAATGATCCTTCTCTTCATTGACCAAGATTGTTCTTTACACAGCTGACTTTGGGTTTGCTCGTTATCTGCACAGCAACATGATGGCTGCAACTCTGTGTGGTTCCCCTATGTACATGGTAAGAGATATTTCACATTATCTTGCTTGTCTCAAACATTCTCCTGCCAAAACAAAATAATTGACTGCTTGCAGATTGGCAAATGCCTCATGTTGCTTTACAAGGATCAGGGACAGAGTGCAGTTCCCCTTTCCATAGTTTTGCTACCTTTTTTTTTATTTCCTTTGGATTTGGAGACCATGATTGTTATAATCAGAGAGACATCAATCATTTCTTAGTGGTTCTTTGTCCAGAAGAAGAACTGCAGAAGCCAAGTAAATAACACATCCCTCTTCTTCCCAAACATGCCAAATGCTGGATGCTTTCTTCAGAACATCAGCATTTCTAGTTTCTTTGTGGTTTTGAAACTCAGCTTACATTTTAGATGGACCTGATAGCTCTCAAGCCATGTGATGCACGTGAAAATGTTAATTTTTTCTTACTATGAAGTGGTCTCAGTTAATGCTGCTCTCACAGTAGATTTATATTGCTGTGGCTTTCCTGGTTTTGTTTTCTCTTCTGAGAATTTGCTGTTCTTTCCAGGCCCCTGAAGTGATTATGTCTCAACACTATGATGCTAAAGCAGACCTGTGGAGCATAGGAACTGTGATTTATCAGTGTCTTGTTGGAAAACCACCTTTTCAGGTAACAATTCCTTTCCTTTTCCCTCTTCTCAGTCTGAAGAACATTCCTGGAGGTCTTGCTTCTAGTCAGGAAAGCAGAAGCAAGTGATGTCTGAGTGTGGGTGCTGCACAGGCTTGAGAATGCCAAGGGAGAAGTTGTTTGTGCTTAGTCTGCATGATGAGTGTGTTCAATCCAGAGGAAATACATAAATGAGGAGCCTCAGTGCTCTGCTTGGTGTTTTCTCCTTTAATGCCCATATGCAAAAGTTTCCTTTTTGTGTATGTGTGCTTAGGAACAAAAGCTATTTCCTCCATGAAACCGAGCTTTAATTAATGTACATTTTTATTTGACAGGCCAATAGTCCTCAAGATTTGAGAATGTTTTATGAAAAGAACAGGAATTTGATTCCTAGGTATGTCACCATGGCCTTTCCTGTCACTTACACTTGTTGATTGAACACTTTTTCATCTTGGGGAATGCCTGGGATTCAAAAAAACATTTGCTGTTGCTATCTTTGCAAGGATGTAGTGTGATACCTGTGAATCATGTTGCACCTTGCTTTGTACCTAGCTGAAACTAAATGGACTGAGGCTGTAAAGCACAGATAGTGATGACTTAGGGACGTGGCAGAATGCTGCTTTCCTGAAATTCAATGTGCTATGCATTATTCAATGCATGCATTACATTTAATGCATGTTTTACTTCCTCTTGTGTGCAGCATTCCTAGGGAAACATCAGCTTACCTGGCTGACCTGCTCTTGGGTTTGCTTCAGAGAAACCAAAAGGATAGAATGGACTTTGGTATGTATTTCTTTTTTCCTCTTGCTCTTTTGACTTTCCTTGTTAGTTGTATTCATGTGACCAGAATAATTATCTTGACCTTTTGTCCACAACCAATTACATGAAAAGTGAAGTGGTTTTTTTCTTCTCTGTTTTCATAAAGAAGGCAGAGTAGCTAAAACAAATCACTGGATAACTACTGTCAGTATTAAGTGATACACATAAATCACAACTTTGTTTTTGAGTAGTGAAATATAAATCAGTTTAATTCTTTCAATTGTGCCCTTTCCTTCAAGGATTTACTGCTAATACCTTAAATTTCATGTTGAAGTTTTATTTCTGTTACTTTAACTGGTGTTTAGTATCAGAATAGGAGCAAACATTTCTGATTTCCATGTACTGGAAGAACCCACTTTGGAAACATATTATTGAACAGTTATATCTTGATTAATTCTGCTGCTTGTTTAAATTTTGTAGCACTAATTGTTAGTGCAGTTTTATCATAGCTGCCAGGAAATGTTAATCTTAAAATTTTAATTCAGATCCAGAAAAAGCTCACAATAATTGGGTAGAATGTCACAAATTATATTGCTCAGTATATAAATCTCTACATGTAGGAGAAATAATACCTCACAAACATGGACTGTGAGTAGTTGATTCCACTCTGCACTCTGGGTGTGCTGATCCCTACAGTTTCTTCAAACATGAGAAATTCACTATATCACTTGTGGTGGTGGGAGAAAGCGTTTGTGCTTCGAAAGAAAAATAGAAAGCAGAATGGCAGTGCTGAAAGTCATGTTTTCCTTGGCTGAGCCACTTAAAGGGCCTCAAAGGGGCTGCTCTGGAATGTGCTTAGCAAAGGGAGTGAAAGGGAGAGTTTCTAGCAGAGCCCTGTGGCCTGTTGTTAAAGTAAAAATAGCGCTGGAAATGTTGTTGATCTTCCAGCAATATGAAGTAGAACAGCAGGTGTTGTACCAAAGCTGGAGAGCACCTGATCCCTGTGTTCAAGTGAATAATTGCATTGTTCAGGCATTACAGCTGGATTCCTTCCCTTATCAGGTCATGGGGAAAAGTGTTGCTGAAGGGAGGGACATACTCCAGACCTCAGATTCTTTCTCTTTTTTTTTTCTTTGTTATTTGCTTATGTCTGAGGCACAGCATTGTTTTTCCTCCAGTGTTAGGACATTAAAGTTCACCCAGCTCAGCAGCTGGCTCCCACTAACCATCAAATTCCCTGAACCAGCTGAACACTGCTCCTTGCAGAACAAAACTTTCCATGTAACTTAGTGGCCAAGTGGTTATGCTCAATTAAAAGTGCCTCAGCGTATCCATTTACAACAAAAGCAAAGTATTTCTAATGTAACAACAGCAAGTTCACTGAGGAAATTTTTAAAGAAGTGATGTCTAATTCTGCTTTATGCCATGAACTGTCATGTTCTGCTGTTGGGAAGTGGAAAGGAGAATGGCTCTACTGTGATTTTCTTTTTTGCCACCTAAAGTGTAGCATTAATGGCTTCAAAACTAAATGTCAATCCTTGGGAAAGACAGAGCTGAAAATACTTTCAGTGTCTGGTGTGAAAAATGCTCATTGTTTTGAAGAGCAGACTAAAACTGAATTACTACCACAGAAAACATAATTTCCTCAGCAGTACAGGGAGGTTTCTTGTGTACATGGCTTTAAGTGCAGTCACAAGATTTCTTCCAGTGATTCAGTCTGATTTGCCTTGCTGACTGATGTTTGAAGTTATTAAATTGATTCTTGTTTCCTTTCCAAACTCTATAGCAGCACATACCACAGAAAGCTTTAATCTTTTATAAGCTCTTCACCCTCTGGCTCTGCAGTGTTGATTCTGGGAATGCAACCATTTATCACCATCTGCAATACAGTCTGTAAATTCTGTCATTTGTACATCTACTCACAATGGTGGTTGTTTCTTGTTCTACAGAAGCATTTTTCAACCACCCTTTCCTGGATCACATTTCAACAGTGAAAAAATGTAAGTAGTCAGTTGGGTTTGGTTTTGGTTTTTTTTTTTTTTTTTTTGCACTTATTTGTGTGAATGATAAATGTTACAGGCTGGGAGGGAGAAAGATCTGCCAAATATCACACTAAGTGTTTATGAGACATTTTCCTCAGCCTGCCTGTTGTTGTGCTCTATTATGAGCCTGAGTGTTGAATCCTTTCTTGTATTATGCCAGAGTGAAATGTGATACTTATTTACTTGTTCTTTTGACGTTTGCACTGAACTTAAATACCCTCGTGTGATTGAGGATGTGCTGTTCTTATAAGCTGTGTAAAGGCTTATGAATGAGAAGCAGTGAGGAAATTTGTTTGAAATTCAACCTTTTGAAGTCTTAGTCACTTTTTTTTTCCCCCCTCTGGGTTTTTCTCTTCAAGCTTGTCCTGTGCCAGTGCCCACATACCCAGGCTCAGTCTCTGGCAGTTCCTGTGGTAGCTCTCCTTGTCGCTTTGCTTCTCCTCCAGTAAGTTCTGTGTTACACAACAATCTCCAGAAAATATTTTCTGTAGTGTTTAGCCAAGAATTCATGAATTTTTTAAATCTTTTAATACTTGAACACTGTAAACTGTCATGTTTAGGAGCAAAGAGCAAGGAACACCTCTGTCTTTTTCTTAAATACCATTTACACTTCGGTGCTCTCTTGTTCCTTGTGTTGTATCTTGTGGGGGTTTTGTTGTTCTTTTTTGCTTAAGGTAAAGAAAAACCCCATACAAATATCAAATGCTAGAGCAGCAAATCTTTATATATTCTGGTATGGTTTGCAATGTAATGACTGTTACAGATAAATTTTGAATTGGCCCTTTTGGCTAAGGCCCCTTATTACAAACCAGTGACTTCAATTTTATGTGACATTTGGAACAGGTACATCTGTATCACCAGGAATAATTGACTAAATCCCAGTTGTTTAACTCACAGCCTAATCAGTATAGAGCTGTCTAAACTGGCACTACAGAGTTCTCCAGTATTTGAAATGTCATAGTTCAAAAGCATTTCTACTGTGTGAATCACTGGATTTACAGTGGGTTTTTGTAACTTTTCTTTTTCCCACCACCCCCTCCAGTCTCTGCCAGACATGCAGCACATTCAAGAAGAAAATTTGTCTTCCCCTCCACTGGGTCCTCCCAACTATCTTCAAGTCTCTAAAGACTCTGCCAGTACCAGTAGCAAGAACTCCTCTTGTGACACAGATGACTTTGTTCTTGTCCCACACAATATCTCTTCAGACCATTCATGTAAGAACCTTTCTTATTTTTACATCTCATCCCAATTTTCATTCATAACACGCTTCTACCTCCTGTTGTTCTTTGGCTCTATTTGCTCTAAATGTGTCAGAATTCAAATTAAAATTAATTCATGTAGTTTGATTCCTCTTTGGAAGGAAACTCTTGGGTACTGCACGTCTATCTGGGACATTTTTATCTTCAATTGAGCAGCCAAATATGCAATAGGGTGGTTTAAAGTAATGGAAAATAGTGAGGCTTGGCATTAGAAGAAGGGATTCAGTTGTAAACAACTGCTGATAAAAGACCCAAGGATTCTCTTGGAGTTCTTTGTTTCCTCCAGACTCACTGAACATTTAGAGCTCATGCTCTAGAGCTTTAAATAACAGGTGTAGGTGAACATAAAACACTTCTAACATGAAAAGCAAAACATCAGCCTGGGCTTATAGAAAGGAAAAACTTGGATGTAGCTCATTTATGACATGGTCCCAACCTGAATTGCACAAAGTCAGCTGATTTCTGGATGATGCCACTAATTGTGGTAAATATTTGACTAAATGACTGCCTGAAGGGTTTCTGCCATCCATTCTTGTAAACATCCCAGTGCTCTGATACCTTGTGCTCCTACACAATGGAGTGTATTTCAAAATTCTTCTTAATATGGCAACAACCCACAAAATAATTTTGTAAAGAGCTCCCTTCCCCAGTTCCATTTTTGTTGGGGGGTGGTCACATTTGAGATATTTTCCTACACAAAACCTTTTGTGGGAAACTTTCATATATTCACAGAAATGTTTTTCTCTACAACAGCAATATGGAAGGTCTAATTTTTTTTCTGATTCTGCTTGCTGATGTGGGTTTTCCATGTGTTTCCTCCTGCAGATGATATGCCTTTGGGAGCAGCTGGCAGGCGGGCTTCCAGTGAGTTCTTGATGTGTGGAGGGTAGGTGTGCTGAGCTTCTCCCAAAAGAAACCTCTTCTTCTAAAATAGGTGCTGCAGCTGCACAAGGGGGTTCTGGGCTTTTGGGTTGTCATAGCTCTGTGGACTTTCTGAAAGATAAACAAGAATTGAATTTGAGTATCTAAACAGCTTGAATTCAGGAAGTTTTGCTGCCAAGTAGAGTTTCTCTGGTGTGAGGACCTGTCTTTTGACAGTGGTTTTTGTTTCCACAGGCAGTCACCATTAACTATTTCTGGAAGCTCAGGAACTGTACAGAAACCATCCACAGCCTCTTCTCGAAGTGCTGCCTCTGGCACAGCTAACAGGTGTGTGATGTGGCCTTAGATTCTCTGCTATTTTATGGGTTTGGCTTTATTTACTTATTTTTTTAATTGTGAAACTGGACTAAAATAGAAGCAAGACTTCTTTTCTCTAGGCTCTCTACCCTTCATGGCTTCTCTGGTGCATCCCCAAAAGATTTCCTTAAGGAGTTGAGAGCATTCTTTGTTTAAATTTTGAGCTATTTAAAAGCAGAAATTTAGGGACATAACTGCCTTGTCTTTTTTGGTGTTGAGAAGCACAGCACAGCCTTCAAGGAGTGAGTCAAGATGTTGAATGCAGATACATTTAACAAAGTGGTTGTGAGAGAAGAGGAACTTTGAAAGCCCAGATTGCAGTGGATTTGTGTCTCGTGGCTGGCTTGGTTTGTCTGGTCACTGGGTGTGGCTTTTGTGCAAGTGGTTATTGTGAATTTCATGGTTGTGTCTCACAAGATGCCAAAGTCACATGAAGGACCTAAACATGTATTGCAGGTTTTCCATCAGCAGGACTGGTAATTAGTCCCCTTTCTTCCTTATGGCTGTAGGCTTCAGTTTCTGCTGGCTTAAAATAGAACTGATTTTCATCAGTGGGACCTGAAATCTTTTCTGTGTTACTTTGGAAAATATAAAGCTTAATTATGGTGCTTAACTACTCATGGAATATCTAAGTAGAATTTGTTCAAGTGATGAATTTCATGATGTTTTCAGTACAAACAGAAAGAGGATGAGTGGCTAACTGGGGAATACAGCTATTATGTTGGGTGCATTTTTGGCTTGTGCCACTGCTAGAGGGCTGCAAGTCAGCATTATTTGTTTAGAAATGCTTGTCACAAGAAAAGTTTGTTACTTTGTGCTGATCTTTGTGCAGTTGGGGAAATGTGCTGACGGGGGCTGTCGATACAGCTTTTAGCCTCATGTTTTATGCTTAAGGGCAGATAATGGGGATGCTTTGCCTGTAGAGACCCATTTGCTCTGAGCTGACCATCTGCAATGTAGTATAAATACACTGTTCTTTCCTTTTTAAAGTTGTGTCAGGCAGGGTTTTTAGAGTTAGAAAATATGCCAGTTGTGTTATCTGTACATTACTAAGAACTAAATGTTCATGTGATTGGAAACAGGTGCTTACTGTTCACACTCTGTACTCTAATAGTTTAATTACTGGCTAAGTTAATTCATTAACTGCATTTGGGGCTGCATGGGGCATGGTCTGAAGAAAGCAGAGTGTGTCTGATATTCTACAAGATGCTGGTTTTGGTTTGGGGTTTGGTTTTTTATTTCCTGGCAAATGTTCGTTCATTGTTTGTAGGTTGTTTCACTTTGGTTTTTTGGTGTTTTACAAAAGGTTATGCCCTGTGAAACAGTGAATCTTTCTGATTAACTGATGAAACTGAATTAATTTTGCCCATAGTTATGCTGCTTTCTGCTGTGTGTCTTCACAGACAGTCTCCAGCCACAATGGGCAGATTAGGTCGAGGTGTTCACTCTCCTGTGCTTTATTATCAGTTTTATCCTCTGCACCTCAGAAACAAGATTTGCATGCAGCTCTGCACACACCTGTATTACATTTTCTCTGGCTGGTAACAAACCACATCAGACTGGACAGAGCTCAGCTTTGGGCCTGAGCTGGGGAGCCCTGATGGGGCTGTGCCTCTGCACCCCACTCACACAGCTCTGCTGCCTCCTGTCAGCTCACAGCTCAAGAGCTTCCTGGATTTACCTGCAGGGCTGTGTGAGAGCAGGGAAAGGCATTTTCTGTGCTGAGTTCTTTAAAAGTTGAAGTGTCTTCATGGTCTCCTGAGTGTCAGTGCAGCAGTTTAAATAACATCTGCTTCCCTCTCCTGGGGAGAGGCTCCCTGTGCTCCCTGAGTGTGCTGTGTAGTCATGGCAGGCTGCCCACAGCCTTCCTGTGGTTTCCACATGGGAGTCCTTCTCCCTGCCTGGAAGTTTTCAGGCTTTCTGCTGACTGTGTGTCCACAGCCAACTTCCAAATTACTCTGTGGGATCCAGAAACTGGGTGGCAACAGCAGGACCAACTTAATTTCTTTTGCTAAGGAAGTTCTGTGCCTATTAGGAAGTAATATTTCATTCTAAGTGGTAGCAAAGAGAATAGGACAATTACAGCAAAAAAACCCAGATTTCTGTTCAGCTGGAGCCAGGCAGTGAGTCTTGTAACTGCCTGTCTTCTAGAGAATTTCTTTTCACATTTCTTCTAAGCATTTGTAATCTTTCTTTAAAGACACGGTCAATAAAAGACTAGATAGCAAAATTATTATCTTCCACACAGCCCATTTGTTTGAAATTCTTTCCGTTGAATTCTGTTTTCCTTTAAAAGTGTTGGTTACTGATTACATGCAGTGGTTTGAGTCCCTTGTGAGGAACCACCCTGAGGCAGGTCACTGACGCTGCAGCTGAACTTGGGCAATCTGCACTTGGAATCTGTGGATTAACATTCAGGTGTGTGGTTTGGCTCCCCCTGTCAGGGGTTGGTTCTTACATTACATAACATGTTTTCCTCCTGCAAGTTCATGATGTCTCTGGGGATATCTCTGCCTGTGCTTTGGTGGCTTTTGTCCACATTCCAGCCCTGCTCTGAACTTCCTGTCCCTGGGTTTTCCTAGAACACTATTTTCAAGTGTGGTAAACACAGCAGGCGGCTTGGCAGGGAGTCAGAGGGATCTGGAGATCTCAGTGATGTGTGACCAAGGGCTGAGTCCCAGCTCTGTGTGATCCCAGGCAGTGCAGGGAAGGCAGGGAGTGCTGAACAGTTCCTGATCCTCCTCTGTGCAGCGTTGGAGCCGGGTTAGGACAAGCAGAGATCTCAGCAGGGGGCACAGAAGACATTCATTTGCCTGTTTCCTAGATTTTCTCCAAATTCCTACAGTACAGTTCTGACAGAGTGAGACCTGCCTACCTGTATTCATCTCCTGCTCCCATCTCCTGTCTCCACACCTTCCAACTCCAGGCACTGTCAGCCTTCCGTGTCCCCCCGCAGTGAGACGGCGCCGATCCCGGTTCCCACCCAGCTCCGGAACTACCAGCGCATAGAACAGAACCTCTCCTCCACTGCCAGCCCCGTGTCAAACCCCCACGGATCACCCAGGTGAGGATGGGCTTTTTAACTCCTTTCTCTTGGCTCTGGTTGGTGTTTGTACCCTGGCAGATGTCCCTGCTTTCTTGCTAAAGAGACGTTTCAATGATAACAAATAAAAGCTCTTCACAATCTCAAGATTGTTGGATGGACACTTGAAATATTTCATGAAAACAAACTGAGCTTGTTCTTTCACTCAAAATGCAGCCCAAGAAGGTAAAAAGATGAAGTCTTGCTTTTTTGCTGCTCTTTGTGTATTGCATGGCATTACATCATGAACTGAAATGTCAGTAATAAGTTCTGTTTTGTTTTCACACATGTAGTGATGAGATGAATGCTTTGTTCTGTAGAATATCAAGGGAACAATTTTTGGCATGCCAGTTAACCAGCTTGTCTCATTACAAAGCTCTAGTGAGCCAGGCTTATTCTCTGCCTTGTGCTCTACAAGATCAGGCTGGTGAAGGTCAAAGACTCATAAATAGACTACTCAGAACTCTGGAGATCTTTACAAAAACAAAACCCAGGGTTTCTTGCGCATTTTTTCCAGGATCCCTGATTTGATTATAGTTGCTACATGCAGGGAAATTACTTTCCCTTAAATAATCTGTTTTCAGTTATCTGATATGTTTTTCAGACACTATGAAAATTTTGTTAGAATCTTTGCTGTTTAAAAAAATGGGAATTTCAGCAATACTTGTATTGTAAAAGCAGGGCATCCCCAACAAAGGGGAGAAAATGATGCATCTGACTCTGTGGATATCAGAAGGCTAATTAATTACTTTATTATACTATATTATTCTCTATTGTACTATATTACACTGTATCTGCACAAGAACTCAACTGCCTAGAATCATGACTGTCAGCTAACAGTCCTGACCCACACACGTGGATTCAATTGGTTAATGAATCAAAACACTCACACCAGAATCCAATCAAGCAAATTCTTTCAGGTAAATAATCTTTCTCAATGCATTCTGCTTGTTCTAAAACACAGGAGTAGTCAATGAGATAAGAATTGTTCTTTCTCTGAGGTTCAGAGAATGTGAATCCCAGAAAATCTTTGGGAAGTTGTGCCTTGCTTGTCTCTGTGAAGAGAAATGCAGCGACATACTTGGTTGGGAAATGAAAAAAAATTGATGACCAACTGTTTTGAAGATTAGAGTGTACTAAGGGAAGTCTGTTTTAATGTTCTCCAGTTAACAGACCATTATGGCATTCAACATTTAAAAGTGTGGTGACAAAGGGAATTAAATCTTGATTATTGTCAGTATGGAAAGCTTAACTTCTTAGCTTTCTCTTGAACAGCAGTATTTCCTTTAACTGATCAGACTCCTCAGGGGGGATTCTGAAGCTCATCTCAAGGAGCCAGTGAGCACAGTGTGTGTGTGAGCACTGTTTTCCTTGCAGAGCTGGGGTGGTGAGGCGCTCCAACACCAGCCCCATGGGGTTCATGAAGATGGGCTCGTGCTCTCCAGTGCCGGCTGACCCTGCCCAGGCCGTGGGGCGCAGGCTGTCCACAGGATCTTCCAGACCATACTCTCCTTCACCACTAGGTAAGCACAGGAATGCTCAGCAATTAGTAAAGCTTTATCTTCAGCAGTCATTCAGAACTCTTGATTCTTGCTTGAAATTAATCTTAAACCACAACCTGCCCAGCCAGGTCATGTGTGCAGAAATAATTTCTGTTAAATGGCTCAGAGAAGTAGACTAACTAGGTTTTCATCTTTGTAAGTGAAGTAGAAAGTATAAATCCACGTTTTGGTTTTGTTTGCATAGTTGGAACCATACCTGAGCAGCTCGGGCACTGTTGTTGTGGACAACTCCAAGGACATGAATCAAGGAGTAGAAACTTCTCAGGTGAGTGACTTTGGACAGTGCAATCAGCATTATTTTGATAGAGCTTCTAGAGCATTTTGTGAAGGGGTAGGAGAGCCAACACACATCAGAATGGGTTAATAGGAGACACTGAGTTTTTGTGGAAAATGCCCATTTGTGGCCTGGTGACACCTTTGCCCATAACTAATTCCCTACACAATAAGACAGCGACTGAAATTCCTTATTCTCAAGATGGAAAAACAACTCTGATGAAGCCTGTCTTTAACCAGGGCTGGTTTATAATGAATGGTAGTAACATGCTTCTGAGAATCTGGTTTTGATAGACCAGCTCTGTCATGCCAGTTCTCAGAAGAGGGAGGCAGAGCTGCCAGTGCACAGCGTGCAACACGTTTTCGTCATTCCCTTGGGAAATCGGTTGGGATCTGATGTTACTGTTGCTAGGCAGTCAGCAAGCTTTGCAAGTCATAAATCATCATGACATGCCAGCAGGAAAAAAAAATCAAGAAGAAATGGGACTTGAAGATGTTCTGAGACTGTTAAAGATGGAATTGCACTGTAATGCCAGAAGGATTTGGTATAAGAATATGCAACTCAGCAACTTAACTGTTCTTCTGCTCTGTGTACATTTTTGGTGCATTTTCTTCTCTAGCTAAAATACTAGTTATACTTTTTATTTTGACCTTCTATGATGTGATATTGAGACTACATTGTGAGTTTTTCTCCTATTTAAACACTTGTCCAAAACCATCTGGGCATAGTAGAGCCTTCACTTCTTTCAGTAGACATGTCTGGGAGTGGTTTCATCCATATGAAATAAGTTCTATATGTGTCTCAAAAATTGCCTTGATAATTGCTGTGCCATTGGCTGGCTCAACAAAAGGAATGAGTGAATCCTTAGATATGAAATGGTCTCTTAAAAAGTGAAAGGGGGTGTGGGTGAATAGAATACAAAGCACTGTGTTTGCTTTTCTTGTTGCAACTTTACTTTGGATAGAGTTTTGTCAGGCTGTTGGTTTAGTGCCTTTTGCCAGTATCAAACTAGCTTGCAACACACCACAGCACTGTTTCTGTGGCTGGCAGGGGTTTTAATGTTTCATTTCTTCATATGTTTTCTGCATTCCTTTTTTTTTTCCTCCTTAGTTTCACTTCTTAATTTGAAATGACTGCAGTGGTATTTCTGTTTGTACAATACCACAAATTGCAGCAAGTCTGTTTCTCAGCATTTTAATGGCTATGGGAAGCAGTTTTTTGCTTTGGGTGAGGTGAGGTCATCTGAACTGAGATTTTTCTAAGGACTGAAGATGTCTTTCGTAATGTAGCTCCTGAACTAATTGAGCTGTTCTTGCTGCCAGTGGCAGCAGAGGACAGACTTTTAATTCAGGAGCCTTCCCTGGGGTGGCAACAACTCTGGAACAGTAACCAGTGAGATTTCAGACTGATTCTAAAACTACAGGTAAAGACTTTCTAGTGCTGTGAGACAGACAAGCAGAGGGATTTCAGGCAAGCAAATTCTTGGCTGGAAAATTAATGAGAAATAGACTTGATCCCTCTGCTAGAGCTGCAGGCAGACAGACTATTCTGAAACATACTGCCTAATGGAGTGGAATGAAATCAAGATGAAGTAGCTCATATTCAAAATCCAGCTAGCAAAAACATAGACTTAAGAAGGCTGAAAGATGTGTTGTAACAGCTGGGCACTTCACTGAGCAAACTGCAAGAAGTTTGGGGTGGTTTTTAAAGCAGACATTTATGAAATGAAGCCTCTCTCAGAAGATTCTTGTGGCCAGCTTTTAAAAACCTTCTCTAGTTGTATGGGTCAGTTTTTCCCTCTGTCTTTTTTTTTTTTCTTAAAACATGAGTGAAACTCACTTCAGTGTCAGTTCTTGGAGGTTACAGGCAGGCATTTTCTCTGGGAAGCTGTGACCATAATGCTGAAGTCTGATGTACTGTTTGTAACTTTGCACAGTTCCTTATCATGAGACATAAAAACATACACCAGGAACAGAACATTTCATCAAATTTCAGGCCTAATTTTGAAAGAGGAGGGGCATTTTAAGTAGGTGAGGTGTTTATAAATATAGTTATTTCCCCAAAGTCCTCTGTTTAAATGATAACTTAGAGCTCTCCCATTTGCTTTAGGAGAAACTGCATTTGTACCTAAGTGTGGACTTCCTCTGGCAGCTTTTGAAAAAAGATTCAGTCTGACAGACTAAAAAGTAAACAACTGCTCAAAGTCATGTCCCCAAACTGTTCCATCTGAATAATTTGGTTTTTGTTAGTTCCTAGTTTTCTTGCAGGAACATGAGCTGCCTTTGTCTGTAAATGAAGCCATTACACACAAAACAAGTCATTAACATGCAGTGTCCCATTCACACTCTTGTTTGCAAGAAGATCATTCCAGGCCTTGAGAACCTCAATTCAGCTTGGGATTTCAGTGCTGGTTGTGCCATTCCTGCTGAGTCCAACCATTTTATTTGTCTTGGTGCAGGTTGCCAGATGTTCTGCAGCTGCCAGGACAGCTGTCAGCCTGAAATGGTGCCTGTTTGGCAGCTTGGAGGTCTCATCAGTGTGGTGTAGCAATAGTTCAAATAACCCATGGGCCAAATCCATTCTCCTTGCTATCTAGTGAGCTAATGATCAAACACATCTCAATATTTACAGTTTAATGTTGTTCTCTGAAATTTTGGGCTTTATCAATATATTTTGCAAGCAGTGCAAGTAGAATTTTACCTTGTTGTTTGTCATCTCCACAGGTTCTCCTGTCCCACCATCTCAGTCCCCACAGTCACTTCTGATGGGAGCCAGGTTGCAGAGTGCTCCGACTCTCACAGATATCTACCAAAACAAGCAGAAGCTCAGAAAGCAGCATTCAGACCCGGTTTGCCCATCCTATGCTGGCTATGGATACAGTCATTCTCCACAGCCAAGCAGGCCAGGCAGCCTGGGGACATCCCCCACCAAGCACATGGGATCCTCTCCCAGGAGCTCAGACTGGCTCTTCAAAACCCCCCTGCCAACAATCATCGGCTCTCCCACCAAGGTTTGTTACATTTCCAATTCTCAGTCACACAGTGCCTGAAAACAAGAATATTTCAGGGCTCTAACTTTGATTTTTTTTTTGTGTGTTTTCTTGCTCTTGATTCTTAAAGGCAACAGCTCCTTTTAAAATACCTAAAACTCAAGCATCCTCCAACTTGCTGGCCCTGGCAAATCGCCAGGGCTTGGCTGAAACGCCGCTGCAGCCTAAAGATATCACTGAGCCAAGGGACTTCAGCCACTTCCACTCCAGCCAGGCAGCTGACAAACAGGCAGGAGAGCAGCACAGCAAAACCACCTTTGGCAGGTAGGCAGTGCCAGGAGCAGAACATTTCATCAATTTTCAGGCCTGATTTTGAAAGAGGAAGGGGTATCTTTGAGTAGGTGAGGTGTTTGTAGGAGATATTTCCCCAAAGCTCTCTGTTTAAATGATAACTTAGAGCTCTCCCATTTGCTTTAGGAGAAACTTTGCATCCCTGGGAGAGGCAGCTGGGCAGCAGAGTTGCACACAGCAACTCTCAGAGGGTGAAAAAGCTGTGAGGGGATGCTGAGGTTTGCTGTGTGCAACAGAAACATTTTGTACTGGCTATAAATATAGCAGAGACTTCCTGGAGCACTTTGTGTTGCTGTCTAGTTCCCTTTTGTTTTGATTAGCTGAATCTGGAATTTCATTGCCTCTGTAAAGCCTGTAGAATTTTTGCTTGAAAATCTCTATGACAAAATTTGCAATATAATTTTTTTTAAGATAAAAAGGTCTTTATTTTTATGGTTTGCTCTATTTTAGAAGATCCATGTTAACAAGCAACATTTCAACACTTCTTCTATTTTTGTTGAAAATTTTCTGTAGTAAATACCAAGAATCTTAGTTATCCTTAGTTGCAAGTTGGATGATATTCCTGAATAACCTTTTTTGGGGGGGGAATTCATGTGTTTTCCTGTGCAGGTCTGTTAGTACTGGGAAGCTGTCTGATCAACAGGTAAAGACCACCCTTGGGGGCCAGTTATACCAAGGCAGTACAGACAGCCTCAACACAGAGAGGCCAATGGATACAGGTGAGGATCAGAGTGATGCATCCAAGCTCTTTCCCTGTGCCTGGGTTTTTATGGAATGCCAGCTGGATCACAGTTCTGCTTCCGGCTTGGAGAATTGGTTCTGACAATTTTTAGCCTCAGCACAGAAGGCTTTTTTTTAATGTTTGAGGGGATCTGTTCCGTTTCTTTAGCATAGATTTAAAAATAACTGAGACAGGAAAATACTTATTTCTGTGCTAAACACAGAAATATCTGACTGCCTGTGCTGCCTGGAGAGGTTTGGGATTTTCTGGTTTGGTTTTATTTTTAATTTAGCATTTGTGGCTTTTCATTTTCCACCTTGATTTCATATGAAGCCAATTTATGTAACTTTGTGTTTGGTTGGGTTTTTTTCTCCTTCTCCCTGAGTTTATCCCTTGCCAGAAGTTCTCCCTTCTGAGCAGGTGGAAGGAGCTCTGCAGACAGGGCTGGTCTTTAGCCTCCAGACCTGTCACAATCTGCCTTTAGAATTTTTCTGCTGTATCTTTTACTGCAAAACTGAAATCTTCAGGCTCTCAGGGAGTCTCTGTTGCTCTTTTCTGGGTGAGAGTAGAACATAGACATATTGAAAGTAAAAATGTACATGAAGCTGCACCTTGACTGTCTGTGTCTCACCAAGACTGTCCACTCAGCTTCTTTTATTTCCTGTGAGAATTTCTAACTTAGTCCAGGGCTTGGATCTGCATCAAAGCACATTGTGTTGCAGTGCTCCAATTTGCTGCATGTAATTACTTCTTGGTGTGATTATATGGATCAAGGACTGACTTGCTGAAATGTTCTCTCCCAGCTCCAGCAGGAGCCTATGGAATTGCAATGGCAACTCCATCCATGGCAAGTGGGGCAAGTTCTCGGGCCGTCATGTTCACTGTGGGGTCCCCTCCAAGCAGTGCCACCCCTCCCACCTGCACCCACATGGTCCTCAGGACCAGAACCACCTCAGGTAAGACTTTCCTGGCATTTGTGTGGACATTTCTCCACAGCAGCACTTGGGCTTGTCCACTTCTGGGGCCTGATTGCTGCCTTGCACAGTAAAAGTGCTGTGCAAAGTAGAGATTAATATCAGATGGTTTCTGCCTTTTTCCCCCAAAGAGGGTCAGAGATTTACAATTCAGCAGTGAGTAACCTCCTGTGTACACTGGGAGTGGGATCTCTGTGGTAATAGTGGAGAGGAAAAGTCAGAATTCTGATTTTTGCCTGCTGCCATGAATTGTCCCAGAAGCAGCACTCCAGGGGTGGGAGCTGCCTGCAGTTTGGCAAGAGCCAAATATCAAATATCAGCCAGCATCAAATATCTGTGCTGCCAAATATCAAAGAGCTCAAGGTTAAGGGTTCAGGTGGGCAGTGTGAGCCACAGCACAAGCTGCAGTCCTTGTCAGCCATGAATCCAGAACTTTAGGAATTGTCACTGTTGTTACATTTCAGCCTCTGCACTCCCTGCAGAGCCATGCAGGAGCAGTGAGGAGAGCCTTCCATGGGGTCTCTGTGCTGGCTCCTCGTGTGTCACTTGCTGTCACCCACAGCCCCAGTGCTGGATCAGACTGAATGTGTGTGTTATTTTTCTTGTAGTGGGATCAAACAGTTCTGGAGGGTCCCTGTGCTCCACCAGTGGCCGTGTGTACATGGGCTCTCCTCCTGGGATTTACATGGGCTCCTCTCCTCCGGGGGCTGAGGCAGCTCCCAGTCTGAAGTACATCCCTTATGGTACTTCCCCTCCCAGCCTAGAAGGATTTATCACTTTTGAAGCTCCTGAATTGCCTGAGGAAACTTTAATGGAGGTACAGAATCAATCATTTCATGTTTTCTAATGTGTGATGTTGCTGCTACAGATGTGGTAAAAGCAGGATTGCTTTGTGTGCTTTCTAGTTTTCTTTATGCTGTCTCACTTGTTGGTTTTTTTGTTTAGGATCTTGAAAATATTGCTGTATCAGTAGTTGCCACTTTCTCTTTGGTAGTTATTGCTGGCATTTCATATGTTTGAATAGGTAACCAGAGGAACATGACTGCTGTTGTCCCCCAAAGCCTCCCAGAGAGGCCTCTGTTAATGCCAGTGGATGTGGGTGCTGACAGTAACAAATCCCCTCTGGGCACTTCATTGCGTCCTCACAGTCAGGGAATGACTTCCATCCCACTTGTGGGAAGATTGTCCTATATTTTTTTAGGATGTGTGGGGGAGTGACACTTTAAAAACACAAATTGGGGTGGTCTTTCACCAGAATGCTATTCTTGGAGGGTACATTTCTCCAGACAGATTGCTGTTCTGGTTTCTCATTCACATCTTGCTGGAAGGTGTTTGAGTCCCTATTGAATATCTCTTAAAACATGAATGCTTACCAGTACACTTTATTCTTCCCACAGATAGAATTTTAAATGCATTTAGACCTGTATTATTAATTAAAATATTATAAACATTGCTAAGCTATGTTTGATTAGTTTTGAAGGCTTCTTTTTGAGGAGGAACTCTGCATGTGTACTGTGTGTTTTACTGACACAGCAGCACTGAGTTGTTCACTCCAGTTGAAGTTTTTATTCTGAAGTGTAAACTTTGGTAACAGCCACCTTTTAAAACAATTTAATTCCAGAACCATCTGTAAATTGGAGTGAGGCAGATCAGTTCTTTTGTAGGTATTAAGTCTATTACATAATAAAAGCCAAATGTTCCTCCTGGCTCCTCACACAAGTGCCAAGCATACTTTTGTGTTGCTGATAATAAAATAAATAATTTGTCCAACTTGTGAGTCCTTTAGTTGCTCAGATTTCAACACAGAACTCCATGTACCAATTCCTTTGGCTTTGTTGAAAGACTCTAAAGTATAAGCTACAATGTCTTGAATTCATTAACAAAGAAGAGAACAAGTTCAGATCTGTTGGGGCCCATTTGGTTCTGTCATCCCTAATGCTGCCTTTACCACAATATGATTCCTGCACAGAACTGACATAGCAAGAAATCTTTAAGTAATTAACAAGAGTTTTAAATGTGGCTGATGGCTCAGAGTGGTTAAATTGCTGTCATCTTTCCCTCTTAACAGAGAGAGCACACAGACACACTGCGTCACCTAAACATGATGCTGACATTTACAGAGTGTGTCCTGGATCTGACAGCAGTGAGGGGGGGAAACCCAGAGCTGTGCACTTCTGCTGTGTCACTGTACCAGATCCAGGAGAGCATCGTTGTGGATCAGATCAGCCAGCTCAGCAAGGAATGGGGGTGAGTTTGCAGTCAAAGAGAGAATTAGTCAAGATCCAACACTTCAAAATGTATTGAAACTCTGCCCTTGTTGCTGGGAGTGATTGTTTTCCTGTAGAGAATCTTTTTAGGAATTATTTTTTTCTGAAGACAGATCAGAAAGAGCAAAGATAAAATATTTTTTTCTGGTCTGCCACTCTTCTGGGGAAAGTGTTGAGCTCAGGCTTGAGGTGCAACAGTGCATTGCTGAGCATGGAAATTTGTGTACCAGCTTCTGGCAGATCTGAGCCCTCATCCCTTCCTGTTGACTGAAGGCCTGAGGTGGAAACTGGGAGGGCAGAAGAAGTGTCCAAATTTGGATTCACTGGAAAAAACAGTCAGCCCTAATACAAAATCAAAAGCAAGGAGAAATATGAGAAGTTTGAAGTGGTGGGAAAGGGCAGTTCTACTTCCTGCCTTCTTCCTGAAGTAATAAAAACCCAACAGAAAACCCCTGTAAAGTGTTTGCCTTTCACAACTGAGAATTCCAGGGGGATAGGAAATGAAAAGTACACCCTGTCCCTTGTGGTGAGACACTGACCTCGGGCAGAGAGTCCCCACAAATAAGTGCTCCTTTCTCAAATGTCTGCATTTAAAGCAGTTTGTCTTTGCTGCTGCAGCTCCTAAATGAGCAGATGTCCCCTCACCCCATGACAGAGTGTTTGTGAAGGGAAGGGAGGAGAGGGGTGGAGCTGCATTTTAAACATCTGTCTTCCTTTTCTGCTGTTGCTGGGTCCTGTGGGGTGTTGTGATTAAAAAGTGATGTCTGCCCTTGGCTTGAATGCGTTCAAAAAAGGTATTTTGATGCATAAATTACTTTTTTTCCCCTTTTCTCCCTAGACAAGTGGAGCAGCTGGTGTTGTATATGAAAGCTGCCCAGTTACTGGCATCTTCTCTGCATCTTGCCAAAGCACAGGTCAAATCTGGCAAACTGAACCCATCCACTGCTGTTAAGCAAGGTAAATGCAGCAGCATCATCTAATTTGCTTTGCTTGTGAATTTTCTTTGCTGATACATCACTCAGAAAGTTGAAGTTGCAACCTTTGTTTTGTTTTTCTTCTCTGCAGGAGAACTGTAGATATGTAGAATTGCACAACTCTCATAGTAAACAGCCAGAAACAGTTAGGAAATGGGTATTCATTAACTTGAAATGGAAATTATTTGATAGATACTCAAGTCATAGAAGTGGTGGAGTAAATAAACCCTAAAACTACAAGTTTAAACAAGTTTACTTTGCAAAGCTGAACTTAGGTTGAGTTGTTTGGGTTTTGTTTGGTTTTTTTTCAATTTCTTCTTACCTTTCTCCCAGTTGTGAAAAGCCTCAACGAGAGATACAAATTCTGTATTGGAATGTGCAAAAAATTGACAGAGAAGTTGAATCGTTTCTTTTCGGACAAGCAAAGGTTCATTGATGAAATCAACAGTGTAACTGCAGAGAAACTCATCTACAACTGTGCTGTGGAAATGGTGAGTCCCTCCTCTTCCCTGAACTGCAGGAATTGCTGCCTTCTCTCACAGATCTCTTCTACATAACCAGAAAATAGAATTGATCTTTTCAGTGACCACGAAGGAAAGTTAACTGCTTTAGTGATGAGAGGGAATTCTTGTGTCACACAAAAGATTCTGGCAAATGTTGTGCTTAACCCTGATAATGGTGGTGCTGTGCACAACTAATTCATTTATTTACAAGAGAATGCAGGTGTAAGAATGAGCATATTTATTCATATCAAAAAATGGTTTTATAGATTTTTTTGTGCAGAATATTCTCACAATTAATTCATTTCTTTACAAGAGAATGCAGGTGTAAGAATGAGCATATTTATTAATATCAAAAAATGGTTTTATAGATTTTTTTTTGTGTGCAGAATATTCTCACAGCACAGGTGCTGTGTCCTCTCAGAATCACAGAATGATTTGGAAGAGACCTTAAGGATCATCTAGCTCCACCTTCATTTTGTTGTCTTAGTTACAACAACACATCAGCTAGATCAAAGCTGAAAAAGAGTTTCTTAATGACACTTTTAGGTGATTAATTCTGAATTTTTCATTTTGCTGCTTGCCTAATGGAGTTTGTGAAGCTGACTGTCCTGACTGATTGCAGGTGCAGTCAGCAGCTCTGGATGAGATGTTCCAGCAAACTGAGGATATCACATATCGATACCACAAGGCAGCCCTGCTGCTGGAGGGACTGACTAAAATACTGCAAGACCCTGCAGATATAGAAAATGTACACAAGTGTAAGTTCAACTGAATCATGAAAATTACATGGAATTAATTCATTGTAAAATAGGACTGGTGATCACCTATGCTGTGCCTCTCTCTGCAGATAAATCCAGCATCGAGCGAAGGCTTTCTGCACTCTGCTACAGCACAGTGGCTGTGTATGAGCAGTAGGAATATCCTGAGGACCAGATGGTGTGAACATAAGGGACCACATCAGTGATACTGCACTTTTTTCACTACAGCTTCATTGTTGTCCTTGTTCTGCCCCATGTGGAAGATGATTCTTACATTTCTGTGGTGACTACCAAAGAAACAGCAGCGTATTCAAAGAGGAGAAATTCCAAAAGTACACTTGCCTTACCAATCCAGCAGCTCCTTTTCCTTCCTAGCAACAGAATTTAAAAGAATCTCTCTTCACATTTCAAACTGATCCTTGTACGTGTGCTTTGAACTTGAATGATCAGGGTTTGTTGTTTTTCCCTCGTGAGGTTTTTAGAGAGCGGATCCTTCTGCATCAGGTACAAAAAAAGACACTTCCCTCAGAAGATTCCCTCAAGAGTTTTTAAGCTGTTCAGTAAAATGTGGCTGAGTGAATCTGGGAAACCCTAACCATGTGCAAGTGCTGCTTGAAGCTTTTTGGGGCTCAGCTGCCTTGTCTGGAGCTCACCTGTTGTACACATGGCTCAGGTTGTCATATGAAGGGATGGCAAACACGCTCTTACCCCAGGGGAGAAGTGGGGGTGGAAGAAATTCCCTCCATCTGTGCAAAATCCCCAGGGGGTTTTCAGCTGATGTGGATACTATTTGATGATCTTCTTCCAAAATATTTTGTTTTGCACTAATTTACTAAAGCAACTGTATATTCATTTTTGAAGAACTATATTAAAAAAAATCTAGAGAAAGAAGGCACAATGGACTTGGCTGAATTTCATTTCAGTGTACATAAAATTCTTTTCAGAATTTCAAATGTAGCTTCTAGAAGACTTTCAAACAAACTGTGTAAAAACTTGTATTCATGTGAACCTTTCCATTTTATACCTATTTGTCTAATACTTGAGTAACTACTGCTCTGAACTTTCTCAGTAATAGCAATGTTGAGTTGCTGGTTGTTTGCTTTTTCTATAGATTTGGTTGCATCTTTTGTTGTGCATGCAATATGTGCATTAATGCCTGCAGTCTTTAGGGGTGTAATGACAGTTCTCTGTAGTTTGTTTCTTGGGCAGTATTACAATAAATACTGTAAACTGAAAGGTTCTGCAAGGAACCATGCAAAAAAAAAAAAATTAAAAAAACAAACCAGAAAATAATGTTGTGGTTTGAGATGCTGATAAAATGATGTAGAATCTCTACATATAGAGTGTGTGAAAAATCAGGATTATTTTGTGTGCATTCTGGGGGAGAGGTGGGAAGCTTCATTTAGCCTTATAGGCATTGTCATTTCAAGCATCCCATGAGATCATCAGGACAGCGATTTGCAAAGTATTTGGGCAGATCAGCTTCTCTGGAAATGGTTCCTACACTTTGTTTTTGGGACTTTTTTTGTTACTCAACTGCTTGAATACTTGAATAAACCATTCTCCAGGACAAAATCATTTTAATCCTCTTAAACACAGCGGTCTGAACTATTTGACAAAGTTGTACAGGGCTTACACATCAAAATATTGTTTCAGTGTTGGGATAACCATGTGTTTCCTTTACTTTGACAGAGTAATGTACTTTTTACCTTATTTATCTGTATGAAATTCCAACAGTTAATTTGAAAGTGTTTGTTTATATAATGTTTGTATTTTTAGGTCTTTAATACGGTGTTTCTACCTCTCCTTTGTAATTGCATGCATTATTCTTGGAACTAGGTAATAACTCACTGAACTGTTGCGTAATAGCCTTTTTATTATGGCCTGTATAAATGTATATTAAGGTAAAAAATAAATACTGACACTAGAAGTGTTTCTATGGTACAACTGAGTTTCTGTGTCTCTGTGACCAGAGGTGTTGAATTTAGGAAAAATTCTTTACTTGCCTGGGTAAAGAAGTTGCTGAATGTTCCCCCCAGCAGGGCAGGATGGGGCAGCATCCTTGAGTTCTTTATCTCTGGATAGCTCAGGCACAAAGTGTCCCTGAGTTTGTTTTTCTCTGGCTTTAGCAAGACAATTTACTCTGCTGCTTTTTTTTTTTTCCCCAATTTTTTTTTAACTTGGATTGGAGGACAAAAATGCTAAGTAGGATCCTGGGTAACAGCTGTATGATCTTTCAACAAGGTGCTTATTTGTTGCCTCTAGCAAAGGGGAGCTGTTGGGGCTGCCAGAACAGCAAATACAGAGCTAATTGACAAAAGCTGGCAGGAAGTTACAATTTCTATCCAAAGTTGACAAAAAATGGGCTTTGTTCACCTCCCAGCCTGTGCCCTCTGCCCAGCTGAGATCTGCTGTGGGAGCTGCTGTGTGGATATTGTATTTTTGAGCTGTACTATCAGATTTTCCCCAATTTATTATTAAAAACCTCTCCACTTGTGAGTGGCACATAAAGAGGATGAGGAAGGAGGGAGCTGGGAATGCTAATGATATGTCTGAGCCTGAATCTAGGAACAAAGCAACAGCTTTAATGCACAAGTCTAGGAGATAGGCTGCTTTTCTCAGGAACTCACTGGGTTTTGTTGCTTTTCTTTCTTTCCTTTCAGGATTCAAGCTCATTCTCCTTCCCCTCTTGCCAGCAAGGCTACAGCTGCACAAACAGGAGGAGAAGAAAAGGGCTATTCTTGCTGGCTGTTTTCAGGAGGAGGAGACCAATGTTCATGGCCTGTCTTTCTGCATAAACTCATTCCACAAAGATCCTGAAGCTGTCCTCTGTCTTTGGCTCTCCGTGCTGAACAGCAGGTGCTTGTTTTTAAAAAATACTTTTTTTTCCCCCCAGCCTTTGAAAGATAGAACTTGAAAGGAGAGATTTGCTGTGCTTTTCTAGCTCAGCTCTCCAGCATCTTCTGCACTTGCTCCTCTCTGTCCATTTTACAGAATGTCAGCTGAGGAATCTAAAACACTTTTTGATTCTGACATTTGCTGCTTTTCATAAGCAAGAAGTTGAAGTCTCAACCCTTCCTCCGACACAGAGGAGGAAATCCTGTTAATTTAACTTGCAACTTAAGATGCTACAAGTTATTCCAAGGAGCATTTTGAGGAGGGAGCTGTTGCTGGGACTGCCTGGGTTTTGCATGGTTCTTGCTGTTATCTTGTACAGCTACATCAAATTATTATCCCATCACCTCAGGGTTCAGAGGCAATAACTTGTGATGCACCCATGTCCCAGTGCTGTGCCCAGCTACACCAAAAAGGGAAACTTGCTTTTCATCTGGAGCAGGGAAAGCTGGATCCTGCTGCTTCCAAAGCTTGTTGAGGCTTTGAAATTCAGATAGGCTGGCTTGTGACCTGACTTGTGACCCACCTCCTTTTTGATTCCTGCTTCCTCTCCTATTTTGGGGGACTTTTTAATTTAAATGTTGATCCTTTGACTTCTCTGAGCTCTGCTTGCCACTATATCTTCTGACAGTCCAGGATACCTTTTAAGTCTTGAAGCAAATCTCTTCACCCTGAGCTTCCCCATGTGACCTAAGCCATGCTCCTGGCTGTGGCTTTTCCCAGAGTGCCCCCACAGCTCCTCCTTTTTGCAGAGGAGTGGAGTCCATCAGGGTCATCCCTCTCCTGAGGTCTCCAAGTCAGCTGGAGCCCAGCAGAAGGAAGCCTTGGCACTGCTCCTTGGGACAAACACCTTTTCAAAAGGCTTTTGTGCAGGGCAGGCTCCCCCCTCCTGGCTGCCTGCAAGCCAGCCGAGTGCCAGTGGGGCTGTTGAGTCTTGTTGCAGTCCTTGTGCCAATCATTCCCATTGTTTCTTTGTGTCCCTTTCACATTTTCCATGGCCTGAACTCTGTCCACAATGCAGCCCACAGACCAGGGCTGTGTGTGACACAGTATCTCCTTCTGGCAAATGTGAGATCAGCCCCAGCTTTCAAAACAAGTGATGCCATAAATGAACTGAGCTGCATTGATTCCTGTAGGTTCCTCAAAAACCTCTCCCTGTTGTTCATCTTCTGTACCCACTTTTATGGTCGAGTGCTGTTTGTGTTTGGGATCTGGCTGGGTTATGTGACTTCCAGAAAACATTTGGAACTTGAGACTTGGCAGACATTTAAGCAGAGACTAAGGATTGTAGCTGAAAACTGGAAGTTCTGTGAGTGTGGTGTGTCAGCTAAAAGGACATTTATTGATCTGCTGCGTTATTTGGTGGCCTCTTGAAAGCAAATACTGCCCAGTTTATCTCCCAAACCAAAGTCCTCTTTCCCCAGGCTCTGCTGGGTGCTTTTAGAAGCACAAAGGGCTGCTCCCCAGGGCAGGGCAGCCTGTCTGATTGCTGTTCATTGACTCCAGGAGGGAAATGAGGGCTACAAGGAGTGAGGGTAGGGGGGAATCTTGAGCTCAGCTTCTCAATAAAGCACCTTTTGCTGCTGTAACTACAGATTAGAGCCCCCCTCAGCACTGCTCACCTCCCAGTTCCTCTGGAGTTCCATTGCTTTCCCATAAATAGCTCCCTTTATTGTTTCTCAGTGATTGAATTAAAATAGAAAACACTGCCAGCTCCCAGGCGTGGGGAGCACGGGGTATTCCTCTGTCTCACTCAGGATCCCACACTTCCCTGAAACCCTCCTGTCTCACCCAGCTGAGACTCTGCAATGCTAAAAAAGCCTCTCAGCCTTGTTCCCTGTCCCCAGCTGGCCAAAAGATGTCCCTGACAAGGACCAAAAGGGACTCTCTGCCAGGATGCTGCCTCATTTCTGCAAAGGTTTATCCCCACAGACCACTGGGATAACTGGGAGCTGGGATATTTGCTTCCAGTGTGTGCTGCCAAGTACAAGCAGCACTGTTGTGACATGAAAACCCCTCTGGGCTGACGGGTGAGCATTTTACAAGCTCTGGAGAATCCATCCACCTCCCTGCTCGTGCTGCCAGCCTGGGTGGGTGCAGTGCAGCGCCGTTTCCCCAGGCACAATGTAATGCTCCATGCTGACAGCTCAGGCTTTTACTCTGATTTCAGCACCACTAATCCTTATACAAATTCCCTTGAGCCTGCACAGAGCTCCAACCTCCTGTGCCTGCAAGGATGCTGACAGGATAACGGGGAGCATTTCCATCAGGCAACGGTCCTGTGAGGAAAATTCCTGCTTCTACCCATGGTTTCTTCAGTGCAAACCCAGCTTTTCTCCTTACACCACCTGGAAGGGCCCTGTCTGTTTTTCCTTCTCATGTTGCCTCCCGCACACAAGTTTTAGCAGTTGCTCATGTCATTCTTCTCCACAGCAGGGTGTTTACTGCTGAGATTTGTGCTACAGCTGGTGAAATGCTGAGCCACAGCCCAGGAGGTGATAGTGAAGCCAACTGACCACAGAAGCCAAGCTTGGTGTTGGGGGGAATTGTGGTTCTGCACAATCTGAAGCCAAAAGGCACCCCCAGCTTCGGAGGGCTGTGTTGATATGGGAAAATGGGATTAAACTTTGCAGGAGAAGGGGTGCTCTGTGAAGGAGCCCACATCACCTGGGCAGGAGCAGGAGGTGCAGCAGGCATGGATTTAGTGGGGTACAGCTGCAGCCGAGGAGCTTTAGCAGTAAAGGCGCTGTGTAAACCGAGTCACGAGAGGCAGCGTGTAACAACCTGCATACAATTTTCAAATAATCACCGTGCTTTTCCTAGAACAAGTCGTGGCAGGCCTGTTTTTAACCGGAATGTGCCCAACCTTGCCCGGGCTCCTTTCTCCGCGGTTTTTCTGGCTCGCTTCCCACGCCGCGAGTGTATCGAGGGTAACTGGACCAGAACAGCACCTGCCCGGCTTCGCTGCCCCTCCGTGGCTGGAGGCGGCTGGAAGGGCACGGCAGGGCCAGCCCCGTTCTTTCCCCGCTCCCTGCCCCGATACGGCTCCGCAGGGACTCTGCCCTCCGCCCCCAGGGCAGCCCCACGCCCCGGCAGCGTTTCACAACCGGCCCGGCAGCGCCAGAGCCGCTTCCACCCGCGGAGCCCGCGGAGAACTGCGGCAGGAGCATCCCCGAGCGCGGCGGCCAAGGTAGCGGCGCTACCGCGGGGACACATCCTTCACCCCCGCTCCGCTTCTCCCTCCTCCCCCTCCTTTTCCTCCTCTCTGCCACCGGGACCCCCGGGCAGGGAGGGGGAGCGGCTGCCCCGCGGCCTCGCCCGTTCCGCTTCCGTCATGTGAGCGGAAAGAGGAAGCGGCGGCGGCGGCGGCGACCCCGGTGGGCGGCGGGGCCGCGGGGGCGGAGGGTCCTGCCCGGGGCTGGGGGCACCGGCCGGGGGCAGAGCCAGCGGCTCGCAGCCACCGCGCCGCAGTCACTGCCGTCTCAGCGCCGGGGTCGGTCGGGGGTCCCCGCGGTTCCTCGGGGGCTGAGGGGGGGTCCCCATCCCGCCGTGTCCTCGCCGGGTGTCGCTCGGTACCGCGGTGCGCTCCGCCCCGCCGGGAGCAGCCCCGGCTCCCTCGGCGACATCCCCACGCTGCCACCAACGCCCTGCGCTGCTTCTCAAACTTTTCTAACTCGGGAGTTATGTAAGGCTCCGGAGAGATGCGGCGGGATGAGGGACGAGCGGCGGCGGGGCCGCTGCCTGGAGCTGGGCCGGGGGGAGCGGCTGGAGGGCGGGAGCGCGCCCGGTGCTCCTGGGGACGGGCCGGGCTGGGCGGCCTCCATGGCCCTGTGCTGAGCTGGGCGTCCCGGTGTCTCCTCAGCGCTGAGCAGCCATGGAGAAGATGCAGCAGATCGTGGGCCGGGCCAGGGCCGCCTTCAGGTCGGGCCGGAGCCGCCCGCTGGAGTTCAGGATTCAGCAGCTGAAGGCTCTGGAGAGGATGGTGCAGGAGAAGGAGAAGGAGATCCTGGCAGCTCTCAAGGCCGATCTGAACAAGGTCTGGGTCGGGGAGTTTCTCTCATCAGCTGTGCACGGACAGTGGTCGGCCCTGATGGGAAAGTGGGAAGGCCAAGGGCTGCCTTTGCTGTCCTAAATGACTTTTGCTCTTGTCCCCCTTGGCCTTGTGCCACTGTGGCCTGTGAAGGTCTGCTGCCACCATTTCTGAGAAGGAGTTAGTCTAAGGCAGGACTGCGAAGGCAGTCCTGGCTGTCAGGTTTTGGGTTCTGCCTCACACACCCATCTCTGGCCGGGGATCCTTTGTCACTGCCAGTGACAGACACTTGGAAGCAGCAAGGCTGTGATGGTGGCTGTGGGAGGTGGGCGCCTTTTCCATCCCTTCCCCAAACTCCCTGTTGTTACAGTGTGGGTACAACGCCTACAGCCATGAAATTCTGGGCGTGCTGGGGGAGCTGGCCCTCACCATGGAGAAGCTGCCATCCTGGGCAGCCCCTCAGCCCGTGAAGAAGAACCTGCTGACCATGAGGGACGAGGCCTACATCGGCTACGAGCCCCTGGGCGTGGTGCTGGTCATCGGGGCCTGGAACTACCCCTTTGTGCTGGTCATGCAGCCCCTGATCGGGGCCATCGCTGCAGGTGGGGATCCAGAACAGCCTTGGTGGGGTCCTGGCTGGGTGTGGGGAGAGGACTGAGGGCTCATGTCCGTGCTGTGTGTGCCCTGCAGGCAATGCCGTGGTGGTGAAGCCGTCGGAGGTCAGTGAGAACACGGCTCGGCTGGTGGCTGAGCTGCTCCCACAGTACCTGGACAAGGTGAGTGTGGCCCCGTGCCTGACATGAGTGTCTTGATCTGTCCTGCTTTCAAAGGGCTCCTGCAGATTTGAGCCAAATCCATTGCCTGCTCTCTTCAAAGGAGCATAAGCAGCAGGCACAGGAAGGGTTGATTTACTGGTAGAGTCCAAAGGTACACTGACAAATTCTCCCTGTGTTTGTGTATGAGCTTACATAACCCTGCTGCAGTGTGACAGCCTTTTTGACACCCATGACCATATGGAGAGCTGTATATGCACTTCTCACTGCAGGAGCTGCTCTTTTGGAGCTGTGCTGGGGATGCCCTTAGGCCAGCACAGGTTCTGTGGGATGCTGGTGGTGCCTGGTTCTTCCTGAGAACTGGGCACTGGGTGTTCCATGGCAACATGGCCTGGGTTTTCATGTCCTGCTGAACTGCACTTTGTAGGAGGAGGTGTTGTTCCTCCTCCTCTTGCCTGGCAGTTCTGTCATCCCTTGCACTGTGTCACAGAGATAGGCTGTTGCTGCCACTGCACAGGGCCCTGTGGAGTTTCCTCCGGGGTGTTAGCGCCTTCTCTGGGTGGGAGGCAGGAGCAGGGGAAGGAGGCAGCCCTTGGGAGAGCCTGGCAGTGATATGTGCCCTGATTCTTCCTGTGTGGGAGCAGCTCCACAGCCAGACTCAGCCCTGGCCTCAGCCTTCATTTCTTTTAGTTCATGTGGCAAAAAGTAGGAAATTAATCTTCATTTGAGGGGAAGGAGCAGAGCATATCTGTGACAGCACTATATTTTGTCCCTGTCATGAAGTAGGGCACAAACAAGTCTGCCCTCTGCCACATGCAGAGCTGCTGCCTTGATGTGAGTGCTGTGAATCAAGATAACTCCCAGGCTCTTGTTTGCCCTGCAGGAGCTGTACCCTGTGGTCACTGGAGGAGTTCCTGAGACAACCGAGCTGCTGACCCAGAGATTTGATCACATCCTCTACACTGGCAACACTGCAGTGGGCAAAATTGTGATGGCAGCAGCTGCCAAGCACCTGACCCCTGTCACCCTGGAGCTGGGGGGGAAGAGCCCCTGCTACATCGACAAGGACTGTGACCTGGCTGTGGCCTGCAGGTCAGGTTCTTGCAGCCTTGATGGGCCCTCAGCAGCAGGGCAGGGGGAGCATCTCTGGGCCAGCTCAGGTGCTGGCAGCTGGGCTGAGGGGTGGGGAAGGGACTGAGCATGGAGCAAGCTTGTCCCTTTCTCCCTTGCCACAGGCGGATAACGTGGGGCAAGTACATGAACTGTGGGCAAACCTGCATCGCCCCAGACTACATCCTGTGTGACCCATCCATCCAGAGCAAGGTGGTGGAGAACATCAAGGCCACTCTGAAGGTGAGGGAGGAGTCCCTTGTGCTGTGGAGATTGTCCCAGCTGTGATTTCCTGGAGCTGTTGGAAGCTGTTTTGTTTCTGCTGTTCCCTTTGTCAGGAATTCTATGGGGAGGATGTCAAGTCATCTCCAGACTATGAAAGGATCGTCAACCAGCGTCACTTCAAGAGGGTCAAGAGCCTGCTGGAAGGGCAGAAAATTGCTCATGGGGGAGAGACTGATGAGGCCTCCTGCTTCATAGGTGCTCCTGGCAGCTGCTGTGGAGGGGAGGTGGTAGTGGATGCTTTGTGGGGTCTGTTTGTCTGTGCCTTATTTGACCCAGGTGCTGTGATGGGCCAGGTCTGTGTCCTGCTCACGCTGTTCTCTCATTCTCCCATTTGCCTCAGCTCCAACCATCCTCACGGATGTTTCCCCGGCGTCAAAGGTGATGGAGGAGGAAATCTTTGGGCCAGTGCTGCCCATTGTGCCTGTGAAGAGTGTGGAGGAAGCCATTGAGTTCATCAATGGTCGGGAGAAGCCCCTTGCCCTGTATGTCTTCTCCAACAACAAGCAGGTGGGTCTGGGCTGTGCCAGAGGAGATGAACATTGCTGAAATGTAGCTCCCTTCTCAGTATCCTCAGTTACATGGTCTGGTCTCTTCTTTGAGCCTTTTTAATATTTTGGTTTGTGTTTTTTTCTTTTTCTAGTTAATCAAGAGAGTCATCTCGGAAACCTCCAGTGGTGGTGTGACTGGAAACGATGTCATTATGCATTTCTTCCTCTCAACTTTGCCTTTTGGTGGTGTTGGTAAGTTATTTGAGCTCCTTAAGAGTTGGGACTTAATACACAGTGTGTCCCAGGGAACAGCAACTCATGGTTTGTGTCTGGGTATCTCTGTGCCTCCTAAAGCTCAAGAGTCTCTGTGCAGCAGGATAATAGTTATGAGTTCTGGGAGTTCATTAGGATGGGGGCCAGGAGGGAAAAACCTTTGGGTGTATTTTTGGAAAGACTGAAGCATTTAGTGCAGCCTGCTGGGGAAGGTGCATTAAAACCATTAGCTGCAATCAGAGTGACTGGTGTAAATGAGGTGAGGAAGAAGAGGGTTGGAGTACAATGGACATCATAGAGACAGAGAAGTGCCGCAGGGGAAGGCTCAGCTGTCCTCAGGTGGGCAGAGTTGAGGCTGGCTGAGGCTGAGGAGTGCCCTGCCTGGCTGTGTCCCTTAGGGCACAGTGGGATGGGCGCCTACCACGGCAAGCACAGCTTCGAGACCTTCTCCCACCGCCGCGCCTGCCTTATCAAGGACCTGAAGATGGAGAGCACCAACAAGATGCGGTACCCACCTGGCAGCCAGAAGAAGGTGGACTGGGCCAAGTTCTTCCTGCTGAAGAGGTTTAACAAGGCCCGAATTGGGCTCTTTGTCCTGGCCCTGCTGGGGGTGGTGACAGCGGTGATGATCAAGGTGAGTTTTGGGTCTTTGCTGTCTATAGCAGTGCATGTACAATTTACCTGGTCTGCTCTTTGCAACTGCAGCCCTTTTATAAAGCCTGGCCTCTTTTTCTGTCTTGAGATTTATAATACCTGTCCCACCTTAAATTCTTACCTTCTCAGTCTTGCAAGCTGTCTGTAGAATAGGAATATGCCTGGAGAGATCTCCAGGCTGCTGTACTCCCTGTTGCTCTTCCCTGGTAGGTGACACCCGTGGGATGCTCCCTCCAGAGGCAGAGGTTGGTAATTTTGGACTGCTTAGGTGTGGCTTCCATCCCAGAGCTTCCTTCAGCAGTGTTTGAGCTGCCTCACAGCCCAGAGAGCTGCAGTCTGTGCCGTGGCACCCTGGGGAGGGAAGCTGTGTCCCAAAGCTGGGGTCTGTGACAAGCTCTTGTTCCTCCTCGCCCATTGCAGCCCCTGTCTGACCTCAGCTCAATTATTCCCATTTCCTCCCGTGTTTCCAGCTGGGTAGTGCGGAAGGGTGGGATGTCCTGTCATCTCTGCAGGAGGCAGAGGCTTGTGGGAGGCTCAGGATGCCTCCTGAGGTGGAGGAGCAAGATCTCAATCTCCAAGTGTGATCACTGCTGGTTCTCCATGTCTGACATAGCAGACACTACATGTGCCTTCACTGACTGCTCCGTGGGGATTATTGAGCTTAAGGGAGCAGCTCCTGAGGGCACAGGAAGAGGCAGGGTGGATCACAACTCTGCCTTTCAGTCTGTGTAGTTGCTGCTACAAGGAGACACTCAGGAGCTCAGCATCCCAGGGGAAATAACCTGCTCACATAACCCAGGAGGAGATTTAAGAGCCAAGAACTGGCTCAGGCCTCGAGGCAGCAGCCAGGGAGGCAGGCCCTGTGTAGGGCAATGAGAGGGGGGAATCTCACGGCATCTTGAAATCATTTGGGTTTCTCAGAGCCACCAGTCTGTGCTGAAGAGAAAAGCCCTGTTGGTTGTGCTGGCTGTGCAGAGGCTGGGCTGGCCCAGTGGGTGGTAAGGAAGAGCAGGTTTCAGAGCACTGCTGTGGCTGCCACAGTGAGGTAGGAGCCTTTTTCTTCTCCTGTGTGTAGACCTAGTTTGAGATGGGGAAAAGCTTTATAGATGAGTGAATGTGGGGCTGAGCCAGAGCACGATGTTTTCCCTGGCATCTGAGATAACCAGTGCATGCTGAGGGGCAGGAGAGCTGCACGTTGGGGAACCCCCTGCCTGAAGGGGCTTTGCTTCAGGCTGTTCTAGAATGGGAATTGGTTTTGTCTCAGCATATCCTTCACAAGGTGTTGGTGTTGTGTTTTGCTTTCACAGGTGCTTAACTGATGAAGAGAGGAGAAGGCACCATGTGCTCATCATACTCTGGGTGCTGGCTTTGTGTCTGTTTCCTTAAGCTGGGAAGTCATTCTTTTCTTTTGTTCTGGGTGATTTCAGTGAGCTGTCGAGCACACAGAGTAGCCTTAGAGAGGCACTAACCACGAGAAGGCTCAGATTCCTGTTTACTTAAAAGCCATGCTGGAACAGAGGGACCACTGGGGACAAGCTCTCCGAAGGAGGACTGCAGAGCAAGCAATTCCAGTCCCTACCTGCACCCCGTGCCATGCAGAGCTTCCAGAGAAGCTTCCACCTTCCTTCACTGACCAACAGGAGCTGAAATTTCAGCAGTCCTTGGGTTGAGAGTGTTTTCCCTGCAGTTTTGGGGATGATCTGAACACCCACCCTCCTGGTGACGAGCCTGGGACAGGCTGTGCTGCCCGGTGCATTTGGCCAAGAGTGCTGGCTGTGAATAAACCCAGTGAGGGTCCCCTTGCCATTTAATTGAGGTGAAACATTCTCACATCTCTGCAATCCAGAATCATCCACAGCTGCTCAGGGGCTGCTTGCTGGGTTCTGTTTCATCATGTGCCTTTAACAGTTATTTAGCAGTCAGAAAATTCCAGAGGTGATGCCTGTGCTGCCTGTGTTGTGCTGATGAGTGTCTCTTGCTGCAGCAAAAGAATTTTCAGGCCTGTTAGAGAAGTGGGAATGACAAATACCTTGTGGATTAGCCCAGCCCCACACAGCCATTTCTTTTTTCCCTGTGGGACAGGGAAGAGAATTGAAAGAAAATGAGCAAACTTGTATGTTGAGATTAAAATAGTTTAATAGGTGACGTGAAAACTGGGCTTGCAGGCAGATCAAAGCAAATTAAGGAATTTGTTCATTAATTCCCCTCATCAGGCAGGTGTTCAGCCATCCCCAGGAGAGCAGGGCATCATCACCTGGTGGTGACTTGGGAAGACAAACACCAGAACTCCCAATGCCACAAACCCAAAACAGCACCATCCTTCTACAAAGAAACTTAGTGTCTGCCATGAAAATTAACTTTATCCCAGCCAAAGCCAGTTCAAAGCTGTTCCTGGTCAGGTTCCTCCAAGGGAAAACAATTACTGGAAGAATGTGTGTGCTCCTTCGTGTTTGAGCTTCTCAGGATTCTGTAATCTTGCACTGGGGGATTATGTGGGGCTTGTTCTAGCTTGGGGGAAGGAATTGAAGGTGAAAGAGCCTTAGAACTATTAATGTTAAAGCAAATTGAAAAAAAATATTACTAAATGCAATTACTATAGAGTAGAAAATTATATTTACTGTGCAATAAGTGGGATTTCTTCATGTCTGGTGAAAATCCATGTGCTAAGCCTTTTTGATGATACATTTTGCAAGCCACTAAATAAACACTGAGAATTTAAATAATGAACTGAGTGTGGTAAGTCCTTGCAGTCTCCTGAGGAATCCTGTTCTGCTGGTCCCAGCTCTGGCCATGGCTTGGCTGCATGGCTCACAGGTGTTGTGTGGTGTCACTGGCACCTTGGCAGGGATCCCCCAGAGCTCTGTTGGGCACTGAAAACTCTCCTGGAGCCAGGCAGGGAGTGGGGTGAGCCAGCAGAGGAGCTGGCCTGTTTCCCCCCTCTCAGATCCATGCTGGATTGCCTGGTTGGGGTTTTTTACATCCCGAGCCTGAGCCTTGTGTCCTGACAGCAGCTGTGGCACGTGGGCCAGGCGTGGGCACAGGCACGTGGTGTCTGCCATCCCACACCAGGGCTGAGTCACTGCCCTGCCTGGAGCAGCCACCCAGGGCTGGACAGGGTTGGGTAAAGGGCACCTCCTGATGCCCAGCAAGAGCCCTGGGCCAGGGCCAGCTCTCCCATGGGAGGAGGGATCGCCCCCAGCCATGGCAGGGGAAGGGCTTGTGCCTGCTTGCAGTCGCCACAGGAGGCTGGTGGAGAGAGAAGCTCCTCTGAAGGTAACTTGCTTTTTATCCTTCGTTTTTTAATGAGTCACTTTGCTTTCTCGGGCTGTGTCACGCGGCTGTGGCAGTGGGTTGGGAAGGGCAGGATTTAATCATTGTAAGGGGATCTTGGTGTCTTGATTGGTTGGGCAGGGAAGCAGGACCAGATCTCTGGTCCTGACCAAAGTGAAATGCTGCTCCTGGGAAGTAGGGTGAAATCTGCAGTGTTTTGTGTTTCTGTGAAGATGTGTGAGGGCCTCAGGGTTATGGGTGCAGCCTGGCTCCGGGCACACAGCTGGCTGCCCACCCAGGCCACGGACATGTCTGTGCTTTGACTCCTTGGGAACATCCCTGTGAGCAGAGGGTGGAGTGGTTGGTGGGTCTGAGGCTTGGAGAAAGCCCCCTCAGAACAGGATCAATCAGCAAAGCCCAGATTGCTCTGGAGGTGCCCTGTGCAGGTGGAACAGGGCTTGGGTGCTGTGAGCCCTCAGCTCTCAGCTTGAGAGTGGCAGCTCCTCACAAGAAGGACGACATCTCCCAGCCTTGCTCGGGGTGGGACACTCCTGGAGGTGTTCCCAGGGCTGTGCGGCCTCCATGGCCCTGTGCTGAGCTGGGCGTCCCGGTGTCTCCTCAGCGCTGAGCAGCCATGGAGAAGATGCAGCAGATCGTGGGCCGGGCCAGGGCCGCCTTCAGGTCGGGCCGGAGCCGCCCGCTGGAGTTCAGGATTCAGCAGCTGAAGGCCCTGCAGAGGATGGTGCAGGAGAAGGAGAAGGAGATCATGAGAGCCCTCAAGGCTGATCTGAACAAGGTCTGTGCTGTCAGGGGGACCCTCACTTTTGCTGTGCACGAACAGTGGGTAAAGCAGGAAGGCCAAGGGCTGCCTGTGCAGTGACAAATGGTTTTTGTCATGTCCCCCACTGTGGAAGTGAACAACTCTGACTCCCCAGGGTGCCACGGTGGCTGTGGGAGGTGGGCGCCTTTTCCATCCCTTCCCCAAACTCCCTGTTGTTACAGAGTGGGCCCAATGCCTTCGCCCAAGAGCTCCTGGGTGTGCTGGCGGAGCTGGCCCTCACCATGGAGAAGCTGCCATCCTGGGCAGCCCCTCATCATGTCAAAAAGGACCTGCTGACCCTGAGGGACGAGGCCTACATCGGCTACGAGCCCCTGGGCGTGGTGCTGGTCATTGGGACCTGGAACTACCCCTTTGTGCTGGTCATGCAGCCCCTGATCGGGGCCATCGCTGCAGGTGGGGATCCAGAACAGCCTTGGTGGGGTCCTGGCTGGGTGTGGGGAGAGGACTGAGGGCTCATGTCCGTGCTGTGTGTGCCCTACAGGCAATGCCGTGGTGGTGAAGCCGTCGGAGGTCAGTGAGAACACGGCTCGGCTGGTGGCTGAGCTGCTCCCACAGTACCTGGACAAGGTGAGTGTGGCCCTGTGTTGGTCCCCTTGTTTCTCTGTGTCACAGTGACGAGCAGGGTGAGGGTGACCCTGACACCCGTGCCCTGCAGGATCTGTATGCTGTGGTCACTGGAGGAGTTCCTGAGACAACCGAGCTGCTGACCCAGAGATTTGATCACATCCTCTACACTGGCAACTCTGCTGTGGGCAGAACTGTGATGGCAGCAGCTGCCAAGCACCTGACCCCTGTCACCCTGGAGCTGGGGGGAAAGAGCCCCTGCTACATCGACAAGGACTGTGACCTGGCTGTGGCCTGCAGGTCAGGTTCTTGCAGCCTTGATGGGCCCTCAGCAGCAGGGCAGGGGGAGCATCTCTGGGCCAGCTCAAGTGCTGGCAGCTGGGCTGAGGGGTGGGGAAGGGACTGAGCATGGAGCAAGCTTGTCCCTTTCTCCCTTGCCACAGGCGGATAACGTGGGGCAAGTACATGAACTGTGGGCAAACCTGCATCGCCCCAGACTACATCCTGTGTGACCCATCCATCCAGAGCAAGGTGGTGGAGAACATTAAGGCCACTCTGAAGGTGAGGGAGGAGTCCCTTGTGCTGTGGAGATTGTCCCAGCTGTGATTTCCTGGAGCTGTTGGAAGCTGTTTTGTTTCTGCTGTTCCCTTTGTCAGGAATTCTATGGGGAGGATGTCAAGTCATCTCCAGACTATGAAAGGATCGTCAACCAGCGCCACTTCAAGAGGATCCTGGGCTTGATGGAAGGGCAGAAAATTGCTCTTGGGGGAGAGACTGATGAGGCCTCCCGCTTCATAGGTGCTCCTGGCAGCTGCTGTGGAGGGGAGGTGGTAGTGGGTGCTTTGTGGGGTCTGTTTGTCTGTGCCTTATTTGACCCAGGTGCTGTGATGGGCCAGGTCTGTGTCCTGCTCACGCTGTTCTCTCATTCTCCCATTTGCCTCAGCTCCAACCATCCTCACGGATGTTTCCCCGGAGTCAAAGGTGATGGAGGAGGAAATCTTTGGGCCAGTGCTGCCCATTGTGACTGTGAAGAGCGTGGAGGAAGCCATTGAGTTCATCAACCTTCGAGAGAAGCCCCTTGCCCTGTATGTCTTCTCCAACAACAAGCAGGTGGGTCTGGGCTATGCTCCCTCTTGGAAGTGTCTCTGCACAGCTGGATCCTCTCCATGGCTGATCCCAGACACAGCTTTCTGCAGGGTCTGTGTCAGTTCCTTTTCCATAAAGGAAATTTATGGAAATTGCAGTGTTTGGGGGCCATGAGAGTCCCCAGAGCTGCTGGAAACTCCCAATCTCGTGCTGAAGGGCTCTAGGTTTGTTCATCTCTACCCACACAGGTGGGTGCTGCTTCCTGCCCTGTCTCCTGCCCCCGTTTCCTGGCTCTGTTGTGCCTGCTCAGGAATCCAGGTCAGGGCTTTGCCCTGGAACAACAGCCCCAGGCAGTTTGGGTGGGAGGGCTGAGGAGCACCTTGGGCTGAAGCCTTTTCATTCTGCGGCTGTTCCAGCTGGGCAGATCCTGTGCTCAAGCGGTGTAAACTGGCCTCTCTCATGGAACAAGGCACAGCCTGTGCCCCCACAAAGGGGGATGGAAGCATCACCTCAAGCCCTCCCTGCTGTGGTACATGGTGTTGTGTTCCCTCCTGATTTGTTGTGTGCCCTCTCCCATTGTGGGTAGCTGATCAGACGGGTGATAGCAGAGACCTCCAGCGGTGGCATGACAGCCAACGATGTCATCATGCACTCCGTGCTCCCAGAGCTGCCCTTCGGAGGTGTGGGTGAGTCCCTGCCCCAGCCCACACACCTGCATTCGATCAGCAGCAGCCTCTGGCCCCACCCAGGGGCTCTCTGCCCATTTGGCAATTCAGGAGCTTCAGCTGCATTGCCCGTTAGTGTTCTTTTCTGGGGTGGGTTGCTTTGTAAAAAGGCTCATTTGTGTTTTGGCTGTTAGGCCTCTCAGTGAGAGAGGAAAACTCCCTGGCACCCAAGTGAGCTCTGGTTCTCCTGTGCTGGGCTGTGGCATAAATTTTTCCATGGCCTGGTTGAGTTTCCACAGCTGTTGTCAGGGTCCTGTGGCAGAGCTCACCTGGCTGTGGGCACAGGGCTGAGCTCTTGGGTGTTGCTGATCGTCCTCCTCATGTCCCACTCCTTGAAATCATAGGCCCAGCTCCTCCTGCCCCCAGCCCCTGTGAGAATTTTGTGGGAAAAGCAAGGCTGGCCCTGGAGGAGATAATTGGTGTCATTCACCTTTTAAGGGTGGGTTCACACAAGCAGCACCCCAAGGCAGTGAGCAGGTCCTCGTTGATTGCTGCTAAGGTCAAAAAGCTGCTCTTTGCTCCTCTGCCCTGAGGAGGAGCCTGACCAAGCTTTCCCTGTGTCCTGGGGGCTGCCAAATGAGTTTGAGAATCACAGGTGTCCCTGTGTGAGCCTGAGGAGTGCCCTGCCTGCCTGTGTCCCTCAGGGCACAGCGGGATGGGCGCCTACCACGGCAGGTTCAGCTTCGAGACCTTCTCCCACCGTCGCGCCTGCCTCATCAAGGACTTCAGGTGGGATGCTGTGAACAGACTGAGGTACCCACCTGGCAGCGAGGAGCTCATGCAGTTGGCCAAGCTCTTCCTGCTGAAGCAGTGTAACAGGAGCAGGGTGGGACAGTTCATCTCGGCCCTGCTGGCGGCTGTGAAAGCCATGCTGGCAAAGGTGAGTTTGGGTCTCTGCTGTCCCCTGTGGGTGTGTGCTCCCAGTTCTGTCCCCTGAGCCCCTCCTAACCCTTCATCACCCTATTCCTTTGAGCTCTGCTCCCTCCTTGGAGGGCTCATCCTTGTTTCTGTGTCTTTCCAGGTGTTGTGCCCCCATTGAGAGGGGTGATGGGCAGCCAGCCCTTGGACCCGCTGCTCGCTCCCTGCAGTCCTACTGCTGAACTTTTCTTTGCTGCAATTTCATTTCTTCCAAGGCACTGAAGAGGTAGAAGACAAAAGAATGCACCCAAAACAGAGATACCCCAAGTTAAAGGCTCCAGCTCCTGCTGAAACAGGAATCTATCCAGACCTGGTCCGTGGATCATGCCTGGGCAGTGAGTGGCAGAGGGAAGGAAGCATCCACCCTGCTTTGTAAACAGCAGCTCCTCTAAAACGTCCTGGGAACATGGGAGTGTTTGTCACAAGGATATCAAAACAAAGCCAGTTGTTACTGAGCCTGTTATCTCTGTAACACCTCACCTGATCCCCAGAGGAAGCTGCTCATGACAGCGATAAGCCTGGGAAAGGAGGGTCTCACTGCAGGGGGACAGTCCAGGCTGGTTGTGCCCAGAGCAGAGGGAAAGGAGCCTCAAAGAACCTGCAGCATCTCATCCTTGAAAGGCCTCATGACTGAATGGGTGATGCTCCTTGCAGGGAAACCACCTTTAGCCATCCAAGGTGTGGCAAAGGCCACCTGAGCTGTGACCATGCTGTCCCAAGGACTCGAGAAGTGCCAGGGACTGTTGTGTTGCTGTATTTGGGGCTAATGGGGCAAAGACAGGAGCACTGCTGCAACTGGAGTCCCAGGTCTCGAGCAGAGTGGCAGAGCAGCCTCAGCCACCTCCTCTGTAACTGAATTTCAGGGGTTTATTAGTTTATGGATAGTCTTTTACCTCCAGACTTGTAACTGAGAGCTGCCCTTGACCCTCGCTGAATAAACCTTTATTTTACTGCAAAGGCCACCTGGAGCAGGGTAAGACCTATGTGTGGATGTTCCCTCCTCTGTCCCCAGCCTCCACCCCAAGGAGCCAGTCCCACTCCAGCTGGGTTTATTCTTTATTGGGCATTTGCCACGGAGCACCAGGGGGAGCTGGGCTGAGCTCAGCTCCACTGGGTGGTGACAGCGTGGGCTGTGGGTGGGTCTCCCCCACACTCAGTGTGTGTCAGGCAGCTCAGAGCAGCATTTTGGGTGCCAGAGCAGCCTCGGGGCCCGTTCCCAACCAAAACCTGCACAAAGGCTGCTGAACACTGACAGAGGCCCCTTGGCTCCTGCGGGACAGGCATGCGCTCCACCTTCTCTCTGGCTCTTCCATTCATGCCTGCTACACCTGTCCCTCAGGAAAGGCTTTCACCCCAAAATCGAGTCCCCAGACTCCTTGGTGGGAGTCAGTCTGTGCTGAGAATCAGCTTCACAGCAATGCCCAGGGCCAGCGTGGTGATGGCCGCGGCCACGGCCAGCCCACGGCGGAGCATCAGCTGCTTGGTGACCACCACAGGGGTGGCAGGAGAGGAGGCGGCCTCTGGCAGCTCCAGCTGGTACGTGGGGCCCTCTGTCCTGGTGATGCCCGTGAGCACAACGTCGCTCTGCGATTCCAATCCCGCTGCAAGGAGAACAGGGTTTGGGGGGGCCCTGAGGGCTTTCTCAGGAGGGTTTTGTCACAGGGCTGAAGGCATGTTAGGAGCAGTGATCTCAACCAGGTCCTGCCCCTGGAGGTGGGATCAGGTGAGGACTGCCCACAGGTTGTCCCTCTGTCACCCTCCTGAGCCCACGCTGGTAATTACTGCTCTCCCAGCAGCTGAGGGTGTCACCAGCATGACACTCTCCCATTTTATGGGCTCATTCCTGAACCTTTCAGGGCCCTTCCTGCACCAAACCCTCCCCTGCACGCAGCACCCAGCTCCTGCCATACCGACAGACCCCAGCACGGCCCTGGCAGGGAGGAAAGTGTGGGGCTGGGGGGCTGGTGCCATATCCAGGTCCTTGTAGGAGCCTTCAGGGCCCAGGCTCGGCAGCTCCTGTGGGGTCACTCCTGCGCGGCGCTGAGCCTGCCGAAGGAATGTGCTGGGGTTACTTGGGAATTCCCACCTGGCAAAGCTCTGCTGCCTCTCCTGGGGCCTCCCTGCAGATGTTGAGGCACCAGGTGATGCTCAGGGCTGAGGTAGCCCGGGTCATCCCATCTGCTCTGAGCTTTGTGTCCCCAAAAGAGGTGCAGGGGGAAACCTTGAGGCCACCGAGTGCTTGTGCAGGAGGAAGCTGAATTCAGGGATGTCATGGGAGTGCTGGTTTTTGCTCTGGAGCACTGGGCGTGAGATTGAGCCTGTCTCATCCCAGCAGGGCACTGAGGACCTTCCCAGTGCAGGGATGTGCTGTCAGTGCCTGGATTACCTTCTTGGCTGCCTTCTCCCAGTCCACACGGGAGATGTAGGTGAGGAAGCTGCTGCAGAGCATGAAGACGCAGACGAGCATGCCGATCCACAGGCCTGCAGAGGGCACACAGCCTCAGCCAGAGCCAACCCAGCCTCCCAGGACAGAGGGTCCAGAAAGGGAATGTCACCCAGCTCAGTGGGGACACGGGGTGCTCATGGGTGCCTGCTTTGGGGTAAATTTTCCCAGTAAAAGCTCCCAGCAGCTGCAGGAGCCATCCCAGTCCAGCCCAGTGTGTGAGCAGGTCAGCAGAGGGACAGAGCCGGGCACGAGGGCTGTGGTGAGCCCCCAGTGGAGCTGCAGCTGCCCGTGGGGGGTTTGGGGGTGCAGTGCCCTGGAGTCAGTACCCATGACGCCGATCCTGGCCACGAAGAGCAGCACGGCTGCCAGGGGCATGCCCACACCGTAGTAAGTGACAGCATTGACGATGGCACCAAATTTCTGCTTCCCGATGCCTCTGAGCACCCCACTGCAGGCACCCTGCCAGGAGAGGGAGAGGGGCTGGGGCAGGGAGCAGCACCCTGGCCCAGCTCAGGAGATGACCCAGCTCCCTGCCTCTGCCCATTGTTTCTGTGTCCCTGCCCAGTCCTATGGGTCACCATCCTTTTAAGCATTCAGTGTTTCCCTAAGGGATGATCCCAGGAGTTCTGCAGGGTCCTGGTGCGGGCACTGGTGGATGGCCAAGAGATCCTCCCACACCAGCCTGAGGGACCCTCAACTGCCTGATCCATGACACTGCTGCTGAGCACCAAGGTTCCCCGTGGAAAACAGCAGCATTCCCTGGGACTTACAGTCATGGCTTCAAACAAGTGGAAGACAACGTAGACAGGCATGATCCACGCCACCAAGTCAATGATTTCCCTGGGGATGGAGGAAAACCGAGGATCACTTTTGGGAACTGACCTCCCCACACCGAGGCCAGGAGCTGGGGGCACTCACTTGTCTGTGGTGAAGATGTATCCCAGCACATTCCTTGTGGCAGCTAAAATGGACCCCACGATTACAGAGAACACCCCTGAAAACAGAGCACAGAGCTGAGCCCAGCCTGGCTGGAGAGCAGAGGGAGAAGAGGCAGGCAGAGGACTGCAAACACCCCCTGCTCCATGGGAAGGAGGCCAGGAAGAGGCTTTCCAGGCTGTTGTGGGCTGACCTGTGCAGACCAGGCTGGTGTGGGAGGATCTCTTGGCCATCTCGACGTTGCCGGCGCCCAGCGCGTTGCCCACCTGCACGCTGGCAGCTGTGCCCAGCCCCAGGGGGATCTGCAAGCACAGGGCTCACATGTGCCTAGCAATGGGGCTGGCACAGTGACAGGGGGATACCCACCCAGCAGAGAGCAGGATGGAGCTCAGGATTTGATTTAAAGCATCTCTGTAAGGAGGGAGAGGCAGGAGCAGGGAGAGATTTGAGTGCAGAGGGGAAGATGGGGCTTTGCTGGAGCAGATTTTTGCTGCGTGCCTCTCTGGGGACAGCCCCCACGGAGCCCTGGTGGGCAGTGATAACCCAGCCCTTACCATGAAAGCCACGACAGACACCTCATAGATGATGGACTGGGCAGAGAGCTCCACAACGCTCAGCAGGCCTGTGGGACAGGAGGGGTCAGTGCTGGCTGTGGCTGCTGCTCTGGGTCAAGCCTGGCTGTGTCCTGGCAGCTCCCTTCTCCACTGACCTATCAAGAAGCTCCCAATCTCGTAGGTCCACCACTCGATGCACATCATGAGCATGCTGGGGATGGCCAGGGAGGTGAAGCTGTCCCACTCCAGCAGGCACTCGCGGGACCAGCCTGTTGAGAGGAGAAATGACACCTGATGGGTGACCAGCCTGGCCAAGGGTTACATCCTGCACAGCACCCAGGGCAGCTGGAGGTGCCACTCCTGTTCTCAGAGCCTCCACAGGATCTCCAGCAGCTCAATGTCCACCTACAACCTCTCTGCTGCTGCCCCACGGGCCACAGAGCAGCACAAGCCTCAGCCCATCCCTCCTGGAGCTGTGTCCAAGGACAACCTCCTGCTTACGTCTGCGCTCATCCTGCTTTGGGGCTGAACCTTCCAAAGCCTCAGCAGAAAGTTTCATTTCTGCAGAATTAATGTTTAGTGCTGATCACAGAGCTCTGCCAGTGCTGGTGCATGACGAGTGCCACTGAAGCAGCACCGTGGGCTGGGGTTAATGTTTCACCATCAGGATGGGCAGAATTGCTCTTCTATCAAGAACACCTGATAGAAGTTTTATGGACACTTCTGGGTAAAGCAGGAAGCAGAGGGAGCAGGGGAGATGCCCTTACCTCCCCAGGTGTTCACGTGGAGCTTCCTGCCTATGATGTACAGGAACAAGAAAATGGCTTGTGAATACTGAGCGATGGTGTTGGCCCAGCCAGAGCCCCTGCAGAGGAAGTGAGAAAGGTCATTGGCATCCTGCTTATGCCTCCCTCAGGGTGGAAAGAGACATCCTGCTGTGCCCCTGGGAGCTCAGTGTTCCCTGGCCAGTGCCAGGTGCCCTGGTTTGCCCTCCAGGGCACACAGGTGCCACTCACATGACGCCCAGGTGGAACACGAAGAGGAGGACGTAGTTTGCAGCCACGTTGGTGAGGTTGCCGATGACCCCACTCAGCACCAAGGGCCACATGATCATCTGCAAAGAGGAGGAGATGAGGGGTCTTCCTAAAGGTTTTGGGAAGGAGGTGTGAAAGTCCTCAGCCCCACTCTCAGTGCCTTTCCCAGAAAAAAACCCCAAACTTCCAGTGATGTTGCCTGCTTGGAAAATGAGTGATGGAGGTAAATCCCTGGTGTGGGGAAGTATGAAGGGAGGTCGATGGATACAGCTGGCTGTGGAATGGGGTGATCTACAGGGTCAGAGCTGTTTTGGGGCACGTGGGCACCTTGTGAGCATGGAAACCCTGGATGCACTGTGGAAGGGAGCCCTGAGCCAGGGTGGGTGTGAGGACTTCGGGACCCACCTGGTTCTGCAGGTATCTTGTCTCCAGGTTATACACAAAAACCGCCTGCAAAGGAGATTTTGGATGAGATGAGGCAGTGCTGAGCTGCAGGATGGGGACAGCCTGTCAGAGTGCCCACTCTTACCAGGGTGCCCAGGGGCACTCACCGGCAGGGCAGGGAGAAATGCATTCACGTAGTGCTGGGTCATCCTGGGGGCACAGAGAGGGGCTCAGGGAGGGGCATGGCCATGGCCACCACCCTTCCTCTCAGCCCCTGCACACCGGGGAGGGATGAGGGGACCACCCAACCTGGAGACATCGGGATCCTGCTGCATGAGCAGCATCAGCGGCTCCATGTTGATGAGGACGGCGCAGCAGGGGAAGCAGCAGAGGAGGATGATGATGGTGGCACGCTGCAGGATCACCCCCACACGCAGCAGGTTCTTGCTGCCATAGGTCTGCAGGGTGAGAGGGCAGCAGTGAAATCAGCTGGTGCTGGGGAAAAAGGGGCCCTGAAGGGGAAAAGGGGAAAAGAACTTGGAGCGGCCCTGACCACCCTGAAAATCTCCTGGGGAGGATTTGGAGCACAGATCTCCTCGTTATGGGATTGTTACCTGGGGAGAGGCTTCCCCAGCTCACAGGAGCAGCCAGGGCTCCGTGTGGTGCCTGGGCATCATCAGCTGATGCTGGAATCCCCCGTGTCCCCAGGACAAGCCAGCATGTCCTACCCACCTGTGATATCAAGGTGTCACACGCTGAAGTCAAACCGTAACCTACAGAGATGGCAGTGACATTTATAACCTGGGAGTTAAAAAAGCAAGGAGCGAAGGTGAGCAATTAAGACTTTCAGGTAGGGAGAGGGGCTGAAAGGAAAAGTGGGAGTGTAAAACCTCCTCTGTCCTTTTCCCCTGCCAAATCTCATCCCCGTGCCAGCAGGGAGGGAGCTGGTGGTGCCCCGGGAATGAATGCTTACAGCGATGGCCAGCGTGACAGAGGCCAGCTCAACCTTGCCCAGGTGGCCACAGAAGATGGAGCTGACAAGGTGGATCAGGAAGATCAGCAGCTGGATCAGGATCTGAGCACGGAGCAGAGCTGAAGGTTAGGGATGGAGGTGAGCAGGGGTGGCTGTGCTGGGGGGATTCTCTTACCAGCGGCCCCGCCAGCACCAGCAGCTGCCTCGCGTCCTCCCAGAAGTTTTCCGGGATCCAGCGGCGTTTCTTCTGGCAGCTCTCGGGTGCGAGGTCGCCCTGGCCAGCGGCCCTTCCCTCCCCGAAGCCATTCTCCTCGGGGAAGCTCTCCGGCTTCATGCTGCCCTGCCGGGGGAGTGCAGCGAGCCCCTTCCTCCGCGCTCTGTTAAACCGCGCCGGGCCGAGCAATGTGTAACCACGGCGGGCTGAACTTCAGCCGGGGCTGCCCAGGGGAAGGGTGGGCAGCGGGGCAGGGCAGGGCACGGGCGGCGGAGCCCGGCAGGGTCCGGGCAGGGCAAAGGAGCCCGGACACACCGTGCCAGGCTCGTGCTGCCTGTCCTGAGCCAGCGTTAGGGCTGAGCCATCCTAAACCCACCCTGCGAGCCCTCCTACCTCTCCTGCTTCACCACAGCAGTGGGGCAGGGCAGGGCAAGGGCGAAGGAGCCCGGCAGGGTCCGGGCCGGGCAGGGCAGTGCAAAGGAGCCTGGACACACCGTGCCAGGTGTCCTGAGGCAGCGTTAGGGCTGAGCCATCCTAAACCCACCCCGTGAGCCCTCCTACCTGTCCTGCTTCACCCCAGTTCCCCCGGGCAGCGGCTGGGGGCTGCTCCTGCTCTGGCAGCGGCGGCGCGGGGCTGTGGGGTCTGAGGCTGGGCTGAGCTCTGCCGGCAGTGGCGGGGCTGTGTCTCACTCACTCCCATCACAGTGGCCAAGACAAGCCCCTTGGCTCCTGCTGTCCTGGCACAGCCCCGCCGTGTCGGGTTTCACTGGCACCGCTCCCCCCGGAGCCCGAATGGGGATGGGAGACGCTGCCAGTGCAGCCCCCAGCTGCACGGAGTGGGCTGGGATAACTCGTGGGACGCAGTGAGACACCTCCCTGCTCTGCCCTCGCCACCATCCCAAACCTACCGGGGCTCTGAGCAGGGCAGGCTCTGCCCCGTCCTCCCGCTGGTGCTGGGGGTGGTGGCACGTTCAAACTTGGTGCCGCATTTTTTCGTTCACAGGCCAGCAGCACCAGGAGAGCTGTGGGCCGACAGGGAGGTGCCACACGCGTGTGTGAGGTATTGGCCTCCCAGGGCCCAGCAGCTGCCATGTCACAGTCACACAGGTGCAGGTGAGAGGCCAGGACAGGCCCGGAGGGACTCAGTGCTGGGCTGGCTGCATTGTGACATGGGGCAGCTCTTTGGTGGTTGAGCAACACAACCTCCCTCTTCCACAGTGCTCAACTGTCAGAACTCAGTGCATCCCTCTGGGTGTCCAGAGCTGCTGAGGACCCTGCCAGGGGGCTCAGAGACCCTGGCACACAGCCCAAAGCACCCAGGGATTTGATTATGACCCATGGAACAAGTTGCCAGCTTTGTATGAGGACCTGAAATTCACAGAGGTTTGAATAGTGTAATAATAAAATTATCACAGGGTGAAAATGTAGATTTTAGGATTTTTGGTATGGGGGTTATGGGGACAAGATGGAGGAACTTGGGCATGTCCAGTTCTTCTTCTTGGTCTCCATTTTCTGCAGTGATGTTGGCACTTTGGGATTGGTTTAGAATAGAAGTGCACTGTCTAACACAGGTGATAGGCATTGGGAATTAAGTGTAAATATGTTATACATAGTTTGTAGTATAAAAGGACAACACCGCCTCGGGGGCAGCAATTAACAACCAAAACCCGAGATTCAACAATGCTGACAACAACAAATCTTGCTTTTGTACCCAAGGGGAAGAGTGATAACACTGTGTCTGGAGCCAGCCCCAAACCTCAGGGCCAGGAGCAGACCCACAATCTTTCCTCTGAACAGCACAGTCCTGCCAATGACCAGGGTCACGCTCACACCATATTAAACAGCCCAACGTTTACTCAGAAAACTTTATTGTATCAAAATCCCACCTTACAAAAGTGCAAAGAAGAGTTGCTTTAGGCCCTGTGCCCGCCCTGCAGAGGGAGAGCAGGGTCAGGGCCAGCAGCCAGCACCCAGGAGCAGAGTCTGACATCTTCCAGCAAAATCCATTTTGTTCCACAGCTGCTGCAAGTGGCATTTGCCACCCCAAGATGCTGGGACAGGCTGGCGTGTGAGGAAATGTGCTGTGGGCAGCAGGAGCCTCTGCCATGAGCAAATGACACGGTCCAATGTCCCCAGAGAGCAGGACAGCAGCACCAGGACCCTGTCTCCTCTCATCCACCTCTGATGAGTGCCATCCCAGTGCAGAGCAGGAGAGGAACCAGCTCTCCAGCCTTTTTTCCCCACGTGCCACATCCTCACCCCCTTTAAGAACTCTGCGTGTGGGATCAAACGTTGTGAGCTAACCAGAAACCGTGCAAAGGGACTGTTTGTAAGGCACTGTGGGGGAATCCCTCCCCCTCCCCATCCTCTGGGACATTGCCCTGTGCCCTCCTGCTCCGTGCACAGCTCCTCAGTGTCCCTGGTTTATCCATTGCCAGTCAGGAGCCGGACCAGGACTCCCACCAGCAGCACAGCGATGGCAGCAGCAGCAGCCAGCCCTCGGCGGAGCATCACAGCCCTCCATGGCACAGGGGGAAGGGCAGGGACCACAGCAGGCTCCTCCTGAGTGCTGAGCTCCTGGCCAGGCTGCCTCTCCCCCATCACCATGCTCTCAGGTAGGACTGTGGTGTCCCCGGTGTCCGTGTCAAGGGAGGTGTAACCTGTGGGACAGACAGAGCTGCAGGGAGGCTGCACAAGCACCTGTGACAGTCCTCAGGGTCCCTTCCCAAGGCTTGGGGACACACAGCTGCAAGCTGTATCTTGTACCCCATTGCTCAGTGCAGGAGAAGTGCCACTGGCTCAGGGACAGCAGCAGGCACTGTGCTCCTTCCAGCCATTTGAGCCTCCAGGACAGACATGTTTGCCACAGTTGGGAAGGAAAGGAAAGGAAGGGGCTGGGTGGAGGATTTGGGCTCCCTGCCTGGTGTCAGGCCCGGCTGCATACCCACAGCAGATGTTTTGATAGCAGCTGTGCCATTGGAGTTCACATCTTCCACTTGTTCTTTCATTCCAGCTCGGACCTGAGCCTGAAAACACAGGGAAGAGCTGCTCTTCTCAGGACAAGGATGTCCTGCCCAGCCCAAAACACCCTCCACTCTCCCAAGACAAGCATTCTCAGCACCAAATTGCTCCTCTGCTAGAGGAGAAGGACAGACCTCAGTTCACTTCTGCCACCTCCTAGGGGGCTGTAGTGTTGTACTGAAACAGGAATGAACTCAGCACCTTTCAAGAACTACCAGAGAAAAGCACAATTCTCACCTCCTCTGCAGCTTTCCTCCAATCCATGCGGATGACAAAAGCCAAGAAGGAAAGGGCTTGCACGGAGATGCAAATGATCATCCCAACCCACAGACCTGCAGCAGTGGGAAGTTACTTCAGGGAAAAGCTTGAGGAAAACCTGCCTTTGCCAGTCATTGTCAGAATGCCCAAGGACTTCAGCCCAAGAACTTCCAAGGAAACAGCTCCTGGGGAAGCTGGGAGTAAGCCTGGATTTACTGGGACCAACTCAGTGCCCACCCCATCCACAGCGATGTACAACCCAGCCCCGCTGACCCAACGAAGATCCAGGCACGAGTTCCAGGGCTGAGCCTTTGCTCAGCGCAGCTCAAACCACGCCAGCTGGAGGGCACACGTACCTAAGACCCCCATCCTGGCTGCAAACATCAGGGAGATGCCGATGGGGAAGCCCAGGGTGTAATACCCCACGGCGTTGGCCATGGCGCCCAGCTTCTGCCGGCCCGTGCCCCGCAGCACCCCGCCACACGTGGCCTGAGGAGAGGGACACACGGTCACTGCCAGGGGCCTCCAGGGCATGGCACAGCCCTGGGGACAGGGAAACACACAGCCCTGGGGACAGGGAAACACACAGCACTGCCCCACCAAGCCAAGAGGGAGCAAAGCTACATTCTGGAGCATGCGGTGTGGGGCTCGTCTCGCAGACACAGAGCAGATCCCAAAGAGCTCCCGAGGGTGCCTCCCCCAGGACATGACAGGAGGAATCAGGCCAGAATTACTGTCTGTTGAGTATCCCAGTGTGCTGGGAGAGCCTGGTATCTCTGGAGAGCCAGCTGCTCACTTGTGTCGCTTTGATAAACCAGTAAAAAGCTGGAGCTGTGGCCAGGGGAAAAGAGGAGGAAGCCACAGGCACAGAGGTGGTACAGGTAACACAAGCAGCTGCTTTGGCAGTTTCTCAGTTTGCTTCTCTGGATCATTTTAAGAGGTCCAGAGTGGGCTTCAGGCAGATTTGCAGCCCAAGCTGCAGAGAGGAGTCACTCCACGAGCTGCAATACTCACTGCTGTGGCATCCAGCAAGTGGAACGGACCAAAGATGAGCATCACTCTGGACACCAAGGTGACAATCTCCCTGTTGGGAAGAGGGATGGATGGACTGATCAGGGGAAGCAGCACCACCTGGTCCCTGGTTCGCACATATCTTCCTCAATCAACCACAAAGGCTGATCCCAGTTTTCCGACCCCAGCCTGGTTCCATGGTAGTGTCCCAGTGTCAGAAGCAGCTGTGCTGCCCAGGGACGCTGGGAAATGGGGAGGAACCTTTGAGGAACCTTTGCCAGATAGGGGTTTATGAACTCTTATCTGTCAGCAGCTTCTGGGGTATAACTAACACCCTCCAAGAAGGCAATAATAAAAAGAAAGCTGTTAACCCACGTGTCATTGGTGAAGATGTATCCCACCACGTTCCTTAGGCTCCCCAGTAATGCTGCAACCACCACAGCGAAAACTCCTGAAAGAAAAAGGAACAGTCAAATTGCTTCAAGGGCAGCACATCCTGCTCCAGGCCCAGACCTCAGGGGTCGATGAGTCAGGATCTTGCCTTGCCCAAAGGGTCCAAACAAGTGGGACTGAGTTCCTATGGGAGGTCCCAAGCCTTGTGGGAGGGAAACTGAACCATTTGCTGGTAATTGCCCTTTATTCTGCTCTGCAGGACTGCACTGACCTGTGCACAGCAGTGCAGTGATGCAGGAGGTCTTGGCTTGCTCCACATTCCCTGCTCCCAGGGCATTCCCCACTCTGACACTCGCAGCCACGCTGATGCCCAGAGGCACCTGAGAAGCAGGAGACAGGAGGAGGTGAGTGACAGAGCCTGCAGGGACAGCAGAGCCTGCAGGGATTTTCCTCTTCCCCACTGGGGAGCTGGGGACAAACTGGGATTGCTGCAGTGAAGGGATTTTCCATCTGCAGCACACCCTGGATGTGCAGGCTAGGGAGGCATCACCTGCCTGGTACCAAGCCCTGCTTCCCAGCTCAGCTCTGATCCACAGATCTGATCCTGTTTTGGGATTCCTCCCAGGCTGTTTAGGGTCTCACAGCCCCAGCCCTTACCATGTACGCCACACAGGCGAGCTCGTAGATGACAGATTGTGCACCCAGCTCCACCACACTGATCAGCCCTGGAAAAGATGTGCCACCTCCTTCACTGGCTGAAAAGGAGGCACCTGTGCCCATGGGATGGATGGGAACAGACAGACCCAGCCCTGCAGGTGAGGAGGCTGCTGCTGGCAGGGCCAGGGTGGCTCTGGGGACACCCTCAAGCAGCAGCCACCAGGACCCAGAGGGAAAAGAGGATTTGGACTCACCAGCCAAGAAGCTCCCAATCTCAAAGGTCCACCACTCAATGCACATCATGACCATGCCAGGCACTGCCAGCCAGATGAAGGAGCCCCAGTCCACGAGGCACTCCCTGCTCCAGCCTGACAGGAGGAGGTGAAGCAGCATGAACATGTGCTATCCATGTGCTATCCCAAAGGGGAGCCACATGCCCTCTCTGAGGACAACCCCCCCTGCAGCTCACAGGACATCAGGACTGCTGCTGTGCCATTCCTGAGACAGGATATTTGACAAGAATCTGTTTGGAGCTACAGTAAAGGCCTTGAGGACATGGCTACAGCACCTTCCCACTGTGAGGGATGGCAATCCCTTTGTCACCTGCTGGTGACAATGTCAAAGACACTGCTATTCTGAAGGGTTAGGATAGAACAGTACCTCCCCAGGTCTTCACATGGATCTTCCTCCACCACATGTAAAGGACGAGGAGGATGGCCTGGGTGTACTGAGAAACCATGTTAGCCCAGGCAGAGCCCCTGGGGAGAGACAGGCAGGTTACAAGGGACCTCCTTGCCCACCTCCTCAGCCACAGCAGGACAGAGCCCAGGGCACCCACAGCAACCTTGCTGCAGATATGGCACAGACCCCTCCAGCCTCAGCTTTGCAGGCTGGGGGCTGGAGGGAGGGGGTGGCAGAACTGGGCACACAGGGAACCCCCTCATGCCCCGAGCAAAGCCCTGCACCCAGGGAGAGCCTGTGCCCAGCCCTGCTCACACTTACACCATGCCCAGCTTCAGAGCATAGAGGAGGAAGGCGTTCATGGCTGCATTGAGGATGTTGGCTGCAATCCCTGTCACCACCTGAGGCAGAATGATCTCCTGGAAGCCAAGGAGGAACTTTGGAGTTTGCTTCCCCAAAAGGCAGCCCAAGCCCCATCCAGTGAGCACAAGGGACCTCCAGCAAAGCCCAAGGGGAAAGCCAAGAAGGCAGCTCGTGTTCCAGGTGAGGCTGGGCTGTGTGACACATGCAGGAGGTGACAAGCAGAGCTCAGGAGCTGGTGCAACCCATAAAACACAGAGTTGGGAAGTAGGAAATGGAGCCAGCTAAGAACGGTTCCCGTGAGCTCATCTCACATTGCCCAGCCCAGCTCTCCCTGGAACACAGTGAACTGAGATCCCCAAGTTTATCCATGTTCTGGGAATACCTTCATTCCATGACCAGGAGCTGGCCAGTTATACAATACCTGACTCAGTAAATATCTTGTCAGCAGCTGGTACAGAAACGCCGCCTGCAAAATCAGGATTCAGTTCATCACCACACTGTGACCACTGCACACTGACACATCAACCCCCCTCCACCTTCCTCCAAACCCCCGTGCTCCAGCTGAAGCACTGCCAGCACCCACAACCACGAGAGACAAGAAGCACATCCCATTCCCATTGGGAAGACAGATCAGTCTCCAAATGGGAAATCTCCAATGCTTCCTCATCAGTGTGAGAAATCCTGGAAAGCTTGGAAGAGACTCTTATCTCACAGGGGTTCTGCTCCCTGCCTCAGAGGAGTCAGCTGTGAGTGTGGGGACAGCTCCAGCCTTTATCCTGGGGCTAAGACTGAGCCTGGAGGCCCTGGTTCCAATGTCCATCACAAGTTTTGTGGCCACAGCAAAAGGCATTGCACAGGAAGATGAGAGAGGCCCTGCTTGCTGCTCCTGTGCACATCCCGTAAGGCACAAGGGTTGTACAACCCTAAAGCTGCCCTGTGAGGCACACAGCAAAGGCCTTCCTCCTTTCCCTGGTGTTCCTAAGGCACTCAGAGCTTCTGACAGCTTTAGCAGAGACTTACAGGAAGAGCTGGAATAAAGATCATCACGTAGAGCTGAGTTAACCTGGAAAGAGAATTGTTTCCCCAGTTAATGATCCAGCAAAGCAAGAGCCAAGCCAAACAGTGCTGCACTCGAGCTCCAGAGAGCCTTGATTTCAACTCTCCATGGCAAATGCCTGATCCAGAAGGGCTGGATCTCACCCCTGACCTGGAGACCTCGGGGTCCTGTCGGATGAGCAGGAGGATCCTCTCGGTGTTGATGAAGAGGGCCCAGCAGGGGAAGCAGAAGAGCAGCAGGATGAGGATGCCCCGCTGCAGGATGGTGCCCACCTGCTTCAGGTTCTTGCTGCCGTAGGTCTGGGTCAGGAGAGAGCATCAAGGTGGGCATCACAGGGAGCCAAAGGGGCTGGGCAACAACAGGACAGCTAAATGCCTTTCCCACACCTTGCAGCTGCAGATACCAGGCTGGCTGGGTGCAACTTGCAGATTGCAAACTCTTTGGCACCCAGGCATGACCCAGGGCTCCTTGGGGAAGAAGCAGGCTCCAGCCAGAGCGTTTCCAGCCCTGTTCTGTCTGGAAGCTGCCACTGCCCTGCCCTTTGTGCTCAGACCACACTGCACAGGAGGTGAGACAGCACCAGCAAACACTCCCAGGCCCAGGAAAGGGGGAGCTGCTACTGACCTGGGTCATCAGCGTGTCACATGCTGAGGCTAAGCCAGCACCGATGGAGATTCCTGTCACGTTGATAACCTGGAGGGGAGACAGGGCAAGCTGGCCCACAGCACTGCCTCCCTCCCAGCTGGGTGGGGAGACAGTTCTGCTGCAAGTTTCTGGGAAGTTTTCCAGTCCTTCTCTATTTCTCAGAATAACACAGTCTCGTTAACCAAAGGATCTTCTAGCAAGGGGTGAAGATCTAAAGCACTACAACAAACAGTGCTGCTCCTGGCTACATGCCCAGCTCTGCTGGGTTCAGGGAGCTGGCCAGAGGCTCTCAGGTGCTGGCCTTGCACTGGCACAGGCACTGACTGCTCAGTTCCCCTCTCCTGCCTGTGCTCAGGGCAAAGGAAAACCCAGGGCCCTCACATAAACATTCATACAGATCTGGGTTTTTCAGTTTTTCATTTTTGGTGACACATAATTCATGTCTTTTAAATCCAAGGGGAATTGGAGCAATACATACAGACACAGCCAGGGTCACAGCATCCAGCTCAGCTTTCCCCAGGTGGCCACAGAAGATGGAGCTGACCACGCTGATCAGGAACCCCAGCAGCTGGGCAAAGAACTAGGATGGGAGGACAAGGAGATGGTGAGATGAGGACCTGTTAGGGCTTGTGGAACACCACCCCTGCCCCAGGAGATGGACTGGGAACACTCAGGTTTCCTCGTGCTTCTGTCCATGCCTCGAGGCCAGGGCTCTGCTGAGGTCCTGGGAGCCCATCCCTGCTTGCCAACACTGCTGGGCAGGGAGGCAGCTCCAGGACTCGAGCAGGCTCTCAGTATCTTTGTCTTTCAAAGCCAACATCTACCTGCCCTGTGGTATTTTGGTGTTACACAGCCACTCTGCCAGATGACCCCATTTAAGAGAGGCTTAAGGGCTTCACTAGAAATCCTCTTTTCCAGGATAAAGGCTGCACAGAGAAGGGAAAATAAAACATCCCAGTGCTTTTCCACATTTGCGTGCATCTGTGGAAAACTATCCTCCAAAACCACAACATCCTCTCCTCCTGGAGGGACACCAAGGCCAGTCTGTGCGCTCCTTGCCAGCAGTGTGTAACAATGCTGCAGCAGAGATTGCACTCCAGACCTGATTTTCCCTTGGCAAGAGGATGTCTCCCTTGCAGGCATCCAGGGCACGGAGTCATGGCACAGCTTGAAACAGATGGCAGGAGTTAGGGACATTTATACCCACTGAGGGGTGGGCACAGCTGGAAACCATGCCCAGGAGCTGTTCACGCTCAGTTGGCAAGACAAGAGCCCAGAGCTGCTGCAAAGCCAGCTCTGAGGGGTCAGAGGAAGAGCAGAACAATCCCTGCTCCTCTGCAGACCTCCCCGTGCTGCCTGCAGATGCAGGCCCAGGCATGTTCGACCCTCTGCTCTGAGTAATCCCCGCAGGAGGGGTTTGGACCTCCAGCATCATCCCAGCACAGCATTTATCATGGAATGATCATCAAGCAGCAGCTGTAGGTTTGGGTTGGAGGTGTCTGTGCACGTGGAGGAGCAGGCTGTGCTGCAGGTAGGATGGTTGAGGGGACTGAGAGGGCTTGATGTGCTCATCTACAAAAACTGAAACTAGTCCAGGCTTCTTCTGCTGACTGAACACAGCAGGTCAGGGATTTGATGTTAGGGATGGTGCCTCTGAGGAGTTTAACAGTTGGTACTTATTTACCAGATATAGCAGAAGACTAAAAGCACAAACGTTCACACACGAGTGATCGGGACCAGGGCTGTGGTGCGTGGTTCCCCTTTGCAGAAGCCTCTGCAAAACGTGCTCAGCACTGTCTGTGCCAGCTTCCAAAGAGTCATTTCCCTCCAGAGGGTCCAGACAAATGGCAAACGGCAGCTCCACTCCAGGGAGGATTTCAGGACAGCGAGCATGGGGCACCCAGAGCCCGCTGGAAGGGCCAGATATGGAGCTGGCACTAAGCAAAGCACTAAGCTGGCACTAAGCAAAGTGCCAAACACCCAAGGGGTGAGTGGCAGTGCCAGGGCTCCGGCCTGGTTTCACAGAGCAGTTTAACAGCTTAGTCCCCCCCCCCGAGCCCCCCAGTGCTGCTCCACGGCCGAGCTGCAGGGACCACGCTGGGCAGCAGCAAGAGCGCCTGGGGCAAAGAATAAAGATCCGGGCGCCAGCCAGGCTCGGAGAGTGGCCGAGGGACGGTGCCGTGGCCCCGGTCGCAGAGCCGTGTCCGGAGGCTGCAGACAGCCGAAACCCGGCGGGACGGGACCAGCAGGACCCGGAGTCTCCCTCCTGAGCATCCCGGAGCGCCGGGGCATGCGGACAGCCGAGCCCCGCCGCGATCCCCGTGCCGGGGCGGGCACCGTGACCCCCGCGTGTCCCTCGTGTCCCTCCCGCCTCACCCCGCCCAGGCTCTCACCACGGGCCCCGCCAGCCGGGCCAGCTCCCAGCACTCGTGCCGTGCGCCCGCGGGCAGGAGGCGCCGGGCGCTCCGCAGGCACCGCGCTGCCGCCATCGCCGCCGCCACCCCGGCCACCCCCGCCCGCCTTATGGGCACGGCACGGCCGCCTCCGCCCCCGGGGCCGCGGGGCTGTGGGCGGGGCGGAACGGCTCGGCACGGCTCGGCACGGCAGCTCCGTGCTCTGGGCTGGGAGCGGGATCCGCACGGCCGCGTGTCGGCAGCCGGGCAGTCCCCGCACACACGTGTTGGAGCCCAGAGCCCGCCGCGGGGATTTTGGGGGTTGGGGATCCCCTGCTGGTGATGGTGGTTTGAGGATCTGCCGTGCAAAGAGCAGGGGACCTCCCCTGTTTGCTCAGCGACATCTGGAGCTCTCCCGCTCAGCGGCTCTGGGATGGGGATGCCCTGAGGAGACACGGGTTGGTCTGGAGGTCACCAGAGGTCCAGAGACCCCCGGGTGGTGGTTATGGACTGGGGGAACTTCTTGTGGGACGATGGTTTAGACCCCCAAGGTGTTGTCTCCTCCCTAACACAGGAGCTGGCAAAGGCAGGAATGGGACATGTGAGCAAAGGAATGTCCCCTCTGTCACCAGCGTCATGGAAACAGCGCAGAGCAGCCTCCCCTTCTCCTCCATCCACTCACCAACACCTGGTGAGCAGGGATTGTCCCTGATCCAGGGATTGCCACCCAGCAGGCCGGCGCCCAGCAGTGCAGGGTGAGGAGGTTGGAATGGCTGTGCTTGCCCAGCACCTGGCAAAAAGGAGATTTGGTTTGGGTCAGAGGCTGGGTTGTTACAGGCGTGAAATTTTACCTAAGTGCAGGTACTCGTAACCAAGTAGCTGTAACCAAACCTATTGCTAACGCATGGAAAATTGCAGTGGAAAGTGAGTCTCGGTTTTCCAGCTGTTTAAATGCTGCCCTGGTGCCTTATAGCTGTGGTGTCACCAGCCCGAAATATAATGTCTTGTTAATGTTTCACTTATCCCCTGTCCCTTCAAATATGATGTGACATCATGAAAAATCGCAGTAGTGGTGGTGAGTCACGGTCATTCTGATTTTATGGGCCCTGATAAAATCAAGGTATTTCTGGACAAAAGAATGCTCCTCTCAATGATCTTTCCCTCCTGTCCTGAGGCCAGTGGGTGCAGGATGATGCTGCAGGGGCAGCTCTGAAGAAACAGAAATGGTTATGGGGAAAGGTGATAACTGGCTGGTGGTGTGACTCTCACCAGCCTGGCTTCGAGATGGCCAGAGGGCTCCTGCCGTGCCTTATCTCCCGTGGAGGCAGAGGGGAAATGATAAGGCTCAGATGGTGTTATTCATGGTCCTAAACGAGCAGTGCAAGTGTGAGGCCTTTTGAAGTTTACTGGTGACCCTGCTGAGATCAATACCCCGGGCTGGTGAAGAGCAGGGAGAGAATTGGGCAGAAACCTGGCAGGAAAGGACTTTGAAAATAAAAAGGCCCATCTTTACAAGCTTGGGGAGAAAACCTGGCTCCCAGTCCCAGGAGCCAGGTCCTGGACTATCCCCCAGAGGGCCAAATACAGGCAGAAGGGCTGTGGTTGAAATCAGTTTCCTTGTGTTTTGCTGGTGTTGTTTGAAATCAACTCTGGTCACTTTCAGAAGCGCTGTTTTGTGTTTCTGTGGCTACACGTGGATCCCAGTCCTGCTGGAAAGTGGCAGAACGGGCACCCGGGACGTGGCTGGAGGAGCAGGGGTGCCCTGAGGCCTCCCCCAGCGCTGGCACAGCAGACCTGGCACTGCCTCTGCCTCTGTGACAGGGACAAGGACCTTGCCAGCAGCTGGATTCAGCAGGACTCATCCTCCGCAGCCACAGACGACAGGGAGGGTCAAAGGTACCACGAGCTGCCCTGAGCAATCCGGATATTAACAGGATTGCAACACAGCCGGAGGAATTTGAAGGGTCAAACTCCATGCGGTTGTTTTAGACCCCCAGTGGATCCATAGCAGCGTTTTGGGAGGCTGGTACCTTAACACAGAGCAGTTTGAAGGAGTTAATGTGTGACCAGCCCCAGCCCAGGCAGACAGGCTGTCCTGCTGGAGCTGGTTTCAGCAGCCAGGACACTGTGCAGTCCTCAGCAATGCTGATGCGACTGCAGAAGAAAAAAACTGAGAGGAGAAGGATTGCAGCTGACTTGCATCATGTGCAGAGCAGAATTAGCTCTTGATTTCCCTGCAGATTCCAGACAGGATGGCTACCCCGGGGTTTCTCTGGATATGGATGTGCATAATCTGAAACACAGCCAACATCTCGCTGCTAAAATGCACCCCTAAATCACAACACAAATGTGCTCGTGATTGAGAGCTGCCCAATGAGGAGAATGTCAGGACACAATGGGTTAATGTCAAACACTGAACTGTTTGGAGTGTGTCCCTTTCCTCTAAGAGACCTTGCTGCTGGCTGATGTCCACACACCATGGAAGATCCACTGCCCTCAGTGCGATGTGGAGATCGGAATGCAGCTGAATTAAAAACTGAGGAGCCTTTTGCAATCAGATTAAGTTTTTATATGTGTCATACCATAGGATCAGGCGATCAGAGCCATCAGTGGATACTTTAGGGTAACTCAGCTCTTTCAGTAACACATCCAGATGATTTTTGAACACTTCCAGGGATGGTGACTCCACCATTACCTTGGGTATCCTCTTCCAGGGCTTGGCACCCTTTTGGCGACGAATCTTTCCCAGATATCCATCCTGTTGCAGATCGAGGCCGCTCCTCCTGTCCTGGGAGGACAGAGTGCCGCACACCTGGCTGCGATCTCTCCGCAGAGAGTTTTGGAGCTCCATAAAGTCCCTCCGAGCCTCCTTTTTTCCCGGCTGCGCTGTCCCCGCTCCCTGCCCGGTGGCGGTGGCGGTCCCCGCTTGCCGTGCGCGGTGTTCCCGGCAGATGGCACCGGAGCCCCGCGGTCCCTCCGGTCCCTCCGCAGCACCGGGAGGGTACAGAGGGGACACGGATCCCCTTTTCCTTCTCTCCGCTCCTCGGGCTCGGCACTTTTAACCCTGCCTCATTTCGCCAGTGTTTGTATTTTTCAAGAGCCTAATGAGCTTATTTTTTAAGACCCTAATGTTTAATAGACACCGGGTGTCTGTTAAACATGCAGGGAAATCCCCAAATGTGCCAGTCATTAGCCAAATGTACGCCAAATATTTTTTGAAAAAAATACTCGCTAAATATGCTTGATAAAAATATATATTTGAAATAATATACTCATAAAATAAAAATAAAAACAAAAATAAAATTTATAAATATAAATATACTTATAAATGTAACTATAAACATAAACATTATATAAGTATATAAGTATATAATGGATATAAAGATTATAAGGATATAATAATGTATAATATATAAATAATAAATATATATTTAAAATATATTAATTTATTTGATAAATAAACTAAATATAATAAATTATATATAAATATAAATATATATAATAGTTATAATATAATAAACTAAATATATTTGAAAAATACTTGCTAAATAGTTAAGTGAAAAATATAGCATGTACTAGTCAACCCGGGTATAATATAAAAATACTCCACTATTTCTGAAGAATAAATAAGAGTTAGAAAAATGCATAGATAGGCATTGGCTCTATATGGACAAGAAAATGCTCGTTAAAAACCTTGGGATGCTGTCCTGACTCTTTAATTCCAGTGTCTCAAGCTGGTTCTCAAATGGGCATCCTGAATCTGTGATTCTGCTGCAGAACCAGCACCTCACCCAGCACATTTTAAACTCTCTCATGGTGTAACTTCAGTTCAGTCACACCTCACCTTGTGATTTTTCCTTTTCATTAAGAACAGTTGTTTCCTCATTTTATTTTATTTTTCCTTAAGAGAGAAATGCTTTACTTTTTCTGTGTTTCAGAGCATCTTCCTCCTTCTTTGTTCACTAAAAGCAGGGCCAGATGTATTAAGTGCAGCCATAAATATTATTTTTACAGCAGAATATTTATCTTGCTGCATGAGTTGGTTGAGTTCAGGGTTGCAGACTTAAAAAACAGCTTCCCTGCCCTGAAGAACCCAGATACTTAATTAAGGCAGATAAGGAAGGACAAATAAAAAACAAGACAAAACTTCTCCTGCTTTGAACCACCTCTAAGGACCAGGTCTTGGCAAGAGAAAAGAGAGATTGTAAAGCTGTAATAATAATAATAATGATAATTAATTGTATTTATAAAGTATCCTCTAATGGCTGTGGAAGCTACACAACGATTTTAGATACAGTTGAAAGCAACAACAGTAAGGAGAAACCAAATAAGGAAGGGTTGTAAAAATAAAGGTGTTTATTGCAGTAGATAGTAAGATTTCGTGCGCTGTTTTGGGGCTCTTCTGCAGCACGGACATCAGTCGGGAGCAGCTGAGGATCCTGCAGTGAATTCTGCAGGCTTGCAGATTGCAGACTTTGATTACACAAAGAGCAAATACATTTTACAGCCTGGTTTGCATGTCACTGTCTCTGCTTTATTTCCTTTCCATGTCCCAGCCAGACAGACGGTGTAACTCAACGCAGCCCAATTTATGTTTATGCTTCTGGATTGGCTTTCAGGTTTTTCTGCCTGCATTTGATAGGGGTAAATATGTATTTATGGTCGATTTTGGAAACAAAGAAGGGAATAAATCTGTGGGCTTTTGGGAGGCTGGCTCTACCCTCATGGGGGAGTCACAGAATGGCTTGGGTTGGAAGGGAGCTTATGGAAGGAGTGGCAGAGGGAGTTGGGGATGTTTAGCCTGGAGAAAAGGAGACTCAGGGGTGACTTTATCATTCTCTATCACTTGATGAAAGGAGGCTGTGGCCAGGTGAGGGTCTGCACCCAGGTGGAGGGTCTGAGCTTCTGCTCCCAGGTAACAGCGACAGGACAAGAGGATGGTCTTAAACTGCACCAGGGGAGGTTTAGGCTGGACGTTAGGAAGGAGTTCTTCACAGAAAAAGCGATTGCACGCTGGAATGGGCTGCCCAGGGAGGTGGTGGGGTGACCATTTCAGGAGGTATTGAAGGAAGGCTGGATGTGCACACAGAGCCATGGGCTGTTTGACAAGGCGGTGTTCTGTCAGAACTTGGACCCAAAAGTCTTTTCTCATGCTAGTTGCTTCCGTGCGACCCTGCGTGTGCCGCCACGTCTCCCACAGGCTGGCAGACCTTCCACCGGAGCAGGCTGCTCGGAGCCACATCCAGCCTGGCCTCGGACGCTCCAGGGACGGGACACCCGCAGCTCTCCCAGCAAGTCGCGCCAGCGTTTACCCTCTCAGGGAAGAACTTCCCCCCAACAGCCCATCTAACAGCGCACAGTGTGCAGCCCTGGCCCGCGGTGCGCTCCTCCGTGCCCGGGCTGGGCCGGCCGCGGCTCTGAGGGGCCGGGGGGGGCCGGGCCGGGGCGGCGCTGCCCCGGGCGGGGGCGGGCGCGGGGCCGCGCGGTGCGGCAGCGCCCCTGGCGGGGCGGCGCGGGGCGGAGCGGGCGCGGAGCGGAGCGGGCGCGCAGCGGGAGCGGAGCGGGATGGCGGGCGCGCTCACCGACCTGCTGGGAGAGGTGCTGGTGGCCGCCGACGGCGAGGAGGTGGCCGTGTCGGCGCTGGCCGCCCGCGGGGTCTCCCTCGTGGGGCTCTACTTCGGCTGCAGCCTCGGCGGCCCCTGCGCGCAGCTCGGCGCCAGCCTGGCCGCCTTCTACGGGCGCTTCAGGGGGGAGGCGGCGGCGGCCGGCGGGCAGCGCCTCGAGATCGTCTTCGTGTCGGCGGAGCAGGAGCAGCAGCAGTGGCAGGAGGCGGTGCGGGCCATGCCCTGGCTGGCGCTGCCCTTCGCCGACAAGCACCGCAAGGTGAGCCCCGCGGCCGCGGCCGGGCGGGGGGCGGCGGGGCGCGCCCCGGGCTTTGTCTGGGGGCCGCGGGGCTCGGCCGGGGCCGGGCGCTTTCCAGAAAGTTCCCGGGGGAGCCGGGGAAGCGGCGGGGAGGTGGCGGCTGCTGTCCCGCGGGGCGACGCCGGCTCCTGCGGGGCCTGGGAGCCGCGGTGCCGGTACGAGGGGAGCCCTGGGCTGGGCACCGTGGGCATCGCCGGGCCCGCAGGGGAGCGGGGCTGCAGGTGAGGTGTGAGGGGAGCAGCTGCTCCGGGCACGGCGCCACTCCGGTGGGCATCCAGGGAAGGCAGACATTGCCCTGGCAGCGGACACGGTGCCCGTGGGCTCCTGTGAGGGTTTGGGCACAGAAAGGAGCCCCCGCCGGCCGTGGGAGGACACGCGGTGCTGGAGGAGCGAGTGAGCCCGGCGAGGCTGCCGGGCCGGTCTGTGGGATGGGGTTTGTTCCTCTCGTTCGGTGCGTTCGGTACTCTGCAAGTTACAGCCTCTCATCCGTAGAGTTTAATCTGAAAGATAATGGACAGAAAGCACGCTAAGACCCAGACAGAGCAGGCTGTGATGAAAAGGAAGGCGCAGGCTAAGCCTCCACTTCCCTACGAGCTTGCAGCGCTTAAAAGGAGAAAAAAAAAAAAACCTCTTTAGAAATCTAATCTCTGTAAGCAATCGAGTAAGAATTGAAAAGATGGTGCCCCACAGTGCCATTTCTAAACGTCTTTCTGGCGAGTGGTTGAGGCAGCGGGTGTGGAAGCAGCGGGCAGAGCCTGGCTCAGCTTTGGCTGGGACTGGGATAACGCTGGTACCTGGATACCCTCAGGCATCCCCTGTGTCTGGACACCAGAGGCTGGGCTGGGATGGAAGGGATGAGAGGGATGACATCTTCCAGGATGGGTCTCTGAGCCCTGCTCTGTTCCTTAGGTAAAGGGATTGTTTAAGGAGTAGTTGGCTGTTGTCTGGCAGCACCGTGTGATGTCCCTGCTGCTGAGAAGAGATGTAGCTTTGAAACACGGATTTGCCGTTTTTTCCCTCATTTGCCGCCGTTTTTTGTCACTAAGCTCCCAGTTCTGCAAAAACTCTCGTGTATCTAATGCTGTGCACCTGGCTGATAGTGCTGCCCAAGGCCCCCAGTTTGCCCCTTTGAAATCCATACACTTCTAACTGGGAGCTCACCCAAGTGCTCGGGATCTGAGCAGTTCCATTAATCAGAGGAGCTGCAACCTTCAGAGAAACTACAGTTTAACTCAGGTTTCTTTTAAACCAAACCCTCTTCCTACAGGGATGTGAAAACACTGTGGTTCCAATTAGTAGCTGACCATTTCCCTACAGAACATTTCAGATTATTTAGATGGTGGGACTTCTGCTTGCCATATTTGCTTTAAAAATTCCACTGCAATGTAGTTAAATGGTTGGGAAATCACAGAAGTGGAAGGTGGCATTAATTTTACATGCTGGCCAATGCTTCCATCTATTAGATTGCAAGAAAACATTAAATAAAAAGATTATGGGGTCTTAAACTCTTATTCCAAGAAGCCCTGAGTTAAATTCAGGATTATTTTTGTGTGGAGTGTAAAGTAATTGAAGCTCGTGCTGTATATTTTCAAAACTAAGCAGATGTGATGTGGCTTTGGAGGAAGCTTAATCTACGGATAACAGAGAACCTATTTGTAAGTTGTAAGGGCAATTATGTCAGGCTATCAGATTTCTAAACAGGAGATTTATAACCTGTAGCTCAGGCAGTTAGAAGTTTCCTTGTATAATAGGCTGATTTTTAAAATAGTCGGGTTAATGACCTGACTCCCCAGAAAAGCACAAACTTTGTGTTTTTCAAAAACATGCCAGTGAGAGCTGGGGATGTCGAGCATATGTTCAGTACCTCACGGGCTTAATTTGTTTTAAAACAAAAGCATTAGAGGAATGTAGGCAGTGCTTTTGAGTTATGGTTCCTTTGCACTAAGGGATACTCCTAAACCCCAGCGAATTATATAGATTTATGGGAAGAAAGGGATATTGTAGATGCAGGGTAGAGACAGCAAGAGGGGTGGGAACACTGAGAGCTCTGTCCCTGAGCTCTCAGCTCCCCATCCTTGCGGGTTTCAGGGCTTGTTTGGGTGAAGCTCTGCCCAGCAAGGTTGAGCCTGGGTGATGCCCAGGCTCAGAGACTTCCAGAAGTCCTTTCAAGCCAACTCTTCCCATTGTGGGTTCATTACTTTATTTATTGAGGCCGTGAAAGCTTTGTGAAGAGATGATGGCTTCCTATCCTATAGAAAATCATCACTTTTTTTGCTCAGTGTTACTAAAAAATATGACTTTTAAGGTCCATCTGTCATTGTCCTTCTCTGGCGTACTCTGCATTTTTCTACATCTCTCCTTCTTCCACACCCTGGGCACCAAACGTTGATAGATCTTAAAACCCAGGCTCCTTTCTGGGTTTGCAGTACAATTCCCACAGTCCTAAAAGTAAATGAGCATCTTATTCTGATGGTTATTGGGGAAAGTAGATGGAATTGTCAAAGCAAACAGCCACTCTTCGTTGAATGCCTCGGTAACCCAGTAATGCTGGGGTGCAGTTACCAGGGACAACCAGTTCAATTGGAGTAACTTCAGCACACAGCAGTTTTTGCCTCCAAACCAGTAATGAAAGAAAGCAGTACAAGTCAGCAAACATCTGGCCACGGGGAAAGCCTTTGATTAATGAGGAGGATGGCATTATGCCTCTGTCTGAGCCGCAGCCAGACCTATTATTGGGTGGGTTTTTTTCAAGGACAAAACCAGAATGAGCCAAATGAGATTGGAGGCCTTTAGCTCGCGATGCACGTCCCTCAGTTAAGTTGTTCAGGCTTGGATTTGGGCAGCCACAGGTAGATTTTGGTGATTGATTTGTCTTCTGATAATGCCTGGTTTGGCTGAGCAGAGCAATGGGGAGAAGACGTTGCTCAGTGTCTTCGTTTTGGTTGTGGTTTTGGTTTAACATCACCCCGTTGTTGTCTGTTTGCATGGACATCTGCTCGAGTTCTGGAGGGTTGATTTAATAACAGCTTTAATGTCCTGATTGCTGCTGAGAGCCTCAGCAGTGTAAACAGCCCCCATCTGCCTGCATGCCCTGATGTCCCCCAGCACCCACAGTGAGGTGTCTCCCTTCCTGCTGTAGGAAGGATCCCAGACTTCTCCTGGTGAGCTCCACACCATCCCTGCTGCAGAGTCCCCCCACTCAGGGTGAATTTGGGTGCTTTTCAAGGCCTTATGGCACGCAGGCTGTTGGAGGAGTGCTGTCCTGCTGTGTTGCTGTGGGACATCTTGGTCATCTCTGCTAAAAATGCTAAACCATCCACATTCTCCATTGAGTAGATCCTCTCCCATGGTTCCACATAGGAGTGGGAGAAAGGAGAGTGCTGGAGGAGAAAAGGCTCCACAGTGAGGGAGCAGCGGTTTATCTTTTGCTGTTGTTTATTTGCCTTTGCTTTTGTTTTTACTTGTTAGTTTCTTGGCCCAGTCATCTTCCTCATTCTTTTTCATCTTGAAATTTCTCCTGGCATTTCCTTGGTGCATCCGCGCGATGCCACACTGGAGCTGGGGCTGTGCTTTGCCTCTCTCGTGTTTTGTGTTTTTCTACTGTATTTATGCATCTGGTTGAGTGTTGTACAGATTCTTCTTGGGAAGGCTGAGATGCTTCTGTTCTGGATTTAAACAAATGCAAAATATGTTGATTGTTTTTCTGTGATTATTCAGTCAAGTATCTGAAAACAATTTGAGGATCTCCCTTTGCTCATGCTGGTAAAGTAAATTTCCTTTGGTTGGGACTGAGTGTTTTCCCTTTATCTGAAAAGATCATCTACCATGGGAGCCTCTCCTAATAAGACACCAGGTACTAATTTTGTGTGTAGGCTTTGTACAAGAAATGGTGGGGAGAAGACAGAAATGTCATTAAATTAGACTGTCTTTTTTTTTTTGTGGAGGAAAAATCTTCAAACCCTTGATTACAGTTTAAGGTACACCCTGATTTTTAGGGATTCAGAATTTTTCTGTTTGAAATTGCCATCTGCTGAGATCTGGGAGGCAAGTGGTCAGCACAGATGTGGGATTTGTCTTACAGAAGATTTTGTAAATCACTTGAAGCAGCTTTTGAATTTCATCATATAAAAATATCTAAGTAATCACTTTCAGCTGTATTCCTGACTTTATATTTCTGGGGTGGGAATGTATATGAACTCTTTGGCTCACGGAGCTGTAGATTTGAAAAATATGGTCTTTTCATGACATCAGGCTATTGAGTAAGAAGCAAGGCATTAGCAGCACCAACTGCTTCTTTGTTTGCTTTGAAACTTCCCTGGTTCTGAAATGTAAGAATGGGAGATGTATGAAGGGAGCAGAGGGAAGCCTGTGTGCTGTTTTTCATTGTGGCATCTTAATCCAGATGTTGAAATGAAAACGTTCGTTTAAAAATGCACGGTTGACAATTTCATTCGTTACTCTCAGGTTGCAAGACCGAGCAAAGGAACTTTACTTTGTAAAGTAATCAGTGCATAGTTCTTCTCCAAAAATGCATTCTTTAGAGGCTGAACACGTAACAGCTTTACAAAAGAAAGTGCAGAACAATGGAGCGTTTTTCCCTGCGATTTTGGAGACGTTCAACAGTGAACTCCAATTATTCACTATTTCCACATTGTGCAGATGACATCGAAGCCAAAACATTTTGACGACTTCTTGTTTTTGTTGATGCCTTTTTTCCAAATTATTTCTCTGTGTGTTTTACGCAGTTTTGCAGTCACCCTCCATGCAATTAGCAGTCCTCTCTCATGCCAAGACCCTAATCCTTCTGTTGAATCCCCATCAGCGTCAGGAGGCTGCAAGTCTGGGGACTGTGTCCTGCTCCTGGTCCTGCAAGAGTTGCAAAAACACCACTGACATCCGTGCAGGTTGGATTTTCCCCCATATCCAAACTGTTGCCTGCCTGAGCACTTTCCCTGGGGGAGAATTAGTATTTTAAAAGTCTTGCTGACGTGTAGTCTGCTGTGGTGTTTATTACATCCTTCAGTCGGTAATTGCCCACGTTTTAGGACCTGCTCTGAAAGTCTTGGGCATCTTTCCATTATCAAATCCTCCTGGCTCCAGGGTGGGGACAAGCTGTTTGCTGATCACATGATTGGTTCTTGAACAGGGCTCTGTACACATCCCATCCCAAAATCTGACATCAGGTTTGCCCGGCCTTTGCATGGTGTGTTTCAAATACATTTTAGTATGAAATTTTCACCATCAAGTGGTTCAATAACATCTTAGTTTGAAATGCAGTAGCTGTCTCCTTGTTCAGTACTCAATCCCTTTGTATTGTTGCCCACAAATATTGCTTAGTACTAGAAAGTTTGGGTGAAATTCTTGATGAGTTCATTGCTGGCAGGTTCAGGTTTTGGAAGAGTCCATGTTGGTTTGGAGTTTTTTGATCCTTTCTCATGGACAAACTTTTAGTGTTTCAAAGCAGAACTTGGTGGGGTGACTGTGTGGGAGTGGGGTAAGGTTTCACTTCTGAATTGCATTTGGGTAGAGCTCTCTGTTTTGCATTCCTGTTTTTTTCAGCCATGCTCCCAGCATGGAAGTTGGGGCATGGTTTTAATCTAAGTCAAATCAGAAAATATTGCAGTTTTTAGTGACCACACCATGGGGATTCTTGTCCCAGCCCTCCTCCCCAACAATCCAGATTCAACATAGTGATTGCCTCCTCCTTATTGCTGGAGTTTGATGTGAAATGTAGGGATCTAGGGAATCTAAGAGGGCATGGGAGGCTGTTGTACACCAGGCTGAACTCTGAATTCAGCAAAACAAATTTGAGCAGTGCTTGCCTGAGCATTTGTTTGATGAGAAGCTTATTGGTGTGTGTGGATTGCTTCCTCCTCCTTCCCCTCCCCATTGTTTTTATCGGGGAAACAAGTTCCAAGCAAAATATTCCAAAGTGATATTTAATTACTCTTTAAAATGCAACTATTTGTCTTATCAGCCATGTGGATTTCTATTTGCTGCTTTGATTTGACAGTTAGTAGTTTGTAATTTTTGAAAAGCTTACACGCTCCAGGAATCTGTGATTTTTATGCTTTTGAAAGTGGAGATGTTGAATTAACTGCAGCTTTGAACTATTCACGGATAATTTCAGGCCCCCCGCTTTCAGCAGCTACAAGCTGACTCCTGAGCTTTCAGGCTGGGTTGAATACTGAATAATCACAACTTTATAGCTGCATGTGCTCTCTAAACTGGTTCCATGGCACATCACAGTGTAATGCACGATAGGTTTGAAATGTTTTTGTAGACAGATCACTTTGTGCCATCTCCAGATAATAACGGCTGGGAAAGGAGGGAGTGCTGCCAGCCTGGGGAGGGTGCTTGGATTCATTCCAGCTTGGGCTTTGGGCATGTTAATTCCTCTCTGTTCTTGAGGTGGGAGCCCAGATGGGGGACTGAGGGGTGTTCTGGGGAGGGGGCTTTCTCCAGCACTGCCTTGATGTCCCTCTGCAGAGCAGCTTCCTCTGTGCTGGCTGGAACTGCTGCTTCTCAGCTGATGCTCTGTGGGCAAAAAACCACAATCGGAGTTAAATCTGTAGGTTGTAAATTAAAGACAGGGTCAATGGAGAAGCTGGGAGTGGGATGAGTTGACAAGTAAGCAGATAGACCTGTTAAATTCTCTCATGGGAAAGTGAATTATTTGAGTACTTCAGATTACAACATGTGTGCCTTGTCTCATAGCTGATCACGTTTTCATCATCTCAGTTTTCCAGGGAAATGCAGTCTTTTATTGATTTGGCATAGAGTACACACAACTAATGGAAGGGTGGAACTAAAAAGATGCAGGAATGTTTTCTGCATATTCTCACGTCTGTCTGTCAGCACTGAGAACAATTGCAACCAACAATTAATATGTAAAGAATTTGCAGTCTTTATTTAGTGTGAGTGAGTGAGTGACTGCTCAGTTGCATCAGGGCAGTAGCTGAGCATGTGCAATCTGATCAAACCCATGCTGGGGCTCAGCAAGCCCCTCTGGCCTAAAACCAAAGGGATGGGAGCCCTCAACAAGGCACAGGGCAGTGTGGGGAGAGCCCAAACACCACAGAGAATCTGGTTCCTAAAGGATACAATCCTAGTGATGGGTGCTGCTCCAGCTGTGGCAACAGGAATGGTGCACGGGAGGGGAGCAAACCCTCACCGCAGCTTGTGATGAGGAAGGCAGCAGGGATACCTTGGGACAATTCTTGGGTGCATCTCCAGGCTGAGAAGGTGCTTTAGCAGCAGGGTGGTGTGAGACATTCATTGCTGGGTGGTTTTTGCTGCTTTAGAATCTGTCCTGCCCAGCCAAAGAGGGAAGCTCCAGGGTCCTCCTGCAGCATTTTGTCTGTCTTTGCAATTGTGGCTGAATACAGTCTGACTTTAAAATATTTTAAAGGAGAAAAGGTGCAAAAGTCCCTATTTAAAATTAATTTGGCAAGAGTAATCAGATTTTAGTTACACGTTTGAGGTCTACAAAATAGCTGGTGGCATCCTCAGCTGTGGGCTGAGACCCCAGGGAATGGGTGGCAGCTGGCACAAGGAGACAGATCCCACCAGGAGGGATCTCAGCAAGGCTGGGCTTTGACAGCTGAAAAGGAAACATTATTTTACGTTTCAGGGCAAGGATTTAAAAATCTGGGTGAGAATTAAGTAATGTTTGCAGAACAGAGAACAAGGCGACTGAAACAAATTGCAACTGCCTGAGCGAGCCGGAGAGAGAAATTCTAGTTCTCCCTTGTTCCCAAGAGATTCCCACTGGAGAGATGAAGTCATAGCTATGACTTCATTAGTGCTAGCTCAGGATGCTGACAAACGAGCCCCTTTGATTTGTGTCAAGCTGACTGGGACACTGCTCTGGCTCTCTCCCCGTGCCCTGGCAGTCGCTGCCCTTGCCATGACAGTGGCAGAGGCAGGCACTGCTTCCCCAGCCAAGCTGATCCAGCTCAGCATTTGCTTTTGAATTGCCACTGCTTCATCCTTCCTTCCAGCTCTGAGCTGGCTTTGATAAATCCTGCTGGGAAGAAGGCAGCAGCCCAGGGAAGGGCAAGCAGCAGCCAAAACATCTCCATCAACACCCGAGCCTGTGCCTGGTGTGGGGAGCATTAATGGTACCCAGCAGTTCCAGCCTGGCTTCCAGAGCAAACAGAGGGGTGCAGGATCTCACCCTCATGACTCTCAGCATTGCTGTAGGAGTCCCTCTTGGAAAAAGTGTGAAATTTATTGTAATACACACTGAGGATCTTATGGTGGATCTGAGCTGCTAAATCCTCTAAACCTGAGCCTGCAATTTCATTGACAGGGCCTCTCACTTCACTCAGCTCCAAGCTTATGGTTTCACTGCTCCAATATTTTTCCATACATGGAAGCATTCCTGCCCCAGCCTGGGCTAATCCTGACATGCCACTGCATCTGGATGTTAGCTCATTTCTCGCAGCTGACACTGTGCAAAGGCAGATGTCTGACCTTACTTTTGTTTAAATAGATGTAATTCAGCCAGCTAAAGTCTCACTCCATAGGTGAGCATGGGGGGGAAAAAAAGAAAGGAAAAAAGGTGTTTTTCCATTTTTTGAAGCTCCTAGGGCTGTTGGGTGGATGAATTGGTCATAAGGAATGCCATACTTTGGAAATGTATGGTTTAATTTGCAGAGGGGTAACAAAACACAGATTTGCTGTGGCTCTGGGAGTGGACAGGGGCCCCTCTACCCATCCCATCAGAGGATGCTCCTGGTCACTCTGCTCTGCTGGCTCTCCAGAGTCTCTGGACTGTTTGATGTGTATTTAGCAGCTCGGTGGAGCTGGGGCTGCTGCACCCCTGCAGTGAGCCCAACGCCTCAGCCGTACCACAGAAAGAGATGCTTGTGCTGCTGAGCTGCTGCCTGAGCTGGGGGCCTGTTTATAATCCCTTCCTCATCGGGACAGGCTGTAGGATTTAATTAAATGTGTGTGAGGTGCTCTGCAAGCCTCTGCTGAAAGGCCCTGCGTGAGAGCAGTGCCTTTGAATAAAAGCTAGAGACCTTCCCCAGCCACCAGGAAAGAGCTGGGGCTGAAGCAGCGAGAGCCAGGCTGTTGAATCTGAACAGATGTTGGTTCTCCCCCACTTGGGTAGTTCAGAAGGATTATCCTGCCTCTCCCAAAATAAAGGAGAAACACAGGGATTTTAGTGGTGTTGCCAGGGATCTCAGCTCCATCCCCTCGTGCTCGCTGCTGCTTGAAAGGTTGCACGCTGGGCTGGGGGTGTGTGGGGGGTGTGTTGGTTGTGGGCTGTGCCCTGGTGTTTGCAGTTCAGCATCCACTTCCCCCTCGCTGGGGGTCCCAGTTTGTCCACTCTTTGCTTGGCTGCTGCTGTTCTGTGCAGGAATAAGACGAGCTGAACTGAGCCAGGATAAAACAGGTTTCAAATGAACCAAGCTGTGTGATGGCGTGGGAAGGAGATGACAATTTCCAGATCTGCTGTCAGATCTGTGAAGCGGTTGAAACTTCCTTTGTGTGACTGTTTCAGCCCCTGAGAACCAAGTGAGTCCAAGAGCTTTTGGGGTCTGTGGTGTCCCCAGCCCCACTGTGGGACTGCTGTCCCCCTGTCTGCCCTTCCAAGTGCAGCTCAGGGTCTGAGCAACAGCAGCACCCCAGTCCTTGTGCGCAGTCCTGGATCTGGTGGGATTTTCACCAGACGGGTCACCAGAACATTAGAAATGTTCTTCCCCTTCATGTTTTTCTGACTACTGTTCTGTCACTCTCAGAGCAAATCAAAGAGCACCAGGCTACAAATCCTGCCTTGCAAGTACTGCCTGGGTGTTTGGCTTGCAGGATTGCTCCTCTTTTATCAGCTGATATCTGGTGTTTTAAGAGGGCAGGGAACTGTGCTTATTTGCTTCTGAGAGGCTGATGACTCTATGAGCTGATTTTTTAGGATTTAGGTTTGTGGCCATAGAACAGAGGTCATTGTGCTGTTACATTACAGGCTGCCTCTAATGAGCTCTTTCCTGTAATCTCTGCTTGGAAATTTGCAAATTGCTGCGTGCTTAGGGAAATCCTGCTGGCTTCACCGCGTGGGCAAGGAAGCAGAGGTGAGAAGGGGCTGGATAGGTGACCAGAGTGGGGCTGTGCCTCTGCCACAGCTGTGATTTCCAGGTCCAGCACTCCAGCCTCCCAGAAAAGCCCCATCTCACATGAACATGACCCTGAGATTGAGCTCTGCTTCCCTCAGCCATTGCCCCCCGCTGCTGCTGTGCCGTGTGCTTCCGAAATCGCTTCGTTCCAGGGTTAGAAAAGACCCATTTTTGTGTCCTAAAGCCCTGGATTTCACAGATAGAGAAGGGGCAAGGTCTTAATGCCTGCAGCTTGATCTGCTAATCTGAAAGCATGGGAAGTTGTTCCTAGGGAGATTTGCCGCCCGGCTTTCTCAATGCAACTTTGCACAAGTAGGGTTTGTTCCTACAATGAGCTGGAGCAGCTGGATGCCTCCCACCAAGATTGCTGATATTTAGGTCTTTGATTTTGGCGGAGACTCACAGCAATAAATTAAATGAGTAGGGGAGTTTCAGAGAATTGTACAGATGGTGGGAAACTGAGGGTAGGGACTACTTTAAGTGCTAACGTATGGCACAGCTTCCACTCCTTTCTTTCTTAAAGGAATGGAAAATGCTATGGGCTGCTGTTCCAGGGATTTTGCCTCCTCCTTGTCTTCAGAGACCTGCAGACCACCTCTGTTACAGTGTTTTCTTCATGATCAAGAAAGGAGTGTCCTGTGTGTGCTCCTGCCTGTGGCACAGCAATGCCCTCGGTGCCTGCCTTCATCCCAGCCTGATCCTGGTTTGCTGCATATTTGGGTTTCTGCTTTTCTCTCTGGGAAAAGCAACTGTTAAATGAGATTTCTACTATCTTTTGCTTTTTTCCTCAATAGGTCTGGCCCGGTTTTGCTTTTGTTAAGCTGTGAGGATTCAAGTGAAACGATTTCATTCCTTTGTCCCCCTCTGTCTGCTTTAATTCACTATGTCCCGGCTGATGGTTTAATTATTGTGTGTGACAGGAGCATCCAGGGCATCGATTGGTGTTTATCTCTTAGGTGCTGCACAAAATAGATGTTTGTCACCCTGGTGGCTCCCAGGATGAGTTTTTGCCTAGAGAGGCAGTTTTCAAACCAGTTAATTGCTGCGTTGTAAAGCAGAAGAGTAGGTGGCTGTCCCTGCCTTTCCCTGCAGGCATGTCCCTGCTGGCTGTGTGGGACCAGTGGCTCTTCAGGTGGAAAGAAGGGGATGTGGTAGGCTGGGAGGAGCCTCCGAGGTCAGGAAGAGATGTTTTGGAGTGTGGGAGAAGCAGGTGGATGGAGGGAGGCATGAGGACCAGGCTGGAGCAAGGAGTGGTGCCTCACCTGAAGAGTCACTTTGCTTCAGACAGCCCAGATTTGAATTGCAGGATTTACTCAGTTTTAAAGCTTAAACTCCCTCTGAGCTCTGCATGTTTTGTGTTGTTCTTTTGGCTCTGGCTGACCGAGCAGTGGCCTTGTGTTGAGCCACATCCAGATCCTGGTTTGATGTTTGTCCCCACGAGGATTTGCTGCAGGCTTTGCTGCTGAAAAAGTCATCTACATAAACCCCAGTAAGTCTCTAGGTTAAGAGGCCACCAAATACCACCTCTGTCTGCTGCCATCCCTCTAATTATGAAAATAATAACCCCAGGCAGAGTTTATGGCCCTGCTGGTGGCTCTGGGTCTGTTGTGCTGGGCTCTGTTCAGAGAACTGCATTTGAAGGAGATGGTCCTTACCCTGCAGTTGGTTATGCAGGGCTGTATTACCTCTCCCCTACAGTGACAGGCCAGGCTTGATGCCTCCTGCCTTGTGGACACACAGGTTTGGGATCTGGAAGGGGAAGTGCAAACTTCCCTCACCTCCCTTCTGTCTTCATGGTGCCGCCTTCTCCAGCCTTGAAACTACAAATGGGATTTACACCTGGCAGGCAGCTGGGCCATAATGAGTTCCCTACAAGTGGTGGCTGCCATCTCTGGCTGAGTGCATCTTCATCTGTTTCCTCCCCTCCTGAGAGCCTGAGCAGGGATTATCCAGGACAAATCCTGTTACCCAGCTGCCTCCTCAGTGAAGGAGTCGCAGGACGGGAGCGCCCCACAGAACATAAATCTGTTAGCAGATGACTTCACAGGTGAAGGCTTTTAGGGGTTTCTTTGCCAGAAAGTGGCAGTGTTGATTGCCAGGCTTAGTAGTGAAGAATTTGAAGTTGTGTTTCATCCCTCAATCCATGTCTTAAGTATGTAGTGGTAAAGCTTAGGAAAATCTGTGTATGTATTAAGTGTTTCCTCTTAGGGAGCTGAGAACCCCTTAGGTGCAGCAATTACTATTTTATTAATTGGGATTGAAATACCAAATGCTCAGAACATGTCAGCTCGTGTCTGTTGTGGGGAGAACCTCAATTGCTCAAGAGAAAGGGCTTTTCATCCTGTCTGGATGCAAATCTATTGAGAAGAAAAATACCTGACATTTTTTGGTCATCTGCTCAAACATCTGTCTGGGCCCATGGAGGTGGTTCTTGGTGGGGAAAGTCATTTGTGAGAGGCAGCTCCCAGAAAGGAAAAGGGTTCTTTGCTCATTCTCAGACTTGTGGTATTTAGTTTGGTATTTTACTTTGTAATTACTCCACCAATTAGCACAGCTACAGATTTTGCCTTTCCTCTGCTGTTCTGTGTGTGTGTCTCACACGGCATTTGCTGGCCCTGAGGATAAACCTGCCTTGTGCAAAAGCACAGGCTGGCCCTGGAGAGACTTTGGTGAATTTAAAAGAATCAGGATCCATGTGGATGTTGGCTCTGTCCCTCTGCAGTCAGTGAGACTGTGCCTGGCCCTGAGCTGCTCCTGCACAAGTCAGTGCTTTGCCTGTGTCCACCTACAGCTGCTCAGTGACACAAAAATGAGGGGCAAACAAGCTGTACCTGTCTTTTCCTTCAGCTGTTGAATATCTCAAATCATCCTTGCAGTAGCTGAAGGTGCATCAGGGTTGGTCCTGTGGGTTCATGGCCAGAGTGATGGTCAGAACATGAACCTGTAAAAAGAAATTAAACTTCTTCTGTAGCTCAGCAGACTGAATATTGTGTCACAGAGATAGAAAAGTCCTGCCTGACATGAGCCTGGGCAAACACTTTCCATGCCATTTTCTGGGTTTTTTTTCCTCCACCATTACTCACAGCATTTGCTTTGTTCAGAGCTTCAAGCTACAGGAACCGGTGTGTAATTGCCCTGGAGGGTTCATCACACTGACACAGAGCTGCCAGACACCTTCTGATTTCAAAGTGCCATTCACTCACACATTTTCAGTGTTTCTTGTTTGTGCTGGTGGAAGCAGCTCCCGACAGGGAAATGGATATTGGTGTGAGCAGCTCCTGCTGCTGTGCTGAGCCTGTTCAGCTCCTCGGGTGAATGAACAGCCTCATTCCAGCTTCCCTGGGAAGAGCCACTGCAGGACACCACAGGCTTCTTCCCCACTTGCTTACCTAAATGTTACTAAAGAAAGTAAGTTGATAATCAAGTCCAGACCTTCTTGCAGGAGTTGCTGTGGTTTTCTCCCACCCTGCTCTCCTTCCCCTCACAGTGGGCAGAGGGTCCCTGTTGTGTTGGAAGAGCCTTGATGGCTTAGTGGGGTTCAAAGATCCTGCAGTGACCATCCAAAGAAAAATGCAAAATCCCTGTGGTCTGGTTGCTGTCCCTCCTGCCTGTAGCAGCCCATCTGAGCCCATTTTCTGCTCAGTTATGAGCTCTTCTTCATTCTGTTTATGCTCTACTTACCAAAAGATGTTGGAGCCAGAGGATTTTTCTGCAGAGGATTTAATTTCATTGGAGAGAAGTGACAGTTTGTAAAACAGACCATGGGATTAGTGTCACCTCAGCTCCTACACAATATTCCCATCCCCTTCTTGAGTATTATTTCTTTGAAAGCTGAAATTTCCACTGCTGTTGATGCCCTGCCAGGTACTCCAGCAGGGCATACTTTCCCTTGGAGGCAGATCAAGAAACCATCATTCCTTTTCTCTTGTTGTTTCTCATCAAAGGAGAGGAGCACCTTCCCTGCACTGCTCTGCTCCCTGCAGCACTGGCCAAAGTAGCCATGGATGTTCATACTGGAGATGTGAAATGGAAATAATTTTGGTGGCATGGAAGCTGAAACATTCATGTCCTCAAGAAAATAGACAGCATTTAAAAAAGTGTACTGGCAGAGGTCTTGATTAAAGGCTGTGCATGTCATTGGAGTAGCTTTAATTTTGGGGTTGTATCATTTACGTAGACTGTGTTGGGTGAACTGATGTGTGTCTGCATCCTGTGTGTCCACCTGATTTACCTGATGTCTCCTTAGCCCAACCCTGACTTATCATAATGAAACTACAACCCCACAGGTTGCTGGAGGAAAACCCCTTTTCCTAGAGAGAATACAGAGGTTCTGTGGATTTTCAGAGAAAATGTATGAGCTTCACTGGCAGGGGAACCAGCTGAGCAAGTCAGCAGTGGATTTGAGATGTTGGCTTTGTGGCTTTTGTCTAGCAGAGCCCGAGCAGCATTTGATGTGTAGACATGTTTTCAGACATTTTGTATGGAGAAGGTGTTGGCAGGTCTGTTGTTAACACCCTCCCCTTTAGGCCAAACTATTGAAAATTCAAGTTCAGCTTGAATCTCATTTCAATGGCTTGGAAGGCTGCAATCTGATGGGCTGAAAAAAAATCTCATCCAACTCCAGCCCTTATTAGGAGCTTAATCTGAAGTGCAGCCAAAGCCCAATAAGGGAGAGGGCAAAAAAAAAAAAAAAGGCAATAAAATGGAACAAGAAATGTGCATCCAATTTACAGTATTCCTCTGCAACCTTAATTCATCCCCCTGTATACGTTACGATGCCGTTTCTAATTATGGGATCACATGTGGGTTTTTTCCATGGCACCCCTGCCCTTGCTGCTCCTGGAGGGCAGCTGAGGCAGCCCAGTGAAGGTTGGGGCTCCATGTGTAGAACTTCAGCCCTTCATAGGCTTGGAGGCAAGGGAGTGAGGCAAGTGATGGAAAAAGAGAGGATAAAGTGCTGCTTAAGGAGATGGGAATTCCTGCTCTGCTGCTGCTGCAGGGCTCAGGGATGGTGCTGGGTAAATTGCTTTTCATGCACAAGGAGGGACTTGATTTCCCAGGTCCCCAGGGTGAGGGTTGAGCTGCAGAAGTGCCGAGTGCTCCTGCTGCCGATGATCTCATGGGAAGTTGTACGTCAAACATTTAAAATGCCTCTCCATGCTATTTATTTTTTAAAAGGGAGCTGGAGGCTGATTCTGGAACTGGGTGCCCAGAGCTTCTCTGTAACTCTTTTCTTCATCTGTAAACCCGAGGTGTTGTGAACGTAGTTCTCTAGGATTTTATGAAAATAAATCCAGAGTCCTTTGAGAAGAATCCCAGTCTGTAGTGGCAAGACGCCTTCATTTTTGCCTTGGAGCAGCACATGAAAAGTGTGAAGTGAAGAGAGCTGAGTGCTGTGAATGCACAACCAGCTGAAACCCAGAACTGAGTAATTCCCCTCTAGCTGAGCATCTATTCTTGGTTCTAACTGCGTCAGGACTGTGTGCACACATGGTCTGTGGCCATGCTGTGAAGACCCCTGCAAGTGGACTGGCTTAAAGCTACAGAGACAGCACATTTCCAGCACATCCCTGCTTTTCAGGGCTTGGCAGCTGTGCTGTTTTCTTAATGCAGCCCTTCGGGTGCAGCATGGGATAAATTACAGCACTGGGTGAACCAGGATGGGACAGGCATCACTCTGCAGCAAACAGTAACAAGGAGGAGGCTGAACATGGTAATTCCTTTGTATTTCTGACCTGTAGCATAAAGTGGGAGGTTTTTGGATCATCCAGGAAGTGTGTAGTTTAGGCTGTTAATGCCAGATGTCTGCTTTTGGCTTATCTGAACTTAGGTTGTGTTTGATCTTTAGTCTGGACCGGTGTTGTGTGTTGGAGCCTCTCTTGCAGAATAACTCCTTGTGTCCATTGAAGGAGGAGGTGGAGGGAGTTATTTTCTCCTGTGGTTTTCTGGAACTCTACACCGTTGTCTGTCTCCAAGGAAGATGTGACGCACGATGGCTTTGCAGCTATGCAGCTGATGGGGAGGCACATAACTGTGGATGCTGCCTCAGGGATGCTCCAGCAAGGGGCTTGGAGAGCCAAGAGGCAGCCAGCATTCTGCTTCAGCACCCTTTGGACTTTTTTCCAGCTTATTCCTTCTCCAAAACGTGGATTAGGAGCTGCAAAGCTCTCTGCAGGAGGAGCAGCAAGAAGAACCCCATGAGAGGTGGTGTTGGGAGGAAGGGCAGCACTCAGCCCTGCTCTTCCAGGGCTCTGCAAGGGTTTGAGCAGAGCTCCCTTCCATCAGCAGATGTTGTCAGGCGTGCACAGGCAAAACCTTGCTCTAATTCAGTAATTATAAAAATTCCTGGCAGAAGCTGTGTGTGACTCAGCTGCAGAAAAATTACTTAAGGGAAAAAGAAAAGTTTACAGAATCAGGCTGACTGTAGCACACAAGGAGGGAAGCTGGGGCTTTCTGTAAATCCTCATCCAGCTTTAGCCCACCATGTCTCTTCCTGGATTGAGATGAGACGGGAGAAGCAGAGCAGTGGAAGCCCAGGAGCTCGTCCTCCCCTGGCCACAGCTCCCTGATGGAAGGCTGATGGAAGAGGAGGGATGGATGGATGGATGGATGGATGGATGGAGAGTTCCTTTCACTGCCCCTCAGAGCCAGTGCCAGCCCTGAGGATGGGAGGAGGCGGCTGCTGCCTGCTCAGCATTTGGCTTTGCCTTTCCCCTGTCTGCACACACTGGCACAGGAACCCGAGGAAGCCTCAGACAGGTCTTGACTTATCTGCAAAGGGTGTTTGCAGCACTGTCTCCTAGGGAAGCTGCCTTTTTTTTTTTCCCTTTGTAAACATTGGATTTAATTTTATTTTTGTTAAAACCCACATAACTAATTTCCCTTGGAATCTTTTGCAGGCGTCTGCTCTCAGTGTGTTTTGGCCTCGCTGCCCAGTGCTGGTTTTGAATCCCAGTCCCAGTGGTGGGAAGTTTTTAGAATGAATGCCAGTTGTATTTTTTTTCTTCAACAGAATCAGAGTGTCCGCCTGTGGGTTTTGAACAAATATCCTTGGTTTTATGTTTTGCTTGCAAGTAGCCAGGATCCAAAGGGTGTGTAGGCAATCTCAGAGATTCAGCAGGGATGCAGCATTTCCCCTTTGTCAAAAATTACTGCATTTTTCTTTTTTTTTTTTTTATTTTGTACCCTAGCATGCACCTCCCAGACCCTGCTGCTGTGTCTGGCTGTTCATCTGTGCCTTTGTACAGGGCTGTGTGCAGGCACCCAAGGGAGGTGTGTGACAGCCCCAGCAGTGAGTAATTTAAAATCACACCTGGGGAGTGTGGAGTAGGAAACAATCCTGCCTGGTACCTCTGTGAGTGCATGTATCTTCACTGGCTTGAATTTTCAGGTGGGCAAAATATATTTGCTTGCATTTGGTGCTGAATTTTCTGCCTCCACTAGTTCTGCTCTGGTCAGTCTCTCACAGCCACATGTGTGTGTTACGCTGGCTCTGTTGTCCAGGTGCTTTTCAGCATTTCCATTACAAAATCTAATTGCAGCAGCACTGCAAAGTTGCTGTTATTTGTTTTTTTTTGTTTTGGTTTTTTTTTAATACACCATTTGCTGAGGAACTTCTAACACACAGCTCCCTGGTGTCTCCAGTGAAGCAGTAAAACTGTAGCATTCATCAGCTGTACTTTTTATAGATCCTTTAGTCTGCAGTTTTCTTAGTTCTTTTGCCTTTGATGTTGGTCACTGTCAGAGAAAGAAGTTTGAAGCTGGCTGGATAGGTAATAGCTGATAGATGTTATAAAGTATTAGTAAAGAAATGGGAAGTGGCTGTGTGGTGGTGGTTTCAGCAAGAACACCCAGTGGGAACAGTTGATTTTGGTGTTGGGGAAAATCAGTATAAACTTGTCTTTTGCCTGGTATGGGAGAGGGAAGCAGAAATCCTGCAAACAAATTTGTATCTGCATGAAGCTTCCATAACTGAAGAGCTGTCTGTATCCTAAGAGAGGCTTTATTTATTCCTTGGAATCCTGAGTTTTTAGAGCATGTGTTGGCCATGCAAACTCTCAGCTTTGTCATAAATCTTTGTTTTGGCAGTGCTTGTCCAAATGCCATATTATCCAGAAAGGAGTAGATAGGGGATTAGAGCAGAATCCTTTGCTATTTATGGACTCCCTTGGGGAATACATTGTAATATTCTTTTGAATGGGCTAAAAGGTAACCACAACAACCCAAAGCTGCAGGTGCTAAATCTTCCCTGTGGCCCTCCTGTAGATCTGCAGGGGGGATAGAGGGGGATATTTCAGCTTGCAGATCTGAAATAACCTTGTTCTGGCTTTGACCATCTGCCACCTGCTGATTCCCTGAGATTCAGAACAGAATCTGGGACTCGTGCTTATTTATTTATTTATTTGTTTTTACAAACAGCCTAACTTTGGAGCTTTACATCTCTCCTTTCTAAGCTAGCACAGAGTTGAAAAATCATGAATTTTGTACAATCTGTGTGGAAGCATCTTTCCTGTAGAAGTTGCTCATCCCTTCCCCTCGGAGCTGCCGTAACCGAGGCGGGTCCTGCGTATCCGCATGTCCCTGTTGGCACGGAAAAGGAGGAGCAGGCTGGGTGCCAGGCTGCCAGACTGTTTCCAGGCTGTCTGGAAATGTTCAGCAAAGCTGCTGGCTCAGGCTGTCCTGATGCCCTTCAGCAAACTGAGCAGCCAGAGCTTACTTACCCGAGAAGGGCTTTTCTGGTCCTTTTGAAGTTGTCAGTAATCCAAAGTGCCGCCAGTTCTGTGCCCAGAATTTAATGTGTCAGGCTCCAGCTCTGCCCAGTGGAGGGAGGAGCTGCTCAGCCTTTCTGGAGAAAGCACAGAAGACCCAATCCAGCTGTAGAAGGTTCTGTGTAGGTGGACATTTCCTTTGTCTGCTTCCTGGCCTGACAGGGCACCTCAGACCCCCCTTCCTTTGCCCACCGCCTTAAAAACCACGTGTGTAGTTTATAATGTGCAGAGCAAACGCCATAAACTTCATAACTTGAAGACAAAACCTTTCTGTAGGGTTGCAGCCTTACAGACCTGCTGGCTCTGGTTTGGTGTCTCAGAGTTTGGGAATTCCCTGGGTTTGGGGGTTTATCCCAGCTGCCCAAGCCCAGGTAGTCCCTTGGGCATTGTGTGGCAAGGGAACCAAGGTGTGCTCCTTTCTCACTCAGTGATGGGGGAGAGCAGTGCACAGGCTGTGAAGTGCAGGTTTCTTCTGCAGAGCTCTTGTTTTTTATTAGGAGCAGCAGGTTTGTTCTTAGAGAAGGGAGCATCTGCCCATTTTTGTGTGTCCTCCCTGAGAAACAATAAAAATCAGGAGCAAACACATGGCCAGGGCTGCCTTCTCCTTTATGTGCCTGTTTAACTGAATAACATGCATGGCTGTGCCTTTGTGTTTACCTTAGGGTTTGTTATGACATTGAAGATGGATTTTTCCTGGCTCTTGCACACACAGCATGTAAAACCAACACAGCTCAGTACACAGTCAGTGTGTGAAGCTTGGTTCAACCTGGGGACTCAGGCTGTACTTGGATGCACCTCACTGACAGCAGCTTTGATGATCCTGGTGGGTCCCTTCCAGCTCAGGATATTCCCTGATTCTGTTCTGTGATTCATTGCTCAGTTGCACCTCTCAGACTGGAAAGCTCATCTCTTCTCGTGCTTGTACCCACTTGCACTGGTTGTCAAGCACAGGGTCTTGTTTCAGATTGGTTTTTCTGGAAATAAAGATATTTGGGAGAAGAGAGACCTTTGAGATATTTCTATGTGCAGCTGTGGATCTGTTGAATTCTTAATAGCCATGGGGAAGGAGTGTGTCTGCATCCACAGCTGGTTTTGCTGTCTCTTTTTAGTACAAAAAAGTTGCCTTCTAATCTTGAGATTATTTTTGTACAGACTTTTTCCTTCAGTTCTCAGTTTCTGAGCCCTTAGTTCTTACCTAGGGAATTGGAGGGTTTTTTTCCTCCTGTGCATCATAATTCCTGGGAGATTATGTAATTTATCCATGCTGGCTTGTCAGGAGAGACTTGAAATAAAAGCCTTTGTAGTGTGCTGCTTAGCTGGCTGTATAAACATGAAAGTACCAGGTTTTTAACTGGCTTGCTCACATGGCTTTCCTCGGCAAGGCTTTAGCCAAAACACTCCCAGATAAAAGGATACTGAGGAAGTCCAGGTCAGGCAGAGTTTTTCTGAGAAGGGCTATAACATTGATCTTTGGTTTAGTTTTGTTTCTTGTAACCTCTCAGTAAGAGCAGGGAATGAGGATAAATTGTTTTCATCTCTCAGTGGTCAAAGATTAAGACAGATGAGGCAGTGGCTTGCCTGGAAGAAGCTGTTAAGTGAGAGCCTGGCTGTGACTCCTCTCTCTTGGATCTTGGATGAAGCTGACTTTGTGCTTCCTGCTTCCCAGGCACACTTCCCCACACTCCTCCTTAAATATCCAAGCTGCTGAGTGATTGCCTTGAGTTTTCTGAGCTCTTTGAACTAAAATAAACGAGAAGGGCTCTGGGAATGAGGCCTCCCATCGGTCACTTGCCTTTCACCTCTGAGCACAGGGGTTTCAATCAGGTGTGGCATTAAAGGCACAGGGTTTGGTGGCCCTAAGGTCACATCCTGCTAAGCCCCTCAGGGGGGATTGGGAGGCCCCTGGCACCTCCTGCAATGCTCTCTTGATGCTCTCATTTGTTAATAAGCCTCTGAAGAAGGTGCTGGTTGGATCCGGATGGGGGTTACAGGTCTGGGACTGGACTGATGGTCCCTTGTGTTCTGCTCTGAATGCTCAAACACTGGTGGGGAAGGAATATTAGAGAAATACCCAAGTTTTGGGGCTCCCTGAGGTGCTGCAGTAGCTGGAGTTTTTGAAGCCCCAAAAGAATTCCCTACAAAACACATGGCTGCTGTTTGCTGCTGTTGGAACAACAGCCCCTGATTGGAATCTTTGATGCTGTCACTAAGTGGGAAATGAAGCTTGAAGAGGCATTTTTACCCTCTGTACCTCAAGCCAAGGGTTTTGGGGAGGGAAGGTGGTGGGTGCTGCTCAGGCAGGACCCTGGGCACTGGTGCATGGCAGGGTGGCTGCCTTCCTTCTTTTCCTGCTCTTTGATGTGCTGTGGGATATGTAATGAGCATCTGCCCTCTAAGAGAAAACAGATTTGAGTTCTGAAGTTGGAAAAAGAGGGAGCAATTTTGTTTAATCATTTTCACACAGATCCACAGGCGTTTCTGTAAGAGTGAGCAGCATCTGGTTCAAGGGCAGCCTTGGCTGCTTTGAGCTCTCCTGCAGCTTCTGCAGTCTCAGGCAGAGAGTGATGTTCCAGATGCTGTTCTCAGCAATCAGATCAATGATGTGCTTGTTTAGACTTTTCATTTTTTAAGGGAAAAGAAAAAGAAGTAGATTATACTTTTTAAGATCATCTGAAGTATCAAAGATCTGTGAGGGGTTTTTGTTTTGCTTGTTTCCCAGATCAGGGGCCTGCGAATTCTTTCCCTGGTTATGAACACCAGTCAGAAAGCAAGGGGTGAGCTGCCAGCCTTGGTACCTGGGTATTCACCCATTCTCTCCCTTCAGCTTCTAGCCACTACAAGAAATACAGGATTTTTTTATTCCAAACACAGAGTGTTTGTTTTAAGGAGAAAGTACTAAATGCAGTAATGCCCTGTGCCCTGCAAGCTGCACTGGCTGTCCTGGTGTGTGCTTTGGGCTGTCTTGTGTATGTGAGAAAATTACTGAGTGACAGGGAAAGTGCTGGAAAGCTTTGGGGATTTGATTTAAATCTGATGAAAATTAAGGCTGCTGCCTGTTCTCCTCTGCCAGCACCCATTGGGGTGGCTGTAAAAACGGCTGCTGTGAGTTTGTTGCTGTGGTTTTCCAAACCCAGGCTTGTTATTTACCCATTTCCATCCATCCAGCATCAGCATTGCCCTCCCAGAGCCCTGTGGTGGTCGTTGTGTTGCTTTGGAGGATGTCGCTTGCCAAAGTTGCTGGATTTGGCAGGAGCACTCCAGGAGTCCCATGGGAATGAGAGTCCTGAACCACTGTCCCAGCCTTTATCTGCTGCCTTTAATTATGGAGATCACAAAAGCTGTGGTTGCTTGGGAGGCTGAGGCAATGTTTGGCTCCTGGCATACCCTGGGGCTGCCCTGGGATGAAAGTCTCCGATGGTGAGCAGTGAAAGCTGCTCCTCACCAAGAGGAGCCAACAGCATCTTGTCCTTCTCAGGACGAGTTTGGCCGCTGGGATGGGCCCTGAATCCACACTCGGCTTTTGCTGACAGGAGCACGTGGTGCCTGAGCACACCTGAGGTCTAGGCCAGGATAGGTGTCACATGTTAATTTTGCCCCTTCAGGTTCTTCTCTCACAGCGTGAGATACAGAAAAAAAAAATCCCACAAAGTAAGCTGGAATTAAGCTGCAGGTTTTGTTCTCATTAGTGTAAAATCAGAAAATCTGGTGTTTCTGATGCCTCTGAGGAGAGAAGGAGAATTAACTCCCGGTGAATGTAAGCAGGGGATACTTAAAAGGCAAATTGTTCACATACTTTCTTTAAAATTTGCATGAGTGTAGCAAAAGGTCATCACAACTGCAGTCTCCTCCTCAGATCCTGCCTGCCGGTGGCTGATTGCAAGAGCCTGTTGCTAAGTGTTCCTGGAAACAGAATAAAGATGAAGCAAGATAATTGAGGGAGAGGAGGGAGAGGGAGAGGAGGGGAGAAGCTTGGAGCTCGCAGCGGAACCGCAGGGCTGCCAAACGAGATGAGTGTGTTGGAGTTTGACTCGGGGGCTGCATTCAATCAGTTCTGACCCAGGGGTGGGGAAGGGGTGACTGAGCCTGAAACTTCGTGGCAGATCCTTGGAAGAAGGCACTTGGACACAAGTGGATGATTTGCTTGCGTTTCCTGTGGCTCGTCCAACTCCAAACATGTTCCTTCCTTGCACTGAGGCTGGAGTGGGGATGGGAAGATAGACCGTGCTCCCACGGTGCTTTTCCTGGATAAAATCTCTGTTCTTGCAGCATGGATTTAGTTACCCTGGGATCATCTTCTGGACAATTCAATAATCACGGGAAGCAACAGGATAAAACAAGAATGCAAGCAGACAAATCCAGAGCTTGACTAAGGCAGAAAGCCTTCAACTCCAGGTGATTTGAGGGGTGTTATCTGTCCATTTCAAGTCAGGCTACTCTCTGAGGAAACAACTGATGGTAGTTTTGTATGTTGCAGAATCAAATAAACCCCAGCACAGCTCCTTTTTATTGCTGAAAAGACAAGGAAGCAAAACTTCCTGCTTATCTTTGGTCTTTCTCTAGTAGAAGCTCTTGTAAAAACACCAGGCTTTCTCTAACTCTGTGAATCTATTTTATGGAAACAGTTTTAGTAACTGTTTCTGGAGTGATTTTTATCATCCCAGAGCATTTTACAAACTGAATATAGTAACAGCTGAAATTCAGCCCCATCTGAGGAGGGTCGCTGCCAGCTCGCAGAACTTTTCGGTGTGTTATGAAAGAACACACAATTTGCTTTTTCTTTGCACAGAATCTCCCTTATTCTCACCAAAAACATGAGGTAGCGCTCCTGCCACCCAGCCCTCTGTGTCACCTGCTTTGCTTTTGACTCAGACTCAGTGGCAGAGCTGGTGTTGGGTATCCTTGGCTCTCTGAATGCTGCCGTCTCCGAGCCTCCCCCTCCAGCTGGGGCTGGCTGTCAGCAGAGGGAATGAATACACTGCATCTTATCTGACATTCTGAACACCCCCGTGGGATTCACATTTCACCAGTTCCTGGCAGCAGCTCCTTGTTTCTCCATGGCTGTCTGTGCCATGCTCGTGGTGGCAGGAGGGACACGGTGGCCAAGGCTCTCTCTCACCAGTGTCCTGCCTTCCTCCATATGCTGCCTACAGGCTCTTGGCTCCTTGGGAAACTCTGTATTTTCTGACTTTCATCAGTGGAGCTTTTGACTTGCTACTGATTTTTCACTGTCCATGTTCATCTTCTTAGCTGGTTTGATTCTTGCATGATGCCTTAAAATGAAGAGGAGGGAATTGCAGGCTGCTGTCCCATTCCTCCCTGCTCGATGCCTCTGGAGCCGGGGGCCTCTTGTGCCTCGGTGCTGGGTTTCGGGGACAGATCAGGTTCCCTCACTGGCCCTGCACCTGGCCCACCATGTGTGTGTGTCACAAACCCCTCAGCCCTGTCTGCTGGCCCCATACTGGTTGTCCCTCCCCTTCCTCTTCGCCCAGCCCATACCACAACTCTGCTCCTTTCCCTGTCCCTCCCTTCCCTGTTCCCCAGCTTTGCTGGAGCACTGTGTGATGGAAAAGCTGCTCTGCAAAAGGAAGAAATGGCTTCTCTAACTTCCCACCTGCTGGTTTGTGCTGCAGTTGAGGTGTTGGTGCTCTGGGCAGCTTTGTTCTGCCCTGGTTTTTCATGTGTGCAGGTGATTAATTGCAAACGTGGGACTCTCAGTGGCATTTTCCCATTTAGAGATCATTGGTTAGGGTGGGTTTACATTTCCAGCCTTTCTGCTGAGGGGCTGTGTCAGTTTGGGGAGCAGGAGAGAGAGAAGTGCTCAGCAGAAGAGCATTTTCCAGCAGCCTGTGTTACATCTGTCCTGCCCATGTCACACCTCATTTGAATGCTGTTCCCCGCAGGGCACCCAGGGCTGGCTCAGGCCAGCACAGCTCTGGGGCTCAGCTGTGCTGGTGAAGTGTGATAGGAGGGCACAGAGGCCCTGAAAACACATCATCATCATCAGGGGGTTTGCCCAGAGCAGTTTTGTTGGTGTGATGTTTGCTCAGGATGGACTGGGGGCTCCAAAGGAGAAGTCCCCATGAGCATTGTGGCTGCTCCAGGCCTGCACAGGCTGTGGGATCCTTTCCACCCCGAGAAGAGGAGGAGCAGGATTACTCGGAGCTGTCACTGGCAGGGATTGCTCTTTCCAGCTGGAGCTTGAGAGCACCTGGCTCTGGTTAGTTCCTGGCATATTCTGATCTGTGGTTACAGAGTGAATCCCTTGAGCGGGGAGCAGAGCCTGTTGCATGCAAAGCCCAGAGCTGCCCCCGCAGCCAGGGCTGTGGTTGTGGCCTTTGTAGCTCTGCAGCTGTGTAACCTTTGCATGAAAATCCTCCTTGGGTTGCAAACCAGGAGTGCTGCCAGATGAGATTCAGTGCTGTCGGCTCTGAGACACCGAGATGGATGCAGCTGTAGGGAGGATCAGACCAACCACTGCATCCTGAGATCAGCTGCTTTTAAACAGTCTGAGTGTTGCAGTGATGCAAGAGCTGTGTTGAGTGGAGGTTTTTGTGTAAGGAAGCATCACTGTGATGTGATGGATGAGCTATTGCATTTCAAAAGGTGCCATGGAAAAGCAAATTTGCCATCCACTCAGTGGGTACCTCAGTAGCAGTGGGCACAAGGGGGTATCTGTGATATCTTGGTAGTTTTGCAGGAATCTTTTGTGTAGCTGGTCTAGGGGATGTCCTGGTGCTGGCTTGTCACTGCTTGGGAGGCTCCTGGCTGCCTCACTCCCCAGGGTGTGTTACAGTGCTAACAAATGCTCCATTGTTTCCAGGATTTTGTTGGTCTGATTGTGTAAGGTTCCCTCTCGGATTAACCACTGAAAACAAAACAGAAACCTCACTAATACCTCATTGTGTGCATTAAATAAAACAAAACAAAAAAACAAATCCCGATTTCCCTGCTGATTTAAAAGGCTTTTGTGTTTGGTGGGAACTCTGTTTTAACTCAAGGCTTTTCAGAAGTGTTTGTTTCTTAATGATCCAGGATTGCAAGGTGTTTGACCTTGAGATTACTGCCAGCACTCAAGTGAACAGTAGCAGCAAAGGCAGTGGGTAGGAAACCCATGTTCTGGCAACTGTCCCACTTCCAGTGACAGATGAGACATGGGACCAAGGGAGGCCCTGAACTCCAATTCAACATCCCAGACTCCCACCCCACCCCTTGCCTTTCCTATAAACAGATGGAAAAATATCCCTTTCCCATAGACAGAAATTATTATTTTTTCTTATTGCCTCTGTGTTTACATAGCTATTTCTTACTCAGTGTTAGTCATTTGGGGGAGTAATTTATAGGGGCCATGGATGATATACTTCTACATGTGTCTTAAATTTTTCCCACATACACTTCAACTCCCACTGCCCTCACTGCTTTTTGTGTTTTTTCAGAAAGAAAAATGTTTATTAAATACCTTGCTCATGTGCAAGCCCCCTTTTAAGAGGTAAAGCATGGTGTGCACATGGGGGAAAAAAAACCCATTTATTGGATATACATGGAGTTGTATTTCCTAGTCCTGGATGCAATGCTGCATCCTTAAATTCTGCATTCTTTGGGCTCTTGAATACAATTTGAGGAACACTTGAAAAAAAATATATTTATGAAAAGCATCCTCATAGTGTTGATAGACCAGCCTGTCTGGTGGCATCCTCCCAGCTTGATTTCCTGCCTGTGTTGTTATCTGTATGTTTAGTCAAATGCTGCTTCCTCCTGATCCTGAGATCAAATCAAGCTGCCATCCCAGCACCTCTTTGAAACCTGCAATGTAAAACAACCAGGCCAGCTCCCGTGTCTGCTGAGGGCCCTGGGGCTTTGCTCTCCATACATCATGTTAACTGCTCTTCAGCTCTGCTCAAATTAAATGTTTTCCTATCAGCTGTGGGCTGCGGAGGATCCAGCCTGTCAGGCTGTGTGTGTGTCAGGGGGAGAGCAGGCAGCTTGTGCTCAGAGCCAGCCTTGCTGCCTTGCCCTCAAACAAAACCCTCAGCTCTCTGTCCCTGGGATGGCACAGCCTGGGAAATTGCAAAGAGAAACAGCCAGTGTGGGGAACAGGGTGGTGAGGGAAGAGGATGGGAGGAAACGCCAGGACATGAGGCTGGGCTGGCCCAGGTCCCTCATCCAGGTCTTTGGCTGTGGAGCTCCTCAGGGAACAAAGAGCAGCTCTCTGGCCGTGCCAGAAACCCACAGAGAGGATTTCCTTCTGCTTCACCTCCAAACCTGCTGCTGCTGTGCTCCCTGGTCAGGAGGAACAAGAGCTCAGGGTGTCCCCTGTCCCCCCAGCAGCTGTGGGGCGACGTGGGCAGGCACAACCTGGACCATGCTGTGCCAATCTCCTGCCATGGAGCCGCAGCAAGGAGAGGATGGAAGTGACAAGCAGAACTTTTGGGTTGATTTTTTTAGTTTTCTGCTTGCGCCGAGTCATATTGCTGGAATGTCCCCAGCAGGTGCTGCCAGGCTGAGTGCCAGGGGACAGTGTTTGGGTTTAACTGGGCTTTCAGCCATTGCAGGCAGCGTGCACACAGAGGGGAGCAATGGGGTCTGTATGGAGCCACAGCCCCTGTGCCCTGTGCTGTCTGTCTCAGCTGTTCACATCAATCTCGTTTATTACAATTCCAAATCCTCCCTCCTCAGCTCATTAACGTTCCCGGAGCAGACATCTCTGTCACCATTGTGTTTTGTAATTAGATTTTGATTTACTTTCAGAGAGGAGCAGCAGCACAATGGACATTAATTTATCCCAAGCCTCGCTCGGTCTCCTCCGTGTCACAGGGTCAGACCTTGGCGTGCACCATCTGGTCTCCCCCCACTGCTTGGCTCTGTGTTGCTCCCTCACCGTGTTCTCCTTCTGCTCAGGGGCTTCCCAGATGCACGAAGGAAAAGGAGCAGTGAGGGAGGGCTGGAAGAGCAGCTTTTGTCCAAGCTGAGCTTGAGTCGTAAGGACAGGCGTGAAGTAGATTTAAATCGACAGGGAGAGGAGCAGCCTGTTGTCTGCAGAGCCTGGGTGGCCCCTGGTGCTTGTAAACCCTTTAAGGCACGATGTAAAAGCTGCAGTTTAACACTGTCAGTGAGCCAGGACAGAGGGGTTCCCGCAGTGCTGGAGCACTGGGAACGGCCATGGATATCTCAGCCTGGAGCTGCTCTGGGTGGCAGAGCTGGACATTGAGCTCTGCTGGTCCCTGCAGCCCTGGACCAAGGGCATTTTTCCACCTGAGGGCTGCTCATACATTCCTCAGACAGATTTCATGTTTCAGCCTGTGGCTCTTGAATGAGAGACCAGCAAGAGCTGAGCCCATGCTGTAATGGAAACCCCTCTGTGCTCCCACATGGTCACTCATGGGGCTGTTGAAGCTGAGATCTTTCCAATGCCTCACCAGAATTCTCCATTGCATATAGGAGTGAGTTTTTAGAAAAGTGGCTTTACATTTGTGCTAGTACAAAGCAGCAGCCATCCACAGCAGGAATATGTTAATTTATTGCTGCCTTTGAGTATTTTAACTGGCTTTGTCTTCTGTCACTGGTCAGGGTGGAAGTGTGGGTTGCAAGATGAGTGGAGACCATGTCTGCCCTCTGCATCCCTGGGCAGAGTCAGCTCCATATGCAATGGAGGAGGGAAGTGTGAGAGCTTTTCTGGTCCAGTTTCACACAGCAGCAGAGAAATGCAGCCCCCAAGGAGGGTGGGAGCACCACTTTCCCAGCAGCCAGGGCTCAGTGCGCTGCCGGCAGTTGTGCTTTATCTCTGCCAGCATTCACTGCTGCAGCTCAGGATTTATGTGAGCCAGTGAATGCGAGCAGGACTGATAAATCAATCAGCACAACCAAAAATAGCACCTGGCAGCTGTTTGGAGTGGGGGATCCCTTCCCCAGCAGAAGAGCAGAGCAGGAGGGGATTTCATCCTCCCCGGCCGGGTGCCAGCCCTGCACAGAAACAGCCATGGCTGCTGGGGAGACCTCTTGTCTGACACCTTTATCTGGAAAAATTACTGTGGCTGTCTGCAAATGTCTCCCCAGCCTCTCAGCCAGGAATTCCCAGTCTTCAGGATGAAGGGAATAATGGACCCTGTACTGGTGGGGAGAGCAGCCTTGTGCTGCTGCATGGTCGATGTCTGGGGATCAGCCCTCAGATCACGAGTGATCTCTGAAAGCCTCTCCCAGCTGGCAGTGGATGGAGTCATGGAGGGAGCCCCCAGGGTTTGTGGTTTCCAGGATGTCGTGGTGATGCTTTAGTGCAGGGATAAAGTTACCAGAGGAATCTGGTGACTCTGGTTTTTCCACCGGACGGCTGCACTAAACCACCTGCACAGGAGCCAGGGAAGTTTCTGTGAGGCTGCTCAGCCTGCACAGACTCTTGTGAGGGGCTGTATTTCCTCACTCCTTCTCCACTGGGTGTCCTGGGGTGAGCAGTGGCTGGAGCAGCCCTGAACCAGGAGAGAGGAGCACTGCAAGAGGATCAGCTGCTTTCAGGCTGAATAGTTCATAGATTATTTCTACATCTGTGTTAGCTTTGGCTTGATCCCACAGATTTGCAGCAGCTGTTGGGAAGCAGAGCAGAGATCCTCTCTTTAAATGGATGATCAAACCCTTAGAGTGTGTGGAGTATGTTATTTCTATGTCATCCTCTTCACAGCAGGAAAAACAGCTTTTCAGAGTTGCTGAGGCAGCACTCTGCCCTGCTGCCTGAGCTATCATCCCATCAGCCCACAGTCTCACAGCAAGCTGTAATTTGCTTTCTGCATCCCACACCCAGCCTGACACAGAATCCTTTGTGAGGTGTGTGGTTGTGCAGGTACCCATACCAGGGATGCCTTTTTTCTCCTGGATTTCCCTTTCTGCATGGACCACAACCCGTGGGTGTAAGCTGAGCTTGTCCCCTTTGCAGAACCTTCACATGTGCAAATCCCCGGCATTCTACCCTGAGAAAAGCTAACTAGCACAATGGTTTGCCACAAGACAGGTTGGGTCATCCCGGTGGTTTTAGGTGGGGATCAGATGTCCTTGCTGGGAGCTGTAGTTTAGGTACAAAATAATGGCACAGCGTGGGAATCCCATAGGGAGCTGTCTTCAGCTTGGCTAAAATGAACCAGCCCATTTCCTGTCAAGGTTCTGCTCTTTCAGGTCAGACCTGCAGTAAAAGGAGCCATCAGGCTTCCTTCCCAAATGTCTGACAGGCTCTGGAAAAGCTGGAACCTGGCTGATGAGGGCCAGGGTGGTGGGAATTGTGGTAGATCCTGGCGCTCCTCCTGCGGCGCGTGCATTTCTCATTCCCCATCAGCTTTCCTGGCGCACAGGGGACTCATCAAACCAAACTGCTCCCACTTTAAACAGCACATTCCTGGATGGAATTAATATGGTTAGTGCAGAGAGACCACTAACTTCCAATTCAAGGCTTTTATAGAAGGCTTCAAATGGCAGCCCAGTTCCAGTTGCTTTCTGTGCAGTTGTTGTGTTTGTTCACTGGTGTTGTGTGATGCATTTTGGTGATAACCCAGGCAGCAAATCTGTGTGAAGCTCTGAAACTTGGCTTGGTGTTACCTGGGCTGGTGGGCTGTGTCTGGGAGCTTTTAAAAACCTTTCCATTTGAATTGCTTTTTCTCACTCACCCAAGGTGTGACTGAGCATGACATGATGTTCTTCAGGTTCAAGTCTCAGAGCTCAGTGATGGACGTGCTCCCCCAGCAGCAGGAGATGTCACATTGACCTCTTTTGATGCTTTTTGACCCTTTTAACACACACCTGGCTTGATGGTTGCTTGAGGCATTCTCCTTTGGACCCTCGCTGATGAGTGAGAAGTGGCAGCTCCTGATTTCATGGGCACAGAGTGTCTGGATTGCAGATTGCCTGTGCCATCGATGTCTGGGAAGCCAAGAGCAGTGCCTGAAGTTTGTGTCCAGTGGGGCCTGATGGTTTACAGATCCTGAGAACACCCAGGACCAACTGTTGGCAAGAATTGCCACATGTGCTGGACCTCATAGACTGCCTGGAGCCAGCCATGCCACGCTTGCTGCAGTGCTTTGAGCAGGTTCGGTTTGCTGTTATCCCCTTGTCTGGGGTGTTACAGCCCCATCTCTCTGAGCACAGCGAGTCCATGCAGCCTCTTGGCTCCAAAGTGCAGACCCTGCTGCTTCCCCAGCCAAGCAAAACTGCCAGGACCCACCGTGATGCCCCGGGGGAGCTGCTTCTGTATACAAAGGACTTGGCAAAATGAAGTGTAATGTAAGCAACTATTTAAAGAGAACGATCCGATTGCTAGTTGTAATTTCCTTATTGTTTGCAGCACCCTGTTAAATGCCTGTGATCCTTATAAAGAGCTTTCCCCCACCCTTTAAACTTCACAGAAGTGGATTTTACCTTCTGTGGTTTGAACACAGTCATTGTGAGGGGGCTGGTTTGCACTGAGTACGGTTTCTTTATTCTTTTCATGCCCAAGGCCATTTGGTTTGTGAATCCATTAATATGTCTGCTGGAAATGGAAGGCTGGGGGGTAGGACACAAAACCTTTCCTCTCTCTAGGTCTCCAGATCATTCCCATCTCAGGAAATGAGATTGCCTCTCTTTGCAGATCAGGGACAGCCATCTGCAGAGTTGTTCCTCTGGGAACACATGGGTGCAGTTTCTCAGTGAGATGTTGCTGGAAGCAGCAGCACATGATGGTTCCTCTGGCTCTTGCACTGGCTGGCACTGGTGGGCCCCCGCTGTGCTGCTCCAGTGCCTGGGTTTTATTCTCCAAACAGGAGCACGTTGTAAACACACAGAGCCCGAGGGGCTTTGCAGAGCAGAGCTTGATGTTAGGGGAAGGTGGGGATTAGTTTCCTTCCCCATTTGGCTCTTGGTTATGGTTTGGCTTTTGTTTGAGAGTTTGATAATTCACCACTGGGCTGTTGGGGTTGAAATGCTTGGAGAAATGGAAGGAGAATGAGGTGATGGCAGCAGCTCCTCCATGCACGGTGGGGAGAGCAGCTCTGCCAGCCCACACCTGCAGGCTGGGCTGTGCCAGCAGCTGCTGGTCCTGCTCCTCCTCATCCCAGCCAGCTTCTGTGCATGAATTAAGCTCTAAATGATCCTGTGCCAGCAGCATATCCTGGGGAACGTGAGCCCAGGAGTGTGTGACACCCAGAGGGCTCTGTCCCGATGCTGTGCACAGCTGAGCTCGCTGCAGTGACCAGCAGACAGGCCCATCCAGACTGGGATGCCCAAAATGTGGCCATCAGCCTGCAAAGCTGGCAGTGCAGGATGGATGAGCTGGGCCCCCAGGCTGATGGCAAAGCCCTTGATCAGCTCCTGGGAACAAACCCGGGAAGCCCCAGTTACAGAAAAATAATTTTTTTTTGTGTGTGTTGGCCTTGTGCTCAGCCTGGCTGTGTCTTGGCAGGGGTTGCTGGTTTGTTTAATGAACATGGAAATGGGAGGGGAGGAAACAGCCAGGGAAGCATTACAAATTGCTTCAGAGCAGTGGCATTAAAAGTATTTGTGCTTACCATGTCTTCTAAACAAAGAGCTCAAAGCATGGCAAGTATTATCCCCATTTTACTTGCAAAGAGGTAAAAGTAGGAGAAGCTTTGCCTCTGCTCACAGGCAAGCCCACAGAAAGTGGGAGAAGCACAGAGGTCTCACCTGAGGTCCTGAGGGGATGGTGGTGATGGTGAGGGTCTCTCTGGGCCCTGGCCCAGCAGCTCTTCCTCACATTCCTTCACACTCATCCCTGAAGCACCAGCTCTGTTTCTTTGTTCACCTCTGACCTCTGCTCTGAAAGATGCTAAGGCTCCAAAATCTTCCTCTTCATGCAGCCAAGTTTACCTTCCTTATCTCCCTTTCCAATCTCTTTTGCAGCTGAAGCTGTGGAACAAGTACAGAGTCTCCAACATTCCTTCCCTAATATTTATCGATGCCTCCTCTGGGAAGGTGGTTTGCAGGAACGGCCTCCTGGTCATCAGAGATGACCCTGAAGGTAAGACCTGCAGTCCCTTGTGCCACAGAAACACGGACACACAGCTTCCTTTTCATCTCAGTTCATTCTGAATGGCCTGGGGGGGAATGGAACAAAGAACTATTGTCATAATTAACTATTCAAAGCACTGTGCTATTTTCGGCGTAAAATTTTCTGCATCATTCCTGCCAGATCTTGTGTTTTGGTTTTGCTTACTGAAAAGAACAAAGGATTTCCCTCTAGGATTTTTGTCTGGAGTGCTAATGAGGAAAAGGTTAGTCTAACTGAAACATGAAGTTTGGATTTTTCCCTAATGGAGGCACATGGACAGACAGAATGAGGGCCCAGACCTTCCATACCTTGGGAGCAGAATCCTTCCAGAGCACTGAGTGTGGCTTTTATCACTGACATCACACTCAGGTTAATGCATTTCCCATTATTTAAAAATTAAACAGAAAAATGTTACTATTCTCCCTTGCTGAGGTTTGCTGTGCTGGCAGTCGGTGTTAAATCCATCTTCCTCCAATTTGGAAAAAACCCAAATGAGCCAAATTGGGAAAAAAAAAACCCACCCAAATGTGCCCTTTCTCACAGACCCTGCAGACCCATCAGTCATCTGCTGTAGTTGTCCATTCATTTCTTTTATTACTGGCTGATTGTTTCTTGGTGCAGTAAATCCTGCCAGAGTGTTTAATTCAGTGGCAGGAGCTGTGCAGCAGGAACATGTTGTGGCCTGAGCCATCTGTGATGTTTCCTCCTCTCTGGCTGAGCACATGGATTGATTGCTCTGGGAGCTGGCAGCAGATGATTCAGAGCATGTTTTTGTGTACACACACAGCTTGCTTTGGGGTGCAGAGGGTTGTGTGAGATATATATAGAGATATATGGATATAAACACACCGTCTTTTATATATATATAGCTAAGGTTTGTAAATAAAGACCTGTATGGATATGTGTGAAAATATATGGTTAGTGTCAGCTTAAGGGACACATTCTGACTGCGTTCCTGAGCAGGTACCACCTTGCCCTCTCTTGCTAAAATAAACACTGTTGATAAGGAAAAGATGCCTCATCAGGCACAAAACCAGAGCAGGCTTTGTCAAGCTGAAGGTGCTGTGACTTGGGTGAGAGGTGACCCTGGCTGCAGTGCAGAGCTTGGCTGCCTCACCTCAGGGCAGGGCTGTGGTGGTGCCTGACAGCTGAGGTGTTCTGCATCCCCCTTGGATGGGAATAAACCCCAGCAGGGTTCCTCAGACAGGATCCCCTGTATCCTGAAGATGGGATGTTTTTTCTAGTGGAACCTTTTGAATCTGTAAAAGCTGCATGCACATGTTACCATCTTGTGTCTTCTTTCCACCCCTATCCCAACCCCTCCCCAGGTCTGGAGTTCCCCTGGGGGCCAAAACCCTTCAGTGAAGTTGTTGCTGGGCCTCTGCTAAGGAACAATGGGCAGACACTGGACAGCAGTGCCTTGGAGGGCTCTCACGTCGGGGTCTATTTCTCTGCACACTGGGTGAGTAGGAGGTGCTGGGCAGAGCAGTTGGACTGGGCTCAGGGAGAGTAAAGACCCCAGGCTGGCTGGTGCTGAAGAATTTAAGAGTTTAAGAAGAATTTAGGATGCTTTGATCATCAGCGTTGCAGTGGCCTGTCACCCTCAGCTGGCCCTGTAAGGGGGAGAGTGGTCAGATTTTAAAAATGGAAGAGGTTTTGTTGATAACTGACAGACCATAAACCCCAGGCACGTTCAGGCACTGCAGCAAAGATGAGGTGACAGCAGTTCATGGTCACTGGGTCACCTGGCCCTGCTGGGTGTGGGGCTGGTCCTGAGCAGGAGACAATTCCTCCTTATGCTTGTGTCTTGCAGTGCCCGCCGTGCCGAAGCCTCACGAGGGTGCTGGTGGAGTCCTACAGGAAAATCAAGGAGGCAGGCCAGAAGTTTGAGATCCTCTTCGTTAGTGCAGACAGGTGAGGCAGCCCTGACACCCTGTGCAGGCAGAGCAGGTTGGCTCTGACATCAGAAATCTGCCTGAGTCCTTTCCCTCTGCCCGGTGGGGAAGTGCAGAACGGGGTCAGCCAGAGCAGGTCTGTGCTTCACTTTGTGGCTCTGGGCTCTGAAGGATGCTCAAGCTGCTGCTGTCACCATGATTTGACATTCAGATGCCCTGGAGAATTTGAAATATTTTACTGGGAAAAAATACACCGTGGACTTTTTAATATTTTACTGGGGTAAAATTCACCATGGACTTCTTAATATTTTACTGGGGAAAAATTCACCGTGGACTTCTTCATGAAGGGCTGGGGGCTTTAAATTTGGTCTAACTCTCTCCCAGCTGATGGGTTTTGGTGGGAGGGATAAAAGGCTTTGCAAGGCAGGTTTTTAATGAGGAAGGAGCCTGGTTAAGTGGAGGGCTGTGCATGCCATGCCCTGTTCCCCTGGCACAGGTCAGAGGACTCCTTCAAGCAGTACTTCAGTGAGATGCCCTGGGTGGCTGTGCCCTACGCGGACGAGGCCAGACGGTCACGCCTGAACCGACTCTACGGCATCCAAGGTAGGAAAGGCCACACTGAGGCACAGATCTCCTTCTCCTCCCTCCTTTTCTTGAGCATTTGTGATGTCTCCTCTTGTTTAACTAAGCCAAGAAAACAGCAAAGCGAAGCTCAGTGCCCCAGGCAGAGCAGCTTCATGTTTCTGCTCTCCACAAACTCACATTCCTACCACCTGCCAGGCAGGCTGTTAGTTGAAACAGGACTTCCATAAACAACCTAATTCTTCCTGGAAACTTGGAAGCTGTTTTTTGGCTTGGATGTTTTTTGTCTAATTACTGATTTATTTATTTTTTGCTATTTCTTGAAGGCTTAAATTTCATTTTCTTGCTGGTTTATGTAATGCAAAGGCAGGCCATGTTCTGTGAAGGGGCTGAGGAGGATGGCATCTGGTTTATGTTAGTGACATGAATTACAAAGGAGAGAGTGTTTGATGTAAACCATGGCTTTGCTTTTACTGTACATGCCAGTGCCAGAATTCCAGCAGCCCTGGCTGCTCACAGGGGCAGGGAGAGACTCTGTGTGTCTGGGTGGCTTCAAAGAGTCTCAAAGATGATAAAAGCTCACAGCAACCTTCCTGGGGGCTGGCACCTTGTTCCTGCAGGGGACAAACTGCAACACAGAGGTGTGCCAGGTGACTGGCTGGTGAGGAGATCTCATGTATGTACAAAGAGCTTCTCTCTGTGGTTAAAGGGTCCTGCTGCAATGTGGCTGTTCCTCTTCTGTTTCTGTGTGATGTCATAGAATCAGGATATGCTGAGTTGGAAGGGACCCATCAGGATCATAGATCCAACTCCTGGCCCTATGTAGGACACCCAACAATCCAACCCTGTGCCTGAGAGCTTTGTCCCAATGCTTCTTGAGCTCAGACAGGTTTGGTGCTGTGAACATTTCCCTGGGGAGCCTCCTTCAGTGCTCAACCACCTCTGGGTGAAAAAAATTTTTCCTGATATCCAACCTAAACCTCCCCTGACTCAGCTTTGTGTTGTCCAGGTGGGTGCAGGCTGGCTGAATGTTCTTGTGGTCTGCAGGGAAGGAGGAGTTTTGCCAAAGGAGGCTGAGGGCTTGGGAAGAGTGACAGGAGAAATAATCCCTCCTTGGAGTCCTCTCCAAACTCCCCCTCTGGTGTTAGCTCAGGTGCTGCCACTCAGCCCTGTCCCCTGACCTTAGCCCAAGAATAACCATCAGCCTGCTTTAAATAGCCATCAGTTTGCTGCTTAATGACCTTCCCATGAGGCAAGAGCTTTCCAAATTCATCCCTCTTTTCCCAGCCCACTCACAACCCTCTCCAGTGCTGGTTTCAGCCCAGCGCTGCAGGACTGCTGCCAATTTCACTGGGACTTTCTGTAAATAAGGTGTCCAGACATGGATACTTGAGCACCAGGCATGCTGTAGCCAGGGAAGCAGTAACAACAGCTTTCCCTCCAGCTCCAACCTTCTTAAAGATATCTCTCTTTGTTGTGCGCCGAGCTGAAAATGTAAATATTGGCTCTTCCCCTGCACTCCAATCCCCTCCTCTGCCCAGGTAGCTCCCATGTCATCCCTGAATCTCAGCTCCATGCAGATTTGGGGCTGCCTGCCTGTTTGCAGTCAGGTTTCTCACACCAGCTGGGACAAAACCTTCCTGCAAACAGAGCTGGATGTCGTGGGCTCTGCTCATCACCACACATGGTTATTCCACCTAAATGAAAAATTAGATCTTTGTAACCACATCTGCATTTCCCACAGTCATGGTTCTGATCTTGCCTCTCTGAAAGCTCTCTTTGGAGCTGCACTTATGATCAGTGAGAGTGTCCAGGTTACCATCCTGGTGCTTGGGTTGTGAGCACAACATGAGGAGGTTTCCCTCTGTTTTTTGAAGGCTGAGTACTGAAACAACACAAGAGTTTGTCTGTCCTGTCTGCTTTAAGTTCCTGAGTGGTGAAAAGCAGCAAGAGAGTCAAATCTCTTGTTGTTTTAGTCCCATGTTGGCCCCTACAACTTTTAAAAACTCAGTTTAAAATGCAAGTTGAGTTATAGGCCTTTATTTGGGTTTACTTTGAATGCCTCTATTCATAACTCATGTGCACTCAGAGGCTGTACCCTACCACCTCTAGTAAATTGCTTCTGGGTGCAGTGCTGTTCTGAGAAAGAGCCATGGCTTGTGTTGTGGCTGCTTAGAAATAATTCCCCTTTGTGCAGGCAGCTCCCAGTCCTGCCTTGGGCGAAATCCTCTGGCCTTAGCTCTCCTTCCAGGGATGGGCAGCAGTGATCAATTTGGTGCTTTGTTAGGAATCACCCCTTATTGTTGTGTTCCCCAGTATTCCCCCTGGACTCTGTGGTGTCTCTTTGGGATTTGCAATGCCTTCCAAAAACTGTTTCTCTCCTTCCCCATGGTTTAGCCCAGACACCCACAGGTCACCCTCACAGCCTGGAAATCACTGCTACAGGAGATTTCTGGAGCTTTCTTCTGAAAATGTGACAAAACAGCAATAAAATGCACCACCTGTGCTGTGGTTGGTGTGGGGTTTGCTTCACTTAGATTGTGATTGCTCACCCAACAGACTTCATGCAGATGAGATTTCAATATCGGGTCTGGGGTTTAATGTATAAATATGTAAATGCCTTGCCAGTTTCGGTAACAAACCATTTGGCCCCTGTGTTTTCATAAAATGCTGCCCCTGTGGGAGCCAAATCCATTTTCTAGTGCATAAAATCCAGCCAAGGCTGTCTATGCTAATTCTCATCCAAGCTTATACAATATTCATTGAAGTGTCTGATCGCTGATTCTTCTTGATAAGTAAATTCTGGTGTTATGACTTAAGGCAATTACCAAATCCCCCAAAAGGCACTAAAATAACAAATAGTGGCTGGGACGAGCGGGGAGGGGGAATTATTTGGGTTAGCAGGTGTGAATAACATTAAGGATGGTTTCCCTGGTCCTGCAGGTCTGTGTCCCCTGGAAACAGGGTGTGTCTTTTAGGGGAGTAGTCCCAAAGGTCACCTGAGAAGATGAGGATGTGAATGATCTTAAAAAATATTCTGTTTTCTGATTCTGTTTTGTATTTGCAGTTGGAGGTTCAATGGCTGGGTATTGGGTGGGTGGGGGGAATCATCTGCATATGCAAATTAGGTGAAGTCTAAAGGAATGCTTTGGGTAGTGGATGAAATCCTTGATAGCTGCAGAATCACAGCGATCTGTCTAAATTGAGCCCTTAATTTTCCCAGATCAGCAAAGCTTGTTTGAAAGCTCTGCCGGGAGTGCTGCTCAGGCTGACTGGTGACCTGAGAAGCCTGTCCCTCATGTATCATGGATGGGAAGCAGGCGTTTGGGGTGGGGCTGGCAATCCTAAAAGGACCAAGATCCGAATCCTGAGAATCCTGCCTGCTGCTGAGCCCCGAGTGCTTCTCCCGGTGTCAGTAGCACTTTGTGCCTCCAAGGGCAGGGCCAGCGTGAGATTTCCCAATTCCTTCCACTCTGTTTAACCCATCCCTGCCCTGGGGCTACACTGAATTACCAGCAGGTAATGAATAAGCCTTTTTGTGATACAAAATGGTTTTCTTGGCGTACCCTAAGGATCTGCAAGCTCAGCCATTGGGCGGGTTCCTGCACTGCTGCTTAGCACCAGCCCCGGCGCAGGCAGGAATGCACCCGGGCTGGAATGCCGGGAATGCGGCCGCTGCCTGGACCTGCAGGCAGGCTGGGACACACAGATGGCCGAGTATTTCCTAGAGAAACGCCTCCGATTCAGAGGGCTTGTGAGTAACCCACTGTTGGGCAAACACGGGAGTGTACAGTGCCAGCAGCCTGGCAGGGGCACACACGCTGCGTGCCCCCTGCTCAGGGAAGGGCTCTGCAGGGAATTTCTGAGGAATGAGCTTTAAAATGAACCTTGGGATGAAGGGCAGGAGTGTTTCAGCTTGCCAGGGATGTTGCTGGGTGAAGGAGATGCTGCAGAGGGAGCAGAGCAAAGCCCAGGTGATGAGCAGTGACAGCATCACTTTGCACTAAATGCTGGTCACTTCATTTGTCCCTTGGGGCCTGATCCTGCTGTCTCCTCTTCCTTCCTGGTGGGATGTTTCTTTGTCTCCCTGATGACAGAGGAATGGTGTGCTTTCCACATGAAGTCACCAACGGGAGCCACTCCTGCTGACCCACCCGTGGCTGTTTTGTGGCCGGAAAGCCGGTGCTTTATCAGATGGGCTGGTCACCAGCTGGTGTCCAACCTGCCCCACCGCAGTGACATTTGATTTGTGACCTGTGCTATGTCTCTGCTGCAACTTTGCTCACCTCCTGTACAAAGCTCCTCCTTTATGGTTAAACTTTTCAGCCCCATAGATCAGGTTAAAATGTTGCTTTTCCCCAAGGGCCAGACCATCACTGGATATTCCCTGAGCCACATCCTGCCAGAATCCTGTAGACCTGGACATTCCTGCACAGCTTTGTTAGTCTCCAGAGGGATGTGCTGTGGAAATGGCTGGGCCATTAGTGCAGAGTGCTGGAGGGCTGTGGGGGCAAAAATACATGGTGTTCTTCTGGGAAGGAACACACCCTGCTTCCTGGCCACTGCTGTCTGCATGCCTTGTGAGTGAGTTCCTGGGAATTGGGCTCTTCCAGAGGCAGCCACATCTGGGCACTGGGATGGTGGTGCAAGAGGGAGGGTCCCTGGGTAGTACAGTGGCATTTGTACCCGTGGGCAGCAGCTGGGCAGGGAGAGGCAGGCAATGCCAGAGCTGTCTGTCAGCTTCCTGCTTTGGCTCCTGACTCACAGTGCTCTGCTAGGACGGAAACAGGATCCAGGGAGCTTGATCCCTGTGGGAATCCACAAAATCAGAGGGTTTTGGGAAAGCTGCAAAAGGCAGGCCTCAGAGACAGCAGAACTGTGATTAGAGCTAAGCAGCAGCCATGAGATAGGTCAGCAGAAAAATTATTTAAAAAGTAGAAAAGCAAGGACAAATAGAACAATGGTCTGTGTATTAACGCTTGTCTAGAATAACTCTAAGCTACAGAAAAGTTTATCTAGCAAGATATTAGGAAGTTTGAAGCTTAATAATGGAGCTCTGTGCATTGTGTTTTAAGGCTTACAAGCAGGTATTGTATTCAAAATAAGCAAGCATTGTTTAACCAAAGGTACGTGTGCTTATAGTGGTTGGATGGAACTACTGTCAATATGCTTTTGCTTTGTGTGATTGGTCAAAAACTTATAAAGTAAGTTGTAACATTAAGTTCTTGGTCTGCTGCCTGGGGTGTGAGCTGGTGGCATCTTCCCATTGTCATAACCATGTAATGAGACTGATGCTGGAAAACAAAACAGCTCAAGGCACGTTCCACAGCAGCCCCGTCCCATTTGTGATTTGTACAGAGCCCCCGGCCGGCGATAGATGCCCACTGGGTGAGCTGCACGGGGCAGGAGCCTCGCTGGGCTCCTGCCAGAGCCAGAGGCCATTGGAAAAAGTCTTTCTCCCCACACCCTGTGGCTGACCATTCATGCTTTGGCTGTTTTTTCCCACTGCAGGCATCCCCACTCTGATTGTGCTGGACGCCAAGGGAGAGGTGATCACGCGGCAGGGCCGGGTGGAGGTGCTCAACGACGTCGAGTGCCGCGAGTTCCCCTGGCACCCCAAGCCCGTGCTGGAGCTGACGGACTCCAACGCCGTGCAGCTGAATGAGGGCCCCTGCCTCGTGCTCTTTGTAGGTATGGATGGAGCATCCCTGCTCTGAGAGCAGAGCCTGTGCTGGGGAAGGGGGCTGGGTGACCTGCCAGCTTGGCTAGAGCTGGCCACGGGGCTGGGGACCTGCCTCTGGTGATGACAAGGGAAGGGATATCGCTTCCATTTCCATTTCCATCACTGTGTGCTCACAGAAAGGCCTGTGGAAGCCCCTCAGCCCCTTTCCTGTACCACAGCAGCTCACAGGGGTTCGCCAGAGCCTGCTGTGCCCACGGGGCTCCTGCAGCTCTCACACACCACCCTGGGATGCGCTGGAGCAGCGATTGGCAGCACAGAGGAGCTGTCATAACAAAGGTGTGGTGGTGGCTGTGGATAGGAATGCTGATGAGCTGTTGGCAGTGTGAGAAATACACTGTCACAGCTGGTGGTGGTGGAGATGGGAAAAGCCTTTCTGGAGCAGGGACTTGAGGCACACCTGATGTTACAGAGGAGTCAGAGGAAGTGTCTGTGCAAGGGATTAGAGATCTGTGCTTGAAACCACAGCTCAGGGCTTGAGCCCTGAACAGGGCTGTGACAATCAGAGCAGCCTTTCATGCTCTGCTGGTCCTTGATTCTCCCAATTCCCCTGGCTGCAGGACAGGTCAAGTTTTTCCCCAAAGTTCCTGTCCTTTCACTGCTAACCCACACATGAAGCTTCCCTGCAGTTAGAAACAGGCCTAGAGCTACAGTTGGCTCATTCTTCCTCGCTTCCCTGCCAGCAATGGACACAATAACTCAGGAAAGGGCATGGCTGGGATGTGCTGTGCTGTAGGCTGAGCCCTGGGTGAGCAGCCCTGAGGTGCACACAGCATCCCAGGCAGGGAATTGAGGGGTCCTGAGCTCTTGGGGGGTGCAGCTGTCCCCTGTGTGCTGTGTGAGTTTAGGGGGTGTGCTTCTTCAGCCCCCCTTGCCTTGCTGGTGCTGTGCCTGGCCCAGGGCAGGGCTCTCGTCCCGCTTCCTCGTGTGCCCTTTGTGAGCAGCACACACTCCTCTGCAGCTCTGATAACATGGCCCTCGCTCCTTTCCTTCTTCCCTTTCAGATTTCCTTTTGACCCTGGTTATTTATTCAGCAGAGCCCAGCAGGGGATGTGAGCACAGAGCCAAAAATCCTCTCCTGACGTGGGAAGGGCCGGCTGGCCGTGCCAAGCCTGATGGATTGGGGCTGGCGCTGCAGGCCTCTGCAAAGAGTTATTTTTGTCTTGCTCCGAGCAAAGTTTTTCTATCACCTTGCTGCAAACAGCTCATCAGGGGAACAGCTGGGGCTCTTGCTTGCTGCTTTTGGGGGTGGATGGTCTTGATGAAACCCACCAGTGGTGTGCTGGGGCAGAGATGCAGCTGGTGCAGGGAATGGGGGCTCCTGGCCAGCTTTGTCCTGCTGGGAGAACCCCCAGCAGACCAGTGCCTGCACTGCACAGGCAGCAGCACCCCCAGGAGAGGGCAGGCTTAGCAAGTGCTGAATAAATGCTGACTGATGTACCTCCTTCCCCAGAGGGGTTAGGGCTGGGTTAGCCAGAGTGTGCAGGGCTGCCTGGAGCACCGCCAGCAGCTGATGTTTGTAGGAAGAGCAATCCCTGCAGACACCCCCAAGTCAGTGTATTTATCACTGCCCTGCACGCAGGACAGACCCTGAAATCCAGCATGCAGCATCTCTGGAATCTTTGCTTGGAGAGGAGGACAGGGATGTGTGAAGCAAGGGCAGAGAGTTTTCCTGGCATGAGCATGGCTTGTCCCAGCTGGGGCTGGACCTGTCGTGGTGGTTACATCAGGGACCACGAGGGGAGACAAGGGGCTCTCTTCTGCCTTCTTCCTTTAATGCCTAAAAGTGGTCCCCAGATTGGGATCTTTTAATCTCCACACTTCCCAAGGATACAGACTCTCCTCTTTCCAGCTCACTATTTGAACTTCAGTGGTGGCTGGCATTTGATTGATGCTGCCATCTCTTTCTGCCCTACCTCTGTCAAATCAAAGCTGCCTTCACAGCGCTGAGACTGGAGCAGTAGAGCTGCAGCTCAGCCATCCTGAGGCAGAGGGACAGTGGGTGGCGGGCAGGGGTGGCAGCAGCCTCAGATCAGTGCCTTTGTTTGGTCTTCAAAACACACTCAAACCACAAAGCAGCTATTTTGTGCCGTTTGTCCCTGCACATCACCAACAGCACCAGGGAGCGAGCAGTGGAGTATTTGGGGAGCAGGAGTTTCTCTTTAGTTTGGTGTTTCCCTGTAGTGCATTTCCCTGATTCCTTCAGAGCTCTGTGCCTTTGAAGTCCGTGTGGCGCATCTGGGCTCCGGCTTCCTGCCTGGTGGTGCTGTGGGACAGAGCTGCCAGCTCCTGGCCCGTTTGCATCCTTTGATCCTAACCTCCTTTTTTTGCCCTGCCTCTTTTTGTTTTGTTTCCACCACCCCGTGCCCTGCAGATTCAGAGGATGACGGGGAGTCGGAGGCGGCGAAACAATTGATTCAGCCCATAGCTGAAAAAATCATAGCCAAGTACAAAGCCAAAGAGGAGGAGGCACCGTTGCTCTTCTTCGTGGCGGGTGAGGTAAGTGAGAGGAGAGCACAGGGCTGTGTCCTGCTGGGTACAGGGACTGAGCTGAGTTGGGTACTGCTGTTTTTGTTGTTGTTCAGGGGGTAAACTGAGGCACAGAGCTACTGCAGCTGTCAGGCAGCACAGAGCAAAGCCAGACTTGAGTCCTGGCTCAGTCTGTGCTCTCCTTGCTGGATATTACTTCTAGCAAAGGGTTTGCTCAGAGATGGAAAAGCCTGAAGGTGGGAGAGGAACAGGCAGAGTGGGGCGGTGGGAGGGAGTGGAGCTGCCATGCTGGGGCTGCTGCCTGCTCAACCCTGAGGCAGGAAAGTGGCTGGGCAGGGGAAGAGGAGCAGGCTTTGAGTTTCAGCCTGGCCCAGCTAGTGAAATTTTGACTGTTTCCCTGAGCTGACCATGTTTTTCTTGGCTGGGATGGTATTTGAGGCATGTGCAGACTGTAGTGCCTCAAGTCAAAGATCTGCTGGAGAGAATGGGAAGCGGGAAAAGTGGAGGACTTCTGGCCTCCCTTGCGTAGACACTTTGCCTTGCTGCAGTCTGACAAATGAAGGTTTTGTGTCAAAAAAGCTCCCAGCACCCCCAGGCCTGCAGTTCCCCTCCCACATCCCTGCTCAGGGCCTGGGCAGGTGGCAGCGGCTGCGCCTGCTCCGTCCCCGCACGCCCACGTCACACTGCAGTGCTCCATGCGCGGAGCCCTCCGGAGCCGCCCTGCGACAAAAGGGTCCCCAGTGCCACACCCAGGCCCCCCCAGCCAGCCAGGCCCCCACTGCCACCTCCCGCAGCCCCTTGGGCCCCCTCCATGCAGCCGCTCCCTCTCCCACCAGCGTAACGGGTCTCTGAGCATCCTAGCTCAGCCCCGCACCCTTGAATAAGTCCCTTGTTGGAAAGGGCTATTTTGGGAGGGTCCAGGACCTTCCCCCCTCCCCCAGAGCCTGGCTCGCCGGCTGTAGTGAAACATTGCTGCTATTCATGCAGCTCCCGACGGCCCTGCGGCGGCCGGCCCGAAGAATGGGGAGCGTCCGGCACATCCCATTCATCCGTCACCTCAATAGCCGGGAGCGCTGGCCCCGGGGCTCCGCTGGCCCCCACGCACAAAGCAGCCCGGCCATGGCCGGAGCAGGCGCCTCCCATCGCTCTCCCAGCACCGTCTGGACCGATTTTGCATTGATTAAAAAATATTCCTCCGTGCCTTTGTAAATAAAGGACGAGGCGCCCCGACACCTGGGTGGGGGGCGGTTGAGGCAACGAGCCCAGCCCTGCTGGCCCTTCCAGCCACGTGGTCCAGCTGCGCCAGAAACCCCTGCAAAGGAAGGGGAGGCGCGAGCGGAGCTCCCCAGCACTGCAGAGCCCCGGCCGCCAACCAGGTGGATGGATTCCAGATTCCAGATTCCATTCCTGCCCCTTGAAGGGGCGCACGGGAACGCCCCGCTGCGGGTGCAGCGCAGCCTGGGCTCGGGGATGAATCGCCCCACAGCCTTGGGAGGGATAAATCATTGCCTTTGCCCAGAGCTGAGCCTTGTCTGGTGAGGGGAGGGCAGTCCTCTCCCCCTGCAAGCAGCCTGCTGCTCCTGTGTGTGCCCAGACACCGGGACCTGCTGGTGGGGTCTCATCGTTAGCTCAAAGCACAAGTCTTCATCCCATTCCCGTTCTTTGTTTGGTTCTGGGTGTGCACTTGGGTCCCTTTGGTACCCACCCTTGGTGAGCAGTGAGGCTGTGACTGCTGGCAGTCCCCACATTCAGCGCTTGTCCCCAGTTCCTTGAGCTGTGGATGTCCCAGAGGCTCTGGGGTGGCTGGGGCAGCAGGTCAGTCTGGGAGCCTCTGGGTTGGAGGAGTGTATGTCCCATTCCAGCCTGGGATAAACCAACCCAGTTTGGTTCTGACACAAACCATGAGCAGAGCAGGCACCAAGATGGATGTTGCCTGCTGTGCTGGTGCAAGGCCCAGCCTCTTGGGATACACTGTGGCAGCAGCAAACTGCTCCTGGTCTCCTGGCTGTGCTGTTGACTCCTCTGTCCTTCTCCTTCTGGCCTCCAGGACGACATGACCGACTCCCTGCGGGATTACACCAACCTGCCCGAGGCTGCACCCCTGCTCACCATCCTGGACATGTCAGCCAGAGCCAAGTATGTGATGGATGTGGAGGAGATCACACCTGAAATCGTGGAAGCCTTTGTCAGCGACTTTCTAGCAGACAAGCTAAAACCCGAGCCCATCTAAGGGCCCCTGTGCCAACAGACGTTATTTAAAACCAGGTCTCTCTTCCGCCGCTTGTGGATTCTCCAGCGTGTCCTCACGCCTGACCCAGTATCCAACCTTCTTGTGGTGCCTTGTTTTACGCAGTGAATCCTTCTCCTAAGCAAACTCCTTGAGATGCACTTTCAGCAGGGAGTTGTTGGCGTTTGGAGACTTCGCTTGTGCTTCATGGTGATATATTCTCTAATAACCAGGCCAGAACTGTTACTGTATCGTTATTTTATACACGGCACTAGCTAGCAGGCAAATCTTTTTGCATGGTGTTCTTCCCAACGTATGCATCAGGCAGTGGGTGGGGTTCTTGGGGCTCTTTTCTTTCTCCTCCCCCCCTTTCTTTCCTTTCTCACCACCCCTGCTGACTAAATGACTTCCAGGAAGCAATAAGGAAACTGTCCCCATCGCCCCTGGCCAGTTCTTTCTCTCCCACGAAAGTGCCCTGACAAGGCCAAGACAAAGTCTTAACTGCTGACAACCTCTGAAAGACCACGGCACAGCCAAGCTCTTCCTCCTGGGGGTGAGACCTTCCCTTGTGGGTTTCCCACCCCCCACTCCAAGCACCGACAGCCTTAGGCAGCGCTGGCTGTTGTGTCAGGGTCCATCCCCCTGCCATGGGTGGGTATTCCCTCTGTCCCTCCCACTCTGAGCCAGGAGGAGCATCACCACCGGGCTGCCCTCACCTCTCGTCTCTTCCTTGTGCTCTCCCTGTCCCCTCTCGTCCCTCTCTCTGGTATGAATTGTCCTCTCCCTTCTGTGTTAGTTGATTGAGCTGTTTTTCGTAGGTGTGTCCCAAACTCAACGTTAATGGTGCTGTTCTTTAAAAAAAAAATAACCAAAAAAACCCCTCCCAAACCCTAAGGAAAAAAAAAACCCTCCCTCCCTAACCCAAGCAGCACAGCCGAGCCCTTGAAAAGTGACATTGTAAAAACTGTACATGGTGATTGGAACTTTGTAATAAAACTGTTACAATGACCTCGTCCCCGAGGTGCCGATTGCTGCGTCCTGCTGTCAGGGAGAGGAGGAAACCTGTGTGGGGGACAGGAGCCCACAGCCTGTCCCCATGGAGAGGTGGCTCCAGGGATTGTGTGTCCCCTCCCTGGGCTCACAGAGCCCCTGCCTGGGCTGCTTTGCTGGCATTGCTCTGAGCTCCTCAGGAGGGAGGGAGCCCTTTGGCAGCCACTGGGGCGTTCCCAGCCTGATGTCCCAGCCTGAATAGCCCGTGTTGTGCAAGCCACTGCTTCTCCCTTTCAGCTCATTAGTCAGCCATGGCAGGATTAGGGCCTCCCCTTTTATCCTGCTGCAGCTTCCCGCCCTGGCAGGAGCTGGGAATGGCTGCCAGCTCAGCCTGCATAAACCCAGCCTGTTTGGACGTTTCAGGGGTTTCCCTGTTCAGTGATGAAGTGACTGGGGAGCAGCTCCAGGAGCAGCCCAGCACCTCCTAGCAGTGTGGGCAGGAGTGCTGGAGCTGGGACACCCCACAGCACAGCCACCCCTGCCAGCCTGGCCATGGCACGGTTGGAGGGATTGCTGGAGCACAGGATCTGGGTAAGCACAGTCAGGACCCATTCAGGCAGCAGCAATCTGGTCTTTGTGACCCAAAACCACAGCCAGGCTGGGAAGGACACATGCTGTCAGCAGCAGCCGGGCTGGGTCTTCATGGATTTCCTGGATAAAGGAGCTGGAGCAGGGGGGAACCGGCTGAGGTGAGGCCAGGGCTGCTACCCAGCCCTTCCCTTCCCTTCTCTCTAGCATCACCGTGTGGCCACCACATCCACGGGGAGCCACATGTTCAATCCAGCACTCTCCAGCCTTAAATACTCATTTACTACAAACCAAACAGTCCGAGCTGCTCTTTTATTAACCCTCAAGGAACCAAATGCAAGAAGTGCTCCTTCAGCACCCAAACCACAGTTCAGCCTGGCACAGGCAACTTCTGCCTGCCATCCTCCTGCTTGTGCCTCCACAGCAGCTGCCTCCTGCCCTCAAAGAGCAGGATGCCAGCAGCAACAGCAGAGTTGAGGCTGTCCACGCCTGGCACCACGGGGATGAGTAGCCTCCTGCCCCCCGTGCTGGCTGCCAGCTGCAGTGCAGCCAGGCTCAGGCCCTGGGTCTCCCCTCCGACCACCACGGCCACCGGAGCCCGTGCCCAGTCCTCGTAGTAATGCTGCACTGGGATTGCTGCTCCCTCCTCATCCTCGTGCTCAGGAACAGCCTTGGGGCTGGATTTCACAGGAGCTGTGGGGCTGGCAGGAGCAGAGGCAGCCCCTCTGGGCAGGGATATGCTGCCGGGGTCGTTGTTGTCGGCCACGCAGACCTGGGTGCCCGCAGGGAGGTTGGTGGGAAGAGATTCCCAGTCCAGGCTGGAGATGATGGGCACACGGAAATGAGCCCCCATGCCTGCACGGAGCACCTTTGGCTCCCACGGATCCACACAGCCTGGGAAGGAACGGGGAGAAACAGTGACAGCACAGGGATCCCCACAAAGGTGAGATTCAGACCACAGCCAACCATGGCAGCCACTCCTTACAAACTCTGGGGAACATCTTCAAGCACCTCATTCCCCCCCTTACCCCCAAACTTTTCTCTTACCTTTGGTGAGCAGCACTTTCTCACAGCCTGCTCCTGCTGCAGATCTCAGAATAGTCCCCAGGTTTCCTGGATCTCGGATGTTGTCGCAGATGAGGAGCAGTGGCAGGGAGTTGGCGAGCTGAGCTGCAGGGTAGGACATCTTGGCAGGGTCAGGCTTGGAAAAAATGCCTGAGGAAATGAAGGGTGACAGGTTTATGAGTGACCCACCCCAAGGAGAGACCTGCTCTGAAACACTTGGCCCAAATCTCACTAAAGATGTGCTGGAAGAAGTGTTAGGAAAAGCACCACCTAAAGGAAGTGTGAGCAAAGTTTGTCACTTGGCAAGGAAAACTTACTTTCCAGCAGTGCTATGTCTAAGGAAAGATTATTAAGAGAGTCATTATCCTAAATGTGAAAAGTTTCCCTTTGGGCAGTGTTGCAACTGTTTCAGAGGCAACTTACCAAGAAGCCCCTGAGGAGTTACGAGGTCAGACCAGGTCTTAATGTCTTCAAATTTCACCTTAACCAAGCTGGCTCGTTTTATCTCAGCCTCAGGCAGCAGCTTCAGGTGCCCCACGGTGCTGAAGAAGAGCGTCTGTGGCACAGCCCCTGCCTCCAGAGCATCCTTGATCAGCCTGTGCCCCTCCAGCAGAATCTTCCCGTGATTATCCCGAAACTTCTTTGACTTGGCAATAGTCACCACTTTTCTGTGGAGAAATTATTCAGGGAATGTGGCTGTGATGCTCACAACACCTTCAGTCTGACCTTCACCAGCCCCTCAGAGCTCCTCTGGGAGGCCACAAAGGTGATCTGAGGGATGGAGCACCTGTCCTGGGAGGAAAGGCTGGGTGAGGTGGCTCTGGGGTGACCTTAGAGCACCTTTCAGTACCGGAGAGAGACTTCGACAAGGGCCTGGAGTGCCAGGACAATGGGGAATGGCTGTAAACTGCCAGAGGGCAGGATTAGATGGGATATTGGGATGGAATTGTTCCTGTGAGGGTGGTGAGGCCCTGGCACAGGTTACCCACAGCAGCTGTGGCTCTACCTGGATCCCTGGCAGTGTCCAAGGCCAGGCTGGATGATGCTGGGACAGCCTGCTCTGTGGGAAGGTGTCCCTGCCCAAGTAAGGGATGGAACAGGACGGGCTTTGAGCTCCCTTCAACCCAACCATTCCCCGGTACCTCCAGCCCGGCAGCGCCTATCAGCACCCCCTTTCCCCGGTGGGCTTTGAGTTCCCTTCAACCATTCCCCGGTACCTCCCGGTACCCTCAGCCCGGCAGCGCCTGTCAGACCCCCGTCCCTCCCACGGGCGGCCCTTCCCTCCAGCCCAGCGGGGCTCTGAGCGGCGGCACGGCCGGGCCCGCTCCCCGCGCTCACCCCAGCCTGCGGTCCCCGGCCGCCGCCTTCTCGTACCACAGCCCCGGCGCGGCCGCGCCGCGCTCCACAGCGGGCGGCGGGGGCGGCGGCGGCTGCTCCTGGGGGCTCTGCGGCTGCAGCACCCGCACGGGGCTCCGCCGCAGCGCCCGCACCCCGCGCCGCCCGGCCGGCCCCGGCTGCGCCCGCGGCCCGCGGGGCCTCAGCAGCGCCCGCCACAGCGGCGGCCACGGCGCCGCCATGGCACCGCCCCGTGACGTCACCGCTGCGCCGTGCAGCGCCCAGTGACGTCACGGCCGCCGCCGCCATGGCCGCCCGCAGGGCGCTGCACTTCGTCTTCAAAGTGGGAGACCGGGCCCGCACGGCGCGGTTCTACCGGGAGCTGCTCGGCATGAGGGTCAGCGGTGGCGGCGGCTGCGCTCGCTCGGGGGGGGAAGCGGCGGCTGCGGGCGGGAAGGGGCGGTTCTGCGCCCTCCGTGTGCCCGGAGCGCGGCCCTGGGGCCGGGGAGGGGACCGGGGATGGGGATGGGGATGGGGATGGGGATGGGGATGGGGATGGGGATGGGGATGGGGTGGGGATAGGATGGGAATAGGGACGATGACGGGGATGGGGATGGGGATGGGATGGGATGGGATGGGAATGGAATGGAATGGGATAGGGATGGGGTGGAAGCCGTTTCCCGCCCGCTTCCCCGGGCCTGGGGAAGGCGTTTCAGGTTGGAACGAGGGGATGGATCCTCGATGTCCCCTCCCAGCCCAAGCCGTGCTGTGGCTCTGCAGGTGCTGCGGCACGAGGAGTTCGAGGAGGGCTGCAAGGCCACCTGCAATGGGTGAGTGCCCCGAGCTGTTCTTCGCACTAAAGGAAGGGTTGTGTTGTCTTTTCATTAAAGTGCTTCCCTTGGAACCTACGGCCCCCTACTCTGTGTAGGTGTGGTGTTTATATTGAACGTAAATGCCACACCTATAGATTGATATTAAGAGTATTGAATTATTTCTCAGCTTACCAGGAATTACATCCAGTTCCACTGATAGTTTATATAAGCGTGGCACTATCAAGGTTCTTGAGTTAAAAATCCCTCCTGGTAGCCCCAAAGGCTTTTGTGAAGAAAAAGGAATGAAAAAAAAGAAGAAAGAGGAACACATTTCTTTCTGAAGAGGAAGGAATCTTACAGTTTGGGGCCCTTTCCTACTCAGCAATAAGGAAGTGATTATGTAATTGCAGCTAATGAGCAGCCTGTGCCCTTAAAGCACTGTTAATGAGGGAGAATTGCTTTTATCACATGGCCATGAATGACAGCCCAGGGTCAAATCTGCCATGATCTCACTCTAGAAATGCAACTCCCCCTTGAAACACAAATACTTGCAGCTCTTGGTGGTTCATTTCAATTCTAATGACATTAAAATATGGATAACATGGATATTCCAGCCCTTATGATGGAAAATGGAGCAAGACCATGGTGGGCTATGGACCAGAGGACAATCACTTTGTGGTAGAGCTGACTTACAATTATGGCATTGGGGAATATCGCCTGGGCAACGACTTCCTGGTGAGTTGCACTGCAAGCAGCCAGCCCTTCTCATGATAAACTGATGTACCTTAACAATTAGACTCTCATTTGTTGCATGGGTTGTACCAGCTGGCTGTTTTTAATGCTATTTGTCCCTTAAACACTTCAGTGTTGTTTTTGTGGTTGTCTGTGAGATGGAAGAGCAGATTTGTGCTCACTTAAAGGTCCAGAAAACATTTCTGGAGCTCTGCTCTGGTGTTTGCTGCCAGATCCAGCATGGAATGCTGAGCTAGGAAACACTTGCTGCAGGAAAACACTCTTACATTTATTATTTTAATCATTTTTTTGTGATTTAGTGGCCAGCAGCAGATGGACCTCTCGTGTTTGCTGTGTGAAAACGGGTGATGTCTCTGCATCACCCCCATGGATTGTGTTGTGTCCTCTCTAGGGCATCACTCTGGTGTCCAGCCAGGCTGTGAGCAATGCCAAGAAGATGGGCTGGCCCCTCAAAGAGGTCACCTCTGGTGTCTTTGAAACTGAAGCCCCAGGAGGATATAAGTTCTACCTGGAAGACAAGGAAAAGCTCAAGCAAGGTGAAATATTTACCCCTACTGGTGTTCAGCAGAGATTTACCAGTGGGGTATCAGAGTGTGTTTATTTTGATGGCATTTTGTAAAGCAGAACATTTTTTTTTATCATTTCTCTGTTAATTCTCAAGAGTACTAATGACATTAACTGTGGGTTCAAACCTGTAATATGTTTGTAGCTAATTTGAAATTATTGCAATCCTCAAGATCCCGTGTGGAAGGTAACCCTGGGTGTCTCAAACCTGCAGAAGTCTGTGAGCTACTGGTCTGGTTTGCTTGGGATGAAAATATATGAGAAGGATGAGGAGAAACAGAGGGCTTTGCTGGGCTATGCTGATGACCAGGTCAGTCCTTGGAAAAATCACCAATTTCCTGAGAACAGAATCTTAAAAGGAAAAAAGTCCTTAATTAAAGCAACTGTGCCCTTAATTACAAGCATTTTAATTGAAGCTGTATTGAATTGAAGCTTTTAAAGAAAGCCAAGCTGTGGTTTGCTCCAGCTTGGTGGGAAAGGTGTGGATGGGGGATTTTGGAATCAGCACATCCTGGAGCAAAAGCTGCAGCCTGGAGAGCAGTGGAGCATTTTCCCCGCAGGCCAGGCTGTGTTTTTCCCTGCAGGCCAGGCTGTGTTTTTCTGTTGCAGTGCAAGCTGGAGCTGAGGGCTGTAGGAGGGGCAGTGGATCACGGGACAGCGTTCGGCCGCGTCGCCTTCTCCTGTGCCAAGGACGAGGTACCAGCCCCACTTCCCTCAGCCCTTTCCCATTTTTACTATTAACAAAACACACCTTGTTTATCTTCATGGCAACGAGGTGATTTGAGTTTGTTTGCTGTTTTCAGCTGCCAAGCATCGAAGCCCTGATGAAAAAGGAAAATCAGAAGATTCTGAGCCCTCTGGTCAGCTTGGACACCCCTGGCAAAGCCACGGTGCAGGTGGTGATTCTGGCTGATCCTGTGAGTGAAACTGGGAACAGGGATTAAACTGGGGTTAAATGTCTCCTTGCCATTGGTTATAACTGAGCTGCTTCCTTCCAGGATGGCCATGAAATCTGTTTTGTGGGAGATGAGGCGTTCAGAGAGCTGTCCCAGGTGGACCCCAATGGTGACAAGCTGTTGGATGATGTAAGTGACTGCATATTCACTTTCTTCCTGATTAGAGATGCCTGTAATTTTTCTCATAAAAATAATTATAATTTAAATTATTTTTATTATTTTCATATTTTTATTATTTCTAGTTTATTTTTATTTATTTATCAATAATTTTATGTTATTATTTATTATTTTCTATTATATATTTATTTTCATTTTAGTTATCAATATTTTTATTTTATCTATATAATATTTTATTATATATCTTAATTTTATTTTTATTATCTATATTTTTATTTTATTATTTTATCATATTTTATTATATATTTTTATTTATCCATATTTCTATTTTATTATTTTTATTATTATATTTTATATATTTTGTTTTAATTGTTATTTAGTTTTATTTATTTTAAAATTTTTTCTTTTATTATTTTTATTATAGTTTTATCATGCATTTCCATATTTTTATTATTTTTATAATTTTAAAGCTTATATTTAAAATCTAATAAAATAATAAAATAAATAAATAATAAAATATAAAATATAATAATAAAATAAATATATTTAAAATCTAATAAAAATAGACTTTTTTCTAGAAGCAAATTACCCAGGCTTGGTAAGGAAAAGAAGTCAATTTTTAAAGCTCACTTGCTGCCCTGGGTGGACTTGTCCAGCCTCACTCTTGGGGCATGGTCACATTGTTTGCTGTGGCAGAGAACATTGGTTTTCAGTGTGAATTCTCCTTATTCATGGTTAACAAATAATTCATCCCTCCAGAGAGGGAGGGGTAAATTATTCCTGCTGTTCTGAGCACGTCCCCCTGTCTTTGTGCAGGCCATGGCTGCAGACAACAGCGACAAGTGGTTTGCTGAGCACAACATGAAGAAAGTTTCAGCTTAGCTGGGGGAATGGGCTGAGCTGCTCCTCCGTGCCTTGGAGCTCTTCCAAGAAAATGCCAATCCTGTTCAAGTGCTGCCTTCCCAACCAGAGGGTGCTGGGATGTCCCGTGGTGGATTTTTGGGTTGATTTAAGCTGATGTCTCTGCCTTTCACATCTCCTCCTTCCCAAAAACTGGGGCTGTGCAGCAAAGGAGCAGCTGGCTTCAGAACCAGGGGTCATCAGTGAAGAAAACCTCATATTTCTGTGGTGTTGTACTTGAAAGAAAGGTGAATAGATCTGTTATTTTCTGATTAATTAATTTTCTGATTAATTTGCTTTAGCTGTTGTTTATTTGCAAAGTAGAGAGGAGATTTTGAGGTAGCTGTGGTTACTCCCCCTCTCCAGTGGGGTGTGGGGTGCATCCCTTTATTGGGAACAAAGAAATGATCTTGCCAAACTGTGTGAATGCTCCATCCTTGTTTCATTCCAAGGTGTTTCCCCAAATTGCAGGGGGAAATTTCACTCGAGAGCCCCTGGGGTGTTTCTCACTGGGATCCTGCTGTTAATGGGGTGGTTTCCACCCCTTCTCCAGGAGATTTCCATGAGCTGAGGCTGTGCTTTGGGATTTGTAGCTGCAATGTCTGCTGAGGTGCCAGGGGGCAGCTTGAAATAAGTTTTGCAGTTAGGTTTTGGTGAGAAATTTTGGAAATAACGGCTCAGAGTTTGTTCTGTTGGAATGAAGTCACTCTGCTGGGAATGCAGGGAGTCATTCCTGGCACTGTTTGTGCTGCCTGACTGCTCATTTTCCTGATGAAAAAATTAAATAAAATACCTGAAATCAGGTTTTCATCATGAAACTGAAATGGATTTCATGGAGAAGATCAGGCAGTGTTGGCACTTCTGAGCTGGACCAGGAAAAATTCCTGCTGCGATTTTGTCTGAATTTTTAAATTAATTTATAATTATGGTTTTGAATCCTATTTGTCAAATTAAACACGTTGATACTGGAGCACAGAATGAATGAATGAATTAATTAATTAATTAGCCAAATTCAATTTGTTTTAATGTCGGTTTTGAATCCTATTTGTCAAATTAAACACGTTGATACCGGAATGTGGCAATTAATTAATTAATTAAGCCAAATTCAGTTCATTTTGAATATGGTTTTGAATCCTATTGATCAAATTAAACACGTTGATATTGGAGTGCGGCAATTAATGAATGAATGAATTAATTAATTAAATGATGGGTTTGACTCTTATTCATCAAATTAAACACGTTAATGTTGGGGCACGGAAATTAATGAATTAATTAAGCCCACTTCAATTCATTTTAATGTCGGTTTTGAATCGTATTCCTCAAATTAAACATGTTGATATTGGAGCATGGCAATTAATGAATGAATTAATTTAATGACGGTTTTGAATCTTATTTGTCAAATTAAACAAGTTAATATTGGAGCATGGCAATTAATTAATTAATTAATAATTAAGCTTACTTCAGTTCGTGTTAGTGACGGTTCTGAATCCTATTGGTCAAATTAAACACGTTAATATTGGAGCACGGCAATGAATGAATGAATGGATTAATTAATTAATTCATTAAGCCCACCTCCGCTCCGCCAGGGGGCGCTGCGGGCGCGGCTTGCGGCGTGACGTCAGCGCACCGCCGCGGTGACGTCATCGCGCGGCGCCGCCGCCATGGAGCCGGCGGAGCGCGGGGCCGCGATGGCGCCGGGCTGCCCCGGGGGCCCGTGGGCCGTGGGCGAGGAGACGGCGATCCTGCACGGCGGCTTCCTGCTGGCCGCCCGCCTGCTGCAGCCGCGGCCGCTGCGGGAGCTGCGCAAAGCCGACTGGCCCCGCGCCGGGGTGCCCATCACGGACGCGCTGCGCGAGATCGGCGAGCGCTGCCCCTCGCCGCGGGGCCGCTGGAAGGAGGAGGCCGTGGCCATCGTGTGGGCCAAGATCCTGCTGCCCGCCCCTCCCGCCGCCGCCGCGGCGCTGGAGTGGGGCTGGAAGGAGGACGGGTTCTTCTCGGTGGGCGCGATGATCCCCGATGTGAACCACACGGCGCTCTTCGAGCTGGTGAAGGCGCTGGGCGCGCCCCGGCTCTTCGTGCAGCTGCTGCTGGCGCTGCCGCCCGGCGTGTGCCGGGCACAGCTGGAGAGCTTGGTGCAGTACATCTCCAGCGACACATCCCCGTCCGACGTCAGCTTCTTCTTGGATGTGTGGTGGGAGGTGCTGAAGCACAGGGAGGGACAGGAGGATGCTACGGTGTCGGCGTTCGGCGCTCTGATCCATCAGCACGGCGGGGAGCCCTCGCTGGAGGATGGGCTGCAGCCCCCGAAGCGGTTCAAGGGTGACCCTGCTGCCCCCGGGCTGCCGGCGGTGCTGCTGCAGGGGTTGAAGCAGATCCGAGGCAGCATCGCCCAGCCCCGCCTGAGGTGCCACGCCCTGGCCAACCTGGCGGAGCTGCTGTGCCTGTCCTCGGGGCTGGGGCCAGGGGACAGCCCCCTGCCCATCACAGAGCACCTGGCCAAGCTCAGTGCCGTGGTCAGGCTCTGGAGCAGTGACACTGAGAGCCGGTACCACCCCTGTGGGCTGGGGGAGAAGGTGAGGGAGGCACAGAGGAGCATGAGCTTGCTGTGCCTGACCAAACCCTCTCGTGAAGAGCTCTTTGGTGGCTTGGACTTGCTCTGCAGCTTGTTGCAGGCCTGGGGAGAGGAGCTGCAGGGCACTCTGGGGGCAGCTGAGGAGCTGAGCTTTGAGAGCTACCGGCTGCTGGAGGCTCTGACCAGCCTTGGGAAGAACCTGGATTTCCTCTCAGAGACCAGAGACCTGGAGGAGGGTGAGACACATCTGGTGTCAGAGCTGACACAGCTCACCAAGGACTTCCTCAGGGACACCAGTGCTGTCCTGGAGGATCTGGACACCAGCCTGGTGTCTTCAGTTGCCATGGCAATCATTGCACAGAGGCTGGACCGCCATGTGGACACATGCTCTGTTTTTGCATCTGAAAAGACCTGGGCTTGTTCAAAGGCCTGGCTTGAGTGCCTGGTGGAAAACAAAGTTCTGTTCCAGACCCCTGAGCTGGTTCTGAAACTGCTGGAGACGCTGGTGAGCTTTGCTACATCCCACCATGACAAGGAGGCCCAAGAGCTGCAGATGCAAGTGACCAAAGCCGTCGTGGAGTGTTACACTGAGCTCTCATTGAGTGACAAAAACAAAGTGATCTCAGGTGTCCTGGCGTCCTGGGGTGGCCCAGGTCTGTCCCAGAACGTGCAGGTTGTCAGGGAGGGGTTCCAGGAGGACCTGAATGTGACTTTGAACCAGATCACAGAGAGTGTGTCTGATGAAGGCCTGGCCAGGGCTGTGGCTTCTGTGGCCAGGCTGACACTGCTGTCCCCTGAGGCCACAGTGAAGCAGGTTTGTCACCTTGCTGTAGTCAACCTTGGAGCACACCAGTTCCTTGCCCAAATCCTCTGCTCCTTCCCAGCACTGAGCTTCCTGGAGAGCCATGAGGATGCAGGCAGGCCACGCAGCCTGGTGCTGAGGTGTCTGCAGGAGGCAGTGTGGGGGAAGCTTTCCACAGCAAGGGAAGAGGAGCAGTTCCTTCAATTCCTGGCCTTCCTCATGCAGCCAGGCTCAGCCACCCCGCTTGTGTCACCTGCAGAAGTGACCAAAGCCTTTGTCCTTCCCTCTTTGAAGTCAGACTCTGCTCAGATTGAGCTGAGCCTGCAGATCCTCAGTAAGGTTTTGGGAACACCGTCCTGCTCAGAAGAGCACTGGATCAAATCCTGCCACCCATTCCCACTTCTCCTCAGCCTCTGCAAACTTCTGGATGGTTACACCAAGTACTGGCATCAGCCTAGGGAGCAGCTCTTCCCTTCCCTGGAGACCAAAGACCTGATTCTGAACATCCTCTGCCAGCTGTGCGAGCTGCTGGGACCAGAGACCGTCCCCTCCTCGGAGCTGTGGGTGCAGTCGCTGGCCTGGCTCCACAGGAAGGTGGCATCCCTGGACTGGACCGTGGGGCTCCGTCTGAAGAGCCTTTATGGGGACCATTTCAAGAATGAGGTCCCAGCAACACTGTTTGAGATCTGCAGGCTCCCTGAGGACGAGTGGACATCCCAGTCGTGGCCAGCCTACGGGCCGGGCAGCGGGCTGCTGGCGTGGATGGAGTGCTGCTGCGTGTCCCCAGCGCTCAGGGACACCATGCTGGCACTGCTCAACGTCAACGTGGACAACCCTGAGGAGGTGAATCTCTTCAGCAAAGGCTTCCTGGTGGCCCTCATCCAGGTGCTGCCCTGGTGCAGCCACGGTGAGTGGAAGAGGCTGGTGCCCGTGGTGGAGCAGCTGCTGCAGAGGCAGGTGCTGCACGTGCCCTACACGCTGGAGTACGTGCAGCACCTGCCCCTGCTCAACCTCCGCCCCTTCTCCTGCCACCTGCAGCTCTCCGTGCTCCTCCTGCGGGGCTTCCAGCTCCTCTGCAGCTCCAGCTGCTCCAGCTGGCTGCCCCCAGAGGCCTGGCTGCACCTGGTGCAGCTCTACTGCGCCAGCCTCACCGACCTGCTGGCCTCCCTGCAGGCCACGGCGGGAGCCGCGGCTCAGCCCTGCGCGCAGGAGGTGTCCTTCACCTGCATCCAGCTCTTCTGCCACCTGCTGCACGTGGCTGCCATGCTGCCAGCTGGGGGCTGCGAGGAGCCGCTGCTGGTGGTGGCCCTGGAGGTGCTGTCACAGTATGAGGTGTCCAGCAAGGCTGATGTGTCGCCGTGTGCCGCGCTGCGCAGAGCCAACGAGGGGCACTTCCTGCAGTCCGTCACCGACAGCCTGGGGCACCAGGAGCTGCGCTGCACCCTCCTGCAGAAGCTCAGCAAGCTGGGAGCACGCTCAGAGCACTGATCTGGACCTTGTAAGAGGTGTAATAAACCCTTATTTTTCTCTTTTGAGTTTATTCCCTCCCTGCTGTGTTCTCCACTAAGCAATAGGAGTATAAAGATAGGTAGGAGGAGCCACTTTGGTTTTCCATTGGAATAACTGGGCACAGCTGTTTCTGAGCCAAGCTGCCAGTTCTGTGGCTGCAGCCTTGCCTGCTGGCTCTCTGCATTTACACAGCAGCCTCCAGCATCGAGGAAATAGCTTCCCTCTGGCTGCTTTGCCACCAGCCCTCTCCTAGTCCCGGGAGAATTGCTGGTTTTGCCACGTGCTGCCTGAGGCTGGAAAGCAAGTTGGAGGCTGGGAATCGAGTTGGGTGAGTTCAGGACAGGCAGGAACCTTTGGAAATCCCTGTGTGCTGCTTCTGCCCGGAGGTGGGGGTGCAGCAGTAACCCCACATGTAACGCCCCCACCCAGCAATGAACAGCACGTGGAAGAGCCAGCCAGTGGTGTGACTCAGAGAGGAAATCTTTATTGGTCTCGTGATAGTAAATAGGGCAGTGTTAGTGCAAACTGAGGTGCCTCATTGGCTGGGGTTTTTTTGGTCCTTACATAAGGCACGTTATTCGCAATGAAAACAGTGAGATACAACATCTGTAAGGAGTTGCAGGAGTTTGTAACATCAGCTGGTCTCGGTGGTTACTGTGACTGTGGAGTCTCTGCAACAACAACCACAGGTCGGAAGAGGCCCTTTTTGTTTTTTTACACTGTATCCAGAACGGCAGCTGTGGTTGGGACGAGATCCAACACTCAAAAGATCCAGGTTTCGCGGAGCTTGGCTGCTGCTTTCAGACAGAATGAAAGGCACAGAGTGGTCACAGGTCTCTGGGCATGGGGGCTGTGGGGGCTGTGCCAGTGCAGTTCCCTGCCTGGAGCAGGCACAGGAGGCTGCAGGAGGAGGTGGCTGTCCTGGCTGCAGGGGATGAACTCAGCTGTGGTCTGATTGCACACATCCTGTGGTGCAGGGCAGGCTGGGGAGCCTGTACCCATTTTGCTGTCACTAAAAGTGGAAATGGGCTGAGCTGGCCAAGGACCAGCTCAGCATCCTGCTCTGAGGTTGCTGGTTCCTTCTGTGCAGCCCCAGTTGTGTCCCTGGCAGCCTCACGGGGGTGGGATGGGGCTGGAGGGATGGACTGTGCAGGTGTTTCCAGGGTGTGGTGGTGCCAGCTGCAGGGCAGAGCAGGGCAGGGCGTGCCAGGTGGTATTTAAATACCTGCTGAGGGGATGCAGGCCAGATAAGAGCAGCTGTGGTTAGGGGAGGGAAAATTGCACCCCCTGCCAAGGAAGGGCTCTGCATAGTGCTCTGTGTGTTGGTGGTGAGACGAGGACTTGGCAGGCTCCTGTCCCCATCCTGCTCTGAGACAGCAGAACCATTCTCCTGTCCTGGCACGAGCTTCTGCCCTCCAGGCCTGCTGGGAGCACAGGAGTCCCCCAGGACTGTCAGAGGTTTGTAGTGAAAAGCACCCAAAAGCACCGGGTGGGGTTGAGTGGAGCTTGAGCCCAGCAGCAGCAGGAGGAGGAGGTGAGGTTGAACGTGGGAGGCCAGAGGCCGAACAGGGCTGTAGTGTAGAGCTGAGGTCAGAAAAGGTCAGGAAGGGCTCTGCAGAGCTGTGCTGCAGCTCCAGGCCTGGCTGGGGCCGCGGCAGGTCCGGCACAGGCTCCCCATGGCCGCTGCCGGGGCTGGGCCCGCTCCAGCATCTCCGCGCCGGTGTCCGGTGTCAGCGCCGGGGGGGCTGGAACAAACCCCTCTCGTGTAACCCTCGCTCCGCAGAGCTGCATCCCAGCAGGAATGTGGCGCTTCCAGGCCGGCTCCCCCCCCGGCAGGAGGACACGAGGAGAGCCCTCCAAGCCCCGGCCGTGCTGCGGACGGGAGGCGCTTCCAGCGGAGCCGCCGCTCCCGAGGGACGCGCCGGGGGCTGCCCCGTGCCAGCCCCTGCCCTTATCAGCTCCGTTATCTGCTCCGGTGGGCGGGAGAGCCGCTGTAGAGCCGGGCGGCCTTGCGGCAGATGAGCGTGAACCAGTAGAGCTGGGGGGCGATGAGAGAGGCGTTGGCGATGTTGCAGTGCAGGGGGATGCGGAACGGCACCAGGTACACCGGGATCCCCACCTGGCGGCCGTAGGCCGCGTACATGAAGGGGAAGAGGAGGATGCGGCACATGAAGAAGGTCACCAGGACGAGGATCCCGTTCACCTTGTGCAGGAGCGTGTCCTGCATTTTGAGCTGGGGAGGAAGGAGGTGAATGTGGGGTGAGCAGCAGCATCCCAAAGCTCCGGGGCACTGGCGGTGCTGGGGGCATCCAGGAGGGCTGGAGGAAGGGGAGTGGGAAGGGATGGAGGGGGGCAGAGGGCAGGGGTGGGAATGAACGTGGTGCAGGAGAGGGCAGCACCAGCCCAAGGCACAGCCCCCAGCTCTGGGATGCCACTGAGCTTCCTGGTGGGAGAAGGGGAGGAAGGCAGCACTGCCAGGGAGATCTGTGCTACAGCTGTGGGGCTGCCCCTCTCTGAGACACCCCCAGCTCAGCCACTGCTTGGAGAGGGGCACAGGGAAAGGGGATCAACTGCTGGGGGCTTCCCAGCCCTGAGCCCCATCCCTCCTGACCTACCTGCATGAGGATTTTGCCCAGTGAAACAAAAGGCGTGCTCAGCTCTGCTGTGAAGATGCAGCCCACAAAGAAGTCCCCCAGCTCTCCCCTGAAGTGCTGTAAAGAAAGGCAGCACTGAGCACAGGGCCCTGCAGAGAGGTGCAGCATGTCCAGGGGGTCCTGGAGTCCTGCAGCAGCCCTTACCTGGGTGATGGGGGTGAGCACGATGAGGATGAAGAGGTGGTGGGTCACCATCAGCCGTTCCTGCAGGAGGAAGCTCCACACGCTGGCCAGCGAGTGCTTCTTCTCCAGGATCCTCTTCTCCTGGCTCTTGTGCCAGTGGCAGAGGTACATGACATAGATGTCATAGGTCATGTAGGGAACCAGGACCCAGACATACTCCACAGCCAGCCAGTGCCTGGGGAGGAGCAGCACACACAGAGGCATCACAACAGCTCCCAGCACTCACTCTGGGAGATAGAAGAGTCTTTAGGACTGAAGTGGCAGCATTTCAATGGATTTTGAAGCTGAAAGGGGGTGAATTTTAACTCTGTTTGGCTCAGCAAGTACAGGCTGAGGCAGAGAAAAGGTGCCTGGTACGTGTGGAGGAAGGATCTCAGTGCTGACCCCGCTGCTGCTGGGCTGTGCCAGGCACTGAGCTCAGCCTGGCCAAGCACAAACACAGCACTAAGGATGGATCCTGATTAGCCCCACAGCCAGGTGCTTGCTGCACGGGCCAGAGGCACAGCATTGTTTGGGATCCAGCACCAAGCTGACACCTCTGCACAGGTGATCTCCTCCCTAAGCCCTTGGACCCCCAGAGCTGGTGCTTGGTGGTGGAAACCCCCAATCCTGGGTCTCTCCTGCCTGTCACACTGCACCAGCTGGCTGCCTAACCCAGGGAATGCTTGGGAAGCACGTGGAGAACTCAGAGTTAACCAGGGATGGCCGGCCTGGAGTTTGGAGAGTGAAGCACAAAATATCCAATATAGGCAATAAACCCCCATGAGGCGTTTGTCAGTTGGGAAATAATTGCAGGCAACTGCCTGTTCCCAAAGCATGTTGGAATCTTGGTTGCACAATCTGGGCAGCAGCAAGCCCTGCTCTGCAGGGACACCAGCCTCCTTAAAACGTCCTGCATGAAATCACACTGATTTAAAAAAAAAAATAGACAAAACCACCCTTTGCTGTTGCTTGGAAAAATGTAGCTTGGGGCTCAAATCTCTTTTTGCTCTCTTGCCATCCCAAGAAAAAAAAATTGTTGTGGCAGTTCTGCTCCAGATGGAAAGATGTGAGTGGTGTGAAGCACGGGTGGCAAGTGATTGTGTTTGCAAAACTTGCCCAGGGCTTTGGAGGGCAATTACAGCACCAGCAATATAACGATTGTCTGCCTCTGTAAATAAACTGGCAAATTTTACTGCAACCTTTGTGATGCTTCCTGGCTCGCTGTCTTGCTGTCATCTTCCCTGCTGAGCACTGGGCTCAGTTTCCTCCAGATTCAAAGAAAATCTAGGCCTCTGCCCACAAAGTGTTTGCACAGAGCCCTTGGCCTTGAGTACACCCAGGCAAGCAGACAGCTCCGGGGGAAGGAGGGCTGCTGGCAGCACCTTCTGTCTGTGTGGCTTCGGGATCCATCATCTGCCTTATCTCTACAGCAGAAATTTTATTTCAGAACAAAAAGATAACTCATAGATTGCCTGGGTTAAGCAGGTGTGAGGAATCTGAGTAGGTATCACTACCTAGAGCAAGGCAAGATAATTCATATCTGTGTGTTAAAGACAGGTGTGCTGTGGCCAAGGTGGCAGCCCTTCCTAAAAATCACCCTAAAATCGGTGTGTGACGGTCGAATTCCAGCTCAGCATAATTATATTCTTCCCTCCTGCAATCTTCTCTGCTAGTCTGGATAATAGCTCTGTTTTTAAGCCCTCTGACCCAGATTACACTATCACTCCTCCTGAGAGCCACTTCTGGGCAGTTTATCTCAGAGCACGGAGGACAAGGCAGCAGGATTTCCCTTCAGAGCAAACTCCATCCCAACTTTACCATTTCTGGACTATTTCAGAATCCTTTTGGCATGCCTTGATGCGCCTCTAAAATCAGTTCTCACCAAGTCTTGCTTGACTCTGGAGCAATTTCAGTTTCCAGCAAGGAGGCTCCCTACCCCTTCAGAGCTTTGATATCTGTATTTTTCTCATACACAGCCCATGTTCCAGCCCACGTTCCAGCCCATCCTTTGAGGACACGATGCTGGCAGAGCACCCCCAGGCCTGAGCAAGCTGCTGCTGTTCAGGGGCTGTACAGCCAGCGCATTGCCCAACCCTTCCAGCCTAAGTGGGGCAAAGAGGAGCACGAAACCGATTTTCCTCTCCCCTTTGTACGTGCAAGCCTTCGGCAGAGCACATCCTCGGCACATCCCCAGGGGGCTCTGCCTCACCTGTCGTGCACCACGTTCTTGCAGCTGAGCATAACCGTGATCCCCGACACCGTTGCCATCGTGGCTTGGACCGTTGATACCAGCCTGAAACGGACAGAGAGGAAAGGGCTCACCCCAAATGTGACCCCAAACGGGCCGAGGCTCAGGGCAGCCACCAGGAGAGCTGGTGACACTGAGATGCCCGCTCCGTGCACACCCCAGCGCCTCGTCATGGCGGGGACGTGTCGGGGTGGCTGTGCCAGGGGGAATCGTGCCAGCTCCCGTCCCTTCCAGCCCCGTGGGCCGGTGGAAAGGCTGCCGGTTCCCCGTGGGCAGAGGGAGGGAGGGAGGGAGGGAGAGCTGCAGCGGAGCATCCCCGCCCCGACAGCGGTACCGCGGTGCGGGTCCGGCCGGGCAGAGATGCCCGTGCTCGGGGGGGATGCTCTCACTTCGGGGGATGCCCGTTCTCCGGTGGGATGCCCACGCTCGGGAGGATGCCCACGCTCGGAGTGCTGCTCCTGCTCCCGGTCCTTGCTCCCCCGGCTCGGGCCGGCCAAGGACCGTCCCCCGGAGCGTCTCGGCACCCCCGAGTCCAGGCTCACGGCCGGCGGGACTCGGTGCTCGTGGCCCGCCCGGATCGCTCCCGGTCCCGCTCCCGGTCCCCATCCCGGTCCCGGCGGGTCCCGCCGCCGTTCCCGTCACCTCCCGCCGCTGCCGCCCGTACCTGCCGCTGAGGAGGATGCGGTCCTTGAGGCTCAATCCCGGGGCGGCCCAGCGCAGCAACCGGATGCAGAGGATGAAGAGCCCCGGGAAGAAGGCGGAGGCGAGGGCCAGCGTCCGCCACATGGGGACGAGCGCGCTGTCTCCCGCCGCCGCTTGTCAACAGCCGGCCGGGCGGCGGGAGAGCCCGGCTCGGCTCGGCTCAGCTCGGTCCGGCTCTGCTGGGCCGGGCTCGGCTCGGCTCGGTCTGGACCAGCCCCGCCGCTCCCGCCGCCGCCGCCGGGACGCGCCCCGCTCCGCCGGGCGGAGGCTCCGCCCCAGTCCGGTTAAACCCCGCCCACTCAACGGAACCCCGCCCACTCGTCACTCCCCTGTAGCTCAGGCCCCGCCCCCAGGCGGCCCCGCCCATCCCGCGCGCTGCCGGCGGAAGCTGCGCCGCCATGGAGGAGGACGAGCCGGAGCTGGAGGCCGGGCTGGAGGCGGCGCTGGAGCTGGCGCCCGCCGTGCAGGCCGCCATCGAGCAGGTGCGCCGGGCGGGTCCCTCTGCTCAGGGGACAGGTGCGGGCGAGGCCCGAGGCCGCTCGGTGAGAGCCCGCGGCCGGCTCCGAGCCCCTCCCCGCCGGCTCCGGGCCTTCCGCTGCTGGGCCCGGGGAGCCCCGGGCTGGCCGTGCCCCGTCAGCCCCTGTGGGCTCGAAGCGGCCGGGCCCGCGTCGGGGGCTGAGCGTGGCTCGTCGTGTCCCCTGTCGCTGGTGGCAGACGCGGTCCGTGGTGTGCAGAGCACCCCCGCTCAGCCCGGAGCCCGTGGCTCGGCTGGAATAGGGATCATGGGAATGTCCTGGTTCCATTGCGGTGAAACACACGGGGTTTGCATCCACAGGGTGCTGGCACTGCCCAGGATCCCCAGGGAATGGGCGCGGCCCCGAGGATGCCAGAGCTCCAGGGGGGTTTGGGCACTGCTCCAGGGGTGCCAGGGTGGGGGTGCTGGGGGGCTGTGCAGAGACAGGAGCTGGGCTGGATAATCCTTGTGGGTCCCCCATAACTCAGGGTATTCTGTGATTCTGTGTTCCCTGAAACCCTTCGTGGCACCTGGAGCCCATCCCGTGAGAACCCAGGGTCAAACCGTGCCTCTTGTCCTCTGTGACTGAGCCTGCCCTGCCTGCAGTGACCCTTCCATCCCGAGGGCTCTTCCTGGAGCAGATGTCTGAGCAGGAGCAGTGTCTGTCTCACAAAGCAGCACTCACATTTAAGTTTTTGCACTTTCTTGAGTGTTGAGGCTTGTGGGTCGCTTTTGGTGGCCCTCTTTGAAGAGCAAGGCGTGACCTTGGGACTGGTAAATTAAATGGCAGCTTCTAAAGGGGACCTAGAGAAAGAATCCTCTGCACTTCTAGACATGAGTTTTTGAGCAGTGGAGAACCCGCCATGTGCCTGGCTGAATTATTATGACAAACATTAAAGCTGTAGGAAAATATTCACATCCTGAGCACTGGGAGATGCTGAGGATGACACCACCTGCTGCTTTCCAGCTTCCTCTCCGGCACTTCTCAGCCCAGTAGTCCTGTTGTTCCTGTCAGTGTTCCTTAACCAGTTTTGGGGCAAAAGCTGCCCAGTTCTGGTTAAATGAGCCGAGCTGGCTCAGCTGCCCTGCCGGAAGCGGGGTGGGGAGCACAGGCAGGACTGGTGCCCCACCAAAGCCAGGCTAGCACTTCTGATTAATAGGTTGTGACAAATTGCTGGGAGTGACAGCTCCTGCAGCTGCTCCAGCTGCCTGCAGCACTGATCCCTATCTGCACTTGGAGTGGAGCTCCTGAGCAGCCTTTATCTCCCATCTCACCTCTTGTTTCATCTGCTCTTAATACCTGTGGAGGTTTGGGGTTTGTGGGGATTGATTGAGTGTGAGCTGTGAGCAGGACGGGCTGGGTGTGATGCTGCAGTTTGCTCTTACCATGGGGTGATGTCAGAGCATTCTCTTCACTCACCACAGCCTCGTGCATGTTCAACTGCTGCCTGCTTCTCCTGGGCCACAGGAGTGACTGGGAAGGCTTCCCAGGAGGGCTGGTTCAGGCAGAATTTGCTTTTATCTCACAAAATCACTGATTTCACAGTGTGTCAATGCTGTTTCCTGTGCCCAGGTGTGAAGGCTTTCAGGGGATGCTGGGGGGTCAGCTCTGCTTTTGCCAGGGGGGTGTTTGCCATGGGGTGCAGAGCTGATGGCTCTGTAAATATGGGACAAATATCAGAATCATGGAATACTTTGGGTTGGAAGGGACCTTAAAGACCATCTCATCCTTTCCAGCATCCCAGGCTGATCCAAACCTCATGCAGAATGACCTTGAGCCCTTCCAGTGTGCTGGCACATCCACAGCTTCAGTGTGCTGGCAGAGAAGGGAAAACACCACACTCCAGTCTGTGGGGACAAAAAGCAAATCCTGGCAGTCGTGTTTGTGTTGTTTGAGCTGCTGAGGAGAGATGAGATCTGTTTGCACCACAGCTGCTCTTTCCTCCTGCCCAAATCATTCAGCAGATTATGTTTCTCTTCTGTGGAAAGTGGCAAACCCAAGTCTCCAGAGAACTTGTACAGCCACTCCTTAATTCATCACGTTTCCTATTGCAGGGCTGTGGAAAGCAAACCCTCTGCCTGTCACCATGAGGCCTGGCAAAGCTCTTGCCTGCTAAAAAGACAGCAACAAAGGCATCAGCATGGTTTGGGATGCAGAGCTCATGTGTCTTGGGAATTCCTGGATGGATGGGTTGTGCCAGGGCTGTGTGTGGAGTCGTGTGTGTGAATTATCTGTGTTTATCCAGGCTGATAGCCACAGGAATTTTGGGAGGTCACAGCCCTGCAGAGCATGTGGATGCTCTGCTCCTGGCCACTTGTTAGAGAAATGCTGTGAAACACAGCTGGAAGTGGGTGCTGAGGGAATTAAAAGTTGTAGAAGCTGTGTAAAGTTACAGAAATCACTGGTGATGGTTGATTGTGTTTGTTTTCCTCCCTCTTTCCAGGTATTTCCCAGCCAAGATCCACTGGACAGAGCAGATTTCAATGCTGTGGAGTACATTAATGCTCTCTTTCCCACTGAGCAAGTAAGTAATGCTCCAAATACTCTCAGGCTTCACTTCCACACTTTTTACTATCAGATTTTATTTCCACCCTTTGGTATCAGGATAACCTGATAGCAAATGACCAAAGCAGTGTTTAAACCTGTACCCAAACCTTTCATTTTAAACACTAGCACAGGAAATGAAGCTTTAACAGTAATCACTTCTGAAATTTGCAGCTCACTGGGTTTGCTGTCATTATGTGGTCTCTTTCCACCCAGAGTGAGTCTTGCTTTGATTTGTAGAAATAAATTAATTTTCTCTGTGGGTGGAGTAAATGTCATAACTTGCTATATATCAATCATTGGTGAGTTCCTGGAGTTTTCAGCCAAATCAGGCAGGTCTTGCCTGTACAATATCACAGGAGTGTTTGAACACAGTTATTTATTTTGAGATTTAAAGAATGAGATTGCTGTGGGCCCACATCCCTGCTTTGTGTTCCCAGCTTCAGCCCCAGGGGGAGTTTTGCATTAACCTCTTGCCAAACAGAGATGTTTCTACAGGTGAATTTTGTGTCTTGAGGCTGCTCCAACATCTCCTATGGCTGAGATCCTCTGCAGCACCCTGGTTTTGCCTTGCAGCTTTCCCCAGTGCTGTGGCTTGGCTTTTTTCCCCTTTGCCAGCAGGGAGGAGCTGTTTCCCCAGCGGTGCCTTCTCTGCATCCCCTTCCAGGCTTGTTTTCTGTGTCTCTGGGCTCTGCAGGGGGGTCTCAGCCCCCAGGCTCTGTCCCCATCCCCAATGCCCACTGGAGGTCACTGTCACACTGTTCTGCTGACAGAGGACAGGGCAGAGCTCAGGGATGGGGGGAGCCTGACCTGTCTTCTCCTGCTCTTTGGGATGTGACAGAGAAGCAGCTGAGTTGTTGTCTCAGCTCCTCCACCTGTAAAACAAAACCATTGCTCTCCTCTTCCCCAACACCCCTGTGTGATGAAGTGTTTGGTATCACATATCCCTCTGAAAAACATCCACCATTTCACTTCCCTCTGATATTTTTTTTCTATTCCAGTCTTTGGCAAACATTGATGAAGTCGTGAACAAGATCAGATTGAAAATAAGGTAAATATTTATATTTCTGCATTTCATTGCATGTCGGGTCTGATTGTCACCAAAGCTTCATAAAATGCTTCAGCTGACAGGATTTAGTTTGTTTAAAAGGCATGGATAGGACCAGCCTCGAGTCTAATAGTGGCACAGAAACAATTATAATTTTTATATTTCACTTCTATTATGTGTCATTCAGGCTGTTTAAGCTGATAGGTTGCAAAGTGCAGCTTTGAAGAACAAGTAAAAACCAAAAAATACCAAATTTTAGTACAGTTTGAAGGCTGAATGAGCAAAATACCCAAAAGACTCAGTTGCTAAGAATTCATTGTTTTTGGGATTGGAATATATTGTAAAAACTCCCACTCTGTATTTTTAAATTGTCATTATTGGTCCTAAAAGTACAAAATAAACACAAGTGTGCATGAAATAATTAAATTTTCTGTGCTGGCTCATACTGCCAACATGAAATGATTGAGACAGCACTTTCACATGTGGGAAGTTGAAATGCAGACAGACAAGGGAGAGCTGACAATATTGCTTAAGGGAACAGGAATGCAAGAAACCCTGGTTAAATTAGGAAATGGATTTTTATTTTTGCAACAAGACTTTGAAATTGTGCAAGATAGTGCTATTGAACAGAGAGAGAGGGGGAAATAATGAGTTTAGCATTGGTAAGAGTATTTTTTTTTGTTGTTTTAAATTGGTTCTGTAGCTCTCAGGACTCCCCCATTTGTTTGGGTCAGGCTCCAAAAGCCTGGGTTTGACACTCTGGGGTTTTTCCTGCAGGAGGTTGGATGACAACATCAGAACTGTGGTGAGGGGACAGACCAACGTGGGACAGGATGGCAGGCAGGTATGTGCAGCCAGCAGTGCCAGGGCCTCTCAGCTTGGCATGTCACCCTGAGGAATGGCTCTGGCAGGCAGAACTCCACTGCTGCTGGTCCTGAGATGGTCCTGTGCCTCTTACACTGATGAGCTGCTCACTCAGCAGCTGCTGTGACCTGCCTCACCCTCTGAAGGGAAGGGAATGAGGAATTGATTTAAAGATCAAAAGCAGGAGGCCTGTGTGCCACTCTGGAGCTGATATAAAGCAAGCAGCACTGAGCAGGTACAAGTACATTTGATCCTGGGTGGGGATCAATACAAGGCTGTTTGTCCTTTTCACTGAGCTGTTTGCTGGGGTGTCCCAAGTTCTGTCGCTGTGCTGATCACTGGCTGCCCCTTCCTCTTGCAGCTCCTCAGGTTTTCACTTGTTTTTTGCCTGGCAGAGGTGTTTGCTGGAGGTTCAGCACTGGTGAGCCGTGTCTGCAGGGGCTGTGGGTGCTCAGCTGATTTTGAGGTGTCACCTGCTTTGGCTCTATTTCCTGTCCTGTTTTAGAGGGCACTGAACCTTGAACCATCAGTCAGGGCTCCTCAGTGACTTCTTAGTACCAGCTTTAACACTGGCATGGGGTAATGCCCCTCTCTATTTCCCACTCCTTGCTGCCACAACATTTAGTATCTAATCCTATTTCTGCCACAGAGCCCTCGAGGCAATTATTTCACCTGCCTATGCTTTTATCTTGCTTTAGAAAAACGTGAGAGCTGCTCACCTGTCCTAGCAGAATTAGTTGAATCATGGATGTCTCAGCAGTGCTGTTAAACTGGGGATGTGCTTGGGATGAGGCTTACCTGGGAGTGGTGCTGCTGTAATTACTGTGCAGGAGTGAGAGCAGCAGTCAGGTGGGGTGGCAATTACAGAAATTGAGGAGGGAGTGGAATCTGGTGCAGTGCTTGGAGAGTTTGGCTGTGGGTTGGAAAGCTGGACCTGTTGTAGCCTTTTGGGCCCATCTGAGAGGATAAATTCTCTGAAATATCACAAAAGAGTGGGATTGAGAAGAGCTGTGGGTGAGAATTGCCTGGGGTGCCTCAGGGCTCGGAGAAAAGGACAAACACAAGCAGTGCCATGATCAGTGCCTGTGGGATAGCAGGAGCATTTCTGTGCTGTGGAGGTTGGCCAGCTTTGCTCAGAGCTCTGTCCTGGGTCTGTGCTTTCTCACTTCCATCCCTTTGAAGTTCTCCAGGGCATGCACAGTGTCGTGCTCTGAAGCCCCAGGAAGGCAGAGCTGTCTGTGCTGCCCTTCCTTCAGTGTGGTTGTACAGGAGCCAGTTAAAATCCTGATTAACTAAAAACCTTCCAGTGTTCACTTGGGTGTCTTTGCAGGGCATGTTTCAAGTGGCTTGGAGCTGCAGTTAATCACAAATATTGCTGTATTTAGCTGTGGATTTTCCTGTTGTCCCTCATTTTGCTGCTTTGCAAAGTAGAAGCAAACTTTCAGACAGATTCCAGAGCTTGCAGTGCATGGGCTGAGGCCAGACAATCTCCCAGGAGCACAGCTGTTGTTTCTTTGAGATCCTAACAAATACTGAAACCATTCAATTATTTAATGTGTTACTTCTCTGGGAAGAAAAACAGATTGATTCTGAACTGCTGTGAGCTTTTTCTTTCTGTGTTTCTAATCCAAGCCCATCATTTCACACCTGCATGTGCACTTTTTTGTGTGAATTGCTGGAACCAGACTGTTGGAGTGGCAGGACTTGGCTGGGTCTTGAAGTTTAAAGCAGTGAAGGAGCATCAGCAAGCTCAGATTTTGGAGATCACAGGGACCTGCAGCAAAAGAGATCTGGGGAACTCCTGAATGGCACTTCAGTTTGAGATAGAATTTTATATTTATCACCCCAAAATCAGAGAAAACCTAGCAGGAACATTTGCTGTTGTTGTCACCCTGCCCTGTGTCCCCTGAGTGTCCTGGGTGCTGTGTGGGGGAGTGAGGCACAGCCTTTTTCACATGACCACCCTGCTGACAGCACATTGTGGGGGTGCAAACCTTGTTTTCCAGCTTCAGCTGCCTGTTCCTATGCTGAAAAGTGCCTTTGTTTTACCAGCATATTCTCAGGGGGAATCAAGGACATTTGGAAATGGTTTTTATAGAGTAAAAGGCTTGACTGCTCCCACTTGGAGAGGAAGGGTTTTATTTTCCAATGCATGGTAAGAAATTGTTTTGAAGCAACTGAAAACAAGGTGCTGTTAAGGCAGGTCAGTTCTGTGCTTGGAAGGGAGTTGCTTTTTTCCTTATTTAGTTTTCCTGGTAATTTGGTCCCACAGCGAAATTAGGTTCTCGTTTCTACTGATCTTCTGTTCTTACTAAATTTGTAGGAAACTTGTATCCTCAAGACCAGTATTTCCCTGCAAAATTGGATTGACACATCCACATGGACTGATAGTGTCATCCTGTGAGCCTCACCCTCAGGCAGCCCAGGATGAAGATCATTATTGCATTTTATCATCATAACCACAACTGCAAACCACCCTTGATCAGGAAGGAAGCAGTTGGCAACCAGCTTTTGCAAGAGGTTTGAAACAAAGCTCAAAGGCAGCCACATCAGTAAATTCAATCTCTGATCTTCTTCCATTTGTAACTCTTACCATCAGAGATGTCTCCTGCCTGTAGTGCACAGAACTTGCAGCATGCTGGCTTTTGGAAAAGTCAGAAATTTTTGGAAAATTCCTGTGTTTTGATTTCCATCCCTTGGCACACTGAGATCCAAGAGGAGCACTGCAATCCATCATCCCTTTGAAAGCATGTGCCATAAATAAAAGTGCATCTGAACTCTGATTTTGTAGCTGCTTGGATTTCAGTGGGAGCTCAGGATCTTGTGTATTTAACTGCAGGGTTGGGCCTGAAAGGTGTTTTTCAAAAACCTCTTCCCATCAGTTATTCTCTCCTAACAAGCCCTGATGCTTTGGCCAGTGTTTGCCAGCATTGCCTGACTGTGTTGTGTTGGAGATGTCCTTGTCTGAGGGGTAAATAAGAGTTTGAATAAACATCCTTTCAGTCTCTGACTTCCTTCCAAGGGAAATACAAACCCTGGATGCAGTGACGGAATCACAAAAAGGTTGTTTAAGTCAAAGCAAGCCAGGAGGGGATTCTTTGCTGAGTCCCTGCCCTGGCTGGTCTGTGCTGGTCCATCCCATGCCCTGGCAGGTGAGGGAACTCAGCCTTGGCTTTTCCATCTCCTGTCAGCCAGAACTGCCCCAAAAATGCTTGGGAATCTTGTGCAGGCACTTAATTCAGTGCTGCTTGAATTACTGGGGTTTATCACCAACCTACCCACACCCTTTTTTAGACACCAGTGATCCAGGCAGCTTCCTAGAAGACAAACTGAAGTTTTCAGCCTTGCCAGCCTGGGATTTTTTTGGAGGAGAAGGAGTTATTTACCCACTGAGCTCAGCAAAGAGCTTTTCAAAGCTGTCTTGTGGAGGAGCCTTGTTGAGAGCTGCACCTTCCCAGCCGTCCAGGAGAGGGGAGCCCAGCCTTGGTTTTGAGAGCAGGATAACGTTTTCAGAGGAATCTAAATCCCAGTCTGAGCCACTGGGGAATATGGAGTGTGCAGCTATGGAAATGTGCTCTCTGTGCTCCTTGAGGGAAAGGAGACCTTAGGGATGGGAAGTCCAAAATCCTGATTGCAGATCCAGCTGTGATGGAGTCTCCTGTCCTGTCTGGCTGGGATGATGGTTGGGATAACACTTCTGTGCCCCCCTGCCTATTGAACAGGGCTTTGAGCTGAGTTGAGCTGAGTTGTAGGTATGAGAAGGCATTTCAGTAAGAAATTTTCATGTGAAAAGAGTTTTTTTTTTTTGTCTATCAGCTTTTAAACTGTTCCCCAAACATTCTTGCTCATGTACACATGTGGATAACTTAGCAGCGAGGTGTTTGAAAAACCAGATTCTGAGTCTAAAAATAAAGGCCATCAAATAGATGTGGCCCCAAAAGAGTTATTTAAGCAGCTCTAAAGGCAGGAATGCTCCCTTCCCCACAAAGCATAACGTTTCCCAGTTCAAAGCATCTGCCTTCTTGAAATTTTGCCCTAGAATTTCCTCCAAATGCAAAAGCCTTAAAATAGTCTGGCTCATTTGGCTTCCCCTTCCTGGTGCGATATTTCAGTAAAATCTGCAGACAATGCCCCGAACCTCAGAAATTATCTCACTAATGATCCTTTTATGGGAGGAAACAACAGCCGTGGGTGGAACATTCCTCTGCAGGGTGTAACAAAATTTTCCTTGGGAGTCCCAGACTTGGATTATTTTGGATGCCTTGGGAGAGGCTGGGAATGCAGGAGCTGCTGTGCTTCAGTTGTAACAGTTTCTAAGGAGCCAGTGCTACGCAGATTTTTCCTCTGGAAGGTTTTTTTTTTTCCCTCAGAGCTGCTGCTGCTGCTGAACTGGAGTGTGGGCTGACCTTGCTGAGAGCTGCAGCCCAGTTGTGGCATAATTTCCTCTGTGCCCTAGGGTGCAGTATAAAAAGTTCCCATAGATTTTTCCAGGGAGCATTGAGCGCTCTCCCTATGGTTGGATGTGTCACTCCTCAGTTGTGTTTATTGCTGGAGCTTCTGCATGGGCTGGCTGTAATTTTTCTGACAGTTGCTGACATGCCTTTACTGGTTGTTTGGCTGAAGCTGCTTCACCTATCAGGCTTTTGTCCTTGTAATAAGTAGCCTCTGAATTTACTGGTGGTTTAACCCTTGGCAGTGTCCGTGCAACCAGAGTGAGTAAGGGTGAGGTGGGTTCAGCTGAAATCCATTTTAGAAAGAATCAAGAGCCCCAGAGGAGTCCCAAGATCCCAAATGGGTTTGTGGCTTGATAGTTTGAATCTAAATAAAACCCAACAAACTTTTCTGTTATCTCTGATCCATCTTTCCCTGCCTGCCCTGTGCACACAGTGTGTGTAAGTGACTGAAGTTGCATCAAACAAGGGCTGTGTTTCAAAGAAAAATGTGGTTTATTGCTTAATGTGTCTGATTCTGTTCGGGTCTGGCTCAATTAGCGCTAGAACAAAATGAAGTGTTAACTGGAAGTGCAAATGGATGTGCCTGGGCTGGGAAAAGCTTTGGATGTTTCTCATGGCTGAGGATACAGGCTGATAACTTGGATTGCTTTGCTTGGCTCCTTCTGTGTTTTGCTCCATGAAAACAGTGATATCTATTTTCTTTCTCATAACTCCAGCAGTACAAGCAAAGGGATGGCAGCTGCTGTGGTCAAATAATAGGAATAGATCCTTGCTGCCCGGACAGTTCACTTGGCCATCCCATCTTTTGGTCAGCCAGGGCTGTCCTCTCTCCTGGCATGTAAAAATGAACATCTGGGCTCTGCAGCTGTGGGGAGACTCTGCCTGCCCTGCCCTGGGTGTGCTGCAGTGTCTGGCAGTGTTTGAGCCTGTGGGAGGAGGAGGAGGCTGTGTCTGGCAGAGAAGAATGCCCACAGGTTGTGGGTTTGACAAGGTCATAGCTGGAAATATGTGAAATACTCCCTTGGTTTTTCTTTTCTTTAAATAGAGATCAGGAAACACTTTGCAGAATCAATAGAGGGAGGAAGGAGGAGATGAAGATGGAGAGGGATGCAGGTGCTGCACAGGGCAGTGGGGTCCTCTGCTGTGACCGTGTTCACAGGGGTCTGAGGATCAGGGAAGAGACGAGAATGTTGACTCCATGTTTCAGAAGGCTTGATTTATTATTTCATGATATATATTATATTAAAACTATACTAAAAGAATAGAAGAAAGGATTTCATCGGAAGGCTAGCTAAGAATAAAAAAAAATGATAACAAAGGCTGGTGTCTGACTGAGACAGTCCGGGACAGCTGGGCTGTGATTGGCCATTAATTAGAAACAACCACACGAGACCAATCACAGATGCACCTGTTGCATTCCACAGCAGCTGATAACCATTGTTTACATTTTGTTCCTGAGACCTCTCAGCTTCTCCGGAGGAAAAATCCTAAGGAAAGGATTTTTCATAAAACGTGTCTGTGACATTCTGCTGCTTTTCTGAGCAGTGTCCTGAGCCCCAGGGCAGCTGCTGGGGGTGTCACCACAGTCCCCTCCAGCTTTGTGAGGGCTGGGTGCAGGAGGGTCAGCCTGGCAGGAAGGGAGGTGCTTTTGTGCTCTGTGTGTATAAACCTCCTCAAGAAGCTGCTCTGTTGCTTCACCCTCCCTCCTTTACCTCCACCTCCTTGTGTGGAGGTGACTTTTCTGACTGCAGGTTGTGTTTCCTGCTGAACTGAGGCACCCAGTGCCTGCACATCTCCTACCCCAGGCACTTCCCTGCCATTTATTTGTTTATTTAAACATGTGCTCACTTCCAGCCATCAAATTCCAGAGCTGCTTCCTTGGCCCCAGTGCCCAGGTTTGGCTCACGTGGGAGGTGTTGATGCTGCTGAGACAGCACTGGCTGTCATAATCTCTTAATAAATAATTAAACCTAAGTCTCTGAAATATTTGGGGACTATTTTGTGTCACAATCCCTGGTGTTGTAAGCACCATCTTTCAGTTGTATTCATTCTCTCCTGCCTGGGTAAGCTTTATCACCTGGATTTTTATGAATGGGTCATTATTCTGAAATGTGAGCATATGAAATGTGACTAGTGTTAGATTTCAATACCTTTTTAAGATAGTGAATGGATTGGGGTTAAATATGGGGTTTGAAGCTGTGTGACCTCGTATATTTTATAAAAAGTCATGCCACGGATCCTGTAAGGCTCCAGCTGAGTGATTAAAGTCCCATAATGTTCTTTTGTAACCCATGAATAATAAGCAGGAGCTGAGCTGCCAAAATGAATCAAAAGTGAGTTTCATTCAGAGTCATTTCCCTAGTGAATTGTGACAGCTGGACAATGTCCTTCCCTTGTAGTGACACTGAGCTTTTTCTAGCCCAGAACACGTTCACTGAACAAGGTTTCAGGTGAATGGCATGCCAGGAAGAGCTGGTGCTGTTTATTCTCATGCTGGCACAACTTTTGCCATCTGCTGCAAGGCAGGAGCAAATCTGAGCTTGACCTTGCCTTGTGCTTGAGCTCAGGGGCTGTTCCTGTCCTGCAGCCTGAGCCTGGGGATGGGGTTGTGCTTGTGCTGGCAAGAGGAAGGTGCTGGTGCTGTTGGAGGCACTGCAAGCTGCAAACTGTGACCAGTCCTGTGTGGCTTTGATGCCAACAAAGCAAGAAATCCAGCCTGAAAATAGAATTCCAGACAGGCAGGAGATTGTGTCTTATTGTGGATATTTAAAATTCTTTTTTCTCCCCTTTTTTTGGTCTTGTTTTTGGTTGTTGTTGCCTCACATTTTTGGTGTGTGATCATGTTTATTCCAGCTGTGTTGCATCCATGCTTACAGCAGGTAAGCTGACAGGAATTCCACTTGGAAATCCCTCCTTGCAGGGTTCCTGGTGTGTCTGTCCTTTCCCCCCATTTCTGTTTGACTTTAAACTCTTAACCTGTGCTGATTTTGACTGGGGCAGAGAAAGAACCCCATACTTGTGATGAAAATTAACTCTATCCCAACCCAAACCAGTGCTTGAACCTGGATAAGAATTCCTCTTGCAAAAACCTGATGTAACCTGAGTGGTTGCTAAACTTACCCTCCACAGAAGTCAAGCTCTGATATTGCAGATGTGGCTCTGATGTTGCAGATGTGGCTCTGATATTGCAGATGTAGCTCTGAAATGTGGCTCTGATATTTCAGATGTGGCTCTGGAATTGCAGATGTGACTCTGGAATTGCAGATGTGGCTCTGAAGTTCCAGATGTGGCTCTGAAGTTGCAGATGTGGCTCTGGAATTGCAGATGTGGCTCTGATGTTGCAGATGTGGCTCTGATATTGCAGATGTAGCTCTGAAATGTGGCTCTGATATTTCAGATGTGGCTCTGGAATTGCAGATGTGACTCTGGAATTGCAGATGTGGCTCTGAAGTTGCAGATGTGGCTCTGGAATTGCAGATGTGGCTCTGATGTTGCAGATGTGGCTCTGATATTGCAGATGTAGCTCTGAAATGTGGCTCTGATATTTCAGATGTGGGTCTGGAATTGCAGATGTGACTCTGGAATTGCAGATGTGGCTCTGATGTTGCAGATGTGGCTCTGATATTGCAGATGTAGCTCTGAAATGTGGCTCTGATATTTCAGATGTGGCTCTGGAATTGCAGATGTGACTCTGGAATTGCAGATGTGGCTCTGATGTTGCAGATGTGGCTCTGATATTGCAGATGTAGCTCTGAAATGTGGCTCTGATATTTCAGATGTGGCTCTGGAATTGCAGATGTGGCTCTGGAATTGCAGATGTGGCTCTGGAATTGCAGATGTGGCTCTGAAATTGCAAATATCACCGACTGCAGTGTGCAAACACCTCAGCACATAAATCAGCTGGAGTCCCTCAGTCATTTGCAGCCTTCCCAAATAAATTGAGTGTGTTTTCCCTCTGATCAAGCACAGGATGGAGGGAGGGTGAGCAGCATTGCCAGGGGCTCTGGGTTCTCCAAGGTGTGTGCTGGGCACAGGGAGGTGCAGCAAACACCTGCAATCAGGGTGTCAACACCAACAGGAGGGCAGAGCCTCAGCTTGGCTATCCTGACACAGATAAGGAGAATAATGAGTGGCTGCAGAGATTTTGCTACACGATAATAGTGTTTAATTTTGGGTGTGGGGCAAGGCTGTGGCTGCTCACCTGCCACGTGAGGAAGCTGTAGTAACCTGCAGGTGATGGTGAAGCTGTAGTAACCTGCCATGAGGTTATATATATATTTATAAATACTTTTAAGTACATTTATATTATTTATAATACATTTATAGAATACATTTATAGTATTTATACTATATTGGGCCAAGAAGCTCCCAGTGCTCTGGTTTAAAACCATTTCTTCCCAAATCCTTGCCATCCCCCAAATGCAAAAGCTGCACCACCAGCATCAACCTTTCTTTTTTTATTTTAAAATTTTTATTTTTTAACCCTTTTATTTTCAGTTCTCATTATAAATATTACCAGGAGGTAATGATGAAGCTGTACTAACCTGCCATGTGTTGATGGTGAAGCTGTAATAACCTCCCATGAAACCCAAGCCTGATGAAGCTCCAGAGGCTTTATTTTTTTATGTTGTGCAATGCCCACAACTAACATTTAAATGGCCACACTGCCCTGGTGCAGGTTAGGCCCTGTAAAACTCATGTAAAATTACTCACAGGAGTAGGGCCACCCAAACCTCTGTCACAGCACTTCAGCACCTTGCTCATAGTGCAGACACCCCTGGGTGATGCTGTAAAGTCTGGGGATGTGCAGACACCCCTGTGCAGTAAAATCTGACAGCTCACAGAGGTGCTGGACCAGCCCAGGGTGCAGTTCAGGAATTAAGCTGCAAGGTTTTGGCCAGAACTACCTGGAAATCAGCTGTCACTTCACCCCTTGTGTCTGTCAGTGTTTGTGCAGCTGTGGAGAACGTGGGGTTTGATTTCTAAGCATGATTTGGGGTTAAGTGAAGGGGCAGTTCCAGCAATTTTAAGCTTTGTGCAGTGTTGGATGTAATCTGCTGATAGAAAGTGTCCTGTGCAGCCTGAGTGGTTGGGATTGGAGCTGATGACACAAAACTCTCTTCTTCAGTGACAATTGCAGTAGTTATGTACTATTTGCTCAACTGCCAGGGTAGAAATGTGCTAAAATCAAACCCCAGGGTGATGAGCCCTTCAGGTTTGCCTGCTCAGGGAAATCAGCTGGCACTGTCCTGTGCTGAGAGAAGCCCAGGCTTGAGCTTGCAGTGGTTAAAACTTGAGGATTTTCTCTCAGATGAAATCAGTCTGAGAATCAAAGTAAATTTCCAGCCTTCCCCAATCTGGAGGGACTCGTTTGTATGAGGTTTCAGCAGCAGAAAATGTGAGGCTGGTTCCAGTGTGAGAGGGTTGCTTTGAAATCTCCACAGCTGAGGCTCCTCAGAGAATTGGGGATGGGAACTTTATTTTTAGTCGTGGTCTAGATTTTCATTGATCTGGGCTGGAAGTGTGGCAGCAAATGAAAGAAGCATTAACACTGAGAATTCAAGAGCAGGGACCAGGCCAGGAGCATTAAATTCTCAGCATCATGACCACAGCCCTATTTGTAACATTAAAAATACATTTGGATGCTGTGAATTTGGCAGATGTCAAGTGTCTATAAAACACTTGGTAGAGGGCAGCTTTCTGATGTGAATAACAACGTTCAATTGAGCTATATATTGGCTAGAATCAAATAAAAATAACATGTTCCTAGCACAACACCAGCAAGCAAATAGAAACCATGGAGGTATTTTAACCATTACTGAGGGAAAAAAAAAAACAGTGTTAGTTCAGTTAATCCCCAAGCAAGGAAACTTCATCTGAAAATTTGCTTTTTCTCTGACTTCACTTGACATTTTCTAGTAACACACAGGCCTCTTAATTCCTATTTGCATATTTCCTGGTACTGAAGTATTTTCTTGCACAAGATTCCTGATGGGATGCATAGAGAGGTATTTAGAAATTAACACACCCACTAATGAGCTGCTGGTTGATGGGGTGATGTGACAGCTCTGTACCTGGGCTGGAGGAGGAGGAGGCTGTGTCCATCTGCAGCACTGCAGGGATTTGGAGAGACTGACTGTAATTCACTGGGCTGGTTTTTTTTGGCTGGAAGAATTGTTGCTAACGCTGTTTTTGTGTGTATGAATGTCAGCCTGGTACTGTAAGTCACTGGAACATAACCTTTTAAAGAATGCATCACTTCCAAATTTAACAAACAAGTCACAGTCTGGTCCCACCTCTCGCTTGGGTTATTTTCTTCCCTCCTTTTGCTGCTTGGAAGATCTGGTGTGAAGAGGTGACACAAGGAATGATGTGTGGTCTGACCTCAGGAGCTGCTTGGGACAATGCCAAGGAAAGCAATTTTTGAGGCAGTCTCTCAGTGATTCATGGTTTACCTCTGCTCCCTATTGTTTTACGCCGCTGCCTTTGGAGTCTTTTGCTGTCACATCTCAAGGTGAAGGAGGTTGCAGAGCTGTGGCTGATTCATGGGCTGTGTTTTTCCCTTCAGCTTTGGAGAATTTGGCAAACAGCAGAGCTGCTCTCTGGCTGCCCAGCTTACCTGAGCTCAGGCTGTGAGCTGGAGTTGAGTTTTCCACCTGCTGTGTGGGGTGTCTCAGCTTTCTGCTGTGAGCACAGGAGCTCCCACTGTATGAATACAGGCTGGAAAACAGGGATGGCTGAAAAAACACAGTGGCCTTAAGCTGGGCAGTTTAACACCCTTGTGGGTTCCTCTCCATGAATTATTTTGGGAACTCACTTCTGCAGGGCAGCCCTGGAAGCAGGACAGGCCACATCCCCTCCTTGCCTCCTGCACCCAGGATGTGTCAGACACACTAAACCACAGGAGGAGGAATGTGATCCCTGGCTTGTACCAAGCACTCTGTGGCTGGAGCCGCTCCCCCCATGGCTGCTCCTGCCAAATTTACTAATTTAGCTGGTCTTTGCTAAATTTACACTGCTCGGAGCAGTTGGGAAGCCTGGGGTCAAACATGAGGGAAAAAGTTTGGACGCTGCTGAGCCCTCTCCATCCCCACCGTGGTTCTCAGCTGGTGCTGGCACTCAGAGGTTGCACAAAGTTGAATAAATAATTCTGATGGGTTAATTGTAGCTTGCAGGCTCAGCTGTTGATTAGAGTCATATGGTGTTTTTCCAGCGTGTCACAACCTTGTTTTCAACATCCTCGTTTCGTATAACCACAACAGATGATGTCTCCAGTCTCTTTATTTCTTCCCTGCTCCTCTGCCCCCAGAATGAACTGCAGGAAATGCAATAACTTCGCTCCTGGTTGCTGTTTGGGGTGTGTGCATTTCCATGTTTCCCAGTTGCACTGATGAGGAAAGCAATAAATGAGTGAGGCAAGGTGAAGGCAGTGCTGGGGCACAGCTGGGAGAGCACTGCCTGTCATCCATCATGGCAATAAAAGCAATTCCTGGCCTCTTGATACTGTTTTTCCCTAGAATTTCTGTCCAAAAGAAACCTATTAATAAAATAGTAACAAAATCAGGAAGAAAATGCTTTTAAAATTCATGATTCATCCTTGTAGAAGGAGCAGAGTGTGAAGGGACATGCATTTTTTCCTTCATCGTGGCTGTGGTTTCCCCTCTCTTTTTACAGCTGAAAGAACAGTCATTAGTTACATTAATAAACTTCTGTGTTGCACCTTGAGCAATTAGACCTACTTTCATGCCCTAGATGTTGGTTTCTTATCCCCTAATAACACTATTTATTAAAGATGAGGTGTTTTCTTATATTTGAAATTTGTTTTTCTATTTGCTTTACTCTGTCTTTATAGTAATTGGGAAGGTGATGGTTTTCTTTCATTATTGGTGAATTTTCTTTATTTGTTTATTGGTTAATTTTCTTTATTTGTTTCCTCTACACACAGTATTTTACTCTCAGGTGCTATGGTTAGAGTGTACAGCAAAAAAAGTTTAATTTATTTATTTGAATTATCTTCTGTTTCTTCTTAATGGTACATATGCATGAAATAACATTTTTTATCCAGTTCTGAACTTCACAGATCTGTCTGATAGGGTCCCCCTGACTTTAAAAAAAAATAGATTTTCACACAGTGTTACTTTCAGCAAATGTTTGAAGAAATGTTTTCACCTTTAAATGTAAATTATACAAATGATACATTCATTATATCAATATATATAGATTATATCATGAATTGGTGTGTTCTGACTCATGTAAGGAATATGCAGCTCTTTTTTTAGTAGAATAGATAAAGATTTATGTCTTAATGTCCGAGCAAATATTTGGAAGGAAGTTTTAAAGAATGAAACAATTGTTGATGAGCAATTCTGATTTACTCGAATTTGCAGTTGAGTTCCCTGTGTGGTTTTTTATTAAATTTTTAGCAGTTATGGAAATGTTTTCCCTTTTTTGAGGGATGAGATGCAGGGCTGGAACAGAAGAGCAGCTGCTGTTTGGTCTCTCCCCCATCCCAGCCACATTTCTCTCAGCAGCAGGAGACCACAATTCCTTAATTCATCAGATGGGGCAGAGCACACATTGTCTCATTTGTGTTTTTCCAGAGTTTTTAAGGAGGTGAAAGTGTCAGAACCAGGTGATGGCACCAGTTTGCCTCATTTTTGGCAGTTTTCAGTGCTCAGGGACAGAATCCCATTTTTCTCTGCTCAGTTAATGCTGAAGCAAAGGGAAGCAGCAATTGGCATCTGTAAAGAATTTCAGGCTGAATCTTGAATTTTATACAGACCTATCCAAAGCTCAGACCATACAAAACAGTTGCTGCTTGCTTAGTAATTTAATTATTAATTATTAATTACATTACAGAGTAATGTGCTGCAGGCCTGAGCACAGAGACAGAGCTAAATATGTTGAAAAGAGCATTCTTTGCTCCTTTGCTTTGCACTTAATCCACAAGCCTTTAAATGGAGGAGAAAATTTAATTCTCAAAAGAGTTGGAGAGGCTGCTGGGGGCTGTTCAGCCCTGCAGCACATTTTTGTGTGTTCATGTCCCTCAGTGAACATCTGTGACACCAATCCAGAAAGTGTTAACTTTCACATGATTCAGAAAATTTTTCAGAGGAGACTTTCCTTCCCCCCCTCCTCTGGAAAATGAATTATAAACCATCTCCAGCTTTTATACTTTTATTATAACCCAGCTATATTCCAGCAAAAGCTCCTGGCAGATAGTTTCCTCATCCATTTCCAAATGAAGATGTGTTAAATTTATTTGCTGAAGGAACTTGTAGCTTGTGCTGTAACCTTGGTCATGGGACTGGATATAAAAGCAGAGGGATAGAAGCCCACTTAACAGCAGGGAACAAAGTGGAGCTGGAAATGTTATCAGGCTGGGAAGGCAGAACGTGTAGAATTACTGCAGAAGGCAGATTTTGGCCCTGTGATTTTGGATTTTGGATTTTGGACATGTGGCTTCCTTTGCTGCATCCACGTGTGCTTCACACTGCTGCTCTGAGCTCAGGCTGTGCCATGGTTGGATAAATAAAAGGGACAAGGTGCCTCAAGAAAATAGCACTTAAATCCTATTTTAAATATTAAAAATATTTTTTAATCCTGTTAAATGGTGAGAGCCATTTCCTGGGCTCCATCTCTTTACCTGTGCTTAGAAAGAGCCATTCCTCCTGCAGGTGTGTGGGAGGCTGAGCTGCCCATTCCAAAGGAATCAGCATCATGTTTTCCACCAGGATAATGTCCTGCTAATTCAGCAAGGGGGTTTGGGCAAGCACTCAGTGCTCTATATGTGTGGTTTTTATTTATAATTAATGATGAGCATAGAGGTCTTGTGGAAGTTTCATTTTTCTGCTCTAAACATCTGTTGATCAGGAGTAAGTTCTACCTATTTTTCCACACTTAGTATGTCAAAATATATTCCAGTAACCTTAAAGAGCTGCTTTCATAAAATATCTTGATGAAATTTTGCCAAATCATTATTGTCAAGTGGATACTGAAGCCCTGGCCCACTCAGGTTCAATATTCCAACGTGGTACATTGACTTTTGTTGTGCTGCTAATATTTTCTTTGTAAGAAAGCTGCTCCCCTCCAGTGCCCCAGGCCCAGGGAGTGTTAAGAGCAACTGTGTATTTCTTAGAAAGGTGAAAACTGGATGCACATTTTCTTTCCACTCTGACCTTGTTTCTTTTCCAGGCCCTGGAAGAAGCCCAGAAAGCCATTCAACAGCTCTTTGGTAAAATTAAGGATATTAAAGACAAGGCTGAAAAATCTGAACAAATGGTGAGCAGCACTTTCTTTCTGGCCTTTGAAAGGGAGGGGACACTGACTTTTCCTGGCAGTAACATTTTTGTCCTTGGTCCTGGCTGGTTGGTAATTTCCTGTGTTGAACCTGTGGTGTCCACTGGGCTGCTGAGCTGACAGTCCCAAAGAAGAGAGAGTGGCTTCTTATCTCCTGAAAATTCCATTGCTGGGGCTTGATATTCAACCAGAATCCTTTTTCATTCCCCAGGTGAAGGAAATCACCAGGGATATCAAGCAGCTGGACCATGCCAAGCGTCACCTGACCACCTCCATCACCACCCTCAACCACCTCCACATGCTGGCAGGGGGGGTAGATTCTCTGGAGTAAGTCTGGGGATTCTTGGTGTGAAGTTTGTGCGGTGTTCTTTATGGCTCTGGCACAGCCTGCCTGGTTTTTTGGAGGGAATTTTGCTCCCAAGTCTGGATTTCTGCTGGCAGGTCTGTGTTGCTCTGACTGACCCCCAGCCTGTGTTGTTGTGTTTAATAATTTGCAGCATTGATTGCTTGTATTGCTCTGTTGATTCTTGGTGATAAGGAATGAGTCTGGCTTCATTAAGGAATCCTCATTAGGGATGTGCTCTTGGGAATTTAGGAGGATTTTTGTCACTCTTGTATCTAAAACTGCAATGAGTTTTGGTAAAGGTCAGCTCTAATTTTCACGAGTTTAAGGAAACCTTGCAGCTTATACCGTGTGTAAATTGGGGGTTAAATATTTCTAATAGTCCATTTTGGTTTTTTTAACATGCTTGAGGAACGCACAATCTAGGAAAATACAGTTTTTTTACATGTTGCATCTGTGAAGTTGCACAGCCTGTTCTTGGTTTGTAGCAAATCGTGCACGAACGCCGGGTCGTGAAATGCTGAGAATTAAATTTTACTTAGCCTGCTGTCTCCACTGGAATGATCCTAAAGGATGATATAAAAATAAATTAACTTGATTTTCTTTTTTTTCCCCTGTCAGTTCCCTGTGAAAGTTATTAACAGAGAAGTCAAGGCTAATGGCTTTTCAGCATCCTTCTCCTCCAGAGAAGCTTTAACTCACACTTTGTGTGTGATGACGAATGGCTTCACTCAGGTCATTACAGTGAAATAACATTTACTGCCTCCAGACCCATACTGGGAAGTGGATGCATTCAGTAGTTTACATGTTCTTTGCCAAGTGTTGCTTTGACATTTATGGGTTTTTTTGAGGCATTGTTAGATTTGTGCCAGATTGGTTTATTTTAGCGTTGCTTAAGTGAAATTTTAATGCAGCGTTGGAATGTTAATGAAGAGCTGTGTGTTTTAGAAAAATAAATGTCAATAGGGACCAGTGTGACCCAGTAGGGATGAAGTAACCTGTGGAATTACCACCCAGGACTTTCTTTGAATCTGCCTTTGTAAATCTTTAATTTCCTCTGCAGGGCTATGACCAGGAGGAGACAATATGGGGAAGTTGCCAACCTTCTGCAAGGTGTGGTGAATGTGTTGGAGCACTTCAACAAATACATGGGGATCCCTCAGATTCGACAGCTCTCTGAAAGGTAAAAGGTTCAAACCCTGAGCACTCCCTTTCCTGCTGGGGAGGAAGGGTTAGGAAATGTCTTAGGCAGGTTCAGAGTCTCAAGGATGTGAATCCTGCACATGGTCCTTGGAGCTTCCTTACAGCCAAAACAAACAGGTTAGAACTGGACAGAGTTTGCCCAAATCTGGAGCAGCCCATTCTGTTCAGTAGCAGTAATTAGAGTGGCTGTAACTCACTCTGTGCTTTTTATTGACTGGTTTTTCATTTTCTCACCTGCAGGAGCCTGTGGAAGTGCAGGTTGCTGTGTGTGATGGTCACAGGGCAGGTGTTTGTGGTGAGCCCTGAGGTGATGCTCTCTCCTGCTCTGTTCAGCTCAGTGATGGAGCTCAGCAGCCTGGCATGAGGCACAAATCTGCCCATGCACTTGGTGATGTCTGTGCCTCAGCAGGATCCTCACTGCTGCTGTGCAGAGCCCCAGGGCTTGGATTTCTCCTTCTGCCTTTGCCAGACTTGGTTATTCTGAGCACCTTCAGCTTCTTCTGCCCAAACCTGCTCCCATTGCCCAATTCTGCTGAGATTTGAAGCTTACAGCAAATCTTCTGCTGGGCTTGTACAGTTTTGATTTTCTGAACTGGAGTTACACTAAATTGGTGAGGTTTGGTGCAAGTCCCCACCACCCTCAGCAGTAGCAGGTGAAGGTTCATGGTCACTAAGCCACCATTTCTCTTCAGTCTTGGCTTCATTTGGGATGTGACAGCTGGGATTTGAGGGAACAAGGTCCTCTCTGTTCTGAGGGACAGTGCTGTCCCTGCCTGAGGTGACTTTGCTCATTACTGAGGTACTCAAAGGAGTCTTCCAGGCACAGTCACTAGTTTTTTTTTGGTGCCTCCCTTTGCTAAGACAGCAGCTGGCTCCCTGTGTTGTTTAGTGATGGAAACAGAATTTGAATGATTTGTTTGTAATGTTTTCATGTAAATCTGTTGGACTTTCTTTATGCTACAGACACCTCTTCCAGAAAACACAGATGGAATCCATGAAACAGAGCAGAAGAAAAATCCACTCTAAATCTAGAGAAGGGATGGGGCCTTGTTTAACAAAGCATTTGACCATAAGCATTTGCTTAAATGAACATGAACATCAAGGAAATGTAAACATATGTCAGTGCTTTTCTGAGTTGAGGCTGTTGTCTATTCCAACCTTGTGCTCAGAGATTGCTTGCGGTGGTAATGCCCTTTGGGCAGAAACCTGCTGTCTTTGGCCATTTTAAGGCCAAATATAATTTAAGCCTTGCTCTAGAATTCTGGCTGGTTTTCCCTTTCTGCTGGATGATTATTTAATACTTTTGTAGTTGCTGATTGTTACAGAAACCAATTCAGGCTCCTGCTAAAAGTCAGGGTGGTTTCGAGTCACGCCAGCAAGACTGGCAAGGACATGGAGGAAAACTTCTTTTGTTTTATTCTCCCTTCAAGATAAGGATCTGAAAAGCTCAAGAAAGTCTGTTCCTCCTATTTTTAGCATTGCCTCAGCAGGGTTTTCCTTCCAGTGTTTATACAGGGAGAGCTGCACCATCTGGTAATGATAGAGGAGGCTGCTGTGGGGTGAAAGGAGCTGCTCTGGGGTGTTCCTGGGGGCTCCTCACTGCTCCACATCCAGGCAGAAAATTCCTGCAGGGAGGTCCATGGCACCATCATTCTGCTTTTGGAGTTTGACTCTGTGGCTGTGTGTTAGGGCCTAGTTTGGAGTTGACTTTTCTCTCTCTTTTGCTTGGAAATCCTTTTGTGATTCATGAAACATCAGAGGAAGTTTGCCTGGCTTCTTGCAGGGGTATTTTTAGACTGTGAAATTGCTGGGGTTTGATATCTCATAGATTTGTTTTAATGGTACAAGTGGAGCCTCTAGGATGTTTGGGAAGGCAAGAAATGCTTTAGTAGATGTTGGCACAGACCTGTGACAGTAACCAATGTCTGTTATATACAATAACCCCTTTATATCCACTGCTCAAGGAGCAGATTCTGTTCCTTTCTGAAATAAAAAGCCTCTTTTTTCATGGTGTGAATGGAGTGAAGCCAAGTATGAATGGGAAACCATGGGAAGGAGAAGTGCCTGCTTGGTGCTGTTGGATGTGCTCTTTGTCATGGGGTATCCAATTTAGGCTGCTGCTCCTGGATGCTGTGAGAAGTAATGATGTGTTTTTAATGTTGTTTTCCACCTGTTCTGTCCCTTTGAAAACAACCCAGCCAAAATCCCACTGTAAGGATTCATTGGAAACCTGGACTGAACTCTCAATTAGTTGGCTTCTTGTGCTGATCCTGATGAGTATTGATGTAAAAATGTCACAGTTCATAGCCAAATGTAAATATTTTCCTAAGAGCGTTCCTAAAGCAATTTCTAAGGCAGTGCATTGGTAGCTGTTGTAGTAAACAGGAATATTTTCTTATCTCTCAATCCTTTGCTGTTTTTTGTCTGTGGAGGGAGGTACAATTAGTGGTCCCAAACCCACCCAGAAAAAAATGGTCTTGCAGGCCTAGCAGATAGTGGAAAAAAGCCTGGAAAGTATTTAGGAGAAAGAGAATTATAAGTTTGCCACAGGAAAACAGGCTGGCTCAGCCTCTTTTTATCTCAGCAAGCTGCCAGGCTTGGTTTAAGATTTCTGGTAGCTTTGGCTAAAGGAATTGTGGTTTCTAGTAATTGAATGTCATTTGAAACATAGCAGTGGGTTTTCTTGTTTTTATTTTTTAAAGGCAGGGGAAACAGAGAACAAAAGCCACTAATAATAAAATAGAAGTCAGAGAAACAGAAATCATTATTAGTTGGATAACCAGAGGGTTTGGCAGCCCCAGGAAAAGGCTGTGTGGGATGGCTCCTGGGATATCCCAGCACATTTCTGGGGGAACCTACCCAGGGAAAGAGACCCTTATCAAACCCACTGAGGCTCTGAGGAATCCTAAATCTCTTATCTGGGCTTGCTGAACCAGCTCACCTGGTGGAGTGGTTCCCCACACACCCTCAGGCACGTGCAGGGTTGAATGTCCAGGCTTTTATGGCTGCACTTTCCACTGCATGGAGAATATTCTGATTTATTGCAAAGCTGACAGCTTTCCACAGGGCCAATAATCTCCAGGGGCTGAAGCAAGTGCCCTCCAAAGAGGTGGCAGAAAGGTTTTCCTGCTTCTGGCTGTGTGTTCATAATTGTGAAAATAATTGAGTGTTTCTGTGTGTGTGGTTGTGTAAAAAGTGAGTTTTACTGGGAGGGCACTAGGGTTCCCTGCCCTTGCTTACACCTCAACTTTGGCTCTGCCCTGTCCCTCTCTTAGAAAATATGAAGGAAAAAAAATCTTCAAACTTGTTCTCCCTGCCTGCTTTTGAGAGATTTTTATGCAGGACCTATTTTTAAAAAAATGCATATTTTTAACATCCCACTTGAGCAAGGCATTCCTGCAAGTTTCTTAATTTAGGAATATGAGAATCCCCATTAAGATTATCCTTAAGTACTTTCCTGAATCAGAGCCTGAAACAACAAAGCTTGTGGACAGGGCTTTTAACTGCTTGACAGAGGCTCTTTTAAATTTGTTGAGTCTTTAAGAATCTGGCTGCTGCTCTTTTCAGTGCCTCCACTGTGCTGCACTGCAGCTGTTGTCAAACAGAAGGGTCCCCACAGCCACTCAGAAGAAGTATCACTGCTAATAGCTTCCAGTTGTTCATACAAACTCACTAATTTCTGTGACTCCTAATTCCACACACTTCTTGTTTCTGGATTTTTTAGAAGATAAAAAAAATCAGTCTGTTTTCAGTGTCTTTTTTTTCCCCACTTTTTTCCTGGAGAATGAAAGGTTTCTTTTTGTGATTCTCACGTGAGCTACAAGTGCTTTCTTGTAGAATTTAAGCAGGAGTAAACCTGTAGCTGTGGCTTCCTCCTTACTGATTAAATTCCCCACTCCTATTTCAACATATCAGTGAATTAGATTTCAACATTTTGTTTCCCACTTATGAAGTTGTTAACTGGATGTCTTTACCTGGAAGAGTAGAGGAGTCTCTGAACATTCCTGTGAAGCAGAGAGCTTAAGCGAGAATTATTTTTGACACTGCAGGCAGGAAGATTTTCCAACAAAATCCTCATAAATAAATCCTGAGGAAGGCAGGTCGTACATCCAGTTAAATCACAGATATAAATTTATATTTAAAGGACTAGGATTTTCTGCATTTGGCACCAGGAAAGAATCCAGCACTGTCAGATCATCTTGTGGGTTTTTCCTACTAATGGAACTCAAATGGGAAGATTAAAGAAGCAGATCATTCCTTGATAAGATTGAGGAGTCTTAAACAAGCACAAAAAAAAATTCCCAAGTCTTCTCCCCACAGTCTGAACAAACATTTTCACAACAGTAAATGTCGCCAGTCTTGCTAAAGTATCAATCTCAGTGGAAAAATCCACTGTCTGAGTGATCAGTTCAGGCCTGAAAGCCTTTCCAGTATAATAAAAACTGATGGAAGAATTCAAGGGCTGCAGAGGGATAGAAGTGCTCACTGTTTGCTTTGGCACTTTCTAGTGTGTGTAGGCATTTCCATTTCCCTAGAAGTATCAATTAAGCTGTATTGACTTTTATTTCTGGAAATGGGAAGCTTTATTCTCTCAGCCAAATAAAGAGCAAGGTTGTGGTTTATTCTACTCCCGTTTCTTACCTTTTGCTCTTTTGTGCTTCTCTAAGACACTGAGAATTTATAGGATAAAACTGCTGCCAGCTGCATTCATTTAGAAGTGGATCAGTACACCTGGAGCTGTGAAAGGTTCATGGTGAAGATTGAGACATCGTGAAGCTTTTTACATGTTGGAAACATATTTCTGTTGAAATGTGGGCAACAGAAATGAATTGCAGTGTAGATCACACTGGCATTAAAGGCCTTTCAAGGAGCTGATAAACTGGCCCTTATTGAAATATTAAATGGCAGCAGGGCAGGAGAATCCAGGGCATGTTGTGCTGCAGCTGAGGGTTCAGGAATTGCCATTCAGGGAGCAAAACGTCTCCCAGTTTTGACACAGAGACCTTCTGAGTGCGGATATTTTCTCTTCAGCATCCTTTTGATCCCTTACAAGCCTTCCTGCAGCTGCTGGTGTTGCAGCCACCCCGCAGGGAGGTTTTTGAGACCCCCCCCAAAGCCATTCCTGTGTCCCCTCAGGGTGAAGGCAGCACAGAACGAGTTGGGACAGCAGATCCTGGCTGACTTCGAGGAAGCCTTTCCTTCCCAAGGTACAAAGGTAAAGTTCTCACTTTTCCTCCTGTTGAAAAGTGTCACTGGAAACTCTTCAGGATGATTGTTGTTGGATTTAGTCTCATTTTTCCTCTAGATTTGGTCTCTGCCTGTTTCAGGAGTTTCTTTAGAAAGCAGAGGGTGATTTCTGCCAGCCTTCCCTTCACTCTGCACCCAGCTCCCGCAAGAGGGCTGCAGCCAGGCAGAGAATGCCCAATAATTCATCTCTGGGGTTTCCTTGGGGTCTCACCCAGTCCCTGGTTATTTGTTTGTCACAAAAATCAGAGTTTTGTTCAGGGGAAGCCAAGCACAGGCTGGCTGTTGACACAGTGCCACCAAGTTTGTGTCTGGTTTTCTCAGCACAGATACAAATCTGGGCTGGGGCTAAAGCACCAACTGTGCTTCCCCAGCACTGTGCATCCAAACATTTGCTAACAGTAAGGGGAGTAGGTGTGAATTTGAATTTACTTCCAAGAAAACACCAGTTCTGTCTTTCAAAGTACCAGCTCTGCTGGTTTCTTCATGCAAGTGACAAGTACAGAAATGAGGAGACCTTTTGGAGCAGTTGGTGAAGGGCAAATCTGTGTCTGTGAGAAGCAGCACCAAAGCAGCTTTTTTATTTAAAAAAAATGTTTCTAATTTTTCTGCCTTTACCATGGAACAACTTCATGGACAGTGAAATGAAAGCAGCTCAGTTTTCATGCAGCAATAAATAAAGAGTAGCAGCAGAAAAGAGAATAATAGGAAAGGATAAACCTGGATGCATTTGCAATCACCCATTCAACTTAATTAACCTGAAATCATTTTCTTCCTGTTTGTTTTGACAGAGGACTGGTGGGCCCAGCAATGTCCTACGTGATGCCTGCCTGGTAGCCAACGTCCTGGACCCCAGGATCAAACAGGAAATCATCAAGAAATTCATTAAACAACACCTCTCAGAGTATCTGGTCCTTTTCCAGGAAAATCAAGATGTAAGGGAAGCTTTGCAAGCTCCGTTTGGATTTCACATTTTGCTCTGCTGGCATTCCCAAAGTTCTCACTTCCACAGGTTCCTGTGGTGAAAAGTTTTTATCCCAAGGGCCTGGAAACTGATTCTGGGTGTGATCTGGAGTGGCTGATGAGCTGGGAGTTGCTGTTATCTCTGCCAGGATCCTCCCACCTTAGACCTCAGTTTCTCAGATCATCGCTAGAAATGTTTTCTCCCACATATAGAAAGTAAATTTGTGTTAGTTTTATTTCAACCCTGCAAAAGGTTGAAAAATGAAACTCTGAAAATTGAAAACTCAACACCATCACCCCCAAACAATCAAGAAACATCCCAACATGCTTAGAAAGCTGAGGGGAAAGGATTTATAGAAAGTTAATTACCTTTGTAGCTAAGTTTTAAAATTCCTGTCCTGATACTAATAGCTTTGTAAAAGTTTACCATCATGTCCTTGAATTTGGAAAGAAACCCCGCACAAACCAGAATCGCCTTTAGATCAAAATGTATTTTATCAATTTCAAGTGTTTGACATAAAATAAAGGCTAAACTGCCTAAGTTTAAATAACATTTTTCCACCTAAGTTTTCTGGATTAATCTTTCTACTTTTTGACCAGAAAACACAATTATTGAGGGGAAAAAATCCCATCCTGCTCAGCTTGTAAGAATTTTAGTTGGAATTTAAATGTGAGCTGAATGTAAGAATCCAGGAATTGCTACATTCTCATCCCACTCACTTTAACCTCTCTGTCTGAAACAAAGAGGGTGGGATCAAATGAAATATTATTGGATTGAGTTTTCAATAATCTCTGCATGATTTAGGAGTACTGTTATCCTCATTTTCAACAGAACTTGCTCTCTTAATTCACACAAGATAGGATTTTCAGTCTGGCATGTGTTTAAGCACTTGGAATCCCAGAATCATTGAGGTTGGAAAAGACCTTTCAGATCCTTGATTCCAACCCTTGCCAAGTCCGCTGCTAAACCCTGTCCCTAAGTGCCACATCCACAAATCTTTTCAATCCCTCCTGGGATGTGACTCAGCCAATTCCCTGGGCAGCCTGTTCCAGTGCTTGGTAACCCTTTCAGTGAAGAAATTTTTCCTAATATCCAATGTGGGATTGACATTCTCTGAACGTGGGAGAAGCAGTGAGAGAAGCAAAGAATGATCAAAACAATTCTTATCTCATTTACCGCTCCTGTGTTGTTCACAAGTGGAATGCATTGTGGAACACTGTTTACCTGAAGGGAATTGGAAATTGGATTTTGGTCTGAGTGTTTTGATTCACTGACCAATTGAATCCAGGTGTGTGTGCAGTGGAGATGAGTGCTTGGCAGATTCAGTTTAGATGTAATATAATAAAATATAGAATAATATAGTATAATCAAGTAATTAATTAGCCTTCTGATAAGATGGAGTCCTCCTCATCATTCCTCCTGGACGTTGGGCAAAAATATCACCGATTATCCAAAGCATTCAGAGGATGTTATTCAATGTAAAACCACCTCTGACTGGAGAGAGAGCAGAGCTGCAGCAGCAGCACAGCTCTGAATATTTGCTAAAGATGCTGATGGTGCTAAAAAGTCATTTTGCCTGAGGTTCAGATGGCCTGGCTGGACAAGATTGACCAGCGCTACGCCTGGATCAAGATCAATGTAAAATGTAAAATAATCAATGTAAAATCACCTCTGATTGAGAGAGAGCAGAGCTGCAGCAGCAGCACAGCTCTGAATATTTGCTGAAGATGCTGGTGGTGTTAAAAAAAGTCCTTGTCCCTGGGGTGCAGGTGGCCTGGCTGGACAAGATTGACCGGCGCTACGCCTGGATCAAGAGGCAGCTGGTGGATTACGAGGAGAAGTACGGGCGCATGTTCCCCGCAGAGTGGTGCATGACGGAGCGCATTGCCGTGGACTTCTGCCACATCACCAGGTGAGCCCCACCTGGGGACACAGATCTCTGACAGACACAGAACTGCCCCAGGATTCTGCCACATCACCAGGTGAGCCCCACCTGGGTATCACACATCTCTGACAGACACAGAACTGCCCCAGGATTCTGCCACGTCACCAGGTGAGCCCTACCTGGGTATCACACATCTCTGACAGACACAGAACTGCCCCAGGATTCTGCCACGTCACCAGGTGAGCCCCACCTGGGTTTCACACATCTCTGAACAGAGAGACACATAACTGCCCTAGGGTTTTCTGTGAGAAAGCTCAGAGAAAGAATTAAAACAATTTTTATCTCTCCTTCTATTGTTTATAGATATGGTTCTCCAGAGTGTACTATTCATAGCTCACCAGTAGTGTAAAAAAAGATTCCTGAAGTATTGCTCTGATTTTTTAAGATTTTTTAAGCTTTTGGACATTTACATTCTTGTAATGAACTTTCTCACACACTTTATGTAAATAACTTATTGTTTTGCATTCTTTTATGGAGGAGGAGAAATTTAATAGACTGTTAGTTTGTCCAGTGTCATTGAAGAGGTGGCACTTTCACCCTCCAATCCACTGTCACTTTTGGAAATCTATAAATATTGGAGTCAGAAAAATAAAAGTCCTTTTTTTACCTTAAAAAGAGCAGCGAGTCTGCATCGTGTTGTTTCTTATCCTATAGTGACACTAAAGGGCAATCAGGTCTTAAGTCCACCATTGTTTCTATAAAAACTGTAAACTTCTAATAATAATAATAAAAATAATAAAAATAATAAAATTCTAATAAGAGTAAATAAATAATAATAAAAATAATAAAATAATTAAAATAATACATAATAAAAATATAATAATAATTTTTCCTGTAAAATTTATAATAATACCCCTGTAAAATTTATAATAATACCCCTGTAAATTTATAATAATAAAGGGCTTTTTCATGCCTTCTGATGCTAGAGTCTCTGTATCACCTTTGTCTGTCCCAGTACCCCTTTGGTGATACCATGCAGCTCCTGCTGCCTTCCAGCTTCCTGAAAATAAAAGGTTGGCTTGGCTCCTGCCCTGCTGGTCAGTGTCTGAAGGCAGGGTGCAAATGTCTCTTTGGAATTGTCTGTGGTTAAAAGGAAGTGAAGAGTGAAAAGGCTGAGAAGCGTCGCTAAAACAATGAGAAATTGAAGTGATGTGAAAATCAATTTTCAGCGTAACAGAGGTAAAAGTCAGCAATGTTTCAGACCAAGTGGAATAGCATGAGCTGACTGTGGTGACCAGGCTCTTTGCCAGCCAGAGACAGGGAGGCAGAGGAAGGTGCCAGTGGAGTTCCAGTAGCACCATTGCCTTTGTTCTGGGTCCCAGTGGGAGTCCCTGAGCTTCCCAAGCTTGGACCCTCTGGGCTTTCCCAACAGGAGATGGGGTCCTGTTATCCACAGAGCTCACAACAACTGTGGCTGTGTTTGAAATGGGATCTGCAAAGCACTTTTATGTTAGAGAGCCTCTTAGGAATTAGCCTGAATTTTGTGATGAAAGTCTCTCTGGGGATAGGACTGAGTTCCAGTGTTAGGTTTCACACCTTTATAGGAAACCACATTTGTTTTTTGTATATCTCCTCTCTTGCAGGGCAGAGCTCTCCAAGATCATGCGCACCAGGGCCAAGGAGATTGAGGTGAAATTGCTTCTGTTTGCAATTCAGAGAACAACCAACTTCGAGGGGCTCCTGGCCAAACGCTTCTCAGGCTGCACTCTTGCTGATGGCACAGGGGTAAGGGCATTTCTGAAGAGCTCTCCTTTACTCAGCAGCTTGCTCAGGAGGAAAAATCCCCTTCACACAAAGCTCAGGTGCTGGAGACTGCAGAAAGTGTCACCTGCAGCCTCCCCTTGCTCAGGGTGTTCAGTGTGACTCTGCTCAGTGGCCTGTGTTGGAAAAATTATTTTTTAGTTGTGTAGACTATAGAGAAAATGGCTTAGTGGTAATTATGAAGAGCTCTCCTTTACTCAGCAGCTTTCTCAGGAGAAAGAAATCCCCTCACACAAAGCTCAGGTGCTGGAGACTACAGAAGGTGTCCCCTGCAGCCTCCCCTTGCTCAGGGTGCTCAGTGTGACTCTGCTCAGCATCACTTTTTTTCCTCAATTGGAAAAGTGATTTTTTTAGTTGTGTAGACTGTAGGGAAGATGGCACAGGGCTCACAAGAATAAAAAATGCACTGCTTGTGTGCTTTTTTGGTTCTCCTGGGGCCCTGTGCTGTTTGAAGCCACAGAGTTTATTATGGTGTGGTTAAATGCCTTGTAATGTTTGTTCTCTACATGTCAGTGACACATTATAAATAAAAGTCTCCTCTTCTCCTCATTTCTGGGTACCACACATTGACCACATGGTACCAGCTTTCAATCCCACATTTTTGGGTCGCTCTGGCTTGCAGGGACATTGGCAGTTTCTGCTTTGTCTCTTTTTGTACATTGTAAATGTAGAACCAAGAGAAAAAAACTCAGGGAGTATCTCTGGAGCCATCTCTGAGCTTTTCCTGCCTCGAATCTCAGCCCAGAGCTCTGCCAGCCAGATGCCCTGGCAGCACAGACCATGTGTGCTTGGCTTCTCTGTCCAGCCTGGATGTGATAATTCAGCCTCCAAGGAAAGCCTGCTGGACCCACTGGTCATTTGCTAATTAAAAGAGGAAGTCCTGTAAGGTTTTCCTCCTGGCTGAATTTAGATCTCTCAGGAATATGGCTTTATTTATTCTGACAAATTTCATAGAAAATTTGCAGCTTTAATTAAATTCACTTTGCTGGGTTGTTGTGAGAAAAGTAGAAGGAGAGGGTGTGATTTCAAATGACAGAAAATCCTGTGTTTCCCCCTTTCTGACATGTCCAGAGGCTGTGACACTCTGGCTCTCCTTTGCCCTGTTTTGTACACAAAATGAAGGCCACCATTATAAAGAGCTGGCTGGGGGGGGAGACAAACAGTGGGAGCAGCAATTTGGGGTTTGTTTCAGGGCAGAGTTTTGGAGCTGCTGTTGTAGGTTATCCCAGTGGAGACCACACACTTTGGAATGGGGTTTGGGAGAGTGGAAATGTCACACTGGAAAAAATGTCACACTTTCAAGGAGGATTCAGGCAGCATGGAGGGGTGGAGAGGGAGCCAGGATCTGATCAGCTCTGCTGGGAGAAGGCAAATTGCTGGGCAGTGCTTTGAAGGGCTCAGGAAAGCAAAATGTGGATGCTGCTGTGTGCCAGAGGGCACAAAACTGGCTGTTCTCTGAAGAGCTTCCTCTTTTCCAACAGAAGAAGCCAGAAGTGCCACCTCCCTCCACCAACCCCTTTCTGGAGGATGAAACCGGGGCAGAGACAGATGAGATTGTGATGGAGAAAAGTGATACAGACAAAGTAAGTCTTTGAAGTTCCCACTTCTCAGCCTCTGTCAGAATCTCCAGTGGGGCCTCAGCTTTTCCCATCCCATTGATTTGAAAAGTTTGTTTTCACAGCAATTAATTGAGTGCAGTTTTGATCCTTTGTGCTGCGTTCAGGCTCCCAGTACGACCATGCTTTGCTCTGGCTCACTTCACTGAAACCAAAGCAATCTTTATTCCAGTTAATAGTGCAGAGACAATCCTGCCACGTGAGAGTGAGCTGGATTCTGTTCCAGCCTGTACAGCAACAGCCCAGATGTAACTACAGGATTTCTGTCAAAGGGAGATGAAATAGCTATTTGGGTTTTCAGATCCCCAAAGAAACTCCTCTGCAAACAGTTGCAATTCATATTTTGCCCTGTCAGCCAAGCAAACTGTCTGGAGTCACCAGGCAAGTCATTGAACTTTCAAGTGTCAGCTTTAGATTTTCACCCCAGATAAATCACTTGTGGGATTTTTGTCTTTCCAGTGCTTTTTATCCATTACCTCTGCAAAGCAGGCAGCACCTAACTGCTTGTACAAGCACAGGGCTTCCAAAGCCCTCTGCAAACATTAAAGGGTGAATGGTAAATGCAATTGTTTTAATTGGCACCAATATCAAAGCCTGTGTTTTTTTAATACACCAGATGGATGTTTTCTAAGTGTTCAATTGTGGGTTACTTGAGGCTGGTACTCTCCTCTTGTTGAGGGGATTTACAGCCCTGTAAATGGGCCATGTACAGGTGTGTCCTGATGGGTGACCAGGGCCTCAGGACCTGCTCAAATCCATGTCCCTGGGGAGAGCAGGAGGTGGGAGCACAGTCTGGTGCACTGCATCCCCTCCAGATTTCCACATGAGCGAGGCAGCCCCTCTGCCTTCATCCACAGCCAAAGTCCTGAAACACAATGATTTAAGCAAGGTTTTGCTCTCTCCATTAAAATCCAGCTTGGACAGTTGGTTTTGTGTGGATTTTATCAGTGAGGCAGAGATTGGGAACCTAAGGAGACACCTCTGATGCATTTTTTGGGAAGAGTTTGCTTTCCAGTAGCTCATGACTGGAATGTTGGCTGGGATGTGCAGTGTTGAGATGAGAGGACATCCTTGGAGAAGCCAAGGTGTTAGGAGGCAGGTGAAGAGATAATTACAACAATTAGGGCTGGGTTTATTGAACAGCAGAATGCAGCAGTTCTGGAGCTTCTGAGAGAGGAACTGCTGTGCTCCCTGGACCTTGTGAAGCCATCCATGGAGAGGAGACATCCCTGGAAGTGCAGTTTTTGGTGAGGCTGCCCTTTCCTTGCAGGAATGCCCTGTGGCATTGTCACAGGGCTGGGCTCTGCTGCCCTGCAGCCTCCTGGGTGCCAGGTGGGCTCCAACATTTCAGTGTCCCAGTGCCAGCAGCTGCTGGTTCATGCTGGGAGTCTGGAAGTGCTGAAAATCTCATCTTTCCTGTCACTGCGTGAAGAACAGAAGGGACACAAAGAGTTGAAGATGAAGGGTTTTCAGTAAAAGAGCCCTTCCAAGACGCCACTCCTGAAAATTCAAGACACTTGGGAATCTAAAAGGGAGCACAAGAATTTTGGGGGGGGAAATCCATGCTAAAAAAGCACCTCTTTTGGTAATCCTAGCAGTTCCATTTAATCTGTTTACTTTGGATAGTAATGAAAGGAAACTGGGCCAGCTGCAGACCTCCTTGCTGTGACAGCAGTAACCTTTTATTATTTCCATCAAACTCAAGGAGGAAATAGCTTAAACATCTGCAGCTTTTGGACAGGGTTGCACACTCAGAAATACAGCTTCAGTGCTACTGGTAAAAGATTTAATATTCCTTCCACCAGACATGCTGGGAGCAGCGTGGTGCAGAGACACAGAGAGCCAGGCCTGCTGCAGGAGCTGAGTGCTAAACTTGGTGAATCTGCAGCTTTGTGCTGGCACTGCCATGCCAGGGCTTTGCAGATGGGAGGTTTCTGTGATTCCCAGCTGTTTTTTCCCTCTCATCTCCAGTGAGTGAGTGCATCCTGCACTCAGAGGGGTTTGGGTGGAGGATGCCTGGTAATGGTTCTGTCCCAAGGCTCTTAAAAGTTAAATTCTTTATTCAAGGCTCACAGAGGTGGTCTGGCCTCCATAAAACCATTTCCTCACTTCAGGTTTGCAGCCATAAGTTGGGATTCATCATTTGGGGCTGAATTGTTGCTGAGAAAAGTTTGCCTTGTCACACTCTGATAGTTCTGCCAAATTCTTAGTGCCACCTCCTCTGTTGTTTAGGAGAGAAAGTCTTTTAGGCTTTGCTTCTTTTGTTTGGCTTTTCTTGCACTAAAAAAAAAAATTCAGCTGGAAAAATTCATATCTTCGTTGGCTGGGAGCTGATCTTGGCTTTTTGTGGAGAGAGAAGCAAGAATTCCATTCCAGAGTCACTGCAGCCCTCTTTGCAGCCAGGGAAAAGCTGCTGGTCTGCTGGAAAGCACCAAGAGAAATTACCTATTAGTAAAAAAGAATAATAACAATCTAGCTGTAGGGCAAAAAAAGAACTTAAAAGTCCTGCCTAGCCTGGGTGCTTAAACATGCACAAATTTCAATGTGTGAGCTGTGCTGGGCCATGGTTTGAGTGCAGCACTAAACTCAAATGAGGGTAAACAGGATGGCTCCCACATGGCACCTGTGCTTAATGCTCTAAATGTGATTTAAAAATAGAAATCTTTGCATCCCCAGAAACATGTTTCACAGTGAAAGCAGGCCTGTATAATTCTGGCTCCTGCAGTAATTACATGCTGTTTATCTAAATAAAATTCATTCAGATGAAGCCTGTAGCTTTGAGTTATTGCCCTTGATACTCTAAAATGTAAGGATTCTTTAATCTTGCTTCCAAATAACTGCTACATTTGATTTCAGAGGGGACTAGAGGAGCCTTGTTACTGCTTGAAGGATTCAGGGAGATTTTATTTGCAAACTGCATTAAGATTGTTCAGCTGAAATCTGTTAGCATGGAGCAGCCTTCCCTTCAAGACTAAGAGTATTTTACAAGTGGAAAGATAATTCCTTGGATTGCTAACAGCTCCCTAGAAAGGGGGGAAGACTTGGATATAATAACATTTATATGCTTTGATGATTTGACAGCAAATTTCTGTGTCACAATATCTGTAAAGATTTCTGTCCTTCTGTGCTGTTGCATTGCTGTTCCGTCAAGGTCTTACAGGGCAGGTTTGAACCAACATTTTAAATGTTTCCTTGCAGCCAAAGAAGCCAAAGGTCCCTGACAATCCTTTCCATGGCATTGTTTCCAAGTGCTTTGAGCCTCACCTTTATGTGTACATTGAGTCCCAGGACAAGTGAGTAACCAGCCTGAATTTCAGGGTTTATTTGGTTTTTGATGTGCTGGGTTGTGCTGGATTCTGTCCTCAAGCTGCAGAAAATTTAATATATTGCAACTCTGCTGCTTGATTTCAACAGGAGCAGTGTTTGTGGTTCAAGAAGCTTTGAGTGGGGCCTTTGCTTGGACAAAATGAGTGTTCAGGGGGCTGTGGAGTTGGGTTTGTGTGTAATTGCAGAGGGCTGTGGAGTTGGGTTTGTGTGTAATTGCACAGGGCTGCAGGTTTGGTGCCTGCTCCCTCTCTCTGGAAGAAGCTCAGAGTTCCTGAAATTGCTTCTGTTGCCTCTGCAATTCCCACTGCAGACGTGTGTCTTTCTTTCATCTCATGTCTTCCACAAATAACAGGGTTGGGTTTTCTGTAAAACACACATGTGGCTTTGTGGCAGAGGAGTTGCAGGATTTGCTTTGTAGGAATAAGTTATTTGAGATCCGTAGATGAAAGCTGGTTGTAAGATAGCATTATCATTGCTCACAGACCGGGACTTTGTCAGGGGCTTTAATCCCTGGCACCCTTCTTCATCTTCCTCTTTAACTTGCAGCAAAAAACCTTGAATGAAAGGAGCTTTCAGCTTTGAGCTCTGAGAAGTTTTCAGGGCTCTCACCACACTTCCTTGTGCACCTCCATTCACACCAGGGCTTAAATAACATCTCAGTAACAACTGCAGTGCCACCTGGGAGAGGAAATAGCTGAAAAAGGTTCAATTTGGTCTTTTAGCACAGATTAGTGGCTGGAAAGGAGGAGGTTCCTACTTGGTGTCTCTCATCTGTGTGTGCTCTTGTATCTTCCAAGGCTTTGCACATGAGAGAATGTCTAACTCAAGGCTTGTAGTGTCCTGATTTTATCCAAACTCCATGATAAGCATCTTGAAAAAGCTTTTCCATGTCCCATCAACTTTTCATGCTTTAAAAAAAAATCATTAAATAGCTGAAACCTTGCACAGTGCTGTGTCCTGCTGGGTTTAGGTTCTGCTCTGCAATATCACAAAGGGAAACTGATATTTCCCCCCTGCCCTCAGCCAACTGAGCACAGACTTCTTTGAGTATTTCTTCCCTTCTCACTGGGGGCCACTTTAATCCCCATTTTGGTAATTCTACCCCACTGTGCTCCTAGCCCCTTCAGTTGCCTTTTTTTTTTTTCTTCTTCTCTTTTTTCCTTTACAATCATGAGATGTTTTATATTATCTTTATAGCCACAAGCTGCAGGGAGTTCAAAGAAAAACTGCCACAGTATTCCCCATGCTGCCCCTGACTGCCAAAAATTGCTTTTCTTCACTATTTTCTCTCTTCTTCTTCCTTTGATTGAACTTTTGAGGAATCTGTTGCCATTATCTGAAAATGAGATGTTGCTTAGATCATTAATTGTATATTTGAGCTCTGAATAGTGAGAGCAATAGTTTTGTTAATAATTTTTCTGCCACATTAAACCTGTGGGCATTTTCTGCCAAAAAATTGTTTCCATACCCATTTATAGAAACACAGTGCCAAAATCTGTAGCAGTTTAAGAGGAGACACCTGAAAGAAGGAGTTTAAAGATGCTGCTCTCCACCCTCAGCTGCAGAGTAAATACCAGATTTCTGACCAGCAGAGCAGATTTCATTCCTGCCCCTTTGGGATGTGCATCTTTAGCTGTCCTTTGTGGAGCAGCAGGAGCACACAGATGTGAGCTGAGCTGTTCTGGGAGAGCAGGAAGAGCTCTGTCAGGTCTGCAGGGCTGAGAGTGTGCAGAGCCCTCCTTAAATCTGCTCAGAGGCACGTCTGAGCCCAGAGAGCTTGGAAAGCTGGCACTTTGTGCTGTGTGTTTGCAGCCTCAGCTGCAGAGGGGCTTCCAGAATCCCCAGTGCATGGAAAGTGCTCTGCAGTGCTCCAGGTGTGTCAGTGCCACTGCTCTGTTCACACCCAGCTTCCTGAGCACCCTCTTCTCCTCTCCTGCTCCTTGTGAGTTCCTGGTTCTTCTCCTGATAGCCAGACCAACCCTGAATAGGTTGAGTGAAATTAAAAAAAAAAAAACAAAAACCAAAAAAAACAAAGGAAGAGGAATGCAGGAACGAAAAGAAGCAGAATAGAATTCCCTTTATGTGATTTAATTTCATTCTTTCTCTTGGTTAGATTTGGCTAGTTCTCACTCCCAATAAATGTGCTACTGTTAGGAAATACCACATCTGCACTACCAGAGACTTTTCTTGGACCTTTTCCTTTTTGCAGAGTCTGTGCAGAAAATGCTCATTTTCTGTAGCTCTCCTGCCTTCTGCATGTTTCATCTCCCAGCAGCTTTTTCTGCCAGACTCTCTGTGCTCCCATTACACCACACAAAGGTTTGTGGCCTTGGTATCATATTTGGGCCAGCTGAGGCTCATGTGAAGCTTTGCCATCAGCCAAGGTGTGCATTAATGATGAATTAGTTATTTTAGTGCTCAATATCCTCATGTTTTGCTGTCACCAGTGCCATTCTGCAATCCCACAGCCTGGTTTGACGGGCATCTTTATCCAGGTTGGGATCAGAACAAGCGTGAAGCCCCAGCACTGCTCTCCCAGCCTTTCTGAACAGCTGCATTTTCTCCTGCATCCCACTTGACAAGACCTTGGGGGAGCAGGAAAATGCAGATCCATTTCACTTTGCCTCAGAGAAGAGGAGAACATGTGGGCTTAAAGAAACAAAAGCCATCGACATTCCTGACCGTGTCTTGAGACTGGGAGAAGGCAAAAAAAAAATCAAGTGACTGGTGACTGCTAAGAAAGCTCCACTTTGTTGCCCAGCTGGAGCCCAGCACAGATGCAGAGGTGGAGATGCAGCTGTTGAGTTTGACAAGGAGTGAGCCACGTCCTCTTTCCTTGAGAAGCTGCAGGGATGTGCAGGCTGCAGCCCTCCTGCAGCAGCCATCTGTTTGGCTCTGCTACAGCTACACAGGGAGGTAAATTCTGCTTCTCTGTGGCCCAACACAATCAATGCTTCACTTCAGCCTTCAATTGCTGCTGCCAGCGTGGAGATTTATCACATCAGTGGAGCAGCCTGATGTTTTTACAGTGCTTGTAACACAGCTGAGGAGCTGGGAGTGTGGAATCAGAGCTGTGTGCAGGGCTTCAGCAATAGGCATGGAGAAAGGGGGCTGCTTGTCTTTGCAACAGCCTGGCTCCATGATGGAGATCCTGATATTCCAAGCACATCTCTGGAGATAAGTTTGGCCCAGCAGATCACCCCTGGTAGGAGCTCATCCATTGTGAGGCGGCAGCCTCTGAGTTTATCAGGGAAGAGACTTGTGGGTTCTCTGACTTGTGGGTTCTGTGAATTCTCTGAATTCTCTGATTTGTTGGTTCTCTGATTCTCTCAATTCTCTGACTTATGGGTTCTCTCAATTCTCTGATTTTTGGGTTCTCTGATTCTCCAAATTCTCTGACTTGTGGGTTCTCTCAGTTCTCTGACTTGTGGGTTCTCTCAATTCTCTCAATTCTCTGACTTGTGGATTCTCTGATTCTCTGAATTCTCTGACTTGTGGGTTCTCTCATTCCCTGATTTGTGGGTTCTCTCATTCTCTGAATTCTCTGACTTGTGGTTTCTCTGAATCTCTGGAATTTTCTCTCTCACAAGAGGGAAAGCAAAAAGGGATAGAAACTGGGGGAAAGCTGTTGGTGGTGGGTTTTCCCCCTTTCACTGGTAAAGGTGAGAATGTGCTGCAGAGTCTCAGCCTTTCTCCTGAGGATTTGGCTTTCTCCTTTCTGCCCTGGATCATGGCACAGCCCAACCATTGCACCCTCAGAGGTGTGGCTTGTGCCATGGGAGAGCTGCAGGAAAACCATATTAAAAATAGGAATAGAAACTACAGGAACTCCTGGTCAGCAGAGTACCTCTCATCTGAAAGGCCCATCTATTTCCCAAAATCCAAGCTTCCTTGAGGAAGGCTGTGTGAATGTGCCTGGGGGAGGAGGTTTATTGCTGGAATTCATCTGGCAGAGGTTCTTCCATGGAGCTGAGCTGGACATGGATGTGCTGTCTCTGGAGGGGTAGGACCAGAGGAACTCCCCAAGATCAGAAGATTCTCTGGTCCTGTGTTGATGGCTCTGGCTCTCTGCCATGCTCAAAAGCCTTTTTGTCCTGGTGAAGGGATGGAGTGAAGTTTATTGTTGTCTAAAGGCCGAAATATTTGAGTAAGGACCAGGCTGTAATGAATCACTGGAGACAATAAGAGGGCTTTTTGTGCTTTTAAAAAGAGGCTGAGTAGGAAGTGCACTTTGTGCTCGTGCTAAATAAAACTTCTTTAAAGGATGTGTGAAGTTGTGCAAAACCAGGTGGTATCCAAATGGGACCAAGCAATGGCAAATGGGACACTCCATTTTGAGCACATCCCTTCAAAATCCATATTCCCTGAGCTCTGCTGGGATGGGAGGCCTGACTGTTCCTTTTCCTGGTGCCAGGAATGAAACTTGAGCACAGGCTTAATGCACTTGCATCAAATGTGCTGAGCTGAGCCCTGGCAGACCTGGGAGCTTTTATGTGTGGCTGGAGAACAGATTTGAAGCTGCCACTAAAACTCCTGAGCACAAAAGGTTTGGGCTGTGGAATTGTGTGAGCTTTGTGCTGGGAGTGTGGAGATAAGAAAGGGCTGGGAATACCCAGCTGCTAAACCTGAACTTGCTGCTGTCACAAGACAGAGCATCCCATTGTAAGCATTATTCTCTCTTTTCACTCCCAATTCCTCCCTCAACAGACTCAAATATCTTTTTATTCCCCACCCCAGGAATCTGGGAGAGCTGATTGACAGATTTGTGGCTGACTTCAAGGCTCAGGGTCCCCCCAAGCCCAACGTGGATGAAGGAGGAGCTGTGCTGCCCAGCTGTGCTGACCTCTTTGTGTACTACAAGAAGTGCATGGTGCAGTGCTCCCAGCTCAGCACTGGGGAGCCCATGATAGCCCTGACCACCATCTTCCAGAAATACCTGCGGGAATACGCCTGGAAAATCCTCTCTGGAAACCTGCCCAAGTGAGTCTGGCCCCCCCAGTGCTGCACACACCCCACTGCACTGAGGAGCTGATGGTTTGTAAAGATAATTCATGAATACACTCATTTCCCTGTCAAGCAGCCCAGGTAGCAGCAGGATCACTCCATTTACTTCATGATTTTCTCCAAAATTCAGGTTTTTTTGCACAGAGAGAAAAGCAGGAGAGCAAATGGGCGGTCACACTTTGTTTTTCTTTAAAGGGCCTCTGGAGAATAGCTTCATATTTGGCTTTGATTCACAGTCAGATTTGCAGTTTCTTGAAGTTCCTTTTGAAATGCCAGCCCAAGTCTCTTCAGAGGGTCCTGGCTTTCAGAATTGCTGCTTGGGTAACCAGCTCATGCTGGGATTCTCAGCTGCCTTAGCCCAACATCATCTATATGGTAATTTATAATGAAGGTGGTTTATTTCTGAGATGCTGAAGTGCTTCCCTGTACCTCCCTCTGCCCTGGAACATTTTATCTCTGTGTAAATAAGATCTGTAGATGTAAATCCAGTGAAAAGAAGGGAAATCATAATGAGTTTACAGCAGTATGGATCAGTGTACAGGCTAAAGGTGCTCCTGAGATGTTGCCAAAACCCCACTGCAGATAATTCTATTTGCCATTTAACATCTTCAGTTTGTTTCCTTTGTAAACCTGGGAGCAGCAGAATGACTTTCTAAAACCAGTAAAACCTTTCACAGATGGAAGGGGACGGGGTTCCATCCAGACAAGTGGAAAGATAAATTTAATGTGTGTTCTCCATCAGACCTCAGTTGCATTCTTTAGCCACGTTTTTTTGAGTGCTCCATTTTTGCTGTCCAAGATAAATATCACTGTCCTATTTTTTTTTAATGGATTTGGATTATAAAGAGTTGAGAAGTAGGGAATTTCCTGCCTCTAAACTGCTCTGAGTCTTTCTTTGTTGATACATGAACCTTGCTCAGTGGAAGACACTGGAGGGGAAGTCACATCTTCTATAATTTACTTTGTTGATACCATCAGCTTTTAAAACAGGTTGCCAAAGTCTCAAATGCATGTGAACAGCTGTTTAGTGCTGCAGAGATAAATATGACAAGTTTCCTGATAGTTCTGAGATTCTCCTGCAATCTTTAATTAGATTTTGGATAAGTGGCAGTGAAGGTGAAGCTAGCTGGGGAGGGCTGTGTTCCACTTGCATCCTAATCTATTTTCTTGTCAATGAGTGAGTTGTCCTTTGCTTAAAGACCTGGTACAAAGCTCTTTGGAAAAGAAATTCCTTCACCAAAATAGCAGTTGTGAGTTTGATGTCCTGTATTGCACAGGGTTTAGGGTTGTGGTCATAAAGCCCTTTTATGGCATTAAAATCCAGCAGTAATTTTGCATTTGAGTGTCAAAAACATCACAGGTTTTATCTGTTTTGGTTTTGGTTTTTTTTTCCCCAGGACAACCAGCAGCAGTGGTGGGCTCACCATCACAAGTTTGCTGAAAGAAAAGGAAGGCTCTGAAGTGGCCAAGTTTACTTTAGAAGAACTCTGCCTCATTTGCAGCATCCTGAGTACTGCAGAATATTGCCTGGCCACCACCCAGCAGGTGAGCTTTCCTCTGAGGAGGCACCAGCCCCTCCTCTGTGCTGCTGTGGGGACTGGGACAGCCAAAAGTACTAAAAAAATCCATTGATTATTGAGCTCTACATTATTCATTCAGTATTTCAAAGAAAGAAAAGTATTGATTTTCTGAGAAAAGTAATTTGCTTGTAATCCTGCTTTGCAGCATCAGTTTTGGGGTCAATCCTTTTCTACTTGTTACATAATTTGTTTTGGCTTGGGGCCCAAGCCAATTTTTTTTTTTTTTAAAGACTCTCTGTTCATTATCTCCCCTTCATAAAAACAAGCACAACAATAATTTTGGGAAAATACTTGCATGAAATATTGGGGCAATGTGGAGGGGAGAGAGGAGGAATTTATGCTGATGTGATTTGCAGCCACTCCACTCACTACATTCAGGTGCTTCCAAAATGCCATGGGTCAGCAATGAGCTGTGATGTTTGGCTCTATCCAGGCCTCTCCACCACTAGGTCTGGCAATCCTCCTCCTCCTCTGCAGTTTGGGCACAGGCAGAGTGTTGAGAAACATCTTTATTAGCAGGACAGATGCCACAGTGTTAAGCTAGCACGGTAGCATGTCATACTAGAGTTACATATTTGACCTTGGAGCTTTCATTCTTTGAGCACATGGAGCCACCATGGGCCATCCTGGCAAATCAACAGGTCTGGGATGCCAAGAAGGAAAGATTTCCAGTGTCACTAGATGAGTTTTGGGTGTGGTTTGGTCACAGATGAGGTTTGAAGAAGCTGACCTTTCCAGGGCATAAGTTTTCAAGAAGGATTATTTTGAGTTGGAAACCTGATCTCCCTGCTGCTTGTTTTGTTTCCCAACAGTTGGAAGAGAAGCTCAAAGAAAAAGTGGACACAAGCCTAATGGAGAGAATCAACCTGACAGGAGAGATGGACACTTTCAGCATGTATGTCCAGCACTTACTTTTCCCCACAATGTGTCAAACATCCCCTTTTGTCAGCCAGATGGTGCTGGAGTAAAAACAACCCTGAGATCCTGGTATGACAGGATGGGCACAGGCATTTCCCTGCTCAGGAGTGGTATCCTCTGGCTGAGCACTAGCACAGGCTTTAGCTGCTCCCCATGGTCCAAGCCAAAGGAACAAGAGCACTGGAAAAGGGAAAGGAAACAGTGAGTTTCCATTTGAAACATCATTTGCATCTTGGCAGCTCTGCGAGGTGGCTGTTACATTTCAAGAAAGGAAGCTATTTCAGTACATTCCTTCCTGCTTTAACTTCCCCCTGGTAATCAGCAGCCTTGTCAGTATGATCAAACCCCATTTCAGATGACATAAAAGACTGATCCAATCTTATATTTGGGGATTATAATTGAGAGAAGATTATCATTCATTAAAATAACTTTTCATGTAGCGGTGCTAAAAATATTCTGCTCTAACATCCTTTCCTCTCCACCCCTGACAGACTGATTGAATGTATTTTTCGAGACAAGAAAATTGAGGCAAAAGTTGTTTTGCCTCTTATCAGACAAAAGAATATCTTGGCAAGACTGGGAAAATAATCCCTGTCACCAGCTCCTCCTCTCCCTAAAACAAAGACTCAGCCCAGATAGCAGTAAGATATTTTTTTCAGAAGACTTCCTTCCTGTGATTCCTCCTTTTCTGCTGCAGTGGACAGGATCCCACTGAATCTCCATCCAGCTCTTTCACATGGTCCCAGGCTCCATTCCAGGCTGCACAGACTCCCTTCCCTCCAGGCTCTTCTCAGACCTTTTTAGGAGTGAATCCCTGCCTGAAATTCAGGGTTGCTGTGTCCACTCAGCCAAAGCAAGCAAGGTAGCAGGAGAAGAGAAATAAAATGTGCCATAAGATGGGGTTTGGTTTTCTGAGCATGGACAGGTGAGTTTTGCCTGCAGGAAGCAGCAACTTCAGGTGGCTGCTGGATTTCCACAGTGGCTGCCTCAGACAGCCCACGTGAAGTGTTTTGGAAGTTGTTTAATGTACAGCTCACATTTGCTGCTTTGGACAGGTTTAAAGTCCAACTGACAGGGCTGATCTATCTTGTAACAAAGGCTTTTAATTGACTTTCATTCTGTTCCAGCTGAGGGCTTTGTCCAGCCTTCTGTCAGTGGAAGTCTGAGCTATAAACCTTGCTGGCTCATTCAACATCAAACAAGGGGTTTCTTCTGGGATTTGATGTCTTGTTAGGCAGTCATAAAATAAGTGATAAAATGCTGTTTATGCACCCTGGGAAGTGTTACTTCTTTCAGAGAAAGGAGAGTGCAGAACCACCCCAAATGTGTGGAAAAGGAGGGGTTTATCCTTGGGGTGGCAAAACAGTTTCTTTAGGAAAGTTGGAAAAATGATGGGAACTTCTTCTTGATGTTCCACAAAAGAAAAATGATTGTAATGCAAATCCAGAAATCCATCATTTCCCTGTTTTGTGAAATGATGGGCAGCACTCAGAGAACCCCTGAAGTGTTGTGGCTCACTGGGGTTGCTGCACTGCTCCTTTATGGCCTCAGCTCCCTGATCCATCCCCTCTGTGCCTGCCAGGGATTGTGTGAGGAGTCACCCACTGCTGCCTGGGTGAGGACTGGAAGTGTTTTCCTGCAGAACCAGGCTCCAAACCCTCTCATTCAGCATGGTGTGATCCTTTGTGTTCCCAGCACATTTCCTGCTGCACCACATCCCTCCACAGCAGGTGTTTGTTTTGAAGAGCAGACTAATTAGTTTCTCTCCCTGGTTCGTGGTTTTCAGGTGAGAGCCTGCACTTCTGACAGACTCCTGAGCATGGACACACAGGTGGTGGGGGTATTTTCCACCCACTCAGAGCTTGGTGTTGCTCCTTGGTGCTGAACACAGCTCCTCCCTGCCAGGCAGGGGCAGCAGGTGCCCTGCAGGGTGCTTATTTCAGCCTGGCTCCCTTGGCCTGGTGGAATCCCCCAGGGAGGGGATTCTGGAGTGCCCAGCAGCAGCAGAGGCACCAGCAGAAACAGTCACAGGCTTTTTTTATCCCAATGCAAGTTTTAGATGGTGTAACTTGAAGCCTGTAGTCGCTTCAGCTCCCATATTAATTTTGCCAACTTATTTTGGATGAGTTTGCCTTTACAAACAAATGAATTGCTTTGAAGGAAGTGTTCTACTTTGCATCCTGTTCCAGACTTTATGTGCTGGAGGTGGAGCAAAGGGAACAGGCAACTTTTCTGGGTTGTGGTGAAGCCACAAAGCCCAGGTCAGAATGACATGTGGGTGTCACCATATCTCAGTGAGGTGGGCACTTCAGATATTTTGAACAGTGACCCCCAGAGTAGTGTCCAAAACTTCACAAAGACAATGAGGGGGAGGAAAGATGGTTTGAGGAAGCATTGCTCAGATTTCTCACAGCCCTGTGATTCTCATCTGTGCTACCATCATGAGAAAGAGCAAAAGTAAAATCCACTTCTTACAAATATAATCCTGAGGTTGTAAACACGCATCTGGGGCAGATTTCAAGTTGACACTGTTTTTTAAAACTGTGCTTAGTGAAACAGAGTCAGCTCTTGCCCCTAGCAGAAGCTGTCTGCAGTGGGGGTGCTGGTCCTGTGCCCCTGAGGGCTCTGAGCTGCTGCAGGCAGAGTTTCTTGGCTGCTGTTTTAGGATCAGCTGCACCCCTATGCACATCATAATGTGATGGCATTAAATATGTCTCAAAGCAATATCATGCTGTTAAAAATGAAAAAAAAAAGGGGGGAAGGGAGGGAAATGTGTTTGACTAATGTGTCCTTTAGTCTGGTATATGTCTCAGGAACTCAAACAATGGATGGCAGCAGTCCTAGACATAGTGTAAATAAGACATCTGCCTTCATCTTCACACATGGGAGACACAGGACTCATGCAGATGTCATTTTTAAAATCCTCTGTGCGAGTTCCTGTGAGCAGTAGAATGTTGGCTGTGAATAAATGGAGAGCTGATAAAATGTTGGTGTTACACAGACTGGATTAAATGGGAAGCTGAATCCCAGTCTGGGCTTGATACTTGGGGATTTCTCCTCTTCATCTGCCACCTTTGATCCCCAACCTCTTATTTGTGTTAAAACAGAGAAAGGTCATCTGTGAAAACATCCTGGAGTCCACTTTAAACCATTGTGCAGCTCCCTGCAGGGTTTCCCAGCTCCTCCTCAGTACAAGTTGTAGCTGTGTGCATTCACATCACAGTGCTGCTGTCAGCCAGTAGAGGATTTTCCTCCTCTCACAGTCATAGGCTCCAGTTCTGGCACTCTGTTACTCAGTGTGATTCTAAAACTCATGTTTGATTCTTTTTTTTTGCAGTGTGATCTCCAACAGCATCCAGCTGTTAGTGCAGGACCTGGATGCAGCCTGTGACCCTGCCCTGACTGCCATGAGCAAGGTAGGGGTGGATTTTCAGAACAGGTCACCTTAAGATCCATGTGGAGTTCTTGTGTGCTTTGGTTGCTTGATTTCACTACTGATACTTTCTTTTACTCTGATATTTTTTTCTTAATATTTATAAATCCATCCCTCACTCCAAACCCTCTTATTATTCAGATTAGAGCTTTCAGGCTTTTTGCACCACATTAAAACCCACAGACAATGAAATACATTCAGTAAGTACTCAGGGCTTTCTCTTTCCACTCCCAATGCCAGTGAGAGCATTTCAAATTTGGAAAAACTTTTGTCAGCGTGAAATTCCAAATATACCTTCAGGTTTTGCTCTCCCCTTTGTCTTCTCTGGCAGGGAGTTTTACCAGGCTGCTTGTTTGGGGATCTGAAATGGAGGCACTGCACTGGAGGTGATGTGGAATTGAGATTGAGCCTTATTGCCTCTGTGATCCTCTCAAGGACATATGGAGCCATTCCTGGAGAGGCCCCTAGGACTGAGTTTAAGGATTTTGTTGCAGTTACACTGCTGGCTTTTATATGTTTGAAATGCAGAGCTGTGTTTCCTTGCCAAAGTATTGTGAAAACCCAGACTTGCTTTAGACAGAGGTGAAGACAACAAAAGTGGATTGAACTGTATTTTTTTTTCCCTTTTAATTAGAAATATTAAACATAGAGCTCCATTTTTGTAGGATCAACACACTGTCTGGCTGCCATGAATTTTAATGGCTTTCTGCTTTATGATGTATTCCAGCTGTAACCAGCCCCACCACCCCCCAGCTAATATTTGAAGTAGAATGCAGCTGGTAATAGAGCTTGTACAGGTTCCAAATGGAAAGAGGATTTTTTTTTTGCCCACTCAAATAACACCACTAGGAAGGGCTCAGCACTTCAGGTGTTGCCTGTGTGCTGTGGCAGCCCCTCAGATCTCCTGAAGCTACAGAGTACAGGAATAATTAAATCACTTTGCTCCCACTGTTTATACCCAAGTAAACCACAACCTTGAGAAAGCAGCAGCTGGTAGGCCATTTATTTTTGTCTTTGGAACACTGGTAAAATGCAGCACATGTGATGGGACTGATGATATATAAACAAGTTTAAGTGTTATGAAATTAGCTAAATAAATACTTGTCACTTGTGCACACACTCCTCTATTTGCATCAGACAGAGTTGCTTTTATGTGATTTTATTTGACCTGGATTTGGTGCAAGAGGTTTTTTCCCTACACCTTCTTCCACCCTTTCCTTCAGGGCTGGGTTATTCCTGTGACACTTCAATAAGAAATGCATGTAATTATTTAAACACAGAGGTAGTATTTGGAAATGTAAAATTTCCAAAATTCAGCCTATATTAAAGAAATAAAGGTTGTGTGGCTGATCCATTCCAGTTTTGCTCTCTCAAGCTCCATACTCCATTAGGGCTCTTCCTTTGTTTAGCTTCTTTTCATTTACCTCACTCTGGTGTCCTCCAGGATTGAACATTCCCAGTCCTTTGTTGGAGTCTGGCCTTGGTTTTTTTCTTCCCTTTGCAAAAATGTTCAGGAACTATAGAGGTAAATTATGAAATGCTTAAACCTCTCAATCCACTTTGGCTGCAGGCCACGTTGGGAGATTTAACACAGAAAACAGCACCAGGAATATTGCTTTCAGCTGGGAGTGCTGCTTGCTTTCCATGATTCTGTACTTGGTGTGTTCTGAAGAAAATGGTAAATGCTGAGAAGGCCCCATATTACGAAATTTGTAGGTGATAATCCCTACTCAGACTTTACAGCAGGTGTAGGGTGGTTAAACAGGACTGTAGGATGGGGAGCTGGGATGTGGGTGGGAGGAGAATTTGCCCTAAACCCCCCTGTTGTGATATTGTGGATAACTAAGAACTGTTAATGTGTTTGTGCTGATCTGTAGCAGGCACTCATATTGCCTGGTGTGCTTCCTTTTTAATTTCTGGGATGAGGGAACTGCTAATCTGCACGAGATATTTTCGCCCCAATTAAATTTATGGATTGCACTGGCTAAGGCTTGATTTACATGCTGAATTAAGCATCAATTTATATGCAAAACTGTGCCTGGAAGTGGGGCTGGGGGACATTTTAATGCCTCACATCAACCTCTTGCTGGCTTTTTACATTTTCCTAAAACCTTTTGGCCCAGCTGCAATTCCCTGTGCCCTCGCAGCCAAGTGGACAGAGCGGGGCTTTAATCATTTCTCCACTCCACACACAGAAAAAACCCTGAGAGCAGAGCAAGCAGAGCTACAGCTGCTAATTAAAAACCCTCAGGAGAGTGTGTGAGCCCTGGAGCATGTGCAGAGTGTGGCAGGGCAGGGTGTGACAGGGCACAACCCAGCTCATGTCCCCAAATTCGGGGCCAGCAGCGCTCCCCACTCCCCTCCCAGCCCCTCTGCAGGTGCCCAGGCTGGAGCCTGCAGGGAGAAGCTGGCAGTGGGATACTGATAGGAACAGGGAGAGTTGAAGGTTCATTTATCCTCTTCTCAATCCCAAAGCAGCTCCTTTTCTGGAGGGCTGGACACATGGAGGGAGCTGATGGCTTTTTGGGGACACAGCACCGTGCAGTGAACAGGGAGAGTCGAAGGTTCATTCATCCTCTGCTCCATCACAAACCCCTTTTCTGGAGGGCTGGGCACAGGGAGGGAGCTGGTGGCTCTTTGGGGACACCCTGCCACTCTTGAGCCCCTGCCCTTCCCTGGGTTCCCCATTTCTGCTCAGGGTTTCTCTGTGATGGCATTCACGAGAGATGAGGGGAGAGATGAGGATCTGACTCCATGTTTCAGAAGGCTTCATTTATTATTTTATGATATATATTATATTAAAACTATACTAAAAGAATAGAAGAAAGGATTTCATCAGAAGGCTAGCTAAGAATAGGAAAAGAAGGAATGATAAAGGCTTGTGGCTCGGACTCTCTGTCCGAGCCAGCTGGACTGTGATTGGCCATTAATTAGAAACACCCACATGAGACCAATCACAGATGCACCTGTTGCATTCCACAGCAGCTGATAATCATTGTTTACATTTTGTTCCTGAGGCCTCTCAGCTTCTCAGGAGGAAAAATCCTAAGGAAAGGATTTTTCAGAAAATATCATGGCTCCATTTCTCTTTTCTCCTGCCTGTTTTAACCTCATCCCTGTGTTTTGTTGTGAGAAGCAGGAGGCAGCAGCAGCTCCTCCAGCCCTTCTGAGTCCTCCCAGCCTGCAGGTGCCTTTGGGCTTCTCCCTGCAGTGAAATCTCCCTGCTCCTGTTCCTTGCACTCATTTCCAGCTCGTGGATGTAAACTGTGTGGATATCCCAAGAAAAACACAGGACAAGGGAAAAAGAGGAATAAATTTAAAAGGACAGGAACAAAGCTTTACCAGCAGAGTTGGGCTCATATTTCTTTTGATGACTTTTCAGTATGTGTGCTGTTCCTTTCTCTGCAGCTACTGGGTGGGTTTTTTTTTGGGTGAAACACACCCACAATGCACACACACACACACAAAAGGGCTATTTTTACTGTTCATGCTTTAAAGGTTTGGTTGTAAAGTATTGCTTTTGGAATGATGACCAACAAAATGAAAAAGCTACTGTTTCATTGTTGGTGCAATAATTCAGCTCAGCAGTCCCTTCCCACTTTCTGGCTGTTTCCCACTCTGTGGGGATGGTGTTTTGGGTGAGGATTGCTCTGTCAAGAAGGGAATGTGTGAATCCATCAGGGAGAAAAGGCACAGAATATTCTGTTTGGATGTGATCAGCACCACGAGGAGTAGAAAAGCAGGAAACCAATGACAGGACTGAGGGAATGGCTGGAGCTGTGAGGTTTAGGTTGGATTTTAGGGAAAGGTTTTTCCCCAGAGGATGCTGGGCTTCCCCAGGGAATGGTCACAGCCCCAAGGCTGCCAGAACTCCAGGAGTGTTTGGACAATCCCAGACACAGGCTGGGATTTTTGGGGTGTCTGGGCAGTCCCAGGAGATGAAGTTGGTGCTCCTTGTGTGTCCCTTCCAACTCAGGATGTTCTGTGAAAACCTGTGGAGCAGGTGATGAGAGAGAAATCCCTTGCAGCCACCCAACAGATGTGAGAGCAGCAGGCTGGGGTTGGTTTGTTTGGTTTAAATAAAGGCAGCTTTAGTGGGACATGTGTAGACTCAGACACTGTGGTTTTGCAAAGAATTTGGCTTTTCTTTCCCACTAAGTCACTTAGGCTGGGGTTGTTTGGATGGAGTTGAGTCAGCTGAGTTGCAGGGGGCAAAGTAGCCATATTAAATTAAATTAAAACCAGGAATAAAAAACTTTATATGCAAAATCCAGAGCTTGGGAAAACAAGTTTGAGGACAAACAGCTCCTCAAAGGAAAAAACTCATCTTCCATATGTGCCCAGTTTCCTCTCCTGATTTCCTATGAGTTTTCCTCCTGTCTCATCTCCAGCATGAGGAACAGATCTCCAAAGAGTTTTTGGGAGGACACTGCAGAGTTCTGAGCAGCAGCAGCAGAACTGAATGTGCTTTTCTGGGTGCTTGTGTTCCTCAGTGAGACTCTGGTACATACACAAGGCCAGGCTAGACCCAATAATCTCTTTTTTTTTGATTTTTCCACTTGTTTTAAATTGGGAGTACCCTGTGTACTGCAAACCAGGCTCAGAGAAAACCAAGGGAGCCACATATCTGGCTCACAGGGGCTGTTCTCCTGCAGTTGTGCTGAGAATAAACGAAAACAAAATGGGAGGTTGAGTAACTCCTCTTGTTTTGTACTTTTTACATGCATTTGGAAGAGCTGGGCTTGGGCATCCTGGCTTGTACACCAGCAGTGTTTTCAGGGAGCTACCCTGGTGTAGAGTGCTTTGGACTTTAAGACTTTTTACCTCTTCCATCTATCTGTCATCAGTCTCACCAGTATTAAAGTCTTGGCTGCCACACAGGAATCCAGACTTTGCAAGCTTGCAGATATTTTCTCAAATGCCTGTAATCAGGATTTATATGGGCACTTCATCCCAGCAAATTGGAAACTGTTAAATATTAAAGCAGCCTGGTGTGCTCCAAAGGCTTTTTTAATCCTAGTGGTCCCCATTTGTGTGGGTTACTGGTCACAGTCTCTGCTCTGGTGCAGAAAGGGTTGCTCTGTATTTTCTTTGGGTCTTCTTGTTGGAATGGTTTTGCCCAATCACTTTAATGATGAAGAAGTTGACCTTGGTGGTGAATTGCAGAGGCAGTCTCTAAATGATTCCTTAGAGATCCCCTGGCAGGAAGTTTGTACAGTTTCCCTTAGCTATTACTTGAGTGTTGATGAATTAAACAGTCATTTTTGGTTGTTTTTTCCCCTGTGTGCAGATGCAGTGGCAGAATGTGGAACATGTTGGTGACCAGAGTCCTTATGTCACCTCGGTGATCCTGCACATCAAGCAGAATGTCCCCATCATCCGTGACAACCTGGCCTCCACGAGGAAGTATTTCACTCAGTTCTGCATAAAATTTGCAAAGTAAGTTACCAACACAGGCACTTCATTCAGCTCATCCCATAAAACAGTGTGGTGATCACTGGGTGGTGTTTGCCAAGTGCAGAAAGTTTTGGGTTGGGCACCTTTAAAAGACCTTGAATATCTGACTTCAGCTGTGACTCTTGCTGTGGGGAAATCGACTTTTCTTCCATGGGGCTTCCAGGTCCTGAGAAATTTGCCTCAAAATAACATTGCCCTGTAAGGAGGGCATGTGTGAGAAGTATATTTTACCTTCACAATCTGAAAGCTGCTTTTCTGTGCAAAAAATAGCTCAGCCAGGAGGGGAAATTCCCATTTAAATGTTGGGGGATATTAAATTATCTTCCTGGCAAGCCACTTAAAGTTGAGCAGCATGAAAGAAGTGGCAGATGAGACAGAAATGCCCCTTGCTGCTGGGTGGACATCCAAACTGTGTCTGAAACACAAATTCAGCTCTTTGGGAAGATACTTTGAGCTCTTCCCTGCTTGCCTGTGGCCAGCTGAGCTCCACATGGCAATGCCCCAGGAAAAACCCTTGGGAGGGCTGTGCCACTTGTAGCTGCTGCTTTTGGTGGCACATGTGACCCTGCTGGTGGACTGGAGGGCAGTGGCGTGCGTGTCATGTGTCACTCTAAAATACCTTAATGTTTCATTCATCTCTGATAAGGTAATCAGCCTGAAATAAGCTCTGTGGCCTGGCAGGGACTGTGTGGGTTGGAGATTTGAGCTGCAGCTCCTGCCTCAGCAGGGTGGGATGCAGCAGCTATCCTGGGAGCTTCCACAGCAGGGAGGCTCAACCTGAGAGTTTCATCCCCCTCTGTGTCTCAGGGCACTCATGAGTTTGCTTTAAGGAGCAGTTCCTGATAAATCATGTTGAGATGTTGCCCATAATCACTATTTGAAACGCTGTCTCAGTGAGAATTTATTGTATGAAAACCTTCTGTGTGGTTACACTTGAATTTTATGTGATAAATAAAACCCCCCATTTATTCAGCTGTTCACAGCACACTCTTAATACCTCAGCTTAGTTGCCTCCCTTTTAACTTTATTGCTAGGCACATACCAAGTAAACTCCAGATGAAACAGCTCTCAGATTTGAGGGAAGTTCCCATCCAAGCTGAGTGTCCTCATCCATGAGCACAGAAACCCCTGCTCCTCTCCAAAGCATTTTTTTAAGACAACTGCAGCTCTGATCTGCAGCACATTAAAATCAAGACACAATTCTGAGCTCACTGTGCCATGGATCAGATGTAGAAGGGTAAAATGAGTTCCTGAAGGTTGATTTTGCTGGATCTGTGCAACTTGGTGCTAAGGAGAACCAGCCCAGTGGGAAAGGAGCACCGATCTCCTTAAGATGCCTTTTAATACCTACAAATATTTGTGTTTTTGAAACTCTGCATTTTAATGGAATATTCTGGCTGGGCCAATATAAATACCTGGCCTTTTGTGTGCCCCACAATGTTGAAAATCCTTTTAACAGGCCTTGTGCTTCTCCACATGTTAATGCCTGTGTCTTTGTGAGCTGCCACTTCTCAGCCCTAATGGATTGTATAAAGCGTGAGTGTTGAGTTACAGGACCACAGGGGAGAAGGCAGCTAAAGTCACTAAATTTAAACCAGCAGGATCTGAGCCAAGTCTGGAGAGAAGAAAAATGGCCATCAGAAATTGCATCAATCCTTTAAGCTAATTTGTCATTTTTGCTTTGTTTTGACCGAGGTGCGAGCGGCGCTCCCCGGGGACGGCGAGCGCTGCCAGGCAGGGTGGGGGGCTCAGCGCTCCCTGCACCTTCTGCTTTGAAACCAAACCCCACAGCAGCCAGGCTGCTCTGCTGGGATGTGTTTGGGAAGTCTGTGACCTGACCTCAATGAGGAAGAGATTAGAACTGAGAGACAGGAAAAACAAACAGTTCTCCCCCGGCTGGGGAAGCGGCTCCTCCGTGAGCAGCAGCCAGGCCTGGTGGGTGCTGTGTCCTTCCAGGTGCTCCAGAGAAAAAGTGAGGGGAGTTTGGTGGAGGAATGTTGGGATGTGGAGGCTCCTGGAGGGTTCCAGAGCTGAGCTCAGCCTGGGCAAGAGCTGGTCACCAGCTCAGGGGGTGGTGTAGAGCAAAACCCTCCTGGGCTGCAGTGACTCAGCCACCCCAGAACCTTTGGGGGATGTCCTGCAGGAGCTGAGGCTGTCAGACAGACAGACAGACTGTGGTTGCAAGTCTGTCTGTGCCTCTCTCAGCAAGGCATTGTGTCTGATGCATCATCAGTGCAGGGGATTAGGAAAACACAGGCTTTGGCAGAGCCACACTCCTGTTGGATGGGAGGCTCTCAGTGCTGTGGTTTCTGTGCTTCAGGTTCCTCATCTGCCTTGCACTGCTTTATTGTTACACTGGGGACTTATCTGCTTCTAGGGGGGGTTGCTGGGTTCAGTTTTAGAGCTGAAGCTGTAAATGAATTCTGGCACCCAATCTAGCTGTGATTGTGCAGGGAGTAAAGGTATTCAGAGCACAGAGCCTCGTGCAGAGCTTTAGCCCTGAACATGCACATATTACTCACACCAGGATTGCCTGCTGCACTCTGAGAGCACCAGGCACTGAGTCCAGCCTAGGCAAGAGGCACTTTCTGTTAAGTGCAACTGCTCTTGATGGTCTCTGCTAGTCCAGGAAAAAAATAAAAACCAAGGGGAAAAAAAATTCCAGAGCAGCCCTTGGCTCTTACAGTTTGTCTTGTCTGTCCTGCTGGAGTTGGGAAGCTGTTTCCAATAAGGCAGCGTGAAATAAGAGGCATGTGGGGATGGAAGGTCACTTTACCCCTCTGCACTGATGGTGGGTGGCCATCCAGAGGGGCCTGGGAATTGTTTCATGCAAGACAGAATGCTGTCTATGGGAGACTGTGTGGTTATGTAGAAAAGAAAATTAAAACCAACAGGGGAGGGGGTCCTTGGGCTGCCAGTGTGCCACCCTGCTGCAGGAAAGGCTCACCCTGTTTCTCATACACAGCATGAGCTTTAGCTCCCTGCCTGACCTTGCAGAGGGAGGGACAGTTGGATCTACTTGCACTATCAAAGGCACAATTCATTTCTTGTGCTGTTCTGCCAGCAGTGAGCTGCTGCATCCAGAGCTGCTGCCAATTTATCATTTTCTAGGATCACCTCAGCTCCAGCTGTGCTCATCACTCTCTAATTGCCCTCTGGGAATTAGTTATAGACCTGAAAAATGGACTTTTAAAACAGATAGGCTAAATCTCCACTGTAATGCTTTTGTGCAGGAGGAGTCAGGGCTTCTTTTCCTCCTCCTCCTCTTTCTGTTTTGTTCCAAGGTTGTTTCTCTGGTGGCCAAATTCAAAGCTGCTCGGGGCAGCCCAGTAGCTGCTTCTCAACAGTAGCTTGCAATTGTTCTCCTTGACACCTCTCCAGGATGAAATGATTCACTGAGAGAGGTAGGGACTGTGTCTGAGGGAAGGAGACTTTGCTTGTGAGGGCTCTCCTTGAGCCATTCCTTTGGGTTTGCTCAGCAGCTTGGCTTGCTCCGTGCCTGAGCTGCACTTTGGTCACTTTTCCATGAGAAAGGATGAGAAATGGATGTCCTGCTTTGGAAAACAGGTGGCAGGACAAACAGGATGCTGTTGTGCTCCTTGCTTTGTGGGGAGAGAACAAAAAGCTTAACAGATGCAAGGAGGAAAGCATGCTGAATTTAGATCATCATCATGGACAGCCTCAGTGCAGAGCACAGCACCTGACTGACTCAGGACAGAGCCATTAAAACCCAGGAGCTGCCACCAGGTCATGGGCAAGTCCTGGAAATGTGAGCCCTGCAGGCACTCAGCCAAAGGAGGGCATGTGAAAGAAGCAGAGTACATTAAAAACAAGGCAGTGAGAGGAAGACTTGGTCAAGTGCTGTGGTCCTTACAGAGTTTGTGGCTCCTGAGCTTTCCTGGTGCTGCTCCTTGGTGGAGCAGGGGCAGGAGCTTGTCCTGCAGCTGCCCAACCAATGCTTTTGCAATGAAACTCCTTCAAAGTCTCAAATCAAGAGGCAAAACTCAGCTGAAGCCAAAGCTGATGCTCTGAAGTGGTCAATATTGGGCTTCCATCCTCACCAAGTTCTCTCTCTGGCTGGGCAGTCATTTTTCTGAGTCTGAAGCCCATGACAGTAAAACATGGTAATGGTGTTTTCCTTTTCACAGAACTTTTTCTTGTCTTGATTGTGTTGGCCAGGAGCTTTCTGGAAAGGTGCCTCTGTGTGAGTGTCCAGGGCCCAGCAGACCTCCAGCCTTGGCTGGACCTCAAGTTCAGTGTGTAATATGCATGTTATGGAATTACTTGTGTGCAGGAAAATGTAGGTTCTGGATACAGTCAAGATACATCCACTCATGAGCAGTGAGACTAATCCTGATAAATAAAATTGTTTGTTTGCTGACCTTTCACTGCAATACTTCATATTTAGTTTATAGCAATGTATTTACCTCTAGAGTGAGTGTGTGCAGCTTCTCAATAAACTTTGAGATCAGGAGGGATTAAAGCAAAAGAACTGTGCCTAGGGGTTGGGATTTTTTTATTTATTTAGTATATTTAACATGTCTGGAATCAGTTTGGGAAGCTGGCACTGGGAGTGTCTTTGTGGAAGCCATCCTGGTTTGGTTCTGCATGCTTTGTCACCACAGAAGACTGTCTGACTGCAAATATTCTTATGTAATTGTATCATTTTGTGCCTCTCCTGCAGCTCCTTCATTCCCAAGTTCATTAACCATCTCTTCAAGTGCAAACCTATCAGCATGGTGGGTGCAGAACAGGTAAGAAGCAATAGGTGCATTGGCTGTCATATTTGATGGCTTTTGGGTTCAAGAAATTGAGGCATCTCCCACCCTGCCATGGGCTGGACCCTGCTGCTCTGTGAGGATGGGATTTGGAAGAGGCAGGATTTCATCTGTCCCCTGCACATAGAGCTTATTACTCCTGTGGGCTTTTAAATTGAAAAAAAAAAAAAAAAAGGCAAAAAAAAGCAGAATCATCCTTAATGGGACTGCTGTGAACTTCAAATGGGTTCCTTCAAAGCTGCTTGGGTTTTAGGCATCAAAGATGGTTCTGAGCAGTGTCTGCAAAAGGAAACAGGAGCTTTACATCAAAACCTTCCTCATCCTTAATGGAAAGCAAATGAGTGAAGCTCAGTGCCTGTGTGATGAGCAATAACCTGAGAGTGATTAAAGGGAGTCTTTTTCAAATAAGCTTCTCAAGTGATTAACCAGCAGTGGGCTTGTGTCTAATGTTAAAAGCTTTCAATATTCCTGTATGGGAATAACAGGCCCAATTTGCTTCTTTAAAGCAGGCTGGGAAGGTTTTTATTAGGCTGATTCCCAGTGAATCCATGCCATTGGAAGTGGGACAAACATCCCTGGGGTTAAGGGTGCAGAGGGCTCAGGAGCTGATCTGTCTTTCTGTAGCAAGTGGAACCCAAATTCCCTTAAAATCTTTTGGCTCTCCTGGTCATCCACCAGCATCTTTCCATGCCACCTTCTCCTCCCTGGTGCCAGTGTTGCTGGGAAATACATTTTCCTGGCCTTTCTGGTTCCACACACAGCTTTTCCTGCTGTTTGCTGATAATTACAGCTGGAATATGAATGCTGGGGTGATATTTATGGAGGTATTCAGTGTTCAGTGCAGGGAACAAGACCTGTGGGGTTTTGCTTTCTGTGTTTTCCTCTCTGACTTAACAACTCTGCATCCCAGCAAGCTTTGGTAGTGAGTTAGCAATGCCAGGGGCCTGGAATGGAAAATGGGCTGAGGGGACAGAATCTGCAGGAGCTGTGCCTGTGGGAGAGGCTGCAGAGTGTGCAGAACTCCTGTTAGCCATGAGAGAGCTGATGTGGGCAAGATGTGAATTCCCCAGCCCTGGAATCTCTCCCTCTCTGGGATCCCTGGTAGGCACACAGGAACCCAGCTATGACAGCCTGAGCTGGGGGCTCCACCAGCCTGGGCTGCACAGAGCTGCTCCTCTGTGCTGTGGTTTCCTGGCTCCAGGAGGAGATGATGGCATCAGTGCTTCTCATGCAAGCCATGGAAAGGCAGCAGCAGCAAGGACACTGCAGATAACGGGGTGCAGACTCCAGCCAGCCTCTCCTCCTCCTCCACAGCCACTCCTTTGTGTTCCTTTGGCCTCAGCACATGTGGGAATTCAATGTTCACATCGTTGTGGTCACTGCTGGGGGTTCTGCAGTGCCCAGAATGTTTTGTGTCCCATTTTGAGGAAATGCTCTGGGTGTGCTGACAGCCCAGCAGGCCTTCACACTCACTGCTGTCTAAATAAACTGGGCTGCTCTTTCCTCTGGTTTGATTTCAGATTTCTGTGCTTCACGGGTTTTGTCTCTTCAGACATACTTTGTGCAATCAGAGGAGTGTGGTATTCAGGGTAATTTTGCTCTAAGGAGCCCTGACCCACAGCATTTTGTCACAAGACAGTGCTGTCTGTCTGGGCTCAATTTCATGGCTGCTGCTTATTTATTTGCTGGGGTAGTTACAAACAACATCCAGGCTGTGGGCAGTTCTCAGTGTAGCTGAATTGTGTGACAGATTTTAAGGAAAGAAACCCCAAACAAGGGGTTGGGTAAATGCAGAAAACCTGACTGTGTGTGTGGCTGGTGTTAGTTCATTTGACCTCAGTATCTAAACCATGGTGCAGCTCCAGGTAACCAAGATTGTTTCACTTCATACCTTTTTGGGGGAAGGACTGGAAATGTGTGCCTGATGTGCCAGATGTTGGGCTGCCATAAGTCATTTCCAGTCAGCAGAGCAGTGCTCTGTTAAAATCAACCACGATGCTGATCTGCAGCCATGGGGGTGATGCTGTCTCCTGGAAGTGTCACTACATGGCTCAGTCCCTCCTGTTCCTGCAGTCCAGTTACCAGGACTTCTTCCAGTGTGGGAAGTGTTAAACTTTGAAGGATGTTAAACTTTGAAGGATGTTGGGTTACAGCAGCTGATGGATTTTGGTAGAAGGAGCCTGAGTAACAGAGTGTGGTTAACTCTTGCAGCTGCTGCTGGACACTCACTCTCTGAAGATGGTTCTCCTGGATCTGCCCTCCATTGGGTCCCAAGTGGTGAGGAAGGCTCCTGCCAGCTACACAAAGATAGTGGTGAAAGGCATGACTCGGGCTGAAATGATCCTGAAGGTAACTCAAGCCTGTTGGTACCCTGCCAGCCAGACTGCTGGCCTGGGAATCACAGCAGTGAATTCCAGGGGGCCCTTCCTCTGAATGCAGCAATCTGCAATTGCACATGAGGTTTGTGAGCCTGCCTGGGGGCTCTGCCAGCTGCTCTGCAGACCTGGCTCACTCGCCTTGGGTTTGCCCCCACTCTCTTCTGATACCACCAAGGAGTTTTCACCCTCGCTTTTCAAGGCAACCAAAGGCTCAAGTTTGGAGAGTTGGGGCACCAGATTCCCTCAGGAGCTTGTGGAAATCAGAGTTTGCATCCCTGAGGGTCTGCTGTGGGGCAGAGCCCGGGGTTCAGGTTACTCCAGGCCTTTGTGCAGACTCCTCACTCAGGGGAGCCAAGCTGTGCTTGAGTCACCTGTTTACTGTCTAGTGTAACAGCCAGTGCAAACATGTCTGGGTTACTGTACTCACCAGAGCCCTTTTTCATTTTCCAGACCTGGTGCCTGGAAAATGACCCAAAAGCAGAGTGTTGTCTTCATGAAAAGCAGCAAGCAAAGCAATCTGCCCTTCCCAGCTGGTGCTGCAGGGAGAAGTCAGGTTTGATCCCAGGAGGAGCAGTGGCAGCTGTACAGTTGTGCCCTCCTGGCTGCTGGGATTGTCCCCTGCTGGCCAGCAATGCTGGGAAGGCATTCCTGGGAGGGAATTAGTGGGACCTGGGGTCAGGCAGGACAGGCAGCTGCCAGCCAGAGCCTCCTGTAAAGCACAGCCAGGGCCAGGGGGGTAAGGAGCCTGAGCTGTCCCTCTCAGCTGCTGCTCAGGGTGGCTCTGCTCCTGTGCCCAGGGGAATGTCACAGCTCAGTTTGTGCTCTGGACTTAGATATCAGCTCTCCAGCTCTGTGCTTTTGGACTGAGGTGACTGAAATGTTAGTGAATTGTAGTCTAAATTTTCCTAGAAATTACTTGAATAAAAATGTTCCTGGTTTGTGCTAATGGGAGCAGGGAAGATTGGTGCCTGTTGTGTACAGAGCAGGTCTTTCCTTGGAGCTTGTGTGTGAATCAGAAGAGTAATGGGGTTAATTTGTGTACCCTTAGCACCACATTGGAGAGGAAAGCAGCACATGGAGTGCTGCAGGTCCCCAGGCTGTGCAGCAGCAGTGTCACACAGCCTGTGCTGACCCTGTGAGGGCTCTGTGTGCACAACTGCAGATCAAACAGGCACAGGCTGACAGCACTGGGAGCTCCAGTCTGCGTTCCCAGGCTTGTTCTGGGGCAGGTAATTCAGGAAGACAAACTCTGAGCCCATGGGCAGCACAAACAAGTCCATTGAGCTGAGCCCCACGAGGCACAGATGGGAGTGGGGAGGAGGGCCCTGGGCCATGCACATCCTGCTGAGCTCTTCCCCTTCTCCTCTGGCCACGCTCTCTGAAGCTCCAGCTTTTCATCTTGGCTGAGGATTTTTACAAGGGCTGTAAATTAAGGATTTATAAGTGTATACATGGCTATGATGTTTCAGTGGTCTGAAGTGCAGGGAAAGAAAGAAATGTCTTGGTGACAGAATGCAGTGTGGGGTGAGCTGGGTCAGTGCAAACATATGGAAATGTTTTTGGAGACAGGGAAGGGTCTGGTCTGGTGCTGTTTCTGCCCATTTACACACGCTCAGACAAACACACACACACTCTTCCCCAGAAAATGGTTTGGCTGCCCAGCATTATCAAAAGATGTGTTCTCTGTGGAGCTTGCTGCACATGTAAGAAAAGCACAACAGTGAGGGATCATCTTACCAGCTTTGAGCTATTTTGATTTTTTTTCCCCTGTTTTTTTACAATCGCTCCTGGGCAGATGTTGGTGGGGGTTCCCACCCTTTATCCCTCCTCTCCAGAGGGGTGTCCAAGAGGAGCTGCAGCCCAAGGACAGAGTGGCTGTGTGTGGCCATGTCAGGAGAACTGCAGGGCAGAGAGCTCTGGCCCTCGCTGTCCTGGGCACTGAGGGAGTGACCAGAGTGTTTCACATTCCCCTGTGACATGCTGTGTGTCCTGCCTCCAGGCAGGAGGGAGCAGGAGGGACACACAGCCAAGCTGAGGGTCTGGACTGTGTCCAGGCTGCCTGATCTCCTGGGACTTGGTGAGTGTCACCACCACTGCCAGCACTGTCCCCTGAGCAGCTCCCCAGCTTGTCTTCCCCCTGCAACACGATAAAATCTTGAGCTTTAACAATGCCCCAGTGCCTGCCAGCCCACAGGCCACAGACAAAGTCCTGCTGCCCTTTGAAACATGATGCAGAGCCCATGAGCAGCACTGCTGTCCTGAAAGAGACCCAGCTTCCTCCCTGTCCTTACTCTGCTTCTCTTCACTCAGCTTTACCCCTCTCATATCCAGCCTCTTCCTTGTGCCTTAAGTATTTTATTTTAGGAGCCAGCCCTGCTGTCACTCCTGTGCCAGAGTTGACTGAGCACTGCCTTTAATTCCTATTATTTGTCTGATCTCTTTTTCCTTGTCTTGGCAGGTGGTTATGGCTCCACACGAGCCCCCAGTTGTGTTTGTGGACAATTACATCAAGCTCCTCGCTGACTGCAGCACTGACACATTCCAGAAGATCCTCGACATGAAGGTGAGAACCTGTGCAGGGCTTCTGCTCATCCTCTAGTGCTGCTTTGGGATTGCTGGGGACCTTATTTCAGTGTGAATTCTGGGGGGCTTGGGGGTGAGAGAAGCACTGTAAGTGTATCTTTACTTTGAAAGTAGAGTTGCTGCTGAAGAAACAGTTTCATGTCACATTTTGATGCCTGCTCTGCTCGGGGTCATCCAGAGGTCTTTGTGGTGGGTGACCCCGAGGTGGAGGTTTGAAATGGGCTCTGCTGCAGCTGCTGCCGGGTCAGTGAGTGCTGTCCTTTGCTCCCTTCAGGGCCTGAAGAGGAGTGAGCAGAGCAGCATGCTGGACCTTTTCCGCCTGCGCCTCCCCGCTCCTCCCCCCGGCGGCGACGGCTCCAGCTCGCTCTCGCTGAGTGCTCCCACGCCCGAGCAGGAATCCTCCCGCATCCGCAAACTGGAGAAACTCATCAAGAAAAGACTCTGAGGGAGCACAGGGGAGCTCCCTGCCTCGGGGCTGCTGGCAGGGAGGGGGAGCAGAGCTGCTCAGGTTGTGATTTACACCCCTGTGCTGTCCCTCCCAGTCCCTGCGATCTCTCAGCCATCGCGCGCCGCGACGCTTTCAGACCGAGGAGGAATCTGACCAAGGTGTTTGCCCTCAGCTTAGCAGGAGTGAAACCCAGGGCATTGCCAGGTCCATGTGATGGAGAAAATAGAGGCACCTGGAAGGCAGCAGCTGCAGAAAGCATTCAGGTGGATTCAGAGACACTCTGGCTGTGATAGATTTGGTGTCGCAGCTTTTACCCTGGCTGAGCTCCTGCTGCAGCACTGAGGGTTTTGCCTCAGTTCTGTGTTCCTGCTCACTCCCTGCTGCAGAGCTGTTCCTCTGATTCATTATTTATTGTGGGGTGGGGGGAACCAACCCCATCACCACCACCAAAACCCCAACCCTTTAATAGCTGGGATCCAGGCACCTGCAGCTCCGCTGGGTCAGTGAGATGCCCAGGAGGGAACCCCAAGGCAGATTTCTCCCCTGCTCCCAGGACAGGCGTGCACAAAGCACCATGAAGCACCAAGGCAAATCCTTTTCAGAACAGGAGGAAAGGGCTGAATTGATGCCTTCTGCACCCTGGCGAAGCTCCTGCCAACCAGCTGGCAGCCTCAGTTGCTGTTAGAGCTCAAAGCAGGACCTGTGTGGAGCCCTCTCCAGCTGCTTGGTACTTCTCTGGTGTGTGCTGGGCTCACCTACTGTCCCCAGTGGGAGTTCCCATCCTTCCTGGCCAGCATCTCTCCCTCTCTCCACAAAGAGCCCTTCATGGAGCAAGTGTGAGGCTGCTCCAGCCCCTCATTCTCACTCCAGCTGGAGTGTCCTGAGTAGGGATGTGCCACCTTGGCACCTCTGCTGCCCTGCAGGGAGAGGTGCTGGGAATGTTGGCTCTGTCAGGGGGCCAGGGCCACTTGGTGCCACAGGAGGCTTTCAGTAGCCTCAGGATTCAAGGCCCTGCTCCTCCTGCTCCTCTGAGCCTCAGCTTGCAGCAGTGCAGAGGGGAGGAGAACCAGCAGTGAAATATTTTGGAAAACCCAGCTCCCTCTTCCCATGGCCCAGCTCCTGGCTCCCAGGCACAGAGCCAGTGAGGAGCAGGGCTGGGATCAGTGGATGCTCCTCCAAGGAGTGTCCATGCACTGAGGGCTCACCTTTTTATTAGCACTGCTGGATTTCTTCCCAAACTCCTCTGTATCCTTTCTGGGAGACTTTGAAGGCTTATCCCCAACCATGAGTGCATCCCTCCGGGTGTAGGGCAGATCAACCAGTCGTGCCTGTGTTATTTAACTCAAGCTTCACTTGCACGTGCAGGAGAGGGAAGTCCTGTACCAGTGTGGCAGGTGAGGAATAACCACACTGTCAGATGCCTTCCTGGGAGGGTTGTGCTCCCCACCAGGACAAGTTTGGGCCTTAGGATTGTATTTATTTAGGAGCTGTACTCATAGGGATTGTAAAAATCACTGCTGCACATCAGGGAGGGCAGATCAGACTCCAGGAACATGAGTTCCATCCACCCAGAGCTTCACTGGGATGGGGAGTGAAGAGCAGCAATAACAACACCTGTGGGGAGGGACAGCAGTTTCTCATCACTCCAGTTTTACAAATCTGCTGTTGTCTCCTGATTCCCTGTTAGGTGACAGAAGGAGGAATGGTTGAAAGCACATTGGGATTCTGAGCAGCCATTCCCCAAGGACAGATTATCTCAAGGTGCATGTGCAGGATGGCTCACGAGGTACCACACTGCAGAGCTGGAGAGGAGGGAACATGGGTTTGCAGAGATTCATTATTTCCATGAGGGGATGAATAATTTATTTTAGATGAATTTTTCTTTGCTTTGTCTAAGGCTAAGTCTCTCACTAAATTATGAATAGCTGAAGACGATGTTGAAGTTATCATCGTGTGTCTTACCCAAAGGCTTCCCCCATTTCATTCTGTAGATAAGAGGAAATAAAATGAGAAATGAATTTTTAGTTTCAGCCTTTGAAGAATGCTACAGGGCTGAGTGGAGTTCCATTTTCAGAGAACAAATCCACAGTTTCCTACTTCTGGTGTAAGAGTTTTGTGCCCCTGGCTCTTGGGTGTTTATTAGATTTGGCAGGTCTCTATTTGTGCATTAGCTCTTTGGAGTTTACAGCTTTGGGGAATAAAGGATGATTATGTGTTTTCTGTACAAAATGCCACTTTTTATGGTTTCAGGCCGGGGTGTAATTCTGGCTGTACGTGGGGTGTGACACTAACGTGAATTAAATGGTAACTGATGCTCATTGCTGGGTGTTTCTGTATGGCTGCAAATCCCAGTGGCTGGGATGGATGGACCTCACCCAAACTGTGCTGGACCCAGCACTCCCTGCTGTCCATCTGCTCCTGCAGCTCCTCTCTGCCTTTTCCACCTTCTCTGGCACCATCCCCATCCACAGCAGCTCCCTGCACTGTGTGGGTGGCTCAACGCTCCCGACCTTGTGCCCCTAAATAATCGCATCAGTTCTGCTGTCTGCCACCGCGGGAGCGATTTCTGGGAGATCCTAATTTTTCCTTTGGAATTAATTAAGGGGTAGTGCCTTTTTCCACGCTCTGCATGACGCTGGAGCAGCTCCTTTCACTCAGAGAATTAATGACTCATTTGCTTTTCTCCTGGCGCTCCTGCCCCCTCCGCCCTTGGGCAGGAGCAGCGCCGGGCGCTGGGTGTTCCTTTCTTCCCCCAGATTTACAGCCAGGACTCTGAGCATCCAAGTGATGATGGCCAAGCCTCCACGAGCCTCTGCTTGGCTCCACGAGGGCGGTGGCAGCAGGGCTGTAAAAGCTGATGAAACCTCAGCAGCTTCAGCCACGTGCTGTAAGTGATCGTCCCTGCCATCAATCCCAGTGCTGGGTGAGCACAGCTCCTCTGTGACACAGCCTGGCACTTCCCATCCTCTGGAAATAACTTTCCAAAGTTATTATTTCCAAAGTTTTATCATTTTCAGGTATCACAGGATCCTTTTGGTTTGCCTCTCCCAGCTATGGGGCTGTCATGTGGCATTGTCTGTGGTTTCATTGCTGATTATGCTGAGCACGCCCGGCCTGGTGGAAAGTCCTTTATGGAAGGAGGATCTTGATAAGAGACTTTTATCTGCCCCATCCTGCCTGTGTGTGGGCAGTTAAAGAGTAAATAATGTGGACAAACAGGCAGGGGAAAAGATTTCCAATGGCATCAGGGATGGCATGGGTTGGTACAGTTTGAGACTTAAAACCAGTCAGACTTTCCGAGGGGGCAGAGTACACGTCCTGAAAAAGCAGAGCCCCTGTACACAGTGACTCAACAGTATTGGAGTTATTGAGCAGTTAAAATCCTGCTTAAACGCTTCCTTTTCATCCTAGCAGGCAGATTGGCAGGTCTGGATGTTGGTGCTGCAGGAGATCCACAGGTGGGCTGCAAAGCTCAGATATGAGAACCTGGAAAGGCACAAAAAATTACCTTTTGTGTCGAGCCACGCCAAAATGGGAGGGTTTTTTTCTGGTAAATAAGGAGGAGAAAGATTTCCATGAGTTCTGCTTATCCCAGGCGCTGATATCCCTCTCTCTTGGACCCTATCCCCATGGGAGTGGCTCTTGGAGCACCCACAGCCCTCAGAGGTGACTGCTGGGATGTGCCACAAGTTCTCCCCTCCTAAACTGCGCTTAGTGGGTTGTTGGCAGTGTGGGTTTTCACCCAGGAGCTGCACAGCAGCTCTGAAATGATGATTGTGTTCATCTGGAAACTGCTCCAGTGCCTTCCAAGGCATCTGATTTCATAAAGGGCTTTTATGGGAGATTTTGGAGCGAGGACTGATCAGTTTTCCTATTGCTTGCAAAGACCAGCATCTCTTTTTTCTGGGGGGATACACTTAAATTAGAAGGAAGAAAACACCTGTCCAGCACATTTGCTCAGACCCCAAAGATTTCAGTCAAAATCCTTAATGTTCCTTTTCTTTCCATCTGCATTTTTCAGCAAAGACAAACAGCCTCATAGTATTTCTTCAAAGGAATGTAAATTCCTTGAGGAAGTCTCCGGAGTTCCCAGCACCGCATAGCTGCAAACCACAGACGCCTACGGCTGAAAGTTCTGCTCTGCTTTTAATTTTGGGGCAGGGAAGGAATTTTTTTCAGAGGTTTGGGTTCACTTGTGCTGGGCCCATCAGCCCAGACTGCTGCTTTCTGTGCAGGGGAGTGTTGACTTTGGCTGGCTGCAGGGTTGCTTTCCCTCCACAAGAGTATTCCCCCACCAAATCTGATGACATGGCGCAATTATTTCATTAGGATTTTCCAAAAAAGGTTCCCTCGCTCTCCTGTAGTGCTAGAAAGACCATTTCCTTCTGTTCTCTTGTTTCAGCTTCGGCAGCTTTGCCTGAAAAATGCAATTAGGGGCTGCCTGAGCCTGAATGCTTGGGAGTGGGGAGGGAGAACTTGGGGGGCTTAACCCTGCTGCCAAAGTCCCTGCTGTTGGGGAAAGCACCGCTGGAGGTGGGGTCAGCCCAGCAGGATCTGGCAGCTCTTTCAGTGCTCCCCAAAATCCGTGCTGGCAGCGCACTGGGATGGTGCACTGTGGGTTGGACCGGGATGTGTGGAGGGAAGTTTCCATCGGGCACGGTTCCACAGAATCCCAGAATCATTTAAGTTGGAAAAGAGCTCCGAGATCATCGAGTCCAACCCGGGACCCATCCCCACCTTGTCAACCCCACCAGAGCACTGAGGCCGGTCTGTCTTTACCCAGGGACGGTGACTCTGCCACCGCCACCTTCCAGTGGCAAATTCCGAGCGATGGGACAGGAGTGGGGCCACCAGGAGGGCAGGGACTGCGGGAAAACGGCGAGCACCGGGAGGACGGGGACAGCAGTGAGATGGGGACAGCAGTTGAGACGGGGACACTGGTGGGACACGGGGACACTGGTGGGATACAGGGACACGGGTGGAACCCAGGGACACGGGTGGGACACGGGTAAGGCACAGAGACACGGGTGGGACCCAGGGACACCGGTGGGAGCGGGCCGGGCACGCCCCGCCCCTGTGTGGCCCCTCCCCGGCCCGGTCCGCCCCGCCCGCCGCCGCCGCCCGGGCGCAGCCGGCGCAGGGAGCGCAGCGCGGGCAGGGGCCGGGCCGGGGCAGGCGGCGGCGGCTCGGCCATGGTGGGGCGGCTCAGCCTGCGGGAGGTGCCCGACCTCCCGGACATGAGGAAGCGGGGCGACTCCGGCCTCGACAGCCCCGACTCCGGGCTGCCGCCCAGCCCCGGCCCGGCCCCGCCGCCCTGGCTGCTCTCCTCGGGCAGCCCCGACCGCGCCGCCGCCAACGGGCTCCCGGAGCCCGAGCCGCCCGCGCCCTCCGCCGCGGTGAGTACCGGCCCCTCCCCGCTCTGCCCGCACCCTCCGCAGCCGCCGGGACCGGCAGCCCCGATCCCCGGTGCCCCCGGTGCCGCCGCGGCAGGTGCGGGGTCCCGGCGGAGCCGCTGCCCTCCGGAGCTCCCCGCGCTGCTCCGCGCATCCCGCGGGGAAAGAAGGGAGGAACCCGCGTCTGGCCGCCCTGGAATGGGTTGGAAGAACGTCCCGCTGTTTTTCTCCGTTTTAACCGAGCCGTCCGCCCGCTGTGGTGTCCCGGAATGGGTTTGCACCGCGAGGGAAGGGTCCCGCCGGGAACCGGGGTGGTCGGGGCTTTTCACGAAGCTCCGGCTGCAGGGAAGCTGCTCTCCCTCCTGGCATCGCAGCACGTCTTTGGAAATCCCTGTGGAAAGTGAGCTCCTGGAGTGACCCGGAGCAGTAACTTTATCGTGCATAAACTGCGGTTTCAGTTAATTTGGTTTTTCACCAAATAGTTTTTGGATGTTGAGCTGCTGGTACAAATACTTTGGAAACTGCAGATTTAGAGGGAAAAATCCTTTTTCTACAGGGTTGCTGCTGTGAAACTGGAAAAGGCCATAGGAGGGAAAGATGCTCACAGCCCCCTAGCCCCTCGATAGCAAACACACGTGCAGAGGTGGCTTCAGAAACACACACGGGTTGGGTTCCACCCTTCAGGGCTGCTTTGGTTTCCTCGGGTTGTGGGATTCGATGTCAGCTCATGGTGCTGGGTGTCAGGAGAGGAGCACAGGGACAGGCAATGAATCACCCACAGCTCGGCGGGAATGAGTTAATCCTTCCCGACGCTTGGTGTGTGAATTAGGTTGGATTTAATGCCTTCAAACAGGAGCCAGGGCGTAGCTGTGGAGCAGGGAGGTGGCTCACGGCGAGGTGCCCTGTGGTAATTTCCTCTGTGGTCTGTCCGTGGGGGGTATGGGGTGAATTCAGCAAGGAGAGAGCTCTCAGACACCAAAAAATGTTGGTTATAACTTGAGCATGGGTTCGTGCAGGGAACAGACTACACTGCACTGAGGGTTGCATTCCTCTCTCATTTCCCAGTGGCTCCTCTGAATTAAGCTGCTGAAGTTAGGACCTTATCTTCAAAAACTGCTCCTGGCCACCTCTAGGATGCTTTAGACCAGTGTGGAGTCAGGCCTAAGGGATGCACCTGTAGCACATCTTGGTGCAGCAGATCCTCCTGCATGTAAATGTGAACCTCAACAGCTCCATACCAAGGGATAAATAAATCTGTTTCCCTGAGAATGCTCTGCATTGTAACATAAAAGGTGCCACAGTATGGTAACATAAAACATTTTGCATTTCTTTTGCAGAGTTCCGTGTTCTCCCCCAGTCCCATTCTCTCCAGCTGCCCTCCAAGATTGTGTCCTTTATCCTTTGGTGAAGGAGTTGAGTTTGACCCTTTACCAGCCAAGGAAATAAGGTAAATATTGTGTTACAGTCATCTCGTTTGGAAGGAGTTACAGGAGTTAGCCTGTAAAGGAGCAGTTAGGCCTTATCAGTGCCTGTGAGTCAGGTTAATTTATTTGCAGAGCCATTGTTCACTGCAGCTGTACATTCCTGGACCTGGACATTTGTACAGGCTAAAGGAGTGTTCAGCCTCTTTTAATCCCACCCATATGGTTGTTTTGTTGGTTATTTTTCCAGGAAGACTTTCTTACATTTTACTCTCCTGCTTTTCCTTCCTTGCACTGCTCCAAAATGTTGCCCTTCAGCTGATTAACCAGGAGATAATCATGAGGGAAGACATTCAAAGATCTTTCATTAATGGAAAGAAATTTTGCTCTTTCAACCTCCTGGTTTTATAATAAGCACTTTCTATCTTAACAGCTGTGGCTGGTTGTGTGAACTAAAAGAAATGTTAACATTCAGAGGAGTGCATAATTCTTTTTTTTTTTTAATGCACTGCATCACTTCACAGCCTGTGAATTATTCCTTTGAACACCATGATTTGCAGTAATGAGAAAAGAAGGCTCCCAGCTGATGACTGCGCAATTAGAGGGAGGCTGATAAAATCAAATGGAAGCCTAGTGCAGGGGAGGGTAGGGAGAATTATGTCCTGGTGTGGGGAAGGAGCCTGTGCTGTGGCTGGAATTGGAGGCAGTTAACTCCTTAGTTAGTGGAAAAGCCAGCAGAGTTGTCGCAGTGTGAGGGAGATTAAAATTTTCGTTTGCAACCCAGGCTCAGAGGGTGTGGGTGTGCAAACTGGAGTGTTTTCCTGCCAGCTGAATCTTGAGGAGTTTGTCTTCAGAGAGCGCCCCGTGCCAGGGGTGATAGCAGAGCGCTCCTGGGTGATTCCTGGCAGAGAAAAGCTGAGGAGATAACGTGTGCTTCCCAGCCTAGAGGAGTTGGGATGTTTGTGTGCCAAGCCTAAATGTGGATCAAGGCCTCTGGGTTTGGGAGTTTGCAGGAGGTTTATACATTCACAGAGCTCAGGGCTGAGAGGAAGTTTTGGTAGTGCTGGCAGCTGGGCTAGGCGGTGATAATCCTGGGAATGCTGCTAACATAAGGCTCTTTTCTCATCCTGTAAATGTGTAAGACACCAGCAGATGGTTCTGTGTGAGGTGGGATGAGGAGCCACCCCGGTACCCAACAGCTCCTCTTCCCCAGAAACCTGTGAGCAGAGTTCACAAATCCATCCTCAGCCCTGCTTCATCCCCCTCAGATGTCCCACGTTTTGCAGGACATCAGTCATGCTGATGCCAGAGCACATTCATGCAAATACGAAACCTTGTCCTTTAAAGAATCACTGGCCTGAGACTACACAGAGTTATTTCTATGGATGAGGTCAACAATGTTTAAAGGTTGTTTCTGTGACTGGAGCTTGTCTCCAACAGAAATGCTCTCCTAGCTACCAGCTACAATTGCACTGCTGTAGTTAAAACTCTGTAGTTATATTAGAATTACTTCTTCCTCACTGTAATCACTCTTTGGGCCCCTCAGTTTAGGAAGAACGTTGAGATGCTTGATTGTCCAGAGGAGGCAACGAGGCTGGTGAGGGGCTTGGAACACAAACCCTGTGAGGAACAACTGAGGGAGCTGGGGGTGTTCAGCCTGGAGAAAAGGAGACTCAGGGATGACCTTATCACTCTTTACAACCCCCTGAAAAGTGATTGAAGTCATGTGGAGTTGGTCTGTCTTGAGGCAGCACTGACAGAACCAGAGGAGAAAGTCTCAAGCTGCGCCAAGGGAAATACAAGTTGGATATTAGGAAGCAAGCTTTTTACAGAAAGGGTGAAAAAATATTGGAATGAGGTGCCCATGGAGCACCTTTCTGCCCAGGGAGGTGGTGGAGTCACCATCCCTGGATGTGTTTAAAACAAGACTGGATGTAGCACTTGGTTTAGCTGGGGTGTTGGAGCTGGGTTGAACTCGATGATCGTGAAGATCTCTTCCAACCCAGTGATTCTGCCTGATTATTCTAAAATGAACACTTTCCTGTTTCAGGTACACCTCCTCGGTGAGGTACGACTCGGAGAAGCACTTCATCGCCGACGTGTACATGCCCGTGGGGCTGAGCGTGGCCTCGTGCAGCCAGACCATCATCTGCGTGCCCAACTGCTCGTGGCGCAGCTACAAGGCCGAGGTGCGCTTCGAGCCGCGCCACAGGCCCCGCCGCTTCACCAGCACCACCATCATCTACCCCAAGCACGCCAAGACTGTCTACACCACCACGCTGGACTACAACTGCCGCAAGGCCACGCGCAGGTTCCTCTCCAGCGTGGAGCTGGAGACCTCGGAGTGCCTCAGCGCCGAGTGCGGCCTGGACGGGTGCTGACCGCGGCCTGCACGGCTGCTGAGGGCGGCCGCCCCTCTCGCTCCGATCCGCCCCTCACGTACTGTGCTGACTCCACTTGCTAAAAGCAGGCACAGACCCTCTCTCTCAGCTCTTAATTCCTGCTTTTAAGCCTCACGGCGGCCCGAGCGTGGTTTTCTGGGGGAAAATAACTTAGCGAGGAGCTTGGCTCTTCGCCTCCCGAAAGCCGCGAGTTCCCTCCCCTTCCCCGCTGTAATCAGGTGAAAATAACAACGGGAAGTGATTTCCCCCAGAGGAACAGGTGACAGGTAAGGAGGAGTGTGGGGTAGTGGTTGGTAGGTGGAGATCCATTTGGTGCTTTGGTGCTGTGCAAAAAGTAAGGGCAGTTTGCCCTCTTGCAGAGGATCCATCACATCGTGCAGTTACACATATTGCTGTCAGCCATTTCAGTTTAGATCGTGTTTTCTCCAGAAGAACCATCCCCTGGAAATTGCTGGGAAAGGCTATCAGAGAAAACCCCAGAATTCTGCGTTTAACACATACAGAAATGTTGACATGTGGCATTCACATTTTGTGTGAAGGTGTAAATTGGGAAGAAGAGGAGTTCTGAGCAGAGTGGGGATGAACTGCTTCTGCAGCTCCAGGCAGCAGAGACAGGATCGTGTGCTTCCAGTTCTTAGGGTGATGAGGAACCCTTGTTCTGTGTGACACACAAGTGTTTCTGTGCCTGCAGCAGGGCTTGTAACACAGAATACCAGGCCAGAAATTATCTCTGTGTTGTTGGATCTTGGTGATGTGGAGGTAGAAAACCACAAGTGCCTTTGTTTTTGCCCACACAGGCTGTGTGTACTAAAGGAGCTGTAAACCAAAGCAAGATTCAGGTAAAGTGCTGGACAGAGAGACCCAGAATGGCCAAGGAGGTGCTGGATTGGGTGTGAGACACTGTTGTGGTGGGGTTGGGAGGAGGTAAAAGTAGCAAGGGACAGGCAGGTTTGTGGTGCATAACAAAATCCACAGCTGTAGCTCTGCTTCCCGGCTGAGCTTGTCATGGCATAAATCTGTGTCCTGGGGATTGGGGATGTCACTGGGATGGGGCAGCCTCTGCCTGTCTGCAGGCTGCTGAAAAACCTCTCCTGAGTGTGTGATGAGTTTGGGGACCAAAGGGAATAGCTTCAGATACTATGAAAGTCTGTCTGGCTGTTACGTGCGTTCGTTTATCGTGTGCCCTGACGAAAATAAGACAGAGAGGTTTCCTTGTTTTCCCAGATTTTTTTTTTCCTGTGTTGACAGAGCATAGTGTGGAGAGCATCTGCTTTGGGGAGTGTGGGTTGTGCTGTTTTTTTTGTGTGGTGTAGTCTCTCAGAAACACCTGATAGACCTGTCTGAGCTGGACACCCATGTGTTCCAAAACTCCCCCGAGGTGTGGGTGTGCAGCACCAGTCCTGGAGCAGCTTTTAAAGAGGACTTGGCAGTGCACAGCCCCAGGGGTGGGTTTTGTCAGTGGCAGCCTCGGGAGGCTGTTCTTGAGCTGTGCTTAATGTGTGTTTGTGCAAGTGTGATGGATGGTGTGGAAGTGAATCCCAGGGAACTGAAAGGAGTCAGGAGATGAGGAGTGCAACAGGAAGGAAACCTTGAGTTTGTATGGTTTGGGGGTGTTTTTATTGTTGTTGTTGGGGTTTTTTTACTTATTTATTGGCTCAAAAAAGAACATCCTTCACCTTTGGTATTTGCCTCAGAGAGGCAGCTCCCAAAACAATCCCAGGATGAGAGAGGACACGGCCGGGCAGGCAGCGCTCCGGAGTTCAGAGCAGCGCGGTGTCACCCTTAAACACTTTGGTCTCAGGCTGCAAGAGTGGGGAGATGTGTCTTAAACAGATGATGCAATTGTGCCCTAAGTGTGCCCCAGGATGTGCTGGTGGTGTAACAGAAGGCCCAGCTCACCCCACAGCCCGTGGGGTTTCACACTCTGCTCGGTGGGTTGCTCCATCCCTCACTCCCCGCAGCTCGCCCCTGCAGCAGCTGCTGCTGGGCACAGGATTCGGGGAGAACACGGACCCTGGATTGCTCCCACAAATGCTGTCCCAAGGAATCCACTTGGAACATGTCTAAGAGGAGGTTGTTTTAAGTTGTAGCCATTAGCTGTTCCTAGTTAGAAGCAAAATAACCCACAAAATGCCCCTCACGCTCCGGTTTTAGGATAAAGCACCTGATTTTTATAAAGCAAGCAAACTTACTGTGTACCTCTTAAGAATATTTTAATTGGTAGAGATACCTTTTAAATTATTTATGTTCCAACATTTGCAAAGCTCTGATTAGCTCTGTGCAAGTGTTTTGGTGTCTGTGATGTTTCCCACTCCCTCCTTCTGATTTTCAATTTCTCTTTTACTTTATTGGTAATAAATGATCTGAAAACCATCCTGCAGGGAAGTCTCTTTATTTCTCATTCAAAGCTTTTCAGTGTTTATTGTGCTAGTTACTTAGAAATAAATACATAATATTTCCTGCCAATCCCAGCCCCCTCCTTTCTTTTCTATTTTTGTTTACATATTCTAGGAGGGTGTTTCCTATATAAAATTGTCTATATTAAAAACCAAACCAACACCAAATGTTGTGGATTTGTCAGTTTAGTAAGACATTGAAAAAGTTCTTTAAAGACAGCTGAAAATCCTCTCCTTGATGTGTTTGAGTTGTTCATATGGTACAGCTTTATTTTTAAAGAGAGTTTCTGGTATGAATTTCAGCATATCCTACAAGTGAAGAACTAATCCCTTTCAAATATAACATGTATTTAACCAGGCAGGAATTTATTTTTAAAATGTAGATCCTCAAATGGTGCATTAGTAAACATAGCATAAATATAAGATTAGAGTATGTTATGCATTAAACTTTATAAAACCAAAAGAGATGATTATAAGCTATTGTGTTGAGAGAAATGCTCTGGTGGTTTTCTGGATGCTTAATCTGTTCTTTTAACCTTTCCACATTTTGCAGGCGTGCTGATTTTGTTAGTGACTCTGGCAGAGCAGGAATGGATGTAATTGAACATCAGTTAATTAATTCCTAATGGGATTTTTTGCTTACTTTTTTATTGTTCATCTGGTTATGTGCTTGTGGAAGCTCTAGAGTTGCATGTAATGACTTTATTGGGGTCTGGGGAGCCGTGGAGCTGCTGCAAAGCTGCTGCTTCCAGCAAAAGGCTCTGAGAGCTTTTGGGTATCCTGGAGTTTTGAAGTATTAAACGGGAGAAAAGCCATTTATAAACATCAATTCTGTATAAAAGGGTCGATTTAAAAAGCCATTAAGAAAAAACTTGAGAAGTCAGCACAGTGTCTTTCAGGGGAGTTTGGGGAGACTTTCAGATGTCACCTAACTTTCAAATACTTCCTGCAGTGAGGGCTGGGCTGTTCTCCTTGAGTATTGTCATGACACTCTGTATGATAAACATTATTTTACTCTAAAAATTTGAAGTAGGGGAGTACAAGGCTGTTCCATGTGATTTTTAATTCATATTGGCCCAATGAGCTTCCAATAGGCCCCCACCATTCCACGGAAACCCTGTTGTTCTGGATGTGCTGTTTCCCTTTCACTTGTGCTTCTCCAGAATGTCACATCTGAAGGTCTGAGATAATGAATTTTTGTTACAAAATAAAACACTCAACCTAATAATTGGATCAAAAGCCAGGAGGTGAGGGCTGGATTCCCATCCTGACTTTGCAGCTTGCTCAGTTTCAAGTAAGGTAAGTTCATGTGCCTGGAAATAATTTCAGCCTCTAAACAAGGTGTCTGGTCCTTCATCTGCTGATAAATCTGCAATGTACAACGTGAATATCTGGAAAGTTTAGCGGTGTTATTTGTAAATAAACCAACAGCAATAATTAGCACAAACGCAGTGTGGAAAGGAACACCTCTAATTGTTGATGCAGTCCGAGTTGCAGCCATATTTTAACAGGTTGGTTTGTTTTTTAAAATATAAATGTCCTTTTCTCCACACAGACATTGAGGAACCACTGTTAGGATACAGCAATTATTGGGATTTTGGGTGACACCCCTGGTGCAGCTCAGAGGCTCCTTCAGCATTCAGTTCACAGCAATTCCTCAATCAGCATTCGGGCACAGCAATTTTTGCTCTTCCAAATAATTACTGCAGGAATCTCCTTTACCTGCTGCCATGGAGGGGTGGGGAATTCCTGGCAGCTGGGAAGTGCTCCTGGATATACAATTCATACCTTTTCCTCCTGTTCACCCTATAAACACACATCCTTTCCCTCTCTGCCTGGGGATCCTCCAGAACCCCATCCCAGCGGAGGCTTTCGCTCAGCTGAGCACAGAGACCTTCCCCTGCCCCAGCAGAACCCAAAATGCTGCCAGCTGATGCTACAGCCTTGTTTATTTTTGCATCTTCCTGATTCCCCTGTGCAGTGCTTTGGGCTGAGTCAGGGTTCCTCCCAGGAGTTGGGATTTGAAGTGCTGGAGGGGAATGGGCCCGCTGCTTTCTGCTTTTGTGCTGCTGTTCTGCTGTTGGAATGATAAATGCTGTTAGCAAAAAAGGCAAGTGTTGCCTCTCAGGCTTTCCTGATTATTTCATAAAACCAAAATAAAATGAGGCAATGGCTTGCTGTGCCTTAATAAAACCTCAAATCTACAGGAAAAATAGCAATGGGCCAAAAATCTTATTTTTAAGTAGGAAATAGATATTTTTCCGATTGGCCAGCATAGGGATTGTCACACCTGTAAAATGTATTTATTGAAGCTGTTAATGCATTAATAGCACTTCTGCACTGGCATCAAGTTCACTGTGTTTGCCTGACTCAGTTTTAGCAGGAAATTGCTTCTGAGTTGTTGGGGATTTTTTTTTAAGCTGCTATCCATTAATACAGCGAGCCATATGATTTTATTTTTTTAATACTACAATTTCTGGAAACGTTCAGGCACTTTTTGTACTAACATAGTGGAAATGAATGGAATTATTCCTTTACACAGAAAATTTTTGTGAATTATCTTTCTTTTTCTGTAGTTTCACCAACAACTCACCCCCACTGATGGATCAGTGCTGTAACCCAGTGCAAGGGTGAATATTTAAATATCCCCTAAATATTAACAGCATCCCAAATCCCGGGCAGTTTATGGAATTCTCAACTCCCTGGCAGGTGCCTTCTGCCTCCTACTGCTTATTCGGTGTAGTTACATCATGTGCTCCATCTCTGGGATCAATTTGTGGCTAGAGAGGAAAATCTGTGTATAAACAGGGGACAGGGCAAGGTTTTAAATCACCATCGGTGGTTTCCTGGGAAAAGCTGGTTTTTCTCACCTGCCCTGGTGCTGGCGGTGGTGGCACTGGTGGCACTCCTGCGTGGTGGCTTCTTCCTCCCTGGTGGCTTCGTGCCAGCTGCTGGAGAGGGTCCCGGGTCCCTCCTCTTCCTCCTGCCCGCATCCCTCTGCTGCCCAACAGCCCTGGAATGGCCTGGAAGGAGCAGGGAAAGGAAATTCAGCAGCCCCTCCTGTCTGTGACCCCTCTGCACCTTCCTCCCCTCCAAGCCTTCCCCCCATCTCCCCTCAGCCCTTCCCCTCCTCCTCCTCCTCACCTTGTCCCTGCAGCTTTCTCCCCTCCATGCCAGCGCCTTCCCTCCCTCCCGGCAGCTCTCCAGGGCAGGGTGACACAGGGACAAGCCTGGACTCGCCTCTTTGTCGCCAGGAACAGCTCCCTGCCCTTGTCCCCTGCGTGAGCAGGTGCTGGGCTGTGCCTGTCCCCTGTCCCTTGTCCTTGTCCCAGCCCCGAGGTGCTGCAGGATTGGCAGGGGAAGCACCAAACCCCAAATCACCCCATCCCTTTCCATAAGCAGGTGCTGGGCTGTGCCTGTCCCCTGTCCCTTGTCCTCTGTCCCTTGTCCCCTGTCCCCTGTCCTTGTCCCAGCCCCGAGGTGCTGCAGGATTTGCAGGAGAAGCACCAAAGCCCCATCTCTTCACACACCTCAGCCCTGTAAATCAAGGAGCTGATGGAAACTCGTCTTTCCCTTCCTTCCTCTCCGTGTTTCCCTTCCTCTTGCCCACTTTGTCTTTTCCTTTCCCTCCCTCTCCACCTTTACTCCCACCAGAGTAGTGGAAGCTCAGTTTCTGAGGCAGCAGCATCTCTCTGAGGTTTTTGGGGCTGGTGCAGCCCTGCCCTTGCTGCTGGGGGTTGGTGGGAAGAGCTGTGAGACCCTGGAAAACTCCAGAGGTGAAAATCGTTCCTCACAACTCCAGGAACAGCTGCTGAAGCCATGCTCCTCTTACAGATCCTCTGCCTGGGAGGAACACACGGTTTAATCCTTTTTGGGTGCTTTTTCCTCCTCCTCCCTTCCTCTTTTCTCCTGCTCTGTTGGGATGTGGCACTGGGACAGGAGGTGGCATCAGGCTCCTGCTCCCACTGATGCTCTCATGCCCAGTGCTGATGCTGGACAGCAGCCAGAAGGTCCCCAAAGCTGCCTGTGGATAAAAGGGACAGTGACACAGGGCAGAAGAGAAGGAAAACGGCAGCAGCAGTGATGGGGTGTAAATAATTCATCCATACCAGTGTGGTATTTTTGGAAGGGGATTACTTGTTGCTAATGACAAGCAGTGGTGGTTGTAAATTTTATTATGATAAAACCTGACTCGCCAGCCAAAATTAGAGCCCAGTGGGAGCTGCTGGCCTGAGCTGCCTGTAGAGAAAATCATCTTCTGACAGCTTTTCCCTGGAATGCCAGGACAGGTAGGAGCAGCTTTCTCCTGGCTGATCTGCCCCTGCTGCTGCTGCAGGGGCTGGGAGCTGGGGTGCCCCTGGCAGCAGATTGGGTTATCCTGAGAGGGCTTCATCCCCAGACAAACCCTGGTGCCCTTTTGGACACAACTACACTGAGAAATTTGTCTAAATTTCCCAGTTTGTTCCCAAATGTGCATCATTTTCCTGTGCCACAGAGGCACAGAAGTTGTGTATGGACTTACACATGGGCTAACAAGAAAGGCTTGTGAAACGACCTTGTGGGAGCTGCAGGCTCAATGTGAACAAGGAAAGGAGAATCAGACCTGAGCCTTGCCCATGCAAGCAAAATGTGGATCAGAATTGGGAATTTTTCTTTAAAACAGGTTAAAAAATAAGCAGATTTTGCTGTGAAGCATCAGTATTCTTCCAGCATTTGCTTTGTCTTGTACACCCTTGAGCAGGTGTGCTCTGTAAACCAAGACCTTTTTGGTTCAGATTAGGGACAGAATCATTGACATTTTATTAAGGACAGGTAATTAGAGGGACGAACACAAATTGATTCAGAGGGTTGCAATCAGAGCAACAGCTTGGAGAAAAGCCCTGGACTTCTTGCTGTGAATTGTGAAGCAACTGAGCTGAGCTGGGGCAGTCAGGCAGAAGGGGAAGCAGTGCCAGACAGCTCCTTGCTCCTGTTTTCCTGGGAAATTGCTGCTCAGAAATAAGGACCCAACCAGTCTGACCTCCTGGTGTTCCCCAGCCCAGTGTCCAAACTGGGAATCCTGGAGCACTCCAGGATTCTCCCAGCTTGGACCATTCTGCTGTACCATAAAGCTGCTTTTAAACACCTGTGGTTCCTCTGCAGGACCAAGTTTAACCTCTCCAAAAAGCTGCTCCTTCTTTGCCATTCCTTGAGGAGCATCCCAGCCTGAGGTGACACAAGAGAGGAGGAGGGATCAGCTGAGGGAATGGTGCCACTGCCAGCAGCACTGGGGAGCCTGCAGGAGGAGGTTGTTATCCCTCATTGTCCTTGTCACGGGGATATTTAAAATCTCTGGCAGCTGTGATCTGGTGAATAATTCAGCAAAACCCATCACAGATAAAAGAGAGACTTTGAAGGGTTCTCTGGGTGGAACTGGAAGTGCCTGGCTTCTGAGAAACGAGTGTATTAAAAATTGACTCCGTGCTATCAAAGATAAAACCTTGTATTTAGCCTTTAAAAATTTTTTAATGTAACATCATATTTATTCTCTGTGGCACCCAGCTGCCAAGGCCCAGCCTTGCACACTCTGGAGCAACTGTGGGGATCCTGACAAGGAAAATTCAACAGCAGGATGGATGCAGGCTCTGAGATGTGTGTCATTTCCCTGCCAGCACAGCTGGTTAAATAAGGTAATTTATCTTCTTCCTGAAGTTGGCTGAACCGTGTGTTTAATTTATTTATATTATTGACTGTGTGGAAGAACTACCCTGGTGAGAAATGTCATCCTCAAGTGTTTTCTTCCACGGAGCTGAAGGCTCTGTGTTCATGCAAAATGCTCCCTCTGATGTATTTTTCAACAGTTGCCTGAGCCAAAAAGAAAAATATCTGCTTCTACTTGAGCTTGATCCAGGGGCAAGGTGGCTGAGGGTCCCTGAGCTGACCCTGGTGGATGTGTGGAGGTGAAAGGGTTTGCAGAGGCTCCAGATCTCTCAAGAGCCAGCTCTGAAAGGGCAGTAGAAACACAATTTATTTTCCCTTTCTTTCTCTTTTCCTTCTCTCATTCCCCCCCATCCTTTCCTGTCACATGGCAAATTTACTCACAGCATCAATTGGACATTTAGACAGCAAGGAGCCCAAATTCCTGTGTTCTGGTGCAAAGGAATAATTGTGTTCCTGTGATTTGCTGCTGACTCACCGCAGGATCTCAGGCTGTCCCTTCACAAACCCAAATTTTGCTGCTATTACCAGCAAATGTCTGTAATTGGGATTGCTCAGGAGGTTTGGGTCCTTCAGTTTTAAAAGGTCTGAGCCCCCTGTGCTTGTCCCAGGCCTGGGGCAGGTGCCCTTGCTTTGTTCTTGGTGTGAACATATTTTTAACCCCTGAAAAATTCCTTTTTTATTGGGGTTGGGTTTTTGTTTGTTTGTTTCTTGTGTGGATTTTGGGTTGGTTTGGTTTTTGTTGTTTTTATTTTCTTCTTCTTTTTCTGGTTGTTGGAGGGTTTGTTCTGTCTGTGTGGGTTTGTGGTTTGTTTGGTTGGGTAGTTCTGTTTGTTTTGTTTCTGTTTTGGGTGGGGTTTTTGGTTGTAATTGTTTGGGGAAACTTTTTGTTTGGTCTTTTTCAGGGTTTGTTTTGGTACCACCTTTCCTTGTTTATGGTTGGGTGTATTTTTCCTGCGGGCTCTTGCTCTGTTTTGGGATGCACATCTGGCAGTGCCCACAGCCCAGAAAATGTTTTGGGGCACATCTGGCTGTGCCCACATCCCCCTTAGCCTAACCTGGTTCACATCTGGCTGTGCCCACAGCCCTCTTCTGCTCCTGGTGAACATTTGGCAACGCCTGGAGCCTCACACAGGTCCTGGGGCACATCTGGCAGTGCCCACATCCCCTCCAGATCCTCCCTATCCGCATCTGGCAGTACCCACATCCCCTCCAGCCTCTCCTAGCACATCTGGCTGTGCCCACATCCCCTCCAGATCCTCCCTATCCACATCTGGCGTGCCCACATCCCCTCCAGATCCTCCCTATCCGCATCTGGCAGTACCCACATCCCCTCCAGCCTCTCCTAGCACATCTGGCTGTACCCACATCCCCTCCAGACCCTCCCTATCCACATCTGGCTGTACCCACATCCCTCCAGCCTCTCCCAGCACATGTGGCGGAGCCCAGGCCGCTCGGGGCCGCTCGGTGGCCGCTCCGGACACCAGCAGGGGACGCGCGGGGCGGGCGGGGGCGGGCGCAGGTGCGGCTCCGTTTCCGCCTCGTCCCGCCGGGGCAGCGGCTCCGGGAGCGACCGCGAGCGAGGCCGGAGCGCAGGTGGGTGCGGGGGGAGCGGCTCAGCCCGGCTTAACTCGGCTCGGCTTAACTCGGCTCGGTTTGGGCGGAGTTTGAGCCGGGATCCAGCGCCCGGCACCGGGAGGAAAAGCGGCGTGCCCGGGGTTTGTGGGTTCTGGGAAGGGGAACAGCCTGGAGGGGCTCAGAGCCCGGGCAGAGGTCCCTGAAAGGCTCCGGGAGCAGCTGGGAGATGGCCGGGATGTGTCCTGCGAGCCTGACCTGCGGCTGGGCTGGAGGAGCTCCGCAGGTGCCTTCCCACCCCCGGCCCTTCTGGGAATTTGGGTGGGAATTCGGGCTCTGAAGGGAATTAACTGTGAGTGGTAAAGGTGTGCAGGGAAACGAGGGAAAGGTGAAAGCGATGTGTGGAAAAGTCACCCCCACGTCCTGCTTTGGGGAGCTGGGAGGGTGCATTGTCCTGGGTTTTTGGTGATACCACACCAATAGTGCGATGGGGAAGAAGGTGAGTGAGTAGAAGTCTGTTTTTAAGGTGATGGGAATTTTGAAGTTTGTAATGAATTTTCATTCTCAGAAGGAAGTTAGGCTTACTGTTCCTGAGTAAATGTGGGTTGTTATGGGGATTAAGCTGATTAGGAAGGAAGTTCTGACTGTGCTTGTGATGGTGTTAGGGGCGTTCTTGAGATTGTTAGATAGAACTGGGAATAGGATGGGGTGGAGAGGGTTATTAAGGTTGGATGTGCAGGTGACAGCGACGTGCTGTGCCCACCCTCGGGGTTTTTGGGGTGCTGCAGGTTGGCTCAGGTGCTCTCCAGCACCTGGTCAAAGTCCACAGCTTGCTTTCTGCTCATAGCAACGATGTCAGGGTGATAAAAGCCTCGCAGTGGCCTCGTTTGTGGTTCTGTTTAAAAGGTGCCTAAAACCAGTTTTATACCTTAACGATGCCGAGAAAAGCTTTTCCATCCCCCAGATGTGCCAGCAGGCCTGTGGCTCGGAGGACAGGGAGTTTTTGGGAAGGCCTGGCTGCTCAGCAGAGTTTCTCCACGGCCAGGAGCTGTTCTTTTCCTGGTTCACTGGAGTTTACCCGTGGAACAGCCTGGCATGAATGAGGCTCCTCTTCTGCACGGGATTCCTGGACAAAGCTGGCCTGTGCTCAGCGCTTCCCTCTGTCCCATTCTTTCTAAGAAACCTGATGCTTCTCTGGAGGCTGGGAGGTGCCACACTGCCAGCCTCCAGCCGGAGCTTTTTAGCATATCAGAATAGTGAAATGAGTTTCTCTAATTGGCCATTTAGATGCTAATTTGCTTCTCCCATGCCAGATCAACCTGCCCCGAACGCGAGTCAGAAAGAGCCTGCTGTCTTCATGAATTATTCACTCTGCATAAGGCACCTGCCTGGCTGGGGATCAGGAGGAAATGGGTCCAAAGTCTGATAAATAAAGATACACCTTGGCAGGTGGAACAGTGCTGGCTTTCCTCCCCAGCATCAGGGGGTGCTGGGGCACCTGGAGGCTGCTTTGCTTTGGCAAAACCTGTTTGCTTTTTTGTTTTGTTTTGTTTTGTTTTTTAAGCTCACCGTATCTCAGGTAGCCACACTACCAAGTGCCTCTCGTTAATAAGGAATATTTCGTGCTGGATGTCAGCTTTCCTGTCCAGCTGATTTTATCTTCCCACTCACAGGACTGGCATGGACCTCCAGGGCATTGTATTTTAAAAACTCTTTATAAGCTGCATCTTAAAAGCAGTTTGGCTTCTTGTTGCTGCTGCTGGGATTGGGAAGCAGCTGTAGTGGAGAGGAAACTTCTTGGTTTTCCCCCCCAAACCTCATCCTCACCCACTTCTTTACCAGCTTGGCCTTTCACCACGAGGACACCTCTCAGCTGGTGCTTGATTTGGGCTGGGCCAGCCAGAATGAGGATCTGAATGAGGTTGTCCCCATTTTGCTGGCACTGATGCTGCTTAGATGGAGATTTCATGGGGAAAGTCTGTCTGATTGGGTCCTTAAGTTGTTCTCTCCAAGCTTGGCAAAGCTTAGTGGTGTTTATTTGGACAGTGTTTTGGCCCAAGCTGCAAGTCAGCTCTGATCCCATTGCATTCCCTTTGTCAGCTCTGATCCTGTTGGATTCTCTGTGTCTCCTGGCTCTGCATCTGCTGCTGGGGTTTGTAAGGAATGCCAAAACACTGCTCCTCAGCCATGCCCAGGTGTGTCTCTGCCTGAGAGAGCTGCTGGGGATCTCCTGGCTCTGCTTAGCCCTTATAAAATCATTTTCCAGCATTTTATTGGTGCCCACAGCAGGCTCCTGATGAAGGAGCTGTGGAACTGCTGGATGTGGGTGTGAATGAGCAGCTCAAAGTGCTTCAGGTGTGAGAAAAACTTCTCAAAAACCCTGATTCAGCCTTGCTCTGGCTCCCAAGCCAACTTTGCATTTCCTACAGCCCCGAGGGGTCTCCTGGCACTTCAAACCAGCTCTGAAATACAGCTGGGGGCCTTTAAAGCAAGGGGAAGAGCGGTGGCTGCAGCAATAATTCCTGCTGGTGGGCTGGGTTAACCTTATCAACCCCTGCCCCTCATTTGTGTCATGGCAACACCAGCAAACACTCCTGGGTTGCCAAGGTTTCCCTGGGATAATGGGGTCTGGCTGCAGAGCAGGAGGTGATTTCACTGTGAAAAATGTGCATTGTGTGATTGGCTTTTTGCAAATATTAACATGAATATTATATAGGTTGTGTTAGAAAGTTATGCTGTGTTAATCCTTTTAAGTAGTGTGTTAAATTTAGTTTTAGGCTATAAAATTAAACATAACATAATAACATGTTATAATTAACATCATAGTAAAATAGAAACTGTGAGATGTAAGATACTTTTCTAACTAGCTCAAGGAATGGATAAGGTAATCAAGAAATTCTTCATACAGAGATAACAACAAGAAGATACTAAAATCCCAATGAGAAAAATTATTACTTCCTTATTGAGAAGAACCAAACTCCTACCTCCTTTCAGAGAGAGCCAAATCATAATTTACAAGATGAAGGGGGGGAAGTTGACAATAAACAAAAAACTCCTTAGTTTAAAAAGAATGTTTACATCATGTGTGAAATATATGAATATACAACAAACTATTACTTTTAAAAGTTAATTCTGTGTTAGCAGACATGCTTTTTTGAAGAAAACATCATTCATACTTCTTTACTTTTTTATTGTCCTTTATTGTCCTGACTCTGATTGTCCAAATTCTTATTGCTCTAATTTTTATTACTATTTTTATACTATAGTATAAAAGTATATAGTATATACATATACTATAAAAATATAGTAATATATAAAATATACCATAAATATACTATAATATAATATAAAAATACATTAAAATATAGTAAAATATAATATATAGTATATACATATACTATAAAAATATAGAAATATATAAAATATACTATAAAAATACATAAAAATATAGTAAAGTATAATATAGTATATAGTATACACATATACTATGTGTATATATTATATATACTTCTGAAATTTTAACACAAGTAATAAGCATTTTTCACAACACTGATTTCTTGGAGGGAAAACCTGGGAATCCTGGGGGAGGTGATGCCCTGGGAGCAGGTGAGGTAATTACACAGCTTGGGAATTGGGAGCTTGGCTCCGGCCAACTGCTTCATTTTGATTTTTGTAAAATGAAATATTAAAAAAAAAAGTCGTCTAATTAATTTGCTATGAAAACAAATTAATCTAGACACGAGCTGCTCAGCTGAAATAGGCAGGCAAATGGAAGCTGACTCGAGGCCTTCTCTTGGGCCTGTGTAGGAATTTTTTGCTGTTTGCATGAGGAGGTTTTTGTGCCATGAATGTCAGTAAAACCCTTGAGTTTTAACTTTGGTGAAGTCAAGATGTCTGAGGTGGAAGAGTGGGGAAGGGACTTGATGCTGGAAAAGCAGGGTGGTAAATTTGGGACAGGGAAATGCTGAGGGTGTTAAATAGAGCTGCAGGCTGGGTCAGGCAGGGCATGATCCAGGGATCCCTGGAGGCTGGGAGGGTGTTCTGGGGAAGGATTGCTGTGTTGTGCTGTTATATTCTGTTATATTCCTGTTATATTCTTCCTTAAGCACCTGCTCTGGCAGCTGGTGAGGTGGCAGGTACGACCTGCTGTGTCTGTGCTGTTATTGAGGTAAAATTCATCCTGCTCATGTTGATGTTCTGCTGAAAAAACCTGGATTCCTTCTCAGGAATTCTTTGAAGAGCATCATGTCCAAGGGCTGTGTCTGCCTGCCACTGCTTCCCTCACTGGAAGGCTTCTCCCTCCCAGATTGAAATCATGTTCTGAGTTCTGGTTGCCAGAGTACAACTCTTATCATGGTGGCAGCAGAGACAGAGCCCCGTCAGAGCTGCAGGCAGGGATGTGCTCAGCTCTGCATCCTCCTGGATGCCCCGCAGGAAGGGGCAGCCCCGCAGGGCGCTGCTGTGCCAAGGGCAGCCAGGTGGACCCAGATTTAATGAGGTTTTGTCTCACATGACTTCCTCCATCACAGGAAAGGAATGAACAGGTGGAGTGGTTTTAAAGCAGGTCACAGAATATTGGTAAGAGCTCCCCCTTTTAATTCTGATTTTAGGCGAGAAGCAAAGCCTGGAGTGGGAGGTTTTTCTGTGCCACAAAGGGCTCATGCTTTGCTGTCACCCTGTGAGCAGGGCCAGGAGCTCTGGGTTTCTCTTGCTCTCTCACCAGTAGAGAAGAGGAGGGCAGGGAGGGGATGGCTTGGTGCTAACTGGAGTGTTTTGGAGAGAAAATGCAAGACTGCAGGAGGGGGATATTTCACCACAGCCCAGGGAAACGACTCTCCAGGCTGGCGTGGTTTTGCTATCTGGGTGTTTCTGATTTCCCTGCACTTCTTGTCCTGTACTGAGATAAGAGAGAAGATGCTCCACGCCTTCCACTCCTCTGGCATCACTCCCACACCCATGAGTGACACTTCTTTCCCTCCAGCCCTGCTTTTCCCCCAGCAGACCATGCCCTGCAGTCCCATTCCTGTCTCCTTCCTCGAGCTGTGTCCCCACCAGGCTTTTTCCAGAGGCAAAAGTGGAAAACCAGCAATTCCCATCAGAGGAGATGGCACATCCTGTAAATATTTCAGGGAATAATCTCTCTGAAGACTCTTTTGGGACCTGGTGGCTCTTTAGGCTGTGTTTTGTTTGCCTTCTCTCTTTGCAGATGCTGCTCAGGGAAGGGGGAGGACAGGGAGCTTATGCTGAGTAACAAGAGGCAAAGGACCATGACATTGCTTGTTTTTGTTCAGTCAGGCTGAGCAGAGCTCACTGTGCTCTGAGGCTGGAGAATGCCTTTAAGCCTCTCCTGAGAAAAATGCTCAGCTCGTGTGCTCTGTTCTGACTCGCCTCCAGCTCTGGTGGAGCAGATAAAGCTCTGCTGAGGAGGGGCAGATGCTTCCAGCACAGCTTCCCACCCTGAGAGCTGCTGGCAAAGCCAACTCCTCTGCCCTGGCTGTGCTCTGGGGTTCATCTCCAGCTCCAGATTTTATTCCAAAGACCCCCCCAGGCACCCACACCCTGCATGGACACAGAGTGTGGGCTGTGCTGTTCTTCAGGTGCTCACGAGTGGGAGGGAGGAATTTGTGGTGCAGCTGAGGAGTAATTTAATATATGCACTTGTGTGGGGGGCTACATATGCATATAATCCTGTAACCACACATCACAGGCTTGGGAAATCTCTGGAAAATCCCAGGTCAGCCATTCTGTGTGCAATTGTAGCTTTTCTCTGCTTCTAACTCAGGCCTGAGGGTGGGAGCCTCTGTGTTCTTGTGCTGTTCATGCCTGATTGCTCTCCTGGGTGTGAGCACTGTGGGATGGGAGTGGGGAAGGTGTTCTTGGTGTTCTCTCCTGGCTGGAGATTATCAGGAAGATTAAAAGAGCAGGAGGTGTTCTGGGGCTGGTTGGAAATGCAAACCCGGTGTGTGGCACAGAGCAGAGTGGGGAGAGCAGTGCCAGGGTTCAAGGTTTTTTTCTCTTTCAAAAGCCATCATTTTGACTAATTTAAAAAATCCTGTGTGACATTCCTGTCTGTCCTTCCTGCCTCAGCACTGCTTCCTGCAGCTTTCCCATCTCCCCCATGCTTCAGACTGTGCTGAGCCTCCGCCTTTCTTTACACACATTTCCCCTTGCACTGAAAGAAATCTCTGTGGAGTTTCCCCTCTTCCCTCCTGCCTGTTGCAAGCACTGCACTTTCGGTCTCTGCCCAGAAAATGGGATGTCCAGAGAGGAGGGAACTGCTTCATTTTGGCTCTGGGGGCTGGGGTGGGGTTTGGCAGGAGGGAGCTGGCAGTTCTCTGGTGTTTCTGTGCTGGGGGATGTGTGAGCTCAGCACAGCAGGGAGGGTTTGATGTGCTCAAGCTCTGTGTGAGGGGGCCAAGGCCACCAGGCTGTGCCTGGCACAGCACACAGAGCTCAGTGTGGCAGCAGCAGATAGCAGGGGTGGCTGCAGCACCGCTGGGGAGTGAGGCTGGAAAAAACAGAGTTTGCTTGGGAACTCCAGCTCAGCTGGCAGGTGATACACCTGGCCTGCCATTGGATCTGATTCCTGCTTGCCAGCCAGCATTAAACACCTTATCTCTGCCCAGCAGGTGTGGTTTCAAAGCTGGCAAGTGTCTGTGCTGGGGACAAGCATTAATACCTGGGAATTTATGCATTAGGGCTTGTGAGACACTCGCTCTGCTGGAGAGCAAATCCAGCTGGTTAAAAGCTCAGTACATCAAGCCTAGTTCAGCATCCATTGAAATCCTTTGGCTGTGCCTGTCCCTTGGTGCTTTCCATTCATCTGAGCTACTGGGAGGACTCAGAACTGCTCAGCTGCAGAGTCTCTTTGGGGGATGTTTCTCCCATGAGCATCTGGAAGTTGGTTCTTGCTGCCTTTCCTGATCAGTTCAGAGGGATTTTCACTGAGCACTGATGTGACCATGCCAGGGACAGGAGCCACAGCAGGAGATCTGCTGCAAGAGGTGCTGTCTTGAGCATCAGAGGATGCAAACAAGCTGCTGTTGTAGGCTGGAGTTATAAATATCAGGCTATTATGGAGGCAGTTTTAATGAAGGAAATGAGTTGCCACTATTCATGCTGATTGTTGCGTGGGTTTTTGTTTGTTACCCCATTAAGAGGTTAAAAAAAGGCAACTGTAGCTTCTTTGTGTCCTTTGGAGTGGCTTTCTCTGTCAGAACTGCAGCTCTGGGGCTCTGGAGGTGGGGAGGCAGGGATTATTTTTACAGACAAGGCTTTTCTCTAGTTTGAAATGAAAAATCAGGACTGACAAAAGAGTGTCTGGCTTTTTTTTTTTCCTTTTCCAGAGTATACCATAAAATCTAAACTTCCAGCCTTGCCTTCAAGGTATCTGAAAGTATTTATTAGCTTCTGTTTTATGAGGGTGATGGGATGTTTTTATCACTGTCTGTGGGTGAGAGTCTGGCTGTTCCCACTGTGTGTGGTGCTGGCAGATCAGCTCTGTTTGCTTCTTCCAGGTGTGACTCCTGCCACCCCACCCCTGCCCAGGCTGGGGCCATGGCTGACATGATTTTTGGCAGTGGTTCGGGCCCCTGGGTTTGCCCCAATGACCGGCAGCTGGCCCTGAGAGCCAAGTGAGTTTCCCTTTTCCCTTTTCCCTTTTCCTTTTCCCCCTCAGCTCTGCCCTCACAGCTTTCCTGGTGTCTCTGGGCTCTTGGCCTCATCCTGCACCCCTGGGAGTCCATCCCACAGCTCTTCCCTGGGTGAAAGGAAGGGCTGGAGCATCCTAAATAAAATTGATGGCATCCCCCAGCTGCCAGCACCCTTTTGTTTTAGGAACTTGTCATTAGTTCTCGTTTTCCCCCAAAGTTAAAATTACTGCACAACCTAAGGACTAAAAGGATGGGGATGAGTCAAGCTCTAGAAGTGCATTTTTCTTGGGTGTTTTCATTCCCTGGCAGCTGGGACTGTGCCACCTCTGCCTTTTCCTGAACCCCTGGGCTCAGCTGCTGCTGCAGAGTGTTAGAAAATAGGGGAACACCCCATGGTCTGAGGGGGCTGCCTGGCTGAGCACCCCACTGCCACCTCCCCAGCCTGCAGAAAGCCTCAGCAAGGCAGTGGTGCCCAGCAGTGCATCCTCCTTGCAGCCATAAGTGTATCCAGTGACCTCCAAACCCCTCCTGAATGGTAATTAATTAATTGAGCTGTGAAAGCTCCTGCCTGTTGCCAAGTGAGCCAAGGAGAAGCATCAGCTGCTGCATGTGAGGCACAGGGGCTTTGCTGGAGTCCTCGTGTGAACCTGGGCCAGACCAAGGGAGGATGGTGCCAAAATTTGTGTTTCTAGGCGTGCCCAGAGGTTTGTGTGCTTGAACTGAGGGCACTGGGGATGTGGGATCCTGCAGGGAGGAGGTGATTGCTGTGTTTGGGAGTTTGCTCTTGGCATTTGTGGTGCCTGGCACCAGCAGCCATCCCTGTGAGGGGATCCGCAGGACAGGGTGCTGCTGCTTTATGGACAGACAGGAACAGGGGCTTAGAAAAACACAAACAGGAGCAGAAAGGGAGGGCAGAGGGCAGGGAGAGGCAGCACAGCACTCAGTGCTGCTGTGGAAATGTGCTCAGTGAGAGGAGCTTTGGGATTTAGGCCGTGGGTCTGCGTGCCTGGGCTGTGGGGCAGGGCAGGGGAAGATGAAACAGGAAAGCCTTAGAAATATGATTGCCTGGCAAAAGATTTTGAGAATATAGAAACGGATGGAAATATAGAAACAAGATTTTGAGATTATAGAAACAAGATGGAAATGAAAGCAAGCTTTGAGATACCTCAGTTACTGAGCAACTGGAAATCAATGATGTGGTAGCTGAAGGTCATCCCCTTTTGATGGAACAATACCCTCTGCTTGCAGACAGGTCCAAGGGGCAGAGCAGACCCTACTAGCTTGGCAGAAGGGGCCCAAAGAGGAGTTTTTAGGGTTTCCAAAGAGTAGTTTTTAGGCTTGGCAGAAGGGGTCCAAAGAGTAGGTTTTAGGGTTTAAAATATAACACAGTATGGTAATGTAATGATTCTTATAGGCTGTATGCAAATACTATAGGATTTGTACCTTATATTAGATTGGCTAGTGAGAATTAGAATATTCAGCACAGAAGATTTATGGTATTGTAAGGGGAACCTCGCTCTCTCATTTTCTCTTCACCATGCTCTTGCCTACTCTCTCTTTACCTCTCTGTCCATCTTTGGGGCCTGCTCTGAGCTGGCAGCTCCCAGCAGTGCCCTGCACCCACACCCTTTACAATAAACCCCAATTTCCATGACCTGGCTCCAGATTTCTCTGTTCTCCGTCCACCCCAACCATCCTCCAGGGCAGGGCAGGGGCTTTGTGCTTCCCTCTGCAGCTGAGTGCTGCCCTCCACCCCCTCCCACAGGCTCCAGACGGGCTGGTCAGTGCACACATTCCAGACTGAGAAGCAGAGGAAGATGCAGGCTCTGAGCCCCCAGGAGCTTGAGCTCATCCTGGGAGTCATCCGCAAGGCAGAGCAGCTGGACGTGGCGGAGCAGCAGCGCGTCGGGTACGGCCCCGTTCCTGCCCCCTTCCCTCCTTCCCTCCCCAGAAACGGCCAGCCCAGGCAGGAGTGGCTCTCCCAGCTGCCTGAGCTCAGCCTCCATCCCTCACAGCGTCCCTTAGCTCAGTGATTTTCCCCTCCCAAGCTGCTTGTTTGGAGGCGATGATTGCTGGGGAGGGCGTCGTGTTTTCCTTCTCGCTGAAGTCTTGTCATGCTTTGAGCCTTGGGGGCTGCTGAGGGTGCAGCCCTGACACAGTCCCTGGGAAATGCAGGTGGTGCTGGGTGAGGCAGGGGCTCTGGGAGAGGCTGGGCTGTGCCCAGGGCATGGATGGCTCAGGATCACTGCTAGCAGTGCAATCAGGTTGTCCCTTGTCCGCACCAGGCCCCTGGGATTTTGCCTGGAGCAGAGAATGAGTTTATGTTCTAGTTGGCTGAGCCCTCTGGATGGGGTTTGCTAGCTTCAGTTATTTAATTTGCAGGCATCCTTTTGCTGCTGCAGGTTCCCATTTGCTGTCAGTCCTGCTGGAGGTCTGGCCTGGGCTCTGTGTGTGATCATCCTGCCTTCAGAGGCAGGGAGCTGGGCAGCCCTGCAGCATTTCCCAGCAGTGTTTGTGTTCATGAGACAGAAATCCCAGGCACTCCCAGCCCCAGTCCAGCAGGCTGAGCTTCTCTGCTTCTCTGTGCTGAGCTCGTTAGTGAGGGCTAACGAAGAGTGGCAGTGTGTTTTTGTGATAAATGGGAGATCCCAGTGACCCTGAGGGCCTGCCTGCTCCTGTGTGCTTGCTGCTGGAGCTGCAGCAAGTGCTCCCCTTGCAGCTCCTGTGGTCAGGCATTCTCTGAAATGCCTTTTGTTCACTCCCAGGAGCTCTTTTGTGCCGGAGTCCAAGTCGAGGATCATAAATCCACTAATGATGGCTCTCTCTGGCTGTGCAGCCTGACCTCCCCACCACGGCAGCCCCTCTTTCAAACAGCCCTTGCCTTGCTCTCCAAGGGGCCCTGGTGGATGGGACATTAGCACTAATGAGAGTGGGATTCATGGATGGCAGGATCACTCCCTCCTGCTGCTGGTGCTGATGAACGGCCTGGCTGCTGCTGTCCCCCTCAGCAGATGGCCTGGAGGTTGCCAAGCAGTGATCTCATGGCCGAGCAGCCTTGCTCTGCATGCTCCCCACACCCTGCATCCTAATTGCCTGTCCCGCCTTCCTGCCCTCTCCCAGCCCTGCTGGTGCAGACATTGTCCATGCATATGTGCTTCTTGTCTTCCAGATGGGCTCTGGGAGGGAGCAGGGAGCAGTCACTGCCATTCCTGTGCCACAGCCAGGCTCATTTTGGTCTGATGGCTTCAGTCTGGCTCATTTTGGTCCTTGGCCTTTAGCCTGGCCTTCCTGCTTCTAATGGGACGTGGGCAAGTCAGTGCTGCCTTCAGGGAGATGGGAAATGGAGAGGGCTTGGCAGGTTTAGCTCCTTTGCCCCTTTCCCAGTGCTTTTTGACTCGCCCTGGTGTGAGGGCAAGACAATGTATAAAACTTAGACATTCACAAGTCATAGACAGAAGTAGATATGTGCTGTTTTGATGTCCCCACTTAAGTATATTGTGTAAAGATCTTCTCCAGCTACATTGAAATATAAGATTTCAAGACCCATATACAAGCTTTGGGTGCTGTAGAATACTATAGATCATATTGACTCCCCTTGGGGAAGGTATGCAAAAAAATTTCATTCAGGTAGCAATATTTTTACTGCTATTTTGTAGATTAGAAGTGTTTCTGTAATTTTTTTTCAACTAGTTCAACTAATTCAAATTTAGATTTCCTCACAAGAAATAATAACTTTAAACTACGGCAAACTTTTCTGAAATGTCCTTTTAGCATGCCAAATGTCAGTAATAAAGAAAATGAGTTGGTATGGACTTGGAGCTTTCCCTGCAGTGCTGTGACCGTGCTGTGCCTCCTGCCCGCAGGCGCCTGGTGGAGAGGCTGGAGAACATGAGGAGGAACGCCATGGGGAACGGCCTCTCGCAGTGCCTGCTCTGTGGGGAGATGCTGGGGCTGCTGGGCAGCTCCTCTGTCTTCTGCCGGGACTGCAAAAAGGTGGGTTTGCTCACACAGGCCTGTTCCTGGCAGCAGGACTCTCCAGGAAACGCCACCAGGCCCTCGGACAGCTCTGCAGGCTGATTTTATTGTCACTGGTGCTGTCAGACCGTCGAGTTTGCTGTGGCAGCCTGGTGATAACAAGAGATTGAGGATCCTGGTGATAGCAAGAGATTCCTCAGGGTCCTGGTGATAATAAGAGATTCCTCAGGATCCTGATAATGGCAAGAGATTCCTCAGGATCCTGGTGATAACAGGAGATTCCTCAGGATCCTGGTGATAGAAAGAGATTCCTCAGGGTCCTGGTGATAACAAGAGATTCAGGATCCTGGTGATAACAAGAGATTCAGGATCCTGGTGATAATAAGAGATTCCTCAGGATCCTGGTGATAATAAGAGATTCAGGATCCTGGTGAAGAGGAGGTTCAACAAACAAGAGGTTCCTCAGGATCCTGGTGATAATTAGAGATTCAGGATCTTGGTGATAGCAAGAGGTTCCTCATGATCCTGGTGATAGCAAGAGGTTCCTCATGATCCTGGTGATAGGAAGAGATTCCTCAGGATCCAAAGTGCCTGAGCTGCCCTCAGAGCTGGGATGGGCTCTGCCAGCCCCCTCTGCAATTCCCAGCTGGGATTTGTGGGGTTTGCAGCGTGGGACAAGGGGCAGGAATGTGCAGCCACCAGAGACAGCTCACAACAGATTCTCACAACAGATTTGCTGGCCCTCACTGCAAGGTCTGCCCTGAGACCTTCCAGGAGGACCCAAGTCTATCCTCAAGCTCCAAACCAGTGCAAGATTTCCATCCCTGAGCCTCAGGGAGTGCCTGTGTTGTGTGAGTTGTTGCTCTCCAGCACCCCAGGGATGGTCCCTGCTGCTCTTGGCTCCACAGCTGAGGGGTTCATCAGTATTTCTGTGGAGATTATGATCTCCAAGGCAACCACCTCACCCTGCCTCTGCTGGGAGGCTGCTTTTCCTGCTCTTGAAGCCCACCTTCCCTGGGGACTCACCTCTGGGGGTTCCTTCATGCCCGTGCATCTTCTGTGGAGAGGTGAGGGCACCTGCTGGGTGCTGGAGTGGTTCTGCTGGGTAAAACCTGCTGCTTTTACTAATTTTTTTAGTAAAAACTACCATGGACTGGTGGTTGGACCACGGGGGACAACCTTCGGTGGCCCTGCTGGCTTTTGTGGGACACAGCCCTCATGCAGAGCAGGTTCCTCCACTGGAGGTGACAGAAATCGCTGGGATTGTGCAGAAAATTCCTTCCAAGGCAGTGCCTGGGGAAGGAAACACAAATCTTGGAGCCCCTGGCTCCTAAACCATGGGGAAAGCAGCTTTTAGGGAAGGGGTGTGGGAGGAAGCAGCAGCAGGGGAGTGGAAGGTTGGGTTTGGATGGGAGCAGCTCTGGGAGCAGCGTGGTCTCTGTGCGCTGTGGACAACAAAGGGTTGGTGACAGGCAGGAGATTCTTGGCTGTTTCCTGTATTTCAGGCATGTGGAATAACAGGATGTGCTCTGTTCCTGCCTTCTTCCCCTGGCAGTTCTGCCCTCACCTTGTCAGGAGCCAGCTAAGTCACGTTGCCATGGGGCTTTTTAACCAATTTCCTGTGAACCCTGAGCACTATTGAGGAGGCAGAAGCTGCTTCAGGCACTTCCCAGCCCTGTCCCCTTGCAGGAGTGACCCTCAGCTGGTGGGACAGTGTGAGCCTGTCCCTGAGGAGGGCTGTGACCAGAAAACCCCAGAGAAAAGCTGGGGTTTTTTTTCTTTTTCATTTTTTTCTTTCTTTTTCTTGTTCTTGTTCTTTTTCTTGTTCTTTTTTTCTTTTTCTTGTTCTTTTTCTCTTTCTTTTTTCTCTTTCTTTTTTCTCTTTCTTTTTTCTCTTTCTTTTCTCTTTTTTTTTTTTTTTCTTTTTTCTCTTTCTTTTCTTCTTTTTCTTTTTTCTTTTTCTTTTCTTCTTTTTCTTTTCTTCTTTTTCTTTTCTTCTTTTTCTTTTATTTTCTTTTTCTTTCCTTCTTTTTCTTTCCTTCTTTTTCTTTTCTTCTTTTTTTTTTTTTTTTTTTCTTCTTCTTCTTTTTCTTCTTTTTTTAATTCCCTTTTGTCTGGAGTCTGTTGGGCAGTTCAGCAGCATTCACATCCAGGTTGATTTAAGTGAGCTCCTACTTTTCCAGGGTGCATTTTGCAGCTGCTTTCAGACTGGCTGCACTTTTCAGTGCTAGCCCAAGGCAATTCTGCCTGGGTGCCCTGGGCTTGTCCCCTTCTGCTTTTTAATGTTGTGCAGTGAACTCAGGGAACAGCCAGAACACAGAGCACAGAGTGAACTGCTTGTTCCCTCTTGTCCAGGGATATCCATCACTCATGGAGTGCTGTGTGCAATAAGCAATTTGTCAGGGAATTATGGATTTTTTAAAGTTCATATTTTTCTGGCAGGCACTGCTCTGGTACCGTGTCATTGCAGCACATTTAATTCAGTACCAGGAATTGTAATGATGCACCTGAAACACAGCAAAGCATTTACCTTCAGCAAGTCCCTGCTGCTGGACAGAGCTTCTGCACTTCTGATGGAACTTCTAAGTGCCACTTGCTGCTTTGGAAAGAATTCTTTTAATATTGGTTTTTATTATCTGGGAAATAATTATGGCAAGACAAAGGTGTGTGCAAAGATGTGTTAACAATAGCAGGAGTGAGACAAAGCCCAGGGTGCTTTACAATGCAGAGGGGATTGATGTCATGAGTAAAAAGGTGAAGGATGAGTGGGAGAGGAAAGTGCTTTGTCTTGTGTTTAATGAGAAATGGGGCTGCGTTTAATGCCCTTGATTTTTATGTCTTCTTCTTCTCAGAGGGGTTCTGAGTGATGCTCGATTTCCCAGCTACTCTGCAGAGGAGGGGAGGAGCAGGAAAACACCATTTTGATGTTGGGATTTTTCAGAATTCGTGGCTGGGAGTGAAATCGGTTGAGAATTTCCACTAGAGGGAGCGTTTGAATGTGCTATCCGTGTGGGGATTGGGATTTTGGAGGGTGTTTCAGGCTGAGCTGCTCCCTCGGGGCTTGGGTAGGGGGAGGGAGAGTTTGGGGTTTTTTAGGTGAGGTCTGTGACTGAATGTGCCAATGCCCCTTGGCTTGGGGAGCTCCATGCTGAGGGGTGATGCTCCAGGCTCAACAGGCTGCTCATCATCTCTCTGGGAGGATGAGGATGAGGGCACAAGTGTGGCCTGGCAGGGGATGGGGCTGGAAGAACCCACCCAGATCTCCATTCTGACCCCTGCTGCTGCCCCCTCCCAGAACATTTCTCTTTTCTCACTCATTCTTTCAGCAGGTACAATCCAGGAATTTAACCTTCTTCAGAATGACCGAATTTTAAATTAGATGGGGTGGGGAAGATGAGACCTTCATCCCTGGGCACAGGAGCAGCCTGGTGTGGGGGATGTGTGAATCTGGGGACATCCAATCCCCACGGATATCTCAGCAAGCTCTTGCTCTCCTCTTGTGAGTGGCTTTTCCTCTGTGAGGATCAAAGGATTCATCCCATTTCTCATCCAGGCTGCGCTGCCAGGGCTGATGGGCATCAGCTTCATTCTGTAATGTTGGGTGATTCAGGTTGTAAATGGCCTGGGATGCCAGCAGAGACAGCAGAAAGGGCTGTGCAGAGCCAGAGACATTCAGGAAATGTGCGTAACCACGGCCATGGCCACCAGCTAAACAGCCCCAGATCAAGGAGAGAGTGCTGAGATGGAGGGGAAAACGTGGGATTCAACACTTGTGTGTGAGAGGAGGGAGGAGAACACTCCCAGTCTTGCACTTGTGCCTGCTTCCAGCTGCTTTCCACACCAGAGACTGGGGGATTCAGGGGAACAAAAAAGCAGCTCTGGAAATTCACCTGTGGGTGATGGGGTTTGGTTTGCCCTGCCCAGTTCTCTCCTCTCCCTGGGGTCAAGGACTGAGCTGTGGGTTCACCTTTGTCTCCTGTCCTTACAGCCCTGCAGCACCTTCCTGCAGGCAGTGCTTCTCCAGGAAAAACAGGGAATTTGTGCCATGCTTCAGGTTGTTAAGGAGAGCAACACAGAGCTGTTGCTTCTCAACCTTCTCTCCCCCAAGGGCTGTGGGGAGCTGCTAACACCACCTCTCTTTTTTTTTGTTTTGTTTTTTCTCCTTTTTTTTTCTCTCTCCTTGTTTCAGAAAGTTTGCACCAAGTGTGGGATAGAAACTGTTGGAGCCCAGAAACGTCCCCTGTGGCTGTGCAAGATCTGCAGTGAGCAGAGAGAGGTAAAGCTCAGCTGTGGGGAGCTGGGGCTCAGCAGCACCCACCTGCCCAGCCCAAAGCTGTGCACAGCATGTGTGGGCTCTTCCCTGGGCCTTGCAAGGCAGAAAATGGGATTTGGGAGGCTGGCCTGGAGGCCAGGCAGGCTCAAACACACACAGTGCTGACAACTTTGTTTTGTGAGGGGGTGAAGGGGAAAAAGCACACTTGGAGCCTGACTTTGTGGGATTTTTCTAGCTCTGGCCATATAGAAGTTGTTCCCTTACACCCTTTCCCTCCTCACTCTGTGGCAAACAAACTTGACTAACTGGTTTTTTTTAATACAGCTTGAGAGATGTGGAGCATAACTGCAATATTTGCCCCACTAAAAATAACTAGAATTGCAGCCTGTAAATCTGTTTTCCTCCCTGCCTGCAAAATCCCCATAACTTGCCAGTGTGTGAGACTTCTAATGCAGGTCTCTAAATTTTTATATCCTTTATCCTTGACTTTACACTGCAAAAAAAGAAAAATAAAGTAATGGTCTGCCTCAATTCTTGTCTGCCAGCCAGCATCCCCCAGCATCAGGGCTCTGAAGTGAAGTCTGTGAATTTGTTCTGTGATTACAGATGGATTTTCACTTGTTCCCATCAATTTATTCTGGGCTTTGGCTTGTGGTCCTTGAGCATCAATCCAGTCCAGCTATTTCAGACCAAGCTGTACCCAGCTGTGTAACCTGGGTGCTCTGCTAAATCAATTTTTGAAGTGTAGTGAGAGTGTTTGTGCAGCTGTTGGAGGTGCTGAATTTTTTTCTTTAATTAGTTGTGGAAACTTTGGATTGCTTAGGTTTTACATTGGAGGGATGTTTTTTTGTGTGGGAGCACCCACAAAGTCCATGTTCAGGTGAAATGAGGGGTACGTGGATGCTGATAATTTAAATTACCAGCAGCAGTGTGGGTAGGGCAGGAAGAGAGCATTCCAGCTCCCTGGATTTTGATAACAATTTGATACACTGAATCATCTAGATGTTTTGAATTCCAGATAGAGATCCCAAAATAGAGACTGAGGCAGGTGCAGGTATTCTCTGTGCTCTGCAGGGAAACGCAGGGACTAAAATTTGCTTTATTTCCTTTGTCCTCTTGGGTTTTTTTCAATCTCTCTGTACCACTGTGAGTTTTTTCCTATTTCTTAAAAAATAATAAGTAACCTGCTCAGTGGGCAGAGAATATTGATGTGTCCAGCACGTGTTATGTGTGGCCAGAGTGTGAGGGTGTGATAACCTTCAGCACCCACTCTGTGAGCCCTGAGATGCAGCCAAAGTGCATCCCTGAGGAAAATGGATGGACCTTTCCTTCTTAGACTAAATCATAGCCTCAGCTTGCCTCTCAACCCTTAGCTTCTGCTTTATTTTCCAATTCCCTTTAAGGTGGGTTCAAGTCTGTCTCCTTTTTTATTTATGCTGCTGCTGGTGCCCTGCACAGGAGGAGGTTGGGAGAGTCACAGGGAGGGCACACAGACATCAAATCATCCATCCCCTGTGTCTTCCTACATGCCCTGCCTTTATTTTGGGGGTCTGGGAACTGAGAATTAGAGAAACCTTGGCCAAGGAAGTTGAGGTAAATCAGAATAAATGTGGCCCAGCAGGATCTGAGGCTGCTGGGGTTGGGCATGCCATGCACCAGCTAACAGCTGCAGCCTGTGGCAGTGTCCACACTTCTTCATCCCCTCATTTCCCAGGTTATTATTTAGCCCTGCAGGCTGGAATTAAGCCAGCAGAACTTTAGTGACACATCAGGGTTGAGATCAGGGTTAGAGTCCCTCCTTTTGCAGTGCTGGCCTTGGTTGTGATTAAACCATCACACAGCCTGGGTCAAAACCAACCCCACAAGCTGTGGGAACATCAGTTCTCCTCCAGTCAGAGCCCAGTGCTGGGTGCCCACAGATCCCTCTGGAATCCCAGCCTCAGCCCCTGTGCTGCTCTCTGTTCCCTTGGGAGGCTCCTCTGGGAGGGCTGTGCTGCAGAGCCACCAGCTGCTCTGGCACCTTCTTATTTCTGGGGAGGGGAGGGATGGGCTCTGCCTGCTGATTCCCGGCATTCTGGCTGCATCCAGGCATCCCAGACAGAGCAGAGGGGATGGGCAGGCTGAGGGGCTGTGTCTGCAAAGGGAACATCCCCCAGGCAGCCCCACACCAGCAGTGCATCCTGCAGTAAAGCAGACCTCACCTGCATCCCTCCAGAGGCATCTGTCCCAGCTGTTTGCGGAGGGAGCTGTGGAAAACCCTCCTTTGTTTTTCCAGGATTCTGGGGGTGTTTTCCATTGCTGTGGATGCTGTGGATTGTGGTTCAGTGCTCCTGCTAGCAAAGGTAGAAGCAAATTCAGCCACGCTCACATTCTGAGGGCAAGAATCTCCCTTCCTCCTCCCCTCCTCTTGTGCCTTGCTTTGATCTTGCTGCACCTCTGGCTGATCCCCTGGCTCCCTCCTGCTCCTGCAGGATCTGTGGGAGCTCAGGGATGCTGATCCCTGCCTGCAGCTGTGGGTTTGCAGTGGAACTCCCCTGGAAATGAGGTCCCAGGGCAGAGAAAGGAGCAGCTCCTGCAGTGCAAAGGAGCTGGTGGCAGCCCCAGAGCTTGCCTGGCAGCAGAGCTGCAGGTAAATCCACAGCTGGAAGGATTCCCTGCACACCAGCACTGCCCATCCTGAATTAGCTGTGCCTGGCTGAAATCTGCCTCTCACCTCCTGGCCTGAAGGGGAAAAGGGACCTGCTGGGTTGTGTCACATCCCTGCCCAGCCCTTTAACTCTCTGCACAGCCTTATTTTGACTGGTAGCACCAGATTCTGCAGAGCACCTTCCTCAATTACCCCTTATACATATATTTTATATATATATATATCCATAATGAGCGATGCTATCATTGTAATTAAATCCTCTTGGAAGCATTTGTGCACATTTACATTTGAATTGACACATCCAGAATTGTAGGGATAATGAAAGCAGTTCCAGTGGGGTGGGGGGAAAGCTTTTTTTTAAAACTGCCTTGAATATGAAAAAGAGTGTCAGCTACCTGGGACGTGTTAAAAGTTTTAATTTGCCCTCTCTGCTTCACTTTCGTTTTTATTCCTTCTCCTTCACTACACAGCATTTTCATGGCTGCATTTCTCAGTTTATCACACAAAGATTTTTGTGCTGGAGGAGCAGAGTCATCTCCTCCTCTTTTGCCCCCGGGGCTTCCCTTGTCAAATATCCACTCCTACCACTTGGAACACTGTAATGCAGCATAGCTTGGGGTTATTCCTGCCTGGCATGACGATTTCCTGGCAAAACACCCCAGGAATGGAGAGGGGTGTTTATTTTGAGTGACTCTGGATTGAATGGGAGCGATGTGCACCTGTTTGCAATTGAAAGAACTCATCAATAGCCTCTGCCATATTATTTTGGGGGTGGCAGCGAGTAGTTAGACTCAAAATAGTGTTCTCTAGAATAGAGGGGGGAAAAAAAAGAGGCCTGATTGAAAGGGGGATGATAAATGGTTGAAGGCTGGCAGGCACTGCAGCTCGAGGAACGTCGGGGTCAGGGGGGCGATGGATTTTGCTATTCCAGAAACAAAGCTGGGAATGGTAATTCCACTGCCTTTTAATTTCCTTCATCCTCAAGTGCCCAATGTGGGAGTCGACAGCAGCTTGCTGTAAATAATGTAATTGGAAATCTCTGTGTTATGGAAAAGCAGATGAATGCAAATAACGAGGCTGAGGAGCTCTGGCTCTCTCTCTCTCTCTCCCCGTGCTGCCAGCGGCGTTTGGAGGGCTGGGACAGGGGGGCTGTGTGGGGATGTGCTGCAGGCAGGACCTGCCAGCAGGGTCCTGCATCTGCTGGTGCCTTTTTCCTCGCTGTAGCCCGCAGGAAGCTGCTTCCCCACCTTTTGGTGTTGCTGGTGCCAGCATGGCAGGGTACAAGTGGGTGGTTTTCCTCTCCCCAAGCCCAGGTTGCTGTGAAGGAAAGGGCTGCAGGGTGGTGTGACCGTGTTCACAGGGGTCTCAGGTTGAGGGAAGAGAGGAGGATCTGACTCCATGTTTCAGAAGGCTTGATTTAGTATTTTATGATATATATTACATTAAAACTATACCAAAAGAATAGAAGAAAGGATTTCATCAGAAGGCTGGCTAAGAATAGAATAAGAAAGAATGATAACAAAGGCTCTGTCTCGGACTCTCTGTCCGAGCCAGCCAGGCTGTGATTGGCCATGAATTAGAAACAACCACATGAGACCAATCACAGATGCACCTGTTGCATTCCACAGCAGCAGATAATCATTGTTTACATTTTGTTCCTGAGGCCTCTCAGCTTCTCAGGAGGAAAAATCCCAAGGAAAGGATTTTTCATAGAAGATGTCTGCGACAGGGTGGGAACACTGCATGGCACGAGCAGGAGGTGGTGGAGCAAAATGTGGCTTTGCAGCAAAGATCTTTTCTAAGTGTTGGAACTCAGTACATCCCTCTGAGTGTCCAGATTTGCCAGGGGGCTCAGAGACCCTGGCAGGCAGCCCAGAGCACCTGCAGGCTTGATTATGACCCATGGAACAAGTTGCCAGCTTTGTACGAGGACCTGGAAAGTCACAGAAGTTTAAATAGTATAATAATAAAATTATCACAGTGTGAAAATGTAGATTTTGGGATTTTTGGTATGGGGGTTTTGGAGACAAGATGGAGGAACTTGGGCGTGTCCAGCCTTTCTCCCTCTTCTTCTTGGTCTCCATTTTCTGCAGTGATGTTGGCACTTTGGGATTGGTTTAGAATAGAAGTGCACTGTCTAACACAGGTGATAGGCATTGGGAATTAAGTGTAAATATGTTATATGTAGTTTGTAGTATAAAAGGACAACACCACCTTGGGGGCGGTCAGAGTGCTGCTGGCTGCCCTGCTGAGCAGATCTCAGCTGGGCAGAAAGAAAATTTTATAGATAAGAATTTATAAACAACTTCCAGACCAAAAACTGAAGAGCTCTGACTGGATCTAAGCAGGGGTTTGGTGAGGAGGACTCTGGGGAGGCTGCAAGTGTTTGTTGTGATTCCCTCAGCTGTGATCCACCTCTTTATCAGCAAGCCCTAGTGTTTTCCCTGCTCAGGAGCTTGTTTTAGCACTTGTGTGCTCAGAGCAGCAGCAACATGAGTCTCACCAGGGCCCAGTGATTCTGTGTCAGGTCCCATTTCCAGGCTGCTCTTGGAAATGCTCGATAAAATCCCCATCTGCTTCTGCGTGTGTCACTCCATAGCTGCAGTGATGGCTTGATGCAGCTTTAATGGGAATATTATCAGGGTTATAAAAGGCATTTGTCTGTCATGGCCACGGCTGTCCCTCTCCCTGGTGACATTCCAGCTCCACCCCAACTCAGACTGCTGTGGGGAACAAATTCCACCTTAATGTCCGCTGGTGGGAGCAGCATCCTCCCTTCCTTGGCAAGAGTAAACTCCTGCTGATGAACAAGAATTTTATTCTCAAGGCTCTGTTACAGATGTATTAATCTAAAATCAAGCAAGGACTTTGCTGTCTGGCCATCAATCAAATGCCATCAATAGCAGTCAGCAACATCAAACATGGAGTTTTGATCCAAGGATGCTCAGAGTGCCCCATGTGCAGAGCAGGATGTGATCCCTGGTCCTTTGGGATGGGCTGTGCTGCAAACCTGGAGGGGCAGAGGGACTGAATCCATCCAGGGGAGAGCATCTTGCTGCAGCTATTTCAGAGCTGATTTCAAAACAATTTCACTGCTGCCATAACGGGACCAAACTCTATTAGAAGCACCAATTTAAAGGGAATATGTATGCAGAGAATCAATTTTAGAGTAGTATTAGCACACCAGAGCTGGGTGTGTTATGTCATTAACTCTTTCTGTAACGACTTGCTTTGGGGTAGTGAGGAACCTGGGGGTGCCCAGCCTTTGTTCCAGCCACCCATGCTGTGTCTGATTGGTTTTATGGTGTGTCTAAATTGGAGCTAGCCTGAAGATAATAGGTCTCTCCAGTGCTTCAAATTAAATTACAGATGTTGCAAGGTCTGTTCAGAGAGTGACTGTACCAGAGGGCTGTTTCCTCCCCAGCAGCTCATCCAGGGAAGGTGTGTGCGCCAGATCCCAGCGTGTGTCAGGGAGGGACAATTCCCAACCCTGTCCCTGTTCTCCTGCTGTGCCCTGTGGGTGCAGCTGCTCCCAAAACCTCCAGCCCTCCTCAGGGACCCCTGGGCTTGCCCATCCTGCAGCTCCTGCACGGGCCACGTGTACCTGAGCTCTGTGCAGAGATGTCTGTCCCACACTTCAAAATCTGTTGCATTTCCTGACTCTCAGCAAGCAGAGCCCGTTCCTGCAGGGTCCCTGTGCTGCTCTGCCATGTGCTGCTTGACACACTGCACCGACTGCTGGGAGTCCCCACGTGCCAGCAGAAGGGACAGAAGGAGCTGTGTCAGCCTGTGCCTTGCCTGGCTGGGTCACTTTGGCTGTTGGCACAGAGCAGAAGGAGCTGCTGAGGTGTCCTGCCTGCCAAACCCCCTCTGCGGAATTACAACTTGCAGTTTCTTGGGGAAATTGGCTTCCCAGCTTTTTTTTCCTGGGTGGCAGACTCACCCTCCTGCTGGGTGGTTACTCCTGCTGGGTGGTTTCCCAGCAGGAGAACGTTGGAGGAGCTGTGGGATGCTCTCACCTGCTGCTTTGCAGACCCTGCTGTGATGCACGAGCCTCCCTCCTTGCACGTGTGCTGGGTCACAGCACTGCTCCGCTTGCTCCTCCTGCTGGGTGGATTTCTTTAAAAGCCACATTCCCAGCTCCCCCTCTGCATTCAGATCACCTGCACTTGCCTTTCAGCACCCCAAACACAGAGATGTGAGCTCTCTTGGTGGCTCTGGGAGCCAGGCAACCAGCAGTGTAGAGGTGCTGCTGCTGTCCTGCTTTTTGAATGTCAGATTTTGTCGCTACAGGTGTCCTCCTGAATGTCAGCTTTTGTCACTGCCCTCTGCTTTCATTAAGCTCTAAAGGCAAGTTGCAAATGTATTGCTGCAATTAGAGATATCTTCCTTTGCACCCACTGCCATCATGATGAAACTGTGTGTAAAGTGCTTTGGGAACTTGGAGTGGGAGCACTGATGATCTCCTCCACTCTGAGCAGAAGTGCAAGAAGTAAAAAATGATATTTTTACTATATTAATTTATTTTTGCCCTGGCTGTGTCATTAGCTCATTATCAGGCTGCTGGGAGGCACACAAGAATTAGGTTTGTAAGAGGCCATTTCTCTTTGTCTGAGCTGCCACCCTTCTCCCTTCCCCTGGCTTACAGCAGGCTTTATATTAAATATACCTAATAGAGTGCCTTCATCATAAGCTGCATTAAAGCTAAATTGGAGAGGAGAGGCTGTTCTTACAGCAGATATTACAGTTTGGTGCTCGAGGTCCATTTCCTGCTGCAGGTTCAGGTTATTTGAGAGGAGTTCTTGTTCTGGGCTTTTCAAGCTCGTTACACGACCTGGCTTGGCCTGAATTGCTCTGTGGGATGAGCACTGGGGTTGTGCTGTAGGTCCAGCATGAGGCAGCACTTCTGCCATCACCTTCTACTCCTCCTTCCATCTGCTGCTTCCTCCCAGCTGGGGTTTTTCAGCTGTGGAAGGAGGACAGAGATGAATCCGAGCAGGAATTTGGGATCAGAGCGAGCGGCTTGGTGGGGAGCTCATTCTGCTGTAAAAACCCAGCTTAAGGTGTCCTGTCTGTGTCTCTGGCAGGTCTGGAAGAGGTCTGGGGCGTGGTTCTACAGAGGGCTGCCCAAGTACATCACACCTCTGAAGAGCAGCAGCAGCAGCAGAGCCCTGGAGCTGCAGGGCCAGCCCGAGAGCGTCGGGAGCAGCCGCTCCTTCACCTGGGCCAGGGGAAAAGGTTGGTTGTGCCACCCAAAAAACAGGTGGGAGAAGGAGCTGCCTTCTCCTCTTGCTTCCCAGCAGTCAGGGAAGTTCTCTGTTAGGGGTGTTGTCCCACAAGGTGTGGTGTGTGCCCCACATGGATGTTGAAGTTTCGTGGTTTTTGGAGGATTCACTGATGTTGAAGTGCACGTTGGTGGGCCAGATTAGTCCCAGTCCTCCTGGAGTACCTGTCCTTCAGTCCAGCCCTGCTCTCCTCCATTCCTTTCAGCCCTCACCCCACTGTTTTTCATTCCTTCTCCTTCACTACACAGCCACGGAACAGAGAGCTGCCTGAGGAGCTGCTCCTGCTGAACTCCAGGGGCTGTGCCACTGCTGGCCAGCACTGTGCAGCCAGGGCTGCCCCAAAACTGGGGCTGTGCCACTGCTGGCCAGCACTGTGCAGCCAGGGCTGCCCCAAAACTGGGCTCATTCCCTTCCTCCTTGCTCCTCACTTCTGCTGCTCTGCCGGGCAGATTCCCTCACTGTGAGCTGGGTTAGGAATTGCTCTGCCAGCATGTGAGTGCTGCAGAATCAGAGCTGCTGCCAGTTCTGCTTTGATTTCCTTTCTCTCTGTGTGGATTAGCAGAGCTGTCTGGCCTCTCCCCTTGTGTTTTTTGCTGTTAGATCCCCTCAGCTGGAGAAGACCTCTCCAGTGAAGCAGCTGCTTGCTCTCCTCCACTCAGCAGAAGTGCAGGGGGAAATAACCTTTTAATAAAGAAACCTCAGGGGCCTTGGGTTTACAAACCTGCTCTTCAGGGCCCAACTAAGAAAGCATTCCCAGCCCTACTGTAACTTTTGTAATTAAAGACAAATTAGATCAACAGTAGATGGTTGTGTTGCCCTCCAGGAGATGCTTGGAAGGAGTTGTCTTAGCAGAGGGACTGATTGATGAGGTTGTTTTTTGTTCACATGATAGAAATAGCATTAAGAGTTGAAGCTGTTGAGCCCAGGCCTGGCCTGCTGCTTAGTTCAGCTTTTCAGTTCTGTTTTTTGGAGAAGGCTTCCCCATAAATACAGGCAGGAGCAGGGGGAGGACAGCAGAGTGACCTTTGGTGAGCTTTGATGTGGGTGGTGAGCTGCCTCTGTCCCTGCTCTCTGATGTTTGTCTGGCTGCTGCTTTATGGGTTGGGTAATATTAATTTATGGCTTTATTTTCTGGTGCTTTCTTTCCCTGTTGCCCTGCCTGTCCTCTGGCCAGCTTTCAGTGGGCACTGCAGGCTGTAATTCATCTCTGGAGCTGGGAGCTTGTGTATCTCCCCCCTCCTTTCACCTCCTTTGAAGCTGCCAGTGCTGGGGCTCCTGCTGTTTGTCATCCCCCAGCCTCCTTCCCCCGTGGAGATGTGGATCCATGATATTGCCAGGGTGAACCTGCAGCTGGAGCTGGGCTGGGCTGGTTCCCTGTGCTTGGCTGATAGCATTTGTCAGCTCTCACCCTGTCCAGGCTCCCCCAGACACGTCCTTGCAGCTGGGAGCACAGCCCTGCAGCTTGCTTGGCAGCATGTTCCTGGGAATGAGCTCTGGCATTTAACACTCCTGCCTCTGACAGGCTGCTCTCCTTGGGCTTTCCATCATCTTGGCCAGCCCTGTCCAGCCCCTCTGCTCATCCCTGAGGTGCTGAAGGAGCCAGCTCTGAGCTCTTCAGGGATTCAAGGCAGGTGGGGCCAGCCCAGTCCTGCCACAGCCCCTGGGCACCCTCCGTGCCAGGAGAGATGGGACAAACTTCAAATGTCCCTTTTTCCCCCTCAGAAGCGAGGCATCAGTGCCAGAACCTGGGAATTTGCTCCCACTGCAGGAGGGTGGAAGGCAGAAGTTTTATTTTTGCACCCCCAGTGTTTCTCCTGTGCTCGCTGCCACTGGGATTTGCCGGTGCCTTTAGTTTTTCTGTTATCAACAAGCAGTTGCCATGGGAACCCTGCTATTAATTAAGGCACAAATGTATTGTCAGGAGGAGAATGGCAGCAATATTTCTTTTGCTGGGCAGCAGCTCTGCTCCATGTGCTGGAATGTGGGTGGGATTCTCAGCTGGGTCAGGGGGAGGGAGCAAGAGCAGCAAGGGCTTTCCTGATCCAGGCTCTGAGCTGTGTAGGAAAAAGGTGGAAAGCAAACAGAAGTGTGACCCCTGAGCTGCTGCACTCTTTGGCAGGAGGGCTGCCTGCTGGTCCCTGGGGGATTTTCCTGTTCCATCCCTGTTGCCAAGCAATGGGATGTGCCAGAGGCAGGGGAGCAGCGCTGGGCAGGGGGAGGCAGAGGGATGGAGCAGACAGGGATGTGCTGGGGAGTGGCTGCAGGACACCCAACCTGCCAACTTTGCAGTGGCAAAGCTGCAACTTGTGCTGCTCCTGAAAGGGACAAAGGCTGGCTCCAGTCACCTCTTCCTTCTTGGGCTGTGATCTGGCAGTGGGACCCTCATTTAAAAATCTTCATTTTCTCTCACTCCCCCCCTGCACTGCCCAGGAGCAGTCGCCCTCCCTGCTCCCTGTGCTTGCCAGAACTCTGCAGGGGCTGTGCTCACCCTGGGCTGTGATTCCCACGTGCTTTTGCTGTTTCTGACAGCTGCAGGAGGTGCCAAGGGCTCTGTGTGTGTGTGCCAGGCTGGGTCCTGCCCTGAGCTGGCAGCACCAGGGAGCTGGGATGGCTCTAAAAACACACATTTAGCACCAGATCCCAGCCCCAGCCAAGTGCTCCTTCCCCTTGGCCTCAGCACAGCCTCTCCACGTCCTGATTTGCATCTGGGGACAGGAACAGCCAGAATTGTCCTTCACCATCCCTTGTGTGCCCCTGGCTTGGGGATTGAGGCACGTGTGGAGGGAGCTGGGCTCTGCCAGCAGCTGCAGGGCTCCAGGCTCTCACTGAGTGACCCATTCCCTGTGGAAATATTGCTTTTCTAGCAAGTTTTATCTCAGCAGATTTTATTTTATGAGCTTTTTTTTTTTTTTCTCTCAGTCAGCTGGAGATAGGGATAAATCTGTTCCATCCTCTGAAAGAACAGCTGTCCAACAGCTCCTATTGATATATCAGCAACTGCTGGAACACCAGATTTAATACTTCTGGGCTCTGGAAAGTGCCAGCAGAAGGTTTGGATGAAGGATTACCTGAAAGGGAGACTTTGGTGCAGTGAGTAAAAGAGAATCTTATTGGCAGCAGAGGAAATGAGAGCAGACAGGGCTGGTCCTGTGGTGAGAGTGCCTTCCAGTCATTAATATTTTCTTGTGCTGGTTCTCTCTGAGCTGCTGAATGGCAGCAGGACAGGCAGCTAAAGTCACCTCCACTGATTCACTGGGGCCTTCTCCAAATAAATCCTGGCTCCCAGCATTTCCAGAGGATTCATGGAGGAAGGAGCTGTGCTGAGGAAATGGATTTTATGAATCCAGGAGAGCAAAAAAAGAAAAAAAAAAGATGATGACCAAGTGGAACAGGACTTCATTTTCTGAGAGAATTGAGCAATAAGATGGTCAGAATGAGTCTTGCAGCTGAGATTTGGATTTTATAGGGAAAAAAACCCACTCTGGTACGTATGGATTGTTTTTAGCAGTGTTTATATAGAACTCCCCACCTCTCCCAGCAAGTTCTGAAGATGTTTTTCCTGAACCTGAAGCTCCCAGGTAGTAATGAAGGTATTTTTTAGACAAACCTTTGCTTTGAGGACTCTTGGCCAGCATTGCAGCCCCCCAGCTTTTAAAAGAGCCTTTTTCCCTGCAGGGAAAGGCTGTGCAGGGTGTGTGTGAGGAGCTGCCTGCCAGGGCAACGCCAATAATGCTTTGCAATAACACTGGCTGCCAACTTTAATATCCTCAGAGATGTTAGCATTACTTTAGGTATTCATTCCTCTTTTTTTTTTAATGAAATATTTTGTGTAGCACAGATCTTTGAATACAAGAGCGCCTGCAGAGGTGCTTGGCAGGAATATTTGACAGCTCCTGCTCTGTGCAAGGGGAGGGATTCCCATCCTGCTGCCCTGGGGAGTGCTGAGGGGTTTGGGCTGACACAGAGGGATGAGCTGACAGCTCTGTGTTACCCCGTGGCTGTCACCTTGTTCCCATGCACCCACATCCCTCTCTGAGCTTGGGCACTGGGAGTAACCCAGAGAAAATCACTTCTCACAGCAGTGTGGGCTTCTGGAGACATCCTGGTGGATCAAAAAAAAAATCCTTGGGGCTGCCTCTTCCCTCAGGAGAGGCTGCAGGTTGCAGTGTTACCTACTTTACATCCCTCATGGGCTGATTTTGTACTTTCCACCAGGAGTTGTGACCTGCTGTTTGAAGTGGCTGCCAGGAGAGCTGGTATCTGCCTGCTCAGATGGAGAAGTGCAATCCCTCAAACAAAAACCAGATTTTTTTTTCCCATTACTTTCCTCCTCAGCCCCACCATTTCTGTTCTGAGATCAAACCACCACAAAAAAAACCAGGAATTGGGGAAAAACACCATTTTTATTTTACCCAGAGCAGCTGGCAGTCGAGTTATCTTTTACACCAGTGTAAGCAAGAGAGGTGTTTGCATAATTGCATGGAAAAGTGGAAAGAACCTGCCAGTTTGGGAAGCTGTGTCTGGCAAAATGAGCTCTTTTGGAAAATGTGGGGAGTGGAAAGCAGCAGGAAGAGAGCCAGGATTCAGGGGGAAGAAAAACACAGCGGGGAAAAAAAGCAGCTTTGAAACAGGAGAAGAGGCTCCTTGAGGAAAAGGAGTGACCTTTGGAGCTTTGGGGATGCTGGAGTAGCAGAATTTGCTGATGGGGATGATTGGATGTGCTCAGGGTTTATCTGTTTTCCTCTTAGATCCTGCCACGCTTGAAATGCAGCTTGGAGGGGAACAACCCCTCATCATCACCCAGGGGTGGAGCAGGGGCAGCTGAGCAGGAACCAGCCCTGTTCCATCCCTTAGGGGGTCACTTTGGGTGGGAGGCAGCAAATATCAGGAGCAGGGGGCTTGCTGGGCTGCTGGGATGGGTCAGTGGGAGCAGAGAGTGGCACAGGAGCACCCCCGTGTCACCGTGATATTTTCTGAAAAATCCTCTTTGAGCAGGATTTTCTCCTGGGAAGCTGAGAAGCCTCAGAGAGGAATGAAAACAATAATTATCTGATTGCTGCTCCTGTGTTTGCTGCTTTGGAAATGTGGCTTGGACATTGTTTGCCAAGAGGTGGATGTTTGATTGGTTCCATGTGAATTGTTTTAATTTAATGACCAATCATGGTCCAGCTGTGTCGAGGCTCTGAGGAGTCACAGATTTTTATTATTCATTCTTGTTAAAGCCTTTTGATGTATCTTTTCTCTTTAGTATAGCATAATATAATATAATATAATATAATAATATAATATAATATAAAATATAATATAATATAATATAATATAATATAATATAATATAATATAATATAATATAATATAATATAATATATAATGTAATGAATGTAATGTAAAATATAATATAATGTAATGTAATTAATTTAATGTATAATATAATGTAGTATAATGTAATATATAAGATAATATATTAAATATAATATAATATAATATAATATATTATATTATATTATATTATATTATATTATATTATATTATATTATATTATATTATATTATATTATATTATATTATATTATATTATATTATATTATATTATATTATATTTGCCTTCTGATAACATGGAGCCAAATTCTCATCTTTCACCTCGACCTGGGGACCCCACAAACACCACACCCCTGTGGTCCCAGTCAGCTTTAGGAGAGAAGCACTGGTGGTGTCTGCACCTTCTAGAGTTCTAAATCATCTGCAAGGAGTAAAACCACCTCATGCTGGGGAGGAGCTGCAGGCAGGGTCTCCTTTGGGGAGGGAGAACTTGAGCAGGGAGTCAGAGTTTGTTCCTGTTTCCTTTGGGTCCATCTGGCAGCTCTTTGGGGAGTGCTGTGCACGTTGTGGATGAGTGTCTGTCTGCTCTCCTCTCCCTGGTCTCTCCTGCAGTGGTTTCCAGCGACAGCGAGAGCGACTCGGAGCTCAGTTCCTCCAGCCTGGATGACAAACCCGTCCCTGGGGGATCAAAAGGCTCTCAAGGGAGAAAGCTCCAAGCAGGAATGGGTGAGGAGCTGCACTTCCCTGTGGCTGGAGGGTGGGAGGTGTGAAGTGATTCAGTGTTTGCCTCTTGGCTGTGCTGGGTGAGGGTCTGAGCCTTTCTCCCTGGGATTTCTCCCTGGCTCCTTCCATGGCCTGCAGCATTCCAGGAGCTGGGAGCTGCTCCTCATTGTATTTGTGGGGACCCTCGTGGCAGGGAGGAACGATGAACCTGACTCCATGTTCTCAGAAGGCTAATTCATTGTTTTATGATACTATATTATATTAAAGAATGCTATACACAGAATACAGAAAGGATGCTTACAGAATGCTAAAAAGATAATAGTGAAAACTCTTTCCAGAGCCCCGACACAGCTCGGCCCTGATTGGCCAAAGAGTGAAAACAATTCACAGCAGTATCCAACGAAACAATCACCTGTGGGTAAACAATCTCCAAACACATTCCAAAGAGCAAAACACAGCAGAAGCAAATCAGATAATTATTGTTTTCCTTTTTCTCTGAGGCTTCTCAGCTTCCCAGGAGAAAATCCCTGGGCAAAGGGATTTTTCAGAGAATGTGAATGTTACAGCTCCTGGTACCACATCCCTGGCCAGCTCCTCACTCCTGGAATCACTGGTGTTTCCTGGGAGCAGAGCACAAGAACTGGGGCTGACCCTGCTCCTGAGAGCTCCTGGCTGGAGCTGGGGTGTTCCAGCTCAGTATCCGCACCTGTGCCATTCACATTCTCTGGAAAAATCCCTTCACCCAGGATTTTTCTCCTGGGAAGCTGAGAAGCCTCAGAGAAAAATGAAAACAATAATTGTCTGATTTGCTTCTCCTGTGTTTTGCTGCTTTGGAATGTGTTTGGAGATTGTTTACCCGCAGGTGATTGTTTCATTGGTTTCATGTGAATTGTTTTGAGTCTTTGGCTATTCAGTGCCAAGCTGTGTCAGGGCTCTGGAAAGAGTCACAAGTTTTTCATTATTATCTTTTTAGCTTTCTGTAAGTATCCTTTCTGTATTCTTTAGTGTAGTTTAGTTCAGCATTCTTTAATATAATATAATATAGCATCATAAAATAAGAGATTAGCCCTCTGAGAACATGGAGCCAGGTTCACCATTCCTTCCCATAAATACAATAACCCCTTCCGCACCCTCAGCACATCTCTGTCCTGTCCCTGCAGCACCCACCAGGGGACCCAGCCAGGCCAGGAGCAGAGCCCTGGGGCCCCCGCAGTGTCCCCAGCTGTGGGGCAGCCACAGCAGCCTGGGCAGTGAGCAGGGGCCCGAGCTCAGCCCCACGGAGAGCGGCCAGAGTGACCAAGCCTCGGGCAGGCGCCACAGCGACACCGGCGCCCCTGGTAAGCTGCACCCCCTCTCTGGGCACACCCCTGCTTCTTGGGGCTGAATCCCCTGAAAGCACAGCTTTCCCAAAGGCTTTGTGTGCTTTCCCAAAGGCTTTGTGTGCTTTTACACTTTATTTTGGAGGGGAGGGCAGTGCTTCCCCTGTCAGTGGCTGGAGCGGATGGGTGACCAGCTGGCGTTTGGGTGTGAAAAACGCCAATCGCTTGTTTTTAAAATTTTAAAAGTTTAATAGTAATAAAATGGTGGTAAAAATAGTAGTACAATTAGAGTAGTAGTAGTTTGGACAATTTGAATTGCCAGAGGCACACAAAGCTGTGGCCCTGGGATCACTTTTCTCTGTGTGTGGTTTGAGAGGAAGTGAGTGTTTTGGGATGCTGTGGTCAAGAGGTCTCAACTGTGTTTCCAGGGGAAGCCTATGGCACAAGAGGGGCTCCTCACCCCTTGATGAACTGAGAATTGATTATCTAAAGGGTGGTGACGGACTGAGAGCTGGTGATCTGAGGGATGGATGGATTGGAAATTTGGTGGGGGGAGGAGGAAATGTTTTCGGAAGGTTTTCATTCTTTCTGTGTGTTTATTTTTACATAGAGTTGTAAGTTAATAAAGTTTTCTCTTCTTTATTTCTAAGTGGGAGCCTGTTTTGCTCCATTCCTGGTCACATCTCACAGCAGGCACCAGGGAGAGTGTATCTTCATGGGGGCACTGGCATTGCTCCACTCTGCTTCTTTTTTTTTTGTGTTAGCAGATGCTGTCACAGTGTCACACCTTCTTCCCTGAATGCAAAAGCTTCTCTGCAACATGAGTAATGGTCTGGGGTGGGAGCTGCCTACACCCACGGCCAGGAGCACTCAGAGCCTGGGGCTGTGGCCCTGCAGAGCTGCTCTGTGTCCTGCAGAGCCAGCAGAACAGATTGAGCTTCTCCTGAAGCACAGCAAAGTCCAGCAGCTTTATGAGACTGAGTAACATTTTTTCCTGGAGTGAGGTTGCTCTTAAAGCCAAGCATGGCTCTTCCCAGAACTCTGCAGTGCAGAAGAAAGACACTTTTTCCCCCTCAAAAACCTCAGAACAATTATGTGACTGGGAAAGCAGAGGCTGCTATCACACCTGAAGCAGCTGAAAGAGATGCAAATGTGTTCTCTCTGCAGTTCCCACTAATTTAGTCACTAACCCCTCAAGTCATCATCCAGCCCTGCTCCCTCCTCAGCATTCCTGCCTCTGCTGCTCCTCCTGAGCCTGCTTGGTGCTGGCCATGTTGAGGCATAAATTGGATTAGAGAGAGCAGGTTCATCCTTCAGTGCACCAGGGAGTCGTGGGCCCCCTCCCTCCCTGCTCTCCCTGCTAGAAATAGGCAGCACAAAATTGTTCCTCTGCTCTTCCCTCCCTCCCCAGCTTCCAGGGACTGGCAGTTTTCCTTTAGTTTTTCACCAGACAAACCAAACAAGTGATTCTTCTGCTCTGTCCTTCCTCCCCCTGGATTAGAGCCTGCCCTGGGCTGGCAGGAGGGTTTATTTTAAGCTCCTGTTGTGCAAGATTAGAGAGGGTGGATTCCTGCTGCCTGTGGAGAGGAGCTGCAGGTTGTCCTTGGGGTTGGAATGGGTGTTGGTGGACAGCAGGTGACCCTTTGGGTGCTGCCCCTGATGGATGGATGGATCCACTCCTGGACAATGTGTTCTGTAGCTTCTCTGCCTGCTCTTTGAGCCAACTGCTGCCTGGCCATGACAGTGCAAACTCTATTTCAGAGCCCCCCACCAAAAAAAAGAAAAAAACCCTCTTTTTCCTGCTAAAAACTCCATATGCAAAGCTTGGCACAAGGGGTCAGATCTTTCCAGAGGGATCTCCCTGTGAAGATGGGGGAGAGCTGGAGCGACAGGCAGCATGGGCTGATATTTAAAAAAGGAAAACTGCAGCAATCTCCTGAGCCCAGTTAAAGCTGGCCCTGAGATGTAGAGAGGATCCTGCTAAGGAAAAGGTTAAGCCAGGTTGGCTGCCTAGGGAGTTTCTGTAAAGATCTTTGTTATGTCTGGGGTCGTTTATTTCTCAGAGTTCCTGCAGAAGGGGCTGCTTTGTTCAGGGCCCAGGTACAGGGGCTCCATGGCCCCCCAAATCCAGGCAGGAAATCAGCAGTGGGTGCTTCAGCGCTTTGGGTGCCTCTCTTTGCCAACAAACAGAGGCTGCTCTTGCTGTTGATGTATTTAAAGAGTGGTGGGTGCTGGATTTCAGGGTTCCCAGCCTCCCCCTGCCTTTTGGACATTCCCTGAGCTCTGCTGTGCAGAGATCTTTCCTCATTTCAGCTGCTGATCCTCAGCTGCAGGATGGGGCTGTTAAAAGCTGATTTTCTGCACCTTTAGAACACCCTGTCAGGAGCAATTTTTGCTCCATATTATCACCTCAGGTGTTGTTCTTTCTTTGCACTTCTTTTCTCACCTCTGCTCTAACTCCGCTCTCAGGCGCGACTTCGCTGAGCATCCTGAGATCCCAGGCCACCTCCAGAGCAGGGAGCTGGGCACAGGTGCTGCAAAAGCAGCTGCTCTCACTGTCCTGGGCTCTTTCAGCCTGAAGGCCAAGCCAGCAGCAGGGTTTTGGCCAGGGGAGGACAAGGAGCCCTTAAGGAGAGGTTGGAGGTTTCCAGTGCGCTGCTCCAGCTCCGCCTGGGCTTTGCTGGGGCTGATAATGAAGCCTGGAGTTTGTCATAAAATGACTCATTGTCAGAGCTGCGTTGGGATTGAGGCAACCTCAGCCCGTGAGCCAAAGTTTCAGAAGAGTGGTGAGTTGAGAGGATGCCAGTTTTATTTTATTTTTTTTTATTTTTTTACCACCTGTTCTCAAAGCCTTTCAAAAGCCCCATTTTCTGAGGGGCTGCTGCTCCTTCTGCTTGTGAAGCTGCAGTTGCTGGAGGTGCCTGCTCTGACCTGATAGCTTTCAACAGGGAGGTCACACACTCATTGTCCTGAAAAAGGTTTTATCCTAAAGAAAATTAAATTTGCACATATGGAAGAAGAACAGTCTTTCTTTTCCCCTCTTGCTCCCAGCTAGGGCAGGTGACTCACCTTGTTCTGATGCTGAGAGATGCCTTCAAAAAGAGCAAAATCCTCACTTGTGTTGATTATGATGTTTTTATTAAGGAAGGGGAATATTGAACAGAATGAAACAAAGAAATAATCAGTATCTTACAGTGGTTTTCATTAGCCCAGGGAGAGCTTTGGATGGAGATAAGAAATCTGAGCTGGGCCTGCTGCAGGGGGTAAATGAAACCAAAGTCATCTCCCCTCAGATCAGCAGCAGGTTCTGCACTGATGGGTGCCAGCTGATGGGGTTCTCAGCATCTTCTGAGGAGTCTGCCCCAGAAATGGTGAATCCTGCTGGCTGTTCCACGAGCAGCTGGCTGCTGGGGAGTGGGGAGCCAGCCTGGCATGGGCTGTGGGGCTGGGGAAGCTCTGATTCCTGCTGGAATCAGCTCTGAGAGGCAGCCAGGAGAGAAGCTCTAGTGAGTGAGTGCAAATCACAGCCTCCCCATCTCTGCCTGCTTGCCAATGTGTTGTCTAAAGCATTAATACTTAAAGAGTGGTGCAGCAGCTGGCACTTCAACAGAGCCACGTTAAACAGAGCTGAGAGGAGGGTGGCACTGCCTGCTGAGGGTCAGAAATGTCCTGGTGTGCAGGCACAGGGTGAGACCTGCTGCAAAGATCCCCAGGGGTCACCAGGTCCAGCCTGAGCCCTTCTCCTGCCTCTCCTGGGCCCCTCCTTTGTGCTGGGAGAGGCTGAGGGAGATGGGCAGCGAGTGCTGCTCCCAGCTCTCTTAATTTGGGGAGATTTATGCCCTGTCTTTCAGGAACTGACTGCATTTAGGAATGGTGTCTCTCTGTGGGCTCAGTGCCTCCCTGGCTGGGCTAGGCATCCACTTCTGCTCATAAATATTCAAGCTGTTAATACATGAGCCAGGCAGAGCCATCCAGCATTATTGTTGTGGCAGGAAATTCTCTGGGCATCTTTGAAGTTAAAGCATTAACTCCTATTTTCACTTCCATTCTTCTTCTCAGATGTCTGCTTTGCTCCCTCAGGGACCATGAGGAGGTAGCATTTTGCTTCAGTGGGTCTGACTGCTCCATTCCATGTAGGAAGGAAAGAAAAAATGCCCTAACAGTAATTAGGCTCCAAATGAGGTAGTAATTTCTTTAATTACTTGCTTCATGGCAGTCTTTGGGGAGTTGACTTTTGTTTTCCTGTGCCTGGTGAGAAAGTTGCTGAAATGTTTTCAGGCTTGTTCCTTGCTGGTGTGGATTTCCAGGGCTGGGTCTGCAGCAGGCTGGGAGAGGTGGGAAATCCCTGCTCCTCCTCCCTCTGCCTGCGTTTAGGGCACAGTTTGGGAAGGACAGAGGGGTCAGATATGAAGGAAAGACCCTCACCCACACCCATCCAAGCCCCTGCTCCCTTCACTGGCTGCCTCATCACATTTTGGGCACTGCTCTTTCGCTCAGAGCTCGCTGAGATTGAGTTTTCCTGCTGCCAAGGAGGAGGATAAGTTGTCTGTCTTCCCCAAAGTGAAAAAATTGAATTGTGCCTTCATGGCTGAGGAGCTTTGAGCTGTCTCTGCCTCCTCAGATGCACAGAGCAGCGAGTGGTCCTGCTGTACTTATAAATAAAACATAGCTCTGGGTAGTGGCAGCATTAGGAAATGATTCAAGGTTTGCATTCCAGATACAATGCATTTGTAAATATGAACCTCAGGAGAAGCCTGTACCCCTTTCCATGTTTGAGGGAATTAAAATATTTTCATCCTCGAGTGGAAGAAGCAAAACATTTCCAGCTCTTTCAAGCCCGCCTTGGAGTTAAGCGAATAAAGGCTCAAGTAACTAAAAAATAAATTACTTTCACTACTCCTGTAATTCTTTATGGAGTTTTAAATTGAAGGCTTCTTCCTTCAAAATAGAGGGATGACAAAGATTCATTCTCTCAGCTCTTTCACTCAATCTATCAGGAAACACGTCTACTGCTGAGGATGAAACTCCTATTTTTGTGCCCTCTCTCCCACTGCAGAGGTCTGTGCTTTGGTCTTTGATCAAGCAGCCTGTCTGGCCTCCTGTCCCCACCTCCTCAGACTCATTCTCTGCCCTCTGCAATACATTCACTCCAACTTCCCATTCAGCACTTTGCACAAAGCGCCGAGGGCAGGAGTTGATGGCAGCTTTGCAAACAAAGCAGGAAGGGAAGAGCAGGGCAAGTCAGCAAGATAGAAGTGAAAAGTGGATTTTGGAGTCTTTGTAAACACACAGAGAGAGGTTCTGTGGTTATCTTTCAGCAGGGATGTCAGGCAGCAGCTGCTGGGAGGGATTTGCTTTGGGACTCCTGGTGCCTTGAACAATTGACATTGAATGCTGTGATTGCTGTGATTCCCTGTCCTTTCTCCAAGAGGAGCAGCAGTGTGTCCCAGCAGAGCCTGAGCTTGGTCTGAAGGGATCAGCTCAGGTTTGTTCAGCCAACAGGAGCCCAAATCTGGAGCAGAGCCGGGCTGTCCTGTGCCCATCCCAGCTCTGGGGCTGTCCCTGTGCTGTGGCTGCTGTCTCGTGGCAGATCTGCCCTGCCACCCCTCAGAGCTGAGCTTTGGTTTCCTCTCTGACCTCAGCATGTACTGAAGGACCACTTCTAGCAGCACAAATCCTCATTTCTCCTCCTTTCCTCATTTCCCTCCCCTGGCTTTTCTTCCTTTAATCGAGTCTAATGGGCCCTGACTGCTGGACTAATGATGCATAGATGTTCTCTTTATTATTTTTAGGGAGCTCTCAAAATGGCACTGAGCACACAAAAGCAACGTGAAATAACTCTGTGAGCCTCTCCCCTTCGCTGCTTTCCAAACAAAACTTTTATTCTTTTTTTTTTTTTTTTTGTAAGGCAAACGAGGAGCCCGGACCAGAACACGGCTCTGATTCTGAGGGGGGTGAAGATGGAGCTGCTTTGTCCTGGATCCAGCACTGCCATCCCTCAGACCCCAGCCCAGACAGGAGCTGCTGCCTGTGGTGACTCTGGGATGCTCTTCCACAGGCAGTGGCAGCTGGGACAGCACTGCCTGGCCCTGAGAGCCCCAGCAGAGGGCCTGGGGCTGGATTTGCTCCCATCCTTGTGTTTGCTGTCGTTGTTCTGCTTGGAGTGAGTTTGGAGGGGGCAGCAGGAACCAGAAGCTCCTGATGGACCTGGTGAAGCTGTGCTCCCATTCCCTCCCTCTCTGCTCAGGGTAAAGGAACGCTCCAAGGAGTTTGCTGGGATTTTTTCACTGCCCTTGTGCTCGTGGGAGGGTGAGGGTCAGGGCAGATGTGTTTGCTGCAGCTCCTGGGGGGAGCACACCCCCAAACCCCAGCCCAGCTGGCTGCCTGTGAGTGCCCAGATGGGATAAAAGCTTTCAAATCACTTTATCCTGTAAACCCTGCAGATTCCCCTCCCACGTGCACACCTTCTTTTGCCTTTTTCCTGGAAGTCTTCAGCATCTGGCTGACTCTGGTGGTGTCATCATGAGTCAGGCTCTTGAAAACTGCATGCCCTGGTCCTGCTTATCCTCCAGAATGGACAATTTCCCTCTAAGGCCTGACAGATGAGAAAAATCAAATTACCTCACATCTCTGGAGCAATTAGATCTTCGAAGGCTTGAACAAAACCCACCCTGGGAGTCTGTGGATTTTATTAAATGCTTTGGAGCTGACCTGTCTATTATGAAGAAACAAAGGATTCCAAAAAGTTCCCTCTGAAATCACGGAGTTAAAGGCAATTTGTGCCCATTAATGTCAGCCTTTCCCCTGGTTATTTCTCTTTTGTTCTGCTTCCCTTTGCTCTGGGCACTTTGTGTGCATGTAGTGTGTGTTCTTACAAATGGCTGCAGGATGGAGATAAATGAGATTGGGTGCTGGAACACTCTGGCAGGAGATGGGAAATCAATCCCTGGCTTGCTTTGCAGATGAGCATGGCCCAGCAGAGGCCATTCCCTCACTGCTGCCCAGTTCAGTGCTGTGGCAGCTTGCTGGTGAAATGCTTCCAGCCCTCCCTCTGTGATCTGCTCCTGCCCTTTTACAAATGGAAACAAAACCTTTGGGCTCCCTGAGATGGCACAAAAAGCAATCACTGAGTGTGAGGTGCACACCATCAGTGCTGGGCAGAGCAAGGGATGAGGCTGTTCTCCACTGAGGGATGTTCTATGGCATGGGCTGTTGTTAACCTGGCCATTAACTGCATCTGTGGAATGGGGAGTGCCAAAACCATCAGCTGTGTGTGAAAAGGGAGCTCCAGCTGTCAGCTCCAGCTGAAATACTGGTGTGGTTTCAGGGCTGTAGGGTCTTCAATTTCCAGTGTGTGTAGGCACCAAAAGGAGTTCTGTTTTGCCTTGAAGCTTTTGACAATCCAAGTGATTCTTGTCTTGCTCATTAGTGCAGTGCCTCAGCCTGCCTGGCCTGCCAGCCAAAGTTAATTCTACAGCACAAGGAGAAGGGAAAAGACTTCTAGGAATTGACTCTGTTTTTTTTTAAACCTCTTCCTTTCTCATCACCAGCTCTACACTGAGTTGGAAAGAGCTTTTAAAATCTTGAGTGTCATTTCTAGCTCTCCTTGTGTCCCTTGTGCTTCTCTCCAGGGCAGTGCAGGCAGGTCCCTGGTGTCCCCATTCCCACCCCATGGGATCCCAGCTCTGCACAGGAGCCTGAGAGTCCTTGCTGTGCCACTGTGAGGCATCAGCTTGGCTTTTTAACCAAGGCCACCTTTTATAAAACACTCTCAGAGATAAATTTGACATTGCTCTGGTTGCTAGTGAGACTGGAAGCTTTTCTTTCTTACCTGTATGTTTTAACTCCATGGGGTAATTCCACCTGAGTTCCAACCAGAATTGTTCAATCAGCTGTGGAAAGACTCCTCGTGGATTGAGGGAAGGATCTGGTCCTGGACAATGTGATCCAGGCACAACTGAATGTGATAGAGGAATATCTGCAGCTCTGGGCCCTATTTTATTTTGAAGGCCACTTTTCCCTTTGTGGTGATTCTCTTGGTTGTGTTTTGTGGCTTTTGTTGGAATATTATCCTCAGCCTGTACCTGTCTTTTGAGCCAGCTCAATGTGGGCAAGAAGAGCTCAGTGAATGTTTTCATTCTGCTCTGGTCATTTGTGTTTATTATTTTCTTGTGCTCACCTCCATCCCTCACAACTTTTATGTGGTGTTTTACTACTGGAAACAATAAAGCTTTTGCTCAGTAACAGCTCCTTGCCATTCCTGAAACAGTAAAAAGTTTTTTTTTTGTAGATACTCTCCAAATCCTCCAACAAGGCAAGACAATAACCCAGCCAGTGGAATTGAGATTTAATTGAATCCTACACTTGAAAATCGCCTTTTGTCTTGTCCCCTCTTCTGTGCCTGGTGTTGGCAGGGGCACAGATCAGCTCCTCAGCCCCTCCCTGAAGGTTTTCCACACTGCAACCAAGACTCACAAAGCAGCAGCAACTGTCCTTTTGCCAAGTGCTGTCCCCACAGCCTCCCGAGGCTCTGTGACCAGCAGGGCCACCAAGAAGTGTCTCTGTGTCTCCCCATTGTGTGCCGAGCTCACGCAGCCCTGGCTCTCCTGTTCCCTCAGCATTCAGCCTCAAGGTTTCAAATAGCTTTTTAATCTGGTTTTTTTTTGCTTTCCCCTGCTCTAAAAGCTCCTCAGTAATTGCTGTTGGGGTTGTTGTGCTGGGGAGCTGCCATCGGGCCAAGGATGGAGCGTGTCAAGGACTGAGCAGCTCTGGTGCTGCTGCTTCCCCTCCCTGCTTGCCATGACAACAGCCAGCTGGGAGAGTCAGCTGTGGGATCTCTGCGAGTCAGAAACGCTGCCTGGGCACTGCCAAGCTCCCCTGGTTGGTTCTTACACTTTATTTTGGGAGGGGAGGGCAGTGCTTCCCCTGTCAGAGCCGTCTGTGGCTGGAGGGGATGGGTGACAGGTTTGGGTGTGCAAAATGCCAATCACTTCTTTTTAAAATTTTAAAAGTTTAATAGTACTAAAACAGTGGTAAAAATAGTGATGCAATTAGAGTAATAATAATTTGGACAGTTTGGATTAGGATGATATGAGACAATAGAAACAAGGATTTATGGACAGTCTGGGTACCTTTTTCTGGGCAAAATAAGCCTGAAAAAGGACCCACGTTAACAGAGGATTAACCCTTAAAAACAACAGCCTGTTGCATATTCATACAGCTCATACATGATGCATAAATTCCACTCAAACACAGGATTCTGTCTGGTCAGTGTCAGCTTCTTCCTCTGAATCCTGATGGCACCTTCAGGCCTGAGCAAGGTGGGAAGAACTTCATTTGTCCTGATAATGGGGCATTAAATTGTTTTTCTCTGAAAGATTTAAGTATCCTGTGGCTGCTATCTCAGTGCCAGTCCTTTCTTTAGAAAAAAAAGTATCCTACATAGCATAGTTTCTATTTTAACGTTTTGTTATAACCTAAAACTATATTTAACACACTACTTAAGAGAATTAATACATCATTACTTTCTAACACAACACATATAATACTAATTTTAATATTTGCAAAAAGCCAATCATAAAATATGCATTTTTCACATTGGGCAACGTGGTTCTGGCCACTGCTGGGTCTGGAAAGTCTGCAGGAGGGCTTGGGCAGTGACACAAACTGGCAAACAACCTCTGGAGTTCATTTGTGAAGTTGAACTTGGTGCAGTTGCTCCCAGAAGTTGTTTTTTCCTCCAAGGGCAGAGGGCTGGTGTCTCACCTGCTCCCCTCTCCCTTTTCTTCCTCCCATCCCTTTGTCCTTCCCCCTTGGGCACTGCTCTCCAGCCTGTTCTGCAGGGGCTGGGATGGACAGACAGCTCAGGGGAGCTTTTTGGCCGGGCTGGTGCTGCACTCCCATCCCTGCCAGCAGGCCTGGGTTGGCAGGTGATGGGTCAGCACCTCGTGGGACACTTCCACCCTGAGTTCCTCACCCAGAGCCCTCCCTGACCATTGCCTCTGTGTGCAGCAGGTTCAGGTGGTGCTGGCCTTGCAGGAGATGAGGATCTTGCCTTTTCTCCGTGGCAGAACAGACAGGAACACCGTGCCAGCTGTCACCTCCTCCCACCTCTTATCAGCCTGGTGACTTGCTGCTAATCAGAGCCTTATCAGGAGAGGGCTGCTGGCAGAGACACCTTCCCCCCGAGTGTGACTGACCTGTGATTCCAGAGCTGACAAATTCCCACAGCACCGTGGCTGCTTTGAGTTATTTGCAATTACACAAAGTTCTGTTCCAGCAAACTTCTGCTCTGAGCAGAGCAGGGGTGTGGGAGCTGCCCTGGTCTCTGGTTTTGGGACTGGATTTGGGAGCTGGGTGGGGAGATCACACCTCTGAGACTGGTCCCAACAACCCTGCTGGGTATTTCAGAGACTCACCCTGAAAAGAATCCCCAGATCCATTCCCAGCCCCTGGGACAGCAGCTGGATCACCCAGAGCAGCTGATTCCAGCATTCTTTATTTCCCAGCTGGTGAAACCGAGCCCAAGAGACCAAGAAAAGCTCAGTGACCAGCTGAGCCCCCCTGGGGCAGAGCAGGGGCAGGAGGAGCAGCTGACAGGACAGCCCTTCGTCTTCAAAAGGCACTCGTGCCAAATCCAGCCCCTCCGAGCAATCACACCGCGGCCGTTCAAACGGTGCCTTGGAGGGAAGAAAGACAAACTGAGAAATGCAAATGAGGGATGTAAATCTTCCAGGCTGTGTCTGGGAGGGACCTGTTTAATTAGCATCCCTGAGCAGCCTTGATGTGTGGTAAGTGCTGAGGAGGAAACTTGCCAAATTCCCCCAGTTTGGATAGCAGGTGAGCTGTGTTCTGTTTGAATCTCCACCTTGGGATTGTTTTTCTGTACTTGCCAGAGTTGCTGTGCTGCCTGTAGCATGAGCAATTGGCTCTTGTGTCCTGGGCATCTTGGCATGGGATTAATTCGTGTGATAAATAAGAATATCCCTGTGGGGGTGTGGGTTAGGGAGTTCCTGAGCCCTTGTTTCTCCCTCACCCCTGCCTATGCCAGTGCTCTGGTGCTAATTGGTGCCACGTGGGTATTTTCAGCACCGATAACGTTTGTGAGCTGCCTGGGGATTGCAGGTGAGGCTTTCCCCGAGGTGCTGCCTTGCCAGGTTTGCATCGTGCTGTTCCACAGGTCTCTGTTCCTGACCTGTCTCCGTGGGAGATGCTGGGATTAGGATGATGGAGTGCTTGGAGAGGATAAACAATAATGATGCTGCGCCCAAACAATGCCTTTCACTTCCCTCCTTTCTTTTCCTGTCGCTTCCCCATTCAGGCTTAATAAGATCAGTGCAGATAATTCCTGTATTCGTGCAAAACATCATTTTCCCTCCTGTGCTTTGCCAGCTGCACTGCAGTGAGGAAGGGAAATTCACACTTTCCTCTGCTTGGTTATGAACGGGTGCATCTGTTCCTCGAAGATAGGGAGAGGAGGGTGAAAGGGCTGGAAGGGGAGAGGAGAAATCAGATGCAGCCTGGTGCATTACCTCTGTGCAGAGGGAAGCCTGCAGGAGCCAGATTTTTGCAGCACAGTCTCAGTCCTGGTGGATTTTGAGATAACATACGTTTCTCCAAAGCTTTTTCCTTGCAAACAGCCTGAGCCCTAGGCTGGGTTTACTGCCTAGGGTTAGGGTCACACCTAGGGTTAGGGTTTTTAAACCACAAAGCCCAGAGCTCCAGGCAAACCCCAGCTGCCAAAGGCATCCCAAGGGGAACACAAAACTGGGGTTTTGCTTAATGGGACAGCACAGCCACCCCACAGGTGCCTTGCTCACCTTCCTCAGAACAGAGCTGGGCTCTGAACCCAATCCCCCAGGCTTGGATTCACCCAGGTGAGCAGTTCCTTAATGCTCCTTTTCTTTCCAGTCTCTTCAGGAGGGGAAGCAGCAGCTGCGGCTTGGTTTGGGTGAGCAGACCCTGAAAACGCCATTTGAGCTTTCACTGACGTGGCAGCATCGTTGTGTGCACCAGAACAGGGGGCAGAGGGCTGCTCCAGCTCACAGCATCCCAGGAAAACCTTCCCAGCAGGAATCCCTGCTGCTCTCCCTGCTGCTGATGGCTTCAGGTAGGTTTAATCCCAAAGGCACTTTGGGGTTTTTGGCTCTTCACATCTTGCAGACTCAGAGATGAATCCCTGTGATTTGCAGATTTGTGCTTACCCGGAGCCTGCATGGAAATGCTCTGGACACCCCTGGGCTGCTCCTGCTGTCAGTTTTCATGGCAGCCTTTGGAAGGAGCCAGCAGCGATTTCTGGGGGGCTGGAGATGCCTGGGAGTGAGTGTGCAGCTCCTGCTCCCTCCCAGATCATAATTCCCGGGGTTGTGGAGGGATTTGGTGCCTCCCTGAGCAGCTCTGCCCTGGGGAAGCACTCAGGGACACACAGCCAGGCAGCTGCCACCTCTCACCCCGTAATTTTGTGGGTGGGCTGCAGCACTTGGTGCTCAGATATTCCTGCACTCCTTTCCTGCTGGAGCAGGTCCTGCTGAGGAGCCCAGGAGGGGAAACTGCTGATTTCTTACAGCTCCATAAACCTGATGTTGCCACCAAACTGCTGCGATGCTGCTTTGAAGGGATTTTTTTGCCTTTCTGTGGTTGCAGAATTTCTGTGGTTTCTGTGTTTCTGTGCTAAGAAATCAAGAATCAAATAATTGAATCTCCCTCCCCCTTTCCTATAAAATCAAGTAATCGAATCAAAGAGCACATGATTTGAAGAGACAGAGAAAGGAGTTCATTTTGGGCTCCCTTTATTGGCCTCTTAAATTCTGAGCTCTGCAGCCTGCTGGGAGTGTTTTATGGATCCCTTCTCACAGGAGGATGTGAAAGGATGGACTCAGCTGCTCCTTTTCCTGGGACCTGGGAGGCAGCAGGAGCTTGGGGGAGCTGGGGAAGGACAACTTTAGCCTGGGTGACCCCAGTGCTGAGGCTGGGGATGGATAAGGGGCATAACGAGGTCCAACCTGTGTGAGGAACACCTCGAGGAGGGAAAATTTTGCTTTTTGTGGGCACCTGAGTGGTTTGGGATCATCTCTGCCAGCAGGAAATGGCCCCTGGGTGGAGGTGCCAATGGCCCCTGACTGGTCAGGATGCAGCTTGATCGGGATGCAAATGGGATGTAAATTCATGTAAATACATATGTTTCTGTGCAGGTAGCAGCCCGTGCCCAACTTATGCAAATGGGGTCCAAATGGGAGCCAAATGGGATCCAAATGTGAGCCAGAGGGAGAGATGGCACTCCTCAAAACACAAACTTCAACGTGATCACAGTTGAGGAGGGCACCTCCCAGGTCATTTAGCAGCCAGAGTCACTCCATGGTCCTGCCCCAGTGCTGAGACCTGTGTGAGGAACACCTCGAGGAGGGAAAATTTTGCTTTTTGTGGGCACCTGAGTGGTTTGGGATGGTCCCTGCCAGCAGGAAATGCCCCCTGGGTGGAGGTGCCAATGGCCCCTGGCTGGTCAGCCAGGGAAGCTGCTGAGGATGCAGCTTGATCGGGATGCAAATGAGATGTAAATTCATGTAAACATATGTCCCCGTGCAGGTAGCAGCTCGTGCCCAAATTATGCAAATGTGCTAATCCAATAACGCTAATGCCATGATTACCCAGCAGCACGGGGTTCATTAATATGGTTCCCTGGCTCTTACACCCATCACTGCCAACATCACTGTGCTGAGCTTTCCAGCATCCCTGGCACGTGGAGCCACTCTCGGGGAGGGCAGAGGACACCCAGGGCATGGTGGCACCAGGAAGGACCCTTCCCCTGCCACATGTCCTGGCCAAGGTGCCACCTGGCTGCCACACTCTCCTCCAGGCCCTTCCTCGCAGGAGGAGACCTGGAGCAGCTTTCCCAGCTCCTGCAGAGCAGCCAAGGCAGCATTTCTCAATATCCGTGCTGAGATCAGATGAACAGGGCTAGCAGGGCCATCTAGTGACTCCTCTGGCTGCTAAGTGACCTGGGAGGTGCCCCCCTCGACGGTGATCATGTTGAAGTTTGTGTTGGGAGGAATGCCACCTCTCCCTCTGGCTCCTGTTTTTCCAGCTGGTGGGTTTTCTTTGCTCCGAAGTTTTCTTTGCTCCGAAGTTTTCTTTTCCTTGGATCACCACAGAGCTGGAAAATGCTTGGGCTTCCCTGCAGTGGAGAGGAGCTTTGTGCTGAGTGGGGTGACATGAGGTCAGGCTGTGAATAGCCCCTGGGTCTGAGAGCATCCTGCAGGCTGGCCTGGCTGCCCAGCCCTGCCAGGAATGCTGCTCTCCAGGCAGGAATCTGCTTGTCTGGGCTGTGGCCTCAATTCCTTCCTTCCCTGCTGCCCCGCAGGTGCTGCTGTGAGTTTGTTTTTTGTGGTGCCCGTGTGAGCAGCCCTGCCTGCTTCAGGGAATCTGGGGTTGTTTGCTTCTCCAGCAGCCTGATCCCACTGTGGATCTGTGGGGTCTTTGCTCCTCCTTGCTCCTCTCCTTGCTCCTCTTCTTGCTCCTCTTCTTGTTCCTCTTCTTGCTCTTCCATTTTTGTTGCTTTTTTCGTGTCGGCGCGATGCTGGGATTTGTGGATGGAGCCAGGAAAACGCCCTGGCACCCGGGATGGGTGATTCCCTCACAGTTCATGGTTCAGCCTCATGATCCAGGGATGGACAGGACATCTGCCAGCCCTGGGAGGAGCAGCAGGCAGGACAGAGCTGCCCCAGAGCTGTGCCAGGTACAGGGACTGCACAGGGGGGTTTGGGTGGATTGCTTTTGACAGGATGTCATTAGCCTGACGTGGATGTGGGAGAGGAGCAGCTCTAAAGCTCTCTTAATGCAGCCAAATTGCTCTTTAATACTGCAAACCCAAGATGTTATTTTGTGAATCCCTGGAGCTCGCTCTGCTGCTGGTTATTGGTGGCATTTTTCCCTCTGCTTGCATCCAGCTCTGAATTCCTGGAGCGTGGGGTGGGAGCGCTTTCCCCCCGGTGCCTCCATGGAGCTCTGCTGCTTTCTGCCCTCACTCGGCTCCTCCTGTGCTCACTCTGGGAGCTGCTGTGACTCCTGAAATGCCTCTTCCCACCAAAATGTGAGCAGAAAGTCTATCCATTTCCATGGCAACGGGGCCGGGCCCTAAATGCTGATGGGAACTCTGTTCCTGGACGTTCCTGGAGTGGGAAGAGCTGGGGGTGCAGAGGCAGCAGAGCCCAGCCCAGCCCAGCTCTCCAGGCCAGGATTGGTGTCCCAGCCACCAGAGGATCAGCTGCTGCTGCAAAATGAACACCAGGCTTTGCTCCTGGCTGCCTGGGAAGTCTTGAGGAGGGATGGGATGTTGTCATCCTCCTGCAGCTGGGACAGTCGGGAAGAGGTAAAAGCAGGGAGAAACTCCTGAGACAAGTCAGCTGGATAATCTCAGAGGACATTGACTCCAGCTTGGGAAGGCACTGAGAGCAGATAAAATTAGTCTAATAGGAGTTGATGCTGCACAGAAGTCCCCCCTCCCTTGATTGCAAGGTTGTGGGTCTGCATTTGTCTCACAACCATCAGAGCCAGCCGTGTGAGAGGAGGGCTCTGGCGATGGCAAACCCCTGCCAAGGCTCTGGAGCTCAGAGGAACCCACAGATCCGGAGAGAAATTGGAGGAAAAAACCCCAAAATTCATCCCCAAGAAAATCCCCCTGAGGACTGAGCCCCTGGCAGTGCTGTGCCCCAAGATTGGATGTCACCCCGATCCTGGGCACTCTTGGGGTGGATTTTCCTGCTGTGCACAGACCCACCCGGGGTGGATTTATGCTCTGCTCCCCAGAGTGGGGTTTGCAGCAGCTGTTTGTCCCCTCTGCTGGGCTGGCAGTGCCTGGGGTGTGGCAGGGGGCAGAGCAGGGCAGGTCCCCTCCCCAGCAGGAGGGCACACGTTCCTCAGGACTCCAAAAAACCTCAGGGCGCCGAAAATCACAAAAGAAAACACCAACTATTTCGGGATTCCCATGGAAATGGCAACATATGCTGAACGTTGAACATCAGCCCCTTCCAAAAGTAGAGCTATTCTGGGCCCATCCTGAGGATGCAGGGAGAGCTGATGCCTCCCTCCCTCCCTCCTCCTTTCCAGCTCCTTTCCAGGTCCATCTGCAGGTAGCAAAATGCTGGCCAGGAGGATTCCATCCACTTTTGCCGCTGGTTGGGTGTTTCATAACGTCCCTGGGAACCTGAAGCAATGTTTTGAGGGGAGAGGGCTCTTCCCTGCTGGCATTTGGCCCTTGCCTGGCTCAATGCAGGGGTTTGTTTGTGTCTGTGCTGTGAAAAGGATGTGGGTTGTATTCCACCACAGCGATTTTGTTCACAGCTGGTAATTGCTGGTTAAATCTGGTCAAATAATGGTTGTTAGCAGGGCCTGTTGGAGCACAGATAACTTCAGGTATTATCCAAGCAGAGGAGCAGTGGGGGCCAGGGTGCACTGGGATATCAGCACTGCTGGGGAGCTGCAATCAGCACAGCCTGCAATAAGCTCCTTAGGATTATTTTGGCCAAGTTTCCCAGTTATCACCATTATTATTATTGCTTTCCTTAGCAAATGCAAAGGCTGTTTGACCAGGTAAGGAGTGCAATGGGCTCAGCCAAGCCTCCCCAGCAGTGGAGGGCAGGGATCTTGGAGGGGAGGCTGCCAGGAGCTGTGCATCAGCCAGGAGACAGAGCCTGAGCCAGCCAAGGAGCCAGGCACGTGTTGCTTTTCAATTAACCCCCTTCCCATGCACACAGCCATGCTGGAGCTAAGCTCAGTGGAAAAAAATTAAAAATATGTTTGAAACCTCCCAGCCAGGGGAGCTGAAGGCAGGGTCAGTGCTGAGCCACCCCAGGAGGGATGGAGGGGTCTCTTCCAGCAGTGTTGGCATCCCCTGGCAGTGTTAAACCCCCCAGCTCTGCCCCTGCAGCCAGATTGAGCTGGTGGTGTCTGCTGGCACCTTCTCCTGCCTACAGCTGTGGGCGCTTTCAGGCTTTGAAATGGTTGGGAAAAGCAAAATTCCAGTTAGGGCCGGTGCTGCCCGTGTCACCGCCTTGTGTCCCTCAACCGCCTTGTGTCCCCCAAACCTCCCTGTCCCACCTCTCTGAGGTCAAGGGTGAGATCCAGAGGTGGTGAAGGCTTTAATTTGGCATCTTTGTGCTCTCTCCAGCGGAGCAGGGGGGCTCAGAGAGATTTTGAGTTGACCAAGAAACAAATAAAGAGCCAGTGGGTGAACCCCTGGCGAGCAATGGGGTGTGCCAGCCTGCTGCTGTGCTCTCCATTTGGAAATGAATTGATCAGACTGGAATCAGCCCCTGCTCTCATGGATTTAAACCTGGAACAGCAGAACTTGGTGCTCAGCATTTGTGAGAGAATTGGTTCAAGCGTGTCCTGAGGACAGCCAGTGGGTTTGGGTGTGTGTTTAATCTGTGTGCTGCATTTTTGGGGGCTGTAGGAACATTCCTTCTCTTTGCCCATGTCCAGAGGAGGAATCTGGGCTGTGGCACAGGGACAGTGAGTGCCACAGGCGTTTTCTGGGTGTATTTAAACCTCTGCTTGTGCCCTTGCTCAGGGCAACATTTAAAGTAGAACCTTGGTGTTCTCAGAGCCTGGGCTGGAGCTGGAGTGTCAGTTCCTGCATCCCACACCCCAAGCACAATGTCACGGTGCTGAGCTCAGGATCCTGGGAGAAAACATGGGTTTTGACAGAGAAAATTGCTCTTCTCCTCATCCCATCCCTGCTTTGCTGCTGGCTCTGTGGTGGCCACCTCCCCCTTCCTATGCCCTGACAGAGTGGCTTTGCTCCTGCCAGGCAGAGCTGTGGGTTCAAATTGCCATTTTAACATCAAAACTCTCTCTTTTCCTCCCGGGGGGCTGGTGGGGAAATCAAACTCCCCCTGTCAGGGCAGCAGAGGCCACGAGCGTGGGCAGGGCAGCTCTGGCTGGCCCCAGCAGAGCCAGGCATCAAATCCAGTCACATTCCAGGGCATTAGACAGACGGTGGGAATTAAGAGCTTTACCTGGAAACTGGCTTTGTATCTGCAAGCCCTGCTTTTGTCTTCCAGCCCAACTTTCTATTTTTGTCCCTTTCAGCTTCAGGGTTGTCACATTTGGGGAGCCCTGGGTACATGTGGGGCTGTGCAGCCCAGGAGGAAACGCCCAGGCAGGGTGGGAAGGTAGGAAAAGTGTGGTTTATCAGGACCAAGCTGCTTTGGGATTCATTAAAGGCTAAGAAAAGGCTCCAGCTGCTTTCTGCAGGCTTGGGATCAGGCAGGGACTACAAAGCCCCACCTGAGCTGTGAGCAGTGAGCCTTGGTTTTGGTTTCTCTCAGTCTGTAGGGCTGGTGATGGGGTATCCCTCAGGGGCCACACCTGCCCTGCTTCAGGGAGCTTTTCTGCTTCAATTCTGCCTTTTTTGTCCCCTTGTTGTTCTTCTGGGTGAGCTGAGCATGGGAGTGAATCCCTGGGTGAGCTGAGCATCTCCCACTTGGTGCTGCTGGGCCCTGATCCTGGCTGTGGGTGCAGGAGGAAGAAGAGCTCAGAGGTTCAGCTCAATTCCCAGAGCCTTGCTTTTTCTGTGCTATAAAACAATCTTTGCCAATCTGGGTCTTTGAGGAAGCGTTTGGAACGATGACGCTTTTGTAATGGCAGTAACGGCATTAGGCCCTCGCATGTAACTTGATTTTATTTATTTATTTATTTGCCCTTTCTCAGAGGAAATTGCTGCTGTTTTCTGGGCATCAGGCCCGATTTCTGCTTCGTTCTGCCTGAGTCCACACCACATCCTGCATGCTGCACCCAAAGATGGAGCCTGTGTGGGTGAACACACCCAAATCCAGAGGTGCCTCCTTGTGCTTGCCGTGATGTTTCCACCCAGCATCAGCCCACCTGTGAGGTTTTCAGCCTCTGGATGGCATTTCCCTCTGAATTAATGTCCTGGGAGTCCTTGGATGTGGGAAGGGGGTTAAACTGAGGCTGGATCTGCTGTCAGACCTGCAACAGGCAGGAGCCACCTCGGAGGGAAAACACAGCAGGGGCACAAAGGAGCAGCGAGCTGTCTCCTGCTCTCCCAGGTCATTAGATCATCCTCAGATGTGCCTCATGTCTGGGTACAGAGCAGTGACAAGTTTGGATGCTTCAGGAGAGAAACATTCACTTGCCTGTGAGGAGTAAATGAGGTTGGTTTGCCTGGTGCCAGTGTGTTATGACTCAAAGACTTGCATTAACATTTACCAAAATCTGAATGAAAGCTGAACTCTGCTGCAGACAGACAGGTTGGGTGTCATTTTGTTGGGATTTGGGGGAAATCCTCTGAAGAGCAGAGCTTTGTTTTTAATAATCACCTGCCTGCCAGGCTGCAGGAGGCTGCAGCTCTGTGTGCACGGCTAAGGGATGTGCCAGCTTACCTGGAGGGCAGCTGGGCATGGTGCTGGGTGACCAGGGCATGCCAAGTGCCCCAGGCTCACACCAGACCCCCCCAGAGCTGAGCCAGCAGAGAGGCTGCTCCTCTGAGATAGTTCAGACACATTTTCCTGGGCAGGGTGAGTAACTTGGGCAGGATTTTGCATCATTTTCTCGCAGCGTTTCCCTTCTGTCATTCCTTACTGGAAAGTCCACTTCTAGCAGCCTGTGAAGCCACAGATTTATTGATTTGAACATGGGGGGGAATGAGTAAAACCAGCAGTTTGAGACCAACTCCCTGAGCAAAGCACAGCTCAGCATTCTCCAGGGAGCCCGTGGTGGGAGCCTGTCCCTGTCCTGGCTGGTGCTGGGGCCCTGGCCGTGCCCAGGGAGGGCAGGAGGGGTGCTGAGCATGGCCACGGTGGCACTGAGCCCTGGCCCAGCCCGTCCCTGGCCCCTCTGTGCTGCTGTACCAGCTCCATGGCACAGCCACACACCAGCTGGCAGGGGCTGTGCCACCCTGAGCGGGGCACAGGTGTTGCTTCAATCCCCGGTGTGTTCCCAGCTCCAGAAACTCATCCAGCAGGTGCTGAGCTCTGGAAGGGACATTGCTGTGGGCTGGGACTGCAGGGATCTGAATCAGGGCTGTCCCTGGGGGCTGCAGGAATGGGCAGTGGTGCCATCCGTGCCCCCTGCTCGGGATGTGGCACAGCATCTCCCTGGCGCTGCCTGCGGGGCTGTCACTGTCACTGAGGGCTGTCCCTGTCCCTGGGGGCTCTCAGGGTCCCCAGGGGCTGTCCCTGTCCCTCTGCTCACCGCCCCGGGATGTGACACAGCAGGACGCTGGCTGCTGAGCCTGCCCGGTGACCTCAGGAGGGGTCTGGCAGGGACCAGCCCCGCTTTGCCAGGGGGATGAATCAAAGCCCACGTCCCCTCACCCCATCACCCCAACTCCTGCCGGCCGGGACAGGGGCAGGGGCAGGGCAGGGGCAGGGTGGGCTGCCCACGCTGCTGGCCGTGTGCCCGGGGCGGCAGGCCGGCCACAGCCCTCATTCCTCCGCTGCTGGGCACCGCTTTGTTGCTAGCTGGTGACATCACCCGAGAGCCCACCCCCTGCCTCTTATCCGTCTCTCTGTCTCGCTCATTTATTCCCAGGCAGCGCTGGCAGGATCAGGGGCCGTGCGGGCGCCGGGGCTGGCGGCGGCAGCAGCAGCAGCAGCAGCAGCAGCAGCATGCGTGCGGCCACCGAGGCTCAGGGCGCCACAACCACCTAAGGAACCCCCTCCTCCTCCTCCTCATCATCATCTACCCCCGGCTGAAACTTCCCTCTCCCGCACGGTCCGGGCTTCTCCGGGGTTGGGGGGAGCTCGGCAGCCACAGCCGCATGCATGACACTCCGCAAAGGAGAGAAAATGACCATAAGTATCCAGGAGCACATGGCCATTGACGTCTGCCCCGGCCCCATCAAACCCATCAAGCAGATCTCCGATTACTTCCCCCGCTTCCCCCGCGGGCTCCCCGCCGCCGTCGGCCGCAGCGGCAGCGCCCCTCGCCCCGCGCCCAGCCAAACCTCGGGCAGCCCCGCCGAGCATCCCCGCGACGATGAGGAGGACGTGGACCAGCTCTTCGGAGCCCACGGAGCGACGCCCGCCGAGCAGCCGGCCAAGAGCCAAGCGCCCGAGGAGCTGGTGGACCCCGAGGGCTACGAGTCGGACGATTGCAGTGAGTTGCTAAGTTTCCGTGGGAGTTGGCCCCGGTGCTGAGGGTGTGGGTGGGTGTCTAGGGCTGGTTGTCCATCCTGGGGAAGCCTTCCAGCCGTGGGATCGCAGCGCAGCGGTGAGGAGCCCCCAGGTGATGCTCGGGGCGGAGGGGGCCCTGGGAGTGTCCGTGCCGCAGCCAGGCTGGATGCTGAACCCAAAGTAGGGAAGTCTCCCAAGAGCCACCAGTTGCTGTCGTGCTTGGTGCACTTCTCTGCCTCCGTCCCTGCTCGGCTCCGTGCCTCCAGCCCTCCGGATGGGCTCAGAGCCTTTTAATCCGGCTGGGCGGCGCAGGCTGCTCCAGCCACGCTGCTGATGAGCTGGCCGTGGGCTCCGGCATCGCCCGGCTGCACAGCGGGGAGATCTGTCGGCAATGAGAGCTCTGCGCTCTCCCTCGGCAAACTCTGGCGTGTCATCCCTCCGCTGCTCACCGAGAGCCAGGGGGGCCTTTGGAGCAGAGGGCTTTGGCCGTGGTGGATGCAGGTGTTTGCAGCAAGGGTTAACCCCTCCCCACCCAAAACGTCCTTCCCAGCCGGCGCCTGGAGCTGCACGGCAGCGCTGCCTGGCCCTGGGCCCCCGGGATCACCCCATTTCCCTCGGAGTCGCAGAAACGCCGAGGGCTCGGTCCAGCCCAGCCTTCGGGGGACACATCCTGCGAGGGGATGCAAAGTTTGGAGCCGGGAGATGCCGGGGAGAAGGGGGCGGCTGCTGCGTGCTCGTCCTGGGGGAAGGGGAGGCTGAGCCGCGCAGGGCCCAGCGCCCCGGTGGCTTTCCCTTGGCACAATGTCACAGCCGGTGGCTTTCCCTTGGCACAATGTCACAGCCCTGCCTCGGCATCGCTGCCGGCCGCTGGGCTGCTGCCATTTATCCCGTTTACACCCCGGAGTGTGACCCCGAAGGGCTGCTCTGCCCCAGGGTGGCACGGCTGTGCCCCTCTGTGAGAGAGAGGCTGGTGCTGGGTGCCAGCCCCAAACTGGCACACGCTCTCTGTCCCCGTGCTGGTGTCGGGGTCACGGCTCCGTGGAGAGGCGACAGCTCTGGCGCTGCCAGGGAGAACATCTCTGCTAAGCCGCGTTTGTCCCAGCCGGGCACTTCACGGGGACTTTAACCGGCTTTGGGTCATTAGCTGCTCTAATTATCCCGTCGTCTTTGCTCAGCGTGGCAGTGGGAACGGGGAGAAACCGGGCTGCAGGGCCAGGGGGGAGTGTGGCACTGGTGGCCCAGAGTGCAGCGTTCTCTTGGGGTGACTGGCAGGGAAATTGCCCAGGGCTCTGCATTCTGCATTTATCCCTTGGCAGTGCTGGGTGCTGGATCCTCGTGCTGGAAGCTGGATCCTGGGTGCTGGAAGATGGGTGCTGGATTTTGAATGCTGGATCCTGGATGCTGGGTTCTGGATGCTGGGTGCTGGATCCTGGGTGCTGGAAGCAGCCTGGCTCCGCGCCGTGTCTCGTGCGGGTGTTTCTCTCACCCAGGCTGGTGTTAGGAAGTGTTCCCTGCAGCGTAACAGGTGTCAGGCAAAACTGCTGAGGCTGTTTTGCCACAGGTGCCGTGGGGTTTTGGCTGGCGAAGGCACAGCGGCGCCAGGAGCAGAGCAGGGAGGTGGCACTGCTGGTGTCACATCTCTGGGGACAGCACGGGGTGGCCCAGACAGCCTGAGGACACTGGCTGGCATGGATGTGCAGGATGGGACTGTCACTCCCCCGTGTTTAGCAGCCAAGTTGTAAATCCAGGCAAGAGCTGGGAGCAGGGAGGGGATCCTGCAGCCTGACTGGAGCCATCCGCCATCAGCTGGGGAGTGTGTGGAGCTCCCCCACATCTCTGGAGGGTGATTCAGGGCTGCTGCATTAGTCACCTGCACTAAATTTCCCCTGGAGAACCTGTCTGTGCCTGCACTGGGGTGGCAGTGCTGTCAGTGCCCTTGGGGGGCGCAGGGGGTCTCTGGGGATGGAGGTGTCAGAGCTGGATGCAGCACCCATAAATCGAGGTTTTGCCAGTCACATCCTCAGAAATGCTCCCAGCCCCGGAGAGGTGCAGGGGGAGGGATTTTGGTGGCAGGATCCATCAGGAGGAGGAGGAGGATTGAATGTCTCCCCCCTGTTTGTCCCACCTGCCTGTGGGTTTCCCTCCTCCAGCCAGGGTGGCAGGAGGAGAGCTGCCCCTGCCTGGAGAAATGCAGCAATTGTCTGGGTTTCCCCAGGCTCCTTCCTGCCTGCAGTTACTGCTCCAGCCTGGGCGTTCTGGGCTTTTTCCAGCAGCACCTGAGCTGCCATCCCAGCCCCAGTTCCAGAATCCCAGCAGGGCAGGGTGGGTCCTGCCTGGCCCTGCTGCAGCTCACCTGGGCTGGCTGGCTGCACCCTGTTCTTTAATCCTTTGCTGAGCTGTGCTCCAAACCCCACCAGCAAAGCCTGTAGTGCCTGTGGAGCCCGTGGGAGCTGCAGTGCCTGCTGCCACCCCAGCAGGGTGGCCTGACCCAGGTGTGGCACCTGCAGGGAGCAGGGATGTGGCAGGGGCGGTGTGAGGGCCTGCAGGGAATTGGTGCTTTGGAAAACTGGGGACCCCCAGGCTGAGGGAAGCAGGTGGAATCCTCCCAGAGATGGGCAGGGACCTGGCTGAGGTGGGAGGACAGCTGGGCACAGCCATGGGAGGCTCAGGTTTGTGGGTCTGGACACCTCTCCAGCAGCCTGTGGAATGCAGCGAGTGGCAGGGGGCAGGCAGGGAACCAGCACAGCAGAAAATGAGTGGAGGCATCTGGGCTGGCTCTGGGATCACTGGGAATTTCATGGAGCCAGCTCTTCCCTGCCAGCAGTGCTGCTGTGAGGGTTTGCAGGGCTGTGGTGGGCACCCCTGGGAGACCCTGGCACAGGGACTCAGCTCTGCCCTGGCAAAGCAGGACTGTTCCTGCAGTGGGTTTGTCCTCAACAGAGCTGCTGAGGAGGTGGAAGGAATGAGGCAGGAGAAGAGGGAAGTGTGTATTTGCTGCAGAAGGATGGTTTGGTGCTGTTGGACCAGAGTCTGCTGTGAGCTGAGAGGACCTGGCAGGAGTCTGGGAGGGGGAATTGGCTCCTGCTTCTTGAGACACCTGGCTGTCACCTCATTTTTGGCTCCCCTGTGACAGCAGCAGCTCCCTGGGGTCCCCAGGCACCGGGGATGCTCCCCACCCAGCCGGGCAGCACAGTGCCAGGGAAACTTGGTTTGCAGGGAAAAGAAGCAAATGCCAGCTAGATGGCAATGTGCCACCTGCGAGGAGCTGCTCTCGCCTCCCATCTCCACGGATTCCACCCAAATGCTGCTGCCCCTCCACTGCCTGCACCTTCCCCTCCACAGCACCAGCAGGAATTTTTACCTGGGGGATTTTTGAAGAAACCCCTGGATGAGCAGAGGTAGGGACAGGCCCTGAGAAGGGGGCACTGCCAGGGCTTCTCACAGGGGATAGCAGGGAGCAGCCATCCTCCTTTAACAGGCAATCAAGTTTCCAGCCCTTGGAGAAATGCCCCGTTCCCTGAGCTGCTGTTTGGCTTTGGGAAGAGGCTGTGGTCACACTGGAATTCCTTCCCTCCTCCAAATGTGTTTGGCTCTGGTTTTCCAGGTGAGGAGAGAGCCTGGGAGCCACGGGCTGCAGCGGGAGCCGCTATCCCAGCAAATGCTGCCCCATCCTGCTCCTGTGTGCACAAACCCATCCAGTCCCACCTCTTGCCCAGTTTTATTCGTGGAAGAGGATCCTCCTGAGCTCGGGAGCTGCAGCAGCAGCATGGAAACCACTTCTCCAAAGTGCAGCTAAGAGGCCAGTCCTGGTGCGCGGCGGCTCGTGACGCCTGCAGCGCCACACGAGTTATTTAGGAAGACTCTTATTTTGAGCAAAGAAGATAATTAGGCAGGCAAAGCCATCATGGAGGTATTAATTACTGGCTGCTTGAGGATGTAAAGAAGGAGGAAGGTCTGAAGGGGTGCAGGGTTTGCAAGTCACCTGGCAGTGCTTTTGGCCAGACAGGGGGAGGCAGAGGAGACGGCGAGGAACGAGCAGGGTATTTACTTCTGAAACACAGCTCCTCAGCATATGCTGCAACTGCTATTTATAAGCTTTGAATCGTCTTTTCAATCCAGATAAGGCCAAAAGAAGTATTTTGCTCGCTCAGGAAACGAAACAAACCACCAGAGATTTCAGCAGAGCACGGCTTTGCCAAGCAGAGCACAGCCCGAGAGCTGGAGCAGGGACTGGGCAGTGTCACTGAGGTGTCCCAGGCGTGACTGGATTAGCTCCTCTCTGCTTTCCTGTGGGATAGATGGATCTCTGGGAGCTCTCACGCCTTCCTGCTGGCCATCCCAGCAGTGACATCCAGGTGCAGGCTGCACACCCTGGTCCTCCAAGGAACTTCTCTCTTCCCAGGGATTGCTCATGGGCAGGGACACCTCAAAGTGCTGGGGGTGAACACCGGGAGAGGAGAGCACACCAGGGTGAGCAGGGTCTGCCTGGGCATCCCTCCTCCAGCATCCAGGGCAGCAGCATATGGGCTGGGGCCTCTGGCACCTCTGCTAATGAAGGAGCCACAGCTGCTGGATAACGAGGTTCCCTCCTCCCACAGCCCGCCCAGCCCTGCACCTTCCCCAGTTCCAGGGTGCAGGAGGACACACAGAGAGACAGAGAGACACCCCTTGTTCCCAAGGGGTTCCCTGATCTCTCCTCTTTGTATTTAACACTGAAGGCAATTTTGGGGGGTTGTTAATTGCAATGCTGTACTTCATTAAAGGAGGAGAGCGGGAGAGATTTGAAGGCCATCTCCAAACTGAAATTGCTGAAAGTCTAATTGCTGCTGACATCAGGGACCATTTAGTGCTGTAAAACATAATTGCATCTCTGAACTGTTCTGAGCAGATAAGTGTTCCTCTGAACACTCCTCCTGGAGAAGACAGAAGAGCTGATGAGCATCCATCAACCAACCTCATGAAGAAGCAGCTCCCTGCTCCAGAGCTCAACAGCGGCTGGCTCCGTGTCTCCAAAATGAAGAAATATCAATTGCTGCAAATTTTAAGTGAGAAACCCACGGCCAGGCAGGGAACATTGCAAGAGAGAAAAGTTGTGTTTGTTCCTTGCTCCTGATCCCACTGAGCTCAGCTGAGGAGGGAAGGTCTCCTGCCTGTGTGCTGGATCTGCTCCCTGCTGGGGTTTTCTGTAGGACTAGGGGTGTCCTGCCCGGCTGGCAGCACATCAGAGTCACAGAATCACAGAATGGTGAGGTTGGAAGAGACCTCTGAGATCATCCAGTCCAACCTGTGCCCTAACACCTCAACCAGACTATAGCACCCAGTGCCATGTCCAGTCTTTTTTTAAACACATCCAGAGATGGTGATTCCACCACCTCCCTGGGAAGAGCATTCCAGTACTTTATTATTCTTTATTATTCCTTCAGTATTAAGTTTTTTCCTAATATCCAACCTATACCTTCCCTGACGTAGCTGGAGACTGTGTCCTCTTGATTCCTGTGCTGCTGACAGGGATGTTCATGCCCCAATGTGCTGTGCTGCCCCTGGGACATGCCCCAGAACCTCCCAGAGGATCTGTTTTCATGGCACAGCTGAGGGTGATGCCAGCTTTCAGTCGTGCCCCGTTCCAGCTGCCTCCACCACAGCAGATCCTGTGGCAGTGCCAAGGCTGGAGCTCCATGCCAGAGGTCAGTGCTGCCACCAGGGACACCTGGCTGTCCTCAGCTCCCCAGCTCAGCACCTCTGGGATCCCCCCCTGGCTGCACAGCAGCATCCTGAGTGGATCAGTGCCCGGGCTGGAATGCTGAGGGTGCTGGGTGAGCCCAGCCCCAGCTGCAGGAATTGATGGTGCTGTTTTCCAGGAGAACCCTGAAGGTTTTCCAGGCTCATGGAGCCAGTCCTCCAGTCCCCATTGTGTGCCACTGGATGTGCTCAGGATGCCAGGGAGGCAGGAGCACACCCACCAAAATGTTCTTCAGCAGCCTGGCTTGGAAATGGCAGGAGATAATTTCTGTTCCTCCTGAGGAGTCATTTACCAACATTTTATATGGGGCTGTAAGTGCACAGAATTACTTGCTGCCTTTCAGGACCTTTAAAATTATCTCCATTGCAAGGGAAAATTAAAGCAACGGAAGAATAGGGACCTATCTTTTATAGTGCATTAAAAAATACCCAGTCTGAAGGTTACTGAACCTGTGCTTTCTGTAAGGGAGAGCTAATCCAGACAATCCCCAGCAGTCTTTTTACTGCTCCACTCTGATCTCCCTGGCACAAAATCCGTGAGCAGATTATCTTGGGAGCAGCAATGCTGATAAGCAGAGGGACTTAAGGCTTTTTGGACTTCTTTTTAATTAGTTCTGTAGTGGGGTTTTTGTGTGCACACCTCAACTTGTCCTGCTGTAGAGCTTTGCTGGGCTTTCTAAAGGCAGTCACACCTGCCTTGGGAGAGTCAGGAGTGTGCTCCATCATCACTTCCAGGCTTTGCTGAAGCTTTTTCTGGGAGTGTCAGTGACTTTTCCACATCTTGGGATGTGAAATTTTTTTTCCCTTGGAGCATCCCAGGCTACGGAGAGGGCAGCTCTGCCACCAAGCACAGGGGCTGGGCAAGGGAGCAGAGCTCAGATTCATCACCACATTTTTTTGCCTCTCATCCCACAGGTATAAATAGAAGCTCCTCCAGCCTGGCCTCACCCTGGGCTCAGCCAGGAAATGTCAGCAATACACAATAAACTCCTGCCGACTCGGGGACACATCTGCTGCTCCTGCTGCCCCCCAGTCATCCCCTGGCCCCCTGAATTAATCCAAACACCCAAAGGTCAGTGGGAGAAGAGGCCACCTTCCCGTGCAAGTGGGATTCATTTTTCCTTTTAGAGGCTGTGTTAAAAGGCAGGCCCTGGCCAGAGCCTTCCCATCAATCTCTCCCAGCTCATGGGGAGGAGAGGGGGTCAGAACCTGCTAATGAGTTCAGTTTTCCTAATGGTTATTTTATCATTGGAGCAGAATAATTGTAATAATAATGATACATCCTGCCTGCTGTCTGGAGAGTGCCAAGCTGCCTTTGTAAAGCCTGACAAAGGCATTTATTTATATTTTTTATTTGCAGCCTCTGTGATTAGAGGGCAGTGTTCAGAATAGCCCAGTCGAGTTAAATAATCCTGCTAACAGTGCTTGGAGTCTAATTGCTGCCCTTTTCTTTTTTAGGTACTTGCTCCCCTAATTAAGATCACAATCGAGCTGCATCTCGAGTGGGAGGGGGAAAGCAATTAAAGAAGGGGGATTAGGTTGCTCTGCAGAGGTTTTGGGCCCAATCCTGCCAGCTGGGGATGCAGGATTCCCTCAGCCAGGGCTGCGTGTGCTGCTGGGCTTTGCAGGAGTGGGAGCAGTGAGGCTGGGCTGGTGCTGCTGGCCTGTGCTGAGCCCTGCAGGAGCACAGGGCTGGGATGGGGCTCCTGGGGCTTCACTGGGTGCTCCTGGCGGGTGCAGGGGTGGCTCCTACCCCTGGGGCAGCTGAGGGTCTCCTGCAGCTCCTCAGCCCTGAGCTGGAGCTCCAGCCTTGGCTGTGCTGGATCCATCCCTGGCTGTGCATTCCCAGGCTGTGCCAGAGGCTGTGGGGCTGCCACCCTGTCCTGAAAGCGTCCCACGAGCCCTGGCAGACCCTTCTTTGGGAATTGAGACTCACCATCCATAAAAACCTCCCTTTGCTTAGAGGAAAACCCCTCCAGGAGTGGAGCAGGGGTGGGAGGGCATGGCCAGGGGTGCAGGGCTCCAGCTCCAGGAGCAATGGGAGCTGCTGGGTGTTTGCTCATGGACTGCCAGAGCTGGGAGCAGGACCTGAGTGCCCACCTGCAGAACGAGCTCCTGCTGCTGTCTGAAGGTGATTTGAGGTTTTTTTTAGCAGGGCTCCCCGCTGTCCTGCCCCCGGGGCAGGCTGGGGCTTTGTCAGTATTTCCTGGCCGGACTCTTGTTTGCCTGCCAAGTTTTTTAATTTGTTTTATAAATTGCCAAATGCAGCAGGCTGAACCGCGGGCCCCCTTCTGCGATAAAAATAAAATAACAGCTTGAACTCGGAGGGCAGAGCAGTGGGGCTGGCAGGAAATGCTGATTAAAGGGCAGGTGGAAATGATGAGGCTCCGAAACCGGAGCTTTCATCTTCCGCTCTTGAGTGAAAAATGCAGATTTGGGAAGTTTTGCTGACTTGGTTTGTGGAGCCTCCAGCTCCTCACGCTGCCATCCTTGAGCTGCCCATCACTGAGAGCACCCAGAGCTCTGCAGGGTGTGCAGGGGGTTGAGCTGGGAATTGCTCTGGAAATGCTCCTTGGAGCCAGACCCAGAGATGGTGCACAAGGCACAGCAGGGTTGGCCTCACCCCTCATCTTCCCCCTCTGATTTGTGCCTTGCCCAGACCAGGAGCTAATGTGCCATGAAATTGCTGCACAACCAGGGGGGTTCATTATTCTGGCAGAGCTCTCTCTGGGTATTTACTCTGCTTTGAACTCGAGATATTTGCTTGGGAGAAATGATTTTTTTCTTTTGCCAGCAGGCAAACCTGTAGCTCCTTTGGGCTGGGAGATCACTGTGAAATTGCAGCAGGAAGGTTTCTGTCCCCTGAATATCCTTAAACTCCGTGGGTGCCTTGCTGCTATGAATGCTGGAGGGGGAAAAAAAGCACTTTATTTCCTCCCATAAAGTTTGTCCAACTCCTCTCCAGTCAGCAAACTCTGCTTTGGCATTAAGCAAAGCTCTTCTGGTTTTTATTTTGGGTGTTTTTTCACGTTCTGAACACGGCAGGAAGGTGCAGTTACCTTGGAAACAGCGGTGGGATGGTGCTGGTGGCAGGGCAGCACTCAGGCAAAACTCTTTTGGGGAAGGTGGGCATGGGAAAGTGGGGTTTGCTGGGCCCTGAGCCACCCTGGAAGCTCCAGGCTGGTGGCAGGAACTGAGAACCAGAGGAGAGGCTGCTCCATGTCCAGGCTTTGGTGTGCAAATCAGACCTGGCAGCCTTGGAGAAGGTTAAGCCATGTTTTTTGGGAAGCCTGTCTTTTTAAGGCTTTTCCTCTGCCTTGGATTAGTGAGACATGCTCAGATCATCCAAAGGGAAAGAATTTCTCAAATCAAAAGGGCTTTTGCTGCTGAGGCTCCTCTGGTTTTGTTCTGCTCCCCTGCCCCATCCCAGGAGATGCTGCCACTCCTGGATCCTGAGGATGCCATAAGGGAACTCTGAGCTGATTAAAAGCTGTTGGTGCTTTTCATTTTAACCAGGAAAGTATTTCCATCCTCACTGGGTTTAATTTACAGTTTGCAGCCAGATTGGAGCTGGGAAGGGATCCCACTGGTGGCTCATTTGTTTGAAGGTGTCACTATACAAATACACGTTCTGGGAATGCCAGCGGCGCCGGAGGGGAGGATGTGCCCACAGCAGCTCTCAGCTGTGTCCCAGCCATTCCCAAAACCTTCCCAGGGGACATCCTTCATCTCCTGGGGGACAGGGAGCTGCTGGCTGCAGCCAGGCTGCTGAGGGGTGGGGATAACCCCATGGAAGCCCATGGAAGCTGTGGCTGCAGTGCTGGCAGAGCTGCACCCACTCATCCCTCACTGCTCTCCCAGGGCTGTGCCAGCCAGCCTGGGAATGGCCACGCTTCACAACAGGGCTCCCAGCAGGATGCTTCGTGTTCTGTAATTCCTGCAGCCTGTTCTTTAGCATCTCCACGCACTGCTTTAGTGCTCAGAGGGAGAGCAGCCCCGTGTCTGCAGGGTGCAGCAGGTTCATCACATCTCTCCTCCCTTGCAGCCGCGCTGGGGACGCTGGATTTCAGTTTGCTCTACGATCAGGAGAACAACGCTCTGCACTGCACCATCAACAAAGCCAAGGTAGGGCTCAGCCCGGCTGGGGGGACAGCAGGGACTGGCTGTGCCATGGGGAACGTGACCCATGGCTGTGCCAAGGGAATCTGACCCTTGGGGACCTGACCCATGGCTGTGCCAAGGTCTTAGGAAATTTAATCCACAAACACCAGAGGTTTATGCCCAAAAAGGAGACAGAGGAGTCCTTTTTGGCTTTATTCCAATAAAGGGAGAGGCCATGGGGCATTCCCCTGGGATCTCTTGAATTTTTGGAGGATGCAGCCTCCTTTTTATCCCAATTGCCCAGCCACATTTCCCTTCTCTCTTTCCCCATTGGCTGAGGTACTTGAGAGGTTCAGACTCCCCAATATGCCTGATACCAAAGATTCCCCTCTAATGTACAACCCTCCCTTTTAATTTTTAATTCTTACAGAATTTAGGGGGGTTTCTTCCCTATTGTTTCTTTCATCTTTCAATGCTTAACTTCATTTGTCAGCAAACCTAAAGTTTATATGTAAAAGAAAATACCTTTTTCCATTCATCAATCAGTGGAATTCTTCCCATCGTTTCTTTTATTTTCCAGCGCTGGTTTTACCTACCAGCAGACCCAGAGCTTGTTTGGAAAGACAAATCTGCCATTCCTCTCAAAGGGGAACCCCAACCCACGGCTGTGCCAAAGGAACCTCATCCATGGCCGTGCCAAGCATCCCTGGGTTCCATCACCTTCCCAACCCCTCTGCCCTCTCCTTCCCCTCCACCCCTGCCTCTCAGGGCGTTCCCAGCGTCGGGAGCCGGCTGCTCATCCCCCGTGAGGAGCTGGGATTGATGGCTGATGCTTTTTCCAGCAGCCCATCCCGACGTTGTTATTTACTGTGACCGGCTGTCGGTTTATAAATGGCTCTTTTAAATGCTGCTAATCACGGCCCCGAAGTGCTGCCGTCTGCGTGATTGAGGCAATTAGGGGCTTTTTTGCACATTTGGGAGCAGGAACAGGGAGCTGAGGTCCTGATTCAGCCTGTGGAAGATGCTGCTGGGTTTCCCTCTGCATCACCCAGTGACCACCAGAGAGGGCTTGTGATGGGCTGGAGGAAAACACCTCAATCGCTGCAGATCTTGGGGGGTTTTGGAGAAGGCAGGAGAAGAGGCTGAGCCCCCCCCAGAAGGTCAGACCCTGCTGTTTGTCTCCACAGGATGCTCCTCTCCCCCCTCCATGGCTCGTTTGCAGCCGCTCTCCGTGACTGGAACACCGGCAGCAAAGCTGGATTTTGGGGATGGCTGTGGAGGGATCAGCCCCAGCTCTCCTGGAGCTGCTCCTGGCAAGGGCAGCACCCCCAGGTGCCAGGCAGGATGGGCAGGGCTGAGGCAGACTCTGGGCTCTGCTTCCCTCCCCGTCTCCTGCGAATCCACCGGGTCAGGCTTCCCTCGGCGCGCACGGGAGCCGTGCCAAGGAGGAGATTTCTAATTGGGTTTGGAGTGGGTGGAAGGCAGCGAGGAAAGAGAGCTCTGGGCAGCAACTGATAAATCTCACATCAGCAATGGCACAGGCAGGGCTGGCACAGGAGAGCCCCGGTCCCTGCCGTGCCCACCCAGGGCTGTGGGGTACCCCAGCATCCCCCCTGCCCACGGGCAGGGCAGAGCCCACCCTGACATTCAAGCTCTCAAGTCCTGTTTCATTTCCATTCTGCTCTCATTCTCCCATTTTTCTCTTTTATTTACATTGCCATCTGCTCGCTCTCATTTCATCTCTCGCCTGGGGAAAGCTGCCAAAACTTGACTACAGAAAGGTAAGGGCCAGGACCCCGCTGGCTCCGGGGGTGGGACAGGTAGAGCTGCAGAGGAGGAGAAGGGGGAAAAGCCCCAGCAGTGCTGGGATGTGATTTACCCTTGGATTTACCCTCCAGGGAAATGCTGTGCCCAGCTCCAGCAGCTCCTGGAGCTTTGATTGCTGCCAGCAGCCATTCAAACCCATTCCAGCCACGTGAGACACGTTTTTCTTTCTCTCTGGTAACCCCAACCAACCTCCCTCTCTCCCTTTATTTTACTTCTCTTTATTATTTTTTTTTTTTAATCTCCAGCACTTTTATTTCTGCTGCTGTTCCTCACGAGTCCCATTATCACTCCTGGGGAGCAGCAGGTTCAATCCAACCTGTGGTGCCCCACCAAACATTCCCTGCTCTGAGGGATCACTCCACGTGGGAATTCACCCTGCTGCTGTGCCTGGGGATATTTGGGAGGGGTTTTCTGAGGGGGTTCCTGCGGGGTGTAAGTTCACAGCAGGATTTGGGAAGCTCTGGGCATCACCAGACAGGTGGTGGCAGGCGGGAGAAGGCAGGAGCAGGCAAAAGCAGACGGGAACAAGGAGGAACAGGCAGGAGCAGACAGAAACAATGAGGAACAGGCAGGAGCAGCCAGGAACAGGCAGGAGCAGCCAGGAAAAGGCAGGAACAGGCAGGGACAGGCAGGAAAAGGCAGGAAAAGGCAGGGACAGGCAGGAAAAGGCAGGGACAGGCAGGAGCAGGTAAAAGCAGATAGGAACAAGGATAACCAGACAGGAGCAGGCAGGAAAAAGCAGGAACAGGCAAGAACAGACAGAAACAAGGAGGAATAGGCAGGAGCAGCCAGGAAGAGGCAGGAGAAGGCAGGAACAGGCAAAAGCAGATAGGAACAAGGAGGAACAGGCAGGAGCAGGCAAAGGCAGATAGGAACAAAGAGGAACAGTCAGGAAAAGGCAGGAAAAGGCAGGAAAAGGCAAAAGCAGACAGGAACAAAGAGGAACAGGCAAGAGAAGCCAGGAACAGGCAAGGACAGGCAGGTGCAGCCAGGAAAAGGCAGGAGCATCCAGGAACAAGGAGGAATAGGCAGGAGAAGCCAGGAAACGGTAGGAAAAGGCAGGAACAGGCAAAACCAGACAGAAACAAGGATGAACAGGCAGGAGAAGCCAGGAACAAAGAGGAACAGGCAGGAAAAGGCAGGGACAGGCAGGAGCAGGCAAAGGCAGATACAAGGAGGAACAGGCAGGAGCATCCAGGAAAAGGCAGGAGCAGCCAGGAAAAGGCAGGAGCAGCCAGGCTGGCAGCAGCCACCTGGCCCTGCTGGCTCTCGGCGCTGGCAGCAGCCCTGCCTGTCACACTTCAGGCACGGCTGAGCTCAGACACGTTGTAGCTCAGCTCGGATCAATTGTAGCTCAGCTCGGATCAATAGGAGAATAAATCAGGGCATTGTGGAAGCTCATTCCTGGACTGCAGGAGCAGGCAGGCTGGCAGGAGGGCTCTCCCTCTCCCCTGCACGAGCCCTGGGATTGTGTGGATCTCTGCTGTCCTGCGTGGGACAGGGCTGGGGTGTGCTGGGCATCATGCCCTCCTAGAAAACAGGATGGAAAAGGAGTTGGTGAATGTGCAGGCTCCAGGTTTTGTGAGGATGCCATGGCTTTGCTAAGGATCTCACTTTGTGCTCAGTCCCACAGAGCCCAAGCTGCCATAGGGGATTTATAGGGGCATGCAGCAGCACAGACACAGCAGGCTGTGCTATCCTATAGCGCCAGTGGTCTCCTGCTTTTGGGAGAAAGGTGCCTGGGATGAGCCTCAGGGGGCTGCAGGGCAATGGTGAAGGAGCTCCTGGCCCCAGGCAGGCCATACCAGGCAGCTGCTGCTCTTTGGAGCATCCTTGGGCTGGCCAGAAAACACCCAGGAGCTTCCACCCCACTGAGCATTGGGCTGCTCCCTCCCTCCCTTCCACCCGAGGTGAGTGCTGGAGGTCTGCACTCAGCATTACTTATGTATTGACTCATAAATATTCATCACTGCAGGGAAATTCCTCCAGCTGCCGGGCTCCTCTGGGCTGGCAGGGTGGAAATGCAGTTTGCCCCCTTTTTCCAGAATGGGATGCATCAGCCTGGGAATTATCCAGGCTGGTTTTTGGGCAGGCAGCTGGTTGTGGGGTGAAGGATGGAACGAATCCATCTCCTGTGATTTCTGGACGCCTCTAGCGTGGCATTAATCGGCAGCCCCGATTAGCCCAAGCTGTAATTAAATCCTATTGATTAGCTAAATGTCACTGGCACGGGGAGCAGCTGGCAGAGCCTGGCATGCAGGGAGCTGGACGTCTCTGTAGGATTGCAGCAGAGATTTTTGGGGTTGGGTAGAGGAAGGGAAAAGAAGAAACTCAATCTCAGCTCCACGAACAGCGCAGCAGCAGCAGGAAGGGCTGGAGCCAGGGATTTGCCCCAGATGGATCTGGGGGGGACTCTGTGCCTTGTGTGCCTCTCATCCCTCTTGGAGAAGCTCCAGGCTGGTGGTCCCTGCACCCAGAGGGGGTGCTCCCTGTGGGAGGGATCCTTGCAAAGCAGAGCCCTGTTCAATTCAGCTGTTTGTGCCAAACACGTATCCAGTGACACGGGAGGGAGGTAGACGTGACATTAGGAGCCATTTTCTAGGCTCCTGTCACTCCATCTTCCATAGCACATCTATTAAAAAAGCCTTTAATAGCCTCCTCAGAAGGTAATTTAATTGAGCTGAATTGATGGGTGAATTACAGAGCTGCCTGTCATTCTCCATCCATTTTCCTGGGAATCTGCCTGCTCGGTGCTGATCTCATTTGCTGTGCAGCCCAGGCAGGTTGGGCACCTCTGGCCAGGGAGGCTGGGGAGAGCACAAGTGGATTGTGCAGAGTCTGGGGACAGCCCAGCCCCTTCCTGCCCTGCCTGCCCCATCCCCATCATCTCCTGGCCCAGAGACATCACCCCAGAGGCTGCACTCAAAGCAGGTTCACCTCCATCCACTGCTGATATTTTTAATCCTTTTGGCTTTGCTCTAGAAGCAAAATCCTCTTTGCTGGGCACCATTTGGCCTCACTTGCCCCAGGGCAGCAGGTTTGTCTCTGTGGCAGAGCCCTTGCTCCAAGCCAGAGACACTCCCAAGGTCAGGAGCATCCTGGACAAAACTGCAGCTCAGAGAGGCTCCTGTGGGTCAGGCTGGGTGAGTTATTCCCTACCTGTGAGGCGTGGAAATGGTTCCCCCAGCATTTCCCTGCTGGATTGGCCCAGATCCTGGATGACTGCATTCCTTCTGCACGCAGCAGTCCATACAAATGCTTCCCTGGCAGCTGCACACACGCACACTCGTTATCCAGGCACTCTGCTCCTCACTAAAAGGCTGTGAGGACTCTTCAGCATCCCCCTGGAGCCAGGATTGGGTGGGTACCTCTGCAGAAAGCCCTGCTCTGATCCAGGCACAGCCCTGCCTTCAGCCAGCCCAGCAATAATTCCTGCAGGGATCCCACAGCCAGGCTGGAAATAATCCAAGGACTTCCACCACGGAGCCATTCTCATTTCTACTGAGGACTGCTGAAAATTAGGCTCCATTTTTCACCCTCCTGACTTGCTTCCCTGCCCTGTGGAGTTGTTTCTCCGTGCAGTCTGTGCAGGTGTGGCTTTGAGCTGGGTTTGTGCATCATCCCTGGATCATTTTCAGGGGATTTAGAAGGGGAACAAAGGCACAGCTTGTGCCCTCCCTCTGCCCAGAGCAGGGCATCACTATAACAAACCTGATCCACATCATCCTGTAAGAGCTGTGAGGGTCTTGTAGAAAACCCATCAGGAATGGCCACAGTGGGTGTTTCCTTGGACTGGTGCTCCTGCAACCCCAAATTTACTCTGTGAACACCACAGCATCTGGCTGGCACCAGCCTCCCCCCGGCCTGGAGCTGCTCTTCCTCAATAACTGGGAGTAGGTAGGTGCTATCACACCCTCTGCAAGTGGCACCACAACAGCAGAGGTGTGTGTTTGCTCAGAAGCAATTATTCAATGACAGAACCCTGTAATTTCAAAGCTGGGAAATCACTGCACTGATTCTCTTTCACCCCCAAGTGAATGGTGATGAGGGAGGCAGGGAGGGGTGGGTGGTGCCATGTGCAGGTGAGGAGCTTCCCACAGCCCCTCTCACTGGAATGCTGAGCCTGGATCCTGCAGAACCCACTGTCCCCTCTTTCCCCAACCCTGGGGAAGCCCCAGCAGCTCCATGGAGCCCAGGATGGGCTCGGTGAGGTCCCCCTGCCTGCCCAGCATCCCCTGATTCCTGCTTTTTGCTGTTCCCTCTGCAGGGCCTGAAGCCAATGGACCACAATGGTTTGGCTGATCCTTACGTCAAGTTGCACTTGCTCCCCGGGGCCAGCAAGGTGAGAAACATTTTCACTTCTCCTTCCTTCCTTCCCTGGGGCTGCAGCTTCTCATTGGAAATCAGGCCTGGGAGAAGCTCCTGAGCCAGGGGCTGCTGCACCCAGAGCTTGAGTGTCTTGAGTGAAAGGTGCTCAGAGAGAGCAGGAGGAAAGAGCTGGGGTTGAATCCATCCTTACAGGGATGGAAAATGCCTTGCTGGGAAACCACTGGCTGGCAGCCAGGTGCCAGCCCTGATTGCTTACCTTGGGAGCCCAGCATGGGAATGCTGCATTCCAGGAGCCCCTGGGAAGCACTGAGTGAAACAACCTCAGCCATAAACAATTCAGACCCTTTTAATTCCCTTTTTTTTTTTTCCCCGCCCTTATTCTTTTGCATTTAAAACCCCTCAGATCATAATAAAACAGAGTATAAATCATAAGGGAAATATTTCCATCTCCTTAGGTTCAGCACTTGCTGGAGAGAAGAGTAATTAAAGATATTGATGTGTGGTGAGAGCTCGGTGTAAGTGATGGGGATGTGGAATTTAAATGCTCCATGTGTGTGTCAGGAATATTAATTGCACTCTTATTCCACACGAAAGGAAAGACCTTTTTTTTTGGGGGGGGGGGGGAGGTGTATTTACTTGTTACAGCTCAGTTGGATTAATTCCCAATGTTCAGGGTGGCAGGGGGAGTTTTTAACCACATCCCGAGTTTCCGCTGCGAACAGAGCCGCGCGCGCTCTCATCAGCAATGCTATCATCATTCCCATGTTTTGCAAATCCATTGATTAGCATTTCTGCTGGAGCTGGTGGAGGCAGGGGGGGCAGGAGGAGAAGGAGCACGGGAGCTGCAGATCCACAAGCCACGGAGGAACCCTCTCCTTGCCCCATCTCTGTGCTCTGTTCCAAACAGCGCTGCCCTGGGAGAGGGGAGCGGCTCTGGGGATTTGGGATTTGTCCTGGGCTGGTTGTTCCAGCAGCAGGACAGTCCCTGAGTCCCTCAGGTGTTCCTGTCCCTGATTGGGCTCTCAGGCACCCGTGGGTGTGGGAAGCAGGGCTGGGTTCATTCCCCATGCAGAGCTGGTGCTGACTCCTGAGTCATCCCAGATGGGAGGAAAAGGCATTCCCGGGGCTCAGCTCCTCTGATCTCACTCCTGTCCCTTCCCAGGGCAGCTTGGGCAGCTGGGTGATGTTCATGTCACCCCCTTGGCTAAACCCACTTTCCTTCCCAGTCCCTGGAGCCCCCAGAGATCAGGATCTGGTACCTGCAGACCTGAGCAGGCTGTGGGTGCTTCCCTGCTCTCCTGGTCACTCGGGGCTCATGAACCCAAGGCGGGGAATGCAGCAGCTCCCCACAAAGATCCACAAGACAACTTGGAGGTATTGATGTGCTGAGAGTTTCTTGTGCCCAGCAGCAGCTGAGGCAGGGATTGAGTTGTCTGACACCTAATTAGAAGGAAAATTGCTGCTCTGCCAGGCGGTGCCAGCCTGGGAGCCTGGTGGAGAAGCCCAATCTGCAGCCTCAGCCTCTTTCTTCTGCTGTCCCCAGACATGAGGGGGGCTCAGGGAGTGAGGAGATCCCTGTGCCCTGGGCTGGGGGGTGGCTGTGTGCCAGGGTGTCCCCCAGGTGCTGTCCCCATCCTCCTGCTGGAGGGAGCTGCTGGTGCTGACAAAACACCTGCCAAGGGAGTTGTTTGGAGTCAGGCAGGATCCAGAGCTGTGCTGGGAGCAGGAGTGCAAACAAACAGCCAGAACAGCAAATCAGCATTTTTTTAATTTAATCCAGAAAGGATTTTTCCCTTCCCTTGCTCTCTCCAACTGCTTAAATGAAACCCTGGTCTGTGCTCTGCCAAGGTTCCCATTTTGCTGCTGTCTCCAGGGTGAGGGGTTTGGGATGGTTTGGAAATGAGTGAGTTGCTGTGTCCCTGCCCCTCAGGTTTTTGCTGGAATAGGGGTGGATTTGGGCCACCCCAAAGAGGGTTCCAGCACTGGGGACAGAACAGTGACAGCACCCATTGCCCCTTCATCTCCAAACTGGGCTGTGGCATTTGCTGGGTCCCCAGGACGAAGGAGGAATTGAGCATCTGACTCCATGTTCTTAGAAGGCGAATTTATTATTATATTATATTATATTATATTATATTATATTATATTATATTATATTATATTATATTATATTATATTATATTATATTATATTATATTATATTATATTATATTATATTATATTATATTATATTATATTATATTATATTATATTATATTATACTATATAGTATATTTATTGCATTATATATATTTCTTTATAATAAAGTTATATTTATTATAAATAAATATGTTTATTTATAATAATTATATATTATTTATATTTATACATTATCTAAATAATTTATATTATGTTATATTATATTATATTATATTATATTATATTATATTATATTATATTATATTATATTATATTATATTATATTATAATCTGTACTAAAGAATAGAGAAAGGCCCCTACAGAAGGTTTAACAAGATACTAATGAAAAACTCGTGACTGACTGCTCAGAGTCCTGACACAGCTTGGACAGTGATTGGTCATTAAGTAAAAACAACTCACACATGTTGGGTAAATAATCTCCAAACCACATTCCAAAGCAGCCAAACGCAAGAGAAACAATCAGATAAAACAATCAGATAAAACCATCAGATAATTATTGTTTTCAATTTCCTCTGAGGCTTCTCAGCTTCCCAGAAGAAGAAATCCCGGCGAAGGGATTTTTCAGAAAACATGACAGTGACACTGGGCCTCCTCCCCTGCCCAGATGGCCAATCCCACTGACCCCACGTCCTCTGCTTTGCCAGGCAAACAAGCTGAGAACCAAAACGCTGAGGAACACCCTGAACCCCACGTGGAACGAGACCCTCACCTACTACGGCATCACCGACGAGGACATGATCCGCAAGACGCTGAGGTGGGTCCCCACCTGGGGGACAGGCTCCCTTCCCTCCCCACCCCAGGGACACTTCCACCCATGCTCAGCCCCACAGGAGGGTGCTGGAGCTGCTCCCAGCAGAGCACAGTGATCCCCAGCAAACCCAGAGCTGGGGTGTGTGCCCTGCACGCATCCATCACCCCCAGAGCCTCTGCCAGCTGATTTACAGGCAGCCTGGGCTGGGGGGAGCAGTGAGGAGCCTGTTCCTGCTGCATCATTACCCTCAGAACCCTCTGGCTGGCTCCTGCCTGCCCAGCTGCTGTGGTTTGGGTTTAACTCTCCATGCCCAGCTCTCACGGGCGCGTGTTGAGGCTTTGCGGGTGTGTCTTGCTTAGAAAATCTCCTCAGGGGTGTTCTGGGCCCCTCTCAGAGCTGAGCTTTTTGTTGAATGACTGTCCAACTAAACAAAGAATGTAAGACTTTATTTTATTATATTGTTTTGTTGGTTCAGTCTGTGCATTGAGCATCTCCCAGGGGCTGGGAGAGGTTGTGTGAGGGTGGAGCTGGGCAGGGGCAGAGCTTGGAATGATGCTCTGCAGGGAGCAGACACCTGTGAATGCAAAGATTTCTCATGTTTTGGCCTCTGCCCCACCTGGATGAGGGCAGGAATTGTGGGCAGCCTCGGCTGCTCCATCACCACCCTGACCTGGGGCCGTGCTGCAGGATTTGCTGTGAGATCCACTGGCAAAGAAAGGATTTTACATCCTTCTGCAAGGACTCAGGGCTTTGCCAGCTCCGTGGCTGCAATCCCACCCTCCTCACCTGCAGGTGCCCTGGGGTTTTGTGATTTTCCTCATGCCAGGAGCTCAGAGCTGCCTGGTGAAAGGTGCTGCTCAGGGGTGAGGCAGGGCAGAGCCCACCTGTTGTCTGCAGAGTGCAGGGAGATGGGGAATTCAGCACCGTGGATTATTATTATTATTTCACTTGGAAAGCATTAGTCATGCTGGAAGTGCTGCAGGCTGCTGGGGCTGGGAAGCCTCCAGTTTGTTGTTATTATTGGTGGGTGTTTTTTCACTGCAGGCTTTGAAGTTTGCAGCCTCCTCAAGCGTGGAAATGGGTCTGTAAGGAGATGCTGGCTGAGTCGTTTGCTGGAAGGCGACAGGGAGCAGCAGGGCTCGACCCCCATTCCTCCAGGGCTCTGGGAGCTGCTTCTCCCTCGGGAAGGGCTGTTTATCCTGGAGGCAGCAGGGAGCTGTGGGATGGGGGATGCACCTAAATATGTGCGGGGCTGGATTTGCCTTTTTCCCCCGCAGAAATCCTGCTCTGCCCCATCCCGTTCCTGCCGGCCAGCCTGGGTGCTGTGGAGCTCCTTGTGCCCTCCCCACAGCTCAAAACTCTGCATGGACCCCTGTAGCCCACCTCAGTCTGCAGGACAACGTGGCTGGATGGACTTTAAAGGAGACAGAGACACCTCCCACTGTCCCAGGCTGCTCCAAGCCCTGTCCATCCTGGCCTTGGACACTGCCAGGGATCCAGGGGCAGCCACAGCTGCTCTGGGCACCCTGTGCCAGGGCCTGCCCACCCTCACAGGGAAGGATTTTCTCCCAATGTCCCATCTAAACTGGCCATCTGTCAGTGTTCTGGTGTGGCTGGAGCTGTTTCTCTGCTCTGAGCAGCCCCTTCACTCTCCCAGTGCTGCTTCCCACAGGAAACATCTCCATGCACTGGGTGCTCTGCTTCACCCATCCATCTTCTCCTCCAAATATCTCCTTTTCCACCAGGAAAAGGCAACTTCAAAGCCAGCAGGACTCTGGTTTTCCCTGTGTTAATCAGGAGAGGCTCCTGCCAGGCAGCTGGTGCTGCTTGAAAGAGCATCAGTGATGCTCCCGTGGGTCTGGGTGGTGCCCATTCCCTGGGAGCCTCCCTGGTGCTGAGCTGGACAGGGAACGCAATTCCAAAGTCTCTTTAATGTGAAAATAAAGGCAGAGAGATCAAAGCTGCCTCCCTGCAGCCTGGAGATGTGTCAGGGAAGCTGGAAAAGCACCCAGGAAAAAATCTTCCCTGCCCACCTGGTGGAGACGTGTCCAGCATGGATTGCTGGGGTGGTGCTGGCCTGGGGCACCCTGCCAGTGCTGCAGCCTTTTGGAGGGGACAAGTGGCATTTGTCAGGACATCCCAGACAGCTGGGTGTTGGATCCCCTCCTTCCCAAGCCCCCCGACCCCATATCATGGCCAGACAGGCTCTCCCTCATCCCTGCATGGCCTTGTCCAGACTGCAGTGACTTTGCTGTCCCAGAGCCCAGGAGGCAGCAGGGTTCACCTCCCCGAGGTGAAGGAGAGGTGAAGGCAGCCCAGCTAATTGCTCTGGCAAGCAGGATTTTGTTAATGAAGCAACCCCCTCAGAAAGCAGCAGATATTTGGGATTTCGTGGAGAGCAGCAGGTGGGAGGATCTCGAAAGGTCTCATCCATTCATTGAATTAAATATCCCTGAGTGTAGCCCAAGGCTTAGCAGGGATGAAACCACCCACCAGCCTGGGATAAAGGCAGGTTCAGAGCCGTGCAAAACACACTGGAGTGCACAGATGGATGGCACTGGGGACAGATTCCCTGCCAGCACCAGGGGGGAAATCCCACCCTGGAGCCCCCATTCCCACCACGGGGTACAATGTCAGGGGGAGGCACAGAAATGCTGCAGGGGAAGCTGGAACAGGCAGAATACAATCTCCTCCAGTTAAATAATAGATGTAATATACAATAAATAAATTGCATTCATAATAAATACCCGAGCTGGTCAGATATTGGATACAATTATTCATATCCAGATACATTGGCGAGGTGATGCATTATTCATGGGCTACTCAGCTAGCCCACGAATGCCAGGAATTCTTTGTTTAATCATGTGTTTGACAAACATCATGACTCATTAAATGTATTATTCAGAAAATAGTATTTGATCAGGACTAATAAGCAGAGTGCAGCCACTTCAAGGTTTGGGGTCCCAAATTGCTTTAGTCTGGATGAATGAGGTTTGCTTGGAATTGCAGGTGCACTTGTAATTCCAGCTCATTTCTGCCATGCTTTCTGTGCTCAGACTTGGAGGCATTTTGTGGTGGAGCCCATGATGGAATCCTCCTTTTGTTTCCTGCAGAACTGGCCTTTCCCAAGGGGTTATTTTGTCCCCTTGCCTGGTGTTGCCTGTCCTTGAACCAAGCCAGCATCACCTGCTCCTCGCGGGGAGCCTCCCTTGCTGCCTAAGGGGTGTTAGACACAGGGGATGATCTCAGGCTCTGCTCTGGGTGTTTTTGGTGGCAAAGGATCCTTGCTGACCCCCATTTCCCCTTTCCACACCGGGAAGGAGCCCGTGTGAGGGAGCAGAAGCCATGAGTCAGCTGCTGGAGCTGCTCAGTGAGTCAGGGCTGGAGCCCAGGAGCCCGGGCTGAGTAGGAGGGAGGAGAAGTTTAATGAGCAGGGATTGTTCATTTGCTGCTTAGTTTCCTTCCAAGGTGCTTTTCACAGCCATTAATGTAAAGATCAGGACCCCACAGCGAGGATATCAGATGGAACACCGGGCTGGAGGGATTGGGATTCATGAGGAGAGATGAGGAAGGGGTGAAGCTCCAGTTCCAGGCTGGGGATGGAAGGGGAACGAGGCTGCCAGAGACATCTCGTGCTCTTTGTCATGGGGCTGATTTTCTATCCCAAGGCATAAAAATTCCATCACATGGATTTCTCCTAATGAAATCCGAGCTGGTGTGATTGCAGTATGCCCTTTTCCAAAGGGAAGGATGGGCTTCCTGCTCGTCTCACTCAAAGCTCACTGCCCTCACTGATGGGCCAGTGCTGGAAATCCCATTCCAGTGGGGAGGAACTGCAGCTGGGAGGAGGAACTGGGGCTGGGGGCTGAGCACTGGGAGAGGTGACACAAAACCCCCACAAAATGCCCAGAGGTGCCACAGGGAAAAGGGGCTGGGAGGGACCTGGAGGTGTCTCCAGCTCCCAGTGCCAAAACCCACTTCTCAAGGGCCTTCCCATGTCCCTGAGGGCCTGAAACAGGGCCCAGTGTGACACTGGAGATGCTCTCCCTGCCACCACCACTGGAGTTTTCCACCTTTCCTTCCTGGGCTTTTGCCCATCCTGAGGCTCCAGAGCTTTCACAGCGAGCAGGACATTGTGTTTGGGATCTTGCTGTGCTTCCCTGCACATTGTCAGGAGAATTGTCACATCTTTAAGAGGTAAACCATCCCAAAACCCTGTCTCCCTGAGTGCCCAGGAGCCAGCACCACTCCTCAATTGCTGGGTGTAGGCAGAAATCCTGGGCTGCCAGCTCCCTGTGAGGCCCTGTCCCCTCGTGTCCCCTCCTGTCCCCTCCTGTCCCCTCCTGTCCCCTCGTGTCCCCTCCTGTCCCCTCCTGGCAAGTGCAGTGTTGGCTGTGGAGCTGCTGCTGCTGTTCCTTTGCTGGATTTGTTCTTCACAAGAAAGAGGAGAGGAAATGGGGAATATTGTGCCTGCATTTGAGATTCTCTTTGAGGATTTCAGCCTTGTGGTGGGGTGGTTTTTGCTGTGGGTATCTATAGTAACGCTGCATCCAGCACACTTTTCTGGAGAGCAGCATTCCCTGTTTTCCTGCTCTTGTCATTATTTTTTTTTTCCAAACCCCTTTTCTGTGCTGCTCCCCAGCCCTGATGATCCTTGTGCTGTGGCACTGAGACATCCCCATGGCTTCCTTGCTTCCTTGTTGCTCATTTGTGAGCGTGAGGGTGGTCAAAGCATCCTTGGATAAGGCACTGAAGCATCCACAGATAAATAATCTATTGATAAGTAGATTGATGGGCAGGGATAACCCATCCATGGATAAACCATCCAGATGCTGAGCAGGCCAGAGGTGTGGTGTGCAATTATTTACCCTCAGGTGGGATCACAGGGCATTATTTATGTTTAATTATTGTGGTCCCTGGGGGAAGAAGTGCCACCCATGGGGAGATGGACACCAAAGGGAGTGGATGTTTTCTTTTTTTTAAGGAGAAAGGATGGAAGGGAAAGGAAAAGAAATGCCTTTCCTTCATGGGCAGGGAGCCCAGCCAGTCCTGCGTGGCTCCAGTGGGATGCAGGATGCTCCCTTAGGATGGGGATGGTTTTCCCCATTCCCAGCACTGCTGCTCCCTCAGGGCACCCTTCTGGCCCTCTGGGATTTGGGGAGCTGCAAGCAGAGGCTCCTGCAAGCACTGACTTTGCTCCTCTGTCAGGAGCAGCAGAGGAATGACTCATGAGCTGCCAGCTCAGGGAAAGGCAGTGGTGGCTTTTTCGTGGAAAAGCTTTTCCATGGAAAACAGCCTGGGCTCAGCACCACCTCACTGGGATGCACCCCAGGATCCCAGCAGGGCTGGGAGAGCTTCACCTGCCCGAGGTGTGACATTTCCCTTGCTCTGGGTGTGGGAATCACTCCTGGCCTTGTCTGTCTGGTGGGACAGGAGGTGGCAGACCTGCTCTGTGTCCCAGCCAGGGTCACCCTGGGAGCTGCCACACTCCCAGCAGTGCCTGAGCCCCTTGGGAAGGAGCTGTGTGGGAAGCAGGCTTCTCCCAGCCACACAAGGGAGGGATGAGGAAGAACCTCCATGGCTGAGCAAAATGCAGCTCCAGCAACTCTGATTTATTTTGCTTCAGTCGCTGATGACTCTGATGTTTTAATGGAAGAGTCATTAGGGGGGTCGCTTGCTTTTCCAGCAGTGCCTGGGCTGGGATGTGCATTTAGGCACAGACACTCTCACCCTGAGCTGCCCTGGCTGGGCTGTGCCCATTCCATTCCGTTCCATTCCATCCCATTCCATTCCATTCCGTTCCATCCCATTCCATCCCATTCCATCCCATCCCATTCCATTCCATCCCATCCCATTCCATCCCATTCCATTCCGTTCCATCCCATCCCATTCCATTCCATTCCGTCCCATTCCATCCCATTCCATCCCATTCCATCCCATTCCATCCCATTCCATCCCATTCCATTCCGTTCCATTCCATTCCATCCCATCCCATTCCATTCCATTCCATTCCATTCCAGCTGCAGAGGAGCTGCCCTGTCCATGGCCTGGGGAAGGGTGACCTCAGCTGCTCCCTCCCTGGGGGGACCCTGCCCTGTCCCCAGTGCCCCTGCTCACCCTGTGCTGTTGCAGGATCTCGGTGTGTGACGAGGACAAGTTCCGGCACAACGAGTTCATCGGCGAGACGCGCATCCCGCTGAAGAAACTGAAACCCAACCAGACCAAAAACTTCAACATCTGCCTGGAGAAGCAGCTGCCGGTGAGTGAGGGGGGTTCAGAGCCTCATCCCACCCTGGAATCACAGGCGCAGCAGCTTCTCCCTGTGGCATGTGGGAATGTGGAGCTGTTTGACCCCTCAGACATAATTTGGGACGTGGGGAAGAGCATCCCTTGGCTGGGGAGTTGTCTGGCTGTGGCTGCACCCTGGTGCAGCCTCCCAGACTGGGTGCATTCCCTCCCCAGATAGATAAAACAGAGGACAAGTCGCTGGAGGAGCGTGGCAGGATCCTCATCTCCCTCAAGTACAGCTCACAGAAGCAGGGGCTGCAGGTGGGCATCATGCGCTGCGCCCACCTGGCTGCCATGGATGCCAACGGCTACTCCGACCCCTACGTCAAAATGTGAGTGTCACCTGTCAAAATGTGAGTGTCACCCGTCAAAATGTGATGAAAATGTGGTCAAAATGTGTCACCCGTCAAAGTGTGAGTGTCCCCTGTCAAAATGTGGGTGTCACCCGTCAAAATATGAGTGTTATCCATCAAAATGTGAGTGTCACCCGTGGTCCTGCTGTCCCCTCCCGCCTCTCCCCGCAGCGGGAATTAATTGCTCTCATTAGGAGATGCAAATGAGGCCGTCAGGCAGCAGCTTGCCCCTGCCTGGAGCGTTGTTCCCTGGCATTGTTTGGCAGAGCTTTCAGGTGAGGTGGGCACAGCACTTGGTGCTGAGGGGCTGGCGCTGCTGGTTTGGCCCTGCCTCACCCAAAAAAACAGCTCCTGGTTTTTTGGGGGTGGCATTTTCCAAATTCACTCCCTGCCTGTCCCTTGTCCTCACTGTGCTGAACTCAAATTTGGGCACTTTTAGGGATGGTATTTGCTAAGGCAGAACCGCTGGGAGAAACCACACCTGGGAGACCCAGGGATGGAGTTCATCAGCAGCACGCTTTCACCTTCTTATTTAATTGGTTTTTAGGCGTGGAGGTGTTTGTATGAAAATCCCCTGCTGCTTTTTTAAACGCCCATGGGAGGTTCAGCCCCTGAGCAGCACAATTGCCATCGCACCCAGCCAGTTTTGGGTGTCCCCTGTGCCATCCACAGGGGGTTGCATCTGCAGGGCTGGGATCAGAGCAGATAGGGAACTGATGCTTCTCAGCACAAGCCCTAATTTTTTTAATTATCAGCAAGATCTGGAACGTGTAGCAAGGAAGCACAACTGATGTTTAAAGGCACAGCACCAGCACAAAACCATGATGGGTTGACTTTGGCCTGGCCCACATTTCAGGTCCCCTCTCTGCTTGATGACACTTTAATCTTGTTTGCTGTCCAGAATATCTGCAGGGAACAAGCTCAAAGCTGCTCAAAGCTGCTCCATTTTCCACCCTGCGTGTGGTTCCTGTCTCCTGGAGAGGCTCTGCATGAGCAGACCAGTCACAATCCCGAGTGTGGACAGGTCCTGGGCTGGGAGTGCTGGCTTTGGAGAGCATTTTGTGCGCGGTGCCAGTGTCCCCTAGGGACTGGAGATGGGATAATCGGTGCTCTCTGATGGCAGCCAGCAGCTGGCTCGGTTCTGAGGAGGGGAAATGCTGAAATGCTGCCTCCTCCCAGCTGGCCCCAGCATTTTGGCAGGGGAGAGCAGGGGAGGAGGATCTGGAGGTTCAGGGGGCTCACCTGGCTCTGCTCAGGAGCTGCAGCCACAGATGTCCCCACCCGTGGCCTCCTGCCCTCCTCACTGGGACCCACTTTGGTCTCCCTGCAGTTACTTGAAACCAGATGAGGACAAGAAATCCAAGCACAAGACAGCAGTGAAGAAGAAAACGCTGAACCCCGAGTTCAATGAGGTGGGTGTGGTTCTCACCAAGGGGCTTTTCTCAGCCTCAGACTTAAAAGATAAAAATTCACCACCTTGGTCACTGTATGAGGGATTTGGGATGGGTTCCCTGTGGGCAGCAAAGCCTGAGGAGGAGGATGGGCAGCCCCAGCCCCTGGTTCATCCTGGCTCTGCTTCTGCTCCTCCACAGGAGTTTTTCTATGAGATAAAGCACGGTGACCTGGCAAAGAAGACCCTGGAAGTCACTGTGTGGGACTACGACATCGGGAAATCCAACGATTTCATAGGTGAGTGGCACACTCCAGAAGGTCTCCTTGGCCTCTTTTTTATTTATCTTTGCTGTCTGTGCCTCTTGTTTCTCCCGCACTCCTCCACCCTCCTGGTTTGTTCTGCATGCCCACATTCATTCTCGCTGGGTTTCTGTTCTGCTTTTATCCCTCTCCTGCACCTGAGCCTCTCACGGAGCATCCAAGCAGGGAGAAAATGCATCTGCCTCTCCCCTTCTGTTTTCAGATGTTTTCCTCTGAGTGCAAAACATGTTTAACAGGAAGGTTTCATTTATCTCTGTTGGATGTCAGGGCTGTTTGTGACTTTGTCTCTGGTCACTGTGATTTATCACTAACAAGTGCCCGGTACCTCCGACAGCCCCTGTGATTGCAGTGAGCCCTTGGCACAAGGGACAGGGGCACTGCCTGGGGCTGGGACACTGCCTGGGACACGTCCCCGACCACGAGGGGGTGGGGAATTTGGGCTGAGTTTCACATCAGGTTGGATGCCATGAGGATGCTGATGAATCCTAATGAAACCTGGCTCCCTCCAGCATCCCCCTCTGTGACGGTGTTCGCAGGGGTCCGAGGATGAGGGAAGAGATGAGGATCTCACTCCATGTTTCAGAAGGCTTGATTTATTATTTTATTATATATATTATATTCTATATATTATATATTTTAGATATTATTATATATAATATATATTATATTTATATAATATAATATATTATATATGATATATGTATATTATATATATAATATATAATATATATTATATTAAAACTATACTAAAAGAATAGAAGAAAGGATTTTTTTCAGAAGGCTAGCTAAGAATAGAAAAAGAAACAATGACAGCAAAATCTTGCGTCTTGGACAGAGTCCGAGCTAGCGGACTGTGATTGGCCATTAATTAGAAACAACCACATGAGACCAATCACAGATGCACCTGTTGCATTCCACAGCAGCTGATAACCATTGTTTACATTTTGTTCCTGAGGCCTCTCAGCTTCTCAGGAGGAAAAATCCTAAGGAAAGGATTTTTCATAAAATATCATGGCTACACCCCTCGGCATCTCTCAGCATCCCTTGCAGCGCTGATGCTCCCCCCACACCTCTCCCTCTCTCTGTCTCCCTCCCAAGGCGGAGTCGTGCTAGGAATCAATGCCAAAGGGGAGCGGCTCAAGCACTGGTTCGACTGCCTGAAGAACAAGGACAAGAAAATCGAGCGCTGGCACACGCTGACCAACGAGCTGCCGGGCGCCGTGCTCAGCGACTGAGCCCTGCGGGGCCGCGGCTCCACAGCCCTGGGGCTCCTCCCAGCTTTGGATACGGGGGTATCCCGGGACAGCCAGGACAGCAGGACACCCCCCAGCAGGGCCTGGCTGCAGGGAAGCCCTTCCCAGGGGAGAAGGCACAGGTGGTTTGCTCTGGCTTTTCCAGAACGCCTCTTTGCGCCCTGCCACACTCACAGCCCCGCTGTCGAGCGTGCACCGCACACTCACACTCACACTCACGCAGGTGTGCGCCCCTGCATGCACTGCAGTCTGGCTCCTCTCCCAAATCCTGCCTCTACTCACAGTTTACCTTCTCGCTGCCTTGCAAGTCAGTGGCAAAAAAAAATGAATGCGTCCGTCCGCGTCCGTGTGTCCGGCATCGGCAAAAGGCGTCCCCAGAAAAACACACAGAACCCAGAACTGTCTCCTGGAGGCAGCTTGTGCCATATCTCTGGTGGTTTGTCAGTCTCTGTGGTTTGGGCCTAAACAGTCTTTTCTGCATTTCAAGCTCCTCTGTTGGAATGATTGTGTCCCTGGTGAACCCGGACAGAGTGTTTGCTCTCCTTCCAGGAATGTTGTGCTCGTCCTCTCCAGTAAATCTCACGTGCAGGCAGCAGAGCTGTGCAGACCAAGCTTTTCCTCCTGGGATCAGGCAGCTTCACCTTTGGGAGGCAAAATGAAAAAGCTCCCTGGAACAGCCTGGCTGTTCCTGCTTCCCAGGAAGCAGCTTCTCTCCTAATGAAACCATGCCATGCAGCAGCACGGCTGTTTTTCCAGCAAAGCCAGCTTTCAGGCTGAATTTTTCTATAATTTTTTCCCTTTTTCATCCCATTCCAATTCATGCATTAAATAATGAAGATGCTGAGCCTCGGAGCTGAGCTGGAATTGTGTTTGTAGCTCGGCATGGCCGTGAGGTTGACTCATTTTCTGCCTCAGCGTCCAAACCAAATAATTTTCTGTGTATGGCACAGTAATATTAATATGGCACAGTAATAATATATTAATATTATAATAATCCCAGATATCATCCTCTGTGATCCTTGGATCACAGAGGATGATGTCTTGGCTGGATCTTCATCATCATCCCACCAGGCATCCAGTGGGATAAGCTAAAGCTTTCTAGGAAATGCTGCACCATTCCCAAAATGTTTGGAAGCCTTTAAACAATGATTTCTTAGGAAGAGCTGCTTTTTCCCCACAAGTCTCAGTTACCCTCAGCTTCCAAACCCTTTGCAGGTATTGCCACCTTCTTTTTTTTTCTCTTGGGAAGCAATGGAATCTCTGGAAACCTATGTTTACTTTTCCAAGTGATGATCCTGTTACACCTTGTTACACCTTGTTTGATATTGGGGTGGGAGATAAAAGAAAAAAACCCAACATTCATAGGGGTTTTTTAAATAACTCAATATTTGTAATGCATCCTGCAGATGTGCATGGATTTTATTTGAATACTGGCAGCCTGTCAAGTCGGATGTTCCCACTAATCCTTTCTGGTCCAGCACCTTAAAACCTGGTTGGGGTCTGAGCTTCCAGGGAAGCTCCAGGAGCACCAGGTTGGCTGTGCCTCCCTTTTCTGGCAAAGTTCCTTTCAGTCCATCCTTTTTCCCAGCCTATGAAACTGGTTGATGCCTGAGGTGGAGTAGGACACGTGTGTGTGGGTTCCTTCACTTTGTACCCCAGTCTTTTCTAAGTGGACACTCCGTCCCTCGTCCCAGCTGCATGCAGAGTTGGTGGTTGTCATGCCAGGCCTCGTGAAAATGTTTGATACCAATGTTTTGCTACCATGTGAAGGCTGCAGAAACCGTCCTTACCTGCATCCTGAGAGACTTTTGTATTTCAGTATTACCTATCTGTGTACTTTTGGTCAGATTTGTTAATATTTATAATGAGAACCGAAAATAAAAAGGTTAAAAAAATAAAAATTAAAAAAAAAAAAAAGAAAGGTTGATGCTGGTGGTGCAGCTTTTGAATTTGGAGGATGGCAAGGATTTGGGAAGAAATGGTTTTTAACCTGAGCATCTTGGCCAAATATAGTATAAATAATATAAATGTACTATATAAATACTATAAAATACTATAAATATACTATATAAATACTATAAAATACTAGAAATGTATTATAAATATTATATATGTACTTATAAGTATTTATATATATATATATGGGGATATATATATATATATATATATAGGGATATATATATTTATATGGAGAGAGAAAATACATATGTATGGCCCAATTAAGTATATCTACTACATGTATATTTATATTTATTTATGTTTAATATGTATTTAGTAGCCTTGAAGCCCAGCAAACACAGGGCACAGGGGAATGATGTCCAGACCCAGGTGCCAAGGCCAGGCTCACAGATGGAAAACACAAGGAAAAAAAAATATTTACTCAATTAAATGATGCTCTGTTCAGCCATCAGATTTCTGTTTAAGTCACTCTTTATCCCCTCGGGAATAAAGAGCTGATTATAAAAAGCAGGAGGGAGGACAAACCCTTCAGATTAAAATAAAGCTTAAGGTATTTGAAAGCCAAGCTGCTCTGGGGCACGTCAGCCCCTCCAGCTTTATAAAGAGGCTCTGCTTTTGGGGGAGATCACCTGCCCCAGGTGCTGCTGCTCCATGGACAGCACCCAGGAGCCCCCAAATGGCAGCACCCCAGGACCTTTTGATGGCCCCCAGTGGCCCCACCAGGCCCCCAGGGCCGTGTACCTGGGGGTGGCCGTGCTCATGGGGCTGGTGGTGGCCTCGGCCTCGGTGCTCAATGGCCTGGTCATCGTGGTGTCCATCAGGCACAAGAGGCTGCGCTCGCCCCTCAATTACATCCTGGTGAACCTGGCCGTGGCCAACCTGCTGGTGACGCTCTGCGGCAGCTCCGTCAGCCTCTCCAACAACATCCGCGGCTTCTTCGTCTTTGGGGAGCGCCTCTGCCAGCTGGAGGGCTTCATGGTGTCCCTGACAGGTAAGGAGAGCACCCCAGACCTGCCCCTGGGCTTTGGATGGTGCTTTTGGGTTTAGCAGAGGGGCTTTGGGGGTGTTTCAGCACCTAAAGTCAACGCTTTCATGTCATGGAACTCGGCTGTCTTGTTGTGTCCTGCAGCTCTTCGTTAGCACAGGGAAGGGTTGGGGTGGTGGTTGGCTGTGCCAGGTCACCACACGTCCGGTCTTGGTCTTGACAGAGGGGAAATGCCACTTGGGAACACTGGGGATCCTTGTTTGGGATGTATTTCATGGGTGCTGGCTGTGCACCAGGGACTGGAAATTGCACAAAACCTCTCCCTGAGGACACTCTGTTGTTGGAACCACAAGGCATCACAGCCACCCATTGCCAACTTCATCTCTAAGGGCCAAATATCCCAGTTGTCCCTGCTGTGAGAGAAGCAGTGCCAAAATCACAGTTTCTAGCAGCCAAACATCACAGCTGTCCTTGATGTAAGGAAAAAACATCCGGCTTCTTGTTCAAACAATATTTCCTTGAACTAAACCACCATCTGCCACGTCCCAGCAGAGGCAGCAGAAGCTGTCCCTGAGACACAACCCCTGCTGTCCCCCCAGGCATCGTGGGGCTGTGGTCCTTGGCCATCCTGGCCTTGGAGAGGTACCTGGTGGTCTGCAGACCCCTGGGAGACTTTCGGTTCCAGCGGCAGCACGCTGCCAGCGGCTGTGCCTTCACCTGGGGCTGGTCCCTGCTCTGGACAACCCCACCACTGCTGGGCTGGAGCAGCTACGTGCCTGAAGGTAGGGGAGATGTGCATCAGACTCTGCTGTGTTGTCTTCTTGCCTCTTGTTTTCAAGCCTGGGGTAGCTGGAGAAGGTCTGGGCTGCAGTCTAAAGGGTTAATCTCTCCTGTTAGTATCTCCTGCTTGCTCAGCCAATAATCCTCTCCTGGAGGCTGTTCTTTGGAAGTTCCCCACCACAGGACACTCTGCAGCCATTCTTATTGGAGGTGCTCTGTCTGCTGCAGCATCACCCAGCACACACCCAGCCCAAACCCGCTCTTATAGGGGCCTGGCACAACTCCACCACAAATCACAGAGGGCATCTGGCCAGCCCAAACCCCTGTGGCTGATCTGCAGCCCTTGGGGATGGACACATGAGCTGGCATGGCTGCTTTGGAGCCCATCCTTGAGCCCTTATCCAAGCCCCAGCTGCTTTAGGCTCATTCCCAACCTTTATTCCAGGCCTGAGAACCTCCTGCGGGCCCAACTGGTACACGGGTGGCAGCAACAACAGCAGCTACATCCTGGCCTTGTTTGTCACCTGCTTCGTGGTGCCCCTCAGCCTGATCCTCTTCTCCTACACCAACCTGCTGCTGACCCTGCGGGCGGTAAGTGAGCCCAGCTCAGGTGAGCCCGTTCCCAAAACATCTCCATGGGGATGGAGAGCCTCAGGGCAGGTGTTGGGGACAGCCAGGCTCCTCCTGGCACTGCCATCAGGGCTCCCAGCTGTGAAAAACAGCAACTCACTTTTCATAGTTTAGGAAGGTTTATTAAACCTTATCAAAAATACAACAGGAGATTGAATGAAGAAAAAAGGTTACGGCGCCGGGAGCAAAAGATTTTCCCCCCCACATGCTCAGCTCCCTCACAATGGAGGTTTTTTCCTTTTTAACCCTTTAACCCTTCCCAAAGTTCTGTCCATCAACCCCTTCTTCGCTGTCCAGTGGTGGAGATCTCTCAAATCCTGACTGGAGGTCAGATGTCACCACAGTGACAAGCCAGCCCTCCCAGATGTCCCTTGATAGTCACACAACTATAAATCTATAAAATTTTTCTTAACCTATATCCATAATATTTGTCTGCTAATTGTGAGAGTCAGCCATGGCATCCCTCATCTGTTACAGATGGAGAATGAGATGATTGGCTCTCACAATTAAAAGATAACTATTGTGTGAATATTAAGAAAAGCTTTAGTGTTGTATAGTTATGTTGTTGTAGTTTAGATGTCCTCTGTTCTCCCCACAGTTCCTTTTCCCCCTGTATTGTTGCCATCAGACAGCCTTTCCCTTATGTAGTCCTTTGTTGTATTTTTGTTAAGGTTTAATGTGAAAAACGCCAATCACTTGTTTTTAAAATTTTAAAAGTTTAATAGTAATAAAATGGTTATAAAAATAGTAATGCAATTAGAGTAATAATAGTTTGGACAATTTGAATTAGGACAATATGAGTCAATAGAAACAAAGAGTTACAGACAGTCCAGGTACCTTTTTCTGGGCAGAATAAGCCCGAAGAAGGACCCACGTTAACAGAGGATTAACCCTTAAAAACAACAACCTGTTGCATATTCATACAGCTCATACATGATGCATAAAATCCATTCAAATACAGGATTCTGTCTGGTCAGTGTCAACTTCTTCCTCTGAATCCTGACAGCACCTTCGAGGCGGGAAGAAGTTAACTTCTCCTGATAATGGGACATTAAATTCTTTTTCTCTGAAAGATTTAGGTGTCCTGTGGCTGCTATCTCACTGCAAGTCCTTTCTTTAAAAAAGTCTCCTACATAGCATCATTTATATTTTAACATTAATTTTATAACCTAAAACTATATTTAACACAGTACTTAAGAGAATTAATACAGCATTACTTTCTAACACAACACATATAATATTCATTTGAATACTTGCGAAAAGCCAATCACAAAATACGCATTTGTGACATTTGATAAACCTTTTTAAATTTCCGAAGTGAGCAGTTGTTTCTCACATCATCTATCCCAGAAGGGATGGGATGCTGTTCCAAGCTGCTGACAGGTCTCTCCTCTCTCGCACACCCCACAGGCAGCGGCGCAGCAGCAGGAGTCGGACACGACGCAGCAGGCGGAGCGGGAGGTGACACGCATGGTGGTGGCCATGGTGGTGGCCTTCCTCACCTGCTGGCTGCCCTACACCACCTTTGCACTGGTGGTGGCCACCAACAAGGACATTGTCATCCAGCCAGCCCTGGCATCCCTGCCCTCCTACTTCTCCAAGACGGCCACGGTTTACAACCCCATCATCTACGTCTTCATGAACAAACAGGTGAGAGAAAGCTCCAAACAAACAGAGCAAGCCACAAACCAAGATGGAGAGCAGCTAGACAGGCTCAAAAATCCTGGAGTAAGCATCTATCCTATCTGGAAGTGTGGTCACAGGCTCGGGGTTGCTGTGTAAGCAGCAAGGATTTGGGGAATAAGATGGAGAGGGAGGGAGCAGCCTGCGAGCCCGAACAAGAGCTCATTTTCTGCTTCCATGGTTTTATGGGGTCAGGCAACTTAATGTTGGATCACAAGCTGCTCGTTGAAGGCACAAAGCAAACAGAATGAAACTTTTATTGTCCATAAAGCACAAAGAGTTGGGCTGGGAATAGTCAGAGATCTTTCCCAAAATATAACCAGGGTCCAAGCTGCCGAGTCTCCGGGTGACGCCGGATTTCTGGTGCCACAAATAACCTGCCCCTTCCTCCCCTGCCCAGTTCCAGAGCTGCCTGCTGGGAATGCTGTGCTGTGGTTACCACCCCAGGGGGATGGGGAAAACCTCTCCAGCTGCCCCTAGTCCCCAGGTCGCTGCAGAGGGGCTGAGGAACAAGGTGACACCATCCCACCCTGTGTGACAACTGCCACGTCCTGCCTGCACCAGTGCCAGCTCCAGGATCTGCCTGTGCCACCCACAGCAGCACAGAGGCTCGGGGTGGAGCTGATGGAGGCTCTCAGAGGCTGGAGAGGTCCCCAACAACAAAAAAAAAGACAGGACAGTGTCTTCTTGCAGGTGAGGAGCCATCCCATCATGGGAGAAAATGAAGATTTTCACTATGTCCCTCTCCTAAGGAACCCCCACCCTCCCCTTGGAGCCTTTCAAGAACACCAAATAACAAATGATCAGTAATTTTTCCTCAGTGCTGTTTGGCCCAGAGTCAGGTGGAACATGGCCTGTCACCATCCCCTGACAGACCAAGCCCTGCCTGCAATGCCTGGTCCTGCTGGGAAGTTCAGGGAGATGCTGTAAATCTGGCATAAATCCAGCAGGAATGTTTGAGAGCCAACTGTGTTAATAAACACTGATAAATACTGAGCAGTTCATCTGTTTTATTGGCTGATAGAAGGTTTGACAGAAAACACATCCCCTCCTGCCACCAGAGCTGGCACATCCCTCGTGGCAAGTGCCACAAACATCAGACAGACAGCCAGGAAATAAAACAGACCCAAAGTTAATTTTCTTTTTTTTAAACCTAAGGCAATAAGGAAAGGTCTGAATGCACTGATTTCCCAGCAAGGGTGGAAACACAAGTGGTACCAGGCCCCAAGGCATAGCAGAGGCCCACCAGCAGCAAACAAAAGATGCCAAAGCCTGAAAGGATAAAAGATAAAAAATCCTCCACAGGCTCCACAGCTTCACACCTCATCTCAAATCTCCAATCCCAGCGTTTATCTACTCCAGCTGCAATCACACTTCTGTTTTTGGAGGCAGATTCTGTCATTCAGGAGCCCAGGAAAGGCTTCTGAAGGTGATACTGAAGACAGCAAGTGGATGAAACTGAGTTTCACCCAATTCCTCTATCTCTAAAAAAGTCTGTCTGCCTTCAGAGTTGTCTTATAGATTTGTGATCCTGAACCCTTGAATTGCTTTCAAAATGAGGTGATCCACAGCCAGGCACCCCAGCAATTTGCACTGCCATGAGGGATGATGAGATTTGGGAGATTTGGGAGAGTGAGGGTTTGGTTTTTTGTTGTTTTTTTTTTTCCCACCATCTGAGATTCTCTGCTTCAAACCAAAAATAAAACAAAAATCCCCAAACCAGCCCAGTCCAAAGAAATGAAACATGTTGGAGCAACCAGGGCTAGTGGAAGGTAGCAGAGGGGTGGAATTAAATCATATTTACGGTATTTTCCAACCCAAACCATTCCATGAGTCCATGACCTGGTGTGGGGGCACAGGACACCCATCCCCACCCCTGTCTCAGCCTCCCTCTCTCCTGCTGTGCAGAACAGCTCACAGGGCTCAGAGAGGAATTAGAACAGCTCAGTATCACTGTTTTAATTTAATTAATTGGGCTTTCATTCTCTGGGAAGCTGAAAAGCAGCATTAGATGGGCCCTCTGATCTCCTCTGCTGTCTTGCACTGGTCCTTGTTTAATTGTGCCTGTTAATCACAGCTTTTGTGCCCATGCTTTATGTTATCAGGATGATTCAAGTCCATGCTAAACTTAAAATCTGGGCAAGCACAAGCAGCTGAGAAACTGAAATCTCTGTTGTGTTCTGGCCCCGATAAGGAGATCAGACAGGCCATGGGGCTGCTTGAAAGGCCCTCCACCAACAGAAATAAAAATTCTCCACATTAAGATTAAAAAAAGATAGGGAAACTGTTCACAGTCTGCTCACCATTTGGTCCCACAGATAAAATAGAACAAGAAATGCAGGAAGCTGAGATTTCACATGTTGTTATCCAGCCAGGGATGGATAATTCCATGAATGTGAAAACGCTCCTGTGCTGCTCACCACACACTGCTGCAGCCACTTGGCTTTGGCTACTTTTTATTTAGTTAAACAAGCCTGAAACCCAACAAAAACACTGCCCAAAGTGAGGGGGAATGACCCTCAGTTATGAGCCACAAGCCCCCAAGGACAGGATCACAAAATCCAAATTTGCAATTGAACATTTTGCGCTCTTTGTCCCTGCGGGTGACACAGCCCCGGGGCCATGGGGAGCAGGATCTTGTTCCAGCAGCTCCTACCAGGAATAAAACTCCTTCTGCCTGCAGCACAGAAGTCCCACACAGAGAATCCAGGATGGAACAAGGCTGGGTTAGAAAACATTAAACATTTTTTTTGGCCGGAATTGTGTCACAGCCCGGGGCGAGGCCTGCGCTAGGCCTGAGGCGCCTCTGTCACTGCCACCACAGCACAAACACATGAAAGATTTTTATTTTCTCTTATCTTTCCTCAGAAAGATTTTTATTTTCTCTTATTGTTCCTCCCCCACCCCTGCAGGATCCTCCCTGGAGCAGCTCCATCAGTGCCTGGTTGTACCATGGCCTGATGATGGGAAGCAGTGTTAAAAACGAGTGAAAAACCCCAACAAAACAACCCCAAAAATGAACCTCCAAAGAGAAAAAGAACCAAAGGCAGCACAATAACCTTGGAAACTTTTATTAATGTTGTTTAACCAAATGAACAGGTACAGAATTGGAGCATTTCCTTGCAAAAGCAGGAATGAAAATACAAAACTTGGCACTCCCAGATGTGCAAAAGCAGCTCAAAGCCCAGGGAACAGGACAGCCTTCACTCCTGCACCTGGAACAGCATTTATCACAAAAAAGTGTGAAATATGAAATTGCTGTGCCCATCAAAATTCTCATCCAAAACTCAATTATATCCAGAGATCTTGGTGGTTTTTTTTTGGACGAGGCCTACCAAAAATGTGGTTGAATTAAACACCAGGTATCTTCATAACAACCACATTTTTTTCACATTCTTGTCTGATGCTGGCAGGGAACATATTGCTGCACTTGCAATCTCTGGAGAACACTGCCTTTTCCTCATTAGCTTTTTGCACAGCAATTAATCCCTTTAATCAGTCAAATCAGTTCAACACTAGATCACAAAAGCACTAAGTAAAGAGAAAACAAGAAATTACCTTGTTAAATTTAATGAGCAAGGAAAAACAGACACTACATGGGCTGCAGCACTCCAGCATGGAAACATTTCAGTGCCTGAGCAGCACCAGCAGCCCACAGAATTACAATCATTTTGTCTTTAATCTGAAAACTGCATAATGCAACAGAGCAAGGAACTCTTTAGCTTATGAAAATGTGCACGTGCAGAATAAAAAGCAGTTTCATAAGGATGTGACAGTAAAAAAAAGAAAAAACAACCAGCTCACTTCTGCACAGTGACACTGCCTGGGCACGCAACAATGGCATCAAACCAGTACAAAACATTTCAGAACACAGAGCATTGGGTTTTCTTCTGAACTTGCTGCTGCTGTTCAAGGAAATCTGAGCTTTACAGGTGTTTACGTGGCCAAAAGGGGCTGCAATTCACAGACAAAACACTGTGCAAGCAGCAGCAAGCAGGTGATGCGTAAAACTTATTCACTCTGGTGTTTTAATCATGGAGAGAGCTCTCATCCAAAACAATTTTCCTGCAGGGAACAAAAAAAAGAGGAAAAAATGGTTATAGTTGAAGTTGTTTTTTTCTCCTGTAAAGTACAAGATGAAGGGAATGGGATTTCACAGTGACTCTTTTTCATGAAAAACAGGAATGCAGCTCATGCCACGAATAAATTTCTGCCACAATTCCAGTTTAACTAACAGAGTCTCACCTGAAGGGTGGAGCTGGAGCCACCTGCTGCTGGGGGTGGGATTTCTGATCCTTCATCTCATCTAAAAATCAGGGAAATTCAGCTCAGAACATGAAAGCCACACAGAGGCAGCAAATGAATCAAGAGCTGCAGGTTCCTCTGCTTGATTCATTCAGCCCCATTTGGAATCAGAACCCAGTCCCAGCTCTGCTGCATCACCCAGGACCCTCGTGGGGATCAGAAAATCAGAAATAATCCTTATTTCCATCCCTGAATTCCCAATCCCAGCTCAGCTGTGGAGCTCTGGCAGCAGACAGGGGCACAGCTGCTGTTGCTGTAACAATTTGTTATTGCAAATGCAATAACAAGCACAGGGATGTCACCCCCAGGGCTTCTACATTTTAAAATTACCACCAATATTTCCAAAAGTAACCAGAGATTTGGGACATTTCAAACTTTGGGTGTATCCAGCAGCTCTACAGACCAAGGGCACACCTGCTGAAGTCCCTGCGCAGATTCCTGGTGTTCTGCCTCCAGCCCAGGCTCCTCTCTCCTCTACTTCATTCTTCCTTCCAGCATCTTCTGGATCCTGCAGGCTGGCAGCCCTTGAATGACAGAGTGTTGTATATCATCCTCATTTTTTCCTTTTTTAACAGGATGAAATAGAAAATTCTGATGCCAAACACTCTGATGTCAACAAGTTCCTTTGTGAGACAGAAGTTAGAGATGACTTATGAGCACTCACTGTGGAGTTGTTCAGAGTTACTGGGTTCTGATCTTTAGTTCCAAGAAGAAAAAGAGTCATTTGGGATGTGAATATTTTCCTTAAAATTATGTTTAAATGACTTCTGCCATGTTCTTCAAATTTCCTCATATACTGCCATGAAAGCACAACCATTTTCACAAACTCTTCTTTATAAAGAGCTTTCATGACTCTGTTCTCTTAATGCACATTTTCTCTGTCTCAAAAAATTCCCCCATTCTGTCAAATTATCTCTGATTTCTGTGAAGACCAAGCACTGCCTTTCAGGGCTGTTGAAGTATTTGCTTTCCACCTACAGGAAGCTGTATTAACAAAACATTCTTTTCCATCTCAATTTAGCAGGAGAGTTCACATTCACGTCTCCAGGCAAGTTCCCTGGCACTCCACTCCCCAAGGAGTCTCAGCCCATTTTCTGAAAAGTCCTCCACAAATCTGTACACAGCACACAAAATAAACCCTTGAACACAAATAGAAATTATCAGCTCACCCAAGAGTGTGTCCCTGAGGCTCTTCTTGGATCTCCTCATCTCCAGGAACTGCATGGAGCATTCTTTCCAAAACATCATCCAGACTGGAGTGAGCCCTGTTAAATAAAAGATTTCGAGGTGATGGTGACAAGGGTCATGCTGCAAATTTCCAAATAAAACAGTCATAAGGGGATTTAAAGTTTTCTGCAAGCATTGAATCTTGTTAAAATTCTAAGTCTTTGTAACTCAAAGCCAGACATGCCTTCCCATCCTTTTTCATACCTTTCTGTATCCTCTGCTAGATTAAATGACTCCTTAGTCCATAAACTCTGATTTGTCTTCTCATTTCTCTCAGATTCTTTTCCTGACTCTCTGTTTTCCATTTTAACTTGATCAAGAGCTAGTCACATAAACAGCAAGATTTTAGTATCAAAGGAAGATAAACAAAGACATTAAAATGTTGTTTTCTTTGCTGCACTTGGGCAATTTCCAGTTGCCCATTTCTCAGTCACTCTTTCCTCAGCCAGGCCTGATTTTCTACCAGATGAACAAATTCCCATTATCTGCAGTCAAAGGTGGCCAGCAGCAAGGCCCAGATAAATATTTCACTCCAACACATTTCCAGACTCACAGGACTCTACATTTTGTTTCCCACTGAAATGAAAAATGCATTTGGAAATGAATCTTTAATCTTTCCCCTTCCAATCCCAGATATGGGAGAGAAACCCAAGGGAAATCTGAGGATGGCAGCTTGATTTGCCTATTCATCAAAATCCACTGATTTCCCCTCAAAGATTTATCAGCAATTTCTGCTCCTCACAGAAATCAGGGTTAGGGTTGGGCTTAGGGCTGAGAAGGGCACCCCATGGTGAATTTTCTCATCTGGAAATTCCTGGTGATAGGGTTAAACTCAGGTTTGGGCTAATGGGGAATATTTCAGCCCCTTCTGCTGGGCTATGATAAGCAGGAAGCACGAGGCTGCCACAAAAAAATGGGAGTCTGAAATAGCTGTGCTTTATGCAAATCCAAGAAAACCACAGTGATTGAGCAGCCAGCAATAGCCTGCTGCAGTCCTCTCCCCCTAAAAACAAGAAGCTCCAATGAACTTCCATCCCTCAGGAAAAGATTTCACAAAGCTGTAGGACAACCAAACATGTGCCAGCATCATTCTCAAGTGACTGTGGTATTTAGCTTTTTACAGACTTAACTCATGTTCTGCCTTTTTCTTTTTTTTCTTTTGCCTTTTTTTGTCTGCTTTTTTTTCACTGCTGCTCACTTTGTGACTCACTGGAGGAAAAAAAAAAAGCACAGCCTATAAACATTTAGGTTTTCTCCTCCTCTGACACGACTTGTTGTACATCTAAAAATGATTCCCACTTAGCACCATTTGCATTTGCAGCAGCACAAAGATTCACCACTCTGCTGTCTTTGTAACAGAGCAGGAAATACAATATTCATTACCCCAGTGGAAGCTATTTTCTTCCTCTGTGAAATCAGAGGCATTATTTCATGCTGGAGAATTAGGAACATTAACAGGTAGGGTGCAGTGGCCACTTTCTGAAGTGAATCACCCTCCCAGAATGGATTTGACATCACCTGCCCAGCACCTCTGCTCCTGTGGGTGTTGTCACCTGCGTGTGAGCACAGCACGAGCTCCAGTGGCACAATAAAAGCAGAAAATTCATTCTCCTGCTTAGACCTGCAAACCTCCCCCAGCAGCTCCCTGTGGACCTTGGAGGGAACACACAGGGAAAGGCAGCAAACACTGGTGGGGGCACCAAGCTAAAAATTGCAGTTTATTGTTCCAGCTGAACAGCCAGTGACGAGGACTCAGAGGCAGTTTGCAGCAAGGCAAAAAGAATTTTCTATTTTTAATCTCCACATTGGGACTGTTAGCAACCAACCATTCACTTGCACTCCGGAGTCTGGCAATCCCATCCCTTCCAAGGCTGGAGTGATGGAATCTTGCTGCTTTAAGTGTTCTGTTAAAAACAGCATTATTTCCATATTGGTCTAGGCTGACTGTAAACTAAAGTACCATATAACTTTATCCATCCAACCCTGGAGGAAAACCTACATCTATACATCTATACATCTGTACATCTATAATTATTTATATATTATAACTTAAATAAATATAATTTAAATTTGAATATTTATAATTTAAATAATATATTATCAAATATATTCTAATAAATATATTGTATTAATTATAATAATATAATTATGTAATTATACTAATAATTAATATCTATATATAATTATGTATACACTTTAGAAATATTAATATATATTATTAAATTGAAATACATATTATATATTTATATAGAATATTTATATATTTATATAGTTATCTATATTCAAAAGTAGTAATATTTATGTTTATTATAATAATGTAATAATATAGTAATATTATGTCATAATATGTACTGTATATATAATAATATATATGAAATATAATATAATATATATTAATAAATATAATTTCTATATTATAATTTATAATTATTTTATATATTAACCTACAGGCTGCCCCTGACCATCATTAATGGCATCACCTTTGACGCCAATCTCCACAGGTTCTTGTTTTGGTGAATGAGAAAACAGAGTCAGGATGGACATTTTATTGATCCCAAGGTCTGGTGTTAATTTAGGAAGAGCTTAATGATGGATAAGCAAAGCAAACTCTTCTCCAACACCCTCCAGTGAAAACCACACAGAGTTTTTACATTTTCTGACTGGAGATGTGTGTGAACACAAGAAGAATTGCAAATCACTGAGCTCTGCACAGACACCTGGGGGGTGCAGCTGCCTCCTTTAATAGGGAACACAAATTGCTCCAGGACACCTTTGAAAAATTCAGTGTACGCCAAACTCCTCTCTGTGTTAAACTCCACCTGCACTCAGTGTGCTCTCAGCAGCAGCAAGGAAACCACTCAGAGAAATGCAGAGGCTTCAAGAACTGCCAGTTATTTAAGCTGTTGATCATTTAAGCTCTTGATCTTCCTCATAATTGACTGCAACTAATTTGGAAGCTCCAGTGTATTTTGGCAGTGAATGGTTTGGGAGAAATCCTGACTGAGCACAGCTGGAAAGCCTCCCACAGTTTGGGGTGAAGTGGCTCTTACCAATTTCATCCAGAAGCTCTTGGGCTGGTGGAGGCAGCTCATCACTGGAGGGGGGAGATGCCTCTGACAGTGCTGAGACAGAGGGAAAAAATATTCTAGTTAATTAGCAGTAATTAATCCTTAATAACTGTGACATAGGCTTACACTCTGATAGCATCTTGCTTACATATTTCATTTAACACCCTGCACGAGCCTGGCTCATTCATATTTTATCAAATTTCCCTCAATAATTCCATAACGGAAAAATCATTTTGAGCCAGACTTGCACATTCAGCTCTCAATGGTGTATCAGAAATCTGAGGCCAGTAATATTTACACTTCAAACAGAGGTTGATTTAGAGGTCAGAGTTCTTAGTCTGCAGGTGCAAACACAAAATCCATAACCTAATTAGCACCAGCAGTACATGGTTGAGTGCTTAGCTATTAATCCCTCTAAAAAGAGACATCCAGGAGCAAAAAAAGAAGGGGGAAAAAAGGAAAAATAATGAATAGACTGATGAATTTCCATTTAAATCCATTTCTCTGTCTATTGAACAATTTATTTTGGCTGGGGCTGGGATAAAAGACTTACCAGGTGCCTGCCTGGTGTTCCTCAGGGATGAAGCAACTGGTGGCAACCCAACCTGTGTGAGATCAAACAGAATGAAATACAAGAAGGTAAATTGAAAAACTGCTGATCTTCAATCCTCCCCTTCAACATCCTTAATCCAAAATTTACGTAGAGCCTTCAATTAAAGCCTGAGCTGGCCATTAAATTTTAAACTAAGCTCTCCAATCAGTCCAGAATATGAAAATAGAGCAAGACTGATGTGTCAAAAATTTTGCTTAGATTGCTGTGCAGTCATATTTTAGCTGTGAGATATCATCAGCTACATAATCTTTACTTCAACACTCTGAACAGACAACTGGATGGGAATTTTCTAGCTAGACAGCTCCAAGATTTCTTCAGTTCTCATTGTCTGCTTGGAATCTTTCACTATTAAAGCCAGGCACATCTGTTCATCAGAAGAGCCCCCCAAAATTAAGAATTTGTAACCAGAGGCAAATCCTCACTGCCCTCAAAGTGGCAATATGCACTTAATTCTAGAATAAGATTTTGGACATGAAGTGACAGCATCAGCAGAGCCACTCAGGGCTGTAAATGAATTTAATGAATTCCAACTGTTCTGGCACTGGAGCAGCACGACACAGACCTGCCTGTGCCAGGTCAGCTGCACAATGAGCAAACTCTGATTCCAGCTCTGAACCACAACCCCAGAACTGGAAATAACAAGAAAGGTGAAAAGGCAACTGTGTTATACAAAACTGTCTGCAAAGGCAATTTGAGATAATGCTGTGGCTCAGGAACACTTCAGTGCCAAAAGGATCAGTGAAAATGGCTGCAGTGACCTTGGAAACTCTGCTCTCCAAAGGGAGAGGTTTGACAGAACAAAGCTGACGGGATTGGGCACATTTAATGTGCAGAAAAAGGAGAAAAAAGCTTTGAACAAAGAGCTCGTTCAAACCACCTTTTGCAGAGTTCATTCCGGACTCCAGGCAAAATCTGGTCTGGGTTTTCCCTTTTGCCAACTCCATTCCAGACTCTGGCCAGACTCTGGTCCAGGTTTTCCCTTTTGCTGACTCCATTGGAACTCAAGCCAAAATCCAGTCCAGGTTTTCCCTTTTGCCGAGTCCATCCAATACTCTGGCCAAAATCCATCCCAGGTTTTTGCCTTTGCCAAATCCATTCCGGACTTGGGGCAAAATCCACTCCAGTTCTTTTCTTTTGCTGAGTCCACTCCAGACTCTGTCTGGAATCTGTTCCAGGTTTTCCCATTTGCTGAGTTCATTCCTGGCTCTGCTAAAATCCAGTCTGGGTATTTCCTTTTGCCAAGTCCATTCTGAAATCTGGTCCGGGTTTTTCCTTTTGCTGAGTCCATTCCATACTCCAGCCACAATCCAGTCCACGTTTTCACTTTTTCTGAGTCTGTTCCAGACTCCAGGTGAAATCCGGTCCGGGTTTTTCCTTCTGCCGAGCCCATTCCATACTCCAGCTGTAATCCAGTCCGTGTTTTCACTTTTGCCGAGTCCATTCCAGATTCCGGGTGAAATCCGGTCCAGATTTTTCCTTTTGCCGAGTCCATTCCGGACTCGGGTTGAAATCCAGGATTCCAAAGGCTGGGAAGTGGAAATTCCCAACAGTCAGGGAGGGCAGGGAAGGGCCACTTGGAGAGAGGCCAACATTCCCCAGCAAGGGGAACCCAAATTTTGTGTAATCAGTGCCTGAAATCAATCAGGACTTTTGCCACTTCATCCACAGAGCCACAATCCAAAACACCCACAAAGACCCACAAGCATTCCTCTGCCCGCATTTCTTCTTAATAAAAGTTTTGTCAAAAATATTTTTAAAGAACATTAAGAGAATATTTATAGAAATTCCCGGTGTAAGTTATTTTCTGACTTACGGGCTCTTTTGGTCCAAATGGGCAAACTCTTGGAGCCACCACTGGAATTTCCATGCTCCTCTCCCCTTCCCAGGCTGTGGTGAAAGTCTTGAACACTGTGGAGGAGGTCTCTTGAGAGCCACAAAAGGAAGAATCTGAAGAAAATTCACGGCACTGTTTGTATTTCTCAAAGGCTAATGGAAATTTTTCATCTAGAATTAAAAAAAAACGGGGAAAAAAAAAGTAAAGACAGCGAAGCTGGAGAATTATTTTTGGCATTTTTGTATCTTTAGCACATTTCAACAGAAGCAGAAAAAAATTTAAAGGGAACAGGCACCTGCACAAGAAACTCTAACCCATAAAAGACCAAACTGATAACCCAGGAATTCCACCTCAGACAAAACTTTGCCAACTGAGAAATTCCAGCCACTGTCTTACACCAAATTAATGAAGCACAAATATTTATTCATTACTCTTTAGCACTCCAGCTCAACAAACATTCATCATGTTATTTAACTTGTTATAAACATACTGAGTGCTTATTAAACTGCCTTTAAAATACTAAAATCCACATGTATCGGTTCAAATTTAAATTACTTAATTTCTGATTTATGAAGGCTGCCAGAGACCTTTCAGGCAGTGACTTTTTCAGCTGTGTCCCTGTAAATTCTCCTTTAATTCTGTGTCTTTGAACAATGAGATTTCCAACAACAGGAACAACAGCATTTCTCATGCAAGCCTGACATTCCTGCACGGAGAAACGGAGGTTCGCGATTCACCTTGATGTGATTTTTACATTAAAAAATCCTGGCAGAAAGGCCTGGCTGGCACAGAGAGGAGAAATAATTCCCTGTGAATCCTCTTTTTCCCCCTCCCTGCATTACCTGAGCCCAGGGGGGTGCTGACACTGGTGGGAGCGTGGCTCAGCCGAGGTGTTTTACACTCCACGCCCCTCTGGAAGTTCTGCTCACAGGGGATGCTGGACAAATCCTGAATATCTGCCACTGATCTGAATTATTGAGAGATGTTCTGACAGTTAGAATGGCCACTTCTCCTGCCCCTGTGAATCACCAGATCCTGCTATTTTCAGGGTCTTGAAATTTTAATTTCGTGCAGTCTTATCTAGTTCGCCGGAATGGAGGGAGATGTTCCCTTTGAAACTCCTCACAGGAATCTTGGGAGGCCCAAAATCACCATCCTCAGGGAAGTTAAAGAGGCAGAAAAGGTTAATTATTTCCTTCCCCTTCCTTTCCAGGATGTGTTAAATAATCCTCCTACAAAAGCAGCTCAGGAAGCTGCTTCCAGAAAGGGCAGGAACTCCAAAATGAACCAAAAGGCAGGAAAAAAATCCCCAAAGGCAAGGGAAAACCTCAAGGGTTAACAAAAATTAATGAGCCATTAATTAAGACTAAATGTAGGCTTTGGGAGCATTTAAAAGAATGACTCTGATAAACTGAGCGTGCTGAAGGCACTGACACAGCCCCAAGTGAAAAAAATGAAATCCAAATTGATCAAATTTTGGGGAGATACACCCTGGATTCCATCATCCTCAAAGGCCATGGAAAGAACAGACACCTCCTGTAAATCAGTAATTTCATGCAAATCTCCATTAGCTGTAAATATAAATTAACCTCATTAGCTGAATCACAAACATACTCTGCTGATTTTTTTTTCCTCCCTGAAAATCACAGAACTATTTCTGTAATAAAATTTATTTGGCTCCACACGAACGATTTGCTCTTTAAAGTAATTTTATTTCCCTGTACCATATGGAGAGAAGAAACCAGGAATCCTCACACTTGCATGGGAAGAAGCACACCCAGATGAACACCAAGTTAATTACTTCTGAATATGAAAATATTCCCAACTAAGGGCAACACTTTTACACCAATCTCACAACTTTTCACAGGAAAATACTCTCTCAATACTCTGGGGAGTTTTCTCTTGGTCTGTCCCACCTCCCTTGACAAAAATTTTGTAGTTAATGACCAATTTGCTGAAGTTTTGCTATAAAATGTGGCTCTTACACATCTTTATCTTGGCATTCTTCTTGTGGCTCCCACAGCATTGCTTCTTGTGCTGCATCCACACTGAAAGGAGGAAAGGTCACATTCACCCTCAGAAAATTATGGAAACTGAGAAATTTGGTTTTCCTTTCTCTCAGGAAGTTTAAGCACTACCTTCTCTCTGAGGTAGACTGCAGCTCATAAAGACTTTTTGCTTAAAACCTTAGAAGGTGGAGACTGGTAGGAGAAAAATGGCATTTTTAACAGATTAAGGATTTGTTAAAACTTCTAAATGGCATTTGCAGCTTCAGAACAAAAGTGAAATTAATAAAATTAAGTGAAATTAATTAATTAATCTGCCTGCTCATCTGGTGCTGGGGACTGGCAGCTCCTCCCTAGGATGTCAGAATGGAGCAAAATTATTAACAAAAATAAAAAAACAAGAAAAAAGAGATGTGAAGTGAGTGATCTGAGGCACTGCTGGAATATCAATGAGAGCAGGCAGTGGCACTAATTGTCTGCCAGGAACACGGAGAAATAATGACGTTTAAGTGCTCACCTCGTTAAAACTGGGTGAAATTAATAAAATGAAATAAAAGAAATCAAAACCTAGGAATAGACACCACTCCATTGTTCCATCATCCCTTGATCTGTCTCAGATTGTGACAAGGTCAAAGAGGATTAGGCAGATGCTCAGAGAGCAACATCCCCTGTGTCCTGCTGCCAGAAGTTCCTAAGTGAAGGGAACAACCAAAAACCTCCTTTTTTTTTATCCTAAAGCCAAGTGATTTCTACTGCTGGTACCTCCCTTTGGCTCCTGGGTGGGGAGGAGCCTTGGCAGTCACAGCCAACTTCTGGAAAAATTTTACCACGCTGGTAAAATAGAAAATTTTAATAAAATAAATGTAATAATATAAAATTTAGTAATATAAATTTAATAATATAAAATATATAATTTCATAGGGGGGGACAAAAAAAACCCTCCTGTTCTTCAGAGGAGCCAGCCAAACCTCCAAGGTTTCAGAGCCTGCCCAATCTGATGTTACCCCCAGGCAGAATCCAGTGAACATTCCTGGGCTGATCCCCTGGGGTTGGGAAAGGCAGGATCTTCATGGCACTTCAGCTCCACAACCAAAATTAAAGCAGATGACTGAAGCTTTAATTTGAATTATCTTTGCTCTGTTTCAGGCTGTGGTTTATCAGTGGAAAAGGAATTGTGATATGTACATGGCTTTTTTTTCCTTATTTTAGCTCCCTCATTAAGGCAAAAAAAAAACCCCAACCAAACTCTGCAAAAGACAAAATCCCTTGAGACCTGTGCAAATCCCTTTTTGTGTTTTCTTAGCAAGGAGCTGAGCTATGTAGATAATCATTAAAAACCACCACTGGCATCTTATTTGAATATTAGATATATAAGCAGAATTAATGAAGAGAGCACACTTTAAAAGCTAATTTATGCCTGAAGGAACAATGAAAATGAGTTTTTCTACCTGGCTCCAGGCATTTGGCTCAGCTGATTCACTCCCAGCTTGTTTCTGCCACCGCTCTGTGGTGTTGTGCTGCAGAATAGTATTTTTCCTCCTGAATACAAATAACAAATGTTCCCTGTTATTGGCTTTTGCAAGCACAAAAGAAAACAACCCAACTCATTGAACAGGAAATTGTGACTTTATTAATTTTTTTTTTTTTTTTTTTTTTTTTGTGTCTGTGTTCTTGTGACCTTTGTTGTTATGGAAAGACAAATGTGTTTTAAAGATGCATTTTCATAAACATGGCACAGCTGCCAGACAGGCACTGAAGCACTGGGGAATATCACAACATTTAGAGATTTGAGCTAAAAGAGACAACAGAGTAAGGAAACAATGATTCTTGCAATATTCTGCACACACACTCTGTCAGCTCTCGCTGGGTTTAAGCCCAAGATCCTCCCTGCAATGAGAATATTAATGTGTAAATACAACTCTAATTCAGTTTCAAGCACCACAGCAAGTTGCATAAAAAGATTAAACTTCGCCCCAGGGTAAAAATAAAAAGGTTTCAAACAAGTTTTTTTGTTTTGGCTTTTTAACTGAAACACAGCAAGTACATAAACACTGCATCTGAAATGATTTCAGGCACTGCAATGCCCAAACCAAAATCCTAAATGGTCTGAACTCTCCCAGAAATAATAATTTTGAAATAAGAGATCAACTGAGCCTGAAGAATGGAGGTTCAGCCTTGTGACAGGAGAGCTGCTGGCAAAAACAATGCAACAGCTTTGTGTCCCTGCCTCAGAAGTGCTTCAAGGAAAAGGACATTTACCTGGAGCCTGAATTGCTGCATCTGCAGGTGATTTCTGTAAAAATCCTGCACAAACATCTTCTGCTTTGCCCTCAGCATCTGAGGTCTGAAAAGGGGAAAAAGAGAATTTAATTCAATTTTTGACAGAGCAGCTGCAAAGGGCAGGACAACCCCCCCAGGATGATGGGAGTGGAGAGAGAAACTTTTCAGGAGCTCATCAGCAAACAGCCCAGAGTGGATTTAACAGTAAAATAGAAAAGTTTTGTATCTTCCAGAAATTAATGAAGATTAATTTGCTAACTCTCACCTAAATCTTTATTTGCAGGTACTGTTTGGAAAGAAAAGAATAACAATGAAAAAAAATCTCCCATTTTCCACAGCTCTCTTCAAATCAAATGGGAGCACAATTAAACCACATGTTGTGTAACTTATGTCCAAAAAATGTTATTTTTACCTCTGGTTCTGACTTTCCCTCAAGAGCAGGAGGAAGGAAATAATCAGGAGTGAAGAATTCTTCAGTCACATCAGGAGGTGAATTAAGGGAACAATGCAATTCCCTTGAATGTCCCTGCGCAAGAAATCATCACCTGAGATGATCCCCCTCTCTATTAATAAAAAATACATATTTCAGCCAATAAAAACCACTGAAATTCTGAAATTTTATTAAATTATTCCCTGACTTTCAACCCACCTCCTGCTCCTTGCATTACCTTGGTGGTTTTAAATAAAAAAAAAAAAAAAAAAAAAGGGGGGAAGGAGGAGGGGAATTGTTACTCAGATGAGCTCAGGCTAAACTTTTCCATGGACAAGCAGCTGCCACTGATCTCCCTGGATTTCTGTACATACTCTAGAGAGATTCTCAGCTTGCTGAGGAAGGGCTGAACTCTTAGGAATGGATTTTCCAGACACTGCTTGCTCATCTGGTGCTGGGGACTGGCAGCTCCTCCCTAGGATGTCAGAACGGAACAAAATTATTAACCAAAAATAAAAAAAAAAAAAAAAAAGAAAAAAGAGATGTGAACTGAGTGATCTGAGGCACTGCTGGAATATCAATGAGAGCAGACAGTGGCACTAATTGTCTGCCAGGAACACGGAGAAATAATGACATTTAAATGCTCACCTCGTTAATTAATCTAAGCAGGGGAAGCTTGCCCTGTTCCTTTGTCCAGAACTTTTTGAAAAGCTTTACCCACTGAGCTGCTGCAGAAAAAGCAGCTGTGTGGTGAGACTGGAAGGAATAAAAGTGTGATAGCCCTCTCAGGGGTCTGAGAGCTTTGGGCTTCTCCTGCTGATAACATTAATCAGTGATGATGAAGGTCTCCAAGCTCATCCCCCCACCTATTAACACCTAATATTCATCTTATCTCTATTTATGCCCATCAGGGAGTGACTGACTTGCTCTGAGGGCAAAGCTCTGCAAGATAAAATGGACAAAGCTTGTAAAAATTAAAAAAAAAAAAATCACAGGAGCTGAAATGTGATTGGAAATGGAAGGGGACAAAAAGAGAACAGAGCATTTACCTGTGGTGGAAGTGCTGGGTGCAGGCTCCAGGTCACTGTCCCCAGAGTCACTTCTGTCCTCACTGTCCCAGGGCTCAGCAGCCTCACCTGGCTGCCACCCACAGCTCTGCTGCTCCTCAGCTCTGGGGGCTCCAGCAGGGCCCTCCTGGGGCATCTCCATGACACTTTCTGCTTCACTCTCAGACGTGCATTCACTGCCAGAGTAGGGACAGCTGAGCCCCAGCCGACCTGAGGCCACTCTTCTGGCTATCTGCTTGACTTCAACTACACAAAAAAAAACCCCCAAAATTACCATTTCACATCCCAGAATCTGGAGCTTCAGAGCATCCCTTGTGTTTCACTGTGCCTGCAGTGTAGAAATTTGGAAAATCTGCATTTGGAAATGCAAAGGTTAGAGCTGGCAGCACCACAGCCTTTGTCATGAAAAGAGCTAAACACTTCCTTTTATTTTAAATAAAATAAAATAAATATTTAAATTTTAAAACCTGCACAAATTGACATGGACAAGTCTCTACAGAACAGGTTTTGTTGGCTGGATTCTCCATTATCCATGCCCGTGCTGCCATCCACTGGGCACTGCCATCCCTGCCCTTCCTGAATCCTCACACCGCCCAAAACCAGGCTGCAAATCCCTCCAGCTCCAGAAACCAAACCACCTCAACGTGCCTGGGATTATTTTATGCCCAGAATGTGCAAGACACAGGATCCCACTCGCTTGGATTCCATCCAAGGACAACCTTGCAGATCTTCAGCAATTAAAGCACAGAGACCTTTCCTCGTGTGCTGAGTTTAATGCACTGCACTGCAGCAAGATTTCTGCTATTAATGCTGATTTAACACTGGTTTAACACTGATTTAACATTGATTCAACACTGGTTTAACACTGATTTAACACCAATTCAACACTGATTTGACACTGATTTACTCACTCCTCCATCCTGCCTGCATCACCTTCCTCTTCTCACTGCTTTTTTTGCTGCAGAATTCCACCCTTGGTTTTGAATGGCACCTGCAAGAAATGATTATGAAATGCACAAACTATTTTAGAGCCTGAGCATATTGTGTCAAGTATTCCCCAGCCAGGAAAAGGCTCCAAGTTGTTTTAACATCAATTAGAGCACGTGTGCCTCTCAGCCTTTTAACAACCCAGCAGAACCAGCAGATTGAGCTGCCAGGAGCTTGGAAAGCACAGATAATTATTTAGGTTTATTCCAGATTAACCAGACAAGCTGTACATCTCAGAGCAGAGTTGCAGATGCTGCAGCTCCAAAAACCACACCATGGGTGATGTGGGGATTGTTTTATTGAGGGGATCACAGTTTCACACCTGGACAATGATTCTGCCACCAGTTCACTCCCTGACCTCCACTGACCACGGAATATTTCTGTTCTAACCTTTACCAGCAGGTTTTTTCTGATCCAAACGGATCATGGATTAATTTTAAAACTGCAGCAGTTTTCCTGATTTGACCAAACACTGAAAGAAGTGTCTGTCCCCCACCTTTCCAACATGAATCTGCACAAGTTTTGACAGGTAATTTCAACATGTGCTTTGCATTCCTGCTTAAAACCACAGAGAAATGACATTAAAAAGCATTTCTGCTGGGAATTGAAGGAGGCTGTGCCCAGAGAGGAGAACCACCTTCATTAATATCTCCCCAGATTGCTCTCCTTGGGCCCTGGTACATTTTGGACCACTGACCTCCATCCCAGAGGCATGTGAAATCATTTTTAACAGCTCTCTTTAACACAAAGTGCCCTGTCACAGCAGCTCTGCAGCTGACAATGACTCACAGCAGGCTCCTCTCTGCACAGATGGCTTTTGCCTTCCTGAGGAACATTTAATGCCAGCCTTGATCCTGATGTGCCTCTCTCTCTGCAGATGAATCTGTCAGAATTAACTCCTCTATGAATAAGATCAAAACTCACCACTTCTCCTCCTCCCTTCTTGCTGCAGGATGTGAATCAGCTCCTCTCTGGCACTGCAAGTTGAACTTTTTCTGGCTTCTTGCAGACACGTGTGGGAGGAAATGCTGAAAGGAGTCCAACAAGCCATGATTCAGCACACACTGGGCACTCTGCTAATTACTGCTAATTACTGCCTGAGCTGGCTGGGATGCAGCCTCAGAACAGGACAGCACCAACTTTAATCCCTGAGTTTTATTTTTAGCTGCTCTGCTCAGGACAAAGGATGACAACTCCAGCAAAAGCTCTGCCCTGGATTTCTAGCAGGTTTCAGGTGCAGGCAGGCAATGAAAACATGGAACTTCCAGGGGGATGAGTGGACCTGAATGACTCAAGATTATCCTGACAGGAGAGATGTAACTGGATTTCTCTCTTTCTCTTTGGTCCATGTATTTAATAATTGAAGTGATCCAGAAGCCCTTCCCAATAACAGCTTAGGCCTCAACACAAACAGAAATATTTCTCCACTGAGAGGAGAAAGAGGAGAAACATTTCTCCTTTTCCCTGAGATTCCCATCTCCATTTCAGTGCAGGATTTGGATTTTAACCCCACCCTGAGCCCCTGGATCAGTGCTGTCCTGGGAGGACTGGAGAGAAAGAGGAAATAATACAATTGCACTGCTGAGCTGCCTTCATTCCTGTATTTAAAGCACATTTTAAAGGACAGATTCATCCCTCCTCTTGCACACCACCCATCCCTGCTAAGGATCACAGAAATGATAACCAGGCCCTTGCCCAACACTTTACCTCCTGGTTTGGGCTCACTTCACCATCCAGCCCCCTGCCCACGCTGCAGCCCGGATCACCATGGGTGGCTGCAATTCTGCTCTTCCACTTCTCATTCTGAATTGCCTCTCTTTCCTTGGCTGTCTTGGGAACAGCCTGGAAGCTGTCTCTGCCTGGTGCCTGACACGTTATTGGAGGTGGAATGTAGTCCCTGGATGGTGGAGCCACAGCCTGGTGTAAAAAAATATCAACTCCAGCAAGAGCCTTGTTGGTGTTTTGGGAAGCAGCACCAGAGCCATCCCAGTGCCTTCCCTGAGAAGTTTCCTTGGGATGCAGATTCACCCTGAGCTGCTGGAGCAGCCTCCTCTGCTTTGCCAGGGCCTTCAGCCCGTCCAGTTTCTCCTCAGTCCTGCTCAGGGAATGCCCAGCCTGCTGCAGCATGCTCTGCATGATCTTCAGGTTCAGGGCGCATTTGCTGATGTGCTGCTCGCTCTGGGAGGGGCTGCTCAGGCTCCTGCCAGCATCTCCTCTCACCTGGGACACCCCAGGGGCTTCTCTCGCCCTTTCCTCGTCTTCCTCCTCCCCCTCTTCTTCATCTTCCTCCTCCTCCTCTCCAGTGAAGGCCGTGCTGGACCCTGAGGACTCCTCTTCCTCCTCACCCTCCCAGTGGCTCTGCTCTTGCTCCTGCTGCCTTTCTGCATCCTTTAGAGCCTGGCCTGACCCAGGTCCTCCTTCCAGGAAATCCTGGGGACCTTCTGGGTAACTGGCCAGCATTTCATTCATCTCAAAGCTGCACAGGCTCCCGTCCACATCACTCTCACTGCAGGGAGAATCTCCTGGCTGCACTTCAGAGCAGACACTGAGGCTTCTGTGCTGCTCAGGGGGCTCTGCTGCCTCCTGCAGCACCACAGCACTGCTCTCCTTGGGGAAAACAGAGTCCTTGGGGGCAGAAAAACCACCTGGAAAATGCAGTTGGAAACATGAAATCATTTCTCCAGAAACCCAAGCAGCCCTGCTGCTTTTGCACCTTGAGGAGAGAATTTTGGGAATTCAGAAATTCCATGAGCAGCTTTTGACACCTCAGCTGAAAACAGCCCGAGCAAAACAGATTCAGAGTCCTGAATCTACATTAAGTGGCAGCTGAAATCCAAAACTAACTGTTTCCTACCTTCAACCTACATCACAAAATCTGTGAGTGCTCCCATTTTAATTGGGATTTCTGTCAGACTGCTGTGAGGAACACATGAAGGACATCCTGCCCCAGGAAACTCACCAGCCTTGCTTATCTCTTTTTCCTGGAGCTCCACCGTTCTCTTCTGGAAGCTAAAAGCTGATGCCCAGCAGATGTTGACATCTGCAAGAACAGCAGATCTCTGGGCTTTGGGTACTCCAGCAGTGTGGCCACTTTGAGATTTAACCAAGTCCTGTAAAACAAAACAAAAAAAGGAATAAAATAGGATTGTATTTGTCACTTCTGTGTCTCTGAGTTCTGTTTTTCTGAGGGGGTTCAGCTCCATGAGCAGAACACTGAGTGCTGGATCACTTCCTTAAGCAGAACCTGAATGGACACAGCAATATCTATCAAAATTAGAGTGCTGGAAATCACCTTCAGGTCATTTTTCAGGATATATTGAATATCCTGAAGCTTCATGGAGCGGTTCCTCTGTTTGGATTCCAGCCCTGACTTGACAACATCATAATAGAGCAGGGGGAGCCTGACATCTGCTTGCAGCTGCTCCCCTGAAAGGATGAGCTGCTTAACAGCTGAGTCTTCCACACCTTTCCAGGGAGGGCTCTCTGCAAGACACAAGTGCAGATTTTATGTCACCAGCTGCACATTAATGTTAATTTTTTAAAAAAAATCATCATTCCCTGATGTAATTTTAAAAAAGTGATAAAATAAAATGTAATAAAATAAAAAAATGATATTATTCCCTGTCTATTCCCTACTTTACAATTAAAAACAAGCATTGGCATCTCCTCCCTGTCTTATTCCAACAGTGGGTGCTTTCAAGGGAGCTGACAGAAATATCCAGAGGAGAGTGACACTGCAAACAACCCTGCTCTGGATTCTTCACTGGGATTAATTTTTAGGGTAATTGTTTCTCCCATTTCACTGTCAGAATAGTCAGAGTGAATGCAGAACAGACATTATCTGTAATAACAGCTACAATAACACAGTAACATTAACTTCTCTCTGAGTTATCACACAGATCAAAAACACAAAAGCTGCACAAGCTTGTTTTGAACACTGAAAAGACTTAATTGAATGTTTTGCTGTGCTGGCAGGAAGAATAAAAATAAACAACAGAAAAACACTTTATTTCTCCAATAATTTCATCCCTTAGCCACACAATTTTAAGTTTTTTGATCACATTTTCCAGGAGTTCCCAATAACCTTTGTTATTGTCGTTCATATTTGGGTTTTTTGCCTGGTTTATTTTTTCTGCTGAACCATCCCAGCTCCATCAAAGGTGTGCTCTGACCTGTCAGGGCCTCCTGCAGCACTGCACAGAAGCTGTAAACATCTGATTTCACCGTGCCAGGTTTGCCCAGGACGATTTCAGGGGAGCTCCAGCGGAACAGCTGGGCTGGGACAGGGATTCGGGTCAGGTCACTGTGCTCCCCACTGTCCCCCCTGCAAAAAGGGGGAAAAAATGGAAATTAGGACATAAAACACACTTAACTGCAAGGGTTATATCTAGGAATTAAACACCTGAGTGTGCTACAGCTTTTAGTTTAATGCATAAAAGGTTCAGGGCATTTCTGCAAATAGAAATGTGCAGTAAATGTCTTTTGGCAAAGATTTTCTGGGGAAAGCAACACCTCCTTTAATGACTTAAAAAACACACAAAAAATTATTATTAGTAGTAGTAGTAGTATTAGTATTAGTATTATTATTATTGCAAATAGAAATGTGCAGTAAATGGCTTTTGGCAAAGATTTTCTGGGGAACGCAACACCTCCTTTAACAACTTTACCAAAAAAAACCAACCTAAAATAATGAAAATTTTAAAATAAAATACAAAGAAAATATAATACTAATATTAATATTAACAATTGTAACAATAATAATAGTAATAATAATAGTAATTATAATAGATATGTGCAGTAAATGCAAATAGAAATATGCAGTAAATGTCTTTTGGCAAAGACTTTCTGGGGAAAGCAACACTCCCTTTAAGGACTTTACAATTTAAAAAACCCTAAAATAATAAAAATTTTAAAATAAAATATAAATAAAATATTATAACGATAATAATGACAATTATAATAAAAATAAACAATCTACTGACGCTAATACTACTAATACTAACACTAATACTAATAATAGTAATAATACTAATACTACAACTACTAATAATACTAATGCTACACTACTACTACTACTACTACTACTAATACTAACACTAATAATAATAATAATAATAATAATAATAATAATAATAATAATAATAATAATAATAATAATAAATGTAATAACCCCCCCAAAAAAGCAGAACTTTTCCCAACAGGAGCTTTCCAAACAACCCTTTACCTCTGACCATGAACAAAACACAGAAAGCCTGTAAAAAATTTTTATTTTCCAAAGTGTCTAGGGGACAATTTCAGTAATACTGAGATGAAACAAAATCCTCTTTATCTGACTGGTGGCACTTAATTCCCAGCAGTCTAAGGAGGTGCTGGATGTCCCACCCCACATTTCAGAGCAGCCCTGAGCAGGTTTCTCACCTCTCTATCATGTGCTCCAGGTTGCAGAGCTTGCCCTCCCCCGAGGACACGATCTGGATGGCAAAGGAGGAGAGGGAGCGGTGCAGGAAGATGAACCCCCATTCTAAAAAACCCCAAAAATCTCTTTTCCACCCCACGACCAACTATTATTCTACTTAAACTCTCTTGACTTGTAATTCTTCATATAAAGGTTGGTAATTGTTTTTTCCAAGGGCTAAATCAAAGGCACAGGGGGGTCTTGGGCTCTGTGCTCTGAACCCCTCAGGGCAGCCAGAGGAATTTCAGAGGAATTTCCGGAGGAATCTCCAGAGGAATTTCCAGAGGAATTTCCAGAGGAATTCCCTGGGTTCTGACACAATCCCCATTTCAGAGCAGCCCTGAGCAGGTTTCTCACCTCTCTATCATGTGCTCCAGGTTGCAGAGCTTGCCCTCCCCCGAGGACACGATCTGGATGGCAAAGGAGGAGAGGGAGCAGTGGAGGAAGCCCTGGTGCCTCCTGAACCTCCATTTAAAAAACCCCAAAAATCTCATTTTCACCCCACGACCAACTATTATTCTACTTAAACTCTCTTGACTTGTAATTCTTCATATAAAGGTTGGTAATTGTTTTTTCCAAGGGCTAAATCAAAGGCACAGGGGGGTCTTGGGCTCTGTGCTCTGAACCCCTCAGGGCAGCCAGAGGAATTTCCAGAGGAATTTCCGGAGGAATCTCCAGAGGAATCTCCAGAGGAATTTCCAGAGGAATCTCCAGAGGAATCTCCAGAGGAATCTCCAGAGGAATTCCCTGGGTTCTGACACAATCCCCATTTCAGAGCAGCCCTGAGCAGGTTTCTCACCTCTCTATCATGTGCTCCAGGTTGCAGAGCTTGCCCTCCCCCGAGGACACGATCTGGATGGCAAAGGAGGAGAGGGAGCGGTGCAGGAAGCCCCGGGAGTGCAGGAACCTCAGGGCATCCAGGATCTGCAGCAGAACGTGCAGGAGCGTCTCTGTCTGCAGCACTGGGAACTCTGCTCGCTGCAAAAACAACCCCGAAAACACCAAATCTGCAGGGCAGGCGGTTACACCTGAGCTGGGGGCAAGTCAGGGTTAGTTCTTGTGGGTATGGTCTGGTGGAGAAGGCAGCAAATCAAATTTATTGGAGGGAAAATTTATTTTTTGTTCTCGACGCTAAACCAAGTAACAACGTCTTAAAAAGAAGAGAAAAATATCAAATGACAACAGTAAAACACAAATTTAAATTTTAAAAAATTGATTAAATTAAAAAAATATATTAATTTTTAAATCAATTTTTTAAACTGATTAAATTTAATTTTTAAATGATTTTTTAAATCTTAAATTTAATTTTTTCAATTTTTAAAAATATTAAAATTTCTTAAAAATTGATTACATTCAATTTTTCAAATTTAATTTTTAAATATTTTTATTTTAAAAAATTGATTAAATTTTCAAGTGATTAAATTTAAATTTAAAAAAATTAATTTTAAAAAATTAATTATTTATTTTAAAATATTGATTACATTTAAACATTTTAAAAATGAATTCATTTTAAAATTTGATTTTAAAAATAAGAAAAATAACCAGAAACTCAGATACACACTGAAGAATTTTGCCTTCTCGAGGAAAGATGTTAGTCACTAAACTTCTGGTGAATTATTATTTAAAATCCAAGCATTGCAGTTACCCTTTCATGGAGGATGCTGTAGAGAGAGCCAAAGTGAACCCTCTCATAGACCAAACGAGTTCTCTCCAGGTCAAAGGACAGACAAACAGACATCAGCTGCAGCAAGTGAGGGTGGCGGAGTTTGCTGCACAGGGAGAGGAAAAATCAAATTTACCAGGCAAATCTGAGATGCAAGAAGGAAAGCCCTGCCCTGCTGAGTGACTTTATCAATATGACACGAGTGCTGAAATGTATTTCAGGGTAAATGTATTTTTTTTAACTGAAATACTCGATTTTAGAAGATCAGGAATGGGAAAAAAAATTGTATTTCTGATCTGGGGAAGATGTGCAACCCCAGGGTAACACTGTTCTGAGAGAGGCAAATCCCATTCTTCCTTAGGGAAATCCCATTCCCCCCAGGTAAATCCCATTCCCCTGAGGAAAATCCCATTCCCCTCAAGGTAAATCCCATTCCCCCAAAGTAAATCCCATTCCCCCCAGGTAAATCCCATTCCTCACAGATAAATCCCATTCCCCCAAGATAAACCCCATTCCCCCCAAGGTAAACCCCATTCCTCCAGGTAAATCCCATTCCCCCAAGGTAAATCCCATTCCTGCCATGCAAATCCCATTTCCCTGAGGTAAAACCCATTCCTCTGAGGTAAATCCCAATTCCCCCAAGGTAAATCCCATTCCTCCCAGGTAAATCCCATTCCCCCAAGGTAAATCCCATTCCCTTGAGGTAAATCCCATTCTTCACAGGTAAATCCCATTCCCACAAGGTAAATCCCATCTACCCCCTGAGGTAAAATCCCATTCCCCCCACCCCAGCGAGCCCCAGGGCAGCTCCTGCCCCACCTGCTGTGCTGCTGCTCAGCCAGGAGCAGGTCAGCCAGGCGCAGTTTCCAGCTGTTCTGCTGGGGCTGGAAGCTCAGCTCCTTCACTGTCACCCTGATGCCTCCCCACACCAGGCTGCAAAGAACAACAGGAATTTGCACCAGATGTTTCCAGCAGTGTTTTCCCTCTTTTTTGGGTGCTTTTTTTTTTTTTTTCCCCCAGTTTTATGGCTATTTTTTTGTGATGTTCTGGTGCTGCCTCCCGCTGTCAAGAATTTAAATTTTGCTCTTTTAAACTCACAATAAATAAACTCGTCCTGCTGAAGGTTGATGGAGCAGGAAAGGTTCCCTGCCCAAAATCCCACCCCTTCCACAAGGAATTCCCTTCACCAAAGGCCATCAGTGACACAAATCAGAGTTTTGGGGAGATTAAATCAACAATTTGTCAATTGAGACACAACCCCTTGCTTAACACACAGCAATTAGAAAACACCATATTGTTGTAACCATTACCAATAATTACAAGATTTTAAATGAATGCTCAGCCTGCCCTTGCAACTCCCATTTCAGCCCAGGTTATGCAGAGGAAATCCTGGACAAAGATTTACAAGGATTAAATGCTGAACAACACAATCTGTGCAACCCTAAACGCATTTCCCACCACAAAAACAAGATCAATACTGAAACATTGCCATCAGTAATCAGCCTTAATTGGGTTAATATTGCTTGTGGGCTGTTTTTGGCCTCTCAGCCATCAGCACGACTCAGATATTAATCAATAAACAGCAGCAAACAAGGTGCAAGCAGGAAATAAATACACAACAAACATGGGAAATCACCCAAACAAATCACTGCTACAACAACTTGCTGGGTGATTGCAACAGACACAAAGAGGGGCTCAAAAAATCTCTTGAATTCCACTTACTTGGTCATGATCATGTAGGGCCCCACGGGGTAAGAAAATGCTGGCTCATCATCAGCCTGAACCACGTCCCTGTCCCCAATAATTGGGAGGGAGGCCAGGTAGCCCAGGTGGCCACTGCCTGCCAGGTGGAACTGAAAATGCAACAGGAAAATGCAACAGCAAAATGCAACAGTTCCCAAAATGCAGCAAGCTCAACAACACCCTGAGTGCAACCAGCTCCAACATCACCATAAAATCTGAAAAATCAGGGCTAAAATTGAATTTTCCCATCGAAGCTGGAAGAGGCAAAGCAGATCCAGTCCTTAAGAAATGCCACAGGTGATGTTTAATAGGAATTTCTGCTGGTCCAAACCCAACCAGGCATCAAAGGCCTGAGTATTTGGGCTCTTCATGGGTTTTTTTCCCCATTTTTGCAGCAGAAATAAGAATGCACTAAAGCTTAAAAAGCAAAAAATAAGAATGTACTAAAAGTTAAAAATAAGAATGCGCTAAAAGTTAAAAAGCTGAAAAGAAGAATGCACTAAAAGTTACAATTAAGAATGCACTAAAAGTTGAAAAGAAGAATGCACTAAAAGTTAAAAATAAGGATGCAACTAAAAGTTAAAAAGTTGAAAACAAGAATGCACTAAAAGTAAAAAGAAGAATGCACTAAAAGTTAAAAAGAAGAATACACTAAAAGTAAAAAATAAGAATACACTAAAAGTTAGAAAGTTGAAAAGAAGAATGCACTAAAAGTTAAAAATAAGAATGCACTAAAAGTTAAAAAGTTGAATAGAAGAATGCACTAAAAATTAAAACATTGAAAATAAGAATGGACTAAAAGTGAAAAAGCTAAAAATAAGAATGCACTAAAAGTTAAAAAGTTGAAAATAATAATGCACTAAAAATGAAAAATAAGAACGCACTAAAAGTTAAAATAAGAATGCACTAAAAGTTAAAATTAAGAATGCACTAAAAGATAAAAATAGCACAGGTAATTACGGTGAGGAACAGCAGATTCTGGGGAAAATGTTCCAATATCATGAGAAAATCCCTCCCACAGCACTTACCTTCCCAAAACCAAAGCTGTAAATGTTCTTGGCCACGCTGGGTTGTCCTTTCAGTAATTTCCCCAGAGGAGTCTCAGCATTTCTAAACCAAAACCAAAAGCAACAGAGCAATTTATTTACTCCAAAGCTTGGATACAGAGAGAGAAGGGGGAAAAAAAAAGCAGAATTTCTGCCAGAACCCTGCATTTGACTGATCCCACAAATACAATGTGGGTGTTAAAATTCCAAATTATTGTGCAACTCATTGAAACTTTTTATTATATTTCTATAATTAAAAGGGTTTAAAAATATTTATTTATTATATTTATTTATTTATTTATTTATTTAAAGCAATATAACCAATAAATATACATATACACACACTCTATATCCTGCACTGCTTTTTTATTTTTCCCACCATGTATCTGACACAAAAACTCCTGAAACAGTTGGGAACACCCCCCAAAAAGATCTGCAGTGACCTTAAAAAAATCAAAAACCAAATTACTTTCTGCTACCACTTTAATGCTACTAAAATCCAGGGCTTTTAATGCTGGTTTCAAGAGTTTAATTAATAAAGTTTCTCTTAATATACAGATATTTATTAACTATCAAGTTTCTATTTAGAACTGTGACAACAGAAATAAAATTTATCACAGGGGACTTAAATCTGCTATTGTCAGAAAGATATAAGAACCTGCTAATTTTAAATAATAATATATAAAAATTTAAATATTTATATGTAATATAGGGAAGTAAATGAAAATAAATTATAAAATAACTCTTATAGGAAAATAAATAAATAAATAAATAAATAAATAAATATATATATATATATATATATATGTATATATAATTATAAATGTTTTAACTTTAAAATAGCAGAAAATGGAAGTAAAATCTCTCATTACCCTTGGACAAGGCCAGCAAACCTCGAGGGGCTGCAGATCAAGGCCTTTGAGGAGCCAACTTTCCTGAGCAGATCAGAGGGAAGATTCCAAATGGCAGCCTGCATGTGCAGGGTGCACTGCTGCATAAATTCCAGCATCTGGGCAGGAAAAACAATCAAAATAGAGAGCTTCAGGAGAAGAACCATTTTAAATTCATAAATCTGGAGTATTGGAAGAAATAACTGGTTCCTTGTAATATCAAAATGGGAATTTTGAGAAAGGCATTAACACAAAATCAATTTGATGTCAATGGAAGAAAAGCTGATTTCAAACAGGCGACAAAAATTGAAATTTCACCCAAATGGAATTGGAAAAATCACAGAGAAAATTGTTGTCTCTATAGGACATGAAATAACACCATGCACACACATTGCTGTTCTTAAGGGAAAAAGGGAAGTTTATTTTCTGACTCCAATATTTACAGATTTCCAAAAGTGACAGTGGATTGGAGGGTGAAAGTGCCACCTCTCCAATGACACTGGACAAATCAACAGTCCATCAAATTTCTCTTCCTCCATAAAAGAGGAATGCCAATGTAAAGTGATTTAAATGTAAAACAATAAGTAAATGTAAATATTTAATGTAAAACAAGAAGTTATTTACAGAAAGTGTGTGAGAAAGTTCGTTACAAGAACGTAAACATCAAAAAGCTTAGACAATCTTAAAATATCAGAACAACAACTGTAATTTCAGGTTCCTTTTAAGAGGAGTGTTAATGATAATGGAGAAGAGGAGTTTGGAATGAATATCCCAGCCAGGGATGAGCTTCCACAGCAATATCTGAGTGTGAAAATGGAGGAGTTTGGAATGAATATTCCAGCCAGGAATCAGCTTCCACAGCAGTACCTGAGTGTTGTGATATTGTGATAATGGGAAAGAGGAGTTTTAAATGAATATCCCAGCCAGGGATGAGCTTCCACAGCCACACCTGAGTGTTGTGATAAAGGGGAAGAGTTTGAAATTTGAAATTAATATTGCAGCCAAGAATGAGCTTCCATAGCAGTACCTCAGTGCTGTAATAAAGGAGGAGTTTGAAATGAATATTCCAGCCAGGAATGAGCTTCCACAGGAATACCCGAGTGTTATGATAGTGGGGAAGAGGAATTTTAAATTAATATTGCAGCCAGGAATCAGCTTCCACAGCAGTGCCTGAGTATTGTGATAAAGGAGGAGTTTGAAATGAATATTCCAGCCAGGAATGAGCTTCCACAGGAATACCTGAGTGTTGTGATAAAGGAGGAGTTTGAAATGAATATTGAATATTATTGAGCATCCACAGCCATACCTGAGCATTGTGCTAATGAGGAAGAGGAGCTTGAAATGAACATTCCAGCCAGGAATGAGCTTCCACAGCCATACCTGAGTGTTATGATAATGGAGGAGTTTTAAATGAATATTCCAGCCAGGAATGAGCTTCCACAGGAATACATGAGTGTTATGATTATGGAGGAGTTTTAAATGAATATTCCAGCCAGGAATGAGCTTCCACAGGAATACCTAAGTATTGTGATAAAGGGGAAGGGTTTGAAATTAATATTGCAGCTGAGAATGAGCTTCCACAGCAATACCTGAGCATTGTGATAAAGGAGGAGTTTTAAATGAATATTCCAGCCAGGAATGAGTGTCCACAGCCATACCTGAGTGTTGTTATAAAGGGGAAGAGTTTGAAATGAATATTGCAGCCAGGAATGAGTGTCCACAGCCATACCTGAGTGTTGTTATAAAGGGGAAGAGTTTGAAATGAATATTGCAGCCAGGAATGAGCTTCCACAGCCATACCTGAGTGTTGTTATAAAGGGGAAGAGTTTGAAATGAATATTGCAGCCAGGAATGAGCTTCCACAGCCATACCTGAGCGCTGCTCTCCTTGCTGGCTGTCAGAGCCCAGAGCTGGGGAGTTCTGCCCTGGCTGTCGTGCACTCGGAGCTCTCCTCCCTCATCCAGCAGCTTGCTGAGGATGCCCTGGCTCCCCGAAAATGCAGCTGCATGCACTGGGGTGCTCCCATCGTAGCAGCGACTGGGGAACGGCAGGGAGTGTTCAGCAGGGGAAAATCAGCGTTAAAACAGCATTAAAACAGCATTTCTGGAGTGTTTGTGTGCCCCCCAAACAACAGAATCAACCACGAAAAATAAATAAAATTATTTCTCTATTTACCTCTGAGGAGCACAGCATTCCTGGAGTGTTTGTGTCTCCCAAATAACAGAATAAATCATGAAAAAAAAGAAAATTTTCATGGCCCAAATAACAGAATAAACCATGAAAAAAATAAAATTATTTCTATCTTTACCCCTGAGGAGCTTTGGTTAAAATACCAACATGCATCTTAAACACTTCTTCATTTATGCCCAGTGAATGTTGTGTTACACCAATTCGACAATTAATTTTAATTTTAAAAAATAAATGTTTGATACTTAACTGATTGGCATCTGAGCCGTATTCCAGCAGCACATCCACTATTTTACCCAGCCCCAGCAGTGCAGCAGTGAACAGACAGGTCTGGCCCATGGAATTCACAGCATCAACAAAAATTCCTGCAAGGAAACCAAAAATCCCATGGTGGAGTTTGTTTCAATTAAAAAATTGTTTTAATAAAAGCTGGTGGTTCATCATCACTGCTCTGAGCTGCTGCAGCAGGTATGAAAATCCAGCAGCAGAAATTGAAGGGGGAAAAAACCAGCAAATTATATTTTTGTGACTTTCCATAAGGAAAGAACTGCACGTCCACGAGGATTTTAAATAAAGGATGTGTAAGTAACAAATGGTGCTTATATGAGTTGTGTAAGGAATTATATGTTCTGTTTAAATTAGAGAGATGGATATGTAAGTATATATATATGTATATTTCATATACGTGGATATATATATATGGATATATATCTATATATTCATCATATATATATGTACAAATGATGGATACATATGTAGAGATCAATGAGCACATGTAACACAGGAGGACAGAATTAATAAATAAGTAAATTATTCTTCAGTAATTACTTATTAAAAATAAGTTTATTAATATTATCGTTATTATTATTGTTGCTATTATTGTATTAATAAATTAGTAAACTATTAGTTAGTAATTACCCATTAATAAATAATATTATTATTGTTATCATTATTGTTGTATTAATAAGTAAATTATTCTTGAATAATTACTTAATAATAAATAAGTTTATTATAATTATTTTTAATATTGGATTAGTAATTAAGTAAATTATTCTTGAGTAATTACTTAATAATAAATAAGTTTATTGTTATTATTGTTGTTGTTGTCATCGTATTAATACAGAAGTCAATTACTCTTCAGTAATTGCTTAGAGCATGGTGCTGGCAACGCCAAGGTCGCGGGTTCGATCCCTGCATGGGCCACTTCCTTAAGAGACGAACTCTGTGATGCTTGTGGTCCTTTTCCAGTCAGGACCCTGTGTGGTTTCCAATATTCGGTTGCTTTGATTTTGTTCATGATAATAATTCCCATCTAAAATTAAATGCCGACCTGGAATTAATTCGTAAGCAGGGAGATGCTGAGCATAACTGAGAATATGATGGGGATAACGCTGGTACAAGGGTGCGATTTGTCATGTTATTCTATTTTTTGAACAGCATTTAAAAAAACGGGCCACAAACCACTCAGCCCGTGTTCTCTCCCTCCCGAGCCCCACCAAGAGGGCCGGGAACGGTCATCAATGGCGAGCGGCCCCTGCCCAAGCAGCACCGCCCGCCCGCTTCGCGCTCAGGAGAGAACACCTCGCTCCTCCTCGTGGCTTGTGACGCCGATCAGGGAAGATCACTCTCCTCTAGTGACCAACTACAGAAATGATCCCTGAAAGTATAGTCTTAACGCAACTCTCCCCGCCGCGCCCGGCCCTGCCGCCGCCACCCGCGCCCAGCGCACGGCGAGCCCCCAACACCCGCGCGGGAGGGGCCGGCGCGGCCCCGCCGAGCCGCCGCGGCCGCGGGAGCGCGCCCCGAGCCCCGCGGGAGCGCCCGCGGCCCCGCGGAACGGCCGCGCGTGGCGGCGATGAGGACACGCCCCCCTGATCTGCATGTTCTGCCCCCGCTGGCCAATCAGAGGCGCGGCCGCGCGGCTCCGCCCCTGCCCTGTTTTCCCGGCCGGGGACGCCGCCGCCGCCGCGCGGGGCCCAGGACGCGTCACGGGAGGCGGAATCGCCACCGGGCTCTCCATTGTCCCTTAATGACGGGCACTAGGTCACAAGAACCTCCTGCAACGCTACAGGATTTGGGAAAGAGTCGCTGGAAAGCTGTTTGGAGGAAAAGGACCTGGGGATGCCGCTCGAGAGTGGGTGCACGAGAGTGGGCAGCAAACCCAGGGTGCCAAGCGGGCCAGTGGAGCGTGGCTTGTACCGGCAGTTGTGTGACCAGCAGGACCACGGCAGTGACCGTCCTCTGTGTCCAGTTTTGGCCTCAGCACAAACAGAAAGACGTTGAGGGGCTGGAGTGTGTCCAGAGAAGGGAGACTTCGGGAAGGGTCACAGATCTGATAAGGAGAAGTTGAGGGAGCTGGAGCGGCTCAGCCTGCTGCATAAATTCCAGTGTGCACTGGAAGGAATTATAAAACGTGTTTGTGGCACTTGCGGTCAGGATTCAGAAGGCAGCCAACAGCGAGCTCGCAGGGCTGACCCTTTATCCCCGTGAACAGTTTTTTGACCATGATAAAAAAAAAAGGGCCACAAACCACTCAGCCGTGTTCTCTCCCTGCCGAGCCCTGAGGGGATGGGGAGGGGGCTCAGCCTGGAGAAAAGGAGCCTCAGTGGGGACTGTCACCCTCCCTGCCCCGGCCTGCAAGGAGGATGTAGGCACCTGGGGTCTGTCCCTCCTGCACGGAACAAGTGACAGGGTGAGAGGTTTGAAACAGCCTCAGGTGGCACCAGGGGAGGTTTCGATTTGATATTGGGAAATATTTATTCACTGCAAGGGTTCTCAAGCACGGGCACAGCTCCCCAGGGTAGTGGATGACTCGCCATCCCTGGAGGGACTCATAGAACATGTGCTTGTGACACTTGGGGTCAGGATTCAGGAGGCACCAGGCAGGTGAGCCTAAGCTCCTTTACATATAAACTCTGTTTTTTAACCACAATAAAAAAAAGGGCCACAAACCACTCAGCCCGTGTTCTCTCCCTCCCGAGCCCCACCAAGAGGGCCGGGAACGGTCATCAATGGCGAGCGGCCCCTGCCCAAGCAGCACCGCCCGCCCGCTTCGCGCTCAGGAGAGAACACCTCGCTCCTCCTCGTGGCTTGTGACGCCGATCAGGGAAGATCACTCTCCTCTAGTGACCAACTACAGAAATGATCCCTGAAAGTATAGTCTTAACGCAACTCTCCCCGCCGCGCCCGGCCCTGCCGCCGCCACCCGCGCCCAGCGCACGGCGAGCCCCCAACACCCGCGCGGGAGGGGCCGGCGCGGCCCCGCCGAGCCGCCGCGGCCGCGGGAGCGCGCCCCGAGCCCCGCGGGAGCGCCCGCGGCCCCGCGGAACGGCCGCGCGTGGCGGCGATGAGGACACGCCCCCCTGATCTGCATGTTCTGCCACCGCTGGCCAATCAGAGGCGCGCCCGAAGCCTGGCGCCGGCGCGGCTCCGCCTTTCCGCTCCCCCCCACTCCCGAACCAGAAGTGACGTCGCCGTGGAAAATCGGGCTGTCACAGCTGTCACAGCTGTCGCGACAGGACACAAGGAACCTCTCCCCCGGATCCGCAGAGGAGAACAGTCCCGGTACCGACAGCAGCAGCGCGGCACGGTTGCCGCCGGGGCGCTGCGTGGGCTCCCAGCCTCTCCCGATGCTGTCAGGGTGGCATTCACGGACCAGAAAGAACAAACTCCGGCCTTTACATCTCTGGGCTCAGCCTGAGCACCACGGACCGACGGTATACAGAGCACAACATTGAGCAGTTTCTCCCTAAACCCCATCAGAATTTATAGCCTGACCGACACGGACTTCCACAAGTGATGAAAGGCAAATCCTGAACAGTTCTCCTTAGTCCCGTCTCACTCTCTGATCATCCCGTTCATCAGAGGCAGCACTTTAAAGAAGAAAGTCCCCTTGCCCTGCACTAAGAGATGGGTCAAAAATCCCATTGGTCTGAATACTCTCATAAAACCTAAATCCGTGTGGCTGCTGGGCCTTCCCTGGGGATCGCCCACTGCGGGTCCCTGCAGCGAGAGCCTGGCTGCGGGTTATGTACGAGAGGTGGAAATGCCCCTAGACAAGGATTGTTCATCCCACTTTTCTCCCGGCTGAGCCCCCTCCCCATCCCCTCAGGGCTCGGCAGGGAGAGAACACGGGCTGAGTGATTTGTGGCCCTTTTTTATTGTGGTTAAAGAAAGAATTGGATAGAGCAAAGGAGCCTCAGGGGGGACTGTCACCCTCCCTGCCCCGGCCTGCAAGGAGGATGTAGGCACCTGGGGTCTGTCCCTCCTGCACGGAACAAGTGACAGGGTGAGAGGAAACGGCCTCAGGGCGCACCAGGGCAGGTTTTGGTTTGATATTGGGAAGTATTTATTCACTGCAAGGGTTCTCAAGCACTGGCACAGCTCCCCGGGGTAGTGGATGACTCGCCATCCCTGGAGGGACTTATAGTACATGTGCTTGTGACACTTGGGGTCAGGATTCAGGAGGCACCAGGCAGGTGAGCCTAAGCTCCTTTGCATTCAAAATCTGTTTTTTAACCACAACAAAAAAAAGGGCCACAAACCACTCAGCCCGTGTTCTCTCCCTCCCGAGCCCCACCAAGAGGGCCGGGAACGGTCATCAATGGCGAGCGGCCCCTGCCCAAGCAGCACCGCCCGCCCGCTTCGCGCTCAGGAGAGAACACCTCGCTCCTCCTCGTGGCTTGTGACGCCGATCAGGGAAGATCACTCTCCTCTAGTGACCAACTACAGAAATGATCCCTGAAAGTATAGTCTTAACGCAACTCTCCCCGCCGCGCCCGGGCCTGCCGCCGCCACCCGCGCCCAGCGCACGGCGAGCCCCCAACACCCGCGCGGGAGGGGCCGGCGCGGCCCCGCCGAGCCCCCGCAGCCGCGGGAGCGCGCCCCGAGCCCCGCGGGAGCGCCCGCGGCCCCGCGGAACGGCCGCGCGTGGCGGCGATGAGGACACGCCCCCCTGATCTGCATGTTCTGCCCCCGCTGGCTAATCAGAGGCGTGCCCGCCGCCAAGCGCCGGCCCCGCCCTGGGAAGGCGCAGTTCTGCATCCGCGCAACACACTGAGATCCGTGATTCTAAAACCGAAACCAAACTGCACCGAGTATTTGGTTTCGTGTACAGAATTCCTCGTTCCTATGCGGCTACAAATCTGTTTGTCAAAATGCTGAAGGTCTATACTATACCTTAAGCATTTGGTAATTCGAACTAAATCCCCTTTTAAAAAGAATAGTCCTACAGCTCTCTTTGAGTTTTACAATGCCTCGGTCATGTCCTTATGAGCTCTTTACTTATAGAAGATTAGTTTTCTTTTGAACTTACTTGTTTCAATACATTTTTTGCTTCAATAACTATTCCCACTTAATGGAAAAGGGCAGCTATAAATCATTTTGTTAATATATTTCACTCAGAAAACTGGATTCTGCAAGCAGTATGCTGACTATTTTTTACCATAAATAATAGAGGAAAAATAAATCTTTTCTGCCATGCCAGTACTGGTCTAAACTTAGCTTTTACCTTTTTTCAGAAGCTTCTTCACTTTCACATAGTTCCCTTCCCTGACATAGTCATGCAGGTCAGCTTCCAGGGAGTCTCCTTTTATACTTCCAAGCTTGACTGGGCACGGAAATGGGAGAGGGATGGGATGAGCCATCTTCTTTCCTGAACGCAACTGGGAAAAGGTAGGAAACATCAAGCTGCAAAGCACTTCAACGTAAAGAACTTATTTGTGACTTCAGAACCTGCTTAAAGGTAGGTCTGCTTCTTGCAAAAACATCCAGAGATGGAAGGGAAATCAGCCTCCTGCCCTCCCTAACAGTGCCCTCTCGGACCGGAGAGGCGACAACGGGGAGATCACAGAACCTGCCAGGAGCAGCGGTCCCTCCGGGGCACACAGGGGGAACACACCCAGCGGCATTCCCGGTTGGGCAATGCCCGCTCCAGCCCCTTCCCGGAGCTCCGGACACCCACGGCCCACGCGGCTCCGCTCACCCGCCGCCCGAACGGTCCCGACACGCGGGAACGCCAGCGCGCATGCGCGGCGGCACGGCTCGCCCGCTTCGCGCCAGGGTGGGGCGGGGGCGGGGCCAAGCCGGGAGGGGCGAGGCAGAGGGGCGGGGCCTGAAGCCATCGCGGTCCCGGTACGCGGCCGGAGCGTGTCCGAGCCGTGTCCGAGCCGTGTCCGACCCGTGTCCGGAGCGTGTCCGAGCCGTGTCCGGAGCGTGTCCGGAGCGATCCGGGCCGTGCCCGGTGCCGGTGGCGGTGTCCTGATGCAGCGGGAAGTGGGCACGCTGCCGCTGGCCCCCGCCCTGCGCGCACGCCTCGCCGCCGCCGGCTTCCAGACGGCGCAGGAGCTGCTGGACACCGGGCCCTGCGGCCTGAGCAAAGGTACCGGCGGCTTTCGGCTCCGCGGGGCCTCCCCGGGATCTTCCGGGCCCTTCCTCCTTCTCCGTTCAGGCCCCAGTGAGGCCTCCGGGAAATGGGCACAGTGAATAATAATAATACAAAAATAGAGGATTCTGGTAAAAGATCAGCTGACACTGATGGATGTAAATGGGATGCAGGGAAATGAAGGGATTGTTAGGCTCATCCCTCCTCTTTCCCTAGCTTCCCTCTTCTTTTTACTAAGTGATTTAAATAAAATAAGCCTATTTGAAGTTAGAAAATTGCCTTTTTCAAGGAGTGTGTAGTGATTCCTCCTTGGGAGGGTGGGCACAGGGTGCCCAGAGCAGCTGTGGCTGCCCCTGCATCCCTGGAAGTGTCCAAGATGCTTGGACAACCTGGGACAGTGGAATGTGTCCCTGTCCATGGCAGCGGTGGGACTGGGTTGTCTTTACAGCCCCTTCCAACCCAAGCCAGTCTGGGATTTTGATTTTCTATAGTTTTACTATCTATGACAATAACAGTTTGAAAATCTCATCATTAGTGCCAGGGCTGTGTGCATGTTGTCCTGGGAGGATGAATATGGATCATTTTGTGTCATGCTGTGGAATCAGTCGCTGCTTATAAAATAAAAGTGGTGTTTTGTGCTTTTGGCTTCTCCAGAAATTGGAATCTCCAGGGAAGAGGCGCTGGAAGCGCTGCAGGTGGTGAGGCAGGAATGTCACGGGGACTCAGCAAGGACAGCTGGGGGATCAGGTGCCACCAGGAAATGCACAGCCCTGGAGCTCCTGGAAGAAGAGCAAACCCAGGGCTTCATCATCACCTTCTGTTCAGCACTGGACAACATCCTGGGAGGTGGAGTGCAGCTGACAAAAATCACCGAGATCTGCGGAGCACCCGGCGTTGGCAAAACACAGCTGTGGTATCTCACTGTCCCATGGCTTGTGTGCAACCAGGAATCACTTTTTGTTCAACTCACCTATGAAATGAGTCCATTTTTCTTTGTTGTCTGACTGCAATCTCTGATTCTTCTCCAGCATTATAAATGCAATAATGGTTATAGCTGCTCCCTGTCCTGGGTATTCCTCAGCAGGAATATCACTCCAGGAGTGAGCAGGGGCAGCTCTGGAATGCAGATCTTGATCTCTGTTTCTGTTTCCCATGGCAGCATGCAGCTGGCAGTGGATGTCCAGATCCCCGAGTGTTTTGGGGGCGTTGCTGGAGAAGCTGTGTTCATTGACACTGAGGGGAGTTTTATGGTGGACAGAGTGGTGGACATCGCAGCTGCCTGTGTGCAGCACTGCCACCTCATTGCTGAGGCTCAGCAAGAAGAGGGTACGTTGCCAAGTCATTTCTTTTCTGGAGGAGGCAAGGATGGAGTGAAACAAGTGGCTCGTAGGCTGTAGTGTTACTTTTGGAGTGTTTGCTGACAGCTTTTTATTTCCACCTCTGTGGATCAAACCCTGAACTACATCTGTGTCTGGAGCAGACTGGGCTGGGCTACTTCAAAAAGAATTATTTTTCTACGTGGTGATTTTGTGAACGTTTTGATCCTGGGGGTTTTAGGTGGCCTGTGGGGTTTTGATGTTTGACCTTCCTCCTTTCTTCTTTTCCTTCAATTTTTTAGCACCCTAATGATTGTATTTGCACCTGTTGAGCAAAACTGAGTGTTTTGTTTTAAAATGCAGGAGCAGGTAGGGAAAGAAAAGAGGAACAGCAGAATTTTATGGGGCAATGTTGCTGCAGAAGGCCCTTAGACTAAAACCATACATGGAATTCAGCTCCTCCATAAAGTCAGTATATCCTGGCTGCTTTTAATAAGTTTTATTCTCTAAGTCATCAGTCTCCTGGGGATAAGGACACAACTTTTGTGTTACTCATGGAGAATTTATGCATCAAACTTCTGTTTGAAGTGAGCTAAAAAGACACTGTATTAAATGAGGTACTGCCAGTATATTAAACAAGGGATGATTAATAGTCCCTGATGTCCTCTGGTGGCGTTCTGGCTTGAAAATGATTTACTGGAGAAGTTCTTGCTTCAGAAATAAATTTTTCATTGTTGGAGGCCTCCCTTGGAGGCTCCAGCGTGTCTGTGTGCAAATGCTGGGATAGCATCTGCTCACCACCTTCCTGACTTTCAAGCCAGATGGAAAATATGTTTCCACACTCCTTACCTTGCCTGTTCTGTTTCTGGGGGCTTTGCTGTTGCTATGTGTGGAGGGCAGGCTTTGGTGGGATGATGAAAGTAACAATATGCTCGTACAGACTTCTGACTCATTTACTCGTCTGTTTGTTTTGTTCTCAGATCATGGGAAAGCTTTGGAGACTTTCTCTCTGGAAAATATCCTCTCTCACATCTATTACTTCCGTTGTCGTGACTACACAGAGCTGCTGGCCCAGGTCTACCTCCTGCCAGAATTCCTGTCAGAGCATTCCAAGGTGAGGCTTGTCAGGAGGTGTCACTCATCTTCACACTGAAGAGTTTTTGTCTGCTGTAGTAACAGGAGTAAACACCTTGGTACCTCGTCAGCTTGGCAGTAAAACGTTGGCTGATAGCAGAGTACAAATGTAAAGCCTTCTGCTTGTTTGCCTTTTCGTTCCCATCCCAATTTCTCTCAAGAGTAATTTGCTTTTGCCGTCCTCCTGAATTTCCACTCCGAGTTGAGGACACTGGGTCTGTGCTGCCACATGTTCCATTTCTGGGAGCACAGAGCTGTGAATCAGCACAGAACTGCTCTGCACAAGAGCCTCCCAGCCAGGAGGTGTGTGCTGACTATCAGGGTGGCATCAGAAAGCCTTGGTGCCACTTTTTTTGCCCTAAAAGATCACTGAGGACCAGAAATATCCTGCACCATCCAAGTGACTCCTCTTTTTAGTGCATCTTCTGTTGCTACAAGCAACCAGAGCCTGCAGCTTGACTCTTGGGTGGACTGCAGCCAGAAAGATTCTTAGTACCTAATGTCTTAGAGAAATGCTATTGTAAGGCAGATTTTCACCACCTCCCCTCCAGATTTCTGGGTTCTGCACTGCAGATCACTCCCTGTCAGGATCTGGGAAATGTGACTGTGCCTTGTTCTATCAGAGCACAAATCAGTGTTGGATTAGAATGTCTTTTGCACATATTCCAAAATTTTGCATTGATGGGAGCTGTGGAGTTCTGGAAAACACAGATGGGAGCCTCACTTGTGCTGGGTGTAGTCTGGTATTCCCCTTTCCCTGCCAGGTACTAACGGTGCCCTGTTGTGTTTGCTCTTGTGGAAAGTACATGGCTTCATTAGCACAGTTCCACTGGGCTGCAGCTCCCTGGAACCATCTGTGCTGATTATCTGGGCTTGGCCTGCAGCCTGAAGTGCTGAAGGTTTCAGGAGAACCACAAGACCTTCTGCTGATTCCTTGGATGGGCTAGAAGTGACTTGGCAGATTGCTCATTGCAGTCCAGCTCTCATTAAAATTAGTCTGATCCCTCTGGAGCCCAGTCTGGGACCACAGGAAGCCTCCAGATTTCAGGGTTTTTGGGAGAGAGAAAAAGTTGTAGAGGTTTAGAGATAAGAAAAATGTAGAGTTAGAGGTCCAAATCTGCCATTTGGAAATATTAACTAGTTTGAGATCTTGTTAATAATATGAGAAAGACTGTTAGAAAATAAAAAACCTAATTTTTTAAGGTCTGCTAGAGCCAAGCTGGCGTGGACAAGACAGGTGTTACCAAGCTCTCTTTACACTTTAAATACTTTAGGTTTTCCTGTCTCCTGTCTGGGAGAAATTTAACTAAATTGCATCCTACCTGGACATATTTGTGATAGCCAAGTTATATATAACCATGTATACATTCCTGTCTAGCATGAGTTGTGTTTATGCTGTTAAATTCATTGTTCTTAAAGAAATGATACATGAGGAGAATGTACAGACTCATGGAAAAGAATTTGTAGGAAAGAGGGAAAATGAGAGTATGATTAATGTCTTCGTTTAATCCCAACTATTTAATCTTCTTTTGCAAATTAAGGGGTTGTTTTCAGTTGGAGGCCCAGGACCATTTCACAGTGATGTCTGTGCAGGCTTGTATGTTCCAGTCATAAAGGGGCTTCCCAGTAATGAGTTAAATCAGTAATGCAGAAAATCAGCATTTTTGTGTTTGTTATCTTGTGCAGTAATGCAGGAACTTGTAGACACCAAGGATTTGAGTGACATCTGAATATGCAGGCACTGTTAGACCATCCATCTCCCTCCTGTATTTCATACTTGGGTCATCAAAACAGCCACAACAAATGAAGTTAGAATAAATCAAAATCCCAGACTAATGTTTATACAGTGTCTTGAGGGTGATGAGCCAGCAGCTGCAGCGTGCTCTGACTTCAGCTAATGATTGCTACAAAAGAAATAATTCAGCAAAGCAAACATCTTGAGGCAAGATAGATCCTCAGCTCCAGTGCAGTGTGCCTGGAATATCTTTAGGCATCTGTTAAACTGTGTGTTTCCAAGACAGATCACTGATAACAGCTGAGGTATCTCAGCAGTGCCTCCAGAGAGCCTGAATTCTGATTTGGATTTAATTTTTGAGGGAGAAGGTGAATTAATTGCTATTTGTGGAGAGCTGACTGAAGTACGGTTCTGCTGTTTAATGATTATTTTCTCCTCTGCAAGGCTTTAAGCCTGGCTTTGCCAATCGTGTTCACCTAAGGATGAAATAAAACATTCCAGTGCACTTAAAACCAGCTCTTGCTGCTTTGTTGTCATTTTTTATAGGATGGTAATGACAGCTTTTGATCTTTTCTGCTGCCTTTAGGTCCGGCTGGTGGTGATTGATGGAATTGCCTTTCCCTTCCGCCACGACTTCGAGGACCTGGCCCTGCGCACGCGGCTGCTGAACGGGCTGGCCCAGCAGCTCATCATCACAGCCAACGAGCACAGGGCAGCTGTGAGTGCAGGGCAGACCTCAAGCACAAAACATAATGCTTTTTATTACAAAGAATTCAGGAAATGTGTCTCTAAATAGCAAAATAAAACTGCAGTAATACCCTCTGCAGTAATGCGCTCTGCATTCACTTTGGTGAATATAGAGGCATCACAAAGGTAGAACAACTAAAAGGTGGGAAATTCCTAGACTTGCCAAAATAAGTGAAATTTGCATCAATAGCCTCCTTAATTAAGTGTCAGCATGGCATTTCTAATGTCATCATCCCCAATGATTTGGTTGGACAAGGAATGCTCCTCTGGTGACTTACAAAAATACCTGGGAGCATTCAGCAGTTCCAGCACAACTTTCCACTCTCTGTTTAAAAATAAACATTAGCATTCCTAGGGAGGAAAACCACTTTATCTGCTGGATTGGCCTTCTCTTCTGGCATCCATGGAAACCCAGAGCCTCCTTCCTGGGCATTGTTTTACGTCACAGACGGTCTGGAGGCCGCAGAGCCGCAGCCAGCAGATGGCACTGGGAAGCTGCAGCTGTTCCAGAAGTTGTTTTGGAAGTCTCTGACAGCTCAGAGAAGCATTGTTCAGGAATTGGAGCTTCCCCAGCCCTCAAAATGGTGCTTGTGTCTCTAACAGTGTCCAGGTGACTTGTGACCTTGTCACTCACAGCTCTCTGGTGCAGTTGGCTTTTGTTCCAAGCTGCTAAAAATAAAACTTCTCTTGTGCTTCCTCTGGGAGCTGTGGGAGGGGAAGAGCCCAGCATTCCCAAAGTGTCCTGACTTGAGCTGTGGAGCTCCTTCCTGCTGCTCTGGGCACCAGGGAGATGATGTTCCAAGGTCTGCACAGCCTCAGGTTTCCTGAGTGCTTTCCCCCACAGTTTGGTACCTGGTGATCTTGAACAGCAGCTGCTGTCATTGGACAATGCTTTCCTTTGCTCAAGGATAAAATATATAAATAATTTCTTCTGAACCAGGCAGCACTTTAGTACAAAGTTGCGAAATAAACTCTTGCTAAAGGAGTCAGAGCTTCAGGAATGGTTTTGCTTGGATTTGCCCTCTTGTTAGTGGTGTCTGAGTTAGTTGCATGAGCTGTGAGCAGGCTAAATCCAGCCTGCATGCCAGGGATTGCTTGTCAGGCAGCTCTGGATGCTCTAATATGGAAGGAAGTCAGATCCTAAAGCTGGACTCGGAGGGAGGATGCCCAGCCCTTCTCCAGCAGGGAGATGAGGAGGCTATTTGGGGCTGTTACCATGCACTTGTGATGAGTTACTTCTCTAAAATGTGCAATATCTGTGCTGGGCTCTCAGCTGTGTGAATGTTTCAGGCTGTGCTCAGTGGAACTCTTTGCTCTCACACACTTTCCTGAACTACCCCAGCAAGAATCCTCTGAGCATGTCAAACAATGGAACTCTCTAGGGTCTTAGATGGGTACAATTTTTCATTTTTAATGAACTTTGTCATTAATATTCCTGGCTCTTTTCTGTCTCAGCCACCCCCACTTCTGCCAGGGATCTAACCTAGACTGTCTGTGAGCCTCCCACCAGTGATTGGGGCTGCGAAAACACTCCCCCACTCTGTCTGTTCGCTTCCATTCTGCTTTGTCTTGTACCCACTTGTGCGTTTTTAGGCTACAAGGCACAGGAATTCAGTTAATCACCAGGCTAATGCACACTGGGAGCAGCACCACCAAGTTCATTTACCCCAGGGACTGAGAGCTGGCTCCTCATGGAGGGCCAGTGCGAGTCAGCTGCAGCTAAACATAGATCCAAACAGCATTTAGGACAAATGTTGTGGGATAAATAAGTTGTGTGGAGCTTGTCTCCCTTGGGGAGGGAGAAACTGAGATTTCTTTAAAGTCTTGAATGAAAGAAATCTCCCATTCAAACCAAAAATACATTTTGCAGGGTACTCTTAATTTGTTTTGAAAAGATGAGGCACCCTTACAGTTTCTCCTCATTACAGTTGCCAAGAGTTTTGCCTGAGTAATGCTTCATCAGTAAAAGCTTTTTAAAAATTCCCTCTCTTCCTTCCCACCAGTGAGCTGATTTCCAGGAGATTTTTTTTTCTTTTGCTTCTGTTTCCTCTTTCAGGTAGTTCTGACAAACCAAATGACAACAAGGATTGGACAAAGCCAGTCCACATTGGTACCTGCTTTAGGTAAGTGTTGAGCTTTGAGCTGAAAATTGATATATGAGTTCCTTTCCTTTGGCTTTGTGTAGAAAGAGAAATCATCCAAAAATGTACCTGGGAGCTGTAAACCTCTAGCAGGGAAGTGGTGGGGAGAAGGTTAAATCACTCAAAAAAGAACCCAGCTTAATGGTTGCATACCCCAAACTAAGCTGCAATTTCCTAAATTCCCTGAGAACCATTCAGTGCCTCTCCCAAACAGTTTAAATTGTTTATTTTCCCATTGCCCTTGAACATGTCCCATTAATTATTTGCAAAGGCATTTCATATTTGCTGTATCACTGGAATTCTCTGCAATTATGATGTGGAGGGAAGTTCTGTGGGGGATCCTCAGGCACAGCCTGCCCTGAGCCAGGTTAAAGATTTTTTTTGCAGGCTGCTCAATTTTGCCCTGTAATGAGCAGATACCTCATCCATGCCTTTCTGCTGCAGTCACAGGGGAAAATAGAACAGTTCTGAAGTGGAGATTTCTACAAATTAAGGAAAGGTTCAGCATTTAAATCTTATTTCAGGCTGTAGCATTGCATTATTTTATGATTCACTTAAAGGGCACAAATTCTTCATTTTCTGTGAGCCAAGTAATGATTCCCTTGCTCTGGAGAGGAGAGAGGAGGGGACAGTACAAAGATGTTCCCAGAATCTGTACACGCACCAAACCATTTGGCAGAGATAGAGGGTAAAATGAACAAACACAGCCCATCTCCTGCAGGAATGTGCAGAATGTGGAATTTGGAGCTGTGCAGGCAGACCCAGCTCCCAGGATCTGACCCTTTTTGTCAGTTTTGCCTCTTGCTCTCTGATGGATTATTTTTGGCAGCCTTTCTGGCTACAAACTCAATTAAAGCTAATAGAGTCTGTCTTTTTTCACTGGCCAGCATTGTTTGGGAGCTGTTGTGTTTATTGAGTCATGGGGACAGTAAAGAATGTGAAGACATTCAGGGGAGTTTATAATTCCCAGATATCCTGCCTTGCCTTGTGCATATTTTCTTTCACAAACAATTAATTTGACATGACCTCCTGTGGAAGCTGACTGTGCCTCTCCCCAGTGTGTGTGACCACAGTATTGTTAAACTCAGCAGTGTGAACTCTTCCAAAAATGCAACTTGGTACCAGTTGGGAAAATATTTAACCAAGTGGTTTTGATGCCCTGCTCTGGAAAAATGGTGTTTCAAAAGTCTCATCATATTTGCTAAAGAACCTCCCACTCCTCCATGGTTTGGTGTAGCCAGAGGAACTCTTGAGGGAGGGGTCAGCAGTAAACCCCCAGGTAAAATCACCAAATTGGGTTTTTCCTCCCGTTGATTGGTAAGCCTGAGAAACAGCTTTTTCATGAAAGCATTAATCTCTAAACTCTTATTCAGCTCCTGAGCAGAAGGGAAGATCTTAATTATGAGGAAAAAAAAAAAAAGAAAGAAAAAAGCACAGATGCTGCAAGGTATTAAGTCAGGAGCTTTATGAAGGGGACAGCTTTCTTTCCCACTAGTGATAGCTAAGCTGGGTGTTCCTAGACATTTCTACTAAATATATTTAGAAAGGAGGTCAAATATGAATCTACAGGCAGTTCAACTCAGAAATATCTCATTTTACAGTAGCATTTTTCACTCTCATTCAATGCAGTTGGAAATCTGCTGGTGTGGAATTTGTAGCCATTGTAAAATGTGTTTTGATCTCTGCCTCAGAGCCATCTCTCAGAGCCAAAATCTTTAATCCCAACTCAGATGTAGTGGAGCAAGGTCTGGCAAGATGCCTAAAGGGTCTAGGTCTTCATTACAGTGGGATCATTTCTTCTTTTTCCCTTCTCTGTGCTCTAATGAATGCCAGAGCACAGGGGGCACGAGGGGCTGGGGGTGTGGGGGAGACCAGGGAGGGGAGGACAGCAAAGAGCAGGTGGACAGGGGACACTTGGCTGGTTTAAAATGCAATCCATCTTTGGAGTGCTGACAGGGATAAACAGAGGAAAAAGCACCCAATAAAGATGTCTGCACATTGGCTTGTGGTCAGGTATGAGCTGAAACATTGGGACTGAGCCCCTGGAGCAGGATAAAAATCTAAATTTCCTTCTCTCTTTCCACCACACCTCCCTGCTTGCTTTTGGTTATTTTGCATTTTGCTGTCAGAAGCAGAAAACTGCTTCAGGGGCCCTTAATGCTTTAATAATGGCTGACTTTCTCCCAAAGCTGCCATCCCAAAGGGACCGATGTTTGCTCATAATTATGCCTGAGAGACAGAATATCACAGTTCTGAAGTAGGATTTAGACCTCCTCACCAGACTTCTTCAGTAGTAATTAGACAAATCTCTTCTTCAAGCTGCTTCTGTTTTCAAGATTTGTCTAGTACCTGTCCTTTATTAGGCATCCATGAAATTTTTCTACAAATATGGAAGTATTGCATCAAGATTTCTGTAAAACACACAGCCTACAGATGTTATTCCTTTTTTAGGTCTATTTGTTGTGAAATCCTTGCAAGTATGAAAAAGATGTGATGCATCACTGCAAGAAAGGCAGATTTTGTTTTAATCACGGGGTGGTTTTGAAGATTAATTTCATTTCAGCTTACTGATGGTGGTGTTGTAAGAGATAATGATCTGTCATTTTGTGTTCCTCAGGAGAAAGCTGGGGACACGCTGCCACCGTCCGTTTGATCTTCCACTGGAACAACACTCAGAGGTGAGGGAAAATGTGAGGAAAATCCACATAAATACAAGAATGGCACTGGAGAATCTTTCAAACAGGCCATGGGGGCCAAGCAGGGGCTTGAATTCAGCTCCTGGCCTTGCTCTGCCACATCCCAGGCTCCTGAGGCTCAGGAATTGTCTCAGTGAGGGCTGAACTGTCAGGCTCCTCCTCCCCACCATGGTGGGTTCTTCCTGACAAGATGCCGTGGTTTATAAAAATGTAACGTCCTCATGGCAGTTGTTCAGACACAAGGATTTCTTTTACTATCTGCATCTTGCAAGATAGGGTTGGGTTGTAACTTTTCTAATAAAACTCTTCTCATTTTAATGTGAATTTTTGCCATAGACTCAGTGCAAGTACAGATCTGGTGGGTTACAAGGTGATTTTTATGCCCCACTCTGAAGAGGTGCAATTTCAACAGTCTCATTATAAAGAACCTCCCACTCCTCCATGGTTGGTTGTAGCCACTATAATTTCTTTGAAAAGAATTTTTTTTTTTGCTTCACTCTTTTCATCCCCGGTCAGTCCAAAGCCAGAGATGCCAAAGAAGGTTTTAAAGCCACCTAAGCTGTGACCCTGACAGGTCAGGACAGGCTGCTGACCCTGAGCTTCAGGGGTTGAACCTTCCAAAAAACAGTGTGAAATTCTGTTTGGACCTCCTCTGTTTCTTGGTTCTTTTTTCCCCCTCTTTATATTGCAAAGTCATTTCTCCTTCCTGGTCAGTTAAATTTGTCCTCTATGTAATATCACCATGCAGCAGCTTGAGATTAAGGAGCTGTGCTGCAATTCCCTAATCTCGTGCAAACAGTGAGCAAAAATGGTGCTAGAATGTTGTTGTGCAGTGTTTTGCTTGTTGAATTTGAAAGAAAAGTGCAGTGACACTTTCTTGGGGAGTTTTGTTTTTAAATTCTAAGTTTGAAGGCAAGGCAGGATGATTACAGCAGGCTGTTTAATTTGGAATTAAATTAACATCACTGATTAGTTAAGTCTTTTTAGGACAAGTTGCATCAACATAATGATTACAGAGTGAACAAAAGTTAATTTTATATATGAAAAGAACTCTTTTTTCCTTCTGCAACAGAGCTAGGAAGGCTGCAGATAGAAGTTCCAGGAAACAAGCCAAGGAGAGACAAACCTGGCTTATTTACTGATGTAAATCTGCAGCTAACATGGAGTGGGGCCTGCAGAAACAGCAATTCTGGATACAACTGTAAAAGCAGAAATAGCTCAATGCTGTCTTATTTTTGCACAGGCTGCCTAGAGCTGATGCTCCATTGTGATTTTGTTGGTTTTATATCAGGTTATTGAGGCACAAAGATCATTTGAGGATCCATTGCCTTTTTAAAAAATATTTTTTAAATGTGCTTTGGCCACTTTGATACCTGTCTCCTCCTTTCTCTCTACTCCTGAAAATGTCAGAGCTTAATTCTAAGAGTTCTCTTTGCTGGGAGAAAAGATCCTGTTGAGTCAGAGGCTCCAGCTGAGCTCTTGTGAAAGCCTGGCTTCTGCAGCTCCAGATTTGGGCAATTTTGTCAAGTATAACCCAGCATTTGAGTGTTCTGAGGAATTCCCTGTGTAGCTAACATGAAGTGGCAGCGTTCCTCAGGCTGTAATTACGTGCTCTCTAATAGAATGGCACCTCAGGGAGGAAAAAACCCCCCGAAAATAATTAACAGGATTTTTGGCAGGGTGTCTTGCTACAGAGAGCAGAACACTTTCTAGATTGGCTTATGTAAGTGTGAGTTTTGGGGAGGTGGGCATGGTGCAGCCCAGACAAGGGTTGAAAACTCCTTTCCTTTTGAGCTGCTGTGCAATTTTCTCTCTGTATTATGCAAGCATTTGCTGTAGAACACAAATCAAGGTGTATTGCTTAGAGTTTAAATGCAGCAAATCAGGGAAGTGTCAGAGGAGAAATAAAAGGGAAACTATTTTCTCAAGGTTGTGCTGTGTGTCAGTGGCAAGGGCAGGCTTAGAAATAGAACATCTCCAGCCTCTGGGTTATATTGACAGGCTTGGGAAATCTCTGGAAAAAGCCTCCCTAGAAGTACTGGAATTCTTGAAGGTCTCTCACATCCTTGAGAGGGCAAACAAGTGATTAATGGATTAGGGAAGAGGTGTGCTCAAAACCTTTTTTGTTTGCATTTTAAGAAAGTGACATTTGGAATTAATTCATGATGAATATTGTTCCAAAAATGTCATCAAATACTGTGATGAAACAAGGCTAATTAATCATTCACTCTTTTAGTAGGTCTAGATTGTGTTTGAGCTGACAGGTCATGTAAGGATGGGAATCCACAGTTTGAATGACCTATATGAAAATACATCCCTAAGAATTCTGCTGGTACTGTAGGAAAACTTGGGTCTGGTCACTGGGCTATTTGGAATTTTTATTACTGTTTTAATTCATGATAATTACCTGGGGTTTGTTTTCCCAGGTTGGCCACGTTGTACAAGTCACCGAGCCAGAAGGAGTCCACCATAGCCTATGACATCACAGTGAGTGTCCCTGTGGGAAGGACATTCCCAGCTGGAATGTCACCTGCAAAGGAATTTCACACAAATCTCACAGTGGGCTTTGCTTTCTTAGTGTTGCTTTTCAGCTGCCTTCTGAAGGGAGGTGGTTATACTGGGATAGCTCCAGATTTTGGGGTAATTTGCTCTTTTTCTCTTTAGAAAAGTGACCCAGCATTTCGTCTACTCAGAGTTAAAATACTTTTGATTTCCAGATCAAACTTTCAGGCAGCCTGTCCCCATCTGTTCTGCTGCTGGTGCTGTTTATTTTATCTGCCCCTGAAGTTAACTTTTGCCCTAAGTGCAGTTACCAAGAACAATCTGAGCTTCATTTTGGGACACCTGAACCATTGTCTCCCTGCTCAGGTAGGGAGTGGTTTCTCAGGTGGCTTTTTGCCTCTTTTCCAGCTGAGTTCATCTTTTTATGATGAGGATGACCAGAATTTAACTTGATATTCCAGAGCCTCTCCAGTGCTTTGTTCCATAGGTATTTCCCCATCTCTGCTTTATGTGTGGTGTGTGTTTATCCTACACTGACCCTACACCCAGCCAATATAGAGATTTTTCTCTTCTGTCCCTATCATAGAAGGAGCTTCCAGCTTATGGCTGGAGTCCTTATTCATCCCCAGTTAAATCCTGTGATTATTTCCTATTGTGGAGTGCTTAGATACATATTAATGAGAAGAGATGCTGTCTAAGCTGTATTTAGGTTTAAAAAGACAGCACCACTCAGTTCTTACCTCCTCAAATGTCACATCCATAGGTACAATTCCATAACTATTTGCTACATGTCCTCATGGAAACATGTTGCCATGGCATTTTCTGCTGATTTTAATGCTGCCATCAGATGAGATCCTCAAACTTTCAGATATCAGGGGTTTCCCCCCCCCCATTCCTGAATGTATTCACCAGGACAGAAGAAATACTGCAAATATATACTTTTATAAAGATTGGAAGGGGAAGTGGAACTACATGCCAAGGTTGGTTGGATCATGTGATGTGAGTCCTTTTTTCTCCAGCTGACAAACAGATGGATTTTATCTCAGACAGTTTAATTGCCTTTTTCTTTCATTTTTATAAGCACCATAAAACAGCTATGCTCTCTTCTGTGAGTGCATACTATCTTGAAATAGACTTGAGAGTGAATCCTAATCAAAGATTAGTTAATATTTAAGATTATCCCTGTGTTTTTTCCCTTAATCCTGATGAACTGCTTCAGCAGATGATTTCTTTTAGTAAAAAAATTGTATTATCTCCATTTCTTTCATGAAATCCAGGTCTGATAACAGTTTGCTGTTACCATTTCTCATTCCATAGTTAAACTGAAAGATGTCAATACATGTCCAGTGTTTCCAAGTCAGATTTGTGCATAACCAGCAAACAAAAAGATATTAAAAAATAATATTTTCTTAGGATTGTGCAGATGAGGTGCATTGGTACCATTGGCAAAGTGGCTGCTCAGTACCCATGAGCTGATGAAATGTGTAAATTCATGAGTGAGCTCTGGGCTTTTTTTATCCTGTCCTTCCTAGCACACTGGAGTCAGTCACCACTCTGAGGGGGCTGTGGAACTCCTCTCCCATGAAATCCCTTCTTCCACAGGCTGATAAGGATTCATTCTTAAATGCACAGTATAGAAATGGAAATTGATTTATGCACAAGGGAGTAAGTAGCTGGGCTGATTCACCTGAATTTCCCAGGAATGTGACCTGATTATTTCATAGTGAAAGACAGAGACACAAGATCTACATTCCAGGTAGGAATTGTGTTTCCCTGAGCTGTGCAGGGTCTGCCAGGCCAGCACTGGGAGCAGTGCTCAGGTAATAAACACATCTACCCTTGCCAGTCTTGCTGCAGAGGGTGTAAATCCAGAGGACATTAAGGAACAATGCAAAATGAAAGACTGAGCTTTGTCCTTGGTTCCAGCAGCCACATCCTCACCATCTGAAAGCCACTACCAAACCTCACAAATATACACAAAATTCTTGTATTTTCAAGGTGCCTCCCTGTAGCCAAATGCAAAACATCCATCCTGGGCAGCCTGCTTTATGTTCTGGCCCTTCTAACCCTTGGAATGCTTTCACTGGGAGTCAGCATTCTGGCTTAAGTGGATACTTGGCTACAGATCCACCTTTGTGCCTCAGGGAAATGGCAGAGATTAGATGTAGTGAAACATTAAACTTGAAGATTCCCCATTATGCTCTTTAGAATAACACTTGAGTTGCTTATAAATAGCAGAGGGGTTGCACAGATCCTGCCCTTGTAGCAGCTCTTGCTGTTTGTTCCTTTAAAAAGCCCGGGTTGGGTGAGGTGAGGCATTCAGAAATAGAAATACAGGGATGGGAGACTTAAACAAGACATTTTGTTGGGATTTAGGATTGGTCTTGGTGTGGGACACACTGGCATTTGGGAAGAGTCACCTCTGATGGTAATTCTGCCTGCTTCCCTCACATGCACCAACCCAAAATGTCAGCGTGCCTGAAATGCTCTCGTCCCCACATGGTCTCTACCTGAGCATTTTGGATCAGCAGAGCAGTTTTGTGTTCTGATTAATGCCTTTTCCTCTCTAAGGCTGCACTGAGAGTCTTCACTGAGCTGTCAGCAGTGCTCTCTGCCCAGCATTTGTCTGGAGATGGGAATTCAGAGAGTTGCAGGCTTCACACAACATACCATCTCCATCTGCATCCATGGCATGTTTAGCTAACTGACTTGGAGATCTTTCATATTTTAAAATGGTTAAAAATTAAATTGTGAGCTACAGTAACAGAAAATACGAGTGGTACTAGGCCAGATAGATCACTTCAAGCACTCTCCTGAGTAGCAGCATGTAGTTTTCACTTCTACATTTAGTTTTTGGCAGTCAAAGGTTTTCATCCCATTGTGTCCCATAAATTACTATGCTGGAACAGTCTTTGCAGTCTAGAGACAGATTCAGCTCTGCTGTTCTCTTACAATGTCTCATTGATGTTTTCAGTTCATTAAGTAGGTACATGGAACAAAAATATCCTAGGTTGTAGAAATTCACAGTTTTGTTTCTGAAAATGACTGAGGCAATTAATCCAGTCATCTCCTTGCTTCTGTGGGAGCTGATGGATTTGTCTTTTGATTTATTTAAATAGGCAACATACGTTAATTTACAGAGAAGCAGTTTTTCATAGCCATAGGGGTGATAAACAGTAAAATGGAAGTGATAGCCTGGTTGGTGAAAATAAAATATCTTTAAAAAACAAAATGAGCAGACATGAGTTGGCACATGTGTTGTAAAGTTTGCAGTGCTGAGCTTAACCTGGTCTATAAACATTCTGTGGCTGCTCATCCCGAATAAATGGCAGAATGATCCTTATTCTGATCTTCTGGGAACTGGTTCCTCATGCTTTCTATCCCTACAAGCCTTAGCACATGATTTCCCTTTCATCTTCCAGCCCCATGGCTTCCGAGACGTGCAGCCTTCAGCTGGCACTGCCAGCACAGGAGGGACTGAGCTCAACCCTCGGAAACGGCCCCGGACAGAGGAGGAGAAGCAGCAGTGACCCCAAAGTGATCCCAAAGTGACCCCAAAGTGATCCCAAAGTGGGGTCAGGTTAAAACCCTGCAGGAGAGCAGTGCCAGGATGAACTTGCAGCCAAAGGCAGCCTGAGAGACGCCCAACTTCAGTTCCTGCTCTGGACTTTATTTTACTATTAAGACTGCAACGTGCAAATTTTTGTGGCACAAATTTCCTTTGTGTATGGCATAATTGTACTTTTATAATAAAAATCTATGTTTTCTATAAGAAGTGGCTTCCGCTTTGGGGCTGGGGCTTTTTTGTTTGGGTTTTTTTTGGAGGGGGGTGGATGTGGGGGCCACAATTCCATCTTTTCACATTGGGTAAAAAGACAATGAAATGAGAGCCTCTAGCACAGCACATTTAGTGACAGGCATGTGGATCAGTCATCTGGCTTTGTGTGTACCTGAATTTTAAGGAGGTTGGATGCAGCACTGTGCTCTCCACAGGCTCAGAGCAGGACACAGGCAGTGGATGCTGGAAGAGAAATGCAGCTTTCAGTGCTCCACCAGAGTGGGGCTTCAGCCCTCACCTGCTGCAAAGTCCTTGGTCAAGGACAGTCAAAGCTCTGCTTTGAACTTCTCCTTTATCCTGTGATGGCAACAACAGAGATGAAAGTCTCGATCTGAAGGACAAAGGATTTAATCCAGCACAATAATTTTATGTTCCTGTCTCAGTAAGTGGGAATATTTTACCGTGACTCAGGCTTGAACCAAACTGCTGCACAGCCATGACTTCCACGTTCTTCATTTCATTTCTTGCTGTGATCAGGATCTCTTTTGTTCATGGCTGTAATAAAGGGGAAACCCAGACTTAGGCACCAGCAATATCAGCAGCTCCAGAGTCTAAACCCAGAGAATGAATCTCCACTGAAAGCACAGCAGGTTTTTGTCCTCTTTTTATTAAGAGAAAACAAATCAAGGAGATTATTAGAGGAGAAGAAAGGTGCTGCACTGCAAAATAGTAATTACTTCAATTATGGGAAGTGTTTGTACACATGCACAGAGATGACCCCTTTTGGCAGAGCACTCGGTAACGTTAGAGCTGAGGAAACTCAGCCAGCAGCTAAATGGAGAATTCAAGTTGTGGGAGTCACTATCTTAAATTTTTTATTTAGTATACACTAAACTGACTTTCCCTTGAAATTAAATTCAGTGCTGAATCTGAGTCATAAAATCTCCCTATTCAAAAAAGACTGCAAAAAAAAAAAAGGAAAAAAAAGCAGTGGTTTTTGCATCATTATAGGGTTTAGATAAAAATTACATAATAAAATATTAAAGGGGAAGGTATTGAGTTGCCATGCAGCAAACTGGGCTGTGTCAAAATTTAAAAACTGTGAGTCAGGGAGAAGCTGTGAAGCAAGCAGGATGACATAGGGGAAGGGAGGCAGCGGGATCTGTGACTCAGACAAACATTTCAATGCAGGAGACACAGGCAAACAAAAGGATCCTGGCGCTTGTGATGTCAGCAAGCAAACGCTCCCGTTTGGGAATAAAACCTTCCTACGTCTGGCAGTGCAGGAGGAGGGGGGAGCTGGCACCGAGCTCTTGCCTACGTAGGCACGAGGAAAACCATCCATTAGGAATGCTGGAGCAATATTTTCAGGAGCTCTCCTGGATCCTGGTGATAGCTGCTATCTAAGGGGTTTGGTAATTATGGAAAAATCCATTTCTCTCAGTGCATTGTGCTGGGATTTAACACCCTCCACACGTCCTTCCGTGTGTGAGCAGAGGAACAGTGTGGCTCCCATATACTATTAATTTCAGCTGACTGGTGGTTTTAATTTTGTTTGTAGTAGAGTAGCATCCAGAAGCCCCAGCTGAGATGCTGATCCTGTTATAACAAGATAAATTGTCTTGGCTGAGTAAATGTTAGAGCTTCCAGTGTTATGGGCATCGTTATTCAAATAAAAAAGATGCACAGTTACTGGTTAACAGTGGGAGTTACAAAATGTCCATAGGAAACTTTGGAGGCTCTCTATGCTGAGATTTTTTAATTTTTCACTCTTTTTTTCCTATTGAAGCTATTATAAAAATCAGCTCTGCAGACCAGAACTGAGAGAAGGATCTGTTGGCGGAGACAAAATTAGATTAAATGAGCCAGATTTCGTTCTCATCTGCTGGAGACAAGGAAGCTGTTCCAGGCTCAGAATTGCAGAGAAAGAAAAAATTTGACCATTGCCTCACCAGTAAATCTTCCATGGCAAGTTGATTTTTTCCCATATGTGCCTGGAATTCTCATGCATGTCACAGCATCAGTGCCCAACAGTGAGGGGCAGAAGAGAATTTTAGTACTGCACAAAGAGTGAGATTCTAAGTAGCCGACCTCATGGCACTGCATCAAAAAGAAAATGGGTTGTTTGATTTGCTGCTTAAGTCCCAGTTTGCTGAAAGCCAAGGGCTTTAACTGTCATGCTGAGTTTAAAATTATTCCATTTTGTGGGGACGGCATTTACTTGTGGTGGAGGAACTTATTTTGTCACCACAACAAGAATCCAGATCCTACCACAGGCCTTGGCAACAGGCAAACACTGCGGTCACAGGAGAATTCTCAAGCCCTGAGTCCTGCTTTGAAACTCTTTAGTTTGGACAAGGAAAATAACAATTTATTTGTTCCTGGTTTGATGTGTTCTGCACCTTTTCCATTATGAAGTACTGAGGAACCAGCAAGCCTCTAAGTAGAGTAAATTGAAGAAAACATGGAGAAGAAATAGCTTAACTGGAGGTACAAAGGTGTAGCCAAGGTTCAAGGCAGGAAATCAGTCTCCTCTTGGAGTCAGTCACAAAGTGATTGACTCATGTGGAAAGGAGATTTGGCCACTAACCTGAGTGCTGAATACAGAGCTGAGAAAAGTACCTCTAAATTATAACAACCATTTTCCTGATCAATTTCAGTTACTGTTCCTTTAGTTATTTTACAGGGAGACTAAATTTAGGATCAGATTTATTCTCAGGTATTTAATGGATTAACAACAAGGTGAAGTCCTTACTGCTTGCTTTTTTAATTCCACCCTTGTCCTGAACAAAAGGAGGTAGAGAAGTTAGAAGGGCAAGTCCAGCTTCTCCAAAGAGACTGTCTTACCATGCTCAGGATAATAATTCTTTAGAAAGGCACATTAAGATGTGTAGTACTGTTTTAACACCTGATAATTCTATGTGAAATAAATGTGATAAGTTTAGAAGTATGGTTTGATGCTTTCTTATCCTTGAGAGAAATGGAATAAACAGAACGCTGACATGGCAGTAGCACAACTATTCCAGAAGGAAAATAACAGTTTTTGAAAAGGACGAGAAGCAGGGGGTCAGCCTGTGTTCCCAAAGCAGCAGGGCCGTGCTAAGAGCTCCGCAGGGAGCCTGGCTGCAGGGGAATGTGGCGCTGGCAGTGGCCGGGAGCAGCCTGGCCAGCGCTGCTCCTCCTCCTCCGCAGCCCCTGGGCTCCAGGAACCGCTGCCAGCTGCTCCCTGCCCCGGGCTTCCCTCTGATACTCCCCGGGCCGGGCACTCGCTGGCTCGTGGCTGCTGGCCATGCACTCATTTGGGATGATTAGGGTCAGGGGAGCTGCCTTCCCTTGGCTGCTGCAAGCTGCCTGCGTTAATGTTCTCTCCTGAAGAATGAAATCACCGGGAACTGGCCCCTTTCCCAGTACTGAATTTCACCCACAAATGCACCCACTGTTAAACTGTCAGCTCCTGTCTTGCTTCCCACAAGCAAGAATTATTCCTACAATATCCACTATCTATCCATGAGAGAGCCTAAGCTCTACACAGTTTGAACTCTACCTATTGAAATAATAAATGGCATTAAAACCAATAGTCCCATCATCACACAAGCAGTAAAAATGTTAGATTATGTGCCAAAATAATGCATAGAAGAGTCTGTATTTTAGTAAGTCAGACTTCAAGAATTATAGCTAATACTGCTCATTTTTACAAGAATTGCTTGCCATTGATTTAAACTGAGCCAAAGAAGTATTGGGATATTAAAAAAAATCACATTTCAGTTTCAAACAATGAGAAGGGGGATTGTTTAAAATATTTTATAACATATCTAGAAAAGTAAAAAAGAAACTCTACAGACCTCAATGAATTGTTCTAACTGGGTGTGCACGTTTTTCTCAAAGGCCATGAATATGCTGTTTGAATGCTTGCTCAGTTTCCATTATTTTGGAGGTTTAAATTTCTGACACATATCCCTCTAATACTCTTAATTTATTTAGTGTGAACTGCTGCAATTTTAGCAACACAGTTACAACTACACTCACTTAGTAATTCTTTTTGTATGATATATGTTGCTAAATTAAAATGTTTTGGGCTAAAGTACAAGTTGTCTCCTTAGCAAGAAAATAATGTCTATAAAGTGCAGCGTGTCAATAAGAGATTGTAACACTTTTTTTTTTACTAGATAAACTTACTGCTTACTACACTTTTGATAGTAAATATGTTACATCACATAAATCTATCTCTTTAAAAGCCATTCATTCATTAGTTTGCGAAATGAACACAAGTTTCTGTGGCTAATTCATAGGGTTTGAGGCTGTTGAAAGAAGTTACAATGAGCTGCATCAATGGGGTTTGAGAGGGACACTAATTCAAAGCACACCCTTTCCTGAACTGGGGTCTGAATGGAAGGCTGAAAATGGAATTTTCCTTTGGGATGGGACTGGAAATTTCCATGACAGCTGGAAGTGGGATTCAGGCCTGAAATCCTGTGTTTTGCAATTGATGGGGATATTTCAGAATAATCTTTGACTATTAATCTGGAAAAGCTGACTTGACCTCAAAAACTTAAAAAAAAAATAATAATAAGAGAAAGAAAAAGAGAGAATGACTTTGGTAATTAGAAACACCCTAAAAAATCCTTATTATGGTCAAGGAGCCAGTAAAACTGTGGTGACAGAAGTTACTTAACTTTTCAAAGCTGCAGTTGACCAGGCTGAACCTGAGAAAATGAACTGCAGCTTGATGGATGTTGACTCTGTCAACAAGAGTCCTCTTGCTGTATTCCTTACAAATTCCTGCTCCCTTTAGTCTTAAGCAACTGGAATTATTAAAGGTGAATATAGCTGCTAAAATTAATTCAGGTTTACTGCAAAAGCCCAATTTTTTAAAGAAGTCCTACTTTGAAGAGGCATTTACCACTGGATTTTTGCCATTAAACTCATCTGTATGGTATCAGACCATGTGTCACAGGTGTTGTCAAAGCATTCTTCATGACCCTACCTGTCTTCTGTTTGTCAGCCCACAGGAGTCACTTCCAAGGGTTACAAAGAATTAAAAAGCACTTCTTTTTGCCCTCCATACAATTCAGGTCACCTCCCCAAGGCCTGTTCAAACCCTGCTTATTACTCAACAGCAAATGAGAAAGAGGAAGGCATCATTTTAAGGCTAAAATGAAACGGATTTCTTCCAAAACAATACTGCAAAATGTTCTTTTTTAAAACAAAAAGCAACATTATTAAGCTGAAAAGGATACAAACATCTGAGTTTCCTTCTCACATCAAGTGCAAGTCTTATCTCCATATGATTGGAGAATCTGGAGACTCGGACTCAGAATGTTGGGAATTGTGAGTTTATCCCATCCACCTCCCCTCATCCCACAGGAACCATCCACTCAACGATATCCAGAGCACAGCCAGGCACTCTAAATTTAGCTCCCAGAGTTCCTGAACGCTCCAAACATTTTGTAACAGCGCCGAGCACACGCTCTGAGGGCTCAGTGGGTGCTCAGAGCTTCCTTTTCTGGGCAGGGTGGCTCCTTCTGGGGGAGTTGGGCACCCCAGCGTCCCCACAAAGAGCAGGGCCAGCAGAGCCTCCTGCCTGGCTCAGCCACCACCCACTGCCACCGTCTGCTCCCTGTTCCAGCTTAATGGGAATGCTTTCCCACCTTTTCCCTCTCACAAACAAATGTCAGCATGGCTTGGAGCCATCAGCTCTCTATTTAATATCACAGCAAAACAATCCTGGCTTGACCGTGGTGCCAAAAGTTGACAAAGCGTCCTGAGTGTGGAGTTCTACTCTATTTCATTTTAATTAGTGTCTTCTGCCACGAGACAAATGATGAAAAGCACATGGGGACTGCCAAGATGAATCAAGGACATCTGGTAACTTTAACATTTCAACATGAAGCAGAGTAGGTATTACTCCCAGATACTCTTCTGTGCTCTTCGAAACAACTAAAAAAATATGTAAAATTAACAAAAATTACAGGAAAAGGCTGCCTAAGTGCTTTTGAATCCCTTCTTAGAGAGTTTTAATTGCTGTTTTTCATCAAACAGGAAGCTGATCTTGCATCTTGTTGAATTAGCTGTGAGTTCCCTAAGACATTGTAATAATAGGAATTTTTATAATTCAGATCATATTACATTAAGATTATCTGGATTACAGTTTCTTAGAAACTCCAACTGCCTCTGGATTCTGAGGGAAAAACAACTGATCATGAAGTTGAAACTGCTTTGTGATACTTGCATTGATATACTTCCTCCCGGGGCTTGTGACTCACTGATGATGCAGAACACACAAACATAAAAAAAATTAAAAACAAAATCCAGCAATGACATCGTCAGCTGCAACTGGGAGCTCTCTGCTCAAAAAGAACTGCAACGTTTCTTACCCTTCAATGTTTCTTACCCTTCAGTGTTTCTTACCCTTCAAACCCACCTGGTATTCACTAAATAAATGAGTGTTAAATTGAAAATAAAGAAATGGCATAAAGAAAAATATTGCTTAGACATAACCTTCCAGGACAAGTGATGCGATTTTCTGTCGCTGTCAGCTGTGAAGGACTACGACTAACTGTGACAATCACATTTTTAACTCTCAGGGCTTTTACATATTCACAAGATCACAATATGATCAGTCAGTGCAGTTGCTGGAAATATTCTAAAATTAGTTTGGCTCTGAAATAACTCACCAAACAAAAGACAGATTTACAGGAGCACCCTGACATGCAGAGGTAATTGCTACAATGCAGAGGACAACAGGTTTCAGCAAGATATTGTCCCTGTTACAATACATAACAATTTGAGGATCTTTTTGCATATGAGGCTTGCGATTTGGCCATTTTTCAAGGTATATCTCACATTAAGGATATCGTTCCCTCCCATGTGTACAAGCTATTTTAAATGTGTGGCAATTATACCTGTTCATTAATTGTATTTATGGACCTGATAGCTCTGAAAATAGCTTTCCAGAGCAATGAATAAAACAAGCCAAAATGCCTTTCACAAATGAAAGACATTTATTAGATAGCAAGAGAATATTCACTACAGCTTGTCTCCCACTGACAGGTTATCTTTTAAGTTTTAGTTGGTGTAGCATCTTCAGCTTCTCACTAATTCTCCTTTGCCAGAACATGGAATGGGTAGATATTGTGCAATATGTAATTTATCAAGGATCATGGAATGGTTTGGGTTGGAAGAGAGCTTAGAGATCATCTATTCCAACCCCTGCTACGGGCAGGGACACTTTCCACTGAACCTGGGCGTTCAGAGCTCCATTCAACCTGCCCTTGGACACTTCCAGGGACCGGGCACCCACAGCTTCTCTGAGCAGCCTCTGCCGGGGCCTCACCACCCTCACAGCGCAGAATTCCTCCCGAACACCTGAACTAAACCTACCCTCTGCCTTTTTCATGGCCACTTCCCCTCACGCAAACACTCTCCGATGTCAAACTCCCTCTCCGAGGCTGCACCTGGCCCCGGGCCGGGCCGCGGCTCGGCGGGACAGCGCCGTCCCCTCACGGCGGGGTCCCCGCTGCCGCCCCGGCCCCGCGCACCCTCCAGCAGCCGCGGAGGCGCCGGCGCCGGCGGCGGAAGCTCCAGGGAAGCCCTGAAGGAGGCAGGGATTAGGTAACAACAGGCGATGTGCGTTCAGGTTTCCTCCGGGTTCCTGTGAGGAACCTACGCGTCTGGCTGCCTTCGCATGACTCATCACAGCGGCGCGGCTGCCGCCGCTCCCGCTCCCCGCCAGCGCCGCGGCCCGAGCCGCCCCCTCGGGCGGCCGCCGGACCCCGCCGGGCCCCCTCAGCGCCGCGCGCGCTCCCGACGCCCAGGCGCGCCCCCCTCCCCGCACCCCCCGCGGCGTGCGCGGCCCCGCGGGTCCGGCTCGGGAGCGCGCGCGCAGGCGGCGGGCGGGAGGGAGAGAGGAGGAGGAGGAGGAGGAGGAGGCGGCAGCGGGCAGGGAGCTCTCTGCGGGCGCAGTGCTGATCCGCCGGCGGGCGGCCGGGAATGCGAAGCGATGGCCGCGGGCGGCTCGGGCAACGGCGGCGGCGGCAGCGCGGAGGAGAAGACCTACCGCCGCTTCCTCGAGCTGTTCCTGGGCGAGTTCCGCGGGCCCTTCGGGGCAGAGCCGGAGCCCGAGCCGGAGCCCGAGCCGGAGCCGGAGCCGGCGGCCCCCCCTCCCGCTGCCGAAGCCGCGGGAGACGCTGACGAGGAGCCCGGGGCAGAGGGAGAAGCGGGAGCGGCCGCCGAGGCGGAGGAGGGAGAAGGCGGCGAGGGCGATGCCGGCGACCCTCAGCCGCCCGCCCCGCCGCCGCCGCCTCCGCCGCTGCCCTCGCTGCCCCGGCCGCTCTCGGAGTACATCACGGAGGAGGAGGTGGAGGGCGAGTGCCTGGACCTCTGCCTGCAACAGCTCTACAAGTAGTGAGTGCCGGGCTGAGGGGAGCGGGGCAGGGCGCGGGGCTGAGAGACCATCCTGTGAGGGGCTGAGGAACTCCCCAATGTGGGGCTGAGGGGACCCACAATATGAGGCTGAGGGGACTCCCCCAGTGTGGGGCGGAGGGACTCCCCAGTGTGAAGCTCAGGGGAGTCCCCCAATGTGGGGCTGAGGGACTCCCCAGTGTGAAGCTGAGGGGACTCCCCCAGTGTGGGGCTGAGGGGACCCACAATGTGAGGCTGAAGGGACTCCCCAGTGTGGGGCTGAGGGACCCCCGTGAGGGGCTGAGGGGACTCTGGGGCTGAGGGGACTCTGGGGCTGAGGGAAGGAAGCGAGGACAGGGAGGATCCCCGAGGCAAAAGAGTTCAGGACTTCGGTGGTGCTGAGCATCCCGGGGTCACAGCGTCCTGCTCTGTGCGGCTGCCCCTGCCCCAAGGAATCCTCTGCTCTGTGCCCTCCGCTTGCCTCTGGCCGGGACAGGAGAAGGGAAGAGACAAGGGAGAGCCACGAGCATCCATCTGGAGAGCAGCTTGCTGGGGAGGGAGAGCGCTGGGGGAAATGTCTCACGCTCTGGTGCCAAAGCAAAGAGGGAGGTTTGCCTGTGGTTGATTGTGCTGGGGCTTGAAATTGAAATGTTCCCCCTGTGAGGGCTGGTAAATGGGGAAACCTCTGCCAAGAAGGGGAAAGAAGAAGGGGCGAGGGAAGAGAGGCGGTCCAGTCCCTTCACCCTTCCAAAAAACCACTGCACATGGAGAAAACCACACCGTGTATTCACAGAGCGGGGAGAAAAGAGGAGTAGAAAGCCTTGGGAGAAAGCTATCCATAATCATGGGGATTTTTCTGCCGTCAGCTGGGGAAAGCCGGCTATACTCGGTTCTGTACGGAGGCAGTTTCCAGATCTGTGCTTTCTAAAGGCTGGTGCATAAAGAGGAAACAGATGGGATCTATTCCCAGTGTGGAAAGTCTGTGGACTGAAACCTAAAGATCAGTTACCAGTGCCTTGTATTGTGCTCAGCTCCGGCTTTGAAGGCTCGAAATAGAAGCGGTTGTTAGTGGCAATTCTTTAGGAACCTTTTTAAACTGATGCCACAGGAGGAGACAAATGAAGCTGTGAAAATCTGCACAGCACACCGGGGAGATTTTCTGCCATTGAGCCGGTAATTGTAATGAGAGGTGTTACTCAGTCGCAGAAATAAATAAATAAAGAGAGAAAAGAACCGGGTTTTACAACTGCATGGTCTGTTTCTATCCAGTTCTCATCTGCCCTCTGCGTTTGTGGATGGTAGGGACAACACAATGATAGCTGCAGAGGACAAAGCTCTCCTATTCACACATGCTCGCCCTGCCACCTTTGGAAAGTCTCTGGAATACAGCAGCACATTCATAGGATGTGGTAGAGAGCAGAGAGGCAAGTCCCTTCTACCTATTTAGGACGTGTTTTGTTGGGTTATTTTTAAACAGGTTTGTGAAATCCAAAGTCACGATAGTGGGAATAAAGTTTTAGACGTGGAGCAGATTATTTGGAAGTATTATTTGAAGTACAGCTATGAAATGATTTTGAGCTGGAATTCCTCCCCGGTCCCTTCTCTCTCTGCCTGTCCCCATACCCCAGATTCCCCAATTCAAGGCTGAAATTAATAAGAAAAAAACCCAAAAAACAGAAACCTTTTGAGAGGAATCTTTTTATAGATCCAGCTCTTGCCAGGTTGTGGCTCTTTGAGTTTTTTTCAGCCTTCAGTATAAATCTTTGGATGGCCACTGAATAAAGCATCCCCTGGCTTTGTTTGTGGTGAAATCAATGCAGGCTTCCTCCTCTAGGCAAAAACCAAAATCCACCTCAGAATCAACGGAGCAGGGGATTATGTTGTGAGAAAACTGTTTCCTAAAGGCTTAAATAAAACATTTTAAAATATTATAAACCAAATTTAACAACTCCTAAGACAGAGCTAAACTGAAATAGCCTTTTCTTGAATGATGGTGGAATCTGAGGTAAGTGGAAATATGCAAAAGTATTCCTCAGGTAAGGTACTGTATTTTTAGTTCACTCTCCAGTCACCAGAGAAACTTAAAATGTGACAAGACTATAAAACAGGCAAAAGCAGAATCTTTTCACCCTTTACAGCCAAGGGCTCCGATGGTTCCAGAGGTGGGAAACTTGATGTGTATGAGTCAAGCTGCTCTTGTGCCAAACAGTTATGAAAGTGTTAAAAAAAACCCCAAACCCTAAACAAAAAAGCACATGAAAACTCGTGTAAAAGGGAATATTTCCTCTGTTTGTCATTAGCAGGAGAGACTATTCTGAAGGCATGTTTTCTGCAACTATATATTAGTCAAATGACTGGTTTGCATTCTATGTAGCATGAAGATAAAACCCATTGCTGTGAAAAATCCAACAGCTGTTTTTCAGCTATTTTAAGCACAGAGCTTTAGATCTTTTTGAGGAAAGTAAGACCATTTCAGAAATGAGAGCATATTGCTAATCATGACAAAATATAATATTTTTCTGCCACTGTGTAGATCAGTATCAAAGAGTTCTTATTTATGAGATTTTCCTGCTATTTTCCAAAAGACTCATATTCTCCTTTGAGGTTTCCTGTTCCTGTTTGGTTTTTTTTTTATTTTTTGTAGAGGCAACATATGCTTGGAAAATTAGATTAATGTAATCTTTATATCTGTCTAAATGCCACAAAATGGGCACTGTGTGTTTTCTTAGTGACCCTCCACAGAATGAAACCCATCAATAGGAGGTGCATTAGATGGAGAAAATAGTCAAAAGGGGATTGCCTTGGAACATTGGCTGATAACCACAGAATGAACTTTCAGGCTATAGCTAGACCATATTATTCAAGAGAAAAAGATAATTTACAGAGTTTCTATGTAGAAACAAACATACCAAGGCCCTAAAACATTAAATATGAGATCCCATCTCTTGCTCCTGCTGAATCAGACCTGATTTCTGACTCATTTTATAGGAAGAAGTTACTTACTTGAGTAACAATGTTACATATCATGCTCTGGTCTCTTCCTACTGATACTTTTATTAAACCTGACACATTTAAAGAGCTGGTTCTTGACAAGACCTCTGAAAAACAAATCAGCAAAGTTGTGCTTGCCAAGAGAGGACCCAGCCAGACTCTTTCTTACAAGTTGTGTCACCAGGAAGCACAAATTTGTCTTGCTGCTACACTCTTTTTTTCCTGTGCAAATGAAATGCTTTGAAAAATTCAACTGTACATTCTTCTTGCTTTTCTTTTTCTCTTTTTTTGCCCCAAGCTTTGATGGGAATAGATACAGCTGGTATAATTTCTAGGTTCAGGTTTATTTTCAGTCATTTTGGAGGTACAGCATTTTTGCTTTCAAATGTTCATTTAGGAATTCAAATTTCATTTGAACAAGCTTAGAAAGTAGCCCTGCTTTTCCAGTGCTGAGTTTGCAGAAGATGGTAAGTTAAATAAAAGTAAAAATTATTCTTATGTCATCTTAAGTGCTTAACTAAGTCCCTGATGGCAACATGATTATTTTATGGGCTGTAAAAGCCTTGCTTTGACTTGGAACATGGAAAGAAAAACTTCTAAGCACTGTCCTTTTACATTTCTTCACAGAATACTGTGCAACATTCACAGAATACTTAGATTCCAATGAAATGCAGTATTTGAAGTGAGTTCTTTTAATTGATCCTTTCTTTCTCTTAAAGAGAGAAAATTTTGCTTATGGATTTCCCACAGTCTTACTATAAAAAATCAAGAAAGGCAATGTAGGCTCACCCTTCAAACACTGCACTTAAGTAAAATGTGGACAGTAAATGAGAATGGAGGTTTTGCCCCTCAACTTGCAATGTTAAGCTAAAGAAGACCTTCTCATGGTAATTTTCCATGAGCAGAAATCCTTTTTTAAATAAAGTAAGCTCTTGAAAATTGTTATTTCTGCTATCTCCATCTCTTGTTGAGTGGAGAGATGGAATTCTTTCCCTTTAAATAGCAGATATACATGTTTTTAACTTGCTCTCTAAACCCCTTTCACATGAAAGCTGGCACTGTTGTCACTTTAAGTTGAAATTCATGTATGATGCTGGATGGGCTTTCTTAGCATCATATTAAATAGGCTGTGATGTTTTACTCCTTCATAATTTGTCTTTTATAATCAATTCTATTGATTGCAATCTCAAAGCCCTTTTAAGAAATACAATTAACTACTTGCCATGTCTAATATTAATCACAAGGACCAACAAAAAGTCATTGCATCCTTTTTAACGTGGCGCTTTTTTTCATCATCTTTTGTGAGGTTTTACAATAGAAATGATAATGTTGGCCTGTGCCCACAATGAATGACAGGAGGAGATATTGGCTGCACCTGGCTGGGGCATTTTCTATGGTTAATGAGATTGGATAGAGAACATTCAATTTAGACTCCATATGAGGAATATTTAGTCGAATCTAGGCTTGGATTAGATATCAGGAAGGAATTGTTCCCTGTGAGGGGGGCAGGCCCTGGCACAGGGTGCCCAGAGCAGCTGGGGCTGCCCCTGGATCCCTGGCAGTGCCCAAGGCCAGGCTGGGCAGAGTTTGGGCACCCTGGGACAGGGGAAGGTGTCCCTGCCCGTGGCAGGGGTGGCACTGGGTGAGCTTTAAGGTCCCTTCCAACCCAAACTAGGCTGGGATTTCCCATCCTGAGGCTGTTTTAACTCTCTCAGGAGCCCCTCCAAGGTCAGGAATCCCTTCCAGGGATGTTTGTGGAGCTGGCTGGATATGGCTGAGGATGCTGACATCACACCCAGGGGATTTTGGTGCTAGAAATCCTGGTGTTTCTCTGTGAATTAATCCTAAATCATCCCACGGGAGGGTGTGCAGAAAGTCAAGAGCTTCAGTGTTGCTGGTAACTTGTCACTCTTGAAAAGAACTCATCTTCTGGATGGTGGTCATGTCATAGCACACACATTTCATCCCCTTTAGCCTAGAAATCACTATAATCCACGAATAGAAATCTAAATCTACAAATTAGATTTAGAAATCTAAATCTACAAATAATCTACAAATAGAAATCACTATAATCTACAAATAATCTACAAACATTTTCCAAACACAACAAATTCTCTGCACATTGAGGGATTCTTCTTGTTGTTTCTAAGGCATATTCAGCTCAGTCTCCCACGCTTTTAAAAATACTGAAGGAAATCAAAATTTTGATACTCATTAAAAAAAAAAAGAATATCAGCTCAAAAGAGCTATCTAAATTGCAGATTTACATTTTGTAATGGTTAACATATAAGGTGACATTTCAAAACTTCCTACTTTATGATTAAAAGGATGCTGAGTTTTTCAAGCACAAGGGTGACTATGCTTGGGAGTTGCTTTATATAGCATTTAAAAAAATCATTCTTAGTGAACAGATTATGGAAATGTATTCATTCCACTGCTTTTATTTCAATGAACGTTGCTGGTAGTACAACACATTAAAGGGAATTAATGTTGTTAGGAGCTTTTCACACCAAGATTTTTTTTGACCCAAGAGCAATTTGCACAGATTCTCTCCTCCTAAGTGAGGCTGTTTGCTTTTGAGTACAAACTGACTGAAGAATTAGATCTGTGCTAACACATTCTTTTTTTGGACCTTATACAACCACTCTTGAAACGAAAATCTTATTGGCCATTGTGTGGAACTACTTTTGACTCTACCTTTCGGATGTGATGAGCTTCATTCCTCTGGAGAGTTTGTTTGGTAATTCTTTTTTGCACAAAACACTGCACAGAACATTTTTATCCTTAAAATCCCTCCTTGTAACTTTAACAGTGGCAGAGTATTTCTCCACCTGTTCTTTGAAGAACTCAGATGTGGTTCTTTTCATGGAAGGTTCAACTTCTGGTTTGCTTTGCATTCTGTGAGCAGAAGTTTCAGTGCCTTGCCTGCTCTCTCAGTGATGTTTGCTCTCATTCATTTTTGTTGTCTGGTTAAATTGCTTACAAGATCACATTAAAAGCAAAAGCAACAGGGCATGCAGTACACAGATAATGAGAATACTATTTATTACTATATTTGATACCCTGAAATAGTCTCTGGCTGTTCCACACCACTTTCTTCATTCTGTTTTTTGGTGCCTGCTCTTTTTTGGTTTGTTTTCTCCCCGCTGTCTAGGAAAGACATGTGAGAAAGGGGATGAAATGGAGTTAGCAGTTTAAAACATTAGATGTTCTTTGAAGCATGCTGCAAGACTGTCTTATGCAATGCAATTACAATTATGTAATGCAAATGATTATAAAAATAAATGTATCCTGGACAATATGTGTGTGAGACATATTAGGACCCCATGACACTGCTAAAGGGCCATTACTACAAGTTGTACTTTAGGGCCTTCTGTTTGGGTTGGCTGAAATCTCAATTACTAACCAAATATTCCAGATTTTTGTTGTTATAACACACTAGTGATTAGATAAAATGATTGCAGACTGTGGACTTGTTTTACAGAAACATTTTCTGCCATGCCTTTGTACTTCATTAAGAAGAAACAACATTACCCGCCTTTAATAAGACATTTTATAAAGAAGTAATCATCAGAGCCATAAATTAGGAGTGCGTGGGAAATAGCTGCCCTTGGGTACTTCTATAATTAATACAGAAGTTAAACAAGTTAACCAGATTGCAGGATTACCTCAGTTTATGTTTGTATTGGATGGAAAACAGCTGAGGGCAAGTAATGATTAAGTGCAGCAGCAGTGGAAGCTGTGGTGCTGCTCCCAGCTCTGAACTCTCTGTGCACTCTCAGCTGGGTGGGTTTTGGTGGCAGAGCAGGATTGCAAAGTGGGATGCTAAACTTTGATCATGGGAAAGTGGGCTTGGATGCACACAATCCTGAAGTGGGAAACTGCAATTACAGGAAAAAGAATACTTGATTAATTGGGTAAAATTGTGGGCAGCCCCTTAATTTTTTCAGAGGGTAGGATTTGGAGGCTATTTTTGCTGGCCTTTGATGATCCACTAAAGCCTGTTAAATTGTACCTAACAAATTTTCAACTTTAGTTTCTTCTGCTCTTCATTTACAAGAAAGAATGTGAGTACTTTACTCATTTGAGAATATGATTTTTTCATAGGCTCTGTACTTCCACACGATGTAACTAATAATAGAAGCAGCATGTAAAAATAGGCCCGTGGCATTTTAACTTCTTGGCACTTTCTCGAGGGCTGTTCCTTTCACCTCAGGCTATGACCTTCTTACCGAGGTTCAGAGAGCTGAGATGAACGTGGTGAGTTGTTCCTCCTCAGTGTTACAAACACAGTGCTCTGCATGTTAGATTAATTATCTGCCACATTGATTCCATTCCTTCAGTCCTAACTCCAAGTTCTGCAAGGCTGAAACTCCCCATGCTCTAATAGAGAATTCAACGAATTTTTGTTGTTTTCTTTTTCTCAACAAAATAAACATTAAAAAGAAGGTGAAAAACATTCAGTTCCTATTGGAACCTCTGGGCCCAACAATGATAAATTATCAAAAATTCCAGCCTGGATAAAAAGCAGGAATTTAGTAAGTTATAAACTAAAGGCACACACTTATACACAACATGACAGATATTTTAAACTAAGGCTTTCCCAAGCTTTTCCTAGAAGTGGTGTCATTCTGTTTGTCATCTCATTGCTGTGTTTGAGGAAATATTGATGAATTCATGTATTTATTTATAAATGTCCCTGTCTAAAATGAGTTTAGGCTCTCAGCTCTCTTATTACCCCTTTCTCCTGAAAGGGGTAATAATATCCTTCTGAAAAGATGGGTAAAAACAAAATATTTGCTAATGAGAAGCCAGAAGCTCAATATTTCTGTGGATTAGAGGAACGCCCCTGTTTGGGACAGATGCATTTTGTGCCTGCAGAGCATGGAGGTGTTGGGCTGTTCTTAGTTCTGCTTTCTCACTGGAGTTTGCTCCTCAGAGAGTGAGGGATCTACCTGGTGTGACATGAACTTACCCTCTCCTCTTCTTGGCACTCCAAAAAGTCCAAATTTTAAGATATCCAAAGTATCAGATTCTATAAGAAAATTAATTGATGCTAACCTGAAGTAGGGAAGTGCCCTCGGTAGAAATGAGCATTGATAAAAGAGAAGTGGGAGCTTTTAACCTTTTACTTTAGTGGTACAAACTGTGTAAATCAATGGAAATGATTGTCTTCTATATAAACAGAGAGTGAGAGTCATCACTGGATAAAAGTGGTGCAGCTCCCTCTGGGATGAGTGGGAAAAGCAGCTGCGGGTTCTGGATGTGTGTCCAGGCTGGAGAGGAGCTGAGCCTGCATTAAGCGGCTGCTCCCCTTGCCCAGTGCATTGAGAGCCAATTGGAAATGCTTTAAAATTCCTCCTTGCTGTCAACTTCTCTCAGTTTGGCTGATTAGGAATGACCCAAATGATCATACAGAATGCTTCAAATCTCACTAATTACATTGTATACTAATTTTAGAGAGGCTTTTAGATACTTTTGGTTTAGCACCCCACAATTCACACTCACTTTGTTTTCCTAAGTGCCAATGCTGTCCATGACATACAATAAAGTCATCTCCAAAAACATGAGCCAAGCCACAAAGTTCTAAATCTGGCTCTGAGGATTAGAGAAAAAATAGTTTATCCTACAAAATTACTAAATATCCTAAAAATATTTCTCTCCTCCCTGAAATTTTCAAACTCTTTCTGCATCTTGGGAGATGCAAGTGAATGGTTTGTCAACAGTGAATATATAGAGTAGAATACAATAAATCTGAAAAATGCTTCTTCAATTCATCCTAGCTGGTTGAAAATTTATGCAGAAAGCAATGAGCTCTAAATATTTAGATTATCATTCTTTAGAAAAGCTCTTCTTCCATTTCTGTTAATGTAATTCTATATTAAATAGTTTTAAGAAACCAATTACAAGATATATATCTTATACATTACAAAATATGGGATTTACCTAAAAAAAGCTAATTTTGCATTAACATATTGAAAACTATTCAATTGAATTTATTGTCCTCTGAAAACGGATGGATTTGTTCAATTCCTGTTTCCATGCTTTATCTGTGCTTCTTAACAGGAATAAAAAGAAAGGTGATAACTTAAATCTGGAATTTACATGTTGTGGAGTGGGTAATAGTTTTTATTTTTCTGAAATAAGATAACAAAGAACTTGTGGGGAAGTACAAAAAGAAGAAGGAAAGCACTTTGAGGAAGTCTGCTTTATGTTTGTGAAGAGATGAGACCCAGCTCATTAAGATAGTGTGAAATAATAAAAGAGAAAGAGGAAGAAAGAGTTAAATAATACCACAAACATAAGTGACCCACCCATTCATTCCTTAGAGAATCATTGTCAGTCTGTGAAAGGGGCTTGCAAAACAGAGAAACCCCTCAATTTTTGATCCTGGCCCAGTTCCTGAGCTGAAGTTGGTTACACAGGGCTGGGTTTGTACTTGGACATCCCTGTGAGGTATCAGGGCTGTGCTGTTACTTTAATTTAGAGGAGGATTTGGTGCTTTCTCATGCTCTTGCTTTCATGGGGGTTTGCTATTAATATCCTACTACCAGCTCCAGATGCTTTTCAGGGAGCTGTTTTGGGCTGCAATCAGGTTTTTTGGAAAGACTGATAAAATAATTCAAGTGTCTCTTTTCGGTGCTGTACGAGGTGTGACAGTGCTCGCTTTGCCTGTGGCTGTCTGGCAGACAGAACAGAAACCCAGAGGTGTTAAACCCTGGGAGTGATCCTGGTAGCAACAATAAACCTGGAAATTCCAGGGCAACGCCAAACTCCACAGTGTGTCTGGAGGTCAATCTGCATTTTTTACATGTCAAGGACTTCCAAGTAATGTCAAAGGAAGTTTGGGCTAAATAAAAAGGCACAGGATATGACCCTCAAATATTGCTGTTTTTAAATCCAAGAATAAACTAACACATCCTCCAGTCTCATAAGTCCTTATGTCTCAGAACTGAGTTAATTAATTTACTCTATATTTATCCTTTATTTTAAGGAAGATGATTTGTTTTACTTTTCTAGGAAAAAGGAAGGATAAATACATAAAGCAGGGCAGGAGGTTGGAAAAATTTATAGGGGGGAAAAAAGAGAAAAGAGCAAGTCACTCTTGGTTTATAAGTAAGCATTCAAAAATTCTTCTCCACTTAAGAGAATCCTTTTCATTCTTGATCTTTTCTCCCCACCCTCTGCCAGTTCAGTGACAAAGTTTTCATTTCTGTAGCTATAAATTAAATTATATTGTGCTGCTGCTACAAGTACAAATCCAATTTGGAGTCTTGTTGGACAAGCGCTTTCCTTGTACCTCTAGAAAAGTCCCAAATGAAAATGGCATTTTAAAATGCCATAAAAATTCCTAAAACAGGAATATGCAAGTGAAAAGGCGAATTATAAAGTGCTGCCAAACCAAGTAATCATTGTATCAGCACTTTGCTCGAATGATAAAACTGATGTAAATTTAAAATAATTGAGAAGAAACTCTGATGTTGAGTTGGCTTCTCAAAAATGTACTTGGAAACAATTTAGACTTATACTGTGCTATCAAGAAGCTTGGAAAGTTTCCTTAAAAACAGAACAAACTGAAATTTCAGTGGGGTTGTTTTCCAACAGACATAGCAGTCACCAATTGACCTCCAAGAAGAAAGGGGCAGAATGAGAAAATGTAATAGTATCAATTGAAAAGAATTTAAAAAATAAAATTGTGAGGGTAATTAGACCTGAAGCATTGGATCAGCTCAAACAATTAAAAGGAATTGCCAGGATGATCACTTCAGTTCCCTTCTCTAAACAGGCTGTGTTTAACCCTCCCAGTAAAACACTGATTGCACCTCATCACCCAGTCAGTTCCAGTTAGAGGCTGGAGAGCTGAAATCGATCCAAAGCACAGCACTCCTCCCTGTGCACTGTGAAAAACTGGATTTTCTGTTTGATCCCATGGGGACACTGCACCCTTTACCCAGCCATAGTCCCTGATTTAGTCAATGATGTTCCTGTAGGGCCACAGCTGTAATATGATAACTATGGATTTATAGAATTGTCATCTTTCTCAAGTTTCAGCATTCTCTTTTGCCTGTGTTGTTTCTTCCATGACAAAGGAAGTCTGACAAGGTGAACAGTTGGTACAAATTGCCTTGTTCATCCAGTGTTTCTGTGGTCTAACCAGGTAGAGATGCTTTTATGTTTCCAGGAGTATTTTGAAAAGATAAATCTATCATTCTCTACCAGCCCATACTGGTGTTTTATACATGGGAAATAAGAATTCCTCATATTTTAGAAATCTCATAGCAAACAGAAGGACACTGGCATGGCAAGTTACCCCTGAATGTGGTGCTGATGAACTTACACCAATTTGGATGGGATTGGTAATGAGTAGATTTGTTCTGACACCTAAGAGAAATTGATAATTGTTAGATTTGTTCCTCCTCTTTTGTAAGGGATCTGGTTCTCTGCTGGTTGCTGGCAGAATTAAGTGTGGAGTGATGTGTTGACCTAATACCAAAACAAGGTTTTTGCAATGTTAAGTATATTTATACAGTATATACACTATACAGTATAGTATAGTATATTAAATATATTTGTAACTCCCCCAGTTGCATGTTCCAGCCCACATGCTGGGATATCCTGTAGCAGAAAACATTCCACAAGTATTATTCTGCTCCAAGATTCATCTGTTCTTTTCCACCTCCTGGATCCAAAGATAGTTTACACATCTCTGTTGTGTGAACACAGTCAATTGTATGAGGACGATGCCTCTCTCTGCATTTGCTTGCAAATATTCATTATTCATTTGTTGTAACCATAATCTCAGAAAAACTAGAATAAATGCATGATAAGGCAGGACTTTTACCACAGATGCAAGGCTAATTAATTTTGCTGGCATTTTACTGCTGCTCTCTGTGTGTAGTTATAAAACCATTGTAGTACTCTCTGTGAAAAGAGGAGAGACTACTACTGCGAGTATGAGTAGCAAATACAAGCTGCCAGTCTCACTTAGAGCAAGGGGAAGTGACATGATAAGGAAATTTTACACTCAAGTGTCTAAAATTGTTGCCCTCATCATAACACTGGTGGGAACAACAAACTGGGGAAGTTCCTGAAAAACGGCAGCGTAAACAAAGCACTTTGGGAAGTGTTGCCCTTGATATCAGGCTTGAAAATATCATTCTGATTATTTTATTTCTGCAAAATGTTGGCCATGGTGCTCAATAATAGGGGGAAAAAAGCATACAAATGCACAGCTCTGTCTAGAACAGCTTTTATCTGTAGCCAACAGGCTTGCCCATGAGCCACCAGTAAGGTCAAATGAGTTTTCTGAGTTAAAAATAACCTGATTGGGAGCTTATTAAAAATATAGAATTGGTTAAACGATGCGTTAGTGTGTGTATGCAAGGTGTTAGTGTGTGTGGTGAGTTTTTTGTTCTGAATTAAGAATGCAGGAGAACTGTGATGTTTTCCTCTCCATTGTGTCTCAGAAATGCCACAGGAACTGAAATAAGCTGTCCATGCTCTAAGGTGGTTTAGAGTGAAAGTGAGGGAGGGAAGAGTCAGAGGTGATGCTCAGTCAGGATTTTGGCCTCACCACCTGCAGGGAACTGACCTCCCCCAATAAAATGTGTGAGGCACCTTATGGAATGTCCCTTTATGTAAAAACCACTGATTATCTGTGGGACTCTAAACCCATTTACTGTGCTCTTTAACTTCACCAGATTTGCTCCAGTGATAACTCTGAGCTGTCATCTCCCTGTTTCTGAAAAATACTTAACCCTGAAGAATCCAATCTGGCTGGTACATAATCCTGAATGGCCACATTGGATATGGATTCTGCCTATCAGTTGTCCCCCTGTTTGTCTGGATAAGTTTCATTCAAGCCCTATTGATCACAATTCAAGGGTTGAAATTAGAAATTGACTTTCATTAGCTCAAGGCAGATTAATCTCAAGGCACTGGAGGAGGTTGTACTCACTTTCTGTTAGTGAAGTTGACAATCAGGTTCAGCTGGAATCCAAAAGTGCAGTGGGAAGGCTGTATCCCAATATCTTAATGTGACAGCTACCCAGGGAATTACTTTGAGAAGCAGAAGAAGGGAAACTGGAAACACTGAGGGGGTGGATGCAGACAGATACGACAGGATTCTAAGAACCTGGGATTCCTGACAGCGTAGGCCTCCAGAGCCCACCCACTGAGCTGTGGCAGGTAATAATCTAGGAAATTATAATACACTTATTTTAAGAGAATCCGTTGAGATGTTTGATCCTAGATCTTCATTACACATACAGCAAGGCTTTTGCTGCTGGAGCTCTGTTATTTTCCCAATTATCTTGAAGGCAGGAAGAGATTTCAGAATGGATTTTGTAATGGTGTAGCATCCAGTGAAGTGAGCACAAGTCTGACCACATTCTGCAGAACCTATCATCGTGATATTCCTGCAGGAAAAAAATGTTCAGTCAACTTGGATGTGCTGCTCCTGAATGGAGCTGGCTGAGATCCTCGTGCTCTGTGTGTGGGTAATGATATTGCAAAAACCTGGCACGGGGAGGGATCACTGCAACTAAAGAGCTCAGATTTACACCCCCCCAAAACTGCTTGGTTTCTCCAGAAACTCCTCATTTCAACAGAGCAACCCTGTGCAAATGATGGAATGAAATGTTTACAAACAGTGGAATTTGTGTTGTAGTGCTCAGCCCATTCCTCTGACACAAAGCCACTGGACAGCTTTGTCTTACAGCTCACCAGATTAAGGCTGGATCTGTGTGCTCCTACAAAAGCCTTCCTTCTTCCCCCCTGCCAGCCCCCTGAACATATTCTGAATCTGGACTATAAAGCAGTGTGTGTGTAATTGGGGAAAGAAATGGAATATATTTCCTGGTGACAGGGGACTTCAGGCTCTGCTGGGACAAATGGCAGCGCCTTTAATGAGCTTCAGGGTGCAAGATTTAGTGCATGGTGCAGGAATTCCTGTCAGAGTGGGGCTCTGATAGGACTTATCAAAGAGTACATGCTACTTATCTATCTTAGGCAGGGAACTCTAACTCCCTTTAACTGTCAGCACATCTATAATCCTTCCAAGTCTGGAATTGTTGATAGAGTGCCAAATATCTTGGGTTATGGATTGCCAGAAAGAGGGAGATCTGTGTTTGTAATCTCAAACAAAGCAAATGTAGCTGTTTAATGAAATTCTGCTGAGCTTTTAATATGGTATAACATAAGCTTGGTTTCTTGTGGGGTTTTTTCAGTATTGTTTTGGAGATAAGACAGAGGGATGGGGATATAGAGAGATTTGGGGATTATAGCTACCTACCTACAGATAGATAGCACAGGCAAACCCAGCCATTTATGTTGTTATTTTTGCATGATGGGAGCCTTAATATAAACACTGGAATGTTCTGGTCAATTAGTACCTTTGTGGTATTATGAACATGGTGTTAAAGGACATTGGAGATGAGACAATGTTGGAGCATTCAGCAATGAAAAAATAACATCAAAAAGGACAAAACAGCCTCTGCTGAATGGTGTAATCAGCAAGGAGGCTATTTTAATTCTAATTCTCCATGAATCAACATCTGTCTGCTTGCTGGTTTATCTTTAAAGGCATACACACACAGACATGAGCATGCATAGGCTCTGGAAATAAATATATTTTAATTTAGAGCTGATTGAGGCTGTGGTTTCACTCCTGAAACCCAAGTCCTGTGCTAAATCTCAGCACAATTTCTGCCAGCTGCAGTACCAGGCTTTAGCTCAGGGTTCCTGTTCCCTTCCTCATCTAAAATTTCACAGCTCTGGCACTTCTGCTGGTGATTTACGTGGCAGTGCCAGTGGCACAGGAAGAACCACAACAACGTCCCCAGTTCCTGCCATCCCAGTTCCCTGCCAAGTGAGCAGAAGCTCATCACTTTCAGCTCTCTTGCTGCAGCTCCCATTAACTCTGGAGATTCTTGTTGAGAGGGGCACAGCACCTCCTGCCCTTACCCTGCTGAAGGTATGGCTTTTAACAAGAATAATTACAGCAGATGAGTAATTCTTGTTCCCTGATCAAAACAGAAAAACAAAACAGAAGAGTTATCAGGCATGGCACAGGCTGCCCAGGGAAGTGGCTGAGTCACTGTCCCTGGAGGAACTTAAAAGCCTTGTGGATGTGACACTTGGGGACATGGGGTAGTGGTGGCCTTGGCTGGGGAACAGTTGGAATCAATCTTTAAAGTTTTTTCCAATTCCTTTTTTTTCCCCCCCTTCATCCTTAACAAAGCCCTTGGGCTAACAGCTCTACAAGCCTACATTTTTCTTAATTTCCTTTTCAACTCAAGGGTAATAGCAGTTAAATCTAGTAAAATAAATGTTGATTGATGGAGTTTATTCATCATGCCAGGCTAATGAGGCATCATAAATATATTTGTGAATGTGTAAAATCCATTGGGGGCAATGGCTTCAGTTGGATAAAAGATACAAAATCTTTGTTTCACTTGTCTTGGAGGGAGGAACCAGCTGAGCATGTCACTGTTGATTCAGAGTTTTTCAACCTTCACTGGTGCAAATAGGTTCTTTTTCAAAATTCTCCAGAGGAGAAACATGACAAAGCAAGCCTGTCTGCTTTTTGAGTTTATCCCCAGAGATGCAATCAAACAGCAGAATCAGATCCTGAATTTCAAGAAGGAAAATACATGAACATTTCCATTTTTCTCCTGCTGACATATTTTGTTTACAGAGTTGTGGCTGACAGGACTTTTGTGGCTCATCAGTGTCCTTGTTTCATTAACTCACGTTTGCTACAGAGCTGGTTTCTGCTCTATAGGAAAATAGTAGGGTTCCTATATTTACATATCATAGTGTATATTGACAGTAAACCAGGGATCTTGACCTAAAAAAATCCAAAACTCTGCAGTTAATGGTTTGAAAATGTCTGCCTGTGTTTAGAAATGTTTATCATAATACAGGAAATTACAAAGGCAATTGGAAAGCTGGAATTCCTTTCACATGGGCTGCTCGTTTGCATCTTAATGAGATACTTTCTCATTAGTCCAAGAAATGCAGGTCAAAGAGCCCCAGCAAAATCTGATAATTTTGCTTCTCTGTACCCCTGCTCATCTCAGGAAATTTGGTTTGAGTCAGTGAATATGGCCTACCAGTTAATTATTAATATTATTTGTGCAGAGAAGAGCAAATTGGCTTTTCCTTGCAAAAATACCTCACCACAGTATCTGTGCCTTAAATCAGTGAAAGGTTTGTTATTTGTGTTGATATCTCACCGTGTTTTGCAAAGTTCAAGAGAATAATATTTCAATATCGTGTTCCTTTGGGGATGATGATTGTGCTAGTTAAAATTTCCTGTAAATTGAAATGTTACTTTTAAGGTCATTATTCTTCATGCATAAGAATGGAAAGAACATGATGCATTTGTAATGGAACAGAGTATTGCTGTGGAAAATGTCAATTGTAAATTGTTCCTCTCGTGTATACAGAGGTTCTGATGTCAAAGGTAAATGTTCTGCTATCAAATGGAATTTCTTTAGCTATAGAAAATGTTCTCAGACTCAGACCTCACCTTCTGAGGATCAGCTTGTCTGATTTGGGCCTCACTCTGAGAGCCTGACACCCACATGTATCATGAGCAGCAAAGCCAGAGCAAGCGGCAACATCCTGACCTGCCAGAGGAAATTTCCTTCCTGTCCTTCTTCCATGCAGGTTTTTAATGACACTTCTGTCCTGGGAGGAGTGTGCAGGTGTCCTCTGGAGCAAACACTCCATGCCATAAACAGCAGCTGAGGGCTCCTCTACTGAGGGCAGTTCAGGTGATCATTTCCCATCAGCAAAAACTGGAACTATATCTGGGTGGTTTCACCCTAATTTTCCTGGGGTGTGACCATGGAACTGAGACATTTACACTGAACTGTGCTGAGTTCTGTGCTGACTGCCCTAATCTGGCTTTGCCACCAGGAATGGGCTGCATCCCACAACATTCCTGACTGGAAAACGCCCATGGCATTCCCACCCCCACTCCTGAGCCTGACCATGATTTATTGCACTGGGGAAAACACAGATTAAACCAGCAATTCATGTGATAAGCACAGAGGAGGGAAACTGCTTTTTTAAGCTCTGAAAATGTTCTCAAGACCTAGGTAAATCTTTGTCAGTCTATCAAATTTAAACATTAGCTCCTTGATGTCAAAATTTGCTGCTGCCAAATTCCAATTAGCATTTTTTTGAGGGGAAAGGTTGAATTTTGGCTTTGCCTTGCGAAGGCGTGCAAGAGCAAACAGCATATCCAGTATATTTACTTTTTAAACAACAAAAACTCTTGGCTCTTCCTCCAAGAGCAGCTGTTCTGTTCCTTTCATGGGTTTTTATTGCCTTCTGTGTACTTTTTCTTGTTTGTCTGTGCTGGGAGGGGAAGTTGTAAGGAGAGAAGCTGGACTGAGATCCCAATCAGAGACAATATTCACACAGGGTTTATAAAGCAGGATAACAACATCCCTGTTCCATAACCACCACCACTCTGCTGGCTTTATTTTCCTTTAGTGAAGAGTAAACTGCCTTTTTAATAGACCTATTCATTATAACTTAGAAGAATGCTTCTCCCAAGAGGCAATAGTCTGTTCAGAGACTATTTTGTGTGTGAATTTAGGATGGAGGTTTCTTTCCCTCATGCATCCCTTTAACATTAACCTACAGTGTGATTTTGCTGCCACTTTGTCACCCTCACCCAACAGCCTGACATTGCTGCCACTAAGTTTATTCCATCCTGAGTAAATATTATATTAAGATATGTCACTTAAGAGAAGGTGTGTATAGCACTGTTTAACTTTTAAATGCTTAACAGATCAAAATAATGAAAATAAATTGCTCCTGAGTTAAGTATAGGAGGAGACCCATGAATTTTAAACAACTGGCCTCAATTATCCTTCCTCCTGTGGTGCTTCCATTCAGATAAGCCTGCAGCAAAGCACTTGGCCTAAAGATGTTCATATGCTGTGGTCTCTCCATGGAAACAGTCTTAAACCAGAGAAAACAATTCCATTTTTAAAAAGGCTGAATCTCCTTTCCAGTTGGCTCCTAAAATAACTTTGAGCTCAGCCTCACACGTGCTCACTGCGAGTTAACTCGGCAGGGGCTGAGGGATGGTGTTAGAGCCATTTTAAGGAGAAAGTTGGGGACACTGCTGTGACAGTCCCTTCAGCTGCCAGGGTGGCCTTAGAGAGTGATCTGTTCCTTCACCACTGCATTTTCATGTGGTGGCCCTTTTGGAAAGCTGAGGATTAGGAGCTTTCCTAAACTCATATTGTGGAATATCCTGACACCAGTTAACTGTTTGCTTTCTTTTCCAGAGGCAGAAATTTCAGTTCAGGTTCTTTCTTCGAGCTCTTTCAGCAGCTGAAGGTGAATGACCTTGTCTGTACTTCCCTGTTCTCTGCAGACAAACCCAAATTTTCTCAAACACACAGGAAAGGGATAGAATCACCATTTTGATTTAGTCATAATTACCCTGAATGTTAAGCCCAACAGAGAGTTTCAGTATCTATTAAAATTAAATATGTATTATAATCTCCCTTGGAACTGAATACTGATTTATTTTGCATGATTTTCCCCTCCATAGCTCTTGCACAGTAAATTTGCCTTAAGAGAAGGTTGTATTTAAGAAAATAACCCAAATTATTCTGACCATATGTCAGGGATACCCAGCATGTCTGTATTTTACAGACGTGACAGCTTGATCCAAAAGACATAAAAAAGCCATTCTTGTTTTGGTGATTTTGGGGAGGGAGGGCTCTTGTGAACAACCTGGCTATTTTAGCAATACTCTGGTGGCACACAAAGCCCCCACTGTTCACTGGGAACTGGGACAAAAAGATAAGTCAAGACTTTCCTGACTGGATGCCAAATCCTTTGTGAACTGTCTGAAATGCCCAGATTATGTTGATTCCTTATCACCAGGAGAAGCAGCATAATCTGGGCAATTGCTTCACTCACGTTGCCAGGACGTGACATCCTTTGGGTAAATTATGTCTCCTTTTGGAATCCAAATTATTTTTATCCTAATTTTCAAGGTTCTATCTTATTTTAGTCCATTTGTTTCCTCTTTGTTGATGGGCTGTGCTGTGCCAGCTTCCTGCAGGCTGATGTTCCCTTGTGCAGCCATCAGCCTGTTCACCTTTCAGACCCTCTGTGCCCATTATATCCTCTCTGATCTTGGATGATGCTGTTTTCCTCTCATCCTTCAGCTTTCTTCAAGATTAATGCTGCCATCAGCCTTCCACTGCTGACTCATTCCTGATCTCCTCACTGACCTGCTCCCACAAACTGGAATATGTCAACCTATGAAAATCATTTACTTGAGAGAGAAAATGACCAGGAAAATATATGGATAATTAGATAATCTTATCATTTCTCTTGCTGTTCTCTGCCTGTCAGGTGCCCTCCCCATAAAGCTTAAAGCTGCACCCTATTTTTATCTGGATTATTGCACATATCCAGCCATGGCCCACAGAACTGAGGCTTCATTTGCTCTTTTTTTTTAGAGATTATTATCCTTTGCTCAGAAGCTGCACAGCTCCTTTCCTTCCTGACAATTCTGGACATTTTTCAAGGGTTTCTCATCCAAGAGTTTTCAAAGTCATCATTCATCTCCATGACTATCCCTACTCACATGGATTAAATTTTGCCTCGAGTTATTTCTTAGCATGGGGAAAAATGGGATTCTGGAATTGATTGGTTTACCAAAGAAAACCTGTATTAAAGCTGTGCAGAAGCCTGAGTTTTCTAAACTTCCTATCCTGGCTGCTATAATTTCTTCCTATGCCAAGCTAAGACACAGCAAATAAAATTCTAAAGGGTTTCTTGGGCTTGGTTACACCAATTTTAGCATCCTTTTTGTCCTGGGGGAATATTGTCTCTCCAGTTACTCTGAGATACTTGGAATCTCTCAGGAAAATCAAATCATGTTGCTTCCTGTTTTTCTTCCTTGACTTCTTTTGTGTTTCTATAACCTGAGGGGGCTGGATAAATCTGGATTGTCAGCCTGAAGGACTTGTTGGACCTGAAATCAGAGGGTTTGTGGTGAGGAGTGAGCCTTTCATGCCTTGGTTCTGTTCTCCAGGTGTCCTGAGGACCAAAGTGGGGGCAGTGATGCCAACCTGCCTCCAGGGGCTGGGTGCTAAAGGGACAGCAGGAGGAGGATAAGAATTTCTCTTCATGGAGGTTTTTTCAGTGAAAACTTCCTCTGAGGAGCAGGGCAACAATGGGAGATGGAAGGCAGGATGTTCAGCTTTGGGTAGTTACTGCAGCCATCTGGAAAGAGATTTCCAGTCTGCAAACTGGGGAATTGAGTGGGAATTGAGGCCCCAAAATGTCCTGCAGTGTCTCCATTCCCAAATCCCCCAGCCTGGGAGCAGAGGGGGAGGGAAGAGGAAACCTGTGCAGCTGGAGCTGCCCTTTGATTTGATTCTTCACATCCCAGGGCAGTGCTTTTCACGTGCCCCAAAATTTAAAACAAATTGGAAATATTTCAGAGCTGTGAGTATACACAGCCTAATCTGTTTAATTGCTGTCTGACAATATGAAATCAGTTCTGAATGTATACCATTCAGTAAAATAATAATTACCATAGCAACACACACTACATCTGAAACACAGCTCTTCCCTACAAAAACCCAAAAACAGAAAGCCTGAACTCTTCACACAGCTCTGAGAGCAATTAGTGAGGTTTCTTCTCCCCTTTCAAATCACTGTATTTGAAAGAGGCTGACAGATGTGGAAAGGTAAATAACAATCAAATCTTGTTTCTGCACTCCATCCTTAATTAGGGATAAATCAGTGCATTGTATCTTTTATGGCAGAGATTGTAACTAATTCTGTACCCCAAAGAAAAAACAGGAATGCAGCATCCTGGGGCTTCTCAACCCCTGCTCCCACCTGACCCAAAGGAAAATACATTTTCTGGGTTCTTTATTGCAATTATTCTGCTCCTGGCTCAGACCTGGCAGTGAAGGTGCCCACCAGGATGTTCAATGGCAATGTTAGAATTTGAAACTGGATTTCTGGAGATGCAGTGGCTCAAATATAGAGAGGTGACAGTATTTTATTGGTCTTAAATATATAAGACCTTGGCTTTGTGTGTGTTGCTGAAGAAACTGTGAGTATTCTCACAAAATGAGGTAAAATGCTCCAGTTTGAAAAATCACATTAATTTTCCTTTACCTGTTTTGTTTCTCCCACAAGAATATCCCACACTAGATCCTGCTAAGATCCATAGTTCTGTTTTTGAGTTTTGCTAAAAGAATATTAAGGAGTTTGGCAGGAATTTGGAGGCAAAGGTGTTTGCAAGAGCATGGAATTAACAAACCAAAGTTAATGCCAGTAATTTAGTGCAGTGCAGTCTTTTTCTAAAACTACAATGACAACATCTCTGTGAACATCACTTGATTTTTATTTTTATTTATTTATGTGCATGAAGAGCTCAGTGATTTTCCTTATCTGGTACCGCACAGTTCAGATCCCTGAGTTCATTGTTCCCAGCCACAAAATGACTTTAAAATTTGGTGTAAGAAAGAATAAACCCCCAGTGTGAGGTGTGTGGTTTGTTCCCTTCTGTGGTTTAAAATGACAGAAGTGAGGATGAAGAGACTTTGCCCTGCAGGGAGGAAAAAGCTCCTGAGCTGGGTGAGTGATGGATGGCAGCAGTAAAAATGGTTTTCTTTCCAGAATGAATTTAGAAGTCACTGGGTCCATAATGTGAACTCTGTGGTCTGCTGCCCTTGGCGGATTTTTTTCTCTTTTTTTTTTTATGGTGTTTTGTTTTGGTGAGGAAGAGAAACTGTTCTCAAAGATGAGCTTATTTACAGAAGTGCTTATTGGATGTGCAGTAGATTTCCTGCCCATTATCCCTTCAGCAGCAGTAACTGTTCTGGAGGTGCAGGCAGGATGTTTGGTGCCAAAACCACTGAGGGCTCACTGAAAATCCACCCCTTGGATAGTTAGAATTGATTGAACTCCCTCTTGTCTTGCTGTTGATTTACATAAGCAGATGATCATTGCTACAAGTAATAAATCCTTTTTTTTTTTTTGTTTCTCAAGCAGTGAAAGGAGTTTTCAGAGCAGGCTCTCCTTCTGTAGGGAAAGAGCCACTTTTGGGTGCTCTTCCCTAAAAGATCCACCCTGATCCTGAAGTGCCAAGATGCAGGATACCTGAGCAGTGCAGATTATCCAGGTACATAAGAGCATTATGCCATTAGCAGGACTGGTTTGTGCCATTTCATTAAGAATTACCTAATGACAGAATGAGAATTTTAAAGCCAAAGCTTGGTTATATCAGTGCACTTAATTACCATTATTTTTAGATGCAACTTAGGTCTGTGTCAGGAAATATATTTAAATTAACTTTTCATGTGCAAAGCACTATAGACTAACAGATAATGGACATTTTTGCATTTTGTTCTGCATATTCAGAGTAGCTTTAAATAAAACAACCAATTTTTTTAAGTAATTTATGTTCAGAGAACAGAATTATTTCTTTGGCTAGCTGCTCAAAATGTATGAAATACAAATACAAATGTGGGAGAGGAGCAGAGAACTATTTTTCTCCAGATAAATACAGAATCCTGTCCTTTTCCACGATTCTACTGATTACTTAAAACAGAATGTCTGAAGTTTTCTGCATTTTCAGCAAACTGCTTCTTTGTGGGTGTGAAAACAACACTTTGATAACTCCATCTGCTTTTTTTTTCTCCCTTGTCCTGTTTATTATTTTATTACAGTGGATTTCCAATTTTTATCTGTGTTTCTCTGGGGAAGAATTTGTAGTTTTCAGTTGCTTGGGTGCACAGCATCAACAAAATCCTTTGGAAGGACTTTTTCCAGGAAGCAAGGACATGTTTATATCTGCAGCTGAAATTGCTTCTTTATTCACTTTTCTTTTTCCTAGCTGTGCTTTCTGGGTTTCCATAACAACACAAAAACTCTCTCTATAGTGCCTTGGTATTTTTTCAACAGAATTCTTGTTTTGTTTCCCCTCTTTTCTCCCTTCTTTTGGTTGGATTCATCTCAAAATGAGCAGAAATTGGAACCAACAGTGGGAAGAACTTCTTTTAGTAAGGAATTCATAGGTCAGGATTGCTGCCTGTGATCAAATATGTTTTTTCCAGGGAACATGCCTGCAATCTTCACATTTTCCATCATTTTTTCCCTATTATTCCATAGAAATATATCATAGCAAGCCAATCTCCAGCCAGGAGATGTGGGAAGAGCTTCCAGCACCTCAGGGAGCTCTGGCAGGAGGGGATGGCTCAGGACAGACCCAGGAGGTTTAGGAGCCCTCTGGGCTTATTAAGTGGATCCTTCCCAGGCCTTGGAATCAGTGCTGGCCTTCACTGGATGCACCTTTTGGCAATGCCTTCTGATTAAAAAGGCTTAATTTTATTATTTTTAACCACTCTTGTCAGTTTGAAAGCATTAATTGAATTTTGCCTGTGTGTTTATATCTCCAGAGAGATTATTTGTGACGTGAAGGATGGAACACTGAGAAATTTCATGGCTTTCCACTGATTTCTTTTTTTCCCCCCTAGCTATCCTCTATTGTTATTTCTGCTTTAAATTTCTTTAAACCCTAGATTTCTTAAATAGCATTAAATTTATGGAGCAACTTTTGATTTCCGCTCGAGGATCACACAGAAATTGGGAACAGAGAGCAATGTCATCTTGAAGTCACTGGGTTAGAATTTTTTTCTTTGGTTTGCTATTAAATAATTCATCTGGAAAAATGGTAGTAAAGAGATTTAGTAATGTTCTGGTGTTACTTTGATTCTGCTGTTTAAAGGTAACTGTCAGAATTTCAGCACATGGGGGATCAATGTCACTCATGTGTTTTGAATGCAGATGGTCTGGAAATGAGGTAAATTCAAAAGTGTTTTCTAAAATGTTGAGGCCTAATTCAAGGTCAGTCACTGTTGGAGAAATCCTCTCTGCTATTCAAACCCTCACAGGAAAGAATTCCTTCCCAATATCCATTCCAAACCTCTCTCTTCCTTTTCTAACATATCTATTTTTTTCTAATGCTTCTGCATAAGGTTTGGATTTTTAAAACCTCCATAAAATCACCAAAATTTGAAACCAAAGGTATTTATAGTGCCTGGAAGAGTTTTATATTTGTGGGTACAAATTCTAATAGCCGAGCAGATGGCAGCACCTGCAGGGTTACAGATGTTTGCATCCCTTGGTGCAAAACCCAAGTCCTGTTGTGTTTCTAAAGATTGATTGCTGAGAGTTTATTCCAAAACCCATCAAACCAGCCACAGTAAATATAAATAGTCGACAGAAAAGGCCACATTTTTGGAAGGTTATCCAAGAAGATGTGTGTGGAGGTTGCTTCAAAGAAAGACCAGTTCATTTTCTCTCTGTTTTGCTCTCATTTTGTGTGTTAAAACTGCAAACCACACTGTTAAAGTGTGACTGTATTGAAGTAATTTGCTTTACAAGATGTGTTAAAAGGTTTTGCTGCATATAGATCTTCCTCCACGTGGTGTTAAAATGTTTCTTTCAGTTCCTCAAAATTCAGTGTGGTTGTTATTGAAGACTTCTCCACCAGGCATTGGCTCTGATCATCATTCCTTACTCCATTTTATTTTCCACTTTCACTGGGTTCATTAAGTATCTGGAGATGAGGATTTAAAAGATGGGTTGGAGGTCACATCATCCTCACCAATTTGTAATTATGTCCCTATTATCTCTAAAATCAAGACTGATCTTATTAAGTAAAGAGATTTCCCTCCCACTCCCTTGGGCATGCTAACCTGATTAACACAAGGTCATTCTCCAATTCTTTAAGTTGCTTGAACTACTTGTTTTTTGCCATATCCTAACAAATAAGTTGCTTTCCACTTCACGTCCATCCTTTCCCATCCCTGCACTTTGCTGGGTCTGTTGGCCTCATATCTTGAAGATAACAGAGTAATCAATTAATGAGTGGAATTTCAGATGAGCCTTCCCATGGATCATGAATCCTGGGACAGAATTTCTCTGCTTTCTCCTGGCTGCATTCCAAGGCTGTTTTATTCTCTGTATTATTTTCTTTATTCCCTTGCTAACAACAGCAAAGCATCCAGGTGCTCCTCAGCCTGGCAGAGTTCAGATATTGAATTTCAATTGTTTCATATCCCTGCTCTTAATATTTTTTTGGGAGGAAGTTGGTTTGTTCTTTTAGAAAATTGTTGAAAAACTGCTGCCTTGGGCCTTTCAGTCTCTACTTTCTGTGTTGCTCCCTGCATTGTGGATAAACCTGCATGGAAATCACTCCTAAGCTCAGCACTGTGTCCAATTCTCCAGCACGCAATTTAAACACAGACTCCAGCAGGCCTGAACAAAAGGTCACACTTCAAAGCCTGGAATTCCTGTCCAAGGCAAGAACAGCAGCACCAAGCATGTTCTTTGATATTTACTGGGTAATTGAATACTTCTCCTCTCTTCAGGAAGCTCTCCAATAAATTCAGCTTAGAAAGTGTCAACAAAACTATTGTCTGCCGCTGGGCTGTAAATCTCCTTGACTTCCAAGTCGTACTCAGGACTTTTGCAGTAGCAACTCATACATCTAAATGTGGGGAGCAATCAGCTGGAAGCAAATTATGAAGAAAAAATTTTCAGACTGGTTTTGCCTTTTGTGTTGCAAACTGTTGCCTTTAAACTGTGGGCGTCTGTCTGAACACGAAGTGTCCTGGGGTGAAGCTCTGGCAATTTACCTGTCTCTGCACGAAATTGGTAATTACTGATCAGCACATGAACAGGAACAGTTCTGGGCTGCTTTAGAAGTCGTGTAGGTGTTGAATGCATTTACAGCAATTATGTATTTACAGCTAAAATCAGAGAGAAAAAAAGATACAGGACCCTGCTCACAAAATGTCATGCCTTCCTCTCTTTTGTTTGAAAAATAAAGCAAATATTCTCCAAATCCCCGTGCCCCAGGCTTAGGTGCAGATCCTGCCTCTGTATAATTCATATATTGTGTATTTCCAATGTCCCAGCAGAGTCCCAGTGCTATTTCTGTTTGTGATTTCAGTTCATCACTAACAGGTCTTTTTGGAAACAGCAGGAGGGAATTTTTCAGGAATGCACAGAGCCTTTTATGACTCCTTGTACTCTGAAAGGCTCTGCACCACTGGAGCTGCTGTGCCTGGGGGTGCAGGTTCAGCTTCCAGCAGGTTCTCCCCACACGTGGGAGCAGAGCTTTGGAATCAGCATTAGGATATCATTCATTCCTCCCTAATCCTCAAACAATTCACCCCAGGGATTCATGCTAATGATCCTATATTCTAAATTATGTGCAATAATAAGAATAATAAATACCTCCTGCACAACATAAAGTGGAGTTTTAAACTAAAATGGCCTTTTCTCAATGCCAATTTGGGTGTTTCCTGCTTGTCTGAGCTCCAAATTTCTCTCTCCAGTCTTACAGCTGTCAACAATTTGGGGGCAAGATCACACAAAGCCTAATCCTGCAAGGTGCTGTGAGAGCTCAGTTATTTATGGAGACATCTCCATGTTCATCACTGACTGGATTTGTTGTTTTTGTTGTATGAGAAAGTTTTCTAGAGAAAGATGAGAAGGGTTGGCTGTCACATTTTCAGTGCATTTGGGCATCTCAGAATGCTGGATGTTCCCAGGTGCCTGGCACACCTCATTCTGCAGGAAATTGCAAGTCAGACTCTTGCTCTTCTGTCTTGGTAAATTTTAGACAAATTTAAAGTACAAGGGTGGCATGTCCTGTGATCAAAGATCTCATTTCTAAAGACTTGTTGTGCCCTTGTTGTTCCAGTGCTAAATCTGGGAGGAAGAGCTGTCTGTGCATGGGGGGACTGTGAGACTCTCACTACTTTTCATCAAATTGTTGCTTCATTTACAGTTTTGCCATTTAATACATGTTTTATACCAGATTATTCAGCTACTGAGCCTGCTGGGCTCTGACATTTGTCATTATGTTAAAAGCTTGTTCAAAGGCAGCAAATAAAACACTTTTTCTTATAAGTGAAATTCAGACAGACAAATCCAGCTGTTGCTTGTAAAAATAGCTACAGATGTCCTCAACAGGAAAAAGGTTTGCAAGCGTTGTTATAGCAACAGAAATTCAGGAGAACTTTAAGATTAGATATTGGCTATTTTTTCAAAATTCCCATTAAAAATACCCATGGCAAATAATTTGCTTTCTAAAAACCCACTCAGATTTAATAGGAAGAAATTATGCAGCATAAAATGAATTCCAGCTTGCAGGTTATATCCACCACTTTTGGATGATCTAAAACATGATCTGGTTTTAATCAGTGGTCCAGTGTCAGCTTGAAATATTCTTCATATTACCTGTGTGGCATTTTTAGATCTCTGAGTGTGGGACATCTCTTAATTCTACTCTCACTAATTGTTAACATATACACACAAACTTGCATAATCACATTTTTCACAGAAATAGTTGTGTTGTGGCTGAAAGTCTGGAAATACAATGAGGAATTTATGCAGATATTTGGTTTTTCAAGTCTGGTATTCTCACTTGAAAGCATAAATATTTCTCCTCTGATTAATGGACTTTTTTTAGCAAGTGTCAAATCAGCTCATTCTTTGCTTTGCAGCTGCTTTTGCCTTGAGTCCAATTTATATTCTGGGTGTTCCTTTCCCTAAGTTTAGGGATTGACATATGTGGCAACAAGACTACTATTTCACTAGATATCATTCTGAGTGCTGCTTTTTTGTAGCACAATTTGCTTGTGGTTCAGACCTCTGTGTTTGGAAGTTGCTCTTCTTACCTGTCCTAATTTCATCATAATAATCTAAACAATATTTGAATAGAAATCTCCCTCCCAAACGGTGGGACTAACCTGGGTGGCAAATCATTATTCTTTTCATGCCTTTAATGCTTCACTTCTCTTGCCCTTCTTTCCTCTCCTTTTGACTGACAATTTCAATATTGAAATGGTCAATTCTTTGGGTCAGGGAGCATTTTCTGTGTGGCTCAAAAGCCACCCCAGTGAAATTCCAGTGGAATGCAAGAAAGGACAGCCCAGATCCCAAAACTTCCAGCACACATCTGTATTTTCCTGGATTTTTGGGGGGAACTGGAGCTTTCAATCACCACCAGCCCTTGCTCCTGCTCTGCCTCTGCTGCTCCTTTACCTCCCCCAGAATTTGGGAAGTGCTGTTGCACCCTGTGCTCCTCGTTAGTGTGGAGGTGACAGGGATGGTGTCAAGTGACAGAGGTGACATCATTGGGATTCTTGGCACTGCCACCTGCCAAAGCCATGGACAGAGAGGGCTGCAAGGGCCACGTGCAGGAGTAAAGAGGGTGAGGAAGCAGCACAAGAACCAAGTACTGCTCTGTTCTGTTCACACACAGCCCAGTTTCTTTGTGCTGACCTTATTTACAGAGCTACCTCAGGAATTTGTAAGAATTGTAACAAAAAATGGCAAATTCTTAGAGAGGATTCCAGTGAAATATCCAAGTGCTGTGCTGTTTGAAATGTCTTTGCTCTTGTGTCCAAACAAACAATGATCAAGTATCTAATAGCTGGAAAATGAATGTAAGCAGTATGAGACCTAACTGCAGACTATTAAACACATTTTAGTGTCACACTGCAGCTGCAAGTTTATTTTCACTGCTTGTTTCTTTCTTTCATTCAGATTTGTTTCTATAAGAAACTTTATCTTGGAAATTTTTTATGACTAATAAAAGCAATGGTACTCCTTAGGTCATCACCTGAGAGAGCTTAGGTCAGCCTTGTACACTGCAGGAACATTAAATTGAATCATCTGAGCAAAAATAGATCATCAGAGAGCAGCAGATGAATCCATTACCAGGAAATCTGCTGCTTTCTCCAGTCTGGACAGAAGAGGAACGATCTCAGAGCTGGGAGAGGAAAGAGATGAAGCCATGGGAGAGAAAGGAGCAGCAGAACTGATGTGAGAACTGGATAAATCCCTCTTTTAATCAACTTCTGTATTTAGAGGAACATAATGCATCTGTTCTCCTGATAAAACCAAACACCCACCAACCTCTGTCTGCCATAAGCAAGCATTTATGGCAAATAAAATCCACGTGGTCCTGGTTTTTCTGACAGTTCTGTGGTGCTGTAGCTGTGGGATGTTTGATTTTATGTAGAAAAGGAAGTTGAAAATGAAAAATGAGAAGCCAGGGCTGTGGTAAGGCCACGTTGTCTTTGTGGCTTGTGAGAGCTGCTGCTCTTGTGTCTGGATACCTCCATGAGCAGCAAAATACCACTTTCTTCCAAGAACAGAAATTGCTTCTAGCTCTTCCATTGGAGATATCTGTTTGTGGTTATCTATGATCAGGGTCATAAAGTAATCCTGGGTGAATTAGGAAAGTGTTCCAAGGCCTCCAGGTCCAGAGAGGAGCTGCCTTTGCAATCAGGCTCCTTTCAGGCAATAGCTTTTATCTCTGCAGTTTGATTCCTTTCTGTGTCATGAGGACATAAAGATGAAGGTAAAAACCTTTTGGAACTCAGTAAAAACTTGAATTTATTTCTTCCATTGCATCCTTGTGTCATTACATTTTAAATCCTTTAGCTTAAAATAATGGAATTAATACTTTTTAATACTTACAGCAAGTGGTTAAAAATAACAACCAGTTTTTAAATTAGTATTGACCATACAGTTAAATGAATAAATGAATTCTGGGCCTGTTGAACTATTAGAAAACAAAGAGTTAATGAAAATGGGGAGCATAAAGGAAGGGGATATATAAAACACAGTTACTTGACTACTTAGCCTTATAAATAGCACAGAAATCATGTTACACGGAGTTGCATACGAAATAGAGCAAAAATATGCAAATGCTTGCCTTGAAAAGACCCAAGCATGAAAATAGCTTTGCTTTTCTTCTGTTCCCTCCTATCCAGAATGGTTTTTCTCCAGAATGTTTACTCTCTTCTGCGTTGCACATCAAGGCTTTCATGAACAGCATGGATTTTTCTATTTCCAAGTGGTTCACATGAGGATAGTCCATCAGAGACATCCTCCCTGGCATGTAATTAAAACATTTCCTACCTGAGCAAGGATCCAATCCTGGCTGAGGGATGGGCCTGATTTATGGAATCACTGCACCTTGGGAAGGGTTTTACCAGCTCACTGTCATATTCTCATTGCTTTCCTCATCCCCTGCCTTTATTAGGAATTATTAGTCCAGTTTACAAATACTGGTAAATAATCACATTTTTAAAAAATATCTATAAATAAGCACGAAAATCTACTTCCAATTAAATATTGAATGTAGTTTCAGTTAATGCTGTCATGTTCATTCAGTGGGACTTTGCCCAGTGCTTAGTAAACAAATCTAAACAAATGGATGTGGGAGCTTTCACAGTGAAACTCTCCTGGATTGCCTGCCAGGCTTTCCATTATTCATAATCAAGATATTTTTTTAATAAGTTGACCTGTTTAATGATAAAAATGCCTTTGAGTATAATTAAATTGAATTCTGTGCTTAAAGTGACCTTCTGATTCATGGGCATTTGCAGCAGAAAGAACAAAAATAAAACGAAATCCTCATTGAAAGGTGCAGTAATTAAGTCTCTCAGTTCTGATTCCCAGCAGCTGGGATAAAACAGGAGATCAGCAAAGGCTGTTATCAGTAATGCACCCAAAGATCTGCTTATGAGGGAGATGCAACCCTAAAAAGTGATTTAATTTTTTTTTCAATAGGCAGAGAAGTCTCCGAATAGAAATCATTACAGACTCATTCCTCACAAACAGATGTAGAAGAGCTGGTTCTTCAGTCCTGCAGCATTTTACAGCCCTGAGAACCCCAAAATATTCCTTCCAGCATAGAAGCCTCGTGGATTTTGCTTTGGCTGAGGGTTGGCTTCTCTTTCCTTGGAAGTTCAGTGGGAATGTGAGACTGAGCCTCAGAAAAAGATGCTTTTTCCCAGGCAGTCAATACATTATTGGGTGCCTGTTTTGAATTATTAAGCAGCTAATCGGATTCCAAAGGCATGTCTTTCTGTTGCCTTGGATTAAGGGCCTGATTACAATTCCTAATTAGTCACCTCAATTCCCATGGATTTCCCAGAGTTAGGCCACACCACTCTCTGTGATCCAGCTCCACATTCCAGAGGCAGAAGACACTGGAATGTAGGGCAGGAGCTGGAGGGGGCACACACAGCACACTGCACAATGTGACTGCAGGTTACCTTAGCAGGTTAATTAATTAAGGACTATGCTCTGGAGATCCCGTGCCTCTTGAATTACCCTCCTTCCTTTAAGGAAAAGAGCTAAGGGAAATTTCACATGTTTTTAATAGAATAGAAAAACCATAGAAAATAGGGCTGAAAAGCAGCTCAGGAGGTCATTGAGTCCATGGTTCTACTCAAGGTAGAACTCACTAAATCTAAAGCCCATCCTGGGAGCTCCTTTTCTGACCTCACCTCAAATCCTGGCAGTGGAGATCCCACAACCTCTGTCTGCAGGGCTATTCCAGTTCTTGGTGATGGGAGCTACAGGTGGAAAGTTTTCCTTCTGCCCACTCTGAATCCCTCCTGTGAATTTTACAGCCTGTTCACCCCTCCCTCATCAGCACAGGAAACAACCCCAAGCCTTCATGGGCCTCATTGCTCCATGTGTGAATTCTGGTGTTTCCTCAGTCATCATTTATTCATTTTCTAAACTTTTGACCTTTCTCACTGCTCTCTGATTTGCATTTTAAAAAATCTTTAGTGCAGTGGAAGTAATTTGGATGGAGAACAGTATATCAAAAAGTAAACATTATCCCCGAATCCTGTAGGCATTACAGGATGTATGGAATGGCTGCAGCTTGAGGAACCTTTTGGTGAGGCTGTCCAAGGCCTCTCCCCTCCAACACATGTGGGATAATCTGAGATCCCGGGGCTGGAATCCTCTGGGGGCTCTGCTGGCGTCACCAGGGGCCCAGGAGTGAACTGGGGCGTGCAGTCCCTCTGCAGCCATCTGGTGTTTTCTACTCCAAAACCTTCATACATTCATCTTACACATTTCTTTTCAAATCTAAATGTGCTTTGGTTTGGGTTTTTTTGGTTTGGTGTTTTTTTTTTTTTTTGTTCCCCCAAATGGAAGCTAAATTCTAACCAAAAACAAGACAGGAGTGGCTTGAAGAGCACACCTTGCCCAGGAGAATTGGGGGGAACATTTGGGTTTGGTTCTGCCACTTTCTCTCATCCTTTTGGTAAATTCTCCACCAGGCATTGCTGGGGGTGCTCTTTGCTGTTTCCATCGTGGATCTCTTAAAAATGGCTCATGGAATGTTGGGATTTTTGTGCCAAAAAAGCAAATGGATGATTCTTTTAAATCTCTTCTGCATTTGCCAAGATAAGAACCTCGGTACCTTCTGGTGAGTGGCTTATGCTGCACCTGGGTCTTTAGCAGATGAATTTCTTATAGAAGAACTATTAGAATTTGAATTTACTGGCCATTATGAAGAAAAAATCCTAAGTTATTACCTATTCCACTGTATGATGATGCAATACATCAAGTTGAGTCTAGCAGAACTCTTAAATGAATTCCACCATCCATTTTGAAAATTGTGTGTAGTTTTGCATTAAATTGCATTAACTGCTGAGTGTTGCTGTGATATGTGTACTGTTCCTTTCAAAAGGGTAAAAATCAAATTATCAGGAATGGCAGGGAGTCACATTTAAAATTTGTGTGGCAATGGTAAAATGAACTTAGAAGCAAGGTAAAATAAGAACATAGAGTTGGCATATTGTGCATGAATAACCTGTAAATATTGTGCTAATGTTGTAAAAGGGAGGGCAATGATTGAATTTAAGGACATACTCTGAAGTTAATGATGAATTTTGCCTGAGACTCAGCACTGTGTCTCTGTGCAGCCTGGAGTAATTTCTGCTGGAAGACTCAATCCCAACCATGCAGTGCCATAGACTAACAGCATTTTTCTCTCTCAAATTTATGCAAATCCAAGTGTCTCCCTGAGTACTCCCACTTCCCAAGGGTTTCATCAGGAAACAACCTTGTATTAAATACATGGAGTGAGAAATCTGGGGGTTTACTTTCTTTTTATTTTTTTTAATTGATTGCTGCTTTAGATTTTTTAAAATATATTTCAACAGGCATTTTATTCCAATAGGGAAACTTTGAAGGAAATAGATATAAACTGATTATTGGGACAACCTGGAACACAGTCAGAGGTTTTAATCCTCTAATTTTCCCTATTTCCTGACCATTTCACATTTCTTGTCTTTTTCTTCATTTCACAACAATCCTCTTTGGAGGAAAGAGTTCTACCTGGAAGGATGTGCAAGGAAAATATTGGGAGATCTTCTCTGTTCATTGTCATCCTTGGAACCAGAGGAGTTTGTTTGAATTCTGTGGGCAAGGGCTGGGATGTGGGAGGGTGAAAAATCCCTGGAAAAGACAGAGAGGAGAAATGTCCAATTCCTGCTGCTCAAAGGTGGATTCAGAATGCAGAATTCTTTACAGTCCTGACTAAATGTTATTCACTGTTTTTGCTCTTATCAGTCTTCTGCACTATTTTCCTTCAATATATTCCAGAGTGTCTGCAAGGGAAGAGAAATCCATTTTAACTTGGAAATAAAATTTATCAGTGTGTCAATCTCCCTCATGAATGGGATGCCTGAGACATTCACATGATAAGAGAGAAGTCTTTAATTATTGCAGCAGCAAGTACTCAAATTCATCTCAATCATTCCATTAATTTTTTCCTTTCTTTCTTTTTCTTCCTTTCTCTCTTGGTCAGGTTTTGCAGATATCAGAACCTGAGCAGTTACTCAGACATGTCTTATTGTACTTTATTGTTCTTTTCCCTGCACATTTTTCATGTCCTCTGTTCTTTTCCCTGCTAATTTTTCTTGTTCCCTGCATCAGAGAAGAGCTTTGATCACTGAGGTGTTCAAATCAGTAATATTCACTTTTGTTTGCAACTGACATCACATTAAACTGAACATATGTACTAAAAGGGCCACACATATTCCTTTTTCAGCCTAAATAAAACTTGCTATCAAAAATGGACATTTTCTTTCTGGCAAGATGAGATCTGGTTTTAAGAAATGGCTATAAATGCTAATATTTCTTTCCAGTTTTCCCAGTTTCCTTGCTAGGTAGATTGGGGCAATACATTTTGCAGGAGGAAGAACACTAAAGGAATATCCCTTTGTTCCTTTGAGCCATTCCTGCAGGAGAGGGAGAGCACCAGAGATTCAAAATTCTCCATCAAACATAAAAACCTCTTTTTCTCATGCCCAGAAATATGATTGATCCCTGTGAAGATTAACAACATTTTCATAGTTCTTTTTAAAAAAGAGAAGATGTGAGAATTATTTGTAATATTTATAATAAATATTGTATAATAAAAAGAAATATTAAATAAATAAATATTATCTTTATAATAAATTATTTCTTTATTGATAAATAAATAAAACCCAGGTAATTTCCCCTTCTGTGCTGTCTAAATGAAGCTCACCTTTCCATCATGGTGGCTCAGAGCTAAAGGCTCAGAAGGAACAATGCAATTGTTCTTGGCAAGTTCTCCTAAATATCAAGAATTAATATTCAGCTGGAAGCAGGGAGCCTGGGAAGTTTCCCTAATTGGATTTCTCAGCCCTGCTGCCCCAGGCTGTCCCTGTGGGTGACACTTTGCTCTGCCTGGGCTCTGAGTGGCACAGTGGGGTCAGTTCCACTCTTGTGGGCATCAGTTTTGGTTTTCTTTGCTGCTTTCTTATGTCTCTATTTTGTTGTCCTGGGCATTTTCCTTTGCTGCCATCTCAGCCAGGTGAAAGGAAATCAGAGCTCAGGCTCCAGCCTTGCTGAGCTTTACTTGGGAATGAAAGGATTTTCTCCCCGTCTTTGGTGCTACTAAAAACCTACAAATCAAATGCATGATTTCAGCAAATGATGATGATGACATAACCAGCCCTGATCAAAAAAACCACATTAAATATTAGAAAACACCAAGTTTTGATAAAAGTGAGCATTTTGCCATCAGTCCTTCATTGGTTTTTAACATCTCTAAGTCAAGACATGCTGTGGAATCATGAGCTGAAACAGGACAGAAACAGATGAGGATTCACTGAAGAAAATACAAAAATATTTGATGAGGCAGTGGTAACTTTGTAAATGCCTTGTCCTTCTCCAGCCCATTCCATCTGAGGATTAAAGCATAGTTTTCAGTTATTAATAAATTAAATTTCATGGTACTCTTCCAAAGTTTTAAGGCAATGAAGCTCTTTGTCTCCTAGATGGATGGAGGTGCAGGGATTAAATGATTTGCTGGCAGAGGTGTCATTTGTCAGCCCCAGACCTGGGAGCACTGCTCAGCCTCCTATCATGTTACATCTTCCAATTTACCACTGCTGCCTTATTAGAACTCAAATCCTGCTTTAACACGAATTTCTCCTGTGTTATCTCAGAGCTCAGCTGCTGTTCCTAATCTTTATTTTTTCCTTGCTCTATTATTTTCAGTCTAACCCGTGGCAGTTGTGTCTCTGCTGCTGCCTCCATGCCTCATTAAAGGGCTCACTGGGGTGGGTGCACCACCTGGATTTGGATTTGAAAACCCTGTGCCCTTGAGGAATCTTGGTGCTGCCTGCCTGTACTTCTGATAGATCCAATTCTGTGCTATTAGCAGTGTTTTACAGATAAACCCAGTGAAAATCATCCATTGCAATTTCCAGGGTGCATTTGGAATACTCATTTTTTTTTAACATTTGGTGCTTTGTTAACAATTAAAAATTCTTTCACTTTCATGGCTCTTCTCTAAACTCTTTCACAGAAATCTCTGTTCCATCTAAGAAAATCTACTTGTTTTATTTTTCCTTGATTGCCTCCTCCTGGATTTGTTCTTTTGTGTTTATATAATTACTATTCTAATTTACTGCTGCCTTTAGCCCAGAACTGTGCCTTGCAGAGGCCCATTTGATTCTTCATTTTTTTAATCATTGTTAGATGATTTTCTCTACCAATATCATTACCAGTGTGTGTTTTGGGGACAGAATTGATTGAATTTATTTTCAAAACATAACTTAGCCTGGGGTTTTAGTAATTTCTGTGTTAGCTACATATTTCATTAGTACTTGATAGAAGGAAGTTTGGTTGGGTTTTCACCTCTCTAGATTTCCTCCTTTTTTTGTTCTTTTGAAATTTGTGTGACCTTTGATCTTCTATCTGTTCTAGGAATCTTTGCTCATTCTTTTTCCAAGGAATCTGTGGTGATTGCTCATATTTAAACACATATATATGTGTGTATATATATATAAAAATGTATTTTAGCTGCAGATGTTGAGTATTTTCCTTCAAGGCAGTGTCTCACTGGTGCTAAAGAATGGTGAGAGAAGGATGATGCAGTTTGAGGATGAGATATCAAGGCAGACAGTTCTCATTTTTATCCCATCACAGGTGATATTCACATTATTCTGGTTACATTTTAGCCTCAATTCCTGTGTAGAGACCTGCTGTTCTTTCCAGCATGGTCCATTTCTTGCTGTTTGTTCAAAACAGTTGTGTAATGTTGCTATCCATGGTTAGCAATTTGCTGCTTTTTATCCAAGGTAGCTTGGATGTCAGTGCTGGTAGAAGTAATCATTTATTTTTAGATTCTAAAACCTTTGGGAATGCACAAAGCACTGTAGACATAGAAGATAATCATTTGTCTCCAAAGGTTCCTTATTTTTTATTAATGTTTTGATTTGCTATTCTCTCTGTCTGCTATCCCTGCCTCCCTGAATATGTATTACCAGGGTAATTGATAGTGTGGCTCCTGAGGAACTCTCTTAAGTGCTGATTAGAGCTGTGCCACTGCTCCATTGGAGGCAGCTTTCAGCCTCCTCATCATGGGCTGAGTCAGTCCTCACCAGTGCATTATTTACAATCCAGCTTCAAACAAGTCCTGCTCATGTTTGAGGAAGATTTCTTCTGATCTGAGTAAATTTCTGCCACATCCCAAATCGACTTCCAGACAATGTCACCTGTTTGCATTTGTTTACTTTCCATAGGGATAAACCCAGAAATTTTGCACATTATTCCATGTTCTTAGGGATAAACCCTGAAATTTTGCACATCATCCCACATTCTCTGTGCTTTGGTTCTGCACAGGACAGACCCAAGGCCTGGCACTGGGTAATGTCACAGATTTTCCTCCCTTTTCACTCAGGCTCATGCTGTCCACAGGCTGTTGTGTGCTCCTTGCTCAGGGGATTATGTAACAGATTCTTTCTTATATTTAGAGCTTGTGCCTCTTCTGAAGAGATCACAGGTTTGATAATAAGCTTAGGGAAAAGTTGACAATCTTCTTTGTGGAGGGGGAGAGGGAAAGCAGAGCTGTTGGGTAATTCTTACATGAGCAGCGTTGTCACCTCTGAAATGAGTGCTGGGAATGTGCTCATCTCACAGAAAATCAAATGGAACAAATAAGACTTAAATCCTGATTATGCTGCATAAACAAAGTCCCAGATTGTGGTGAATAGGCAGAGTTTGTGTGGGAGAATTTGTGAAATATTGAGAAGTCCAGAGTAGAGAACCAATGTCCATAATCTGGTGAGATTTGTAATGTCACACTATGAAATGTCACAGCTTTTCTTTTTTTTTTTCAGTTGACCTTTCAACAGTGATTGGAATATGTGCACAGATTTGTTGTTAAATGGGACTGGGAATAATTTTAAGACATCTCTCCCAAGTTTTAAATCATTCTCTGTACCTTCTAGGACAGGAGAGAGGCCACAGCACTGCAGAACTGTTTGAAACAACAGCTTGTTGGGAATCAGCTCCTGGAGCCTTTGTGAGCAAGAAAAGCTAAATTTAACTGTGTACTGCAGGCAGGCTCTGCTCCATGGGCTCAGGACCTGCCTGGCCCTGTGGAAATCCACATTCCCCAGCTTTGGAGCTCACAGAATTTCCCCACCTTGGTAATCTTAGAGTACAGATCCTCAATAAAGCTGGGAACAGGGAGAGGAGGGAGCAGGGGAGCACAGGGACCCTATCCCTTGAGCCTGTCCCTCCCTGGGATGCTGTGCCTCATTCCCACAGGCTGAAATGTCATGGAGCCACTTCCAGAGCCCTTAACAACCTGACATGGCCTCCAAGTGTTAGTCCTCCCCTATTTCAGTGTTATTCCTCCCCTATTTCAGTGTTATTCCTCCTCTAATTCACCAGTATTTAATAGAAGGAAGTTTGGTTGGGTTTTTACCTCTCCAGATTTTCTCCCTTTTTTCTTTGTTCTTTTAAAATTCTTTTTACTCCTTAGAGATGCTACAATTTGCAGCATTTCCTGCTGTAAATAGATCCATATAGGAAGTGGAAGGTGAGCTATAAAAGGAAAACTGTTTGCTTGAAGCTTATGTTGCTACAACTACTCCCCCAGCTCTTCTCCCTGCTGCATCTGAGTGTAAATCTCTCCTTGGCATTTGTGGGCACAATTCTCCTTGTGAGTTGCTTGTACAGTGAATTTCCCACTGCTGCAGTCCCCTGTGATGGCAGCACAAGGTGGGAAATCCAGATATTCCCACAAATTTCCACCCAGGCACATTATCCCATCAGCACAGATATTGGACTGCATCTTTGAAGCTACAAAGGGCATTAAATTCAACATGTGTGTAACATAATTTGTCAAGTTAATGTCAAGATAATTTCTGCTCCTGTTGCTTTTTGTGTGTTCAGTGTTTCATGATGTGGCCTCTTAAAATCCCAGGGCTGGGATTTCCATGCTGCAGCCTGGAATGTGAAGTTGGATTTGCCATTGTAAAATGTAGGTGATATCTTTGCATTTTCCAGCTGAAGGGAGGGTGGATTATAGGCAAAGGGAGAAGAGAAATATTTGAGTTCAACACTGTGAGGTGCCTTTAAATAATTCACTGGAAGGTTTAGAGCCATGCTATATAATATGTAAACACCTAAGTTCTGCTTATCTCTAATAATTCAGGACTAATCCTAAGCAGCCATTTAACCTGCCCAATGAAATCAAACTTTGTGCCAGTGCAGGATTTGGGAGAGGCTCTCACCTGCTGTTCATGACTGTGATCATTGAAGATGGATGACTGGAGGTTTGGCTGCTGCCTCTTTAGGAAATCTTTTAAACCAGGATTGGAAAGAGAATATTTTACAGCCTGGTGAAAAACATCTAAATGCTGCCATTGTGTCGTTCAGGCCAGAACAACCCAAAGCCCGAATGTATTTTATCTGCTGTTCTGTTCCTCAACACTATAAATAATTCAGATCTGTTGGCTTAACTACTACTGGCAACTGTTATTTATTAAGAATGACTGAAATAACTATGTGGCTCAGTAGAACAGAATGCATTAGGGACTTTAATGTGAAACAGAATAGCTAAAACATTTTGATTATCCTTTAAAGAAAAAGCCTAAACCCCTAAACCTGCCATTATCCTTTGCAATTCTGCAAAGGACAAGTGACACTGGGAATTAGGATGGGATCTTTCTGAGTAACCAAAGGGTTTTTCCTTTAAAAGAGCACTCACCCCAATCACAGAGCCCCTTTTATCCCTCCAGCATCTTGTTCTGTGGGTATCAGTGTCAGTAATTGTCATCTTGAGGTTCCAATCCAATCTTTAATGTGCCCCACTGGGGAATCTTTGAATCTGCCTGCAGTTACACATCTGCCTGTAAAATTACTTTTAAAGGTACTGCATTGTTTTTTCATGTGTGCTTTCATTTGTTTCTCTTGCACATCATGCACAAGAGCAGCAGGATTTTCTGGGAATCAGTGCGAGGGAATTGCTGTTCTCTTGTTCCATCCCCACTTTAGGCTTAATTAATAATATCTGGCACTTCATCATTGGCTTGGAAATTGCTTTCCAGAGGTCAATAGCATTGTCCCTGTTTTGCAGGCACAGAATTCCTGACATCAGGCATTGGTACAGCACAAACACAGCGTGTCCCTGCACAGAATTACAGCCTGAGATGTAGCACTGCACAACAGAATAATTCTGCAAGCCAACTGATTATAAATGGGGCATTTGGAATAAATTTTTTATCACCAAAAAGAGTTGACATGCAGGACTTGGATGAGTAATTATCTAATCTTACATCTGGCATAAACACCCAAGCCATTTGTGTGATGAAGTGCAAGGCACAGGAGGGAGAAGGCAGTGAGGGAACATTCACTGCTGACTCAGTGCCCATAAATCTTCCAGGGTGTGTTTTGCCTTATATTTGATATTTGTTCAATGGGTTGAAAGAAGTTAAGTGATCAAATGTCATTTGGAAATCCTGGTCTGCAATTCTGATTTTTCCTCAGTTACATGAAGATAAATGCTCCAACAGGAGCAGGGTTTGGGGCCTGGCTCTGTGGGCTGTTACTGAAGCTGGGTGTTTGAACAGGCACCATCTTCACCCCTTTTTAAAGAAGTAATTTACCATTTGTTTGCCTTAATGATGACCTGCAGGAGACAGCAGGGAATGTGTTGCTGTGGAGCATTTTATTTCATTTCTTTGAAATGAAGTCATTAGCTATAACATCAGAATGCATTTTTCTTTCTGACAGAGGACTTGGGTGTGTTAATCTGATCTCTGATAAAACAGAGGCTCTGCATTGGGGGATTCTTATTTAACTTGTATTTCTGACACATCAGATCTGTATGGAATATCCTTTCCACTTAAGGGAAGTATCAGTGGAAGTTTATTTATAACAGAGAAAAAATTGGGCATGAATCAGTGGTAAGTAAATGATGTGCCTGAACTCTTCTGCAAGTTTCCTGCAACATGAACTTTTCTAGAGACTGTGTCATGAATATTTTATAGCAAGGAGAGAAATCATCAAAAACTCCAGCTAGGACATAAAATATCTGAAATAATAAGAATATATATAAGTACCTTCAGAGCGAGCTTGGACACTCTCATTGATTTTAGACAGCATGTCATCCTGGCTTGACAAAATGCAGAATTCATAAATTAAATCTGATGTATACAGTGTATGCTTTTATGCTGATGTTGGCACACTTTCAGATGTAAAATTAAATTACTTTCTCCAATAAGGCAGCACAGACTGAAGCATGGATTCCTTTCTTTGCTAATGGAAGCAGGAGAAAGATATTGAATTATGCTGACTTTCGAACGGACTGAGTGCCAAAGAGAGAAAAATCAATGACATTTTTAATGTCCTGTGGAGCTTTTAAACAGGCCTTGCTCTGCCAGGGAAACTCACTGTGAGGTAACTGCTGTTGACATTGGGTTTCCAGTGAGGAAATTTCCTTCTCCAGGGAAGCAGCAGCTGGCACTGATGTGGCTTTGTCCCCATTCCATTCCCAGCAGTGCCAAGTGGGCACAGGGAGGATTTTGGAGAACTCTGGACACCCTCACACCCTGAGCAGGGAATTTGCTGTGTGAACATGCAGGATAATCCTTGGAAAACAACAACAAAATCCAGAAGGATCTTTCCTCTCTGTATAAACCCCTGAAAGTCACATGAGTGGGTAATACCAATAAATTACCTTTCTTTTGATGAATTAATGATAGGGTAAACACAGATTTATTTTCACTGAGTGTTTGCATTTGCAAAGCTGAATACCAAAGAGCTAAGCTGCACAATCAATGCCCATGAAATAAGTGGCTTGTTGGGGTTTTTAAATTTTATAATAATATTTTTATAATTTTCTAAAGTGCATTTCATAGCAGCAATTAAGATTTTATTATAAAACTATGCAGTCCCTCAGAATCTTACTCCTCAGGTAGAAAATATTCTGATTTAGATGGGGGAGAATCTATATAGATACATCCTCAATATCTTGGTGTCTGTTATACCAGAGGCTCATGGATTGTGGTCCATTTTTCTCTGCATTCCTTCCAAGTCCAGGTTTCCCTTTCTTTTAATAACAGATGGATATAATCTGGCTGTGAAGTGCTGGCATATGATTTCCAACAGCAAACTTTGTATCTTCAGCTCTTTGCTGTAATGAAGAAAACCCTCCCAGAGTCACTTCTGGGAATTCAATTTCTTGCAGTTATTTGGCTTCCAGCTCCTGGCGGAGCCATGCTGGGTTTTCAGGGGTTGTTCATGTTACAGGAGGTGATTTCTGTCATTTTAAATGCAGCCACAGCATCAGCCCCAGAAATTGGAATGAGTAACCTCAGAACCCCCGCACTGGCAGGATGAGTGAGAGAAATAATAGAATTTGGTTTCAAAGATAATACCCAGGCAATTTATCCAGCCAGGAGCTCAGGAGAAGCTGCTCTGTGTGGTTTGGATTCTTCACTGGTTCACCCCTGTGGTGTCAGTGCTATTTTATTGACAGCCATTAAATCACAAATGCTTATGAGTGGTTTGTGGGCAGCCAGCATTTATATTTTAGATACACACTGCCCTTCCTGACATTGTACCTCATCAAAGAGACAGAGATGACCTTTTTATTTTGTCTTGCTCACATTTTGGTGCCTTTATGTACTGCCATGTGCACCTCACCCTCTGGAGAAGGCAATACTGACTTGCTCTGCAGCAGAAATCGCATCAGAGGTCTGAGCCTAATTCATGTGCTGAGAACAGTTTGTGAAAAGCCAAGGGTTTCCCCTGGTGAAGCATCTTCATCCAGCTGTGCAGAGGTTTTCTGATGAGCAGTCCACCTCTGGTTTGGGTATTTTTTCACATCCAGTTAAGACAGACTTAACTACAGAAACATATCTCTACAAAATTGGTCTAGAAAACATCAGTGAACAGAAAGCAGAAGGTTAAATATTTGGTAAATGCAGTGTCTGCATAGCCAGGGGCATGATAAATGTATCTGAAGTGTCTTTTTGCAATGCTTGTGTATTATATTTCTGCTGCTTACAACTGTCAGCACAAGGACAGGCTGGCTGGGGATGTGAGCAGGCAGCTGTCTCTGGGAGCCTATAGATAGCAGCTTCCTTGGGTAGCACGTTTGCAGCTCCTTCAAACAGATTTATCAAGCATCTTTACTGTCTCACCACTGCCAGCTCAAATGACTTCTCAAGGAGCTTTGGTTATGCAAGCTTTTAAAAGGTGCATTGTTTTTTTTTTTCTTTTTTTTTTTTTTTTTGTATGTGTGTGTATGCCAGGTTTTTTTTTAGTAACTCACTGCAGCAGATAAATCTAGTGCAGGGTTTCACCATGTGTTAGGGGGGGAAAAAAATAATACTCCATTTGTCCACCGTGACCAGGCTTTAAATAAGCATCAAAACTTCCAGCAGCTGTGCAGAGCAGTGGAACAGCACAGGGCAGAGATGCTCTGGGAGTCAGGAGAGGAGAACCTGCAGAGATGGGAGCTGGAAATAGCATCTGCTGGGCAGATCCAGAGGATACAGCCATAATCATTTTAGGGTCTTGGAATGCTTCACTGAATATTCCCTCTAGTGCTGGGTGACCTGGGGGAGTGTGGGGACAAACAGGAGCCCCTCAATGGCTCCAAGTCCCTCTGGATGGCCACAGAAACAGGAGGTGGAGGAAGGGAGGGTGGGGAAACAGCCCAAGGAGCTCCCCAAAGCATTTCTCTGCTCATTACTCTGCACTTCTCAGCATGGGAACTTGCAATAATAAAGACTTTAAAGGCTTCTTCAAAGAGCTTCCAGGCTGTATCCAAAGCTCCATCTGGAAGGTCTCATGAGACTTGGGAATGTTTTGTAAATACAGGCAGGGGACAAATGAGGTTTTTCTTAAAGTGAATCTGGCAAAAGTTGCTTTCTAACAAGAGCTTGCAACTGGCCACATGAGCAGGAGTGTTTCCCAAAGTGCATCCCTGCTGGAATGTCTTTTGGAAAGGGTGCAGTTAATTTGTCATCCCTGCAAAGTCTTTTACCACCACAGTAAATTACAGACCTTTGGGGAATGTGCTGTGCTTGGTTCTTTTCAGGTCATGGTCTTGGTCTTGGATTGCTGGGTGAAACCAAATATGCTGCTTTATCCTGTTTGCCTGTGGATTTGTTTTGTGTCTCAGCAGATTGAATAGCATTTCTATTTAAATCATTCCTCATTCTAACTAAAACAATTGCTGTTCTGTGGTGTCAGGGGATTCCTGAGGTAACAGGAACACTGTACATTTTGTGATTTAGTGCCTGCTTTGCCTCTTGAAAGCCCCAGTTCGTTTTGGTCCATTTTCCCTGTTTGTTTGGGTTAGTGATGCCTCATCAGCTCCCCCAGACCATGACAGGGCCGGGGATTTTCAGCCCCGGTGGCCCTTGCTGTGGATTTTAGGCAGGGGCTGCAGCTTCATTTTCCCATCAGCAGTGCTAATGCTCAGAACTGAGAGTTTTAAGAACTTGAGGTCTCTCTTTGCTGGTTTTCCCCTCTGCTGCAGCTGTTGATGACACTGTGAGTTATCCAGAGCTGTTGTTTGCCTGTGTGTTCCACTTAGCACTTCTGGCAGTGCATGAGAAAAGAGTGAGAAAAACTAAGGAAAGGTATCAGAAGTATGAAAGTATAAATCTCCTATAGATTGAAAATATCTCCCACTCTAATCTTGGTATTTTTCCCTTCAGTTAGGCTCTTAGCAAGAAATTCCAGAATACTTCACAGACACGAATTTAGGCCTTCTACAGCCTTCCTCCTCCTCCTCCTCCTCCTCCTCCTCTCCCTGAGGAAATGACATTCTCATTCCTTGTTTGCAGATGAGGAATGAAGGTCTGAGTGGTGAAGTGACTCGTCCAAGGTCAGCTGCTGAGTTAGTGGCACAGCTATGAATAGACAAAGGCATTTTAGCTCTCAGCTCTCTGCTAAACAAGACTGTGCCCTCCCAGTTTCAATTTGTCAGACTTCATGACTAATAACATTTGAGCATCTAGAACGTGGCAGAAGAATTTCTTTTCAGAGCCAGCAGGTAACCCCTGCTTACACCAGCAGCAGGGTGGGAGCTCCTCCCTGTCCCCAGGGATCCTGGTGACACTTTCTGGGTTTTGTGAAGAGAGAGAGCTTTCCCCCTTGGATTGCTGTTTGTGTCATGCTATATCTGCTCACCTGAGTGCTCACTTTGGTGCTGAAAACAGAGATCCCAGAGCTGAGTCTTCATTTGTCTTGGTGTAGCAGTAATGAAGTGTCCTCAGAGCAGTTTGCCTTCAACAGCTATTTTAAACCTCCAGCGCAATCTGCTGTTCCTTGAAGGGAAAAAGTAATTCAACTAAAAGTGCTCTGAGGAGCCAAGGGAGAGAAGGAAATGTTGAGAGGCGCTAATCAGGAAGGGGAAATCATCTGTCTGTGTGTGGGCACCTCCCTGCTCACATGGCACAGCCCTGCAGCAGCCACATAAGAAGCTTTGTGATCAACAAATGTCAAGGGCAATTAATTCTTGGGCCAGCAGCTGTTATTATTAGGACAAAGAGTGGCCAGACATAGAAGGGAAGCCTTCAGCTGATTTGTTTTCTCTACCTTTCCCCTCGAAATTGATCAGTTGCTCAAGCCCCAGTGGTGAACTCCCTTGCAATAAGAATTTCAAATCTGCCATCTCTTTTCTTTTCAGTAGGAGAGTTTGTATTAGATTCAGAGCACAGAGGAACAGCTCAGGGAAGGTGTTTAGAAAGTCCTCCCCACTTTAATGCTATCAGGATGGAGAGGAGTTAAGCTGGTAACATAATAATATGTGGGCTGAATTAAACCCACCTCAGACTGGTTTTCTCAAACTTAATTCATGGAAGCACAGCACTTTTAGGCATGACTTAATACCCTCCCAGAGTTATTCCAGGATTGCTACAATGCAACTGTGGGTGTTCTAAACACACCTACGCTGCCAGAGAATCAGGAAGGATGTACTCAAAATCCTTTAATTTATCTAATAACATCTTTAGCAGCTTTTTGTGTAGGTTTAGCATTGTAATGGAAATGCACTCTTTGGCTGGATATAGAGCTGCTGTGTGCAAATGGAACACGTGAACAGCACTTGGAGCTGGGGGGAAATACTCCGACCTGCTACACCCCCTGTAAATGCACTTTCACTTGTGCCATTGGTCACTGCAGTTAAAATAATAGCTAAAATTTCAGATACAAGTGTTCATGGCTCTGGGTATCCACACACATTGCTGTGCCCCCTCCCAGGCCCAGGCAGAGCAGAAATTCCTCCTCTCTGGGCTATTTTTTCTTTGCTGTTTAGGTCCTGAGTCTATTTTAGCCACTGCTGTTGCCCCAGTTCCTACCAGGTTCCCTCTTTGCCCATCAGTGGATGTTCCTGAGGTTTCTTTACAAGAGACACAAAACAAGTTTGGTTTTTCAGCACTGAGCTGGTCAGGGGAAGCCTCGGACTGGAAACAAGCTCAGATTCCTGCGGGTGCCCTGCTGGTAACTGCTGGGATAATTCTTCTCTCCCGAGCACTGCAACCTCTCCCTGTTCGGGGAATCTCGTGTAACATGAGCAGAACCAGCATCACCGCCTGACAAACCTGCTCTTTGTGAGCCAAATAAAGACAGAAAAAAACAAGACAGGAAATCAGCTCCTCCACGTGCCAGCAGCAGGGGATGTGCCGGGGTTTTCCTCCGGATGGGAACGGGATCAGAGCCCCGGGCTGGGCTGGGAAGGTTCGGCCCTAAGGCAGCTGATTTCCCCCAGCAGCTCGGAATCCTGCCTGGGAATTCCAGGGAAAAGCCTCGGATGGGTGGGGCCCTAACGAGGCGCTGTGTGACTTCCAGAGCTTCCTAACAGTGTTAGACAAAGCTATTTATTGTTAATCTTATCCTTTAATCATTTATAGATATGTTGATCAGAAGGAATAGGTTAAGGAAGTGTTGTTGTTCACTGCCTGTTCCCTGGATTTCTGACTTGGAATTCTGTGGTTGTTGGGTGGTTTCTGGGCTGGAATTGGCTCTGTGTCTCTCTGTAGCCCTGTGATACTGGAATGTCTTGGGAAAAACACCATTACCCCAGTAAAATCTGTGGAAATTGGAAGTTTCAGGCTGCGTCAGCAGGAGACACCTGGAGAGGTTGAGGTTGACCAATGGGAAATGCAAAGTTAAACATAAATTAAGAGGTATTCAATTCCTCTTGAATGAGAGAATGTACATTAAAGTGGCCTTGGCTTGCTATAGATTAATTAACCTTGGGGGATACCAGGTTTAATTAAACTACAGTGAGTTAAAGCCACTTCACTGTGGGTAGAAATCATTCCTGAGGGAGCTTTTTTACCTTATCCACATCAGCTCCCTGTGGGTTAACCTGAACTTCCAGTGCCCCTTAGGGAGCCTTTGGACACTTTGAAATCTGAGGAATTCTGGAACCCTGACTCCAAAGCTTAGGAGAAGCTGGACTTGAGTCAAAATTGTACCATACATATGTAAAAAATGTACAATTGTGTGACAGACTCTGGAGGGTTCAAGTCTAGATTTGAAAAGAATTTAAATAGAGGTTTTGAACTGAAACATTAAAACTTAAGAACCAGGGAACAGAGGAGTGAAAGGGGGCAACCAAAACCCATCAGTGAGTCTGAGGTCTTGCTGCAGGGCTCAGGCAAAGAACCTTGGTGAAAAACACACTCATGTTACCTTGCTGAATCACACTAAAACATCTTTTTGTGGTTTCTCTTTTTCCTTTCCAGTAATTGCCCCTCATTCCTGGCCTCTGCTTTAGCCAGAGCAACTTCAGATGAAGTCCTGCAGAGCGACCTCTCGGCGCATTTCCTGCCCAAGCACGTGGACAACGCCGACGGCATCATCCGTAAGTGGCACCCAATTCCCAAATTCCCAAATTCCACCCCTGGGCTGCAGTTCTGGGACAGGAACACCTCACATGGATGGAAAAAACTTCATGGAGAACTTACCCCCACTCCTGACAGAGCTGCAGGTCTAATTGTTCAAATCAAACCTTTGGAATCACTCTTTTGAGTGCATTTTCGTGGCTGTGTCTGATGGCCCTGAATCTCTCTCTCAGCACTTTATACAATGTGGTTCTGCTGGCAAGTGCCAGTTGTCCTCCCTCATCCTTGGAGCAAAGTCAAATATATGTGGGAAGAGATAATTTAATTCTGAATTATTTCAGTCAGTGTGGTTTTTACTATGGCTTGTAAGGTTTTTTTTTATGGTTTTAGCAAAAGGTAGTATAAAGAGATTTTGTGATTAAAAGGAAGAAAATTCCTTTTCCTCATTTATCTGTGTTGGCTGACAATATTTTTGCAGCCTCCAGCTCAAGGTCGTGCACCCTAACTCATTTCAGGAGTGTGCTGGCCTAAATAACCTTGAAAATTAACTGGGTTGTTCATTACAACAAAAGCCAATGTTTCTCACATGTAGTAACAGCAATTCTGTCATTTGATCTTGAAAATATCCCCAAACTACTTTGTCCATTCCCTCCTTTTTTGATTAAAAAAAAACCCTGTAAATTATTCTGGAGGTAAGGAGGATCAATAAATCTGGCTCTTCAAAAAAGAAGATCTTGCTGTATTCCCCAGAGGCCCTTGGAAACCTCAGGAACAGAAAAACCTGCTCTGGGTTCTCTTTTGTAGGTATTGCTGCCTCCTCCTGCTGAGCAGGTAAATGGAATAGATTTGTCATTGTTCTGGCTGAGCAGCTTTCATTAATTTCAAATTGAGATCTCTGAAACTTGCATAAATATTTGACAGTCTCCAAGGAAATGTTGACTAAGCCTCCACACAGAATATCTACAGAATTCAACAAAAAAGGAAAAAAAAGAAAGGAAAAAAGCTACCACAAAACCCTCACACCTACAGAAATTGACATTTAAATATATCTAAGGCTGTAAGACAGAGGCAAACATAGATTGAGATGAGAACAGACTGGAGCAGGCACTAAGAATAGGGCTCCAGATGCAGTTTGTTGAGGTGAATTGTCATAATGAGGCTACTTGGAAATAAAATATCCCTTTGCTGATGCAGTGTGAATGTTAAATTGTGAGGGTTTAGGGGGAGAGGAAGAGAGGAAACATCCTCTGGCCTGTAGTAAAGCAACAGCTTCATACAAACCCTGCAATTTCAAATTAATCTAAGTGATAATTTTCTAAAACAGGACATCAGCTCAAGTGTCATAGAGTGACAGACTCACAGAAAGGTTTGGGACATTAAAGATCAAGTCCCACCCCTGCCATGGCCAGGCACACCTTCCACCAGCCCAGGATGCTCCAAGGTCCATCCAGCCTGGCCTTGGGCACCTCCAGGGATCCAGGGGCAGCCCCAGCTGCTCCATCAGTGCCTCAGCAGCCACCAGGGCCAGGCTTGGCCCAGCAAAGCCAGACAAAAGTGGTGACAGCAGCAGCAGCTCCATCCTGGAGACCCTTCCAGAGGAGTCCTGGAGAATCCTGGGCTGGTGCTCAGAGGAGATCTGCCCTCAGTGGTGCCACACAGGGAGAATTCAATGCTTTGGAAGAAAGCAAAGGAAAGTGTGGCAGGTGGTGAAAATGGGATTTCTACATCTTGGAGTTTGATGCTCAGAGTTCACTGTGCCCTGATGCTGTTTGAGCTGCTGCAGAACGTGAAACCGAGCTGAATTTCACTGCCTGGCTTTAATATCCAGTTCTATGTCAGGTTTTTTATGAACCCAGAAAGATTTTTACTCTGTGTAATACAAGGAGACATTTACCTGATTTGCCTCAAGTTTGAATTTGCTGAAAGATAAAAAAAAAGCTATTTCAAATTTCCTTAGTGGCACATTTCACTCTGAGATTTGCAACATGACAAATCATGTCCTGTGCTTAGGAGTGGTGAAAGCAGTTCTTGGTGTGGAAAGAAATGAGAAACTCCATGACAGAAGAATGCAAATCTTACAAGAAGAAAAACTGATTGGAGTCCACAAATGTAGGATTGCAAGATTCAGGGTCTGCTGTGTTTGGGGTGACCATGTGTTTTTTGATATCTGAATCACAGGCCATGATTTTCCTCTTCTAGCTGCAAGAGATTTTCCATGAGACCTGAATGATGTTGGATTTCTTTTTTGAAAGTCAGGTTAAGGACATTTAGGTTTGGGGTTTGTTTGTGGGGGAAGAGAATCAGGTGAAAGTTTGGCTTTGTTAAGGAACCAGCAGAGGCTGGATAGCAGGACCATGGGACCTGCTGGTGGTATCAAATTTCCAGGAGACGTCACATCATAATGTCCATTACCCAGTTGTTCCAGGTTCTAGGAGATGGATCCTAGAGATATCCAAAGGGATCTCAAGCTCCTAGATAAGGGAAACCTTGGTTCTGACCCCTGTTGTCACACTGTCCATGTTATCAACACAGCTCATAAAACATGGCACTAAAAAGCAGGACCTGATTCCTGGTATCCTTCCTACCCTCCTTCTGCCCTGTCATCTTTGGGAACAACAATGCCTGAGCTGGATTTCCCACTCACTGTGGTGCAGCTCAGCATTCCCTCCAACCTTGGGGATTTGGGAGCAGCAGGAGGGAAATGAAATTCTCCGTGACACAACTGCAGTGCCAGCTGAGTCAGCTCTGGCTCAGCGTGGCAGCATTAACAATTGATGAGTAATTTCCAGCTGTGAGGGGGTGGTTTTTATTGTGGCATTTTATTATTCTCCTGTTTTAACCTCACGAGCAGTTGCTGATGATGCTGACACCACGCAGGGTCCCCTGGGAAGGGCAGTGAGGATCTCAGCAGGGTCACTGGGTTCACTGCCACCCTCCTGCAGAGGTGCCACAGGTGACTCTGCCATGTGCCCACTTCCCTTCACCCCTGCCCAGTGGGGAGGGATGGGAGAGCAAACTCTGTGGGCTTTCCTCTGGGAAATAGAACTTGGACACCTCAGGTTGGACGTGTTCCCTCTTTAAACAGGTTACCCAAAGGGATTTCTGGTGGCCCCAGAGAGAGCAGCACAGGTGGGGTGAGGAACCCCACACTCTCACTGTGGCAATGTTTGATTTCCACCCCTTGGTTTTAAAGCTGTGTGATCGAGGAGCCAAGCTTCCTTCTGGTTATTTATTCAGTGTATTTTCAGTTTAATGCTTCTTGATTGAACCAACTCATAATCAACAGAGCTGGGACAATATTACAATATTTGTTCCTAAGGGTCTGGGCCCCCTGGTCACTGTAGACCTAGGACAGAAATTTGTAAATGCTGCTTTTAGGCTCTGCATAGAATTCCTGTCAACTGAGAGATGCTGCAGCTCCCTCCTCTCCTCCCTGCATGTGAGCCCCTCCTCCTCCAGGAGTGATTGGCACTCCTGGATTGCTGCTGTTCAGCTTTGAAGATCCCTGCCTTTGGTGAGCCATTGTGAACAAAGAGATGTGGATGTGTTCAGCTCTGATGCTGACTTCCTGTTTTCCTCTCCTGAATTTCAGAACAAATGTCAAGTGCCTGAGTTTTCATGTTTTAAAATGACAATTTTCAGGAGCTCCAGTTCAGCATTTTCTTAAATTTGAGGCCTTTATGGTTTTCTCATTTGCTCATGCAGATTTCTCTGACACACCGTTGTCAGGAATATGGGAATAATAGGAAATCAGAGAATAGCTAAGAAGGCACCTGTGCACTGCTGAAAGTGCACAAAACATCTTAAAATCACTCTACTAATTTCTGCAGATTGTTTCCACTGCCTTGCCTCAGCTCTGCAATGAAATGGGGTTTAGAAAAGAGAATTTGGTCCAAACCCAGTGTGTCATTGTCACAGAGGGTGGGTTCTGTAGGTGGCACCCTGTGCCATGACACAGTCCCTGTCAGAGCTGCACCACCCTGGGCAGGGCCAGGCCAGGGATCCAACACTTCTCGTGCCTTTCATTTTCTCTGCTGCTGCAAATGAGTTCCCCAAAGGCACAGGGAAATGTTTAAGTTAAAAAGACAAACAAACAATGAGCTGCTTACTGATGAATGCTGATTATGGTGACTTTGGCTTCTTCTTTTCATGCATCAGAGCCCAGAATTTCCCTGCTGACATCAACTGCTTGGCTAAAATGGTTTTGTTTCATCTCTCTAATGTATGCAAGGGAGAAAACTCTGACTTAATAACACTCTCAAGGCTTTCATCTGTGCTTTGTGCCTTCCTCAGAGATCGAGACGGTGAAGTTGGCCCGTTTAGTTTACAGCAAACTGCACGAGATCTGCAGCAGCTGGGTGAAGGATTTCCCCCTGCAGCCCAAGCCCCACCGCTACTACGAGACCTCCATCCACGCCATCAAGAACATGCGCAGGAAGATGGAGGACAAGCACGTCTGCATCCCCGACTTCAACATGCTCTTCAACCTCGAGGTGAGCTCACACAAACATGTCCTGTGGTCAATATTGTAAATGCAGGTCCACCAATGAGGGGAGAGAATGATGCATCTGACTCCATGTTCTCAGAAGGCTAATTTATTACTTTATTGTACTATGTTATATTAAAGAATACTATACTATACTATACTAAAGAATAGAGAAAAGAGACTTACTGAATGCTAAAAAGATAATGAAAACTCCTGACTCTTTCCAGAGTCGTGACTCTTTCTTTTGAAGAGTCCAGTCCAGGCTCTTCAACCTCGAGGTGGGTTCACAGACACACATTCTGTGGTCAATATTGTAAATGCTGGTCCACCAATGAGGGGAGAGAATGATGCATCCGACTCCATCTTATCAGCAGGCTAATTTATTACTTTATTATACTATGTTATATTAAAGAATACTATACTATACTAAAGAATACAGAAAGGATACTTACTGAATGCTAAAAAGATAATAATGAAAACTCCTGACTCTCTCCAGAGTCCTGACACAGCTTGGCCCCAATTGTCCAAAGAGTTAAAACAACTCACACCAGAGTCCAATGAAACAATCACCTGTGGGTAAACAATCTCCAAACACATTCCAGACGAGCACAACACAGGAGAAGCAAACGAGATAAGAATTGTTTTCCTTTTCTCTGAGGCCTCTCTCACTGCCTTTCAGCTTCCCAGGAGAAAAACCCTGGGTGAAGGAATTTTTTCAGAGAATGTGAATGCCACAGGTCAATGGTTTGCATCCTGGGAAAGCAGGAGGTTTTCCACTGAGGGAGTGAAGGGGGATGGACCTCAGCAGGGTTGGCAGTTGGTCACCTCACAGTTCATCTCTGAAGCCACTTGGCAGCTGGGGTGGGTCTGCTCTGCTTTTCAAGCCTTCCTCTTGGGAAGAAGAAGCCAAAAGCAAAAATAAGGAAATTAAGTTAAAAAATCCAAAACAAACCCAAAACTTACAGGACTATGAGGTGCAGCTCACACACAATTCTAGAAATGCGAGTAGTTTGGTGGAACTGGGGCCTGTCTTCCATTAATTTCTTGATGTGGCCACTGGTCAGACACTCATTCTTACTCTCCTTTGAGATACAAAACTGGACACTCAGGAATGGAAAGTAAAAGAAAATGGCAAGAATTTTACCTTTAGGATCAAATTGCTGCATAATTACTTCTTTATTACACCCTGTCACTTTAATAACCATCTTCTGCCCCATCCACATTCTTACCTTTAAAAGATATTAATGCAAACAGAGGCAGATGTTTCCTTTGCCTGTCAATTGTCAGCTTTCTTATTCCAATTTGTGTTGGAGCCCATTACCTAAAAATTACAATGTGCAAATATTCCAGTCACTGAGCTGGCTGTCAAGGTTGAATTGGCTCTGTCAGTGGGTTGGTGTTGTGTGTGTGAGTTGCTGGAGTTGCTGGAGTTGCTGTCTCCTGGTACCACGTTGTTTCTCTGAACAGAGGAGGGGAAGCTGAGAAAACTGCCTTGAAGATGAGTGATTTTGCTGTATTTGATTTGTGAATGTAATCACAATTTTCTGATGAGAGAGCACATGCAGTTTTTTTAAAACAGAGGCATCTAAGATGATATATTTTACATTTAAGGAAAAAAGAAGAGTGAAAGCAAAGACTGGCTGGCTTCACATTTTAACTGTACTGGCATTTTATCCCTGGTGGATTCCAATCATGATGTAGACTTCATGCAAACTGTATTGGATGTTCTTCTCTCTCTGTGGTTTTTGCAGTCACAAAATCTCCTGCACAATTTGATGAGAATGGCACTTCCTATTTGAGTTGTGTGCCTGAGCTGTAACAAATGGGACCTAAGGAGCACTGAGAGCACCACACAGGGGATTCTGGCAGGGCATCTCTTGCACTTTGCAGGAAGAATTCAACAGCAAGGTGGAAATTTCCCACTGTTGCAAGTGCAGGTGCTCAGGGTAGTTTGCTTTTCCAGTGGAGACTGTGTCTCTAATTGCAGTTTAATGAAGACAGCACAAATCCCAAGTTCAAAGCTTTAAGACAATCCAATGAGATGTTTGTATTGCTTTCACCTGAGTTTTTTCCTCCCTGTGTTTCCTCTGGCAGGACCAAGAAGAACAAGCTTATTTTGCAGTGTTTGATGGTCATGGAGGAGTGGATGCTGCCATCTATGCCTCCATCCACCTGCACGTGAACATGGTCCACCAGGAGATGTTCCAGCAGGACCCGGCCGAGGCTCTGTGCCGCGCCTTCCGCGTCACCGACGAGCGCTTCGTGCAGAAGGCAGCCAGGGAGGTGAGGGCTCTGCTGCACTGTGGTGTCATGGTTTGCCTCAGATACCTCAGGTTTCTCCCTGTAGATTTCCCCAGGTGTGCCAATCACCTCTCCTTTCCCCACCCTGACCCCTGCTGAGTGCTGTCTGTCAGTCCTGGCATTCCCGAAGGGCATCGAGTGATGGCAGAGTTCAAAAGATGCCTCAGCCCTGGGGCACATTGGGCCATCCAGGTGTCATTTGTCCCCTGAGACTCCCCCCCTTACCTGGTTGGTGGGATCCCTGCCCCTTCCCTGCCCCTCTCCCCGGGGTTAAAATGAACAGCAACCACGCGGTTCATAGGTTCTGTTGGAGCTGTTACTGCATTCAGAGGCCAGTGGGCCTGGAATAAAGCTCTGGATCAAAACCCTCCAGCAGAACCAACTCCTTTCCTTCACCATCGCCTTAAAGCTTCTCCACCAGAGGTAAACCTGAGGTCCTGCATGTCTGGACTTGTCCCAAGTGCCCAGCTGCAGCATCCAGCCAGCCAAAGGTGTCTCTGAGGTGAAACCACCACAGCTGCTGCCTTTGGTCAAGCAGCAAGGGCCAGACAAGCCAGGCACGTCCCATCCACTTATATTGGTAAATAATTCCAACAGGACTGAGAGCATTAACTGCAAATCAATCCTGCCTTTCCAGAGAGGCACAGTAGAATCAGCACAGAGCTCTCCATGCCCCGCTGGTGCCTTTCTGTCCATAGCTTCACATCCCATCAAAATGTCAGCTCCTGCTTCTCCCAGCTTCCAGCTCCTCTGAAGGATGCTGCTGCCATTCCCACACTCAGCTGCCTCCCAGGCTCAGCCCTCGGGGTCACCAACACCCAGCTGTGCCTGGCAGCAGCAGGAGCAGCCCCAGCAGTGCCCAGCTCCTGGCAGGCAGGTCCCATGCCAGGGATGTCATGGGGCACATTGGTGTTCAGCCAGGTTGGCACCAAGGGGCTGTTAGTGAGCAGTTGTAGCTGTAGGGAAAGCACTGCCTGTTCCTCCCTGGGAATAGGCTCTGTGCTGCAGATTCCACGTGTTCTGTCCCTGAGTTAAGGAAGAAAATGCTTTGAAATGGAAATGTATTTTGTTCCAGAGTCTGCGCTGCGGAACCACCGGGGTGGTGACTTTCATCCGAGGGAATATGCTGCATGTGGCTTGGCTGGGGGACTCCCAGGTCATGCTGGTGAGGAGAGGCCAAGCTGTGGAACTGATGAAACCCCACAAACCAGATCGAGAGGTGAGAAGGGCCTGTCTGAACAGCCCTGGGCAGTGACCAGCACAGGTACCAGCTCTGGGGCAGTGCTGCCATGCCAGGATCTCTGGGAGCAGCAGAGCATGTTCCACTTATCCCGGTTTGTTCGGATCTGTGAGCAAATCCTTTGTCTCATGGGGCCTGCCGTGTTTGTGAAATTCCAGATGTTGATGGGAGTGCTGAGTGTGTGATGCAGCTCTGACTGCTCTCTTGTGTTGCTCTCTCTTGTGTTGCTGCTCAGGATGAGAAGAAGCGAATCGAGGCCCTGGGCGGCTGCGTGGTCTGGTTTGGAGCCTGGAGGGTGAACGGGAGCCTCTCTGTCTCCAGAGCTATTGGTAAGAGAGAGCCTTCATTCCTTTTTGAGACTTGCTTTGCTTTTTAACTATAAAATTTTAATTTTCTAGTCATCAAAATTTGACATACAGCTGAAGATAGACCTATGAGCAATAACCTCTGGTTTTCCCCCTACAGTCTGAGGGAATAATTTCCAAATAATTGCTGTAACTTGGGGTAAGAGTCATTGGCTCCACACTGAGTTAATAAAGGGCTGCTGGAAGCTGTGGCTGCAAACCCACAGTTGTGTTTCTGTGCTGTTCTTCCGCAGGGGACGCTGAGCACAAGCCATACATCTGTGGGGACGCAGACTCTGCCTCCACGGTGCTGGATGGCTCTGAAGACTACCTCATTCTGGCCTGTGATGGCTTCTACGACACAGTGAACCCCGATGAGGCAGTCAAAGTGGTGGCTGACCATCTGAAGGAGAATAACGGTGACAGCAGCATGGTAGCACATAAATTGGTGGCATCTGCTCGGGATGCCGGCTCCAGCGACAACATCACGGTCATCGTGGTGTTCCTCAGGGACATGAACGCGGCGGTCGCGGTCAGCGAGGAGTCGGACTGGACTGAGAACTCCTTCCAAGGGGGGCAAGAAGACAACGGGGAAGACAAGGAGAACCATGGAGACTGCAAACGGCCGTGGCCCCAGCACCAGTGCTCAGCACCTGCAGATTTAGGCTATGAAGGACGAGTGGACTCCTTCACCGACAGAACTAGCTTAAGCATAGGCTCCAGCGTTAACCCCTTGGAGGATCAAGGCTATTTAGACCTGACAAAAACAGAAACTAGTACACCTCAGAGTGCCAAATGTCTGCCACCAGTCCAAGCGTTTAGTCCTGGCATACCAAAGAGCGCGGGTCCCATCAGTGGCTCCCCGGTGAAGAGCGAGGCCCCGGAGCTCAGCGCGCCCTGGGGCTGCGGGCGGAGCGATCGCGGGGAGGACGAGCTCGCCCCTCTGAGCTCGGGGGCTGCAGGGCAGGGCATCTACAGGGTCAGGGGCTCATCCCCCGTCTCCTTCGGGCTGGAAGATGAACTGTTCCAATCCTTGGGAAAACGAGCTGCGTTCTCTCATTTGCGGCTCTGCAGCGGGAAGAGGCGGCGAGGAGCCAGGCTCAAACCAAAGTTTCACACGCCCCTCTGGGCTCAGGAGCCTTCCCAGGGAGAAGGATCCGGCCTGCCCTTCCCTGCCCGGGGCCGCAGGAGCAGGAGGGCGTTGGCCCGGCCCTCCCCGTGGCGGAGGCTGCCCAGCCACGGCTCTTACAGCGAGTGTTTGATGCGAAGACAAAGTCATTGTATACCAGACCCACACCTTCATCAATGCTGTAAAATGTAACCAGCCCCTCGTGTTCCCCTGTCAGACTCCCAAAGTAGACATTCCCAAAATAAAACTGGCATCATCAGAAAGCGAAAAAGAAAAAAAAAAAAAAAAAAAAAAGAGGTGGGCATTTCCGAACTGTACTCCGATCCCCTGCCAAGCTCAACCCCTGTGTAAATAGAACTAGGAATTAACCAATGTAGTTGTTTGGATCTCTAACAAAGTTTGGTGGTGGTGCCACCCCCAGCAATGCCGCAGCCGCCCGACCACCCGCACACACGAGTGTCAGCCACATCCAGCAGGGAGAGCCCAGCAGCGCTGCACGTGGACAGACAGACAGACAGACAGACAGACAACGCCAGGGCACGGTCCTTACACACGCAGAAGGTTGCACCTGCCTGAGAAATGTCTGTGGAGCAATACTCAAAGAACGATCTGGGTTAGAACTGCCAAATTTTTTTAGAGCGGGGGGAAGTTTCCATAGAGTCGAGGTGTGGGGTTTTTTTGGGTTTTTGTTTTTCCTTTCGTGTTCTGCTTTCTGTTTATTCCAGGTGAGCGTTAAGATGAATTAGAAAATTACATCCACTTTTGCAGGTAGACGACTAAAAGCCATACAGGGTTTACCAGGTACCTTAGGAATGGACACACTAAGCTCCTGCTGCTCTGGTCTCAGACTCCCATCGAGGTACAGACTCATCATTTACCTTTTTTTTTTCCATGTAATATAAAATGCAGACTATGAAGAAAACTTTTCTTGCAGTTTAAAAAAAAAATTATTTCCTATAGCTCGAGGTGCAGTGTAGGGAATTTCATATCTTTCTGGTGCTTTTAGTGGCATTTTCCTCATTTCTCAGTTTAGGAAATTGTTCTCAATGAGTTGAACATGACTGTGCTTAATGTTTTGAGCCAACCTCTTCCCACCTTAACTTCATCTCAGGTCTTAAAAGAACCCAACCCGTGGAGGTGTCCAGTCCCACCCTCTGTCCCCGCGCCCGTCCCAGCGGAGATCAGGAGCTGTTGGATGAGCTGTGTGGCTCTGGTGAGGATTCCCAGCTGGCAAAGGCCGCATTTCACAGCCAGTGGCAGCAGGAAGGCCGCAGCACCGGGGCTGCGTGCTCAGGTGTGTAGGGAAGGATGCCGGAGCGATCCAAGGGGATGCAAATGCCGAGGATGCGGCAGAGCAGGGGCTGCGCTGGGGCTGCAGCGGAGAGGGAGGAACTCAGTGCCCGGGCAGGGCTCTGCTGCGGCTGCCCCGGGCCCAGGAGGGCCAGGCAGGAGCTCGCTGCCCTCTTTGCATAAGCAGCGGCCAGCAGCCCCTCCCCGCTCCCGAGGTGAGGTCACGCCCTTAGGGGAGCCGCTAATTGGGACGTAAATAAGCGGCCGATTCCCGTCAGCTCCACTAAATCCAGATCCCGTTCCTACCCTTTGTTACAGCGATGCATTGGGAGGAGGATGAACAAAATAAGTTTTCATAGGCACTTAGTGAACAATCCATATCATTTTAGCAGTAACAATAGCAGTATTAGTGTTTAGCTAGAATTTGCAAAGTATTTTAATATTAAGTAGTGAAGAAAATTATTCAACATGACAAGATGGCGAGGCTTGAATTCTGCCAATTTCCGCTGCTTCTCTCTTTGATGCACTATTTTAAAAGCAATCTGATGAACAGCAAAAGGCTTTGTGAGCAACCAGGAGTTGAAGTGTGGCTTTAGATTCCTTTGATCTTTTTCAGACTTTGTTTTAATCTTACGGGATCATTGGCTCTTATCTGCCATCTTATTCTGCCTTAGCTGTTGTCAACGTTCTCTTTAGCTGCAGCTTCTGTTCCAAGTCAGATTTACCGAGGAAATTTGAGAAACCATGAAATGGTAAAATATGCAACTTTGGGGCATCTCTGCGGTGCCTTTGTTTTAAATTATTCACAGTAATAATGACTCACTGAAAGTCCATCTTTAGCTGACTGTCATGTTCTGGAGAGAAAGGTGGTGTAAGTGCAATTCTTGATGTGAGTAAATTAGAATGCAAACCCGTCACAAATGATTAAACTTCTTCCCAGTCTGCAGGAGCAGTTGAAGAGCACTGGACTGCATGTGTGCTGTTTTGGGAAGGATCTAGCTTTTTTAGGTGTGGATTCATAAATGGTAATTCTGCGACTCATCCCATTTATCTTGCTAGGAGAAAAAAAACAATCCACCATCGTAGTTGCAGTGTGGTCAGGTAAAACCATTGTATAGATAGAGCAAGTGTTCATTTCTTCACTAACTGCATATTTATAGAGTAGATAGGAACCATTTGTAAGGTAAGTCCTTTAAAGTTCTATAATATTAAAAGTAGTGGTTATTGGTCTGATTATGCTGCTCTTGATTCTACACACTAGACAAAAAGCAGTGCTTGTGAAATGCAGTGTTTTCTCTTAATGCCACTGGTGATAGGAAGTAGTTCCTTCAGTTCAAACTCCTGTGCCCTTATCTGCTGCTTGCTGACGTAAGCAATAATCCCTCTCTAATGGTATCTAAGTGTTCTGTATTCGTACCTTGATCGTCTATCTGGTGACAGTGTAAAATATTAGGCTAATAGAGAACTATCTCATTGTATTTATTAACTGTTGATACTGAGATTTAGTCTGTGACCTGTGTTTTGTATTTTTATCGTGTATCTTAGTGGTGGTGAAAATTTGTACAACGAATCTTTCCAATAAAGAGCTGAAGTATCCCTTTGCCGCGTTCACACAACCCCGCATCCCTCTCGGTCGACGTGCTGACCGTGCTTGCAGAACCAGGAGGCAGCAGTGACAACGTGACTTTAGTTTTGTTCTGTTTCAGTTGTGGTGGTTTTGAGGAAGGGGCTCGGGGCTGCTTTGCCTGGAGCTGCTCAAAACTGGCTCGTGAGCTCTTCACTGTGAGTGCCGCAGGGGCCGCGGTGCTTTGCAAGGCTGAGGAATGTGTGCGGTGCAGAGAGCAGAACAGCACCAGGGCAGGGAGCTCTTCACCCATTCCATTTGCACTAGAGGTGGGTGGAAACGCACGTGTGGAACTTTTCTTTACCTAGAAGTGCCATCCATTGTCCTTGTGAGTGAGAACCGTTCGTAGCTGAGCTGCTGAGCTGCAGCGCTGGAGGACAATGTCCAAGCAGACTTTAATTTACACCACGTTTCTGGTGGTGCATCATCCTAGAAACTCCACCTGTTTTTGGAGCACTGTGTGTCAGTTGTCCCTTGGGCAGATGAGGCACAAGGAGTTGTGTGCACAGACATGGCTGCTGTAGTTCAGGTCCACTCTCTCCTCACCAAATCCTCCCGACCCCAAGATTCTGTGGGAATAAAGCAAAATGAGAAAGATTGGTCTAAATTAGGGGCTGTTTTAGCACAATTTCTTCACCAGGCACTCAGTCACATAAACAAAGCCATCCAAGGGGATACTGCAGCTTTGTTCATGTCTGTAATTTAGGGCAATCTTTCTTTAATTCACATCCTCTTTGCGACAGGAACAAAACTTTCTACCCTCGTATCATGTGCAATAATACGGAAGCATTAACAGGACCTCGGAGCCCGATGTCCGTGCCCCCCTCCAGCCCTGGCACCCCAGCCATGGCACAGCCCTTGCCAGCATTAAAGACAAACAAGCCCCACCTGTCAGGGTCTCGTACAACCCTTGTCCTGTCCGGTCTTTCCTCTCCTTCCCTCTGAAGACACCTTGGGAGGTGGCTGAGCTGACCCCGAGTGCTGCTGCTCGTGGCCAGCCAGGCACGGTCTCAGCTCCTGGGTGCTCCTGCTGACCTTTCTGTAGTACCTTGTTCATGAAACATGTTCTTTATGAAGTGAATAAATTCAAGCTAAATCATGTACCAGCTGTTGGGACTTTTCCATTTGCAATCTTGTTCTACAGTTCACCCGCGAGTTTAGTTCTGACCATGTATTAGTCATCCATATTTTATTTATGAAAGCTGTTTATACAGGAAAAACTGTTGAAGTTTTACCAATATCTTAATAAAACAGTAATTTAAACCACACTCCAGCTAGTCTGGTTATTGAAGAGCTAACAAAGGCAGTGAGCAGCTGTGCCTTTAGTGTGGTGGAAGGGGGTTTCCTTGGTGGATATGGAACTGGAGTTACCCCGTTGAGCTCTGGCTCTGACATGGCTGCTCAGGGCCCATCCCTGTGGCCGTTATGGCACAGCCCAAGGAGATCAGTGCCTTCCAAGCCCTTTCCCACCCAGCTCTGAATAAGCTGCCCATAGCAGGTGAGCAAAGCACCAGCTCCTCCCTCAGCCCTGCAAGAGCTGGGCATAGCCCCAGAGCCTCTCACTGAGGGCAGAGCAGAGCTCCATGGCTCCAGGGACCGAGCTGTGTCACCACCACAGCCCCAAACACTCCCAAGGCACCTCCAGGTGTGGCCTGGCCCTGGCCCAGCATCTGCTCCTTCTGAAGAACCAAAGCAATTTTGGGGAAAACTCTGCATCCTTCTCAATTCCTGTTTGAATCAAGATTTCAGCATTTGGTTTCTACACATAGAATCCCAGAGGGGTTTAAGTGCTTTTCACCAAATGATTAAGGAAAAAAGTGACAGGAAAAAGTCCCTCCATGTGCAGCCAGGTGTTGCAGTAAGTGGAACTGACCCTGACAGCCTCCATCATTTTACTTATCCACACACAAAACACCTGAAATTCAGATTTCAACATTCATTTTATTAACAAAGTGCAAACAGTTTTAAACTAGGAGTTGTAGAGCACATTCACACGGACACAGGGCAAGGCAGCCACACGAGGACAACACCAGGCAGCACTGACAGGGCTCATGCTTTGTCACTAACCAGGCATCAGCTCTCAGAGGAGCTTCACAGGACTTCAGCAGCTCAAAATGCAATGAACAGAGTTTGGCAATGGGTGTGGTTGGTCCACGTCACCAACTGGGGAAAACAATTGGAGTGGTGGCTGCTTTCCCCCAGCTCTGGAGCCACCCCAGCATTCCAAAGGACAGTCACACTGCTCATTCCAGTGGCACAGCAGGACTCTCATCCCAGGCTGGGGCTCAGCACCTTCCCCACAACTCCTCAGAGCAGCTGAGGCTGGTGGAGCAGCAGTGCCACCCCCCAGGGTCCCAAAGGTCCTCGTGCCCCGGGGCAGGGTGAGACAATGGCAGAAGAACCCCAGAGTGGAGAGGGCACAGCCTGGCACAGCTCCAGGGGCTCACACACCTCTCCAGGGATGCAGCCATGGATCTTCAGGCCCTGAGCCCACGCTCTACCTGCTCCAAACAAAGGCAGTTTGCACTGAGAACTCTCCTGCTGGAGCAGTTGGAAGGCTTCAAACAAATACAATCTAAGAGTTAAAATTTTATGCCAGCTGCTTCAACCCAGTCAGTTTTGGGAGCATTTAGACCTCAGCCCTCCCTCCCTCCCTCCCTCCCAGGCTGCCTCAGAGCCAGAGGGAGCTCAGGATCCTGGCACAGGGAAGCTGCAGCCCCAAGGAACAACCTTCCCAGTTACCTGGTGCTGTCATCTGCAGGGACAAAGTTGAGATCCTCAGAACTGGCCTGATCCCCGTCTGGTACCACTGAGGAGTGCCCTGAGGGTGAACACAGCACCAGCACAGCCCAGTCACCCTCCCAGTGACACTGCAGAGCCAGGGAATGCTCCTCCCCTCCCCTCCCTTCACTCAGGCCAAAACTTCACCCCCTGGCCTCACTGCTTTGATCCACTGGATGGAAGTGAAAGCTCAGCCAGAGGACTCTCTGAAGCTCCACTGAACTGCTGGAAGCACATTCCTGCCGATTAAGATGCAAATCCATGTCTCAGGCAGTGGTTACCTCCCTGGAATTAGCCTACTTACAGTGCCAGTCCTGGCACATGGGGAGCTCCAGTTGGGAACTGGAGCTCTGGGTTTTCCAGCCCTTCCCAGGAGACTCACCTCAACTGACTTCTCAAGGCTAGCAAGAGTTTCCCTCTCCTGTTTTGAGCTGTTTTAATTGGGATCCCAAGAGGAGAGTTCCAAATCTTACTGGCACTTGGAGCTTTAACACCTCCACAGCCTCCCCTCCCAGGGATCTGCATCCAAGGAGCTCTGGGAATGTTTGGGAAGAGGGGCTCTGGCAGCTCTACCTTCACTGGAGGGCTGGGCAGAGAAGGCCTGGTTGAACACCTCTGAGGGGGAGGTGGCATCTTCCTGCTCCTCGTTTTCCGTGTCACACTCGATGTCACTGTCACTGCTCATCCCTGGCAGGAGGTGAAGGACGTGCTTCTGACACAGCCCAGCTGCAAGAGAGACCAGAGACAGCCAGGGCACAATGATGGCACAGCACCTGCACTGCTGACCCTGTCCCATGTCCCATCCTGCCAGCTCCTGGGATTGGGGTCAGAGCAGAGCGAAGGAGCACGTCCCAAACGCCCAGGCTCTGATGGAGCACTGGGGACCAGCCCCCAGCACAGCTGGGTTTGTCCTGTGTCACCAGCTGAGCTGCTCAGGCCACTCTGCAACTGGGACAGAAAATAAAAGCTGCTTTTCTGGGAGCTAAAAGGCAGCACAGCCTGTGGGGCAGGTGAGCCTAGAGAGCCTTCAAGCAGCAATAGTGTGTTTGAGTCTCACATAACAAATTTCCCCTCCAAAGCAGAATCAGAGCTCTGATGGCTCCAGGTGGTGACCTTGGGTTGCACTGGGCAGCCAGAACTCCCCATGGACAGCACAACCTCTGCTTGGCTCTGCTTCTCAAAGCCTGATACTCCTTGCTAAGAAAAAGCAAAGTGAGGGGCAATTCTACTGTAGTTTTTCCTCTGAAGGGAAGAAAATTTGTAATATTTGCTTCCTGGGGTTTTTAACAATGAAGTATTTCAGTTTCTAAAGCGTTTTCCTATTGGGCTCCCTGCTCTGAGAGCAGAACTGCAGGAGCACATCACGATCATGCTGCAGTGACTAAGAGCAGAAATTCAGTTTTGTCACTGAGAGACCTTCTGTAAATGCCAACTCCCACACAATATTGCACACTGCAGCTCGAGATGGATGCTGGCACCTTAATATAGGCTTTGTGCTACAATCCAGTCATTGAAATTCAAATTAGTGCAGGGGTGGAAGGCAGGAGAGTTTTAGCAAGATAAGAAAAACTCTATGTGGACTTTCAGAAAGGAAAAAAAAGCAGTGTTATTTTTTTCCAGCATGGAAAGGATGCAGCAAGGGAGGAGGAAACTTTCCTTCAAGTCTCTAAGGAAACTGGATTATGGACTGAAGTGCTGGAGAGGCTCTTGTGTGGCTGTGGAGAAAGTTCCACGGGGGGCTGTCTCTGAAGGCAGCAGAATTACCAGCCAAGGTCAGTGGATGCTGTTTAAATGAGATGTGAACAACTTCTCAAGGCCACTCCAGTGCACAGCAAAGACCTGGAGCTGTCTCAAGGTACAAAGAGCAGCTGCTTGTCCAGAGAGCCACAGTCCAGGAGCCCGTTGAGCAGCCACACAGAGATCTTCTGAGCTCACTGAGATTTATTCTCCAGCTCCCAGCAGAGTTGAGCAGCCATGGCAGCAGCTTTTGGGGGGGATTTCTCTCCTCCCTCCCCACACTGCCCCCCACCAACCCCAATTTACCTTCCTCTGCTGCTGCTCCCTCAGAGCTCAGCCCCTGCAGCTCCCCGGGCTCTGAGCTGCTCTCCAGGACACCAGGCTGGGCTCCTTCTGCCCGACACCCCTTGGAGTTCGAGCTTGGGAAAGAATTGAGGAGAAAGATAAAACCCCAGGTCAGAAATTCAGCCTGAGCTCAGTTATGGAAACAAAGCCTTTTAGTGCCACATTGAGTTTTACTCCTTGTTTAAGTCTTCTGCACACTCACTTAAACTTCTAGCTTTTTAAAACATTTTAATATTTCTAAATCAATCAAAAAACCTTGAAAAGTTTGAATATTTTAAAAAAAAGTGACTCTACTTATATAGAAAAAATAACCTGAAAACTCCATTGCCCTTTGCTTAGGTGGCCAACAGAGAATTATCATGAAATGGCTGAAAAATTAAACTTCACCTTAAATGAGGAAATCAAAAGTGATTAAATGTCAGTTAGAGGGTATTTTGCATGGAACAGTGGGAAAGCAGACCTGGGCTGCCTTTCAATTCCAAGTGTCAGACTCCAGCCAGAGCTGATCAAAATATAATGAAGGGAACAAAAAAAGAGAAAAGCTTGTAACCTAGATATAAACCCAAAAATTGCTGTCCAGAGGGAACAGCAGCAACCAAGTAAACTTCAAAGTAATTTCTCTTTCATGCTACAAGCACCTGGTTTTAGGAGATTGTGGGGTTTCTGCAGATCAAGGGAAGGTGGGGGAAGAGGTAAGAGGAAAAAATGAAGAAACCCTTACCCCAGAGCAGCAACTTTTCTGTTCTTCTCTCCAGCAGCCAGGCCATTCAAGGCAGCAGCTCCCAGCTCAGAGTCTGAGCCCTCACGGGGCGGCTCCTCCTGCTTGGGCAGCGCCTCGGGGCCGGCCAGGGCCCGGCCGTGGGGCCGAGCACTCAGCTTGGAGCTCCCCAGGCCTCCTGAGCAGGGAGAGCACAAATGAGACCCCTGGGATCCTCCCCCTCTCCTCCTCTGAGTGCTGCAGAGGAGCAAAACACCAATTTCTGTGCCAGGGGTTTCCCTGTGCTTGCACTGAAGGAAGGGCATTGTGCAACTCAGGAGCTGCTCTACCATAAAATTCTTACTGGAGCTTCCTTGAGTTCCCTCTAAGCCAAATCACAATTTAAACCTGGCTCAGTGCTGGTTAATCCTGGATTTTCACTGTCAGGTTCACTCCTGAGAGGTCAGAACATAACACACAGGTTTATGCTCTGCTCAGTGAATGTGAGGCGCTGCCCCCCAGCTCAGCTACAGGAACTCATTGGGTGGGAGAAAGCACCCAGGCAAACTTAAGGGAAACTCCAGTTTCTAAATAAAAGACTCATTGTGAAGCTTTTGTACAAGAGATGGCAGTTCCACCTCCCAGGTGGCAGTGCCCAGGTACCCTCGGCAGGGTGGCTGTGTCCCCCCAGTACCCTCAGCAGGGTGGCTGTGTCCCCTCAGTGCCCAGGGCCCTCAGCAGGGTGGCTGTCCCCCCCCAGTACCCTCAGCAGGGTGGCTGTGTCCCCCCCAGTACCCTCAGCAGGGTGGCTGTGTCCCCCCAGTACCCTCAGCAGGGTGGCTGTGTCCCCCCAGTACCCTCAGCAGGGTGGCTGTCCCCCCCCAGTACTCTCAGGAGGGTGGCTGTGTCCCCCCAGTACCCTCAGCAGGGTGGCTGTGTCCCCCCAGTACCCTCAGCAGGGTGGCTGTGTCCCCCCAGTACCCTCAGCAGGGTGGCTGCTGTCCCCCTTCAGGCGCAGGTTCCCGTCCCCACTGTCCATGGCTCTCCTCAGGGACAGGCTCCCGGCAGCTCCCGAGCGAAGGGGCTTGGCTGAGGAACTTTTCTTGCTGGCAGCTGCAAAAAAGTGTAAAAATGTGAGCAATGTTCAGTGAAAGCACTGCTGTACCCTGGCCTGATGCAGGCTGTAAGTCTCATTGTTTATCAACCCTCAGTCCTGCACAGAATCCTTCCTGTCAGAGGCCTGGGCTGCACAACTCATATTTCCTTCAGAAAGCTCCAGCACATTCCTTCAGCCAGCATGAGAATATAAAAGATAGACAAACCCAAATTCTTGCATTTTAGATTTCAGCAAGTCTGTAATTTGCTCTCTCAAGTTCCCAGATGGGCCTGGTGCAAGGGAGTGACCAGCTCAGACCAGTCTGACACTGGTTTAAACCTCAGGACACTGTCACTGGATCAGGTCTGGCAGTGCCTGTGGGGTCCAGTCTGGTGTTGAAAGGCCAGGGCAGGTTTACATTTCTGATCTTCCAGCTGAACCTGAGTATGAGGAAGTCCCTGGGGACATGAACCAGCTGTAAGGGTGATTAAATGCCCCTTCCCCATGCACTTACAGCTCCTTATGTAACAGCTGGTGACTGAGGACTTGGTCAGCAGCTCCATCCCAATTTCCTGCAGCTTGCTGCAGCTGTCAGTGCCACAGGCAGCCAGGGCCCCCTGCTCGATGGAGAAGAAGCTGGGCTGTCCCTCCCCTGAGCCAGCATTGCTGCTCCTCACTTCAGACAGCTGGTTCTTCACATCAGACATCTTGCTCCGAACTTCTGCCATCTGGGTTTTGAGTCTTTTCAGCATCTTCAGGTCTGGGGGCACCCTCCACATGGCCTGGTGCCTGCGCTGCTCTCGCTCCTTCAGGGAGTAGGATGAGGCTTTGCCAAAGGAACAGAGAGCACAGCAGGTAAGGAAAACCATCCTCAGATAAACATGGACACCCAAGAATTGTACCTTGTGTCCTGCTGGAAGAGTGAGGGACACACATTCTGTCCTGGCACTGCCCAGGGCTGGCACAGCAGGGATTTGCTCCCAGCCATGGAGGAGGGTCCCCAGTCCTGCTCACTGGGACAAGCCAGGCTCCCAGTGCTGCTGCAGGAATCCTGGTGACACCTGAGCTGCCACCCTGCCGGCCAGGCTGCCAGTTCATGTCCAATTTGCTTTTGTAAAACTTGTTCACTTCATGTAGAAGATTCTCAGACCACCAATATCTCATAACACAGAGAACTCAAAGAAATTGCAGCTAGGGAAGGAATTCCCTTAAGCACCTCACAGCAGAAGAGCAGGCTGAGCAGCCAACACCTGAATAAACCTCTGTGTTGCTCAGCTGGGATTAAATCAACCTGGATCTATCTGAAGTGTTATAAATTCTGTGTTTCTCTGCAAATTCAGCTGTTCCAAACGGTAAAGTCAAGTGGCTCTTAGAAACCTTCACCTCAGCAGGTGAGGTCTGCTCCAAATGGAACAGCAGCTTTGTCTTTACTGACCAAGTTCAATGTGACTGGGAGCAGTGAAACCCCAAGGGAAGCTCCACAGAACAGGTGATTTTGGCTGTGTGTTCAGTAGCTAAAGATTCACACAGAGAGCTTCACCCTGCCTGAATGGCACAGCACAAAGTGCAGGGCCCTCTCCTGAGCTCCTTTTGTCCAGGGAAAAGGCTCCTTTTTCCAAAAGCAAAACAGAACTGGGACTCTCAGTTCATGTGCTGTTCCCTTTTTTTTTTTTTTTACTTCTTCTAGAAGGGACTTCCATTTTTGGAAATATGGATTACATTCACTGCAAATTCATGGCTGTTTATGTAACCCCATATCAAAAGCTAATGACAAAGGAACAAAGAGTTTGAGCCAGCTTTTAAATTCAGTGCCACCAATGGCATTGTGGCAGCAAACCCAAGCATCACTTGTAGCAAAGGGACATTTATTTCTCTTTCTGTTCTAGAAAGTCACTAAATGGTTCTGGGCCAGCAGTTAAATATGACAAAATTCAATCAAACCTCAATAATAAATTCAATTCCTCACTACCAGAGGAACAAGCAACCTCCAGGAAGAGCCAGGGGTGCCAGGGCTGCCAGCTCTGCTGCTGCTGCACATGGAGTTAATTGGGATTTTCGGGTCAAGGGTCCCAGCTGAACCACAAATACTCCTCAATTATTTAAATACCATCACTATTTTTGGCTCCTGACATTTTGATCCTTTTTTTTTCCTTTCCAGCCCTTACAATCACTCACTTTTTCTAGCTCTAATGGCCTCTAAATTCCAGGATTTATCTTTTTGGTTTGCACTGTGCTCCAAGTACTCCCAGTGTGCAGGGAGAGGTGGAGCTGCTGCCTCAGCCCAGAATTGTGTGCTGTGCTGTCCTCCAGTGCCAACCTTCCAGAAAAGTGGCTTTTCACTCATCCCCTGCATCTCCAGGCGGAATCAAACCATCAGACACGTGCTGTAGTTACCTCTGTTCTGCAGAAGGGAGGCAGGAGGACGTGGCTGAAGGCCCCAGAGGTTTTCCATGCCATTTCTGTCCTTGAGGTCCAAGAGGTGGATGAGAATGAGGGGGTCTATGTCCAGCAGGCTGCTGCTGGCAGCGGAGCCCAGGGCGCCGGCTCCCCGCCGCGAGGCTCGGCCGCCGGCACTGCTGTAGCTGTGGCTGGTACCTGAGCAGGAGAGACACAAAGGTGGGAGCTGTGGGACACAGGGGGGCTTTATTCCCTGGGAAAAACAAAAAAGAGTCACACAGGTAGATTAGGAACTCATTGACCCCATGAAATTAAGGAGACGTGGGTATTTTGTGGATTTCCGGATGCTGAAAGCAATCGGATGTGCTGCTAATTAAAGAGTAAGTTAAAAACAGCTGGAAAAGGGGAAATGCTTCACTTCATTCCTCTTATAAAAATTTCTTAATGAACAGATTTGTTAATAAATCAACACAGAGATTAGAGTTACTCTAAAGGAGACAAACACGTCCCTCCCTGACCTCCAGAACTTCAAAACAGGGAATTCTGTCCTTCAAGCACCAAGAGACTTTCACAGCAGCACAAACACTGCTTCTGGTATCTTTGTCCTAAATAAATATACTCAGATTCCACAATATCTCTCTATATTCCATATAGCTACACATTTCTTTCAGAATCTTGTGGCTAATTTGGGCTGTGATCATCTCAAGGCTGCAAAAAATCCCAGAACACCTTATTGTGTTGCATTTAAAATGTATTGTGAATATTCTTTACTTCATTCCCTCCAAATTCTTCAGGTTTTGCAGTGCACTAAACCCCAAGTGAATGTGTCACCCACTCAGAGGTCACCCTGACATCAGTAAAAATTCCTTGTCAGTCTCCTATTGATTGGAACACAAGGAATTTCAAAGCTGCCCTCCAAGCTTTGACATCATTCTTAAACCAGCACATTCAGATTTCCTCCCCCCCTTTTTTTTTTTATTGAACCAATGAAGTGTTTCTGCTACACTGCAATAATCAGTACAAACCACATGATGCAGCAGTTCCCAAAATAGAACTGCCTGCAGAACACACAGCTTGGCTTTGCTTCCAGGAGGAGCAGGGGAAGGAATCCAGCAGCGTTTCACTTTTATGGGAATTCTGGAGTCATTTTTCATACCTGATGCTCCAGGAGTAGCAGCAGCTGCTGCATCCTCCATGAGATCTCCATCTTCCAGCTCCATAGTACTGCTGTATTCCACATCATTCTCTCCAGACCTTCAGGGGTGATCAGGGTGAGAAAAATAAAATACAACTGTTAGCTTTCCTCAGCTCTTGTTAAATGTTGTGGCACAAACCTCAAAAAACAACATAAAGTGCTGTAAATTGTATTTCCTGCATTCCAAGCTAGCCAAACAAACAAAGGAAGTGTAGTAATTAAATGACTGCCTCGTTACCCAAGAGGCCAAAAGTGCTGTATGTACCTAGATTGCAAAATGTGATGCTGCAAACTCCAATGTTTGTAAGTGCAGCAGCAGATTGTCATGTTTTAATTAAGATTCCAGGATTTGACATCAGCTCTGCTCAGTCTTGAATTTCCTAATTTAAGTACCTGGCCTCATCATCACTCTCCTACTACTGCAACACTTGCCAGAACCAGACCTCTACTCTGTTACAGTGCTGAGACAGATTCCTTAATGGTGTTTTGGGAAAGAACCTTCACAGATTATCACTTGTCAAAGACAGAGAGCAGCACTAACGTAAATAAAGAGATCAGAAAGACACTAATTAGCTGACCAAAAATTCAGTGTTTAGCACTAACTCTATGAGTTTGTGTTGTTCCCAGTATAGGAACCACCTCTCAAATCACACTGGAATCCCACACACCCCAGCAAATTACTCAGCTTCCACTGGAATTAGGATGATCACCCTGGGTACAGGATGAGCTGAAAGACATTTTTAGTTACTTACATAGTTTCTTCATCAATATCATTCTCTTCAGTGTTACTGGTTGCTGTTGAACTTGCTGAAGAGCTGCTGCCATCAAGGTGGTTCACCTCATCTTCTCCAGCAAGATCTATATCCAGGTCACCATCTGAGAGCTCGTGCTGCAGGAAAAACGGGAGGTTTTTGATCTAGAAATATTCAGCAGCACCTTGATGCATCCCCAAAAGCTATGAACAGACAGACACTCTCTGTCCCCAGTGTCACTATCACACAGCAGTGAGGAGGCTCTCAAAGCACATTAAAGAACAAACACAAATCAGATTTTTCAGCTGCAACTTGGAGACTTTTTGTGGTGGGATCTTTTAGCTCAGTTCTGGAACATCTCTCTGGAGTCAACTCTCCCTCACAGCTCTCAAGTGTGTCATCTCCTATTTCCATAGCAAGGATAATAAACCTCATTTACAATTCACAAGTTCCCCTGTTTCTACTGCTGCCTTACCAAAGAAAGCTGCACATAAACAGAGGAGAGAAAAAGAGAATTCCTACATTAAAGTCTTCCTGCTGAGTCTTCTCTTCGTCCTCCTCCTTGTTCTCCCGTGCCAATCCTGGAGCAGTGAAATTCTCAAGCAGTGCTTCAATGCTTTGTCCAGGTTTCTTTGCTCTTGTCTCTGAGCCCTCATCATTCTGAGGACTGAGGTGAGTGTCTGGAGGGGAAACCCCTCGGGATTTCTGAGTCCGGGACAGTTCAATCGCGAGCCTCTGCAAAAGCACAAAAATAACAACAATGGAGCAGCAGCAGCAAATCAAGCACCTGTGCTGACTTGCAGAGACACTCCAAGAGGTGATTTTACATTCACAAACATCCCACTTACTTCTTTCAGGTTATTTATTTGCTGGATATAACTTGTCTGAGCTGCTTCCAGCTGAGCAATGTACCAGTGCTGATCCCGGCACTTCTGGAAGAAGGTTGGTGAGCGCACTTGGAACCTTCAAAGGAACGTTTGAAAAGAGGTTTTTGAGGGAGTTTGTTTGGTTTGAGGTTTGTTTTTAAATGTCTCCTCCTCCAGCCAAAAATCCTTGCAGAAAAACCTTAAAACCTGAAATCTAGTGGTGAAATAAACTTAACAAACAGCTCCTTGTGGACTCAGTGTCCTGAACATCCTGACCGGCCACAGTGAGCTCTGTAGCAGGGACTCACAGACTTTTATTCCCAAAGTTCTCCAATGCTCACTAAAACTGTTCCTAAAGATGGAGAGAAAGCACCTTTTTCCTTTAATTCTGGTAGCTACAGATCTCTAACCCTTATTAATGCCAGGAGCAGCCACTCCTCAAAGGAAGCTACACTTAAAACACTCCACAACTCCCTTTGGCACATTTCCTTCTTTCAACGCGCCGAGAGTGAAATCCACTGGGAACAAAACACGCCACCAATATTTTCAATTCAAACATGTAAATTATCCCCTATTTCAGCAGCAGGTTGGGGTGCCCCTCGGGGAGGAGAGCAGCAGCCCCACCTGAGGATGACGGTGTCGTTCTGGCGGTTCAGGTAGCCCTCGTTGGCCAGCAGGTCCAGGCGGAAGAAGCGGTTGTACCCCCAGCACTCCCCAACCTCAAAATCAGAGGCAAATTCCCGGATGATGTTTTTGGTGGGGTCATTGGTGGACTGGTGAACCATTTCCACACGGTATTCATACCTGGACAGGGCAAAGGAACAGGGATTTGGACCAAAAGATGTCAGAATTGCTAAGTGGTTTAAGGGCTGCGCTTTCTTGCCCAGCTGAATGAGTGAGTCAGGCCTAAAATTTTACTGAACACTTAAATAAACAGTGAAAAATAAAAGAGAGCAGGAATATGGAGTAGAGTGAACTCCAGGGCTGAACTGCTACACAGATACTCTTATCAGTTGTTTCACCAGCTTCTTTTTTATCTCAAGAAAGCCACTGAGTAACAACTTTAAAATATTATCTCTGTGCCTGAGTCAAAGCTCAATGGACAACAGAAGTCTCACCATTCTTTTTCAAAGGGCTTTGCAGTCTCTGACAGAAAAACCCCAACATCTGCTCCTACTGCAGCTTTGCTTACTTGGATGTCTCTGGCAATCCAGCAGACAGCTCCAGGAATACTGACAGGTAGTAGCCTCGAACTACTCCATTTCCATCCTTGAAATAAAATTGAGACATTGATTAAAAATAGAAAGGAACAACCAGAAATAATTTAAAAACCAAAACAATTTGATACAGAAGATTTAGGAAAGTTTAGAAAACAGCTTCAATCAGCACAGGATTTGCAGCAGGCTCTACTTTGGGTGTTACAGTTGTGATTTTTAGTCTTCAATGACCTCCTACTGTAACACAAATCAGCAAGAAGCACATTCACAGTCTAGTATTGGTATCTCAGATATAAATCTCAAGACAAAGCTTTAACTACTCTATTAACACTTTAGGTATTTGATTAAGTGGAAGTCTGAACAGACAAACACTTAATGTATCAGAAAAACATTTCAGGTTAAACATTAGTTCTGAAATATTTTACATACAGTCACATTTCAAAGATACTTAATTTTTGAGGAAAGAGTAATTTCTACCAAAAAAATCCCATGCAACATGAAAAGTTAGGGCAGTTAACTGAGAAACAATATTAGAGTCACCAGAAGTCAAGAAAAAAATACAGCAAAACCTCCATCACACTCACCTGAATCAAGGATGAAGAATGGCTCAACTTGAATCCTCCAGCTTGAAGAAACATTTCAACTTACCATTGAAAAAATAAATTTTAATGCCTTCTGACAGCACAGCTCAGGTAGCTAAACCTGAATTTGCAATACTCTGGAAACTTCCACACAGTTCCACCTCTGCACGGCAATAATTCAATTCTGGGCATCCATGGGTTTAACTTATGGAGCCAATTCTTCAGGGATGCCACAAAAATCACTAAGACAGAGCTGCTGCTCCACCACCAAACTCCTCCTTCTCCACACAGCTGCAGGAGCAGCACTGACCAGAGCAGAGAATGTGGGAAGATCCCAGCTTGGGGCTCAACATTCCAACACGGATAAAGCTTCAGAAACTGGAATATTCAGCCCACTGAAGGGACATAGCAAAATACAAGATTTAATGTCCACTTTGAGAGCTGGATGCAGAGTCAAGAACAAATGCTTGGTTCTCCTCCCCCCCTCCCCAGGAAGTATCACTCAAACAGGGTAAGTTACTCTGTACCTCAGTTCTGTAAGGAACATCTGCAAAAATCCCTGAGACATTAAAATATCCATCAAAATTCCTCTGCAATATCACTAGGACCCATCTTTAATTGCTTCTAAATTAACCAAACTCTACTGAGCATGTTCTCACTGGAGATCTGGAGGCAGAGAGGGAACTCTCCAAAGGTTGGTGAGCAACTCTGTTATAATGTTCTTTTCCTTTCCTACAGCTTTTCATGTACAGCATGAGACAAACGTGATTCCTTACTGGAAAGCTGGGAATGAGTTGGGATGGGAAAACAGCTCCAGCTGAAGACAAAACTCACCGGGTAAACTTTTAATCTCCAGCACAGTCCTGACACCTGCAGGGGAGGGCTGTACACAGGATCCGCTCGCTGCCGCAGGGTGCTGGTGAGACAGGAGGAAAACATTTGGGACTGGGACAAAGCAAAACTCTCACAGAGCCATGGGCTGCACAGAGAATTGATTATTCACCTGGTAAACAAGAGATTTTTAACGGAATTCCCATAGTTTAGTCTACATCTCACTGTTTTCTGTAGAGGTTGTTCTGTGTTTTAAATAACACTTCTCACGTACAGAAGGAACAGAGGGATGCTGCCAATATTCACAGTAATTAAAGATATTCTTACCTGAAGTTTTCCAAGACAAATGTTGTTGAGTCATAGGCTGGAACCAATTCACTGTGTGGGGAAAAGAATAAATATATTACACTTGAATAACATGGCATTGAAAATCCCAACTTTTGCAATCTGTAGAAGAACTTTAGATGATTTAGGTCACCAGAGCCACTGAAATTCATCAAGACTACACTGGGTTATTGCAGTATAATTCCATTTATACACCTCCTCAGGAGGAGATTCCTTGGTGCCATTGGAAAATAAACATTCAGATTTAAACCAAGACACACCCAAACCAATTTTTGCTGAGAAATTCTTGAGACTTCTCTGACTTTCCATTTTTTGGAGACATTTTTTCAGAACAGGCTCGCTCAGAACCCAGCACCAGCAGCATTCTCCTGATGAAGAATTGTGCTATGAAGTGATTTTGGCTGTATATTCTGAATTAAGGTGACCTGCAGAGGCATCTCATGAGAGCCTAGCAATTAGATACTGAATGACCCAATAATAAGAGAAAAAAGGACAAATCAGTAAACTATGTGTAAAAGAGGGAAAAAAAAAAAAGTGAGCTGGAACCCACTGTCCTGAGTCCCCAGCAGGGACTACAGACACAAAATAAGCCCTGCTGGGACAGAAAAGCCTACTTGCAGCACAGGTTACTACAAGGAGTAAGTTAAGAGGAAACTTTCCTCTCAGGTACTTTAAATATGTTTTCAAACACTGAACAAACAGAACAGAAGTGCAACACTCACCTTGTGAAGTCTGGGGGGACAGGAGTGGTGACAAAGGAGGCCATGGGCTTCCGATGGACCTGCTGGAACATCATCAGGATCTCTGAGCTTTTGGATATCAGCTCACTCTTGCTGCAGGACCGTAACTAGGAGGGGAAAAAAGAAGGGAAAAAAATCCTTAGCTCAGTAAAAATCAGAGGTTTTATCGACTTTTGGTTTTAAACAACTGAATTACATGTTTGTCACAGCTTCAGAAAGTTTACCCACAACACAATGACAAAATGCAGCTTGGAGGTTTTGGGTTATTTTGTTTTCTAAAATTCCACAATGGAAGTTACAACAGCCACTATGTATTTCCCTTAGGTTAAACTAACTCACATAGAACTGGGTAATTTTGTATGATATTGCCATTAATCCCTGTAGTAATTTTTCAAGCAACACAACACCTTTGAGTATCTCTAGAAGACACACTTATTTTTAAGAAGAAATTGTGCAACCTAAGGCCACATCAATGAAAATATATCCTCCAGAAATATCCATCAATTAATATTTTTAAAATTAAAAAAGTAAGTAAGAAAGATCCCTCCTCAGCTGGCCTATCTACACAACATTTAATCTCCTTTCATAATTACCTGATGTTCTACTTCTTGAAGCAGGGTTTCCAGAAGTTCAGTTTCTTGAGTAAGTGATGTCTTCTGACCTGTTTAAGGAAAAGTTGTTAAAAAACCCCTAAAACACATACTCAATATTTCTTAAGTGTACTTTTCTTTTTTTTTTTTGTTTCCACTTGGAAGCTGCCCCAGAACATACCAAGGTAAAGGATTTCTACATGTACCAAGGTTGATTGAGAAAGCATCTGAAAAGCACGTCTACATTTTTAATTAGAGCTGTACTGAAGAACTCATTCGAGGTTAAGTCAGTAACTAAGCACTCTGTGTCCCAGAAATGGCAGGTTTGTTGGTCTGGGGTGCTTTTATGGACAGAAAGAAAAGCAGGTTTGACTCTTATCCAGACAAGCCTTTCTTATATTAAAATTACATTAAAAGGAGTATCTATTACAAAGATGTATTTTCAAATTAGAAAGATGCACTTGACCAACACTGAAGTTAAAAGCACTTTAGTTGAAAGGTGCTAAATAACTTCCAGCTAGATGGGAATATTTTCAAAGTTATTACATAGGAGTTTTTAATAGAATATAATCAGGTTATGGTGAATTTAGAACTTTTCACAGTAACTACATCATTAACCAAGGGCTTTGCTGCAGGTGGAAGTTTCCTTCCAGCAGTGAACTCGCTCAACACCACAGCCTGGAAGGAATCACCCTCCCAGTGAAACAAAGTTTCTCAGTGGATTTACACACTGTTAATACATTTCTCCTCCTCCTCACAGAGGCCAACACCCACCCATGAGGGTGATGAGCTTGTTCTTGAGCTGGGTGTCCAGGCGGGCGATCATCATCTCCACGGCGTTGCGGATCTCGCGCACGCGCTCGTCCTTGGCGCTGCGCACGGCCTCCACGTTCCGCTCCTGCGGGGACAAAAACCTTCACACAGCTGCACCTCCCCTCAGCCACACCCTGGCTCCGCTCTCTCACACCCCAAAAAAGCTTAAGTGTCCCTAAATCCCCTAAGAGGGGAAACAGGAGTGCTGGTTTTGATGCGTGATTTCACTGGATCCCTCAGAGAGCCCCAAGGGTAGCTGAGCAACGTTGTCTGAGCGCACAGGGATTTGTCATGTGGGGATTCTTTAGGATCAGATCTGTAAATGCAGCTGCCAGTTTCTCTTCTGCAACTTGAGCAGCACAGAAAAGTGCTTTATTCTTTATTCATGTTATTCTTACAAGAATAACATGAAAAAACCAGAAAAGTTTTGTGGTAACGGATAAAACCAGCACCCTTCTCCCTGCCAGGGTAAGGCCACAAGCTCTCAGCATTTTATCACCACACTTGTGTTTATAAAGTCACATCTGAGCTGGAGAAGAGCAAAACTATCAGTGCATGTGGCAAATAAGCACCTGAAAATGGGCAAAAATCATACAGAAACTCGCTCCAAAAATTCCTGGTTTTATGTGCACAAAGACTACACATCATAAATGTAACAGAACACAAAAGTAATTCTTCCTGGGATACAAAAAACTGCATCAAATTGCTGGAATCCCCACTGAAACTGCCCAAGCTGAACACGTCAATATTTGGATTTTTGACATGTTTACCCCACAGGGAAGAAAAAGAAGGTGCCCAAACACATCTCCAACTGGTGAGCTGCTCATCCTGCAGGCTCAAATACATTTACAGTTTATTATCCTAGAGAAAGGAAAATAAGCTGCTGGAATAAAGTATTTTTGTACTCATTCAGCATGACAAAACACATTAAGTGTTGACAAAAATATATCTTTCAAAGAAGTGTCCAACTCCAGCTTTTAAACAGCACACCCCAAGAGAAAAATTCTGTTACCTAACTCTAAACCAGAATTGAGAATATTTTGATCTTTCCACATTGTATAAAAAGAGTCAAATGAAAAAACAAAAAGGTCTCTCTGTAGGATAATCTCACCACCTTCTAACAGTTCTCCTTTGCCACTACAGGAGAACTTTCTTACCACTTCCTGCACCAAGCTGATCAATTCCATGAGTCTTCTCCTCAGCTTTGCCACTTCTTCATTTACTTTGGTGACGTGCTGCTCGTAGATTTCTGCCAGTGGTTTAAAAGTATGTCCCCCATGCTGTTCAAAGAGAAAAAAAGGGAGGAGGAGGAGGTGGTGGTGAATAATACAGCATCTCTTTTCCACTTTATTCCACTCCTATTAAATTCCTGAAAGAGAAGGGAAGAAAGCCTATGAGTGCATCACTCATTCTGGAAAGGTTCCAAAGCAGATTGTATGTAGGAAGTCAGTCTTTCACTTCCCTTTGTAAGAAATCATGAATTTGGCTCTCATTCCATCAAAGCTTCCTGTCAGGAGTTATTTGGAGTCTCAAGAGTCCTCCAAAAATAATCTGCTTCATTCACTGTGCAATCCTTTACCAAATCAAATATTGATAGAAGGTTTATTATTATTATTATTAAAACACCCTTCCCAAAGAAAGGCAGCACACTGTTAACCACTTACATTCCAAACAGCAACAGCTGTTTCTCCTTGAATACCCAACTGGATGGATAAACACTGATGAATTTAACAGCTTTGAAGATTGGAGGCCAGGACAATTAAATAACAAGTGTTATCTGTGTTTTCTGAGCAAGGCTTCTTCCTTTGCCCACAAAACTCTCCCCACCACACGGAATTTGTCCAAAACATCATGAAGTTTATAACAAGGAAGGTAATTCTGACCTGGTTTTGGTAAAAACTCAATTTCCTTCTCTAATTATGAACTGAAAGTATCATGTTTCACAAGTAGTGTTACTAAATAATAAATACACCTAAACCTGCAGTATTTGCATGGCAATCCAACAGCCACAACAGCAGGTTCACAGAATTTCTAGTTCTTCAAAACCACTGTCAGACACAGTTTGAAGTCCCTCATACCATGTCCATCTCCCCTTACCATTCCTCCCCAAAGTGCACACTGGTGGCAGATACACTTCTTGCAGGTCCAGCAGAAAACACTGAGCTTCTCATGATGGTTTTCACACCTTAAACCAAAAAATACACATATCACCCATAGAAAATGAATTTTCTATAAAGTCAGCTAAACATTTTCACTTGTTTTGCTACACAACATCTTTTGCATGAGGAACAGCTGTAGTCAATAAAAACCTTTTGTAAGATAAACGTTGCTTTCAGTATTCTCTCCAGAAGCACTTCACAGATACAGAGAGTACATTACTAAAATTAGCTCCTATAATCCAAACCACAAAACACTTGATGCAAAGAACACTCCATTTACTTGTCCTTTTCATTCTCTTCGTGCTTTGTGAGGCTGCAGAGCTGCAGTGTGTCCAGCTGCTGTGTGACCTCCTCTGCCCAGCGACAGTTGACAAGCTCTCGGAGCTGCAGGGGGGCTCTGCAGGAAGGATGGCACAGTTAGAGCAGGAATTTGGATGAGTTAGTTCAATTCTACATTACCACAAGAGTCACAGGTAAAAAAGAGCAGAAAATGGACTAGTTATTCCAAGAGAAAAAAAAAAATTAAGTCAATTTGATCATTTGGGAGAGGTGGGAACTGCAGCCTGCAATGATACACAGAATGGCTGCACAGGCACTCCACACAAATTACAGGCATGAAAAATGGACACTTTCACCCTGAAAACTGGAGCTCCTGGGCTCTGACTTTTGAAAGAAGAATATAAAGAGGAATTCCCTCTAGTTACTCCTGTTACACCAGCTACGTGCACAGCAGTGTTATGTGGGAAGAACAAAGACCCTGCTTAGCTAGGATGCATTTTACAAGAAGTATTATACCAGGGCCAATTTTTATAGAAACAGCAGGCAGGTCTGAAAAGAATTTAAAGCTTATAAATTTAGCGCAAGCTGCATTGAAAAGGAGATTGATCATAACAGGACAATCCACCCAATCCCTGATATTAAGAATACCTTACCTACAATGAGGGCACTGAGCTCTTTGTTCAGTCAGCCAACGCTGTGATGGAAAAAGGAGAAACCTTTTTAAACAGACTGGAATGAAAGAACTGCAGGCAAATACGTTCTATCATTAATTAGGAGTTACTTATTTTTATTACAGGTTTCCTATACTTTTTCCCTGTTAAGCAAATTTTCAATTTAACTGTTCAATCACTTAGTCACAGAAGAAGTTGCTATTTGTGTCTTAGTAACAAGCAACCACTTTGTCTTCAGATGTCAGAGATGCTTCAGTTAAAATTATACAGAGAATTTTGAGGTACCAAATATTGCATTAGGAACCACCCACCTGGCAGATTCCCAGAGTCTTAGACTAAAAAGCACATTTCAATAAAGGAAAGAAAAAGACACCACAAGCATCCTTCTCAGAGTCTAATTAGCCTTCAAGGTAATTTATTTCTTCCTCTTGAGTTATTTATAGACAAATTAAATAGCTGAAGTTCAATGATCAAATCCACAAGGAGCCTGGGAACGTTTCTCTTCCAGAAAGCTCCAGGGACAAACAGCTGAGCAAAGAACTTCACCTGCCCACTACAACTCACAAGTGTAAAAGCTCAGCACTTGATGGGTTTGTATTTGTCAGCTCTCTACTACATTTAAAGAGTCTCATGAATAATCTCTCACCACCCAGCAACAATATGTCACTGAAATCCTTAATATGCAGCACGAATCCTTCACCTACAGCTCTTGTCAGAGCTTCCAGAGCGAAGGATGAATGTCTGTTCCAATTTCTGGAAATACTACTGGAGGTCTGGAAACCTCAGCTGAACCTTTTGCTGCTACAGCAACACAAAACAGCATCTGGATTTGGAACTGGAGTGTGATACACTGGGAACCAGGGCCTCAATAAAGAAATGAGGATTCAGGTGCTGCCTCAGACTCCCCTGAGAAAGATTTAGCCCCACCTGATCACACCACAGCAGCCTGAGAAGCATTACAAAACACCTCCAGGGTACACGAGGCGATGCTGCGACCTTCCCGGATGCAAAGTCAGCATCTGATTTCTGTCCCAACTTTTATCTTCCATGCAGGCATCACCAACTCTCAGGAGGTGCTAAAGAAGGGATCATTGTGTGTCTCTTCCTTAAAGCAATTATTCCAGATGGTGCCTATAATTAGCAGCACTGAAGGCAATGCACAGCCTGCCTACTTCTTCCTCAGGGGTGTTATAAAAGGTTTTGAAAGGGAAACTAAAGGGGAGGGGAAAAAAAAACCAAAAAAGGAATCCTTGGAACTCCAGGAAAAGAATGTTTTCATAAGCTCAGCCAGTTTTCAGTTCAAACCTTTGAAAGAACAGACTAAAGCAAGCAAACTCACCCGGATACAGCTGAAACAGCAGAGCTTGGAGCAGTGGGGGCACAGGCGGGCATCCCGCAGCTTCTCCATACAAATAAAACATCGGAACACCTCGGCAATGCTCTGCAAAGGGGGATTAGCACTATTGTTAAACATGCTTCAGACACACCAGGGCTGCCTCTGCGCCCCAGGCACGGTGCCAGGGTTCTGTGCTGGTCCAAACAGCACCTCGCTAAGGGAGATACAACCTGCACACACAACTCTCCCCCTCAGCTTCTCCTACACTGCACCAGCAGCTGTTTTATAACATTTTTCTCTTTCTTCAAGGAATACTTTCTGTTTGTCTTATCTCTTTCGGAGCAGGCCTTTCTGTAGCCAAGATATTCCTGCGTGTGTTCACACGGGATTGAGCAGCTGCCAGAAGAAATGGGGCTGTACCTGCAGACAGTGCACTGGAACTAAACTATTTCTAGATCATGGTAAGTGCTTGTATGTGTAATACAAGGAGGTGTTGAACTGAATTGGGTATTTTTTTTACTTTTATAAGACTTAGATTCTTTTAAGGTCTACCATTAGCATTAGCTCCACTATTTCTACACTCCCCCCACCCTATTTAATCAATTTTGGGTGATAAAAACATTCCCCAAATGAGAAAGGTATTTTGAAAGCAATGTTTGCTTTCCATATTGATAATTTTTAACTGATAGGGAAGTTTTACATCCTGTATCACACAGGACTTACAATACTTCTGGTTATAACTCCAGACCTTCATAATGTCCTCCAGGTGGGCTAATTCTTTTCCCTGTATCACTGAGATTGTGAATCAGCACAAAAGCAAGACATCTTCAATTTACGGATACCAATATATCTCCCACACATTAACGCCTCCCTTAACAGCTACAAGCCATTAAACGCACCGTATGCGTTCACAGGAGATAATCGCAGCCGGTCTTTTACATCCTTTCCCAGGCTGGCTGTGACACAGCCCCCAGCAGGTGTTCGAGCTGCCGGGTCACAGCCACTTCTGCACCTCCACGGGGCCAGGGCGGGCTCGGGGAGCGCCAGGTCTCCATCCCTGGATCCATCCCCGGATCCATCCACCTCCGGAACCGGCACCCGCGGCGCTCCGCCCGCTCATTTCCGACCCCCTCCCCGCCTGCCTGCCCACCCGAGCCAAGCCCCGCAGCGCCGCAGGCTGTTCCCAGCGCCCGGGCCGACACCGTTCGCTGCCGCTCGGCGTTTTTCCCCCCCTCACACGGGGTACACGGACGCTCCGAGGGGCTCCGGTAAAGCGCGAGGAGAAGCCGCAGCCGCTGCCCCCTCACCGCCCTGAGGGAGCGCGCGCGCCGCCCGCCCGCCCTCACCTCCACGCTCTGCTCGTCCATGGCTGCGGCTCCGCCAGCGGCGGCAGCAGGCACGGCTGTCCCCGAGCTCCCTGTCCGTACCCGCGGGTGAGGAGCAGGAGCTCCAGGAACGGCGTTGCGAGCAGCGGAGCCAGCGCACCGGGCTCGGCCCCGCGCACCGGCCGGGCCGTGACCGCGGCAGCGAGAGCGCCCCGCCCCGCCCGCGCTGCGCATGCGCGGCACCGCCCGAAACGGGCGTGGCGGAGCGAGAGGCGGCGGGGCTGCGATTAATGCTCAGGGTGAGGGGTAGGGTTAGATCAAGGGTTGGGGTTTGAAACACAAAACCCAGAGCTCCGGGCACACTGCAGCTAAAAAAGGCATCCCAAGGGGGACGCAAAACTGCCACAATGTGGCTGTTTCCATGGCTGTTTCCTTGGAACCAGCCCTAGCCCAGAGCTGCCTTTCCTGCCTAGGGTCAGGGTTACGCGGGAGGAGCGGCCGCACCTGAGGGGAACCGGCAGGGAGACAGCCCCACAGTCAGATCTTCCTCTATTTTCCTTTTATTTATTTACACTGTATTTGTTATTATTTTTCTTTATTCTTCCTTACCTGCGAGGTTCCAGGAGCAGGGATGGGTTTCCCCCCTCCGCTGACAGCTGCCTTCAGTCACTATGGCCAGCTTGAAATTAAATACTTAACGCTGCTATTGGTAGTGCAAGGATTGAGTCCTCTTTTAGAACATTAATGTGGTTAAAAGCTACTAAATCAGTTTGTGAAACTGAATAATTGCTTGAAACTGATTAGTTACTCCTAAAAGGGCACACTTGGCAGCAGACACCATAAAATCAACTTATCCCTGTTCTTTGCTCTTCAACACCCAGCCTGTTTCTCTTCCCATCAAACCCTAAAGCAGTTCATGGGTGGGTTCAGAAATCAGCCTTTCCCTCCCTAAGAGCACTATTTTAAATTTCTCTCCTTTGACAGACATAATTTTTCACAAAAAAACCCCACAGTAATTTAATAAAAATTCATGTATCTTACCCTCTCAAATTATGCTGAAATATAACAACATAAATATAAATATTAGCAAGTATATAATATATATAGAATGTATAATATAGAAATAATATAGAAATATTAGACATAAGAAAAAAATGTTATGTTTTTCACTGTTAGAGTGGTCAAACAGTGTAACAGAGGTTGTAAATTCTGCATCCTTGGGAATCATCCTTGGGAATTTTCAGGATTCTGCCCTGAGCTGCAGTTTAGGGGCTTGGATTGGGCAGTGCCCAGAAATCCCTTCTGACCCTGCCTGGACTGTAAAATCCCGAGGGAATTCACATCAAAGGGAAATTAATCAGGGCAGGGATCAGGGTCAGGAGTCACTCAAACAAAAGTATAATAAATCTTTATTCAGCAATGCAAGGACAATGAAGAGGCTTGGATTATTTGCCTTTAAAACCCCCTCAGGAATGCAGCAAGAAAGTGGAAGCACCACATGACTCACAACACTCCTTAAAAATGCATCAACCATAATCCTTTAAACAGCCAAGGTAAAGTGCCAACCCCAGTGATCTTGAACTCTCCAATTTCAAGTATTATCAACAGAATATTTATACAGAAACATTAACAATTCCCTACAGTGGAACTCTTCTTCCAGAGCAATTCTTGTTCCTCAATAACCCAGGATGTTTCTGTGGCAGATGAGTTTTCTTTCACACAGCCAATTTAACATTTCTTTGTTTGTCGAGTTCTACAATCCCCAGTTCTTCCAGGATTCGAATTCTTGAGTCAGTGGCTTTCATATTCATCTTTTTCATCTGTGAAAGACTCAGTGCTGCTCTGTGAGACAAAAACAATTCAGTAAAACAGGGATCAAACATCAGGTCTGGCACAAAAAGGCTAAAAAAGCACACACTGGTTAATCAGTGATTTTTGTGAATGCTCAAATTTATTCAGACTACCATCAACTTTTCTATGCCACTTCAAATCCCAGCAGTCATTTGCAAACCTCAGGGTTAAAAAGACAGAATTCCTGAGTTTAAAACTTCCTTTTTTTGTAACATCAGCCTGTAAGAAACCCCCAGCACTCAGCCCAGAGAAGGTCAGGAGGGGATGGTGAGGGGAGGGCAGGGTTTGGGGGACATGGTTTGGTCTCTTATTTACAAGATGCTTAACTAGCTGCTTTTATTTCATTTAAAAAGGCTGAAATTCTTTGCAGTTTATAAAAATCCTTTCATGAATGGCTTTAAGCCTTACCTGTTGTTCTGTACAATGAAATGGTTAAATAACTCCTTGTAAAAACAATTCAAGTCTGCTAACTTGACAGTGCTTCTGATGCTCCTGGGCACACTCATAAATGTTTCCTCAGTCAGTGGGGTGAACTGGGCTTCTAAAAAATTGGAAACAGAAGATATTTGTTAAAAAAAAAAAAATGGAAAATATTTGGTTTTTTTCAGAAATTGCATCAAACATAGAAAGTGCTTGCATTAGTGTTTGATAATACCCCTAGGTGGGACTAAAGGAAGATTTTCCAGCAAGAGAAAGGAGAGAAAAAACAATCACTGGATCTGGAGACTCAGTAAAAAATCATTTAATTTGAGATCTGATGAGGATTGACAGATTTGGTCTGTCAATGACCAGCTGGCTTTGTTTTTTAGGTTTGGTTTTTTTTTTTTACAAACCAAAACCAACTGTGAAAATTCTTTCCTATAAGCAGGGATAAATGAATTTAAAAAGAGCTATTTCTATGGTAAGATTAGTGCACCATTTCTTCCAGAGCTTAAACACAACAAGTTTTCCACTTCCATCCCGTTGAAAGCAAGGAAAAACATCCCAGAAACATGGCAACTATTCCTGGAATGTAACTCAGGGGTCAGGTCCTTCTAGAAAAGTCTAAATTCTTCACAGGAAAGCAGCAGATAGTGGTGCTTGAGTGAAAGCAGTGCAGTTACTGCCTATCACAGCCTCTATGAAATTAAATCAGTGGGAAGTTTATTTTTTCAGCACTTACCTTCAGCTGAGCCAGGGTCTGCAGATCGTGGGGAGGATGGCTAAAAATAAACAATAATGTCAGTATTTGTTAGTGTTTTGCCTAGAAATCTCTTTTTACACTTTCATTTCTGCATGAAATTTACATCAATTACATTTTACCATTGGATAACCAAGGATCTTGCAGCCACTGAGGTCAACAGCAAAATCTTAGGGAATTGAGATTAAAAATTAAGTTTAAAATGGATCCAGAAAGATTAATGTGCAAGTCAGATGAGCCTCTCCGGCTCTCCAGCACAGATGTGGAAGCACTGCACATGATTTAGAATTAGTGATGGACATAAATGGAGAGCACTTCTCAAGGGAGGAGCAGATATTTGCAAACAAAGGGTGAGGGAAGCTGCAGGAGCTGGGCAGGCTCCATGCAAACCAACTGTGGCAATAAAGGGACACAAAGTGAGGTCTCTGTGACAGTGGGAAGTGAGGAGAAGTAGGAAAGTTCAATCAGAGAAACACCCTCTGTTAACCTTCTTTAGTATTTTTCATATGAGACCCAGAGCAGATATTTACAGATAATTATATTGGATAATTACGTATCGAGCTATGGGAGAATATCTGACTTTTTAACAAAGATTCATTTAGATCTAAGTTCTACTGCATTACAGCTAGAATGGATTGTTACTCATATCCCCAAATTTGTTTAATATTTCACAGGAAATTAAATTTCTCCCCACATTGGTTTGAATCAATGACATCCCTCACTCCCACCCAAATGTTTCTTTATCAAGAAGATCAACAAGAGCAACCAAGTGCATTCCCAAGAAACACAGACATATCCCAAATACAAAATAACAGGAACAAAGTCTTCCATCAAAGCTAATTTCTCCTTTGTGGACCATCTAATTGGAACAATTAAAAAAGCTGAATCTGTACAGAATAAAAATGAAAAGGTTTGTTAAGGAACTTAATCCCATTTCTGAAAAATTCCATTCATTTGAGAGGTATGAAATCACAAAATCAGCCCCTCCTGCACTCAGCTGAGCTGCACTTGGGATTAAAGGTTTCTGGAATACTGACATTCCATGCCCCAATTACCTCTTGCACTGAAAATTCCATTTCTTTCCCAGTTTTCAGGTTTAACTGCTGGGCTGCAGTCTGTTCTTCTGCTGACAGAGGTAAGTTCTGGGAAAACAAGAAAAAGCAAACACAGAGAAGTCTGATCCTTCAGTTCCTGAGGTGCTGGTATTTACAGAGGGACTCAATGTTTGTGCAGCCCTTTGCTCATGGAAAACTCACAGTGCACTCCTGATTTCCTTCCACTGAAAGCAAATGTACAAACAAAGTGGTGCTGAGAAATCAACCATAATCTTCCTCTAGCACCAATACCATAAATTAATTAAGCAAGAGAAATTTTTCAATTATAAAAAAAAAAAGGTATTTCATTTAAAGATTTTTATTTCTCCAGAAGTTTGAGCCATCTTTGGTTTAGGAAATATAAAAAGGGCAAGAAAATCTTTACCTAAAGCTTTACATATAACTCAAGAGAAGGGTCTTCCACTTTGAGAAAAATCCAAGTATAAAATTATTCTGGGCAGAATATCCTCAAAACACAGTAAGATATGATCTGTTTTCCTTTCTGTGACATATAACCACTGTCTTTTAAATCATGATACAGCCCATTTTGTCTATTAAAAGTTACCAGGAACTGTTCACAGATTAATAAATCTGTCTAAATCTCCAGGCACTGTCATTGGAACATTGGTCTAAATCACCTCATTTGTAAAGGGTCAAAATTAATGTTTTCACCTCTTCAGTGAGAGAGTGAAGCAGTGTCTGAAGGTCACTTAAGAAAATGTTGTTTGCTGCTGAGTTTTTCACCAATTTAAACATTATCTTAGGAAAAACAGCTTTGGAATAACAGCAATCCCAAGGTGTTTGTTACAATGGTTTAACTTTCTCCCTTTAGACACTGAAAATACATTTATCATTTAAAAGCTTTTCAGCCTTTTAAAACTGATTTCACTTTCTATTTTCCTTAAGGTGTGTCAAAAGCTGTCAGTGTGGCCCTGAGGAGTGCACAGAAGTGCCAATTCCTATGAAATGACCCAAACTGTGTCACTCTATGGACACTCCTCAGCTCCAAATCTGAACAGCACTGATTTTAACTGCTGGGATTTACAAAAACAGCTCCAATCCTGCCAGTGTTCCTTCTGGAAAATTGTCTCCTGATCTTCCACAAGTCTGCACAAACAACAATTTCCAGTGGCACACAAAGGTTACAAAGTTGGTGTTCATTTCCAGCAGCGAAAAGGAAGTGATTAAAATGAAAATTTTAATTTTCATTAAATTAAAAAAAAACCCACCTCCAGCTGGGTTTGCTGCTGCAGTGCCTGAACGATCTCCATGGTTTTCTCCAGGGCAGCACGGATGCTCTCCATGGATTCCTTCTGCTCCAGGGAAATTTCTTCCATCTGGGCACACAGGGATTTGTACCTGGATTTCAGCACTGGGAGCTCCTTCAGGAGAGCAGCTGGATCCTCCTGTGTGAGCAGAAGATTTAAATTCCATAAAATGGTACAACTCATGTGGCCACACATCGCTTAAAAGTGTAGATGTTGGACATTTAACATGAAATAATCCTTTACAGTGAAAATGTACAGGAGAAAAGGGCTTATTTACAAAATCCTTTCTGTGGTGTCATTTATTGTTTTCCTCTCATCTCTCCCCCAAATCTGAATTTAGTCACTGCTTGTTGGCAAGTTTATCTTGGTTGTCAGAGCAAGGCTGAGTTTCAGCTCAGACTGGAATCTGTAACCTGAACTTAGCTGCTAACACCACTGATTTCTCCGAGCAGAACAAGGGAGAATTCCACTATCCCAAGAAACCAAAGGAGTTTGGTTTGAATTCATATAAGGCCACTTATCTTGATATGTGATGCAGTAAATAAATAAATAAATAAATAAATTTAAAAAAAAACCATAACAACCTGGCAAGTAGATGGAAGAACAGCCACATAATAATAGTAATAATAATAATAATAATGATGATGATGATGATGATAATGATAATAATAATAATAATAATAATAATAATAATAATAATAATAATAATAATAATAATCCTGACAAGCAGATTAAAGAATAGCCACATATATTTCAGGTTTAAAGAAAAAAAAATACCCATTTATGACCAACTTCATGCAATAAAATGGAATTTCATCTGGAAATACTACCTCTGCTGCTGTATCATCAGGAAGACTTTTCATTATTTCAAACTCCACTCTGCGCTGAATATAATCCAGATCAGATTCTGCTTTCTGGAACTAAAATATTTAAGGTCAGGCACAGTCTATTAAAACCCAAAAACTGCAGACAAACCCCAAGCTGCGTTTCAGGAAAGCAGGAGGCAGCTGCCTCACTTTGAAAAGCTCAGAGACCATCAAAGTTTTCCAATTTAATTTTTTCAAATATAAAGAGTTCTGCTAGCAAAACTACAACACTCAAGTTATTTACACAGAGGAGATGATGAGTAAATTCAGGATCCAAGAGAATCATCAGAGCTTTTATTAATAATCATATTAGGGATGTGTTCTTTCAGATGGTTTTAATGTTCACAATACACTTTATTATTCCCTAATAAACCAGACTGACTACCAGCTCATAAAATGGATGACATCACTTTTCTTTCCTTGGGATAAATAAGCCACCAGAGAATTGTCTAATTGCCTTGTAAAACAGTCTGCTGATAGCATTACTACTTAATTAATTTTAGTCTGCAATTTTAATATCTGTTAAAGACTTCCACTTTCAAGAAAGGCAGTTTCCCCAGCTCCCAAGCAACTCATTAACTCTTTGACACAATAATTCAATAATAAAAATGATTTCACACTCACAGAAGAGACAATGATGAAAGCAAGTTAAAAATGGTGGTGACTTCCTTAACTTGCTTTTCACTGTTTATTTTGAGATTAACCCCAAAGTGACCATTCTAATTTTGGATTTGTTTTTTTAAAGGATCAAAGCAAGGCTGTATTTGTTATAAAGGAATAAATAGCCACAGCCTGTGGTCAGGCTGGGATTCCAAAATTTATGTTTTGAACATCAGCCTTAAGGAATGGCCATTAATGCCTTTGGGAGTCTGGAAATTCAGCCTGAAGGAACAGGATTTGATATTTTATTTTCTCCAATAAAAGCCTCTTTCTGAGGGGGTGATGGATGATGTTCCACACACCTCCAGCACATTTTCAAATAATAGCTTATGAAAAGGAAAATAAATCCAGTGAAGAGCTGGAGCATCTATAAATCAAGGGGAAAGCTTTCCCCCAGTACTGCCATAACTCACCATCTGCCCAGCAAAGCTCCTTCCCACACCTGCCCCAGAAAGCAGCCAGGACAAAACCCAAAATTAAAATACTTTTTCAGCACACTGTACATTTTTAAAGAACTCACAAGGGATTTCTTCCCTGACTCCTCAATGGTTTCTGTTCTTCTCCACTAAGAAATATTTGTAGGTTTTCCTTTCCACAGCAGGCACCCCAAAAAGAACGTTTTTTTGCTTTTCTCTTTTGCCTTTTTTTTCCCCATTTTTTGCTTTTCTGGAGAAAAGCAAAAAAACAAATCCATTTGATCAGTTTTTGGGAAAGCAGACAACAAAAACTGCTTTCAAAATGACCCATTAAATACTCAATACTGATAATTTGACATTTCCGTAAGGAGCTAACTCACACACTGAGATTCAGGACTTTAAAAACTGGATGTGAAGCTAAATGTGGCCACAATTTTAAGCTTATTAACACAGTTCATAATGACTGTTTTAGTTTTGTAAATATTTATTTCTTACTGCATTTCACCTGCAAAAATCCTCCCTTAACATTCTAGCTCAGAAGCATTTGTAGGATGATTAATTCACAATAAACCACACAGAAAATGCAGGGTTTGATGTGTGAATGTGTAATTTACTCACAGGTTTGGAAGGAAATGTTAGAAAGTGAGTGAGGCCAGTGCAGAGGGCTCTGCTCCCAGATGCTTTGACAATACTATTGCACTGCTCTCTGTATAGCACAGTAGTGCAATAAAGTCAGAGCACTCGTTAGCAGCAACAATTCTGGGCAACAATCATTCACACACTCACCAAAAAAAGGGAAAAAAACCCCACATGAACTCAGCCAGAGGTTTCAGTGGATGGTGAAAAGCTGGATAAGGTTAAAGCTCACCAAGTCCTAACAGGCACGCACACACAAAAACTCACATTATTATTATTTTTATTATTCAGAATCTGCCATTCCGCTGATCATGAGAGGGGGGAAAAACCCAACCACCCAACAACAGATCTGCCAGAAATTCAATTTCCAACTGTTTGGTGCCTTTCTAAACTGGAAATTCCGTTTCCAAGTGTATTTATGGCTTGGATTTGCCTCCCAGCAAGCTAAGATTCCAACCTGCCATCAGACAGATGTTGTTAAACTGCATTACAGGGAATATCTTCCAGACAGCAGAGTTTATTCTTTATCATTTCCAGCGCTGAATCACAGTAAAATGCACTTTAAAACTCCATTAAACACTCCTTGCCCAGCTCTGGGGATGTTCTTCACCAATGGGGAGGGAGAACACCACCACAGGGAGGGTGTTCCAGAAATCTCAGTGATGATGGGGATTTTTAACACATATTGAGAGCTGGAGAACTCTCAGGCTTGGGAGCTGCTGAGATTTTAAAAAACACCAAGAAACCTGAGAATGGAATGGAGAGAGGGGGTTTTTGGGGATGTACACAGAGCTGAGTCACCTGGGCCATGTCTAGGACAGAGATAATGGCATTTGTCATTAAATGGCCAGTGTTCCTCCTTAAAAAAAAAAAAAAAAAATAAACCAGTGGCAGTCTCATTTTACAGCTGTTTTGTGGTCTCAGACAGATTTTGGGCTTGTATATGATTAAAAAGAATAGAGAATAATGCAGATTGTATTGCTGGCCAATGCCCTTTTAACATTGCACTGCTTTTTGTGCATCATCACCAGTAGTACAACATAAAAAGGGCACTGGACAGACACCACTCAGGGCCAGAGGAGGTGCAGGATCCCAAAAAACAGCGACAAAAATGAACTGAACTGCTCTGAATGAAGCATTGCCAGCTCTGTGATCTTTTCCATAATTAATCTAGCACCCTTATGGTGCTCCTGTGACAAATAACCATTGATTACCTGATTGGTTTTATTATTTTCATACCCATTGTTCTCTTCAAGCTCCCAATAATTATTTTATCCCTGCTTCCAAAAGGAAGCTTTCCATGAAATTCATGTCAAAAGCTCCAGGGAAATAAGAAGTGTTATTTTATCACACTTGTGTGGAGAGAGCTGACTTCACAGGAAATCCAGGACGGGGAAACAACAAAGCAGAAGGGAAAGGAGGAGACACAAAGCTGTGAGATGTGAGATTATTCTAAATTCCAGAATAAAAGCCCCTGTTAGCTTAAAGAGGGCAAAAATACCTCTCTGTTCACACGTCCTAAAATGAGAATTACTTCAAAGCACGACTTTCGATAAACCATGACAATAAATAAATTCAATAATTAAACATCTAACCCAAGTATCTTTAAACATATTTCTAAATTAAACCAGGCTTCAGAAAAAAATACAGAATACTAGATATGGGAAGATCAAGCTTAGACTGTGGGCAAAAATGGAAAAAAGACTCTGTAGCAAAACGATGAAGGTTTGAGGGACGGCACGAGGAACTCGGCTGGTTGGACACCGCTTCCCAGAGCCCTCACGTGTGAGGTAAAAAATGAAGCTGTCTGTTGGAAAAGGAGAAAAAAGAGGAAAAAACCTCATTTTTTCCACTTTTCCAAGAGTGGGGTTGGCAGAGAGGCCATCGTTCCCTGAGGGGCAGCCCCGTAGTGCTTCAGGGGCTGCCTCAGAGCAGGGAACGGAGAGAAAAGCGGGAAAAACTCCGCGATTTTGGGGCTCGGCCCCTGAGGGCTGAGGGGCCATCGCCCCGCTCCCCCCGCGCGCCCGCCCAATGGAGCAGCCCAGCCCGCCCCCCCCGCAGCCACAATGGTCCAGCCCAGGTGAGCGCTCCACCCTCACCCCCCTCTGAGAAAAAATGGACTAGTCCGGGAGCTCTGCCCCGCGCCCCCCCTCCCGCCGCGGGGACATGGAGCGGCCCGGCCCGGCCGCGTCCCCCCGCGAGGCGGGCAATGAGCGCGCCTACCCCCCCGCCCCCCTCCCAGGTGCGCGGGAAATGGCCGCGCCCTGCCCCGCGCTGAGGGGTGAATGGAGCGGCGCAAGCCCCGCCCCTCGAGGGGGGGGGGGGCGGAATGGACCGGCCCGGCCGAACCCGCCTGACCCGGACGCGGCCGGCGGGCGCCCCGTCGAGGCGCCGCGGGCCGCGCTCAGGGGCCCGGATGGGGAACGCGGGCGCGGCTGAGGGGCCGCTCTTCCGTCGCGCCGCGCCCGCGCGCCCGCTTCTCCCTCCCTTCCTCCCTCCCTTCCGCGGCGGCCCCGCGCCCTCCGAGGCGTCGCCGCCGCCGGTCCGCGGCGCGGCCGCCTCTCAGCGCGGCCGCCGCCCGCCCTCACCAGGGTCTCGAGCCTGGTAACCGCCGTCTCCATGTTGAATAGTTGACATTCCTCAGGCGGCGGCGGGGAGATCCCCACCCCCCGCGCCGCGGCACGGGAGAGTCGGCGGCGCCCATTGGCCAGCTGTCACTCGCCGCGCGCCTCCCATTGGCTGGCGCCTCGCGGGGCGCGCTCGCCATTGGCCCGCGGAGAATGTAAACCCGCTCCGAGGTACGGCCGAGCCCATTGGCCCGGAGTGGGCTCCGGCCGTGATTGGCCGGGGCGGGGCGCGCGGCGCTGGCGGGAAGCGGCGCGGGCCGGTCCCCTGCGGCCCTGAGGGGGCGGCGCCGCCGCTCCCCCTCTCCGGTTCTCTCCTGGTCGCGCCGGTAGCCCCGGCGGGGCCGCTCCTCGCCGGGTTCACCCCGCCGGCCTTCCCCAGCCGAGCGCTGCCCGCAGCCGATTGGCGGCACCGAGCTCGCTCGTCCAATGGCGGCGCCGCTCGCCTCAGCGCGGCCGGGCCGGGGCGGGGCCGTGCCGGCCCCTCTCCCGTGGAGCGCGGGCGCGCCTCGTCACGGCGGCCAATCAGCGCGCGGCTTACATGCGGCGCGTGGGGGGGCCGGCAGAGAGCGGCGCTGCCATTGGCTGGGCGCGGCGCGGGGAGCGGTTTGAATCGGCGGCGGGCGCGGAGCGCGGCCCGGGGAGCGGGGCGGCCCCGGGACACCCCCACAGGTGTGTGCAGGTGTACGTGTGCGTGTGCGTGTGTGCGTGTGTGCGTGTGTGTGTGTGTATGTGAGAGAGAGAGAGAAATAACTGCTCTCGGTGCGGGGTCCCGGGGGAGCGGGGCTGGGGAGTCACCGATCACCGGTCAGGGACCGGCCCGGGCCGCCCCTGGCATCCTTCCGTGGCTTCTCCGTGTCTATTGTCACCGTTCTCCCCAAGCGTCGTTTTCCCCAAATTCAGTACTTGGCACGTCAGGTTAATGAAAAACTGAATATCCGTTTATTTTTATTGTGCTTACATATTAATAGTTACAACGTTTCTATTTAGTTGATAATATTTCTAATTACTTTCTTGTTTACTTACACTTATTCATAGTATTATTTATAATGTTTTTCATGTGTACTTATTTAACTAATTCATATCTTAATTATACTTATAATAACTATTTATTAAGGCTATCTCTGATACAAATAGAAAAGGGGTGGAATGAGCCCGGGGCTTTCTGTGTGCAAACACATCCCCATGGGTCATATGAAATTAAGGATGTGTTCTCTATCACTGGTCCATGATAATTCCACCAAGGCAGCTGGGAGTAAACTCTGCCTGGAGTTCTGAGGTGCTGCTTGTGCTGTTCCCTTTGGTGGCAGCTCTGGCCCAATGTCTAATTTGATTTATCTCTCTACATCCGTTTGAAATGTGTCTTTTTCCCCAGTAATGGCAAGGTATAAGAAATGCAAACGAAAACGAAGATCCCGAGCGAAATTTCGAGTGGAAAAGAAGAGAAATGCTGCAACTCCCCAGGGCTCAGTTTGTCCCTCTCCACGGTAAGAGGCTCTGCTTGAATTTTGCCTTCTCACCCCATCCCTGGGTTTGCTGTTTGCTCCCAATGGCTCATGGAAAAGAGGCAAAGATTTGTGCCAAGTCCATTGCACTCCATGGTATCTTTTGGTCTGACCTCGGAGATCTTTTCCAACCTTAATGTTTCTATGATTAATAACCAGGAAAAGCAGTTTGAATAAAAAACTATTTCCAATAGGGTTTTCCCCCATCCTTTATTGAAATGCATCTTGGCCTTTCTGTGATCACATTTGCTGTGTTACCTGCTCGTAATTTCCACGTGATTGGTCACAGTTAACTTTATTAAAGGATGAATTGATAAATAAAATTCTGGCCTTGTTGTGTTGCAGGTCACCAGCTCATGTCCCTCTGAACTCATCACCAGTCCCAAAGTGCTCCCACTGGCCTTCAGCCTTGCCCAGTGTAAAAAGTGTGGTCAGACCCTTGACAACAGCAGCCTCATTTCTGTACTGGTGGTGCCAGAGCAGGGTTGCACAGGTAGATCCTTTCTTTGATATTAGATTTTTCTGTTTTAAACAGGAATTAATGCTGTTTACTGAGTGGGAAATATTTTACTTTACCAATTTCTTTTGTTCTGTTAGTACCCCTCGTAAAAATCAGATTGATCTGCAGAAACATCTGAAGAAAATCAACACACAAATACACATAATCTCCTTTCTTTTTATGCTTAGAGCTTTCAGGTGGTTAAAGACACCATATTTCCATCACAAGTCTACTTAAGGGAACTAAATACATTCAGGGAGAAGCTGGAGAAGTTGGAAAGTGAATTTTCCAAGCTACAAGGAGCCCTCCAGGTCAGTCTCAGTCCAGCTGGGGCAGGGTAACGTTTGTGTGTGTGAGGATGAGGAATTGTGCTCAGTGCAGATCCTCTGAGCTCTGAGCAGCTCCTCAGGGGCATTCTGTGCACTCAGAGCTGCAGAACTGCTGCTCCCTCACTGAAGGAGGGTTTATATCTTTACAGCTCAGCCTTAGCCAGCACCTTTGTTCTCTAAAATCCCACCTACTTTTTCTGGTGGATTTAATGTTCTCTTTATTTATTTATTTCTGTCACTTTCAGATGAACAGCGTGGCAGCTCTGCCTTCAGAAAGTTCCCTTTGCCAAAGGTGTCACAAGCCAGTCCTGGGTGCTCCTGTGGGGACACAGATGGATCCTCCACCCTCAGCATCCGTGCCTGTGTCCATCCCTCCTCCTCCTCCTCCTCTTCCTCCTCCTCCTCCTCCACCACCACCGCCACTGCCTCCACCAAAACTGCCTCCAGCTCCTCTCCTCCTCCAACGGGGCACAGCCTCTAAACTGGTAGGGAATCAGAAGGTTCCTCTGTTTTTTATTTCATGCCTGAGTTCCTTTTGGACCTGGATTCCTCAGCACATCACTCTCTGTGAGTGCTCAGTCACTTTCCCTTCCTGATTTCCCCTTTGCTTTCAGGCAGCACCGGTGAAAAAGGATGGGCCCATGCACATCACCCTCAAAGACCTCCTGAATGTTAAACTGAAGAAGACAAACAGCAACCCGAGAATGGACAAGGTAAACTGGAGGGTGAATCAAGGGGAAATCCACCCTGGAAGTGCTGTATTTTCTGCCTTTTTTTTTTTGATAAATTGATTCGCATCCAAACACCCAATGGTCAGTTTCAAGTGACCATTCTAATTCTGCACCTGGGCTTTGGAAGGGAAGAAATAAAGTGACAGACTCCAATCTCACCTCAGGACAGCTCTAATTTTACATTAAGGCCATAGAGCTTTCATGTAGCTTTGTGTGTTATCAGTAAATTTTTGGACTCCTTTTGCCCAGCTGAAACTTTGTTTGCAGAAAAAAACCCCTTGCTTAGGTTTTTTTTGTTGTTGTTTTTTTCCTAAATCTATTTTTATTCAAAAAAAGTATAAAAGCCATAAACCACAAAAATCTTTCAGAATATAAATATGAAATGGATTCCAGGCTAGTGAGACCTTCTGAAGTTTTATTTGAGGTAACTTTTCTTTCCTTGCTGTAGGAACAATCACCAGTGAAGCCACGCAGGGCGTTAATTACAGTCACAGATCTACAGAGTGTTAGTCTGAGACCTAAATCCAAGCCATCCCCTCATGCTACAAAATCTTTAATGTAAGATGCTTTCTTTCTTGATTAGATATTAGATTCTTCTGCTTTAAAAGTGATTAATGTTTTTTACTGAGTGGGAAACATTTCATTGTACCAATTTCTTTTTTTCTCTTAGTACCTCCCCTAAAAATCAGATTGATCTTCGGAAGCATCTGAAGAAAGTTGATATACAAAGGTCTGTTCCTTTCTATTATCTTTAATTGGTTTTTTAATCTAGAAAAAATAGAGAACCAGTCAAACTAATCATAATTGTCCTTTCAGAAGTCCTGGTGGCACTCCTCTAAATAGCAAAGAAAACACTGAATGTGGCTCTGGGCTCACCCCAATCATGACACGGGCACTACGGCGCAAGTTTCAGGCGAGTCACTCTGTCCCTCTTCTTGGACTCATAAAGTGCCTTTAAAATCACAGAATTCCCTACTGATTTAAGGGCTCTGCAGAATGGACATGCCATTCTGGCAGGTTATTTGACAATCCCAAGAGGAAAAATTGCTTTTTTAATGGCCAATGGGGTGCCTCAATGCAGCTTTCAAAGCCATAGTTCCACTTTGCAGAAGAACAAAACGTGAGGGTTAATAGCATCTTTTATTTTAATGATTTATTGTGTTTGTTTTAGCTAAGAATTGCACTGTTTTATCTCAGTGATAATGAGCTCAGATATCCAAGTCCTGACCCTTCCCTTCTTTTGACAGATGGCTCACCCAAAGAGTCCCTCTCCTGCACGGCTGAGCGCTGCAAACAGCTTTGATGAGAAGTAGAAAGGAAAGTAGGTTTATGAAGCAATTTTCCATTTGTGGTCATGAAGACACTTGAATCCCATTTTTATTACACTCAGGCACATGTATTTGTAAGTAAATGTAGTGCACAGGGAAACAGGGCATTATGAAACCCTGTAAAGCAGATTGTGCTATTTATCTCTCTCTAATGTCTCTCAATTTGGTTGCATCTTTATTCATAATGGAAAAAAAATAGGAAGTTGCCTAAGTCTTTTGACACCTGGGTGCTGCTGAAGCAGGGACTATTATATTCCTAGCACTGGTGCTGCTTGTCATACAAATATGTATTTGCTGAAATTCAGTATTTTTATATCTTTTTTTGAACAAAAAGTATCTTGACGGTATTTGTACAGTTTCAAAGAAAAACAACCGTTTAATGCACTAACGTTATTAAAGTGGAAAGCTGCAAGCTTCAACAAACATTTCAAGTCTGTGCCTACAAATGTAAGAGGCCCTTGCACTGTGTATCACTGCTGGCTGATCACGATTAAAACGCTGCACTGCTTAAAGGCGAGGAACTCAAAACTTCGTCCAAGTCATGGGCTGGGCAGAGGTTGTGCCCGTACCGCGGCTCAGCTCACGACACAACCCAGGACCAGGGCAGAGCGAGAGTCCCGGTGGTACAGCCCTGCCCGGCATCCCGGCACGGTGCTCCCGGCCGTGCGGAGCCGACCTTGGGGGGCGATGGGGACCGACGGTGCTCGCCGTGCTGTCACTCCCGGCCGTGCGAAGCCCACCCTCGGGAGCGATGAGGACCCGCGGTGCTCGCTGTGGCGTCACTCCCGGCACGGTGCTCGCCGCGCTGTCACTCCGGGCGCGGTACTCGCTGCGCTGTCAGCCCCGGCGCGGTCCTGCCCCGCAGCGCCCGCCCCCCGTGCCCGTGTCCGCGCCCTCCGGGGCGGGGCCGCTCATGCGCGGGGCCGGGGCCGGGGCTCCGCCGCTTCCGGCCGGGAGCGGGGCCGGGAGCGGGGCCGGGCGATGCCGCTGCCCGGGGCCGGGCCGCACGGGGCCATGGGCACGGCCGTGGGGCCCATGAGCCTGCGGGAGCTGCTGCTGGCGGCCGAGGCGGGCGGCGCGGCGGGCGGCGAGGAGGAGGTGTGCGTGGTGGGCATCTTCGGCAAAACCGCGCTGCAGCTCTGCTCCGAGAAGGAGGCCCTGGTGAGCACCGTGTGCGACCGGCAGGTGTTCCCGCTGTTCCCGGAGGAGGATCCCGAGCTGGCGGATGGCGCCGCGGGGCAGGAGGGGGACCCGGCCACCAAGGACTACAACCAGCTGCAGGCGTACTACAGCCAGGAGAGCCGCGTGCTGTACCTGGTGCTCACCTCCATCTGCGACACGCCGCAGCTGCTGCGCGCCTGCGGGGACCTGGCGGCGGCCGAGAACAGAGAGGCCGGGCCCGGCCACCCCTCCGGAGGCCCGGCCCCGCTGCCCCACGCCGAGGCGCACGAGTTCTGGAAGCACCAGGAGAAGCTGCACTGCCTGAGCCTCCTCTACCTCTTCTCCGTGTGCCACATCCTGCTGCTGGTGCATCCCACCTGCTCCTTCGACATCACCTACGACCGCGTGTTCAGGGCGCTGGACGGGCTGCGGCAGAAGGTGCTGCCCTCCCTGAAGGCTGCCATCAAGGACTGTCCAGTCGGCAAGGAGTGGAAGCTCAACTGCAGGCCATGCCCTCCACGCCTTCTCTTCCTCTTCCAGCTCAACGGGGCTCTGAAGGTGGATCCGCTGCCAAGCAGGGGTCAGGACCCCTGTGGTCACCTGGAAAAGCCACCCCCCAAGAAGCATTCCCCCAAGAGGAGGCTGCAGCACGCTCTGGAGGATCAGATCTACCGCATCTTCCGCAAGAGCCGGGTGCTGACCAACCAGAGCATCAACTGCTTGTTCACCGTGCCCGCCAACCAGGCTTTTGTGTACATCGTGGCTGGTGGGCCCCAGGACGGAGATGATCCCGTGGCCATGCTTCTCGACCAGCTCAGGAGCAACTGCACCATGAGAGAGACGGACTCGCTGCTGGCTCCCACCCTGTCGGGACCCAGGAGGTATCAGATGATGAGGCACGGCCGGCAGCAGCTCTCCTTCCACGCAGAGAGTAGCAGCTCCAGCTCCAGCTCCTCTGGGCAGCTCGTGGACTGCACCCTCAAGGAGTTCTTGTGGCAGCACGTGGAGCTGGTGCTCAGCAAGAAGGGCTTTGAAGACAGCGTGGGGAGGAACCCTCAGCCCTCTCATTTTGAGCTCCCAACCTACCAGAAGTGGGTGGCAGCTGCTCTAAAACTCTATGAAGTGACCATCGAAGGCAAAGACGATGACCCAACCTGTGGCGAGCTGAGCTCAAAAATCATGAGCAGCATCAAAGTTTTGGAGGGCTACTTAGACATAGACACCAAGTTCTCCGAAAACCGTTGCCAGAAGGCTCTGCCCATGGCCCACAGCGCCTACCAGTCCAACCTGCCCCACAATTACACCATGACAGTGCACAAGAACCAGCTGGCCCAGGCCCTGCGTGTGTACAGCCAGCACGCCCGGGGCCCAGCCTTCCACAAATACGCCATGCAGCTCAACGAGGACTGCTACAAGTTCTGGAGCAACGGGCACCAGCTCTGCGAGGAGCGGAGCTTGACGGACCAGCACTGCGTGCACAAGTTCCATCTGCTCCCCAAAGCAGGTAAAGGTGCTCACTTGTGCTTGGGTTTCATGGTTTATCTGTGTTAAAATGTCTTAGGCTTGAAAGCACCGGCTCTGAAATGTTGTGGGAGGTGAAAGTTTGCAGCTTTAAAGCTTGACAAGGTGGTGAGCAGGCAAAGGTTGGACACGATGATCTCAGAGGTCTTTTCCACCCCAAATGATTCTGTGATCATCTCTACAGTGGGATCATAGCAGAGCTGCTGTGCAGGTTTCCTGTATGTTGAGTTTAGGAGCCAGTCCACTGTTAGTAGCAACTCTTACTCTGATTTTCTGATTTTAGTAGTAACTCTGATTCTGTCTTACTAGCTAAAAGCAATTACACTGGAGTCCTTCTAATGAGAGGAGTGTAAGAACAAAATTCTCCAAAAAGCATAAGCATCCCCCTTTGTTTTAAATAACCTGGTTGATCAGGGAGTCAAAACTGACTTCTGCACGTTTATTGCAGGCAGAAGAACTTTGAGCCTTCAGGAAGAGATTGTAAAAACAAATAAGGTTTGATGGTAGAACCTCCACTGGGACTTTGTATTATTAAAAATGGGAAAGGGAGGAGTTGCTTGACAAACATTTTGTATTTGTGTATAGCAGGGAGGGAGCAATGGATGAAGGGAATAAAGAAAGTTTTGAATGGTGAGCAATTTGCCCAAGGTTTGATTGATTTTGCTTTTAGGGGAAAAGCCAGAAGCAGACAGAAATCCTCCAATTCTGTACCACAACAGCCGGGCTCGTTCCACTGGTGCCTGTAACTGTGGAAGGAAACAAGCTCCTCGGGAGGACCCCTTTGATATCAAAGCAGCCAATTATGACTTTTACCAGGTAACTGTTATGTCTCTTGGTGCTTCAAGCAGTGCTTTTGTTCTATCTGCAGAGTCTGTATTCTGAAGTGGCCAGAAGTTTCCTCTTAACCTTACGAACTTTTTGCTTAGGGGAGACATTTCTGGGAGCAGAAATGGGCTGACCAGGATGGGCAGTTCCAGTCTTTACCACACACACAGGAGCACCAGTTAATGCACCTGCTTACACTTTGAATGTGTGATGTGCATGTGAATTTTAAATAATCAGGACTGTGGGCCGTGTTCCCATCGCTGCTTTGGTTCTCACGTGGTGCAAACCTCTTGAATCTCAATTACAGCTGCTGACTGTTGTGGCTCTGAGCTCCCTCATCTCAGGGTGGATACTAAACCACCTTTTCTTTCTCACAGCTGCTGGAAGAGAAGTGCTGTGGCAAACTGGAGCACATCAACTTCCCCATATTTCAGCCAAGCACACCTGACCCAGCACCTGCTCGGGACGAGGCATCGCCCGCCCCTCCGGAAGGCGAGATCGAGAAACTCAAAGAGAAAGAGCCTCAGACTCAGGGAGAGAGCACAGGCCTGAGCTTAGCCCTGAGCCTGGGCCAGTCCACGGGCAGCCTGGGCACCTACCCACCCGATGCCCAGGGTGCAGGGGACAATGCAGAGAGCCACGGGCAGAGCGGGGACTCCAAGGGCGAGAAGAGGCCGAGCCTGGTGGATCGCCAGGCGTCCACTGTCGAGTACCTCCCCGGGATGCTCCATTCCAACTGCCCCAAAGGCCTTCTGCCCAAATTCTCCAGCTGGTCACTGGTCAAGCTGGGGCCTGCTAAGGCTTACAACTTCCACACAGGCTTAGATCAACAGGGTTTTATCCCGGGAACAAACTATTTAATGCCTTGGGACATTGTCATCAGGACGAGAACTGAAGATGAAGGAGATTTAGACACCAATTCCTGGCCTGCTCCCAACAAGGCTGTTCCTGGGAAAAGGAGCGCCGTGGTGATGGGAAGAGGCCGCCGCAGGGACGACATCGCTCGGGCTTTCGTGGGCTTTGAGTATGAAGACGCGCGTGGGAGGAGGTTCATGTGCTCGGGACCTGACAAGGTGATGAAGGTGATGGGAGGGGGGCCGAAGGAGTCCGCCCTGAAAGCCCTCAACTCCGACATGCCCCTGTACATCCTGTCCTCGACGCAGGGACGGGGGCTCAAGCCCCACTACGCCCAGTTCATGAGGCTCTTCGTGGTGGTTCCTGATGCTCCTCTGCAGATCACCCTGACGCCTCAGGTAGGGAGTGCAGCAGGAATTTGGGAGCAGCAGAGGCAGGGCTGGTTGGGAAACATTAATTAACAAGGGAGACAGCAAAAGGGTGTCAAGAAACTCCAACTCAAACCAGCTTCAGCCTAGACAGTTGTTTCCAAAAGTATCTGTCACATAAGCACTTGGGATTTCTTAAACTTCAAATTTATAGTTTGTATAAAGTAAGTTTACAAAAATATTTTACCAAGGATGAGTTATTGGCATTCCCTGCTGTAATTATGGCTTGCATAAAAGAAGAAAAAAAAGCTGACAGTAACTCTTTTAGAATGACTTTGTCATTTTAAATGTCATGGAGAAAAGCGGTGACTCATTGCTCAATTATTATTATTAGTTACAATTTGGATTTAAGAAGTGAAAAAATGTTTGTTTTCCTAGTTGGAGAATTCTTCGACGCTTCTTCCATTTTTCTTTCTATACACATTTGAAAAAAAACTCCATTTGCATTTTATTACTTTTTAAGGTAGTAATGATATTTGATTACCTACTCACGTTTTCTTTTGCCTTTAGGTTCAACCAGGACCACCACCCTGCCCTATATTTTACCCCGAGAAGCAGGAAATCACCCTTCCCTCTGATGGACTCTGGGTGCTGAGGTTTCCCTACGCCTACGTGACAGAACGGGGGCCCTGCTTCCCTCCCAAAGAGAGCCAACAGTTAATGAGCTACAAAGTTCTCCGAGGAATACTGAAAGCAATCACACAATGAGAATGGTTTTGGGTATCTCTGTTTGAGTTTAAGAAGGCTGTCTTCAATCCAGCTCATCCAGTTGTCACTGCAATTGTGTGAAGCCCCCACTGTATTTCACTGGAATGCGGTCAGATTGGAAATAAAGTTGATATCAAAGCAGGAAAAGGGATCTGAGACATGTAAATTTTCCATTTATTAAGTTTTCATATGTAAAAAATAAAAGCTGGTTTTCATAAAGTGCTGATCCTGTATTACTAGATGTTTTGATGACTGTGCTTTTCCCCATCCTGTCTTTTATATTCGTGTTTAGGAATATTAAAAAATTGGCACTGCCTGAAATCAAGAGTTTACTTTGTCATATTGAGGCAATGACGAGCAAAATATTTTTCTGAACAAGCTGTTTGTATGTAAATGATGCTTTTAATGTGATGATAGGAGAAATCATTTTGTCTTTAAAAAAAAAAAGATATTGCAGTTCAATGCATATTAACAGCAAAGCCAGAAGCTGTGCTCACCTGTATCAAGTGACTCTTAAGTGCCAAAAAATCAGCCACAGTAAATCGACTTTTAACTGAGGTAAGATGTAAGGCTGTATGCCAAGACCTAATTTAATTTCTAGAATATTTGTTTCTAATTAGCATGCACACAAAATTTAATTTGCCAGTTTGCTATGGTACAGTAATTACACTGCATGACCAGAGCTGAGACCTGGTTTCTGCTCAGAATACGACATCTGTGAGGGGCTGGCTGAGGAAAAGACATCTCTTCATATGGAATACAGCAGTAGGGCTTGGCTTAGATGGTCTTTAAAGATCCTTTCCAAGCATTCCATGGTTCTGTGATCTCTCAGGGGCTGGATGTGGGAAACGTGTCCCTCCTATTTGGAGTATGACATCAGTGAGGGAACAGGTGAAGAAAATACATCCCTGCATTTGGAATGTGTTATCTCTGAGGGGTTGGGTGTGGAAATGCATCCCTCCTGTTTGGAATGCGATATAAGGGGCTGGACTAGGTGATCTCTAAAGATCCAACCCAACCGTTTTACAATTTTATGATCTCTGGGGAGGTGTGTTGGGAAAGAGCATCCCTCCCATTTGGAACATGACGGGTCTGAGGGGCTGGGTGGGGGAAAACACATCCCTTCCTTGGGAATACGGCGTTTCTGAGGGACTGGGTGTGGGAAACGCGTCCTTCCACCTGTAAGAAGAGAGCCGGCACAGCCAGGTGGAAAATTAAAGCGTGTAATTGAGAATTTCCCCACAGCACTTGCGAAGTGCTTTTTGACCATGACAGCCCCGCCCATGAGGCGGGCGGTGGGCGGGGGTGTGGTAAACACATCCCTCCACCTGCCCGCAGACAGCCGGCACGGCGCGGTTGGGAATGAAAGCGTTTAATTGGGAATTACCCGCAGAGCGATTGTGAAGCAACGGCAGCTGCGGGCAGCCCCTCACGGCCGGGCGGGAAGGGAAGGGCACGGGGCCGCCGCGCCTGCGCGCTGCGCTCCTGGCGGCGCCGGGGCGGCTGCGCGGGCGCAGAGGCTGCGCTCCCTCAGAGCCGCCGCTGCCTCGGAGCCTCCGCGTCCCGCAGCCGCTCCGCCTCGCTGCGAGCCGGCTGCGGGCTGGGACACGCACACGGACCGCGGCAGGACGGGCCGGGGCAGCCGGTGACAGGTGCAGGATGTCGGCCACGCTCTACGTACTCTCCACGCTGGGTGGATACGTCCTCACCTCCGCGCTTCTCCTCAAGTGCCCGGGGCTGCTCCACCGGCCCAAGCGGCAGCGCTTTCGCTGCCGGCACATCTCGCACCGCGGCGGTGAGTGAGGGGGTGCGGGGATGGAGGGGAGGGGATGCGGGAGCCTGTCTGCTCTCTGCCGCTCCTGAGGGACGGTCCCCGCCCGGCTCTCGGGGCTCCGCGGCCCGCGGGCGATGCTCCCTCACGACCCCGGGGCGCTGCTCGGGCCCCCGGGCGCGGGAGGCTCGTGAGGGACTGCGCGGTGTCCGTGCCTTGCAGCGGGCTCCCTTTAAACCTTCCTCCCTCAGCCTAATTTTAGGTGCCACCTGCTGACCAGTGCCTCGGTTCAGCGCGGAATTAATCTCTGAAGTCCAACCGTACCAGTCGAAAATCAGCTGCTTTTTTTTCCCTATTTTTTCCTTTTTATTTTATGGGGCGTGATGTTTTCCCTCTCGAACACATCTTTTTTTTTTTTCTTCTGACGATTCTGTATCCTGGTATTTCTCTCCCCAACCAGATGGGCGTCTGGCTGTTGCTTAGGTCAGGTACAAGAGAGCAATTTTCTTGCCTCTGCCCTCCAGTTTGCTTTGCTTTCTGCTTTCAGGGGAAGCAGAATTTGCTGTGACTCTGTTCTTGTTCCCCTCGCTGTTGCAGGCAGACAGCGAATGGCTCAGTGCCCTGGTAAAACCCTCTTGCATTTGAAAGTCAGGCATGTTGATTCAGTCTAAAATAGGCTTTTAAGTTTCTCCCACCTATTCCAAAGCATTGGGAGGGGAAAATGCAGTAAGGTGTGTCTTCCTCTTGTGTAGAGATCAGCTCTGTGCTCTTCCCTGCTGCCTCACCTAATTTTTGAAAATAGGTAGTTTGCTAGTAAATATTTGTCGATATTTTGTGTGATAGATGTCTGGTGCTGAGTTTAAACAGTTTTCAATATCAAACTTAGTGCCAGTTTATGCAGGGGTTGATCACAGTTTTAGCCAGTGGTCCTTAACAAATGCTGCTGCCTTGAATTATCAAAATATAAAAACTGGAGCTGATCTCGTAATTATTTTATTCCTGGTGCTTCTTTCATTTACTTTATTTGGCAGTTGAAGTTTCTTTGTAGCTATATCTTTAAGTATAGCGTAAAATGTAGCTCTTTGTGTGGACTATCTATATTATCTGTTACTTGGTATTTATATTTTTCCTTCAGCGAAAGAAAAGTTCTTAATTTTAAGGGTTTCCTAGTTTTTTGTTGTGTGGGGGTTTTTTTGTTAGCCGTTAAAAACTTGCAGGCGACTTTGTTGGAACTTGGAATGATCCCCTTAATCTCCTCTTCTCACTCCTTTGCAAGCACCTTCGTTAAGATACACAGCCCCAAGCCTGGAATGCGAGGGCTTGGGCCGGTTGCTCTGAGCTCCATCGGGACTGCAGGAAAGCCTCGCTCAAGGCAGGATTATTCCTCAGGCATTCAAAGTCCACGGTCTGCGAATTGTTCCTGTGAAATCCACCTGAGGCAGGAGGGCAGCCCTGGACGTTGCAGCAGCTTTTTGCCCATCTGAGGCTGAAGATCACTCGTGCTTTGCTGTGCTTGGTGTTTACCCTGTAACATAAATTCCTGCGGGACTCGAGTTCTCGGCTTTAGTCACGCTGTAGCTTTAGACTCCGTGTCAGGTTTCCTATTGCATTACTCCAATTAGCTTAACTTGTTTGGCTTTTTCCTCTCTGGGATGAAACCTTGTACAGTCAAGTTTCTTAAGTCTGAGGGGCTTGATTTATCTTGCTTTTTCATTCAAGAATTTTGTCACCTCATTTTGTAGAATCGTCCCTGAATTATTTCTTCACGTCTGTGTAATTTTAAAATTGGTCATTTCTGAGAGCAGTTATTGAGTCTTGATATTCTGTGCTGGAGTCCTCTGTCAATGCCAGCAGGGTTGCAGGGTCTCAGAGAGAGGGTAGCATGATGATTTTTACACAGAATAATTCAGATTGGAAGGGGCCTCTGGGGATCGCATCTGACCAGAGCAGGTTAACCAGGACCTGATCCAATTAGGTTTTGAATACATCCAGGGATGGAGCCTCCACAATCTCTCCAGGGAACCTGTTCCAAAGTTTGCTCGCTCTTGCAACAAAAAAGGGGTTTTTTTCTTACATTTATAAACTGAATTTCCTGTATTTAAACCTGTTCCCATTCCTCTTGTCCTTTCTCTGGGCACCACCAAGAAGAGTTTGGCTGAGTCTTTATTCCCTCCCATCCAGTATTTACACCTGTAGGGTCCTCCCCAGCCTCTGCTCTCCAGACAAAACAATTCCAGCACCCTCAGCCTCTCATCCCTTAATTTTCACAGCCCTTCCTTGCTCTTACTCTGGTAGATCCAGGTCAGTCTTGTGCTCTGGAGCCCAGAACTGGACGTGGTGCTCCAGGTGTGGTTTCACCAATGCTGAGCAAAGGGGAACAATCACCTCCCCTGACCTGCTGGCCCCAAAACCTCCTTGAGGGTCACCTCCTTGAGGCAGTGCTGGGTGTTGGCTCCCTCTTGGCCAGGGTGGTGCTTGCAGGGTGGGAATGTGCCCTCCTGATGTCTGGATGTGCCAGTTTTGGCTGGGGAAGGTCTGTTCCTCACAGGGAATGAGCCCATGAAGCTGGAGGGATGTTTGAGGAAGTGTCAGAAGCCCTTTGGTCAGCCCAGCCTTCTCACTTTTCTGGGAGAAAATTACTTTTATCCAATAACTTGTGTAGTTCCCTTTTCTGCGTGTGGTTGCTGATTTAGAATTCCTCTTTCAGCTGATCTCTCCACTTTGTTCCTCATTTCCCTGAAATGCTACAAGTCAGGCATTTGACTCACCACCCCTGACATGTCACCATCCCTGGCCCTTGACCACCTCCCTGCCATGTGATTTGTCACATCAGCCACTTAAAACTTTTATCTTTGGAACTTTCTGCCCAGGAATGTCAGGGTACTCTTGCTTTGCTCACAAATTGAAGACTTGACTCAGGTGTTTTGGCCCTTCCCTCACCGTTCAGGATGCATGGGCAGCTGATAAGTTATCTAAAAACCTCAATAATTATTGCAGTTAATTTGTAACTGATCAGCCAGGCCCTGTGCAGGGGATTCCCATTTGTTAGGCAATCACCAGCTGGGTACCATGAGGTTCTCCTGCCCTCCTTTGTCCCTTGGTTCACTTTTGCTGCTCAGCCAACTCCCAATTCTGCAATCAAATCCCATAAAATGTTGGTGAATGTCTGATCACAGGGGCTGCTGTGGACTCAGCAGATTGTTTTACATTAAACCCTGCAGATTTTTGTTATCATGGTTCTAAATTAAGTCTTCCATTTTGTATATCTGCCTGAGAACAACAATTTTAAATTGGTGGTTGTGCATTGCTTTAATTAAGTAACTGAACACAGGTTTAGGTAAGTATGTCCTGGTGAGGCCTTGTTAATAGGCAAGGCCTTAATTGGAGCTCTTATAATTGCTGTTTACAAAGTCTGTCATTCATTACTGGCAGAGAGCAGTTGAAATTTGCATAGATATCTTCATCAGCACGTGTATCCTCCTGAGGTTGTTTTGTTTTCCAGTCTATAATATTGCCTGTTTTCTGTGGTACAACCTCAGGAAAAGGTTGAAAAAGGCACAACCTTTTCCAGTCCCTAATCAGGCTGATTTTCAAAGATTTTTATTCAGAGATTGCTGGCTTAGGACTTGCAGAGTTTAATCCTGCCTGAGAGAAAATTAAATTTGCTTGTCCTTTCATTTCTTAACTGAATGGATGTGCGTTTGATTCCTTGTGTGTGAGACCTCCCTTCTCCTGCAGCACAAACCCTTATTGACAGATCTGTGCTGTTTGGGGAATATCCCTGCACTGAACAAAGAGGTTGTCACCTATTTCACCCCAGCTGGGTTTTACATTTAGGAGGTGTCAGCTTTAGAATGGCTTGGGTGCTTTAATTCATAGCTTTTTTGTTAATTTTTTTCTCTTGTTACTCTTCCCACCAACTCTCAACTACATTTTTGCATGTACTTTCCCTATGCCTGTGGGGCTTATTGTCCTAGCTAAATACCTCTGGTAAGACAAACACTTTGGTTTGAATATTCTAAGAGTTACACAAATCCAAGATAAGTTCTTTTTAAAAATAATTTTACCTGAAGAAGGTTGTGTCTCTCCAGCACATTGGTGGCAACAGAGATTTCTGGTTCATGAGGATTTCATCCTCATTTCTCAAAATGTGTATATTTTTAAACCTGCTAGTTTTTAATTCTATTTTCAGTGGGATTGAGGGGAGGAAAAGGATTTTGTGTAAGTTTTATTTTTGTTGTTTCTGTAGGTGCTGGAGAGAACCTGGAGAACACAATGGCAGCCTTTCACCAGTGAGTACAGAAGGATGAAAATATCTAAATTAGGTGTTCTCAGTGTCTTTAGTGAGTGAAGCGACCAAGGGAGGTGGGAATTCTTCAGTTCTTTGGGGTCACTGTGTCCTGTTTCTGAAAGGCAGCTCTCCTCTGGATAACTCCTGTGGATTGCCAAACATCCACTCCAGTTTCACCAGAAGGAGTTGGGATACCACAAATTGTGGTCTGTGCTCAGTAACAAATGGAAACAACCCCTGAGGCCCGAGCTGTGCTAGCCAGCAAACAATGCTGTGCCTGGTGGTGATTACTTCTATTAATTAATTAATGACTATAAAGCAGAAAATGCTGCTGTTTATGTTTTTTCCCTGCTCTCACACGCTGCAGTCACGCAATGTGTGAAAGCCTCTTACTCAGGGCTTTAAATGGGGCTGGGACCAGAAAGCCTTTTAAGCCTCCAGCATTGAAGTAGTGAATTTTAACAAGGTTCTCAAAGGCATTTGAAGAAGAAGCATATCTAAAACTCCAGCTGCTGCTGAGAAGGGACCACATTATGTGGGCTCCTCTTTGTTTTGTTTGGGGTTTCTCTAATTTGCTTTGTGCTAAGGAGCCTCATCAGTTTGCTGTTTCCCTGCAGCCTGAGGGGTGCCAGCTTTCCCAACCAAAGAAAAGAAAGTACTGCACTCTTTTCTATCTCCATGGAAGCTCAGCATAGTTTTGTGGGGCTTTTTGTTTGGGTTTTTTTTCCTGCTGGCCTGCCTTTTTTCAAGTCTGCTACCAGACTTTCTGAAAGTGCTTCTTCATTTTTTTTTTTAACCATTTCTTAATTCTCATTTCATATCATACAAACTCATTCTGTACATGAAGGGCTCTTGCAATGGAAGTTACTCCATAATCTATTTTTATTTTATTCCCAGAAATAATCAGTAATACTTAGAGTAAGGACTGTGCTGGGGGTAACACATTTTGTGATAATGTTTTTCTGTCTCTCTTCTGCCCATTTTAATTATTTTACAGCTGTGGTGGGTCAAATACATTGAGGTCCAGATTTTGAACCTACAACAGCTGCCAATAGCAAAGTTCATCTGAGTAAATAGAGCCAGGGTAGCTCTGCAGGAAGCAGAGCAATTTCCTCCTGTTAGGAGTGGAAACTCTTCTGGCTCCTTTTGGGAAGGGATAAAGGCTTTGTCCATCCCATTTGCTCATTCCCATCTTCACAAGTAAAGGAATGGGGTAGAAAATCAGTGATCTGCCTGGTGCAGAACGGTCAGGATTGGCTCAAAGAGCTGACAGGAGCTGATCAATTTATAATCCATCAGATTCTGTGTGAAGCCAGACAGGGTGTGTCTGCAGGAACTGTTCTTGCAGGTTTGCACAAGCAGGAATATTAGCCTGTTGCTGTAGTTGAATCCAGAGGAGAATGTTTGCATGGGGGGAGGAAACTTTTATTGGCAATTTCAGTTTCTATACTGTTTAATTCACAAATATTCTGGAAGGAAATGAGAAGCTTTTTGTACCTAAGACAATATTTTTTAATTTTGTTTTATTGGGTAAGATGCATAATAGATGGGGGGGCTATAATCTTATTCTACCATATTTAAATGCTTCTGTGGTGGTTTTAGATTATAAAACAACAGATTTTAAGCAGGAGCACTCTCACCCTAATTTACAAATGTGAGCCTACCTCACAGCTTGAGTTCTGGAGCAGTTGGATCTGAATCCACAATGATGTTCTGAATCTGGAGCCTTCTCTGGAGCAGTGTGAATTTGACAGAACAAACTGATTTCCAGCTGGGACAGCTCAGCACTTGAGGAAGCTTATTTAGCACTGAGCTGCTTGTAAAGGCCTGGCAAAGCCTCAAATCTGTTAACAAGGAAAGTTGTTGTTCTCCCCTTTCCATGCAGCATCAGCCCTGACTTTCTTAAGCAAGAAATATTGCTGATAAAATCTGCTGGTGAAATGATAAAACATGGGAACATCTACAGATTTGGCAAATCTCCTGCAGCAGATTTGGAGTTGCTTTCCCTCAGGAGGAAAAAATCACCCAGTACAGCCTGTGATTCTTCCATATGTAACAGGATTTTGTTCCTCTTCTAATTCTTAATTAGCAGCACTGGCAAACAGTTCACAAATTGGCTTTAATTTGACAACCCTCCTTGGTCATTTTCCCAGCTGGACCAGGAATTGTGTTAAACACTTTGGGGAGTATGTTCTGATTTATTTTTCTGGTTTGTTACTCCATTAGTGGATGTTCACGGGCTGTGTTCAGCAGCCAACAAAGCCCATAAGGAAAAGGCTGGTACTGAATTTACAGAGCTTTGGCTCTCAGGTAGGCACAGCTCACAGGTGGTGTGGGTTTGCTCAGAGGTGGATAAAAAGGTTTTGGAGGAAGAGTTCAGACTTTTATCTGTCTGCTGGAATGACACCTCTTTTCTAGTTAAATGAGCAATTCACTGCTCATTGGAGCTTTTTTTTTTTTCTGTTCTGGTGTGAGGTTTCTTGTTCTTATATCCATCAATATCATTATTATTTTCTGCTTTCCTTACTCCTCCTATGAACCAAACTACTACGGAGTGGATTTGGGATTGGATTAGAGTTTTTCAAAGCAGTGGCTTGGAACAAGAATAGTTATTTTGCTTAGAAAACTATGACTGGATATTTAAGGTTTATTTACTCTTTAATTGAAATTAAAACTTTTTCATTAAAACAATAGTTTCAGGTTGTTTTGCTACCCAATAAAACAGCCAAAAGCCCTAAAGTCCCACTGCTAATTTCCTGATCCATCCCTTCCTGATTAATGTAAGTAAAGTAAAAAAAACAAAACCCAAAACACACCAGCTTTCACACCCCTGTCATTTGTTGTTTCTAACCACAAATTTAATTTCTTTTTTCAAAACCTCACTTCCTGCAGTGGGCAGATGTGCTGCTGCTCATAAACACCCCACTCCAAATCCTGACCCAATCCTTTAGGAGCAGGTTTCTCAATCCTGGGCTGGAAGGCTGCAATCCACAGGTGAGCTTCCCAAATCCTATGGGAGACAGAGCCAAAAATCCCATCTGTGCTTCAAGAGATGTTGTTTATTCTTGCATCAGCTTCCCACTGCAGCAGAGATTGTGAGGATTCCTGTTTGCTCCTTGCTTTGCAGCAGGATTGTGAGGATTCCTGTTTGCTCCTTGCTTTGCAGCAGGATTGTGATGATTCCTTGCACCATTAAAGCATCCAAAGCCTTTCCAGTGGGGTTGGTTTGTGGAATGTTTTTGGTTTGGAGCTGCACAAAGCACCTGAGTGGTTCAGGGCAGCCTTTCCTTGCAGTGCTGTTAATTTGGGGACAGACATGTTGGAGCTGGATTGTCACCTGACAAAAGATGAGCAAGTGGTTGTGTCCCATGATGAGAACCTGAAGAGATCAACAGGAGTTGATGTCAACATATCTGACCTCAAATACTCGGTGAGTTGAGGAGAAAATGGGCTGGGGGGTTGTTAAAAATGCATCTGTGGGGTGGGCAGGGGGCTCTGTGTGTGCCTGGTGCCCAAAACCAAAGGGAGGATTCACCTCAATATTAAACCCAAACAAAAACCCACCCCAACCTAAACCCCCCTCCCTGAACTCCCTGTGCAGCCAGGAGATCACACCTGGCACATTCCACAGGGGGATTTACTGCTCCAGGATCAGCTTGGGTGAATGGCTCTGGAGCTGGGATGTTTTGTCACACTGATGGCAGAGTGATAAAAGCTCTTCCTGGTGTGACCAGTTTTTTAGTGGGAAAATTGGGAGATGAACCCTCCATGTCTCAACAGTGGAATTTTCAGAATTCTCAGACATCTGGGAAAGTTTTGCTTTGTTCCATTACAGGTGACACAAATCTAAGAATGCCAAATAGTTCAATTAATACTGAAAGTGGTGCTACTAAATCAGTTTTTTGGATGAGGAGATAAGTGGCTTGTGAATTATGATTTTTTTGGTATTTTTGGAGGAGGATCATGATTTTGAATTGATGTTCCATTCCTCTTTATTTTTAAGGAACTTCCACCCTATCTCTGCAAGTTGGATGTCACCTTTCAGAAAGGTGAGATGTTTGTCTCTTGCTGTTTCAATTTTCCATTTGGCAAAGGGAATAGAAAAGTGCATTTTCTTCTCTCAATGTCATGACAAAAGAAGTTTCAAAAGAAAAATACAGCCCTGGCTGTAGAAACCAGTGCAGTAGTTACTGTAGGTATGGCTTGGAGTTCAGAAGGAAATTTTGATCTCATTTGGTCTTTTTCACATTAATCTCATTGCATTTGGTGTGTGGTAACTGAGCCTGTGTTTGCTATTTCAGGATTTTAATGTTGCCTGCACTCCTACTGTTGCTAAATAATGAGTGAATTTCATGAAGTTAAAACCTGAATGTGCAACATGCTCAGGGCATTTTCATTATGGAAATGAGCTTGTCATAGTTAATTACAGCTGAATGAAGTAATTTTTTGTTTAAAAACGTGATTATCCTTGGAACATTATTAAAAGTATAAAGTTTGAAGGTAATGAGTGCTCTGATATTTCTGCTTTAATCTGTGGTTTGTTAAAAGTGGCCAGAGCAGTGAGAAGTTTCTTGTTTCCCCAGAAAGTCAGTGTGAGGGGACAGACAACCGAATCCCACTGCTGCAAGAGGTGTTTGAGGCATTTCCAGAGATTCCTGTCAACATTGACATCAAAATGAACAACGATGTGTTGATCAGAAAGGTACATAGGACCTGCTGAGCTGACAGTGGGGGCAGGGCAATGCTGCTGATATTCCAGAGGTTTTTTGGAATTCTGGCAGACTGTGATAGCAAGGTCTGAGTTCTTGGACTGCTTCACCCTTCACGTGTTGGGTCCTGCTCCCTGAGTGAGGTAATACAGGAGACAGAGAAGGGATCTTGTGCAAGATATTCTGTGAAAGTTCTTTAGGACCCTTCATCTGGAAGAGAAATTGCTCCAGCACTGCTGGAGGCATGTTTGGTTTGTACCTCATGGGAAGGGTCTTCTTAGGGACTGTTGCTCCCCAAAACAGCATAAAAAATGATGTTATTGTGTAGACAGTGATATGTCAACATATCTGACCTCAAATACTCATTGAGTCGAGGAGAGAAAATGGGCTGGGGGGTGTTGAAAAGTGCATTTGTGGGGTGGGCAGGGGGCTCTGAGTGTGCCTGGTGCCCAAAACCAAAGGGGAGGATTCACCTCAATACAAAACCCAAACAAAAAACCCACCCCTAACCTGAAAGTCCCTGTGTAGATAGTAAGAAAGTAGAAAACAACCTGTGTAGATGTGTTTAACACAGAGGGAAATCTTTCCAGAAAATATTATTTTGTCATTTAGATTCCTTGAATTCTTTAGGGTTTTTTGTAGCTATAATCTGTTGTCCTGAACCTGTTTATTTCCCATCAAAGCATCCCAACCACCTCATGATGGGGAAAAAGTAAAAAACTCTTTCCTGTACTGATTTCCAAAGCAAGCAGAGTTTCAGTTCAATAATGCTGCACTTAATTTCCAGTGGCTCCAGGTGAGAGTTGTGCTTTCTGTGCTGCAGGTCTCAGAGCTGGTGAGTCAGTACAAGAGAGAGCACCTGACTGTGTGGGGCAATGTCAATTATGAGATTGTATGCAAGTGTTTCAAGGAGGTAAGGCTGAGTCCAGCTAAGCTTTGGTACTGTGTGCTCACAAATCCTATAGAAATGCACCCTGCAAATCAAGATTTAACCAGCTAAGCCAGCCTTCTACTCGTGGTGAGAAATTCTGTGCTCAGATTGTACTGCTAAAATAAGACAAGCACAGATAACACTCCTCTACCCTGCCATAAAATACTTGAGGAATTAAGCTTAGTCATGTTTTATTCTTGTTTTATGAAATATAGGGCATTGCAATTTTATGCCAGGAGTTCTTAGAAGCCTGCTTTGCACATCGTTCATCTGATAAAAAGCAATTTTCCCAAGGACTGCTGATTGTCTGTTTCTTTGCATGAAAAGAATGGATGTGGCTACTAGTGGACACAGTTGCATCAGCACAAAGCTGTTCTTTCACAGCTATAATTCTCCTCCTTCTGCTGAGGAATTTTACAATTTTAGAATTAAATTAAAATTGTGCTTAGTCCAAGGGAGTTATGCCCCTGAGTGAAATCCACCTTGTTGATAGTTCACTCTAGTTGATTATTTCAATTTATCTGTGCAGGACAACACCCCATTTCCTACCTGAACAGCAGTTAAATTTATTCACATAAAGCAGCTTAATCTCAGGTGTGATTGCTGAACTTCAGACATGCATTGATGAGCAAATTGAATTGCAACAGAGTCAAAGTCTACCAAGATAACTGAGACTCTCTTTCCTGGCTCCTGCAGAACTCTGACATTGCCACCATCTTCTGTGCCCAGCGTGTCCTCCTGCTCCTTGGCCTGTTCTACACTGGGCTGCTGCCCTTTGTTCCCTTCAAGGAGGAATTCTTTGAGATTCCCATGCCTTCCATCATCCTCAAGTGAGTTACAGCCCACTGCTGCCCCAGTGTAAAGCAGGTGATCCCTGATGCCTCCCTGAGCTGCTTTTTTGGGCTGAGGTTCCTTTTCTGTTGGTTTAGGCGCTTTTGGATATTGCTGGGAGAATTCTGTGCACAGTAATACACAGCAGTTCTGTACTTACAATACATTCTTGCTCTTTTCTCCTCTTTTCTTGAGAACAGTTTTGTCTGATAGGGCCAAGAGACAAGCCAGCAGTAGAGTGGAAATGAGATTTCACAATCTTTCTCATTCTTCACTCAAAATGCTGCAGAATTCTCACCTCTGCTGCTTCTCTTAAATGTAGCTCATTTCTCTTGTATAACCCAATTCTATGTCACTGTCTTGAGCAGTGAAATTGCTGCTCTAATTTGAGCAAGATTAATTCTTTATGTTCCTTTTGCTGGAACATCTCAACTAAGATTTTAATCTGTGCTCTGGTAATTTTTGGTTTCCTCTTCCTCAACAGGCTGAAAGAACCAGAGAAGATGTCAAAAAGCCAGAGATTTGTTATCTGGCTGGCTGACACGTAAGATTTTTGTCTGATTAAGTTTTTATTTATATTTTGCCTTTATATGAACACTTGGCTCAACTAAGATTAGCTATTGCTGTATCTATGCATTAGACATTTTCAGTTCCTTCCAGCTTTTTGTCAGTGCAGGATAAATCAGATTCAAATCTTATGTAGGTGTGCTCTATGCTTTTATTTTCCATACACTGAAGCTTTCTAAGGTGCAGTAACAGTGGGAATTATTCCAATTGTGTCTGTTAAGCTCCTGTCCTTAATTGTGCTCAGCTAATTAACATGCAATTAGATGCAGAATGCAGATTTTGTGGTTGTGACTGTTTCATAATTGTTGTCAGAGGAGAGCCATTGTTTGCCTTACAAGGAACACTTTGCATTTCAAGAATACCTGTGCTTCAGAGGGGATTTAGTCACAGGTTTTCAGTGACTGCAGTGTCTCCTGGCTCTGACATCTGTTAGTTTAGTTTCTCCAGAAACTTTCATGTCTTTTGGTGGGAAGGATAAAACCTCTCCTGAAAGCAGAATGGTTCATCAGACAAGGTTGTAAGGTCCCTGCAGGGTGAAGGATTCTCTGCTGGATTTGATCTTCAGCAGAGCTGATACTTGAATTCCTTGAACAATTTATAGAATTGGATTTTTCTTGTGGAAAACTCTACACACTGTCTGGGAACTTCATTGCAGGTCATCAACAGACACTGAAAATTCCATATGTACTTGGAAGTTGTTAATTAATTTTCCTCTCCTTTCTCAGGCTGCTGATGAGGAAGGCACTGTTTGATCACCTCACAGCTCGGGGCATCCAGGTACATGGGAAAAGCTGAAGTGAAAATTCAAACCAGACACAGCCTTGAAAGAGGTTCCTGTTCCCCCCAGCAAATTCTTTGTGTCTCTGGGATCAGGAGTTGCTGTTTAGTTCCTGAGCAAAAGCTGCTGCTGTTATATTTGCTGTGCTCTGGTTACAAAGGAAGATTTGTACACCTGGGGGAAAAAAAGAGTTTTTCATTTAAATCCCTTGAAGTTTAGGGTTTTTTTCCCCCACTTCAAAATTAAGCTTATAAAATCTGCAAAGCAGTTATCTGATGTGGGGTTTTCACAAAATAATACTGACCTTTAGAAGGATACAAAGTCTCAGATAGTGGAATTTGATTCACCATTTAAAAATATCCCTTTTGGAAGGTGAGGGGGCAAAGTCCAGCATCACAGTGTAATCATTTCTCATTTTAAATATGCAGCAACATCTCTCTCAGATCAAACAATTTAGGTTAAAAGTCACTTTTTTAAAAGAAAATTGGTATTTCCTGTAATAACTTGGTTGTTGTATCCCATTTCACAGGTGTACATTTGGGTACTGAATGAAGAACAAGAATACAAGAGAGCATTTGATCTTGGAGCTACTGGAGTGATGACAGACTATCCAACAAAACTGAAGGAGTTCTTACATAATTACCCAGCATGAAGGAAGAAAACTGAGAAAGTCCTTCCAGAACAGATTGTGAGCCAAGGATTTTCCTCACTAAAAAAATAATTGGGGGCAGCATGCACAGATCATTTTCGTTGGCAAGATGTAACTGATGATCTGTTACCTTGTTGTCAAATCACTACCTAATGTCAAGGTTGTCTATTTATTTTAAACTTTAATGACATAGTTTACATTTGTAAATAGCTCATTTAGTAACAGCACACTTCACAAATGATGATGATTAGGAAGAGAGTTGCCTGATAAGGTACCTGTAGATAATAAGCATAATTTTACCTGTCACAAGTGTTCCTAAGCAGCTGTCCAGACATGTCAGTTATTCCAGTTATATTCTAGTGAGCAGAAACTGAAGAATTTCTGAAAGTGTAGCCTGTGTGTTTGCATTTCTTGTGTTGCTTTTAGATTTCAGGTAACTTCTAGAGAAAAAAAACAACAGATAAACAGGCACAGGAGAAACAGCAAAGCAGACTCTGTGGCTGGCCAGGTAGTGAAGTGTACTCAGTGAAGGTGGTCACTTTTAGCCAAAATTAACTTAGTACAGATTTATTCCATTACTCTCACTGACAATAATGTTGAATTGAGTCGGAACTGGATTTGGACCCTCTCTGAGGTGATGGCAACACTGTGACCTGTTGGTGCAGGTCTAAACACAGGATTTAAATCAGGATCTGGGTTTGACAGCAAGTTCCAGGGCAGGCTCCAGCTTTGCCCCTGGCTCTGGCCTGCCTCTCGTGGCAGGGGCTGATTTCCAGGATGGAAAATTGCACTTGTTACAGATTCCACTCACTTTGAAATAGCCTTTTCACCATGTCCTAAAAATCTTTTGCACATTTGTGGTTCTTGATGAACAGGATGTTGTTTTTTAGGGCGAGGGACCAAAGAAGACTTGAATTTGGTCAGGAGTTTCAGGGAGAAATGAAAATGTTCCTATGAAATGAATTCACCCATAGCAGATTATGTGTATTTATAAAGGGAGGAAGTGTCAATCTAGAATGTGTACAGACTTTAGTCTTTTCTCTCCACAAAAATCCATTCAATATCCATCATGTTTATGTGCATGGATGTGGGAACAGCTGGCAAAAGCCAGGAAACCCCAGTTAGGCAGGAGGGTATTTCTGGAAGCTTCCATGCTGTTGTGTCCTTGTGAGCAGGAGTTACCCCTGTGTCAGACAGGTTGGAGCCTGCAGTGCCCTTGCTGTGCTCATGTCGTGGCTGGGCCTCCAGGGCTTTGGTTATGTGGCTTAATGACCCCCAATGTCCAGAGCTCAGGCACTGAATCATCAGATGCTCTCTCTAAACAAGAGTTTGGGTCCAGCAGTGTCTGTTTGTTTAAGGCATTTCATGTGAAAATAATAGATTTAATAATAAACACAGTAATCAGATGTGTTTTTACTGCAAGGAGCAGTGAAAAACCTGATTTTTAAGTAATTTTTTCCCCCTCGGTAGCTGAGATTTGGGAGGGTTCTCGTTGCACCCCTCTGGCTGCTGTGCCATATTTATAATTGTGGAGCATCTTTGCTGTTCCACTGCCTGTCAGGAGGCTGTGAGGATGCCAAATCCATCTGCAGGGAGAGTGTTTGTTTCTGCACCACAGTTCCTTTCTGAGGAATATGTCTGGATGAAATGGAAAAAAACTGCAGCATTTAGGATTCAAGTGAACATGTGCTGATGGGGGCAGATGAGTTAATGTTGTCCTTTTGAATATCTGCCTGGTGAAGATGACTGCAGATTCAATTTCCTCCTAATTTAATCAGCCTTGTTGCTTATTGAATGGAAGAGAGGAAAATGTAACTTCCTAACTGTTCATGGGGGGAAAAGGATGAAATTATTTATTAGGTACTAAGCTTTCTGTTTCCCTCTCAGACCAGCTCTGTCTGGTCACATAAGTGCTAATAATCAGTCAAGTCACAGCTCTGCCTGCTTTTTAGAAGCCACAGAATAGTTATAGAAAATGTTCCACATGCAGCTCAGTAAATTAAAAAAATTCCACCTTTCTGTCCTAATCTGGGTTTATTAGCAGTTTGTAGCTCCAGATAGTTTTTATGCAATGTGGGTTTTTTTAAACTCAATTTTATTGCTGTTGAATTGGTAACACATGCACCAATATTAAGATGCAGATATAATTATGGTTTTAGAAAATTCTATCAAAAACATATTAAAACTGTTTTGTTTCAGTTAGGAGGAGCTAAGTTTTAAAATGCCAGTTTTGATCTCTGACTTACTTTGTATCAAGTTTCCCTCAACACTCAATAAATAAACAATTTTCCATTATCCTATATTGAATGATAAAACACAGGCACTGCAATTACAGTTTTATATTTGATTTTAATATTTTTATTCTCTCTCTAGTAGTAGAGATGGAAATTTCTGCCTTCTAAAATTCTCAACACATTTTTCAACCCTATTTTGGTCAGAGCACCAGTGCTCTTACATCTGATGGAGCTCCTGACTGTGCTGTTTATACATTGACCTCTCCTGGATAAATCTGCTGCTCAATATCTGAAATTGGGTTGGGAGGGAAAGGGTCCAGTGCTGGAAAAGCTGCTGGATTTATTCCTTCACCTCTGGGATTTAGCACAAGAGCTCAGCTTTGATCTCAAGGGACAGAAAATGTTCCATGGGTGAATCCCAGCCCCAGTGCACAGGGCCTAGGCCATGATAACTGTCTGTAACAAACACCATGGACTTGGGGTAACTCTAAAAAACAAAGATTTGTTCTATCCAATCTTGTTTGGAATATTCCAGAATCGCTGTGTGATTTTTAAACCACTTGTACAGAAAAGCTTTTGTTGAGAACTTGCACAACTGTCCAGGAGGATGTTTCAGTTCATCTCTGAGATGAGATTCTTTTCAGGTACTTTTAACTTTAAATATTGTTTTAACACTGTGTTCTCAACCCTGTTGCAGACTGGTTTATGTATGAAGGATGACTGCATGTATTTCATGCACTTTTAATTTGCAGAAACTCTCGTGGACCTCTCTAGCTCCAAAGCTATGCAGTGATTTCTCTTTTCATGTGAAGAAGGATTTGATGCTTTTGAAATGTGGCACATTAAAACATCTTTGCTCATAAAAGATCTAAAACTGAATGCTTGTTAGGTGTGAATTCTTTCCCTAAAAACCTAATTTCTGAGAGTGCTTTTGTGTTTACAGTGTCCTTGGTTTGAGTTGGTGTTCACAAGAATTCCACTTGCAGCAGCTTTCTGTCCTTTCTGATGAGCAGGATAACATTTCCTGTAGTCCTAGAGGAAAAATGTCCAGCTTTCCTTCTGGATTGCCATGAACTTACATGAAATATTAGGTTTTAAGGTCAAATGTAATTTTGAAGCCTTGAGGGTTCATATTTAGGTGAGAGAGGTGAAGTGGGGGTTTGTGTGTTACAATATTCAGTAACTTTGAAAGGATTTTTCCAGCACTATGAGAAGATTCTCCAGATGGCTCTGGATGCTGTTTGATTTCTTAAAACACATCCTAAATGTTTGCTAAACCAGAACACGAAATTTGGGGGCATTCTAGAGTCTTTTAACATGTTAAATATTTATCTGTGATCACTTTGGTGGTGTCACCTGCCATAAATCTGCAGCTCAAGGAGAATATTCAGAGCAACTTGACAATTTATTTATCCAAAGCTAGAAGGCTTGAGTGCTGATTATTTTAAGGAATTTTCAGGATGTATATATATAATATATCTGAGTATAATATAATATATAATCACATTGTAAATATAACAATAAATATATTATATAAATATAGAGTTACTATATTAATATAGTTATATAAATATAATCTATTATATAAATATAGGCTATTTACTATATTAGTATAGTTATATAAATATATTCATAATACGTATTAAAATATAATCATAATAATAGAAAACCTAATATAATATTATAAATAAAATATATACTATAATATATATAATACATAATATATTATATATAATATATTATATATAATATATTATATATTATATTGCATATTATATATAATATATAATATAAATATTATCTATTTATATTATGTATATAATATATAAATGCATATACTAATATACATTATATATTTTTATATTTTTATCTATAAATTTTCATATATAGAATATACTATCGTTAATAGAAATGTTAATATGCATTTTTATATTTATATAGAGGTATATTTGTATATTACACTTTCATATAAAATATTTATTTTATTTATTTTATATAGAATAATTATATATAATGTTTAATTTTATTTTTATATATATATATATATATATATATATATTTTTTTTTTTTATACTGGTTTCTCCCTGAAATTCCCAGTGCAGAAGGGATGAATTTGGGTAGGGAATAAATGGGAATGTCCGTGCTCGCTGCTGCCGCGGGAGGCCGCCACAGCCCGCTGCATTTCCCGAGGGATCCATCACCCCCAGCCATCCCCGGGATGGGAACCCGCAGTGCGGGGCTGCATCCGCGGGGAGATGCTCCTTCAGCCCCAGATTGTGAGATTTTACCATGGATTTATGGAAATCCTAATTGTAAAATCGGGATCATTGCTGCAGAAAGGAAAATGAGGGATCGGCTGTTGGGGTTGTGTTACAGCTGCACTGTCATGGCTTGGTGATTTTTAGGGACCAAAAATAGTGAAATTGGAAAAAAAACCCTACTTCTGTTAATGATGGGAACATTGAAGGATGTTTCTGCATCACAAATTGCAAATATTCCCATTTTAGAGAAAAAAGGCTATTCCCAAATAGACAAAAAAAGCAATAGCAGGGAGGTATCTTGCTTCCAAGGCCATTAACACCTGCTGTAAATAAAATCCAGGAATGCCAAGAAACGGAGATTTTATCAGCTCCAAACACACATTTAATTCCCAAGGGTTGAGGCAATACCTCCGTGGGTGATCTGATATTTTCTCCCCTCTCAGAATTGCCTGACAAAAGTTTCCCCCAGGCAGTGATGCTGGAGCAGTTGGGCTTTGCTTGTTTAAATGATAATTAAGGTTTAAGCTGATATCAGACACTGAGCAGGGAAAAACAGTAGCTGTGCTGCTCAGGCTCCAAAAAATGAGTGTTTGCAAATAGTGAACTTAAAAATCCTGGTTAGTGTTCAGTTGAAAGCTAAGTTGTAATTATTGTAGAGCCAAAATTCAGATTTTTTTTTAATAGGTTTCCCTAAAGCTCAGCCCAGCAGAGTTTTCATGGTGCTGTTCAAGCTGTGCCTGCAAAGTTTGCAACCAAACTAACCCAGAATCAAATGTGAAAATGGGATTTAAAGCTTTAATAAATAGCATTTAAATCAACCAGTGTTTTATTTTACAAAAGTGAGTGAAACTCTCCTTATGAAACACTGGTATCCGTAAAAACTTTCCAATTTTTGTAAATCATGGGATTTAGAACATAAGAAATGTTGGCTTTTTTATGGTGATATTTTACTACAACCTCAAAGCTGTGTGAGCCCCCAGATCTCCACAGTGATGCTGAATTAAAGCAATATAATTCCAATTTATCCTCACCCTAAACCAATAAACAACAGAAACCTTTGCAAAGAAACAATATTGATGTTCACCTTGTAAATAATAATGTACTGAAAAAATCCCTTCTTTGATGATGTAAAATTGTTTTGCTGATGGTTTCTTGTGGTTTCTGGGTGATTTCAAGTTCAAGTAAATTCTGTCACCACTTCCTGCTGATAACCTCGTCTAGATCTGTTAAATTCAGAGTTTTTAGCACTGGGGAGAGGGGCTGAAATTCTGAGGTTTGCTCTTCTCTGCAGGCTGGGGAAGGCAGGAAGTTGTCTGAGAAAAGAAGAAGCTTAAAGTAAGTTTTCAAAGCAGCTGTCTAAAGATAACACAATTAATTTAAAAAAAAATATATAGCAATTTTCCTCTTTATTGGGTGTATTTAATAGCTGCTAACCAGCCTGGTGTTTGAATCTTTGCTGTTTAGATTGTGCCAGGAGTGTACAGGGGGTGAAAAAAATGAAAAAAAAAGTAATTTACTGTTGAAAATCTGCTGGTGGGATTCCTCACCCAGCTGGTTCAGTGATGTGATCACAGGGGTGGGCTTGGCTTGTGTGGAAGGAAAATAATTTATAGCACAAGCTAGGATGTTATTTTTAAAAAATTATCATAATTAATGGAAATATTGCCTTATTATTCCATGTATTTAACATTTGAACCAGAATATTGCTCTTATTTCCAATTAAGGAATTCTGCAATAAAATATCATTAAGAATTTCCTTAAGCAGGAGAGAGAACAAGAATAATCTCATAAAACAAAAATATTTCAGCCTGAAGATGCAGAACTTTAAGAATGGATGTAAGAAATGGACAGATAGATATTAATTAAATATTTTTAATATTGGAAATGGCCAGGGGATGGTGGGAAGAGTCCCTGCCCATGTCAGGGGTGGAATGGGATGGACTTTAAGGTCCAAACCCTTCTGGGATTATTAAACCTGTACTTTATACACTGAATTATTGTTATTAGGGAATAAAACCAGGGAGAAGCCTTCAGCTGACCTGAGCTCTCTGTGTTAATTACAGAGCTTTGAGGGGATGGATTTAATTGGGGTTTGCTGGGGGTGTGAGCACGCCTGCACTGCTGGGGCACAAATCTGCTGGGAAAATTCATGGATGGAGATTTCCAGGGGAAATATGGAACATCCTCATTTCTGCAGTTAGCCCTCAGAACTGGTGGAGAAGCTGGGCTGGTATTGGTGAATTTTGGGGTTAATATTGGTGAATTTTGGGGATTATTATTAATGAATTTTGGGGTTAGTACTGGTGTGGCTTGGGGTTAATATTGGTGGATTTTGAGATTAGTACTAGTGGATTTTGAGGGTTAATATTGGTGGATTTTGGGGTTAATTATGATGATTTTTGGGGTTAGTACTGGTGGATTTTGGGGTTCAATTCGTGCATTTTGTGGCTCCGCTCTGCCGCTGCTCCCCCACCGCCGGGGCCAATCCCAGCGCCCATCCCGCGCACCAGACTCCGCTAATTACCGCCGTTCATTAACCTGCGCGGGGAAAGGCGGAAATACCGCACAACCACGGGCCAGTGACCGCAGCCGCCCCTTTCCCTGCGCCGTGACCCCGGGGCCGCCGGGGCCGCGCATCCCCCGCGCATCCTGCGCGCGTCCCCGCAGCCGGGCGCGGCCCCTTTAAGAGTCCGCGCCGTGTTTGTTGTGCGGCCGCGCGAGCCGCGCTCTCATTGGCTGCGGCCGCGCGAGCCGCGCTCCCATTGGCTGCGCCCGCCGCAGCCGCTGCGTGCGGGCCCGCTGGTGCGCGCGGGAGGGACGGGAGCACCGCGTTCTGAATGGCTGCGCAAAAATGGGCTGCGGCCGGCGGTAGCCAATTCGCGGCGTGTTGCTATGTGCGGGCGGGCGCTGATTGGTTAGAGTCGATGTCGCTCAGCGCCGGTAGGGTATAAGGGGGAGGGAGCAGGGGGCGGGCGGGGAGGCGCTGCGGGCTCTGTGCGCGTCGGCGGCCGCCGCGCTCGGTCCGCGCCGGGACGCGCTCGGTGCGGCCGCGGTGAGTGAGGGCGGCACGGAGAGCGTGAGGGCGTGAGGGGCGAGCGGCCGCCGAGGAGAAGCGTCCCGGCCCGCACGCGGCGGGGCCGGGGCTGGGCGGCCGCGCGCAGCTGCGCCACAGCCGCGTCTGTGTCCGTGTGTCCCCGCGTCCCCCTCCTGCACCCGGCCCGCGGCCGCGCGGATCCCGCCGAGCATCCCCGGGGGGCTCCATCACGGCCGCTGGAGGAGATGGGGGAGCCCCCGGTGCTGGCGGTGGGAGAGCCGGGCTGGGCGAGCGGCGGCCTTTGTGTGCGCGGCCGGGCCGGGGGATGGAGGCGCGGGGGGCAACAGGTCCGGCCGGGAGGGGCTCGGTGCCACCGGGCCGGGGAGCAGCGAGGAAACGCCGGGCGAGGAAGAGGAGGAGGAGCAGAGGTGGTCGTGCCTCGCCATCCGTTCGGCTGTGGCGGTGATCGCACGGCAAGCCCTGAGCCCGCGGGTGGCACCGGGCGTGCGGGGGGCTCGGGCCGTGACCCCGCGGAGCCGCCGCAGCTTCCCCGGGGGCTCCGGGCCGGCGGCTCCGTGTGCCAGCGGTGCTGCGAGTCCCTGGAGCCCCGGCCGTGCCTGGCTGTGCCTCTGCTGCCATCGTGCCCGGGGGGACGCAGGGATTGCGGGCAGCCGGGGATGGATGCCCTGCCGGGGCAGCTCGGCTGCTCCGTGTTGTTGCTGTCTCCCCTGATAAGGGTGTAGCAGCTTCCTCTTCTGCAGAGCTCCGCTGAGGGTGAAACGGTAACGGGGTTTTGCATCTCCATAGAGACTCCTGGGTTTGATGCGGAAAAGTTCGAGGTGGCAGAAGTAGCACTGGGTTCATAGCTTCAGGTTTTAATGCTGATTGTTGAAGTCCAGCTGATTTGAAATGGTCCTGTTTAAAATGGGATTTGAACGGGGTGGGAAGAAAAGAAGTGGAATCCTCGCAGCCTTAGCCTGCAGTTTACTGGAGTGGCTCTGTCCTCACCTTTTTCTGTCTTAGAAAACAGCCAGAGCAAGGCCTGTCAGAGCAGAGTTCCTCGCATGCAGCTGGGCAAGGGCGGGACAGGGCACAGCACCTGCCCTGCCTCCCTGCCCTGCCTCCCTCAGCGCCTGCTCCCTGCTCCACATAAGGATTTTTCCTAATGCGTTTATGGTTCCTTAAAGCTGGGCAGTGCAGGGAGGCCTGTGCTGAGTGAGAGGGTTGTAAACAAGCAGATACTGAGGGAGCTTGCCTTGTAATCCGTGAGAGGATTCTGCCTGGAAAGGATGTGTTCTGTGACTTCATCCTCGCACAGCACTCCCACTGATTCTGTTCAAGACCTCATCGTGTTGGATCCACGCCTCTGGTTCCTTGTAAACATGGTGTGCTGTGTAACAGCAGTGCTGGAGCAGGGAATTGGGATGTTCTCTTTTTCTCCCTGCATCCCTGGTTCTTGTTTCCTCCTTCCTCTTGTTTCCTCCTGTGTAAAAGTGAGGGCTGGGCTTTGAAGCTGAGGTTGGGAGTGCTGTAGGGACGGCAGAGACATTGTTTTCATCTGATGGAGATGTCAAGTGCTTCTCTTATTTATTTATATTTTAGCTTTCTTTGCAGGTGTCTCTTTCCCTGTGCCAGGATTGGAATAACTGGCAAAACAGTCCTTGAGCTCGCTTGTGTCCTCTGGATCCATAGATTCTGAATAAATTATTTCCTTTCCTTGCTGCTTGGTGTGTGCAGTTGAGTCAGGGTTGTGTTGAAGCAGACAGCATCCCTACCTGTAAATCCACATTCCCTCAAAGGCTCCTTGACTCATGGATTGAAACCTGTTGCTGAGAGAGAATTTAATTAAGGAACTGGTCACTCTGGTGTAGGTCCTGGCTGGCAGTTCAGAAAGTTGGGACTTCCTTCATCTGCTGTGGTACTACAGAAGCATTGCAGGGATTGCAGAGGAGTAAAAAGCCATTTATTTCTTGTTCTTGCATCACAGCCTTGCCTTTGCTTGTGTTTGTGGAAGAAGAGACACCAATAAAGTCAGGCTTTCATTGGGTCATTAACTGGCAGAGCTTAAGCAGAGTCTTCATTAGAGGTCAGCTGTGGAGTGCTGGAGCACAGGGATCACAGAGTGGAGTCAGGAATGAGGAAATTGACAGTTCAGTTCCCTGGGCTGTTCTTGAAGCTGATCAGGATGTCCAAGATGCAGCAGAGTGTGTTTATTGCTTGGAAACCAGGATACACAGCTGTCTTTTTCCACTCCTTGATGGAGACCTGTGAGTTGGTCCTTCAGGCTCTTCCCTCTTTTCTGTGCCTGTTTGTTTGCAGGTCCTGGCTTTCAGATCCCATCACAGTAACTAATGGCTGAGGACAGGTTTCCTTTTCCTTCCAGCCCGTGGAAGAGAGGGACTGTTCTGACACAAAGATTTTTCATTTCTTTAGTACAGATCTTCAGCTGCTAAATCAGTGTCTGTTGGCTGTGTGATGCAGGTTGAGAATGTGGGTTTCTTATAGTTTGTCTTTTTGGGGAGAATAAAAACACAGTTTTCTGGGAGTGCTGTGCCCTGAACATGAATCCTGTTCCCTGTAGCCCCCATTGATCCCTGGTCCTCATCTGCCTGGATTTTGGCAGAGGGTTATCTCCCACTCTGCTTTCTGCCATGTCATTTTGCCTTTTTGTCCCCGTTTGTCAGGCTCTGTGGCTGCCCTGCAGCACATAAACTGAGTGTTCCTGATTCTTCTCCTTCTCTGCCACCTTTTACTGGACAGCCACATCTTCCAGCCTGCCTGGGAGCTTTTCCACCCTCTGCTGTGGGATGTGTTGGCCGTGGGGAGCAGCTCCGGCTCCGGAAGCCTCACTGGACTGGCCAAGCCACTTAAGGCTGCAGGAAATAACATAATTAATGAGACTTAGTTCTCCCACATCTTGTACCTGACAATCTCAAGTCACTTGACAATGCTAATTAAAGCTAATCACGCTCCTCTGTTTTTAGTAAATAGCTATTATCCCTGCTTCACTCTTGCTTTAACAAATGATAGTGCCAGGCTCTGTGAGTCAGTGGAAGTTATGGGAATGCAGACTGGTGGAGCTGCCTTCCGGTCTCCTCACCAACAGGTCCATCTAGAGATTGGTTTTTTACACCTGCTCAGGTGGAGAATGTTAAAATGTGAGCTGTTTTGCCAACTCACAAAAATATATCCTTTTTAGTCTCCTTTATTTTTTCACTGCTGTCATGACTTGTACAAAACAAAACTCCCGCAGTGGAGCAATGGCTCCTGAAAGTTCCCAAAGCTGAGGATGCTTTGAATTTGTCCTTCAGAGAAGTTTTTGATGTGCTGAGGGGGAAGGCAGAGTGGTGTCACTTCTCCTGTTTCACATTGGCACCAGGAGGACAAAACGTGGCGTGGTGTGACCTGGGCATTGCACAGCCCCAGCCATGGAGCTGCAGAAAAACCTCTGAGGTTTCACTGGTGAAATATGGCTGGAGCAAGATGTTACTAAAAACAGACTGCCCAGCATCACAAACAAAAATAAAAGATGGGGTTAATTGTTAACTGTGGGGAAATAAGAAAGCTTCAGGAGAGTCCCAGGAACTCCCAGCTCAGACGTGCGTCAGTTCTGTCACAGAACTGAGCCAGGTGAGTCAGTTCACCTGCCTTGGCAGGCTGAGAGGATATCCAGGAGGAACTAATGACAAAACCTGGCAAGGTAACAGCTGACTTGACCTTCTTAAACTAGATTCAGTTATAAAGTATCTGCCATGTGAAGATGCAAGCTGTAAATGCTCACCTGAGTTTGCCCCCTTGACACACCAAAGGGGAGTGAGAAGGATTGTGGCTGAAGTGACACAGAGCCTGTCCCTTGTTAATGCAGGAACTGTTGCATTAAAAGTGTTTCTGGCAGAGATGGGCCAGAATCCACCATTTTATCCTCAGCTTTACTCAGAACAGAATCAGATGTAGCAGGGTAGAAAATAAAGCTGCTGCCTGAGTTGTGGCAGATGAGCTGCTGGGCAGAGCAAGGCTGGGTTAAAGATTTCCTGGGAAGAACTCTCTGAGCAGGTGGGGTTTGTGGGCAGGTGAAAACTTGGGAATTTGGCAAGGAGAGCTTGTAGTAGTGAGTCATGACAGGCAGCTCTAGCAGACCCTTCTTTAATGTCTCGGAGGATATTGGAGTGATCCTTGCAGTAGATAAATGTTCTCACTGTGTTCCCTGGCTTTATCAGGGAGAAATGGATGATCCATCCTGCAGGCCCAGGTAATTGAATCCTGCTCATACCTACGTTTGCCAGAGAGGGAGATAATAAAGTGATCTGAGGAACACCACAGAAAATGCAGTGATAGGAGATTTATTTGGACAGCCAGACTGTTTTGCAATTAAAGCAAATCAAGCTGAGAAGTGAGGATGATGAAAAGCGTTTCCATTTTGTCAGTAAATGATCAGTTGGATGGGAAGAGCTTTTCCTCTCTGCCTTTTTTCATGTTGGTGCTGGAATAGCAAGGCAGGGGTCTTGTTTCATTTTGTAGAACTCTATGTGTGTGTGAATGTGGCAGAGTCCTTGTCTGGGGCTCCAGGTGTGACCTTCACCTTGAGCGTGGCTTTGTCCAGCACAGGGGTGCCTCTGAAACAGAGGAGCTGCAGCTCAGCTGATTCAGCTGCAGCACTCTTACCCCTTCCTGGGCCTGCTGGGCCTTTGCAAAATGTAGAGGAGGAAATGGAGTCACTTGTGTGTTAAATTAGCCCAGGCTGCAGCTTTTATTTGTGGCACGAGTGGGATTTGCTGGTGGGAGCAGACGGAAGCGCCGCCTGGTTCGGCATCGCTGCTTCTCCAGGAGATTTCTCCTGCTGTGCTTGGTACCTCTGGAGTGGCCTCTGCTGGAGCTGGGCCCTGGATTTGGCTGGAAGGACCTGGAGGTGGGCAGCTCACAGCTGTAATCTCGCCCTGCTGCTCCTTATCAGCAGCACAGGCTCTTCTGCATTGCAAAGATATCGCTGCCAGGCAACTGGGGAGAGTGGGAAGAGAATTCAGCCAGAGGTGTCAGTCATTGCTTGGAGAGGCTGAATCCTGCAGTCCCTGCTCCTGTGGTTTCAGAGGCAGGCCTGGAAAAAGTAATAAATTATAATCTTTCAATAATACCTTCAAATAAAAAAAGGTTTAAAGAATCCTTCTGTAATAAACCATTGAGGCAGGTGATGTCTGTCCTAGCTTGTGCCATGCCTTTTTGAGATGAAATTGGAAAGGAAAGGCTTTGATTAAAATATCCAGGATTGTTTCCTTTCCCTGCCTTCCCAGTGCTGTCTGATGGTGCTCTGGGTTGTGGGGAGAGATGAGTGAGCAGTTCTGACACTGAGTGGTCCAAGCCCAGCCTTAGGCTGTAAAGAAATCAGAAAATTCTCGTTGTCCTCTGCTCTCTGTAGTCAGGAGCCAGAAAGAAGCACCTCTGCATGATCTTCACTGAGTTATCTTAACCTGTTCTTTCCTTTCCAGTTGGCTGAGTGCTGTGATTCACACAAGGATTCCTGCTTGGAATGCAGGAGCCTTTTGGACTTGATTCTTGCATTTGAGAACCTGAAAATGCACTGGTGTGGGTTATTAAAATAAGTGAAACTTTTAAATTTGATTTTATCTCCAAATTGACTGAACCTAAATTAACTATGTAAATAAGGATTTTAGAGTGGTTTTTTAATTTTAATAGTTTAATGGGTTTTTACTGGGTTACAGTGACAAAGCTACACAGACTTCAACAAAATTCTAACCTGAAGTGAGTTTTAAAATTTGCTTTTTGTTCCTTTTCAGTTTCACCTCATTTCCCTGTACTTTCCAGGTGACCTTTAGAGGAAGCCTGTCCATCAGAGACACCAGGGGGTTTGCTGTGGGGTGCTGTATCTATTTTTGACAAGAACAATTGTGATAGACTCAGTGTGATGATCTCAAAGAGGAAGAGAAGCCACCAAACCCCAGCCTGTGAGAGGTGATTAACAGAACCAGCTTGGCAGTGGTGGCAGGGCTTTGCTGGGGTTTTTCCTGCCGGGCTGGCTGTGGAATGTGGAGCACGGCAGGTGCAGCAGGGCTGGCATCCTGCCATCCCAGAGGCTGGGATTGCCTCCTGCTGCAGCTCTTCCCGCTGCCCTCTAGTGGTTTCCTGGCAGATGTCTGGAATGCTGTGTGCCATCAGCATCACCTTCATCCATCCCTCCATCCCCTTTTCCCCATGAAGTGCTCCCTCACAGTGATGATGAGACTTCGCTTGCTAGGAGACACCCAGAGGAGGAGAAGGGGTTAAATATTATTATTTGTGTTGTAATTATGTCCATGCAGCTGATAAAAGTCAGTGCAGAGGGTTCCTGCTGGCTGTTTTCCACATTTTCTCATGTTCTTCTCCTGCTTGCAGGGTTTGGAGGATGAGCTGAGGTGTTGGAGAAGGACACTCAGGAGTCAGTGCTGAGCTCTTTGCAGTGTCACCTCAGGCAGGGTTTGAAACTGGTGCATTTCAGAAACTTGATGCTGGAGGAGTGAAGCACGTTGTGTTCACCCATCTGCTCTTTCAGCTCCTTTCTTGGCTTCCCCTTGTGTTGTTCCCTGGTTAAATTCAGGATGTTCATCCTTCCTCCCAGACCTTCCACAAGGTACATCCCACCCTCCCTCCCACCTTCAGAGGATCTGCTGCATCTTTCCCAGAGCTGTGGATCTCCAGAAGTGCCCCAAACCAGGATGTTTTGTCACCATCAGAGTACAAAATGCTCCTTTAGCAGTGCCAGGTGTCTCTGAGTGTCCAACACCTGCCTCTGATAACTCCTGTTCCATAGGGAAGCAGCACAGGGCATCAAACCCCCACTCCAGTTAGAGACCAGCTTTCCTCCAAGCTGCTTTAAGGAATATTAAGGCAGTTTTTGTCCAGAAAACCCTGGTAAGTGGCTGTATTTACCTCGAGAATTTTCTTAGACTCCTGCTCAGAGCCTGGAGCAACCCAGCTTAGGCACAGAAAACTCTCCAAACCCAATTCCTCTTGTGCTTTCCTTGCTCTGGGAATCAGCACATCTCAGATTCTTTCTCTTTTAATGAGACACCCACCAAAGGAGAAAGGTTGTGTTTCCAAATATCTGGATTATTTCAGAGCTGCTGCAAGCAGCTTTCTGTAGCACTTGCTATATTCTAATAAGTATTTCACAGGCTGAAGTTTATCTTCAAATCGAATAAATCATAAAAAAAAAACATCTCAGCCCAAACAAACCTGTTGTTTGTCCTGCCACGATGAACATTTGCATCTGAGCTGCATTGCAAATGGATTTTATTCAAAATCAGGCTTGTGTGTGATGGTTTTGTTCCCTGGCATATGGACTTGTACTCACAGTGGCCTTGTCTGGCAAGTGCTTGGCTTCCTCCCCTTTTTTGTGTTTCCTGAATTGCTGAGAGCTTTGTGTGGGAAGTGGGTGTTGGACACCCACAGGTGGAGGGTGGATTCTGAACCAAAATTTGCCCAAATGGCAAAAAGTGTGTGGTGGTTTTTCCATCAGGAAGCTGATACCTGCTCAGAGCTCAGCAGGACAGCCCAACACACCCAGGGCAGGCAGGCAAAACATTCAGCTGATTTTCCCACTGATAACCCACGATAAATGATGCTGCAAGTTTTTTTCTTTAGAATCCCTTTCTTCCTGACTTGGTGGGCATTAATTAATAGGCACAAATTCCTCTTCCATTGAATTGAGTGAGTGCATCCCAGAGATAAATTTCTCTTGAATGAGAAAAGAACAATAATGGATGATGTTGGTGGTGACAGATACTCATCTCTCTGACAGTGCTGGGCATGATGATAAAGTGAACAAACCTTCTTTTGTTCTTTTTTAAAGTGAGGGCAATGACTCCAGAGCTGCCCACTGCCCGTGATGCTGATGAACATGAGCTCATCATTCTGAAAACCAGAGGCACAGCCCAAATTCATCCTGTGCCTTTGTTCTGCAGCAGAACAAATGCACTGTTAGCTGGTAATTGTCTCTTAATTCAAATGTAGTTGTCATTAGGACATGAAAAATCCACGGGGTTGGGTTTTGCATTGCTGGGAGCCACTGAATACATTTCAAAATTGTATTTAAGGCAGAAATTGGTCCTTATAAGCTGCTGGCTGTGCTTGTAGAATGTCAGAATGCATTTCCTGTAGGTTTTACCTCCTCTCCCACACTGGTGAGGACAGAGCTCTTGGTAGACAATGCACATGTGGTCAGACTGTGTCAAAGTGGTGTCTTGATAAATTATGGCTGAGCTTATCTGAAGTTTTTATTCAAGGCATTTTCTTAACAAGGCTTCCCACCAAGATCTTGGCTCACAAATCTTTGTTCTCTGCCCTGCCTGGAGCAGAGATGGAGTTTGCCTTCTCAGCACAGCCCTGAGAACAGGAATTACAGTTCCTCTGATACCATCTCGCCTGAATATTTTTTTTTGGTCTGCTTTTAAAAGGTCAAATGTTTTTTTGCTGATGTTCAATGTGTTATGAGGTCAAATAAATGAATGCTCATGAACTGCTTTTGCAGAAAGCTGTGTGCAGCAGATAATTCCTGTGTGTGTGTTCATTGCTCTGTCAGATAAATGCAGCTGTAGGATTTCCTGCTTTATTCATTGTTCTGGAGCATTGATGCTTAGCAGGTCTGGACAGAGGGGTCAGCAAGCAGCAAATTAAAGGATTGCTGGGATATTGTTCTGGTTGGGCTTTATTTATCTCTGCACTGGGCTCTGGGGGTGCCTGGGGATTACCTTCTGCAGCTGATGGGGAAGGGGAAGGTTTGCTATGGCAGGATGGAGGTGGTAAAAGTGGTGATGGATTATTTCACTGATCCATGCTGAAGTGGAGGTGAGGGGGGGCTGCACCATTTCATTACAAATCCAGCCTGAGGTTTAGACACAATCTGGATTCTCATTCAGGAATCAGCTGAGGTGATTGCCAGTCCTTCCTTGTGCTTCCCTCCAGCTCTGCCCAAGGGAATCTGTCTGCAGGGATCCAGCTGCAGTTGGCCCCAGGAAGGGCACATTTTGTCTCCTCCTTCCCTGGAGCCTCACAGGTTCCAGGCTCTGGGATAAAACACATCAGCTGCTCAACCAGGGCCCTGGAATCTGGGGATGGTTTTGTAGCAGCTGAAAATGAGGATTCTGCTTTGCTTTACATCTGGTTTCTGCCCTGTTGCTAATTTAGGCTGCAGTCCTTGAGTGCTTCTCACCTTGGATGGGAAAACAATGCTGACTAATGCAGAGCTCAGTTCTGACAAAATTCTGGTGCACACAGAGAGAACTGGGGCAGGATACAGGTGAAGACTGATTTATCTTCCTGATTTATCTTCCTTGTCTGATGAGTGTAAAAGGCAAATCCTGCTGAAATCCAGAGCTGCAGCTGTGGAGCAAACAGTGCCCAGTCCTTATCAATTGGCCAGGTAAATCCCTGGCAAAACCTCATCTGGACTGGACAGGAGAGGGGTGAGCTCCTCACAAGCTGGGAAATGAACCCCTCTGTGTCAGGAGGGGTCCTGCTCAGCTGTGGCTGTAACTTTAATTGGAAAAGGTTAATCTGATTAGTTGGTATTTGCAAAAAAAGCTTTAGGAATGAGCACTGCTGTGGAAGTGCTGACTGTTATGATCATGATGGATATGCTTGATCAGCAGTTTGCCTGATGAGCAAGATGCTTTTTTTCCTATTTGACTGTGAGGGAGCTGCCTCCTGGAGAGCAGAAGAAAAATATTTCAGAAAAAAAGGGGGAAAAATGGGTATCTTGTTGTTTTGCAGGATTCTGCCTCCTGTTGAGCTCTCTGTGTGGTCCTGGTCCCTCTGGTACCAGGCAGAGGGAATATTTCCAGGAGAAGGGAGTGACAGGACAAGGGGAACGGCTTCACACTGATAGAGAGGAGCTTTGGGGTAGGGATCACCTAAAAATCCTTCCCTGTGAGGGTGGGGAGGCCTGGCACAGGCTGCTCCATCCCTGGAGGTGTCCAAGCCAGGCTGGACAGAGCTCTGGACACCCTGGGACAGTGTCCATGGCTTGGATACCTTGAATCTGCTTTATCAACCATGGCAAGCTTGGGGACGTGTTGGAGGCAGGGTTCTCCTGGATGCCTGAGATGTTATTGCTGGTTTTCTTTATTTTGGGGGTGAAGTTGGTGTTGTTCCATGTTTGACCCACAAAGTGCAGGCTCAGAAGTTGAGCAGAATCACATGGCAAGGAAAATCCTCCTGGGAGGAGCAGCCAGAGTTCGTGATTAATTTGCAGAGCGTGCATGCACGCCATGGATCCGGGAGGGAGGGGAGCTGCTTCTGCTTCCTTTGTGCTTTTCCATCCTCAAAAGGAACACTTGTAGCTGGTTAGACTTTTATAGGTGTGGGATCTGAAAACTCCATTTCTGCCAAGAAAAAAAGACCCAGACTTGAGCTGCCTTGCGGGTGCTGTCAGATGATGTTGGAGTGTAAAATGGTGTTTCCATCCTGAATGGGGTTTTTAACTGTCTCTTGCTATCAGGAGTAGTCTTCAGAGGCTGTGCCTTGCTTTGGCTGCTGTCAGATGTTCAGATAAAAAAAAATAAAATACTGGAGTGCAGTTTATAGAGTAGCTTCTAGCTTCAGAGCTTGCAGGGAGTTCTAAAGGAGAGTAATGAAGGAATCCTGCATTTCCCATGGGGAAAGTAGGGCAGAATGGAGAGAAAAACTGGTTTGGTGACTCATGGCCTTAGAAAATCCAGGTCCAGCTCTCATTTTTCCCACAGCAGTGAGTCAGGCAGGGAACAGGGGGCTGGCTCTGCTCCCCACTTTCTCCCTGGCTGGGTAGGAATCGCCTCCACTCCTCTGCAGGCATTTCCAGAGCCACAGAGTGCAGGAAGAATGAGTGCAGAACAGCAGCAGGGAGGTGTGAGGGCAGCCAGCATGTGAATAAAGATCTGTGCTGCTGATCTAATCCCTGGGCATCACTCCTGTCTCCTAAATCCAGCCCTAAATCCCCCTGCGGGCTGCGAGCTCAGTGCTGTGTCTGCTTTCCACCGCAGGTTTCTGTGCAATCCCCCGCTTGCTCGTGCCCAAATCCCTTCGTCTGGAGCATCACCAGCGTGTGGAGCCTGCCCCACACAGCCCATCCCTGCCAAACCACGGCCTTTACCTGCGTGTTCCGCTGTTTCCCGTGCGACCCCTCCTGCGGGAGCGCCTCCTGGGCCACCCCCGACTTCAGCCAGCGCTCCGTGGCTCCAATGGTGAAGATGACAAGGTCCAAGACTTTCCAGGCGTATCTGCCTTCCTGCCACAGGACCTACAGCTGCATCCACTGCAGGGCTCACCTGGCCAACCACGATGAGCTCATCTCCAAGGTAGGTGCTCCCCGGAGCCGGCGTTCCCTCACGTTGTGTCAGCACGTTTCTCTTCACAGCAAGGCACAATTCTTCCCAAGAATATTTCTGGGTTTCACATTCTCTGAACCTCAGAGAAAGGAAAAACAATTATTATTTGCTGTGCCTGTGTTTGTACAAAACTAGAATGCAGTATGGAGGTTCTTTACCCACAGTGATGGTGTTTTGGTTCCTTGGTTCAGGGCCAAGTGTGTAGCCCCACATTTCTCTTCACAGAGAACAGCCAGGCACAATTCTTCCCAAAAATATTCTTATCTCATTTGTTGTGGCCGTGTTTGTGCAAAAGCAGAATGCAATATGGAGGTTATTTACCCAAAGTGATGGTTTTTGTTTCCTTGGCCTGTCAGGGCCAGGGGTGTGTGTGTGTGTGTCAGGACTGTGGGCTGACAGTCACGAGATTCTGTGCAGTTGTGTGCAGAGCTGAGTGCTTGGCAGATTCACTTCAGATGTAATGTAATACAATGTAATACAGTATAGAATAATATAGTATAATAAAGTAATTAATTAGCCTTCTGATAAGATGGAGTCAGATGCATCATTTCTCCCTGCAAATACTATAACGTTGCACATCAGTGGCTGTGGAAGTGCTTGGCCTCACCCAGCTGCCTTTTCCCTTGGAAAATGGGCTCTCATCCCAAAGGATCTGTTTGTGAGCTGCTGCTTTTGTGTTAACTGCTTGGGGTCTTCACCATCCTCACAAGTGTACTGATCTCTCCTCTCTGGTGACCAGGGAATGGCTGCAGCTGGGCCAGGGCAGGTTTAGTTGGATATCAGGAGAAGGTTTTCACCCCCAGGGTGGCTGAGCACTGAAAGGGGCTCCCCAGGGTTTGGTCACTGCACCAAATCTGGCTGAATTCAGGAACCATTTGGACAGAGCTCTCAGCACAGGGTGGGATTGTTGGGGTGTCCTGTGCTGGAGTTGAACTCAGTGATCCTGATGAGTCCCTTCCAACTCTTGAGGGGTGTTGGGATAAGCTAAATTAAAATCTCTCAGAGCCAGTAAGTGTTTTGATGTAGAAGGAGCAGGCCAGTCAGAGGAGCTTGTTGTGAAGTGGGAAAATGAAACCTTCCCAGTGTGTGCTGGAGCCTGGCTGTGGTCAGCTCCCGGGGCTCAGCTGCCTTGCAATAACTGTTCCATGAAGTTTGTTCAGCTTATAAAATCTGTGCTCAGAAAAAACAGCCCCAGCCAGAGATTGATGAGCTGTGCTGAGTGGGAATGGTGCAGTGGGCTCTGTGTGTGCAGCTTGAATGGTTCAGCTTCTTGGATCACCAGGGACAGAGGGGCTGTGCCCCTTGGAAAGGGGTTTGAAGTGTAAATGCAGCAGCATCTCTGCCCTGGAGGTGAAATTGCTTCACCTATGGGCCAGCTGGGTGACTCCAGGCTCCTGTGCCCAGCTGGGATGGGGCAGTGACTGCCTGGATTTTTATTTGGTGCCCTGGATGTTGTGTTGGGACACAGAAAATGCTTTACTGGATGAGGAAGGAGGCTTGTTTTCCTTGCTGTTTTTACAGTAGATTCAAGTTTGTGCTCTGCTTTTGTTTCTTGACACAGCTGGTCCCCAGCCAAGTTAAAACAAGGCTGTACATTCCCAGTGCTTTCACCTTTGATGCTTCCTTGCCCTCCTTGTTCCAGGTCCGTGCTCCAATGCAGCCAGCTCTGCAGGTTAAGGAGCTTCCAGCAGGGCAGTGCCAGTGCTGCCAACTGCTTGGAATTTGAGCTTCTAGCCCAGAAGCTGCCCAGGAATGCTGACTGCTAAAATACGGATAGGAGAGGGAAAGGAGGGAAGCACAATGTGACTTTTGGAAGTGTTAATTCCAGTGTGCTCTGGGACCTGCTCCTTCTAAAAGTTCATTCTAGTCCAAGGTGTGAATTAATAGTTGGGACCACATCGCTGGTGGAACCACCAGCAGGTCATGGAATTTGAATGCAGAGGGTTTGGGGTTTCAGGGTTTGTTTCTCAGGGTTGTAAACATGAATGAAAACACATTCTTTGTATAATTGGAAACCTTATAAAAGTCGTTGTGCAATCGTGGCTTGTACAAGTGGTGTTTGACAGAGCAGAAGGGCAGTCCCTGCCTCAAGGGGCTTCCAAATGTGGAGGAACTTCCCCAGGCAAACTGAAATAGTGGCTTTTTTATCTGTTTGAGCTCAGTGTGCAGAAGGGCTCGGGGAGATGTTTCAGTCCTTTCATCACAGCCTTATGCTCATATCCCTGAAACAGGCACTGCAGTTTGCCGTGCTGCTTTCCCACATGGAAACGTGGCAGAGGAAAAGGGAGGAACAGGGATGGAAAAGGGAGTGGGAGACTCTGCAAAAATGGGAGCAGCTGCAGCTCATCCTGAACCTGACTGTGCCATGGGATCCAGGCAGCCCAAATGACTCCATCCTTGGAACCATTCCCCACAAAGCAGGCTTTTATGTAACAGCAGGGTGCTGGGGATTTGCCTCCGTGAAATGAATTCCTGTGCTCCTTTTGCCCTGAGCGGTGCAGAGACCACAGCAGAGCTGGGCTGCTCTGCACTCCAGGAGCTTTTTAGCTCCTCTGGATGCTCACAAGTTGCAGCCTGGGCTGGAGCTGTTGGATGAAACACAACTGGAGCTGAATCCCAGGATTGTTCTTGTTTCATTCCCTCTCCATCTCCCAAGTTTTCCCCTCTCAGCCCTTCAGCACAAGTGTTAACTTAATTCTGGCTTCAAAAGTGTTTTGCCAGCACCAGGTATCCAAAACTCTTAGACAAATATGCCTTGGCAGGGCAGTTTTTTGCTCCTTTCTCTACTTCAGGAAAACCTTGTGCTTTAAAAGGGGTGGAAGGTTTCTCAATAAACCATTGCTATTTAAAGAAAACAATCGATGCTGAGACTTTTAAGAAAATCCAAAGCTGTTACATGAAGCCAGTGACCAAAATGTTGCTTACTTGGCCTTTTATCTCCTGCAGCCTGAGGGAGAAAGTGGTTTAGTGTGTCTGATTTTGTAACAGGATCTAAATTGTAGGTTGGACTGTCTGGCCAAGAAAGGCCTTATTGACTTAGGAAATATTAAGGTGATCAGATAAATTGGGTGGAGTGAGTAGTTTTCCTTTCTGTGTTCCTTTGGTGTCTGGCTTAGCATGAGTGGAGGTTCTTGTTCCCTTGGAGCAATGCATCATTTAAAAGGCTGTGCCAAATTTAGTACATACTCTTGTTTCACTGCTTTTTCCAGTGCATAAGTGGGCTGAGACTTTGGGAACTCAACCCTGCCCTGCAACAGATTCCTGTGTGACCTTGAGGAAGTCACTGGATGCCTTTGTTCTTCTTTTTCCCCACCTGAAATGCTGCTTGGAGGGTTTTGGAGCAGGTCCTTTCTGCTCCTCCAAATTAGTACAGGCTGTCCCAGTCCTCTTTTGTTTTAATGTAAAAACAAAATCACTGTGCCAGGCAACCATACTTAAAAATCATATTTCAATGCCAAAAAAATAAGTGAAAGGTACTTCTTGTTACAGGCACAACATCCCATGGTTTTTAGAATGTTTGAGAAAAATATATATTCATCATCAATGTCTCCAGGAAGGAGACACAGGAGTTTTTCTTTTACATCATTTTCTGTTGGGGCCTGAGGGGAACAGCCAACAAAATAAGACATTTACCAAGTAAAGTTAAACAAAGTTTTCAAACTGGCAGGGGTGATGCTGATTTTTACCTACTCTGAGTTATTTCAGCTCTTTCTGTTGGAATCCACATGAACTTAAAGGAGGATGGGAACAAGAGCAGAAAGATCCAGGCCAGAGATGCCACTGAGTGTCTTGGGTGCTGATTTTTTGTGCTATGTGAGCAGTAATTCAGCAGAAATGTCCCTGATTATGGAAATATGTGGAGAATGTCTTGTGGGCGTCCTGCAGTTTCTTTTTTTTCCCTGAATTAACTGTGATCCAACTGCTAAACATTACTCAGTGATGTATCCTCTGAAGTTAGCCCGAGGCTTGCTGGGGAAATTTAATGTTTTCCTTTGATGTCTGCATGGAACCTCAGCTGAACATGAATGGGAAATTCTTCAGCACAAAAGGCTGCAGCTCCTCCAGGCTGAGAATTTAGGAAAAATCCAGGACTCCTGTGTGCCTGACTTTCTCATTTGGGGCCGGGCTGTTAATGAGGGAGCACTGAGAAGCTCTTTTTGATCTTCTCAGCCGAGAGCTGGGAGGATGATCGGGAAAATTCCCTCCCAATCCTTGTGGCCTCTCTCTTTCCTGGCTGCTGGAGCCTGAGCCTGGTGGTTCAGCAGCTCTTGGGGAGATTTATGGCTCGTGGAAAGCATCAAACTGTGCTCCATCTTGCAGCTGGAGGATCTGAAAAGGATTTGAGGCTTTGGTGCTTCCACAGGAGCTGTGGATGAATTCAGCTGCTTGGGAGCGTTTGGGGCACCACGCACAGGTGAAAGGAGCAGCAGTTTTGGGGGTTTTTGGTGCAAGGAGCAGCAGTTTTGGGGTTTTTTGGTGAAAGGAGCAGCAGTTTTTGGGGTTTTCGTGCAAGCGGCAGCAGTTTTTGGGGTTTTGGTTTGGCTCTTTGCTTTTTTTCCTTTCTTTCATGTGGACAAGGCAGTGTTTAATGTTCTTTATGGCTTTGACTTCTCAGGAACCAGCTGATATTTGTAGTTCAGTTCACTTTGAAGATGTGAAGTTATTTGCTGGGTGAGGGCAGCATGCACACAAGGTAGAGCAATAAATGTGAAATTACAACGAGGTAATCTTTAACCTAATGGAAAAAGAGGCATTTAATAAATGTCCAAGACATGTCTGATGAAAATCCTGCATTTCCATCATAGGAAAAACCAGTGTATGAGGTGAGAGGGGTATTCCCTTCTCAAGGGTAAAGTTCTTGGTTTTCATTACACAGATTTTATTCTTGCTTTAAAGTAGGTCTTGTTCCTTCCCAAATATGAATTGAAGTTCCCAGCTCACAGTAATGAGCTCTGAAGGCCAGGAGGAGCCATCCCATCCTCACACCTGAGCTCCTCTGGGGCATGGGCCAGTGGGTTTCACCAGGATTGCAGCAATTCTTTCAGGAAAAGCATTTAGTCTCCATTTGAAGACTTCAGGAGGGGAAATTCACTGCTCCCTTTGGTCATTTTTTTTCCCAGTGGTTAATCATCCTTACTATTAAAAATCAGAGACTTTGAATTTAGATTTGTCTGACTTGTGCTTCTTGTCATTGGCCATGATTTTATTTCTTTTGCTAATAAAATACATCAGCAGTCCCTGCTCTTCTCCTGTAAAAGGTCTGCAGTAACCAAAGTCACTCTTGATCAGTTTTTGGACAGACTAAACAGATTCAGCTCTGTCATGGTGCAATCTGATTTTTTTCCAGTTTCACATAATTTTTGTGGTTCTCTTCTACATTTTTAGCATTTCAGTCTCTTTTTTAGGGATGGAAACAGAGCTGGTCTCACTGCTGCAGCCTCAGGCTCTGCACAGCAGCATCTTTTCAGCTCCCCCATTTCATAATTGTATCAGTCTCAGTGGCTCAGCCCTGCACAGAAATCTTCTGTTCATTTATTTGCTGGGAGCTCTTCATGCACCAGATTTATCCATTTTATGCACATTTCTAGAAGCTGTCCAGTAGCTTTTGGATCCTCCTTTCCAGCTCTTGTTCCCTAATGAATTTGCCACTTCCAGGCATTATTCAGAGCTTGCTCTTAATTGCAAATATTAGAGTTGGAGCAGTAAGTGATAAACAGCAAAGCAGCTCCGGGAAAAGTCATTAGGAGATTTTTTAGCTCCCATTTCAGTGCTGTGAACGTGAGGGGGGAAAAGCACCTTGTAATTCTTGGCTTCCATGAAGTTTAAAATGAAATTGCAGGTCGAGAGGATTGCAGTGCTCAGTAGAACAATGTGTCATCAGAGCTTTTCCTCCAGCTTCTCAGCAGGAGATGCAGCCTTAATTCGAATTTTCCAGACAAATCCATGCCCAGAACCCTTTCTGGGCAGGTTGGTGTTGGCATGAGGAGGGCAGAGGGTCTGGGGCTGTTATTTGAGTCCCTCAGCTCCGTGCTTGGGAGGGAACAAACAAACAAGGAGTGCCCTTTGCAGGGAGAAGTCAGGATGTGAAACCCGAGCTGGGCAAGGAGAATTTGTGGTGCCCAGTCTATAATCCATCCACTTCAATGTGATCCTGCTGTCCTGTGGAATTGCTTCCTCTGGGCTTTACCCTGCCAGTGTTCCCTGAGATCCTGCTGTCCATAATGGGATTGGAGAGAGTCAGGATCAGGTTGTTTCATTTAGCCAGGATATTGCTGTTTAACAGAAAAAGCCCAAGGTAATTTGTACCTCCTTGCATAATTGTGTTTATGCAGCAATTAACTGCTGTGTGATTTTTAAAATATTTCATTCTGTTCCAAAAGAAGGAGGAAAAAGGTAATAAATCACAGGAGTTTAGAATTCCCTGTCAAGGAGGAGGGACAAGGTAAAAATGGATTTTTCTAATCCATCACTTTCTTCATGGAAACAGCTCTCCTTTCATCTGCTGCTTCCTCTGCCTTAGAATTGATGACCTGGGCATAAATGAAATATTGTTCCCATTTATTATCCAGGGAGCTGCCAGGGAGGAAGGACAGTTGAATCATCAGGGGTTTTTGCTGCAGCTGCTGCAAATCCTCAACAACTGGAGCTGGGAGCTGGTGAGGTCTGAGCCCTCCTGGGAGCTTCAGCTCTTGCAAAAGGAGGGAATTCCAGCAGAACCCAGGGCTTGCTCCTGGGAGCAGCTGCCCTGGGAATTTCCCTTGCAGGTGTGTGCTTTTAATCTGATTTCTCCTTGTGAGAGCAGCCCAGGAACAACACAGAGCTCTGGTTTAATCTGTAATTTAATCACACAAAACCAGGGGGGCAGCACGGGGGGGGCTTTTCCCACCTGCCACCTTTGGGGAGAGGACCCTGAGGAGTGCCTGGGGATAATTTCAATTTGAGAGCAGCAGGAAATGCTGTCTGAGGGCCTCACATGTGCTCGGGGGGAGCTGCTGTGTCTGGCAGGCAGCAGCACATCCCTGCAGGAATCCTCTGCAGCTTTCCTCATCCAGCAGGGCTGGAATGGGCAAGGACTGAGGCTCAGGCAGAAAGGAAACTCTGCCCACTCTCCTCTCCTAAAATGCACCTTGGAACCACAGCTGTTGGGATGAGCAGCAATAACAAAGGTAGAAACTGAGGCTGGATACCTGGAATTGGGGAGATTTAAAATCAGAATTAAAATCTGATTGCAGCTCAGCTCTGAGGACAAATCTTCAATAATAAATTAAATTTTAGTATCAAAACTTCTTTTGACAAGACACAAATATTGAGAATTTAAGTGATGGATTAACAAATGAATGAGAATTTCTATAAATGGTGAAATTCTCAGCCATGAGGTGTTTGGTGACTTCATTTCCCTGCAGTGGGTCTTGCCCAGGGACACAGGGGAGCTGCTGCCCTGGCCAAATCTGCTTTTGCTGAGAAGCCAGTCTGCCCTCAGTGTCAGCATTGCTGCTATTATGGGCTGCATTAGTGGTAAACAGTGCTCCACTGATACGTGGACACTCACTATTATGCTGCTAATTAAATAACTTGTTGCATTAGCACTTTCCATCTTCCATCCCAGCTCTGTGTTTATCTCCAAAACCCATGCAGCGGCAATAATTAATGTGGAAATAAAAGGCTTTATTCTCCCCCTGCCACTGCTTTTTCAAATGACTGGATTGGGTGGATGCTTTGAGCCTAGAGGAAAACAGCAGCACTCAAAAGTGGGGGATAAAACCCACAGCAAAAATTACATTTTTCATCCCTGTGTACCCAGAAAGGCCTTCATTGTGACCTGCTGTGGTTTTTCACAGTAAATAACAAAATTTTCTCCATATTGCCCTTCTTCATGCCAAATGTAGATGGTGACTGAAGTGCCAGGGGTGCCAAACCCATCCCAGCTCTGGGAATGTTGGTGCAGGGATCAGGGCTGAGCAGTGCCCAGGCTCCCTGCTCTCCTGGGATTCACAATCCCACATTTCTGCTCTGCTTTTCTCTAAATAAACTGGAGTAATTGCTTTTACAAGTAAACACTCCATCTGCTCTTTCTCCCCACAGTATTTCCATCCTTTTTCATCTCAAAGTCAAGTTTTGAAGCACAGCAGCAACCAGAGGCTGTGAAAATCACAAGAGAAGCCCCAAAATATTGTGAAGTTTTATGGAAGTCGTAAATCTGATGGGTTTTTCTTTTATTTGCCTTCAGTAGTTTGTGCCCTCAGCCATTTGCATTTTGAAATTTCACTTTGAAGTCTGTGAGCTGGAAACTCATTTAAAAATAAATAAGAGCAGAGTCCAGGAGCCCAGGGCTTCAGGGAGGAGGGGGGAATAGCACAGGGCTTGTGATAACAGAGGGAAAATTCAGTGTTGGGCTTGAAATGAGTCAGGACAGCCTGGCAGGCACGGGGGGGACCAGGGGACAGAGCAGTTTGCAGCTATTCTGTGAATTTTGGCATTTTTGTAAGGTTTGGCTCAGGATTTAGCTCAGCAGAGCAGTGTTTTTATCTGTGTTGGAAATCCAAGTGCTTGTGGAAAAACCTCCCCCTCGATTTTAGGGAATTTTTATTTCCCTGAGTGCTGCTCCTCACTAATTGCAGAGCCTCAGAAGAAATTCTCTTTCTCCAACTGAAATATAAAATTTCCCCTTTGAGAGAAATCCCCTGCCCTGCCCTCTGGGTATGGATTCATAACTGGGAATGTGCCCCTGGATCCTGACCCATTTAAATCCCTCCATCCCTTGGGCAGCACTGACACTCCAGGGATAATTCTGGCTGTCCACTGTGCTTCGTGATATTTCAGCATTTTTTGGGAATCTTGTGAAAATCAGGATTTTTCTTGGCTCCATCACCTAGAAATGTGAGAGTATGAGAGAATCTCCCTTTGAAAACCAAACCAAAGCGGACCAAAAATGTCTTTATTGAAAAGAATTTTAAAATGAGAATTCCTTAAATTTTCCATTTAAGAATTCCTTAAATCTGCCCAAGGGTTTTAGGGATCAGGAGGCTGTTGTATGGCACTGGAACCCTGGGATTTCAGAGCACAAGGATTCTTGTAGGTTGGACTAGGGCTGGGGGTTGGATCAACACCTGGGAGGCAGAATAAAAAATTGCAATGATATTCCCATTGCATAAAATAGAATAAAACCAGACAAAAAGCCTTTCATCTGTGCACCTTCCTGCACAACCTGAGCCACAAAATGTGGAGCTGTTCTGGGCCTGGAATGCAGCAGATCCTGGTTATTCCCTGTGCTTTTGCACAGCAGCACAAACTGCAGGGGAATAAAGGCCATGCTGAATTAATTGAATTATTTCAGAGATGAGTTTGGTCCGCTGATTCCATATCGACTTTGGGCTTTAAATAGCATTAAGGACCCGTGGTAAAACTCAATTCAAGCTCAGGAATGCAGCTGGAGCAGGGGAAGGTCACATCTGGGCACGAGGTGCAGTAATGGAACCTGTTCCTGTGTCTGTGTCTGTGTCTGGTGGCATCAGAGCAAAATTGAATCTGTTTAATGTGATCATGGCCTGCCCCCCGTGTGAGGAGAGCAAGGTGGGATTAATGAACCCTGAGAGGGCTCTGTGGGCTCAGGGACCAGCAATCGAGCTGCTGCTCCCCTGGGAAATGCTGAGTGTGGTGTGAGGGGTGCTTGGATTGGAGAGCGTGGAATCTGCAGCAGGAATTTGCACAGTTTTTATGGAATCTGCAGCAGGAATTTGCACGGTTCTTATTTTCCCTTTTTCTCCCTGCTACGCATTCCAGGGCTCATCTTTTTAATCAAATTAAATCAGATCAGGCTTGAAAGGTGCCACAAAGGCTGAGCTTGGTGTGGGGTGCTGGAAAGCAGCAGGTGGGAATTGGGATTAATGCATGAGCACAAGGAAATTGGGTTTGGGGCACATCTTGGTGCTCAGACTCGTGCCAGGTTATATTGACACCACATGTGGAGCTTCCAGTGGGAAACAGCCACAGAAAATCCTTTCCATTTCTCTCAGCTGGAAAGTGATGCCAGGAGCTGTTTCAGAGTCTGGATTTCAGTGGGAGGGGGATTGGGCTGCACCTCTGAATGTGCATCAGGAGAATCTGCACAGGGAACATGCAGAGCACAGAAAGTAGGTCTGGCTGCTGGCTGTCACTTCAGTGCAGATCAAGTGTGCTGTGGAAATCTTTGTGTGGCTCTTAAATAAACAAACAAAGCAACAAAAACAAATACAAGAGCATCTGCTTGTGTATAAATATACCTGTTTGGGTTATTTTTTTTCCCTGATTTTGTAGTTCCCATTACAGCATATGCCAGTTTTTCTGGTGTGCCAAAGAGCAGGAACATCTCCAGGAATGCTCAGCTTACAGCACTCAGATAAAAGCTGCCTGTGCCACCTTTGTAAAGACACAGCCAGCTTAGTCCTGCAGAGGACAAATGCACTGGGGAATTTGTGGTTACCAGACTTCTCTCCCTTCTTTTTATGTGTTCTGCCAAATCCTCTGCTGGCTGGAGGGTGATTATTGAGACAGCACTGAAAGCTGAGCAGTGGTTTGTTGAAAACTCTGCTTGGACAGGGAGTAAATAATGTGAATTTTTTTTTTTCCAGTGACCACCCTTAGATACCCCCAAGCCTTGGTTTGAGCTGGGAGGAAGGGCAGGCACCTCTGGGAGTGCAGCAATGTCCAGGGAGCCCCAGCACAGCTGATGGGCCTGGGGTTGTTGTTGATTAAAGACAGACCTTTGTACAGCAGGAGCAGAAAAACCTATTTCTGTACCTATAAAAACTCTGCTCCCACGGTTGCTGTTATTGGCAAACTCAGTCACTTTTGGTGTTTTTGGAGAAGTATTTACAGGCAAGGACTGGATGGTGAGAGAGCTTCATCTGCTTGCATTTTGCTCTGGTGGCACACACATGTCTGTGGGACTTTGTGCTTCATCCCTGAGCCCTCCCCAGTTATCCCAGCCCTGCAGCAGGGACAGGCAGTGCCCTCCTGCTCTCCCTGGCTTGGAGCCTCCTTCCTGAGCAGGGAATCGTTTTTCGGGATCCCACTTTGCCCCCAGCTCCCTGGGATGGGGCAGGCTGGGTTTGGCGGCCGGGCTGGCTCAGCCTGGGCTCTGCCAGCAGCAGGAACACAGAGCCTGAGTGCTGCAGAGGGGTTGGGAGAAGCTTCTCTCATAAATGCAATTACACAAACATGCTTGAGCCGTGTGTCCTGTTGAATTGCTCCCCAAGAAAAGAGGAAACCCTCAGGGCACTGCTGTTGTTTGAGTCAGAGAGATATCCCAGTGCCTCAGGCATCCTCTCTGCATCCACAGGGGCTCTGCTGTGCCCTGGGTGGCAGCTAATATTGGGCTTCAGATTCCTCTGCAGAGCAGTTATCCCTCCAGGAGGCAGGGATTGTGTGCCAGGCAGGAATTTCAGCTGGCAGAGCCCCTGTGCCATGCAGACCTCACAGGCACTGCTGGCTCTGGCTCCCTGCCCGGTGCCCCGGGGCGTTTCTGCCCTCTGAGGTGCCTCTGCTCCATGGGAAGGATCCTTTTGCAGCTGGGGATCTTCCCAAGGAGCTGTCAGGGCTTTGGCTGCCTCTTCACTGGGCAGGTGATGGAAGGAGGGCAGAGACCCCCCAGAGATTGTTCTGTGTGATGTGGGGTTGCTCTTAACCAAATAAATGACCATTGTTGGAGGGCCTGGAGGTAAAACATGAGTGTTTCTCTTTTCCATCAAAATTCTGTCCTTCCTTTTAAGGGTTTTTGGTCTGAAATCATTTTCAGAAAACCACTCAACATTCCAAGGTTCCTGGTGAGGTGCAAAGTGGAGCAGTAAATGGTCCAGAAAAGCTGATTTTTGACTTTCCCAGGCCCTCGGTGCAGCCATTCCCTGAGGTGTCCCACAAGGTAACCCGTGCACAGACAGCCCAGCCCAGCTCACAAGCACCAAATGTTTAATTCAGTGTGTGCCTGTCAAAGCACATTAAAAATGCAGGTGGCACTTGGTGCCTGTCAGCCTGGCACTGTCACAGGCTGGTGGCACAGATGTGGCACACTGGGAGGTGCTGGGAATGCCTGCAGTGTCCTGCCAGGCTGGATCCTGATCCCTGATCCCCCAAACTCTGCCTTCCCATGGTGCTCCTGAGGATGTGCCTGCATTGTCTGGGCTGCTTTGGCTGCTCTGTGGTTCTCTTGTCCATCTCCATCTCCTGCTGGGTTTAATCCCAGTTCCTGAGGCTCTCCCAGTGGGAATGTGAGGTTTGCACACACCTCAGGGCTGAGCCTTTTGTGGGATGTGTGGAGCAGCTCCTGGCACAGACACATCCCAGTCCCTCAGCTCGGGTCAGCAGCTCAGTGGCCAGTTCCCAAGGAGAATTCATGTGCAAGTGCAGTTTGAAAAGAGATTCACAATTCATGCACAAGGGCAGTTTGAAAAGAGATTCACAATTCATGCACAAGGGCAGTTTGAAAAGAGATTCACAATTCATGCACAAATTTAGTTTGAAAAGAGATTCAAGCCTGTGACCGTGTTCACAGGGGTCTGAGGATGAGGGAAGAGATGAGGATTTGACTCCGTGTTTCAGAAGGCTTGATTTATTATTTTATTATATGTAATATATTAAAACTATACTAAAAGAATAGAAGAAAGGATTTCATCAGAAGGCTGGCTAAGAATAGAAAAGCAAGAATGAATAACAAAAGCTTCTGTCTTGGACAGAGAGTCTGAACCAGCTGGACTGTGATTGGCCATTAATTAGAAACAACCACATGAGACCAATCACAGATGCACCTGTTGCATTCCACAGCAGCAGATAATCAATGTTTACATTTTGTTCCTGAGGCCTCTCAGCTTCTCAGGAGGAAGAACTCTCAGGAAAGGATTTTTCAGAAAATACCATGGCTACACAAACCCATTTGTGCAGCCTTCAGGTGAGGCTGAGGAGTGAAGTTCATAAACACCAGAAGTGTGAAATCACTGGAGTTCCAGGTGTACCCTGTGAAAAGGGCAGCTGTTGGAGCTGGAGAACAGTTGCCTCTTTCCTCTCAAGCAGCCAGCTGAGCTCTGTTTTCTTGCCTTGCAGTCCTTCCAGGGCAGCCAAGGACGAGCTTACCTCTTCAACTCCGTGTGAGTACCCCGCGCGCGCCGGGGGGGATCCAACAAAACCGTCCTGGAAAAGGGAAAAAAACCCAATTTCCTTCAGAAAAGCTCTGCCTGGGAGAGGGGAGCTTCCTGCACATGGCTGGAGAAAGAGGCAGAAATAGCCCCTGATTCATATTTGAGTCGTGCAGGGGTTTCAGATAAGCAGCAAGGAAAAGGTGAATTTTTTCGTCATCGGGTTGGGAAATCAGAGCTCATGGCTGAGTCATTCTCCTCTCCCAGGATGGAGTGGGACCAGTAACCAGAGTTCTGTAAATGTGGAGAGAGATGATATCTAAATATGCACTTCATAAAAACTGAATATAGTTTTCTCAGTGACTGGAAATAGTTTTGGAGAGGTCACTGCTGGTCTGGCTTTCAGCAGAGCTGCTGATTTCAGTCACATTTTTCAATTTTCCATTTGGGAAAGTAAAAGTACCATTTTACCAATTTGAGAATGAAAACCTTTCTCAAATGCCTAATTAGCACAAGTGACTAGAGTGTTATTAATCTCCTGCTCAAAGCTTTCATTGAGTTTTTTAGTTGAATAAAAATCCCATTTTACCTTTTCATTCTGCTCTGGAACTGCCAGAGAGCTTTGTTTGGGCACAGCTGGGAAACTCAGAACCTCCTGCTCGCGTTTTCAAACGCTGCAGTGAAATGTTTGCCAGCTTCATTGGAGCATCCTGATGTGGGAAGGCACTAATGGAGCATCTGTGCTTTGTCCCAGAGTGAACGTGGGCTGTGGCCCTGCAGAGGAGCGAGTGTTGTTAACAGGACTGCACGCCGTGGCAGATATTTACTGTGAAAACTGCAAAACCACGCTGGGCTGGAAATATGTGAGTATTTGTGTCCCTGCCTTTGCCCCTGGGCAGCTTTGCTGCAGCTGAGGGGGTGGAAAGGTCATTTTGGGAGCCCAAAATGCAGCTTTTCATCTGTCACCATCTGGTTTCCTCCTGCCTTTGTGTGTGTTGCATTTAGAGAATCAGCTTTAGTGTGGTTTTATTTTCACTAACTTTATTTTATTTACACCTGGTTTTGGTGGGTGCCCCTCAGTGACATTTAACATAAATGAGGATAATTTCAGTCCTGTGGTTCACACTGTCTTTTTTCTATTACTCTGGTAGATGTTATCAGAATAACAGAATGCTCCATTAATCCTGTGTCCTCCCCACTGGAAATGCTGTTGAACACGACTTTATCTGTTTGCTCTTCAAAAATTCAATTATCTTCCAATAAAATCCAACGTTACATCCTAATTTCTGCTTCTGGAGGCCCACATCATTTTGTCCAAATGTTTTCACCAGTGCCTGAACTGGTGCAGGATTTAAGATTTTAGAAGCAGGGTTTAGAATTCAAGAAGTGGGATTTAGGGTTCTAGAAACAGGATTTAGGATTCTAGAAGCAGGATTTAAGATTCTGTAACTGGGATTTAGGGTTCTAGAAACTTGATTCAAGATTCCAGAAGTGGGATTCCGTGTTCTAGACTCAATATTTTGGATTCTAGAATCAGGCTTTAGTATTCCAGAATCAGGCTTTAGGATTCCAGAAGCAGGATTTAGGATTCCAGAAGCAGGATTTCTTATTCTAGACTCAAGATTTAGTATTCTAGAAGCAGGATTTAGGATTCCAGATGCAGGGTCTAATATTCCAGTATTTCAGATTCTAGAAGCAAGATTTAAGATTCCAGAATCAGGATTTAAGATTCCAGAAGCAGAATTTAAGATTCCAGAAGCAGTGTTTAATAGTCCAGGAGCAGAATTTAGGATTGTTAGATGCAAGATTTAAGATTCCAGATGCAGGATTTGAGATTCCAGAAGCAGGATTAAGTATTCTAGACTCACTGTTTAGGATTCCATAAGCAGGGTTTAGGATTCTCGAAGCAAAATTTCAGATTCCAGAAGCAGAATTTAGTATTCTAGACTCAAGGTTTGGGATTCTAGGAGCAGGATTTAGGATTCCAGAAGCAGGGTTTAATATTGCAGGATTTAAGATTCCGTAAGCAGAATTTAATATTCCAGAAGCAGGATTTGAGATTCCAGAAGCAGGATGAAGTATTCTAGACTCACTATTTAGGATTCCATTAGTAGGATTTCGGATTCTAGAAGCAAGATTTAATATTCCAGAAGCAGAATTTAGGTTTGTAGAAGCAAGATTTAAGATTCCAGAAGCAGGATTTTATATTCCAGAAGCAGAATTTCAGATTCTAGAAGCAAGATTTAAGATTCCAGAAGCAGAATTTGGGATTCCAGAAGCAGGATTTAAGATTTTTTTCCCTCACAATTTCCTGAGAGCCCCCAGGAAGACCTGCAGTTGTCTCTGTGGGAAGGCACCAGCATTCCCAAATCTGATCCTTGAGCTGATTCCCACCAAACACCCCCTCAGTCTCACTCTGCTCCTGGTTTCATTGTAGGAACATGCTTTTGAAAGCAGCCAGAAGTATAAAGAAGGCAAATACATCATTGAACTAGCTCACATGATCAAGGACAACGGCTGGGATTGAGCAGAGCCCGGCCCAGCAGTGCCAGAGATGCCATCCAACCGAACATTGTACCCAAGAGTGAGAGAGTGACTGAACGCTTGGTTCCATGCATTTAGAGGCTCTGCAATCCGGGAGCATCTTCACACCCTTCTCCATCTTTATTGGTGACTGGCCTCTAAATTTCTGTCTCTCTGTCTCTTTGCTTTGTATCTGTTTGTGAGTTGACCCTGGCTGCTTCTCTCTCTGTTCTGTTGGCTCAGAGAATGCACCGAATGCCCGACAGCCATTCCATGTGCCCAGAGCTCCACCCAGCCTGGCCTGGGCTCTCCTGGCACCTCCCAGCCGGTGCCAACCCCGAGGTTGGGCAGGAGAAGGTGGGACAGGGGTGGGGCCTGCAGGGGAACCATCAGAGGGTGATGCTGTGCTTCTCCTTTCAGTCCTGGGTAAGCAAGGCTTGAAACCATCTCCTTGTTAAATGGACAGAGAAATACCTACTTGTGTAAATGGATAGAGAAATATCCACTTGTCTGAATGGATACAGAAATATCCACTTGTCTAAGAAGGACACAGGAATGTCTCCTTGTGTGAAAGGACAGAAGTTACCTCGTGGCTGTGTTTTCTCTCTGAATCCATCGGTGGAGCTGCAGCCTGAGCTGGCTGAGCCAGTTCCCCCCACAATCTGGGTTTTGTTTGCTATTTATGAACTCCTTGTTGCAGGGGGCAGGGCTGGGGGCTGGAGAGATTCCTGCCTCTCCTTTTCCTCGCTGGTTCAGGGCAGGGAGGCTGAAGGTCCCAGCTGAGCACGGCCATGGGGAGCATCCCCAAGGCTGGAGAAACCAAATCCTGACCTGTGAGCCCTTCAGAGAGAAGGAGAAAACCACTTCAGGCACAAGGAGGCTGGAGCTGCAGCCTAGAAAATGTGGAGGGGTGAAAAAAGGCACGTGTGAGGCAAGGAGGGGGAAATTCCATAGAGGAGGATGGGGACAAACAGTGACAGAGGCTGCCCCTGGGTTTCCTGGCCTCCCCTGAGCACCCTTGGTGGTGTTTTACCAATCTTTCACAAGTGCAAGGAGGAAAATGCTGTTACAGAACCTTTTCCTTGGATGCCAGGCTCCACTGGGGGGGCCTGGCACAGAAACGGGGCGAGGAGGGAGCTGAGTTGTGGCAGTTGTGTTGCACAGGTGGATATTTCATCCCTGAGGTATCCTCCCCCCTTTCCCCACTGCCAGCAGCCCATTGCAGGCACGGGGCGAATGGGAAAGGAAAACAGAAAAAAAGAAAAAAAGAAATGAAGCATCTTCCCAGCAGCCCTGGAATGATCCATGCCTTGAGGGGTGGATGTGGGTGTCAGAACTGCAAGGGACAACGAGTCCTTCCCGTTTTCATTTGTCCCTGGTGATTCCTGAGCACCTTCCCAGGGGGGTGGTGGGGAAGGGGTGCCCTGTGTGCCAGGGGAGCTGTGTCAGGCCACAATGAAATGAGAAATTTGCTCTGCAGCAGCCCAGCCAGTGTCTGGTGCATCACCCAGGACTATCGAGCTGAGTTCGTTCTGTCTCTCCCCGAGTGAATTGTTCCTTTCTGTTGGCAGAATTCTTTCAAGTAGGGTAATGCATGGAGGGAAATCTTCCTTAATGCAGAAGGAAGGAAGGAGAGTTGTGCAGGGGGTGGTGGCTCCTTATGGAGCAGAAGCTTTGGAGCTGTGATGTGCAGTCACTGCCCCCCAGCCCTGAGAGATCCCAGCGCGCTGTGGAGGAGTCATTTGGTGCTCACTTGGCAGGGAATGGGAACAGAGACTCTCCTGAAGGGTCAGGGTGGAATGTAGGGTTGGATCCTTGTGCTGAAAGCCAAACCTGATGAAGCAGAGGTTGTTTTTTTTCTCTCCAAGCTCTGCTCTTGACAGCCTTGGAGAATTGAGGTGAGGTGGCCGGGCTCCTGCAGGGGATGGAGTTTGTGACCAACCTGTCCAGAGGTGGCTTCTGCCCTCACCCTCCTGCTCTGGCTGTGTAACAATTGCTTCAGCTTTTGTTTTGGATTGTCTCTGCTTCTGCCAGCCTCATTCCCTCGGTGACAAATCCAGTAAAAATCAAAACTCCCACAGCACCTGCTGTGTTGTGGACTCTGGCACTGACCTGGTGCCATCTCCCTGTCCTTTCATTGAGGATCCATGGCAATTTATTGGGTTTTGACTAGTGGGAAGCAATTCCTGTTCTTCAAAGAGCTCTTTATTCTCCACAGAGCCTTTAAAGGAGCTGGGAGAGGTAAGGGATCATCCCAAATCCTGTGAGGCTGAGAAGAGCACGCAAGGCTCATGGTTTGATGTTGGTATTTGGATCAAAAAGCAAAGTAAAAGGCAGGGCTGTGCAGAGAACTGCTCTGAGAAATGCCAGCCAGGTGGAAATGGTTTTATCCATTCACTGGGGACAAAAAAGGACAATGCTCCATCAGACCTGGCTGGTTTTTACTGGTCACAGGTGTTGGGCTTTTCATGGCAACCAGTGCAAGCTTGAATAGGGCGAGGTCTTAATCTGCTTTTAATTGGTTTTGTCCTGTTCAGTCTGGTGCTCAGAGCCTGGCCCTGAGCCCTGGTGCAGCCCAGCGTGGCTGTGCCTGTCCCAGCACCAGAGAGCTCCCGGGCAGTGGCTGTGGTGGCCGAGAGGAGGAAGGGGCCTGTGCAGGGAGCACGAGGAGCTTCAGCTGGCTGCTGACTGCCCTGGCAGCTGGGGCTGGCAGGAGTTGGGGAGCAGAGCTGGTGGCACAGAGTGACACGCTCAGAGATAACCAAAGAACTTCCCTGCTGAGCTGAGCCAGGCTTTTCCCAGGAGAAGGGGAGATGTGGCCCGTGGGAGCTGCTGCTTTCCATGGGCAGCAGCTTCAGGAAAACAGGGACAGCACTGAGTTTTCCTCCTTTTTTTGGTGTCCAGCCTCGTGTCTGGGCAGCTGTGAGCACCCTTGAGTTTACATCCCCCCCCTGTACCCCAAAGCTCAGACTTGAGTAAGTTTTAAATTGTTTTTGCTCTGGTGGATTGTCTGGTGTGAAATCCTGACCCCTGTAAGAAATAGTCAGATGATAATATATACAAAGCAGAAAAAATAACCCCCAGACGTTACCTTGTGAAATATACTTTTGTAAATAATATTTAATTTTTTTTAAAGAAATAATATATTTGGTGCTGTTTTCTCAGAGCCCCTCCCTGAGAGCACTTTTTTTTTTGTTATCGTTGTTGTTTATGATGATCCTGTTTCCTTCTGTATTTGTTGGAAAATATGTTTAAAGGGAAACAAAAATCCTAATTTGTCCTCTTGAAGTGGATCCGTGTTTCCTGTGGATGTGGCAGGGGAGGGGACTCCCAGCTGCCAGATTTGGTGGCTGGGCTGGGGACAGGGGGGATATTTGGGCTGGGAGGGGCTGCAGGCACTCAGGAGGGCTCCAGTTCCCCTCTGCCTTTCCCTGGAGCCCAGAGCCCCTTTGCTCCCAGCAGGAATCCCCCAGAGCCCCTGGGGCTCCCACTTTTCCCTGGTTTGTGGAATCCAGGTGTGGAATTTCCCTGGCACCAGTGCTGGCTGGAGTGAGAAGCTCTGGAGCTGCAGCCTCAGATTCGCAGGGATGGAGGATGGAGCTTTGAACCCAATGCTGATTTTAACCTAAACCACAAATCTTTGGATCCTGCTTTTATTTTTGAGGGGAGGTTTTGTTGTTTTGTTTTTTGTTTTGTTTTTTGTTTTGTTTTGTTTTGTTTTGTTTTGTTTTTAACCAGGCTGCTACATAACAAATTAGAGTAAAAGTTTACCTCTCTTGGCAGTAAAGTTCATTTAATTTGTTCTCCTTGCTGTCTTTAATCTCCCCCCTTCTCACCCTCCTTTGTTTTTATTTCACTTGGTCTCTTGTTTATCCCAAAGTGGACCAACAGCACAAAGCACTGGATGTGTTTTGCTGAGCAAGGAGCTGTTCAAGAACTGCTGCAGGTTCTTTAAATTCTCTGGGTTTGGAGAACTTCAAACCCCACAGGAACAGAACCAGCCCCGCCAAACAAACCCCGTTGTTCTCGTGATGATCAAGTGAGAATTCTCTCTCTGTGTGCATTTTTCTGGCTGCTCTGTGAGAGTGTGTGAATCATGCATTTCACTGCACTTCCCTGCTTTGGGAGGAGCTTCCAGGTAAAGCAGTTTTGGGATGAAGAGGGGACACCAAACACCAAGCTCAGCTCAGTGGGAAGGAGCTCTTCCCACTACGGGAGAGGCCTCAGTGCTCAGAAACAATCAGGTTAGACAGAGGTTTTCTGCAGAAATCCTGGTGAAAAAGAACAAGCAGAAGAGGGGAAACGAAATCATCTTGAATTCAGAAAAAAAAAAAAAATCAAAAATCAACATATTTAAATGCAAGCAGAATGGCATTGTGTAAGGTACAACCACAAATAAGCTGTTCTCATCGTTACAACTGTGTGTATCCTTTGTTTTGTTCTTCCTAAGGAAATGGGAATGCTTTCCCCACTGACAAAACTAAGGACAATATTTCCAATACCAGCCTGTCTATGGATGCTCTTGTGTTTACAAATTGTGTATATTTTTATTTCTTTGATCTTATTTTAATTTTTTTTTTGGCATATTCTTTCAGGTCATTTGCTTCAGTCATAAATGCAATTGTTTGTTTTCAGATAATTGGTTTTCACCTTTTCATGTATTTGTACATTGTATATAGTTCTTCAGTATTAGAGGGAGGCGTATTGTTTGTCATATTTACAATATGTGTTGGTGCTCATTTGAGAAAATAAAATTTTCAAGTACTAAAGCTGCTGGTCCAGGTTTCTGCTTTATTCTGTGCAAAGCCCTGAAATCCAGGGGATTTCATCCCAAAGGAGATTTTCATCCCAATCCAGGGAATGGGAAACAGCAATTCCTGCTGCTCCACCTCAGCCAGGTGGAAGGCAGTGCAGTATTTGGGATTTTGGGATGGGAGGATGCAATCCCTGTTCATCCACTGCTGCAGGTGGCACGGCCCTGTCCCCGTGCCCTCTGTGCCCTGTGCTGCTGAGTGCCCTTAATTCCCTGCTGGACCAAAAAAGCCACTTAACCCTGTTTGGGGACAGCCCAGGGGCTGAACTCAGAGCCCTGAGCTGGGAGTGAGCTCGGGTCCACGGCCCCAGAGCTGCCCCTGAGAGGAGCTGGGGATTCCTGGAGGAGGGAAAGGCCAAGGCAGATGGGATGGGTGAATGGATGATGGAGGGATGGATGGATGGATGATGGATGGATGGATGGATGATGGATGGGTGGATTGATGGATGATGGATGGATGAATGGATGGATGGATGGATGGATGGATGGATGGATGATGGATGGATGGATGGATGGATGGATGGATGATGGATGGATGGATGGATGGATGGATGGATGGATGGATGGATGATGGATGGATGGATGGATGGATGGATGGATGATGGATGGATGATGGATGGATGGATGGATGGATGGATGGATGGATGGATGGATGGATGGATGGATGGATGGATGGATGATGGATGGATGGATGGATGGATGGATGGATGATGGATGGATGGATGGATGGATGGATGGATGGATGGATGGATGGATGAGGGATGGATGGATGGATGGATGATGGATGATGGATGGAGGGATGGATGGATGGATGGATGGATGGATGGATGGATGGATGGATGGATCCCCAGTCCCCGCGAGGTGACGGCGCTGCCGGGTCACCGTGACCTTCCCCGTGGCCACAGGACGGGCTATAAAGAGCAGGTGGGGCCGAGCTTGGGGCAGCTCCCGGCTCCTCTCCCATCCCACCACAATGAGGGATTTTTTTTTCCCAAAGGATGATCACGAAGCTAAAAATACAGCAGCGCCTGTGGCCTTTAATCCCGGTTCAAGAGCAATCTGACACTCCTGCTCTGCTTCCCAGGCGGCTTTTTGGGATGCAGGGATGCTGCCAGCTGCTGCTCCGTGGCTTCACTCGATTCCTCTGCTCCTCCTGCCCTCGGGGTTCAGCCTCACGGTGCCCCTGGGCTTCCCCCAGCGCCTCCTTTCCCAGCGGGACCCGGCTCCCTCCGAGCGCATTTCTGGCTGACAGCGAGGAGGATTTACAGTAGCGCCTTCAGGCTGCCAAACACGCCGGGGATATTTTTACCCGGCTCCAGGCTGGGGTATAAATAAAGCCCAGGCCGTTCTCTGTTGCTGACCGAGAAATGTCCCACAGAAACGGGGCAGGCACGAGGGAAATGTCACCTGAACGTTGTCACCCCTGGGGGGGCTCTGGGGGAAATAACAGAGCCCTGCTGCCACCCCTCTCTATGTGACCCAAAAAACCACAGAGTGCTGCTCTGTTTTGGGGAACCGGGGGGTGTTGTGAGCACAAACTTTGTCCAGGCACGGGCACCTTTGATTAAACCTCTCCAGGATTAAATCCCTCCATCCATCAGGGCACCCCCAGCCTGTAAAGAGGATCAGCCCTGTCAGGGCAGGCAATGGGGGAGATGGAAGGACAGCAGGGACAGGGGGTGACAGACATCACCAGCTCGACTTCTGTGAAAAAAAAAACCCCAAACTCATGGAGCTGTTCCAGGCTGGGCTGTTATTTATGGCTCGGGATCAAGCAGCTGCTCCCGGCGGGGGCTGCCCCGCGCTGCTCCACAGGGAAAGCTCCTGCAGACGTTTGTTCCCAATGTATGGAAACTTCTGATGAGGTGAAGGGAAATGCTGGGGGAAAAAAAAATCATAAAATCCTTTACCAGGGCCCGACCTCACCCCGTGGAGCTGTGCCCCTGGTGAAGGGCTCTGAGCGAGGCTTTGGACGCCTGACAGAAACAGCAAATGCTATAGGAGGCTTTTATAGAGCTCTGCTTCCCCGTGAAAGCCAGGCTGGTGTTTTCTTTTCCACTTGGACAAGGATTTTCCCATCATTGTGCTATTTTTATGGAGGTTTCAGACAGAAACAGAGGGCCTCTCCCAGGCAAGCCCTGGTGCTGGAGGAGCTGGAGCACGGGAGGGTGCAGCTCTGACGCGGGTTCCCCAGCTCTGCCAAGTGCCTTTGCTGGCAGAGGTCTCACCCTGTGGAAATGGGGGATTTGCTCCATCTCTGCCTCACAGGGATTTTTCTTTTTTGACGTTTCCAGCCTGGAGATGAACCGTGGTGCAGATGCTGCCTGAACCAGGGGGAAGCAGCAGAGCCTTCGTGGCACAGAATGGGGGCTCAGCCAAAACTCCTGCTCTGAGCACACAAAAAATGAACACCTCAGCAGTCAGTATCAATTTCTGACAGGCAAGGGGCCCTTGTGTCCCCCAGGGCAGCTCATCAACACCCCAATCACTGCAAAGGGTGGGCAAACACCAGGAGTGATGGCTGAGAGGCCACTGATGCCAGCAGCTGTGCCCATCACCAGTGCCTCCCCCAGCCCCCAGGTTTTGCTGGTTTCTGGAGGTATTTTTGCTGGGAGGGAGCTTTTTTTGGAGTGGTGATGCTGCTGGAACCTCAGCTGGGTTTTGCTGCTCAGTTCAGTGGGAAGGAGCCAGGTGGGAGCAGGTTTTATGGGGAGGAAATGAAGTGGCTGAAGGGCTGAGGCTGTGTTATCTTTAATTTGAGCTGGGATTTCTGTCTGACTGCAGGCTCTGAGCTGGTGCTGAGCTGCTGTGGCTCCGTGTGCCCGGCTCTGGGGGCAGCAGGAGGAGGCTGTGATGGGAGACTCTTGATGCAAATCCTTGTGCAGGCTCGTGGAGGTGAATTGAATCTTTAGCAGCCTGGTGGGAAGGAGCTCTCCCGGGCTGGGAGCTGCCAGCAGCCGGCCAGCTCCCTGCCGGCGCCTGGAGCCATTAGCAGGGCACTAATAATGTCCTTTATTAAATCACAGCCACGTCATCGGCTGCACTTGGGGATGTGGCTGCTGGCACGTCCCTTCCCAGCCTGCCTGCTCCTCTGGGTGCTGTGGCAAGGGATTTTTTTTTTCCGTGGGTTTTCAGCAGTTCTTTGCTCTGGGATCCATCCTGCAGAAGGGGCTGGTTTTTCACCCAGTTCATCCCCAGGTCCTGGTGGCCTCAGATACACAGGGAGGTTTTTTTTTGTTCTATTTGCTGTCAGCAGTGGAGGGTCTGTGAGCTCCTGAGTGAAATCCCTTGTGCCAAACCTGAATTTCCCCCAAAATACAAATAACTCAGCCCAAACTGGGCTCTTGTGCTCTTTGTACCTGCCTTGGATCAGGCCAGGCTTTGCTAGGATTTACTGAAGCTGCTTTTATGAATCCCCATCACAACCCAGCTCTGAACTTGTGCATTCCATGCCCGAGGGTCCCAATCCAAAACTATTTGGGGACCAGGCAAGGTTCAAGCCTCAGGAAAACCCCACCCTTGCTGGAGCTGCTGGCTAACGGGGACAGGGCTCCTTTTGGATTAGTTGCCCACAAGCAAGAAAAGCTATTTTGAACCAGAGGCTGGGAATGTTTGAGCTAATCCCAGGTGGAAGCTGATTAAGGGCTCGTGGGGGCAGATTTGGAGCAGATCCTGGTGGCACAGGGAGCCTGGCCACGTCCCCCCCAGGCTCTGCCCAGCCAAACCACCCCAATCTCCAAGGAGTGAGAGGAGGTGAAGCTCAGCCCAGACATTCCCGAGGTGTTGGAGGGGATTTCTTTGCACCAACCCCTGCCAAGGTCTGTGGAGCTTAATCCTGACCTTTGGCAGCTGTTGGGTGCTGGGAAGGGGAGAGCTCTGTGCTCCTTTCCAAGCTGGTGAGCAAAGGGATCACAGAGGCACCTCCAGCTCCAGGGAGCTGGCAGTGGCTTCATCCTCTCATATCCCAGGGAAATATTTCCATTTTGGCCACCATTTTTGGAGTGGTGTCAGTTTTTCTGGTGGAGATTCCCACCCTGGGCTGGGTGAGCTCTGCTCCATGCTCTGAGAGGGCAGTGGCTGTGCCAGGGACCCAAGGGTGCAGGATTTGGGTGGGATCTCCAGGATGCACAGCCTTCACCTGCTCAGACACAGCTTTCCCCAAAGGGAAGGTGCTGCAGGGCTCATTCCCATTCCCATGGGTCTCCATTCCACTGTGCCAGGCACGGGGATGTCACATGTGCCACAGGAGGGTGGCACAAACAGCAAATTTTGGGTCAGGTGCCTTCAAGCACTTGGAGGAGGAAATCTTAAAGGCAGCCATGAGGAATCTTCCCAAAAAGCAGAGCAAAGCCACCACGTGGGAAGGGTCCTGCAGATCAGAGCTGCAGGCTGGGCCCTGCTGAATTAAATATTTGGGTTTTATCCACCTTGCCCAGCCCCAGCCCAACAGCAGCCCCTTGTTTGAGACTCACAGGAACACGACCCAGAAAAGAGATTCCTTGCAGCTCCTGAAACCACAGAGCTTCCTCCACACAAACCCTGAATTCTTCCCCACATCCTGCCCTGGGCAAACACTGAGCAGGACTGAGAGCAAGCAGCACCAGGTGTAAACACAGCAGCGTTTCCTCTCCAGGAAAATATTGACTTGCCTCCCTGAGCACTCCTGGACTGAAAGCACATTTGGAGCAGCTTTCAAGGAATTGCTTACATTTCATTTTCCTTATTATTTTTCCACGTGGAGCCCCACAGCAGCAGCGTTGTGGTGGAGTCTGAGGTGTTTTCAAAGACCCCTTTTCAGGTGTTTATGTGCTGCTGCACATAAATCACACCCCAGACTATGAGCCCTTGTCTGCTCACAGGCCCTCAGTGCTCAAAATATTCCTGAGGCTGAACTCCTCCTGCCCAAGGACCCCAAAATGTCTTCCTGCCTCATTCCATCCCCAAATTCCCCCCCCCCGATTTAGCTGCTGCATGGGGGAGCACCAAACCCTGGCCATGCCCTGGGAATTAAGGGAGTTTTCCTCCCAGCACCAAGCTCTGTATGTAAATTTTTCATGCATATATTTGCATCCATTTGATCAGTGGGGGAGCTGGGAGCAAAGTTTCTGTTTGAGGATGCTCAGCCCACCCCTGCTGTGGGGATGAGGGAGAGGGGAACAAATTAACACAAATTAACTCGCTCCGATCGCTCTTTTCCTTCCCTTAAAAGTGAGAGTATTGGTAAATCTTGTTTTTCAGAAGTCCAGGCTGTAAGCTGGGACCTCTGGTCCCTTTTTCTGCTCTTTCCCACTGTGGGGTACAGGATCAGAGCACCCCAAAATTGGCTGTGGGCAGGCACAAAGCCTGGCTGTGAGTGTGGAGCCGGGGAAGGACACACTGGGAGCTGCAGCCATGGGATTTAGGACACATTTCTGGCAGCCTGCACTGAGCCCTGTGGCCTCCTGCTTGTCGTGTGTCCATTTTCCTCTGGAATGCACCCAAAAGTTGGGGAAGCAGATCTGCAGCTCTGTCCATGGAGCTGAGCGGTGACGTCACAATTTGCGTCCGGATTAAAGGGAAATTAAAATTAATCCTCGCAGCCCAAGGAGATCTCTGGGGTTTAGCATTTTTTTCCCCTGATCATTCAGTATTTTTAGCAGATTTTTTTTTTTATTTTTAGTTCCTCACAGAAGCAGCAGGTACTGGAAATCCCAGCCCCATCCCAGCAGCCTCATCATCTGTGCTGGGAGTGATGGGAGGAAGGATGGTACCAGGGAAAATAAAACTGGCTGGGGTTGGCTCTGCCACCCAGAGCTCCTCAGAAGGGAGAGAATTAAACCCCACCCAGTAATTAATTAATCCAGTGTAAAGAATCTGAGCCATGCTGTGCTGTGAAACTCTGCTGTGCTGTGCTGCTGGTTGGGGTGAGACCCCCAGAGATCCTGTGGGATCCCCCTGCAAGGAGCCGCTGGCTCTGGCACTGCTGGGCTGGGGTGAATCCCAACAAAACCAGGGAAAGAGGAAATGGATCAGGGTTTGGATCAGGCCAGGAATAATCACCAATCCTCCCCAATGAGCAGGAGGTTCAGATGAACCCTTTGCTGCACTCAGCTTTGCAGCATCCTGAAAAGTGGACCAGAACAGTGAGGTTAACATTGAGTTAACTTCTCTCTTGGGTCACAGCTCGGTGTCACACCAGAGCAGATCCCAGCACCCCCAGGATTTATATTTCATTCCAGGTGCTTTGCAGAGGCAGGAGGTGCACGAGGGGCTGTGCTGGTCTCGGTGGGAGTGGGTGAAGCCACCTTGCAGCAAGCACAAATCCTTTCCCAGCGTGTCCAGCCGGGCACATGAGCACTAAGCCGGCACACGAGGGCCCCTGCCGTGCCTGGCATCTGTGTCAGGTGGCTGGAAACACAGCAAAACTGCTGGCTGAGCAGGGCACAGGCACGGGGCAGCACAGGGAGCTTAATTAAATCACTTCCAGCTGGGTTTGGTCAGGAGCCCTGGCACGCAGCGCTCCCAAATCCCACTGACAATTCCCCTCTGCCAGGGTGAGGGACACGCCGGGCCCCTCCCCGCACCCGCGGGTTTGGGGGGGCGTGAAAAATTGATTTCTTGATTAAAGTCTAATGCGTGGTATAATTAAGGAAATCCTCCCAGTTCAGCAAGTCATTAGGAGATGATTAATTGGGATGAGGCTGGGAGCTGCCTCCTGCTGAGGAGCAGCCGTGGCAGTGGGGTCATTGGCGCCCACGGGATGGAGCCCGGCCTTCCTTGGCAAACCCATCCCAAAATCTCTGCAAATCCAGCCTGGAGAGCCGTGCTTGAGATCCCTCTGAGCCACTGCTGGTGCTCCTTCCAGTAACAGTTTAAGGTCTTTCACTTGTAAACATTTAAGTGGTCACAGTTTAGCTGCAGAGTCCAAGGAGGTTCCTCCAGAGCTGATCCATCCCCTCCATGCCCACCCTGCACCCATAACACAGCCCTGACCAGAACATTTTGCTTTTTCCTTGATTATCTCTCCAGTTCTCGCATTTGTTTTATTTATGATGAAGACAGCAGAGGCAGCAGCTGCTCCAAGGGGTTTTTTTGCTGCCTTCCAGAGACCTGGGGTTGATGCAGACACCAGCCCCCAGCATGAGCTCCCGGTGTCTGCGTCACAAACGGGTTTTATTCTTGAAATGGTAATTGAATACTAAATGGTAGATCTGTCAGATAGATTGGGTGAAAAGATCAATTTGCTTTAGATAGAGGAGATGATATTTCATGGCACAAAAGAGGAATTATGGGGAATCAGTAGCAGCCTGTCAGTGTGCACTGGTGGGAGTTATTAGATGTGTCTCAGACGTGTCTGATCAGTCTGAGGGTGAAAAATATTTTGGCTGAAGGAAATTTTGGTCACACAGCTGCTTTAGTGGTTTGTTTGTAAACACTTCTGCTATGCTTGACATAGATGTAAGTTAGTTTAGGCTTAATGGATGATATTGAATGAGGGGGAAATGTTGTTTTGCAGTTCAGTAGTAAGAGTTGTCTATTTTTTTTCCATTCCCCCCTTTTTTTTTTTTTTGAGAGGGGAAGCAAAGTCTGGAGAACTGGAGAAGTGGACAGGGGTAGTGAGGTGTCTTTTTATGTCCACACTGAAATTGTGTTCTGAATGCTTTAAGGAATGTGTTTAATGAGCTGTGTGCACCCCAAAATCGCCCCATAGCACCCCCAAAAGGTGTTCAGCTGCTGATCTCCCCCAGGCACTGATTACAATTTGCTAATTAACCTCATCTCCTCCAGGAACTGCAGCAGGGGAGAAGATGCCCTGCACTGCTCCCTCATGCCCTCATACCCTGCAGGGTTGTTTTCTCTGTGTAAGGTCAGTGCTAGAGGGTAAAATTAAACCTCCCATGAAAATGCCCCACTCTGGCAAACAACAACTGCAATTACATGCCCAGCCTCACCCTGGCCAAAGGACGAGGTGGCTGCAAGTGCTGCCCACGTGTCCTGCAGGGGGATTAATTCTGGTTTTGCTCTGCACATTTTACAATCCTCACTCATCTCCACAGTGAGATGAGCGAGGATTGTAACCTCTTTAAAAACATCAGGTTGCTCAGAGCTTCATCCCACCTGGCCTTGAGCACTTCCAGGGGTGTGGCAGCCACACCTCCTCACCACCCTCACAGGTTCTTACCCCAAAAAAACCTCAAATGGGAGCAGTTCAAGCACTCCTGTGAGCACATGGAGGGAACAGAGTGCACAGCATCGGCTGTCAGGGAGCAAATCCAGTTCAAACGCGCAGTTCTTATGCTGAAGTCGTTAAATCTTTGGCTAAACTAAAAAGGCAGAGTGGAGAATGTTTTTAATATGCTCAGGAAATCCTCCACACTGGATGAGATCAGAAGAAGCCATTAGTGAGGATGGACAGGGATTCTTCTCCAAACAAAGGCCAATACTGAGTAATTGCAATTCTATAAACAGAGCATCACTTCAAAAACCCAGTGCCTGCCCCAGCAGCCAGGGAAGCATCAAACCCTGGGGTTTAATGTGAAGGTAGATGGATGGAAAATAATTAGGTACCTTAACAGTTCCAAGCTTATATTTCCAATCCACATTGTCCTTGAGCCATTATATATTTAAGGGGTTTGCTCTGCACTAATGGGAATGGAATTGCCAAATTCCACCCTCACTTCTCCAGCTTTGTTCTTGAGAATTAAAGGACAGAGACCAGACTTTTTTTTTTCTCTGAATATGCTCACTTTTATTTTTCACAAAGCTAAAAAGCTGCTTGCTTTATGGTTTAGATTTTTTCCTGACATCAAATTGCTGGGGAAAAAACCCATCAAAAACTGTAACTTAATACAATAACTAAGAGAGTTAGTGCAGGGTTTTATTAGCTCCCAAAAGCTGAGGAGCATCTGAGGGGTTCTCAACATCAGCCTCAGAACATCATTAACCATGAGGGTTTTGATAATATATTTATGGGGAGCAAAGAGGTGGGCCTATTGATTCACCAACCCATGAATTTCTGTCTCCAAGTGCCTTCCCAGATTAGCTGTTAGTCACCCTGCAATACGTCTCCTTCATTTAATGTTGAGTTATAAATCCCAGCCTCCAATTAAAGGAGCTGGGCTAGCAGTCATCATTTGCTAGTAATGGACTCAAGCTGCAAAATTTGGCTTCAAAGCTCAGAGCTGTGTGGATTTAGGGTTTTAGCTCGCCCGTTATAGAAATAAGGAACAGATGGGATTTGCAGGCCTGCTTCAGACTCCCTTCTCCTCATCAGGTCAGTGTTGTTTAAGTCAAATCAGATTTTCAGCCCGATTCATTCCTGCCTGCTGCACTGATGGCACACAAACTGTCCCCAGGGATGGAATCCTTAGAGCCCTGGGTGTGTTCTGGATATCCTGGAAAAGAAATAGCACCACTGGTTCTGCAAGTGGTGTGGAATTAAAGGCAATTGGGAACATTTGTAGTCAGCGCCAGCCAGGTCCTCAACATGCATTTATATATCAAAGTTCTCATATTTTTAGAAGTTTAGAGCTGAGAACTGTGCCATATTCCTTTTTCGTCTAATAAGGGTTCTGTGAGACACATGGAAGGGATGGGTTTGAGATATTCTTAGCAATTTAACACAGCCAGAGCATCTTGCCTCAATTTGTTGTAGATTCCACTCCTCAGGGCAGAGCTGGCAGAATGATTCCTCAGGGATGTCTCCAAGGGAAATGGTGGCTGCCTCCTCTATCCAAACTGAGCCTGGGTATCTTCCCTTTGGAAGCATCACTTCAGCTGAACAAATGATTAAATTTAGTACTGAAAGAACAGGCTCAAAGTGCATTTTGCAGAAGGTGACACGGGAGTATCTCATGGTCCTGTCTGGTTTTTAACCCAAGTATCATTTAAAATGGGGCTGTTCAGCATCTCAGAGCTTGTGGTGGTGTGGAACCGCCTGTGGTTTGCTCTTGTGTGCCACTCGTCAGGAATTCCTTGGAAAGGAGAATTTCCTGAAAGGCTTTCACTCCTTCCTGATGACTTGTGGAGATGGTTTTAGCTGGAAAAAGGGATTTATAAAAGCATGGTGCTAAAGACTTGCAGACAGGCGTTGCCTCAAACAACGCTGCGCCCCAGAGATTGCCAAATCCAAATCGTGGGCAAAATAAAGAGCTGCTGTTCCCAGGCTGCCCGGGCAGCCGCCCTGCTGCTTTTGCCAGGGATGCACAGAACTGGAGGATCTGATAAGAAAACACTTTCATGCTGCTTGAAGTTCAGTGCCAGCCCAGCTGAGACAAGGGCAGTGCCTGGGGACAGGCAGCCACGGTGCTGCTGAGGGAATGAAAAGTGAAGGAGGGCAAATGTTCAGTCTGGAAAGGCTTCCAGCCTAATGTAGGATTAGCGGGAAGAAAATGGACTGCACATTAAAATTCATGAAGGAGTACGATTTAAGATCCATGAATAACAGAGCCACAATTATGCAGGAGCGGGGATTTGGGTTTGTTTTTGTTTTTTCCAGAGCTGGTGGAAGAAGTGAAGTCATTAGCAGGACGTGTGTGGCTGCCCCGTGCTCTGCCCTCCTTGCTGGATGTTGTGGACACACAGAGCTGATGATACCGAAAGGTCAAACACGGGAACAAGAGGAAAAGGGAGAGGTTGTAGATTCCCAGATAAAATATGAGGGGGTTTTTGTGCTCTGACAGGCTGTGTCCTTGTCCCTGGTAAGAAGTTTTGGTACTTGTTTGGTCTGGACACATCTCTGAAGTCTGGGGGATGTGGCACTTGGGTATCTGTCACTCCGGGCAATCTGGACTCTGACTTGGGTATCTGTCACTCCTGGAGCCTTGGTCAAGTCACTTATCTCCTGGAGCTCAGCCCTCCCCTCCAAAATGAGGGTGTCAGGGATGAGTTCATTCCTGGGAGGTGTGACAGCATCTGTGGTAAGGGGAAGGAGAGTTCAAACCTGCTTTTTTGTCTTTAATTAAGCTACATGAGCCTCAGGTCCTTCCAAACAAGGCTGTGGAAGGAAATCCAGGTGAGCCTGGACTTGGTGTATGTGGTGAGGGCCATGGGAAGGGGAGGAAGGCAACCCCCAGCTCATCAACCTCCAGGTTTTTGTTATCCAGGAGAGCATCGAGGAGATCTGGCTTTTCTTAATGACTTAGCAAGAGAAAAGCTCATGCCAGGGGTTAACTCTTCATCCTGCTGCTCCCCTCCACGAGGACAGAGGCTGGGAAGTCAGCTGCTGTTACTCCATGGTCTTAATATAGAACAAAAGAATAGTATTTTGTCCTAGATTTAACAGCTGGAGAAATAAAACTACTTTGGGTAGCAGGAGATGCTGTCATGTGTAAGAGGGCATTTCCAGGGCAGTTTAGGATATCTGCTCATTGTACAGTCACAGAAATATATTTAAATCACAGCCATGGGTGCACTCCAATGGGAATGGAGGGCCTAAGTGAATTATTGATTGTTTTGCACATTTGATAAGGAAGTCAGAAGAGGAAGGATGCCTAATATACAGAAATAGATTGGAAGCCTCCCATGGGTTGAAACAGAAGTGCAAGTGTGAGAAGGTCTTAAAGTAGCCAAGAGCTTTCACTGCTGCAGGTACAAAAGGCCTTGAATCAGTGGAATGCTTCAGGTGGAGATCCAGGGGGATGGATCTGCTCCCTGCCTCCTGGGGTTTTTTCCCCTGCTTGCTCTCAGTGTATGTGCTAAGCGTCCATAAGCTGCCTCCCTTCATCTCCTTAGGTAAGCGTGGGAAGAAAATGTTCCAATTTAACATGAAAAATCTCAGACACCATTTAGAGATTTAGGTATTCTCCAATCTGCCCTGCCCCAGTCTCCAGGGAGACTGTTCCCATGCCATTCTGCATTTGTGTTTCTGCACAGATAGTTTCACTGATCCAAGGGCTGCTTGGAGGATTGCTGGGGGAGCTTTTTTTAAACCACAGACACGATGTAGTGGCTTTGTAGGAGCACCGCTGGATTGTTTCCAACATTCAGCTCCTCACCTGTCTGGATGGTGTGTGAGGGCTGACAGACAGATGGACGGACAGCCCGTGCTCTGTGTGAGAATGCAAACAGCTGAGCCAAAGCTTAATCCTCTCCCCAGCCTGTGACCTTTTTATTCAGGCTTGCACCTGGCAGGAGCAGCAATCATTCATGGATGTGGCCTCGGAAACAGCTGCAGATCTGACACTGGAGTTAAATTTAAAAAGGGTGAAGCAGGCGGACGTGTGAGGGGGGTCAATCAACAAAATCACTTCCTAGACCAACTTTAAAGAGAAAGCAGGGCTTTAAGAACATCAGTCAAGGCCCGCAGTGAGCACCCCAGGTCTCTTGTGCTGAGTACAATGATGTTTGTGCAGAAAGGTTTGCAGAACTGGGGCACAGAGACCTGAGAGTGTGACTGTGACTCACTGCAGGTCCATGTGCAGACACAGCCCCAGAGCAGCTGGGAGGGGAATGGGATCGGCCTGGGGTGAGCCGGGCAGGGCTGTGAGGCCACCAACAAGAGGATGGGCAGTTGCTGTGGCAGTCCTGTCACCCTTTGTGCCATGGCTCGCTCAGACCTGGCTCAGGGGCTCCTCAATGCCACAGCTGAGATGGGCTCCCAGCACAGAACTGCAAATCCCTTTCCAGCACAAAAATATTTAATTCCACCAGAGCAATTCCCAGCTTGGCTCTGGCTGGACACTGCCCACCTGCAGAACAAACTAAACCAGATTCCTGCCAGTGCTGTATTTCCTGCAGCCTGTTTTTAGCAGAAACCTGGGAGTGCAGTTAGGAATAACCTGGCGGTCCTGGCAGAATGCTGCACAGTAGGAATTGTTGTTTTCCATGGAGCTAAACACAAGGAAAATATATTCATGGTAGGGGAGAAAGGCTAAATGTCTGATTGTGTCTTCAAAAAGAAGCAATTTTTAACAAGCGGAGCAAGATTTGCAATAAAACTTGTCAATTTGTAAATGTTTGGTAGCAAGGCACTGTAAGACAGCAGATGGAGGTGTGAAAGGGGTTTGGGTTTTTTCCTGTCTAACACCTCCTTTTTCCAGCATTCTTCCTCTGTTTTAAGAATAACACTTCTTCAATAATGACTCACAGCCAGTGCCACAAAAATCCTGGCTGTCAGAAAAACTGCTGGGTGTCTGACAGGAGTGCAGCTTGCAGGGAGCATTGGTTTCCTCTGTCTCTGCTGAAATCACAGCTCGGGGATTGTTTTGCTAGAAAGTGGCCCTACTTAGAGATTCCAGGCACAAGGCAATTACCTGTCTTTCCTTGCTGGATGTAATTAATAGATGTGGTTTTCTTCGCAGGCACATGGAATGGACCACATTGTCCAGAGCTGGGAGATGAAAATTCCCCAGGCAATCAGGCTTCTCTCCTGGGAAAGATGGATAAACCCCACGGTGTACCAGCAGGGGCTGGAATATTCCCCACATCCTGCTAGATCTCTGCTAATCAGAAAAGAAGAAAAGAGATCCTCTGCTCAGAAGGGAATAAAGACATCCTGAGGGATAATCCAGCAGAGCCACAAGCCCTCTGCCACCTCACAGAATTTGCAGTTCTGTGGGGAGCTAAACCTCAGGAAAAGAGCAATTTTAGTCTTCCTGGATGGCCTGAAGGTAACAATGCTGCCCTGTGCAGCTGCAGGGATGGGAGCACATGTCTCAGTTATTGGAGCAGGGAATTGTGCTGGGATCCCTGGGTTCTTCCCCCAGCCCTGCCTTTGATTTGTGGTGTGTGCAGACCCCTTAATTTGTTTCTGTTTTCCCCATCTGTGAAACTGAGATAAGATCACAGGGGAATTGTAAAGTGTGCTTCATTAATGTTTATTAGACAGGGGGAAATCCTTAAATGAATGGCACTGTATTCCAGGAGGACAAAGTTCAAGTCTGCAAAGGGGTTGATTAAAACCAAATCTGCTATTCCCAGGCTGGGAGGACAAAAAAAAAAAAAAAAAAAAAAAAGAAAAGAGAATTGAAAAACCTTACCTAGCCCTGTGTCTGCCAAAGGAAAGATGTGATTTAAATAAAATCATGCAGACTGCAAGTGTGTCTGCATAAATGTGTGTCTATTAAAACCATTAAATATTTCTTGGCAAACACACAGCAAAAACTGAAATAAGGGTGTGTTTGCAGTTTCAAATGTGTATATGATCACCATTAACTGTAAATTACCAGTGGCAACATGACATAAGTAAACGGCGATTCAATAAATTTGATATTTTCCATAAAGGGGTGTACCAACATAGTGTATCAGCATATTCCACCATTTTTTGTCAGATTGTCACAAACCAGATTATTGTGAGATTTTACAATGCCTGCTTGCTGGCAAACCAAACAATTATTTGTAGGTTAGACAAAGCTAACTGATGGATCTGATGGAATATTTTCCAAGCCTCAGAGTGCATGCTCCTAGTGGGGAAATATTTCTCCCATTGTGCCAGAGGCAAAAATTGAGGGAATTTGGGACAACCAGACTCAGCGGGTGGCCTGAATTTGCTCCTGGCGTGACACAACATTTACTGCGTGCTTCTTTTCACTGATAGAGCCCAATGGAGGGTGAAACAACAGTGTGTGAGGGGAGAAAGCACTGAGCTACGGGCAAAATTCACCATAAAAATCACATTTTGGGGAAAGCAAGGGAGCTGGACTGCGGCTGGTGTGTGTTCAGTGTTCTGTGCTTGCCACCTTCAGGCCTGCTGTGAACTCACAGATGGAGCTGCAGCGCCTTCATTTGTTCATCACAGCCAGTTTTGGGGTTTATTAATGTCCTTAAAAATCACATTTGTTACCCGGAGCACAACAAGGTGATACCTGCACGTTCCAGAGAGACACTGATTATTTATTTCAGCCTTGCCAAGCCTGGGTGAACCTCACAGAGCAGGCAACCCAACCATCAAAACTTTTTACTGTTTACACATTTTAGCACACAAAGGAATTAGTGTTCATTTGCCACCAGTCACATAGTCCACTTGTTAATTAGTATTCTATCTTCTACCGGTTAATGATTTGCTTCTGACGCTAATTAGTGCTGTGCTGAGTCTTTCTCTTTGGGGTCAGTGGGTTTCTTGGGTGGGTGGTCACAGAATTACCAGAATTACCTTTTACCCACTTGGAGCTGAGCTGGGTTTATCAGTTTCTTCCACATCTTGGCAGTTCTGCCAGATGTCCCCTAAATTCTGCATTCTTTGTGTCCACTACCAAGGGTACCGCTTTTTTTTCCCACAGCTTTGTTAAGCTGCCCCTGAGATCATTGGAGCATGTCCAACCCTAAACTTTTAAAATTCTAACAAGTAATCTGCTTTTTCTAACACATCCCTTAGAGCTTGTTGGCTGCTCTCTGTTTCAGAGATTGAATCTCGTCTCTTGTTGACTAGGTTTGAAAGTATAAAAAGATCCAACATCGAAGAGCTTTTTCTCTCTCAAGGAAGAGGTTTTGGTGAAGCAGGTTTATTTATCAATATATTACTATTTTCTATATGCATACAATTGTGTTTTGCTCAGCATTGTGTAACAGCCTAATGTAACACAGTATGACACCTAGCTGACCTATAGAAAGAGAGCATTACTCTGATTTATAACAGAATTCGAGATGGTTTCTTGTCCCTTAGATTTTAGAATGTCCTTTTCCTAATCAGGGTCGTTCCATCAGGACATTTACGTGTGGACTCAAGACTCAAATTTTCTCACGAAATACATCTGAGCAGCCTGATCTGACGGGATCATTGATTTCGAGATCCTTCCAACCCTCCGCACTTTGTAATTTGGTGATTTTTAGCATTTTTTGAACAATTCTGTGACTCTGAGGCGCTGCGAGAGCCTGAGGGGAGACTGGGGGGGCGTGGCTTCAAGAAGAGGCGGGAAGCTGCTTGGAGGCGTGGCTTAACGAGGAGGCGGGGGAAACAGCGGGGGCGTGGCGCGCATGCGCGAGACGCGCGGCACCGGCGGGGCGCGGGGGCGCGCGCGGGGGGTTCCCGCCGGGCGCGCGCGTGGGCGGGGCCTCAGGTGAGGCCCAGGTGAGGCCCGGGAGCCGCCATGGACGGCCCCGCCCTGCCCATCCGCCGCTGCCGCCGAGAGCTGGTGGAGGCCGTGAGGGAGCGGCCCTTCCTCATCGTCACCGGCGAGACGGGCAGCGGTAAAAGCACGCAGCTGCCCAGGTACCTCTACGAGGCAGGTAACAGAACACCCCCCCCTCCACGAGCATCGATAAACTCATCTGGTTATGCCCCTGTCCCCTCACGGGTGACGCAGCTTCGGGCTGGGCTGTGGTGAGAGGAGGTGGCTTGGTTAAACCTTTTAAATAAAAAAAAACCCCAAAACTTTGGCCATGTGTACGTTGTGTAGGTACGTGTTATAAAGTGACCTGCAGCAGCACAACCCCGTGTGCCACAATCACTGAGGGTGGTCAGGCTGGAGAAGGTTCCAGAGGTGATCTTAGAGCCTGAAGGAGTCTGGAGTGACAGGGAATGGTTTCCCATTGCCAGAGAGCAGGGTCAGGTGGGATACTGGGAAAGAATTGTTCCCTGCGAGGATGGGAGAGCCTGGCATACGCTGCCCAGGGAATGTGCCCCATCCCTGCAAGCATCCAAGGCTGGAGAAGACTTGCAGCAACCTGGCATAGTGGAACGTGTCCCAAGAGTGGGTGAAATGAGATGATCTTTATTGTCCCTTCTGTGAAAAATGCGTATTTTATGGTTGGCTTTTCACAAATATCCAAATGAATATTATATGTGTTGTGTTAGAAAGTAATGCTGTATTAATTCTCTTAAGTAGTGTGCTAAATATAGTTTTAGGTTATAAGAAAATGTTAAAATAGAAACTGTGCTATGTGTCATGGTTTGACACATATTTGAAAAAATATTTAAATTGCAGCACAAACTCCCAAAAAACTCACTTCCTTTTCAAACCAGGACACTATGTAGGATACTTTTTTAAAGAAAGGACTGGCAGTGAGATAGCAGCCACAGGACACCTAAATCTTTCAGAGAAAGAGAATTTATTGCTCCATTATCAGAAGAAACGAATTTCTTCCCGCACAAAGGCGCTGTCAGGATTCAGAGGAAGAAGCTGACACTGACCAGACAGAATACTGTGTTTGAGTGGAATTTATGCATCATGTATGAGCTGTATGAATATGCAACAGGCTGTTGTTTTTAAGAGTTAATCCTCTGTTAACGTGGGTCCTTTTTCAGGCTTATTTTGCCCAGAAGAGGTGCCTGCACTGTCCATAACTCTGTGTTTCTATTGTCTCATATTGGCCTAATCCAAATTCTCCTACTCGTTATTACTCTAACTGCATCACTATTTTTACAACCATTTCATCACTATTAAACTTTTAAAACGTTAAAACCCAAGCGGTTGGCGTTTTTCACCCTTCCGACCCCGAGCCCTTCTGTGTCCCCCCAGGGCTGGCCGAGCACGGAGCCATCGGTGTGACCCAGCCGCGGCGCGTGGCCACCGTGTCGGTGGCACAGAGGGTGGCCGAGGAGATGGGCTGTGCCCTGGGGGCCCTCGTGGGGTACCAGGTCCGATTCGACGACTGCACCTGCGAGGTGGGCACCTGGGGGCTGCCCTGGGGGTGGGCCAGGGTCACCCAGGCTGGGCTGGGGGCTGTCCCAGGGCTTTGGGAAGGTTTGTGTCCCCTGGCTCATTTGAGGGAGGTTTTTGGGCACTTTGCAGGTGAAACGTTGCCAAGCATGAGCAGAATGAGAATTATTTTAGCTGTAAAATCCTACATCAGTGCATGGGCCAGGCCCTTAGGTATCTTCTAAGGAAAATCCTTGTGGTACTCTGGGGGTGTGCCAGGGTCACCCAGGGGGCTGGGTGCCTGCTGTTGGTGTCCCCTGACTCATTTGAGGGAGGTTTTTGGGCACCTTGCAGGTGAAACATTGCCAAGCATCTGTGCTGCTGTGCATGAGCGCAATGAGAATTATTTTAGCTGTAAAATCCTACATCAATGCATGGGCCAGGCCCTTAGATATCTTCTAAGGAAAATCCTTGTGGTACTCTGGGGGTGTGCCAGGGTCACCCAGGCTGGGCTGGGAGCTGTCCCAGAGCTTTGGGAAGGAGCTGTCCCTGCTGTTTGTGTCCCCTGACTCATTTCAAGGAGGTTTTTGGGCACCTTGCAGGTGAAACATTGCCAAGCATCTGTGCTGCTGTGCATGAGCACAACAAGAATTATTTTAACTGTAAAATCCTACATCAATGCATGGGCCAGGCCCTTAAATATATTTTAAGGAAAATCCTTGTGGTGTGCTGGACAGATGTGTAGAAGTGTTTGCTTTGAGATAAAAAGCCAGGCTGGCAGGTGACTGTGTGGTTGCACCTTGCAGGACACTGCCATCAGGTACATGACTGATGGGTGCCTGCTGAGGCACATCCTGGCTGACCCCCTCCTCAGCAAGTACAGCGTCATCATTTTGGATGAAGCCCACGAGAGGAGCCTCAGCACTGTGAGTGTCACCTCATAGCTGGGTTTTTTTTGGGTCACTGTTTCTCCTTTTCTGTGCTCTGTTTGTCCCTTCCTTTCACTTCAGCACAATCCCCAGGGGTTTGGACTGACTTTGTCCTTTTGCTGCTTTGTTCAGTCCATGCTGCATAAATTGAAAATAAGATGTGGCCTCTAATGGTGTTGGAGGGTTTGTAGTTGTTGCATTTAAATGCAGTTAAAACTGCTGGGTGTTGAATACTCTCCCAAAATTTCCAGGAGATTGAAGGTAGAACACAGTCTTTCTAGAATACTAATTTAAAAAATAAACCACCACAAAATACACCAAAAAAAGACAAAACACCTCTCCTGCCCTAAGGCCCAATGTTTTTTAGGGTGTGTATGTGACTGTGCAAAGAGATTATGGCTGTTGGGTCCATGGAAGCATCTAGACCTGAGTCCCAAAAGCTTTCAGAGGTCACCCTGACCCTTCTGTGGCCAGCAAAGGGACATTCAGGTCACTGAGACCTCAGGAGATTGTGCTGGGTGTCAGACAATCTCCTGCTCCAGCAAACCATCTCCCAGTCCAGCTGGAAAAAGGGAAAATGATCTCCTGAATCCCAGTTTGCCCTCAGGCATCTGAGGGAATTGCAAATAGTTTATTTGAGGGAGGTTTTTGAGCTGAAGTGGTGGAAGGAGCAGATTTGTAATTCAGAGCAGCACAGAGTAAAATAAACTTGCTGAGGTCGTAGCAATAAATAAAACCAAGGAGAGGTGCACACACAGTCAGGGGATACAGACTGGAAAATGGGATGAAAAATGGGGCTGAGGTAACTTCTCACAAATGACTTGACCAAGAGAGTATAAAAATGAAAAACAAAGGGGTTTGAGTTACACTGGTGCTGTGAGGAGAGATGGTAAAGAAATCATTGAACTCTAGAAACCAAAATGTCCAGGGGAAATGTATGTTTTCTTCAGAGTCCTTGGGCCTGTAATGTGTCATTTTCACTCTGTCAGTGGGATAAAATCATCAAATTTCCAAGTTTCTCAGGCTCTTCTAACAAAACCAGGGTATCAACATCAGCTGTTTCTGTTTTTCTGCCAGGATATTTTATTTGGTTTGCTGAAGAAGCTGTTCCTGCAGGAGAAGCCAGCAGGCAGGAGGACAGACCTGAAGGTGGTGGTGATGTCAGCCACCCTGGAGGTGGAGAAGCTCTCAGAGTTCTTTGGGCACTGCTCAGTGCTGCACATTCCAGGCAGAAGTTACCCTGTCAAGGAGATATTCTGCAACCTGCTGAGCCCCAGGGATGTGGGCAGCTCTGCCTATGTCACAGAGGTTTGTTTTCTCTCTGCTTTTGGGGTGATTTTCACCTGGGGGAGGCCACAGGAATGAGCTGCTGTGTTGTGTTCTCAGCATCTCTGCAGGAAATAGGGGAGGATCAGTTGGTATGGTGAATTAAATGGGATTTCAGCTGATTTTGGCTTGTTTGTTGTTTGTTCCAGGCTGTGAAGGTCGCCCTGGATGTTCACGTAAATGAACCAGAAGGTGACATCCTGGTTTTCCTCACAGGTGAGAATTTTCCTGGGTACTCCAGGTGAATTATGGCACTGCCAGCAAGACAGAAAAGCTTCCAGAGCCTGCCTGGTTTCTCCCAGAGCAGTGGGAAGGGAAAGGTGCAGGGTGATGCACAAAGTCCTGTGCAGTGGTAGTTTTCAGAGCTTTTTAGGAATAACCAGATTCACTCTGTGTTGTCTGCATGGTTTAGTTTGTTGTTGATTCAGGGAAGAAGAATTATTTGAGCTGTAGAATCCTACATCAGTGCATAGGCCAGGCCCATATCTAATATTAATATTAATATCTAATATCTAATTAAAAGATATCTAATCTTTTTAAGGCAAATCCTTGGTGGGAAGCCCTGTGGAAAGGCTGGATGTCACCTCCCAAACCCCCTCTCATGAATTCCTTATTTTAATGATGCTGGCAGCTCTGCATATTGACAAAACAATATTTTTAAAGGTGTTGCAAAGTAGGAATGCAGAGTTGTAGCTGATTAGGTGACTTTAATGCTCTTGTGTGTCTTTTAGGGCAGAATGAGATAGAAAGAGCTTGTGATTTGCTTTTCAAGAGAGCAGAATCCATCGATTACCGCTACGAGGTGCACGACCGGGCTGTGGAGGGGCTCCTCATCCTGCCCCTCTACGGCTCCATGTCCACAGGTCAGAGCCAAAATCTCATTTAATCTGAGCTGCAGGGCTTGTTATAGACATCATCCTCATCAGATTGTCTGTTTGGGCTGGGAAAAGGGTGGTAATGAACCCCTTTGGGGTGGGGTTTTATTGTGGTCACCATAAACTAAATCAAACTTCAGCCTCCAGTCAAAATCCAGATCCACTGGATATTCAAGATTTTCAGTTAGGAAGGGGGTATTGAGTAACTGAAAGCCCAGATTACTTCATATTTTATTTTATTTTACTTTATTTTATTTTATTTTATTTTATTTTATTTTATTTTACTTTACTTTTTTTTACTTTTTTTTACTTTATTTTATATTTTATTTTGCTTTATTATGCATTGCTTTATTTTATATTGCTTTATTTTATTTTATTTAGTAATTTTATTTTATGTAATTATTTTCTGTCATTTTAGATCAACAGAAAAGGATATTTTTGCCAGCCCCCAGAGGCATCAGAAAATGTGTGGTCTCCACAAACATTGCTGCAACATCTCTGACCATTGAAGGAGTCAGGTATTGATTTCTGTCTCTCATAACAGAGGGAATAATTCAGAAAGGTGTGGGTTTGAAAAAACACATTTTTTCTGCTGCTGATCCCTTTTTTTGGATGTGTAGTAAGAAAATAATTGATATTATTATAGTCTTAGTGGTCACAAATATTTTTGAATCTATTTTGAAATCAAATCTACTGAATAACCAGGGTCTAGGTAGAAAAAATGTGGGTTTTTTTAAAATGAAATCCATGTGTCAGTTCCCTGCTGAGCCCTGTTTTTTACCTCTCTGCATTGTTTTTTTCAGATATGTGGTGGACAGTGGCTTTGTGAAGCAGTTGAACCATAATCCCCGAGTGGGTTTGGACATCCTGGAGGTGGTTCCCATCTCAAAGTAAGTAGAAAATATCACTTGCTGTTTCTGGGAGCTGCTCTGGCAATAACGCTCTGTGTTAAAAAAAAGAAATAAAAAGATAGGCAGCAACCTCAAAGCCCCATGAGTTAAAACCACTTTAAGGTAAAAAACCACTTAAAATTTTGAAAACATTTTAAGATTTAACATCCATTTTAAGATTTAAAAACCACTTTAAGGTTTAAAATCACTTAAGGCTTTAAAAACCACTTTATGGTTTGAAACCACTTTAAGATTTAAAACCACTTTAAGGTTTAAAAACCATTTTAAGGTTTAAAAACCACTTTAATTGGTTTTAATTAACCAATTGAAAACCAAGTAAAAAGTGGTTCAGGATATACAACTTGCTAAAAGTCACAGATATTTAGGAGGAATTGGTATTGTCTGAGGTCTGAGCAGTGCTGGCTGAATATGACAGCATCCAAAAAATGCACGAAAATTCTTCTTTATTTCTTGCACAACTGGATTTTTCAGCTGGATTTTTCAACTGGATTTTTCAGTGCAGGAATACCTCTTCCATCTATAAAGAGAAATTTTTTTGCTTGTTTAGATGGTACCAGAAGGGATGAGAGGTTTCAATGTTGGTGGTTTTTTTGGGCAGGAGTGAAGCCAAGCAGTGAGCCGGGCGTGCCGGCCGGACGTCGGCAGGGAAGAGTTTTGGGTTGTACAGCAGGGAGTTCTGGGAGCAGTGCATGCCCCAGCACACCTGAGCAATTTAAAACCAAGTAAAAAGTAGTTCAGGATATACAACTTGCTGAAAGTTACAGATATTTAGGAGGAATTGGCGTTGTCTGAGCAGTGCTGGCTGAATACAGCAGCGTCCAAAAAATGCACGAAAATTCTTCTTTGTTTCTTGCACAGCTGGATTTTTCAGCTGCTGTGCAGGAATACCTCTTCCATCTATAAAGAGAGACTTTTTGTGCTTGTTTGGGTGCTACCAGAAGGAATGAATATTGGTTTTTTTTGGGGGCAGGAGTGAAGCCAAGCAGCGAGCCGGGCGTGCCGGCCGGACGTCGGCAGGGAAGAGTTTTGGGTTGTACAGCAGGGAGTTCTGGGAGCAGTGCATGCCCCAGCACACCGTGCCAGAGATCAGGAGGACCAGCCTGACATCTGTGATCCTCACCTTGAAATGCCTTTCCGTGCATGATGTCATCAGGTGAGCTCCCTGCACTGCAGGGGGATTATCCTGCTCCAGGAGGGGCAGGGGCAGGATTAGGGCCCCAGCCAAGTGGGACACTTCAATCAGCTTTGCTGCTGCTCTCCTCTCCATTCCAGCCTGCATCCCCAGCTCCAGGATCAGGCTCTGCCAAAACTCCCATCTCTCCCAAATTAAATGTGTTCGTTTCTAGCGTTCCTTTAAATACTTAAAATCCTTAAAATCCTGGGGTTTATATATTTAAATGCTTAAAATCCTTAAAATACTTCTTTTAAAGTGTTCTTTTAAATACTTCAAATCCTTAGAATATCTTTTAATGCTTAAAATACTGGGTTTTATACCTTTGATTACTTAAAATCCTTAAAATACTGGTTTTTACACCTTTAAATACTTGCAGTTCTTAAACTATTGGTTTTTAGACCTTTAAGTTCTTAACATCCTTATATACTAGTTCTTAGCATTCTTTTAAATACTTAAAATCCTTAAAATACTGGTTTTTACACCTCTAAATACTTGCAGTTCTTAAAATACTGGTTTCTACACCTTTAAATGCTTAAAATCCTTAAAATACTGCGGTTTGCACCTTTAAATGCTTAAAATACTGGTTTTTTACACATTTAAATGCTTAAAATACTGTGTTTTATACTCCAAAAGTTTCATCTCTCTGGAATTTTATAGTTCTAAGACCATAGAAGAGTAGAAAATGCAGTTTAGTGTGTGCCATGGGATTTGTTGTCAGAAATTCCTCAGATGGAGGTTGTACAGGAACACACATAAGATGATTATTTATGATTATCTAACTTTGGTTAGAAGACATGCATTGGGGAGGTTTAAAAATGATTTTCATAAATATTTAAAAATTTAAAATAAATAAAATAAATTTAAAAATTTTAAAATAATAAGTTTGTTAAAAGTAATTTTAAAATGAATATTTAAATGTTTAAAATGATGTTTATAAATATGAAAACTCACAAATCTACTTCATTTTTAACCCTAGATTTCCCTATTTGGACCCCCCTGAGGAAAGACACATTTTGGAAGCTCTGAAGGAACTTTACCAGTGCGATGCTATTGACAGGTAAAAACCAAAGGGTTTCACTGCAACAATTTCAAATCTAAGGCTTAAATTGATGTTTTGTGTGGACTGAAGGACACTCCTCAGCAGCAGCATGTGTTTCCTTATTTAACCTCCAGGATGTTTACTGGGGTTTAATAAACTGTCTACAAAACCAGGGATGGAGCAGGGTTTGGGGTTTGGGAGATAAAAATCAGGTTCTGCACGTTGTCCTGGAGTTCCTGAGTGACCTCAGCTCTGGATCCCAGACTGTTGTGGCTCAGGAGCTCAGGCTCGGCCGGGGAGCTCCATCCAAGAGCTCAGGCAGGAAGTGAGATCTTATCCTAAACTTCCAGGAATTCTTCTTGGAAATAATGAAAAAAAAAAACCAAACCCAACGCTGGCTGTGCCTGCCATGGAGCAGCCACGAGCAAGCTGGAGAAATGTGGGTTATTTTATTGGTGTTGACATTTCTCCATGTCCCCAGCACCTGTATGGGAATTCACTGTCCAGAGGGAAGTGCTTCTTACCCAATTCACATTTACACATCATTTCATTGGATCTGTATATATAAAAATAGATATAGAAATATATAAGATATGTACCAGAAGGAATGAATATATAGTAAGATATATAATAAGATATATACTAGATATATAATAATATATAACAGAATGTATAATAAAATATATAATAAAGTATAGAAAACATATTAAAATATATATAATATAGAAAAATATACATACTTTTCCCCTGTAAATATATATAAATTTATATAATATAAATATATATTTCCTGTAAATATAATAAGATATATAATAAGATATATAATAATAAAATATAGAAAATATATATAATAATAAAATATAGAAAAGATAATAAAACATATATAATATATAAAATATATTTAATTTTCCTGTAAATATATAAATACATATAATGTTAATATATATATTTCCTGTAAATATATATTTATATATAATAATATATATGATAAGATGCATAATAGAATGCATAATAAAATGTATAATAAAATATAGAAAATATATTTTGTATATATAATATTTCCTGTAAATATATAAATAGATATCTATATATAAATATATCTATTTCATATATATATATATATATATATATATATATATATATATATATATAAAATAAAAATTTATATAATTTTTTTTTCCTGTCAGGAGAGGCCATGTGACAAGACTGGGAGAATTCCTGGTGCAGTTTCCCCTCCCTCCCAACCTGTCCTGTGCTGTGATAAAAGCTGCTTCCCTGGGCTGTGAGGATCTCCTGCTCCCCATTGCAGCCATGCTGTCAGTGGAAAACGTCTTCATCCGACCAGGTGGGAGCTCCTCTTCCTTTGGTTCTGCCTCCCTCTCCCAAGGGGAATGGGTTGTGCTGCAGGAGAAATCAAACTCTGAGTGTTTAAAACCTAAGAGAACCCTCTGGAAATGTTGCATTTGATGAAGGTGAATTCTCACTAAACTCACAGATCCGTTGGTTTTATCTTTATTTTAAGATCTCCATTGCTGTGGCAGTAGGAAAAAGCTGAGCTCAGTAGATTAGAGGGTGCTGTGGTGAGGTGGGTTCAACAGTCTTGTTTTTCCTCTCTTGATCCCTGTGAGCTGTTTGTTTATTCCTTTATCTTTCCATGTCAGCCTCTGGATGGGTTGTGAGTGAGAAATACTTGCTTGGAGACTGGAATTCTTCATCCCTGGTGCTGACTGATGAGATTAATCATGGATTTAATAGCATCTAGGTGCTCTGGTTTAGCAATAGTGGAAGGAGGAACAACCGTCAATGCAGCTGTAGAAGGAGAGACAAATCTAAAAATAACAGGAATAGGCAGGCCAAAGCTGCCAAAAACAAACAGAAAATTAGGTAGTGATAAACAAAAATGACTTTAAGTGAGATATAACTTATTCCTCAGGTGATCCTCAGAAGCAAAAGGAGGCTGAGCTTCAACACCAGGAACTTGCCTCTCAAGTGGGAGGATGCAATGACTTTGCAACCCTCTTAAATATTTTTGAACAGTGCAAAGCAAGGTATGAAATTCTCCCTTACACTAAATGCTTTGGCATTGCTCATAACTCCCAGTTTTTAGGTGTGCTGCAGTTACACATCTCTGTGCTCATTCCCAATTCCAGATTTATGCCTTGTTGTGATCTGTAATTTCCATCCAGACACTTTTTATTTAACCCCACAAAGTATCTGCCTGTGTAGGTTGTTGCCTTTGTATGACCATAACAATAAAATAGAGGCAAGTTTCTTTGCAAGCAGCTGACAAAGGGCTTCTTTATAATTCAAATATTCCTGTTCTCAGCAAGTCTCCTTCAGCCTGGTGCCAGAAATACTGGATCCATTGGAGAGCTGTGAAATCTGCTTTTAGTGTGGAAAGGCAGCTGCGGGAAATAACCACTAAACTGAAACAGGTAAAAAAAACCCATTTCTGGGCATGTTTGAGCTGTGTAAACTTATATTTAAGAGATGTGGTGGCTGCTGAGCCTTTGCCAGGTGGCTGCTGCCTTCCTCCAGTAGAAAATAAACCACTTAAATATTTATTATATTGCCTGTGTGCCTCAGGTACAGTGGTGGTAATGGGCAAGAAGAAGAGTTTTTCTCCTTTCCCCATGGTTTCTGTCCAGAGTTTAAAATCCATGGGATGGAGGGGGTTTAATTGCTTTTTCTTGATGAAAGATCCTAATTCATGTTGCTTTTTCTTTTCCCAGCTGCCAGATTTCCCTAAAGAGACGCTTGAAGGCTCCAGAACTGAAATACTGAGAAGATGCCTGTGTGCAGGATACTTTGTTAATGTTGCTAGGAGGTAAGGAATGAAGTTTGGAGAACTGAATGGAAAAGAAATGATGCAAATTACTTTAAAGTGTGGTTTTATGTTGGTAAAAGCAGCAAAGTAGAAACTGCAAGTGATGGAGATGTTTCTCCAAGGGGCTGGAACTTCTGCTTTTGACTGTCTTCACCATTCCCAGGAGAGCTTCCCAGGAATGTCATTTTTCTGTCTCTGAAATTAACTCAGCAGCTGAGAGTGGTTCCAGATATTCAGCTGAAGGGCTTGGAAATCTCCAGTTACCACAGCTTTCAAAGACTTTACTACCAAACCCTGTTGTTATTGTGGTGTTACACCTGCAGTGCTGCTGTGGTAAATGAGATATATTGTATTTCACTCTTTAAATGGTTTTTTACAGTTTAGCTCTGGAAGCAGCTTCCTCTGGGTAGATATTTGAGAACTTTTTTCAGTGCTGCAACTGATTTGTTTAGTTCACTGTTGCTGTATAATCGTAGCAATGTGTGTTTTGTTTTGTTGTTGTTTCTTTTTTTTTATTTCTTTTTTAATTTCCTTTTTTTAGATCTGCAGCCAGGACATTCTGCACCATGGATGGACATGGCAGCATAGTCTACATCCACCCCTCATCCACAGTGAGTTCCCAAAGCCTGCTGATAAAGCAGAAAAGCATCTCCAAAAGGAATGATGGGGAGGTCCCTAAACTCTCCCTGGTGCTTGCTTTGGGCTGCAGTGCTCATTTTGAGAGTGGGGAAGAGCCTCATTTCCTCAGGCTTGGTCAAGGTTTGGGTTATGAGGTGGGAGTGACACAGGCTGGACTTCCCCTCTGCCTCTTTGATCAATTCTAAAACCTAAAACCTGCTAACACCCCCTCACATCTCAACCACTGCCATTCTGCTGCAGGTGGGGCTGTGAAAATTCAAACCAACCTTTGAATTTTTCAGCTCTACAACCAGGAGACCCTGCTGGAGTGGATCATCTTCCACGACGTGGCCGTCACCTCCAAGATCTACGTGCGCACCGTGTGCCCCGTGCGCTACGAGTGGCTCAGGGAGCTGCTGCCCAGGCTGCACCAGGTGGATGCCTACGAGCTCAGCAGTGTGGCCAGGGAAGAGGTGACTGAGGAGGAAATAACCAAGTGGAAGCAGAGGGAGGAGCTGAAAAGGCAGTTTGGTAAGCACAGTGCTCATCCCTGTGTGTGTGTGTGTGGTTTTCTGTCGCCGCGTTTCTCTTCACAGAGAAAAGCAAGGCACAGTTCTTCCCAAGGATATCCTGGGTTTCATATTCTCTGAACATCAGAGAAAGAAAAACCAATTTTTATCTCATTTACTGCTCCTGTGTTGTTCACAAGTGGAATTGGTGAGTGGATTTTGGTGTGAGTGTTTTGATTCACTGACCAGTTGAATCCAGGTGTGTGTGTTGGGACAGTCACAAGATTTTGTGCAGTTGAGTGCTTGGCAGATTCAGTTTAGATATAATGCAATATAGTATAGAATAATATAGACTAATATAGTATAATCAAGTAATTAATCAGCCTTCTGATAAGATGGAGTCCTCCTCATCATTTCTCCCGGACATCGGGCAAAAATATCACTAAAGTTTTCATCGTTGTTTTGGGGCCCTGTGTGTTTATTATGGCACGTTCTGGGCTAGAAAGTGTTAATTGTTTGGTGTAGTTGTGGTTGTTTTATTCTCCTCACAGCTCTGCAATCCTTATTTTCTGTCCCTGCAGTTGAGTTGTGGTGTTTGGTTGCTGCTTCTTGCCATGCTCCCCCCTTCTGGTTTCTTAGAGCAGAGTTGAATAAAAGCATTTTGAGGCTGGTTGTTTAAGTTTGTGAAGGGTATTTAGCCATTGATGCCCAAATAATGATGCCCTGGGAGAAGTCCTGAGAGCTTTGGGGCAGAGGGAAGGAAAAAAAATATCAAAAACCTCACCCAGCAATAGACAGAGAAGAAAAAGTCTCACATGTTGGTGAGTGTCTGATTCTGACAATGAATTTAATGCCAGTGTGTAAATAGTCAGTGTTAATTAGAACTAGTGCCTGCTAACTGATCTGGCTGCCTGACATTCCTGGGATTCTCCTGTCAGCAGGTTCCTAAAGCAGCCAAGTATTCCAAGGGCCTCTTTACTCCTGAGCTGACCCTTCCAAAACATCCATTTCTTGTACACTAAATACAGATTCTCTTCCATTTCCTTAACAAAGGCAAAAATGCAGACTTGTGCTCAGGCCAGCATCTCTTGCTGCCCTGCATTATTGTATAAACCCACCATTTTAAACATCAATTTCATTTGGTTATAAATAATGCAGAAGAGCCTCATCAGTTTATCTGAAGGAAATGTTCTCTGTGTCCCCCTTCACATGATGACTTCAGCAGGCAATTCCCAATTAACTGCAGTTTAATTTTGACCTTACAGATGTTGTATTTCTGGCACCTTCATGAAAATAGGTGGCTGACAAGACATAATAATTAGAAATATTTTAACAAGGGGTGCTGATTAAAGTTCCTTCTTCTTCTCTTGCCAGCCCCCAGGAGCAGGCTGCAGTAGCTGCTTCACTCACACAGATTTTAGGCTCTCAGAGCCTTTGATTTTCTTTTTTATTGTTTTTTTAGACTGAAAATATTTTCTGCTTCTCTTCCTTTCTGTGAGAAGCAGTCCCAAGGTCTCAGTGCTGTGGGGGAATGTGCATTTCTGATGGTGGCTGAGCTGCAATATTGACTTTTTTCACTCCCTTATCTGCATGTTTTCCTCTCCCTCCCTCCTGCCTCCGGAAATTTTTTAAAGATAGTTTATCCCAATGTTTTTTCCTGTCCTGTCCTACCCAAACCTGAGTTTGGGATGTGCAGTTCAGAGAAGAAATGGGTGTGCAGAACACAGGCTGCATATTCTCTGTTACAATAAAAAGCAAGATTTAGGGATGAGATGAGCCCAGCTGCAAACATTGACATGGGAGCTAAGGTGTGATTTTTATTTTGAATTTTTTTCCTTCCCTGCTGTGGTGCAGTCTGTCCTCTCTGGAAGTCATTCAAATGGCTGCATGGGAAGAAAAAAAAAAAAAGAGATTTTGTTGGGTTTTTTTGGTATTTAACAAATAGGAGGACTTGTAATGCTGAGGGGTGTTACATTCATATTTTTGAAAAATCCCTTCGCCCAGGATTTTGCTCCTGGGAAGCTGAGAAGCCTCAGAGAAAAAGGAAAACAATAATGATCTGATTTGCTTCTCCTGTGTTTTGTTCCTTTGGAACGTGTTTGGAGATTTTTTCATTTGTTTCTGGTGTGAATTGTTTTCACTCATTGGCCAATCAGTGCCAAGCTGTGTTGGGACTCTGGAAAGAGTTTTCATTATTATCTTTTTAGCTTTCTGTAAGTATCCTTTCTGTATTCTTTAGTACAGTTTAGTTTAGCATTCTTTAATATAATATAGATCATAAAATAATAAATCAGCCTTCTGAGAACAGAAGATTTATTCTGAGAATAAATCTTCTGAGAACAGGCTGATTTATTATTATCATCATTCTTCCCTTCATCTGGGGGGAACACAAATTCAGCAGGGGAGGTGGGTTTGACACAGAGAGTTTTATTTTTATTTCTTTCTCTCCTGTGCCCCCAGAAGGAGCCCCAGAGAGCTCTGCAGGGAAGATGGAGAGGAGGAATGATGAGCAATCCATCCAGGACGCCCGAGCTCGCTACCTGCAGAGGAAGCAGCAAAGAGCTCAGGGTCTGAGTGGCCCCGAGAAGGAGATGGGGTAACTCTGCTTGTGCAGCTCTGGGCTCTTTGCAAAATGCCCAAGGACTGACAGGAGTGCAGGGAAACTCGTGGGCAGTGCCAAAGAGGACAAACACAATTCCCTGTGCTGCATCCAGCGGGGAAAACTTCCCAAGCTTTGTGTTGCTGCAGGTCAGTGGCAACAATTTCATGGCCTCAGCTGTGGCTGAAGCCCTGATACCAAGTGTGGTGCCAATTCTCTGGCACTTATTTGACTTAAAGAGCTCTCAGTGCTGTTATAAATCAAATTGTTTTTCAAGGTCGGTTGGGGTTTATTTTTGTAAAGAGTAGAACTGTAATTTTTTACCCATTTTATTCTGATGGTGGTCATACAGAATTCATGCTCAGGAAAATGTGCAGGAAGGACTCTTGTAGTGGTGGGAGCAGCAGGATTAAATCCAAAGGGGCAATTGCAGGATTAAATCCAAAGGGACATTTCCCACCTGCATTCCTTGCTGTGCTGCACCAGGTACACACAGGGAATTAAAAGTGTTTTTCCCTGAGCATCTGAAAGAGGAGCTGTGGTGCTTTGTCACCATGAAGTTTGTTTCCTTCTCAATAAAGAAATCCTGTTTTATCACCATAATAACCCTGAAACGCTCCAGGGCTCGAGTGAGCAGTTTGTGTAAGAATTTCCAAATAATTGGAAGAACTTGCTGTGATTTTTCCTGCCTCAGCTGTGTGCTCTGTGCCACCCTGGGCACTGGTTCAAGTGCTGGATTGTGTTTTATTACTGGAGCCTGAATAAAACATTCACCATTCCACCTCTGCCTCACCTCCAGCATTCCAGCACTGCCCAGCATCCCAAAGCCTCCAGAACCATAGAATTTTTTTTTTTAATATTACAATATTATTGCTCATAAAGAAAGTGCTGGGTCTGGTAATTGTTCCTCATGCTGTGATTGATGGGGAAGGGTTTTTGTTCTTTCAGGCTCTGCTTTGGAGCAGCAGCACTTGGGCTTGACTCATCCTCTGCTCTGAGTTTTGCTGTTTAATTTGATTTATATTTGCAGTGTCACAGCCCCTCATGAGTCAAATGCCATCTGCACCACCCAGTGGGCCTGAAATGAGTACACAGAATGCCCACTGTTCCTTGGGGCTATAAATCACTTGGCAGGTCCTAATGCTGGGTTTTTGGTTTTTTTTTTTTTTCATTTTTCAAGTGAAGCATTTTCTCCCCCACCGTGTTTCAGGGCTTTTCAGAGATTTGGAGATGGGGAATTTAAGACAAAGTAAAAATTGTCTGGGGACAAGTAACAGTGAGCTGTTAAATAAAATAAGATTTCAGAATAAGCTGTTAAATAAAATAAGATTTCAGCCGTGCCAAGTGTGACAGCTCACACAGCTCTGGGTGCTGATCCCAGGAAAAAGTTAAGTTTTTACCTGTTTTACGTGCTGGAGGTCAAGTGTGAGTTAATAAAACACAGAGGGAAGTGTGGAGCTTCATTACTGTGCTGGACTCATTAAGAGGGGCATGGGAAGAGTCTGGGAGAGCAGCCCTGGGGGGGAGGGACAGGGACAGAGGGGACGGGGACACCAGCGAGAGAGGAATCCATGAGATCGTGGGGACAGGGACACCAGGGGATGGGAGATCCATCAAATCCCGGTGACAGGGACACGCTTAACCCCTCGGTGTCACCTCCGGGGGAGTGGCTCCATCACATCCTTCTGACAGGGGGACACCCTGGGGGGAGGGCGTGCGATCCATCGCATCCCGGTGACGGGGACACCCCTGTCCCCTCAGTGTCGGTGACAGGGACACCCCGCGGCGGGACAGGGGTGTCCAGCGCATCCCGGTGACGGGGACACCCTGGCGGGGGTGGTCCAGGGGCTCCCCCCCGGTGTCCCCCCGTGTCCCCTCATGTCCCCTCCGGTGGCACCCCCGGTGTCCCCCCGTGTCCCCCTGTGTCCCCCCCGGTGTCCCCCCGGTGTCACCTTGCCCGGCCGCGCCGCCCCGCCCCACGTGACCGCGCGCGCGCGGGCCGGAAGTGACGCCGCGGCCCCTCGGTCGCATGATGTGGCAAAAAAAAAAAGGCCGGGGGAAGGGAGGGAGGGAGTGATGCGTCCCCAAATAGTCCCTTCCGGCGGCGCATCGCAGCCGCCGCTCCCATTGGCGCCGCTCGCCGGGATCCCTCCGCGCGGCCGGCCGGCGGCGGCAGGTGCGGGTATCCTTCCGCGGCGGTATCCTTCCGCCGGCGGGGGCAGCTTCCGCACGGCCCCGCTCCGCCATCGCGGCCCCGCTCCGCCCGCACCGCTGAGCCCGGCCCGGTCCGGAGCGCCCCGCCGCCGCCATGGCCCAGATCCTGCCCATCCGCTTCCAGGAGCATCTCCAGGTGGGCGCGGGGGCGGGCGGGCCGCTGCCTCGCTCCGCCGGGGGAGCCGCCCGGGGACGGAGCCGGGGGAGCCGCGCCGGGCCTGCCCGCGCTGCCTCCGTGAGGGCGGCCGGGCGCGCTCGGCGCTGCTCGCGCCGCCGGTGTCCGGCTCGGGGAGCGCTGCCCGAAGGGCACTCCCGGGAGGGGCCGGGCCGGGCATCCCGCCCTTGCCGGTGCCCGCGGGCCGTGCCCCGGCGGGGTGGGCGAGGCTGGCGCGGTGCCCGGGCGGGCCGGGCAGTGCGGGCCGGGCGCGGGTGGCTCCGGAGCGGCGCCAGCGGGAAATCCCGGCCCGGCCCGGCCCGGCATGGGGGGTGAGGCGGGCAGGTGGCCGAGTTGTGTCCGTGTGCCGCTTGATGTTATTTATTTGAATGGTGTTAAAGCCGCTGTAGTTCTAAGGACAGGGTAAAGCGATCTGCCGGTGTTCCCGCTTGCAATGTCGTTTTGTGGAAGAAAAATCACGTATTGCAGCGAAATGTGGGAGCTGCTGCGGCTGCCTGCAGTGCAGCTATGGCAGTGCAGGTGCCCAGGTGCCAGCTCCGCTGTCCGCTGGCCTCTCCCCAAGGCCAGCTCTGGCTCGCATTGCACCACAACCACACTTCAATAGTTTATTTCCGAGTGATGGCGTTGAATTTCTCTAAGGTGACTTCCTGGAGGCGCTGGGCTGCGGTGCGGGAGTGCGGGGCTCCCTCTCGGAGCAGCGAGTGCTCCCTGCCCGTGGGTGAAGCTGCAGCGCTGGGAGGGGTCTGGATCCAGTTGTGCAATGGGCACTTCCCATCTGACAGGTCTGAAGGGCGAAGGGCTGCGAGCCACGGTGTTACCGAGCTCCGGTTTCACTAACTGAGGAGTGGGGTTTTTTTGAGGAGAATTTGTTTAATAAAAGCTACATTGACACACCTGGTCAAGGTCTTCTGGTGGCATGTGGTGCCAGTGTCTGTGTTTGGTTTGTGCTCAGCTAGCTGGGGCTGTGGTGGGCAAGCACAGTGATGGATTTGCATCATTTACAGTGCCTTCTTTTCCTAACTCAAATGAAAAGCAATTCATTTCTAGGCACCTTGTTGAAAGAACCACTGCAGAATACTTAGTTGAAGGCTACAGCTGTTCATAAACGCTGCTTTGGTGCTTGTTCAGGTGTGTAGCTGAGCACTGAATGGTTTTACTTCAATATCAGTTTAAAAGCAGGCCAGAATTCATAGTTTGGGTGTCCCTGTAGTGAGCAGCACTGACAGGAGAATGTCAGGAATTGGCCAGAGCTTCACCTCCCAGGCAGTGCCTTGTCCTGGTGCTGAGGAGGTTCTGTGCACTCAGGTGAAAGCCATCCCTCTGGGCAGCCCAGCTCTCAATCAGGCATTGTGGCAATGCACCTTTGTGCATTATTTAAGCCCCAAACCTTGCATGTGACCCACTGCCAGGTCTCTAATGACATGAGTACTGTTACATAATGAAACTCATCTGCTTCACACCAGAAGCGCTGGGAGCTTTCAGGCCAGCACTACAGTGGAACAGGACTGCTCTGCCTCCAGACTGATTTATCTGTTTATTTGGGGTTGGATTTGCATTTTTCTCTGCCTGTGCCTATTCAGTGTGGAGCACTGGCTGAACCAGTCTCTTTTACAGCTGCACACAGGAGCTGATCCTTTCTCAGATGGGTGTGCACCCCTCTGAGCCCGGGTGCACGTGGCTCTTGCCTTTGAACTTCCTCCTTTCATTTCATTGAAAAAAAATTCAGAGGAATTTGGATTCTAGGAGTTGCTTTTCTGCTGAAGTTCCTGACGTAAATTTTGGGAGCAGAAACACTGATATTGCAATATTTTTGCTATCCAGGCTCCTCATGGACTCAATAATACAATTTCTTGAACTGTACCTGACCCACATTGTCTAGGAAACTTGTTGTACAGGTGTTGTGCAACATCTGCCAGTTTGTAGTGGTTCTTAATGAAAGATGAGGTACCCAGCTGGAGCCTCAGCCATAAAAAGCAGGTGATGGATTTGAATGAGAAAGTTCTTGCAGGGTATTATTGAAATCAATCAATAAACACAGTGTGATCCTGGTTCTCCACAGATTCATTACTGGAGGTTAAAAAATGGTCAAGTACAAAGCTTGTCCTGGTGTTCAGCTTCAAGGCAGTCCATTAGCTGTTGCTGTTGGCAGCTTGGCTGTGTGATTTGGGAATGAAAAGGTGAAAGCTGCAGAAACCTTGCTCCTGAATGCCTCATCTCCTGGGGGCACAGTGCTTTGTACCCCAAATTGGAGCTAAAGGTGGACTTTGGACAAGTAGGTAACTTGCTGGGGAGGAGGGAGCTTCCTGGGGAGTGTAAAACCAAAAAGTGTTGTCAGGTTGCAGGGTTTGTTTGTCAGAGCTCTGCAATCTCAGCAGCCCCAGGTGTGCAGGCTGCTGTTATCTGTGTGGTGTCTGCTGTACAGCCCTGCCCTGCCACCAAGGAACATCAACAACAGCCTGGGCAAAACTTTCCTTGGGAATTTTCAGGGAGGAACCTGATTGCTGTGCTATCAAAACTCATGTTATAAAACTTTATATAACTGCTGCCTTTTTTTTTCTTTCCTCCCAAAGTGGCTATGAGGAAACAATCCGCTGTGTATGTAGTGGGAGATCAGAGTTCAGTGTGTGGGATGATTGCAAATCTGGTTGCTCCTATCCAGGCTTCAGGGATTCCTGAAATGTGCTTCTCTGTGTGTTTGAGGGTGAAAATAAAACAGCTGCTTACTTTGGTGGGTCAGTGGAGCTTCTCTAAGATGACAAGTTCTTGATGAGTGAGAAGGAGCCAGACTAATTAGCAGGTGATGAACTGTGATTGCCACTTAATTTAACCACACTACCCTGAAATATTGAACTTGGACCAGGCCTGCTGCTGTACTGAGTTAGGGCATTAATAAATATTCTTCTAAATCTAAATATTTTTGTAAGACAATGCAGAGAAAACTGCCAGCTCAGGCTGTGCACTTGATACCAGGACAGAACTGCTTTTTTAACACTAGGAAAAGGGGGTTTGTATCTATTGTTCATTGATGGAGCAAACCTGAATGGCAGCTGTGCTGTTCTGCTGTGGTGGTGCTTGGAATCACAGCTGTGCCAGAGAATAAAACAGGACAGCCAAGGAATCATAGAACAAAATATAAAAATTCAATACTTTGCTTTAAAAATTACAAACAGCAAAATTCTTCCATGTATTGTGCTGACAGTGAGTTTAATGCAGCCTAAACCACTAAATCTCTGCTGTAACAGCATTAGTTGGGAGCAGTTACATCCTCTGTTGATAATACAAGTCAGGAATTAGACGACTGTGGTGCCTAATGCTGTTTTGGTGGGATTCTTGCTCTCTGCTTCTTATTGGATCCAAATTCCTAAAGCCAGTGATTTTGGAGTATTCCTACAGAGGGAAAATATGTAACAGAGAATTGAAGTGAGAGAGATTGTGTGTGTGTCTCAACTAATTGGATAGGAGCAATTAGTTAAGCAGTTTATGAGCTGTTCTGGGCTTGTCCCTCAGCAGGCACTGAGGTGCAGGGCCTTGCTGCCTTGGTGGCTGCGCTGATTTAGTGCTTCCTGATGGGATTGAAGCCTCAGCCCAAGAGGAGGAGTGGGATCAGTGGTTCTGAACTCCAGTTCCAGCAGGTACAGCCTCACTGGGAGAACTGGGGCAGTCCCACAGCACGTCCCTGGCTGCTGAGAGTGGGTGGTGCCTCAGCCTGCTGAGGGTGAGGCAGAAAATAGGAAGGATATAGAAACAGGAGAGCTCTTGAATGTTAGAGAGGGCCCTTATCTGTTGAAAACACGACTTCCTAGGCTGCCACAGGCTGTAACTCTTACCTTGCACTGGTAAATTTGAAGGACTTTGCCATGGGCTGGCTGTGGGACTCTCAGAACTGCAGGGAGTAGCTAAGAGAGCATCACAAACGTTTTTGTGTGACTTGTGTTTGCTCTGCTGAACTTTGGTCTGTGGAATTAAAAGAGCAGCTCAAGTGTCTGCTTTGGTCAATCAAAGCCTAGGAAAACATGGCCTAGGATAGAGCTAAATATGATTCATTGCATACTGAAGTGCTTCTCAAAAAAAAGGGTATTTTCCAGTTTAGTGGCATTTTACAGCTCTGTGATTTCTAGCAGCATGCAGATAAGGAGTCTCTGTGCAGAGGCTGAGCAGCTGCTTGTGGCCACGAGAGCAGTGGTTATATCCTGTTGAGTGTGAGAGCTGAGGTGAAATGTGTGCTCAGCACTTCCGTGCCCTTCCTCGTAGGCAAGGAGAAATTATCTGACAGCTAAGCAGACTGCCACAAGAAAGGGAACATTACAGGAAGGGGTCAACAAAGAGACTCCTGTCAGCACTTTTACCATTCAGTTTGATGTCCCATACATGTGACAACTTCTCTGGCTAAGTTACCAAGAATGCACTTGAATTATCTTCCAGTGAAAAAATAATTCTGGTAATCAGCCGTTGCCTTACAACGTTACAATGACTCACATCTCAGGGCTGCTCAGATAAAAGCCATCACAGAATTCCATGGTTCAGCAGAGCCTGCAAGTGACTGAAGTATCTGATCCTGGGTGAGATGAGTCCTTTGGGGCAGCATCTCTGCTGAACACAAGAGTTGCTGCTGTCCCTGACAATCTGTTTCATGGTTCCACTCTACTGGAGCAGCTCTTTCACAGAACACTTTATTCCTAACAGGAGTCTGGTGTAACTGATCTTTCCAACAAATGGTGGTGTAAAATAACTCCCAACTGTAAATCAGTTGCCCAAGGACAGTTAGCAAGTTCTGCTTTCATATCTGCTTAAAAGCCAAGGAAGTGGGTTTTGTAGTAAAATATAGCAATGTCTGAAATTCCTTTTTTTTTTTTTGTTTATGAATCAGTGAAATGTAGTGGACCTGGTGCAGCATAAAATACTTGGGGGTCTTTCCCTTTGTAATAGAAAATCTGCCATAAACCCCTGTACTCCTTAGTTGTAGTTCAACTCCTGAGTTTGTACATGGAATAGTATTGAAATTTGCCTTCAAGAAATAAAAGCCTTCAAAGAAATATTTGCTGTCATGTTTCCTAACAGTAATCTTCATTTCTGTTTGCTTTGCTTAGCTTTATAAACATGCCTGCCTCACTCACCTGAACTTCAGCCTGTTTGGGCAGGAAAACAACCTGTATTCCAGGGAATGATCTCTGCTCAGGAATTCTGTGTAGCCCAGAAATTCACTGTTGGCTTCACCAGCTGGGCAAGGAAGTGCCACTCCTGGCTGGTGACACTCTTGTGTTACCAAACACAGAGATTGTCTCTGTCAGAGTCCATTTTCTGAGCCTTGAAGCAGATGTGGTTCATACACTTGGTTTGTTGAGATGAAAGATGAAATGTTGGTGCAAGGAGTTTGTGGACTTAGAGACCTTGCAGATGGTTGCACCTCCATCAGAAAACTTCTTAGGAGCTCCCGTGCCAATCTTCTAAATCTTTGCAAGGAAATACCTCACCTTTGCTAACAGGAAATTTTAGAAGTCTCCCATGTCCCACCTGGGTCAGTGGCTCAGACCTGCACTAGCAGATGGCAGTTTGCTGGAGATTAAGGTAAATCTGGCTTGCAATATCCAAGCACCTTTGCTGTGGTGGTTTTGTCTAGACCTCCCTAAGAGGTCCTGCCATCTGCTTGGACTTGCTGCTCTGATTTGTTCTGTTGACGCCCTTTGAGTGTAGTGCTGTGAGTTATTGCCTGCTTGGCCCTCTGCAGCCGCCCCCCTCTACCAAATTAATGAGGAAATTGAGTGCTTGATAAATGATTTGGCACTTGCTAAGCCTGCAGCCCTACTAAAAGGAAATGCCATGTCCCAGTAAGTCACTCCAGCTCTACCAGATCAAACTCCCACATCTCCAACCCTTCCCTCCCTGCAGGGGTGTGATTGGGTTGTGTACAACCCTGCCTAGCTCATGTACAATTGCCAGATCTAGAGGACACTGCTCAAAGTGTGAAAGGGACTTTTGAGCTTGAATCTAAAATCTTCTAGGTGGTTGAAAAACGTGTGGTCAGGTTCTGGGATGCTGGACCTCAAACACTTGCTTAAATCTGAGTAAGAGTTCTGACCTGTCAAGGAGTTAGGGTTTGATTTTTTTTTTTTTTAAATAGCAGTCAAATGCTGTCACCTGAAAGTTTCCTGGCTTTATTGTCAAAATATTCTCTGCATAATCTAGATCATCCATCCAAGTGACTTCTGTGAGGCTTGCTCTGTTAACTTGCTGTGCCATGGCTCAGATGTTACTTGTTCCTCGCATGTGCTGTTGCAGAGCCTGGGCAAAGGGGAAGTGGAGTAAAACTCTCTTTATCAGGAGCTGCAAACAGGCAGGAGCAGAGTAGCTGGGGCATGGCCTCCCTGGAGCTGGTTCAGAGCACAGCTGATAAGAGCTGAGAGCTCCAAACCAGCACAATCAGCCTAAAATGGCTTTGAAGGTCTCGCCCTTCTTGGGGCATCTTGGGCTTGAAGGTCTTCCAGAAAGAAAAATATCAGAATATTAGAGCTGATAGTTCTCCTAATAGAAGAAAACTGGAGTTCTTAAGGTGTGGACAAGCTGGATATCTGTGTGATAGGACCATGACTGCATTTTCACTCTTAAAGTTTGTTTCCATACTGACATCCTCCTCATACAGTGGCTTTGCAAAGTGCTGTTAACAAAAGTGTTTTGTTGCAAGCTGTATAAGAAATGTGGGTACTGAAATGCTATGGGGAGCAGGCTGTGGCTCAGGGAAGGAAGTGGTTTATTGATAACTTCTGTGTCAAACAGGGCCATTGGTGATTTCAGTAGTGCCCAGCTCTGCCTCCTGCTGCGAGACAGGCCTGGGCTAATTGCTAGACAGGCAGCTTTATTTAGCTGCACAGGGATAAAGATAAAGCTCAGACACCTCACGTGTGATGTTAAGCTTGCAATAGTGATAGCTGCCAAAGCCAGTGGATGAGCTCAGGGAGGAGAGCTGGTGAGAGTGAGGGCTGAAGCTGCAAGTCCAGTATGGGAGTTCAGTGTGCTTCAAGCCATGTGAGGGAGCTCAAAGATTGAGTTCTTAATGGTTGAGTTGTAAATGGACCTTGAAGACAAGATACCAAGTGCTTGAATGCTTCTCCAGGAAGCCTGCTGGGCTTAACTGAAATTGTGCAACACTCTGTGTTGTGCAGGTTTGGGGTAGCATTGCTGTTTTGTCACCAAAAAAAGCAAAGTCCGATATTTCCTGTGACATTCCCAAAAGCTGCTTGTGCCTATACCAAGGTAATAATGTTAAACCTTTTTTTTCTCTTCCAGCTCCAAAATCTGGGCATCAACCCAGCAAACATTGGGTTCAGCACTCTGACAATGGAGTCTGACAAATTCATCTGCATCAGAGAGAAAGTAGGAGAACAGGCTCAAGTGGTGATCATTGACATGAATGACCCCAGCAACCCCATCCGGAGGCCAATTTCAGCTGACAGTGCTATCATGAACCCTGCCAGTAAAGTCATTGCACTGAAAGGTATGAATGAATTCCTGCTAAAGGGCTGCTTGAAGTGGATGGAGAGCTTGCTGTAGAACTAGTTTATGAGGAACTGAGCTCTCCCAGGTAATTTATGTGGGAGGATCCTGCAGCAGTTTTCCACAGTTTAATGGGAGCTTAAGTTGAATGCATTTTCAGTTCTTCTGGAGGCAGCTGGGCAGGGAGCTTCAGCTGAGGCTTCCTGCTCTTCTGCTGCTCATTCGGATGAGTTTTTTCCTTCAGTCCAAATGCTGCAGCTTCTGAGCAGGGAGAGCTGGAACCAAGTGTGGGCTTTAAGGAATCATGTTAGAGGGAAGTGAGACCTGATCTAAGAGTATAACTCTTAGATCAACCAAACCTTTCCTTAGAGACAGGAAAACTAAGTCTGGGAAGGGGGGGACAGATATTCCTGAAGGCCTTGGCTTGGCCTTGCTGAAAGAGGCCAGTGCATGTTTATTATATCAGCCAGTGATAAGAGGAGTAAAACTATGCAGGGAAGACTTGTGTGGTGAAGGAAGTACAAGGTCAGCCAGCTTGGTATCTCTGATGTTACAGAGAGCAAGCATTCCTCTGGAGTCTCCAGAAATGTCCCTCTCTTCCCCTCAGAGGCCCAAAAAGCTTAAAGTGCAGTCACTCTAGAAATGCATGTATTGCTAATGGAAAGATTTGTATGTATCCAATGTTACCTAACTTTGACTTTAATACTGTGCTACTGTTTTGTCACAACTTTAATGCTTTCTTGTGTGTGCAGATGGTGAGTTACTTCAATTGACTGTACCTAGTACCTGTTGTGTCTTACGACAAGAAAAAGCAGAATAAAATGGCTCAGATTTATTGTGCACATGGCTGAACAGTGGTGTTTAAGCAACTGAAGGCCTAAAACTCTAAGGTTTTTCATCCCTCCCAAGCAAGGGAGACCCTAAGATTTCCAAAATTAATCTACTCAAGAACCCAAAGTGTACTTAAATCACTGGGATCTTGATACTGAGCTTTTTATGAACAGGACTGACCCCTTTGACTCAAGTCTAGATTTTGCCTTGTAATATACCTTGCCTAGCATGTAGGAATGTGTTACCTGAATGTCCTCTCTCTTGACCCTAAAGTTCCAGCTGCACTAGATGTGGAAACAAACTGCTGCCTGTAGCCAGAGTAACTCTGTAGTAGAGAGATTTCTCCAAGTTCTGGAGAAACTCCTCACTCAGCATCTTGCATCAATTGCTGAGCTAATGGCTTTGAGCTAAATCAGTCCTTGGTGAGTGCAGGCACTTGCCTCTGTGGCACTGTGACTTCCTCAAGCTGGGCTGCAGTTACTAACTGTAGCAGATATTCTGGCCTGCATCCAGATCCAGTTTCATGGGATCTTTTCTATTCCTCCTGGGCTACACTATTGTGTGCTTAAATAATTGTCTCCCATAAGTAGTAGAACTGGTCAGAACTTTTCTTATCTTCTCAACAGGAAGAAATAATTTCTTAGGCCACTGTGTTATACAGACTGGTAGATTTGACTGCAGGTGGCTGTTCAGGATGTTTGTATGCACCATTCTATGTGATTTGGAGAAGTTTTCCTCTTGCCTTCTAGAGCTTGTGTTGGTCCCTAGATTCCTTCCCCTGCACAGTTCCTGTCAGTCTGGTTTGCAGTCAGTAGCTGTCTATCCCATTAGTGCAACCCCAAGGTTTTGGTTAATTAGCCTGAATTACAAAAGCCCTCTGCCAACCTGACTGTTCCATGTTGTGCCCTTTTAATACTTAAAACAGATGTGGACATAGCTTTTAATGCCCCTGACAGCTTCCCTCAGAGCTCCAAGGAGCCTCAGCATGACTGTGACCTGGTTTTGATGTATGTGAAGTATCATCCAACCCATTTGTGTGGCTGAAGCTTTTGTCTCCTACCAACCCATTCTCCACATCTGTTTGATTGCTCAGTAGTGGCAAATCAGTAAAACCAGCCCCAGGAGTGTGGTCTGGTTCCAAGTGGAAGCTGATCCCTGAAGGTCTGCCAGTGTAGAACAGCTTTTTCTTGAAGGAAGTCCCCAGGGTTTGATGTCCTAGTGCAGCTCTTCTGCTCTGTCCCGTGCCTAACAACTCTGTGTCTTCTAGCTGGGAAAACGCTGCAAATCTTTAACATTGAGATGAAGAGCAAGATGAAGGCTCACACCATGACAGATGATGTCACCTTCTGGAAGTGGATCTCTCTGAACACCGTTGCCCTCGTGACGGATAATGCCGTTTACCACTGGAGCATGGAGGGCGAGTCCCAGCCCGTGAAGATGTTTGATCGCCACTCCAGCCTTGCTGGCTGCCAGATCATCAACTACAGAACTGATGCCAAGCAGAAATGGCTCTTGCTGACTGGAATATCTGCACAGGTACTTTACCTCCAGGAAGGTGTGGAAACCCCAGAGCTTGTCTTGTTGTCTCCTTCTACAGGAACCGGACTGATGTGTTTGTTTTATTAAACTTAAATGCTTGTCTCAATAGTCAAATAAGAAACTTAAGTGTAACTGAAAGTCTCATATTACTATAATTGGATTTGTAATGATATAAACACTAGTGCAAGGTCGAGTCTGAAGTGATGCTGTTGTAAGAGGAAACTTTAAATGGCAGCATATTGACCAATATTGAATGGAATTACTGTCACAGTGCCTGTTTTTCCTGACACTTGTTCTTTTTTGTGTAGCAAAACCGTGTAGTGGGGGCAATGCAGCTGTACTCTGTGGACAGAAAAGTGTCCCAGCCCATCGAGGGACATGCAGCCAGCTTTGCACAGTTCAAGATGGAAGGGAATGCTGAAGAATCCACTCTCTTCTGTTTTGCAGTAAGAGGGCAAGCTGGGGGTAAGGTAAGGCTTGGTTCTAAATCTATTGTAATCTTTAGTGACTCACCCTGGTTCTCTGCTTCCAGGAGAACAAGTGGTTTAATGCAAAAAGTTGCATTTAAAGGAAGAAAGTGAAGGACTGTGTCAGTCTGGATATGACATGTGGTGCATGCAGAGCTTGGACTACCTGGTGTAGCAAGAATCTGTGAGTGGAGAAGTTAAGTGGCATGTCATGACCAGCCCAATTAGCTGCTTGAAACATGTGACTCTCAGCTTCACAGGCTAAGCTTGAGGGAAAAGCTCTGGTAATCTTTCTTTGATGCTGATCCCTGGTATCAGACTCAACTAATTTCCAAATTATTGGATGAAAATTTAAAAAAAAAAAAAGTGAAGCAGTAGTGTAGCAAGGCTAAATAGTGATCCCATGTGAATGCTGGAATTATGTGAGTTACAGCAAAACCAGAGCTAGATTCAGAGAAACATCTTCAGAACTGTCTCTGTAGAATGTGAACGAAGTTAAAAGAGTGCATCTAAAGAAACCTAACTGAATCCTGAAACTTCCAAGTAATTAGGGGTAACTAAAGATCATATTTAACCATTTCCTTCACCTCTGGCATATTAACACCAGGTTTCACCTTTAGCCAGTGAAAATATTTAGGAAGATTAACTTAGTTTGTCTTTGCATAAACTTGGGATTAAGACTGAGCAGCAAGAGAACTGCTGTAATTTCATTGTTGAATCTGTTGTTAAATAAATCAGATGCAAGAATTAATCTTATCTCTTGCACAGCTGCATATCATTGAGGTTGGCACACCACCCACTGGGAATCAGCCCTTTCCAAAGAAAGCTGTGGATGTCTTCTTTCCTCCTGAAGCACAGAGTGACTTTCCTGTTGCTATGCAGGTATGACAGCTGCAGAAGGTCTGCAGCTTCTCTTGGTGGATGTGACAGGAGCAGGGAGGGCACTGGGAGCCAGCTGCTTAGTGTGGACCTAAACTGGTGTGACTGGTGTGGCTGCTGCTCCTGCTTCAGTAGTGGTAAAGTAAAGGAGGAGACAAGCAGCATTCAAAAGCAGCATGTTCTTATTTATAGAAGAAATATCCATATGTTTTAACTGCTTTTCAAGCTCTTCAAACGTCATTCTGCTGTGATAGTACTCAAGTAAAAATAAAACGGCACTTCTGGCTGTCCTGAAATGGCCCAGCTGTTTCAAAAGCACCAACTCATTTATCCAGTGCCAAATTTGAGTAATCTATTTCTGTTTTGCAGATCAGTGACAAGCACGATGTGGTGTTCCTCATAACAAAGTATGGCTACATCCACTTGTATGACCTGGAAACTGGCACCTGTATCTACATGAACAGGATCAGTGGAGAGACCATTTTTGTTACTGCACAGCACGAAGCAACAGCTGGAATTATTGGAGTCAACAGAAAGGGACAGGTAAGGAAACCTGGCCTGGAAGCCACTTCTTTAACTGATCCCACTAGCTCTTCATGATGCACTGCAGGGTTCATATCTATGAATAAAAATTTAGTTTCCAGAAATGTTAACTTTGAACTCTGCTCAGAGCATGTGAGGTCTGACAGTGTTGTGTGCCCCAAAATAAATTTGCTGTTCTATCTCCATACTTAACTACTTTATGGACAAGTTAGTAACATTGTATAGCCATGCCTTTAGCCCACATTGATTTTGGGTGGTGTTGCTTGTTGAGCATGGGGAATATAGAGCAGACTTGTTCCTGGTATCCTCTAGGATTGATTACCTAAGACATTGAGTTTTAGAAAGATCCCTATATCCCTGAAAGATCCATTGTATTCCTGTGTTTCTGCCTCTGCAGATACCTCAATTAAACTGTTAATTGCCTGCTTTGATGCAGACAATGGATGACATTGGTTCTTTTTAACCAGAGGTCTCTCTAATAAAATGACAAGTATGAATTATCAAGGGATGAGAAACTTTCCATGAATACCCTAACTTTCCCCATAGGAATTAGCTTAGCCTTTGGCTCACTTTTGATACTTGGGCTAACTGGAGGTTTCCCTGGTGGTTTCTCCAGGTGCTCTCAGTGTGTGTGGAAGAGGAGAACATCATTCCCTACATCACAAACGTGCTGCAGAATCCTGACCTGGCTTTACGGATGGCTGTCCGCAACAACCTGGCGGGGGCTGAGGAGCTCTTTGCCAGGAAATTCAATGCACTCTTTGCACAAGGGAACTATTCAGAGGCAGCAAAAGTGGCAGCTAATGCCCCAAAGGTAAAGTGTTCAAAACAGCACTGAACTCTACTGGCTTCAGCTTCTTGCTTCAGGAAAGCTCAGTGAATTTTTCTAGTGGCAAGTACACAATCTTGTTACTGCTCTTGTCCCAAGGTAGTTTGGTTCACTGATATCTTGGGTGATGACACTGACTGCAGGCTGGATGATCTTAGAGTTTGTAAAGCCCACAGAGGAAGGGAAGAATAAATGATAAAGTAATGGCTATGATTCATAATGTTCCTGGTACTCACCTTTACTTCTCCAGTGATGCAAAAAAGTGTCTGTGAAAAGACAACCTCTAGTTGAGGCTGCACCTGGAAACAGGATAAAAAAACCCAGGCTAAGACTAAATTCATATGAGAGGAACTTGCTTGCAAGGCCAAGCATGTCCTAATTCTGAACTTAAATCTGCATTGCTACTGAAATAAAGTAATGGGTTATTATAGCACATTTTCTGTCAAAGCATCTCAATGTCTGAGCTGGTGTTCAGCCATATTGCCTCTGACATTCTGGGCTGGCAAAACACAGAAATGCTTGTGACAGCTACAGTGACATTACCTCCAGCTTCCTGGAGAAACTCTTGCCAAGCCACAACAGCAGAAAAGAAAATTGAAGTGGATCTCTCTCTCTCTGTCTGGCAGGGAATCCTGCGTACTCCAGACACCATACGCCGGTTCCAGAGTGTTCCAGCTCAGCCAGGGCAGACTTCCCCTCTCCTGCAGTATTTTGGCATTCTGCTGGACCAAGGGCAGCTGAACAAGTATGAGTCACTGGAGCTCTGCAGACCAGTGCTCCAGCAGGGCCGCAAGCAGCTCCTGGAAAAATGGTTAAAAGAAGATAAGGTGAGTTTGGGGTTGATACTTTCAGAGCTGTGGGGGGAAGGAACAGCACTGCCTGACGGCCTCCCCCCTTCCCAAGAAAATTCATCTGGGAGCTCAGCAGTGACAGCAAATAGCTGAGCAATAGGTGCTCACTCTACCTGTCACTATGACTCAAACTACTGCAAGAGAATTGATCAAATTCTCACTCATTCTGCATTTAAAATCACAGCAGGATGTGCAGAGCCTGGAAAGCTCTGAGCTGCTGCTGGGCTTTGCCAAACCAGTCCTTTGGATACTGACTGCAAGTGCTGTGAGCTGTGGTTGCAGCTGTGTAATTAATTGGAGAAACCTGCTGGTACAATGTGTCACCCAGTTCTGGCTCTGAAAATTCATTGGACTGCTGTAGAGCATGAGGAGCTGAGCCTACTAGAGCCCAGCTGGGAGAGTCAGCTCAGGCTGTCAAGCTGGGCCTTAATTTTTTAAAGTCCAAAAGGAAGGGAAATGAGGAAGAGGGTGGTAGTGCATCTCAGCATGGCACTGTCAGGGTGGGCTGACTGCATTTCTGTTTCTGAGCAGCTGGAGTGCTCGGAGGAGCTGGGAGACCTTGTGAAATCTGTGGATCCCACACTAGCACTTAGTGTCTATCTGAGAGCCAACGTTCCAAACAAGGTCATCCAGTGTTTTGCTGAAACAGGACAAGTCCAGAAGATTGTTTTGTATGCTAAGAAGGTGAGAGAAAATTTAATTGCTCTATCTATCCTGTATTTAATAATAACTAGTGCATGTTCCAAAGTAGCTAGAAGTAACTGTGGGGAATCTGAGAGCCTGAATAGTATTTACTTTTGCCCCAAGTGTTTTGTGAATAGTTCCTGTTAGATTTCATACATGGGTCTTTCCCTACTTCCCCATGTAGCCTTTTCCAAAAGAGGAAATCCTGGCTGGGTTGTGTAATCTCCTGACAGTAGCTTTGACTGAGCTCTGTATTTAACAAGGTGTGTGCTCTTGCTGAGTTCTCACTTTCCATCATCTTCTCAGGTTGGTTATACTCCAGACTGGATTTTTTTGCTGAGGAATGTAATGAGAATCAGCCCTGATCAAGGACAGCAGTTTGCACAAATGCTCGTTCAAGATGAAGAGCCTCTTGCAGATATAACACAGGTAAATAACTTTATTGCTGTGAAATGTTGACTTCAAAGCATTAAATTGATCAGAGGAGCCCTGCTCAAACCATCAGAGCAATGAGTTTGGATTTAGCTTTGGAAGCTGCATTGATGCTTAAATATACTTCCAGTTCTTAATCAAAAACCTAAATTTCTTTCCTTTTTTTTTTTTTTTTTTCAGATTGTGGATGTCTTTATGGAATATAATTTAATCCAGCAATGTACAGCCTTTCTGCTGGATGCACTGAAGAATAATCGTCCCTCAGAAGGTCCCCTGCAAACACGTTTACTTGAGATGAACCTCATGCACGCCCCTCAGGTACCTGCTCAGGCCTCCTGGAGCTGGACATGGCAAACACTGCTGGGGGTGCTCAGGAACTGAGTGAAAATGTTCCCTGTTCCTTCTAGGTTGCAGATGCCATCCTGGGAAACCAAATGTTTACTCACTATGACCGGGCTCACATAGCTCAGCTGTGTGAGAAGGCTGGTTTGCTGCAGAGAGCACTCGAGCACTTCACAGACCTCTACGACATCAAGCGTGCGGTGGTTCACACTCACCTCCTCAACCCTGAGGTAAGGCATCAAACACCCTGCACCTGCAAATCCAGCCTGTAATTACTGCTCTTCTGCTCAGGTCTAAAATGCCTTGTGTGTCTTTGCAGTGGTTAGTGAATTATTTTGGGTCCTTATCAGTAGAAGACTCTCTGGAATGTCTGCGTGCGATGCTGTCTGCTAACATCCGTCAGAACCTGCAGATCTGTGTCCAGGTGGCTTCCAAATACCATGAACAGCTGTCAACACAGTCACTCATTGAGCTCTTTGAGTCCTTCAAGAGCTTTGAAGGTAACTGTGTACTTCTGCAAGAGGAGCTGGTGCTCACCTCGTTACAGATGTCTGTGTGCTGAAATCTAGAAAGCCATAATGAGCTCAAGTAGTTAGACCTCAAACTGTGTTGAAACAGATCTGAACCTTCAAGTTTCCCTCTTTAGGGTGGATACCACTATTCAGTTGCATAATTGGTTTTTCTGAAATCCTGGAAGATGTTTGGAGCTGTAGAAAAACCTAGAATGCTGGCCTTTTGCCTTTGTCCAAAATGGGTGCCTTAAATTTCTGTAGCCTTTGGGATTTGTATTTTTAAATGAGACCAGCAAATAATGTGTTGACTGTTTCTCTCCAGGTTTGTTTTATTTCCTGGGCTCCATTGTAAACTTCAGCCAGGATCCAGATGTGCACTTCAAGTACATTCAAGCTGCATGCAAGACAGGACAAATTAAAGAAGTGGAAAGAATCTGCAGGGAAAGTAACTGCTATGATCCAGAACGTGTTAAAAACTTCCTCAAGGTAATGTTTGGGTAACACTGGACTGTCTGGGGCTGTTGGGGGTTCTGATGAAACATGTGAAATGAGGCAGCTCTGTGAAAATAGATGAATTGTAACCTTTGCACTTAAGGATCCAAGTGTCCTCAAACCAGAGGTATCTGCCATGTTGACAGTACCTCCTAATGAAGTCTGAGCCTGGAATATTGTCTAAAAAATGAGAATGTCAGGTCACTTCCTCACTGTTCTTGCTAAGGTTAATCTGGCTTGAACTCTTAACCTGTAGTAAATGTACCAGCTTACCAAGAACTTGTTAAAAATGTCTGCTATAAAATAGGAAACAGTTTGCTTAACTTGAGAACACCCATAGTGCCAAATGAGTTGATAACTTAATGCTTATTTATAGTGTAATCAACTCCAACTGAGCAACTACAGAAGCAACAGATGAAAAGAGTCAGTTAATTCCATAAATGCTTTCAGGTTCAGGGCTGATCTTACTCCTACACACTGAAATTTCAGCCAGATGAGCCATGGTTTAGCTCTGCTGGGAGAGGCCAGTCAGTGGGAATATATCCTGACTGATCCAGAGCATTGCTGGAGAGTAGGGAAAGATGGTGTGCTCAAAGTTCAGATTCTGTAGTCTTAGTACTGAGCTTATTGACAAACACAACACTCTGAGAAATACCTGAGGAACTATGTGGGAGGGGAAAACTTTATCTGGGAACATTTCCTGCCTTCATGTTTGTTGGTTACATAGCATAGTCTTAGATTTTGCTGATCATATCTGAAGATGGCAAAACTCTTCCCAAGAGAATTCTCTAAAACTAACCTGGTGTCACCGAGGTGTAAGGTATGTCATTTGATCAAGCCACCTAAGATATGTTATCAAGCTGTCAAATTCCTGATGAAAGTTATTGTTTTTTGTGCTGTTCCATGTCTGGAATGTGCAGGACATGTACCAGGTAAATCTCCCAGTACAGGCCTCCCTGTGTAAAGTCCTTAAGTGTAATTTATATGTAGGATTATATTCTGGGATGTGCATGTTGGAATAAGTGATCTGAAATATGCATCCGGAATACTGTCTGCCACATAGACTAAGCTTCTGTACTGTAACCATTGTAACCTTATGCTGAAAGTTGGAATGCTTTTAGATAATTAATCTGGTAAGCAGTTTAAGTAGTACTGCTATAGAGCTTAATTCTTACTGTTCTCTAAATCCATAGTTAGGAGGTAGCACATGACACATGGCACTCAAAGTTAATTCTGTATCTAAGTTTTACATTATGAACCACAACTTAATCTAGTCTTGGTTAAATTTCTTTTGAAATCCCAGAGTGCTAATCCTGCACACCAAACACCAGTGGCAACTAAAAATATTCTCTATAGCCTAGGCTTGTAATAGTTGTATTGTGTTGTAAAACTCTGTAGAGTCTGCCATGCAAAGGAGCAGGGTTAAACTCCAAAAAGCTTCTTGCTCCTCACGCCCTGCAGTGGGTGTGAGTCCTCCCACTTTACATATTGCAAACAATTAGCTGAACAACAAGCTGTCATTATTTGGTTGACTGTTGAGATTGGCTTTCCAAATTCAGCTGCTTTGACAGTTTAAGTGACTGTATTATTTGTCTGCTTAAGTCCAAGAGCAAAACCAAATTACTAAAGCTCTTCTCTTTCTAGGAAGCTAAACTCACTGACCAGCTGCCTCTCATCATTGTGTGCGACCGCTTTGACTTTGTCCACGACTTGGTGCTGTATTTGTATAGAAATAATCTCCAGAAATATATTGAGATTTATGTACAGAAGGTAGGTGACAACTTGCCCCTTGGCTTCAGTGAGTCAAATTGATCAGTTTTTACAGTATCATATCCAACTACAGGCATCATGTTTAAGTATTCTGCAAACAGATTTGTACCGGAGACTGACATTTAAGTGATTATTAGTGGCCTCCAGTAAATTAGCCCTGATGTGAGTCAGATCTCATCCTTCAGTCAGGTTAAGCAGTAACTCCCATTCATGTGCTACTTGAAGGGGGAAGACTTGCTAGAATAACTTTGGAGTTCTTGGGGTGATTTTAAGTCTCAACATTTTGGAGGGGGGAGGAGGGGAAGTTTTCCTTTTACCTTCCTGCAGGGACAAAGTGGATTGCTCAGGAGCTCTTCCTGTGGGAGCTAAGTGAGCTACTGGGCTGGGGTGGGAACACCTGCTGACTGAAGAATTGACTTTTAAGCTTGTTCAGAACCTCAGAGGTTGGGAGTAAAGGTGGGAAGATGGGGTCAGTCTTAACAAGTAGAGTTCTGGGGATAAGTATTGCCTGCCCTTGCTCCCTGACAGCATCCTGACCTCTTTAAATGCTCCTGTGCAGGTGAATCCCAGCCGTCTGCCTGTTGTTATTGGGGGACTGCTTGATGTGGATTGCTCTGAAGATGTGATCAAGAACCTCATCCTTGTAGTGAGAGGTCAATTTTCAACTGATGAACTTGTTGCAGAGGTTGAGAAAAGAAACAGGTATTAAAATTCTACAAGTCTCTTACCAATTCCAGTCTGGCAGTGCTTGCTGCTCATCCATCAGTGCATGTCACACAACTAAAGCTGATACTGACACAAGCAGAAGCTGCCATTGGATGAGAACCAGCTCTGATTCTTGCCTGATGTGGGGATCTCTCCAGATAACTTTGGTGTGTTTTCTTCATAATGTCAGAAGGTTACACCATTATAATAATGAATCAAAATGTAGCTTAAAACAGAGCTCTATGACTCTGGTTTAGTTCCTGACTATCCTACACCAAGATTGGCTTCCAGAGTGTAGAAATCATACAACTGGATATTTACTTACTCAACCTCTAACATGAAAATCAATTCCTTCTAGGCTGAAGCTGCTTCTGCCCTGGCTGGAAGCAAGAATTCATGAGGGCTGTGAGGAGCCTGCCACTCACAATGCACTGGCCAAGATATACATTGACAGCAACAACAACCCAGAGAGATTCCTGCGTGAGAATCCCTACTATGACAGCCGTGTTGTTGGCAAGTACTGTGAGAAGAGGGACCCTCATCTGGCCTGCGTGGCGTACGAGCGTGGACAGTGTGACCTGGAGCTGATTAATGTATGTATGCCAGGCTGCTGCCTCGTGATTGACTGCTAACATCAGTGTCATGGGCTGCATAGAAAGATTTAGGACAAAAGCATGTATTTCTTAAAATGTATTAAGGTGGGAAGTGCATGCTTGTAACACACAAGAGGTGGCTGTTTAACCTCCCTCTGCAGCTTAATGAGAAATGAGAAACTCTCCTGCCCATCCTAAAACGGGAGACTAATGGAGTATCAAAGGCTGAGATTTCAGTCTGCCCTCAGTTCAGAGTTACAGTACAATCATCTGTAGGCTCCATAGCCTTGCCTTCCCTCTGAGCAAGCTGTGCCTTTCTCCAGGTGTGCAATGAGAACTCCCTCTTCAAGAGTCTCTCCCGCTACTTAGTTCGCCGTAAGGACCCCGAGCTGTGGGCCAGTGTGCTGCTGGAAAGCAACCCCTACAGGAGACCCCTGATTGACCAGGTACAACTAGCAGGACATTCACAGCCTTGCCTGTCCTAACTGGGTTTGCAGAACCTGACATCACTCATGTCTCCATGCCTTGCTCTGCCTGCAGGTTGTCCAGACTGCTCTGTCAGAGACCCAGGACCCCGAGGAAGTCTCTGTCACTGTGAAGGCCTTCATGACTGCAGATCTTCCCAATGAGCTCATTGAACTGCTGGAGAAAATCGTTCTGGATAATTCAGTGTTCAGTGAGCACAGGTGTGTGAAATGAAAACTAAGCCACAGGAAACTTTGGAGTTACTGCTGTAATGTGAAACCGCAAATAAACTAATACATTCTCCAGAGGGGAAGGTGAATTTCTTGATCATTATTTGATGAGTACTGTTTCTTTCCCTCTTCAGGAACCTGCAGAACCTTCTCATCCTTACAGCTATCAAGGCTGACCGCACCCGTGTCATGGAGTACATCAATCGCCTGGATAACTACGATGCCCCTGATATAGCCAATATTGCTATCAGCAACGAGCTTTTTGAGGAGGCATTTGCTATCTTCAGGAAGTTTGATGTCAACACATCAGCTGTACAGGTATCTTCAGTTCTCAGGCTGTAAAAACTCCCTGTGCATCCCCACACAAGGACTTTGCTGGTGCTTAACACCAATTAGTAAAGTGCCCAAAGCTGCTCAGTGTCTTTTCTTGCAGAACTGACTCTGTTTCTGTGAAAATAGATGAGTTTTAACTTTTGCACTTAAGGATCCAAGTGTCCTCAAACCTAAACAACATTTGTTTATTCAAACTTTGTAAGCCTAAAATCACTCACGCTATGTGGGTTGTATGGAGTTAGTCCCTCTCTTTTACAAGCTGTGGATCCATTGAGGAGCTTAGATAAACCCCAGCTTAGTGTGTTGTAGAAGTGACCTTTCTGAGAGTGGCTGATGATGGTTATCCTTTCCCCAGGTGTTGATAGAGCACATTGGGAACCTGGACCGTGCGTACGAGTTTGCCGAGCGCTGCAATGAACCTGCAGTGTGGAGCCAGCTGGCCAAAGCACAGCTCCAGAAGGGGATGGTGAAGGAAGCAATTGACTCCTACATCAAAGCTGATGATCCTTCCTCATACATGGAAGTTGTTCAAGCTGCTAATGCCAGTGGTATGATTTAAGTTTGGTTTACATCTTGGCTGTTGATGTTGCTGAGCTCTTTTGCCTGGTCTGCTCAAACTGCAGTTGTGCCAGACCTGTATCTTGATGCAAGTAGAAGAATCTGGCCCTTCAAGGACTGCACTAAATAAGAATGGGAAAAGATAGTGTATTCCATCTGCAGATAATCAGTGGCCTGTAATTTCCTTCTTTAGCTAGCTGAAGACTTCTTTCAGAGTCTTTGTATGAAGTTATATAAGATTTTAGTTAGGCCCATTCTAAGATGATTTGATTAATGCCTAATGAGCAGTGTGAAGATTGTTGATTGTTGGGGCTGTAGAAATATGTCAAAATTTGGTTCAGCTGATTAAGTTAAGCACAAGTGTCCCCAATGGTGTGAAATAAATATTCTGAACTCCTTTCCATAGGAAACTGGGAAGAACTGGTGAAGTATCTGCAGATGGCACGCAAGAAGGCCCGGGAGTCGTATGTGGAAACAGAATTAATCTTTGCTCTTGCTAAAACAAACCGCCTGGCAGAGCTAGAGGAGTTCATCAATGGCCCCAACAATGCACATATCCAGCAGGTGAGCAGGACTGACTTTGTTTTGCTGACTCACAGATGGGCGTTGAAAATTTTGTCTCTTTGGATATACACATAGATCTTGGCCTTTAAATCCATTTGACAAGGGCTTGAATGCCACACATTTAATGTAAACCACTGGCTGAAAACGTGCAGGAATAACCTGGCTGTGCTCTGCCCCAGGTTGGTGATCGCTGCTATGATGAGAAGATGTATGAAGCAGCCAAGCTCTTGTACAACAACGTGTCCAACTTCGGCCGCTTGGCCTCAACCTTGGTGCACCTGGGCGAGTACCAGGCAGCTGTGGACGGCGCTCGCAAAGCCAACAGCACTCGCACGTGGAAAGAGGTGAATTTACTGCCCCTGAGCTCAGGGACCTCAAAGCTGGGGCCTGCTCAGAAGCCTTGGTTCTAAGCAGTTGCACAACTCTCAATTCCAGGTCTGCTTTGCTTGTGTGGATGGAAAAGAATTCCGCCTGGCTCAGCTGTGTGGGCTCCATATTGTAGTGCATGCAGATGAGCTGGAAGAGCTAATCAACTATTACCAGGTAATTAGGCTGACTCCTGTTGTACAGTCAGTTCTGTCATGGCAACCCTGTCAAAATTTGGGATTCTGGATGGTTTCTGATGTGAAATGTCTCTGTGTGTGTCTCTAAGGATCGTGGGTACTTTGAAGAGCTGATCACTATGTTGGAAGCAGCACTTGGGCTGGAGCGAGCACACATGGGGATGTTCACAGAGCTGGCAATTCTCTATTCCAAGTTCAAGCCACAGAAGATGAGGGAACACTTGGAGCTGTTCTGGTCCAGAGTCAACATTCCCAAGGTGAATGTCTGAGGCTTTACATTTAGCTGAAAACACACCTTTTTGGGCTGTCTGTACCCACCTTTTGCACGAGCAGCTCCTGAGGTTATTAATGGCACTAAAGCCTGAGCACTGATGGAAATTCTAGTTAACAAATATTGCTAATTCTGCCTTTTGCTTAGGTTCTGAGAGCTGCAGAACAAGCCCACCTCTGGGCTGAACTGGTGTTCCTGTATGATAAGTATGAAGAATATGATAATGCCATAATCACAATGATGAATCACCCAACAGATGCTTGGAAAGAAGGCCAGTTCAAAGATATCATCACTAAGGTATTGCTTTCCTGGTGAAAGTGATGTCTGGTTTTCATTTGGGTTTCCCCACAATCGAACTCCTGCTATGAACATGCATCTTTACTTCTCTCTAGGTGGCCAATGTGGAGCTGTACTACAAGGCAGTTCAATTCTATTTGGAATTTAAGCCTCTGCTGCTCAATGATCTGCTGATGGTGTTGTCCCCTCGGCTTGACCACACTCGTGCTGTCACGTTCTTCACAAAGGTAATTTTCCTGCTATCCAGATGAAAACAAAAGCTGGGAAAGCATTGAGCTGTAGTAGCATTTAAAAATGCTTAGCTACTTCCCTGCCTGCCAGGGAGGATGCTAAGAGACTTCCACAAAAACTGACTTAAATGTATCTCTCTGATTCCTTGAAGGTTAAACAGCTGCCCCTGGTTAAGCCTTACCTGCGCTCTGTTCAAAATCACAACAACAAATCAGTCAATGAGTCCCTCAACAACCTCTTCATTATTGAAGAAGATTACCAGGTATGTCTTGTCTTGAAGCACTTAACTCTGGATTTACCTCGTATTCTCAGCCTTTGTTTAATGTGTAGAAACACACAGTTTTCTTTCTCATTTTCAGTAGTTTTTACCTGCTTGTTGTTAACTTTAATTCCTGAAGTGTATGTTCTCCAGCTTTAAAGGGAATTAGTGATGAGGAGTGATGGATTAAGTGGAAAAGTGTTAGTGGCTTTCTGAGAGCATTTTGTGTCATTCCTATTGGGGATAGAGTGGCTGTGTTTTGAGTGTGACAGCTCATAAGGCAAACAAACACTGGATGCTACCAGAAGGACTCACTGAAGAGGCAAACAGTTGTGATGTCTGGCTGTTTTGCTGTTTTCAGAGAACAGCTGCCTGGTTTTCAGACGCTCTTAACCTACTGAAGAATACTGACTGAAACATCTAAACTCCATTTGTGTCAAACAGCAGCTTCTCAAATAGAATAGCAGATCTCTGCAGGTCTGGCTGGAATACTTTATCTTCCTACAAGCAGGAATACAGAACTAATGGAAAATACTTGCATTTTGTGGGTGCAGTTGTACATCTGAGGTGTGACTTTTTTTTTCTGCTTCACTCAGGCTCTTAGGACTTCTATAGATGCTTATGACAACTTTGACAACATTTCTCTTGCCCAACGTTTGGAGAAGCACGAGCTAATAGAGTTCCGGAGGATCGCCGCCTATCTCTTCAAAGGCAACAACCGCTGGAAACAGAGCGTGGAGCTCTGCAAGAAGGACAGGCTCTACAAGGTGAGGCAGCACCCAGGGCAGCTTTACAGCTCTGCCTTGTTGGTTCTGGCTTGTTGGCTCTTGGTTAACAGCCCCTTGTGGGTTGTTGTGTCCCCCGAGGCTGAGGCTCTGTCCCGTTGCAGGATGCCATGCAGTACGCTTCTGAATCCAAAGATACTGAGCTGGCAGAAGAGCTGCTGCAGTGGTTCCTGCAGGAGAACAAGAGGGAATGCTTTGGTGCTTGTCTCTTCACCTGCTACGATCTCCTAAGGCCGGATGTTGTCTTGGAAACAGCGTGGAGGCACAACATTATGGACTTTGCCATGCCATACTTTATCCAGGTCATGAAGGAATACTTGACCAAGGTAAGAGCAGGTGCCCCTCCAACACCCAGAGCTTGTTAGTCACTGTGGTGAATGCCTTGAGACTGTCTGCTTGCTACTAACATTGGTTTGGGCTTTGTCCAATGTCTGTCTGTCCATGTCCACACTTACTTTTCAGTCCATCTGGGGAGAGACTTCGCCCTCTAAGAGGCTGAAACACTTGCAGGCTTCACCCTCTACCAATTACAGAACCTACATCAGTAGTATTTGCCTGACCCTGGGCAGTGTCTAAAGTAGTTCCAGGCTCCAGGCATTTCCTGTGCTGTGTCAGTCAGGAATCCCAGCTGGGATCAAGCTTTAACTAAATTTTAGACTGTATACTAAAACAGCTTTACAGCTAGACCTAGAGATAACTTCTTCTGCTATGCATTTAACTCTAAAATGTGGCTCTGACACATAATGGCACTAATTATGATTCAACTCTTATTTGAAGTGACTCAGGAGGGGGGAACTACTTGGTAATGCTCTGACAGACTTGAACAGACTTGAGTTAAATCCAACTGTCACTAGCAAGATTTTCCTAGATGAAGCTTTTGGAGTATCTTCCAGTGAAGTGGTGTAAATGGCTTAATGATTAAGACCTTTCCAAGCTTGAGTTCAGCTTTTACTTTCATGCAGTCAGTGAAGACTAAGGTGCCTGTTTGTCCAGCAGTTTGCCTGGCTGTTCTTTGTAAAGGCAGAACTATCTGTAGTTCTATAGCCAGCCTGAAATGCTGTTTTGGGGGAGGTGGGCTGAGCAATACGACTGTTTGTCAGAGATGCCTGCACCAAGCTAAAACCATGCCTTTGGTGGGAGTAGTAGATTCTTAAAGATAAAGATTTCCTGATCTGATAAAGGATTAGGATGTAGCTTTGGTGTAGCTAATGAATAAGAGCCAGCAAGAAGCAGAGCTGCCTTTCTAAAGCAGATACTTCTGGTGTACTTTTGTTTTTACTAGCCTGTACCTTAATTATTTCTTCCCTGACGCTTTTGTTTCTACCTTTTTATATGCTAAATATGGAATTTGATTTTTCTAAGCTGCACCTTCTGAATTCCTTTGCAGGTTGATGCAATAAAGGAAAAGGTGAAAGTTGATTCTTGTTTTCCATCTTTAAGTCTGGAGGACTAAGTCTAAGGATTCTGCATGAGTTTTTTTCTTTCCTATGTTTACTACACTGCTGCTACTGCTTTTTCCCCAAACAAAATATCACTAAAGCATTTGCAAATTGTTTTAACTTTCACTAGCTAGTGCTGTAGGAGAAAAGTAGATTCATTTGCTACTAATAAGCTAATAGATCCTCAGGAAGGGCATACAGGCGATCAGTTGGATCACAGTCAGCCTGCAATTGAAACAACACACAAATACTTACACAAATGCTATTATTTGACAGCCAATCTGACTGGAACAACCTCCTACAATAAGACATAAGTCTGTGAATCCCTAAATCAGTCTGGCATTTGCTAGTTGAAGGGCTGTGATCCAGTTCCTGATCTCTGGACCATGACTAATGTGCGCTGACCGTAGGCAGAGTAGATACTGGCTGCTCCAGAGGGACTCTTCCTCACTCAGGTGTCAGTTCTCATGGTGCTGATTAATCCACACAGTGCTCTAGTTCATGTAGCAACTTAAAACTTCAGCTGTTACAAGTCTGTGGTTCTCCTCCCTATAGTAAATTTCTAGTAGTTGTCCAAAAAAAGACCTCCAAGCTCTTCAGCTTCACTAAACCTCTTTTGCTACCTCATTAAAAAATATATATATAAAAATGGTAATGCTTATTGCTCTTCTGAGGCTACTCCAGGGCTTGCCTTTTGCTATGTAACTTTGACCTTCAGAAGGGCAATCCAAGGTTTTCTGTCCATCTGCTTCCCTACAAATGCCACTGTCATCCTCCTGAGCCCAGGAGTCAGCCCTTGCAGGAGTTTTCCATTAATGTGGTTCAGCAAAGGGCAAACCAAAGTTGACAGACAGCTTTGAAGATGGACTAAATGCAAAAACTGCTGGTTGTAAAGACACCACTGGAACTCAAGGCTAACCTAAGACACGTAGTGTAAGGTCCTTCAGCAGCTAGTAAGGAAAGTAGGAGAGCGTGTGTGTGAAAAAAGGTAATTGAACTGCAGTGTTTGCATAAACTACGCATGTGTAGCAGTCATTGCAATTACATCCCACTACTCCTGAAGCTCCAAGGCATTGCTGTGGGCTGCGTGTGGTTTTTTGGGGGGAGCCTGTATGGCAGTCATCTTCAGACCTCACTCGTGCTTCAGTACTTTTGCCTCTTTTTCATGCACACATAACACGATAACATTGAATGCATGTTACTTTTCCTCTGCAGCTTATTGCAGTCCCTGTGGAAAAGCCTTTCAGTCAATCTTGCTCCAAGTGTAGGGCCCTGAAGCTGGTGATGCTCGAGCAAGTGGTGTAAGAACCATCCTGAGGGCTGGTTTCAAACTTGCGCTTGTTCTTGTCAGTATTTGTTCAGCTCTGAGGGGAGGCATCAAAACTGGCTCCAAAATGCATTGAATGTCCTGGGCTGGAGGCTTTCCAAGTGTGAGTAAGCCAAATGCCTCTGCTTAGTAGCAAACTCTGCACATTCTCCTTGGATTTGCATCTCTAAACTTGTGCTTGTGTGTTCAGTGTGTTGCTGTTTTGAGTTAAAAGCAGTGCAGTTCCCAGCACGGTGTCTGGAAATGAGTCTTGGAGCATTGGATAGGATCCCGTGCACTTTGGCAGCTGCAAGCCAGATACTGTGGGAGGCAAGCACCAGGCTGGCCATGGAAGCCCAGCCACTGAGGGAACTCCAGCTCAGGACTTCTGCCACTCCCTGGAGTTGTGCCTCAGCTTGAGGTTACAGAGGAACAGGTTTATGGAACACACATTGGGACTCACAGCTGAAAGAGGAGCTCACAGCTCTTGGAGCTGCCAGCAGATATTTGCTCATGTAGCATAGTTCAGCTCAAAACTCACTTGTGAATGTTGTAGCTGAATAAATAACACTGACCCTGTGTAAGTGCAGGAAACCTTCAAACTCCTTTTTTAAGGACACAGATGAAATGAAACATTAATCTTGTATTATTGTCTTTCAAATTAATTGGCATGATTATCCCTGACTTTGTTCTAAGTCTTATCTCCCAGGTAAAATACCAATACCTCATTTTGTGGTGTTAGTTTCAGGGCCTGCCTTAGACTGTAGAAATGCGGAGTTCCCTTGGATCTTAGAAATGAGCAATAATTCACTACAGAAGTTCCTTCTCTTGCCTGTCTGTAGGGGTGGGCAAACAGCACCATTGCACTCGCAGTGCATCAGTGAAGCTGGCCAGGCTTGTCTGTTACTGTGTGTAAAGCTGGAAGAATTGGAGTATCTGTGGGTTTAGGCTGACTGCCACACAGTTCTGGAGTGGAAAAAGCAAGTCTTATACACATGCATTCTCTGCATTTGAACTTAAATTGCATGAGTGAATGGGTTTGGAAAGTGAAATCTTGAGGCTCAAGTGACATGTCGGATGCTATTGCAGTCTGCTCTATCCAAATACAAACCAGATAACTTTGCCTCAATGTCACCTCCAGGGAAACTTCTCCAGGTCTGGGCATTAATCTTGGCAATTGTTCCAAGGCCAGAGGTCTCCAGTTGAGACTGAGCTCAAATCTGAGTCTGAGTCCAGTCCAGAACCTTTTGTACAAAGCTTCAGCCTGGAGTGAGCTTTCAAAGTAGTTGAAAATCCCTCAGTGAGGGATTTTGCTCAGGAAACAGACAATCTTGACTGCACCAGTACCAACATTGCTACTTGAATTGATCCTAACTTGTAAATGGTCTCCTTTTCTTGATGGGTGTTGACATACCACTAAGGCTTTTCCACTTCTCTGCCACGAGTAAGTACCTGTTTTAGAGGAGATTTCTTTAATTGTTGGTCTCAATTCCAGGTGGATAAACTGGATGCATCAGAGTCTTTGAGAAAGGAAGAGGAGCAAGCTACAGAAACACAACCTATTGTTTATGGTAATGTTTTAGTTTGTGTGTTATCAATTACATACTTCACTTTTTAAACAAGCCTTTTCTAATCTTTTTTTTTTTTCCTGAGAAAGTCCTGGGAAATGGGAACATTCTCCATGTGAAATCAAGCCTTAAGGAATGTGTTCCAAAATACTAGATAAGTGCTGTGGCTGCTCAGGTGGGCTGTGGACTGCAGGATTGAAGGTTGTCCTTAAGGAAAGGCGTACAGGAGCTGTGCCATTCCAGACTTCCAGCGAGGGGTTATTTGCATCTTGTGCAATATGCTTTATATCTAAAGCATATTTATACCTACTTTATATTGGGTATTTTCTTTATGTCCAGGTTATTCTAGTAAGAGTTTCTTCACTGTAGTATTTTTAGTCATGTGTTGTGCCCTGAGGTTTTTACCCGTTCTGGCCCCAAAGAAGCCCAGTCCAGGTCAGCAGGGTGAAACATAGAAAATAACCTCCTGAAAACTTTCAGGCATTCAGCAGGGTGATTTCTCAGTTGAGAAGGAGTAAGATGCCCGTTGTGTGTTGCAGGCCAGCCCCAGCTGATGCTGACAGCAGGACCCAGCGTGGCAGTTCCTCCGCAGGCACCTTTTGGCTATGGCTACACGGCCCCTCCGTACGGGCAGCCGCAGCCCGGCTTCGGCTACAGCATGTGAGATGCAGCACAAGCCAGCCTGGAGCAGCAACTTTTCTTACTGAAACTCCACCGTCCCTCCCCGCTTTAACTCATAACAGGGAAAAGCAAAGAGTTCTGCCTCGTGTTCTTGTAACCTTTATTTCATGAAGGACTGTTTTTTCTAGCGCGAACGATTTGAATCACTTCTGTTAAATCTTTTTCACATTCCATGTCCATTTAGACTTTTACTTTCAGAAGGGGAATAGTTTAAACGACTTTGTTCAAAGTGGGCTTTTGCAGGACTGCTTATTACCATTAAGTCTATTGTGAAGATTCTGATTTGCACTCTATAGTGTTACACTCTAATATTGAATCTTAATTTCATTGTATGTGAGCAGCTTACGGTATGTACTGTCTATTCTAAATGCATTTAAATCTCACTGTATATTTGGAGAAAGCTAAAGCCAAGATACTTGTATTTGACCTTGCAAGACTGCTGACAAGAGACAACACTAATCAGCATATCCTCCCTGGGCTGGATTGCATAGCTCTAAAAGAATTTAAAATGCGTACAGACAACCTTGCCTGACTTAAAATGAGTAAAAGTTTTGGGTTTTGTTTTTTTGTTTTTCTTTTTTCTTCCCTTAACCTATGCAGGTTTTTCCAGTTATGCATATAGAAAATGCTAGTGTCTTTTTGCTCACTCCATATGTAACAGATGACCTTATGTTGTGCTGTATCCTGTGCTTTTGTGGGACATTCCATTCAGGAACAGAGCACCATGATTCCAATCTGTGTATTTACTAACCCTGCCCTGAGGTTTGTGTATGTTGGATATTGTGGTGTTTTAGATCACTGTTTTGAGTGTACAGAAGAGAGAATTCAAGCATATTGCTGTTCAGTTTTGTTTGTGCAATTTGAAATTACGCAATTTAAAAATAAATTACTGGACTGTGGACATGCTGCATAGTGGTAGCTTCACTTTACTGTCTTCAAAAAAAGGACCTTTGGACTCAAACCAAGTATTCCAGTGCTGGTAGTGGGGGGCAATGCAGGTGTGTGCAGCCAGGGGTCAGAGGGGCCAGCAGCAGAGCAGCAATGGGGACCAGTAGTGGGGTCTTGCACTGAGGGGACAATACAGGAAAATATGTAATGTTTTTTCTAGAGAGAGATTATGGCAGAGAGAAGAAAATAGCACTTTTCACCAGTTGGCTGCACTGTGGTCAACTCCAGCATATTCGACCAGATGATACATTAGGATTGTAGTAGGGTGTGCCAGTTCAATTGAGATCATGTTCTAGGTATGTAAATTGCCTTAAACATATTTAGCTTCAAATAAAATTGACTTAAATGTTTCTTTATGAATACTGTCATATTTGAGTGTAACGAGTCTGACAGCACTGGCCAGATTTCCAACAGCTCTAGGAGCTCCTGTTCCTTAACCAGGAGCCCCTCTGGGCATCAGGATCCAGATCCCCACTCCCTGTTCCTCCTGTGACCTCCACAGCTGTGTGCTGTGATCCTGGGGCTGGGCACTGCAGCACTTCCACTGAGTGGGGCTGGCAGGGGCTCACCTGCCCCAGGCTCTCCATGGTCAGCAGAGGTGGAGTAAAGTCTGCAGTGAGTCTCTGAAAAGGATTCTGCCTCCAAGTAAGAGGTGCAGCATGAAAACATTTCCATCCTCTGTGTTTATTGGCATTTCAGCCCCTCTGCCATTCCCTCTGGGTCTGTGGAGATGGAGATGAATCCCGTTCCCTCTCCTCCAGACTGGTTCACAACACTCAGCTGGAGCACGTGGCTGAGAGGTTGGCAAAGGGGCTTAACAGCAAAACTCTCACAAATTTCCAGTAGAATTTCCTGGAACCCCCAAGGTGCTCTGAACTGTGCAGTAGTATCTTAAACGCAGGAGTGCCTGTTAATCCCAAGAAAACCAGGATTTAAGCCTGTCCCTGAGTGCCCAGTTGTTTATATGGACAGTAACTCCCCACACCTTGGCTTAACTGCACATTTTTGCACATGTAGGAGCTGCACAGACCCCTCCAGAGAGAAGCTCAGCTTACAGCTGTTCCCCACAACTTTTACTGGTCTGGGCTGCAAATCCAGTTGAACTGGTCAGCCTGGTACCAGTTACAAGCTGTTGCAGCAGTTGTTTGGGCAGGAAGTTGGCTACAGTTACCCCCAAGCTCCTGCTTCAGCAGCTGAGCCTTTGAATTAAAGAATGCATTCACTACAGAAAACAGGCAGAAAGAGGAAACTCTTAAACTCTGTCAACCAATGTGCAAAATCTTCAAGCAATTGCACAAATTGTAAATTTACTGGGTTCCTTCTTGTGCCAGCTCTGCTTTCTTCAGCTGCCCTGAGCCTAGAATATTCTTTCCCACTTTAGGAACACAAACTAGAGAAACTCATGATTTACAAATTAAATCTTACAAAACTTGCTTATTTTATTAACACTGAGGAAAGAGATGGCAAAAAAACCCAACTTAGATTTTTATCCCTTCAGTATTGACATACATTAAGACATCCAGGTCTTTTTGGTACCAATTTAGAAGAGTTTAAGGTGACCAGACACTTTATCAATGACATCAGCTGGTCCTGGTCCTATCCCAAGGACTGTCCTGGAGCCTGGAGCTATCTGAGTGCGCCCAGCATCCTGTATCAAGCTCACAGTCAGCCCCAGGCGCTTCGCCTCAGCCAGCAGCTGCACCAGAGTCTCTTCATCGGGAGCTTTGAGCACCACTTTGGGCTGTCCACAATATTCCCACTGCTTCAGGAGCTCGGGATTCCTTCTGTGAACCTGCTTGTAGGCAGAGACAGCAGCGTGGGAGCACTGTGCCGCTACTTTGCCCTTGCCCATCTTCAGGTCGTTGCGGACGATCAGCACCAGCTTGAGCTCCCCTGTCTCTCCCATGATGTCAGCCTCGCCCCCCAGGCTGCTGGAAGGTTCTGGCACTGCTCCAGCTCCAGGCTTCCTGCGGAGCCTCCCCCGGATGCCCCAGCCCAGGCACACACCGCACACCACTCCGATCATGACATTCAGGAACTCGGGCTCAAAGAGAGAAATCATGGTGGGTTTTGGAGACTGCCTCTGGAAGGGGGGAAAGACAGGATTTACTTGAGCGTTTCTCAGCTTCTGAGAGCATTTTGTGTGCTCTCACCTGGTTTATACTTGGTTATTTGAAGACAAAGAACATTTGTTAGAAACACAAAGGAACAGTTCCCCAGACACAGCTTTCTGACTGCAAACACCTCAGTGGTGATGGGCTTTGACTCAGAGCTAAGATAAAATGGGAAATTATCATAGAATCATAGAATGGTTTGTGTTGGAAAGGGCCTTAAAGCTCATCTGTTCCGCCCTCTGCTATGGCCAGGGACAACTTCCACTATCCCAGATTTCTCCAAGCTCTGTCCAGCCTGGCCTTGGACACTTTCAGGGACGGGGCAGCCACAGCTTCTCTGGTGCCACGGTCTCACCACCCTCACAGGGAAAAACGTCTTCCTAATCCAATCAACCCTCCTGTCTGTCAATGTGAACCCATTCCCCCTTGTCCTATCACCCCAAGCCTCTGTAATTAGCCTTGCCCCACCTCTCCCGTAAATTCTCTTCACCTACTGGAAAGCCACAATTAGGTCCCCTCAGAGCTTCTCTTCTCCAGGCTGAACACTCCCAATTCTTTCAGCCTTTCCTCATCACACCTAAAAACGGGGAGAAAAACTCTGAAATGCCGGAGGTTTTAAATCAATACCCCGAATTCAGCTGAGGAGCGCGGCCGCCTCCACCTCAGCCCCGCCAGGCCCGAGCGGACACGGAGGGCAGAGACCGAGCGGGGACGGAACCGCGCGGGACCCCGCGGCCCTCAAGGGGAAGACGAGGGGACCATGGGGGAACATCCCCTCAGCGCTCACCTGCCGCTCCCGCCCGGCCGCTCCGCAGCGCCCGCCCGGAGGTGACGGGGCCGCGGCGCTCGGGAAGTGACGGAGCCCGGGGCGGGACGGGGCGTGTTGTGCCGGGCCCAGTTCCGCGTTGTGCCGGGCCGAGCGGAGCCGCCGGAGCGTGGTGAGTGCGGGGCCGGGCCAGGGGCTCTCCCTGCGGGCGGGGGTCTCCTCAGCGGCCCCTCAGCGGGTCCCCTCAGCGCTGCCCATCGCGCCCCTCGCCGCCGCCCGCTCCCCTCACGGCCCCTCCGGCTCTGAGGGGACCCCCGGGCCGGGCGGCCCCGGTGCTGTGCGAGCCGAGGGACCCGTGTGGGAGCCGGGAATGCTGTGGAGGAGCAGGGTGGGAAGAGAGGCTGCTGCTTGCCGGCCTTGAGGGTGAGAAATGAGCCGCTGCCCCCTCACCGCGCTGGAGAGCGGCTGTGCTCCTCCAAAGCCCCGGGAAGGTGGGATGGACTCGCCCTGCTCTGGCCCAAGGGACGGTGCCTGATGATACAGGGAGAAATGTGTCCTGCTCCCTGCGGAGAGGCAGGTAGCGATGGCCTCTGTGTGCTTTTCCACTGGAAATGTGCTGTGCTTTCGCGGCTGGGTGATCCCTGCATCCCCGTGGGCTGCCTGGGGCTCGTGGATGTGAGGCCCAAATCCATTGGAACATTTCTGCTGACCAGGGTTGAGCACCTCGTCTGGTTTTTATTTCTCTACCCAATGCCATGTGGTGTTTACAGCAGATAATAAAGCAGCAAGATTCCCGTTTTATTCCGGTTTTGCCTCTCAGATGCCTGGCAGGTCGTGAAGGTGACCTGAGAGAAGGGGTGGTGTTTGATAGCAGCTATTTGTCTATAAAGTGCTGTGAATCCAGGTTATCCCCTTCCAACTGCACCTACAACATTTCTTCAGGGTTTTCTCCTGCCCTTGTGTTCTCTGCTCTGTGCTTACCGACAAGCGGGTATCCTGGTTTAGTTAATGGTGACAATGTGGGTTGAGGTGGAGAAAGTGTGGTGTTATTCTTTCATGCCTTGGACCACATGTGTTGTGTTTGGGCAGTGGATTTTGGTGCTGTTTTGCTGTTAGGAATTCTGCTCTTCTAGAGATTGTTTCACCTCAGTTTATTGGGGGTTCTCATGCTTCCTAATGCCTCATGATAATATACATCAGCTCTTCTTAGTGCATTGATTTTCCTATTGAAACAATCTTTGTTATGTCACTCCTCCTTCTTCCAATCCATCATTTCTTCAGCATGGAATAGACTTTATTCCTTGTGGGATAAGTGGCATTTGTAACAATGGCTTCATCCCCTGTTTTCTGATGAGGGTTTCAAAAGCCACTTTCCACTTGTGCAATGGGAGGTGAGCTCTCTTTATTAGTCTGACCTTTCTTTTGTGTCCTGATGAGCTGCTGAAATCACTCGTGTTTGTAATTGCTGTGGGGAAGGGTAGGAGGAGACTCAGCAGCTTTCAAGTGGGTGGCAGCAATGAGGAAGGTGAGTAGGCTGGAACAACTGCACTCTTTCTGCCTTAAATCTTCTTTTCTAAGTTGTTGTCTTGGAATTCCTCCTGAATGTTGTAACTGCCTCTGACTGCACCTCGTTAGCAGCTCTCCTTTGGGTGATCTGTTCCATTAGCACATGCTTGGAGAGTCCTTATTCCTTAAAAACCTGTGTGTTAAAAAAAAAAAAACAAAAATACCTGTAATTCCTGATGTACTGTGATGGGAGACAGAGTTATCTGCAGGTTGGAACTTTAACTTCTCTTCCTTGTGGACAAATCTGAGCTGGGTGAACTTTGCTATCCCCTGAGGACAAAGGGCACAACCTTGGAGCTGTTGCAACACTGAGCTTTTTGTACCAGCTTCAAACACAACCATGGGACAGCACCAAAACCACTGAACCGTGCTGGTTTTGGTGCTGCTTGGACCCGAGGGAGCCAGATGTGCTATTAGTGAGGCAGGCAGTTGTTCGGGGTAGTTCAAGCTTATTAAAAGAAAATTTTTCTTTCTCTCAGGGCTCAGAATTGGCCTCTGAGCCTTGTCTGGGCAGTGTGTCCTCACTGGATGGCCAAGTGTGAAATCTGAATTGGCTGCACTCAGAGAGTGTTCCTGTGAAAAGCAGAATTTGTTATCCCAGGAGCTGCTTTCAGCCACTCTGGGCTTTGTCAGGTCCTTGTGTTCATCCCTTTTCATCTGTGCTGTGCCTCCTCTGCATATCCTCTTATCCTGGGTCTCACCTTTTCATCTATTTATCTCTACTCTTTTATCATAGCACCTGATTCTACTTCTGGATTAATTAAAATTCATGTTTCACCATAAAAAAATACACCAAAAAGATCAGTTTAATATATGTGGCTTTAATCACGGGGACAGAATTTTCCATTAATTCAAAAGAAATTGCATGGCATCCCTGCAGCTCATGTTACAACAGTCTTTCCTAAAATGTATCCCAATGTTCGTTTTTATGAAAAAAAAAGGGAATTTTAACTCTAAATTCTAAGATGATTTATTTGGGTAGGAATTGGAAAATAGGTCTGGTGTACAGAGGCATAACCCACAAAATGGAAACCTGTGGTCTTTAACTGAATTCCTTCTCCTTTGAGGAATTAAACTATTTTAGTTAGGAAAACATTTTTAGTATGGGAATAAATGCACTCCTATCAAAATAACCCATTATGGGCTAAATCTGAGGAGATTTGGAACATCTTTCAGGTGTGGCCTCATTTATTTTAATTGAATACTTCCCAGGAGTGCTGAAGGACTGGGAAAAAAAATTTGAGCAGTTACTTTTAATATTTTCTGTCATCTTCAGGAAAGTCATTAACCCCCAGGTGAGGGGCTGTGTCACTCCAGTGTCACTCCAGTGTCACATGCACGGTGCTCTCTTGCTCTGTAGGGGCAGCAGCTTTGCAAGAGGAGGCTCTGGGCTGCAGAGCTGAGGACGTGGTTGCTCCTGCACTGCTTTCAGATCCTGGAGAAGTGGTGGAGAGGGAATAGCTGGGAGGAGCTGGAAGGGGTAGGTGATATTTCGCTTCCAAACTGATCCCATCCTTCACCTGAATCTGTTCCTGTGCCAGGCAGTGTTTGGCTTTCGAGGGAAAGTGCTCTCCAAGTTTCTTTGCCAGGGAATTGTTAACTTATTGTTTCTGTAGAGCATTTGATGACTGAAAAAAACCCCTCTCGCAGATGTGCAATTCTTTACCCACCTGGAAAGGCTGGATTTTAATCCTTTTTTCTCCTTATTGTAACTGGGGTGTAGAAAAAGAAGAAGGGATATCAGAAAAGTTGAGGAGAAAGAAGCAGCAGGAGTGAAACGTTTGGCTTTAAATGCAAGAACTAACTGGAAATGATGTGTTGCTGATGTGGATGGGGGGAACAACAAAATTCTTCAAGTTTTATCTCTGGTTCTGGGAGCTGTGTGAGCAGGAGCTGATAGAGGTGAGAGTCAGGGCTCTTTCAGTAAGAAGTGGTAAGAATTAGTGATTCAAACAATGTCTGAGATCATGAAAACAGCTTCCTTGTTGTTCCAGCACCCTGGAAAGGAGTCCTCCAAAAATGCTTAGAATAGAACATGAGCCCACACTCTGCTGCTGCAAGTGAGAGTGCAGACACCCAACTGCCTTATCCCAAACTGGTTCCTTTTGCATAAGTGCACCCAGCACTTGGTGCTTCCACAGCCTCCCCAGAGCTCCAGAGAGGAGACTTTTGTCCTTTTCTCCGACTACAGAGAGCAGATACTGCAGTGCCCAGTTTTGTTGTGTTCTCCTGCTCTGATAGCTTGTTTTGCTTTGTCTCACTTATGCTGTGAAGTGCCAGTCACAGTTACCATAAACCCTTTTTGTTGACCAATTTGCATGTTTGACTAGCAATAATTGTCTTTTTATACTTCATGTTTTGGGTTGCACTAAAGCTCAAAGGTGCATTGTCAGCTCTTTGTTCAGCCCTACAAAGCAGCTCCTGTGTGAGCACAGCTCTAACAAATGATCTCAGCCATCCCATACAAAAACTGGCCACAGTTGTTTTCCTCGCTCTTTTAAATAGTTTATTTTTATGTTTGCTGCTAAGTACTCCATGCAGTAGGCAAATTTATTTTTAGAGATGGGCTCTGTGTCTTCCCCAGCTTCTGTCAGAAGTGAAGTTCTGTTTAGCAGATGGAATTTAATTTCCTGTGGTGAGCTCTCACGGATTGGGTGTAGACTTGAGAACATGGAGTGAGTTAAGGAAGGATAACTCCATTTTGGGTCACCTCCCACTCCAGTTCATCCCTGTGGGGAGGAATTCGTGCAAGACCAGTGATGCTGATGGGCATCAAGCAGCACAGCAGATCAAGGGTGCTGAGCTGTGGGGATGTGCAGCCTCCAGTCCCTTTGCTAAGATGCTTTGAGTATAATCAGACTGAGGCAAACCAGGGAGGTTCTTTTCTGGAGCCAGGAAGGGTTTGCAGCCCTTTCAGCCCTGCCATGTGATAGATATCCCATCTCCAAGTCAGCTGTGGTTTTAAATAGGAATTTTTAGAGCTTTCCTGCAGAATGGTTGAACTTTAGGACCTTCTTGAAAAGTATTTGTCCTGCAGAAGCATGGAAGGATTATTAATCTGCTTCAGTGCAAACGTTGACTTGTGTACTGGAGGTGGTGTTATGCAAAGCTAATCCTGGATTAGTGCCTTTCCAAGCAGGCAGGGTAAAAGTGGCTCTGGCAGTTGAGCTCCTGAAAAAAAAGCTGTCATGCCTTGGAACAGCACACCTGAGACCCCCAGAGAGGCAGGAATTTCATGGATTGCACTGGAATTCAGTGTTGTGCCCAGCCTGGGCTGTAGCATCAGGCATGGAGAGAGGTTGGCATTGCACTAAATGAACTTCCTTGGAGTGTAATTAAGCTGAGAGCAGAGACCAAGCCAATCAAGACTTTAATTTTGAAGGCTAGATTTTCACATGTAAAAAAAAAAAGATTTCAAAATGAGGAACGTGTGGCTTTTTTTTCTAATCTTTGCTATATTTAAGTCAATAAAATGTGACTGAAGTTCCCTAAGCCAGAACACTTTCTTTAGTGTTGCTGTGTGTGCTCAACAGCTCTGGCTGGCTTTTGCTTCCTAAGCAGCTTTCTGTGAACATCAGGCTTGCTGGGTGTGGGTGTGTAATTTAAATATTGCCCTCTGCAGCTTGAGCTCTGTGCGTGTAAATTCCTGTGGTATATACATGGGTATGTTTGTATGTAAACTTACATTGTAGATGTTCATAAATGCTTATTTAAATATATATAAAATGATATGTATGTGTATAATATATATGAAATTGTAAATATTCATAAATGCTTATTTAAACATATATAAAAATAAGCACAGCTGAGTGCAGTCAGAAACAAAACAGGATCCACCTGTCCTGGTGGAGCTGAGGGGTGGCTGAACATTTGATCCTGCTATTGCCATAGCAACTGGCCTGGAATCCTCACCTGAGGGCTGGGGTAGCTCCAGAGGGTCAGGCTGCTCTGGACTCACCTGGCAGAGGCAGAGCTTCACATTTCCCTGGGCTTTGAGCAGTCCCTGGGCTACAGGGGATGCAGAGATGCTGTGGAGCTCCCACTGCAGCAGCTCAGGCCTCTTGTCCTTGGCTGACTCAGGAGCCCTTGGCATTTTCCAGCTTTTTTCATTTTTTAGGTGCTTTGGGTATTCTGGGGTTCACGTTGCAGTGAATAAAAGCTGTAACATGCATGAGATGAGTTTCTGCTGCCCTGTTTAACCAGACAGATTTCTGTTTCTGCACATTTTGTGTCAGGGGGAGGTGTTGAAGAAAGGACTCCTTCCTGAGACCTCAGTGCTTTTGACTACTGGATTTTAAATAAAACCTTTAATAATTAGATTCTAGCTAACAATTTTTTGTATTGCAATTAATGCACAAGGCTTGTACCTGTTCAGAAAAGCACCTGTCTAAAACTGACTTGTGACACCCTGGAAATGTCACAATGCAGCATCTGAAATCTTTGAACATTTTATTTAAAAATTTGACCAAATTATTGCAGTCTGAATCCAAGGGGTGACCTCACTCCTGTTTACCAAACCTGAGTTGCTGCTTGGCTCTTAAGCCTAACATAAATCAATAGGGAAGTTTTTTTTCTGTAGAACTTCAATTTCTTCCACTGGACAGTTTTATGTAACCTGTCATTTTAATACTGCACCACTTTTCTTTCCAACAAAAGCAACATATCAAAAACTGTAATTCAAGTATGCTTACAAGGAGAAATACAATGCAAATAAAATGCTTTAGCTTTGTGGGACTCTCTTTTAAGAGAAAGAGTTTTAAGATTCAAGAGAGGGTTTTTAAAACAAGGAGTCTGACTGGTTACACTCTTTGTGTTTGATTGCATAAGAATTGTCAGCTGTTCAGGCCTTTTTTTTAAAGAAGAAAAAAAAAGGCAACTCTTGCAACACTCTGGTTTTGTGCTGGCTCCTACTTGCATTATTTACTCTCCTGGATAAGGAAAACCACATCTGTTCTTTTGGGGTTTTGTTTTAGGGCTGATCCCTCTAGAGGGAGGCTAAACCAGCATTGAGTATGGACAGTGGCAGCAAAGCTCCCATCAGAAAGCTCTTGTCCTCTGCAGAGTTTGCCTTCTGTGCTTCAGAGCCAGCAGGCTGTGCAAAGCAGGAGATGCAGCTCTGTCTCTTGGTTACCACACTGAGGGCTGATCTTTCAGCCAGGGAGGTTTTTGACATAGTGACAACCTGCTAAGCTTCGGTGCCAGGATGAGGAGCAGACCTGGAGCACCAGTCTCAGGATGGAAGTGAGGTTTGTACAAAGCTCCGCTGCTCCTGGAGCCCAAACAGTGGGTTGGGTCAAGGAATGGGTTTGTTTAATGAGCTTTTGTTCAGCTGTTGGAAGTGAGGGAGTTTTGTCATTTGAGTGAAAAATTTAGAATTATGTAGGTGGAAATGTTTTAATCTTTGTCACTGTGGGGATTGAATCACTTTCTGCTGTTGGTGGTGTAATGCAGGATGAGTGTGAGCTGGCTTTGGAGAGCTGCTGGGTGTTTGTCTGCATCCTTTGCCTGTGGAGTGCTCCTAACCTGAACCACACCTTGTCCTTTTTGGGTTTCTTCTGCTCTCAGGTCCCCAGAGGTGACTGATCTATGAAATGGCAGAGAATGGCACAGACTGTGACCAGAGACGCATAGGAATGAGCAAAGAGCAGCACAATGGCAACTTCACAGGTAGGTGGGAAATCACTTGGTGCTCTCAGCTGCCCTGTGTGGGCTGTAAAACAGCACAGGATGGAAAAGGAATTGATTTGGGTTTTCTCTCGAGGCCAGGCTGGATGGAGCCACCTGACCTAGGGAGTGGCACCTCTGCCTGTGCCAGGGGGTGGAATGGAATGGGCTTTAGGGCCCTTCCAACCCAAACCATTCTGGGACTCTGATTTTAAACCCACATATTGCAGAGGGCCTCCATGCCTGAATCAATCCTAGAAACCTCAGTCAGCTCTAAACCTGAGGGATTTAGGATTTCAAAGCCATGGAGTAGGTTCATGCTGTGTATTTCCATTCACATTTCTCTTACACTCCTTTCTTCTCCAGAAGTTCTTGATACATTTAAGCCCCACAAGCTTAAGCTGCATTTGGGTACATTTAAGCTGATCTGAGTACCAACAGAGGCTACAACAACAACAACAACAACAAAAAAACCAAACTAAAAAAGTTTAACTCTGTTGGCAGATGTGTGGCTGTGGAAGTCAGGCTGTACAACCCCACCCTTTGGCACTGAAAAGTCAGTTCTTGGTAATAAAAATCTGATTTACTCTGGGACAGATCCAGTTATTAGTCTCCCAATTTCTAGCTGTTCTGTTGAAATTCAATGTCACTATAATTTATTGGTTTCAGTGATAAATTACCCACAAAGCAGTTTTAACTACTTCCCTCTCCTGCCTCTCCTCTGTTTTTCCTGCTGGTATGTCTGAAGTAGCCTGGGATTAATGTTTAGAACTCATGAAAAATAACCTGAAAACAGTTAATGAAGATTTTTTGTGTCACTGAATTATCCATGCTGTGTAGTAAAGCATGGAAATTATAATCATCTGTTTGTTTCCTGTCAGCTTTGAATGTGCCAGTTCCATATTTAATTAAGTTTTGTAATCAAGTGATTTCTCAAGTTGTGTGCAGTCTTACACCATTGTCTTTTACGACCTTTTACTAAAAACAAGGTCATAAAAACAAGGTTGAAACATTTTTATTACACATATTAAACGAAAAAGATTAACTGCATGTTTGCATGTATGGAACAAATTAAAGCCTTTTACTTAAAGTCTTAAATTATTCTGTAACTCTGAGGGATGTGGATGTTCTTCAGTATTTGCCAGGATTTCTGTTAGTTCATCTTAAGCAACTGATTTTGCAGCTAAGGAATACAGAATTAAGTGGGCTGTGTGACTAATGAGAGCTGCAATTTCTGTGTAAATATCAGCATCTGATAAGGCAAAATGGTTCAATTACTGGAGTAAGACTGAAATAATACATCTTGGGTTCCAATGTGCTGGAGATCAGATGAGATTAATATTTTAAATGCAACAGCTTTTTAAAAATCTAAAATTTATGAATATTATTACAATGCAAAATAGAATACATGTGTTGTGACTGTGTAGTAAGTGGTGTTTAAACAAGTATGGTGTCTGTTTGGATACAAGTATATTTTTTTATTGTTTACTGGTACTATTTTTTAAATCTTACTCCAGAATTCCTTTTCTTTAAAAGTTTAAAAATTATTACTGCTCATTAGCTTGACGACCTTTGAACAAGCCATTCTCCTCCAAAAAACCAGCTCAGGTTTGGGGTTCTATTCATCTTATTGTGAGCACAAAATAACACCTTGATTGGAAAATCCTTTTTGTGAGCAGGGCCTGGGCTGGCTGTGAGCTCAGTGCCAGGCAGGGCTGAGCTCCAAAAGCAGCTCCTTTCCAGGAGAGGACTTTGGGAGAGGCTCCTGCCTGGGAGGGCAGGTGCTCCTATCCAGTTACACCCTGTAATTCCATCCTCTGGAAGGGGGAGCTGGGAACAGCTCTGCTGGGAAGGAGCCAGCTCAGAGCTTCAGAGGGAGGAGATGTCCCTGCTGAGCTCGCCTCTGACCCGGGGTCTGGCTGCTCTCAGCTCCTCTCAGTGCCCTGCAATTTATTATTTTGCATTCTTTTATGAAAAAGGATAAATTCAATTGAATCTTAGTTTGTCCAGTGTCATTGGAGAGGTGGGGCACTTTCACCTTCCAATCCACTGTCACTTTTAAAAAACTATAAATGTTAAAGTCAGAAAATAAACTTCCCTTTTCTTCACCTTAAGAGCAGCAGTGTGTATGCTCGTGTTATTTCATGTCCCATAGTGACAGCTCCCATTAACTTCCTGACAAATTAAAAAAAAAATCAGTGTATTTTTGAGTGGGATAGCAGCTGAGCTGCCAGCCTGTGCTTTTACAGATCTTTTTCATATTTTTTTTTCTTTTCATTTGCAGATTCCTCGATGTTGAGTGAGCGGAAGCGAAGGGAGCGAGAGGAGAGGTTGAATATTGTGCTGTGGAAAAAACCTCTTGTTACCTTGCAGTATTTTTGCCTGGAAACTCTAATAAACTTGAAGGAATGGACCATAAAGTAAAGATCATTTCTTTAACTTCTAAGAGTTCTGGGCAAACCCATGCTCTGATTCAGTAGGTCATTCTGACATCTCACTTTCCCTGATGATTCACAACCTGAAAACTGCTTTTTTCAGAGAACATGTGTATTTTGTCCCTTAAAGGTGGCTGCTGGAGCATCCCACACTTGCAGCTGTGCTCTCAGATCTTCTGCCTAAATTACATAAGTGCAGCAAGGTGCTTGGGAGAGAAAATGGCAAACTGCCTTTCTGAAGAGTTGAATATTCCAATTTGAAAGAGTGGGATCCTTAAGGAAAGGGATGTTGTGCTTATGGCTGCAGTGTCAGCACTGACCTACTAATGCAGGTGTTGGTGTCACTGAGTAATCTTCAAACAGCTCAGCCAGGGCACAGATCAGGGCTCTGTGGAGCTAGCAGTGATGTTTATGATGCTGTAAAGAGGACTTTGCTTCTCTGTGGCCCTTTTACAGCAGGAAATGATTTATTAAAGCGCTTTCCTTGAGTGTTATTTTCACACTGGATAAAACCAGCTTTTATTCCAGCGAGAGAATTTGTGAGGAGCAGTCCTGCCATTCCCTGCTAGTGCTGGAAATGCAGAGCCAGTTCTTAAGGCACAAGGCCCGGGGGTTTAGGCTGCCAAAACATGAGTGTAATGTGCAATGAAAATGCCAAGAGTAGCAGCCATGCAGTGCTTGTGTTGATAACTGGGCTCTGTTGTGCTTGAGATGAGTTTCCAAAGCCTTTCCCAGTCAGGAGCCAGGGTCTAATGTCACCTTGGGTGACTCCAGCTGTGGGGCTGCTCTCTGCAGCCTGAGCTCAGCCTGGTGCTCAGGGCTCTGCTCACTCCCTCTGGGCCAGGCTGGAGGTGCTGCCAGTCCAGATTTACTGACAGCTTCCATTTGCTTGTGAAATTACTTCTATGAAAAATACCAGGCTTATGTAGTGTAGCCTTAATTCCCTTTTACACCCCACACCCCCCAAAAAACCTGAACCCCCCAAGCCTGTTTATTTTATTATGTGCATTCTTTCAACTACCGTTAGGAATTGTCTCTCCGAACTGTTCTACTGGTCTGACATCTGTAATTTCTGACAATTGCCAAGCATTTATTTAAACTAAGCAGAAATAACATTTGAGGATTTATTTTAAGACCTCAAATCTTATTTGGCTTCCTAGATATCCAGTTTTGCTACAGATAGCACTTGCCTCCTCTTGTGAGCAGCACATTCAGTTGTCTGGCACTCCCCTGACAGAATCTTTACAGAAAATAAGCCTGACTATTACAAGCTATTAAGTTGAGACCTCAGATTGACTCTTAATGATCTCCTGTGTTCCATTGCATAAATTGTGTTTTGAATGACAATCATTTGAAAATTCAATTGTCATACTAATGTAAGCAGCACTAACTTTAATTTTAAAATGTTTTGAGTGCTCTTTTCAGTTTGCTTAATATGAAATATTTGTGACTGTTTTCCTGTATTATGCCTCACATTTCTATCTTTCTGTCTAATTAGATAAGTTATGTTTGTAGTTTGCTATTTTAGCCTGGGTATTTTAAGTGATGCTAGCACTTGCTTTTTTTATATATCATTAGGTGACAATATAGTAGTGTTTTCTGGAAAATTATAAATGTTTTTGCTAATCTACTGTGTGTGGCCACATACACATCAAGGAGGAAAAAAAAAGAGTAAAACCAAATTATTCCAAATTTATTTGGTAGCAAATTACTTTGGAAAACACTTTTCTCCATTTACTCACCTAATGCTTCAGAGTTACCTAAAACATATATATTAAATTTGGAGCTGTTACAAGATACTAATTTTAATAGTTAAGGGAAAACAAAATAAGGTAAAGATTTGTTCCTGTGCCTGTCACTGTGGCTTTGCCCAGCAGCACAGCTGGAAATCAGCATTTCTGAATTCCACCCAGCTCGTCCTTGCCCAGGGCCTGCTTTGCTCTGTGCTTGGCCACAGCTGCTGCTCAGGGCCTGAGTCTGGCTCTTGGCTCCAGAAGCTGAATTGTTTTCAGCTTGTGTTTGTTTTCAGTCAGTTACTTTGTTTTTCCTTATTAAAAAAAGTAAAGCATGAGTGGCTGAACTTTGATCTCGCTTGCCAGTGACGCGGAGATTTTTCCCTAAAGAGTAAAGGCTCCCCAGATATTTTCTTGGGAGGTTTACACTGCTGCCATTGTCCCTGCTGAGGACATCCCCAGTCCCAGGGGTAACTGAGTTACTCTGAACTGCATGTTTAATGATGAAAAACCCTAATTTGCCATTTGTCTTTAAGATTGTGGCGGCGGCGAGGGGTCCTGGCGTGCGTGGTGCTGGCACTGGCAGTGCTCACAGCCCTGTACTACATCGAGGGAGCACATCAACAGGTACCAACTCTGCTTCCCTGGCGTCCCCCTCCCTCCCTGGGCTGGGAATTGAATGAATCCTGCTGCCACCTCCATGAATTTATAATGGATCTTTGGAGCTGCTCACTAAGGTTTTGTTTCTCGAGTCGTGACTGCTCTGTTGGTGTGCACGAGTTGTGTTCCAGAGGTGGGGAGGGATGAGCTGTGCCATTTGATCTCTTCTGGTGGATCTGGAGGTGTCTCATCTGCTCCTGAGTGAAGCACACCTCGGGTGCTGCAGCACTCCTTCACAGTTGCTGTCAGCAAGATTTTCATGGTGGTGGCAGCTCTTGAGGGGAGGTGTTACCCTGAGTCGTGGCAGAGCAGAGCTTCGTGCTTCCCAAGAAATGATTCTTTTGTGTTGCTGTAGAAAGTCTCCTGCCCAGCTAGGACAGGAGATGTAAAATGGTTTCATGGTTCACAAAGCCTGGTGCTTCTGCAGCACTGGAAGTGTCAGACATGGTTAAGCTTAGTGATGGTGCTGTCTGCACCTTTCCCTTCCCCATTTCTCTTGGAGTTTCAGATTTTCCTGGAGGACAGGGAGCCCTTTTAAAAACCAATCCCAGCTGCTGTCACAGCTCTGAAATGAGCAGGTTCCCAATTCCAATTTTTGCTTCCATCCCTCCTGCTGGGGTGTGGCCTGCCTGCTGAGGGATGTGCAGTTCTGGAACCCAAGTCCTGACTGCCCAGGTTTCCTTGAGGCTGCTGGGAAGAAACCTGATCCTCTGGGCCTGCTGAGGGCAGTGTCACCCTCAGGTGACAGCCAGTGCAGGAGCTCCCTGTTAAGGAGGTGTCAGCCCATGTGCACTTTGCATTTTCAGGATGTTTTTGTGCCCTGGCAGGTTGGAGCCTGGGTAAGAACAGTGTAAAATTCACCTTGGTGCTGTTGGTGTATGGATGGTGTAAAATAGTGTCCAGAACTTGCTGTGGCTTTCCCACATCCCCTCATTTCTGGGTGCAGCACACAACCAGCATTTTAATGTTTTCTTAAAAATAACAAACCTGCTACTCACTGCTCCAAGATGTAACATGCAGCAGGCTCACTGGGAGTGCAGCTGATTTATTCCTTTATTTAAACTGTTCAGACAAATCTCTGAGCTGCCTGGGCTCTACTTGACACTGTCTGGGGCTTGCTCCTCGTGTGCCTGTTCTGAATTTCAACCTCCTACTATTGAACCTGAATTTCCATCTATCTCCTTGGAAACTTGCTGATTCCAAAATGTGGGGTTTTTTTTTTCTTTTGAAAGTGCAGTTTCCTCTATATGTCTGTGCTGTTACTGAAATAAATTGCAAATAGAAGTATTTAAGAGTCTATTTCAGTTGTTATAATCCAGATAAATGTCTGTGTTAGCTTGTAGCTTAACTTTCTCCCTTGGAGATTTCATAATTTATATTTTTTTCTTTTTTGTGCCTTTCCTTGCTCAGTATGTGCGGTACATGGAGAAGAAGTTCTTCTGGTGTGCCTACTGGGTAGGATTGGGCATTCTGTCCTCTGTTGGGCTTGGAACAGGTCTCCACACCTTTCTGCTCTACTTGGTAAGGATATTTCCACACCACCGTGTCCTTTTTGAATTGAGTACTTCAATTGTTGCATATTTTAAAAGCAATGAATAAATAATTTTCTGCAGGTTCTAAACATTAAATACATCTAAAGTTGGTGCTCTGGTGAATGCTCTTCATGTTCTACACTGCATCACCTTGTTCTGTAGTTTGTAAGCTCTGTGTTTGTTGAAATGTGGATATTGGCCTGCTGTTGGTTAATCCTCACTTTGAAACTATGAGCCAAATCTGCAAGCTCTATCCTCTAATCTCCTCATTTAAATGAAGCCTGTCCTACTGTGTGCAACTCAAGTGTTTCCATTTAAAATTTTTCAGAGTATTTTTTTAGTAGCTTAAAATGATCATTTTTCTAACTGAAGCCACCAAAACAGGCAGCTGGTTTAAAGTTCAGTCTGTATTAATTTTGCTTTGAAAATAATAGCAAGAACAATGTTTTTCTATGAAGATAAAATATGAAAATTTGCATGATGTTGTTTATCTCAGTGTAGCTATGAAAGTCAGGGAAATGTTTGGGTGTGTTTTGCTTTTGGCCATTGGATTAGTTCCTGGGTTATGAAACCACTGTCCTGGATTCAAGAAAAGGATTCATGGCCACAAAATAATTAAAACCAGTTCATGCAACAAATGTCATCGTGTATTTGGAACCATTACAGATGTTTACTTTCAGAGCTGCTTTAATCATTAACAATAACACAGAAAACACTGCAGGAAACTCCTGCCTGTCCCCCCAGCAGGGAGGGCAGTGCCTGGGAGATGGGATGGCATGGCATGAGCAGCCTCAGATTTGTTTCTGTCCTAAAGGTTGTGGAAGGAATTCCTGCTAAACAAAACCAACTTTGTGCATTGAGCACTGTCAGACCCCAGGCCACTTGAAAATTATTTTGACACATGAAATCCTCCTAAGACAGAACCGCTTCTTTTCTTAAGGGAGGTGGAACCTTTCTTTTACTCTATATTTAAAAATCAAAGTTCTAAAGTGCTTCAATGTTGAAAAATTAAATTCCATAATACATCACTTCAATCATCCTGTGGGATATGTGAACCTCATGGAGGTACTTAGGCCTTGACCTGAGCTGACACTGAAATAATTTATAAGAAATACAACCTCTCAGTTGGTTTATCAGTGTAATTTATGGTGGGTGTTTGGGAGGTTCACAGCCTTCCAAAGATTGCAGGAATGTGTCACCCAGGAAAAGAAATTGAGTTTAATATTGGTAAGGAAGGTATTTATTTGGCAACATAAAAGGGAAAGCTTCACATAACTTTGTTAGGAGGGGAAACAGACTGAATAGATTACACTGAATAATCAGAAGGTGGTTATAGAGTAAAATGTAATAAAAATGTACCATCAACATCTAAAGTGTAAATAGTACAGGAGAAATACTGGTTTGCTTTAAATGTATGAGGCAGATAAGCATGTTCTGTTTCACTGAGGGAATTCCGTGAAGGCAGTGAGTTCAGGGACAACGAGAAGCCAGGATTTGTTTCCTCTTTTTACCTGAATAAGATTTAGTGATTAGCACGGTCTGCTCAGGTCAGTTAACATCTTCTGGGCACTGCCTGAGCACCTCATGGTTTACACCTCGGTGGAAACCACGCGGTTGTTGCCACTAGATGGCAGAGGGGGTGTAAAAACAGCAGCTCCTGACCCGAGCAAACCCTGTTTGAACTGTTAAAGTTCTTATCGCTGCAGCTGTACCAGCAAGGTGTACATGGAATTTGTTATCACTGTAGTAAAACAGTGCTTGGGATCTGCTCGGCGTGAGAGGGAGCAAGGAGTGCTGACCTGAGCTTTTAGGGGTGAGCTCTTTCAGAGTGGTGTTCTGCATTTAACCCATCTGGAAACAATGCAATCAGAAGCTCCAGCTCTCAAAGGGAGGATTTGTATTTTGCTTTGTTAATTGTACAGCAGTTCCCTCTAAAAGTAGAAATATGACACGTTAAGTGGGGCTCTCAGTATTAACTTCTGCATTACCGTTGATCTACTTTTCATGTTCCACACACTTTAATTATATTTCTTCATAATGGTAAAACTTATTCTTCTGTTGACTCAAAGAAGTGAGAAGTTACAAAACAAATCCTCCCCTGCTTTAGTGCCTGGATTTGCTGGCACTAGAGAATAGACCCAGTAAGTGCTTTCAAATTGCTTTTAATTAATTGCTCATTTTAAAGCTGTATGTACAGGGAGATTGTTGGGAATGCAATTACACGCTGGGAGAACAATGCCCTTGGGCCCACCCATGTGGTGCTGAGCTCTGCTGGGACTTGCAGCACTGTCTGTGCCACTGAGGGCACGTGGAGGAATTGATGGCATGTAGGCACCTGCTCAGGCTCCTTCAGCTGTCACACAGGTGCATCTGAATGAAATTAGCCATTTACTGCATGGGGCCAAGCGCTGGGCAGGCTCTGGAAGCGGTTATGCAATGGCTGCAGGATATGAATGACTCTGATGTTTGCTTTCCCTGGCCTGCTTAGCTGTTTTTGCAGTGTTGAAAACTGTCATTTGTCTGGATCCTTCAGAGCATCTCTCACCAGCTGCTTTTTGGAGCTGCATTCTGGTGCCAGGAGAGATCCCAGGGTTAGCTGAGAAGGCAGTACTTGGAAATTGCTAAAAGTAGAATTTCAAGCAGCCTCAGTGTGGGAGGGGTGTTGCTGCCTCAGGATCATTTCAGTTCACATCTGATTTGGGATTTTTTTTGGTCACCAATCCTTGGTGCAAGAGAGACAGGTCGAGTGTGTCAGTTTGATACCAGGCTTTTCATTGCTGTTCCTGTGATTGGAGAGCTTTCTATCTGTTAGAGAGGGCTGAACTTTGTCTGAAATAACAATTCCTAGTTTAATGCTGCTTCCTTGTTTGCTGCCAGCACTGGATGTAAAATCTGACATGGCTTTTTGGGAAACAATTCTCATTCTGCACTTGGCACTGAGCTGAGGGCTGGCACAGAGCAGATCTTCAAGGCAGGAACAGGGAAGCAGGCCACTCTTCCAAGAATCCTTTCCATTTTGACACTTTCAAAACAAGCCTGCTGGCTTATTTTCCTGAAGCCCATTAAAGGTTTTTCACAGTTCTTTAAAAACAACCCTTAAAAATAGGAATCATGATGTGGTTCTGTAGGAAATAAAACTATTATGATTAATGACTCCAAATACTGGTTTTAGCAGTACATGGCTTTTTCCTCGGTCCTGAGATGTTTTCTGTTGGTGGTAGATTAAAATACGAACAGCATGAATCACCTCATTACCAGCAGAGGATGGCTGAGGGTAACTCATGAGGAATTTTTGGTGTTTGCACATCTCTGAGAGATCTTTGCTGCTGAAAAGGAATGAATGAGGCTGCGGTGCCGGAGGGCTCCGAGCCGGGCACAGGAGGTGCAGGGCTGGGTTGGGATCATGGCTGAGCCCATCCCCACCCAAAGCTTGCCTCGTGCTTTGGTTTCACTTCAGCTCTGAAAAACGGATTTTTGTCAAAGATGTGGCCGAAAAAAAGTGCTTCAAACAAGTGGTTGAGGGCACGTTGAGTCCCCTCTCCCTGGGGAAGTGAAATCCCTGAGGGGATGAATGGCACCGAATTCCTCACCCTCACAGCTCAGAGCTCTGCCGGTTTGCATTGTTGGTATTTTTGTGCTTAAATGTGGATTTTGTTTGCTGCTGCTGGAGCCAGGGGGGCTGAGGGGTATCCATTTTGATTTAGGTGCTGAGGGGGTACATTTTGATTTAACTGTGAGGGGGTTCATTAACTGTGAGGGGGTACATTTCTATTTAACTGTGAGGAGGTTCGTTTTTATTTAGCTGCTGAGGGGGTTCATTTTGATTTAACTGTTGAAGGGGTACATTTTTATTTAACAGTGAGGAGGGGGTACATTTTGATTTAGCTGCTGAGGGGGTTGGTGCTGGTGGCCGGGCCCTGGGCGAGCACAAACAGGAAATGTGAGGTACAATAGCAATGGTTGTGCCGAGGTCCAGCCCGGATATTTCAACTCTGGAATATGTGGGTTTGTCAGGAATTCTTACAGTGTTGCTCGGCAGCAGAGTGGAAGAGGGCACAGCAAAAAAATAAAGAGCAGAAATATAGAAAAAATAAAAAAGTAAAGAGCAGAAATGTGCCTTTAAAGAGAAAAGGCAGTGTCCTTATTGCCTGTGCTGCCCTGAGAGAGCAGGGCTGGGTTTGTCTGGTTGAAGGGCTCAGCATCTCACTTTCATTCTGAATTGGTTCCCCTCACCCAGGGGTCACATTCTGGCCTCCCCAAACAGTCAGAGTTTGCAGCTGAAATGAGCCCTGTGTTGGCCCTACCCAAACTGGTTTAGGTTAGAATTTGAAGATTTAAAAGCCAGACACTTGTGCAATAATGAGTCCATTATCTTGGAAAAAAAGATGTTGGTGGTGTAAATAATTTTTAAAAAAACAAACCCACACAAATAAACGGTTTCCTGTCAGGACTACTAAAAGCTTTTTAAAGTCAAACCTAATTCCTTTTAGTTCTCTTGTTCCAGGAGCTGAGCTTGTAAGAAGACTCATGATAAAAATTACTTAAATCCCTCGTAAAAGAGAAGCTCACGAAACAGGACTTACTCCACTTTTATGAAGTAGACAGAATAATTTAGAAACCCACACGACTTATTCTCTTTTTTTTTTCTCCATTTACTTCCTTGTGACTAACACAGGAGTATTTTCATAGTAATTATCAGCTTCAGGAGAGGTTTTGCTCTTTCCACACAGATCACTCAAAACTATTGTGAGTAACCCAGAAAACGATGGTTCCGTGTGTAAAGGAAAAAGTGAGAAACAAAGGCTGAGCTGCCTCAGCCAGGTGGGAGGTGCAGCAGTGCTCCCCTTCTCAGCGCTGAATTCTTCTTGTGAAGTGAGGTGTTCATTTCCAGCCCTCTCTGTTCTCCAGTTCACACGTCAGTTTGCAAGCCTAAAACAAAGGAAATAAAAAAAGGGTTCTGTCTAATACCTGTGCTCACGTTACTGCTATTGAATTGCTGAGGTGGTTGAAAGAAAAATACGTGGAGGGTGCAAAGGCAGAAATCAAGTCTAAAATAAGTTGAAGTGGAGCCTGTTTGTGTGAGGGTCGTTTTTGTCTCTTACTCTGTCATTTGTTTCTTTCCTGTTTTTAAACTACTTCCTCCAGCTGTCCTAAGCTTTCTACAACGAACTGAAAAATCCTGGAATACGTGAATCAATATAAAACTTTTTTAAAAATCAGTTTTGCAATTATCTCCCCAGAAATTCCTGCAACCAGCACACCTGGGCTCTGTTCTGCTTGGAACTGCAGCATTGATCTGTATAACACCCTGATGAACTGGGAGGGTATGCTGAGTTAACTGGACACTGCTGCTGAATCCGTTGTGCAATCTGGGTGTTCCTTAAATCTTCTGGTGGCTCGCTTGTGCTTTAAAAATTTGAGGTGGAAAGTGCTGTTTTCAGGGAGAAAGACTTTCATTTAAGTCTTGGTTCCCCTGAGTGCTTCTGTTGTGTTGGATTCCTGTAGATACCTACAGAGAATAAATCCAGCACTGCTGCCTTGGGTCAGGCTGTGCAAGAGCAGTCCTGGGGTGCTGGAGGAGTTAATGGGATGGTGAAGCAGTTAATGGGATGGTGGCTGCACCCTTTTCTTCCTCCTGAAGGTTGATGGACTTTACCTTTTAGAAGCTGACGCCCAGTTTTCATTATCTGCTCTCCACTTCCTCAACGTTTGTTCTGTCAGGTCTCTGCTGGGAGGGCACACTGTACTTTTTCCTCATTTGTTCCCTTGGAGTTTCTAAGTTTTTTTTTTGTTTTGTTTTGGTTTTTTTTATGCACAGCCTGAACTTTATACCTTTCATGTCCTGCTTCCTGGAGCAGGTTTAAGATAACAATAATTGTGCAGAACAGTCTCTAATTGGAGGTTCTAAAGCCAATCACCACTGCTGGTGGCAGTTTGAATAAATGCTGAGGTTTACTCTTTAGAAATGAGGGGATGGATAGGGAAGGGCAAGGAGAGAACACTGTCAGAGTGTTTTATGATTTTATTAATGATTTTCTGTTGGCAGCAGAAGATAAATTTGAATTCTTGCAATTGTGCCTCCCCCTGACATGAGTCTTTCTGTTTCTACAGAAAGTAATGTAGGTGCAGCTTTAAAAAAAATCTGCTTTTCATGTTACTCCTTAGAGCAGTACCATGGTCCTTTACAGAGACAGCTGTGCCATGTGCTGCTCCCTCAGTGGCTCTTGTTTAGTCAAATTCAGAGGTTGTGATGATCATTTGGAATTTCCATCAGCTCTGCACTGTAGGGCAAGGCTTGCCTGAAGTGGGAATAGAAACTTCACCACAGCCACGTGAGTGTAAAATTAATCCACAGCTTGAAACGCTGTGAAGGTCTTCTAAGCCCAGCCCTGACCACTTGATGGATGTTGGTGTCACTTGAGGATGCTCTAGGTACAGGATCCTCTGTCCCCAGCCCTGATTTCCAGCCAGCACCACATTCCAGACGTTATAAAATCATGAGACATTTTAATCTCGTAGGAGAGACAGACAGACAAACTGCACTTATTTACCAGCTGCTTCCAGACCAAGCTTCTCCCTCTTAATCACAGAGCAGTTCTGTCTGTGGGTACTTGTCCACTGCTCTCAGAGATAAAAAAGATGCTGTGAGTGTGGTGGGACTTTCTGGAGAGGTGTAATGACTTCATGGATAAGTATGGGATGAGTCGTGGCCTGGGGCACCACTCAGAGGATGTTTCCCATGAGAAGCAAACTTTTATTTTTCCAGTTTATCTCCATCAAATGCATCATGACTTGTTCCCCCCCTGTGCAAAGGCTGAGTCTTGAACCCAGTGTGAAGAGCAGTGTATCCATGGAGGAAAACAGATTTTTAGTGCATTAAGTTCAGCAAGGAGTTCAGGGTAATATTTTTCTTGCTGGCAGACATATCACTTTTCTTTGAGAAATGTTTCTAAATTAAATCCAGTCTAAAATTATATCTTCCCCAAAAATAAAAGGTTAAAATTAGATGTGGTTGTTCTTGTATCACTTGAGCAGCCTGGCTGTTCTGTCAAGGGGCATGTGAGAAACCAACACTTGATACAGGATTTGTTTGGAGCTTTAATTGACTTCCCAGTCCAGGTGCTCAGAATGATTAATAATGTGAAAATATGATTCATTTTTAATTGGATATTCGGTCACTTTTCCTTATGGCAAAGACTTTCTGCTGTAAGAATTACACAGATCAGCAAGTTTTTAAGGATTTAACTTGTGATTTTTTTTACATGTGGCTGCTGTCTCTTTCTACTTCCACAGATGAATTTCCAAGCATAATTTACAGATAAAAAGATTTTTTGCTTTCCAGAAATTTCATAATACATCACTTTAATTAACTTATTTCTGTGCCATTCCAACTTGGGTGCCTTCAACCACTGGAATAAAAGTCCTTTGAAGGCCCGTGAGTTGAAGAGTTCAAAGTTACCTTCTCTGAGACATCAGGGTTGTGCAGACAGGGATTTCCAAACTCCCCTGAACTGCTGTTGCTAAGAAATAGATTTATGTTGAGTTCATCTCGATGAGCAAATCCTGTCTTGTTTGATTTGCAAATTGTACAGATATTTCTAACACATCACATTCCGGCCTGACCACAGGCTCCTTCTGCTCCTCAGCAGTGGCAAGCAAATGCTTCTCACCCCAGTCAGCAGAATGCATTTCAGTTTCTCCTCTTTAATCCTTTTTTAGTGCCTCCTGCGGCTTAAAAGGAAAAAAATATGATTTTTTGGAATGGAAGAGGGTGAGGGAAGGACAGTTGTGTTCAGGATCTTACATGCCCTGAGTTTTCCTGCTTTGGCCAGGAGCACTTGTGAATTGCCTGGGATTTAGTGTTGGGTGTGATGGGGTTTGAAGCAGTTTTGTCCTTTTCAAAGGCAGAGCTACAGTCCCAGTCCAAGGGGGACATCTGAGAGGACTTCCCCAAGTGTTGTAACAAACTGAAATATTGCAGGGAGGCAAAGCACTCGGTATTTCCTGCAGCCCCACACAGAGGAGGAGGAGGAGGAGGGTGGAGGAGGTGTTATTTGTGAAGAGGATTAAAAAACTGGATGAGAATGAATCCTCCTGGCTGTAGAGTCAGGGCTTTTCCAAAGGTGGCACCTCGAGCCTGTTTGAAGCTGGTCCCTGCTCCATTCAGGAATAGAAATGAACCCCCCAGTGCTCCTGCTCTCCTCCCAGCCCCGGACCTGTTCAGCTGAGCTTTGCTTGGAGGCACCCAGGGTTTGGGGAGCTCCAGAATCAGATGTTGGGGTGTTGCTCTGAGCCTGGCCTGGGACAGAGTCCCTGTGACCCCCAGGACAGCCAGACAGGAGAGGAGGACTGGGGATTGCTCTGCCTCCCTTCCATGCCACACTTCATCCCTCTGAACAAACCATTTGCACTTTATTCCTCATTCCAGTTCAAATGTGGCTTCTGTGGCTTCCACCACTCCAACTTTTTTCCATTATAGAATTGTTTACATTGCTCTGGGAGAGTTCTGTTCCCTTGGCCTGGCCTTCAGGTGGCCGTTTGCAGCTGTTTGGTCAAATGCCTTTTTTTTTTTTTTTTTTTTTTTTTTTTTTTTTTTTTTTTTTTTTCCATTGGCTACTCCCTGTGAAATTTTTCCTTTTGCAGACATTTGTTGAGACTGGGAGGGCTCTCAACAGGAGGTTTTGGAGGGTGTTCAGCCACTTGCAGGGTGGCAGCTCTGCTGGGAGAGGTTCCTGCAGCATCTCCACTCGGGCATTTTGTCCTTGTGTGCTCCCCTGGGATTTCAGGACCTGCTTTATCCACCTTGGGTGCACTTTGGGAAGAGTTTTGGGTGATGCTGAAGCCTTGCAAGGGCTGGGGGCTGCTTGTCACTACTGGTAATAGTGATAAAATTTGTCTCTTGCTATTCTAAATAAGCTGGCTGTAGTTCCTCTGTGCTGTGTATTCCAAATTTTGTGGAAGTGAAAGCCGCACCTCTGGATTTCCTATCTCACTGCTTGGCCATGGCCTCAGGGAATGAGGGAATTGTCATTTACAGCTCAAACACGGGGGAATTTCCTCCATGCAAACCTGCCCTTCAGGAGAGTTTCACTACAAATTTCTGCAGGTGAAAATCATTAATTTTAGGATTGAGACCTTTTTTTTGTCCCAAGGTAGCTGTCAGACCCAGGGAGGGGCAAACAGGGGATGGGATTAAATCCTCCAAGTTTCACAGTGAGAAAGGGCTCCCAGGTTTGCCATAAATGTACTTTACAGTTTTAGGGAGGTTTCAAATCTCTTTGCATCTGCCCTTGATGAGTGAAATAGAGAGATGTTATTAGAGATGTTATTTATTTAGCTCTGAAGCTGCTGTGGAGATGATCTTGCTACAGCTACCAAGAAGTTTATTGCCATTATGGCCTATAGAAATATTAATAATATAAATTATTACTCCTTGGTTCATTCTTCCAGTCTTTTTTCTCCCTTCCATATCAAAATCTCTCTTGTGTATCAGTTTCTGGATCCCTTCTTTTTCAGTTTTATTTCGTTAAACTTTTTTCTTCTCTTCAGGAGAGGCTGTGCCTCATTTATCATCTCACAGGTTTTGGATTTCTGCAATCCAAAATACACCCAAGCACTTGGAACGAGCCTCCTGTAAAGCAGCAAGGAATCAATAAAAGCAATTTTTTGCTCTCAGGGCAGCTTGTCCTTTACCAGTTGCATGCCAGAAGAATGGGTTTATTTGGAATTGTTTGCATATGACAACAGCAGTTGCAGCTGCCATACAGAAAATATAACTGGTATTTTATTTCCACATTCTTAATTCAGTGCCACTGCAGAATGGCAGTGTGGATGTCATTGCTGTGAAATGTTGGTGAGGGAATCTCCCCAGCAAACCCAGGAGTGCTGGAGCTCCGCTGGAATTTCACCCTTTAATGTGCAAATGAAGCTTTTGGGGCTGGATGTGTCCCTGGCTCCTGCATTTCAAAGGGAGCCTGGGCAGGGCTCAGCTCTCTCACACTTTCCCTCTGCTCTCTCACAAATTCACCTTTGATATTTTGGGGGTGTATCAGACTCCCTTATTGCTCTAATAAAATGAAAATAAATTCATATTGCAGATAAAAACATAAATGAAAATTGCTGGCAATATTTCCCAGCACGATGTCAAAACCCATCAAATAATGACTAGCAGAAGTCAAGGTTTGTGTCATTTGTTCCGCACTTAATGAAACTTTTAAATTTATTTAAATGTGTGGCTTTACTTAAAGACCTCACTTTAATGCAGTAATTTTATTTTTTGTCCCCTCCCTCTTCCCTGGACAGTGTTTCCATGACCTTTGTTAAGTGATTGTTTTGTAGCTACAATGTCTGGTTGTTCAGATTGTTTAAATTGCTTCTCAATTCTTTTGTATTAAAAATAATGGCAATTCTTTCAGGTTTTTAAACTATGTAGCAGTTCATTTCTTGAGTAGATTTTTATGCTCCTTTTATTTGGAGTTTTGTCCAAAAAAAATCTTTCAGTGTAAGATGGAAACTAGAATTAATTCAGTTAAATGGTATTTAAATAATGTTTAAGTTTGGAATTACATTTCAAACCATTTTTTAGCAAAAGGCACTGAGGTCCTTTTCTTGTTTGCTCAGAAAAAACAGACACAAATTAAACAACTGGCTGTTGGAGAAAAATACAGAAGTTAGCAAAGTCTGCTGCAAGATGTCATTAAACCCAGTCATTAAAAAAATCAATATATAATTTAAATGCCTGATCCTCTAAAAGCAGCAGTAGGGAAAACACCTCCTCTAATAAAGCTGTAGGTCATAAATACCTTAAGGAGAACACTGCAAAATTGTTGAAAATTCCTGGTTTTTTTTTAAAGTAAGGATTCTTATTTCTCTTTGTCAGCCTTCTAAGTGGCAGGGCAAAAGCTGAAAGGCTCCCTAATATTTCAGTGGGTCAAAATAAATATTTAATTTTTTTAAATGTATATTAGTAGCTCAACATTGTGATTAAGATAGTCTTAAAAAAAACTCCAACAAAAAAAATTTTACATAAATAGCATTATTTAAAGAGAGAAGCATTAAGTTTTAGCCTAGGGACAAATGTTGGGGATGGTGGTGGCTAATTTTAATTTTTATTCTAACATAAAATACAATTGAATTTTATTTTTTTTATTTTTCAGGGTCCACACATAGCCTCAGTCACTCTTGCTGCCTATGAATGTAACTCTGTGAATTTCCCTGAGCCTCCTTACCCGGATCAAATCATCTGCCCCGATGAGGAGACAGCTGAAGGCTCCATCTCCTTGTGGGCAATCATCTCAAAAGTCAGGCTGGAGGCCTGCATGTGGGTAAGGCTTCTTTAAAAATCTGCAGTTTCCATTTGTTTAATTTCTGATGCCAGCAATTGACAAAAATTCCTCAATTAGCAAAATCATGATGCCCAAGGTAATGTGAGAAGTGAACTTTTTAACCCTGATCATTTTAATAGGATTTTCCTGGGATGTTTCTATCAGCTGCAGTTTCCTAAATACCAGCAGAGAATTTGAAAGCTGTTGATGTAAAAAGTAAATTTTAGGAAGGTGTCTGCACCCCAGCTCTTAGGGCTAAGCAAGAAATAATTGCAGTAATTTTGGGGCTGTAACATGAGTGAAGCTGCAGTTCTCATCTGCAGGACTCAGGACCTCATCTCACAGCTTGTTCTGGGCTGCAGGGGTAAATTGCATTTAATTAAAAAGTGTTCTTTTCCACATTTTTACATATTTTAATAAAATATAGACATTTTTAATTAAATTTGATTTAATTTAAAAGTGTTCTTTTCGACATTTTTACATATTTTATTTCTGTTTCTTTGCCTGCTTCCACTTTTCATTTAAAAGCTGAGCAGCTTTTCCTGTTTAAGTGAATCAGGGTCTTAGGAAACTCTGTCATTGGAACTTCCTTTCAGTTTTCCTCTTTTTTTTTTTTTTTTTTTCTCTGCAGCTTCTTGTAGAAGTTTAATTTTTGGAGAATTTTGGTTGGCCAGGCTGTTTTTTTTCATTACATGTAGATCATTTTGAACTGCAGTTTACACAGATGCATCTGCTGTGAACTACATGCCAAATTAACTTTATTTTGCTGCTGACTTCCTGTCCTGGCTGGTGATTTAATTACTAAATTCTTGGTTGTCCAACTCAAATGCAGGGAAAGGAAATTCTAAAAACAGTATCTGCCTGCCCTGGTGTTTTTTAATATATAAGGCAACTGGTCACTACAATTTCTTAAATAGCAGCTGTTGTGTTAGTTACAAAAATTCCAGTCAGGTTGTGTGAGTTTAGAGACTAAAATCAAAATAGTAACAGAGAAAGTGGACTCACAGCCCTGTCAAAAGGCAAAGTACAGCTTAAATTTGACTCTTAATGAAAGTCCAGAATTGCCTGAATGCTCAGTAAGTAGCTAATCACACAAATACCTACAAGACTATTAATATATCTAAGATTTCTTTTTATTTTCTTCCTCATCCCCCTCTGCTGAAATCTGTTTAATAGAGACAAGCAATAAAAATGGCATTTACAGCTACGTTTCTAGGGTTGCAAAATAAAAATGCAGCTGAGGGTAAACATCTCTTGCTTCATCTGCAGCATGTAAAAACTGAGCTATGAGGAGAATTAAATTCAGAACTGAGAGAGCAGATTTGGAATCTCGTGTCCTCTGGAGCAGCCATGGGGGAGAACAGGCAGTGCCTTCGTGCTCTGAGCTCCTTGGATTAGATTAGGGAAAGGCCAAGGGAACAGGAACATTTGTATCCCACTTTTTCACCCTTTCCCCCCCCTTCTTCAAATTCCCTGTCAGCTACCTCTGCTCTGAACTCTGTCTCCTCTGGCTGTTCCCTGGGGAGCATCCTCTGTCCTCCCCTGGTGTCTCGTGTAATGTTATGCTTTCTTGGAATGTTTCTGAGTACATAAACATTGCTTGCTAATTTCCTGTAAGCCAAATCAAGTTGGCAATTGCTGCTGCTCTGCTTCCAGAGTGTTTCTTTTGTCCTAATTCCAGCTCACTTCTTATGGAAGCTGTGGAAGAAAGTTATTTTGGATTCTGTCACTCTTAAGCTAGATGTCCACTTAGCGAAGAGAAAGGGGACTTCCAGAAGGTGAAAAAGCTGATTTTTGCAGCTCACCCCAGGATGACTTTGCAGAGCTGTGGCTGTAAAGCTGCCCAGGCTGAGTGTCCTGTGGGGTGAAATGTGAGCATTTATCTGCACAAGGGTCACCAAACCATCAGCAGCCAACTTCAGGCAGAGATTAAAATCATTCCTTGTCCCCAGCATGGCAGTGCTGGCCATTGCTGCTGATAATGAGTGTTACAAGGATTCAATCTCCCTGAGTTATTAGGTGGGATGAAAATGATGCTTTTTGCAATCCCTGTAAAAGTTGGCTCCAGCAGCCCTGGCCTGCAGAAGGGCTCAGGAACAATCCTTAGGTGAATGCCAGTTTTCACAGCCTCCCATCCCACAGGGACCAGGAATTCAATAGTGCCCTATATTTTTAATGTGTTGCAGCCTTTTTGGTTTTTTACAAGAAATAAGGGGAAAGAATAAAAATGTTTAATTGCTTGGGATTAGCAGAACAGGCTGCCTGTGTCCTGAGCAGGATCAAATCTGTTTAAAAGACTCTTTCTAGTGGAGTCATTTCCCAGTTTCCTTTTCTGAATGTAAAAGAATTTTGATTAGCATTTGCCTTTCCAGTTTGTTGTGAGTCCAAGGGATCTCCATGTAAAACTGGCATTCAGAGTTAAAGGGGGAAAATATCTAATGTTACAAAAAGCAGTTAAATAGTTACTGGTTTGGAGCCCTTAATTGCTGCTTTTGCTCTTTTTTTTTCCTTTTTTTGCTTTCATGCACTTAAGGAACCTATCTCCAGCAGACATGAAATCATATGATTTTTGTTGCACTTCTGAAATGTTTTGTAATAATGAGCATGTGACTTATCCAATTTAAAGAAAGTTCATGTCCAGTACACACATGCAAACTTCTTCCTCAGTTCACAGAACGAAGCCAAAGCAAATTGGCAGAGCCTGGAGGAGCAATGTGACTTTTTCTTCTTGCATCACCCTGAGAACATAACCTCATGTTAATTTTTCTGAAGTGTTGTTGCTACTGTTTTCAGGCTTATCTTCCCCTTGTGCCAGAAATATGCAGATTAATGAAGTTCAGCTTGTTGCAGTCATTTAAACTTTTTCTTCTGTGGAAAACAAGGGCATAAACATTTGAGGCCTGTGTGCACTTCGGGTGCTTAAACTGAGAATTTAACTGCCGTGGTATTTAAAACCACAACCTGTTGATTTGGAATATCCACAGCAGCTGGAATTCTTGCTTGCAGCTGTGCATAGAGCAGGAACAAAGGAAATTGAAAAGCTTTCACGTTGCTTCAAAGGAGGAGAAAAGCATTTGTTACTCACTGCTGACCCTGGGAGAGAAAAGCCATCTGCAGGGAGCACATTCCCGTGCAGTGCCCAACTGTTGTCTCTTACCTGCCCTAAATTTAAACCATCCTGAGTTAATTCCAAGTTCCTGTTCCATTAGCCTCTGTTTATCCATATGTTCAATCTTAGCTTGCCTCTCTTTTTTCCCTTGCTTAAGCTAAAGCTGCCTTTGCCCACAAGACTGAAATGAGTCATTTGATGTCCTGAGAAAACAAATACAATTTTCCTGCGGTGAGAACGCAGCCGTCCTTTCATCTGGGGTTGGCTCCAGCTATCCCAGCTGAAGGAGAGGGAAAACTCCAGCTCAGGCTTTGCTTAACCTTTTTTTTCCTTGCTGTAGTAAAACCTGAGTCTGTTTTCTAACAAACACTTGCCCAGAGTCTCATGACTGAACAAGCAAACGCCGGGACAGCACCGGGGAGGAGCTCCCGGATTATTCTGGAGGCCCTTGGGGATCAAGGGCTGTCACATGCTGGGGAATGTGTCTGGCATCATGTGGTGGGGTGAGACACAGCAGTGCTGACTCAGGATGGGGGGGACAGCAGGGATGTGGGGGACAGCAGAGCCACCAGCTCCAGCCTCCCATGGCTCCGGCCACGCGCCGCTCCACGGGATGCACAGATCCTGTCTGCTTGACCCTGCAACCCCCAGGCTTTCCCCTGCACAGGGAAATAAAGGGAAATAGGGATTCAAAGGAGCAGCATTCTGTTGGAAATGATGGGAATTCTGACCTGGTGGGTGAAAGCAAACTGCTCCAAACAGCTGGTCTTGTCGGCTCGGAGAACGGCCACGGGATTTGTGCGTGTCACATGTTTTGTGTTTGGGAATAAACAGGAAAATCAATCAGGATTGTTCTTTTCCCAGGGTGCTGGTACAGCCATTGGAGAGCTGCCCCCCTATTTCATGGCGAGGGCAGCCCGGCTGTCGGGTGCCGAACCTGATGATGAGGAGTACCAGGAATTCGAGGAGATGCTGGAACACGCAGAGACTGCACAAGTAAGGACAGTGTGTAAAACAACAGAGTTCACGAAACACAGAGCAACTTACAGGGGGTAAATAACCATTCCAGTTAAATGAGAGGGGGCCAAAGAATCAGCTGGTGTGAGTTCACAACAGACTTCCCAGAGATGGAAAAAGATCCTGCACTGGGTGATACCTGTGCTGATGGCAGGACAAAAATGCAGCTTGTTGGAGCAGATAAAATAGTGCAGCCAAGTATTTGCTGCAAGTACTGCAATTATTTAGAGTTCCAAGAACAGCACAATAAAGGTAGGGAGACACTGGGCTGGGAAAACAGGGGCAGAGGAGCTGCTGTTCCATAATCCTCGTTGTTCTGGCTGCATTGAAATCCTCCCTGGGCCAGAGATGATTTTCAGCCTCAGCTCATCCCTTTCAGATGACATTTGCCTGCCTTGCCACTGACACCCTCAGGGACCAGTGTGTGACCCATTCATCAGCCTGAGGAAATATATTTCCTGATGTGGAAATGCAGCAAAACTGCTCCAAGTCCCTTTTTGTTGCTCTTGTCATTTATTTTCTCCAGGGCTTGAATAGTGCACAGTTTGCAGTTGATGCAGCACATCAGTCAGGTACTGCTGTGGATAGTTTTTCCTTCAGGTCAGGAGTTTGCATCCTGGTCACGAGTTCCTGATAGTGTTTTAGACCAAATCAAACATTTTTTCCTCATGCTGTTTGCCACCGAATTTTTCCCTCTGTATTTTTCCTTCTTATCCTGTTTTGTCTGCCACTAAGTTGAAACGGGTCATGAGACTGCTGTTAAAAACCAGCAGATGCTATTTACCATGCACTGATGTCTTTAAACTCCTCTGCCAGGGTAGTTTCTGGAGATAAATATACACTTTTCTTTTCCCTCCTTCAAAAAAATGGATGAAGCTTTTCCATGAAAGTGGTTTGTCTGGAAATACTGAGTGCAATCTAGTAATTCTAACAGTAAACCCTGTGTTTCCCAAAAGCCTCCCCCTACTAGAAGGTTCCAGAGGGTTTTTCTGCTGTTATAAATAGTAAATTCTTCTATTTTTTTTAAAGATGCAGCAGGGGGAAAAAAGAATCTGCTTTGTTCTTTTGTCTCCCATCAATCTTTGCTTTGCAAAGTAATCCCTTAACTGTACGAAAATCAAGTTGTGGTAAAAAAAAACAACAAGGAAACCAGTTCAGTACATGACTTCAGTATCTGTGTTTACTGAAACTCTCCCAGCAAATTATATGTGTGTACAGTTGTGGGAGCAGACAGAGATGGTTTCCAGAACGCACAGTGAGATTCTTGGGAAGAAAATTTTTTGCTAGAGAGCATTTTGTCAGGCCAGGCCAAACTATAGCTGTATTGACTGCCTGGAGTAAACAACTGGCCTTGTGGAATTAATGAAGGAAAATGATGCTGTTATTTACCAGTACTTTTGATTTTATTTTCTTGGCAATTGAGTTTGGATTGAAGCGTGTTGTTTTGTGGATGGACGGCCAGGAAAAAAAAAATCTTTCAAACTCCACTTGTGGTTTGGTTTCTATAAACTCTTTTAACATGAGGCTTTGACAATCCGATTAAATTGTATTGTGCTCATAAAACTGACAGTTCAGTTTTTTCCATTTGCTAATATGACTTCCTTTTGGCTTCAATCATCTTTTCTCTGGATGTCTGTGGGAGACAGGCCTGCCTTTCCTATGACCTCTGCAAATCCCAATCTCCAGCCTAGCTTATCACTCTTTGCCCTGTAATTTGTATTCATGAGCAGTGCTGATGTCTATTTTTCAATTGCTCATTAACAATTGTTATTACCTCCATCAGCTTTCTCCCACTCAGAGTCTGAAGCCTCACACGGGGGCTGTGACAAGTGTCCTGTGCCTTGGGGATGCTGCAAATGCTCCATGTCAAGTGACAGGAGCAATTTTCAGTAGAAAGGTCTCCTTGCACCCAGCTTTTTGGAAAGGTTTGGGGATGGGTGTTGGATTTTGAAGAATAGCTGAGCTGCTCTTTGCCCATGAGGCAGAGCCAGCCGCTTTGACGTTTTTGCTGCGTGTGAGCTGTTCAGAGAGCTCATTGCTGCTGGTTCTCAAAAACAATGGTAATTTGGAGAAACAGATGAGCATCTTCTCTGGTGAGAATAGATCGTGGCTACAGCATCCAGCCTGAAGGATCTGGGAGGGGGAATATGCTCCTGGCTGGGCCACAAAAAAAAACAGCCAAAAAAGGGACCTAAGAGGATTAAAGAGCGTAAAGGTTTAGTGCTCCATTCAGAGCAGCACAGAGTAAAATGCCATTTACTTTAAAGAGTCTGTTGATGGATTTTCTGTCCTGAATGTCAGATCTGAGTGACCTGTCTCCTTGTGCTGGCTTTTGAGAGAGCTCATTAACCTGCAGCCGATGTGCCTGTGCTGTACTTCCCATTAGCACACTTGAGAAAAGCCCCTTCTTTTAAAGGAACACTCACTTCTCTTTCCTCGGTGTCCCTTTGTGTGCTCCCCAGCGAGTCCCAGTTCCTGCAGGGAGTGTCACAGCTGCCTCGTGGCCGTGCCCTGCACAAGGGGGTGGCTTTTCTGGCTTTTCTTTGTCCCCAGAGCTGCCACAAGGCAGAGCCCAGCACGCCCCAGCTGGGATTTGTTCATACTTAGGGCAGGGTTTAGAACCCAGCAGCGTTTCAAACAGCATCTCAGCTGCTGTTAGCTCCGTTCCAGTCGGATTCCAGAGTGAAGGGAGGTTTTATCAGAGCTCCCTTTTGGCCACAGGGAGTATCTCCAGTGCAGCCACCCAAAGCAGCTTCAGTTAGGGGAAGTGAGTGCTCAGTGCTGGGGCAGCACTTTGGGAATGACACAGTCACCAACACTTGGTGCAGTTTTCTGTCCCACACACGTGAGCAGGGACTCTCTTTTGCCAGTTTAATAGTTGCTGCTTGGTAATTTTTCTCGGTTCTCTGTCATGCTGGAACACTTCAAGCTGAGGAGTGAAAAAGCAACTTTTGGTGCCAGCTTCCCTCAGGGTACCCGGTGACAGTGCGTGGGCCCTGCTGTATCCCGGCGCTCCTTGCTAAGAGGGGAAAGTACTGATATCTTTGAATATCTAATCCTTAATTGCTCCGAGTGTTTGGCTTCATTAAGTGGCATTTCTTTAAGAACTAATGATTTACACATTGGGGCTTTGCTTCTGTGCAGCCTTGCCCGCAGCCAAATTTCCATGTAAAAATATTTTCTAGTTGCCTATGTTACTATCAGCCAGTGCTGTTTGTTTACTCTCCAAGCTGGGGAAGAATAGAGCCTTGGAGAAGGGTTAAATCCACAGAAATGCCGAGGTGCAGCAGGACTGGTTTGGAAATGAGTGAGTGCCATCTGCACACTGGCTGTCAGTTGTTGCTGGGACCTGTTTTTGCCTCCACTGAACCTTTACTGGTTGTGGTTTGTCTGGCCATCACATGACTTCTCTGAAAATTCCCCCTCCCCTCCATTTCCAGTAAACTGTTTGAACAGGAGTGACTCAGAGTGAAACCAGCTTCCCTGTAACCACAGGGCTTGGTAAAGAATTTGTCAACGTGGACTCGAGAGGGTTTGAATTCAACCGAGCTGCAACCGCCTGCCCTGGGCTTCCAGGGAGCCCCTGCTGCTCCCCGAGGGCAGCAAGGGGTTAAACCCTGATGGGGACAGGCACACACATCATCCCAGCTTCTCTGAAAACCCTGCCCTGCTTCTCCACATCTTCACGTGGGTTCTCTGTGCTGGAGCAGAACAAAGTCCGTGCCACGCCCGGGGGAAGGCAGCGCTGTGTTCTGACACGACACTGACTTCACTCCCCGGGAATGATTAAGCACGACTAACGAGAGAAATCTCACTTAATTAGCAGCGTTTTAGATGGCCAAATTCAGAACGGATCTCTGCCGTGATTAAATTAACAACTGCTATCTGATAAGTGGCTGCTGGCTTGTTTAATGAACAGCGTTTGAGGGTACTTGGTACAAGAAAAAAGAAGTTCAAGCAGACCACAAGCAGGTTTTTATAAAGCATTTATCGTAAAAATGGAAGTGGAAGGGTCATGTACAATAACTGGGAAACCTTGACTTCTTTTTTATTTCTTTGTTTTGCTTTCCCAGAAATCACTTGTTGAAAAGGAACATCGAATTCCACTCATCCTTTCCTCTTGCTCAGTCTTCCCTTTCCTCATCAGCTTCCTCTCTTTATTAATTGTTATTTATTAACTGCTGTGGGTGGTCACCAGGAGGCTGCTCCTCACACCCTGCATTCCTCCGGTTTGATGCCAGTATTTGTTAATAGCACCAGGGGAGGTTTCTTCCCTTTTTTTATGGTGGTCTGTAATTAAACAGAAATTCACAACTGATCAAACCTTGAGCTGCACTTTGGGCTAAAGTCCCCACGAGTGCTGGGGAGTGAGGTGACAAAGTGACAGTGTGTTTTCACAGACAATATAACAAGCAGTGGGTGCACTGAGTAACAACTCAGTTTTGAACTGTTCTCCAAAATTACCTCATTTAAAATAAGTTTTGGAATGAGTCAATGGCAGCTTTAAATAGGGGAACTTGAGCACTTCCTGAGAGAAGAGATAGCAAAGAGTTAAAACAGGCAGGGGGAAGACAATGAGAGCTGTGAGTAAGGAATGTGTAAAGCACCTCCTGGTTGGGTTTCTTTGGGCACTGGCAGGAGAACTTGCCCACATTGTTCTATTCATTTGCACACCTGCTCACAGATAGGGAAAAAACAGCACAGGGCATTGCACTAATTATTAATGCTGACTTTTTGAGTTCTATTTTGAAGGGCTCTTTGTGTCTGTTCCCTAAAAAATTATTTCAGTGTTCAATGTGGAAGTACATAAATCAGAAATCACCCAGGCAGTGAAACCTGGGTTACTTTGCAACATTTTCACTCGGTATTAGGTCAGGAGGATTTTCTGAGTAACAAATTTCTCACTTTACAACAGAAATTAGAAATAATGTCACCAAGTGTACTGGAAGTGCTGGAAGCTGCATTTGCACAGGAGTTGTGGAGAAGCAGGTGGTTGAATTCTGTCGTTGGATTTTCATGCCCTGTTCTCTCTGTGTTGGGAGTGCTCAACAGAAATTCCTAAGGGGAAAATTTGTCCCTAAATACTTGATATTTCACTCCTCAGTATTCTGAGAAAGACCAATAAATGATCAAAAGCTGGGTCAGAAAAGCTGCTTTAAATATTTTTTTTTTAAGGATAACCTTCAATAACTGACAGAAATTCATTCTGGTATCATAATCAAGAAAATGGCTGGTTTTTCCCCCCTGCTCCAGACACTGTTTAAATATCTGTGTTGTACAAGAGTCTGGTATGCAGCCCACTTGTGTGAGCTGTCTGGGAACCTCTGTCCCTTCCAGGGACAACAGGGGAGAGGTTGCACATCTGGGCTGAGAGGGAAGACTTGTGTGTGCTAAAGGCTTTGTCAGCTGTGTCACAAGTTCCTCACTTCCATTCTATTTTAATCCTTAACTTCTGTCTGAGTCCTGTGTGAAGAAACAGTATTTTTTTCAGTGCTGATGGATTTGAGTTCTCAGGTTTATCAGAGATTGAAAATGTCAATTTTCATAACTGGTGATCAAAAATTCTTTCCTTACAATGTCTGGATTTTAAACAACCTCAAAATAAGAGTTGATTCTTTAGAATGGATTTTTAAAAATTAACAATATTCTGGAGCTGGCAGAGCTGTGCTCACAATAACTGATTGCAGCGGTAGCTTTGAGATAAATGAGCAGCTGCAGGGGGTTTTGGCAGTGCTGGGATGTTCCTTTACTCCACTCATCCCCTGCCTGTGGCTGTAGTGTCTTGTCATGGAATCACAGGAAAATTCACCTCGAGAGGGACCTGAGGAAGTTTCTAATCCAACTTTTTTTTTTTCTTTCCTAGTCCAGCTGAGGTTCCTCAGGGCATTGTCTGGGCTGGTCCTGGAGCCCTCCAGGGCTGGAGGCTGCAAAAGCTCCCTGGGAAATCTCCTGCAGTGCTGCTGACATTGCCACTGACAGCTCCCCTCCCTGAAACCCTGCAAATGGGCTGCAGGATCTGCCCTGCAGATGGCAATGGAAAGTGGCTGTTCAGCAAGGAAAGAAATCAGATTATCTGGAGTTTGTGTGCAGGGCTGGAAAGCTGCAGAGTGGCAGAGTGGACACGTTGCTGCTCTGAGGAGCAGTGGTGGCAGGGGATGTGGTTAAAGGGGCTACAGCTCTGCAGGACAGATCTGATAAGGCTGAAAGGACATGCTCCTTCCTCTTCCTTTAGGCTGTTTCCTTTAATTGTGTCTCATTCTTTACGAAATTTCTTTATTCTTACAGCGTGTGAAGCAAAAGGACTTTTTATGTAGAAGTTTGAGGGTTTCAGTTCTAGCTGTGCAAAAAGCTGGCTTTAAATTGGAGTTACAGAGCTGACAGAGCCTTATAATCTGTGCTCCTTTTGGTATTTCCCTTCTGAACCTGAGTGTGCATTGCAACAGGCTGAAATCTTGAAATGGAAGCTCCTGAGATGAGTTTGTTGTAAAAAAACCATTTTTGCTGGTTCTTCCCTCGAGAAAGGGGAGGGAAATAAAAAGTTCCTACCATGGTTCAGATGATTAATGAAATGAAGAAAATACCTGGAAGTTCCTGGTGGAACTAATGGACTGATCAGAGCTGCTTGACTTCATTCCTGTTCCTGTTAATGGGGAGATCTCATTAACATAAAATGGACTCATAATTTGGAAGTTTCACACTTTTACTCCAAGGCAGGCTAAAATGAAATGCCCAGGAAAGCCAAGCCTGCTGTTGGAATGGACACTTCACTCTGTTGTCTCTGCTCCCACAGGGCTTGCAAAAAATTCAGTTTCTTTTGTACTCTGTGGCTTCTTTTGTCTGTCTTTTCTAACATCTAACAGCACTTTCAAAATCTGATAAGAGGACAATGGGTTTAATTGTATTTTCTGTAGAAAAACTTAAGGTTTTCTGACCCAAAAACTAATTGTAGTTACTTATGTCTGAGTTTACCAAGTCCCAAAAATGAGCATCCTCCTGATTGTCTCTGGATTGGAGCATCACCCCTTAACCTTAACATGCAGCCAACCTGAAGAATCTGAAGACAAACAGATGTGGAAATAAATCCCTCACAATCTGTCCTGCATTCTCATTCTCAGAATGGAAGAATCCACCTGTAAATAGAATTTCTTGTTGACTTGGGATTTGTCTGTAATATCTACTGTGTGTTCATCCTTGCCTACAGATATTCTGAATATTGAGCTCTCAGCAGTTTCAAGCCCTCAGATCTCCAGCACAATCTGTTTAATGAGGCTTTGTGGGTGCTGCTCTCTCCTTTCCACAGTTCTTTGGCTGCTTTATTGCTGCTTGGTTGTCTTCATCTTGTACTTTTTAAAACTGTTGTCATGTTCAACATCTATGTCCTTTTCTCTTGCAACTTTTCCATGATTTCCCAACTCCTTTTCCAGAATTGAATGCCTCAGAAAACCCAGACTTCTCATGAAGTGAAATTTACTGAGAATCTGGAATATCTGCCCTGTGCCTGTTGTGTGTAAATCCCTTTCTTTCATCAGACTTTGTCCTTGCTTAGTTCTGCCACCATCCCACCACTGCTTTCAGTAATCCTTGAAAACTTTCTCCAGCTCCCCTTTTGGGGCTCTGATTTCCCAGACAGGACCTTTCTGTCCCAGATTTTTGGGTGATGAGGAAGTTTAAACCTTTCCCCTCACACCCCCTGCTCTCCAGGCATCAAATGGAAATTTCCCCTTTTTATTGCCCCTTTGCATTTACCTGGAAGCATTTTGGAGAAAGCTGGAACAAAGAACCTTGAGCTGCTATCACAATATTCCTGTTTGTAATTTACTCATATTTTTGATATTTTTGGGGGGGTTGAGCAGTGAGTGCTGAACCACTGTGACCTCCCAGCCTTGGGTACCTCTGTGGCTCCCCTGCAGTCAGTACTTTATTCCAAGGAGTTAATAATTCCTCCCAGTCTGAAATCCTGGAATCCATTCCCTGACCACAAATGGTCATTCTCCCATAAGTTGTGTTTGATTCCATTGTGTTGTAACAGAAAGCCAGAAGAAACAAAATACTGTGCAGCTCATTTTTAACATAACTGAGATTTTTACATAAAGAGGGGCACTGTCTTTGTAGGCAGCTCTTTAAATGTTAAAGACTCTCTAATTTTGGTGATCTAAGTGGTAGCTTCATACCCAGTCTTCAATCTTTGGGAGGGAAAAAAATGATCTCCACTTTAGATGGTTATCTGGAGAATTAAACTTTTTTATTATAGCAATAATAGAAATAATGCTCAAAATAATAGAAATAATGCTCAAATCTTGAGGGGTTGTCCACACAAAAGGGACACATTTGGCCTGGGGAATCTGCAGGAGGAGGAATTTCCCTCTCTGCAGCTGCTCCAGAGTTCTCCTGGAGAACCACTGAGGTGTAACACATCCAGATCTCTCTCTGTGCCTTTAATTTTTTTTTCTCTCATTCTCCTGTTTTCTGTCAGAGTCACAAATCCTGTGTAGCCCTTCCAGGCCTTCTAGAAAAATCTTTTAACTCCTCCAGGCCAGCACCTACCAGGTGAGGAATGTCCATGGCATGGATGAGACCTCCTGAGCAGGGAATGTGCACCACGAGCTTGGGATGGAATTGTGTTAAATTCAGTCTCCATTTTGGGTTAAATCTGCCAGTTTGACCAATTTATTGTAAAGTGCTTGAGGTATTTACAGCAGGAAAGAAAAGGAGAGACGTTTTTCCAGGCCTCAAATCCCTGGGATGTGGATCTGGATGGTTTTTTTTCAGAGATTGAGCTGGGATGTGATGGGAGCTGTTGGTTTCTCAGTGCTCCTAAAATCTGATTGCAGCTGTTTGAAAATGAACTCTCACATTGCATAATCTGTGCAGGCTTCAGAGAACAGGGCTGGGGAGGTGTCACAGGTTTTTTCTGGGGGATTCAATCCAACTCTGATTTTTCAGAGCTCCTTGGATACCTCCAACTGCTCCTGTGGATCAATCAACCAGCTCTGCACTTGCAGAGGAAGAAAAAGAGTCTCCACAATTTCAGTGGGAACAATTAATGGTGACTGTTCTGTTACAGAGGGAGAAGAAGGAAAAAATATTGATTAAAATTATTTTTTCCTTAAGCTTGTTAGTTAAATCTGGTGAGGTTTTATTATTAAAACCATTTGATTTATTAAAACAATTTGATTTATTAAAACAATTTTTTCCTCAAGCTTGTTAGGAGATGCTTGTTCTTCCCTCTCATTGAGGAGCTCACCAACTTCACAGTGAGAGATTAAATTATAAATGGAAACCAAATAAAACAGAAGGATGGGGCAGCACTTTGTAACACAGACAAGGTTGTCCATTCTCTTTCTCAGGAAGGATTTTCCAGGGATAAAAGTTCCATATTTACACAGGGAGGAACACTGAGGCAGAACATGGAAATTCCCCTTACCATCCCTTTAGGTTTGGAAATTTGGGGAGGATTTTTATCCTATGGAGGCAGTGGGGTGAATGAAATGATGAAAAATTCCCTTTTGCTGAGGCTGAGCAGATCGAGGACGGTTCTGCCAGCTGGGCCTGGGGAATCATCCCTGACCTTTCCCTGCTTTTGGGATGTGATGATTAACCCAATGAAGTCATCTTTAATCATTTAACCTTCCTCTGCCTGCTCTGTGGCACTCACAGGAAATCTATTTCCAAACCCCAAAAAATAAATCATCTTTGAAAGGGACACAGTGAGCTGAAGCATCCTGCAATGTTCTAAAGAATGAATCACAATTAGCTGGGAGGCCAGTCCAGTCTAGAAACTTTAATTTGGGGGGAAAATGGTTTGCCTGTAAGTAGCTGAACTTTTATCTCTTTTCATACATATATATATATATTATTTTTAAAGCAATAATTGATGAAAGTTATTTTATTTCAAATGCTAAAAATTTAGAGAAAAGATTGTTCCCCGTGCAGGCTTTAGAAAAGAAAAAAAAATTCTGTTGTGAAAGAGGTAAAAGTTGTAAAATTGGAGATTGTATTCTTAGGGAAATGAAACTTTGAAGGCTTTTTTATTGTTGCAGATGTGGCAAAGATTTGTCAAACAAAATTTAAGGAAGGAACCAAAGAGAAATAGTTCTGAACTTGTTTTCACAGAGTAAATGTTGAGGCTGGAATTCATAGTTTTTTTGGTTTATTACCCTGCAAATTATTCACAGCTTTCATTACATTAGATCACAGAAAATAGGTACCAAAAAAAATCTTTAATTTGTCTTTTGGTTTATTTAGAAAATTTGGAAAAAAGGAAGACCAACGACAAGTTCTTGAGTGAAATTTTAAGAATTTAAAATTTCTCTTTCCATGAAGTACTTTGTGCTAGACAATGTAAAACCAAAACTTAGCAAAGAAACAAGCTGAGTAATAACTTAAAAAAATAAATTATGAATTAACAAGGTGAGAAAATTTGCTCCAACATTGGTTTGGTTTAGGTTTTTTTTTTGAGACAAACTTGTTAAACTTTTTTTAAAGACCTTCATTATTAGCTTTTTAATGTTTTATATGTTTTTAGCTGGAGGGAAAATATTAATTTCAAGTCAGCCTTGAATTTTGTAGTTGAGAAATGTGGGTGAGGGAAGCTGGTTCTTTTTAAGAAATTTGGTTTAAAATGGTGCTTTCCCCTAAAATACAGTCAATTGATATCTAATTATAATAATATATTTTATTAAAGCAGCTGTGCTACAACTATTAGTTTATAGGTCATTTTCTAGAGAGTTTATTTCCAATTCCAGCTTGTGAAAATGAATACAACAGTGCATTAGCAACACAGTAAAAGATAATGGGGGAATAAATTAAAATCAGAATAGAAACAACTTCCATGCAAATAAATCATGGAGCCATTTCAATCATTGTCTTGGAGTGTTTTATTTTCAAGATACTTTGCCATCAGATTTATGGAACTGCAAGGAAAAAATATTTATTGGCTTATAAAAGTGAAAATATTGCTCCAGGCTTTGGGAAATGGGGGAGAAAATAGGAACTGAAAACGGCCCCAGTGAGCTCTGCTCCAGAAATCCCTGAGGAGGGAACAATTCCAGGGACAAATTCCAATTTCCCAAGGACAAAATCTGCTTTAGCACCTTTTGGTGTTTAAATGAAATTTGTAAAGAATCCTAAAGGTTTCTCACTGTGTGTTTGCCTGGGGAATTGGAGAGGTGTTGTTTTCCTTGGGGAAAATCTTATAAATAAATAAAATAAAAGAGTATTTTTATAAAATAGAAATTGTTCTTATAAAAAGAACAATTCCAGGACACCTTTCCCAAGGACAAAATCTGCTTTAGCACCTTTTGGTGTTGAAATGAATTTGTAAAGAATCCTAAAGATTTTTCACTGTGTGTTTGTGTTGGTTTCCTTGGGGAAAATCCTATAAATTTTTTTTTTTTATCAAATAGGGATAAAAAGGGTATTTTATTCCCTGCATCCCAAATCCTGAGGGGTCCCACTGGAGCTGGGATCCCCTTTTTGGGTTCTGCTTCCTTGGAAATAACCACGAGGGAATTTGGGGCTGCAGCAGGAACTGCCCTGGATGTCGCAAGAATTTTGGGCTGGGTCGTCAGGAAATTGTTGTGTTTGGTTGTTTAGAACAATTCGTGTCAAAATTCACAATTTTAATTAAAAAAAAAATACAAAACAGAAAATTAGTTTTGCTTTCCAGATTGTTTCCTGTCAGAATAAGCTCACGGGGTTGGTGTCAGCCTCACTGGGAGCAGGTTTAATCCCTCGTGTTCTGGGGGATCCTACAAATATCAGGGAAAATTGTCATTAAAATGTGAATTTTGATCTCTTCCATTTTGTAATCATGAGCCCAAGGTGTAACTCCTGGTCAAAGTGTGGAAATTCACTTTTATAGGATATTCTAGAGGGGTTTTTAAATTCCCTTGTGGTTAAAAATGTCCCACTGAAAGATTTAGGAAATCTCATTTCTTTGGCATTTTTCTTACAGTTTTAATTTCTTTTTCCAGGCATTAAATACAATAAATAGAATTACTTTGACTTGAGTAATACTTGGTTTTTTTTTTTTTTTTTAATTTTCAAATAGGGAATTTAACTTTTTGAAAGCACAGTAATGGAGAAAAGTTACTACTTGAAAAGGGGCTGTAAAAAGAAGCAAATGGTCTCATCACAGATCTCTTATTTTTTAATCTGCCACAGAAAATGTTGTCAATTCTACAGATCAAAATTTAAATAATATGCAAGAACATTGTAAAGTAATTGTAGTTTTCCTTCTTTGGTGTGTAGTATTTAAGGTTTCAACAGAACTGTAACCAAGTTAAAATTGCATAAATGTAATTTTTCTGGATTACCCTGCAGTTGCTTTAATCAGTAATTAATGATTTTTAAAATTCTATAATTCAATAGTAAAGGGTGGAATTTAGAATATCATTAATTATTGATTAAAGTCATTTCCTTGGGTAATTTATTGCATTGCTCCTGGAAAAACCAGAATTTTATTGCTTATTTGTAGGTTTTTAAAAAGGAATGGGTAATTATTTTTTTAATGTTTGCTATTCCCAAGGATTCCCAGCTTTCTGCAACTGTTGTGGCCAAGCCTGAGCAGGGAGCACTGACCTTGCTTTTATTTTTCTGGACAGTTTTGCTTCAAAAGAATTTTATCTCCTGTAAATTCCCTTCTCACATGCAAAGAAACTCCTCATCAGAATCTTTATTTTTGGTTTGTTTTTTTTTAAGGGGTTTCCTGGGTGTTTGGCAAATTTTGAGCCTCAGGAGTAAGAACTGATCACAAAATAAAAGGAGGCAGCTTTGTAGAGAACAGCTCCAGTCACAGGGGCTGCACCTCCCCTGCCTTTAAAGCAATTCAGGCTCAACTTTCTGGATTTTAATGAATTTTACAAGTCTGTTGTAGGCAATGCCTGGAATTGGCAATTTTGGTTGAGATCCTGGGTTTGGGAGAGCAGATCTGAGGCTGTAATGGGATTATTGGGATTATTGTGCTCTTTCTGTCCTCAGAAAGTTCCTTTTTACCTCTGGAAATGGCACTGGAGGAATTCATTCCCTCTGCTTGTTTAAGGAATAGGTACAAGCAGCACTGGCATTCCAAAGATATGGGGAAATAAATAATGGAAAATCTCTTTCCACAGCAGTGGGAGCTCAGGGCCACTCACAGGGTGTGGAAAAACAAAACTCAGTGCATGGGGTGCTCACGTTCCACCCCCATTGTCCCTCCAAACTCAGGGTTTCACACTGGCCTTCCTGCTTTAAAATTCCTCCCAGTTCCCAGGTGGGAAATCCTGGAGATCACACACGTTCTGGGCTCTGTTCAGGTGGGGTTTCCTCATGAATAATTTGATTTTCCTGTTGCAGGACTTTGCTTCCCGGGCGAAAGTGGCCGTGCAGAACCTGGTGCAGAAGGTTGGGTTCTTTGGGATCCTGGCCTGTGCCTCGGTGAGTTTCCCCAGGAAATTGGGCATTTATGGACACAAAATGCAGCTCTTGCATGTCCTGCCATGGAATTCTTTTTTGTTTGCACTTTCTGTGTCTCTCAGGGAGACCAAACCTGCTGGAATTGTGTTATTATTTCTTTAGGTGTTGGTGTATTGTATTTTAAATTCTTAACATTCTCAAATCCAGAGGTGTGCATGGACTGGAGAGTGGAAAAGTCCCTGCAGAAATCCTGGTTAGGGTTTCCATCCATCCCTTCCAAACCTCCCAAATTTGCTCTTTGGGCCACTAGGAACCAGAGAGAGCAGAAAAAGGAAGCAAAATTTCAATTGTGGCTGTGGAGCTACAAACTGCTCATGGTTTTATTAATCAAGAGTTGAAAGGAGCATCTCCAGTGATGCCATTTTAGTTTTTTAGTAGGATAATATTCTTCTTTCAGAATGAAAAAATAATATTGGAGGTTTACCCCTCTCTCTCTGGAGCTGGCAGGAGTGGTGTGCCTTCTTCTTCATCCCACAGACAAACTGTGGGATGTGATTGCAGAGTATGGGACCCCCCAGTCCCATTTTTCTGGAATAACCACAACATTACCCAGCTCTGAGGCTTTCACTCCACACTTGTCCAGCATCTCTTGCTTTCCTAAACAAGATGACACAGCCAGCTGCTTGCTCAGATGTGGGTAACCTGTGCTAGAATTAATCTGGTCAGAGCTGCTGACATAAAGCTCCTGCTCACTAATCCTTACAAATGTTTTCATGTTTGGAGTGAGTTTATCCTACAAGCTGCTCCTTAAATCCTCTCAGGAGCTGCTCCCTGCTCTGACACATCCCTGTCCCAGCCATTCCCTGCCCTTGGCACCAGCACAGCTTGGAGCTGGCAGGGATGAGGGACTGGCCAAGGTGGAGGAAGGGGTTGGTAAACACCTTTAGAGGAGGCTGTAAACAGCCCAGAGTTCCTGCTCAGTGATATTTAAACATTTGTTTAACTTCTTCCCCGCTTTGCTGCCCAGGCCCTGCTCAGCCCTGGGCTGGGGGAGGGATGAGGGTCCACCAGGGCACCCCTGGGCTTTGTAAATGTGAGTTTGTAAAAGTGCTCACACAACAACTGCAGGAGGAAGGGAGAGGTGGAAGGTTCCAGAAGCCTTGGAAAAGAAGGAATGCAGAGCTGTCCCTCTGTGTGGCACCTCTGGGTGAGCCAGGGGAAGGAAAGCACCCCCCAAGTGAGCTCCTTGCATTTGGCTGTGCCCTCACCAGCCATGGGGCATCTCGGAGCTTCTCTGTGCTCTACCAGGTGCCTCCTCTGCTTGCCTCCATCCCCTGTAATTGTGATCTTCTTTCTGCATTTTAGGCAGTTTCATTTGATGTGTATTTAATGAGAATTTGCTGGTGAAGTGGTAATGGCTGTCCCAGCTGTGGGTCCTTGTCTCTCAAGTGGTGGCTTCTAAATGCTGCATAAAAACCCCAGCAAATGGAAATGAAAATTCTGCAGGCTTATCCAGTGAAGTCAACTGACTGTCATGTTGTTTAGTGGCAATAAGGAAGTCAGGATTGTCTGGAGTTTATTTCTACATAAAGGCAGCTCTGGGCAAGGAACAAAGCAAGAGTCAGCCCCAAGTTCCTCGCTGTGACTTATGAGAATTTGCCCTCTTGTTTTTGTGGCCTTTTTTTGGCAACTTCAAGTAACAAGCACAGAGCAAACCTTGCTGGGGATGTGCTGAGTAACTTCTGTACCCACAGCACCCCTGCCCCAAACTGGCTGCAGGGATTAAACCATTCTGTGAACCAACAAAAATCCCTCAGAGCAGCCAGCCCAGAAGAGCCTGGAGCAGCCTTGGCTCCAGGGGCAGAAGGTTCTGGAGCAATCCCTGCCAGCTCCAGGGGCAGAAGGTTCTGGGGCAATCCCTGACAGCTCCAGGGGCAGAAGGTTCTGGGGCAATCCCTGACAGCTCCAGGGGCAGAAGGTTCTGGGGCAATCCCTGACAGCTCCAGGGCAGGAGCAGAAGGTTCTGGAACAATCATTCCCAGCTCCTGTGGCCACAGCAGCTGCCCCAGGTGGGCAGGGCAGGTGGAGCCTGCTCAGGGACCCGTGGTTAAAACCCAGTTCAGATTTCTCCCTCTGCAGGTGCTGCTGTGGCTGCTCATAAATCTGAATTGCTGCTCTCCAACAGTCCAGTGCAACCCTTTGTCACAGGTTGCAAGCTTGGTGCAGAGTGTCCTTTATTCTTAATCTTTATTCCCTTTTTTATTCCATTTTTTTAAATCACAAAACTCTTTATGCCCTCTTTATTTCATTTTTTAAGTCACAAAACACCAGCAGTACCACAGTGCTCCTGGGAGTGACCCTGCTCAGACACTGCCCCTGTGCTCCAGGCTGAGAGGGAAAGGTTGGAATTCAGACACTTTCTTGATTTCATTTCAAAAATATTTTACAGATAGTATCACAATACCAAAAGTCAGGCCAGCAGTTTAATAATAATAAAAAATTCTTTTAATTTTAAATGAAGTGCATATGCTTAATAAAATCTAATCAGTGTTTTTAAACTGGATACATATGACTATAAATGCCAGTTTTTAATGTAGTTTCTCAGCTGGAAATCACTGGGGATCAGTTGAAACTCTGGCTTCCAAGAGTGATGTGCTTGTCAGAGAGAAAATTTGAGAAATCACTCAAAATGGCTTTGCTGTGGTTTCTGTGCATTTCACATGGAAAACTTTTCATTAGCTTTTTTCAGGATCCAGGGGTAAGGAGGGACCTTGAGAATGGAATTGTCTGGGACGTTGTCTAGCTGAATCCCAGAGACTGAAGTTATGTGGTGGGACATCAACATTTTTGTAATTATTAAGACACAAGAGCTTTGGATCAAGCTGGAGAAGGGGAAACTGTTCATTTTTCAAAATTTCAGCCTCTCTGGTGTTCCTGTCCATCCAATGTGTGCTGCAATTCCTGAACCTCTTTCCTTTGCACTCCACAGATCCCAAACCCCCTGTTTGACCTGGCTGGGATAACTTGTGGCCACTTTCTGGTTCCCTTCTGGACCTTCTTCGGTGCAACCTTGATTGGAAAAGCCGTGATTAAAATGCACATCCAGGCAAGTGCTGCCCCTTCAAACCTTTGAAACTTTGATTCTTTCCCTGCCTGTTCCACTGTGTTATTTGGGGATGAAACTTTTGAAACTTTGATTTTTTTCCCTGCCTGTTCCACTCTGTTATTTGGGGGTGAAACCTTTGAAACTTTGATTTTTTTTTCCCTGCCTTGTTCCCCTGTGTCACTTGGGAATGAACCCTGCAGTCTCCTTGCCCGACTTGAAGTAATGGAAATTAATTTGGTGCAAAGGATTTACAATAAAGGAGCTGCTGGGCTGCTCCAAACTGAGGCAAGTAAGTAATTTATAGCTGCTGACCCTCTCAGGAAATTGGTGGTTAGCCAAAGTATTTACCTACAGCCTTTACCAGACTGCCAGGGCTCCAGCAGTGAACTCTTTTTTGGTAACAAACACTCATTTGCACTTTGAAATGCTCTTTTTAGCTCACTGAGAAAACCCCAGTGAGCCCTGGGCTGGGCCAGCCCACTTTGGGTGGATTTGCTGCAGTTTTGGGGCAGTTTTGGTGTCCCAGGTCGGATGTGCTGAGTTTGACAGTGCAGTTGTTTGCACAAAATGTGGAATTCTCTTGGAGCTGCATCGCCCTGCTCCGGGGAGAGCTGGAGTTGGGATTCCCTGGGGGATCTGCTGGTGTGGTCAGGGCTGGAGCTCGCTCTGTGTTTGGGATGTTTTCAGCTGAGTTTGGGTTTTTGCAGCGTCTCTGCCTCTGTTGTTTGGAAATCTCTGCTGTGACTCCCATCAAAATAGCAGAAGCTTTTAGTAAAAAAAATATTTCATGTTACAGCCTCATCAAGCTGTTTTAAAATCTTTATTTTGCCCTAAACACAAGCTCTTCTCTTCCCATCATTTTTTAAATGGTTGTTTTATTTTGCCCAGGGCTTAAGCAGAAAGCAATAAATAGGTCTGGAAACTCTTCCATTTCTTGGGATAAAACAGTTTTTTCTCCACACTTATTTTTGTATTAGCTGAATTTTCTTCTGCTTTTAAATCCGTGTGTTGCTAAAATGTGTTCTGGCAGCACAGAAAAGTGAAATAATATTAGATAATATTCCTTTTATTGTTTTACTTGCCTTGTTCAGCTACCACAGTGTTTGCTGTGTAATTTATAGTGCTCCACACTCAGATCCCATGTAAGTGAAAAAACATTTCCCAGTCCCTTGTACAGTTGATAAATCATGATTTTGTAATTTAATTCTCTTTTTCAAGCATACCCTTGTGCAATAGCCTTGATTTTTTGGAGTGATCTGGCTGGACTTGGAATTTAGGAAATGTGAGAGTCATGGAAAAGGCTTTTAATGCAATGTTCAGACAGGAAGTGAGTGACTGCTGCAGTGGCCATCCTGGGACTCCTTTTCTATTACCTTACTCCAGTTATGTCAATTCCATTTCAATTTTGCATTCTGATTTGCTTAAGTGTTAATGATTTTGTAGTTAGTAGGAAATTAGGAGTTATTCTGTTTTGTAAAATTTTATTAGATAAATCATGGACTTTTTTCTTGTAAGGTTGAAATTGTGTTTGAAGTTTGTCTTTTAATGTGTTCAATAGTTTTTAATAGGATTAAATATTATATTTGGAATTACAGGTTTGATTTTTATTTAGGGGTAAAACTTGCTAGGTTAGATTTTCATATTTATTACTTTGCTAAGTTGTTTTTGAAGAATTTTAGGATAAATTTTGGATTAGGGTTAAGAGTGTGATTATTAGGGACTGTGATTATTCTGCTCTATCACAGGTGCCCAAAGCTCTTTCTTTTTTTGCTGTTTCTGTCTGAATCAGGGTTATTTTCCCCTCTGTGATGTGTTTGTGTGAGGGGCTGTGAATTTCTCTGGCTGTTTTTCCACTCTGACGTTGCTGACGGAGTAAAGTGACCTTGAGCTTCTGGGAATGGGAGTTTGGGGAGGATGAGAATGGGCAGCAAAAACACGGCAAGAAATGCAGACTGTGAGCAAACAGGGGCAGAAAGTGAACAGCTTCTTTTTTCTCTCCTGCCTCTTTTCTGAGGAGAAAAATTGAAAATATTGAAAATACCGAAATAGTGAATACTGAAAATATTGAAAAAGAAAGAGGAGAGGAGGGAAAGGTGGGAAGGAGCACAAAGTGGCTCCAGGCTTTGTGTGACTGCTCTTGTCCTTCCACAGAAACTCTTTGTCATCATCACCTTCAGCAAACACATCGTGGAGCAGATGGTGGCCCTCATCGGGTGAGTAATTCCCAGCTCAGCAATTAATTAATTAATGCCTGCACCCATCAAGGGGAAAGCCCTGCAGGAGGCAGCTCAGGGGGTGTTTTGGTGCAGGGTTCAGCTCTCACTGCAGCTCCTTCCCCCAGAGTCCCTGCAGGGTTTTGTTTTGTTGAGGTTCAGGGTTGTGGGATCAGCTCAGAACTTTCACCCCAAACCAAAATTCAGCCCCTCCACTCCCAGATCTCTGCATTTATGAGATGTCTGCTCTGGATTTTCTGCAGTGCTGTAGTTGGATCCTGTGGTAAAAAATGAGAATGTTTATAGAAAATTGTATTTATAGAAAAAAATCTGAGAATTCTGTGGTTCCATATTAAAACCTGAGATTTTATGCAGTGTTTAAGGTTGACAATAAACATCCTCCTTAACTGGGAGTACCTTTTACATTTACAACATCAAATCACTCGTAAAACACCAAAATGAGAAATTTGGTGTGTGGAGCTTGGTCCCCATTCTGTTAAATTCTGTAGAAATGGATAGAGTGTCTTGGTTTTGAGAAGGTTTGGTTTGGGTTTTTTTTTAAACTAAAATGAATCCAGCCTAATAAAAATCCATAAAATAAATGTTGAGGCGTTCCTGCTTTTCCAAGGTTTCTTCTCTGGGGTAAATGGATATTTTGCTGCTCAAAGTGTAATAACTATTTTCACATAAAAACCACACTCCTCAAGAGAAGTTTCGGGGGAGGAATGTCTGGAAATAATTCCTTTTAAACCAAAACTCCAAGCAGTGATGCTGAAAAAGAAAAGGAGTGTCAGAAGAACCTTGCAGGGCATTTCACTGATGAAACAAATCCTGGCTTTATTATTCCTGATCATCTGCTCCCTACCGAAATTAATTTGTTGCTGTGAACATTATTTTAAAAAAGAGAGGGAGAGAGAGAAATGTGGTTTCTTTTAAGCATCCTGAGGTTTTTCTCAGCATCCATCACTGCAGACAGTTTGATCTGCCCCTAGCTCAGGTACATTTCCAAGGATTTACTCTCCTGTGGATGCTTTGAGCCAAACCCAGTAGATTTTTCCTACTTCATCTGTCTTGGAGATAATTTTGCATTGAATTACTTCGAGTGCATTCACAGGAGCTCTGCTGGACTTGGGTTTTATTGGAGGGTTGATGTCAGAGGTAAAAAATGTTCCTGGGAGACAGTGAGATTTTTGGAATGTCCTGGTACCCTTGACTTTTCTCAAGCTGTCTCCAGCATTACCTCATCAATTTCTGGTAGTGGGGAGCCTCAAACATGTTAAACAATACCTTGCTCTAAAAGCCCCATTATTGAATTAAACCAGAGCTCTGTTTAATGGGCAGTAACTTCATTTTAATCAAATCCTATCCACCACAATGGCTTTTAGACTTTCTTTGTCAGGGCTGTTGCTCTTAAACAATAGGAAATATCTGAGCACAATACCTGAAAATAATTAATATACTGATAGCCAGGATAAATGGAACTTAGACAGAAGATTAAGTTGTGAGATAAAGTCTGAGAAAATCTGATTTTATAAGCCAGGGAGAATTTCTTGACAATTTTGTGATTTTTAGTCAAAGAAGCAAAACTGATTCAGAGTGCAGACCTTGTTTTTATTGTCACTGGGTGCTGCTGGGTCCCTCACTGAGCCTGCCATAACCAGGCATTTAGTATCATTTAATTTGATTTTACAGTTTTGTCTAGGTCTCCATTACAAACAGATCATAAAATACTTTTTCTATTCATTAAATAAAAAAGGAAACTGAAAAGAATACGTGGCAGGAAATTAAGAAGCTGTTTACAGAAAATTTTAAATTTTTTGTCGGATTTTTTGGCAACAAACCTTGTTGGGAATGGGGGAGATGAGTGGGTTTGAGAAGTGGGGTTGGTGTGAGGTGGAAATCCAAGCTGAGGAGGATTTCCAGAGGTGCTGGAGCTCCCTGGGGCTGGGAATTGCCAGCCTGTCCCAGCAGCTCCTGTTTTTGGTGTTTTTTGGTGCTTCAGAGCTGGGAGAGGATCCTGCCCTCCCCAGGGACCTCCTGGGCTTTGCTGGGGAAGATGCTCTGGAGTTGTTCTGTGTTCTGTCACTTCAGCAGGGATTTATTGCTGATTTATTCAACTCTCTATGTACCTTGTGTGCTGTGGGGTTTTTGGCTCCTCCATCTTTCTGTTCCTGTTTTTCACCTCCAGCTGTTGGTGAGCTCACACTGTGCAGAGTGCTCCAGAGCAGGGTGATGTTCTTTGGGAAGGGGCAGCTTTAAATGTGGGTTAAGAGTTCCCAAAAAACTTCTAAAGAAGTACTTCTGAAAGCACACAGCATCCACTAAACTGTGGCCATCCATTCTGGTGGGAAATGGTCAGAAAGAAAAAATAAAATGTACATTTTTTTAGGGAGAAATCCCACCCTGCCCACACAGACTCTCTCTGTCTGTGATTAATGATGAACTCCTGGGCTGGAGTGTCTGGGATTGTTCCTGCAAGAGGTGCTCAGGCCCAGGGCTGGATCCTACAGCAAAAGCAGAATTCCTACCTAAATCAGAATCCCAGAATGGTTTGGGTTGGGAGGGATCCTAAAGCTCATCCAGTCCCATCCCTCACTTTCCCCTGCTGGGCTGGGACACTTCAGGGATGGGACAGCCACAACCTCTCTGATGCCTTGTTAGTTCTAAAAGATTCATTATTCACTTAATTACTGAGTGCATAAACTGATTTGGAGTTAAAACAGAACCCAGTGAGATTTTACTACTTTGATTTTTAAGTCCCTTCTCGTGGGTGTTACCTCTGAGAATCCAACAAACTCTGGGAAATCCACCCAAACATATCAGAGCTCCTGAAGTGTCCCATACCCAGTGGCTTTTGTGGAAGATCTTCCCCCCTTCCCAGCTCTGCAGGGCAGTGGCAGTGATTGCACAGTGAAAGAAAAGCAGTTTTTTGGTCCCAGGTACTGGAAGCTTTGCCTGGACAAACCAGTTTGCTGCTATTTCTTGTGCCATAATTCTTTGCTTACAGCTTAATCTCAGTTGATGCTGGTAAAGGGAGCGTGGTGTTCCTTTCACCAAAAAAGCACAAATGAGATCATGGTGACTGAGGTGTCAAACTGGAAAGTTTGCTTACGGATTGTTGAGGGTTTTTTAGTCAAAAATAATTTTACAGTACAGGTTGAGGTTATTTCTTTAGAGCACAAGGCAAGAAGTGATAAAGGGGCAACCAGAAATCTTGTCCTGGGGTGGGAAGAGCTGGGCAGTGACTTCACAACCTCCTGGGATGAATTTTGGAAGGTTAAACCAATCCCCTTGACATTGTTGGTTGAAAACTCAACAACCTCCCTGCCACAGGTACATCAGAAACCTGGGGGATGTGTCCTGAGCACAGCAGAGCAGCTCCACTCAAAAATGGCTTTATTGCCCTGAAAGGGATACAGATGTGGCTGAAATCTGAGGAGCTTTGGTGTTGAAAGGCTGCCAGTGGATCACAAGAGAATTAGAAGAGCTTATTTGCAAAGGGCTTGAAGGATTTAACAGAATAAGCAAAGGTTTTTTCCCTAAATTGAGTTTTTAAAAAAGGAATCTTTAAAAAGCAAGCAGACGTTTGGTTCCAAAGACCAGCAGTGAGCAGAGCTGAGGACGGGCAGGTCGGAGATGTTGCAATTCCTCATTTTGAAAGCACTGATGGAACATAACAGAATGTCCCAAGGAAGAAAGCCCTGGAGCCTCCTGGGCTGCCCTGGCCACTGGAGCATGGCTCAGGAGAACCACAGCAAACCTGGGCCCGTTTTACCCCTGGAACCTCCACCAGAATCCCTTCCCTCATCTCAGAAAGCAAATGAAGCTTTTAACCCCAAAACCTCCCTGTTCAACATGACCATAAACCACATTTATTTTCTGCAACTTCAGAGCTCTGGGCACAGGGAACAGCTCAGCCCCAGAGCTGAGGCCAGGGGTGGTGCTGGGGGCTCTGCTTGCTGCAGGTCTGGCTGCACAGGGAGCTGGGTCCAGCTTTGGGCAGCCCCAGACCCCAGGAGTCAGATTTTGGGTAGTCTCAGCTCCCAGGATTCAGGTTTTGGGCAGCCCCAAGTTTCCCTAAACCTAACCCAGGTTTTGGGCAGCCCCAGCCTCAGGTTTTCCTAAACCTATTCCAAGTTTTGGACAGCCCCAAGTTTCCTTAAACCTAATCCAGATTTTGGGCAGTCTCAGCTCTCAGGATTCAGGTTTTGGGCAGTCTCAGCTCCTAGGATTCAGGTTTTGGGCAGCCCCAGGTTTCCCTAAACCTAACCCAGGTTTTGGGCAGTCTCAGCTCCCAGGATTCAGGTTTTGAGCAGCCCGAACTCCCAGGATTCAGGTTTTGGGTAGCCCCAGTTTTCCTTAAAACTAAGCCAGGTTTTGGGCAGGTCCAGCCCCAGGTTTTGAGCAGCCCCAGCCCCAGGTTTCCCTAAGCCTGAGCCAGGTTTTGAGCAGCCCCAGCCCCAGGTTTCCCTAAACCTAAGCCAGGTTTTGGGCAGCCCCAGGTTTCCCTAAACCTAACCCAGGTTTTGGGCAGGTCCAGCCCCAGGTTTCCCTAAGCCTAAGCCAGGTTTTGAGCAGGCCCAGCTCGCAGGGCTGAGTCAGGCTCAGGCTGAGCCCCTGTGAGTCACTGCAGGGTCCTGCTGGTGGTGGAGCCTCGGGGAAGTGGATGGTTTAAATACTGTGAGAATCTTTATCAGCACAGGAAATGACAGCTCATTAAACTACTAACCGTTGAGCCAGTTTAGATCACTGTCTGGAAAAAAATTAACCATTGAAGGCTCAGAGGGCTGACATGAAGAAGGTGCCCTGTTGAGACAAGGACACGTTATGCAAATGAATCAGCTTTGCTAATTGGCCAGTGGCATAAAAATATTTCCACTGGAATCTGGTTTTCAATGGTTTTTAAAATATCTGGCTTCCAAAGAAGTCTGTACCACCGTGCTGGAGTGAAACTTTTGAGAGAGGGGTGGGTAAAATACCCTAAATATTGAAATCCCCAAATCCAGAGCCTGTTCCTAAAAGTTTTATTGCTTTGGAGCTGCAGGATGGATTTTTCTTGTGTTCTCGCAGGGGAGTGAGAGATGGGAGTTGGTGTTGGCGGGATTGTGCTGGGAAGGTGAAAGCCTTTGCCTTCCCCTCTGGCCTGGCTGTCAATAATCCACTGAAATGAACTGTTTGTAAAGAGCTGAAGGTCCGGGCAGGGAGGAGCCCATCCCAGCACGTTCCCTTTCTCTGTGGGATCCCTCAGTGCCTCTTGCCTCCCTTCTCTGCAGCAAGAGATAATCCCTGGCCTTGGGCGCTGCCAAACCCCCGGGATCTGCTGCTCCTGGGTCAGAGCTCTGCCCCGTGCTCCTCATTTGGGACTCTGCTGCCATTTCCCAAAGGATGAATTTCTCTGGCTCTTTCAGCCCAAAAAGCTGAATCTGGGCAGAAGCTGCTGCTGTTTGCCCCAGTGTGTGGAGTCAGAGGGATTTTCCAAGCTGAGGGCTGTGAATATTGGAGGGATTATCCATCAAGTGGAGCCTGACTCAATATTGCATCACCTTCCCCAGGTGTGTCCAGCCTTGTTTGCACCTTCTGCTCCCCCACGGGGCTCTGGTTTCCCTCCAGGTTAGGATTTCTGTGATTAAATTAAATTAAATAAAATATTAACTCCCATGTTTGTGACCCCCCAGTGCTCCCAGTTTCCTGACATCCCACTGGGGTGGTCCCAGTTGCTCTCAGGGCTGGCTGCTCTGAGGTTCTCATTTCCATTTTTAATTCCATCGGGATCAGTTTGAGAACAGCTCAGGGTTATCTATCAGAAACTTACAAATTTTCACTCATGAAAAATCCCATGGTTTTGTTCCCAAAATTTGAGTCTACAGTGGCAGCTTCTTTTTTTTGGAAAACACTTGGGAATTCTAACATTTCCCCCTGGAAAAGTGAACAAATATCCACATATGCTTTGCTAAAGTGGGAATTTTAAATCCTAATTTATGGTGGGACAGATTTTTGTGAGCTATTGGTGCAATGACACTGACACAGCATTTGATAGAGACTGTACTTGAGGATTTAGCAGAGTTGGAATTAATTCCCTGTGTGTTCCCAACCTCTCAAAGCACAGGTTGCAAATATCAAGATTAAATAAGTATTTTTAATATTAGTAAAAATGCAGATGACTGGAATATCAAACAACTTCCTACTTTTTGTAAGCTGGCCCAGGGAAAATACAATTTTTTCTCCTCTGGGGTTGGTGCTTCATCCTGGTGCCTTTGAGAAAAACCTTTCTGTAGTTCCAAAGGTTCTGTTAAAAAGATTGGAAGTTACCCAAAAATCATTTAACAACAATTTGAGGTGCAACTGCTGAAAGTTGTTCTTGGAAAAGCAAATTAATAAATTTAAATTCAGATTTGCTGTAACTGGGCTGGAAGTTTTTGGAGTCAGACTCTGCAGGTTCTTGGTGTAATTTTTGAAATAATCCTCAAGCAACTTTGCTGAATTTCTGTCACGTGCTGCTTCAAACAGATGGGGAGTTTTGTTTTATTTATTGGAAAAAGAGCTTTAGAATTTGTCTTTTGGATAGAAATTGTAGCTCTGAGTTTAAAAAATGAAAAAGTGCATCTGTTTAATTACAAATACCAGGTAATTGTTCTGAAAACAGGCACCAAGCGTGTTTTTTCAGTGAATCCTAATTTTTATGGGTGTTTTCTGTTGTAGTATTAGAACAGAAATAATGGTTTTGACTAAAAGGTTAAAATTTTAGTGAATTTAGGATTACCAGAGGCTGCTGCCATTTTGGGGAGCCTGTTCTCAGTTTCAACTCCTTGTGAAACACTAAAATTTAGCAAAGAATCAGGATGAATCCTAACAAAAATTTAATATTTAAGTTGTTCTAAAACATCTTCTGGATGAAAACAACTTGTGAATCAGAATTTCTCCTTCCATATTCTGGGTTTGAAAGGCGCCGGGTTTGATTCCCGAAGGAGCACAGGGAATTGGGTTTGGATTATTCCGGGGTTATCTTCCAGCACCTTCCTCCTGCAGTGCTGGGAAATTTGCGGGATTTTGGAGGTGCTGAGTGCAGGAATTGTGATGCAAATCCAGCCCTGCCTGGTCCCACCGGGATCCCACAAAATTCATCCCCAATTCCCCCTCCCCTCCTCGGGTCAGCACCGAGGGGTCTCTGAGTTGGATTTGTGACCTTTGCAGGGACACAGAACTGACATAAATCAAATTAAATTATTTTAAAGATTTTTAGATTATGCCTTTGGATATCAGTGGATGATTAAATGGTTTAATTTTTAATTAAATTAATTAATTTTAAAATTAAATTATTTAATTTTTTCCAAAAAAACACCAGTAACCAACACTGTGCTGCCGAGATGGGATTTCAAGAATTTCATGTGGATCTCTGATTTTCTAGGTTTTCCTCCTCTTTTTTTGCTCCTTATTTAAATCTGGGCACATTTTTTTCAGAATTAAAATCTTTACAAATGTACCAAAAATAGGAGCTGAGGTCCTTGCATTTAGGATCTTGCAGTTCTTCAAAATTGCTTTGATAAAATTACTTTTGTGCACTTAACAAATAGCCGTGCCCAGAAAAGGAAATAAAAAGTGAATTATTTAGTGAGAAAATTTTTGAAATATTGTTTGGATGCACCAGGAGCTCCTCAAGGCTCTGCTCTTGGGTTTCATGTCTTTGTTCTGTGTTTAATTCGATTCGGGGACTGACCCAGTTCAGTTTTCGGTGAGGAACGGAGTCATTCGAACACCACCCTGTTAATCATTGATCCCTCACCATTTAAATATTCCTCATTTCATAATCATGCAGGAGTTCAAAAGTAAACCATTACCTTGCAGTCGCTCCTCAGGCCTCCCAAGAATTGGGTGAGAAAGAAAAGAAACCTCAAAATGTGGCTGATGTTCCAGGCGTGACTCGTCCCGCGCGCCCTGGGAGAGCTTTTCCCAGTGCTGAGACACCTCAGGATCATTGGAATCCTCTGGAACATTGACACATCTTGTCTAAAATGGACAAGGGACGTGCTTTGGGCACTCCAGGGTTGTTTTTTCCCAGAATTTGTACCAGTCCGGGCACAGAATTTCCTCACCCGGCGGTGAATCACGAGGGAAGCGACCTTTTGCTGGGAAATGGGTTCAAAAAACCTCCTTTGCCCCCGGCCATGAAGGAAATAAATAGATTTACTGGAGGAGAATGAGACACTTTGTTTCGTGCTTTTCATAAATTCCTAAAATTAGAAAGCTGTTATTTTTTAATTGGGCTTCGGCCTGGAAAAGAGAATATGGTGTCAGAGCAGGAGGCTGAGGGGAAGGGTTTGAGATGGGCAATTGTACAACTACTTAGAGGTACACCTGGTGTGCCTCGGCTCTGAAGGGTTTTACTAAACCCTCCCTGGAGGAGCAGCAGGAGTAGTGGGTATAATAAAACCAAATAATCAAAATTCAGGTGAGTTTTTTAATGTAGAAGACCACGTGTATGATAATGTGTAATGTAGATTTCTTTAAAATAAAACAAAAATCAAAATCTCCCTTCTCTTTTACAACTGAAGTGGTCAGTAATGAGAAGTGCCCTGTGGCTGGGGTGGATCCAAGTTCGGGCATGTTCTCCCCACACAGCTCAGGCTGTGGGGCTGCTGCTGATCATTTTGAATTGATACTTGAATTTGGGGAGTTAAATAATGTAGAAGAACACAGTGATTTATTTAAAATGAAACAAAAATCAGAATCTCTCTTTACAATTGTGGTGGTCAGTAGTGAGAGCTGCCCCGTGCTGGAGTTAGGATGGGGTGGATCCAACTTTGGGAATATTCTCCCCACACAGCTCAGGCCGTGGGGTTCCTGCTGATCATTTCCAATTTATATTTGAATTTGGGGACATTTTGAAGGGTTGTGACCATCCTTACAGGGTTTTGGTTCTCCTGCTAAGCAGGATTCAAGGAAAAGCTGCTGGGAAGGCTGGAGGCTGCCCAGAGCCGAGCGCTGCCGTGCTCAGCCTGGGCCGGTCCCGGCTTTAGCAGCGGGGCTTGGAGCGGGATCGGAGAGCCGGGACCGGGCCGGGGCAGCGCTCGGGATCAGGGCTGAGGGCTCGGGGCAGCACTCGGGGCTCAGGATCAGGGCTGAGGGCTCGGGGCAGCACTCGGGGCTCGGGATCAGGGCTGAGGGCTCGGGGCAGCACTCGGGGCTCGGGGCAGCGCTCGGGGCAGCACTCGGGGCTCAGGACTCAGGCTCGGAGCCTCTCCTTTGTTCCTTTGTTAATCCGGGCTCGGGGGAGGCGCTCCAGGATGGCTCCCGCATTCTTTCGGGGCCGGGATGACGCACGGCTTGTCCTAAAAAGGACTTGGCCGGGCAGAGGGGCCGGCTCCGTGAGGGAGAGGGGCGAGGCCTGGGCGAGCAGTTTCTTTTTTAACCGAGGGGTGACACAAGCCCCAGTCATTTCCTCATTAATCGGTTCAAACCAGTTCTTACAGGAACTGCCGCTGATAAATGTGGGACTTCTCCGAAGTCATTCATTGGGTTCTCGGCGCTGCTGCCTCCCAGGAAATGCTCCGGCTCTCGGCTTCCTCCTCTCTCCCAGCGCTGCCTCGCTCAGAAAGATTTTTCTTTTTAAGCACTTTTTGAGGATCTGGGGAAGTGCATCCCTCCCGAAGTATCAGATCAAAAGATGAAATGTGATTTATTTCGTGGGGTTCTGTTTTCTCGAGTAGCTTCGAGTTCTCTGCTGAGCTGTGGCTCAGCCTGAACTTTGTTCTGATTAGGTAAAGTGGTAAGTTTGAAAAAAAAAATGTTTTTTCGGTTTTTTTTTTCCCTCCTCTATTTTGTCTTGTTCTCTGGGATGGACTTTCCATCAGTGCTATTCCGAGTATAGGTCCTTCTCTTCAGAAGCCATTTCAAGAATATTTGGAAGCTCAGAGGATAAAACTTCACCACAAATCCGACAGTGCTGTGCCACAGGTAAGACCCTGTTTGCCTCCCTTCCTCCCTCACTTTTCCCTTCCCTGCCTTCCTTAGACTTGTAGTTTTTACAAACATAACTCACCATTCTGTTTTTCAAAGATCTTCACTGACCCAGGGAATAGATAAAAATCTCATTTTAAAAGCAACCTGGGAATTAAAAATGTTAATTGTGTGCTACTGGATTTAAATTCTTTAGAGGAAAAATGAAAGTATAAATCAAAACCGATGGCTTGTCTTGCCTCTGCATTAGCTGCCTCTTTGGAAAGTTAAATTTAAGGAGAAAAAAGTTGCCTTTCCACATGAAATGGTAACTGGGCAGCACCAATGCTTCAGAAGCCAGCGGGATGTGTGGCTTAGTGGGCAGTAAGAGAAATAAAGCCCCCAAGCCTTTAGTCTTTGAAAGGAAAAGAAATTACAGTGTCCGGGGCAGGTACGTGGGGCAGAGGTGTCCTTTGATACAGAAAAAAGTATTTCAAATTTTTTCTAAACTTGCCCTGAATTTTCAGTGGGACAGAGCAGCTTTGACATTAAATTCTTCAGGCTGCTGAGGCATTTTGAGGTAAAATCCACGGATCCAAGTGACATTTCACGTGCAGAACTTGCAGCTGTTGGAAAGGTCCCTTTGCCCGTCTGTTACCACAAAAGAGCCGGAGCTGGGAGGCTCTGCCTGGACCAGGAAATGTGCGGAGATTGCTGAGCTGGGCTCTGCTGCCCTCCTTTGACAAAAAGCACAACTTCAAATTCCCGTCAATAAAACGCTGCAAGTGGCCGGGAACTTCAGGGCCACCAAAGAGTGGGATCCTAATGGGGAGATAACCCAGAAAAGGCAATTTAGGGAAAAAAACCCCATTGTTAACCAACGACCTGATTTCTTTGTGAGGAACAGGGAGTGACAGGCGGGGGCTGCTAATTCTGAGCTCCGCGAATTGTTAATGAAGCCCAGCCAATACTGGGAATAATAAATCACTTTGGGAGCCCTGGGAGTGATCAGGGACTCGTCCTCTGCCCGCCAGTGGGTTTGGCAGCCCCTCCTGCATTGTCTTTCAAGGGACCTGCAGGAATCCTGTCAGCTCACACTTGGTTCCTGCTTTTAATTTGATTAATTGCAGAATAAAGACACGGTCGGGCTTTCCCCTTTCGCCCAGAACTCTCCATGTTCCTAATCTTCATTCTCCTCCTCCTTCTGTTTTGTCTCTTCAGGGGGAAAACTGGCTATCCTGGATATTTGAAAAATTGGTGATTGTCATGGTTTGTTATTTTATCTTATCTATAATCAACTCCATGGCCCAGAGCTATGCCAAGCGACTGCAACAGAAGATGTACTCAGAAGAAAAAACCAAATGAGCTTGGAAAAAATGGGAAAAACCCCTCAGGATGGGTTTTGGCAGACACAAGAAATGACACAACTTTTCATATGTTTAAAAAACAGCATTATTCAAAAGGGGGAAAATTTTTAACATCAATTTTCAACTCGTAACAAGTTTGGTTTTTTTTTATTTGATTTTGAAAGTAATTTGGATATTAGAGCAACGGTTTCATTGACAAATTTATAAACGTTATGGTAAGAGGTGAATGCTTCACCAGTCTGGGTTGTGTTTTACAGGATGGGCAGTGGGGTGTTAAATGCAGTTTGACACAAATGTTGTCCAATCCAAATTACTTCCAAAACTGATGGTTTAATACTCCCCATCTCCTGATTTAACTTCAGACTCGCCTGAGGGTAACATTTTCTTTTGAAGGGTGGCTGGTTTGCTTTTTCCATAAGTTTCAAGACCATGAAAATGTAAATAACTGAGTACAGGTCGGGTACAAAGTGTTGCATGTGCCTCATGGTAAGGCTGTTCTGTCTGAGTTCCCAGTGTCCCATTGCATTGCACGCTGGAAAAGCCACCCTCTCCAACTTCATGATGTTAGCAGAGATGGTTGATGTCAAAATGCTGAAGCCAACATTTTTTTATTCTGTATATTTAGAATGAAGTTAAGATAAAAACTTTATAAAGTCATCTTATGATCATTCCAGAATTTCTTGTGTCAGTCTTTTTGAGCTGTTTCTTTTCCTCTCTCACTTTCGGATGCTCTGTGCATGTTTGCTCATCCTTCCTGCACTAATGGTGCTCAAAGCCTTTGTTCTTTTTTTGTTTTGTTCTATTTTTTTGTTCTTTTTTCTTCAGAGCTTTGTGCTTAGCCAAGGGAGGAGGAAGGCCATGCCTTGCTTGAAGCACAGTCAGTGCTTAAGTAGGTGAGATAGAGAACAAGATTGGTTATCTCAAATTCTGCTCAGGTGTTTGCCCCTGAGCCCTGAACTGTGGGCAGTGCAGGAGAAGAGAGGGGGAAGAGTTCAGATTCCAGCTGAAAGCAGATTTTGTGTCTACCCAGTAATGGTGCAGAGGACTTTGGAGAACTTTACCCTCATGCTTTCAAAGTCAGATTTGTTATGATCAGCGTGTGCCAGTTCAGATTTCCAGGAACAGAATTGATACTAAAATGGCTCTTTTCCCTCTTCAGTGCCTCAATTCCCACCTCTGCTGTACCTGCATTGCTCTCACCACTTGTGAACAATTGTTTTTTATTTTTATCATTTTTATCCTAGGGGGGTAAGCACCAAGAATTAATTTGCCTTTCTAATGAGCATTCTCAGGAGGTGGCCCAGAGCCCAGAGCTCAGTTTGGCCAAGGCTGCTCCTGGGCCAGGTGAGGCAGGCTGGAGCAGCTGTGCTGAGCTGAGCTGAGCTGTGCTGTGCTGTGCCAGCCCTGGCTGTACCATCCTGTCGGATAGCTTATCAGACTGATGTTGACTGTTGGATCTCATGGCAACAACAGTCGGTAGGCTGTCTGACATTTTGGTATCTCTCATCTGACCCTTCCTCATCCGTGGCCAGCTGTTTCCACTCAGCAGCAGCAGCAGCAGCAGCAGCACATCTGTGGGTGCCTGGGCTGGCACTGAGCTCCAGTCCTGCAGAACAAAGCCCTGGTGAAGGTGGAGCTCCCCTGGTGGGGCTGAGGTTTGTACCTTTCTCTTGGCAGGGCTGGGAACTGCAGGCACTTTGGGGAGGGTTTGCAGGGGCTGCTCCAACAGGTTCAGTTCCAGTGTCTGCAAGTCCCAGAGCAGGAGTTGGTGTCAGGGAGCTCCGAGCACAAAGGCTGCTCAGCTGCTCCTGGTGGTTTTTAAAAGGTGAACAGTATTTAATACATTTACCATTTCTTGGCGTGAATATGGCCTTTGACAGTAATGTCACAAAGAACTTGTTGTGGTACAACTCCAAACCCCACAGCTGAGTTTGGAACTTCACCTTTTCAGCCTGCAGACCCTCGGTGTTGCACTTGGTAAGGGATCACTCAGGACACGGGGTCAGTGAGAGCCCTTGGCTGCTCTCCCACTCCTAGGGGCAGCTTTTGGGTCCCCAGATCTGTCACCTGAGGGCCCCAGGTGTTTATTAACCTCTCTCACTTCTGGGAGGGGATGGCATTGATGCCGTGCTGGGCTTCCTGTGTGTTCTCAGGTTGGAATCAAAACACTGCAATGATAACTAAGAGAGAAAAAAAAATCCTTTTCCCTAGAGCCCGGGCCAATAAACTGCACATTTCTAAATGCTTTAGAGGTCTCCTTAAAATTCTGCCTCCTGCCCACTGGAAAACCACAAGGAAAACTGAAAACTTCTTCCCACTTTTGGTTCAATATGTTTACATATTTATAGTGTGAAATATATATATATAACTGTTGTTCTTCAGCTTGTGTTTCCATGTGTCCATTCCAATAAGCTCTGCTGTCACATTGAAGCTTTCTAACACTAATTAAAGAGTGATCATTCTACCTGCTTTTATTTGGAGATAAGACCTGATAAAAGGTAAAAAACCCCATAATAATAGAAAGAAAGGTGACACAAATCCGATGAGATTTGCAATGGATAGTTTTATGTTTGCTTAATAAACAAAGAAATAACGTTTCCCAGTGTTTATTTCAGCTGGATTGTTTCCATTTTCGGTATTGAACTCTCTTGGTAACACTGTGACATTTGCTGTCCCAAACATTCTCCAGTGTGAGCACAGGAGATAATTCAGCAGCTGCAATTTGTGCCTTCAGAGACTCAGCCTTTGGCATTTGACCTGAAAACATGGATTTTCCTCCCTTAACCCAAAGTTTCCTTTTGTTGTACATCTCTTCATTACACATTGGAAGCAGTCAGTCAGTTCAGTGTGTTGGGGACAAATCCAAAGGGAGCTCTTGCAAGAGGAACAATCTTGGCACAAATCCCTATTTTTAGCTGCTGTTTCGTGCAGTTACACACTAAATAAAGTATCTTGGGTTTTTTTTGTGGGTATGACTGAAAATCACACGGAAGTAACAGCCCTGTAAAAACAACTAATGACTTTAATGTGACAGATTTTTATTTTAGTCTCATTATCTGTGAAACGAGGTCAGGTGGGGCTGCAGCTCCTCCTCCTCTGGGTTCTCTCCCGTTTTTTCCTGCGTGCCCTGAGGATTGTGCCTCCCCACACCTCTGCGAGGGGGCAGTGCCCCTGTGCTGGCAGCAGCCCTGCCCCAGCAGTCAGGAATTGGTGTGAGCAGAGCTCAGGTCACAGCAGCCAGGTCAGGTCAGTCTGTGCAGTTGCAGCCTCCCATCCATCAGAGCACTCAAAGCTGCTGCTCCCCGTCCCCAGCCCTGCCAGTGTCACCCTGGTTCTGCTCAAGCAGCTCCCTCACAGCTCCCCCAGCTGCCTGCTCCTGCTAAAAGATCCTTGTCACCATCACTTGGCAGGGGCTTGGTGCTGCTCCAGAAAGTCCTTCCCTGCTGTGCCTTTGGGCTTCATTATTTCATTTGCTAGAATGAGCCTCCCCCTTGCTGCAGGCACTGCTAAGTGCAAACACTCTGGATGTTTCCCTGATTATCAAGCAGAAATAGAAATATTAGTGAACAAAATTGATGGCAAGTGTAAAGAATGGTGGGGCTGGGGTGTTTCTTTGGAGGATAAAATGATTGGTTTTCTTTGAAGCACATGGTTAAAAAATACTTTGTAATCAGCAGTTAAAAGGCTGGATGTAGTTCTAGATAAAGTAATTGGAATGACTCTCCTGAGGTTAAAAATTCTGCTTTTTTTTTTTGCTGTAAATTTGGTTGGTTTTTTGAAGAAGGAAAAGCAGTAAGAAGGCGGTGAGTACTTCACCCAGCTCTCTGCAGACTGCAGCAGCTGCTGGAGTGGGAGGGGATCCTGCTGGGCCGGTGAGGGATCAGTGCTGGATCTCTGAGACCCAGGGGATCCTGCTGGGCAGGTGAGGGATCAGTGCTGGATCTCTGTGACCCAGCACGGGGGAGTGGAGCAGTTCCCTCCCCTGTGAACCCCTCCGGTGCATTCGGACAGGAGGTACATGTTTGTATATGCTCTTGCAAAGTCATTTTTAGAAGGATTATGGTGAAAAACTCTCTGAGCCTGCTGAGGCTTTGCTAATTCAGGTGCCTAATGGAGGGCATGAAGTGCTGGACTGAATTTTTTCATACATTTCCCTTGTTTATTGATGCATCCACTCAGCCTTCATGAAAGGCAGCAGAACATTGTTCTGGCAGAGGGAGAGGCTGGAACAACCTGGGTCAGCTGTCACAGGAAGGGAAGGAGCTCAAACAGAAAGTCACCACTGTTATGTCACCTCCCAGAAATTGGGGAGAGCCCTGCAATCCACCTTGGAGGGGAGGGAGTGTCGGAGAGGAGAATGTCTCACTGCGCGGCTGAATTAAACATCTAAGGATATTATGCAAAAGCCTTTTTTGCTTCTTTAGCCTGGACTTTACTAGCAGCAATTCAAACTGCAGCACACCTGGTTAGGGGTGGTTTTTAGGCTAAGGTTAGGGGTGGTGTGAGGGCTGGTTCACCTGTCACCCTCAAGCAGCCCCCACTTTGCTCCTCAAGGCATCTGCTCCCCCTCACCCTCCTCTTGTCACCCTCAAGTTCCCCGCTCTCAGCCTCTCTGTGCCACCCTGGAGCCCCCCAGTTGCTCCTAAAGCCCCGTTCTGCCTCTCAGCTCCCCCATCCTCTGTGTCACCCCCCAGGCCCCTCCCCTCAGCCCGCAGCCCCTTGTGACACCCTGCGGCCCGCAGACGTTGGCCCTGCCTGTCTCACCTGGGAGCTGCCCTGCTGCGAGAGCTGCACCGTCCTCCGAGGGCTCGGGCTCCTGCTGCTGGGGGGGACTCACGGGTGGGCGGTGGGTGAAGTGATGGATGGAGCAGGGAGTGTGGTGGGGCGGGTGAAGGGGGGAGTGAGGGATGGAGCAAGGGCGGGCTGGAACATAGAGCAGGGTTAGGGGAGGGGAAGGGGACACAGCAGGAGGGGCTGAGGTGAGGGGGTAAGTGTGAAGCGTAACTCCAACACCGAGTCTGCAGCCAACAAGAAGTCTGAGTGACCTGGCACCTTTCACGACAGTGCTGTTTTACGGAACATTTTACGACAGTTGCGGTTTTGCGGCTTTGCGGCACGCTTCACGACAGTGCGGCTTTACGACACCTTTTACGACAGTCGCGCTTTAAGACACCTTTTACGACAGTCTTATCACAGTCGTGCTTTATGGCAGTTTTACGACAGTGCTGCTTTACAGCCATGCCAAAACCGTTTTCCAAGCCGTATTTTGCTACTGCAAGTGGTGATTTTCATTCTGTGGCCTCCTTTAACTCCTGTACAAAGTGTCTCTCCCTCTTCTGCCTGGGGCAGAGCCCAGGGCAGCCCTGGAGCCCCCGGCTGCCCAGGAGGAGCCCGGTGTTTGTGGGGGAAGTGAGGCAATCTCTGGCAATAGATTCCAGCTGTGACTGAGCAATCCTTGCCTGTCAGTGAGCAAGGAAAGGCTTGAAGTGTTGCTTGGCAGAGCCTGAGAGCCCTTGCTTGAAACTGTCACTGCTGTCCCCTCCCTCGGGCCTTGGAGCCCTCTCTGCCCTCGTGTGGAGCCGTTCTTGGCCAAGGTCAAGCCTGTTCCCTGCAGGTTTGTTCAGCTGGAACAGGACTCCACGTGCCGAGGTTTCCTTCCTGATGTCACTGAAGAGTGAGCTCTCCTTTCACAGCGCACATCGCGTTTGTGTCTGGTTTTTATGTGAAAATCCTGGGTTTGAGGGGGAGCCTGACTAAATCTTTAGAGAGGAAAATAATGTGAGACTCTGAGCTAGCGGCTGGTGGGGAGGAATAGAAGCTTTCTTCTTGGGAGCCAAGTATTTAATTGGAATTTTGGTCTTTCATTGCCATAATCATGCTTTTGACTGTTTTATTAGTTGCATTTGGTTTCTTCACCAAAGTTCAGCCTGTAAAGGAAAGATTCACAAGTCCAAATCACTCCACAAACACAATTGCTGACTCCAGTGACTCCCAGGCAGCTGACACAGGCTGGAATTGCCCAAAGCGGGGTGGGGAGAAACTTCCCAGAGTTTCCTTTGCAAGTGGCAGCAGGACAGGCCAGCAGCAGCACGCCCCTCCACGGGAAGATGGATCCTTGAACTCAGGATGGTTCCAGCCCAGCTGGGAAGCAGGAGCTGTGAGTCAGAGCCCAGCTCTCAGCCAGGAGATTTCAGGGAGCAGCCCCAGCTGCCCTTGCCAGCCCAGTCCAGGATTTGATTCCACCTCCAGCCTGTGGGATGGGGCCACTTCCCATCCGTGCTCCTGTAAATGATCGGTTACAGCTTGGGCACTGCTGGGCACAAAGTCAAATCCACTCCTGCCCACAACTGCACCATCCCAGGCAACTGAAGTGCATTTTTGTGAGCCTTAAATAAACATGACATTGTCCATGTAACCAAATATGTACAATAATCATTTTAGCAGGATTTCAGTGCAGATCCAGCACGGGGCTCCTTTCTCCTCACACAACCAGTGAAACAAAAGCTCGAGAAATGTTTTTATGTCTTTTTTTTTTTTTTTTGTTTAACCAGTGGCTTATTTTAGTTTCTCCACTTAGTGCTTTTACTTTTAAAATAGGAATTTTGGCCTAGAGAACACCCTCAGTTTACTAATTTTTCTATCTTACAGTGTAACATTTGGGATTTTTAAGTTTGGTTTTAGGACAAGAAGGTTTCTAGCACCTAATTCACACAGATGAGTGTGACTCTCTTAGGAGCCACTGTTCGATATCTCTCAGCCTTGTATGAACATGGGGTTAGAATTTAGGTTTCTTCCATGATCTTTATCATGGAGCACCTTTACTCTAAAAATTGCCTTGATTTCCTGAGGAGCAGCTTCTCCAATCTCCCCTCTGGGGCCGTTTGCACCTTTTCCCTGTGGCTGGCAGGAATTTCCTTCTCGCAGCTCCTGGGAAGGGTTAAGCAGGGCTGTGCTGGGCAGGGCAGGGCAGGGGAAGCACATTCCCACAATGGGGCTCAGAAGGGACCACGCGAGCCCGGCTGGGCTGAAAGAGCCGGAAAAGCTCCGTGGTTCACACTCAGCATTATCAGCTCCACTTGCAGGCGCTAAAGCCGCCCGAGTGTGCGGGCTGTGCCGCAGGAGCGCGGGCAGAGGCTGGAGCAGGAAGCTCTGCGGGAATTTGCTGCCCTGGAAAAGCTCTGTCAGGGCTGCCCTTGGGGAAAGGCAGCAGCTCAGTTCCTTTTGGAAGCTTTTTGTGCTGTATCGGATCCATGAATCACTTTCCTGATTCCTCTTGAGCAGTTTTTAAAGTGGAGTCCAGCAAAAAGCAGATTTCTTTAAAGTACACTCAGTCCTATTTCCTTTTGCATGTTTGGGCTCTCATTTAATAATATTTATCCACACTAAATTTATTAGCAAATGCAGAAAGAAGTGAATTATTCATTCAAGGCCCTTTTGTATCTTAGTGTTTCTCAGTAATGTTTCAACTGGTAATTTGAATATCATTTCCTCTTTTCGTGTATTAAACCCTGGTTGTTGTGGGAACCACAGATTTTTTTCTCTTACATATTCCCATCCTTCCTGTGCTAACCTTAAAAACACCAATATCTATTTATGCCCAAAGAAATGATTTGTAATTACGCTGCCAAACACTTGCTGTGTTTAAAACATTTTAAGCTGTTAAAGGTTATTTTTTATTTTGGTGGGTTATTTATGATTTTTGTGGGTTTGTTCTATTTTGCTTTGTTTGTCGTCGTTTTTTGGGGCATAGGGTTTGTTTAGGGGTTTTTTGTGGTCAAATAAATGTTCTCCTGTTCATGAAATGTCTGCTGTAGTTGGAGTTCTTAAATCAGCTTCCAAGTGAGCTGCACCTGTCTGTTCCAACAAACAATGGTGAGATTTGGAGCATTGTTCCTGGTTTATGAACATCCTGTGGGGACTTTGCCTACAAAAGCAAGGTCAAGGCCACTGATTGTGCTGTTCCTGTCTCTGAGCCATTGGCTTGTGCTGACCTTTGATCTACCTCTTTAATTACAACTGTTAATGAAATAAAGGCCTCCTTCCAGGCTCTATTTACATAATTAATTTTATCAATTATGTAGAGAATTACTCCACCACCTTTTAATGTCACTGCAGGTGATGTCTATTTGATCGTGGCTGCTCACTTCCTGTCACTCTGACGCTCTCCACATCCTGGGGAAAAAATAAAGGAATCCCATCATAGATCAAAAAAAATGAAGGCTGAGTTTGGGAAAGGGTGTGAGAATTTCAGGACTGAAAAACATTCACAGGAAGAAGCTTAGAGATGCCTAAAACAATTCCTGTCAGCCCCTGCTCCAGAGCAGTAAGGGATTATAACAGCTAAAATTTGAATTTTTGTTTTGAGGTCAGACATTTTACCTGTGTGCTGTGTTTCCTGACGTGGCACAAATTCTGCCATCAAACAAACAAAAAAGACCAAATATCCTGCTCCATTAGCCTGAAGTGCCATAAATAAATAACAAATATGGTTCTGTATCATTCATGGGTTCACTGAGCACCTGCTGTGCTTGCCTCATGCTCAGAATTATGAATACAGAGATAACATGAGGTTATTTCTGCAATAAAGTTATTTATTGCTACAGCACTACAATAACCCACTGCTCTCTTCCTTGTTTCTCAGGGCACTTACCTGTCCTTAGCCTTTTGATAAACTCTTTTACCTGTTCTGTGAAGTGAGAAGGAAAAGGATTCCTGGGACCTGGCCATTTTTTCATGGAGTTACCTATTCTCATTTCTGGAAATTCTGTTTGTGATCTGTTAAAAACACCAGGGGAGTTTATTTCTGTGCTGCTGAACATCCTGTGCCTTTTGGAGGAGGGAGAAGCTCCTTTCCTGACCCTTTGTTCCTGCAAACTCGAATTGCCTGTGCTGTTTGTCCGAACTTCTTGTGCAATCTTTCCTGCAGTTTCCTCTGTGAAAATACCCAAATTAGACAATGGTTGAAAGTGGCAGAAACAGCAGAAAATCCCTTCTGAGTAGAGCAGGCCCCAGCTCTGAGCTGCCAATGAAATGGCACTAAAGCCTGAAGGTGCACTGTGAAATTTGTCCATTTGTCAAGGGAAAGTCCTTGAGTTTGATTTAACTCTTTGAATTTTTGTCCTGTGGGGTTATTTCTGTGGCACAAGTGTGACATGGGGGGGGAATGGCAAGAATTCCCAAAGCTCCCCCTACCATTAATGAAGAGCTGACTGAGGCAGAAGAGAGCTCAGTGTTACAAGGTAATCTTTAATCCTACTGCACTCTTTTATTAATTTTAATGCAGTGGGTGCCCTCCCCAAGTCATCCCATCCCTTCTCCTGCCAGGAGGGAGCTGCAGCTTCCCAGGGCACCACCTTGTGGTCGTGGTAAAATTCGTGCAAAAAGGAGCCAAGCCCTCCAATTGACTTTGGAAATTAGAAAATGTATTTATGATATAAAATTCTAAGTTCTTACATCTGCAATCTACCAGCCATCCTCATCACAAATATGTTTAAATAATTAACAAGTTCATTAACTTATAACTTGGAGAAAAACAGGAGTTGTAATTTTGTTTAGCAAAATGGTCAGAAAAGGATATAGCTACAGTATGTAGCAAATGTACTGAAAAATAGGTATTTATTAGATATATTAAATAAGAATAATATGAATATATTCAGTTCAGACTCAGTTGTTGCTATTCAAACACACACACACACACACAGAGACACTCTGCTCCTAAGACTGAAAAACTCCAGTCAATAATTTACATACTTCAGGGAGCTGATGGAAGGTTTTCCAGCTTGGTTCTTTCAGAAAATCTCTATTTCACACCATCTTAGCAAAGAAATCAATCACAGATTGGTGTAACTGGAGATAACTTGTTCCAGGGTTGTGAAGCAGTCCAGGAAATCTTCCTCTTGGATTCCAAACTTTGTGTACTGGTGAAGGTAAGCTCTGTGTGTTGAAGAATGGGTCAGACATTAGAAATCAGTGAAGATATTGGTAATTAGTGAAATACCAGCATAATTATTTTCACTTACTTGGAAGCAAACATATTCCAAGCTTTTCCTACGATGCTGTCAAGAGGTTTCAGCAGGAACTGGCTGTTGCTGACCAAAGCAGCCGATTTTTCATACTTGTTAAATGCTCTGGGAGTTTTCCATGCATTAAACGCATCCTGGGGGTTTAGCCACGACGTGTATAACGAGGGATCCTGGAAACTTCCTGTAGCAGAAACAGGACAAAACCCACACCTGATCCCTGTGTGGCCTAATCAGTGCTGTCAGATCAGTTCAGGCCTGGGAAAATATCTGCAGAGTGGGCAGCCTGTTGAAAATACAACTTTTAAACAGATTCCTTAGATTATCTAGCAGCACACTGCTGTGGATACCTCAGCTGCCAGCAATGCTCACCACTCCAGAAACAGCTAAATTTATTTTCAGACATTATAGCCAAGAATTCCAGATATACAGACTTGAGTCTCTTCCTCCTTCCCTAAAGTGCTTCAGGAAACTCAGAAGTAAAACACAACAGCCCAAAGCAATTAGACAGTGTAGCTTTGGACAGCAAAATCTTTCTAGAGGGAATATCAACCTTAGGAGTCAAATGTGTGGTCTTGGGATGTTTCCACTTGCATCAGCCAGCAGTGAGATGTGAAACCAGAGCCCCTGAGGGGCTGTGCTCCTCCCTTACCCAAGTCCACGCTGTGCACATCTTTTCCTCTCAGGATGAGCAGGTTGGCAATGGAGGTGTTGAAGTGCAGGGGTTTGTTTGTGGAGGGGATGGAGGAGCCTGGGTGTGGCGGTCGTACTTGCCAATCAATGCCTTTGCGATTTGGGAAAAAGAGATGGAAAAGCAAGTTAATGTTTTGTGAAGATGCAGATGGGAATCCTCACTGTGCCCCAAGCTGAGACCACACTGGAGTTTGTAGCTGCTGCACATGAATGAAGCAGCAATCACACAATTCCCAGAGAAAACCAGTGCTAATCCAGCAAGATTTGCCTGGCAGTCACTGCCACAGAAAATGGATACCTGTTTCTATACTTAGCAAGCCTCCAGCCCATTCCTTGCATAACTGGGAGCTGTAACTGAATTCTCCATGTAAATTACATGGGAGAGCTGAGCCTGGTTTTTATGCATAGAAGGTGTAAAAAGAAAAAGCAGAGCTTGCCGTTCAAGGAATGTTCCAAATGAGTTATGTAAATGAAGTGCACAGCCACAGACTGTCAGTTTGGTTTGTGTGTTTCCAATAGTTATAATTAACTGAGATGTCTGGAAGCAGAGCAGGAGCAATCAGGGAGCTGCTGTGGCAGCTGAGGGAATGGTGAAAGGAGCAGCTGGTTTGGTGGGGGCAAATTCCTGCTGAGGGCAGCAGCTTCTTTCTGAACTCTACAAACCATCCAGCTTTCTTGCATCTGCACAAATGAATGTTTAAAGAGTGATGGAGAGTGAAGAGCTGGGGTTTATTTACCTTCCTCCATTTGAGCATTAGCAATGAGCATCTGCCTGAGGTGCTTGAGGAGGCCAGGCCAGCTGAAGGTGCTGTAGGGCAGGGAGCTCTCGGCCATCTGGGGGATGTTCCTCAGGCCCAGCATCCTGAACTCGGGGTGTGGGACCAACGCCTCCATCAAATCTCCTGAAAGGAGAAAGCAACAGCTCATGTTTGACAAAGGTATTGCACAGGGCAGCTAAAATGGGGGGACAGTGAGGAATGTTCAGAGGTTTAGCAATTTCAAAGCCATGCAAACTTGCTGTGTGTTACTGAGTTCTATACAGGAGGTTAGTAGCTTTTATTTTACAATTTAGTTCAAAAATCTCAAGGACTCTCTCTGCACTCCAGACAGATGTGGAAGTTAAATTTTACAAGCAATATGGGCAACTTTCTCTAATTCCTTCAAGGTACAAATATCAGTCTGCTCACCTCTTCTGCCTGAGCAACACTCAAAACTCTCAGTTTGTTTCAGCTCATACAAACTTCTAACCCAAAGTGAAATGTGAAACTCAGTCCAAAATTACTGACCTGCACAAATTTCCTCTGAAATGTAAAGAGGTACAAGGCTGTCTGGGATCACTTGAAAAAGGAGAAACAGGGTTTTTGGTAAAGAATGAAACCAGAAGTTGGGGGGATCTATTTCTGACTCTGCTACAACACTGGGATTGAACTTCTTTTCCTGTCTTAAAACTTGGGATGCATCAAAATAAACTGAGCAAGGAGACTGCAGCACTTCAGTTCCCAGCTGAGCTGAGCCCAGAAGGGTGAGTGGCTGCTGGCTTTGGTACCTAAGGGGTTCCTGCTGTAGCCTGAGCCCTCTCCTGCTGCGTGAGCGGGCTGGAAAACGCTGCCCAGCTGGTGAGCAATGACTTGGTTGACATCCCTGAAGGAAATCTGTTTGATATTCAGCAGCTGGGCACAGATCTTGTGGATGACATCATTCTCATGGACAAGAAGGGCATCTGAGGAGTGGTACAGATGTGACAGAGTCAAAACAGAGTTGTAGTTTTGAACAATGACCTGGAAGCAAACAAAAAAACACACACAAAGAAGAGTCAAACAATTCAATCTCCTTTTAGTTTATAATCCCCTGGCTCCTGCTGTTTCCTCAGTTATGATTTAGGAAGTGATTCATTTTCTTTGCCAGAGTGCAGAATGAGGTCAGAGCCTTTTCATGGAAAGAGGGCAAGACCTGTGAAAATCAGGTTATCCACCTCCCTCCATACAAACATGCTGGAACCACATCTGGCTGGGAACTGATTACAATGCTGAGATAAGAGCAGATCAGGAGATTTCTATTCTAGTTGGCTTCTTGTGAATCTGCATCACTTCAGCAATTAAATTATCAAGAGGAATTTTTTGGTAGAAATTCTTTAGCTGTGATACTGGGTCACTTGAACTTTTTCAGTGTAAAATGTACCCATTTTTAATGTTTATTTCTATTTTTATTTTTCTATCTTTTTTTTTCTATTTACCCATTTTTATGTCTATTTCTATTTTTACGTTTATTTCATTTTTTATATTTATTTCATTTATGTTTATTATTACCCATTTATTATATTTATTTACCCATTATTTAGTTTATTTCTGTTGTAGATATTCTGTTTAGAAGTAACCACTGATTATAAACCTATAAATTCTATAAAAACTGTTATTATATATTAAAAGGCAACATGACATTCACCTCCCCAGTGCCATAGGGCCAGATGACGTGGTTCAGTATGAAGGAGGTTGGAAAAGCATCTCTCAAACACTGGGTCACAAATGCCCCCAGGCCTGATCCTGTGCCCCCAGCCATGCTCATGATTGTGAAAAATCCCCCCAGCCTGTCACATCTCTCTGCTTCTCTCTGCACCAGGTCCATGATTGCTTCTTTGTGTCTGGGCCCGTGAACACAGTACCTGTGGGGTCACACAAAACACCAGGACAGGGCATCAAAACAAAAGCACAAAGGTGACGTTATTAATAAACAAATTTTAACTACCACAGCTGCTGCATTACCATCCTGGGGAGTCTGAGCAGCCTCCAGAAGTCCCCCAGGGAAGCTGAGGCAGCAGTTCCTACCCGTTGGCCCAGTTGTTCCCAGATCCTTGCTTCTGGCAGAAGTGTGAGCGGCTGCTGTACCTCCAGTGGCCAGAGCTGGCAGCCACGGACAAGGCCTGGCTGATCACTTTGGGCTCCATGTCCACGAGCACAGCCCGGGCAACAGGCACTGCACAGGAAGGAAAACAAAACTGGGGAAAAGTGCTGATTATTTAATGGGATGGATGGGCTTGGATGGGTACAATGTCCCAAGGTTATCCCTACCACTCTTAATGGGACAATACAGAAAGCACCTGGCCATGCCCTGATTTCTGCTGAACCTTTTATTGTGCCAAAGCCAAATCTGAACTCCAGAGAGCACAGATCTCTCATGAAATAACCCATTTGATGTTTCTCTGTGCTGAAATCGGACCCTTTAAAGCTGTACCTGCAGATCGCTCCTCGCAGAAGAACCGTTCCCTGCAGGAAGCTTGGTAGGATTGGTTCTCATTTTTGGAGCACAGCCCGTGGGTGCCACAGCTGTCACTGCAGAGAGCACTGAACACCTCGTGCCCAATCTGGTTCCCACACTGCCCAAGCTGCACTGTGACAATTGACATCCTTATTTGCTTGGTATTTAAGCCTGAAAAAGAAAATTGTTTTCTCATTTTTGCTTAGTAAAGCAGGATGGGGCCAAGTAATTATAACTCAAGATTATGTATCTTGGTTATTCTGGGCTGCTGTTCCTCACTGCCATCCCAGTCGTGCCTCAGCACTGCTGTTCCAGCACTCAGTGCCCGATTCCAGCCCGCCTCGGGCCACGCGGGGTGTCGCTGGGAGACCGAGTCACTCCCCACGCAGAAAATTAATAAATATCTGAATTACTGTCAGGAAAGGCTCATGTCCAAAGCGTTCGACACCGACCCTCCTGTGACCGATTCCCACAGAAACCCCCTCGGGGCCGGGCTCCCCCCTCAGGGCCGGGCTCCCCCTCAGGGAACACCGCCATGTTCCCGGCGCCGCCTGCCCTCACGCCCCTCGGTCCCTCGGCCCATCTCCGAGCCTTTCTCCCCAAGATCCCGTCGCGGGGTCCCGCTGATGTCGGTGCGGGTCCCGGTTTGCCCCGGGCTCCCTCAGGGCTCACCTCACGGCCGCCTTCCCTCGCCGCGCCTTCGAACCGCCCGCCTGGCGCATGCGCACCGCGCGCTCCGTGCTGGCGGCCCGGCCGCTCCGCCCGCCGCGGCTTCACGGCGCCCTCTGCGCACGCGCCGCCCGCGCGGCTTCACCGCGGGCTCCGCGCAGGCGCCGCACCGCTGGCGGGGGCGGGCGGGCGCGCGGCGCGCTCACCGCGCAGGCTCGGCGGGGCAGGGACGCGCGCTGCGCGTGCGCGGCGGGCGCGGGCGGGGGGGGCGCAGGCGCGCTGCGGCCGCGCAGCCGGTGATGGCGGCCGCGGCGGCGCTGCGGGGCGCGGGCCCATGAGGCGGCGCAGGCCCCGGGCACCCGGCGGAGCCAGCGAGGGGCGGCGGCGCCATGGCGGGAGTGTTCGACATCGACCTGGACCAGCCCGAGGAGGCGGGCTCGGACGAGGAGCTGGAGGAGGGGGTGAGAGCGGTGCAGCGGGGCCGGGGAGGGAGCGGGGGAGGCCGCGGGGCCTGAGGGAGGGAGGGCGCGGGAGGCGCCGCGGGGCCGGGCGGGGGGCCGCGCTGGGGCTGCGGCGGGAGCGCGGCGAGGCCGCGGCTGGGGCCGGGCAGAGCCCGAACCGCCCGCGCCGCCCCGGGACAGCCGCGGCCGGGGCCGCGGGCAGCGCCGCAGCTCTCCCCGCCCGAAGTTCGGTGTCGGGAGCGCGGCACAAGCGCCGCAGCGGGGTTTTTGTAATTATTTCTGTATTGTCACATGTCCGAACGTCAGTGCGGGAATGCCGATCTTTCTGGAGCCGTGGAAAGTCGCTGCTCTCGCGCCAAAATTAAAAGGCGAGGTTTGAAACGCTGCGTTAGGCGGGTCAGCGCTGCGCGCATCCCGTGCTCTGCGAGCAGCGCACCTGATTAGAAATTGCACTTCGCAGCTCGTGATGCTCATCTGGGTCCTGTCAAAGCCTTAGGGGGATTCTATTGCATCATCTCTGTTTATGTTTTTCTAGGTCTTGTGTTGCTTTTTGATGTTGTTTTGTATATTAACCCTTTGCTGTTGCTCAAACTGCCAGTGCATTTATTTTCTGCTCTTTAAATACTAATGACAGTCTTGGAGTCTTTGAGATCATGGAACTGTTTGGGTTGGAATGGACCTTAAAGATCATATGAGGCCATGGCCAGACCTTCCCCTATCCCAGGTGGTTCCAAGCCCTGGCCTTGGACACTTCCAGGGATGGGGCAACCACAGCTTCTCTGGGCACCCTGTGCCAGGGTCTCCCCACCCTCCCAGGGCAGAATTTCCCCTCAATATCTAATCTAAACCTCCTGCTCTTGTGAAAAGTCCCTTCCATGTTTGCTGTAGATTCCCTCCAGGTACTTCCCTTGGGGAGATAAGCAGATATTCTGTTACCCTCACTCCATGGAACCTGCAGGGACATTGTTTTGACAGCTGAAGGCTTGAAAGCTTCTCAGCCTGCAGGAGGAGAAGCTCTGTCTGTCACCTCAATAATCAATAAAACACTTGGCTTTGGAAAATGCTTCTTGCATCACCCTGTTAATGCTGCCAAGAACGGGTTCTGATCGAGGTGGCCAGAAAGTTGAGTTTGTTCTCTCTTGTGTTCCTGTAATTCAGGCTCGGGGAACAATGGAACCATTGTGGATTTTAAAACCTTGCCATGACTGACATCTCTATGGACTTTGGCAACCCTGATTGGTCTCAGGTGCCTTTTGGCAAACAGATAAAGGAGGGTGAGAATGGGCTTGAGATGAAAACAACCAAAGAAAAGGGGATGTAAGAGCAGGGAAGGAGGGGAACATCAGGAATGTGTGAGGGGACAACATTCCAGTGGAGTTATCTCCACAGGGTGTGTGTCCTGCCAGGATCAGAGAGGATGCAGCCAGAGCAGTGCAGAGCAAGGGGGACACTCAGGACTGTGCTGTCAAATTTCTGCTATTTCCCAAAAAACTGTGAGTCCAGCAGGAGCCCAGGGAGCTCAGCTGTGGGTTTGAGTAGGCACAGCTATCCTGGAGAATCTAAAGTGTTGTTTAAAAGGAGTTTCCTCAAAAGCCATGTGGTTGTTTGCACTAATTATTATGGTGAAAAAAGCCTCAGCTTTAATTTAGGTGTTTGTAATAAATGAAACAATGTATGGACTGAAGGGCTGGTGGCTTCCCAGTGCCTTTCTTGGGGTTGTGAAATGAGAAGGAACCCTGAAAAAATACCAGCATGGTATCTGAAGTGACTTTTGGTTAAATTAATACTGAGAATGAAACCCAAAGTTCACAGAGCAAGAGCAGCACATGTAATCTGTGCCAGAGCCATTGGGTAACGGGAGGAGTTGCTCTGGGAACTGAGGGGTGTTTCTTCTCTGGCTTGAATTTTTAAAAATTCATTTGTTGGCATCTTAAGAGTGGGGTCAAGGGCAGCTTTAGTGGCTTTTGTTGTGAAACATGTCAATAAGCTGGATTTCTCTAATAAGTGTCAACAGGAGGACATGAGCTGGCAGCTCTCTGAGCTGGAAACAAACCTGATCTTTTGGACTCCTTAATGGCCTGTGGTGGTAGTAGGTGGATCCAAGAGTTAAATTCCCCTTTAGATCACCCAACATAAACCAGCCTCTGTAAACTTTAACATTGAAATGGTCTGGAAGCTGTTGAAAGTTTCAAGTTTTCTTTGGTTAGTGTTTTCACTTGGATAATATTTTAAAATGCACTCCTTGACTTGGGCTGATTTTTGCAGATCTCCGAAGGTTTTCTTTTTCTTCTGCTTCTCTGAATTTCACAAGTCACTCAATACATTTATATTCCGTCTGTAGCTCCCAGGCTGTTCACCACGAACTCACAGTTGTTATTTTGTGTCCATACTTTTAAAAATAAGAATGTGGCAGTGCAGTCTGCAGCTCACTAGAAGCCTGCCCCTGACATTCTATTTGCATTCATTCCAGCTGTCTGCTGCCTTTGCACTTTTGCCATGCAGAGCCACAGTTAGAGGGAAGGGATCAGGTTAAAAATTCTTTGAGGGAAATATCTCTGTAGAATTCAACCCCATTCCTTAATGGTGGCTGGTTCTGGTGCTGAAGTGCAGGAACTTCTTCAGCACTGATTATTGGTCAGAAAATGTGTTTAACATTGGAGTAAAGCTGAATTCTTTCATCACCATTGGGATTTGACTTACCAATGTAAAATGTAAAACCTTCTCAGTAGATTTTTAGTGCAGAGGGGTCCCAATTCATCTCTTCACATAATCTTTGTTATTGATCTGATTTGCATAGTGCTGCAACAGGACTCAAAAATTTCTGTATAAGAGGAATTTTAAAGAAAATTGCAGTACCTTAACATTTTTCAAATTCAGTTGGGGCTGTGAAATTGTACCTGTGGTATTTGAGTGATTGAGTAACAATGCAGCCAGGTAAGACAGGGGTTCCCTGTGTCACTGTTTGTACTGCAAATCTGGCACAGAATTTAGGAGATTTTTTAATCTTCTGATGATAATTTTTTATTCCTGACCTATTTAATTCTATAGAGATTTTGTCTTTTCAAACTTAAAAAGTTGTAAACCACATCAGTGCGTTTATTTTTAATGCTTTCCTTTTTCTAATTCATCTTTCTTCTACCCTTCTCATCCCCAGGGTCAGTTAAGTGAGAGCATGGACCATGGAGGAGTTGGCCAATATGACCTGTAAGTTGCTGCTAGAAAACATTCTGTATCATTCATGCCCACCACAAATAACTTCTAATTTTGTTACATTGTTAAGGTAAATAGAAAGTTTTGTCATTCTGGTTCCATTTTGAGTCGGTTTTAGATGTTTCACTATTTCCTCACATTAAAATTTGTCAATTGTATCTTGAAATAAAATAATAATAATAAAAAGAATTCTGGTGAAAGCTGCTGTTTGTCTTTTGATCCTTGTTTCTCCTAACAAATCTCTTGCCTTTGAATAGTATTTGGATATAATGATAGATACAATATGGATATAACAATATGAAGAAATACCTGAGTCAGTTTGAGGTTTTCATCCTCTAAACTTAATTCTGGTGTAATGCAGATGTATTGTGCATTACATTGAAGGGGTTTGAAGGAAATCTTGCTACTATAAATCCCCAAAATCTGCAGGCAGCCCTCTCAGTGCAGGGTGCACTTTGCACACAACAAACAATAATTCCTGGTGCTGGGAACCCTCCAGATCTCTATCACTGTTACTCAGACACTTTCCAGGGAGTCAATGCTTTCATTTGCTCACTTCTCAGTACCAGGTAGACTCACACCCTTGTTCTGCTTTTCTGCAGTGGGATGGAACATTGTGAAAAGTTTGAGATTTCAGAGACCAGCGTGAACAGAGGCCCCGAGAAGATCCGGCCCGAGTGCTTCGAGCTGCTGCGTGTGCTGGGCAAGGGCGGCTACGGCAAGGTCAGGAGCCCTGAGCACTGAGTCCTGCCCCCCTCAGTGCTCCCTTGCTTTGCTCTTCTTTCCCCCTCTCTGAAAAGTCCATTCTGCCAGAGGTGGGATGGGGCAGAACCACCCCCAGCTGCCAAAGTGGGCACTGAGGTCCCTGGAAGGGCTGGAAGCAGCAGGGAATGTCCCAGAGTCATTCTGCATCCAGCCTCTGCCTCTTGCCTTGTAGTTTGTGGGTGATGTCCTCTCTCTTTTTCTCTTGCCTCGTAGTTTGTGGGTGATCTCTCTCTCTTCCTCTTACCTCCTAGTTTGTGGATGATCTCCTTTCTCTGCCTTTTGCCTCGTTGTTTGGGGATCTCCTCTCTCTTTTTCTCTTGCCTCGTTGTTTGTGGGTGATCTCCTCTCTCTCTGCCTCCTGCCTTGTAGTTTGTGGGTGATCTCCTCTCTCTCTCTGTCTTGCACAACTTTGCTTTTCAGCTTGTGGCAGTTCATGCAGCTGAAATATGTGATTGATTGCCATTGTGTTGATGTTGTTTAGGTGTTTCAAGTACGAAAAGTAACCGGAGCAAACACCGGGAAAATATTTGCCATGAAAGTTCTTAAAAAGGTAACCTGAATTTCACTACTCTCTGAATCTTAAAAAAAAATATCTATGTCTCCATTTTAGAATTATCTAATGATTAAATATATCTAAAAATAAGTTCTAGGATATATACAGTTTTTACTCAGATATAGTTGAAATTAAAATTCAACTTTGAATTTTTCTGTCTGGGTAGTTCTCAGCAGCTCATTTAAATAGGTCAGGAGGTGCTTTCCAAGCTAAATTATTGTGTGATTCTATGAAATAAAGACTTAAACTTCTGTAAGAAACCTCTTATGTAGATACTGTGGTGAAATGTAATTTTTAATGCTGTTGCTAACTCCTATGTAGTGTTGTAATTTAATAAACTCAGAACTGAACTCAGTATAAAAGTCTGCCTCATTTAGCATATTCTGTGCTCATATATCCCTGCTTTTACAGGCAATGATTGTAAGGAATGCCAAGGATACAGCTCACACAAAAGCAGAGAGGAATATACTGGAGGAAGTGAAACATCCCTTCATTGTAGACTTAATTTATGCCTTTCAGACTGGTGGAAAACTCTACCTCATCCTTGAGTATCTCAGTGGTCAGTAGATGACATTCTTTTACCTCCTTCTTGGGGTCTTGCACAATCAAGAATTTGGGGTTCTTATCCTACAAGTAAAAAATTAATGATGGCTTGGTGTCTTGAACTGGAACAGGTTGGTATTAAAAATACATAAAAGAACATGAATAAACTTTCTAATTCCATACAATAAAGAGGAATGAAACATAAAATAGTTGTTTTTCATGACAGTACAACAGAGAAGGGGTTTTAAAACTTTTCCTTCCACTAGATTTGTCATTTTTGTGTGTTCTGTGCAATCCTACAGAGTTACCTGAGGGTTTAGTCCTTGCAGGTTCTTTGTGACAGGAGAAAGCGTTACCCTTATTTCGTGGTTACGGAAACAGACACAGCTTAGAAGCAATTTTTTTCAAGCTGTAACTACAAAAAACAGGGACAGAAATGATCTTGGTTTTTAAATGCTGATTTTTTCAGGTTGCTGGAATCCTGAGGGTAACAGAACAGTGGCTCAGTTGTTTTTTTGTGAAACAGCCTGTTGTACAGCAGGCAGAAATACCTGTTGCTTATAGTTTTCCTAGAAAATAGACTTTGGACTGACTTAAAATGATACTTTTAATTGAGTACAATCTATTTTTTCTCATGACAGGAGGAGAACTATTTATGCAGTTAGAGAGAGAAGGGATATTTATGGAAGACACAGCCTGGTAAGTGAAGCTATTTTTGTAAATTAATAGTTTGGGTTTTTTTCCAAGTGCTTAAACTATATTTAACTACTCATTCACTTTAGAGGGTAGTGAAAGAGCAGTTCAGAGGGTTTGGGGAGGGTGTACATGTGCTGCCCTCACCAGTTTGTGCTGGTGGAACTCCAGTCTTACAAGAGAGGACAGTCCACTGCCTCAGTGAGGCTCTGTCCATAGGGCAATGATCAAGGTTTGGGGGTTAAAAACTGTGAAAGATTTGCTTAAGATGCTCTGCATGATTGAATCTGTCTGATTTTTGTTCCCTTTCAGCTTTTACTTGGCAGAAATCTCCATGGCACTGGGGCACTTGCATCAAAAAGGAATCATCTACCGGGATCTGAAGCCAGAGAATATCATGCTTAATCACCAAGGTAGAACTCTGGGCATGAGTCAGGCTGCCAGTCCTCTGAAAACAATTCTCCCAAAGGTCACACACCTCAGTTTTAGGTGCATCTCCTTAGAACAGTGGCAGGGTTGTACCACTCCTGGGATAAGTGAAGAGCTGCCAGAGCTGATTGCCCTCAAACACAGCTTCTTTGCTTTCATGGGCCACAGCAAGCTCAAGTTCATGTTTTCAGTGGTTGATTTGCCATTTCTGCACCTCTGGATTTTTTTTTTCTTCTGCTGGATCACTGTGAAGTAAAACCTGTGATGTTTTAGTCAATGGGGATGACTGATGGTAGGAAAGGCACTTTGGGTAGGATGCCAGATCATCTGTGGCTGAAATGACTGAGCCAGCAGCTGACACTTCCCACTGACAGCAGTTTCAGTTCCTGGTTGCACTGCTCCAGTGACGGTGACACTGATTAGTCTGACACTCTGTACCACCCAGAATTTTCATGTTTTCCTAAACAACATATTTACTTAGTCTGAGTCTTTCTACTGAATTATTCAGGGCACTTTACAGTTTGGTGAAGATGCTTCTGTGAATTTTGAAGCAGGCAGTAAAATTCAGTAACCTACTTTTTTAGCTAAATGATGCACTACAGTCTTTATGTTTAAATACATTTGTCTGTATTTGAATAAGTTTTGGTAGTTTGTCAAGTAGCAGCACTTGGTTTTCTCTGTAAGTGTGATTACCTTGTTCTATTTTATAGCTGCATTGCTTTGTCAGACCATATGTGGAAGTAATTTAAAGTAATTGCATATCCATGTTAAAAATTCCTAATTTTTCTCAATGTTACTTCTACAAATGGCAGAATTCTGACAAGTGTTAAATCTGATCTATTTAATTTCAGGTCATGTAAAACTGACTGACTTCGGGTTATGTAAAGAATCCATTCACGATGGAACAGTCACACACACATTCTGTGGAACAATTGAATACATGTGAGCTGCACCATGAAATACAAAATATTGCTCTGCTCTGGGGGTAATGCCTGTGGTTTGCCTTTTTTAACTGGTGGTTCATATGTTCAGTCACTTAAGACAACTTTACTTCATAAATGGGGTTTTGTTTGAAAACTAGCAGTCACAATTAGTATTAATCTCATTAAAACACTTTCATATTTTTGATTTTTCTGCTTATAGGGCCCCTGAAATCTTGATGAGGAGTGGGCATAACCGTGCTGTGGACTGGTGGAGTTTGGGGGCATTAATGTATGACATGCTGACTGGAGCAGTAGGTGCACAGTTATAATTGCATGGTTTTCCCTTTGTAGCTTTTCTGCTTCCCTGTACCCTAACTCAGCTGCATGTATTATATATATTATATATATATTACATATATTGTATATATGCACACTACAAGTAAGAAAGAACCAAAATCCAGCTCTCAAGTTTAACTATAGACATGAGCTGCTTTTATCCAAACAGTGCCTTTTTGCAGTAATTTTACCTGCTTATAAATGACTGAAGTGAGTTCTGTGTACACAAATTAAAGATCTGAATGAGTCCTGTTTTTCCTCCTTTTTTCAATGGTGCTTTCCAGCCTCCTTTCACTGGGGAGAACAGAAAGAAAACAATTGACAAGATTCTCAAGTGTAAACTCAACTTGCCTCCCTACCTCACACAAGAAGCCAGAGATCTGCTTAAAAAGGTAACATTTTAATGATTGTTAGTACTCCACATGTATGTAGAAAATAGAAATATAATGATACCACTGTGGCTGTTCAGTTCAAGCTTAATTTGTTACTGATTAAGTAACTTTTTTGCTGAATGGTACAGAAAGTGATTTCCCTTGAAAATACAACTGTTTTCAAGTGAATGCAGATTTTCCTGATCGTTCTGTATTCATTCTGCACAGTACTCATTGAAGTGATGATTCATGGCAGAACTAGTCTGGTTATAACAGCATAACTAATTCTGCTTTTTTGGGTGTTATTTCTCATCAAGCTGCTAAAAAGAAATGCTGCCTCACGTCTAGGAGCTGGTCCTGGAGATGCTGGAGAAGTTCAGGTAACTGGAACTTAATTTGAGACTTCTTAAATGACCTCATTGAAAATTAAACAGCTTTGGAGGCACCTCAGGGAAGGAGAGTGTCTGTCTTGAAGGGTAATGAGCAGAAAGGCAGCCACATGTGACAGACAACTCATCAGAACCTGAAGTCTTTAAAGCTTAACAAAAGCAGCTGTCTGGCTATTTGATAATTTGAGATTTGGAAAATAACTTCTATTCTTTAGCTGTGTCTTGCAGTAGATCTTCTCTAGTAGTTGCACAATGCTAATTGTGCAGCCCTGGAAGGGTGAGGATACTCTCAGCAGTCTGATTAAAACCTTGCCAACCCTGTATTAGTGCAGCTCCCTGAAGGGAAAAGTGTGGCATTCCAGCTTGACTTTGTTTTTGTGGTGATATTGACAAGTATTAGAGAGTCCTCCACATTTCACAGTTCTGCTAATTTGTCATGGTTTAATTCTGAAGCTGGAAAATGCAGAGGTATTTTGCATGTAAACTGCCTTTTTCTGACACTTCCAAGGAAATGGGGACGTGTGTCTGACTTGGAGGTGTGATCTCAGTTCTCAGCTCTTGCAGCTTCTCCAAGGTAGTGCTGCAGAATATTCCACACCAGACCAAATGTGATTTTGGAAAGAAACACCCCAGAGAAGGGGTCTGGCTAGAAGATGTTCATGGTGGAGCTGTGTGCCCTGGGGGCAGGTGCTGACTGTGCTGTTGTCCCTCCTGCAGGCTCACGCCTTCTTCAGACACATCAACTGGGACGAGCTGCTGGCACGCAAGGTGGAACCTCCTTTTAAACCCTTATTGGTATGTACTGGGAATACTGGGAGAGAGATATGCCCTGTGTGCCTTTAGCAAAGCTCTTAATAAAACTGAGAAACGTTCACTTCACAAACTGGAGTGCCACTGATTCCTGGTACTGCAGTTCTGTCACTCAGGGGACAGACTGACCCTCAATTAAAGCTGGCAGATCTGATCTGGCACCTGATCTGCTTCAGTCTGAATTCCTCCTGCTTCTGACCCGTAGGTTAAACAGACCTGCAGGTGCAGGTCACTCTGAGATCAGCTTCTAAACCCTCTACAGTAAGTCAGTACTTAGTTTCAACTAGATAAAGTTGCTAAGCAAAAGTAAATGAAATCACCTAATGAAACATTTTCTGTGTTTGCTTATTAATCTTTACAATGCATCTTGTGCATTATAAGCAGTAGTTAAAGTTTACCTCAAAACAGCGATGTGATGAAGTTTTTATTATCCCATCTCATATTTGGATGGTGTCTGTTTTTCCCTCTGGGTACAGTCAGCTCCAGCAGCTGTGGGTGTTGCCACCTCTATAATTCCCAGCTCCTAAAATTCTCACCTAAAACTGGCTTAAGCATCACTAATGTCAAGCATTCTACAGCGTTTTCCCCCTCAGAAAGACTCAAGATTGATATTTCCAAATATTTATCTGAAGGTGGCTTTGGGTTTTTCTGTTAGCAATTTTATGGAAGTTTCTTAACTAAACCAGATGGTTTTCCAACTTGTGCTTCCATGGTTGCACGAAGGCCTGCACAAATGAATACCTACTGCCTTTCCAGTGACACAGGGGAATAAAGAAGGGATTTTGGAATTACTGCTGTTCTTTGAGCAAATAAAATAATATTCCTCATAATCACTTACTCCAGAGCTGTCCTCTATCCCTCAGACTATAAACACTTCTGTATCTGCAAAAAAGGGACAAAACTATCTGGAGAGGCCTCCAAAAACTAAATAGTTGCAACTGTTCTATACTGGTTGTGACAAGGGCTTAACTTGCAAGAAACTGGCACTGTATTTCTAAAAATTTTTGTTTGTAATTTTAGAAATTTTTTTAAGGCATCTTTTTAATTCATGTTCCTTTTTGATCCATAATTTTTGCCCCTCCCCCTTGCCTTTATTTCTCAGTGTCAGTGCCCATAGTGACCTCCCAGTGGCAGCGACAGGATTCCGACACCACTCCAGGGTTTTCCTCCAGCAGAGCTCTGCCAAAAACCCATGGAATGAACTCCATCCAGAGGCTGCACTGCTCACCGCTGAGCCATTTGGTTGATATCTGTAATATAAACCCTTAATCATTTTGTTTTTGCAAAGCAATCTGAAGAGGATGTGAGCCAGTTTGATTCAAAGTTTACACGTCAGACACCTGTTGATAGCCCAGATGACTCAACTCTCAGTGAAAGTGCCAACCAGGTCTTTCTGGTGAGTGAGCAGGGACTGTGGAGAGGGAGCTTTGCTGCTGGAAATGGGGGCATTTCAGCTAAATCCATTCTATTGACTGCTAACACCTTGAAGCAAACTCTCATAACTGAACCCAAATCCTGTAACAGGTTTGAAATGTTTGAAGGCTTTGAAAATACTTCGGGTATTGCTGACGTTGTCTTTGTCCAGCAGCCAACAAACAGTGCTGCCCTTGTGGAACGTCAGCATTCTGATTCAGAGCTGCACTGTGAACCCTGCACATGTCACAGCCATGCAGAGACAACAATGGCCAGTGCAGAGAGCAAAATTCATTAAATTGAGTGTGCCTGTGGGAATCTGTGATCTGAGGAGAAATAGCTGGGGTGTAGCAACTCCCAGAAGTCCCACTGTTTGCTTCAAGGAGTGAGTAAGGGTTCATCTGTCTGCATTGACTCTTCTTTTTATAACTTTCCTGTAACAATCAGATTTTCCTAAGTGCCCAAGTGATCCTGAATGCATCCTTGCCTGTGAGCTGCAGTGCCTTTTTCCTGTTTTGCAGGGTTTTACGTATGTGGCTCCATCTGTACTTGAAAGCGTAAAAGAGAAATTTTCTTTTGAACCAAAAATTCGATCACCTCGCAGATTCATAGGTAGCCCTAGGACACCTGTCAGGTACTTTTATCTTCTTTTTCTTTTTTTTGGAATGCACTTTTTGACAAGTAGTTAAAGCAGAAATACAGAAATTTTGTAGAAATACAAAATACAGCCTTGCTTCTGAGTAAGCCCAGCACTTCCATTAGAAGTGATTCTCTTTTATAAACCACATTACTAAAGACAAATCTGTGGTGTTGGGCAGCACATGAAGTTCTAATTTGTTGTTTTTCAGTGCTGATAGAGCCTCAGTGGTGACTTTGATACAGCTAAAACTGTTTCAGAACATCCCAAGCACTAAAGAACTGTGTTAGTACAGAAAAACCCTTCTGCTATCACCTCGAAATGAGAGAATTTTACAAGAGGCTGTGGTAGAAACCAGACATGGAAATTCCTCAAACTCCTGGAAGTGGAAGGAAGAATTAGAATTGCTTCTCCATAGGCATTTTTGAGTGCTGCTTTCTGCAGAGTAGGGGAACCTCTTGGTGCTGTGTATGTGTCTCTGATTTTCTGTATTTCTTGTTTTAAAGCCCTGTAAAGTTTTCCCCTGGGGAATTCTGGGGAAGAGGTGCTTCTGCCGGCGCATCCACCACCCAGGCACCTGTGGAATACCCGATGGAGACCAGTGGAATTGAACAAATGGATGTGACAGTCTGTGGAGAGGCTTCAGCACCACTTCCAATCCGACAACCAAACTCTGGGCCCTACAAAAAACAGGCTTTTCCCATGATCTCCAAACGGCCGGAGCACCTGCGCATGAATCTATGACAGCACCACCCTGTGAGCCTTGCAAGGTGCACAACCAAGAACGGACAGGAGCCCCCCTGGAGCTGAAATCTGAGGGCTTGTTTGGTTTACTTTTAAAAAGTGACAGTATCAAAGAATCGGTCATTGCACAGAGAGACTTGGAAAGCAAAGAAAAACGGATTTTTTTTTTCCTGTCAATCAATGGTGCATAAAAAAAACAAACTTTAGCAAATGGTATTGCAGAACTCTAGGCACATCATCTTACTGATTCCAGTGACATCTTCTCACCTTATCAAGGATCTTTCAGCTTGAGAGCTCGAAACTGACAGTATTAAGGGGCAGGATGTTGCTTCAGAATCACTGGTGTAGTCGTGAATGTGTCGAGGAGGGTTGGCCCTTTCACTAGGCAGAGTTTGGAATGCCTGCAGGCTTGCAGCTGAGGGGTAATTAGCATGCAAGCTTCGTTATGCGGTTTCCTACAATGGGGTGGAATCAAAGAGGAAAGCTAAACTTAATTGGTGTTTCACATTCAAAACATAGTGAGGTTTTTTTTTATATATATATATATATAAAAATATATATTTTTCAAATAGATTTTTTGATTCAGCTCATTATGGAAAGTATCCCAAAATTAAAAAGGCAAACTTAATTGGTTGCTGTGAAGAAAAGTTCAAGGCTCTAGTTCTGATTCTCCTCCTCATGAACCAACCAATCAATAAATGAATCACTCACTGACCAGCCTGGCAGTGTGAGGTGGGAGAGAACTGTTTCCCTGCTTCCCCAGCTGAAATCCCTGTTTGTTCCTGCACAGACAAATGGATTTAATCAAACAGCAGTGCTGCTATGTTCTAGGCTTAACTGGAAGCCATGGGCTCACACACGTCCTGCTTATTTCATGCCTGTCCTCAGCAGACATTTCACTGGGAAACATCACTTTTGTACAGCTGGGCACAGCTTGGCAGCTCAGATTCTTACCCACAGAGAGATCAACAGTGAGCAGAACACAAGGTCAGTAGAAACCTCTAGGAAGTACCACAGGAAACACAGACAAATCCTCCAGAGAACAAGGAAATCGAATATTTTTGTAACCAGTGGGTAAGAATTTGAGGATTTTTTAAATTATTATTATTATTAATGAAATTTTGCTTATGGTAGTTTCCTGCCATTATACATTTCTAAATTTATCAACATTTTTTTTCTATGCTGGGGCAATAAATTTGCTGATTGTATGAGAAAAGTGTTCAATGGCCTTTCAGTGAATGTCTTCCACAGTGGGTCAGAACTTTAGCAAAAACTTTAATTTAGCAAACATGTTCTTAAGGACACTATTTATGTTTTTAAAATTGTCACGATCTGTACAACTGACTTACAGGTACAAAGAATAAAATAAAGGTAAAACTTTACCTTACTTTAAATACTTCCTGCCTTAAAGAGAAAGCATTTCCATGAACATAGCTGGTGAAAGGGTTAATATCTGCAGAGCTTTACCCTAGGTTAGAGTGTGGATGGTGTGTGCGTGTGTGTGGAGATGATCATGCAGCTGCATACAAGTCCTGTCACTTTTTGCCTGCCACACGTTGCATTATCTTTTAGTCAAACTGTGCAAAGTCTACTTCTGGTGTTTCACAACAGTAGGGATTTTTTTATTCTAGATTCTGCTTACTCTGTGGATACTGAATCTTTTTGAGCCATAGGATCCAAGCCATAAAACTCTCTGTAAGCATTGAATCCAATCCCAGTGCTCTTTGCTGAAATTGGCAAGGCAGAAGGATTCAGAGATACCTTGATGCTATCAAAGAACCAACACATAAAAATGGTTATGATTGAGAAAAAAATAGGGTATTTTTGTTTTTTACTTCCTGATAAGCCTTTTGTTGAAAAATATAGATTCTTTTTTAGTTCTAGCAGGAAAATCAAGTTACCTTACAGTGACATACTGGAGGACTGCCATTGTTCAGTTGGTGACGTGGCCGCGGGTGATCTGGTGGAACCAAAATCCAGGAGTGTTTGCACTGGGCCTGTCTGCAAACACACAGCACCTGGACTTTCCTGACTTTTACTGAGGATAAAGGAACTTGGTTTAAAAACAAAAAAAAAAGAACTTTTTAGAGGCAGATCTCTCTTGGTCCTAGTCACAGCTAACAGTTGCTTTTTGCTTGGCTGGACAGAATTGTCCAGCGGAATTGGTTTAATGGCTGGCAAGAATGGCAAGAGTTGTTTGTCTGAGTTCACTGATCAGTCACAAACCCAACCCATTGGTTCTCCAAGGAAATTCCATGTACTGTCAATGTTTCAGCCCCTAGATTGTAAATTGAATTCCCTACCATAACTGTGAAACTTTGGGAGTGTGACTCAGACAGCAAGCACACACTATGCAATATGGTTTATCCTGTATTTATTTGTAAAAATATCAGACATAGATCCTCTATATATATATATAATAGTGTCAAAATTACTAGTTGTGAACTAAGGGGAGTGGAGTTCTAGCTCCTGTCTGGCTATTTCAGATAAGTGCAGAATGCATTGAATATTGGAGAGCTTAACAAGTGCTTTCTTTTGTTCATTTAAAAATGTCTTAAATTTTTCATTAGAGTATAGAATCTTATTTTTTTTATTTTGTACAAGCTGCGCTTTTTTAATTATAATCACTGAAAAATTCACTATAATTTGATTTTATAGGATTTTTGTAGCATTACAAAAATATAGTAAAACTGAGGTTAATACCTGTTGTGGCTAACCATATAAAAGTATTAAATCTTAAACTTGAACAAAAGTCATATTTTTTTTTACTAGATGTTAAATAGGGAAATATTTTGTTCTGCAGGTCATTACCAGAAAAGGTTTCTAGGTCAGCTGTGTTACCAGCAGTTTTTCTTTTTCCCATTTGATGCAGAAACTATTCTGGTAGAAGATATTCAGAATTCCATCATTTTTCTCTGTGGGAGTGATGCATACATTTGACGCCATTCGTGTACTAAATTGTAATTTTGGGAATGCTGGAATAATTCCTACCAAGACTGTCTTAATTGTGCCATCTGACATTTGAATGTCATCCTGGTATTAGCTCATAATAAAAGATAAAAATCAACGAGTCAATTGTTCTTTTGAATATCCCTTTTTTTCTTGCTGTGCTGTTTAAAAGCTGAACTGCTGGAGAACATTTCATATTTGAGTCCACTCTAAGTGGACAGTTGAAGTTGATTTTGGGTCTGTTCTCTTTTCAGTATTAACTCCCATCCTGCTCTCAGTGTTAATCAAAAAGTGCACCAAACATTGAGGAGGCTGTTGTGGTTTTAGGGCAGATGTTTGGGGTTTGGTTGGTTTATTTAAATTCTGTCTCTACAGCAGGCTCATTGCTGTTTCATTTTCCCAGTTTAGTTTATCCAGAGAAATCATTAAGAACAAAGCAAATTACTTGAATATTTTTCCTGCAAATCCTTGTGTGCAGGTCCCATACATGAACTTCTCCAGTTGCTCTTTTCTAGACTAAATCCATCTGGAGCTGTCTGCAAGAACGCCCTTGAGCTGCCTTAGCAGAAACAAAGGTAATCCCTGTCCTGGTTTTCATCTCTCACAGTTTCCTGCAGCTAAATATCCTCAAGAGCTAAATAAGGTGGATGTGAATAGCAACTAAATGCAAATTTAAACATATGTTAATCCAAGTGACCTATTTGTTTTTATCTTAGGAAGTAGGTAGGCCCTAAGTGTAACAGGAAATGTAAATCATTGTCTTTGCTGAGAGCTCTGATGGGAAATGGAGCAGGAATTCCCTCAGAAATAAAGACCCAAGAGAGGTTCCTTCTGCTACTTTCCCCTGGGTTCTTGGGCTCTTAAAAAGTGGCTGTTGGTTGTCATTTGTCACCTTGTGTGCAGACTGGACCAGGAGGAGCTCATGGGTCACAGAGGATGCCATTCCTCCATGTCAGGTACTCACTTTTTTCCTTGTCTGTCACTAAGGTGAAAATTACTTGTTTGGTTGATGAAGTGTAAATCTAAACCAGTTGACCAACATCTCTTTTTTATTCTTGTTTTTTTAATAAAACATTTTGTTAATATTACTGGGTTTGGATAGAAAAATCAACAGAAAGAGAGAAATAAGAGATATTGTTCCCTGATTCCTCTTTTTGACCTATCTCCACGCTTTACTCCAGTTGTTCCTACAATGTTGTAGACAAAGACCAAAGGATCAGGGTTGATTTAAAGCACCAACACTTTGCTGAGCTCTATAAAATAATCTTGGTGAGCTTTACAGGCCAGATGTAATGGTATTTCTTAGCTTGGATCTTCCATCTCATTAGATTTTTATTCTGAATACTGAATTCTGCCCTTGGAGCTGTACCTTTGGGGTATTCAAGTAAGTGTTTCACTTTCTAATTATTTTTCCTGAATTTACAAGTTTTCTCAATGTCTTCAGGCAAGAGAAGTTCGAGGTAATGGTAACTAAATCTAACTTTCCTGTAACAATGATTTGAGTTATGTTTTCAGTCTGATCTGAATAGCAAAGTGAAAAAAGAAAATCAGGGAAGAAAGTGAGGTTACACAGAAGTTAGTGCTGGAAATAACATAAAAAATCATGAATAAATTGTAACATTTCAAGGGGTTTTGTTTTCTTCAACCAGAAAAATATACCTGGCAGTGAGCAGTTGTGCTTACATGAGTTAATACCAAAACAATAAGGAATCTTCTTCCTTTATTCAACATGCACCAAACAAATAGATTCAAATGCATTTATTCTCTCTGATTTTTATGCAAACTACAAATTGCAAATAGAGTATAAAATAGATTCTCCCCTGTAAGAAAATCTGGCTCCTATTATGACAAAAATATAGTATTAAAGATTTCTTTTAAAAATACCAGCTTTATAAAATGCTAAGTAAAAAACTAACATCAGTGGTTGGTTTAAAGCCAAAAGATTAAGCCAAGGATCCATTAGAAGCCTACAAGAACCTAAAGGGGAAATATCTTATTCTTGTGCTTATCTACAGGTGCAGTGAGAAATAGTTGCTGTTCCAGGTGCATTAAAAAGCTCATTTCTCTCATTTACTGGGCAACATTAAAGATCTTTAATGCCAAGAGTGACAAGCAGCTCTAATTCTCACTGCAGTCCAGAGGATAAAATTTGCTCATAATCTTAATAAAATCAGTAGGTTGACCTTTTGGCTTGAGTTGTGTTAGAAGGATAAATACAGTTTAGTACAGTCTGGAACCCTACTGAACTTCTAAAAGAAAATGTTGAATTAAGAAGTAATGCAGCACATTTCAAGGATTGGACTGTTTCCTATGAGAATCACAAAAGAAGCAATGCTGGCTTTTTCTGCATTCATTCTGAAAGTTTTCTCTACTTAGAAAAGGTCAAGTTGCCATTTTCTGCACTGTTTTAAATACATGGCATGTGGAATTTGGAAACTCTTTCCTTGTGCCACCTACAGTTTAATGTGCAGTAAACTGAAAAACCTTAGTGTGAACAAACAAACTGGAACCCAAGTTGTTTGACAAGCTTTAGAAAATCTGGAGATGCATAGATGTGGCTCCATCCTTCCACTTGTTAACATGGTCTGAAATAACAGTTCTGCAGAGTGGACAGGTTTTTTCTCTATTAAACCATAAAGAGATGCATTCTTCACAAAATATGTGCTGGAATGAAAAGAATGACAACTTAGAGCTTCTAAGCTCTTCCACTTATATTATTTATACAGTCTGATTTCTAAAAATAATCATTCAAACACACACTCATCTAATTTTATGTTGTCTTGTGTAACAGTATTTTTAAATATTCTTTAATTTAAAAAAAAATTGGGATTATGTGTATTACCTGACAGATCAGCAGAATAGGCTTCTGAAATTCAGCTTGGCAAATGGAACAAATATCATCAGATTCAGAGCACTGTCTCTTGCTGGCTGGCACCCCGTAGTGCTGCAAAACAAAGGATTTGCAGCAAATATTAATTTTGAGGGAGATGAAAAAGCCACACCCAAATACCAGGACAGAAAGGAATTTGGAATAAGGGCTGCTATAGGGAAACTTAAATCCCTTATCTAAAGGAACATAGCTAATTTTTAAAGTAGAAGCAGGACAAACAGGATTATTTCACATCCTTTTATCTGAAGGGATGTGCAGATTTTTTTGTGGGTGATTTTGTTGTTCAAGTGACACCACCATCGTTCAGTCAAGGAACTCAGACTGTGAAATGGGAGAATGAGTATACAGGGGTTCATTTAAAAATGCATTTGTTTATTGCTAAAACAATATAAAGGAATGGGAGTGAGGAATTTCCAGAGGGATTTTCATGTGAATTGGGGTTATGGTTTTGTCATAAGAGAACTCAGTACTCACTGGGCGTGTAAAAAATATCCGTAAGACCTGCCTGAAGTTTTTCCATTGTCCAAAAAAGCTCAAAAGCTGAAATGAGAAAGAAAACTTGAGTTATGCTTAGTATTTTTTCACTGTGAACTAAAAAGCTCCCAAGCTTTTGATTCCAGCACTGGAAGTCTCATTGCTGGTTGGATGTTGGAATCACATAAGCACAGCAGTAGTTCAGCCTGACCCTATTTTAAATGTTTGAAATGTAACCAAATGAAGAATTTAGGCTGAAGTTTTTCCTAGTGGGGGTCTGGTTTTTAAGAGTGTTGAGGTTTTGAAATGAAGCATTGGAGTGCAAATATATCAGCATTATTATCATATTTGCAATGGTCTTTAGTCCTGGAATTAAGGTACCAGTGCATGAGGAAGTGTTGGTCATTTTTAAAGGCAAACTGGTTACATTTGGGGCAGATGAGCTCTTTGGAGAAGCAGAGAGGCAGCAGGAAGATGGTTAACTTGTTTAGCATCACACAGGATACTTCAGCAGAGAAAATTTAGTTTCCTGGAAAATGGTGACTCTTTTAGCTGTAATTTTATCTTTATTTTTGCAAGTTCTGTGTCTGATGTGAGCACACCCATGGTAGCTGTGTCCTTTGCTTTGCAATCCCAATCCATTGCTAGATAAAGATGATTTTCAGCCCTGAGCCAGTTCTCCTGGAAGGCTGCAGCAGTCCAACTGAAGCGAGTTCAGTGAGTTCAGAGGGGAACGTTCAGAAATGTGTTGTGTCTGTAACCTCTCACTGATTATTCCTGCAGAAAACCACTGGAGAATTCCATATAAAATCTGAGAAGAGGATAAAGCTTCGCATACCTTGAGGATGAGGTAGAGAAGGCCCAGCAGAATGCCAAGGGTCCATCCCAGGGCAGTGTCCAGCTCCCCATGGGCCATGAGGAAACGGCACCACACTGGTATGGGGACAAACATACGGTAATACTGGCAGAGTTCTTCTAACAGCATGTACCAGTAGCCCTAAGCAAGACATGCAAAGGAATAGCTCAAGATTTAAAACTCCAAGGATTTGCAAAATACACAGAAAACATGCATTGTTATTCTTTGGAGTAACTTCTTCTCGTAATGGTGAAGCATGGAAAAAAAGATCAGAGGATGAGCCTCACAACTGTCCAAGTAACAGTAACAGAATTGATTGCTGGACTGCAGAAAATCAAATTACAGGCTGAATTTGGATGGCTTGGTAGATGCCTACCTACTTAACAAAGCTGTCAGACTTAATTTCATAAGCATTAAAAAAAGTAAAGTTAGATGAAAAAGGAGAATAACACAAATTTGGTCACAGGGATCAGCTTGTCATGAGCCAGAGTTGTGTCCTGCACTCAGGGTTTCAAAGTGACCATAAGGCTCATTACATGTACACTGTGTGTGTACATGTATAATAAATATTTAGCTTAACTTTTAAGGAAATAAAGTAAGTTTTTCTTAAAATTATATTTGTAACTCTTTCTATAATGTAAACTGGATAATGCCACAATTTGCCACTATTGACCAGACTCCTTCCTTAATTTAGCCATAGTAGTTGTAATGGCATTTTCAGTAAATTTTTTGCATGTTACATCACTGTAGGAAAAAAAAATAGAGATCCTGATTATAAATCAGTATTTAGAGAAGGCAGTTGTACCTCAGAAGAACTTGTTCTGGTACATTATAAGAGATAAAAACGTCCCAAGACACCCTGTTCAAATGCTACCACATCAAACTGTACTTGCTAATTTATTTTTTCTGAACCAGCACTAGTAATTGCAATTTTAAGATAAAATGTAATTGGTTTTGCCTGCCTCACCTCGGGAAGCAGATAAAAATAAATACACCACCAGTGAGTGTAAGCTTCTGAGAAAATTATTAAACCTCACTGATTTGAGAAATTAAGCTATGCATCAAATTCCTTGATCTGACACAAATATTCCTTAAGTTTATAAACAACAAAGAAAATTCAGGATTATTTTTGAAGAGACAGAAAAAACAAGCTGTATGCATGTGCAGATCTTAAAATCTTGACAGTTCTTGTTGAGCATGTGCAAAATTTGCTGTGCTCCAGCTGCTCCAGGCCAACTGCCTGGGTACACATTCCTACAGAGCAGAAAATAAAAGGTTTGCTTCAACCCCCAACTTGGAGACAGAAATAAACCCATTTATCCCATGATATAATACAAGCAATTGTTTCTGATCTGACTGAAAACCTTTTTTAGCACCAAGCAGAGAAGAACATGAAATCCACAGGGTTTTCTTGCCCACGGTGTAGTGGTGGATTATATACAGACATTTAATTAAACATTTTTCTCTGGGTGGAATTTAATAATTAGTTACTTTTACCATAAGAGAATCTTCACAAGGAATCAAAACTACAGCTTGTTTCCTTACCTTGGATTTAAAGGACATCACAAAAGAAGGCACCAGGAGAATAAAGCACTTCAAGCCCATGAAGAAGAATTTCAGAATAAAGTCTGTGACTCCCACAATCCAAAGCACCTCCCAAAAGTTCATAAAATCCACAGTGGGGCTTAAGAAGATTAAGCTACAAAAAGAAGTATCAGAAGTTACTGGAGCACCCTATTTAGAGGAAACTGTAACCTGAGATTATCACAGCAGGTTTAATTAAAAAAGGAAACCTGGTTTACATCAAGGGAGAACATTTGCTAAGAAAATGAACTGCTGATTGTAAATGGATCACTGAGGATCTCTGACAAGTTTTCCATCCTAGAACCTTCTTAGCTGGATCTTCATCACAGCCGCATCCTCCAGAGCTCAGTTTGCTGTCTCAGTTTGGCATTTAGCCTTTGATTTCCAGCCAAGGCTGCAGCTACAGAATGGTCAAGGGGGAAAATCAATTGGAGTCATGAACTGCACAGGATGCCACATTTGGTATTCCCAAGGGTCAGAGCTGGCAGTCAAAGCCAGGAATGTTCTCTGTGGTACAGTCGTGCCATTAAATCAAGTATGGAGTCTAGGAAATTCCAGCATACTGTTTTTAAGGACAGCACCTGTTAAATTTGGCAGAAGGGGAGGAATGGAGATTAAAGTGAAAGACAAACCAATGGCACAATTAAAGAAAAACAGCAGATAAAGTGTCCCCAGTTAATATCTGGGTAATTTATGGTGGGGATAGAGGTGTTTCTACACTTACCTGTGGTACAGGGCCTGAGAGTGGAAGGTGTAATACAAGAGGAGAGATGATCCACTCAGGTAGAGCAGTAACCACGTGCATTGCAACTTGGAGCACCGTTCCTGCAAGGGGATTGTACAGACACATTGCAGTCCTTGCCTCACAACAGGGCTGGAGTCCATCCCTAACACCTGGTCTACCAGAGGACTTTATCCTAGATAAATATCCTAGATATTTATCCTAGATAAAATAAATAAATAGATAGATTTAGACCCCATAAAATAGGAGACCTCCATGTAAAGGTAAAGCAGTAATTTTACTATTTTCAACCTACCAATTTCTAGGTGTACCAAGGTTTTTTTCTAAAGACAGACAAAACCCACCCCACTCTGAAGAAACAGCAGGTTTCCCTTTGGGAGTGAACACAGAGCTGAAGGTTTAAACTGTCAACTCCTATTTCATCCCACAAATATATTTAAGAAGGTAATCCATAACTTACAAAAAAGTGATTTCAATAGTCACAGTCAGAGGGGGAAAAAAACACCCCCTTGAATTTTGCAAACCTTGTTATCTGAGAAGTTCCCCTGTACAGAAGCATTAAGACTACTTCCATCTTGATAGCTAATATTATTAAGTAAATAAAACATCATGTCTGTTCACATTTCTTTCAGAAATGTATTAACTTATTAAAGTCTTGCCTAACTTAAAGAATTTTGTTGCATAGGGTGATACTTACTCTGAGAAAAACCTGATTTACTATGCTTTTGTTTGCATATGCATAAGTTGTTAGCAGCCCAATTCCAAGAGAAATGCCTATTAGGAAAATAGGATCAGTTACAAACATGAAAAGGAAAAAAAAAATTCACTGAACTGGGTTAAAAAGCAGCCACTTCTAATATGTCTTTGTAATTAGAATTAATAGCTCAGACTCTCAAGCCAGGATAATTAAGCACATTGTACATATGCCAGCAAAGGAAACAGAAGCCACTGAAATGCAGTTTAGTAAATCTCTCTTTCTGATGAAGAAAGCAAATAAAAATAAAGCTAAAAATAAATCGAATTACATTTCAGGCAGGGTTATTAGTACATTTCTTGGCCGGGGTGCAGGGGGAGGGGAGGAGGGTCTGTTCCCTCCGAGCCGGTTTGGTTCTACTCTACCAGTGCTGTGCTGCATGAGGAGTTTGACGCTGAGGATGAGGAGGTAGGGCAGGCTCCTGTGCAGCCACTGCAGGAGGCAGCGCAGCTCGGCCAGGGAGCTCCCGCCCTGCTCCTCGGGCTCCGCAGCTGCATCCTCGGGCCCTGCTGCCTCCCCATGGCCGCGGCTCTGGGAGCCCGCCCGGGAGCCCCGGGAGCTCGGGTTTTCCCTGGGCTCCGCCGCGCTGGAGCCCAGCTGGATGCGCACATCCCCGGGGCAGGAGCCTTCTGCAGCCAGCCTGGCCGAGGAGGAGGAGCAGGAGCAAGGGGAGTCATCGCCGCCGCCCTGGACGCTGTGGAGATGGGCACAGTCGGGGTGCATGGTGGGGGTTGCTCCTGGGGTTCTTTCTGATTTGTGTCTCCTAGAGCGGGATAGAAACAGTTTAAAGAGAGAGATAAATAGTTCAGGAAAATAAAAATCCAATAGGTTTTGCAAGATTCTCTGAGATCCTGCCCGAGTTTGTTGTGTGGGTCACACCCCCTCTCCTGTGTCCCAAATTAAAATGATTTCCTTCCCTCCACATGCAGATTTTCCTGGCTGCCTTAGGAACAGCTAAAAGTGCGAATCAGAACCGGACAGGAGACCAGCACTGGCTTGTACAGGAGAGATCTTGGAAGTGCTGCATAATTTCACAAAAATAGCAACAGCAGTGGGCCAGAAAAGGAGCAAACCCTGATGGGAAGGAAGCAGGGAGGACATTTCCGTGCATCCATTGATTGGTGAGCACTGGCTCAGACACGTCCAGTCAAAAGCCAGTGCAAGCTCAAAACTGAGGGCCATTATGAGATTAATGAGATTATCCTGTCTGGGGAAGGGAGCAGAATCAGGTTAGGCCATTTTCTAAAGCATTTAAAAGAGTGAAAAATGAAATGCAGCCAAATGAGGGCTGATTTGTCTTTCCTTTGGCATCTTTTGGTTGTCTTTTGGGCACTTTTTCACTTCTCTGTGAGTCTTTACTCAGATCAAATAGGGTTAAATCAGCTTCTCTGGACTGGTGTGACATCAGAGTAATGATTTTGGAGAATGCCTCGAAGCTGAATTTGACACAATACTTGTCACTATGGAGTAATATTGAAACACTGAGAATTTTGATATAATCCTCTTCCTACTGTTCAAACTCTTACGGATTCCTCTTTGAAAATATTTTTTTCACAGCTAGGTTCACTGGGGATACAGAAACAAAGTTCTGGATGCATTTGCACAAACCTCAAATTCTTTAGCCTTTAAAAAGAAGTTAACATTAAAGAGTAGAACCACTTTAACACATGAATATGAGAACTTACTAATATTTACAAGTGCTGCTCCTCCTACTACTATTTTTGTTTTGTTGGCCCAAGATGACATCATACTTCAAAACAACCTAAATTCTCGTTCTGTACTCTTTTGCACACGAATAAAACCGATGAAGTCGAGATGGTAATGACTAATGAACAGTGTTACTGAGATGCTTTTACAGGAAGGAATAAAAAAGATAACTCATTTGCCCTGTTGGTGTTTTGGGTCCGGGTTCTGCAAGAACTGACACCTCGGTGTTCAAAAAGCCGGAGCTGGCGGATCGCACTGCCCCGGCACTGCGCCGAGCAAACTTTCAAATCACCGAGTTATTAAATGGGATTTCAGAGAAAACTGCCGCACGCACCCAGATTTTGTTCTCCGTCCCAAAAACTTAACTAAAATAAGGCTCTTGAGAAAGGCCCCTTGGCGCATTCCCCGTCTCCCGGGGCCGCCGCTCCCCCCACGCTCCGGGAGCTGCCCCCGCACCTCGCCGGGACCCCCGGGAGGGTTCGAACCGCCCGGAGCTCCTCAGGAGGGCTCATCCCGGGAACCCCTCGGGTGGGTTTGAACCGCCGGGACCCCCGCACAGAGAAGGGAAGGAAAGGGTGACCCCGGAGCCGCGTCCCCGTGTCCCCCTCCCTGCCCCGCGCCGTGAGGGGACGCGGCGGGCGGCCCCTTCCCGCCCTTCCCCTCACGGTACCTCATGGGGCGCCCAGCGCCTCCCGCCCGCCGCCCGCCGCCATCGCCGGGGCCGAGGGGGTGGGAGAGGGCGCGGCGGGGGGAGGAAGAGGAGGAGCTGTGAGGGGAGGAGAAGGAGGAAGGAGAGGAGCGAGGAGGAGGAAGGCTCCGAGCTGCGCGTTGCTCTGGCAACGTCGCGGCCTTGGCCCCGCCGTGGCCCGTGAGGAGGGCGCGCCTCCCCTCAGCCTCAACCCCGCCAAAACGAGGGGGAGGATCCTGTTGCTTTTTATTGAAAGCCTCAATTAAAATTAATCTGGGAGGGCAATAATAAGGAAGGAAATGAAGGGATGGATATAAAAGTATATGTGTACTGCGGTGTCATTACTTGTCGATGGCGATTAAGGGAGTCCTGCTGTCTGGAAATTGGCTTTGCCTCCCAGGAAACCTGAGGAAAGCGCTGCCCTAGTTAATGCTGCTGTAGCTCTTGGGAGAGGCTTGGAATGAGATAGATACAGGTTTTCTTTTGAAATATGCTCTTGAATAAATTAGTTTGTGTCCAGAAATGGCATCTGTTTTCCCTGGCTCAGATATTTTTCTAGAAAAAGTGTTTAGGTATGCAGCTCACACGGAAAGTGGGACTAATATCTAAGCAGCTTTGAAAATCGGTGCTGTGTTGTTTTGAGTTAGAACAGAAATGCTGGTTTAATTCCAAAGTTTGAATACAGCAATGCTGTGGGGTCAGTAACCCCTGGAGAAGGAAAGGATGGGCCCTTAGATGTAGATGTTATGAAGTGGAAAATTAAGTGTTTGGAAGAGTTAAGTGGCCTGGTGTTCAGTGACACCGTCTAACAACAAAGCTTCTCTTTTATTTTCAAGGAAGTAGCTGAAAACACTGGCTGCATCTCTGTGCAGGTTTTGAGGAGGCAATTTGGTCTGCTTTTATGATGTTTTTGGAAACTGTGCCTAGAATTTCCCAACTGGAAAGTTCAGGTCACATATCCTCTGCTTTTTGCTTGGGCTGTGGCTGATGGATTGGAAGAAACCTGGGCTGGTTATTACAAATATACTTCAGTATTAAACATACTCGTGTTCCTGTAGGCCTTCTGAACTCAGAAGACCTTTCACATTTGTGTAATTTTTCTTTCTAATTATCTCAATACTGCTCAGTAGCAGCACCAATGCAGATTTCAGATGCCTGGCAGGAAGCACTCAAAAAATGTTATGGCCATGTCCCCATCCTTCCAAGGATAACACAAACCTGTTGTGTTTGGCTTCTGCTGTGCCATATTGTTCATTCTCCCACTCTTTGCTCAGTCACTCACTCACATCGTGTTTGGATTATGAAGGACAATGTGAAAAAAATCTTAATTTGCTTCTCAAATCGGGGAAAGCAATTATAAATCTTTTATTTTTAAATAGTGTTTTATGATTGGAAATTATGCATGCCTTCTGTACATCGCTTGGAAGGGTATAAATATAAAAGATTTGTTCAGCTGTTTCTTTTTTGTAATTATAAAATGCATTAAAGTACAAATGTAGCTTTAAATCCACGTTGTTCTCAAACCGTTTCTCATTGCCACATGCACTGAAAATATGAAATTAATCCGTGGCAGCTTATTAATCAATGGTGTTTGTTCATGCAGGTCACTTGCTGATTTATCTCCAATTCACAGCTCATTAGAAGGTGTGTAACTCTTCAGAGATGTTGTTATTTAACAGGTATGTTTTCCTAGTGCCATTAATGACCTCTGGATTTAGTAACTCCTGACACAAGAGAGATTTGGGAGATTATTCACAGAAAATTGGAAGTCTGTTCCCATGGGCATTGGACACGTTAGGTCATGGAATACCTGGTGATAAATTTAAATCCAATCATGGAATACCTGGTGATAATTTAAATCCAATCTGTGTTTGGATTCTACTCCCAGGATGCCAATAAATTTCACAGAGTGCCCAGGCACATTTTCAGCTGTTTATACACTCAGAAGTAGCCCAGACTTTCTCATCCTCCCAGGAACAGGTGGTACCTCCTTAATTGGTGCAATTAGCACTTTCCATCGGTGTGTACCTGCTCTTCCTGGGGTTGCTCAGTGCATGAAAACATTGGAACAAACTCTGATCCTTGTGGAACTCTGCCTGGGATGCCCTGGCAGCTCAGTATTGACCTCTGCAGCAACAGTTACTCCCCCCTAGAAGTTGCTGAGAGCCTGTTTTATGGGCAGAAATATTAGAAGAATATATTTTGTGTTCTAAAGGAGCTCTGCAGAAACCTGAGCAGGTTAAGGGATTACAATCTTCACCTTTTGTATCACCTTTTTTCCATCAGAAGGAACTGGTGCTTGAAAATGAGGTGTTCAGCATCATCTGGGGTGGAATTCAAAGGAGCTGATCTCAGAGACAGGGAAAGCAATTTTAGTTAATGATATGATAAAAAAATGGGCTTTTTGGTAAGAGTCTGTAGGATAGCAGAATGTCCTGAATATTCAAAGGCTTTATTGGTTTGTCTTCATTTTACCCAAAATGCTGCTTGAAGACTTCTGCAAAATTCAGAGGGATTTAGTTTAAACTGTTTGAAGGATTTGAAAGTCCTGCCAAGAGGCTCAAATAACCTTTAAAATCCGAATGTTTCCTGAGCGTTGAGTGCTCCATCTCTCCTGAACTCTACAAACCCTGACTTCAGTTTGTATTTCAAGCACAAGCAAACAGCTCCTGTATCTGAGACAGTGAAGAATAGAGCCCAGCTCTGAAAACACCCCTGAGGTGATGGCTGAGTTTCACTGCTGAACTCTGATCCTCCAAGCTTTGTCAAGGAGACTCGTGAGGAATTCGAAGCAGATATTTTTGTATTGCAATGACATCACCCGTTCCCTGAGGTTTCCAGAATTCTTACAAGCCCTCTGTGTACAGCAGCCTGTTCATTCCTGTGAAATCATTCTAAACTGAGGGTAATTCCACTGCAGTGCTGTCATGTCATTGTTCCAAAGCTGCTGAATTAGATCCCGGAGTCTTGTTTTATTTATTTTTTTAGGCAAAGATAAAGCCTTGAATGAGAATCAGCCAGCGGAGCCACAAAGGGCAGCTGTAGTTTTTGCTCCCTGCACAGGAGGGTGCTCAGCCTCTGTCTTTATCTGCAGGAAGGAGCGACTCCCGCGGTCATCAGGACCAAGTGGAGAAGCTGTTTCCTGAACCGGGCTTTTCTTGTAGTGACGCCGGAGGATCTGTTCAAACCAGTGACTCAGAAATTATTTAGATGTTCAGGAATTTCGGGAGGTGTGTGTTAATTGCTGCTGTTAGACCATTACGGAGGTATTTAGGTCAGAAGATGTAATGATCATGACGTGTGTATTCTCTAATGGGTGTCCTTAAAGGTGCCAGGATTTTCAATAGGATCTTTGAAGTTTCTCAAAATTAGGGGTTTTTCTCATCTAATTTGCTCATCTGTACGTGTGAATCCCCGTGTGAATCGTTCAATTGAACAGTGAAGTCTCGTGTGTGTAAACATGAGGGGATTTACCAGCAAGGAGTAGATGGGTTTGTTAATTTATATTCCATTTGTAGTACCTGCTAGTCGTTATATCCTTAATTATTCTGTATTTTCCTTGTTAAATCAAAGAACATCCTGAGTTGGAAGGGACCCACTGGGATCATCCAAGTGCCACTCCTGGCCCTGCACAGGACAGCCCTGGCAATCCCACCATGTGTGTGATACACAATACATTTTATGCTCCAAACCCAAATTCATCTTCTAACATAACTCATAAAATGGAATTTGACTTTCTGTTTACCTTTTCAGGGATCAAAGAGGGGTCCTGGATGTTGTTGTCTGGTCAGGTTTTAGTCAAGTGAGTTTTCTGTCTGAAAGCAATTTGTCAAACCTGTGTGTTGTACAATATTCCAGCCCTCTGGGTGCACATCCAATTTAGTCACTGAGGAAAGATAGTTTTGTTTTTAAAAAGCAGATGTCTGGAAAAGGAAATATCTCCTTTCAGACCTTTTGGAATAAGTACAAACCCAGAAATGTAGTAGGCAAAATCTTGTTTGCTGTGGTGAAGGGGATTCGTCCTCCTAACATCAGCACATAAATATTTGCTTCATTTCAGTCAATATTTATCTCACGGGTCAATAAAACTTGTTTTGCACTTCACAGAGTTAATATTTACTTGCTGTTTTTAGCTTGGTGACAATATTTTAAATTCTCTTAAGGATGTGGGGGGCTTTTCTACTTCTTTTCTAACAAAAGATTTTGTTTTACCAGAGGTGTGTTAGTTTATTAGGAGGTGTAATGCATGAATCAGACCATGTTTGTCATGTAGTAAAATAATCCAGATTATACCTATAACACTTTACAAGTATGAAAAGTTTTTCTTTTTTGCTTGAAGTTGACTAAATGTCTTACCAAATTTTAAAGTAATCACTTGTGTCTGTAAAATCAGGCTGTAAAACTTAAGGCACTAATTTAGAAGATAAAGTGAAATTAAAGAACTCCTTACTCTGAAAATTATTTTTGTTTTGGAAACAACCACTAACTTAACCATTTGTTTCAGATAAAGCACAGTGGCCAGGCTTGTCTTGTTTAGGAGGAAATGCAGGAAATTTAGAGATGAATTCTTGACAAGACCACGTTTGCAAATGAACAAGTTCATTTCCACGGAAGAACTTCCCCTGTGCATTCCATGTTTCTGTCCCAGCTCTGTCAATAGCTGTGTGCTGTTTCCAGTGTTGAGGTGTATTAGAAGCTGATCCTTGGCCTTCAACCTGCCCCAGCCTTTGTCTGCAGCCGTGGGTGAGGGCCAGGCCCAGCTCCAGTGCCTGCTCCAAGGAGATAACGGGGTGCTTGTTAAGCCACGTGTGTTATCTCCCTGCCATGTACCCTGCTCCTGCCTGCTGTGCTCAACCCCAGTCCTCAGCAGCTTGTTTACATTTCTGTCACAAAAAAAAGACCCCAACCATCTCCAGTTCTGTCCCTCAGAATGGTGATTTTGTGATTGATACAATTAGAGATGAGGGTGAGGTTATTTAATGGAAGTCTTCAGTTGAACTAAAATCTCTGAACTAAATCACAGCACACCCATATCCTTCAAACTGTCAAACAAAACATCTGTTTATGATAATGATTATCTTAATTGAAGAGTTCTAGCTCATGCCATGCTTTTCTTCATTAATGGAAAGAATTAATGAAAGAATACTTAGAAAAGTACTTAACTATTTAACTAAGAGCTACTTCTGAATTGAAACAGTGCTGAAAGAATACTGGAATTCATCTTAGACTCCTAGATAAACTTCCTCCTGGTGAACTTAACCAAGTTAACCATTTTTCAGCCTCCAATGCTGCAGTAAAAATGTGCTTCCTTAAATCTGGCTTGCTTGCAGACGGAGTCTGACACACTGGATTTAGTACAGCTGCAGAATTAACATTCAAAACTCCCATGCTGCACAGTTTCCCCACGTGTTACATAAAAATGCTGTGCAGTTCCTCTCTCCAAAGCTCCTCTCTCAGGGCTTTAGCTGCCTGCTTGCCTCCCCTTTGGTTACTGTTTTCATTTATACACAATCCAGTTTTACACACTCACCCAAATTACTGCTCCTTGTGAGATAAATATTGTAAATTTATAATTCTGCCAATATTGGCTTACCATTCAAGATATGGCAGCTTCAGAACATATTTTGAAGGTTTGTTGTGTTTCAGGTGATGGGAGGAAATGGGGGTTTCTTTGAACACTTGAGCTGTAGAGCTGTCATGGTTTGGATGTTGTTGAGTTTCAACATGCACAGTTTGGGATCCATCTCTATCTTGTTTAATCCTTCAAGGTAGAGAATGGCTTAGATTCCATCCCCAGATTTTCAGGATTTTTCATCCAGAGACTGAATTTCATTCAGGAAAGTTTTTGGGAGAGGAACCGATTTGGTTTAGGGAGTAGATGGATTTTAAAGTCCCATGGTAGGTAAATACCATCAGGAATACCTCCTCCTTCTCCATAGCTTTTCATGGCAAAAGTAGTTCTGTTATTTTTGTATTCTAAAGAAATATTTCCTAACCTTTATTTTACAAAAAGTCCTTTTTAGCAGCCAACTAAATTTTTTTTACTTTTATCAGTTTTTCAGCCCAGATTTGAAATCACTCCTTCCCTCTTTATCCTAATGGTCCTTCCCCTCCAGGAGAATCTCAGCTTGGATTCCAATGGAGTCAGCAGTGAAGGATGGATTGGGAGCAGCGTGAAATTCTTGTTGCTGTTGTTGCATCTCCTGACAGGAGAGCAGAGCCACAGAGGAGGAAACAGCATCAACATTCTTCATAAAGCAGAGAAAATAGGTGCAGGCAAATCCTTTAAATTGAACTACAATGAAATTATTGTTTATGGCTCAGCTTGTCCCTTCCATCCAGAATCTGTCATTTAGGTGATTGGGCCAGCAGGTGCAAACATAATTGAATTCAGGGAAATAAATAAGGAGGGAGGCTGGGGATTGTTTGCTAAAAAGAAGACATCTCGTTTACTAATTAGGAGGATTTATAGGATGTTGCACTTAAAAATAGATGATTATTGATAGTTCATCTTAATCATGAGAGTTACTTTATAGTTTGAGGTTTCTTCCAGCAATAACCAGGAACAGCAGCCCCTCTGCTCTCTGGGCACTGTTGTTTGCAGCTGGAAACTTTCTGAAAGGCTGCACAGAAACAATGTTATCAATTTAGAGAGGAGGTAGCAAAAAATGTGTGTTACATCTGTCTTTGAGTTAGTTACTCAGAGGAAAGAAGGTGGAATTGTTTTTAATTATAAGAGCATAAAAAGCTATGGGACTGTAGGAAACTAAGATGGAAATTGCTTTTGATATTCTCATCTAAAGGTATTTTAATGGAAGTCAGAGGTAGATATTAAACTAAAATATTTGTCAGTGGACACTGCTGAAGTGCAAGTTAAATATTTTTAAATTTCTTTTATTTTAAATGCAGAAGTGCTGATAACACTGGCACTTAGGTCAATATCATTTCTCATTAAAGTTCTTTTAACACTCACAGCTTTATCAGTTACCAGCGAGCTCATCACAGCAGCCAGGTATGAATTCCACATTTGCCATGCCTTTATCTAATTCATTTCTTCATCCTGCACTTCAATAATTTGAATCTGAAGTATATCAGGAAAACAGAGTTGTTTTCTTCTCTTGGAGAGCTCAAGCAAAACTATTCCTCACAAAGAGCAACAAACAGCCAGACTGAATTACCATGGAGGATGTTGCAGCTGAGCTTGTAAATATTATTTTGATAGACTTACATTTCCTTCCTTACAAAATGAAAGGAAAGAGCATTAAGGAATATTTTGAAAATACAGAAAGGGAATAATAGAAAATAAACCCAAAACCAGTAAGATGAATTTGGCTCACCAGCCTTTTTGCCATTTCATGTCTATCATTCATTTTTGAGATATAACAACTACATCAAGCTGAGGCCAGTTTAGTTTTATGTGCCTGGTAAAATGGAGTGGATTCACCAGGATCTGTCCCATTCTCTTCTGTCACCTCACATGTCCGTACATTCTATTTTAACAGTTTGAAGAAAAATAAATGGAAGTTTCTAAGCAAATATTTTACATTCAGTTACTCCACAGAGCTTCTGGATTGTGTATTCCTCCAAGTAATTCATCATGATAAAATGCAATGCTGAAGTAAAAGAGTTAATTAAAATTTAGATTGGAAATTGAAATACCAAATGAATCTAATCTGAGAGTTATGATTTCAGGTTTTCTTATGCCCAGCAACAAATAAATGAATATCCAAGGAGTGGGACAGCCATGCACTCAGCAGGAGCTGTGGAATAAGAGAATCCTTTAATACAGAAATCTGCACTTTGCTTTTGGCAGGGCTGTTCTGAGAAGGGGTTTATAATGCCCCAGGAGAGTAGATTTTTCTGGATTTGGGAGGAACCAGTAGGTCTAGAGGTGTGTGGATGTATTTGCCATTCCTCAGCTGCCTCAGGAAGTTCAGAACTTTGCTCCTACAACTTCCCTCTGGGTGCAGACTGATGTGTCCCATGGACAATCCAGCTTAGTGTAAAAATTACTTCAGTTTGCTTGTGATTTAATTGCAAAATCATTCAGACTTCATGTGTTTTCTCTGTGAGTAATCCAAATTTAGATTTCACTGTTGGTGCTACCTGTTTTTTTGTGTGTTTGTGTTTAATGCAGCTGAAAGTTATTATGTAAAATGGGTAAATTGGAGTCTTTAAAGGAGCTGCCAACTTGCATTTGCCTGAGTTACTTCAGCAGTGGAGAGGAGAGGAAGAATTCCAGACACGTCATCCTGATTTCACAAGTCTGCAGAGATCTCCAGAGTGGACTTACCCATCTGTGTGAGTAGTAAATAACTCTGTGCTTTTGTTCCTCACATGTGTGCTCCAGCCATGGCACCCATGGCACCCACAGCTCCTCCTCTGTCTGGGCACACTGGCCATGCCCTGGTGGCACAGCAGAGTCCCCAAGGTTGGCAGAAATGGGCACTTGCACCCAGAATCACCCTGCAGTGCAGGACTTCCTCTCTGACCTTCCCCCAAAACACAAAAATTGCCATCTGAACATTCCTGCTTCTCTGTTCAGGGACAATACTTAGCTCATGTTTAAAGTGTTCCTCCCAAAACTTGACATTTCTCTGTGTTCACTCAGCCTGAAGTGACAAAAGATAGGAAGGAGAGGAAAATGGAAAGGGAGGCTTTACTTGCTCTAACCTTGGCTTCCAAAACAATGCTGGAGAAAGCCACCCTTGTGTCTGGGCATCCAAACCAAGGCACCAGCCTGGCCAGCTGGGGACAATCCCTGTCAGGGATGTTGTTCACAGCTCCTTGCTTTGAGTTTTATTGTTCAGTTTTGTCCCTGGCACTGTGGGACAGATTTCCCCTGCTCCAGAGTCCCTGTGACATCCCCTCAGCACACACAAATTCACCTTTCAGCTGGGCCCTACAAATCAAAGCAAACCCACATTCCCTTGGTTGTTGTTTCACACTGTGTACCCATGAAGGGTCCTCCTGGATCAGTTCTAAAGGGATAATTGTACTACTTAAATATTAAACATCCAAGTTCTTTTTTTTTATTGTTAAACCAATATTAAAGTAGGACAAAGCTGATTTACAGTTTATGGCAGTGCATTCCAGAGTTGCTGGTGTTGCAGCTGATGTCCTGTTCCAGCAATATTGGCACTGCCAGGAGGCACAAAAATGGAGATTTTAATCAAAAAACTTTATTTGAGATCCACTTCAGTTAAATTATAAGTTAATCTTGCCTTGTGAACTTCCAGGCTGTTAAAAAGGGCAAATGGCTGCAGTGTCCTCTGAAGCAATTCAAACCCTATTTTTCATCAGGAGATGATTCCAGTGCCCTGGAATTGGAAGTTGGGTGTCTTTTCCTCACAGATTGTTATTTAATCACTATATATTAGCTTTCATTGCCCTTTTGATATATTTAGGCTCATAAACTTCTCATTGACTAGATTGAATTTACCACGATGTTGTTACTTTTTATGAACAGAATGAATCAATAGCAGATCTGTTGGTTTGCACTGAATTGTTTATTTTAAGGGATGTTTAAACTTCACTGAGAGAAAATGGAAGTCCTCCTCTTTAATACTCAATATTTGGTAACTCTGAGCACAGCCTGCCTCAACCAGCAAGTGCTGCACACATTTTCCAGAGATCCAGGGCCAATAATATTTCCTAACATTCTTTGAAATGTAAAATATTCTGCAGTATTCCCAATTTATGGCATTTGATACTTGCAAATTACTTTGTTGTTGTAATAGAAGGCTTTTGTTTCATTACTAGGGAATATTCCAGAATATGACTGGTTTTTTCACTGAAAATAGTAACTCTGTCTTGAGAATGTCTGTCTGATATCTCCATATATATATATATATATATATATATATGAGGAAATAGTGATTTATTTTCCTGTACTCCTCAAATAATCTATACAAACCACTTCATCTATGAATTTGAAACACAGTACTAAGAAATATCACTGGGTTCCCTTTATCACTGAATTTTAGGGATGTGGTTTCTTGCCTTTTTTTGGTTTTTTTTTTCACTGTTTGTTTAATAATAATTCAAACAATCTATTAATCAGGTTCCACATAGACAAGTGCAAAACTGTGCCTAGCTGATCTAAAAACTTGGGAATTCTTACATCAGTGTAATCAGGTGATAACAGCCCAGACTTTCTGCTTGCTGGAGGGATTTATTTGGATTCACTGTTGCCTCCATGAGCTCCCTCCCCCCTTATTTATGCATCTTTATTATTGTATTAAGTGGTTAATTAAATCTGGTCAGGTTAACCTTTGTCGATGATTAGAAGGAGGCATCTCAGCCACTGGAAAGCAAATAATTTTGGGTGGAACATCTTGTTCTTGTTTGAATAATTATCTTTGTTTACATTCACACAGCATTACTCCCTTGAACCAGGCATTTTTGGGGAAAGAGGGGTAGTGCCCAGAGCAGGTTTTCAAATGTACAGAAATTATAAAGGTGAAACATTTCCCTTCCTTCTCCTCTATGAGCAAAATAGGGAAACAGTTTGAATTAATAATCCAGAATTCCAAGTATTCACAAAGAGCTGTAATTTGTTGTCAAATAACTTTTCAAAGCCAAACCTCCAGGCAGCCCAGCTGAACTGAGTCCTGCTGCCTCACTGAGAATTCTTCAGCAGTAGCATTCCAATATTTTCCTGGTGGAGTATTTGTCATTCTTTTCCAATTATTCCTGTTATTATTTTGTAACTCTATTTGTCTTTGTTCTGTGGCCTGTTCTTTTTTTGAGTGCTAGTGAAAGCCTCTTGTCATTTTCCCTGTCCTTCCCCTTGGTTTGCTATTTTCTGCCAACTCCTCTGCCCTAAAGCCTTTTTCCCCCCTTTTTCTCCATGCAATGGGATCTTACCTCCACAAAAAAAACCCATTGCCTTTATTGCTCGTGGAGGAGTGATTTTATCCCAGAAAAATTCTTCAGTCATCAAGGTGGGAAAGACCAGAAGAAGAGATGCCGAAGTGACCTCCTGGCTGATTTTCTGATTCTTCTTTAGAAGAACTCAACAGCTCAGTCAAAAGATGTTCATTCTGAGGATTATTTTATTTTGATAATGAAATTTTTTTAATGAACTGTTGCTTCTCTGGTGCCAAATTGTGGGATCATAGGAGATCTGTAAGCTCAGCATGGTCCAGGAAGAGGCATAGTAGGAAATTAGAGAAGAAATAGAGTAAAACCACAAAAGATTTCTTGGTGCCGCTATAAACCCATCATATATCTGTGTGAATTCTCTCTGCCTCAAAAAGGAGATGTTAAAACAGCAAAAGCTGTAGAGAAGGACAAAAAATGCAATCAAAGATAAGACAGATGTGGGGAAGGTGAACTGTGTTCCCATGTTCCTTCTACAAAAGGCCTCCAAGTCATTTAAGGCTGTAACTTTCTTTTATGCAATTCCTTTTCTGATTAAAATGGTCTTCTGTAAGTGATTTTATGATACATATAAATATTATGGTTATCAGTCTTCACAGTTAAAATAAGGCTTTTTTCTTTGGCAGGAGGAAGGCTATACATGCAAATTCAGATTCCTGAGGCATTCCCACTAACTCTGCCCTTCTGTTCTGGCAGAATGAGGAAAAACTGTGGGGTTTGTATTTCCTTTTATTTGTTTCTTTATGTATCATGTGCTCTCTGATTCTCACTTATTTCTTATTCTATTATCTTTCCTGTTCTTTTCCTTTTTGTGGCTTCATTTGTGGCTGCATTTTTTCTTTTATTTGTTTACTTTGCCTTGAACTTTCTCCTAAATCCTTCTTTTCTTTTCAGCCAGACCTGAATAAACACATTGAAGCATCATTTTTCTCTCCTTCCATTTCCACTTCCCTTTCTCTTCTACTTCCATATCTTTTCCCCTGTATTATAATTTTCTCCTTAACATTTTTTGATGTTTTTCTTTCCCATTAATTTTCCTGTCCTTTTGATATTTTGCACTTTACCTCAGGGGAGGTTCAACAAGGATTTGGGCCTTTTTTCCTTAATAGTGCAAAACTGGATAGAAACCACCTTAAAAATCTGTGGGACAAACTCTGGCCTAACTGTCCTGTGGCATGAGGATGTCTGGGAGCAAATAAATTCCTGTTTAGCAAATATAACTTCTCCTAAAAATTCAGACTCCATCCTTCCAGCTGGAAACTGGATCATATAATGGGTTATTACAAGCTGTTAAAATTTGAGACCAAGGAGGGGGAATAGGCTGAAGTTATTCCATGGATTGTTCTGTTCTTTGTGGGAGGCTGTTAAAGTAAAGCAACAGTATAAAAGATGAATTATATACAATTTAATGTAAAGCTGTTGGAAGCCATTAGGATATTTCTTCCTTGATTGTCTAACATTTGTGTACTTTTACAAAGTTTTACATTTTTTGGTTCTTTCCGAACATTATGAAAATTGTACTGAGAGGAGTAAATTCATCTGCATAAAATTGACTGCAAAGAGCAATTAGTCCTTCATTAATATGCAAATTTGGTCCAGTGCAGATTCATCTATATATGAGGCTTAAATATGCAAGTCAGTCTTGCTGTGCGAGAAGCCCAGATGCTTTTATTTACTTTGAAATTGAGGGATTTGGTTAATGATGTTGTTGACAGGAAAACTTGAATAAATTTGATGATCACCATCTTTCATATTAGACGAGGCCCATGGAAAAAAATTACCAAGTAAAATACCAATTTTATTTGGTAATTTCCTATTACCAATCTTGTAATAAAATGTAAGATAGAAAGTAATAGAGTTAGATTTCCTAATGTAGTTTTCCTGAGACTTAAACTGCTCCCCAAAGATGGAGCCATTTTTCTTAAACTTTGTTTTTCCAGAGGGTAAAGACATCTCCATAAGCTGTATGAATAACACACTGCCTGGAGATTTAATATTGGAAACTTGGTTCTGTGACTTGCTTCAGTTGGTGAGAGGATATCAGCCTGGGAATGAAGAAGCAGGAGCTTTGGAAATGGTTCTCTGTCATCTTCCATGATTTATCTGTAAGGTCTTCTCAAGAATTAGTGTTGAGGCCTTTGCCCTGAACCTGTGGAATACCCTGGAATCTGTATCTACATCCAATTCTATTTGGATCACCTAAGCTCCTTAATAAACATTTTCTTAAATATCTTTAAATCTTTACAGCCCTTGGTAATGATACTTTCTTCCTGCTGGCAGCCACCATAGGCTGGCTCAGAGAAGCAGGGTTTTCCTCACCAGTAAATCCAAGCTGTGGTGTGTTTTGCCTCTCTCCTCTTTTCCTGCCCCAGAGTTCCTTTAGCACATCCAGGATTCATTGCCCTGGTTTTGTCCAGCATCCATCACTCAGCCAGGAATGAGAACAGCTCCTTTGCACTCGTCAGTCTTGATTCACCTGCAAGATCCCACAGGTTGTTCCTCCTCATGTTTCTTCCTTTTTCTTTCTCTGCAATTCCCTCAGCCCTAAATGTCACTTTGGCTTAAGCAAAACTGGTCTTTGGCTTCAATCATCCCCATTTTTTCCTGGACCAAACTCGGTCTTCTGTCTTGCCTGAGTGAGGCATTGGCACTTCCAAAAGAACAGAGAAATGTGGTTTAAGTGGACTGAGCTGTGGGGTAATTTATAAAGCTCTTGTTGTAACTACCTGAGGACAAGTTAATAGATGAGACCATTTGATTCCTCTGACTTCCTGGCACAGCTGGTTGGGATATAAATCCTCACAACAGTTGGTTTCCAAATCCTTCGTGTGCTGCACTAGGCAAAAACTTTCTACAACCATGTTCAGGAGAGAAAAAAATTCAACCAAAGTTGTTCACGTGGTCTTGCAGGTGCATCCATGAGCAGGAAAATGAAGATGGAATTATCTGGGGGGAACAGAGATGAGATCTGATAGTCTTGTAAAGGCTCTGGTTGTCCTACAAGGGAATCTGTGGTTTTTACCATCAGAATGAGGCACTGACAGTGTCAGAAGGGAGTTTATTTGCAGTACTGAATAGTTTAGGAGGTGATAAATTGATTAAAAGGTGAAACCTTAAAACCACACCATCTGCTGAGACTTAAATAGCCTTTCCCTTTGAGAACACAGAACTGTTGGGCAGTTTCTTGTATTTTTCAGCACCATCCACAGCAATCTTGGCTTTCTGATCTTGCTCCCAAAAGAGGAAAATATTAATTTTGAAGTGTATAAACAACAGGCATCTCAGCACAACCTGAGGTTGTCTCCTATCAACTATGTAATCTTTATATTCTAGATTAATAAACACTTCAGCCTTGGAGTTTATTAGTCCAAAATATATTTATTACCTCATAAATTCAAACCCCCTCCAGTTACCATCTAATTAAACTGCAGCGCTGTGCATGCTATCTTTGGGGATGTATTAATAATGGAATTATCTTGTGAAACAGTAATTACATACTTTGTGCATTCTTTGCCACACTCTTTCTTCAGTGTCTGTGTGATGAGTGGGGCACACAGTGCTCCATTGTTTGGAGCTCCTCCAAAGTCTCTGTGTATCCAAAGATAAGCAGATTTTTTTTCCCCTCTTAGTAGAAGAGGGAGAAAAGTTTGTGCATTTTTTGTACTCAGAAAAGACCAATACCACCAGACTAGGAACAGTTATGAAACATGATTGTGCAAGTGATTTTAGCTCTTGCTTTCTCCTCACTCTTTGAGGAGATTACTCTCAGGAGTAAAACTTGCTTGCAGGATTTGTTTTGTTTTTACTGCAGCTGCCAAAAGGTGAAGACAACCACTTAATCTGCAAGAGAATATTCATTTTTGGCACTTCACTGGTGATATAGGTTTGAAATGGGAAAATGGGCTTAAAGCCTTCTTCAGGAGAGATTTCCTCACAGTTTTCTCCAGTGGTAAGTGTACTTGCTGTATTCTGATTTATAAATGTATTGACTCTGTGCTTTTGCTTTATAAGGTTGTCCCCATCTTCTACTCCGGATAATTTGTATTGACAAGAATTCTTGTGCTCATTTTTCCTCCCTTACTGCAGAATTAGATGTCTGAATCCTGCCTGGTGTTCCCTTCCCTGCATGGAAAGAGGCACAGGAGGCAACACCTTTTGCACATAACTTCCCTGGAGTTTTGAAGTGCCTTATCTCTAGTTCAAGTACATCTGTTGAGCAACAGTGGGAGTGTGTGATTCTTGTTGACACAGGCTCTGCTCTACCTGACAGGAGGGGGGTTGATTCTCCCTTGTACTTCCAGCAGTTTGTGGGTTTAGGATCCATATGCTGTGTTCTCCTGCCTTTTATTTGTTCACTGCAGTTGCTGGGGCTGTGCAGTGTCTGCAGGAGAGGAAGGGCACTTCCCACCAGTTTCCTCCCTGAATCTTTCAGATCTTTCCAGCACAAGTTTTGCCTTCTCCTTGGTTTTCTGCTCCACAGGTTCTGATGTCTGATGCCCAATACCAAATTGAGTAATGGTCACTCGCTTCATCCAAAGGGGTTTGATTGAGCTTCCAGCTGCAGCTCCATCTCCTCTCCTGTATTGTGATTGCAACTTCATGTTTTCCTTGCATTTTGCAGTCATTCAGGGGCCAAGTTTTCAAGCGTTCCAGACTTTGACTTGTTTTGATTTCACTGCAAAATCCTGCAAGAATTCTGCCAACAGCAAGGCCAATGTGTCTGAAAACAGATGGCATTTCCAGTACCTAAAGCCTGGTCAGGTGTGAGTATCTCAGTAGTAAGAGCGACTCAAACTTGTAGCTTTGATTTTCAATAAGACACTATTTGCTTTATCCAGTAATTTTCATCTGCCAGCACTCACAGTTATTTAAATCAGACTGTTTTCATGGATGAATGTTATTCTTTGGGAATAAAGAATGCCTGACAAGCTTCTGTAGTTTAGTGAATAGATTTTTGTAAACCACATAATGAAATGTAATTATTGTATGATATATGTTTTACAGAATCTCAAATGGCTTTATCAGCCCAATGTCTAGGAATTCACCTTCTGAGATTGAACATCTTGTGCTTGGTGTCGTAATAAAAATGGAGTCTGATACCACTGTGTTACCACAGTGCAGAATGGAACAGTTTCCATTGTAATGAATAGCAAACATCTGCAAAGAATAATTATATTTATGCCATATTGCTCAAACACACATTATTATTATTACTACAGCTCAGGATTAATTACTGGTTTGTCAAAACCTGCTGATCTATAAACTTTTTCTTGTCTTATATTTCCTGTGGCTGTTGATGAAAAGATGGTCTGTGTGTCCCCAGAATGGTTCCAGGTTGTGTCTTGCCTGTTCTGTCACTCTGGTTTTTTGTGCCTGGTTTCTGATTTGGAAACTTTCAAACTAGACACCTTTCTGCTGTGTTTTTCCTGATGTGAATAAATTCACTGCAGAATACTTGCAGAGCAAGAGATGTTTGTTGCCAAGCAATTACTTCAGATGAAACATACAGAAGGGTAATATTTTAGTCTGATTTTTTTTTTTTTGCTACAGGCATTAATCTGAAGATGAATTCTGGGAATTTAAGGAAGGAAAAAGACAGGGCTTTTATTTCTTAATTTTTTTCCTTGTCTTCTGTATTTTGCAGTGATTGCTTTGAGTCTGTAAGGTCATCATGGTTGAAGGCATGAAGATGAGGACATCAAAGCCTTTGCCCACTTATGACAATTACTCTGGAGACAAACACAGCTCAGAAGACAAATGTTATGAGCTACCTGTAAGTTCTGGTTCACAAAACAGATGAGAATCCAGAGATACTCCTGAACTTGGAAATGAAATTTATTCTCAAGGTGATGGTTGAGCTCATTATCTGCTGCTCTTTCTAAATGTAAAGTAAGGAGAGCAGTGCCCATATATTCTGTCTATAACAGCTGACATGTTTTCTGCATTCCTGTGTTTGCCTAAGAAGTCAAGGATAATCAATTTGATGTGCAAAATAAACTGCATGGATGAATTCTGATACATATCACTTGCCATGGCTGTGCTGTTAGGAGAGGCAAAAACTTCCAGGAAGGAAACAGCAAGGAAAAATCTGCCTGATAATTTTCTCATCAGTTTTTCTCCAAGGACATATCTGTAGGTGGATTCTATAGACAGTGTTTGGGTATTTTTCCTCCCCTTGAGTGGCTGGTTCTGTGTGTGTCAGTTATTTTCTCCTGCTGTATTAGAAATCAAAGCTACCTTATCACTTCAAGATAAATATATTTATATCTCTATATCTATCTCCTATAATGCTAACTAGGAAGGATAAATATATCTATATTTATATCTCTATATCTACCTCCTGTTATGCTAACTAGGAAAAACTAACCTGAAACATTTCATTTTCAGCCTTTCTTATTATTTAAATATATATTCTAAATTATTTTTTAAATTCCCCACATGTATTACAAATAACTTCCCATCTGATTGAGAAGCAGAATAGGCAGGAACCAGCAGCAGACAGATGTGATTATAAAAGATGTTCTGTTTGTTATGATGAGACTTATGGTCTTAATAAACTCTTAGAATGTTTTTAACACAACCACATTAAGTAAGTTTAAAATCTGATTTTCTAGATCTAACCCTATCAGATCACTTTTTACTTTATTTTTGAGGACACCCCCCTCAAATTTTTCTTAGTTTTGGAGAATTTCTCACAGAATAAAGTATCCCTAGTTCCAGCAAAGAAAAAAAGGGAAATTTGTACACATAAAAAGCATGAATGACAATCCTGATCATGTGGAAAAAAATCAATCTGTGAGCTTAGACATAGTTCCACATCAGTCTCCTTCTTTCTTGGAAATCCATATTTCCCCCAGAATATCCAGCAGCGTTACGTAGCCTGTCAAAATTTACTCATAATATTTCATGTCCTTCTGCTGGAAAGAAACAGCTGGATATTTTGTGTCATGATGTGACCAATCCACCTCTGTTGTTGTCATTTTAATTGCTGGGGCTGTATTTTTAAGTCCTCCACAGAAGGTCTTTGTAGTGACAAGCGAACGGTTCACGCTTCGTAAGCAAACATAAAGAATGCTGCTGCTAATTGGAGAGGGAGTAATGCAGTTATGATTCCATCAACATTTAAGTTACATTGGGAAAGGACACGTTTTTTGTTGTGGTTGTGTTGCCACATAAAATCCAAGTGGGTTTGGTGGGGAAGGTTTTAGAACAGAACAGATTAATCCTGGAATTGCAGGGATGGGGGAGATGGAAGTTAAATTGTTCTAAGCTACATCTAAAGTAGAAAATCAGCATTTTATTGCTCTTTCTTTGAAATTGTAGTTATTAATTGCTGGCTTGTGAAACAGCTTGTCTGTGAAAAAGGGAAGGAATGGACAGCCTCAAAAACTCCCTTTCCACTGCCCTGGAGAACTGCAGCCACAGTGTTTCATGTGGAGGAGGACTCCTCAAAAATCACCAGTTTCCCCCAGAAAAGGTTCTTATTCAGTAATTCAGGTCTTTTGGGTGTTTTCCCCTTGATATTCTGCCTGTTGTACCTATAGACTTCCCAATTTCTGAAAGTCTGCTGGACCTTGTGCTAAACCTTGGCTTTTTTCCTGAATCACACTTCCATGGAATACTTGGCTAGGGATTAACAGTTTTACAGTTATGTGCCCAAAGTTCTTTCCTGTTCATGCTGATTTAATTTTTTTTCTACTCCCATCTCTCTTCTCAGGTGGAGCCTCTTCTTGAGTAACCTTGGGAGGGCCAAAGGAGCTCCCTTTTCCAGTTCCCTCCCTGGATTTTAGTAGATACCATTTTTTAGCATCTCAACAAGGAAATCACAGCAATTTCCATGGGAAGAATCACAGAGATGACAGGGCTTCCCCCCCAAAACACTGCCTGTGTAATTGCTGAAGACATTCCAAGCCCCTCTAACGAAGTGCTGTCTGCCAGTCATTATGTTCTCCTTGAAGGACCATCTGTTGCACTTCAAATATGTAAAGGTCTCTATCATTTATTGCTCCAAACAAATCCAGGCCTTTGTCTGATGTGCTGGAGCTCCTGAATGGATTCTCAAGGTGGTTTCAGTCACAAAGGGCAGGGTGTTCCCTTTGCTTGTCCTCCTTCAGCTCAAATTTCAGAGCACAAATATACAGATTAAACCAATATCTGAATATTTTCAATGTCTTTAGAAATGCATTATGAACAATAACAACTAAAAATATCTGAAATACGTTTTCATTCAGCCAGGAGGACATTGGAAGATTTTTGCATCTGGTGAACAAATCTTTCCATTGTAGTGGTATCCAGATTTGATGTATGCTGAGATTGGAATGAGAATTACCTTATTTTAACTAAATTCATTAGTTTATTTTTATCTGAAAATAATGATTCAAAGGAATGGTAAAAAATAGAGTCAGCAGCTTAAAATGCTCAAGCCTTCCTTAACACATGTCCTTTACAAGGATGTAATACTTGGTTGTACAGTCATTATTTATACGTTAATTAGGATCCTTTCCATGAGTAAAATGAGCAAGATCAGGCATTAAAAGATGCTGGGTTTTGTTTTTCCTGCTGCAGATTTTAAAGAGGCTGTACAATCAGGTTGGAGAACGTGAGCATTGTATTTTCACAGCAGAAAAGTTCTGTTCAGAGATTTCCAGCCGGAGAAATCCATAACAATTTCTGTCTGATTAGGGAGTGGTCCTATCTTTTTCCCTTTCTTCTCTTTCCCTTCTCCTTCCTGCACAGCAGCTAATGTTCTGGTCAGAAGTAATAATATGTTAGATCTTGAATGTCAGTAGCCCCAGAGATTCTGACAAGACTATTCATGTGCATTCATATGTCTTAACCAAAGCTGACACTAAAGAGAGCAAGAATTCTCATATTCCTCTTTTTATTGCTGTGCATTAAACTCAAATCTTCTCTTGGAGACCTCTGCTAGAAATGACAAATCCACCATTTGAAAAAGGCATTTTAGCAAGGTCTAAACAAAGCAGCTGGGCATCAATCTGGCACAGGGTAGAGGCTCCTGGGAGAGCTCAGAGTGCAAAGCTGAGCTCTGGTTTGCACCTTCCAAATGCTGGGAGATAAATACTAATGGGAAATCACCCTTCCTCCTAATCTTTCTAAATTTCAATTAAAAGCAGGGTTTTTTTTAACTATAGGATATGTCCTTATAGGGATATTTGGATTCTGGTAACTCGAGGTTGTTTTCTGAGAAACACACTGAGTGAAGATTCTGCTCTACCTTTTACTCTGGACATATTTTACACACGCTTGTAGCATGGTGTACTGCACATGTTTGGGTAATTTTGCAGGGATCTGATTAAGTTGTTAAAGCCAGGTAGGCAATTTTGCCAGCAGTGATATTTTTAATCTTCTTTTTTAAAATGGCTTGGTAGTAGTGACTAAGGCAGACTAGGTGGCTCTGGGCAGCTCGCCATTTGTAGGTAGTTTAATTTGTTAAAAATTATCTTTCTTCCCACCCAAATCCCCTTGAAACCATTTGGAGAAGAGAACTGTTGAACAGTTGCCAGTAATAAGTCCTGCTGAGACCTCTGTATCCTCCTGACAGAAATGTTGGTGCCAACTGGAGACTGACTGGCACGAGTTTGAACTCTACACTACTTGATATATTTGCTTCACATGCACCAATTACAATAATTACCACCTCTGTAGCTGAAGTTTAAGCACTCACTCTGCACTCCATACCTCAGGTTGTTGGCAGTATGTTCAATCCTATAATCTCAATTTTCTTGGAATAATTAAGTAGAAAAGAAATACTTCAAAAAATGAGGAGAGAGCCCGAATGGAAATCAGAGGCTGAATATAATAGAGTTGTTTGTCATGTTGCTATTGTTAAGCTGCATTTATTTCTATTTCATCTTTATTTCTAAAAGGCAGCATCTTCTTTTGCCTGCAGAGATTCACCAGGAGATGCTGTAATCCATTGACTTTTACATTCAGCAGTGGAGTGTCTCTTGATGTGAAGGAAAAAGCAACATGAACTCCTGCTTTGTTTAGATGTTTTAAAAATATAAATATTCCTTTCAAAATAAACGCTTTTGACTAGAAGAGGAAATCACCCATCCCTTACTCCTTGTGGCTGGATGTTTCCATGTGAGATTGCAGGGATTTAATACCAGGACTGGCTTTTGTGCCCAGTTCCTGACAATTCCACTGGTTTAAATCTGATGCAATGGGGACCATCTCTCCCCCACCCCTGGTGTCTTTCCAAGAGACTGGTTAATTTTTAAATTGGATCAGCAACATTAAAAAACTGGTAAAGTTTCTATTACACAAAGATAAGCCTTAGACTGAGCACAAACTGACTTGCCTGTAGCTTTCCTAATATGATTGCACTGTGCAGAGTAGATACTAAAATTTATATTAAAATTTCTTTATGCAGGTTCCCTCTAGGGAGAGGAAGAGGGAAGGAAAAAGCTTCATGTGACAGATGCTAATTATGCAGCTTAATGCACTTCTGGAAGTTGCAGAGATGAGAACTCTATAAGAACCTATCTACAAAACAAAGCACATTTTCAACAGCATTTTTTTCCTCCATTCTTTTTTAATCTGCCTCCTCTCTGTTTTCCAGGAGGCTTTATTTCCCAAAGAGTACAAAGGGCAAGCAGTGTCTCAGGTGCAGAATTCACCAGCCATGGATGTGATTGCTCTCCATTGTGTCTTGCTGCTCTGAGGTGCTGTACATGGAATTGGGAAAGCCGCAAGGTTCTGAGCCAGGAGGAATTTGAGTTCAAAACTCCATGGTTGATCTGTTAGGTTTCTTCCCTCTTTTGTGGATATTTTATCAGCTCCTTATCCTGGCTTTAGGTTTGCTGGATGTTCTGCACTTGTGCTGGGATCCTACAGAAGGATTTATTGTGATGGATGTGTCAGGACTGATGAACCAGATCCCAAAATGTGTTGTGTAGAGAAGTGAGCTGAGATCCTCAAAACTGGGAGGTGCAGCCACACCAAACCCAGTGTTAGACACTAATCCTCTCTTCCAGACACTGAGCTGTGCTGTTGGAGGGAAAAGAAATGGGAAAATTATCCTGAAATCAATCCAGACTTGCAAGAACCATTGTCCTGGACATCCAAATCTACCAAATCCCTTTTAGCAAGGGATTCTCTTTCCTCTTAGTGACAAACCCAAACCAGCTCTCATGTGCTTAATGCAGAATCCTGCTTTCCCTGATGTCCTTCACATCCCTGGATTTCTCCGAGGGGGAGGAGTGACTTGAGAACCTCTCCCCAGGCACATCAGGGAGGCGCTGGGACTTCCGAGGGGCCGGGGCTGGCCCTGGGCACCCAGGAATGCTCCTGGCAGCCCTGGGCTGCAGCCAGCCCGGGGAAAACCATCTGTTCCCCTTGGAAAGGGGTTTGCTTCCCCCGGAGCCCTCCCCCCGCATCCCGGCTCCGGCCCCAGCTGCCGTGTTTCGATGAGCACCGAGGGAATGAATCTCCTGCGTTTAAAAATACTCTGCTTCTATTTAGATGAAAAGAAGAATCTTGCTTGCCTACACTGGCATACAAAAATAGGCTCAGTGTGAGTAAATCTTCAAAGTTTCTCTTGGTGAATATATCTAGCCTCACTTCTTTTTTTTAACTTATATGATAAGTTTATTTATAGAGTGTCCTTCTTTCCTCCTACTCTATCAAGACATTTGCAGAAGGTTGTCGCTCGTCTTGTTCAGGAGTCCTGAAATAATTTGCAGGGCCTTTGAAACATCATCGTGTTGCATAGTTGTGATCATCGTGCTGCTGTTGCATGAACATATCATATTTTAATGTGAATGTCAGGTTAGCTGAGACATTCAGGGCTTTCTTTTACTTTAGGTGCTTTACACTGGTTTGTGTTTTCACTTGAACACTGCAGTAAAAATTCTGCATATAGTAATTTAAAATTTTCTGTTTTACATGCAAGGCATTGCCTAGAAAATTAATGTGTAATATGAGAGGATTAGTAAGATGCATACACTTTCCAAACATCTCTTAAAAATAGCTTTCACTGTCACTGTAGCATCTTAATTCTGAATAATCTCACAGTCCTTCTGCAAATCTGTGCATGTAGTAACAGAGAAGCCACCTACTTCATCCTCTTGAACTGCACAATATGGATCTGGGCATGGAAAAAACTGGGGTTTGGAGTTGGGTTCTGCTTTGGCAGAGAGGCTGTCTGTGGGACTAGTGAGGGCATTAATGCTTGCATTAAATATTAAAGTCAGCTTTCACAATTCTTGCCTATCTTTTCAAAAAGGCTCCGAGATCCTCACTCTGGAATTTGCTCCGTGGTGCAAAGCGCCGGCGCAGATCTCGGGAATGCTCTGCCAAGAGGTGGAAGCTGTGGCAGGGGAGCCAAGGCAAGTGTTCCCTGTGCTGGGGGACACTCTGTGCCCGGACTTTGGCCCGGGCTGACCGGAGGTGCCCTGGGCTGGGCACAGAATCCCAGAATTTCCACAGGGGCCGCTGAGTCCGGCCCTTACGGCCCACACTGGGATCAGCCCTGGAACGGACAGGAGCCCCAGCAGGGATAAGGAAAGGGTGTAAATATTGAAATGGAGCTGCCAAAAGACGCATCAGGCTCTGCTGCGTGCTGCCAACCCCCAGGACATGGCACAACGGGCACGAACTGATGCCCAGGGAGCTCCAGCTGAGCATGGGGAAGAACTTGTCCAAGGGGCACTGGAGCACGTTACCCAGAGAGCTTGCGGAGCCTCCCTCGTGGCATTATCCCAGACATGATCCTGGGCTCCGGGCTGTCCCACTGAGCTCCTTCCACCCCGACCCATCCCCACCACCCCGGGGCCCACGGGCCCGGCCGGGGTGGGACTCGAACCCGCGGCCCCGCCGCTCAGCCGCAGCCGCTAGATGGCGCCGCCCCAACGAGCAAGGCGGGGGCTCCGCAGCGCCCCGGACGCCCCTGGCGGCCGCGCGCCGCCGCCGCACCCGCCTTCCCCCAGCGGCGCCGGCGGCCATGGCGGTGCGCGCCCACGTGACGGCGCGGCGGCCAATGGGAGCGCGGCAGGGGGGCCCCGACCGCCGTCCCTGTGGCCGCCATTAAAGAAAAAGGGTCTCGGAATTACCCGGGAGCCGGATCCGCTCCCGCTCCGGCCATGGGGGACCCGCGCTGAGGCTCCCGCCGCCACAGGATGCCGCGGCCGGGCAGCCGCCGACAGAGGCACCGCTGAGGGGAGGCGACGCGCCGGCGGGGGCTTCGCGGCACCGACTCCGCCAGCGGCAGCAGCGGCGGCGGCCGCCGCGTCCCTGTGTGTCGGCGGCGCCGGGAATTGCGGGGCTCCGACCCCTTCGGGCTGAGCAGAGCCCGGGGCTCGGCCGCCGCCTCCCCGCCCTGCCCAGGAGCCTCGGGGAGGGGGCCCTCCGCCCACCGCCCCCGCGGGGACCCGCACCTGAGGAGAGCGAGCGGTCTCGGGGCTCCCCCGCCCCCCAGCGCAGACCGCTCCGGCCGAAGACGATCGTTTTGGTTTTTTTTTATATTACCCCCCCCGCGCTTTTTTTTTTCTTCCCCTGTTTTGTTGGGGGTCTTTTTTGTTTTCTTTCCCCCCCCCCTTTATTTTTAAAGGACCGGCCTCGCAGCTGAGCTGGTCCCTCCCCGCCTCGCCGCCCCCCGGGCTCTGGCGGGGGTCGCGTCCCCCTGCCCGCGGTGAGGGCTCCGCGCTCCCCCGAAGAGACTTTGCGGGGTCCCCCGGCCCCCGAGGACAGCTGGGGAGGACCAGGCTCCCCGAAGACACTCTGCGATTTACCGCGTCCTCCTCCCCCGAAGAGGCTGGGGATCGGCCTCCCGGAGACTCCTCCATCCTTCCCCGAAGAGACTTCGAGGGTCACCCGCAATTTCCTCCTTCCACCCTTCTCCCCCTCCCTCCTTTCCCCACGGAAGGAATTTTTACCCAGCGGAGGATATTTTGGTTTCGCCCTCGCTGCGAAGAGTATTTCGTTTTGGGGAGGGGGGGTTTCCACACGGGAATTTAATCCCCCGCTGGGCTGCTAAGGAGACTTTTGCGGCCTTTCTCTCTCAAGGAATACCTTCCCCCCTCCCCTGCCCCCGCAGATGTTTTTTTGGGGTACCCCCCAGGAAATTTTTCTTGCTCTGCCTTTACGAATTCTTCAGACCGGCCTTGCTTCTGGCCCCTGAAGTTTGTTTTTATGATTTTAAATTTTAATTTATTTGGAATATTTTTGGAGCAGGGGAGAAGAATCTGACCCCCCCACACCCTGTTGCCCTCGGACTCCGAAGAGACGAGCCTGGATTTTTCTCTCTCCCACGGCCAGTCCTTCCCAGTCATTCCACAATTTGCCCCTTTCTCATCTGATGACTAAAGGAACAGGAGGAAGAGGAGGGGGGGTTCTGGATTAATTGCCCCCGCTGGATTATTTATTTTTTCCTGCTTCTCTTGCTTGGCATCTGAGAAGAGAGGAAGGAGGGATGTCAACTGATTTTTACCCCTAGCCCCCTGGATTAATTACCCCATTTTTATTCTCTTGTTGGATCAATTACCCCTTCACCTTACCTCCTCTCCCTCCCCTCCTTATGCGAACGAGAAGACAAGAGGAACAGGGAGGATTTTGATCTTAATCTCCCGTCGTTGGATTACTTACCACCTCCCTCTTTCTGTTCTCCCCTTCCACGGCGGCTTTACACCCCCGATTGAGCTCCAGAAGACGAGAAAACGTTCTGAGTTCCTCTTTAATTTTTTTTATTTTATTTTTTTTTTAATATATTTTACCCCCCTCTCCCACACCTCTCTGTCTCTCCTCGCGGGTTATTCCCCGTGCCACTATTTCGCGTGCGTGTGTCTGTAAATCCCTTATTTAATTGTATTATTATTTGTGCGTGTGCAGAGCCCCCCTCCCCCTTTCCCTCTCGCTGTCTGTCTCTCCCTCTCTCCCTCTCTCTCTCTCTCTCTCTCTCTCTCTCTCTCTCTCTGTCTGTCTCTTTCTTTCTTGTCGGAGGCTGTGGGATAATGGCGTGTGGGTTGTGGCTGTGAGGATGAGTTCCTGCTTCGTGCCGAACGGGGCCAGCCTGGAGGATTGCCATTCCAACCTCTTCTGCCTGGTGAGTGTCGGCCCCCGGCTCGCACCCGCCCGGGGCCACCGAGGGAAGGGCTGGGAGCTCTGGGGGAGGGGGAAGGGGCAGTGGAAGCAAAGCAGCCATTTTTAGCAGAGCTTCTGCTGGATGAGCCCTCGGAGTAGGCCCTGCCTGGAGCAGCCAACTCTCCCATGCCCCTCTGGTTCCCCTCCATCGCTGTCTGTCTCGCCTCGCCCCTCCCTCCGCTTTCTTCCTGGATAGCAGCCTCCCCGCGAGTCGCCTTTTCCTTCCCTTTCCGTGCCTTCCAACTTTTCCTCCTTTCTCCCCTATTCCTGCCTCTGAGCCTGGTGTTTCTCGCAGGGGAAGGGAGCTGCTGCTGCTGCTCCCGGCCCCACATCTCGGGGAACTTTCTCTTTTCCCTCCTCACTCGTGACATCCCAGGCAAATCCTCCCTTCTTCCTCGCTTTTACACGGATCCCTTTCCCTGCTCGTTTTTATTCTGGAGGGTTGCTTTTGGTGATGCCCTGCCTGTCTGGTGTTTTGATGTGCACCATTTTGTAGTCTTTTTTTAACCCAAATATCAAATGGTTCATATTGTTGAATTTTGGTAGCTCCAAGAGTAAATTCGATATAGCTGGACTGTGATGCAATTTTTTGGTGTCTGTGCTGAGCTGTTTCATCAGCTTTTAATGCAAATGAGCTAATCTTAGCTGTCTGCCTGATATTTATGATCCTAGAGATTGTTACAACAATCCTGTGCCAGTCTGTGGCACTCATATTTTTGGATGGAGGGGAATCTGGACAGCCTCGCTGTGTCTGCAGCCTGCATCAGGCCTGCAGCTCCAGATTAATGGTACAATTTTAAATCTGAAAGTCTTTCTGAAGTAGCAACTGTTGCAGACAACCTTTCATCTAAATTGCTCTCCTGCTGAAGGTAGGGAGGCTGCCATGTTAGGTTTAAATGTTGCAGTAATCTTTTGTGTGTTGTCATATTGGGAAGACAAAAAATAGTAACTTCTTAGCAAATGCCAGCCTGCGTGGCTCTGCCTTCCCAAAGAGAACCCGGGGCAATGCCTTCCCTACCTGCCTTAAGGTGCCTGTGCTGGAGTGAAAAAACTGAGTGCTAAAACTTGGTGTTGTGGTGGAGATAATCCAGGAATTGTCTGCTTCCCGTTACACAAGGCAGTAGGTCTTTCCCTATGCAAAGTCAAATTAATTTTTGCCTAGGAAGGGGTTTAGTGGATCATTATCAACGTGGTTGCAGGTCTAACATATAATTGAGTGATAAAACGAGGATTTAAATCATTGAAATGTGGTGTGAGGAACGAAAAGTATGATAGCTCTTGGTAAAATCAGTGAAGACGAGAGATTTCCTGGGGGAGAGACAGAATTTTTTGCCATGGAGAAACTTGTGAAATTTTCCCAAGTGGTAGATGGCTGGAAGAATGTGTGATTTACTGTATCACCTATTTCCATGGAGTAATCTTGGATGGAAAAGGCAATGTATGCATAAGTAAGCAAAAAGAAAGATGTTCTTTGCTAAGGCAAGTGTTTAGGAGATTGGACTGTGTCAGTCTGTGAATAATAACATTACTCACTCGTCTTTCACTCTTCTACTTTAAATCAAATCTGCTTTTTCTCTGTGTAACCTTAAAGCTGCAGTGAAAACAAACAGCTCTTGCTTTACGCAGTTATTAAACTGGGAACAACCAGGGATCCTAAAGCACACAGAACCAACCAACACCGTTCCCATTAAACCCTGGGGGATCCCTTTCCCCCTGTGCCGATGTGCTTGCTGTGGATGTACCTGTGCACTGACAGCCCTTGTCTCCCCGCAGGCTGATCTGACTGGCATTAAATGGAAGCGTTACGTGTGGCAGGGCCCAACGTCTGCCCCCATCCTGTTCCCGGTGACGGAGGAGGATCCCATCCTGAGCAGCTTCAGCCGCTGCCTCAAGGCCGACGTGCTCAGCGTCTGGCGCCGCGACCAGAGGCCCGGCCGCAGGGAGCTCTGGATATTCTGGTGGGGGGATGACCCCAACTTTGCTGACCTGATCCATCATGATCTCTCAGGTAGGAGCTTGCTGGCACCTTCCTTTGGTCACTAGGAGGATCTGTGCATTCTTTGGTCGCTGGTGCTCAGGGCTGGGTTCTGACACCTGCACCAGGTGGAGGGTTGTCTCCAGAAAAGATTAATTTGTTGCTGTAACCCTCACCAAATTATTGCAGTGATGATCAACCATGTGCTCTCCCCCTTGGACTGCTGGATTTTTGAGAAACAAGGGTTTTGCTCCCCACTTGTTCCCTTGAAAGAAACGAAACACAAGCCTATGAGTTTTGGCAGCTTCTTCTTGAGAAAGCTGTGCTGAAAGCTGTGCCTGTGATTCACAAGTGATGTCTTAAACATGTTTTGATAAGATCCCTTTTGTTGGGCAATTAGAATTTTCAAATTCAAATAGTAAAGCTCATTTTATTATGTAATAAGAAGTGTAGGGATCAGGGCAGCTCTTGAACCGTTTGGAGTTGTTTTGGTTGGAATTCACACCATCAGTGAGAAGCCCTCAGAAGGAGGCACCAGGAACTAACCAGCTGTTTCCATGCAAAATCTGTAAACCTTTAGTTTTTCTGATTCCTCTCCCCCCCTTTTCCTGGTGCCCTGAACCTGCTTTCAAACCCAGCCTTTTGAAAGACTGACAATATTTGTATTTCCCAATAATGTTGTACTTCAAATTTGGCACCTTCCTTTGGAAATGTTTGCTTGTTGAGCTCAATTCCCCACGTAGATGGTTCCAGCTGCTTATCAGCAAGGTGACGAAGTTAGATATTTAAATTGGGTGAGTCTAAAGGTGAAACTCAACTAATTTGAGGGGAAAAAAAACCCAACAAACACATCACTCTAATTTCCTTTCAAATAATGTACAGTATTCAGATTACTGAAGTGTAAAATGAGACCAGGTTTGGTGACCTGGTAACCAGAAATTGTTAATGCTGCCTGTGTGTGTGTGTGTGGATAAGCTGGAGAACAAACAGGAGTTTAAAGTGCCACTGAGGAAGTTGACTTGAAACAATTTAATAATGTGTGGAATTTTCATACAAAAATACTGTGATCTGAAAAACAATTGACGCACTGAAATTATGTTTATTTCTTTGAATAGTTGACTTCAAAGATTGGGCTGTTGCTCCTATTCCTGTCTGTCCTGGAACTACAAACTTTGCATTTTAAACGGCACTTACACTGGAGTTTGCTTGATATTTTAGTGCATTTAAGGCTTCCTTATTATGACCTATAAATAATCTCAGTTCTGACCTGCAGGGAACATCCTTTGTGTGGCTGAGATGTAACTTAGACCCAGTGCTGGGTGGTTTTGGCCTGGGCCTGCCCTGAGCCAAGACCAGCACTTGTGAGGAAGGACCTGTGTGAATTTTGTGTGCTCCTGGCTGTGGGATTAAATTGAGACAAAACACATTTAGAGTGGGAAATCCAGTGAAATTTAAGCCATTTGGAAAGTGCAATTTTGTGCTGCCTAACCACTGAAATTATTTTTTTGAGCAACTTTCTTTGCCACTTGAATCTGTCTGCTGGTGATTTATCACAGAAGGACATTTGAAAACAGCAGTGGTTTGTAGCTGCAGTTTCAGCTCAGCTCCTTGTTTGTGCTTGTCCAGAATTCCCCTTTTGCACAGGTAGATAAGCAGGTATCATCCCAGGGACTTACCAACTCTTAACCTCTCTTAGGGTATAAGGGAGAGATAGTGGAGGATTAGAGTCTCCCAGCCATGTCTTTGGGTATTTTCTTGGTTCAGGTCACCTGTGGGTGCCTGTGCTTCCCCAGAGCTGTTCCACACGTGTTCTGTGCAATGCTGCTGCTCCTGAGGCTGTCACCTGGAGCTGTGTCTGACACCCTGGGCTCTGCAGAGGTTTTGTCCTCCTGGAATGAAAAAGAGAATTTGTGTGTGTGAAGCTCTTGTGCCAGGAGTTGGTACAGATCCTCCTCTGCATCACAGAGGAGCTGGCTGAGGGGTGCCCACAGCTGCACTTTTTCTCTTTGCTGTTACACAAAATCTTCACGTGCATCTCATAGAAGAGAGAGTTATGGCTGAACCCAAACAATGTTATCTGACCTTTGTTGTAGCCTAATGGATTTTTTCATCGGTGGACAATTTCTCCTGGTAATTCACACTGCCTTGTTCTCCCAATGACTGCTTGTTACATTTTCAATGGGAATGATAAATGACTTCTTAGCACAGGCTTGTTACCTGCAAAATTGATTGGAAATTGTTTGCTGCTGGAGGTTGAGGTGCTGCCTCATTTAGAAGTTTGCTGCTGGATAGGTGAAGGATTGTCCTGCAGGATGGGGAGAAGGAGGAATGTGGGAGCAGTTTGTCCCTTAGTGCCTTTGGACAGATTTCTGGTTAGAAATCTGCCAGAGCCACGTTAATAACTCCTGATTCTGGCTCCCTTTGGTCTGAAACTCTGCCTGTTCAGGAGAGGTTGGTATTTTGACAGTTTCTGACTTTTTTGGTGCTGTGTAGTTTCAGTGAACAATGGGTGTTCAGTGACTGGAACACATCTTGGTTATCAGCCCTGGGGGATTTGAAATATGTCAGCTTTCCTTTTGTCCCCTTCCCAAGATGCCTTCAGCAGGGGATGTAGGGTTGTGAATGTACATCTATGCATATCAGATTGAAGAAATAAATGCTATCTCTGTGTTCAGCTGTACATTCTAGAAGTTCACTCTCTGCCCTGGAGTCATGTTTGAATCCTGCTCGTGGCTGTGTCAGAGTTCTCACTGCAAGCCTTGGATAAGTGTCTTGTTGATGGTCAGGGATTGTTGTTGCCTGGGGCCATGTCAAAAGGAGACTTGTTCAGAGATGCTGATTGATCAGGAATATTGACTTCACTCAATCATTTATTTTTTTCCCTTCCCTAGGAACCTACTTACTGTACATACAGCCAAAAATCCAGAGGTCTATTTCTATCCCAACGTAGCTAGAGGCAGACAGAAGTTAGTGAAATGTTATTTTAGCCTCTAACAACCTCAAAGGTTATGTTTTTGTTCTGACAGTGAGGCTTGATTATAGTAATTCTTGCAACTCAAACCCTAAAGTAGGACATCTCTTCCAATTTCAGCAGGCAATGGTCTCTCACAGCTCTGATCAGCAGTGATTTTATTAGAAAGGTTCTTTCTTATTTTCATGTGGCTACTTCTACTCTTGGATTATTTTCTTTTATGTTGGCAGTAGATGATTTTAAACCTGAGAACAGTGGGGTATGAATTATGTACAAGACATAGTCCCAAGGAAATGGTTACAATTTGATTAATGCTGGGATAGGGGAATGCTGCTATATGGCTTTGACCTTCAAATTGCATCTTTTAAATGGTGAGCTGCAAGATGTATCTTTTTCATTCTGGTGTCTATTAAATTTGGTTAATTTACTTTAAAAATTAAAGAGTTGTCTGTCATATATCAAGATAATCAGTTTTTGTTTGCTGAACAATCTTGCTCATGCTTCTGTGAGGGGGAAATGTATAAAAATAATGCTGCTTGGAGGAGAGCTTGGGAGAATCCTGATGTTTGTCTGTCTGGTAAAAACAGTCATGGCAGCAAAGACTGAAATGTGTTGTGTGGTTTTCAATGCATGTGCATTATAGATCAAATCCCTATCCCAAAAATTCAGTGAGGTTGTGCTGATGTCAGCACCGAGTGTCTCATTACTCCAGGACAATGGAAAGCAGAGGATGAGCCAGTTGTCATTCCAAGGGGCTGCAAACCCTGCCAGTTGCAAGGAGTTGGCAAAGGCAGCTTGGAAAAGAGTTCAGCCAGTGATGCCTTTTTAAAATAACAATTGCTCCCTAAGATCATTTAACTCCTACAAAAAATACCCAAAAACACAACAAAAAAGGGAAAGGATGCTTTTTACACCATTGTGCACCTGCTGTGAGCACGGTGAGCTGCAGCCCCTTGGCTGGAAGGATCTGTGTGTTCTGTGGCAGGCAGGAGAGGCATTCCAAGTGTTCCTGCTGCATTGATGCTTCAGCATTTCTTTAGTCCTCCATGTTAGAGATGTAGCCACTTAAGCAAAAGTGCTGATAAGCATTATGCAAAAAATACTGAAGCAGTTGTATCAAACTTCTGTGACTGGCTGTGAGCTCAAAGGTGACAAAGATTTCACTTCCTCCCCCCATTTTTCCTTGACCACCATGCACGTGAAACATCAGTGGAGTCAGGTGAAAAATGCTTTGTCACAGGCAGTGAGGGTTTGGCACGGTCTCATGTTGGTTGTGTGTGCAATGCCACGTGCAAAACGACCTGGATACATCAGAGCAGTGAAATATTTCACTTACACTGCCACATCTACCTGAATATGGAATTACTCACTGTGGTGGAGGATGTTGGATCATTTAGCTGGGAAGTTGTTCAGCTTTTCTTGTGGCTTTGTAGCCAAACTTACACCCAACAAATGGAGAAGGAGAGCAGTTACCTTGTTATCTTTACAAACTGCCATGGCTACACTCTTACAGAAAGGTTCTGCTTTGAAATTGTCAGGATTTAGGAAAGATTCTGCTGGGTAGAGAGCATAAAACCCCTGTGTGTGACACTGGTGAAGGCCAAGCAGCACAAAAACCAGCCTGGAATGGTGCTGAATGTTGTCACTGTGGGATTTTGGACAGTTTGGGTGCCCAGAGTCTTGGATTCAGATTCTGTTCACTGAGTGTAGATAACAGACACCACTCTAATAGCAACAAACTTCATCTGTCTTACTCAGATTCTTATATTGGTGTTTAAAAATTGTATTGTTTTCCTTTTTTTTTCCTTGCTTCTCACTTGTTTCAGTCCCTCAAAACAGTATTTCAGTAGCTTTGCTGGGTAATTCTTGCTTTGAGCAGTTTAAAGTATTTTAATTCAAAAATCTGGGGTTTTAAATAGAAAACTTCTACTCCAAGTGTTTCTGTCATATCATTACAATATTTTGTACAGCAGTAGTTTCACATTACTCTGTTTATTTATTTCCCTTGGAATCTGAGGTTTATATAGGAAGTTTAATTGTATAAATCAGGTTTGTGTCAGTGTTTTTATAACTGGCACAGTCATATAAAGGCAGAAAGGGAACCTGTGAGGTGAGAAATGCTTCCAAAAGAAAAGTCTCACTCCTGATATGAAAGAATGGATTTTTCCCCTGTGTAATTGCAGTAACTGGGGGGAATTGTAGTCCAGAGTGGAGACTTTGTTTCTTTGCATAGTTTATTTTAGAAGTTCATTGAGCATTAGGGAGATATTTTTAATGGTGTGATAAACCCTCAGCCTGTGGAAGAACTGGTGTTTACTGGTGTGCTGTGTGTTAAAGGAAGAAGGGAAATTCATGTTCTTAAATCTTGTCAAAAATGTCATTTTCTAGGCTCTATATTTATCTGTTGTAATATAGATTTATCTCCATATATGTATTACTTCTTAGCAATCCTTGATTAATAAATTTACTTAAATATCTGTGAATAACAATACACTTTAAAAACCTGTCATGAATTATATTTTAATATTTAAAGATACTCCTTATTCAGAATTCACTAAAAATTGCAAGAGTTTTATATTTGGAGGGTGCTCCAAATTTTTTCTTTACTTCTTTAAGAGCACCACACAGACAGAAGGGCATAATCAGTAAAAATGAACTTTACTGGTTCAGGTGGGCTGTGGGAAGAATGGAAAGGAGAACATAAAAGTTCTGAAGGCCTCCAATAAAATTGGTATTATTGAGAAGGTGCTGACTGGAAAAGTTTGTTTATGTGTAGTATGCAAATTGCTTTTTCCTGGCCATTGTTTCCACGAATTCTTCATTCCCTGATCATTTTTAGCTTCATTTGAGGAAAACTCTGTCTAATATGTGATGTAAAGGGAGAGGAGCAGTGGGATATGAGTATAAATTGTTTAATGGATTGACATAAAAATAAGTGTGCTGGGGAAGAGTTGAGTGCTTTGGACAGCTGAGAGAACTCATCAAAAATAAAGTACTTGTAACCTTCAGGTTGGCAGAGCACTTCTGTGGATAACACTTGTCCAAAGCGAAATTGTGGCTTAGCACCTTTTGAAAAATGAGTCAGCAAATTCTTTTGGTTTGTTAGCATTATCAGATTGAACATTTGAATTTATTGTTTAAGAAAAATCAGAGGACAAAAGTGCCTCTTCCTTTGCCCCTCCTTTAATGAATGGTTTGCTGTGTACAATTTTCTATTAAGTGGGAGGGGTTTTCTCACGTCGAGAAACAACAATTTGAATTAAGAAGAAAAATAGTTGGCAGATGTGAGCAGATGTCATGTTTGCTTCTCTCCACCACTAAAACAGGGGGAGGGGAATGACTAAATAGACTTCAGAAAGTCAGAGAACACTTACTGCTGGGTTTTTTTGCATGAATTTGAATAATGTTCTGAAGTGAGGGTTTCTTGAGCTGGCAGCTTCTTTTACCTTCCCTTTCTGTGGCAAGGTGCACCTCACTCAGAACAGGTGGTCTGGTGAGCAAAAATTGGAGTTTTAATTGTGATTTCCATCTCAAATCTTGCACTTTCTCCCCATAACACACTCAGCTGAGAGCTCTCTGGTTCTGCAATAACCTAAGGAAGGAGAGCATTCAAGAATTACATTCTGGGGCAAGTTGTTGCATGGAAACCTGCTCATAACTTGGTGGTCCTGAATAAAGCTTCATCCACCCTAAATGGAGCACCTGGCTACAGAGAATGGAAACATCTCCTTTGTGTGACCATCCAAACACAAGATTTGTGTTATTTCAGTATCCCTGCAATTTCAGCTCCTTCCATGGCATTGCTACACCAGGCAGCACTGACAGAACCAGAGGCGACAGCCTCAAGCTACACCAAGGGAAATTTAGGTTGGATATTAGGAAAAAGTTTTTCACAGAAAGGGTGATAAAGTTCTGGAGTGGTCTGGCTGGGGAGGTGGTGGAGTCACCATCCCTGGGTGGATTTAAAAAGAGCCTGGATTTGGCCCTCAGTGAAATGTTGAGGCTGGGTTGGACTCAATGATCTTAAAGGTTTCTTCTGACCCAGTGATTTCCTGAATTCTGTGACATCTGTAATGTGCCAAAACAAAATTAGTCATAAAAACTGGAATTAGCTGCTTCCATTCAGTCTTCTGGAAGCTCCTGGATGCAGTGGATGTGCTTGGAATGATTGCTTGATATGACAAGAGCTGTGTACAAACCAAGTGTGTAACCTTTGAAATGGTGAGGAGTTTATTGTGCAGCTAAAGTCCAATGTGAGCCAGCTCAGGAGTTAATGTTTGCTCTGCTGAGCTGCTTCTGGTCCTGCTCTGGAGCTGAGCTGGGACTGGGCATCCACAGGGCTGCAGCTGGGGAGCAACCCCTGTGCTTGGCACGGCCACTTCACACCCTTTGACTTTGGACTTTTGTTGCTTTTTGTTACAAGAGCCGTGTGTGATGTTGCTTTAGTGAGTTACTGTGTTATCTTGTAGCTTTACAGTTTTTAAAAACAACTTTTTGCTCCACTCCAGCCCTGGAGTAGGGTGGTGGGGCGGGAAACTTCGTGGTGAGGTCTCTGCTTTGGGAAATGCTGCTCCTTGTTTTTCCTTGTCTTTCCCAGAAAATTATTTCATGGAATGATTCATCTGTAATGATGCACACCTCCTCTTTTATAAATGATGGGGCAGGTCTGTTTACTCTTATTCTGTCCCTCACAGTTCCTGGGAGTAACTTTCTTTTACTCACAATACTGGCCTTGTGTGGAAATGTACTTTTCCCTGTGTGGAATATACCAAAATACAAACATGGTCACCATGTTATGGTTCCAGTAGTATTGAAATTCGTTTCTCTGTCATCTCTGTCGCCAATATTGTTTGTTGTAATAATCTGTAAGGTTTTTTCCAAACTAAAACTCTTAGGTGTCTGGTTTTCTAGATGCTCTCTAATTTAAGGATATCAAGACTTTAGTCAACAATATTGCAACCTTTTAAGCTTGTAAGTGGCTTCCAGAGAAAGGCAAAGGGGTTTATTTCCAAGGGGGATTTAAAATGCAAGGATTTGCCTGCGTTGCTGAGGTTTTCTGACCATGGAGCAAAGCAGGGGAACCAAAATTCTCTGTGAGGGAGAGGGGAGCAGGCAGGACCCTGCTCAGAGCTGTGCTGCTGAACCTGAGCTGGGCTCCAGCCCCTGGGGATGTGCAGGGACAGGGCTGTGACACAGGAGAACCTGTTCTCACCTGGGCTCCGTGTGAGCTTGGAGCAACGACCTCCACAGGTCCCCTCTGACCTAAATTATTCCATGACTATCCAGAGACTGGAGTAAAAATGTCTCCTTATCTATGTCAGACAAGCTTCTCCTCTCTGCTGCTACCTGGAGTACAAAGCAATGGCATTTGAAGAGTAGCTCTGCTAGGTTAGTCCAAGGAGAGCAGGAGCACGTCCTGAGGGGTAGATGTAAACCACAAAATACCAGGAATTAGAGCCAGAAAGGTAAGATCTGATTGCCAGGGATTTAAGGGCAGTATCTCAAGCTTTATTATATTATCATCGTCCTGTTAGTGTTGCTGAGGATGAATGATATCAGATATATTCCAGATATATCCTGGGAGACACCCAGGAACTTCCAGATGTCCCTTGTTTTACCTGGGTGAGGGAATTGCAGTGCCAGTGCAGCTCTTTGGACCAGTGCTTGTGCTTTGAGGGCCTCTAGACCCTGTTCAGACACTGAGCAGGAGCCAGAGTGGTGCAAGAAGTTGCAGCTCCTTGTCATAAATCTTGCTTTTCCATTTGGCAAATCACCTTGGCTTGTGCAAGTTGGATTCTGTGCCTGTGTTTGATTTGTGGGCACAGAAGATGTCAGTGTTTGACTGCAGAATCCCAGCAGTAGCAACTGGGCATTGTCCTGCTGATTTTTCTCTCTTTCTGTGTACATCAGAAAGCAGGGCTAGGCTGCTTAAATATCTTCATTTTTAATGTTGAATTAAAAACAGAAATGGCAGTTTTGAGTCTTGTGAGGAGAATCATGTTGATCTTACCAATATTCTGAATCTGAGCCTTTTTCATCATCTCTAGCAAACTGTTGATCATTGAGAGTCAGTTGAGTGCTGACTTTTATTCCTGGCCTTCTTCAGTCAATGCTACTCAAAGACACCAGGATATATTAAGTCTGGCTTTGGTAAACTTATTTTTAAGCCTAATTGTCACCAATTCTGCAGGATGAGTAACCCAGACTCCCCAAAACACCTCACAGACAGATCCCACAGTGCTCTTGCAGGCTGCAATGCATAACACGCTGCTGCTACTTGTTTCTTTTGTGTACAAACAACTGTTGAATCTTCTTTCCCTGTGGGGGATGAGATATTTTTACAGCTGATCACTTTTAGCAGCTCCACCATAAAGTAAGCAGAGTTATCTGAACACCACAGGCTGGCTTTGGTTGCGTGTTACGCTGTGAATATCTCTGAAAACCTTGTGGGAGAGAAAAGGCTATTGTGATATGTGTGAAATGGCAGGATGGAATAAAAGGTGATTTCTGTTTCCCCTGTGCCTTGCAGAAGAGGAAGATGGGGTGTGGGAGAACGGGCTGTCCTACGAGTGCCGCACGCTGCTCTTCAAGGCTGTTCACAACCTGCTGGAGCGGTGCCTCATGAACAGGAACTTCGTGCGCATCGGCCGCTGGTTCGTCAAGCCCTACGAGAAGGATGAGAAACCCATCAACAAGAGGTAGGAGCGTTTACTGTGCTCTCTTGAAGAAGTTGGAGGGTTTGTTCTTTGTGCTAGAAGAAAGGTTTGATTAAGAGACTCCTGTGGGTGATTTATTCCGGAGCCGGGGTCTCTGCTCTTTCTTATTTTGCTGCTTTTTTGGAGTTCTTCAAAAGTTTCTTATGATGAAAAGAAGTAATGCTAAACACGGTAAATAATCTCTGCTGTGCTGGTACCCATGACTTCAGAATCCCTTCTGGTAGCCATGTCCAAACCATGGATAATGGGTGTTGGGAAAGAACGTAGAGTCTTCCAGAAAGGAAGATAAAGATACCTGAATGAAGATATCCTATTTTCAAGGTCCTGAATGAAGGTGTCTCATCTTTAAGGTCCTGAATGAAGGTACCTTTTTTAAGATCCTGAATGAAGATACCTTTTTTAAGGTCCGAAATGAAGGTATCTCATATTTTTTAAGGTTCTGAATGAAGGTACCTTTTTAAAGGACCTGAATGAACGTTCCTTTTTAAAGGACTCAAATGAAGGTATCTTTTTTAAGGTCCTGAATGAAGGTATCTCATCTTTAAGGTCCTGAATGAAGGACCTTATGAAGGTCCACCTGCCCTGGACGTGCAGGTGACTGGAGCTAGTTCTGCTTGCTGACACTAAAGACTCATCATGGAGAGCTCCCAGCTGAGCTTTGGATAAATTGCATCCCATGGGAGATGCTGAGAGTTTGGAATGTCAGCTCCTGGTCAGAACAAGGATGGTGTCTGGGAATGCTGCTGTTAAAAGAATCCATGTGGCCTTCATGCTGGGGGGAGGAGAGAATTTTTGATCTAAATTGGAAGGACTTCTTCTCATGGTTCTAACGTGGTTTGACACGGTCTATGTTGCCTAGCAATAAATAATGAAATGAATAAAAACTAGGTTAGCTGGAACAAGTTTAATCGCTGTTCCCAAATCAGCTTTTAAAATCCAAAGTAATTTAAAGCTTAGATGATGGGATTTTTTGTGTGGCTTTTTTTTTCAGTGTGTGTGTGTCTATGTATGTGTTAAATCTTGCATGCAGGAAATTTTGAGATCAGTGGCTTTGCTTGTTGGGTGTGGAGTTGGCCATTGTTGGCATCTTCTGCAATAAATTTAAACTTGAAAGAAATTGAGAAGCTGTTTTGGAGCAAAAGAAGCAGAAGCACATGTTTGTGTGTGTTTCTATTAGTAGTTGTGAACTGCTGCTTTTAATTTATGTATAAACTTGTCCTTTAGTTCCAGGCATTTCTTTCTCCACCCTGGTCAGGGCAAATGTTTCCTCTCTGGGGTGTCCTTGTCCATCCATTTTTTTTCTGCTATAAATCAAGAGGAAAGGGTTTACTTTTAACTATTTTGGCCAATATTGTGTTGGCACAGTCTGGGCTTTCCTCCTTTGAGGAATTGGTTGACCAAATTGCCATTTAAAACTAGCATTAGTTATGTCCTGGATTCTCTTGGAGTAATTCTATAAAGCTCTCTAGAGCAGCTGGAAAAGCTGATGAAAGCTTTTAAAATAAAATAGCAGTGTTTGTTTAATTTGGAGGCTCTGATTCTTTTTTGAAGAAGGTCAGAATGTCAGCGTGCTTGATGAAAATAACTGAAGGAATTGTGTGCTTACTCACACAATTTCATCATATGTAACCCAGAACTGCAGGAAAAATATGTAAATAGCTTTGACAGATCTGTGTAAAATATTTTATTGTTGAGAAATTTCAGTATTTCCTACCAGATAGCTCAATGCCATGTGATGCTCTGAGCATTGGCTTTTATGGAATGAAGTGGGGGAATGGTGAACAGATGTGTGCTCTCGTGGCAAATTTGGCTCATCCCTCCCAGGAATATCTAGAATTGGGATCATCTCTGCTCTCAGCAAAGTTGGGCTCTTCAGAGGGCTCAGTTCAGGCTTGTGGGAGAAAACCAAACACTGCCATGGGTGCTGTGTGGTGCCACCTCTGTAGCTCCAAAGTCTGGAACACTCCTGAGTGAAAGGAACATTTCTCTCATGGCCAAAGTTAAATGTGGCACCGCAGCAAACCCCACACAAAGGGACTTGCAGCCAGCCTGGAAAAAGCTCTGAATGTTGCACCTGGGGTGCTGATACATTTCCTACCAGACAGCTGCTCTAAAACTAACAAAAACTAAACCTTAATACAACTTCTGCATATTTTTCATTCCTTAGGATCCATTTAATCAGCCGAACCTATACAAAATTTATAATTTTTTGTAGATGTGGCTGACCTAATTAAAAACCCAACTAAACCCCCAACACCCCCTCTTGTGTTAGTGAGTATTGATGCAGAGATCTTAAGAATCAGTTTTGAAGCTGTATTTGTCTTTCATCCCATATTACTCTGCTGTCTTTGGGACTGTTCTTTGCATTAAGGTTCAGAAACCTGGGAAGGAATTCCTGTGCCTGTGTAATTGGAGGTAATTTGGTATCCTGGGGATGTGAAGTTTGCTACCAGTGTGCTTTGGATCATAATTTATCTCACCCTGCACTTTGAGGCTTGGCCAGCCACTCTAGAGATTTGTTCCCTGTGTTTTACAGCTGCAGATTTCAATCAGGTTGGTTGTTCTTACTGGAAATCTTCAGTTTCAAGGAATTTGGCTGGAAGTGGAGCAGGCAGTGCCCTTGGAGTGGAGGTGCCTCCTTCCCCTGGGCTGTGCCTGAGCGAGCTGCAGGACCCCACTCTGTCCCTGCCTGTCCCTTTGAAGGATGTGCAAATAGAGCTGTTTCTTTCATGTGAAGCTGATCCCATCTGGATTTTTCCCAGTTCTGTTTGAAAGCCTGTGCTTCCAGAAGGGAGATTTTCTGGGCTTGCTCTCCCAACAATAGCGGCGGTGGTGGCGCAGCAGCCAGGAGGGAGGCTGGGATTTCTGATAGGTGTTGGGCTGTGAGAACAGCTCCTCCAGCAGCCCTGCCTTCCTGCCTGTTGCTCTGCTGGGGTTTTTTCTCCTTGTGTAAGGTTATAGTGAAATAAAAAGTCCATGTCATTGTACACTTGAATTTTAAAGGAAAGTCCTGAACGTTCATAATTGACACCGGTGTGGTGTGCGAGCAGCTGAGCAGGGAAGTCAGAATGAGATAGTTTTGTGTTCACTCTGTAATTTGTGACTCCTAAACAAATAAACTCATTAAATTGACCTCTATTATATGAGATCTGTTAACACTTTTGCTGTGGGAGCAGGAACCCCTCAGCTGTGCCTTGTGCTGTGAGGTAACAACCCTGAGCTGCTCTTCCCTCCCTGCTGCTCCCAGCTCCAGCAGCACTGAGCAAAGGGACACTCAGGGATGGGCTGGAATCTCATCTCTGAGAACAAGTTCATAGACTTGGAACTATCTTATTGGGGTAGAGTTAGAGCTTGGTTATTGTTTAAATTTGAATTGGTGGATTTTTAAAACACATTTTTAAATAAGGTTCTTAAGAATAGTAGTTATGAGTATAAACTTTAGGGTTAAAGATTAATTAAGCCATTTAGCAATTGAATTTTTTGGAAATTTTTTTTAGGATAGAGATTCTTTGAATATAGTAAACATTTTTTACAAAGATTTGAAAGTGGTTACAGATAGGATTATGAGTTTGGATCTGGGTACTGAAAGTGTGAGGGTGGAGGAAGTGTAGTTGGATGAGACACTGATTATTTAGTATGAAACTTAAAAGAAGAGAAGTCAGTGTTCTAGTTCACCATTACCCTGCCTGGGGAAACTCTCTGAGGGTTTCAAGTCTGCTGGTTCCACTCCTGTTTCTAGACAGGGCAGGGATGGAGCAGCTCCCTGAAGCAGGGGGTGTGTGCTGGGGTCTTGTTGCACATTTTTAAGTGGGTGATTTCAGCTTTCCAGATGAATAAAAAACCACAGAGAGGATTTTGCTGAAGGTGTTTGCTGCAACCAAACAAACAAAAAAAAAATCATTGTATTTGTCACAACCTGTTTTGGACACTACAGAAGCTCATTAATGTGGTTCAAATGACTACACATTAAATTAAACTTTGACAAATAGGAATGTAATTCTCTTTTCTCCTTTCCAAGCAGTTGTTTTGTTGCTGGTTTCAGGGATGTGGTTGTGTATGTTTTATTCCAAAATCCCCTCATAAATGGGAGATGGAGACTGATCTGTCCCATCCCACTGTGCTGGTTGGATTGCTTCAGTAACTGCCTTTGGATGAGTCTGTTCCTCTTACTCATTACTGGGGTATACCTGGAATAAATATCATTAGGAAAGCTGTCAGCTTAAATATTATTTTAGATACAAATGAAATAAATCAAATATGACACTCCTAATGAAGTACCAAGTGTTTATGTGAGGGGCATCTCTTGGAGTTTTTGGTAATAATTACAACTTGCTAAACTTTAACACAATTGAAATAGCAGTAAGCAAACAATTGAGTAATCCTGAATTGGTGGGTGGATCTGATAGACAGCTAAAAGTCTAGAATGCTAAAAGCTGCTATATTACTTGTATGGTTGCTTTTTTTTTTCCCTTGTAATTGGGAAATAATGCAGCCATTGCAGTGGGTGGCAAAGCAGAACTTGTGTCTGACGAGTTCACTTAAAAAGGGTGAAAAAACACCAGAGAAACACCACACACCCAAAACAGAAAATACAAAAACCACCCCACAAGCCGCTTGAAAATTCATAAGTGATAAGGTTATCATAACTTGCTGCGCAGGTTTCAGGGTAATTCTGTTTACCACAAGTCTGGGTTCAGATTTTAGAATGCCAGGCCACTATTCTCTTTTTTTTTATTTCCCACAGAAATAGAAAATAATAAATATATAACTTCATGGGAAGTGACTGCTGGAGAACATTCCAGATACCAATTTGGCTTTATTTTAAACCTTTGTACATCTTGTAGCCATCTTGTTTTGAAGGTGTGCTTATCATAGTTCTGGAGAGGGATTTTTTTTTCTCTGCCTCATCTTGCCGTGAGGAAGAGGTGGCACTGAGGGTGTGATTGCTGAGTCTGGTGCAGCCCTGCAGGCTGGAATTGGGATGGCTGTGGCTGCAGTGTGAGTTTGGGGGGTATTTTTTACATCTGGGCCCTGGGAATGGTCCTGGTGTGCCATCAGAAATGTCTGCATTGGCACTAACAGCTCCTGCCTGTCTGCTCTTCACTGCCCCTAAGACAAAGAGAATGCTGCTTTTAACCCCCATTTCTGCCCTCTTTGCCTCCCTTCTCCCAGTTCTCATGGTCATCTTCTCACAGGAACACAGAATTTTACTTCTTGATCCCTTGGGATGCTGTTGGGAATTATTTTTATTAAGGAACAGAACGAGACTTTTGGGTGCTAAAGCTCAAAAATTCCTTCATACTTGAGAGAGTTAACTACCAAAACAAGGTTCACCCACAGGTTTTGGGTTTATTTCTTTCTATTTAGTCTGCAACCAAGTGATAGTGCTGGAATATTTTCTATTAAGGCTGCTCGACTCTTTGCAGTGTAAATTTCCTCCCTATGTTAATCTTTAAATCAAACAATGTCAACATTTTTTTGCAGCAGCTCTAATGAGGCTGTTCTGGCATCATGTCCCGGCAGGAGAGCAGGTGATGTTTTTCCTTTTGCTGTAGACAGCTGGAATTGAGAGCTGCTGTAAGTAGGACAGTGCAGGATAAACAGCAGGAGCTGAGAGCATTGATCACATGATTGTCTCTTTGGAATATTGGGTTGCTACAGAGACTACAAGCAGACAAATTTAGCACTTTACATCACAAAGCAGTTTTCTCTTATTTAGCTTAAATTACACTGCTAGTTGGTTCATCAGGAAAAAGGAAAAAAAAATGGATATGGCTCTGGGTTTTTAGCTTTCAAGTATAAATCTGCTCTTTTTGTTCACTGAACAATAAAATAATACAAAAACCATACAGATACTTCAGATTTTGTTAAATTACAATTTTATAATGCATTTCCATTTTGAACTTTGAAAAAATCTGGCTTAACAAGATGTTTGTAAATGTTTCAGGATGGGAAAAAGGATGGGAAAAAGCAATAGAGGGAAAGCTGTTCCCTGGCTTTGGAACACAGGGATGTTTAGAGCTGTTATCCTTTTCCCAAAGAACTTCTGGATCTTTATTCTTTATAGCAAATGTATATTTCCCTGTGAAAGCTCAAGTTCAGATAGCTGAGATTTGCAGCCTCAAATTAAAGGATGCTAAAACCCAAGGTGACAGCTTTATTAGTCTCATTTAATTTCTGAAATACAGGAAAGTGAGCAAACTCTTTGTAGTATTGTTTATAATTTTATCTGGAAAAATATATACCTTTGTGTGTATATATTAACTTCTTGCTGCCTCCTGAAAAAAATCAGTTTGCTTCCTTTTAAAATACCATGTTGGAGTTTTAGTGTGTATAAAAATAAAATTGGTTTTATTGGGATGAAGCTAAGGCTGTTAATAATGAAGTTAATTTAAAATGTGTCAGTCTAAGGCAACTGTGGCTTATTCTGGAATACAGATTGCTTGCTGCATTTATGTTTGTTTTAGTGCACATAACTCAGTTATGGAATAAATAAATATTTTTAACTCAGGTCTAAGTCAAATCAAAACATCCTCAGCCACAAAGAATGCTTTGGAGAGCCTTTTGACAGGAGTCATTAATGATGTGCTTTGAACTGGAAGGGTTTTTTCTACTTTGCTATTAGCTATGTTTTTCTGCTTTGTGTTATCATCAAAATCAGCTTTCTGCTGTATTTCCCTGCCTGGCCATGGGGAGTTACTCAGGGATGCTTGGAAGAACATCTCTGCTCCATGGCTTTGTCCACAGTGAGAGCAGCAGTTCCAGCTCTGGGTCCTTCATTTCTGACACAGAACCTGCAGCTCCCTGGGCAATGGAGCTGTGCATTTGCTGAGCTTCCCTGCACTGCTTGTAGTGTTTGACTTATTTCCTATTTTGCTGATCACAGCACAAGCACTCTGAATTTCCTGCTCCTTTGCAGTCAGAACTAAGATTGGGGAGTTTGGCAGTTCAGGACTGTGGATGGGGAGTGGGAATTGAGGATGCCACGTTTGGATAGGATGGGCTTTGGGAGCAGCAAAGCTGGGAGGGAGCTGGAGAAGAAACTTCTCCTCAGTACCTGGGGTGTTCCAGCTGCAGCTGGGAGTGTCCCAAAGAACTGCTCTGTTGTATCCCAGCCTGGTGGAAAGGAAAGAGAAAAGGAAAGAAAAAGGAAAAGGAAAGGAAAGAGGAAAGGAAAAGGAAATGAAAAAGGAAAGGAAAAAGGAAAAGACTTAGGGCTCCATGGGGGATTTGTGTCACTTTAAACCTTTTTTCCTTATAATTTTTTATTTCCAAAAGAACCTATTTAATTGTAAGACTGTGTTCTCCATCCCAGGAATTTATCATGGAAGGGAACTGTCAGATTTTCAAGAGGAGGTTCTTTGATGCTTTCAATTGATTTCAGTGGCACTCAGTGGTGAAGTTCAGCTCTTGGGAGAAGTTTCCCTTTGGTGGCTGAGGTTGGGAACTCTCCATTCCTGTCAGGGATTGATCCTTGGGGAAAATTCCCCACACTGGCCAAGATGTGCCAACTTCTGGCAATCATGTTATAGCACACTTATAATGGCAATTAATTAATTAATGAGGGCCTTAGCTGAGCTGCTGTGTTTGTGCTGCTGGGCTCTCTGGGGCAGGAGGACATTTCCCCATTTCCCCATTTCCACATTTCCCCATTTCCATCCCTGCACTGTGAGCTCTGTGCAGGGGGGGCTCGGGCTGCACTCCCTGAGGATTCTGTAAATATTTTGGTTGGGTTAGCAGCGCTTTGGCAGCAGAAGGTGCTCCCACTTCAACTCAGAAGTAATTCACAAAGACAAGCTAGGAAAACAGGAGATAGTAATTACATAAAACAAACATTTTCTCTTTCAGCTGAAACATTTGGATTTATTTTTTTTTTATTTACTATTGAAATGTGCTTTTAGTTAGAGCCTTCCTTGTGCTGGTGCTGTCATGGGGAGGTGATCTGAGTGTGGATTAGTGGGGTCCTAATGCAGCCAATGTTTGGGAAGCACTTTGAAGATCTAAAGCTCTACAGAAGTCCTAATGTGGAGACAAAACCAGACCTAATTACCTTTTTATCAAGGAGATATTTTCAGATTTGCTAATGGAAACCTCCTGTAGATGTGGATTTTAGTGTGGTTTCCCCTCCTACCCTTCAGTTATTCTTAAAAAGGTAGAAGTAGAAATTGTATTGGATTTATCTACAGCAGCTTCTGGTTTTTTCCCCCCATAAAATCATAATCCTTTGTCTCTGAAAGGAAAACATCTTTGTTTTGTGTGATTAGAGAGAAGAGGGAGCATGGGGGAATCAGATGGTTTTACACAAATGTATTTTAATGGAGTTTGGATGAGGACTGAAGGTTGCTTCAAATAGCATTATTCCCAAGGAGTCTCTTATTTTATTTTTTATTTGTTTTTAAAGTTGCTTTCAGGATTGGACCTCAGTCTAATTGAATTCTGGTGTGTTCAGATCAAAAGTCATAAAGAATCCTTGTTCTGATGGCACTTCATATCTCTACTCAGAAATCAGTTAGGAACTGGATTATTGATACCTAAATTCTGTGATTGGGACTTTAATGAAATTAATTAGAAATATTAATGGAGCAACTTGATGTTCAGAATAAGACAAAAAGGTTTTTTTAGGATTTTGTTTTCAGAACTTTCTGAACAAAAGTATATTCAACAAGACATGATGGTAGTGGTAGAAGTACTAAAAAGAGAGGTTATCAAGGCTGACTTTAGCATCAGATTTTTTTATTCTGTATCTGACCTTAAGGACGTCACTGGTTCTCTCTTCATGCAGAATAAAATTTCAAAGTGTTGAGGTGTAGGGATTTTTTTTTTTCATATTTCAGTGGTGAGATGCTCTGCACAAATTACCAGTGATCTTCTGAGCTACCTAAAATAGTCTGCAAATAAAAATAGGATGAACTCTCCGTTAGCAGGCAGGAAACCACCAGCCTGATTCTGTTACTGTGTCCTTGACTGAATTGTAAAGATAATTTGCCTATTTACCCCAAAGTGCTACGTGGCAGACTTTTTGCTTGATTAGGATTTTTGGCTGTGAGGTGAGTTATTGAGAAGATTAGAAGAGGACTTGGAGAAATGGTGGAGAAAAAAAAATATAACCACCTTTTTTCTTTCTTTTTATTTTTTTTCCTTTTTTTTTCTTTTTTCTTTTCTTTTTTAATTAGATTATGGTAAAGTTTGGAATATTCCTCCTAAGCTGAGGTTGTTCACTGGCAAGTCAGGCTCTAGAATTTTAAAGAATTGGAGGATGTTCAAATGTATTAATTTAAACAAAACAATAATAAAAAGCCTGCATGTTTGTAGAGTTTCTTGCTAAGCCCATACAATAATTTGTGTGGGGGCATCCAGTACTGCAGAGCTCTGGTTCTTCATGTTCCTTCCTCCTTTTCTCCACTCCCTCCAAAGAGCTTCCCTGTGGTTTTGGGTTTTTTTCTGTTTTAATTAGGATTCTTTATTTGTATTTCTTGTGATTATTTCCACATGCATTGCTGTTTCTTAAGTTCTGTAACCTGAAATAATTCAAATGTGGAGAAGCAGTTTCTGAGCAGTCTGGCTCAGAAGAAACAAACTGCATTTGAGTCCACGAAGTGTTAATTTTGCCTTTCAGGTTAAGCTTTGTTTCAAGCACTCTGGTGCTTCCAGGGGATTCTTTGAGTCCCGGGTGGGATCTGTTTCCTTATCCCGAGTTTCCAGACTCCTTTTTTTACTGTGTATTTCTCTTGTGAAACATATTATCCTCCTGGCCAGAACTCTGCTGCACCTCTAAAAGAAACCCCCTCCCGGTGCTGGGCATTGTTCTGCTGTTTCACACTTATATTTATAGCCAGGATTAGTGGAAATTGGGTGAAATTTGGGTTTTCCAGGCTGAATTGTGGCAGTGGATCCTCTCTCCATGCCATGGAGGCCGAGCTGGGAACAATGGCAGTGGCAGCGCTGGGTGCTCACTCCCTGGATTATTTTGTTGGAAACCTCTCCCCTGCTGAGTTGGGGGAGAAAAGAAATCTGATTTGGGCTCTTTTTTTCTTGTTTGTATTTTTGGATTTGGCTTTTGCATGGTGACCTTGAGTTTTCCTTGCTGCTCCTTAGGACTGGTTTTGCAGTGATGAATTGAAATGCTTCTGTTATCATGCTGATGCCTCCCTTTGTCTTGGTTTATCTGAATTCCATCAGATTATGCCGTGATTGTTTGCCCTTTATCTGGCTAACAATGGGGTGTTTACAAGAGGTGAAGCTTAATTGCATTTAAAGTGTATATAGGGAATATGTGCTTTTATTTTGAAGTTTTATCTTGCTGATACTGAGCTTCTGAACCGTGTCTGTCTCAGGGAACCAAAGCACTGCCACCTCCTTCACCCCAAAACATCCAATATGGTTTGGGAAATAAAATTCAGTTGGAAAATCAGTCTTCCACCATTTGCATAAGGATTACAGTTTAATCAGATTTCCATACTGGAATTTAGTGGTGTGTTCTGTTACACTTGAAGGCATCAACAAGATGCTCAGCTCCATCCTCACTGCATTTTAAATGTAACTTTCCTGGCATTCCTGAGCAGTGTGGGTTTCAACTGTTACAAAGCAGTTCATAATTCATCAAGAACTTGCCTTTTTTGCCCCTAGAACACAATTAAACCTGAAGAGCAGATGAGCAGAGCTGGAGATCTGTTCTCCCTCGGAGCAGCTCCTCAGTGGGGTCACTGCAGCTCCTGCTTTAAGGTGCTGCAATAAAAACATGCTGTTCTCCTGCTCCTCCACGAGCACTCTGAGGCTTCTCTCATCCTTTTTGGATGGTTTTGGTTCTCAGTTTTAAATCTGCTTTGTTTTAGTCACTGTTCCACTTTTCTCCTCCCTGACTGAGGCTTGGGGGTGAGGGTGAACAACCCATTTCCATTTCCATGGATTGAATGGGCTGTGCCAATTCCAGAAACTTTTCATTCCCCTTGCTGTTCCCCATCCCACTGTTTCCCTCTGGGAAAGCAACACCTTGGCAATGGCACTGGAGATGTTCCAGCCCCTGCAGCTGGGCAGGTTGTGTTTTAGGGGGGTTGTTCTGCTGCCTCTGGGGCTGTTTGTGCCTTTCCAGGGGTGCCAGACTGGTTTTAGCCTGAGGAACAGGAATGTCCCAGAGCCTCCATTGCCATCCTGGGCTCTGGCTGGTGGGATCAGATGTGCTTTTGGGACACAGAGGTGTTATATTCCTTTCCAGGCTGCAGTAATTCATGGAGTGTCCTTTCCATTGGGTTATGCAGAAATCCTCTCCAGTATCTGCTGTTCTGACTAAAATCAGTGTTTCCTGTGCCTTGATCCCTTTTCCGTGAGACTGAGCAGGGTTTTGCTGCTCCCTCCTTACAAAGGAAGATTTATTTTCTCACCAGCATTTTATGAAGTTCTTCTCGGGTTCTCCTTGACCTTGGTCCTTCTCTGGCCATGATGTTGGACCTAATTTAATGTCCAAATGAGCAGCATCTCCTGCTTTTAAACATCTGCTCTTTTCCTGCTGGCGTGCATCAGTCCGGCAGACACTTGGGATAACTTGTAGCCACTGTGACTGGGAAATGTTGTGCCTGTTCAGCTTCTTTAAAAGGGGGAAAAAAAAAGAGTTTTCCAGGTGGCCATGAGGATGTGCCACTTGTGGCAGAGATCTGCTTGGTTTTGCCTTCCTTTCTTGCTGCCCTTTAATTAAAATTGGTGAAATATATTTCATATAAACCATGGAGCTGATGTGGATGCAAGATGAAATGTTTTCCTGGTTGTCCTTGCAGGGGTCAGCTGTAGTTTTGTGACAACAACACAGAGCAGGGTCCCAAAAATGAGAAATTCTCTGCAGAGTGATCTTGTGCAGTTGCTCACTAATAACTGTGCACAGCACTGGGAAACAGCATTTAAATCAGAGGTGTAGGAAGAGAAATGTTCATTGTTGGAGTTTTGTGCTCTTCAAACCTGTTGGGTTTTTTTCCCCCTAAAACTCAGGACTATGAGAGAAGCTGTCAGTGAAGCATCTGCTATTAAACATTGACACTTGCCTTAATGACTTTAATTAAGAATGTCTTGAGCCTCAGTTTTTTTAATTGATTGTATCTTCCCTTTTGTGTGTAGGTATGGGATTTCATTTTTAGTTACTTGATTGGCTTCAAGAACACGAAGATAAGATTAAATTTAAATAACAAAACAAAGCCACTTCTCAAAGCTGTTGCCATTCTTCTTGCTCTTAAATAAGTGACTTGTTGGCTGATATTAAATTCTGCTAAGTGAAGCTGTGACAGGACAACCTAGATATGACCTCATTAAAAATGAAATATGTTCAGAAATATTTCTAGAGATTTTAAATAAATGCATAAGGTATAAAAATATTAAATTACAGGTTTTTGTCTTGTAAAAAATTATGGTTTAAATTTCCTCAAGACAGCAAAATATAAAGTGTCAGACTGAAGAAATTGAAAACTTAGTGCCTTTTGTTTTCTGATTTTTCTTTGGGTTTCTAAAGGGAACATATATTCAGCATTTTCTTGCTATTTACATAGAAGGGTGTTTTGGTTACTTCCATTAATGAATATATTGTGAGGAAATGCCTGAAAACTACTGAAACAGAGACCAACTTAGAGAAATTCTGTACTTCACACTTCTTTTCTGCTGTTGCCTTTGCAGTGAGCACTTGTCCTGCTCGTTCACCTTCTTCCTGCACGGGGACAGCAACGTGTGCACCAGCGTGGAGATCAGCCAGCACCAGCCCGTGTACCTGCTCAGTGAGGAGCACCTCACCCTGGCCCAGCAGTCCAACAGCCCCTTCCAAGGTGGGATTGCTGCCTGTGCCACCTGCATTCCTCCTCTGGGCCCTCCCTGAGGGCTTGGCCAGGCTGGCAGTGGGGGCAGAGCTGCCCAGCTGTGCCCAGCTGTGCCCAGCTGTGCCCTGCGCTCACTGCCAGGTGCTGTGTCCTGGCCCTGCTGCATTTGCAGGTGCAGCATTTGCATATTCATCTCTGGGCATGTAATTGAGTCATTTGTCCTCACGACACCCTTTCCAAGTACTGTCATTCTGGTGGCTTAAATATTTTGTTGTTTCAACCTTGTAACCCCCACATACCTTCACCAACCCTCTGTGAGAAATCCATTTCTGGATTTAACCTATTCCTCAGTGTATTTAACCTGTTCCCACCCTTTTCCCTTGGCTCTTCCTTGCCTGTAAATGCCTGTGGTTCCCCCAGCAGATGCAGGTTGTGCTCTGGAAGACAGAGGAGTGCTGGGGCCTGAGTCTGGTCAGTGGGGCTGTGTGATCCCTGTCCTGCATGGCCTCACTGTTTGCTCAGTGTCCAAACTTGCTTTTTCTCCTGAATGCAACTTAACAGCAGCTGTGCTTCCCTACTATGGACAAGACTAAACATGAACCAGATGATTCCCTATGTATTCCCTGTTGTTGTAAGCAGCTGAATGGAGGGATGAGGAAACACCTGAGCTCTGCCAGGATCTGGAAGTGTTTCTTTATCCCACCTGTATCTGAGACTCCTTGCAAGCCCAGATGAAAACTTGCCTGTTGCTTGCTTGAATGGATTAATTTGTAGTTGTTATTGTGGTTCCTCAATTCTTACAATACCTATGAATTTAACAATGGGAACCTATTGCCAAAAGCTTGGGTAGTGTAAATCATGATTAGGCTGCATTTTGACTTACCAGTAGTAAATTGTTTATTTGGTGTGGCTGAAATAAGAGTGCTGCTATTGCAGAGAGGAAGAGGGAATTTGGGGTGAATACCATCTCCATTTTTATTTCTGTTTTAGTTATCCTGAGCCCCTTTGGGTTGAATGGCACACTCACAGGGCAGTCCTTCAAGCTTTCTGATTCATCCACAAAGAAGCTGATTGGGGAGTGGAAGCAATTCTACCCCGTCACATCCAACTTGAAGGAGGGATCTGAGGAGAAACAAGAAGAAATGGACTGGGAGGATGATTCTTTAGCTGCTGTTGAAGTCCTTGTTGGTGAGCCTGCTTACCTTTAATTACTGAAATAAACTGGCTGCATAAACCTGCCAAATTCTGAATGCAGGAGTGACCCCATTTGATTCCTTTGCAGCAATGGTTGTTGGGTTTGGTTTTCCTGTTTGATGCTCAGGACCATCTATGATGGGCTGCTGCTCAAAGTGGATTTTGCAGACCCATTAGTGGGAGGTCTTGTTCTTATGTGCCCTGAGAGGGAAGATTTAAAAAAAAAATAAATAAGAGAGTAAAAAAAGCCCTGGATGATCACTGTTGACATCTGAGCTGAATCAAAAGCAGGTTGTGCTGTTTCAGAGTCCCTGCAAATTCAAACAGAGCAGATTTGCCTTTCAGGGATGTCTTCAAAACCACAGTCCTGGAGAACCTGATGTACTCAGGCACTGCCTTTATCTGCTGTTTTTCCCAAAATCCCAGCCCCTTGGTGCAGTGGATTGTTCTGCTGTGGGCTGGTGACCTTTGATTTCCCAGCAAATGCAATCCCTCCTCTGTGAGGAGCTCGTAGTGCAGTGATGGCTGGAGACCCTCGTGCTGCTGGGGATCTTGGCAGTGCTACATGATCCTAAAAAGGATTTTCCCAGCCTTTTATAAAACAAAATGACACACGCAGGTAGCAGCACGTGGATGTCTCTGCCTGTACAAAACCCTTTTTATTCATACAGAAGATTTGGGTGAATGAAGCAAATCAAGTAACGATGGAGGTGCCACAAAGTTGTTTTTGTCCAAGGAGATGCTTCAGTGGGTAGGAAAGATCTGTCAGCTCAGGGGCTCCTGCTGAAACGATGATTTGGTGCCTGTGAGTGTAACCAAGTGGGCCCTGCCCTGTCTTGCAGCTGGAGTGAGGATGGTGTACCCGGCGTGCTTCGTGCTGGTCCCTCAGACAGACATCCCTGCTCCCAGCTCCGTGGGGGCTCCCCACTGCTCCACTGCCTGCCTGGGGGTCCACCAAGTGCCTGCTTCCACCAGAGACCCTGCCATGTCCTCCGTCACCCTGACGCCACCCACGTCCCCAGAGGAGGTTCAGACAGGTGGGAAGGAATTGGTTTCTGCATCAGGGAATTGTTCCCATGGCTTCTGCTAACACAGCAGAGTTTGAGGGGGTTCAGGGGCTCCGTGTGCAGCTGGCTTGGGAGGGAAAACCACATTTCTGTAGTCCTACGTTTGTTATAGTAAAACTGATGGCACCAGCTGTGGGCAAAATGAACTCAAACTCTGCTGTAAGCTGCTGAAATGAGAGCTGCTGTTGTATTTGGGGTTGTTACCAGTACTTTGGGTTGCTCTGGGGAGGTTTTTGGGGTTTTTTCCCCTCTGTGAGCATGCCTGTGTTCTGACACAGCTCCATAACCCCACTGTGCCCTCAGCCGTCAGTGAAAGGTGATGTTTTCTCCCAGTCCAGGAAGATTGGCTGTAGTTTGGTTTCCAGTCAGGCTGTGTGCCCTCTGCCCTGGGTGTGAGCAGGGCTTATGGGGAGCTCATTTAGGTCACAGCAGCTGAGACTCATTGATAGTTTCAGGTGACATTTACATAAGTTTTATTGTGCAGAAGAGGTGTTGTTTCTTTTTTCCTTCCATGATCTTCTGTTACCCAAGCTTGACCCTTTTTTAAAATCATAATCTTGACTTTGCTCAAGTTGTTTTTTATTTCAGGTCACTTTCATCAAAGATAAAGCATATCCAGCCTACTTACAACATAAACATATATGGTGCTTTTTAAAATCTATAATAATCTGCTAATATTCCTAAACTTTTTGTGTGTTTTTATTTCCTAACACTGAGTCAAGAAGTCATTTTTCTTCCTCTGGTGATTGGACTGGAGTGATAGACACTGCATTGTCTCTCTGCCTGATTCTGTTTCCTCTGGTGCTGCTTTTCAGTTGATGCTCAGTCTGCCCAGAAATGGGTGAAGTTTTCCTCAGTTTCAGATGGATTTATCTCGGACAGTACCAGCCATCACGGTGGCAAAATCCCCAGAAAACTGGCCAACCAAGTGGTGGACAGAGTCTGGCAAGAGTGCAACATGAACAGAGCACAGAACAAGTATGTACTTATGCTCTGAAGCCAAAAATACCAATATTTTGTGCGTTCCTTGTAGCAATTAGTTCTGTTAAGGGTGCTGTGACTGCTGGTGGAATGTACTTTACTCTTCTAATAAACCATTTCTAAAGAAGTTCATTTTTTCCCTAACTATTTAAGAATGATTTACTTAGTTCTCAGTTTAATATGTCAGGAAAAGGCTATTTATCCTTTCTTTGCCGAATCCCTTGTCACCAAACTGCTCTTGAGCTTTGCCAGAAGATAAGAGAAGAACATATGTTGCTCCCAAATAACTCTCCTGGTATTGAATCCTAGGAGGAAGTATTCTGCTACATCAAATGGCCTGTGTGAGGAGGAGACAGCTGACAAGGTGGCATCCTGGGATTTTGTTGAAGCCACGCAGAGGACAAATTGCAATTGTTCAAGGTACAGCACTTGGCAGAGGCACAGCCCAGAGATGTTCACCGGGCTCGAGTGCTCAGGAGAGGCTCCTGATCTCTCCTGCAGGAGTAATTAAGCAGGAGCTGCTTGGAGGAAAGCTGGAACAAAATTTGTATCTCCTCTCCTAAATGTCATTGGAGGTCTTGAAATTCTGCCCAAGGAGTTACTGCAGAGGTGGGAGTGGAGTGAATTGGCTGGGGGGAGCTGCTGCCAGTGCAGGGACAATTCCTGAGCCCTGGAATTCCATGTGGATGTGGGCAGTCACCATCTCATGGGCAGCTTTCTCAGGAATGGGAAAGAAATGCTGTTTATTTAGGATTTAAGCACCTCTTCTAGAGGGCTGTGGCATTAGCCTTGAAGGAGAAATCTGTTATAGCAATAAACCCCCCAGACCTGCTCTTTGGGAAGGGTGGCATTCCATGGGTGGCTGTTTGGAAAACTGCTCCTCTGGGAGTGGATGCCAGTGTGTGTTTTTTATATTAGCTGGGAAAAAAGGGATCAAAACAAAGGGCAAAATGTCTAAGATTAAAAAAAAAAAAACCAACATAATACAGCCTTTTTTGAGGCTGCAATGCCACAGACTGTTAATACAGGTATTTAAAATAAATGGAAACATTAATTTCATTGAATTCTCAATTTCTGTACTTATGGCAGAATATCAATCTTTAGGTGACTGAAGTGTTGCAATAGGTTTAAACACTTTCTCTGATTTAAATGTTACACTGATTACCTTGCAGGGAATATTGGTATCTTAGGAAAAAATTACTGTCTGGAGGATGTAGCATTTTGAGAGAAATGCATTTTTTAAACTCCCTTATTGAAATGGTTGGTTAAAGTTCTGTGGAAATACTTGTGTCCTGAGAAGAGCTGGGGTGTGGAGGAGGATTAAATGTTCTTTTCAAGGAGAATTTAGCTATGATAGCACTAGTTAAGAGCAAACCAGTCAATTAACTATGTGAGGTGTGTATTAGAAATATGCAATTGCCTAAAGAGAAATTGCAAAGACCTAAACCCCCTTATTATTCCACGTGTTTTGAATTCTAAGTGGAGAAAAACATGTGGATGTGTGTAAGAGTTTAAAGTAAAAATAGATTTTGATACCTCTTACCTTTTATCCCTGCCTAATCCTGTTTTTTCAATACAAGTGCTTCTTAACTTTGCTAATGGAAGAGTGGCAAAGAACTCCCAGGCACTGAGCATGTACCTGCAGTTCAATGGCTTAATCATAAACATTTCATTCTACACTTCAGCATTTCATGTGCCTCATTCTGTCAGATGATCCTGAAAGCTGGCATCTTGAACTTGCAGATGAAATGTTTAAGCTCAAGTGCATTTACACTGAGCAGACCCAGCTGTATTAATGCAGTTGAGACACTGTGTTTTTCCTTTTCCCACACTTGCTAAATTTGTAAGTAAGCAGCTACAAAAGCCTTGTAATCGCTTGGAAATAGCTTTAGTAGGAGTGAGCTTGGCTTCTTGGTTCTTGGTGTTAATTTTGCAGTCCTTAACCCAGTGAGGCTTGGGCAGCTCTCTTGGCTGGTATCAGTGTTTGAATTCCAGAAGCCATTCACTAATTCTTACGTTGTTCTACTGATTCATCAGTGCTGGCACAAGTTACAAAGGATGAGGTATTCATGTGACAATCTATTTCTGCTAAAGCAGTTATAAAATACTGTCTTAATTCTGAGGATTATTTGTGTGTTTGGCTTGTAGGACAGATGTAACAATTTTAAAAATGGTATTCTAAAATCATACAGTGCTGCACAAAAGTCATACAGTGCTGCTCAAGTCACTCAGATTGTGGTCAGAAAGAAGGGGCAGCTTCACTTTGCAACAGTTTTGGTTTCAGCTGTCTCTCACAGGCTGTTTAATGGCCTAGAAGCAGGTTCTTATCTAGTGAAAAAGAACACCACAGACATATTTGAAAGATTAATGTGGAGTCTTTCCCCCTGTATTAATTCTGCAGGCACAAAAATCTCAAACCAAGAAATTCAGGTCAACAGGGGCAGGCCCCACCTGTGGGCCCCCAGCAGCCGGCGGCTCCGAAGCACAAGACAAATGAGAAGCAAGACAAAGGGGATAAGCCACAGAAACGCCCTTTGACTCCTTTTCATCATCGTGTATCTATCAGTGATGATGTTGCCATGGAGGCAGAGTCAGCGAGTCAGAGGCTGGTGATGGCTGCCCCAGACAGCCAAGTGAGGTTTGCCACCATCCGAAGTGCCGAGGGCGCGAAGGCGCCGCCGCTGCACGGGGCCGAGCTGGGGAACTCCCCGCAGCCGCCGCCGCTCAGCCCCCACCCCTGCGACGGCCCCGACGAGGGGGTGCCCAAAGCCCCCTCCACGCCCCAGAGTCAACATTTCTACCAGATGCCAACTCCAGAGCCCTTGGTGCCCACGAAAGCAATGGAGGACAGGCTGGATGGGCTGTCCCAGCCCTTCCCGGCCGCCTTCCCCGAGGTCATCGAGCCCACCGTGTACGTGGGCACTGCCGTCAACCTGGAGGAGGATGAAGCTGACACGACTTGGAAGTATTATAAAGTTCCAAAGAAAAAGGATGTGGAGTTCTTACCGCCCCAGCTTCCAAATGATAAGTTGAGAGATGATCCAGTAATACCTGCTGGACAGGAAAATGTAACATCAGTTACAGAGTAAGTGGTGCTTGATCCTGGGGTAACAGCACGAGCAGTGAGGGAACAGGAAGGCCAGAGGCAGGAGGTTCTCAGTGGAAGGAGCAGAAATGCTGAGGGTGTGAGCACAACTCTGGGTACAAGAAGTTAATCCTTGTGAAATGGGAGGATAAAGCCCAGTCAGATCTGTAGCAAGACTTTCCAGCTTTTTCTCATTTTAGTTCTGATTTAGGTGACGGCAATGATATTTATTTTTATAGTATAAAATTAATCTGCAGCCAAATGATGCCTGTTAGGGACTTAAGTTCCTTCTTTCCCCCCTCCTGTCCCCTCTCCCAAAAAAATGAAACAACTTTTTCACTTCAGTATTTGATTTCTTCATTATTTGAAGAAAAATATGGATGGTCCCTGGGGGCAGCAGGTGCTCACAGGGCTTTTCAGAGCAGGCACAGCTCAGCAGGGCTGGGGGTGCAGGAGAGGTGACAAACCTGGGCTCAGGGCTGGCATCGAGGAATTGAGGGCTGCACCCAGAGCTGCCTCTATCCAGGCACTTCTGTCCATTCTTTTTGATCTAAATTTTCTTATTCAGGTGAAAGCAGACTTACTGTGATCAATATCAAATAATTGAGAGCTTTGGGTTTAATTTTAGGAGCTGAGGTGCTGAATTTGGGGTGGAAGAGCAGCTGCTCACAGGACAGAAGGCTGGAGTTGGTTTTTGTCCCGTTGCTGGCAGTGGGAAGCCACTGGTGGCAGCACTGGAATGGCTGTGTAGGAAAGCTGGAGAAGGAGTAAATGTGGTGTAGCTGCTGCTCTGTGCTCACACACAGCTCTGGACATTCTTTGTGGACACTGTTTAAGAGATTCTTTCAAGATGTACATTTATAGTATTTTTAAGTCCTTTTTTTCCTTTGCCTTGAATTCACTTCAGCCCAGTAGATAAGGAAAGATGTTTCCTTTTGTCTCTTCAAGACATGGTCTTTCCTAGTTTGATTTGACAACTTACCAAAAACAGTCTTTTCCCCCTGGGATATCTGGCTGTTAACTTCTCTTCCTCTCTGCTGGTCAAAAATACAGCAGAGGTGTTTAATTCCCCACTCCTAGAAAATAATCTCCATCTCTTCTTCTGCCTTTTTATTTTTCCTTTCCTGATGGCAATTTTTGCAGGATTTAGAAACTGATTTATTGAGCATGGAAGAGCAGCATGGATGGATTGGCCATTGTTTTTGGCTGTGAGATGTTTTTGGGACAGTTTGTTTCTAGGAAGTGTCTTTGACAAAGTCAAACTTTCTGTAGTTGAGAGGAAAGTGCAGGAACTTCTCATTTGGTTTGAGGGAGCACCTTCCTCACCTGGTGCCTTCTGTATGTTGGGGTACAGAAAATAAAGCTGGTTCAGGGCACATCTACAGCTCATGATCAGAACAGTTTTTTCCTTGCCAGTGTCTTTTTTTTCCTGGTGCAATGCCACATTTGTGAAACCAACACTTCAGAGAGAAAACCTGAATTTCTGTGTACTTACCAGCTCCAGTTTTGGCTCAGAATGTTAACAAAAGAAAAATGCTGATAAAGGCAAATGTGGTTAGAATTTTCTCATTAGTAAATTAGTTACTGGTGTGCTGCAAGCTTCATTTGTATTGATCTGAGTGATATAAATGGCTCCTGAGCACAGTGGCATTTGTGTGATTTACTTGTGATTATTGCTTGGGCTTTTTTGGGGAATGCAGTGAGTAATTCTTTAGCCTGGTGAGTTTCTTTTAGTGGATGTGGAGAGTTGAATCCATTTGTGCCTTATAACAAATGACAGCCATGACCTGGGATAAATTACTAATCTTTATGTGAATTGACAGTGCTTGAGGAGAGAGTAGGGAGGATGAATCACACAGCTGGATCTGATGTGTGGAAGGAGGTGATATTAAATGAGTAATGATTTAATCTTCATCCCCAAAAGTTTTCTGAAGCTGGGCTGTGAAGGAAGGAAGTGGAAAGATGAGGTTGTTCTTGTTAAGGCTGTGTGATAGCAGAAATAATTCCGTGTAATAAATGCTAAATAAATGATTTTGTGATTTTTATTTTTCTTCTGTTCAGATTAATGGTGCAATGTAGGAAACCTTTGAAGGTTTCAGATGAACTGGTGCAACAGTATCAGAGTAAAAACCAATATTTAACAGCTGTAGCAACGGAAGCTGACCAGGAACCTGAAATTGATCCTTATGCCTTTGTGGATGGAGATGTGGAATTCCTATTTCCTGACAGTAAAAAGGACAGGCAGAACATGGAGAGGGAAGTGGGGAAGAAACACAAGGTGAGTAAAGGAGTGAGGCTTCAAATCAGTGATGAGGTTAAAACAAATTGCCTTAGGCATGGGATAGAATTTAAACCCTTTTTCGTGTATTTAGAAGCAAATTAAAAAACAAATTATATTCCAGCAGAAATGATCAATGAAATTAAGCAGCATGTCTCTAATGACACCTAAATTTTTTTTGGCACGTTGGTGGTGCCATTGCATCAGGGCTCATGAGGAAAAAGCTGCTGGATCAGTCTGGCTCAGTGGCCTCCCTGTGGAAACAGGTGCTGGCAGGTGCCTGGGGAGAGAGGAGGGACAAGGCCAGTGCTTTGTTCATGAGTGGAAAGGTCTGGGGGTAGGTGAGGTGAGCCCTGACTCGTTCCCTGGCCAGTGAATTGCAATTTTTTGTGCATTAGTGCAGCTACCTGAGACTTGTACTTAAAGCAGAAGGGCACCTACAGAAAAGGACAAACTATAACTGCACTGGGGGCTTGTCTATGAAACAAATCTGCTTATTAGAATTAGTTGTGTGTGAATGCATTCCATTCAAGAACTGGTACAGTTAATGTGTAGCATCTGATAGCAAGGGTTTTCCTTAAGGTGTTGTAGCAAGAATCCACAGCTTGCTTTGTAAATTTATCCCCAGACAAGCCCAGTGTTGGCAGCCCAGGCTCTGCTCCCCTGAGCCAGCAGCAGCCCCCAGCCTGCCCTGCTGAGCTCACAGGGTAATGAGAACCTGATCCTTCTCCAGGCACAGAATCCTCACAGGGACATCAAATACCTCCCACCCCACTCATTAATTTAAGCAAACTTTTCTCTCCTGTTTTAATAGGCTGAGGATGGGACATCCAGTGTTACAGTTCTATCCCATGAAGGAGAGGATGCAATGTCTCTGTTTAGTCCTTCTGTCAAGCAAGGTAAAGAGGCTTTTTTTCCTCCCTGTCTTGTGTTATATTAATGATGTCTTGAATAGTCAATAGATTCTAATAGGCTGCTCAGTTTTGTGGTTTATGGTTTGTATTTCCCTTCAGTCTGCTGGGAACATTTCATTGTTGCACCTTGCAAACAAACACTGGCTATAAAATCTAAACTGGAAGGGCCCTCCCCTCTGTGTAAGATGGATGAGATGAACCAAGTCCCTCTCACCCCCTTGGTTTCCTTTCCCCAGCTGTGGGCAGAGCTCTCTAGTGATGTTTCTCATGCAGAGGCAGTGGCAGAGTTGTGCTGTTGCTCTCCCCACAGATGCCCAGCGCTTGGCTGCCCACGCCCGCACGGCCTCCACCAGCCTGTTCCACGAGACAGACCTGGTGGTGTCCTACACTGACCTGGACAATCTCTTCAATTCTGATGAAGATGAACTCACAGTAAGTGATGTGCAAAAAGTCCTGGCAGGTGCCAGCTAAAAAAACCGGCAAGGAACAACTCTTGTCCTTCTGTGGTTTGGGGTTTGATTTTTTTGGTGGTGTTTGTAGGAGAGGTTGCAAAACATTCACACAAACAAGAGCTGTGGCCCCTCGGTGGCAAACGGACTGCTCTGCTTGACTCATGCAGGCAGATTTTTGATGCGAACAACCTTTTGATCTCACTTCCTTACAATCCCCACAGTGTGTGCTGCCTGAACATACCTTTAGTTTGAGTTGTACAGATTCAGCAGGTCCTACTGTGTTCTTTCCCTGTGGTCTGGGCTCTGGTTAACTGCTTCATCAAGGTAATATTGAAACAAAACAGCAACTTCTGAAAGAGAAAAGGCATTTAAACACTGGACATTCTGCCAAATAAGCTGCTTGTCTGCAGCAGCTATTATCTTGGAACAGTTTCTCTTGCAGTCTGATGGCTCTGAGTCCATTATCTTTCTAGTTTCTATTTCAATACTATTTGTAATCAGTTGTCTTTTCTGAACTGTGCATTGCTCCACATTTAATCCTAAATCCCCTTACCCAGACAAAATGCCCATCAACTTTAATGGGAGCTGGAGCTGAGTAAGGGCTGAAGGATCTTAACAGCCATCAAAGGTCATCAGTATGTCAAGGAATTGTGTTTGCTCTTAAACACGAACACTTACATTCTGTAGACATCTGAACTGTTTAAAGGTGGTAAAAGATCTCTTATTCTTTTACTTTTGACAGTTTTTTTCCCCTGTATTTCTTGTTGCAGGATTTGTGTTTGTCTTTTCTGTTCCTGTGGTAATACCAGTGATGTTAATATGGCTCTGGGAGCGTTGTGGTTTGTTCTGGTAGACTGTGGGCAGCCCTAATTTAGCTTCTTTTACTGTCTGCTAACAGGATGAGGGTTATTTTGTAACTGGTTTTTCCCTTCAATAACATTGTGACCTGTTGGGAGAGCTTCTCTGGATTCCAAGAATTAAGAACAAGTGTAAGCCCAACCTTAGGCTTCTGAGCTATTTTAATTTTTCTAAACATTATACAATGTTTCAGCTTTGTATGTGCAGGTGAGATTTCCTGTTAGCAGGAAACATGAACATGTGTTTATGTCTGAAATGCTTCTTTCTTAGCCTGGATCTAAACGAACAGTGAACGGCACTGATGACAAATCCAACTGCAAAGAGGCAAAAACAGGAAATCTAGACCCACTCTCATGCATAAGTAAGATTTATTTGTGTTTTCTTTTTGCCTAAAGAGAATGTAGCTGTAAACATTTGACTCTAATATGTTGTGGCAATTTGGAAATGTACCCTTCATTTGGTTTGCAAAATCTTGAGACTTGGGAAACACTTCAGAAAGTTTTCATGCTCTAAAGTCTGCTTCTGATCTGAAATTAGGCACTGCAGATCTCCATAAAATGTATCCAACTCCCCCTTCACTGGAACAACACATTATGGGGTTTTCTCCAATGAACATGAACAATAAGGAGTATGGCAGCATGGACACTACACTTGGAGGAACAGTGCTGGAAGGGAATAGCTCTACTGTGGGAGCTCAGTTCAGAATTGAAGTGGATGAAGGTTTCTGCAGCCCCAAACCTGCTGAAATCAAGGTAGGTGGTGCTGACAGCCCTGATCAATGCTTGTGCTGATTACTGACCAGTTCATTACTTAAATCTGAATAGGAATGGGGGGAGGTGAAGTACAATTTGTAACTTGTCCTGCATTGTTTTGGGGGAGGTAATATTCTTTGTAGTATGTAGTGTTTTACCACTTAGAGAGAGTAATACCTGAGTAGGCATTAGTGAGCTGCAGAAATGCCTTTCAGTCACTGCAGTTCACTGAGGTTTGTTTTGGTGTATTGTGAATATTGTGTGTACACATTTTAGCTTTCCCTTGCAGCTGTGTCAGGATTTTGGGTTCAGGAACTGCTGCTTGAACTCAGTCCTGTTTTCTGGAGAATCATTTCATTGCTGCAGTGATCTAATTTACACACTAATGCTTTCCCATGTGTGACTTCCAGGATTATTCTTATGTTTATAAACCTGAGAACTGTCAAGCTTTAGTGGGATGTTCCATGTTTGCACCACTGAAGACTCTTCCCAGCCAGTGTCTTCCTCCCATCAAGCTGCCTGAGGAATGCATTTACCGCCAGAGCTGGACTGTGGGAAAGCTGGATCTGCTTCCTCCAGGCCCTGCCATGCCTTTCATCAAAGATGGGTATGACCCTGGGGGCTTCAGCTTTGTGATGTGCTCACTTTGCCACCCCTAAATATTTATTTTGTCAATCAGTAATGGGAATATTTGTATATACTCTGTGTTTATACAACCGACAAGAGCCTTTAAGAACGTCCTTCTGGCTAAACCTACTGCAGGAGACTCTTCTCAGAGAGCTCCTTAACTGTACATACATTTTATTTGTTGTCTCCTTTAAAGGTTTCTTGGGGAAGCTTAATGGTGCAAGTCCAGGTTTAATAAGTAATGAAGATGGTAACAATCAAGATAAATGTAAACTTGGGACTTTGTTTTTGCGGTGGTGTAGTCAGTGCTGGAAGGCCTTAGTAGGTGGTGCTGCTGTTTCTTAAATTATTTTCTTAAGTAGCAGTAAACTCAGCGGTGCTGGGAGTAGGAAAACATTTCCTGTGCTGTGTGACTGGGCCTGGTCACAGCAGAACTGCAGGGGACGTTTCTGTACCGTGCTTATTGTAGGGATGGTCTTGCTGCCAGCTCTTCTTGAGGAAAAGATTTCTTTCTTTTTCTCTTCTGCATTAGTAGCTGGTAAAAATGGATTAGGCAGCAAGGAAGTGTTATGTATTTCTCGATAAGATTTTATGAATACTAAATCTTGGATCAAATACTGATGTTGCTTCTGTTACTCATTAGCAATATCTTTCCAGGTCTCATTAGCCCTACAAGTTTTTGGAGATACTCAGGTGCTTAGGAAAGAAAATGTTAAACCTTTCTAGGTGGTACTTTCCTCGTGGATTCAGCTGAATCTGCTGTCAACAGACCTGGTCTGTTTTCTTAGTGTGTGTCAACACAACATGTAAATAAAACATGAATGAAAAGGTGTCCTTTAGACTCCATACAACCACAGAATTTCTAATTTATTCTGACCACACTTGTTTCCTGGGAGCTTTGTGCAGAGGAAAAGACAAAAGGAGGCAGGGAGAGATTCTTTAATGGTGCTGTCAGTGGGAGTCCTGCAAAGTCATTTAGAACAAACGCTCTTGAAGTTCCTTAGGGAATGAAAATCTTACTGTGGATTATGAAAGACTAGCTTAAAAAAAGCAAATATTAATTAGGAAGGTCCTTCTTTAGAAATCTGAGTCTTAAACTTCAAACCCAGCATGATGTTGTGTACTTAAAGCCTTTCCTTCTCTTGCGGCTGCCGTCAGTGATGGGAGCACCATGGACCAGGAGTACGGCCCTGCCTACACGCCCCAGACCCACACTCCGTTTGGGATGCCCCCGAGCAGTGCCCCTCCCAGCAATGGTGGGGCTGGAATCCTCCCCTCTCCCTCCACCCCTCGCTTCCCAACTCCCAGGACACCAAGGACTCCCCGCACGCCCCGCGGAGCCGGCGGGCCCGCGAGCGCCCAGGGCTCGGTGAAATACGAGAACTCGGATTTGTACTCGCCAGCCTCCACCCCCTCCACGTGCCGGCCCCTGAACTCGGTGGAGCCCGCGACGGTGCCTTCCATCCCCGAGGCACACAGCCTGTACGTGAACCTCATCCTCTCCGAGTCCGTCATGAACCTCTTCAAGGACTGCAACTTCGACAGCTGCTGCATTTGTGTTTGCAATATGAACATCAAAGGTGCTGACGTTGGAGTTTACATTCCTGATCCAACACAAGAGGCCCAGTATAGGTGTACCTGTGGTTTCAGTGCTGTTATGAATAGAAAATTTGGCAACAGTTCCGGGCTGTTTCTTGAAGATGAGTTGGATATTCTGGGGCGAAACACGGAGTGCGGCAAAGAAGCAGAAAAACGCTTTGAGGCTCTCAGAGCTACTTCCATTGAACACGGCAGTGGAGGGCTGAAAGAGCCCGAGAAACTGCCCGATGACTTGATACTGTTGCTGCAGGATCAATGCACCAACCTGTTCTCACCCTTTGGAGCAGCAGACCAAGACTCCGTGGCCAAAGTTGGTGCTGTCAGCAACCTGGTACGTGTAGAAGAAAGGGATTGTTGCAATGACTGCTACTTAGCCTTGGAACATGGACGGCAGTTCATGGACAATATGTCAGGAGGGAAAGTTGATGAAGCACTTGTGAAAACTACTTGCTTGCACCACTGGTCAAAAAGAAATGGTAAATATTGAAAACATTTTATTTTCTACTTGTCCACCTATTTGGGGTTTTGTTTTTGAAGGGTCTTTTTTTGTGGTTTTCCTTTGTGGATTTTGTATGCTGTTTTTGCCACCTGTGTGCTCGTACAGACTTCTGGTTGATGGTGTTCAGAATACCCAGCCCTTCCATGTCCTCCGCTGATCACCAAGCAGAGGAAGGCCTTGGCTGCTCTCAGTTGTAAATTCCCAATATATATCTGAAGTGTAGCATGAGACCACTGTCAGTGTCCACAACACTTCACCAGGTTTATCCTTTAAAGAGCTTTTGGTGAGTGGCTCTCCAGAGGCTCTGGAATGATTGATGCCTGTAGGAAGGGTTTTAGTGGTGACCCTATTGTCAATGCCACTGTGGCAGAATTAAACAACAGCTCTGATTCAGTTGCCTTCCCCCCTTCTTTAAGGAAGAGAGGGGGGCAGTAGGTTAATGGCACATGTGGCAAAAAAAAAGCATTATTGTAGCCTTCACTGTGTGTTGAGTCTGCCAGAAATCCTTGGATTTTTCCTTCGAGGGCCTGACTAATGATGCAGTGTCTCCTGGAACACCTTCATTGTGTGTATTTGCTTACTGTTCTCTAATAGAATTTCAAGTGGCAACTCTTAACAGGGTTAGGATGAAAGATAAAGTTATGAATTACAGGTAGCTGCAGTTCATAGTTGTAAGTGAAGATGAGGAGGAATCCTGGGAGAACACAGCCAGGTTCCTGTGCCTTGCTGGGGGATTAACTTGCAAAACCCAGACTGTAAATAAATTGATGTTTTCAGGCACACAGGAGAAGACTCTGTGTTACTGTGACTGATGTTTGGGATAAAAAGATGTAGAGATACTTTAAAAGAGAGGACTTGGAAATAGTAGCCATGCCAAATTTTGTGTCAGCTTTTCATTCTAAATCCTTGTACCTGAAATGGCCCAGTGGTGGCTCTGGATGAAATGGGCTGAGTCTGCTCGAGGCTTCCCTTGACTTCTCTGAAATGAGCACTGGGTGGCAGCCTGCAAATCCGCCTTTTTTGGGAGGGGCAATCCAGGAGTTTCAGGCTTCTACAACTTGTTTGGGGGGTTTTGGGTTGTTTTTGTTTGTTTTGGTTTTATTTTAGGGTGTTTTCCCTTAGCTTAACTCATAAGATGGGAGCCTTTCAATGGGAAAAACTCTAGAGGAAAAAACAAAATTGAGAAAAAAATCCATCTGTGTATTTTGTCAGGGGAAGAGGGGGAACTGTAAATCCGCTTGCGCTCGCCTTTCTATATCCCAGCCTCTGGGTGCCTGCAGGTGTTTTTAGAAGAGATGTTGGCAATGGAGGTGGTTTGTGCTGCTGGCTGTTGTTTGTGCAGCTGCCCTGACCCCGTTTGTGTCCCTGCAGTGGTGGATGTGAGCATGCAGTGCTCCCAGGACATCCTGCGCATGCTGCTCTCGCTGCAGCCCGTGCTGCAGGACGCCATCCAGAAGAAGCGGACGGTGCGGTCCTGGGGCGTGCAGGGACCCCTCACCTGGCAGCAGTTCCACAAAATGGCTGGGAGAGGCTCCTACGGTAAGGGCTCCGTGGAATCCTGCTCCCTGCAACCTCCTTCCTTCCCAACCTCCTTCCCCTGCTCCATCCACACAAACCGGTGCTGCTCAGCCTGTTGGAATTCTGAACAGCACTTGACCTTTCTTTAAACTAGCGAGAGCTTATTAGACAGAGGAGAATTCTTTTCTTCAGAAAAGAGAAAATATTTATATTCCTTAAAACAGGCAATGAATTAAAGATGTGCATTTAAAATTTACAGCTTCAGTTGCACTGTTTGTATACACCTGACACTTCACGCAGTGAGGGACTGAAATTGCAAAGATGAGTTTGGTGTTAAAAACAGAGTAACTGCTCAGATTTTATACTCAAAATTTTTCCATTCACCCCATTTTAATTACTCTAAACATAGGGAGTTAAAAATACTGATTTTGAAATGCTTGAGACAGTGTGCTTTATTGCTCAGTACTGTCAGAACTGTGCTCAAGATCTAGGGTTACTCAGCGTCTTGTCTCTGATAAATGTTTGGAATGGCCAACATGTGATGCATTTACAGATAGAAGGTGAATTTTGTGCACTCACGATTTAATGACTTAATTAGCATATGAGATTGATTTACCACTGTGTTACGAGAGTGACCTTTCACCAGCAGATCTTTTGTAGCTATATTTAGAACACGGCAATTATACATTTACATGTTCTTAAGTTTGTTTCCTTCTCTGGCCCTTTACCCATTGGCTTAGAATATTTACATTGTTTTCCTTGTCTTTGGTCCCTGATTGCCTTGGTTCTGTGGGAAAAGGCTTCCTGGACAGTGCAGAACTGTTCCTGATTGCCCGTGTACTGATGGAAATATAAAACATAGATAGATAATTGGCACCATCTTAGAGTTCTATTTTCTGTGGAACTTTTTCCTGAGGCCCTGAGATATTTCAAATAAAAACAATCAGCTGATGGGTTTTTTGCAGAGGGTTGGATCCTGTACTTTGGATCTGTAAAATGAGAACTATTCCATTGATAGCCAGTGCTCCTTCCTGTGAGATGCTGGGAACACCAGAGGCCGTTCTATTCATGTTTCCTTGAAGTTAATTTTAAGCTTTCTGCTTAAAAACATGCCTTGCTTTTCCAGGAACTGATGAGTCCCCAGAACCACTGCCAATCCCAACATTTTTGCTGGGATACGATTACGATTTCCTGGTGCTGTCTCCGTTTGCGTTGCCCTACTGGGAGAGGCTGATGCTGGAGCCGTACGGATCCCAGCGAGACGTCGCTTACGTCGTGGTGTGCCCGGAGAACGAGGCTCTGCTCAACGGAGCCAAAAGCTTCTTTAGGGATCTGACTGCAATATACGAGGTACAGGATTTGTGGCAGTTTGCAGTGAAATGGATTTGGGAAAGGCTCTTTCTAATACGTGCTCATAAGGACTTATCAGGCTTGTCGGAGCTGATAGCGACGCCTGCTCAGAATGGTATCTGGGAAAGCTGCTCCGAGGGATTTTAGGAATGGGCACTTGGAAGATAAGGGCTCTTCGTGCTGCTCCCCTTCCTTTCCGTACTCGCCGTTCCCATCCGATAAACGCCACCCGGTGGCAAAAGCTCTGCATTGCCATAGTGTTACCTCCATTTAATTAATTAATTACATGCTTGGATTGAATGAAGATTATAGAGTCGATTATTATCAACCTGGTTTTCTTGCATTTAGGAAAACGCTGACAGTAACCCATAAAATCACCATTCAGCATTTCCTACTGGGGGGACTCTAGAGTTAAAATGTTACTTTGGAATATTGTAAATAAAATTAGAGTTCTCTGCCTTTCTATGATATATAATTTGTGTGATATTTAGCAGCTTTTAAGGTCTTTTTTTACCTTTTCAGTCCTGCAGGCTTGGTCAGCACAGACCTATCTGTAAGTTACTGCCTGATGGGATCATGAGGGTTGGCCCTACAGCCTCCAAGAAGCTGTCAGAGAAGTTGGTCACAGAGTGGTTCTCCCAGACAGCCAATGCCAACAACGACGCGTTCTCCAAACTCAAACTCTATGCTCAAGTTTGCAGATATGAACTGGGTATGACCTTTTTAATGTTCCTTATTTCATACAATTACCACTTAGTCCTTTGCAATAGAGAAGAAGAAATCATGGCTTATTGTCTTATTGGTAAGGGCAGTTTTCTGGTTTTAAACTGAATTTGAGTAAGTGCTAAAATGGCCTCTTACCATCCAGCAATGCCTTTAGGGAATGACAGTGGCTGCCTGACAGGGACTTTGGTTGTCTTCTTGTAGTGGTGACTTGGATTCTGTAGCAGTGATTTCCATCAATTCAAGACATCTGGAAAAAAGTTATATTAAAAACAGATTTCTTGGTATTTCTGAAAGGCTCTTATAAAAATATTAGAATTTGAAAATTTAATACAGGTATGTTAAATTTGAGAGGTAAAATGTATGCTTGAGGTTTGCTCTGTTTTGTTACTACTGTAGACTTACATAGGTGACATGAGCATCAAAACAGCTACATTATAAAATTTATACTTTTTTTTCCCCCTGGTTTTAGGTCCTTATCTTGCTTCTCAGCCTTTGGACAATTCTCTACTTTCCCAAACCAACCTGGTCCCTCCCTCCAGCCAGGCAGGCTCTGCTCTGCCCCCAGTGACAGCCCCTGCTGCCAATCCCAACACTCCATCGTCAGCTCCCGCAGCTCCCACCAGCAGCACCGTCCCAGTGACCTCCAGCAGTGCCATGTCCTCTGCAGCCACCACAGCCAACTCCACCCTGACCACCACTGCCCCATCCTCCTCCTCTGCCAGCCTGGGCAGTGGCATTCCAACGAGCAAGCCTTCCTCATTCCCACCCTTCAGCAATATGAACAACACCACTCCTGCCTCCCTGCCCGCCCAGGCTGCGCCAGTCCCAAATGGGCAAACTGGGGGGCAGCAGCAACAGCCAACACTGCAAACAGCAGGGATGTCTGGAGACACAGCTGCAGCACCTGCACAGCCCCATCCAGAGGTTTCTGAAAGGTGGGGAACTGCAATCACACCTTCAGCTGAAAAATTTGCTCAACTAACGTAAACTTCTACCCCTTCAGTAAAAACCCTGTATTTATTTTCACCAAGCTGCTTTTAAGGGAGATTGAGAGTTCAGTTGTGGTGGAGCTGAACCTTTTGGTTCCAGTTGTAGCTGCAGTTCTAATTACATCTCAGTGTCTGCTCTGGTACAGAAATAAACTTCCTTTTTTTCTTCTCTCTCTAAAGACAGGAAATTCACCAAACTACTCACTTCAATATTTTAAAGGGCTGGGGAAGGAGGGGGAGATAGATAATTGGCACCATCTTAGAGTTCTATTTTCTGTAATCAAAGTTAGAGTGGTGAAGACAGCTCTTACTGTAGATATTCTTGTTCCCCAGTTAAGCAATAGTTGAGCTGTTGAGCTGCTGTAATAAAGAAGGCTAAAGGAAAGAAAAGGGATTCAGAGTTACTGATAAGCTCCTATACAAAAATGACATAAAAAGACTGTTTCTTACACCACAGTTGATTCTTTCAGATTAATAATTGACAATTTGATCTAGTTTGGAAGTAAAACCTAATCTTTACAAAACTCAGCTGTTTGTAACTGGTTTCAAAATTTTATTCCCAGCACTATGGATCGTGATAAAGTCGGAGTCCCCACAGATGGAGATTCACATGCTATCACCTATCCACCTGCAATTGTAGTTTACATAATTGATCCTTTCACATATGAAAAAAAGGATGAGAACAGCAGCTCATCCAGTTTGTGGACACTTGGACTTCTGCGCTGCTTTCTGGAGATGGTTCAGGTTCTTCCTGCCCACATCAAGAACATCATTTCTGTGCAGGTGAGCCAACAGAAACAAACAGAGCATCCTTGGCTTTGGCTGGGTTTGGGGGCAGTAACACCCTCCAGGTGAAAGTTTCATTTCCTTCACAATCATTACTTACAGTTCTCCAGCTGTTAAACCATCAGGTTATAGCTTTTAGAGCAGTTTGGGTGCTATTAACCAAAGCTGAATCCTGTTGTACATTCCAAACTCATCAGTTTTATCTCAGAGGAAATGTGATGCCCACTCCAGTGATGAGTGAAGTGCTGGTCCTATACTGGAATCTGCAGCCTGACCCTGCTGGGCCACAGGCAGAGCTCCTCCAGCTGCAGGACCAGTTAACAGAGGGCAGCTTTTTGGAGGAATCATTAAGATTCTCTTGTAAATAAATTATTTTTTCCTCTGAAGAAAATTTCAATGAATAATTTCTTGAAGTCCCACAGGGCTTTGGAAGAATTGGAAGGAATTTGACTGCAAAGTAAAATTCAAAAAGCAATGTACCAAATACTGTGTCAGAAGCCATTTAATCGATTGATAAGTGGTTTTCTTTTTCTCTCCTCTCCTCTGTTCCAGATTGTCCCATGTCAGTACCTGCTGCAGCCTGTGAAACACGAGGACCGGCAGATTTACACTCAGCATTTAAAATCTTTGGCATTTTCAGCTTTCACTCAGTGTCGAAGACCTCTCCCAACTTCCACCAATGTGAAAACCTTAACTGGCTTTGGGCCAGGGTTAGCCATGGAAACTGCTCTAAGGAGCCCTGATGTGAGTATTGTTCATGAGATTGTAGAATTATCCAGATCAGAGGAAGGTCCTGCTTATCAACCAACCATCTTTTATGCTGGGAATAATTTCTTCCCCAAACTTCATTGTCTGCTCTGTCATCTTTCTAGAGACCTGAGTGTATTCGACTCTACACCCCTCCTTTTATACTGGCTCCAGTGAAGGACAAGCAAACAGAGCTGGGAGAAACCTTTGGAGAAGCTGGCCAGAAGTATAATGTGCTTTTTGTGGGCTACTGTTTGTCTCATGATCAGAGGTGGCTGCTTGCATCCTGTACAGACCTCTATGGAGAGCAGTTAGAAACGTGCATAATTAATATTGATGTACCAAACAGGTAAGAACCAAATTTTAATTCATTTTTAGCAAGTGTATTTTCTTTCATTCCCCTGAAGAATTACATTGGGTTTGGTGCTGTAAGAATAACTGGCTTTTGTAGACTTGCTGTGTTGCAAAAGTGGCTAAAGCAGATGAATATTTTCCCTATTATGTGCATATCATTTTGAGTTAAATTTCTAGAAGAGCATGGTTTAGTTTAATGTGATTCTTGAGTGTTACTATGTGACTTCTCCATCTCACTTACTGGCTGTTAATGTCAGTTTTAGAATGTGATTAATTTAAAAATCCCAACCCCCCCTGAAGCTGCAGCTGATGGACTACAATACCAACACTCTGGTGAATGTTCAGGTTAATACAAAAATGCTCTAAACATGGCATTAAAAACTTGTTGCAGTTTTAATTTTGTTTTCCCTTCTTTCTTTCTTCTAGAGCTCGCAGGAAAAAGGGTTCTGCCCGCAGACTTGGTCTCCAGAAACTCTGGGAATGGTGCCTGGGACTGGTGCAGATGAGCTCTTTGCCATGGAGAGTTGTCATAGGCCGCTTGGGAAGAATAGGACATGGGGAATTAAAAGGTAACAGCAGCATTTTTTTTAGAGTCTGAAGCTTGATTTAAAGCTTTAATATTTCAGTAGTATCAAATGTGTCCATCCCTGTTTCTGGAAGAGAACCTCACTAGTGAGATTTCCTCCCTCAGACTGGAGCTGTTTGCTGAGCCGCCGGAACCTGCAGTCCCTGAGCAAGCGGCTGAAGGACATGTGCAGGATGTGTGGGATCTCTGCTGCAGACTCCCCCAGCATTCTCAGTGCTTGCTTGGTGGCCATGGAACCCCAGGGATCCTTCATTATTATGCCAGGTATTTGGGAAACTCTCTCTTTTTTGGCACGAGAACTAACAGTTCAGGCTTCGTTAAACTGAGGAAATGTTTGGTTTCTCCCCCAAAGATTCCGTGTCCACGGGCTCGGTGTTCGGGCGCAGCACCACTCTGAACATGCAAACGTCTCAGCTGAACACGCCCCAGGACACATCCTGCACCCACATCCTGGTGTTCCCCACCTCTGCCTCTGTGCAGGTGGCATCATCCACTTACACCACTGAGAACCTGGATCTGGCCTTTAACACAAACAATGGTTTGTATTTGCATTTGTTCTCACCTTCTAAAAACCCCTCGTCACTCTGTGCCCTATCATAAGAATAAACTGTTCATTCTGAGGAACCATTTCCTTTTCTATGGAAAAGCCCTTTATTTCTGAATGTATTGCCATATTCTGCACATTGTGAAATTGTAGGAATTCACTGGTTTTGGTTTTTTTTCAAGATGGAGCAGATGGAATGGGAATCTTTGACTTGTTAGACACTGGAGATGATCTTGATCCTGATATTATAAATATTCTTCCTGCATCTCCTGGTGGATCCCCTGTGCATTCTCCAGGGTCCCACTACCCCCACGGAGGTGATATGGGCAAGGTAACTATTGGAGTAAATACAGTTTTGTGTGTGTTTTTTGTCTGTTTTTTCTCCATCTGGTAATTTCCTTTTGTGGAATGAAAGGTTTTAGATCACCTGGATATTGGATTGTCTTGTCATGCTTGGATATTTCCAAATGCTTTGTGTTTCAGAAGCTACAGATAATTTCTATTAAATTTCTACTCTCCTAATCTGAACCCATTGCCTGTTGTGTTCCAGGGTCAAGGCACAGATCGATTGCTTTCCACAGAATCTCACGATGAAGTAACAAATATACTGCAGCAGCCACTGGCCCTCGGTTATTTTGTGTCAACTGCCAAAGCAGGTCCATTGCCTGACTGGTTTTGGTCAGCGTGTCCTCAAGCACAAAATCAGTGTCCCTTGTTTCTTAAGGTACCGTTCTGGCAGAGACTTGTGCAGCCTGAGGGGTGTGGGGGTGAAAACTGTTCTGGTTAAACCAAAGTCAGTGCATGTCTCCGGGGACAGCTCTGCTCTTGCTTCAGGAGAGGCCAGGTGCATTCAGTTTTTGAGATTTGGCTGTTGGGAAGGTTCTGCCTTGCTCCTGGTTTCTTCCTGGTAGTCTGGACTCTCTTTTTTTCCCTGGCTTTATGCTCCAGGGTTTTGTAAGAACAGGTTGAGTTCCTGGACAGAGCTCTGGCTGAGGCTGGGCTCCTGTGGGGACTGGTGGTAGAGAGGCAGGTACATAAGTGCAGTATAATAACTCGGTTGCCCTGGGTAAAATAAGGAATAAATGAATCTTTCTGGATTGCACAAAGCATAAAAGCTGTTTTCTCCATGTTGGCTTTGCATTGTATCATCTGTCTGGGTGTTGTCTGAGCCCTTATCTCCTTATGGCACAATCAAGACACACTTGGCACATTTAAGGCCGTACATTGGTATAGAGAGAAACGTTCCATATTACAAATCAGCATCTCTAATACTGTGCTTTGTTTTCTAATGATCCTGATAGATCTTCTGCAGCCTTGTTTGTGTCTGGATTAGCAGCTCCTCTTGGCCTAAACTCAGCTGTGGCTTTGGTATAGGATATTATTTTGAAGAGAGGATTTATTATTTACACTAAGCAGCTCTAGATATGAAATATAAATAGACCAGGCCTATAGAAAGTAGCTGAAATTCCAAGTCTGTGTGTTATTAGACATCTTGGGCCACTTGAGTTGAGTTTTTAATAATCACTTAATGTAGAAAAGGGATTAAAAAAAACCCATACATATATATATTTCACTACTAGCACTGTGCTTTTAGCAGAGATCTGTGTAAGAGAATAGAAATATTCTGAGAATTCCTGAACTTGTGGATGGCCTGAGGATAAGATTTGTTTTGGCTTGTGTATCAGACAGAGAAGGTGCCTGCAAGCTACAACAATATGGGGGAAGGAAATGTGGTGTAGTTGATCAGGCAGTAACTTCTGGCTTCCTTCTTCCTTCCTCAGGCCTCTTTGCACCTCCACGTGCCTTCAGTGCAATCAGACGAGCTACTCCACAGTAAACACTCCCATCCACTTGATTCTAATCAAACTTCTGATGTGCTCAGGTATTTATCATTGATCAACTGCAAAAATATTGTGCATTTCATTTTTAATGCTGCTGCGGTGAAGCTGCATGTTTGTTTTTCCTGCTGTTTTGTTTTTTCTTTGTGCAGCTGATATCCTTAGTGCACATAAATTGCTGTGCTTTAAGTGATTGTCACAGAACAGTGGAATAAAAACCAAACATCTCTAAGCCCTTCTTTAACTAACCAGTCTCTGAAAATGTTTGAAAACGATGAATTCCTCAAACTAGAAGGAGTTTGAGTCTAGCAGGAAAGACAGAAATAGTTAAACCAGAATATTGCACAGCAATCTTGTGGAAAATCTGAAGTGCTGAAGGACAGGAGCACAGACCCATGTAAACATGGGATGCTAACTGAAAAAACCAGCAGATTATTTTTCCTTTTCTGTTTTTTTTTATGTGAACCTCTTGGTATGAATTAAGAATAGACAATTACAGTGACAGTTTTCTACCAAAAGCAAGTTTAGCTCTGAACTGCTGTAATAATTTGGAAGACGTTATTTCTGAGTGTTGGCAAACCTATTTTATGGTTTTGATGCCAAAGAAGCTGGATTATAGTAAATTAGGGCTGTAAAATCCTGGTGAGAAAATGTGCTGGCCTGACAGAAGGCTGTTTGTTTTTCAGGTTTGTTCTGGAACAGTACAATGCACTCTCCTGGCTAACCTGTGATCCTGCAACCCAGGACAGACGGTCATGTCTCCCAATTCATTTTGTGGTGCTGAATCAGTTGTATAACTTTATCATGAATATGCTGTGATCTTCATCTGAATTTTGCAAGACAAAAATGAGGAAAAGGGATATTTCACTGCAGGACTAAGTTATAATTCTTCTCAGTGCAAGTTGTTTGTGATGGGGTATGAATCTTGTTACTTCCAGCAAATATTGTTCTGACTTGTGAGAGGGGCACCCATCGCCCTGCTGTCCTTGAGTCACTGACTATGGGGGACGCTTCAGAATGATGATCAGAAAGTGTATTATAACGTTTTTAGTAGCAAAATTAACCATTTTTCCCCAGCCACAGTATTTGTGAAGAGTAATGAGCCATAGTACCCAGTCATGGTTAATGAATTTTAAAAGCATGGAGATGAGAAGAAACACGAGGAACAATTAAGTTTCAACCTATGGCTTCAGAACATCAAGATGTTCTTGTATTGGATTATAGTACTTAGTATTCAAAAATGCCTGCATCTCTTATTTATTGTAAGTTTTTAAATGTATAAATTGTCTTATATTTCTTAACCTCTTTTATAAAAATTTTCCTAGAAGGTTTATACTGCCTTCTTGCTTTAAAGCAATTGGTCTAAAATATATGTAATCGTCTTAATTAAAAGTTGCAGTAGGTTGCTTTTAGAGTATTATTTTTTTGTAAGGGGTGGGTGGGGACAGTAAATTTGTATTGTCTTGATGTACAGTTTAATGGGGATAGAGGGGTTAATGTCCATACCATTGTGTGTGGGGGATTTACAGCTAAGCTGTAGTTGCAGAGTACATGTACAGTAATGAAGTTCACTGTGTTTATATAAATTGAAAAGGTACCGGGTCTTACAGCATTTTATATCACACCTTTACAGAGTAACAATGGCAATATATAAGTGATATTGTAGGTGGTTTAACTTGTAGTGAGAATAACATGAATAAACTCTTCAATTGAAGTTTGTGTTATGGTTCAGGGCTGTGGCTAGATTCTCAGATCCACTTCCAGGACACAAGTTTTAATATCACAAGAACATCTCTTGTGCATTGTTGCTCCCTGGATATTCTTGGCACTGTGCTCACTGCATTGTTTGCTTCCACTTTTGTGATAAAATGCCAATCTGAGGCGGAACACACAGAAAACTCTGACCTTATCCAAAGTCTCCTGCCAGGCTGAGATTTAGCCCAGCTCTAGCCATTTTACAAATGCAAAAATAGTCAATCTTGACTTTAAGATTGGTGTGTGTTTAACTAAAATGTGGTGTATATAGATTCTCAGTGAATTCTGGTATTCAGATTTTATTCCACTAGTAAAAAAACAGCACGAAACCCTGAACATTTTCCTTTTCCATGTATTTTTGGCACTGTGGTGAAGGTCCCAGGTATCAGTGTATGGCCTTCCCCATATCCCATTTTCAGGCTCTGGCTGGGGCATGTGCCAAGGAGGCTTTGCCCTCCCCAAGGAAGGGACTGACAAACCACAAAGCTTTCCTAAACGTCTCCCTCTATCTACAGTCACCATTTTTTCTCAGTAGTTTCCTTCCTTTTTTCCTAGCACATGCCAAATGTCTGTGGCTGCTCTAAAATAGCCCCTACGGGTGCTGAAGAGCAGCTGCAGATGCTTTTTGTGGGTTCCTTATCTGACTGCCAGATGAAAAACTGAACTCCTGCAGCGCTCCCAGGAGCCTGTCACGATAACCCAAGTCCTGGGTCTTAATATTGTCTGTCTCGCTGGTTTAAACCTGTAAAGGAGCAACTTTTAAGATCCATTTGTGCACCTGCTGTTAACCCCTCTACAAGGAAGAATTTGCTTGCATTTACCAAACTTACTGTGTTCATGAAAATCTTGTTTCGTAAATGCAAAAGACCTGCCTGAGGTGATTTTTTTTTCGTATGAACAGTCTCACTGAATCGTGTACATACAATATTAGCAACTTTTTTGGTTTTGTATAAAGAAGTTGTACAGTTGGTGATGAGAATTTTCAGTCATTTCTTCAGAACAACATGAGTGCAATCAGAAGTTAGCATATTTTGATAAATAGAGTAAAAAACTGGGTCTGTCCATGACTTTATCTCAGTAATGCACCGCAGATTAAATGGCACATTATTGTCTTACAGAAGGGTTTTCTCATTTGGTTGGCATTTTTGACGTGGAAAAGTGCTCCTAAAACTGGAATTTTCAAAGTGTATGTCCTTTTTTTTTTTTTGAGCTTTGTTGCTAAGTGGTCATTTCTAACCCTGGCTCAGTTAACCAAGTTCCAAGGGCTGGGTTTTGGTGTGGCTTTGTTTTGTGTTCAATCTGAACTTGTATTCCTAAAGGTAAGTGAATCAACTGCCTGAACGTTGGTGTAACTGTATTCTGTTACCTGGACCAGCCTTCCCTGTGAAACTCCTACTGTGAAAGCTGCCAGTCTCCCACTCCTCCCCCCCCATCAAATGCAATTAAAGTAAATTATAATATTATAATTATAACCACTATAAAAGACTAGAAGGGCCATTTCTGGAGTGATAGTCACAGCCGGCAATGTACATATCAAACCTGCCAGCACCACGGAGCCAACTATTATATTGGGCATACTTTTTTTGTTAGCTACTTTCATTTAACTATTTTAAGTGCACATAATAGCTGGTTTATAAATAAAATTGTCAGAATCCAATAAGTCGAGGTTGTTTAGCAAGTACAAGCTTAAGTAGTTGAAAATTTCAGCTACAGATTTCCAAAACGGCCTTGCAAAAAAATGTTGTTCCTGTCAGTGCTTTAAGTAGCTGTGGAGGTTTATCTCTTTCAAGGAAAGAAGCTGAGATCTTTCCACTCCAATTAAAAATACATATTTTAACCCAGATATTACTGCATTTAAGCCTTTTAGTCACATTTGACTCACTAATATTTGGATTTGGTTTCTGAAAATCCTGTTGCTAAGACCAGCAAGGCCACCAGCTGTACTTGTAACAACCCTCATATTTTAAAAGGAGCTGTAACATTTAGATCTTTCTAACATTCTCTGAAATAATTAAAGATAAATGGATTTATATTTAAATCCTCAGCTATGTTCTTACTTAGCTGTCAGTTATGGCGCAGATTATTGTATTTCTATATTTACCTCTGATGGTAATTTTAACTTTGTGTGTTGCTATGAAGACTTGCCGATGTCTTTAATCAAGCACTATTTGTTAATACTGTAATATCAAAATATTATGTTGCATTATTTTAAAGCTTTCAAGAATAAGAGTAAAACATTTTTAAAAAATGCTATTGCACCATATAATTTGCTGCACAACAGTACGGCACCGCATATCAGTCTGTTGGGATAGTAATGCTGCATCAACCTTGTTTTCATCTGGGTTTCATTGGAGAATTCATTAATGGGTGACATTGTACAACGTTACTGTCTTGCAACCTCCAGCTGGGAAGGTGATTTTGTTTGTTTTATTATTTTTTTTCTTTTTTTTTTTTTTTAAGTAAAGGGCCCAGGACTATGCTTCATACTTTAAAGGGTTTTTTTACTATGATTTGTGGGTGTACTTTTTATTTTCAGTGGAGTAAAGCTTAATTTACAGTAAAACTGGATTTGGGACCTACCACAATCCTCAGGGTCACTTTTTCAGGATGCTACTCATCGAGCTTTAGGTTTTTCCGAGTCAGCTGGACGTGAGGACCTTGCCGAGCGCTGCCCTGGGCTGCCGCAGCCCGCGGCCTTGTTTGGACATGGCGCCCCTCAGCACGGCCGGACACACCGGGGAGCCGCTCCCGCGCCCTGAGGGCACGGCTGGACACACCGGGGAGCCGCTCCGCCACCCCGCTGCCATGGCTGGACACACGGGCAATCCCAACACCGCAGCTGGACACACCGGGGAGCTGCTCCGACACCTCGCTGGACAGGTCCGGGAGCTGCTTCAACGCCGCTCTGGCGTGGCTGGACAGGTCAGGGAGCCGCTCCCGCAGCCCTCAGGCACGGCTGGATGTGCCCGGGAGCCTCGCACAGCCGCCGCCATGTGCCCTCGGCCGAGCCGCCGCCGCATTCATCGTGACAAAACACAGAAACAAAAAGCGATTTAAGGAACAAACACTATTTCTGCCGAATGCCATAAACACTGAGTTGTACAAATTGTGATCGAGGAAATGAAGAAAAAAAAAAAGGTTTATACTTTTTAAAAAAACAAAAAAATTCAAATGGAATAAATTATTCATGAAGCCTTGATTGTGCTGTGGGTTTATTGACGGGGCGGGGAGGGCGGTGCCCCTCAGCCTTTCCCGCCTCTCCCTTTCCGCCCCCCAGCCCTTCCCGCCCCTCGGCCCTCCCGCCGTGACGTCACTTCCCGCTTCCCCCGGTAGTGGCGGCGGCGGCGGGTGGGCGCGGGGGCCGTGAGGGAGCCGCTGCCGCCGCCATGTCCGAGTGCTCGGCGCTGCAGTTCGTCAGCCCCTACGCCTTTGAGGCGATGCAGAAGGTGGACGTGGTGCGCCTGGCCGCGCTGAGCGACCCCGAACTGCGGCTGCTGCTGCCCTGCCTCGTGCGCATGGCGCTGTGCGCGCCCGCCGACCAGAGCCAGAGCTGGGCGCAGGACAAGAAGCTGATCCTGCGGCTGCTCTCGGGGGTCGAGGCGGTCAATTCCATCGTGGCGCTGCTCTCCGTGGACTTCCACGCACTGGAGCAGGACGCCAGCAAGGAGCAGCAGCTCCGGTAAGGCAGAGAGCGGGGATCTGTGGCGGAAGCGCTGTGTGGCTATTCCAGCTGTTCCAGCTGTTGAAGCGCCGGACGCACCCGGCCATTCGTGTCCCTCGATGCTCTCCTAGGAAAGCCCTGGGGTTTGTTGTGTGTGCTGGGATCTGTTCACCGCCGTGCTCCGCGGAGGTGTGGGGTGCTCTGGGGGATGAAGGGACAGCTCAGGTGGATGCGCTTTCCTGACTCTCTGTGCTGCTGGGGAATACAAGCACTTGAAATTTTTGTAATGTACTGCATCAGTACAGTACAAAAATTGTACTGTATAAAGACTGCAATTATAACAGTCTTTATAAAGGATAGAAGAGATCCCTAGGGAGCTGCTGCCTTCCTTTAACCAGAAGCATTTCTGTCTTTGCAGAAACGTTTAACACTTGTTGTTTTGAATTGTGTGCCAGGCACAAGCTGGGAGGTGGCAGTGGAGAAAGCATCTTGGTGTCCCAGCTGCAGCACGGGCTGACACTGGAATTTGAGCACAGTGACTCTCCTCGGCGGCTCCGGCTGGTGCTCAGCGAGTTGCTGGCCATTATGAACAAGGTGAACTTCCCCATAGGTGGATATTTGTCACTTTTAGTTGCCCTCTGAACTGGTTGTGTTTCTGGTGCTGCTGGTGGTGTGAGCACTCTTCTCCAGTTCTTACCTGCTTTATCCAGATTCAGAGTCTCAGTCTGATTGAACAGTGGCTTGTCCTTAAACTCTTTAGACTCCTTTAGGAAGTCTTTGCTGATGTTATAGAGATTCTGTAATATGCTATACTCACACGTAATGTGATTTGGTGATCTGTCACTTTGGAAATGAAGTAATGACTTTTCTCCATCCCATTCTTTGCTCCTACTGCAGTGTGGTATTAGCCATCATATTTCTCTTCCCCCACTTCCTTTCTCACCGAACATTTTGTTTTCCTTGTGTAAACTTAGAATGTCAGTGGGCTGTTTTTCTTTCTTCTGAAAAGAAGCAATGATGCCATCTGTGTTGAAGTATTTCCAGTAGTAAATATTTCTTATTCTACAAACTTTTCCTGCTTGTTCTGTGTTGATAGCTTTATGTTTTTGGCAGTTTTCAATCTATTAAACATGCTGAGTTTAAAACAGATTTAGACAAATTGCTCCATAAAACCTGTTCACTGATGATAAATGTTCTCTTGCAGGTGTCAGAATCAAATGGTGAATTTTTCCTCAAATCTTCTGAGCTCTTTGAGAGTCCTGTTTACCTGGAGGAGGCAGCAGATGTTCTCTGCATTTTGCAAGCAGGTGTGTTTCTGTACTTACGGTGTTTTCTGACCTCTCACAAATGTAACAAAGCAGTTTGGGAGCTGCTATGGCAGATGTAAGGTTAATCTAAGCTCTTGGAAACAGGATTTTTGTTTCCCAGTGAAACATTGTGACTTTCAGCACCCTCTTTCCATGCAGAGCTGCCATCGCTGTTGCCGATAGTGGATGTGGCTGAAGCTCTGCTGCACGTTAAGAACGGAGCCTGGTTCCTTTGCCTGCTGGTGGCCAATGTCCCTGACAGCTTCAACGAGGGTGAGTTACAGCTTCTCCTGCAGCTTTTGGAGTGATTTCTACCAGTGTGGTTAATTCTGGGCTAAACCACGGGTTGTACAGGTTTGAACTGCTGGGTGCTGCCACCTGGGCATGTTGATTCCCATTTTTTGCAGGCCAGGTGGGCTGTGTGTGTCACAGCTTTTCATCTGGAGGTCGCTGTTACAGAGGCTGATTGGGCAGGGGCCTCATAACCTCCTCTATCCCTGCTAACAGGCATTTAGATGCCACTGAGACAGGTGATAATTTGAATTGGGAAGGTTTCCTCAGAGCTGCTGTTGGCTCTTTAGTGTGCAGGGGTTTGATAAAGAACGGCGAGCGGCAGGACGAGGAGAGCGTCGGCGGCCGGCGCAGGACGGAGGCTCTGCGGCACCTGTGCAAGATGAACCCTTCCCAAGCCCTCAGGGTCCGGGGCATGGTGGTGAGTCTCATCAGAATCCCAAGAACCTTCCTGAAGCTTCAAACCCAGCAAAGATGACTGAACCTGAGTGTTTTATCAGGTGGAGGAGTGTCACCTGCCAGGTCTTGGTGTGGCTTTGACCTTGGATCACACCAAGAATGAATCCTCAGATGATGGAGTGAGTGACCTGGTGTGTTTTGTGAGTGGTTTGCTGCTCGGAACAAATGCAAAGGTTCGGACGTGGTTTGGAACTTTCATCCGAAATGGGCAACAGGTAAGAAAATCTTAGAGTATTCTGCTTTTAAAGAAATATTCTTGTAGCTTGATGTAACTCTTCTGGACATGTGCTGCAGATTTGTCTGAATGCACATAAATCCTGTTGCATGTCTTGGAGGAACCTTTATAGGGCAACCTCTTCTTATGGGGTTCTCAGGTCTATAAGTAATGTCCCTGAAGGCAGCAGTTATTTGGTTGTTCCCTTGAGAGGTTTTTAGGAATGGAAACCAAGGAATTGTATGTTTGTAATATTTGCCTGATAAAAATGTTCATTCTCAGTGGTCACAATGGGAAGATGCTCAGGTGACATAGCTAAAGCTCGGAACTGAAAACTGTATTTAAAAAAAATAGCCCTCTTCCTTTGACTATGAAAAGTCTTACATAACACATTGTTTGTTGGGCTGAATTTGACATTGTTCTCATCTCTTAACCTCTTACACAGAGAAAAAGAGATAACATCAGCTCTGTGCTGTGGCAGATGAGGAGGCAGCTGCTGCTGGAGCTGATGGGGATCCTGCCCACGGTGCGCAGCACGCACATCGTGGAGGAGGCGGAGGCTGACACGGAGCCCAACGTGTCCGTGTACTCGGGCCTCAAGGAGGAGCACGTGGTGAAGGCCAGCGCCCTGCTGCGCCTCTACTGTGCCCTCATGGGCATTGCTGGCCTCAAGTAAGGAGCCTTGGCATGCTCTGGGGTTTTGTTCAGGGCTGCACATTCATGGCTGTGAGGGCTTTGGGCTTTCTGTCGTAATGCCACTGTGTCCTCAAAAGTTGTGGCAGCACTCACCAATTTCAGTCCTCTGTTGCTGCAAAATCACTTCTACAGACTTGTTAAGAGAACTCTAAACACACATGGTTGGAGCAGTGTAGAGTTATCAACTCTTTTCTCTTCTAGCAACATACATTGCATGGCTTTTGAATTTATTCCTTTGCTTTCACTTTTTACTGAGTTTTGATGTAGCATTGTTAGTTTTAATTTAAGTAGTTTGTGCCAATAGGCAAGATTATATCCTGGGGAAGTTTCCTCACTGTTGTCTCTTTACAGAGATTTTTATCTCTGTTAAGTTCAGAGCAAATTACCACCTTGACAGGTTGAATAACAGGGAAAATTGAATCTTTAGCCATTGTGAGAGACTGGAAATCTCTTCCCTGTTCAGTCCCCGGCTTTGTTTTGTTCTGTGTCCTGCCCAGGCCCACGGATGAGGAAGCTGAGCAGCTCCTGCAGCTGATGACGAGCCGCCCTCCCGCGACCCCGGCCGGTGTGCGCTTCGTGTCCCTGTCCTTCTGCATGCTCCTGGCCTTCTCCACTCTGGTCAGGTACTCTCAGTACAGCAGGAGCTTTGGGAAATCTGACTGGTTTAGCACCATTAAGGCAATGCCCATCCCAGAGCTGAATTTTTTTTCCCCTTAATGCTTTATAAAATCTCCATAGGTTGATGGAAGGGATTTGTCTCACCCTGTGGTTAGTGAATGGATATTTCACTCTTGTTTTATACCAAGTCTTTTGAGAGGTGAGCATTAGCATGAGTTTAGTGTGAGTGGGTTTTTTTGAAGACTGAAGTAGGCCTGACTTGTTCACTGTTCCATGGAACAGGTTCATGGCTAAGTTCCTTGGAGAGAAGCAGTGCAGACAATTCAGGGTGTAGCTTTCTGTTGGATGCATTCCAAAAAGGAAGTTGCCTGACAGTTGGACTGACCTTTGTGCCAAATATCGCTTCTTATCAGCAGTTGGCTGCTGAAGTGAAAGTGACAAAAAGTCTCCTGGTGTAACGTTCCTCAAACAGTGCCTTTTCTGCAAGTGGTGGTAAAACTGGCACTGGTTTTCTGGGAAAAGGATCTATTATGGATTTTCTTTGTGCAGCACCCCAGAGCAGGAGCAACTCATGGTGATGTGGCTCAGTTGGATGATAAAGGAAGAAGCCTACTTTGAAAGGTGAGAGCAGGCTGGATTTCTTTTAGTGATTCCAGTAATCTCATATTTATTTATGTCCTATTTACTTATGTTCTGTGTTTCTTCCTCTTTGTTCTCATCAGCATTTCTGGTGTGTCTGCTTCCTTTGGAGAGATGCTCCTCTTGGTAGCCATGTATTTCCACAGCAACCAGCTCAGTGCCATCATTGATTTGGTCTGCTCCACCTTGGGAATGAAGGTAAATCCTAAGTTATTTCTAGCCTGTACATTTGTCTGTTAAAATGAGATTTTTTACTGGGTTTTGATAGTTTGGTATTTACTTTACTTTTGATATAAAGAGCTTTGGTTTTGCTAATATACCTAAATATAACATGAAAAATGAGTAATTATTAACCTGGAAGAATATTCAAATGTGCCTAGCTCTTTATACAGAGGAATGTGGTGATAAAAGAATCACCCTGTTGAAGTCATTATTTCTGAGAAATTAATTTTTTAGAAGACTAAGTGAAGTGTTTTCCGAATTGAACTGCAAAGTTTTTATTTTAAATAGTTAAAAGAAATATCTATACATGTAAAAATGAATTTCAGTAAATTACTAAAGGAGATTTGCCAATAATTCACTATTGTGAAAGAGTGTCTCACCAGATGTAAAAGCTGGGGAGGGAGGTTTTAGGACAAGGAAGGCATTGGGTGATTAACTTGTGACATTGGAAAATGTTTCTGTTTGACATTTGATTCACATGTGAATTGACTGGGATACCAGGAAAACTGACAAGTTTTAAAAGGCTGAAAGTAAACAGTTTATAAAATAAACTTGCAGTCTTTAGTTAAAAGAAAGATAGAAGTTGCAATTCTAAGTACTTCCTCTGAATTTCAGATTGTTATTAAGCCCAGCTCACTGAGCAGAATGAAGACAATCTTCACACAAGAGATTTTCACTGAACAGGTATTTTCAACCTAGGGATTTTTTCCCCTTTGCCCTTTCCTTTCCCTTTGGGATATTCCCCAAAAACAAGGAGATGCCAGTCAGGGCTGTGTGACTTGGACACCTTGTGCTGAGTGGTTTTTCTGTTCATTTTCTCTCCCTGCAGGTGGTTACAGCCCATGCTGTCCGTGTGCCTGTGACAGGCAGCCTGAGTGCCAACATCACTGGCTTTTTACCTATTCACTGCATTTACCAGCTCTTAAAGAGCCGTTCCTTCACCAAGCACAAAGTATCCATTAAGGTACCACCTTCGTTTTGTTTCTGTTCACAATTCTGAATGCTGATGAGGTTTTGCAGGCTGGTTGACTTATAGGAGCAGAATTCTTGATGAGTCTTGTACCTTCCTACCATGTAATTTAAGAATGAACTGTGTTTTAAAGTAGGGTGCCCATTTTTAGCTCTGCAATCCAGAGACCGCTGCTTAATGTAGTTAAAACCAATAAGTCTCTCTCTCCCATCTGTGTCTAATCGTAGTCAGAATGATTTTCCAGCCAGGACAAGTTCTATATGTGAGTCAGGGTCCAGGACACAGAGTTTATGACCAGTTCAGAACTGGTGTTACACTTTGCAAAGCCAAAGCCTCTGCTCATGTCATGGGCTGTTCACTTGCAGGACTGGATCTACCGGCAGCTCTGTGAAACCACCACCCCCCTGCACCCTCAGCTGCTGCCCCTCATTGATGTCTACATTAACTCCATCCTCACTCCTGCATCTAAATCCAACCCAGAGGCCACCAACCAGCCTGTCACAGAGCAGGAGATCCTGAATGTTTTCCAAGGACTCTCTGGGGTAATCATCTTGTTTGGATCTTTCTTGTACTTTATGGGAATGTGCTTCAGGATTTTGGATTTGTGTTAAGTTGCTTCACTTTTTGCTTTCACAGCCTGTAAACTCCCTCCTGCTACAGTGACAGTCATGTGTTTTGAAGTGACTCTTGTTACTCAGATATTCACCATATTTGTGGGTGAATCCAAATTTTTCTTCCCAAGAATCAGGAGTGCAACCTGACATTTGTGTGTGGTTTATGTGCAGGGAGAAAATGCTCGTTCCACGCGGCGCTTCAGCATCACCACACAGCTGCTCGTCCTTTATTATGTCCTGTCCTATGAAGAGGCACTGCTGGCCAGCACAAAGATCCTAGGTAAATGTGAGAGCATCAGGGGGAAACAGATAAACTGAAAATAAGGTGCAAGGAAGGGAAAAATTCATGCTGCTGTCAGATTCGAGCACAGCATAGAAAGTTCAGGTGTTTGCAGTAAATAAAACATTGCTGTAGAGATTCAGGACATAAAGTTCCTGCTAGAACTCTCTAGTGGAGTAATTTGTTTCACATGTGAAAAGAGGCCCAAGCTGAGCTACTAGAAATGTTTATGAGCATCTAAGGAATGCAGTAACAATTAACAAAGACTTCATAATTATTTGAGATCTTCATTTATTCACGTGTCATCAAATGTGCAATTTCTTTGAGTTGGCAATTTTATAGTTGGTAATACTTAATGATCCCATTTTTACCTTTGAAGTGAAGACTTTAAGCCAGTTCTGAAAGACCTTTGTGTATTTTATTGATGAAATTAAACTTCATTGAAAATTCAGTGTTTATACCTGCTGTGTGTTTTTACCAGCCCTTTTTAAGGTGCAAAACTTCAAGTATTCTTCAGTCTTTTTTCTTCATGCTAATCAAGGAAGTCTGAAATACCATAAAATCAGTAGCAGTTCTTTGATATTTTCTCAATTTTACCTGGATAATATAGAGACAAGTGCTTCACATTTTCCTTATTGACCCAGTTGGGGAAATACTTGTTTTTAGCTGTAACTGCTACGTTTGGTTTCTTGTCCTGTTCCCTTGTAGCTGCAATGCAGAGAAAACCCAAGTCCTACTCCTCAGCGCTGATGGATCAGATTCCAATCAAGTACCTCATCCGGCAGGCACAGGGGCTGCAGCAGGAGCTGGGAGGTAAGAACACGTCTGAAGGTCTAAGATGCATGAAAAGGAAGGCTGAGTGTTCTCAGCTCAGGGGCTGTTGCTTTTTTCATAGCTTGCTTTCCTTTCTCCTGCTTTTGAAATCTGTCAGGAGTAGCTACTGAGATTGCAGAGATGTTTGAAGATTCACAGTGAAAGTGTGAGGAAAGCAGTTCCCTTTAGAGTAGATCTTACCTCCCTAGGGCAAGTTTTAGAGTAGGGATTTCCTGAGAATGTTGAATATTCCAGGCTGAGTATAGGAGTTATTTTCCAAAGAGTAACTTCTCTCTGTTGGAGTATCAGGCTGTGAGCGTGCACCTCACTGAGCTGCCAGCCAGCCATTCAGTTCAGGGCTTGAAATAAAAGGCACAGATGTGTTCAGGTACAGATACAGCTGCTCAAATCTGAGCTGTGAATGTCCCTGATGTCCCCAAGGGTTGCACTCTGCCCTGCTGAGGCTCCTGGCCACCAACTACCCCCACTTGTGCATCGTGGACGACTGGATCTGCGAGGAGCAGATCACCGGCACCGATGCTCTGCTCAGGAGGATGCTCCTCACCAACATGGCCAAGAACCACTCTCCCAAACAGCTCCAAGAAGGTAAGGAGCTTCATTCCAAGTAAATTCTTTCCAAATGGATTGGAATATAGTTGATGTGGGAGTGTGTGAATAAACTGCATTTGTATAACCAAAATGCTTCAATGCTTCAAATGGCAGAAGTCCAGTTTTACCCAGATCCTGTTGTTTCTCTTTTCCAGCCTTTTCCATGCTGCCTGGAAATCACACCCAGCTGATGCAGATCCTGGAACACTTGACCCTTCTCTCAGCTGGAGAATTGATCCCCTATGCAGAGGTGTTGACCTCAAACATGAATCTTTTGCTGGAAGCTGGAGTCCCACGGGGGATTCTGCAGGCTGTCAATAAACTCTGGATGGTTCTGAACACTGTCATGCCCAGAAGGTATCAAGGCTCAAAATACAGTTTGGTTTCTTGCTGCACATAGGTGGGAGGCCACTTTTTCTTTTAAAACTAATAACACAATGCCTTTAGCTGGGAGGTTGGAGACTGTGATTGAATAGAACCTGTTGGAGCTGCATTTTTTTTTGTTTGTTGATATTTTGAACCTTTGCATTTAAAAGGAAGGATTTGTTCTCAGGGGAAAGGAAGTCTTCAGTTTAAAATACAGGAGTATGGTTTTATGGTGTCTATTGTTTGTGCTGAATTCCTGATGGAACAGGAACTCACTTTGGTAAGAAAATGCCTTTTTTTATGAAGTGGATACTCTGCTGCAGTGAAAACTGCTGTAAGTCCAGGGAGTGTGAGTTAGCTGCACCTTGCTTAACTTCAAGGGCTGCAAATTGAGTTTTTGCTACTTGATAGGCCTAGAAAAATATAGCTGAGTGACCAAGTGCCTAGGGAACCCCTTATACAAATTTTCTATTAAAAAAATTATAAAAATATTCTTGTTTTAGGTTGTGGGTGATGACTGTTAATGCCCTGCAGCCTTCAGCAAAACTGGTGCGGCAGCAGAAATACACCCAGAATGATCTGATGATTGACCCCCTGATTGTGCTCAGGTGTGACCAGAGAGTGCACAGGTGAGTCTGTGCTGCTGCACAGGGACTGCTTAACACAAAGGTGTCCAACAGGAAACTTCTCAAAACTCTCAGCACTTCAAAACATCTTTTAAACTAATCACAAACTAATAATCTATGTTTTAAACTTGGCCTGAGGACTGTGGAGCTGGGCCTGCTGTTCCAGCATTTCATCCTGTCCAGCTGTGTTTTCAAAACTTTGGGATTTGCACATGGCTCATCCATTTTTGGATTTGGGTGTGTGAATTTGTGGTAAAGAGGCTTTGCAGAGTGTTGGAAATGGCTGCTGATACATGGTGGTGGGTGAGGTTTAGCTGTAACATCCTCCCAGCTCTTGTGCCTGTGGTTATTCCATCCTTTTGGGCAGCAGTTTCTGCCAGGGGGTGCTGCTTGTGGATGTGACAGAGGCAGATTGGCTTCATTTCCCAAGGGAGTCTTTGCAGCACTTGGAAATTGTTCCCCCAGATGTCAGTGATGCCAGGGGAGGAGCTGAGGTGCTTTTAGTTTGTTCATGGTACTGAAAAGTCTTTGTTTTGCTGTGTTCCCATCTCAGGAGCCCTCCTCTGATGGATATCATTTTGCACATGTTGAATGGATATCTTCTTGCTTCCAAAGCTTACCTTAATGCTCACCTGAAGGAAACAGCAGAGCAGGACATTAGGCCATCCCAAAACAGTGCAATGGGTCCAGAGGCCCCAGAAGTTACGAGGGAAGAGTTAAAAAATGCTTTACTTGCTGCTCAGGTAAGAGGGAAGAACTGAATAATTCCATGATGTGAGGAAAAACAGTGATGAAAGAGAAATGCAGAAACAGGAAATTAAAAAATGAGGCCTTTTAAATTATTTTTTTTTTACCAACTTTTGTTACCATGGAAAAGAAAACAGCCTCTGTATTCAGATGGTTAAATATTTTCTTTTTTCTAGTCTGAAGCATTGTGCTGATTTACTGCTTTGATAGTGGTTGTTCTGCTCACCAACACTTTTGCCTTCATCTCTTCGTCCCTGGAAAAATGTCACATAGGGAGTTTCCACTATAATATGATTTTTGAGTTAATAAGTTTTTAAAATGTTCTACAGGATTTGTGATTCTTGAGCTGAGTCATTTTCATTCTGTACTTAAAAAATCAATAGGTAGAAATCCTAATCACATGACAATCTTCCATTTCTTAAATTATCCTTATTTTATATTTGATTTATTTTTATTTCACTTTTTTAAGCTTCTTCTGTGGCTTTTCTCCCCAGGACAGTGCTGCTGTGCAGATCCTTCTGGAGATCTGCTTGCCTACAGAAGAAGAGAGGGGCCAGAGCAGCAGTGCCCAGGGTTTGCTGAGGGATGTGCAGAGCCCCCAGAGCCCCCAGGGGGCTGAGGCCGAGGAGGAGGAAGAGGAGGAGGAGGAAGAGGAGGAGCAGAGCTTGCTGTGCAACCTGCGGGAGGTGCAGTGCCTGATCTGCTGCCTGCTGCACCAGATGTACATTGCTGACCCCAACATCGTCAAACTGGTGCATTTCCAGGTGTGCCTGCACTGCCCCACGGTGGGGAGAGCTCAGGGCTGCTGGAGGTTCCTCAGAAATTATAATAACCCACTTTTGTCCTTCTGTCTGCCCCCATTGCAGAGCTCACGCTTCCTCCCTGTTCCAGTGCTTGGTTTAGTGAGAAGGCAGCACCCAAACTCTGCCTGCTCCCCCCCTTTGTGCCTCTGCCCCTTTCAGTTTGTCCATCTAGGCCAAGGAAAACTGCCCTAATCACCTTGTAATTACTCGTTCCACATCTTTTGTGGGTTACTTTTTTCTGGCTTTATTTTTAAATTAATATTCCCATTATTCAAAACTAATTTGGCTTCAAATGTAAACATCTCCTTATCTTTCCTTTTTGTTTGGGCACAGTTTATCTCTTTAGAGTGTTGGCCCTGCAAAAGCAGCTGAGCCCCTTCAAAAAAAAAAAAGAGGGGGAAGATCAGTAATTTCTAAAATACAAATGTGTTTTTAATGCATATTAAATTGCTCCTTGCCAGATGGCAGACTCTTTACAAGGAGTTAATTTGCCTTGACCTGGAACTGATTAAGTGATAAAAAAGTCATTATGGGGCAATTGTGAAATGAGCAGGTTGGGGCTGATGGTGAAATTTGGAGCACAGGAAAGACACGGAGGGAAAAGGTCACTGCAGTCTGCTTTCCTCTGGGGAGTGGAGGGAGAGCTTCCATGCAAATAAATCATTGAATATTGATGATAAAGAATTGATCCAGAGCCTGGGTTCGTACCCAGTCTGCCTCTTGTCGCCTTGGCATTCCAAGCCTGCTGCAAACTCTGGACAAAAGGGAGTTACAAATATATTTATTTTGAAACAAAGCATTAACAGAGGTGTAATTTAAAATCTGACTTGAAGCAGAATTTTCAAACACATCTTTGGCCCATTGACACACCTCTTATTTTAATCCCACAGGGTTATCCATGTGAGCTTCTGGCACTGACAGTGGCTGGGATCCCATCCATGCACATCTGCCTGGATTTCATTCCTGAGCTCATTGCCCAGCCTGAACTGGAAAAGCAGGTACTGGGAATCACTGTGGGTACTCACCCTGGTGGAATACTGGCTAGGGGGAGAATAAAACAGTCGCTAAAAACATCCTGTTCTGACTTGCCTGGGATACTCGGGGAGTATTTGTAGCACTTTTACATTAAATTAAAGGCCTGGCATTGAAGGCAACTGGAATTTGTTGGGCTAAAGATTCCCTGTTTCTGTATCAAACCAACTTTGTAGTTAATCTTATTTAATCCTTTCTAGTATTAAGTATCTGCTGATCATCTGAGGTTAAAACAAGAATGTATCAGACCTAAATATCTTCTGCAGGGGTTGTGTTGCACATTGTGTGTTGCTTTATTTCTCATCATTAATCTTGGAGCAATAGTGTCTGGGGGAGATTTTGAAACACTGATTAATATTAAATATGTGTGGGTTATTTTTCTTCATAGCAGCAGAAATATAATCATAATAACTATTGTTAAGGCTTCTTTGACTTCAATTTCCTTCATGGTAAAAGAGGGAATATTTACTTACTGTTAAGTGTGGTGAAGAGCTTTGCTTAGAAGTTGTATAACTTCATTGGTTTTCTCTCTTTTGCAGATCTTTGCCATCCAGCTGCTCTCCTACCTGTGTATCCAGTATGCCCTGCCCAAATCCCTCAGCGTGGCTCGTTTGGCCATCAACGTGATGGGGACCCTGCTCACAGGTACCACCCCAGCCACCCCAAAATCCACCTCTGGGGCAGCCAGCAGGATTTCTCTGGGCCGAATGCAATTTTGTCTGTCTAACTGCTATTATAAAAGTAACAATTCTTCATTAGATTTTATAATAATTTATTTTTACTCCTGCATTTCCTTCTCCTTGGCAGTCCTGACCCAGTCCAAGCGTTACACATTCTTCATGCCCACCCTGCCCTGCCTGGTGTCCTTCTGCCAGGCCTTTCCTCCCCTCTACGAGGACATCATGTCCCTGCTGATCCAGATTGGACAAGTTTGTGCCTCTGATGTTGCCACACAGACCCGAGACTTCGACCCCATCATCACCCGTAAGTCAAGGCCTCAGCACCCCAAAGGGGCCAGGCACAGGCAGATGAGACAGAAATGTTGTGCTGCTGTGATAATTTACTTAATTTACTTAATTATTTACTTAAATGCTGTGGAGTTGTGATAATTTACTTGTGGGGAGTTTTGGAAGGAATTTGAAATGGCACTTTTGAATTGGTTTTGATGGTGTGGGTTTTTTTTAATCTTTTATATCAGTAGGAAGGGTGAGTTTGGTTTACATGGTTATAGTATGGTTTAGAAGGTCACAAGACTTTTATTTACAAGACTTTTTAAGGAGTTATTGATGAATAAAATATTGTTAATAAGGATATTTATGTTTTTGACTCAATCTTTAAATATTTCTTCTTATGGACTCGTAGTGTAAGTTTTTTAGCTAATTATGTTATGATACATAAACTTAAGAGTTTATGCATTAAAATGCATATGTATCACATGCATTTTAACCTTCTTGTTTACTTTTGTAACTACTTTTATTTTTTCAATATTTTAAGCTTTAAAACTCTGAACTTTTTTTTTACTTAGTTTAATGTGGTTTTGCTGTAAACTATGAATTCATATTCTTGCTTTGAGTACATAAGTTTGGAAGCTTTTTCTAAAGTTTCAGGTCAAATCTTGGGTTTAATTCTAAACTTTAGCTTACAAACCTAAAGTTCTAGGAGTTCTCTGTATTTCACATTTCATGGTGCCTCTGGAAATAACCTGTGGTGAAGCACGGGATGGTGTTGGCTCAGCTTTGCAATCTCCTATTTGTGTTATGGCTGGAAAGAACAATTCTCAATATTTATTTTGCTTTTCTTACTGCATTTTCTAGGTCTCCAGCAGCTGAAGGAGAAGCCACACGATTTCTCAGGACTCTGTAAAGATTCCTCCAGCAAAAGCTGCTCCAGGGACTCTGCAAGCCTGGACCCTGATGTTCAGCTGTGCCAGTGTGTGGAGAACACCATCATCGAAATCATCAACATGAGTGTCAGTGGGATTTAGGAAAAAAAAAACCCAGGCAGGTTGTCCTGTAGCTTTTCCCTCTCTTTATGGTGCCTAAATTTGGAAAAAGCTGTGAAAGTGGACTGAGGAGCTGGAGCAAAGTCCACATTTTTCATTCCTTGATTGAGTCACGGCTGAGGAGAAAATCCCTTCAACAGGATTTTGTGAGAACTTCTGAGGCTGAAGGGATAAAGTGAATAATTTCCAGGGAAACAGTGATTTTCAGGCTTGCTCACCTCCTGAAGTGGCACAGCAACACACCTGGAAGGGTTTTAGAACACTGAAATATTCCTTTTGTTGGGCAAACAGTAAAATGGTGGCTGAGAAAAATTGGGGATTGAAATTTGCTAGAGGTAAATGAGCTGCTGCTGCTGCAGGGCCTTGCAGAGCAAGCTGGAATAAAGTGCTCCAAGGAATACTTGAAAAAGTGGTGTCAAAAACCTGCACCTTCACACTGAGTTCTCAGAAAATTAGAAAATTTATTTCTGTGTCAAACCATTGCTCAGAGCTTCAGTTCATGAAATCAGGAGCTTAATTTAAAGCTGGACCAGGCTTCACTGAGAGTTTGAAACTGGTCTAAAAATTCATTTAAAAGAAAAAAAGTGCTGATAGTAAAGATGAGCCATAGAAATGGGATTTTTAAAAAATACAGCTCAGATGGTTTTGTGGTTTTTAACTTAAAAAAAGAGATGAAAAAGACTTGAGGAAATGAGTGCAGAGCTGTCATCAGAAGATCAAAAAGAGAAATGGATGCTGGGTAGGGGTGACTGTGCAGAGGGACAGGGACAGGAGGGACAGGTTTCAGCTATGCCAAAGCAATTCCAAGGCCAAATCCTTTCTGCTCCACCATGGGGTTGGTTGTTTTGTGTGCAAGGCTGGAATTCCCACATGGGAATGTGGGAAAGCCCTGTGGGTTTGTGTTCCCGGATTCCTGCTGTGACACCCCCATCACCATCTGCCTACCAAGTGTATTTTTGTCATCCTTATGTAAATTATGTAAATAATCTAAATGTATGTATTTTTTTTCTCCTCGGTTCCAAGTGTAATTTTATATCTTGTAGTGGTATTTAAATAAAAGAAAAACCAAAACAACAACAGAATGACTGCATTCAAAGGGGGTTTTCTGTTTTGCTTATAAGTTTTCAGCTTCATCTCAAATTTCACCTGAGGGAAACACCTGACAAGAGCAGGAGCTGTGTTTGGCAGTAATGAAAAGACACTGACTTTCCAAAAACTATTAATTTTTCCATGATGTGTTTTGTGCACTCTGCTTAAAAGAATAATAATAATAGTAATAATAATAGTAAATAGAAAATAATAAATATTTAATAATAACAATAGTCACAATAATAACAATAACATTAACAAAACCAACAATAATAGTAATAATAATTAAGAATGTTGTGATATGATAAATAATGATAATGATACCGAATAATAATATGCAATACTTATAAAATATAAACCATAATAAATATAAAACCGAAAAATAGAATAATAAATATAATATTCATAATAATAATGATAAAGGCCAATAACAATAACAAGTATTAGAACATTTCATAAAAAGCGCGGTTGCCTAGCAACGCGTACAACCCGGAAGCCAACGAGACGCCCTGTGATTGGCTGCCGGCGCGCAGAGGTGAAGGCGGGAGCGTCCCAGTGTGCGCTGTGCTGATTGGCGGCGCGCGGCCCTTTCCTGTCAGCTGATTGGCTGGGGCGGAGGCGGGAAGGACGGAGGCGCTGAGGGGCCGCAGGTGCGGGGCCGTGAGGGGCGCGGGGGAAGCGGCGGCGGCGCCTCCGCCTCGCCGAGCACACAAAGGAAGCGAAGGCCCAGGTGCTGCTCTGTGGGCTGGGCTGGGGCGGCCCCACCGCTTCCTGAGCGCTCGGGCGGCAGAGCGGCTCTGCCCGGGTGGAGATGTCCCTGGGGGAGCGCCTGGTAGCTCTGGTCACACCACGAAGGGGCCCTGCGGTGTCCCGCGCCCTCCCTCCTCCTCAGGGCTGACTGGGTTCGGAGTTGTGCTCGTTTAAGCGAGTTCCCCTCTCAGAATGGGTTGGGAAAAGCCTTGGAGCGAGGTGGCCTTTCCCTCTGGAAGGAGGGGTTGGATGTAAACTCGTGTCAGCCGTCATCTTTTGCTAGAATTGCTTTTCCTATTGTGAAGTTCGATATTGAAGCTGAATCGTGCCATGAATTGGTGCTTCTTTGATGTATATGTTTAATAAAAGTCAGATGAGTTAATTTATCCTAGAGAATCTGCCAGTTTAAAGTTGCTGTCGTTATCAGTGTTGAAAAAATATGAGAAAAAAAACCCTGTGTTGTTGAAAAATATTGTCTCTTAAAGCCATTTATGCCTCTTCAATATTTTTAGTTCAATAATTTCACCTTTTTAGCACAAATTGTCTGTCTTTTATTATCCAATGGTATTCAAGGTAATAAAAACAGAATAGTAAATTGAGTGATACTCCTTTCCCCTGACTAATTACTGTATTGTTTGTGGAAGAAAGATGTTCTTAAGCATCTCACTTTTAAAGTCACTGTCCAGTTTTATTTTTCATTGTTATAAAATGTACAAGCTGCTGTATGTTTGTAGTTTATGACATCTTGCACTTCAAGCTGATGGACCTCTAGAGTTAAAAGTGTCTGGTTTTAGTCACTTAATATTCTAAAATATTTCTCCTGCATGGATTTGGGTTCTGTCTCCAGTCTAACAGAATCTGAACTGGTGTGTGCAGCTGATGGTGTTTTTGTTTATTTATTGTTTGCTAGCATTGAGTTATTAATGCTGTGTTTTAATTGCAGTTTTCAAGCTGAAGCAGACAGGGGGAAAGCTGGCAATGCCTTCTGATGGGGCAGAGTACACAATAGGGGGGGTGAGGATCCTGTTCCCCTGCAAGGCTTACCCCTCCCAGCTCGCCATGATGAACGCTGTGAGTACAGTTTGTCCTGGCATTTGCCACGCTAAGAGCTTGTGTTTGCAGGTGTTTGGAATTCCAAAATCTCTGCCAGCATCTAGGAAGCTGACACATTAAATTCACAACATGCAGTATCTTGAGGTTTAGTGGTGACCACTCAGTGTTCTCTGTGCTGTGCAGTACCTGGGCCATGATGAGGGAATGGTGAAGTACATTTTTGGGAGCATTTATGCCCAGAAACAAGTTCCTTGTGGTGTAAGGGTGTTTGTGATTATCCAGCTATGCTGTAATTACAGTTGTATACAAATGTTCAGGTTTATAGGGTGGGGAATGATTTAGTAGACCACATTGTATAAACAGAAGAATTATGTTCAGTAATATTTCAAGAAGTTTTCATTTTTTTGGGGACTTTTCTAAATGAATTACTGCATTTATATTTAAACATTTTAAAAGGTTTTCACCAGTGACAGGACAGGAGGACACAGCCTTGAGATGTGGCAGGGAAAGTTTAGGCTGGACATTAGGCCATTATTACTATGATTAGCTAAACACTTCTGCTTTGTTTTCTGTTAATTCTGTTTCTTTTATTTTCCTTAAAGATTGTTAAAGGCTTGAATAACAGGCAGCACTGTTTGCTGGAGAGCCCCACAGGAAGTGGCAAAAGCTTGGCCTTACTTTGTTCTGCATTATCATGGCAGCAGGCTTTGTATGGTGAGTGTCCTAGTGTCTGCACAGCTTTTATTACGAAATATAAAACAATTAATTGGTTTTCATCAGCCTTTAAACATTTGGTTTAAGGTCTGGGCCCAGCACTGGACACCTTGCCTTCATGGCAGCATGAAGCAGGAATGCTGAGCTGGGCTTAGGTCCCAGAAGGGAATGGAGGAAAAATCCTCGTGGGTTGTGTGGATTGCTGGGGGGAGGGAGGTGTTTTCCATTCTGTGCACTGCAGTTCTTCAGAGGTGACCACAGCTTGTTCAGCTTGACTGGTACTGGGCTGTCATTTTCACTGGTGGTTTTAATGACAGAGAAATGACTTTGTCCCCCAGAGAAGTCAGTGCCAACCTCGTCGTGTGACAAGGAGGACAGGAAGGCAGAGCCATCCCCACCCTGTCACTGCAGGTGTCACTCCCAGCCCAAGGGCAGCGAGGCTGCAACGAGTGGGACTCCCAGTTCTGCCAATTATCCTGAGCCAGGAACTTCCAGGAAACCTGGGAGCCCTCTACCAAACACAGGTAACTTCATCTGTAGGCAGCTCAAATTCTGCTGCTTTCAGGCCAGGGATGGTTTTATTACCATCATAGTAGCAGCCATGGTTCTGCCCTGCATGAAATCTGTCCAGTGGTTCATGTGTCTAGAAATGGCTAACACTGTTTCCTACACCATATAATTTATAGTAATTCTAGCAGTTACTGTTCTGTAGTAGTTACATTTTAAAATGCTGCTCTTATTTAATGCATCCCTAGTAATGGACATCCATTTTATTTTGTTAATTACAGAATGTAAGGAAAATGAAACATTAGCTTCAAAGCTGTCTGCCAAAAAGAAGTTATCTCTTCGTGCCAGTGAGAACGATGATTTTCAGGTAGACAGGAAGAGGATTCGTCCTTTAGAAACAGAGCAGCAGGTGAGCAGTGAAATCATCTGGGTGTAGCTCAAGCAAACTCTAAAATGCAGTTAATGTTACAGAGGAGGGTGTGGGAAATAATGAATCACATCACAGTCAAGGTTTAGAGTGACAGGGTTCTGTTCATTTTTATTGTTACTTGTTACAAAGGAGTCCATTGTTGCAATAAATTGTTCATTGTACCCTGTCCTAAAATCTTTCACATTTAAACAAGTAATATCCCCCAAATATATTTATTCCCAGTTGATGGTGTTATGATTTCTGTAAGTTTTGTAACAGTGGGAAAGCAAAGCAGAAAAGCTCAGCAATAACTACATATTATTTTATAATTAAAACTTTATAGCTTTCCTTAATAACTTTTGTGTGGCTTAGACTTGGTTAAACTGTTGATGCCCAGTTACTAAACCAGACTCAGCTGAAACAAGACCAGGGCTGCCAGTGTGAGCACATCCCTCTGCCCAGTGCATTTTTCCACTGTTTCTTTCCCCAGCAGGTGAGAAAACGTCACTGCTTTGCTAAAGGAGTGCAGTTGGTTGATGCTCTGGAAGTTTATCATCAGAGGAAAAATGGAGAGCTGATTGTTCACTCTGAAAAAAGCATGAAAACTGCTACTTTTTCTCCCCAAACAGTGAGTAATTCAGAAATATCTTTTACACCAGGAGTGTTAGTTCAAGAACAATTTAAAACATTTTATGTGAAGGGGTTATGCATGAAATGCAGCTTAATGAAGTTTGAGCAAACATTGCAGCTAATGAAAAGGTTCCTCAGTGTTTTAGTTTTTATTTCCACTTTCTGTAGCAGAAGTATCACATCAGAAGTTCAGATACAGATTGCACCTGTTTCTGCAGCTTTGTTGGGCAATTTTCTGCATTTCTTACTGTTTGAAAATAGATTTTACATAAATGTTTGTTGGGACAAAAGCAGTAGAAGAGGGATGTGAGGCAGTAGAGGGCTGAGTGGGAGAGGCCAAGGTGTGATGTAGTAACCCCAAAGGAAACCAAAACCTATAGGATTGCTGTAAGATACTGGGAGCTAAATATTTTCTTAACAGAAGTGAATCTGTGTTGTAGGCCATTTGATGGGAGGTAGTTTTTATTAGTTTTGGAGAGCTCTGTAGATTTCTGAGTAAGATTTGAAATGCTTTGTGCCACTGAGCTTCATTTGGTAGTTTGAAACCCAAAGGCCACCAGAGTGTGCTGTTCATTTTCAAATAAAAAGAACTCTTGTCCTTCCTGATTGTAAAATTTCCTTTTGTACTTTAGTGTGGGTACATGAAAAACTTGATTTAAAACTTGTAGAAATTACTTGTCTAGAAGAAAATTGAAAACTAAACAGTCTGCTGTATGCTACATCTTTAGAAAGAAGTAACCTAAGCAGAAAGAAAGGGGATAATTTCTGTTGAAGTTTCTTTTTGAGGATGAAAGAATAAGGTATTATTTTGCTGTGATGAGCTTTTCCTTTAGCAGACTCAGAACTTGTCTGGTATCAAGAAAATTGCAGAAAGTAAAACCTTATTTGTCATTTGTAGTTGTGAGCCTTAACTGCATTTATTTACAACAGGCAGAGCATCGCAGCCCAGGTATTGGATATACAAAAGCTTTTCTGGTGTGGCTTAGGAAATGAAATCAACAGAGCTCCTGTTCAACACTCACCTAATGGACTGTGCTTAGGGTGATACAATGATGTGATAACAGCATTGTCTTGTTCACTGAGGCAAGCTGCCTTAGGATATCCTGTGTTTTACAGTGGTCACTCCTCTGCTCAAAGCAGATTTAGTTTCTTATCAAGTCCTGTTTCTACTGCAGGAGGGAGAATGGGTTGGTTGTTGTAAGAGCATGAGAGGTGCTCTGTGCTGCCCAGCCCTGCTGCATCGCAGCACCTGCACGTGTGTGGCTGAGCACCCAAACCTGTTCTCAGCTGCTCTCACTCCAAGCCTGGGAATCCAGCTCTGGATTAACTCCTGCAAGGGAGGGCAGTTCCAATGTGAGTTTAAGGGGGAAATTATAACCTCAGGATACTCTCTTGGTTGCTTCTGTCAGAGCATATGGCCTGAGAAACTGGGGCAGCTGGGTTAAGGAATCCCCATTTCCAGCAGGAAAGAAAGTAAACAGTAAATGGAGAGTAGTGTAACAAACACTTGGGGTATCAAAAAACAACTGTGAAAAGAATCTGTCTTAATGTGCTAGCCCATTGCAGTTTAACATATTGCTTACAACCTGCACAATGGGGTTTGGGTGACTTCTGTTACACATTCCAGGGGACTGGCAGCCTGTTACAATCAGGGTCTGGACTCCAGAATGGGCTAATTTACCACGATGGGATGAAGAAAGTTGTGGATTTGTATTACATGCTCTCACCTGACACCGTATCTGATCCTTTTCCTGCTGATTGACGTTTTGAATGAGCTCTTTGAAGCAAGTTCCAGCTTAATTAAAACGTTTGCTTGGTTAGCAGTGATCTGTGAAAGCCTGTGATAAATATTGAACTGGGTTCACCTGCTGGTGACTGGGGGAGGATAAACAGCTGCTTTGTGTGCTTTAAACAAGAGGCTGCAGCAGCAGCAGCAGAATACTGGGCTTTCTGAGAGCTTCCAAAGGAGCAGTTGAAAAGCTCTGCTAATGTCACTGCTGATATCTCCCTAGATTGTGCTTGTGTGATATTTCACACAAGAGACATTCACTGCTGCAGCATTCAGGTGCCTTTGTAACTGGGAAATGTAGATGGAGATATGAAGAACTCCTCTTACCTCTTTGTGTTTCAAAGATCACAGCCCCAGTGTTTGTTTAGCTCTATTTTACACACAGTACAGGGTGGTGGACTTGATTATTCCTTTTTTAATCGGACTTCCACGTTTTTGCCATATAAATATTGATGTGATAGGCTGGTTTATCTAGCCCTGACAGAAGTACAAACAAGCTGCATTAGCCTAAGGGCCATATAGGCTGATATCTGATCTCTAATGGCATCTGCTCCTGGGTGTTTCTGATTAAATACTGCAGAAAGTACAGGAGGATCTTTTTTTGCCCTCTTCCAAATGAAAATCCCTCTTTCAGATTCCAATAGCTGAAAACAGGTTTAGTTCTGAAGCCAGAGGGTATTATGAAATACAATTCTGTTGTCTCGGTATGAATTATTTCTAATCAGTCCTCCCCTAATTCCTTCATAGATAAATTGAAACATTTTCTAATTTTGTTAGATCTTAACCAGTATCTCTGTGGTATGAGTGTAAAAATTTGTGCTTTGAGACAACACTGCCAAGGAAACCCCTTGTTCATGGAGAGTTTTCTTTCTTTGTGCTGCAGGAATGGGAGAGGAACACCACATTAGGTGTTGCTATAAGATACCCACAGTTGGTTCTTGGAGAAATACAGAGTTAAAATAATTTGCCTTTTATAAAATTTAAATATGTATTTTAAGGATTCTAATGCAAATTGACTCACTGGAGTAATGTGGAAAGAATATGGAGAGCTCAACTTTTAAACTGTGTTTTAACCAATTTTCTAAAGTTTTTCTTCGTTATGAAGGACCTCCTAAAAAGGTTTTATTTATTAAACTATTTGGGGCTAATGGTGGCTGTGGCTTTCAGAAATGCTGTGACTACTGCAGGCAGTTTTATTTCTTAACTACTTACTATAAAATCAGCCTGAGTTTACAACTTTCTCAGTATTGTGGGTTTGAGTGTTTTTTGAACATAAAACTTTTTTCAAAGTTAAAGGTAACATTTTAGTACTGGAATAATGGCTAAAGTGCTTCTTAATGCCAGTATTATACCAATTCCAAACCTCTTAAACCAAACTTTTAAGCCCACCTGTAAAATACTGTAATTTATAAGCCTCACACATAAGAACACTTTATTTCTTTTTTATGAAAAGAATAATATCTGCTATTTAAAGCCCATCATAGGAGAACCTTCTGTTCATGATTTTATATATTAATTTGAGCTGCATTTTCCTGTTGTTCTAAGAACTCTGGCAAAACAGCTGCCTGATGGGTCCTAATATTTTTCAATTATTTTTATTTGGCTTAGCACAACAGTGAAATATTAGTGGTAAAGTCTCATCGTGGTGTCCTGTGTATTGTTTTTCCCTCTGAAAATACAATCTGACTTGGATTAAAATTAAAAAATAGACATATTCTTCAAGGCCCTATACAGTCACTGCTTTAGTTCAATTAATTTTTAGCTTGGTAATGTGGTTTCCATTATTTCCAGGAGCAAAGCAGAATGTAAGTGATAGAAATATCAAGGTAGCATTGGAGCTTTCAGAGTGAGCATTGCACATATGTAACATATACCATATGTCAGCTGTTTCCTGCCTGCCTGGTGACAAGAGCCCCATTCATAACTCCTCTTTTTATCCTTTCAGTGAATAAGTAATTATTCAATATAGAAGGCAGGATATTTGGAACTGGCTATTTAATGTGGCAGCACAGGGTAATGAAATCTGCTGTTCCTGGCAACCTGAGAGGGGAATGTAACAATTCCAGCATGGGTGTAACTTTATCTGCTTTGAGGCCTGTTTATTTGGCACATCAGTGAACCTTTTATCCCAGTGAGTGGCAGCTCAGAGGGTTACATTTACATGCTTTCTATCATGTATTGTCATATTTAATGGCACACAAGGCTGACTGGGGCTGAGGGGAACACGAACTTGCTTTTCCTTGCAGTGGAAGCTGAAGACAGCTTGATCCCCAGGATTGTGGTGTAACACACAGCATGACTTAGCATTTGTTTATCATGGATAATCTTACTGATACAATTAAAGGCAGGGAGGAGTGCTGCAGTGGCAGCTGCGTGTTGTTACCTGCACTACCACCTGAGCCCAGATCCAAAGTGTCTGACTCTGGAAGAACTCTTTATTTTCCATGAGAGGTGTGTTTGGACATGGTTACACTTGAGTTCCTTGTTTCCTATGTGGCTCTTCAAATTCATGATGACAATTTCATGTCAGTTGTTCCAGTATTTAATGTTCTGATGGCAGAACAAAAATGGCTTTTAACAAATATTTTACAGGATTAGGATCTGTTTAGAATTATTCCCCGTGTTTCCTTTATTCACCTGGTTACTCAATGGCCTTTGGCAGAATGGCACAGCAAGCATGTTTCTAATGGAGAGTGTGTGGTGCAGTCTGTTTTATCTGCACACAGAGATCCTGAACTGTCTACAGTTCTGCTTGCTTTCAGGAAAAAAATTATTTTAATTTGAGTGTCTGTTCCAAGTTTTCTTCATTGAAGGTTTTGGACTCTTGCTCTGTAACAGGAGTGTCCTGAGCTGAAGCTTCAGTGTGAGAATCTTTATTTGCATTATTCACGTGTGTAAATATTCCACTGGATCAATAATTCTTATTGGTTTGGTTATGATAAAATTGTGATTGCTGGAAGGTTTTTTTTAGAAATTTCCAGGCACAAGGATGTGGTGCTTTAACATTTTAGAACTTGTTGCAGCTTGATGGGCAGCCCTGGTGACTGAACCAGTTATCCCAGAGGGCACTTTCCAGACCATCAGCAGATTTAGCACATTCATCTCACAGTGGGATTTTGTGCATCATTTTGATGTCTTGGTTTGCAGCCTCCTGGCCCTTGCACTGAGTGTTCCTGTGCTTCTGGGAAAGAACCTGATAAAGATCCCAGTCACACAAAGAAGAAAGAAAATGGAGATCGGTTGTGTGTTCCCAAAATTTTTTTTGGGACACGAACGCACAAGCAAATCACCCAGATCAGCAGGGAGCTGAAGAGGACAGCATATTCCTGTGTGCCCATGACAATCCTTTCCAGCAGGGATTATACCTGCATTCATCCTGTGGTGTCCCACAGTAGTAACAGGAATGAAATGTGTGTAGAATTGCTGGAAGGAAAACATGTGAGTAATTTTATTTGAGAAAATGAGCATTCATTAAACAAAGGCAGATTTAACAGCTGGAATGAGTAACATTTTTTACTTCTTTATATTTTATTGGTTAAATACCACCTGGTGGCATTAAAATTAAATATTAATTGTTAGGAAATGTTGATACACTGTAAAAACTTATGGTGGTAGGAATAAGATATGACTGCCAGGTTGATGGTGTAATAAGACTGAAATTATCTCTGGGTTTATAAATGAAGAAGAAAGAAGTGTCCTTTATTGATGTACATTTTAGAAACATGGATTTACTTGATGTGAGGTGTTATTGTCGGGCATAAAGAGCAGCTGTTAGAAATGTTTCTGAGAAATAGCCAAATGCATGGAACTTTGGAAGATTTTAGCCTGCTTGATTTTCATTATTTCTTGTACCCACTAAGTCTCTGCACTTGTTTGCTTTCAGGGCAAGTCCTGCTCTTTCTACCACGGTGTTCACAAGCTCAGTGAGCACCATGCCCTGCAGCCTGGCCCTGGGCTGTACCAGGCGTGGGACATTGAGGACCTGGTGAGGCTGGGCAGGAAGCTTCGTGCCTGTCCCTATTTTGCAGCCAGGGAGCTCATGGTGGGGGCAGACATTGTGTTCTGTCCCTACAATTATCTCCTGGACCCACAGATCCGGGACAGTGTGAGTATACTGGGGACAAGTGGCAAGAAGTTAAAAAGAAGAATTTAAAAGAAATTACCCACTGAATGTTTTGTTTCTATGGTCAGCTGAGATCCCATTCATGTCCAAAATACTGTCTATAAAATAACTCCTGGGGTTTTCCCCCCTTGGATATTTTCTAGGTTATAGAAATTGATTCAAAACCTGAAAAGCTTCATTTGCACAGTGCTGCAGAATATCCATTTTTAACAGCCTCCTGTTAGTTGCTGTTTCTCATGTCTTTCACTCTGTTTCACCAGACAATAATTTTCTTTTTTAGATGGACATTAACCTAAAAGACCAAGTAGTCATTTTGGATGAAGCCCACAACATTGAGGACTGTGCTCGGGAGTCTGTGAGCTACGGGGTTACCGAGAGCCAGCTGCGAGCTGCCCGCGAGGAGCTCGACTTCATGGTCAGCAACAGCATCAGGCAGAAGCACCATGAGCCCCTCCGAGCTGTCTGCTGCTCCTTGATCAAGTAAGGCAACTCTTTATTGCTTTATATCAATTAATATTTACCAAATTACCTAATATTTTGGTAAATATTAAAAATATTTACCAAATTACCTTATGCTATTTGATATTTGGTACTATCAAATACCATATTTGATGGTATAAGTTGCTCTGTCACATCAGATAAAATGCAACAAAGGTGCACTTACAACTATGCAGTTGTTTATGTTCATTTGAGGAATCCACAGGGTTTGATCTATTAAAAAATTTACTGGTCTCACATGGAAACATTGAAGTTCTCTTCTGAAAAGTCTTGTGCTCTTGAATGATGTGCTGCTCTTTATGGGGCTTTTTTGGACTCCTGGTTTATAAAGTATGAAAATTTTCATAAGATGAATTTTTGTATGTCACACGTTTGCTTATTTGACAAATAATAATAGCATTATTTTGTCAAAGAATTAATTAGTTCATGTTTATAGAATGCTTTCAGAGCCTTGGACAGAAAGAATTTGGAATCTGTTGTTGGAATCAGATTGGAATCAACTGAATTCTTCCTAGTTGAAAGTGAATTTGTCAGTCATGCCCTTTGTTTTCCCTGGGAAACAACTTCCTGGAAGGGGAAGAGCTGAGCCTAAGTTGAAAATCCTGAGAGGGGATGTGCCAAAAGCAGATGGACAGAAGCCCAGGAAGAAACAAGAGGTCCAGGGCAAAGTCTTTTGGGTGAAGTAGAAGTATCAAAGTCAGCAGAAAAAAGTGAATAAGCTACAAGTGGCTTTGCAGTTAAGTGAGTTCTGCTCCAGTGTGTGCAGAATCTTCATTTTGCTGCAGCAGCACAGCACAGGAGGAGTTCACTCTCCCATCCTCGCTCTCTGCTCAGAGTTAATGTTTGTGTCACACAGAGACAAGGGACTTTTCTGCTTGGCAGAAGCCAATTCTCCTACCTTGGATATTTCAAATGTTAAACTTTAGTAAAAGATAAGAACAGCATGGCTGAAGATTTGATTGCCTCAAGCTTTTTAACCTTATCAGGAAGACTGAGGTTGATTGTCTTGGCAAATCTGCCAGCAGCATGAAAAGCAGTTGCTGGAAAGCAGAAGACTGGGTGTAAATAGCCAGTAATAGGTAAAATGCACCTGCACAGTGACATGGCTTTGCCAAATGCATGGGGAGCTAGAAAAAAATCTTTTTTCACTTCTAAAAGATCCTGGGCCCTCATTCCAGAAAGCACTTAAGGATGGGCTTGGTGCCACGGGTGCTGCAGTGACCTTTGTGAGGAATGCGCAGCTGGGCCAGTGGAGGTGTCTGGCAGGCTCTGCTGCTGAGATGCACGTTTAGCAGGCTGATCACTGTGTTCAATGGAATATGCTGTGTCAACAGGGGAATTTTCTGGTAGTGAGGGAAGCAGCAAATACTCTTCCTGGAACTGAAGGCATGTGTACAACATCCATTCATTCTTTTCCTGGAAATACTGCATACAGCAATTTTCACTTCAAAACCAGAGATAACCTTTCTGGGAATCAAGCTAATTTCATTTATGCTTCCTACTTAGCTCTAAAAATAATTTAACAGGCTTTGCAAGTAAATGCTTTAATGTTAGATGGAATTTATTTGAGAATTTAAGGTATTTTTGGTGCTATTTGGGCATTGTGTTAAGTTTGTATTTGCATTTATTATTTCAAAAGTATGTGATGATGTTTGAAGTTCATAACAGAGAAGCATTTTACATTTCCTGAAGTGTTTTACCCATTGTAAATCTGTTTAATTCCTGTCACAGAGGCCTTGTCCTGATTTCAGTTCCGGGTCTTTTTGATGTTACATTTGAGGAACTGGGGCCTTAGTCTTAGTGATCACCATTCCTTAATGAGATCAAGCAAATTTTAGCCAAAGAAGTGATTGTTGTGGCAGTATTGGTGGGTTTTGTTTGCATTTCACCTGGCAGAAGGGAAGTTATATTTTAATTGTTCCATGGATCAGATTATTTATGGTGACAGGGCAGGAAATCTAGAACTGAAGCAGTCCCAGAGCCTTGCTCTTGAGTTGCTAATGATGAACTGGTTTTGCAGGTAAATATTTTGAGCTCTTGCAGCACTGACAGCTGTCCTTTTGATGCCTCCTGCCTTCTGATGGAGCAGACAGCTCCAGCCTTTCCTAGCAGGGAGGAAAGGAGCTGCTTTTCTAACCAGAGACAAGGGCTTGTGCTGCTGCAGGGGTGAAGGAGGACAGGTTCACTCAGAGAAAATTCCAGCAAATGAGATGCTCTCCGTGTTTAGCTCGTGCTTTTAGCAGTCAATCACATTTTGCATTGTATTACAATTATAATTCTGCTTCAAGTTGCAGCAGTTGCCAGTACCTGTGGGTAGGTTTAAATGGGCACTCGTTATTGCCCCACTTTCCCTTCCATGTGTAAATATGAAAAGTGTTCATTTCATGCCTCAGGATTTGTTCTTAATTGGAAAGTCAGCAGTTGACAGGGATGATAAACCAACCTGCAGCAATTGGAGCAGTGATGAGTGGCTTTAGATATGCAGCAGAAGTCTTGCTTGAATGAGCCTGACATATCATAAGAGGAAATTACATTTTAATTCCTTTTCTTTATTATCTATTATATGAAGTATAAACATGTGGGGAGAAATTCCCTTCTCATTTCAATGAGCTGCATCCAAAGCAGTTCCATGGGAGTTCAGCAGTGAAAAACAGGCAGAAAGGAAAAGCAGAATCTCTCTCCTTACATGTAGTAAAACAATTATCATCATCTTAGGAGTCTGGTGCAATTTTTGAGGTTTGCTTTGTACGTACAAAGTGTCTCTAAATCTCTAAAATCAATGCTGAAGTGATTTGTGCTTTTTCTCTCTTTCAGCTGGCTGCAGGAGAGCTCTGGGCAGCTGGTGGAGAGAGCCTATGAAACTGCCTGTAAGGTGTGGAGTGGCAAAGAAATGCTCAACTTTTTGTACCAAATGGGAATAACTGGCATTACTTTTCCCATTTTACAGGTAATGTTGTGTGCTGTATTAAATGAGCACCACCGTACATAATATTGGTGGTGTTAAACATCTTCAAATGCACAGAAGTTAAATGGAAACAGGTCTTGTCATTCACTGCAGCACTGAAAATTGTCTGAAAATGATTCCTGATGAAAACCAGGAGTAATCCACTCGAGCTACTGGAATTTGTGGAGAATCAATGTTTTGAAGGATACAATTGCTCACATACAATTATTTGAATTGAACCATTAAGCCAGTGATATTTTTGCCTGTTCTATCCAGCTGCATTTTTATTGAGTGTTGAAATGTTTTTACCCTATTTTCAAGTTTATCCCTCCTTTCTATGTAAGCCAGATATGTTAAAAGCTTTGTTAAAAATTGAAAGTATTGTTCCCTTTCCCTTGGCCCTTCTTTGCCCCTTTCCCTCTGACTTTAGAGGTGTTTTAAATGAACTTTTAAAACAATGAACTGACAGTCTTGTATCTCTATTAACTTTGGTTTTGAGAAGACACTTAGAATGTTGTTAATATGGAATTTGCCTCTTGCAGAAACATCTTGGTGCTGTCCTGGAAAAAGAAGAAAAAGTTTCTATGCATGGGAGAGAGGAAATTATTGAGGTGCCAGTTGTGAGCCCTGCAGCACAGATCATGCTCAAAGGCCTGTTCATGGTCCTTTCCTGTCTCTTCAAAGAGAACAGCAGGTCAGGCCTAACATTTATCAGCTGAATGCTCACAATTTGATTGCTTAATTGTAGTTTTTACTGATATTTCTGCCTCTGTGTAGGTTTGCAGATGATTACAGGGTTGCTCTACAACAAACTTACACCTGGATGACTGAAGACCAGCGTGATGATGCAGATACAAGTTCCTTCTTCCCAAGGCCCAAGCACAAAAAGAGTTCAAGGCAGAAAACCCTTGTCCACATGCTGAATTTCTGGTGCTTGAACCCTGCTGTGGTGAGCTGAGTGAGAAGATAAAATAATCTGAGTGATAACAAATACGCATCAGATCTGAAAGGGATTGTGTTGATTTTCTAAATTCCTGCTTTTCTTTCTCCCACCTAGGCTTTTTCTGACTTAAATGAAGTTAGAACAATTGTTCTGACATCAGGCACACTCTCTCCCATGGATTCCTTTTCCTCAGAGCTTGGTGTGAAGTTTTCCATTCAGCTGGAGGCGAATCACGTTATCCGGAATTCCCAGGTAAACTGGGCATGGCTGTTCCATCTAATGCTGCCCATGGTACAAAAACCAAATAAAAGTGATGGCATCTGTCACTTAAAAGGTCCAGACTGTTGCTTGGTTTAATGCAATGGAAAATGACATTTTAAAATGAATAAAGAAGCAATTTTTAGACACATTTCCCTGGAAAAGTTGCTCGTGCTGTATGAGATGGCTGTTAGCAATATCAATTACGGGACTTCAAGTACCGAAATGAATTTAACAAATATCTCAACATTTTTTCACACCTAAATTTCATTCTTGGTCCTGCAGTGGTTTCTCCAGGCTGGTTTAGGGTTAGCCTTGTCCCTGTGCCCCCAGGTGTGGGTTGGCACGGTGGGTGCGGGCCCCAGCGGGCGGGAGCTGAGCATGACCTTCCAGCACATTTCTCTCACACTTAAAATGTCATTCTTGATCCTGCTGAGGTTTCTCCAGGCTGGTTTAGGATTGACCTTGTCCCTGTGCCCCCAGGTGTGGGTTGGCACGGTGGGCACGGGCCCCAGTGGGCGGGAGCTGTGCGCGACCTTCCAGCACACCGAGACCTTCGAGTTCCAGGATGAGGTGGGAGCCCTGCTGCTGTCAGTCTGTCAGACACTTGGCCAAGGAATTTTGTGCTTTTTGCCATCCTATAAGGTAAGGAAATGTGAATTGCAGTTCTTCCCATCAAACCACACACACTTTGAAAATGCACGATGTGGTTTGCACATCGATATACACAAATGTTTATCAAATAAATGTATTGTAATAACACAGGGGCATTGTATTGTTATTTCTTGGCATTCAGGTTTGTTTTCATGAGCAAACATCTTTGGTTTTTCTCAACAGATGCACTTATTAACACAGACAATCATTTCAATTAGCATTACCATAAAACCAGCCAGATCCATAAATTTTCCTTATGTTGTTTCTCTGAAGGTTTAGAAATTGTTTATTAAGAAAAAAATTAAAAATCACATAATGAAATGTATAACTCAGCAGCAAGGATGTCTTTGCATGTTCTTTCTGTGCTATCAGAATGTAGAATTCATCCAGTGAATTTCTCCTTCCCTTGTTTCTTGTTCCATTTCGCTGCATTGGAGATTGGAGTGTATTTTTCTTTAGTCAGGGGAATTGCTCACTGACATTGGCTGAAAGGAATCAAATTTCTCCATTTCAAACTATGTAATATCTAATTTCACTGACAACAGTTATCTAATTATGGTTAATCTGGATCTCCCAGTAGTTCTGCTTTCTTCTCTATTTGTTGCTCCTGTTGTTTATGGTCAGGAGCAGGAATATAAACCTGTAAGATAATTCTGTAACTCATACTCATTTTTCCTGTACTGCTTGCAAGGGTGTGACTTTTAAAATTTTAAATGATTATTTATGATTTTTTAAATCATCTTAACAGACAAAACACAAAGACCTCTCAAAAAAATCCTACGAAATGATAATAAACCCCAACATGATGGAAATAGAATTTCAGACATTTCTGCTCATCCCTAAGGTTCCTAAACAGAGAATATTTTACAAAATGAAATAAAAACTATTTGCTCTCTTTTTACAAACCCTTAATCTTTTATTATTTAACTGGCAGGCTGCAAAGGGAGGGTTGTTTCTTGCCTGGATGTCTTTAAGTGCAATTCCTGACAGTAACCATTAGGTGACCACATCAGACCAGGTAATGGAAGCCCCTGAAAAAAGCAGATTACTGACCATAAATTTATTTAACCTCACAAAACCCTGAACTTCCATGCAAAGGAAATCATCTTGCAAGAAATCTCCAATTTATTTAAGAATTTAACTGGAGCATCTTTCAGTTTCCAGCGTTATCTTTCCAAGAGTGTCACGTTGGAGAGTTGATCTTCCATATCCAGACCTGACCAATATTTATGAAAGTTTTTATGAGAATGGTAATGTGAATTACAAGTACAGAGAGACTTTGTAATGACATTTAATAAAGGAGGAAAACAATTGCTGGCCAGCTCTGGAACCTTCCCCCCCTGCCCTTGTGCCTCACTGAAAGGTCACCCTGCACACGCTGAGTGTTCTGTTCTTTGGAGGAACACTCCCTGAGCCCAGCAAAGTATTGATAAATAGAAATTGCAGACAATTGAAGGATGATATTTTAAAATCACATTGCCAATATTTTTCTATGGATGCCCTTTTTCTTTCTACTACTTTTATTTGGGATTGGGTTGCCTTTAAGGCTGAGATTAATATGTTGAAAATACAGAATAATGTAAGCACATTAATACAGGGAAAACAAAGTATTCTTTCATCATCATAAAGAATATTTGCATTTCAAAAGTGATTTTCACTGGAAATTGCTGCCTCTCTTTAAAAAGCTGCAGCCTTCAAAGGAATTTTTCAAAGCTGTCAAGATCTGATTAATACACATGGTCATGGACCTCACTATTATGATTTAAGCAGATTTTTTGATGGCTCAATCTGTTTTATGAATTGAAGCTTCAACTTTGGAATAAGTGGCAAATAAAGGTTTTTTTTTTTTTTCCTGTCTGGGAGACTGAGGACAATGCTTTGAATTTAAAGTACTTTCTATCCAGGTATAATTTGATGGAGCTGGAATTTAGTTTGGTATGTACATTGGATTTCAGTTTGGAATTACTGCCTGCAATGTGAATGGAGAAAAAAACAATAGGAGAGAAATTTCCCTTTATCTTAATCAGGTATTTGAATAAATATATTTTTAATTGAAGAGTGGCTGTTTAAAATATATGGAGTCAATGCAGTGGAGGAAAATCTATGGATGGACAAAGAGCCCATCAGCTGTACATGCCCACATTTGATAGGTGTCTGTTATGAACAGCTGTGATGGTTCATGTGGGCTAATTCACAAACAACATGGAAATTTTTAATGTCATTGTTGGAGTTGTGGCACATTGACTTTTTAAAAAATCAGCTTCATCTTAACATTCATTAAATTCCAAAGCTCCATCATTTTTAAGGCTCCTAAAACTGGTGATACTATGCAGCAAAAATGCATTTATGTGAAAATCAGTAGCAACTCCAGCAAAGAAACACTCTATAAAAGAGAATATCAGAGGTGAAAAGATTGCCCAGAAATCTAAGATGCTTTTAAACAAGATTAAGATAAGGCCCATTAGGGCTCATGTTGCCAACCTGTCTGCATTAAGATATATCTTGCCTGGTGCCTGCATCTTGGATGATTCATTCAATATGTGTCATATCAAAGTCAACCTAGGCAGCAAGGAGAAAAATGCTAATGCTTATAAATTTTAGTGATAATCCATCATGATGAATTAACTGACCTTTCTTAGTGGGTTTTTTTTAACAAAAGAAGCTTTGGACGATGATGTTAATGTTGCTTTGGTTTGTTGTGCTCTCTGAGGCATCGTTGGTTAATTTGGATCTGCTAATTGAGGAGGCATCACTTGGAAGCAGGATTTTTACAGCTGGAGTTGGAAAGGGTTTGAATGAGTGTTTTCAACAGGAAAACTTAGGAACTGATAACAATTCTCTGCTTGAAAACCTGAGCTCCTTGCAGGGAGGTTGGACTGGATCCCATTTAAAGGTTCCTTGCAACCCAAACTATTCCATGATCATAAAATAGTGGCACGATTAGCATAAATTAGCATATAAATGATTCATGCTGCACTGCACTGGCTGCTTACCTTGAGAGTTTTGGGGTAAGGTTATAGTGATGACACACAGCAACTTTTGCCACTTGCAAAAATAAATGCTAAATTTCCCAGTTTAACAAAATATAAATAAAAATGCTGAGTTTTTATTTGTCTCATAACTTCAGGAGCTGCTGGTTGAGAGCTGAAGCTCTGTCAGTCTCATCCCATTTTCCTGCTCTCTGGGAAGATGTTTGCTGATGTTTTCTGGAATGGGATCAGCCAGGATTGGGTGACAGCAAATCCCTTTGGGCTGGAGCTCCTGTCCCTGTTGCTTGGCTCCTCTCCCTGTGTCAGGTATCCACCAAACCTGCACAGGACTCTCAGGCAGGTGTTGTTTGCCCTTGTGCTGACAAACCTTTCTTGGCGCCCTCCCACAGCTCCAGACAGGCAGGAATTAACAATATTAATTAACTCTGAGCAGCGTGGGGCTGCTTTCAACAGACTGAGAATGTTCAGGTTCAGGGCAAGGATTTGGAACCAACAGGAGGGAGCTCAGTTTAACCTCTGGCTGTGTCCACGTGCATTTAAAGCTGGCCTGAGGTAAATGTGGCACCCTCAGGTATGGCAGGCTGAGGGAGGGATATCATTTCATGATTAATTCTCAATGTCTGCCTCTTCTTCATTTCACACAGAGCCTTTTCTTATTGAGATACATGAGATTGGTAGCAATTCTTGTTTTCAAGAAGTGTTTCAGTAATGAATAGAACTCTGAGAAGACAATATTTTCATTTCTAAAACTTTCCTGAAACATGGGTTTGTAAATAAATTATAAGAAACTCATTTTTCCTGCCATCAATAAAACAAAGCAATGGTGCTTTCAGACAACTTTTACTTATTTAATAAATTACTTCAATAAATTTCCAAAGGATGGTAGTCTGTTTAGCCCAGCCTATTAAAAGCATTAAGATTTGAACACTGGCTGTTAAAATGAGTAAATGGCAATATCACAAAGTTAAACAAATGCCAAAAAACATTTTCCAGAGTACTGGGATTGTAACAATACCATTAATGAGGGCAAAGAGGTTTTAATGCAATTTGCACATTCTAAAGTTTCAAAAAGAGGTTTTGAGTTAGTGCATTATTAATGTTCTGAACATCTGGAACTATGTAAGAGCCACAGACATTGAGCAAGTGCAGGGTTTCCCCACTAGGTCTGATGCTGGCTGATTTCCTCCCCAGCCAAAAGCTTGTTTTTAGAAGTTTGAGACAGTAAAATGACAATATCCAGATAAGAGAGAAACATTCCACAGCCTTTTTTTCCTTGTATTATGTACAGAGGAATAATTGGAAACCATTAGGTTCGTGCAGTTAAAAGGTGAACTTGAAATTAAATAGGAAAATAGTTCTTTGCACCACAGATGGGGCTCTGAGGAATTATCTAAGTTCCATAAAAATGCTGAACTTTTTCTGTTGGGTGTATTTCTGTGTTGTATGCAGGGATAAATGCTTCATCAGGAGTAATAATCTCCTTGATGTTCCTGTTGACAGCTGTAGGAGGGCTTTGAAGAAGAGATTTACTCCTGTGTGTAAATATTTGCAGGGTGTAAGGATCTGTTTGTGTCGTTTATGACAGAAATTTCTTCTTTCAAGTTACATCAGCATTAACTTTCTGCATAATTTTAGTGTTAGAGAAAGTAGCTGACACAGTTACAGCCTTAAAATGCTACAGGAAACAAGGATGTTTCAAGGTGTCACCCAATTTTAGCTGTTTTCACTGCAGCTAATGCCCAGCACCCCTGGCATGGAAAGGAAGCTGCCTTTGAACAGGTTTGGCATTTCAGGAGTAAGTTACAAAATAATTGTAAATTAATAATGATGCTCACTTACTGCCCAGCATTTGCTTTCTGCTCCCAAGGGAGAGGTTCTCTCTTGCTCCAGAAGCCTCATTTGTTTGAGCCAAAAAGCTGCAGGGGAGCTGTGACAGACACCCCAAAGCTGGAGAGGCTTTAGGGACAGGATCCTGGCACCCTTCTGCCTCAAACTTGTGCCTGAAGGGGAGCAGGGTGAGGGAGGAGTCGCTGAACAACCCCTGGGGGCACCTGGGTTTGTCCTGGCACTCTGGGCTGAGCAGTGCCCTGCAAGTGCCAGGAGCTCTTTTGGGGCTCTGACACCACTGTGACCCTTGGGGCTTTTATTTCTCTTTGGAAGGAAAGACTCTTCCAGTGTCCTTTGTCCTTCCTCTGCTGGAAATCTTCGGGAAGTGATTTCTGTCTGGTGGGCCATGATTTGGGGAAAATGAGCTCTAAAAAAAACTGAATTCTAATGGCTCCCAAATTATTCATTTCAACATTTGCACCTAATAAATGTAGATAGAATTTCATTTTACTTATCCATATTATTTCTTCATTGCTTATTTTTTGCTCTTCCCCTGCAGTGGAAGTTTTCTTTTTGAACTTTATCTCAGCTTCTTTATGTTTTATGGGGGTTTTTGTTCCCATTAATCATATGCAGTATCTACTTTCAGTTTAATTCTCTATTTTCCATCATTTCAATATCAGTCATATAAACTGTCTAGCTATGGAGGCTCTCACAGTCATCCGAAAAATACAATTATCTGAGGTGCCTTCTGAGAGCTCCAAGAGCTCTGTAAATCTTCATGTGATTCCTGAAGTCTACAGTTTGCTTTTCCCATTGACTTGGGCATAGAAATGTCTGTAAAAATCCCTGTGTGAGAGGGAAGATTTTAACCATTCCCTCACAACTGCTCTGCTTTAGACACTGTTGAGAAATTGCTTCAAATGAAAACAAAACAGGAGCAGAAGGAATGATAAACTCCATACAAAAATAATTGCAGTGAGAGTTTTTGTATAACCAGGTATTTAATATTTATCTTTAATGTCATCAGTTCAATCCAGCTGTGCCAAATGAAATTTGCAGCTGGAGCTGGCAGTTCACACCCTGGCAGGATCATTTCTTGTGGAACTGCAGCAAACTCAGAGCCAGGATAGTGCTGGGTTCTGCAGAGGAACAACTGAGGTGCTGACTCATTAAAGTTATCATAAACTTTAATGATTTATTAGAAGGTTTTCATTTAGAATTTTTTGAATTGTCTGAGTTTTGTTATTTTTGGTGGTTGTTTTTTCCCTACTGCTTGGTTGCAGACCAAGATAAAATTTAATCTTTTGAGATGGTAACTGACAATCTGGATAATTGCAAAATGTGGTTTCCTTCTTAAATAGTGTGATAGGATCATGGATGTACACACCAGTTATGGGGTGATTTTCCTGATTTCTGGGGAATTAGAGACAATCCAAATGTTAGAGATGCTTTGAGACCTCAGAGGAGCTGATCTGGGAGCCTGTGGCTGCATGAGCCACAGGGTTCTTCCCCCTTCCCTGTGCTGCTCTGTGGATCTCCTGAGCAAAGGAAAAGTTTTGATCCTTTTTATTCATTTTTTTTCCTAGTTAGTTTCCAGGTGGCTTTGTGAACTGTGGTGTCTCCTCAGGAGGTCAGAGAAGTGTCAGAGACAGCTCAAGGGAAGGGATGATGTTGCACATTCCAAGATTATCCTTTTTTGTTTTCAGTCTCTGGGATGAAACATTTTCTTGTTTCTGGGAGTTCTTTTAATATATTTTCCAGTGGTTGACTGTAATTGGAGAATGTATAAAGATCCTCCTTTGGAAATCCTGATTTTTTCACTGTGGCTGATGTTCTGAAGCTGTTGGTGTGAGTTTGCAGCATCCTTAGCTGGCTTTGTGTGACTGTGAATTAACCAAGTAGCTGGAGAGGCACTCAGGTGAATATTCTGGGTGACTGGAACTGTGGGTGAGGTGACATGAAAGGAATGCCCTGTGGTGGCTCCTGGTGCTGTGCAGAGCCTCAGCAGCTGCACTGGGGTTGGAGCTCTGTGCTGTCCCTGCCCTGAGCCCTTTCCCTCTGCTCCTCCTTGTGCTGGAACTTTCTCCTCAGCCCAGGGGCAATCCCCACCTGTGCCTTGGCTCCCACAGGCTCTCTTTGAATTGCAGCTGCAGAGAATGCACAAACACCCTGCTCATGACTTCTTTTAGTCCTTCCCTTGCTGTGCTGACCAGCAAGGGCTGTGCAATAATTCAGGTGCCCTGTGGCATTTGCTTTTCACACAGAGCAGCTCCTTGCTGCTGCTGCTGCTGCTCGTCACACGAAGCCCAATCCAGAGCGACAGTCGTGGCAGATTATTGGATATTATGTCTAAAAAAATTATCTGCCGTGCTGGCAGATGAGTGTTTGGCCTGTGAATTTCACACCCTGAGAGTTGGGCAGTTTAATATTTTATTGCACAGTTAATTTAAATACCCTGAGCAGAGAGCATCAGGAAAATAAACAAAAAATCTATTATTGTTTCTCACTTCTGAGCTCTGACTTGTCAAAGTGCTGCAAGCTGAATTGTTGTAGCTCGTTAACACATGCTCCAGTTTCCCTTGTAATTAACACTTGCTGCTTGCATATTTTTCCTCCTATTTATGTAGGAACTGCATTGAAAATGAGTTTTCACAGTCAAGAAGTTTGCACTCTGTGAATGATGGAGTCCTAACAGTAAATAACAGAGTGAACATGTCCTGTTCCTCAGGAGCTTTTAATAAAAGGGAAGGAAAGCAGTTGTGAACAGGGAATAATATCCATAAGTAACATCATTCTTAGGAAGGTGCATCCTGCCCAGGTTATTCTGACATTAATGTTCTGAACCTTTACAACCTGCAGAGTTCCTGGTCCCTTTGCCATGTCTGGGAAAGATTCAGTGCCTGATGTGACTTCTTCATGTGTGAAAAACACCAGATATGAGAGGAAATAGCTGGAAAGGATTTATTTAGGAGCATGTTCTGCATCAGCAGTGTAACAGCTCATACAAGAAGCTGAATATTAAATGTATTGAAGGGAGTACTTGGGCTGGTTTAAATTCAGAGAAATTTGACATCATTGGGAGGTCTGGGAGCCGACAACTTGGGTCTTAGAAAATGAGAAAAATCATCCCTCAGTTTTACCTTCTGATAGGGTAAGCAAGCTCCTGTTGAGAACATTTAATTAGTGAGTGCTCTATTCTAAAGAGTATTCATTGCACTTTGATTCATTTTACAGCTCAGTAATGGGCTAATATTTATCAAAAATATTTCAAAGCAAACAACTTGCAACGTGCTACAGTAAAAACTTCATTTTCAGCTTTTAATTCCAATTTTTCATCATTAGGTGAGAAATTCTTTTCCTAAGAATCAGAAAAGTCTGTCATTTCTTTCTTTGTAAATTTTTTTTTAGGGGGACAGAAGGGAAGGAAGGAGAAGGGATCGAGATGGGAACTTGGAAGAAATACTTAGGTTATTTATGTATTTATGGATTTATTTATTTAAAATTGTCTAATATATGTGCTGGAGGCATAAGAAGTGTTTCCTGTTGTGCTTGGGGAAGGGAGCAGAGGCAGCTCAGAGCTGGCACCCTGGGCAGGCCCCAGTGCCAGGGGCTGGGCAGGATCCCAGTGCTCAGGGGCTGCCTTGGATTATTTTTTTCCCTTTATTCTGAAAAAACAAAGAGGTCAGAGATGACTGAGCTTGGCTTCTGGCTGGGGAAGAGCAGCAGTGGAGATGCTGACTTCATCCATGACTAGTTCATCATTTTCCTTTTTATTCCAGGGTTTAAACCATCCTTTTAAAAATCATTTTTTTTCTGGAGAGCTCTCTTTGCATGAAGGGTTTTCCCTCTCTGGGATGGGAAGGTGTAATGATAGCCTAGGGTGGATGTACAAGCAGTTCCTGGAACACAGAACTCGATGTCTTGGTTAATTTTAAAACCACAAAAGAAACCCTGGTTTGAAGCAGGTTGTTCCTAACCAGCTGCCACAGAGCTCAAAGCCTGAACAAAAACTCTCCAGCTTCTTTTGGGGCAAACATGTTGGGTTTTTGGGGAGAAAATTTCTATAAAAAAGCTTCTTTAGCTGCAGAAGCAACATATTAACAATGTTTTTCTGAAGTCTTTGGCGTGCAAAACATTTCATTTTTCATTACTGTTGTCGCCGTTCGCGTTTTCCATTATTTAAGGGGTTATTGAAAAATTGATGGTATGTTGGGACCAGAGAGACATCCTGTGGCTGCAGTGTTGATTTATGGCACATGGAACACACTTCAGTGCTTCAGGTTCCTGCTGCTGAGCACCACTTTGTCATTGTCCCCAAAGAGAAATCCTGCCAGTGAAATCCCCGTGCTGCCCCCAAGCTGAGTGATGCATACTTTGCCTTGGAAAATGATGATGAATTATTCACCTTTTATTGTGCTGGAGTGTGCACATGGTGATCAGAACCTTGTTCATAATACAGAGTTTTTCACCCTGCTCAGGGTTTAGTTGAGTTGCACAGTAGCTTTATCTCTTGAATTTTTTCCTTCTATTTTTTATTTCCCCTGCAGTGTCTGTGTGGATGAGCACAGATTTTACCCCACATTTCCCACCATATGTGGGGATCTCAACACCTTTCTTGGCCCTAAATATTTGGGTTTATTTCATGTTTATTTAATATTCTCCTGGAGAGAATAAGTATGATACTTCTCCATTTGAAAAGACACCATTTCCAGGGAAATTCTTGAAAATCCCACCTCCATGGTTTAAGGTTTTATTCTTCAAACTCATTTTCTGCTGTGAAGAAAGAGAGAGATGAAGAGACAAATCTCCTGAAATAGCACAGTGCTGGAGATTTCCAGTCCAGGGCAGTTTTTTTCCCAGAAGTGCTGAGGACAGACTCCCTGACCACCTGTTAGGACAACTCAGAGTTTCTGTGATCTTCCTTCAGAATTCTGGGAGAAATGGAAAATATCAGAATAAATGTCTGACATGGCTCCAGCTCCCTGCACAGCCTCTTGGATTAAAAATTTAATTTTTTTTTTAGTAATTTCGATTTTGCTCTTATGGAGCATTTCATTCCAGAGGCTCTGAGACTCTTTGGGAGGGGAAATTAGGCAGGAATTCATCTGGAATTTGTACTCAGGGAACCAGGCAGGTTCAGAACCTTGCTGGGTGATGGCCCTGATGTAATAAATGGGAAATGTGCAGGACAAAGCAGCTGGAGCCTCTCCTTGATAAGAGTAACATCCTTGTGTGGCCTGTTTCCATTAAAATGCTGCATTAAATCAATTTATTTTTTGGTCCATAAAGACAAGATTACCCTGTGCATGTGTATTTATATGGATGTTTAATATTTATCTCCAGTTTCCTATTAACAGTGGGAATTTAAAGCTCTATTTTAAAATTAAATTTTACTTCAAAAACGAAATATTTTGGCACAGATATTTTCCCATTCTCTTCAAATGAAATCTGTTAGAATTAGAAGCTGAGAAAATGAAATTTGAAGTTTAAAATACCTTTTTTTTTGTGAAAACAAGTTTATATTTTGCATTGGCTCAGTGATTCAAATGACTTTTCCTGTGTTAAAACCCTCCCATAAACATGGGTAGGGGCTGTGAATCAGTTTCTTGCTTAACCTCTCATGAAAATCTAATTGAGTGCAAACAACTGCTTTAAATAATTCAGTGGCCTCAGTTATTCTTGGCTGCTGGAGCCCCAGCCCAGAGCAGTGCAAATGTCTGGGTGTTGAGCAAAACTGAGGCTTTTCTCTATTTTTTTGGTGAAAAATATGATTAAAATGACCTTTTAAAAAAGTGTGTGGGGTGATTAAGAAGAAGAATAGGTGAAATGTGAATTATTTCTGCCAGCTGGGTCAATGACTTGTGGCCCAGAGATGGATGAATATTCCTCTAGTCCTTCCCAAAATGTGGAATAATTTTGGTGGTTTTGATAAGTGTGGTTGGGTTTCTTTGCTTGCTTTTCATCCCTTTTGCTCTTGTGGAGGGACATTGTGCTTTTTATGGTGCTGTTTTTAATAGTTCCAGGGTGCTGCTCCAAAGTGATTACAGAGATTGGGATAATGGACATTCGAGTTTATTGGATAGTTAGCCCAAATATTTTCCCTCCTGTTTTTGGAAGGAAACTCAATTTTCCTTTCACACCAGTCCTTCCAGGCAGTTTGTTCTTGTCCCTTCAATCTTTTATTCCCATCTCATTCCTGTTTCCTTTCCTCTTTCTGTTGTTTCCTTTCTGTTCACTTTTAACCTCAAGGGCCCTTTTTGTTGTTGGTTTTGTTTTGGGGTTGGTTTGTTTGTTCTTTAACTAAAGGTGAAAATGGAATAAATTAGTGATCCTGTGACCCCACATTGGTAAACTCTTTGTAAATTCTTCTTTTTTTCCACAAAGTGAGGAGTTCTAGTATTCCTGGAGCTTAGCTGCCTGTAGGATTCTGGATCATTTGGTACCAAGTTTTGGCAAAGTTTTTAGTTCAAGAACTCTCAAATAACTTCTGCAAATCCTCTACTTTTCCAAACCATCTTCATCATTGAAGAAATTAATTTAATATGAACCTGTAACACCAAAAAAAGTGGGTGAAGTCTGGCCAGATCCATTCTCCAGGGTTCCTTTGGAATAACAGCAATTTAAGGCCACTTTGTTCAATCAATGCCCTGATTTAATGTCTGAATATGCTTTAGGATTATCACTAATATAGGGACAGTCCCATCCTTTCATAATGGAAGTAGAACATTGCCCCAGGGACCAGAGGGATTGGAACAATCCTGCAGAACTTCTCTTTGACCCTTCAAACACATTTCCAGCCCACTGGAGACACACTTGGATTTGAAGCAGTGCTTATCCACAAAGAAAATCCTGGGAGCAAGCACAGGGAAAAGGCTTTTAGATCAATGCTGCTCCCTCAGGGGGCCCAGACTTTTTGCACTGACAGTGGTGCCAATACTGTGATTTTTATTAAGAAAAACCTAATGGCTCTTCCCTTTCTCCCCTCCAAGTACCTGAAGATTTGAATAACAATGAAAAGTGCAACTTCATATCATTACATAGAGCCAAGCTCAAAAAAAGCAAAGTTTGAAGGAGTGGGGTTATTTTAGGGTATAATGGCAGCTTTTTGAAGGAGTTGGGGTTATTTTGGGGTACAATGGCAGCTTTTTGAAGGAATGGGGTTTTTTTAGGGTACAATGGCAGATTTTTAAGAAGGGTTACAAGATGTTTGTGTAGGTTCTGTTCACCTTGAAATAACTTTTCTCCAGTTATTGTATAAATGTTGGGAAATGAGACAGCTTGTAGTTTTAGAGGTGCACAAGGACACAATGCAATTGCAATGATAATTATTTTAAAATAGTTGGAGTTGTTAAACTACCCAGTAAAGTCAGAGCTGTTTTATTCTGCTGTCAGGTGCTTCTTGGGTCATTATCCTTTTAGTCCTGTACTGCTCTGGAGCATCCTTGGATATTTTGGGGTGTTTTGTTGCTTCCCCAAGCACTTTTGATTATTTCTGTGATAGCTTTTTTCTCTGCTGACAAGGTGTGATCTATTCATTACATGAATCAATGCTAAAATATTTAAGGACTATTTTATGTAAAGAAATGAGTAGGAAAAGAGTTAAATAAGCCAAAATTTTTCTGTTAGACCTCCTCTTTTCTCAGCTATTTTCTACTGCACCACTCCCTGTCAGGAGGTGATGGATCCTGCAGGAAAAGCACAGCCCCAGCAACCTGAAGTTAACTCCAAGTTTGATCCAGTGGTGGAAATTACAATCAACTTGCCTTAGGGTGAAATACATTAAACAAATCTCTGGGTTTGCTTCATGACCTGGGAGCCTCCTAATGTGATTTTTGGCACTGTATAAAACAAAGCAGCAAACGGAAAAGGGCAAAGCTGCTCCTTTGTGGGCACACACGGGAGGGGTTGGCCTTGGAGGGAAGGAGAAAACAGCTCCCCCCATCCCCAGATTTCCAGAATATTCCAGAAACTGCTCAAAAGAGAATGCTGGCAGAGATGGGTGGTAGAGCTACGCCCTGAGCCCCAAGTTGTTATGGATCATAGCTGACAGGTGTCTTTAAATTGCAGAGAGGAATAAAAGGGAAAAGCTATCCCAGTAAACATCCCTCAGTGCATGGGGAGATGACAGATTCTTTCTAACAAGATTTTCTGCTCTCTTGGAGGAAGACCATTTGTTAATAAACCATTTGAGAATCCATTTTTAAGGGATTTAATAAAATATACACAGGCTGCCTTCCAGTGCAGGAACTATTATTCCCCTGGGTGGGAGGAGTGACTGGCTGGGGGCATTAATGGTTCCTTCCTGTGATTCCTGGCATTGGATCTTGCTCCCATTTGCACTTTTCCAACCCAAAGTGAAATAATTTTTTATGAGAAACCCGCACTTGGTTCCTGGCTCTTCTGAGGCATGTGTGTGTTCTATATTTTATTTATTTGTATTCAGTCAGCTCCATAATTCTTGTTGTTTTAGTGTCTGTCCATGCCATGGGTCCTGTGTTTTTGTGGATACAAGGAAAGTTTCCATATCTAGCAAACTCCATTAATGGAAGAGGTAATAGCTGTTGTGTGAATTAAATGAATTGTTCCATTCTTGCCAAAGATTTCGTAAATAATTCCCAACTTTCCATCAAAATCACAGATTGTTGTTGTGATGGTTGCTGTCAATGGAACAAGAAAGCTGAAGCTTGGTCCAGGAGAGACTTGCCTGGAGGGGCTGGGAAACCCCAAAAGAGAAAAGATGTTTTCTTAAGAATTTGGATAAAGTTTTCCTCCTGCCATCTTTGCAGTTCTGAATATAAATTTTACTTCTTTCAAATACAAGGGAAATACAGTGGAATTGAGGGATTAAGGAATTTTTGTGAGGATTCTTGTCCTTCTGGCAAGAACCTTTCCTAGAGGTGTGTTGGTGAGAAATCCCATGGGTGGGATGAGAGGAGAGGAGGAAATCAGGGGTGAGTGACCCTTGGAAGTCAAAGGCTGGATGGTTTTATGAATGTAAAAGTGAAATTGAGCTCTACCCCAAGTGTTCCCTCCCTGGGCTGCCCTTGGCATGGCTGGCAGTGCCAGCAGGGATTGCTGAGTGGGGCCCAGCAGCCCCAGCTGCACAGGAGCAGCAATGAAATCTGGGAAGTTAATGGTGCTGCCCTCCCTGGCAGATCCCAAATGGATGTACTGAGAGCTGTAATGTGTTTGATTCTCTGCTTTCCCAGAATTATCTCCACATCACATCCAAGAACTGTGGCTGCAGTGGCAGGCTGGGATGGCAAGATGGACACTCATTGCTCAGTCACAGGATTACAGCCTTTATAGAAAAAGGGATTACAGACAGGTTCTGCCAGGAAATCACAGCTGGGAGGGAAGGGGACAGACAGCAGGACAGACACATTTAGCAGAGATGATTTATTCTGCAGCTACAGCTGCTCAACTGTTCCTACTACTCATCACTTACTCTCTCTGTGCTTGCTTGCTAATGGTGTCACATCAGTAGTAAAGCAAGAGTAATTCCCTGAGCAGAGGCTGGGATGAACCAGGGAAAATGTGAAATAACAGCATTTGTCCCCTCTTGTGAGGAACCCTTCCAAATTCTTCATGTCAGAGAATGAGTTCAGGTCTTTAATGCTGAGGACATGAAAAATGCAAAGGGCCTTGTAACCAGTTTCCTATAAATTCTCCAACGTGACAACAATTAGTTGTCATTAGTTCTGCTTCACTGTAGCGCTTAAACTGTGGATTTGGACAGGGGACAGATTATTTTTGTAACAATCACCCATTCAGGATCCTGGGATCTTGGCTGGAGTGCACTGGAAACAAGTGGGCTGCAGTGAAGGGATGCTGTGGCTTTTGGAGGAATGGAGCAGGGCAAGTGCAGCTTCCAGATGGAGCAGTTTGTGCAGCCTGGAGCAAAATATGGAAAAGTCTTCAGGAAGGCACTGGAGGGAAGTGCAGACACAGAGCACAGCCCTTCCTGCAGAATCTGTGAGTTTAAATCTCATCTATGAACTGCACAGAGTCAGTCACACACTAAAGATCACTGAGCAGCAGAAGGGTGAAATAAAGGATTGAATTCTGCCCACTGACCCAGAACTCTTTGGTTCACCCTGGATGTGTTCCTTGCCTTGCCCTTCTCTCAAGGGCAGCTCTGTGCAGCTCAAGGAGGGACTTTTTTGCTCCCTGACTTGATAAAATTCAATGTAGAAGTTGATGCATTTGCTAAATCACCCCCACCCAGCTGACTTCAGGTTCTGTGATTTCTGTAATGCAATATTTTCACTATTTGCATTAGGACAAGTTTATTTGAACATGTTCTGACTTGGAGTGAAATGTGCACAGTTCAGAATGTGGGAGGTATAACAAAGCTGAGGGGCTCTTCAAGAAGCAGAGGAGGTTGATAAATCCTACATCAATATTCCCTCCCCCAACTTCTTTATGTAAATTTTCAAGTATTGAAATGTTCTGGAAATTTAAGATATAAAGGCTTGTTTCAAATTAATTTGGAATTTATTTCTGATCTTAGTAATCAGAAAACAGACAACTTCCAATTTTTTGGATGACATTCCTCTACTTTGAGGAATACCACAAGATGCTCTTTATTGACCTGTCATAGATTTAGAGAGTTTTGCTTTGACAGCTCAAGAATCTGCATTATTTCTAATTAACAAAATAAGTGCTCCCCACTGTTTGCCAATTGCTGCCAGCTGAGGTTCTGTGCATGGCAGGAAAACTTGCATTTACAAATACCAAAACTGAATAATATAACTTCACTGAAAGCAATGTCTTTGTGTGCTTTATCTGAGCAGTTCATAGATTTTTCTGTTGGTTTTCAGATGCTGGACAAGTTAAAGGACCGTTGGATGCACACAGGCTTGTGGAGGAGCCTGGAGGATGTTAAAACAGTCATTGCAGAGCCCCAGGGAGGGGCCAAGAGTGACTTTGATGAGCTGCTGAAAATCTACTATGATGCCATCAAATGTAAAGGAGAAAAAGGTACATTTTTCACCATTCAAAATAGTTAATGCAGACTCTTCAAGTAAAATTCAAAGTTTAACATTTAACATTTTTATAGGTACCCATTGTTCTTGCATAATTAATTACCCCTGTATTATAAAATCTAAAATGATTTTGCTATTTGATGGTCAAAATCAGAATATTATTGATCAAAGTGGAGTTAATCTCATCCCTCTAACAAGTCCCTGTTTTTACAGCCACTCACCCTTTCCAACAGTGTATTATATTAAATTAAATTTAGGTCTTTAAAAGGTTTTGGTGCAAGTTTCTGTGATCCCCAGCTGCTCCCTGGCATGCTGAGTGTTGCTGTGCTCTTGCAGATGGGGCTCTGCTGATTGCTGTGTGCAGAGGGAAGGTCAGTGAGGGGCTGGATTTCTGTGATGAGAACGCCAGGGCAGTGGTGACCATCGGGATCCCCTTCCCAAACGTCAAGGACCTGCAGGTAGGACATCACTTCAGAGCTGGGCTGGATCTTATGTCATCTTCCAAACACTAAACATGCACAAAACAGATTTTTATGTCATCTCCCAAACACTAAACGTGCACAAAATAGATTTTTATGTCATCTTCAAAACACTAAATATGCACAAAACAATTTTTTTTGTCATCTTCAAAACACTAAATAGGCACAAAACAGATTTTTATGTCATCTTCAAAACACTAAATAGGCACAAAATAGCTTTTCTGTGTGTTTACCTTTGAACTTCTCTCCATCCCATTTGAATTCTTTGAGTGACCTTGCACAGGTAAGAGGTGGAGCACTGCTTTAAATAATGCAGGTTATTGCAGAAAAGAAAAACTTTTAATACTGCTTTTTGTAATACAAACTTTTTAATAGTGATTTAAATAAGGCAGGCTACTGCAGAAAACAGGTGGAAAGATAAGGATGATTTAATTATGTTAATATTTTACAGTATAACTGTGTATGTCCCACTGCTTGCACTATCTCACCTTTCTAATCTCCTTGCCTTCTTCAGTGCAATTATTTGTCCCACTTCAGCACACAGTGGAACTGGAAACTTTTTCCAAGCTTGTGCTGCTTTATTAGCTTGCAATTTTGAACATGGATTTATGACACAACATAAACTCTTCCTGGATACTGAGGACAGCACTATTTGGAATATTCAAGCTTCATGTAACTTTAGGCAAAAACTTGTAAGCCCCTTGTAAAAATAGCATTTGGAAGTGGCTGCAGTTAAATAAATCTGAAACTATTTGTGTTTTTCAGGAGGTGGTGAAAGCAGCATCCTGTTGCACTGCTGTGTAATTGCCCACCTCAACACTTCCTTCCTTTTGACTTGAGCAGGGCTTGTCTGACAGAGAGATGATGTTTCATTAGAGCAGGCACTGCAGAGCTGAAAGGAAAAGAAAGCCAATAAACATAGAAAAGTATTTTTCTAGGCTTTCTGCTTACTGCAAAAAAGGTTTATTATTGGGCAGTTTGTAACAGCACTTCTTTCTAGGGGTCTGTGCCACTGAGGTGCTGCCAGTCACTGTCACTGCCCTGTCCTGTGTGTTCCTTTTTGGGTCTGCTCTGTGAGGCTAAGAAACAAAGTGAAGGATCACAGAATAAATAAATACCAGGAGCAGCTGGATTCTGGTTCTCACTAATGCCAAATCAAACAAGAAAATCATAGGTTTGCACTTGAAAGGCCAAACAGACTCAGCTTTGGTTTGAGAGATGTGTTCTGAGCTTAAGTGAACAAGCAAAGGCTTCTTTGTTGTCTGCAGCATGTGCCTAATTCCAGCCTTGCTGGGAAAAACCACATCCTACAAGGGCCAGGGAGGCTGGGTGAGTGCAGTTCCTCCAATGTTTGCAGAATTCCTTGGAGCACTCACTCAGCCACAACATTCTTTGTCCTTCTGAAATATAATGCACTCCACTGTAGTGTAAAAATTCACATTTAAAGAGTGCTCAGTCTCTTTCTGCAGTTAGAAATGCTGGTTTTTAGGGGCATGTGCTGACAAGGTATTTAGGAAATCCTTTGTTGTATGGCTGGAACTTTATAATTAATGCCAAATGATTTCCTGAAAACCAATGGGTTTGGGTTCTAAATGAAACAAAATTAGGTTGAATAAAATGTGTTATGGGTGAATTATCTTCACAGTGGATTATGGTTTGATTTTACCTTGAGGTCAACCAAATATTTCAAATAACAGGATCACAGCACTACAGCCCAATTCTGATAACTATATTTTAAAAATCAGTGTTCTGTTGAACTATTTTTTAAAATTAGACTGAAGAAAACCTCTAAATTTTTCAGTAGGGCCGGAAACAGTAGCTGCCAAATTGCAAACAGCTCAAGGTCTGAGTGTGTGTTTAGAGATGGGAATGCCCAAAGCTCTGCAGTGATCAATTCTGGATGAGAGCTGGGCAGGCACCAGTCTCAGCCTGAAATCTGCATGGCAGAGTTCCTTCAGGATGCTGGAGGAAATGGCTTTTATTTTAAATGTCTTTATATTGGACAAGGTTTTGTTTTGCTCAAGGCTTTAGGGTTATCAGATCCCCAACAATTCTGGATTAATGCTCATTTTTTTTATCAGCTGAGTTGCAAGAAGGATGAAGTGAAGGAGGGTCACTCTGAGGAAGGTTATTAGTATCTTTGTAGAAATATAAAAGAAATTTGGAAGATTAAACATCTTTTTCAGCTCAGGAAAGGAGTTGGGAGTTCCCAAATGCAACAGTTAAATTTAGAGAATAGTTGCACACGTTTGGTTGTGTTTGGATTTTGTGGGTGAAGCAGAAAACTGGGTGAAGCCTGGAACTTCTGGGGAGGATCTTGAGTTTTCAGCAGCCATAAAATTCAAAACACAGTGGCACAGGCCAGGTTGGACTGGGACAGAAAATGGTGAATCTGGGGCTCTCCCACAGCAATGGGTGCTCAGCAGAGGTACCAGGGAGGAAACTGATAAGATGATTGATAATGACATTCCTTTAAAAATAGGAAATGCAAGTGATTAACAATTCCCTTGGAATAGCCATGAATTATATGCTCCTGGGATTGGTTTAAATCACTAAAAAGTGCTGGGCTTCTACATGAAAAAACACTCGAATGTCTGCTTTTTGGGTTAATAAAAGTCCTCTTAAGCCTCAATTCCATAACCCCCTACTCCTGCACAGAGCTTTTACTTGTGTGAGTGATCCCTTTAATGCTCCCAGCACTGAGCACAAGCAGCAGGGTTTGTGGGACTGGACCTTTGGAGAGCAATAATTCATGTTGGCAGTTTGATGTTGGCTCATCTCCACTAATATGACTTGTCTGTGATCAACCTGCTTTCTAAATATGTTTTATGATTTGTAACTTGATTGAGCTGTAATATTAGGGAACATAAATAATGTGACAGCAAGAGATGGATAATCCCACAGATGTGTTATCTGATGCTAACATACTGTTAATTAACTTCTCTTAGATATTTTGAAGTGTAGCATTTTGGATCCAGACATCAATCTTGGGCAAGAGACTCATTGTCAAGTGTGATGAATAATATCCAATTTTAGTTTTCCCATATGTTTGTGCTGAGTATATGCCACAAATCCTGGTATTAAATGGCAAACATTGGAATTCCTTTAGTAACTGTGTGCTTTTATAAGTTACAGTAATTTCTGTGGAGGCTTTAAAGATAATAATTTAGTTTCACTTGAACATTTTTAGGCATATTGTATCTTAGGTTCACTGCTTTTGACAAAGAGAAGAGTCTAAAACACTTTGTCAGGGTTAGGGAGAAAGAAATGATTCAGGCTCAGACCTGATTATAAACAAAAGTGATTGAAGAAAGAGGCCAACCCTCTAATTCTGTGTTATTGCAAAGGGTTTCATATTGCTGAAGAATCAGGTTGCTAAAACAAAATAATATAAAAGAAAATGTTCGAGGATTGCTCAAAGCTCTGGTGCTCTCAATGGTGGAGTTTGGCTCCAGTAAAGCAGGAAAATTTATTTCAGAGCCAAAAATGACTTCTTTGGCTGTGACCAGGATTTCCTCTGCCTACCTCTGGGACCTGAAAGTAGAGGTAGGAAAATCTGATTTTGGAGCCAAGTGTGACTTGTTTAGTTCAAGTCATAATTTACTGTTCTTACCTTGGGGAGCTGAAAAGAAAGGGAAATGTTGAGAATGGGCAGCTCTGAGGTGCAGAGTCCCCTGCCCAGGGAGCTTTTCTGCACTTCCACCTCTCCAGATGCTTTTGATCCTGCTACAGGAGAGGGAATTCATCATGGAACAGGCAGCAGAACTTGACCAAAACACAGCAGAAAATGCAGAAAGTCAAATTCTTTCACATCAGCAGAGGCCAACAAACTCACTGAGGATGGGAGTTGGGAGCAGTGGCACTGCTGGAGTTTGCCTTTAATGGGAATTATTTCCCCTGGCTGCCATGGGGGAAATATCTCCTTTATTCTTTCCAGTGTCATCACTTCTAACACCAAGGAAATCATAATTTCAATTTCAATTTTCTGGGCTTTATGTAACTTAATGATACAAACATTTTGCAGCTCTTTGGCTGAAGTTTCCACTTCTCCTACCTCAACAAATTGAGATATTTCTATCATTGCAGAATAATGATGTGTTTCAATATTGAGTTTCTAGTTCTTGTAGCAGTTTTTAAGCCTGTATGTTTTGTGTCCCTTGGAAGGAGGAAGAATCCTTGTGCTATGAAAGTGATTGCTGGAAAAATTCGTTTCTTATTTACCGTTTTCTAGGAAAAGCAAGATTTCTAAGAAAATTATTGTTATTTTAACATTTAATTTAAATTATTATTATGCTTAACCAGAGTTTGGGGAGCATCCCTTGCACTGTATTATTGTGCCATTTTTTCTATCTCAGTAACTCTAGTTTTGATTTTATCCTCATTCCCATTGCACTGTTCAATCCCAAAATATTTCCATGTCCCCTGTGAGACAGAGCAAGTCTGAGATCTGGTTGATTCCTTTTTTTATTCAGTGTTATCCAAGGAAGGCAATTTTGATAAGTGCACACAGAAATGTTCAGGCAGAAAAGGTCACCTGAGCAATTTCTGTGTGGCAGCATCCTGATGATAATTGAGCAGTACAAATATTGATCTCGTCTCATTGGCAGTTTGGGGGGTTGTTGCTGTTTTATGAGGAAATGCAGTATTTATATGTGAAAATAAAAGTGTTGTATTTGTGTCTAGTGACCTTATTTAGTTCTATGAACTCGTTAGAATGACCTTAATAAATTATTGTAATTGACAGAATCTAGTTTGGTAAAATTCAGCTAATAAGCATTTGCTTATTCCATATTATTTATGTCTTAGCACTGCACTTGGAATGCTTGAAACACTCAAAGATAAAATCCTGCCATAATATCTTTTTCCTGTGGGCTCAGAAATGGGAATTTTGTGTTTAGACATGGCTGGGAGGGGTGAGGAGTTTGAAGCTTGTTCTGTGACTCAGCCAGGCCTTTACTTGTGCATTATTTGTGTTAAACCCCCAGCCCTTGTTGCTGCTTTTGAAGTGAGTGAAATGCTGCCTGGTTCAGTGCTGCTTCTATTGAAGAATTTTCAGATGTAAAAGAAAAGAAATGGGTTTTCATGTTTTAACTTCCCTGCACTCACAAACTTTTATGGTTCCTTGGCATTCATCAGGAGGAAAGTAGATGGCAAGTGTTCCTGCAAAATTCTAATTATTGCTATTTCAGGTGGAAGAGAGACTCTAAGTGGACACAGGAGATTTTTAGGACGGGAGATTTGCTTAAAAAACATTTTTATGTCTTTTTTGGGATGGAAGAGGGGAGTGACCACCTGGTATTTTCTCTGCTTGTTTGTTTTTAAGACGTGGGGAATTAGTAGATGTTAAACATGAATGTAACTTCAAGAATTTTTTTGGATGATGTGAGCAATGTCTTTGCTTTCATTACTATTTTTCCACTCATAAAACCAGAGAAACAAGTTAATGGAATGGCAGAAAATGTTTCTATCCATTTTCTGGTTTTTCTTTCCATGGAGAAGAGGGAAGGGCAGGAGCTGATCCAGGTGTGGCTGTGCCACCTCCACCTGGCCATGCAGGGACACAGGCCCAGCTCTATTGGCCTTTTCCTGCTCTTTTCTCTTCCTTTCACCTACCAGAGCAAACAGGAGGCACTTGGAGATGTTTGTGAGGAGATGTCCCATCAAAGAACAGGCCTGACTTTTTCAGCAAAAAAAATCTTAACTGTTACTTATATTTCTTCTTAAAAAGCAAAGTTTGCATTTGGTTCAGTGAAGTCATGCATTAAAAACACCCCTCAAAACTTTGCCAGATGAAGTAAACCAAACACAGTTCATGTTGCTGATTTAAATTGCACAAAATAAATGAATGGGTTTAGCCCATTCAGCCTTCATGTCGTGGTACTGGCACTGATAAATCAGTTTACAGTCTCCTGATTGATTTTTCTATAGAAATAATTAGTCCATAATAGATTGGTATTTGTATACCTTGCTTTAAATACTGTTTGTGTCTTCTGAATAAACCTGGTTCAGCCTGGTGTGTTGCTACAAGGCTGCAGGTTCTGTGTGTGGATTTGCAGGTTATTTTGGGGGTCAAAACCAAGCTGTAGTTTTGAGTTCTCACCTTTGTGCTGTGAACTCTTACAATCCATGGTCACCACAGTATAAATCCATTTATATCCTGAATAAGTCTGAGTTTCTTCATGGGAAGGAATATCACCACAGGTAACTTTTTAAAAATCTAATGTAACAAATGTCATTTAATGTTGTTATCATTGAAGAAAAACCTCCATTGCTAATTCTGTTTGAAAAATACGCTTGAGCTGTAGCACAAACTGCCTCCCAGTATCTTTCCAATCCTTAAAAAAAAAAAAATTGTTCATGGCATTTATCTTTTTTCGCTGCTGTTTCCCAGTTAATGTTGCAGAGTGAAAGATGTCAGAGTAATTAAGCATTAGCAGCAGGAGGGGTTTGCAGGTGGAACGTGGGGAGCTGGCAGTGAGCGTGGCTGTGCCCGTGACCTCCCAGACAGATCAAAGCCTAATCTGGGTGACAGCTACAGGATGGCAGAGCTTGCCAGGGGCCTTGTGCAGCTCTTTGTCTGCAAATCCTGCCCCAGAGCTGGGAGGATGTTTTTAAGGATGAACAGGTAAAAGTAAAAGGCTGTCTTTTGACATTTTAACTAATCCCTTCTAGCCTGTGCTTTCCTGCACGTTGTGGAGATTTGCTAGCAGGAGGCACTGCCTTTTTCACATATGTAACATGTCAGCTTGAATCTGGCCTGAAATTGATGCAGCAGGTCCACAATGAAATAGATTCTGATTGCATTAAAATGACAGGCCCTGGCCTTTTACCTGCACAGCCTCCCCCTGTGACCGTGTTCACAGGGGTCTGAGGATGAGGGAGGAAACGAGGATCTGACTCCATGTTTGAGAAGGCTTGATTTATTATTTTATGATACATGTTATATTAAAACTATACTAAAAGAATAGAAGAAAGGATTTCATCAGAAGGCTGGCTAAGAATAGAAAAAGAAAGAATGATAACAAAGGCTTGTTGCTCGGACAGAGAGTCTAAGCCAGCTGACTGTGATTGGCCATTAATTAGAAACAACCACACGAGACCAATCACAGATGCACCTGTTGCATTCCACAGCAACAGATAATCATTGTTTGCATTTTGTTTTTGAGGCTTCTCAGCTTCTCAGGAGAAAAAAATCCTAAGGAAAGGATTTTTCATAAAATGTGTCTGTGACATCCCCCTGCACACTGAGCTCCCATCTCTGCTGAGGCAGGAGCGCTGCAGGCAGAAAACACAATGCTTCTTTTCTGGTAACTCTTTTAAAATTAATAGAAGGAAGTTTTAGAGATATGTTACACCCTTAGAGTAAGGGATTGGGGTTAAAAGCCCCCAAGCTCATGGGGTTTTATATTAAAAATTGGGGTTTTTATCATTTGAGCAATGAAATGTCATTGGTGGTGTGCATACAAGCAGTGAACTTGATAACACTGGCATATATTAGGAGAATGTGGAAGTATTGTATTTTATTTAGATGATCTGACTGGTTTGCATTTTATTGCTACTTCAGTGAGTTTATGCAGGTGTTTAAAAATATTGTAAAAATAATTTGAAATTTCATCATAAGACACAGGAGCGGTTATTCCAACACTTTGCACAGGCTGCTGGCAAAGTGAGGGGCTGGTAAACCTCCACTGGTTTTAAATGGCCATAATCTTACTGATAACACAATTCTTCCAAAAAATAAATTGTTATAAAACTGACCAGGACTAGAAGATGAGTGCTAAGGACACACAGGAGAATATTGTCAATGGTTATGTTTTAAAGGCTTCAGTGAACTTTTCCATCATCATTCCTCATCTCCAGAGGTGAGCAGTACCCTTTTCTTTCTACAGATAGTATTTCAGTTTGTAGATATGCACAGATAAAGCCAAGTTCCTTTTTAAGGAATAGTTTAATGCTCATAGACCATTCAGAAGAAATCATCTTCTGTTTGGAAAATTAAAAAGGAAACTTCACATGCCAGTTGGTAAATTCTGAGTGACTGGAACAAATATTAAATCTGTGAAATCAAACTGAATTTACTTTCTGGCTGTAAAGATTGAATTTGTAAATTTGACAGGCAATTTAAAGGGCATAAGTACATAAAATAAAATTTCTTATCCAAATGCAACTTGAAAGTTACCTGTCAGAAGAGGTTAGAAGTCTGCTGTTTTCTCTCCTGAAGCGTGTCCTTTCACTTGTCAGTTTAGAAAGGTTAATACTGCACAAAAGAGCAGCAGAAAGACCCTTTTTGGTGCAGTTTTGTGCTTGCTTAAAAAAAATAATAATTCAGTTCCCCTGGCTGAATAATAATACTAATAAAACCTTTTGAGATAAATAATGTTCTAATGCAAATTGTTCCAGTTCAGACCAGGCATTGTGTGTGGTTATCCTGATTGAGAAGGGATTTTTTGGGCAGTTCCCTCCAGGTTCTGAAGCATCAGGGATGTGTTTTTAAAAAGGGGAACATGTTTCTCCCTGCCTGATCTCCCCATGCTCTGCAGTGAAACATTTCCAGACCTCAGGAGCTGATGCCAGGCTGGAATTTTGCTCGGTGTCAGTGACTGCTGCTCCTTGGCAGAGACCTCTCCATCCCCAAAGCTTTTTGCAGCTCCTGTCGAGGAGGAGAAGTTGAATTTGCTGAACCCTCCCTGGGAAAATCAGGGTCTGGTCCCAGCTGGGGATGAGGAGTGGCTTTGGTGACAAAGGGAGAGCTCCAGTGGGGCACTTCCTTTTGGAAGAGCCAATAAATCTGGGCTTTGGAGTCCATCTGCCTGTACCTGGTTTGGGGTTTTTCACCTGTCTGAACAGTTTATCCTCCTCTCACTGGCACAGAGCTTTGGATGAGTGTGTGGTGCTCATGTCAATACATTTAAATTATTGGAACAGATCACAGCTAAGGGCAATTTCAGAAGCCAGAATTGGTTAGTGTACAAAATATAGATTTGAAATACTGAAGCACAATTTATATATTCTCTTATTTAATCACTGTTTGCTTGTTTTCCCCTTTTAGAATATCTCCTTTTCAACACCATTAATAAACCAAATATTTTATGGTTTCCTTTTTAGGTTGAATTAAAGAGGAAGTACAATGACCAGCACAAAAGTACAAGAGGCCTTTTATCAGGGAGTCAGTGGTATGAAATTCAAGCTTACAGAGCTCTCAACCAAGCCCTGGGAAGGTGAGATAAACATAACTAAAATATGAATTTGTAGAACTTTTTTTTTAGGGAGATCTTTAGGATTTATTCCCTACTTTTAGCACAAAAGGGTCAGGCCAAACCTCTCATATTGCAAATTTTGTCTCTTGAGCTGCTCTGTGCTGACAATTCTCTGCTTTTCAGCCTGTTGTGCATTGTTATAATTCAGATTTTATTCTACATTCAGAACCCACTTCAATTTAGTAGAAGTTTCATTGCTTATAGTCAAGATATACAGGGAAAAAAAGAGCACAAGCAGAGACAAATATTTCTTGAGCTTTAAAGCAAATGAAGATCCTTAGGACTTTTCCAAAGCACTAATTGTTCACACTCTCAGTGGGCTCAGAACAGTTGTTTGATATTTAGCCTGCAAGTATTTTTGAAAGGGAGAAATAGCAGTGGGGTTTTTCAGACCTTTGCAAAAGGTCAATTCAATTATTGTGCTCACTGATCTCTTCCCAGATTTAGAAGAAGTGGTACAGCTTCCATTTCCTAGATGGAAAAATTCCCCCAAATGTTGTTAACAAGGTAGAATTAATTCATCCTCCTTCAACAAAATTTATCATATAAATAAAGATTAGAGCTGTCATCCATATCTATTGTAGGTGCTGTGCATCTGTCATGGCTACAGAGGCACAGAAGCATCAGCTGGAAAACTCTTCTGCTTTGAATTAGTCCTAATGCAAATGTGATGACATAAATGAAGGCTTAGAGAGAAAATGGAGAGAAATTGTAACATTAGGAAATCTCATTGTGGATTCTTGTTGTTACAGGCCTGATTTCTTAAATTCCTCTTTGGAATCAAAGAGCATTAATTAAAATAGGTTAAGAAAGCTCTCAATTGTGGAATACCAGTAGTGAAATAAATCAGCTTGAACTGAAATCAAGTTTTAGTGACAGTTACTTATTGTTTAATTTGTTATTTGGGTGGTCTAAAATGGAGAAAACAGGCTTCCATTCTGACATAAAGGTACAAATTCCTTATCAAACCACGGGCCAAAGCCCTTGCTAACCTGAGATGTGGGGAAGGATTTTGATAAAACCAGAACATTCCACCAAGCTGGCAGGGAGCTCTGTAATATTTACACTGCCCAGTTAAGAGTGGAAAATGAATTGAGTGGTTTGATTGGCTGTTGAGTATTTGTGTGCTTTATTTTTAATTTAGCTGTTTTCATGTACATTCAGCTGAAGGAAAATGAAGCTTCCATGACATCTGTAACAATTTTTGGTGCATCCAGTAGAAGAGCACCTCCTGTATAATTTTGCATATTCCAGCTGACTCAGAGCAATCCCTGTTTCCTAATTCCCACAGATTTTTGCTGTGTGCCCTCTAATTACATAAATACTCTTTTTTCCCCCTCACTTTTAGGTGTATAAGGCACAGGAATGACTGGGGGGCTCTTATTTTAGTTGACGACCGCTTCAGGAAGAACCCCAACAAATACATAACTGGTAAGAGGTAAACATCTTCTGGGGAAACTCCTAAGGTTGAAAAATACTAAAATCTCTGAATTTCAGAAATGTGGCTGTACAAATACGGGTGAGTAGGAAGGGTCAGAATGTGCCCCAGCCATGGAACAGACATTGAACTGCTGAATATTCAATATACAACAAGGGATTTCTGTTTGTAGTTTTATACTGGGTAGAAATAAATGCAGGTGAAATAAAACAGATCCTGCACACAACCTTTAAAAAACTAAAAATTAGAGAATAAAGTGCTTAGGAATGTGTTTTCAGCTTTGTTCCTGCCCTTTTTGCTGGGCAGAGCTGAGCTCACCAGCCCATGCTGGGCTTAGTCAGCAGGTGGAGCTCAGCTGCTGCAGTTGAGTCCTGCTCCTTCTCTGATGTACTAAAAATACATTGAAATTATTGAAGGAAACACTAGAAATTCATATAGGAGCACAAATAATCCATATGTTCAAGACTTGGTAGGATTTCTTTCTCTAGAAAGTAAAACTTCACAAAAGAGTGAAGTTCTCTGTTGTTGTTGTGGGTTTGGTTTTTTTCGGTTTTGTTTTTTAATTGATATACAAAGAATATTTAAATGGGTTCAAAAACACTTTCTAAAATCGAGGCAGTCAGTTTTTACTTGATCCCTGTGTGCTCCAATATAATCTAAATAGCTGATATACTCAAGACATCTGACATTTAATATTTTGATTATTTTGATAGGAGCAGGTTATAATAACACCTGTAGTTGTAGAACAGTTGTGATTCTTTGAGTTACTATTAGTTAATCTGACACAAAATTGTAAAAAGCTTCATTATATTCAAATTTTTATCAGACCCTGTTAATATGATAATAAATAGCTGCACTCTGTGTAAGCCACTTTTAAATAATTCATGGTAACAAGCAGAATGAACAGCCAGGCAACAAAGAAATATAATGATGTTCATGCAAGGCAGCAGTTTGAACCTAAAAAGAAGACTAGTGAAAAAGGGAAAGGCTTTTAATAGAAAAAGAAGGATATTTTTAGTTTGCTTATCAGAATGCTGCCATTGAATAAATCAAGTTCTTAGCCCTGGAAAGGAGGAATTGTTGTAGCTTCATGAGCAAATTCTTGAAATCTCTGAGGCTCTACCTACACAGAAATATTTGTACTCTCAGGGTATCATTGTAACAGGCCCCTGGCCAGGTAATAATTAACATAGACTCCATGTATTCCAGAAGGTTGAGCAATAATTAGCAGAGACTCCATGTATTATAGAAGGTTGAGCAATAATTAGCATAGACTCCATGTATGAAGGTTGATCAATAGTTGGCATAGACTTCCAATGAATTATGTGGTTTGATTGGCTGTTGGATATTTGTGTGCTTTATTTTATATATTCCAGAAGGTTGATCAATAATTCTTTATTAAGAAACCCATTGTTCTTTTCTAGACTGTTAGATACACGTGGACCTCATTGGTCCCTGACTTAAAACACATCACCAATGACTAATTAAGGAGGTTGGCTAATTTGTTCACCACCCTTTGACGAACAGATCTCCACAGCACATTGCACATGTTCACAGCAGCAGGTTCAGATAAGAATTGTTTCTCATTCTTTCCTCTGGTTTTCTCCCAGCCTTCCCTAACCCCATCCCTGGGAAAGTTGTGTTTGTCTGTGGCCAGAGAGCTGCTCCACATTAGGGTGCTGTTTAGGGCTGGGAAATGCCTGTACAGCTGCTAATATTTTGGAGTAAGTAGCTGTTGTTTTGGAGTAAGGAGCTGATATTTTGGAGTAAGGAGCTGATATTTTGGAGTAAGGTGTTGATATTTATTTTGGAGTAAGGTGCTGATATTTTGGAGTAAAGTACTGATATTTTGGATATGTTGTTATTTTGGAGTAAGGTGCTGATATTTTGGAGTAAAGTGTTGTTCTTTTGGAGTAAGGTGCTGATATTTTGGATATGTTGTTCTTTTGGAGTAAGGTGCTGATACTGTGGAGTAAGGTGCTGTTATTTTGGAGCAAGGTGCTGTTATTTTCAAGTTGTTGATATTGTGGAATAAGTTGTTGATATTTTGGGAGTAAGGAGTTGATATTTTGGAGCAAGGTGCTGTTATTTTGCAGTAAGGTGTTTCTCCCCTCAGGACTGTCCAAGTGGATCCGGCAGCAGGTGCAGCACCACGGCACCTTCGGCAGCGCCCTGCAGTCCCTGCGCGCCTTCGCCCTCCGCAACCAGAGCGGTGGGGAGCCCTCCTCAGAGCCCAGCTCTGAGCTCCCTGCACAGCCCACGCACCTCTCACAGGGCTCTCCACAGGAGAACACCACTCCTCTGTCCCCTGACGTTCCTGCTACAAGTCAGGAGCAGAACTTGGACTCAGAAGTTCATTTTACTGCAACCATCAGCTCAGTTCATCCCACAGCATGGGATCAGCCAAGTGACAGCATGGCAGCAGTCAAACAAAGTATGTTCATTTCCACTGGCAATTTCAAATGGGTACTTGAATCTTTTTTGGAGGAAACAATTTTTTTAGAATTACAGAAGTGCTATAGTGGAAAACGATAATTATTCACAAATGTGGAGGAGCTGTGCTCAACAGACTGAAATTAATTCTCGTTCCATCTGGTTGTTTTAAAAGAGTAATCTTTGGTAAGTTTATAGTACAATCAAAAATGGTTTCATTTTAATTTTGTTTTCCATTGAGCACTATGAAGATAATATAAAATATATTTGAAACACATCAAGATTAGCATTATTGCAAGTTGAGCCCTGGTTCAAGCTACATCTGTTTTTTGGGCATTGCTGTGAGACACCTTCCATGTGATCTTCTCTGGTTCCAGCTTCACAAGTAAAATCCGTCCTTAAATTTTAGGAAAGGTTCTGATTTCATTTCAATCAAGAAAGAGCACAATAATAAAGATTACAAATTTCAAATCCAGTCATACTCTACATTTATGTCCCTGTTAATCTATTAATTTAATTAAGACAGTTCATGTGCAAAGATAGTTATAACATCTGGGCTTTTGTTTGTATTATTGTTTTTAATGAATGCTGTAAAATCACTGTAAACCTTCTAAAGCAGTGGTAATTCTGATGTGCTAAACATGCTGTAAATCAGATGCAATTCATTCATGTTTTGTGATTTGTCACAGGTGACCAGAAAGTTGATATAGAGAGCCATTCTCACCATGTAAAACAGAGAAGGAAACACGTGGACTGCCCCCCCAAAATGGCAGCAATCAAAATAGAGAGAGAAGAAATGAATGGTTGGAGCAGTGCTGATGTTGGGGAAGAGAAATGCTGCCCTGAGCCACTGACTTCAACTCCTGCAGCCCCGAACTGCAGGGCCACAGAGAGCAGCAGCCAGCAGCATGTGAATGGGCCCAGGGACCTTATTGATCATTCCAATCAATGCCAATCGTCATTAATTGCAGAGCACAAACCAAGTGGAGCAGAATCATGTTTGGAAACAAGTCATGTTTCAGTTAAGAGTGCTGAGGCCCCAGGTGCTGAAGGCCATCCTGGAGCTGAGCCCTGCAGGGAGTTCCCTCCAGCAGCAGGGAGAGCTGAGCCTTCAGCATTAGATGTGGATGAGGATGAGGATGAAAGCATTTACTTCACTCCAGAACTGTATGATGATGCAGACCCAGAGGAGCAGAGAGCTGAGCCCCCAGTCCCAGCCTGTTCCACCACTGGGATTTGGGGGGAATGTGGGAACCCCACAGTCCCTGCTGGTCCTTTTGCCACCAGCACCTCAGGAACACAGAATGGGACTGAAACAACTGAGACTGGCAGGAGCCCCCATGGGATCATGGAGGATGTGAGGAGCAGGGACAGGACAGTTGGGGCTGCAGGGGTGGCAGCAGCTGCAGGAGCAGAGCAGGGAGGAGCTCAGGAGATGAACACCCCAAAAAGGAAACTCAGCCTCTCCAGATCCCGAAATAAAGGTGTGTCATCCTCTCTGCTGGGCAATGGTGGCACCTGGTGACAGCTCCTGTGGGAGTTGTGGTGAGCAGCCCTCACAACAGCACGGGACAGCTGCACCTCCCTTGTCCTCATGGAACAAAAGCTTCCCTCAGGCTCCATTTCTCATTTTATCTTTGGGGTTTTCACTGGGGGAGTTTTGCCATGTGCAGTTTTCTAGAGATAGGATGAAGATTCTTCATCCTGACTTCATGGCTGGAGGACATCATGTCTGGAAATTCTGAATAGAAACCCAAGTAGGATCTGACCTGGAATTATTGGTTTATCCATTACAGATTTAATTAACTCACCATTTAATACAGTCCAATAATTGGGGTTTTCCTCAGAAAGCCAAACACCCATATAACCAAATAATGGTTTTCTGCAGTTGTTAGGTTGGGTTTGTTTAGTAAAACATGTAGAACAGCATCTTCAGATCAAGTCATAGACAGATTGAGCCTAAATACCAAATCAGGTTTATTTTCCAGTACTTTGTTTCCTTCCAATTTCTTACATCAAAATGTCCAGCAGGAGCTGTGCACATTTTGATATTTGATGAAGATGAGAAGCTTCTTGAGAGAAAAATTTGAGATTTCTTTAAGTTTTCCTTTTGTGAGAGGATCTCATTTCTGTTGGTTGGATTCTGTGTTTATTCATGTCAAAACCTGTTCTCATTTGTTTGTCCTACAAGCACTTTTTACATGTAACATATAAAATGTAAATTGTACACAAAGGTCTTTGAATCTTGCCCAGTCTATTTTTTGTAAGAATTTTAATGTTTCTTTCATTTTCTGCAATGAAAAGAGCCAGGATTTTTCTGTAATAAAACATACTGACTTTTTAAGATAAGATTCTTCATTGGCATCCTACATTCATATGAAGATACAAGATTTTTCCAATCTGAAGATTGGTTCATAGGTGTTGATACTTTCTGTTTGAGAGTAGAAATGAAATTATTAACTGGTCATTTTCCATAGAAGTTCATCTAAATAGCACTTGGAGTCCATCCCTACAGAGCTGTGAACATGCTCATATCAACAGGATTTAAATTGTGTCCTTTCTTTATAAAATAAATTCATGTTTATGAAATTGGACACTGTTTGCAAGGGAAGAACACTAGAATTTCTACAACTGGCAGTATTTGGCATAAGGCTTTTGGCTCAATTTTTGCAATACTGATGACCAAATTTCCTTGGTTTTGGTGTCCTGGATTTCACTGACAGGTTTGGTTTAGTTAATAGGGCAGAAATCCCAGTATTGAAAACCTCTGACACGTTTAAAGGGAAATACTCTTAATTTTTATTGAAATAATGCTGAAGTTCCTATTGGTATCAGTATTGAAAACCTCTGACACATCTAAAGGGAAATATTCTTCATTTCTGTTGAAATAATGCTGAATTTCCTGTTGGTTCTTGGTCTCTAGAGCTCCTTGGGCTTGATTCTCAGTTTTCCTAAAGCAAATCTTTTGCCCCAAACCCCTTTGGGCATTTTTGTGTGTCTGAACAGAAATCACTTAAGCTTTGTGACTTGCCTGCTCATCCAGGGGCCCACAGCCTCTTATTTGTCTTTCAGGAGATTTGTCTGTCTTTAAATCCATAACATTCAAAAAAAAAAAAAAAGAAGAAAATCCATCTCCTTTTCCTTATCTGGAGCAGATTGTTCCTTTCTTGAGCTGTGGTGCCTCTTCCTTTGATCAGAAATCCTTTAAGGCAGGGCCTGCTCTGTGTCAAATCACACCCATTTAAATTTCATATCAAATTAACCATTAGTTCTGAAATCTGTATTGAAACATCAGCACTTGTTAGTATGATTTCTGGAAAAAATTTTTGTCCTCTAAAAATTCAAATCAACAGGTGGATAAATCCCCTTTGTGTTTGCTGGGTTTGGAAGGTAAGGGGTGGACTGTTTCTTTTGGTGTAAATTCATCCTGAATTTGTCTTTCTATTTAGTAACTGTGCTGGTTGATATGTTAGAGATAATATATTTATGGTAGTTCTCAGAATTAAATGCTGCCCAGCCTGCAGATAGAAGGGAAGTGCAGTCAATATCCTGAATTTCCTAGAATTGTTTATTTGGATTTATCACATCTATCAAGGCTAAAATAGTGAAAATGCTTTTCCTACTTTGATATAATAGCTCAGTATAATCTCTGTTGCCTAAAATACTAACAAAATCTTGAATTTATTGAAGGATTGAAAGTTCAGAGAAGATGCAGCAGAAGGAAAGCTGCCCTTAGGCAAGGTGGCTCCTCCCGAGAGAGAAAGGTACCATGGCTGAAATTCCTGTTCTGAGTGCCTGCTGAGGGTTAGGGTGCAAGGGAATGGAGAGTAATTTATTATATCATTTTTCAAGTGAAATAACACAATGAAATAATTTCTTCCTGATCTGCAGAGCTCTGGTTGACACACTCAATAGATACCTTTGTTTCTCGTGGGAAACACAAAGGCACCAACCATCCCAGGCTCCTTTCAAAATTCCCAACAATTTGATAGCCTGCAGTGCTATAGGCTGTAAAATCCCTCATCTTTTATATGACATTTTTCTATTTAAGTAAGGTTAAACATTTTTAACATGGTGTATATTGAATTATTAACTGATATAAATGATAACCTTTGAGTATTTCAAGTACTGTATTTCTCTGAAGCAGTTTGGATAGATTAATTTATTTATATTATAATTTATTTACATTTAAATGCTTCAATCTGCATAGTTACTGTATGCAAACCAGTATTTACACACATTTGTGCATTGCCTTGCTAGAAGGAAGCACACAAGCAGCCTTGCAGGAAAGGACTTCACTGTGTTGTGTGTGGAGCTGAAATCCTGCCCCAAGCTCAGGGTAAGATCAGCTGTTTCATTGGGAAGGATGGGATTTCTCATCCACCCTTTTCCTTTCCCAGTTTTGGATGCTGGAGGGATATTTTAGAATAATTGGTTCATTTCTCCACTGGATTTGGGATCTGGATAAATGAGACCTGCAGAAAGCCTTGGAGGGCTGAGAAGGGAATTATGGCAAGAACAATTATTTAAAATAAATATTTTTTTTCTGGCAGTTTTCTTGATTCAGGGTCCTGCCACACTGACCCATCTTGAGCTTAAATCTGATATTTGAGAGTTAACTGAAGGCAACTTCTGCTGCCATTGTGGGAGGTTGGAAGGAATTATTTGGAGCATAGTGGCCCATTCATTGGGGTTTGTTCCTTCCCAGGATTAGGTGTTAATTTGCTCCCAGTTTATGTGAGAAGTTTGGTAATAACCTGGCACAGTAACTCAGTGAATCCAGTGCATAGAGCTATCAAAAGTCTGCCTGAAATAATGACACTGCTATTCTTCAGTGTGTGACCTACCTTGTATTAATTTGGTTTTATTCTGTTGTACAAAGTGGGGATGAGCTGCTTTTGGGAATTCTTTGTGTTTCTGTGAGACACTTTAATTTGGGAATGTCTAAAGGCTGATAAAAGTAACAGCAATTCTATTTTTTAAAAAAATAAGCTTCATCTTCAGGCCACTGGGCCATTGTGATAATGACCCAATTACAAGATATTCTCATCAGTTCCATGCAAATTAGAGATGCTTCATGCTTAAACAGTCTGGAGCTGATGAAACCAAGAAAGGACAAAAATCTCTTCAGCAAACCAAACCTGTGCCTGAGGGACAATGGGAGATTTTCCATTTTCTGCACCCATTAAACCCAGGCCAGTTAGGAAAGCCCACAGTGGGCAGGCCCAGGTCCATCCTTGCCTCCCTGTTTTCCCAAAAGAACCTTTAAGATTTGGGTGATCTCATCAGGAACTTTCATTCCCTCCTTGAATTTATCAGCATCATCAAATCTCTGGTGCAAACCTGAGCTGGAACCCCAGGGCTTAGGAGAAGCATTCTGGGCTACAGAATGTCTGAATGGCAGGGTGGCTGCTGTCAGCAAGGAGTTTTATGTTGTTTAGACTGAATCTCAGATGCCAGTTGATTGAGGAAAGTTAAAAAATCTGGAAATTAAAAAATAAATGGCTTTATTCAAAGTGGATTCAAGCTCGCTGGTCGATTTGGGAGTAATAACAAGGGGAAAATTATCTGTTGAAAAGTAAATTTTGGACACATTAAAAATTTTAAAGAAGGCCTTCTTCCAAGGGCCATTTACAGCAATAGAAGTCTTTTCAGTGCCTGCAGTGGGTATTGGATCAGGGCCTAAATTCCCATCTTGTAAATGTGGAAAGTTTGCAGCATGGTTGAACAGTACTGTATTCAAAACCATGTGTGTATATAAGTCTTACACCCCACTTTTTAAATTATAGGAATTTTGAGAAAAGCTTGCTACAGTAATAGTGAGCTGCAAATAATCTGGAAACTCTTCAGAAATGCCAATATAAGAAGCAAAGAATCCATTAATAACTGTAAGTGTAAACTAGAGGCCATTTCAGAAGATGATAATGTGATGTTGGTCATCTCAGATGCTGCAAGTCTTGGTCACCTTAAAGAGACTTTGAAGGTTTATCAGATGCCAGTGAAAGGTAAGTTCTCACTGATCAATTCCAGCTAACATTTGTCAAGCCCTTTTGCTTTAAATTCAATTAAATACCAACAATTTGCCCCCCCTCCCTTGGACCTTTTGGGAAGCTCATGGTGAGATTTTTCCCTCCTGAGCTCTGTGGGCTCTGCACATTTAACAAACACTGAAAAGGAGCTCCAGTGTCCCCTGCACTCCCAGATTTGTTGGGTCCTTTCATAAATCCTGATGACGAATAAAAGAAAAGGATAATGAGCACAGAATCCTTTCCACTTCTTGCCAGTTAAATTCAGGAATTGGCCAAAATTCACAGTTTAACCTGTGGTTAAACAGAATTGCTGAGTTTGACAGGAAACCACTCCAGCTGTCAGCCTGGGCCTTGTGCAATCCTTTGCTTCCTCAGGTGACAGAGAGCAAAATAAATTATTTTATTTCACATGTGGGCAATTCTGCTGCCCATCCAGTGTGTGTGAGGCTGGCACAGTTAATGAGAGGTGATTTTGCCACAAGGACTGAGCCTTCTTTACCAATCTTTCTGACATACTGAAATGTGTGAAATGCAACTGATAAAATGACTTTAAAAAATCTCTCTTGATTCCTATATAAACCACTTTTTCTTTCTTTTTGAAAGACCTGAATGGCAGTTTATCTTTAAATGCTATTTGGAATGAGAAGCAATCTTCTCTGACAAGTTACTTGCAGTGCAGGAGCTGTGTCCTTCAGTCCATTTCTCCAAGTCCTTTGATAGGAGCTGTGGTTACTCATTTCAGTAGTAAAGTGCAGTCATGGGTAAGTCAGATCAGTTTATTTTGTATAATAAAATTATAATGCAATGATTTGTACAGGAAATACTAAAATACTATTTTTGTAAAAGGTAGGATGAATATTTACCTAGACAATTTTATATTATTTATCTGATTTCTACCACAGAGATTTGAAATGATAGTTATAACTGAGTTCAGGTCGCTGAATATATTTGTCTGTACCTAGTTTGCTGCAATGTCTGTAGTATTCCATCTGAAAAGGGATGGGAAAATAGCAGCCATCCATGTCTTTCATGAAAGGAAAACCAGAACAAAACATATTTACACAAGTGCTGTAGACTTGAATTCTCAGACATGTAATTTTTTGTTAGTTTTGGCACTAAAAAAGAAGAAGTTAATCAGCCCCTGAAGGATGAACATGGACACGGTTTAATGCAGTCAACAGGAAGAAATTTATTTCTAGGTATTGTATTTCACTGTGAGCAAACTGAATTCTCAATAGGACCCTTTGAAATTTAGATGAGAAAATTCTATATTTTTCTCTTAAAAGTGGAGGGTGTGGCTCCATCCTGAGGGATCTGTGCAGGTAAGCCCAGGACACTTCTGCATTTTCCTTCATTTATTCCATGGATATGAAGACAGTTGAGTTTAATGAGAGATTTTTGAGACTGAATCTTTGCCAAAAGCTGAATATGATCCTCATGTTCTGCCTGTGTGTGTCAGTATCAGCTGTCCAAGCTGTTGGAAATGCAGAGTATGGCAGTGTGGTGATGGACAAGGTTTGTGAAGCATTATTTGCCATGAATTTTGGGATTTCAGACACCACCACGACGATTTCATGGCATTTCCAGCATTCATTTTGTATCAAACATAATGAAATGTTACACTGAGGGAATTGATACTGGCAGAATATGAAAATAAAGGGATCCTCTGAGGTAGAATGAGTTGATTTTTTGTTTTAGCTCCTGAACTGTCTTTTGTGGCTCTTCCCTCCCATCAGGTGTCAACATGGGATCAGCTGGGTTTAGTTTAAAAATGTAAAACCAACCAGTGTTTTCTTCTCAGCCCACCTGTAGATTGAACTTCTGGGTTTTTTTAGCTAAAAATACTCTGTTATAAATAATATATAATAATATAAATACTCGAGCAGATTTTCTGAATAAGCCTCTTCTTTTCCCATTCTTCCCTGTTATTCTTTCCATATTGACTAAAAAGAAAGCTCAGAACCTTGTGGGCCTGGAGGAGGCTGAACCCCCCCAGCTTTTATTTTATTTTATTTTATTTTATTTTATTTTATTTTATTTTATTTTATTTTATTTTATTTTATTTTATTTTATTTTATTTTATTTTAATTTCTTTTGTCTGTGAAAATAATGATATTTATTTACAAAGGTAGGATGGACTGGGGATGAATGATGCTAGAAGTAAATACAGCTTTAATTTTATCACCTCCTATCTTTAAATCCACTGACTCTTGTTCTTGTAATTGGGAATATATTGATGTGAATGAAGGCACACAGAACGAGTCCAAGGAGTTGAAAATGATGATTTATGATGTGCTATCACTTACCAGAGCAGACACAGATGCATTCAAGTGAAGAAGCTGTGATTCAGTCAATCTTAGCTCCCAGTTCTCTACTCTTGAATCCAAGCTCCTGCTGGTGCTGAGCAATATATTTGTGGAGATAAAATCAACATTTTAGTTTCTGCTGCTGCCCAGCTTGTGGTAAATCGTGTTCATTGTCATGAGGTATCGTGTGGCATCTTCAATTGCTTCGTGTCATGGGCTGACTGTAAATCAAGTACAGTTGGTTCTGCAAGGCAAGGAATTGTTCATTTCATAGAAATCACATTGCTCCAGCAAAGCAAGCTTAAAATAGAATCCCTGCATTTAAGAGCTGTTATTTACTCCTAGATTGGGTCAGTCTTTAAACAGGCAATGCTGTATTTTCATGACTTAAATTTAAGGGGGGATTAACAAATTGCATTTTGTACATTTTTAAACCTCCTTTTTTATCAATTATTTCTATTGAAAATTAGATTTTTAAATTTACTGCTACATTTCTGCAAATTCAATCACATCCTGTGTTCCCCATTGACCTAGAAACCTCCATTAACACCAAAACAGTGACATATATATTTTTTTTTTTGTATTGCTTAAAACACCCCAAGTAATTGCATACACCCTAAGTAATTGCATTTTTTAGTCCCCTAAATAATTGTATATTCCTTTTTGGGTACAGAATTATGTTGTGAAATGGAATAAAAGGCAGTACTTTGGAATTAGAGAGAATATTTTGGTGGCACAAATGTAGGAGTGCTTTAAGATGTAGCTTAGCTAATGTACTAAATCATCCTTCATTTGTTAAAAGGTGAAACCCACAATTAAGGAGTAATTGTATTTTTTAGTCCCCCAAATAATTGTATATCCCTTTTTGGGTACAGAATTGTGTTGTGAAATGGAATAGAAGGCAATACTTTGGAATTAGAATATTAGAATATTAGAATATAAAATCACAATATTTTGGTAGCACAAGCTTTAAGATGTAGCTTAGTTAATGTGCTAATCATCCTTCATATGTTAAAAGGTGACCGAAACCCACAATTAAAATTTTAAACTTATTAAGGAGTAATTGCATTTTTTCATTCCCTAAATAATTATCTATTCCTTTTTGGGAACAGAATTGTGTTTGTAAAATGGAATAGAAGGCAGCTCTTTGGAATTAGAGAGAATATTTTGGTAGCACAAGCTTTAAGATGTAGCTTAGCTAATGCACTAAATCATCCTTCATTTGTTAAAAGGCGACTGAAACCCACAATTAAGGAGTAATTGTATTTTTTAGTGCCCTAAATAATTGTCTGTTCCTTTTTGGGAATAGAATTGTGTTATGAAATGGGGAAATGTAGGGGTGCTTTAAGATGTAGCTCAGCTAATGCACTAAATCATCCTTCATGTGTTAAAAGGCGACTGAAACCCACAATTAAAATTTTAAACTTATTAAGGAGTAATTGTAATTTTTAGTCTCCTAAATAATTGTATCTTCCTTTTTGGGAATAGAATTATATTGTAAAATGAAATAGAAGGCAGTACTTTGGAATTAGGATCTTTTGGTAGCACAAATGTAGGAGTGCTTTAGGATATAGCTTAGTTAATGTACTAAATCATCCTTCATTTGTTAAAAGGAGACTGAAACCCACAATTATAGAGTAATTGTATTTTCTAGTCCCCTAAATAATTATCTGTTCCTTTTTGGGAACAGAATTGTGTTGTGAAATGGAATAGAAGGCAGTACTTTGGAATTAGAATATTAGAATATAAAATCAGAATATTTTGGTAGCACAAGCTTTAAGATGTAGCTTAGCTAATGTACTAAATCATCCTTCATATGTTAAAAGGCGACCAAAACCCACAATTAAAATTTTAAACTTATTAAGGAGTTGTTGCTATCACTGATTAGACAGTCAGCTGTTGAGACAGTAGCTTTTATATAACAGGATATTGTTTTGTTCAGCACGTTACCACATTTGGCAAACTTTTATCTTAATGCGCCTATGGGGAATTGCAGTGTGACCTCAATCTCAGTAAAGCCTCGGTAAAGAGGGGCTGGAGCAGAGCTGGCGGGAGGTGCCAGGGCCCTGGCCCAGACTGTATATTTGTTATCACATGTTAATCAGATTCATCATTCTGTTTAATAAAGATTTCAGCTGCCACGCGAATGCATAATCGGCTATGTCTGAGTGCCCGTCTTTTGTCTCGAGCAGATTGCTCCAACTGTATTAAGCATCATTAGACAAAAATGACGACCTTATTAATTTGTCCTTTCTGTGTTTTCCAGCAGATTGGGCCTCATTATTATGCAAACACAGTACACAGAGCGGCACCAGAAGTAGCTCATTAATGTTTCTTTCCCCTTAGTACGTAACAGATTATTATTGTGAAGTGTGCATGAAATAATTGCTAATTATGTGCCTTAAATTGTACAGTGATTGTCTGTCTCGGGGTTTTTCACCAGGTTTAGAGCACTGGGGAAGGCCATCAAGAGCTACAGGTTAACAGTGCTGGAGCCACTAAAGGGGAAGGGAATCACAAAACATGCATTTTATCACACGTTTTCCTGCCTGGAAGGAGTAATTAGGACAGCTCTGGATTGCTTTGTAGTTACCTCTCACTCCTCTGCTTATTGTAAAAGAAATGACTCCCAGCTGGCAAATAATTTAATAGATCTGTCTGCCCATGAATGGATGCAGGGGAGTTTGAACCGTGGGCTTTTGGTAAAAATCCAGCAGATTCTGCAGTGGTGCAGCTTGAGTTGGTGTGGATCCCTCAATTACACACCACTAAAACCTCCTGCATTTCCAAACCCTGCTTCTTCCCCCATCCATTTTCCCAGGCTCCCCATTCAGTGTAACTCTCCTTAAAATTTGTAAGCATTTCAGAAATTACATGTCAGGCTTTGGCATGGCTCTGCAGTTTGACAACTTTGTGCTAAGTGTGTAATTGGTTTAAGCTGGGAGTGCCTGCCCCTGATCCATGGCACAGCTCCTGTAATCTGCTGCCACCGCAGCTGATAAGACTTGGCCACAGCCAAAGTTTTTGCAGCGCTCGAAATAAAATCCTGATCCATTAAGGGTTTGCATGGATTTAGCTTTATAAGCTGGTTTAGAAATTGTGAGTGGTCAGATCTTGGATCCAGGCTTTGTTGTGGAAAAGATGCCACGAAAAGCATGACATCAGCTTGGGTTTTCCTAATGTTGTTCTTGTTGACAGTCTGAATTAAATGTGGCTATTTCACAGTTCTTTATTCTGTATGAGCACTGAAACAGGTATCCTGGAGGGTTAGAAAAGAACATTCATCTGACATTACTTACATTAAATAATTGTAGTGTCTGACTGCATTTGGTTGGTGTTGCATAGTTGCTTATGCTGATACCACCAGTTCAATGTGGTGGTGGCTTCATACAATTTCAGTTAAAATAAATGGAGCATGTGAGCTGTAAAATATTATTTAAACATTTCACACAGATCAATACTGACTGTTTCTGAAGCACAGACCTATATTACACTTCCAAAAAATCAAAATTAAATTGTTCTGTGGAAACCAAATTCTCTTTACTGCACTGTTCAGTGTTGGGCACATGGATATTGACTTGATAAATCACTTGACAGGCAAAAATTGAAAATAGTTGCAGAAATAAGTATTTACTTGCATTATTTGAAATTAATATATTGCTATTAATGTAGAGGTTCTGCAACCATGATCATCATTTTCTTTCTGAATTTTCAGTGATGCTGTTGCACACTGATGTTTGTCTGTAATTGCAGCCAGTTGTCAAATCAGGCTGCAGAGCACTCATGTCCACATTTCCTTTGGACAATTTTCTTTTTCCTTCACAATTTGTATTTTCCTGTTCTTTTTCTGCTCTGTGTTTTGCTACTTTAACTGATCTGTTTAGTTACCAATTTTAATTAATTTAAATAGAACTCTTTTTTTTCAGTGTGTGATTGTATTTCAGATATGTGGGCTATGACCCACACATCAACTCTTGAGCACTTTCTTGTTGAGAATTTCCAAGAAATAATGTTCTGATGGCCAGGGAATATTGGAACTCACCTGAGTTTGTGTCAATGGATTAAATATTTTCCATGAGTCTGGCTTTCCCCTTCTGATGGTGTGCATCCAGAGATGACCTTGGAAAAGGTTTTTCATGTTGCTTCTTTCTGCTGGTGCCAGAATCATTTGTCTCCCAGGAATTATCTGTCTGAATTGCTTTCCTTGTGCTTGACACTGAATATGTTTCTTTTCACTCAGCCAAAATGTGTTTGTTCCTCCTGTCTCAGTCAGTAGATCCTCCCTGGGATCAGTGCTGTTTTCAACTCTCTGGGAATATTGTTTGCTGAAGCTTTATTAAAGAAGAAAAAATGGATTTATAACTCTGGGAAGAAGCTGAGCAGCGTTTTAGTAAATGTCTCTGTGTGTGTTTGCAAAATCTGCCATGTATTTATCATCCCATCCATGCTTACTCTGTTCACTGGGAAGGCTCAGAGCTCTAAGGTGTCAGGGACTGAATATTTTATTCTCTCATTCCTTGAGGGCTATATTTAAGTGAAACTAAATCCTATTGAGTGAGAAATAAATGTCAACCTCTCAATCCTGTCCTGCAGTTATCAGTGCTCCTCCTGCTCATGCCTCCCAGAAAAACCTGAAATCTAAATTAGCAGAATTATTTGAATTCCACTGTATTAAAATTTGCTTTAAAATATGTAATAATTTCTTTAAATATTCTTTAAGGAGAGAGAGATTTAAAAATACAGGGGCAAACCTGGTATTGGGCTGGTGCAATGTGTATGAATAACAAAGTCTGAGACAGCCACAGCCCTGTGATTTATTATCTGCCTGCTGCTGATAATCAAGTGATCTTTCATCAGGCAAGGCCCTGTGCTCACTGAAGCTGTGAGTGGCAAAATGCAATCATTTTACTTGTGCAAAAAGAAAGTTTGGCTTAAATAAACTCAGGCACCTTCGCAGATGAAGCTGGTTTGGTGGGAAGGTGAGCTGGAAAGGTTCTGCCCTTTCCCTTCTCCCTCTCACTCTGCTTCAGGGTCTTCCCCTGCTCCACCAGGGCAACTCCTGGAGGAGCTGCCTTGCAAAATGCATCTCTGGCATGATTTGGATTAAGAATATTGCCATTTCTGTGGGATTATTTTTATACTGGCTGATATCAGGCATCTGACTCGTGGTACAATCCCACAAATGTTTTTTATCACTAAAATGAGATCTGGGATGCGAAGTCACAGAAAATGAGCGCAGTGATAGCTGCTGCTTCAAAGCTATGGAAAATGGCCAGTAGCAGCTGCTGAAATTCCAGCTTCAGCATTCCAATTGTTTTATATTCCAGTGAGCAGCCATTGTTGCAGGCCAGTATTTTATAGTGATTATGGCAGGCCCAGGGTGCAGCTGCCACTGACCCCTCCAGCGGCCGTAACAAAACCCCCCTTTGTTATCACTCTGGGAAATGTCTTGGCCATTGTGGGGCTGAATTCAAACCAGCACTGCAGTCATGCACAGGGAAATTAAAAGCTCCACAATTCACTGACAGGAGTCTAAATGTCTATATTAATGATTGTATTCAGGGCTTTTTTAAAATGGTACTTTGGTATCTTGTTACGTAATTAAAATCGAGGCGAAGTTAAAGTACCTAAACTCATCATAAATTTAATAGACTGAACTCTCCCTTCCTATAAATTTCTGTGCTATTCTAAAATGTAAATCTCCAATCAAGGTAAGAACATTTGTAATTTAACTTTTAGTCTCAAAGTGAGTGTGCTTTCAAGTAGTTGGACAGCAGCTTTACTACGCGATAGCCATTTTTCACACTTTGGGAGCCAAGTGGCTGTAGCAGAATAAAAGAATTAGATTTGTTGCAGATGTTTTCTAACTCTGATACCTCTGGGTTCTGTGAGCCTTTCCTCCTTGCTAGGAAATTAGAATAAAATTGATTTATATAACGTGAATGTGGTATTCTAGATTTACATAATTAAACTCCACACAGCCTGTGGTATTCAGGGCTGCTCCCTGTAGTAGTTCAGTCTGGCTTGCTCACTGTAGGAATTCTGCTTTGAGAGCTTTTCTACTTCTTAAATTGCAACCATACAGCAATAATATAAGGTAGGGGGGGTGAAAAGACAGACAATTACCACCATTCTTCCATATGTAATTTGTATATGGTATTGGTTATTTTTATTGTTGAAGTTCATAGTTTCTTCCTCTTGATGGAATACAAACATTTGGCCAAATTCTTTCCCAGAAGTAAGTGAAGCCAAACATAAATTTGGTTCTTTCTCCTCTCTGAATGGCTTGAAATAATAATAATAAAAAAGAATTGGCCAAGATTTGAAATTTCCCTGGTGTTTATAGAGAGATGTGTGGCTGTACAAAGATTTAGCCTTGTCTTTCTTCAGGGGAGGAACAAGGCTATCAGATAAAGCAATACCTCAGCACATTTGAATTCCCATAAATCCTACGTGACTCCAAGCAGATTGGAGCTCTCTGTCCTGCAGTTTGGAGGTAAAAACACCTTCTCTGTAAGTTTAGCCTGTGCTCATTAGGTGCTCTGAAATGGTCAGGTTAAAGTTTAAATAATCTGCATTATTACTGAGCAGGGGACTGGGTCACTCTTCTGCCATCTTCATGCGTCTGTGGGTTGTTTTTAAAGCATAATAATTTTTAAAAATGGATGTTTTCCTTCTAATTGATCTAGAATCTTCCATGTATATGCAAGACCTCTCATATTTTTTTTTAACACATTGTAGAGAATGGTGGCTGTAGCTTAAGATAAAAGTAAAGAACTGCTCTTGGGCAGTTTTGACATCAAACTTTTCTATTTTATAAACCTCAGCTGCAGTTCACACTTGTGGAAACTCTAAGTGTCCCTCTTATTTTTAACAGCAGCCCAGGGTATTGTTGAAAGAGGCATATTTCCATTTTGGCTTTTGTTTGAGCAGCTTCCAAAACATCATTCTATTTTTTTTTTAAATTTTTTTTAGAAAATTTGCCAAGTCTAGCTCAGATTAAGTTTCTCTGTTAGATTTGTTCTTTTAAGCATCTGGATCAGAAATCCTATCCCATACTCTGTAGTAATGAAACATTTGGAAATCATCTGAGAAATCTCAGTAAGCCACCATAGGCCCGTGCATTCTTTCTGAAATAAGAAATATGTTTGCAGACTAGTTTGGGGTGGGGTTTTTGGAGTCAATGTTATTTTGTTTGAACCACCCCACCAAGAGCTCACACCTCGTTCCCCTGGGGCACAAGCAGGTGTTGTTATCTCTTAAATGATTGCCATCTCTTTTATCAGTGCACAGCACTGAGATGCAGATAGATTCCGTGCCAAATTTTAACATTCTCTGATACTTATGGATGGAAAAATAAATAAATAAAGGTTGTTTTTATTGTAACTCATAAAGCCACAAGCTGGGGAATGATTTGGTTGGGGTTTTTCTGATGCCTTGTGCTATTTATGCTTTTTAAAAGATGAATCCAGGGTGGAAGTTCATCAAGGCAGCTAAACCCCCTGTTTTACTGGTTCCAAATGAATCATTAGAGTTTATAGTAATAGAGAAAATGATTTTCTCATGTCATAAATGGGAGAGCCATTGTACAAAGTTGGTCTGCTCATGCTATAGTGTGAGTATAACTTTTATTGAAGAGCAGAGTTTGTTGAAGAGAAACAGACCTGGACTCCAGGGGTACAGAACTGGCACATCCTCTTAATTAGCCTGAGTTTGTCCATTGAAGAGAGCCCCTCAGAAAGGATGGGGAGAGGAAGATGAGGCACTTGGGGAATTTGGAAAGGAATATGTGTGTTTTGCATTACTCTTTAGGCAAATATGTTTATTCACTGCAAAGAATTAGTGCTGTAGCCAAAACACTCCTTGCATTCCCCCACAGTCTGCTGTCCACATGATCCACTGGGATTAAGAGCCAGCCTTTGTTTTGGGTGGTTTGGGAAGTGCAGATGTCTGACTGTTAATGAGTAGTTCTTGAACTTTTTCTGAATTGATTTCCCAACTATTTTGTTGCTTTGAAAGTCATGCAAAGCTAGGAGAGAGCTGCCATGAATAGAAGCAGAAGGTTGCTTTTCTCACAGTCAGATTTCAGCTCTCAGCTGATAAAACAGACCCCAAATATAAACCACTTGTTGCTTTGGGTTTTGTTATGAATGTCACCTTCAGGGAATGAGTCAGAGCCAATTTTCTCTTCAAGAGAGTGGAATTTTTACTCCTGTTGTCTTTTAAACTTGTGTTATCTACTGCACTTTGTTATGTGGTGTCTCTTGTAAAATTTCTTCCCTCACAGTTTGTATTGCAGCCATTATTTTGGAAATATTTAGCCTGGCTGGAAAGACACTGGAGAGTTATCAAAGGGGGCAAGTCAGAGACACTTATCAATAATCCAAATTTGTCCTTCATCTCCAGGTTTGTTCAGCTGCATTCAGGGAAATCACATTTGTTTGACATTGGCTGCCATAAACCTTTAGCCCACTGCTGTGTGGGATAACCTTGCAGAAGCATTTATAGCATATTTAATCTGGGTGTGTGTGAATAATCAGTTTTCTCTGTGGGATGTGCCTCAGGCTCATGGATCCATCCCTTGCCCTGGCTCTGGGGGATTTTGTGCACCAAGGGTTCCTTTCCCTGCCCTCCAAAGGCTGACCTGGCCTGCCTTGGCCTTGGCTTTAAGGGCTGATTTCTGGCACCTTTCTGTGTCACCCCACATCATTCATTTTTCTTTTTTCCCCTAAATTTTGGGCCTGTTTGCTCCAGTGTGGATGTGCTGGTATTGATGAAGGAGAAAGCAGCCAGGGTGGAGGTGCAGGACGTGGGGAGCAGGAGAAGGCAGATGGCTGCTCTGCTAATGGGGCTTCTCCATTTGATCTCACAGGGAGAGGGACCTTTTCATTGTCACCATTGCTCAAAGCTCATTGATTTTTCATTCCAGCAGGATTTGTTTGCTTTTGAACCACTGCTGTGCTTTTATCATTAGATGCTGAACCTTTCACTGGGCTGCACATTTCACTAGTTTTTTGATACTTGCTCGTTTAGGATTCCAGCACAGAACTTCTTCCTTCCCCCTTTGCATTGAGAACACTCCTTAGATTCTAAATAAACCAGGCCCAGTCATTCTTTTTTATTGTTTGAAATAATCTAAAAGCAATATGATCTATATTCCAGTTTTAGCTTAGCACTCCAAAATATTTAAATAAAATTTTACCAGAACACTTTTGCTTTCTAATTTTGTGTTTTATTATATACCAGGGTTTTTCCCTCTAAAAAATTCTTTTTAAAAAGCATTTTCCTAATTTAAACAAAACAAAACCTCCAAAAGATACTCGGCTGTGTTCTACAGCATTATTCAAGGTCTTCATCCTCTTCTGAAGGAGACTGGGGTGAAATGCCTGGAGATCAAGGTTGCAAAACTGCACAAAGTTTTCTGAAGCTGTGCTTAAGCAGGAACAGCTGCACTCTTGTATTGCCTCTTTTTTAATTAGTTGAGCCCACTTCCTCCACTCTTAACTTCCTTATGGGCTGGATCTGGAAAACATGAAGATAAGGATTTAATAGAGATCCCTGTTTACTTACTTCAGCATTTGGGTTTATAGCCCAAAATAATGTAACTAATTTTCCTCTTCTCCTCTATTTATCATCTTATTAGTAATATTTTTAGAATAAGCCGAATCCTGATCCTTCAAAGCTTTGTTTTCTGCAGTTCCAGTTGTGCCAGCTGGCTCTGGGCACCAGCCAAGCTCATCTTTAGAGCTCTTCCTCTACTTTACAGCTGATATTTCACTGTGTTACCACAGCCTTGCTCCTCTCACGGAGGTTCCCAACCAATTCTTTGGTTTGGTTGCCTTTGATTGCTCCTCATTAAAGATGCTCTTGCTTTTCTTTTTTGGCAGAAGCTGGGAATGTCAGCCTTTAGAGCTCATTTGTCATCACTGAACTGGAGGCTGACTCTCCCTTCATGACTCTGTGCTTCAGTGACACAAATCTCAGCTCTGCTGGGTTTAAATTGTCACAATTCAATCTGCAGCAGAGCCCTGGGAAGGTGCTTTGGAAAGGAGCTGAAGCAGGGATGTCCTGACTGCACAAAAACACAAATACCAATTGTTTTGATGCTTCATGGCATGCTAAAGAAAAACCTTGCAAGGTAGCATTTAAAAGACAATTTCTTCCTCTGTGCACTCCATATTAAACCATAAATACCATACTAGACCTAAAAGTTCAAATCACAGCCTGAGTCTACCTGTGTTCTATGGCTTTTGGATCTACTCATGATTTCTTTAGGAATGAGTTAGCATTCTCTATGCCATACTTGGAGAATTCTAAAAGCTTGTGGTGGCTGAGGTCTTTTAAGATTCCCTTAAATCAGCCCTGGTGTAGATCAGTGTGTGCCCAAGGCCCTGATCACATCCCATGGAGGGACAAATTGTTGAAATGCTCTTCAAGAGCTTCTTCCTAAAGTCCAGCAGTGTGTGTGTTCATCGGGTAGAATCATGGTGAAAAGCCCATGGGGATGCCCGTGCAGGTTTTTGGGCTTTTAAGATAAAAATTTTCTAATTAGCAAAAGGTAATTGAGGTAGAATAGGGTTTGAATGAGTAACAGGTTTGCAAACAAATGGAGAAATTGCTGCTTATCTTGTCCCAAATTAGATTAAAAGGCCTCTTCTAGAACTGAGTGATAAGAATTTATGGGAATCTCTGGTTCCATACTAATATTTTTTAGGTATCAAAAGAGGAAATATGCCTGATGATATTAATTTGCTGTTAACTAATATAGTACAACATCAGTAAGTGGCAGTTAATCTATCAAACTCATGCCATGACATCTTACTTGTTGTTTTAATATGTTTTAAGCATGAAATGTGTTTTTCAGGTATGTTTTACATTTGCACCAGGTAATGGAAAGTACAATATATTATGTGCTTGTGCCCCAGAGGAAACTTTTAAACAAAAATAATTGAATGCAATAAATCAGGCCCTGCTCTGCCCTCTGCTTTGCATCTCTGAGTCCACTCTTACAGGGAGCCTTGTTGGGAGTGACAGGATAACAGAGCTGCTGCCCTGGCCCTGCAGATATTTGCTTTGTGTCCCAAGATTGAAGAATAAAAGGAGAGAGAAAATGAAACCATTTCTTCAATAAGCGACTTCTTTCTTTCCCAAGATTTAGGGTCTTATTACAGATTGCTATTACCATTGGTAGTAAGCCTATAGTTTTTCAAGTAATTAGGAACATCCACAAGCTAATAAATCTGCCCTGAAATTTTCATTTGCTTGTGGACATTGTATGAGTTTGTATTTAACTGTGTCTCTGCATGGATGATTGATCAGGTGTTTATTCTCCAGAGTTTTCCTCCCAGGCACTGCTGAGATGATTTGATGCACAGTAGGTTCCATAACTGAAATGCTGAGATTATTATTCCTGGTTGGTGTAGGGTTTATTTTCTCCCTTATCAGACACTAATCTGAAAGATTTCCTTGTCTTGTGAATGTGCAACTTGGTTTAGTTGCTGCTTAGCAAGCAGGAAAATCTCCTAAGTCACCTCTCATAGCATCTGGTGCAGCACCCTGTAGTGAATAAAAACTCAAATACAGGAAATATTGCCCTCTTTTTTTGTAAATTCAATATCCCACTTGATTATTTTGTGGCCATTTAGGCTGAGTTTCTCAAAAGGAGTTTTGCTGCTTTAGAAATGGAGATGTGAACACTTCCAAGGATATCTCAATGGCAGAGTTTTACAAAGGAGCAATGGTGTGGATTAGAAATAATCCAGCAAAAATAAATGTAGCCCAGGCTTGCAGCCCTGGTTCATCAGCTGCTCTCCCCACCCAGGTGTTTGTTTAGCAGGAGGAGATGATGAGAGAGGAACTTCACTCCAAGCTGGTTGGACAAGCCCAGTGTGGTTCCAGTGCCAGCCAGGCTTTGTTGTCACTGGTGCCACATAATTATTGATCTCAGCACAATAATGCTCTGCTGGGCTCTATAGAAACATTAAAAACACTGTAAGAGGGGCTGTCACTTCCCCTGTGCTTTTATCTTTAAGAACTACAGCTCTAGAAATGAGCTGTAAAAAAAACCAGCTTTTATTCTGATAATAATATAGAACGAAAAATCAAAATGATTTCTCAAAATATCACTGTTGATTTAAACCTGGTTTGGAATCTTCTCCTTTGTAGAGATCTGATAAAAAAAAAAAAACAAAAACAAAACAAAAAAACAACTCAGCTTAAGACCTACTTAGCTTAGAATTCAAAATATTACCAGCAGACTAAAGCATGGTAGCTGAAACCAATTGCAAACAGATGGGATTTTCTTATTCTGATTGGCCATATGTTGCCAGAGGAAAAAAATTGAAAAATCCAGACAAAACATAACTCATCTAAAGGAAATGACCTTGATAGCTCTTGACTACTATATGGATTTTTTTTTTAGAGCTAACACATAGAATATTTCAAATATTCTCTAAGGATGGCAGTGTTTGTAAAATAAGGGGTATGGTGCTTGTTGAGGTGGTTCAGAGGGAAAATACAGCTCTGGGGAAAAAAAACCCCCAAAATCCTGCCCAAAACCTCTGCCATAGACACAGGTGTAAACAGAAAGTACAGAACTGGTGCAAGTCTAAGATGAATCATTCCAAGCCATTCTCCTGGGCATTCCTGCATGGAAATGAATAATAACTGCAAGTGTCTGAACAATGTAAATCACACTTGCACTTGGAAAACCTCTTAAAATACAAATGTGCTCTATTTCTAATAGACTGGGAAGTTTATGGCTTTAAAAATGTGCAGCTTTATGTGGCTAACTTCAAGAATAGTTCATACTCACTTACTTTTTGGACCTTAAATTCCCATATACACAGCAATTATTTGTAATTGTTAAAGAACTAAAAATTGCTGTGGCTATATAGAAATGTCCATTAAATACTCGTAAAGGCACATGGACTTGAATTCTTGCATTATCTGTTGTCTCTTTTATCTATAGGGTGTCTAAATCCATTAGGACATGTCTGATTTGTCTGTAGATAGGATTTCTATATATTTTATGATGTATTTATAAATGTGTACGAATCACACAGGTGCACAGCATTCCCATATTTCACATTCTGCATTTTTTCTCTGTCATCTCTAGAGCTGCTCCTACAGAATGTTTTTAATTGCATTACACATTTGAAACTTGCCATAGGACAAACTCCATACCTTGGCAAATCCATTTAGGCTGGAGCTGAAACCCCCTTCCCAAGCCTGGAGAGCTGATTGCACCTTGGGGAGCACCTCAAGGGGCTTTGGGTGGATTAATAGCAGAACATGCAAAGAAAGTTGACAGTAAAACTTTCACTGGTGTTTGCCTGAGCTCATGTAAATATGATACTGATGAAGTGTGACCAAATCCCTGGTTAAAAACTTCAACTGCTTGCCTCTAGAAGTTGAGGATTATTATGGAGGGGTATTATGCATGCAGAAAGTAATTGAGTATTTCTCCCAGTGGAAGTTTATATGTGGTGCCCAGGGGGTTCTGCTTAGTTTAAATTCTATTAAAAATATGTTTCAATTCTATTAAAAATATGTTATAGTAACATTGAATGCATTGTTGAAAGTATCAATGAGCTTCATAGTTCAGCTCATCATTTTGTTCTCAACATGCCCAATTTTGCCCCCTTGATATAACTGGTAGTTGTCTAAAAATGCATCTAAAAGTGTTCATTGTGATTAGGACCATTTCAAGAAGGTTTCTTAAGCAGTTTAAAGCAGTTTCTACAGATGTAATTGGAATAATCTTCCCATTTTCCAAATCAAACCCTTCTGGTTTGGGGCAAACTTTGTAAATTTTATCTTTTCATTGCTCTCTTAAAAAAGATAAAATAGGAGAAGTAACTCTCCCAAGTTATCTCATTTGATAACTGATATATTGATGAAAATCAATATATAGATAGAAAAAAATGTTTTAATATATAGAAGTTATAATAATTTAAAACAAATTTCATCAAGTGGAATAAGGGAGCCCAGGAAATGCCATTTTTTCTGGAATTAGGTTTAAAAACCTTATGTCTTTCTAGTGTGTCTTGGTCTCTACCTGAATGGTAAATGTATGGAGTGTATTTAGATACTTTTAAAAGGAGAATAAGAGAAAATTCTGGTGTTATCTTTAAAAAGGAAAAACCTGTGATCTATTGGAGTTACATAAAACTTTAGACATGTTTAGAATTTGCTGTACTTATGGTGCGTACAGTCTGATGCACGAGCATGGAGTTGTTTGGAAGCAAAAATCAATTTGTTTGCACAATGCACAGAGGCCAAAATTTGGAAAAGAACCCACCAAGCCCAGAAATCACTGAAGGATGGCACCAGAGAGACATTCTGATTTGGGGTGAGCTCAGATATAACGAGACCATCCTGGTCAGATGTTTGTCAGATCATCTTTGTCAGGTGTTTGTCACCTTAAAAACCTTCACTGGAAGAGGTTCCAGGGGCTGCTCCTGGGGCTGGAAGGGTTTTTCTGTCCTCCCTGATGTTTGTGCAGGTTGAGCCCAGCTCTCTCCTGGCCCAGCAGCAGAGCAGAGCAGCACTTGCTCAGGGAGGGATCATCAAACACGTGTTGAAAGGTTTGGGAGGAGACAGCTCTGGTAACAATGCAGAGTTCAATTTAGTGCAAACCTTCAGAAGAGCAGAAACAGCTGCTGAAAGACAAGGGAGGGCAGCCCTTTGTTGTTCTTAACCTCTCTTCTCTGGAGCTGTCATAGTGAGAAATAATATATTCAAAATAAGAATTGCATAGGTATCAAATCCTGACCAGCCAGGAGCTCCTGTGCCCAGACCCTGCCCTCCTGGAGGCACACAGCAATAAAATGATAAAATGATAAAATCCTCATCTGGCTGGAGGTGCCTTCTGGTTACAGACAGACCTTGTGGAGGTGAAATACCTGAAAAAACCTGGCAGAGAAAATGTCCTGAAAAGGACATTTTTACCACTGCTGCCTCAGTTCCAAAAGAATCATTGAAACTTTGATTACATTTGATTGCTTTGTTTGAAAATAATAACAAAAAAAAGGTTTCAAATGAGGAAAAAAAAAAAAAGAATGAGCTCAGCAGTGATTGAGAAGTGTTTGATGTACATGAAAGACTCTGGTACTTTTCCTGCATTGTTAAATTGAATTGTGACTCCTTGGAGCAGGTTGGGACATGTGCCTTGTGCTAAATGGATTCCAAAAGCAATTAGAAATGCTCATGGAAGAAAGCTCTGCAACAAGAATTGATTTCTTTATTCCAAGAAGTGAAAACAAGATGTTAATAGAGAATAAACACCCCAGCAGCTCTGGAAATCATAACTGGAATCTGGGCTAGGAGTCATTAGAACTGTCCTGATTTTTTTGCTCTTCCTGGTCACTTGTGGCCACTCTCAGAAGAATGGTCTTGTGGGTTCAGGTGGATGTTGAGTCTGACCTAAAACAGCTTTATTCAGCTTGGTACAGACCTTGGGAGAGCCACAGTCCAAGCAGGATTTCTCTCAGAGCAGCTTGCTTGGGAATTTGTCCAATCCCCAAAACTTTGGAGGAAGGGTGGAGATTTCCCTCCTCCCTGGGCTCTTGCACTGCTCAGTTGTTCCCTCTGAGAGGACTTTTTGTTGTGTTTCCTTCAAAGCAGTGAGAATTCCTCCTGTTGGAATCCTGAGCAGCCCCTTGGCCCAGGCAGCCCCTCCATGGGGAGAGCTCAGGGGCCCTGGGGGTGCCAGGGAGCGCTGAGGAGCCCTGGGGGTGCCAGGGAGTGCTCAGGGGCCCTGAGGGTGCCAGGGAGTGCTCAGGGGTGTCAGGGAGAGCTCAGGGGCCCTGGGGGTGCCAAGGTGCTGCTCAGGGGCCCTGGGGGTGCCAGGGAGAGCTCAGGGGTGTCAGGGAGAGCTCAGGGGCCCTGAGGGTGCCAGGGAGAGCTCAGGGGTGTCAGGGAGAGCTCAGGGGCCCTGGGGGTGCCAAGGTGCTGCTGCTGTGCCCCCCTGGCACTTGCCCTTTGCCAGGCTCAAGGAGCCCATGCCAGGCTCCCTCCCCACTGCCCCCCTGCTGCCCCTCTGCTGAACTGGCCCAGTTTATCCAGTTTGGTACTGGGGGTTCAGGACTGGGCACCTCCATTTTGTCACCCCTGTCACCTCAAGTGTGACTCTGAATCAAATCATGCCAGGGCATGGGATTAAACTGCTGATTAACCTGATTTTCTGGGTACGTGAATCTTTAAATCCTTGGCACCTTAAAGCACTGTCAGAGGCTGTCCAATGCTCATGCAATTCTGCCCATGTTTTTAAATTATTATTATTAATATTCAGTTAAAAGAGCTTTCAGAATTTGGCCCCTTTCAATGAAAAATCTCCAGCCACTTTCTAATCCAACTTAGAGGTAAAGGTTGTACATAGAGAAAAGAAAATAAACCCATCAGGGTTAGGCAGTAAGGAAATAAATATACTGTGGGCTGTAAAAGGGTGTTAGTATTCCAATGCAGCCTTTAATATTTTTTTCCCTTTACTCTACCAGCTATTCCAATTAAATTAAGTACCTTTAATGTGTGGTATCAGCATAGAGTGGATATTAATTTGTCTCTGGAGTTTGAGTAAAGAATATAGTTAGTATATTAACTTTCTAGTAAGGTCTTGCTATAAAATATTTATCTCTGGAATGAATATGATTATTGTAGGGACATGGTGCTTAGATGTTCATTGAAATGGAGCAAATATATATTTCAGTAATCCTGCAGTGGTTTGTTTAAATAAATTAAATCAATAGAGGTGGAGGTGGTAGCTTTAGTAAGGTATGAGACTTTCTAGACATCAAATAACTGACACAAAAACAAAACTCTCTTTATAATGGAAAGGAATTTTTTATACTTTTTGTAGTGTCCCAAACTCAATGTAATTTTTATTATTCTGATCTTTTTCAAATTTCCATCAAACATTAAAAGCATTTGACCTTTGAAGAGAGGGTTTTCCCCCAGCTTTGATTTTGCTCACACTGTGCATTATAAAACACTCCTGTTATTTAATCTCTGTTTTGCTACAGAATTACCAAAAGAAAACTTCCTGGGTTATCAAAATTAAGAAAGTGCCACAGGGTTACTTTACTTTTAATAAAGTTCCTTTCCTCCTTCTCCCTGCAGGTCTGCCCATGGTGGGGAGGGGGCTTTGCTTTTCCTTGCCAGGTATTTGTCTAAACAATGTGTGCAAATGTGGATTTCTCTGGTGATTCAAAACTCATCAATAACACAAATGGAGCTGGTGTGGGCTGGTAGCAAGGAAATATTCTTTTTAGTGGCCAAAGTTCTTTAGAAGCAGCCTTTGCAGCGCCCTCACATTTCTTGAGTCTTTCTGTTGCAAAAAATGGGCTTTTTGCTTTCTTTTGTTCTGTGGGTGGGAACATTCATGATGTAGCAGCACAATGAAAATAATGGTGTGGGGGCCAACCCCAGTGTGTGTGTGTATTTCAAACACAATCATTAGCCATGTTTCATCAGCTCTGTTCCTTATTGTACTTAACCTGGGGTCACTGTAATATTTCTTAGTTTTAATGCTTCCAGATTTATGAAAGGGTTGCTGATAAATTCTTTTAATCCAATATGGCTTATTGATTCATGTATTTGAAAGATCTTTAATATCCTCTTTGTACCTTTGATTCCTTAAGTGTTGCAAAAAGGCAGAAATTGGTAATTGTTGATAACAAGATCTCTGGGCCTCAGAACTGTGTCTCATTCATTTAAAGAGGATTAGGGGAGGCAGGAGCTCACAGAGCAGGAGCCAGGACAGAACAAAACCACAAATAGAATTATGGAGAGAACACACAATAGGTGGTTTAAGCATGTCTGTTGGAACAACAGCACTTGGGTAATCACGTGTCCCACCCTGGGAGAGGGCAGCTCACTTGTAAAAGAACCCCTGGCTTCAAATGCAGTGATCAAACCTCTCCTGAATTACAGATGTTTACTTTCATCAGTTTATTTGATTAGGGGCACAATGGAAGGATGGCATGCTAGAGGGAAAAAGCATTTTGTGCAGGAAGGGGAAACTTGCTGCTACTGGAGAGCCTCTTAATTCCTATCCAAACCAAAACTGCATCTCCCCTGCATGAACTGAGTCAGCACTGAATTGCATTAAAGCCACTAAAAGGATGAAGGAATTAGAAAAGTACAAAAGCAAAACTTGTCCAGGCACAGAGCATTTCAACTTAAAAATGATGAACCAATTAGTTCATGAAGTGACCATCCAGGAAGTGCCAGTGCCTGCTCCAAGCATGACAGAGCAGAGACAGCTCAGGCTCTTTTCTTCTTGCTCTTCTTTCTTTTTGATGTTTCCTAGACTTCTAATATTTTTTTCCTGTTTTTCCATCAAAAAACCATCCAGCTTGGCAATGTTCTGCTGAATAATTCATTTTGATCCATCCCCAGAGAGGCCTGGGCAATCTGACAGCTCTGCACCTCCTAATGAAGGGCCCAGGTAGTGCTGCCTGTGCTGTGAGTGTGCTTTGCACTCCTCAGCTGGGATTGAGAGTCACACCAGGCATTCACCTGATCTGGAAAATCTGGCACTGGCAGCTTTTTGTGACAGGTTCAGCAGGTCACTCACTGGAGAGGTTCCATGGCAGGAATGGCCAAGAGAAAGGAGGAGTTGCACAATCACTGTGTGCCTGGGGTGGGTTGTGTGTGTCAGGGTGAGAACTCTCAGATCTGCTCTGCCAGCCTGTGGGCATCACTCAGAACATGAAACTCCCTTCTGAGGGAAAATCCTCATTGCTCTTGCAGTGCTAAATTCCTCCTCAGCCATGGCTGAGGAGGGGCAGGGCAGTTTTATCCTCTTTGGGTGCACAGGATTGCCTTACAGGATGGTATCATGCCCTGCTCTGATTGTTAGCAGACCTGTGCATTTTTTTGCTATCAAGAATTTGCAGTAAACCCAGCATGAGTTCATGTGAGTTGCTGTGGCCTCCAGCCAGAGTGGTTTCCCAGGGAACACTGTGCCAGATATTTCAAACAATGAGGATATCTGCCTGAGAAGTTATTTTTCTCTCTGGAATCTAAGGTTCAGATCCTTCTGTCAGCCTGCATGTTCTCCAATTGCATTCCAGATTTAGCTAATGATCTTGCAATGCTTCAGACAGAAAGTGGAAGTGAGCACATGAAGTGCCAAAAGAAACTCTGAAAGAAGTCTCCATGTAGCACAGCAGTAATTCATGGCTGATGACATTACCAGAAGTGATGAGTTTCACACACACACACATTGAGAGGAGATGCATTATTTCATAAAATGGAAAGCTGCAAAATCAATAGGAACAGCTATGGGAGAGAGTGCCAGGACCAGCCATGGCATCCTCCTGGAATTGAATGAGCAAATGTTGCCTGATGGTTTTGTTGTTAGAGCATTGTGTTGTCAATCCCACCACAGCTCCCCATGATCCACTGGAATTCCTGCATCTGGGGACACAGAACAAGGATCTGGTTTCACTGTGCCAGGGCTGGGCTGGTGCTGACACCAGCTGGCTTTGGTCACTGTCAGTGGGTGCCAGGGGCCTGGCATGACTGCCATGGCAGTGACAGCAGGGATCCAGGAGGGAGTGACAGCAGAGGGAATGACAGCAGGGATCTGGGATGGAATGAGCAGAGATCTGGGATGGAATGACAGCAGGGATCTGGGATGGAATGAGCAGAGATCTGGGATGGAAGGACAGCAGAGGAAATGACAGCAGGGATCCAGGATGGAATGGCAGCAGGAGGAATGACAGCAGGGATCCAGGAGGGAGTGAGCAGGGATCTGGGATGGAATGCCAGCAGAGATCCAGGAAGGAATGACAGCAGGGATCCAGGAGGGAATGACAGCAGAGATCTGGGATGACAGCAAAGATCCAGGAGGGAATGACAGCAGGGATCCAGGAGGGAATGGCAGCAGGAGGAATGACAGCAGGGATCCAGGAGGGAATGACAGCAGGGATCCAGGAGGGAATGACAGCAGAGATCTGGGATGACAGCAAAGATCCAGGATGGAATGACAGCAGGGATCCAGGAGGGAATGCCAGCAGAGGGAATGCCAGCAGGGATCCAGGCCCTGGCAGTCCCTGCCAGCACAGCAGCCACCCTTCCCTGGCTCTGAGGAAATTCAACTGGCACATTTTCTGGGCTCATGCTCAAACTTGGGCTACTGGGATAAAATATTTTTTTCACAAGATAATGCTTTGTTTGCATTTTCTTACCTACTCCTCTGATTTAATATTGATATCTGTTTATTTGATTCTAGATCTTCTAGAAGCAATATGTGATAAGTTATCAGGGCATGACCTGTTTAATTTTTTGGCTGTTCATACCTTGGATCTGCATGGCTTTAGGCAATACCTTTATGTCTTTTATTTTAAAAATAGGTGAATATGTGTGCACACAAACAGATATGCAGACAATCATTGCTTTAGGGAACATCTTTATATCTTCTACACACATGGACAGGTGTGTTTAAGTGACTTCCATTCTGTACAAATTCCATAAGAATTTATGCCATTCAGAACTGACCATTCAAATCTGCTACAGAAGGTTTCTGGTTTAATCTCCAGCTTTAAGAGTATTTCTTGGCAATGGATTTGTTTATTTTTAAAATGACTGAGAAATTAGGAGTGTTTTTCACAATGCTGAAAGATGAGTGGGAGGTTGTTCATTTCATTTCTGTGGCTGTGGGAAGTCCTACTTGTCACTTCAGATCCAGGGCTGGGTGACTTCTGGATGTTAATAAATATTTAGAAATAACACACCCAGAGAGAGGGATCAGGATGTGGTTGGAGGCTGTAATAGATCTTTGCTGCTGCCTCATTCCTGGAGGAATGACCTGTAATCTCAGGAAACTATTTATATAGATTGTGGTGACAAGGAAAGCACCAGGAGCTGTGACAAGTGTGTTTGTGATGGCTCCAGAAGTATTTGGAGTGTTTTATTAATGACAGGTTAAACAGATCCAAGGCTTGTAGAAATGATAAGAATAACAAGTAGTGAATACATTGATTTTTTTGAACATTTACAGGTTTAAAACACAGCATGTTTACTTGGGCTTTACTTCTTTACCCTTTTTTGTTAACAGCTTGCTCTGAAGAAACAGAATTTGATTTTTGTGTTACCTTTTTTTGTCAGGCCCACACAGAAGAGCAAAACATTCTTACATTTTCTTTTATTTGGTCCTGGTTTCCATGTGGGAAGACCAAAAGGAAGCATTACAGCATGTGAAAATACTTTAAATATTAAATAAAGACCAGTTTGAAATTCTTTCTGCAAGTACTGAATATTCCATTAATTGACATTTATTCATACTCTTCAATGCTTTAATGCATTTATTCTCCTCAATTGCTCCAGTGGGTGCATCAGCCTTTGGAATTTCTCACCAGTTTTCTCTTCACTCATGCAAGATAATAACATTTGCCAGATTTGGGGGTAATAACCCTGGATATATGATATTAATTGTTGAAAATAATGTATAACTTCAGGCACACGTGGGTTGCTGCTGGAGAAATGAGGCCTCTTGGTTCAGCTGCAGGTGGCAGCAGAACACTGGTGTTATTTCCACCCAGCCCAGTACCTAAATCAACTTTTAGCCAATTAATAATATAGAAGCTGATCATGCTATTGAGAAAAAAACGTTCTTTCCATTTGCAACCTGGAAATATGTATTTCAAAATTTCTTTTTCAAATAGGACTGATTTTTCTCTGTGGTATTACAGAGCATTCTGCAGGTGGCAGCAGAACACTGGTGTTATTTCCACCCAGCCCAGTACCTAAATCAACTTTTAGGCAATTAATAACATAAAACTGATCATGCTGTTGAAATTTTTTTTTTCCATTTGCAACTGGAAATATGTATTTTAAATTTTCTTTTTCAAGTAGGACTGATTTTTCTCTTTGGTATTACAGAGCATTCTGGTCTGCCAGGGTTCTGAGATTTTCACTCTGATGGCTGCAGAAATACAATTATTTACTTAACTCTAAATCACTGATATCCTGTGCATAAAGCCAGAACAGGGAATATTAAGCATTAATAAGATTAGCACTGTAGCTTTAAATATAAGCAGATGATCTGCCAGATATGTTTGGACAGAATCCTGTACAATTTTGCACAATAGTCAAATATTTGTAAGTGGCACCATAATACAAAATATAAGCTGCTTGCAAGTGAATATTTTATATTGTTTGCCTTCTTCTCTCTGAAATTTGTGGGAATAATTTGTGTTATCAGAGATGGGAGTTGAAAAAAAGGAGTCTCTGACAAGCATAGGCAGCTTCTGCATTTATTATTTGATAGCAGTTAGCAGTTTTACCTTATTTTTCATTGGAGTTGTTGCTGAGAACAGTAATGCTGTGTCTACCTTTTGTCAGAATTGGTTTTCCCCCTAAAAATCTGAAATCTTACAGAAAATAGTTATAAAGTAAATGCACATTACTTATTGATGTGGGCTGTGGCTAAGCTGACAATGCTGTGGTGAGATCAAACCATGGATGAAACCTTTTCATGGCATAAAGGAACTTCTTAAATCTGGAGTTCTTCCCAGTGCAAAGGTGGGGAAAGCACCACTGGGGACAATGGAGCTGGAAGTCAGAAAATGGGATTTGTTTGCTCTCTCTCCCCTTTCTCACGTTCTTCCTGGTCACCATTCACAGCCCAGGAGAGTTCAAAGCATTATTTGAATATATTCTGCACAACAAATAAGCAATTCACAGCTTCCCTGGCTGTTTGAGGTGTTCCTTTTGCCCTGCCTGAGTCACACATCAGCCTGGCCAGGGTCTCTCAGAGCTGCATTCAGAGCAATCCAAACAGGACTTTAAACCCCCCTGGGCACTGCAGGGGCTTTTCTGTGCTGCTTTCCTCCAGAGCTGATCCCATCCACGTCTAAAGCAGTGATACCAAACAGTGCCCAGTGTCCTGGGGCACACCCAGTGCCACAGGAGATGCTTTCACTTCATCTTTAGTTAAATTCAGCCTCTCACAGCTCCTCTGAATAGCAGGTTACAAATAACTCCTTTGGATCAGCACAGCAGGACAGAGAAAAACCCAGAGCAACCCCACAGTCAAATGGTGGTCATTGAAAAGGAGCTGCTGAAATAAAGAACCTTTTCAAAAATACCTCTGCAGTGTTGGCACAGCAAAAAGCTGCAACCCCAAAGTCATTGCCCAGGTGAACATGGACTGGAGAGTGATGGTTCAGCAGGTGGGCTCCAGCAGAAACCCACCCAGAACTGGAGAATAATGACCATGAACTGAAACCCACCCAGAAATGGAGAATAATGACCATGAACTGAAACCCACCCAGAACTGGAGAATAATGAACATGAACTGGAGAATAATGGTTCAGCAGGTGGGCTGGTCCTGCTGCTCCAGCAGAAACCCACCCAGAACTGGAGAATAACAAACATGAGCTGAAACCCACCCAGCACTGCCCAAAGCTGGGCCCTGTGAACAGCCCACTGAAACAGCTCCTGTCCCACTTCCCTGTTGGAATCTGTTCTTAGAGGAAGGCAAAAGTGGGTGCTAAACCTATATGCTGTCATCTTTCTTTAATTTCCATTTTGTGGCTATTCCAAATAGTTTTACAAATAAACACATTGGATGTGCATTCACCTCCATTGTAAACCATTTTAAAGTTTCCTTTCTGAAAAGGAAACTCTGAAAACTCTGCTTTGCTTTCCAGCCATTTCATTATTCTGGATGAGGAGGGGAGCAGAGCTTTAAATTCTGGTGTCAGCCTGAGCAGAGTTCTCATACACCGAGGTGATTATTGTTGGGCCATCAAACTGGTAATAAAATTCCTGCTCAGTGCACAGAACTTTAAGACAGAAGAATATTTTTGCAAGGAAATAGTCCTCTTTGACTCTAATTAGGAGTGGTTTTTAGGATCAACCCCAAATTTGCTTTCAGAGATGTCATTTGCATATTCCCTAGGCTGTTTTACTTCAAATCCATTTCTTTACTTTGAAATCCATTTCTTTAAATACATATTTTGGTCAATATTGGCCTTGATATATTAAATTCAGCTCTTCAGTTCTGCTCCTGTGAGTTGGCTGCAGGTTCACTTTTGTCTTTTTTGCCCTGCACAGGGGTTAATTATGAAATGAAAATTTCAGTTTAACAAAACAGCTTCTACTGGTTTATTGGAGACTTGAGTTTTATTAATTTGGATCAGCTGGTGCTGTTTTAACTGGGCAGAGCTGTATTGTAAATTCCAGCCTGGCTGGAAATGCTGAGTAGAGGCTGAGTTAACAGGGGATGGAGCTTGGAGTGGGTGTGAGATCAGGAGGGGCTCAGACAAGACAAACAATCAACCTTCAAAAGCTTGCTACAAATACATTTCTATTTTAATTTAATTGCAGAGGTCCCGTTCTCCTTCTCACCTCCTGATTTGCTCACTGTGAAATTAGTTATTAAATCTTTGCTTTAAATCCTAAACAAAATGTAGTCTTGTCTATATAAATGTTTTATGGCTTCTCTAAGGTCAGTCCTGTCCTTTTGTTCTCCAGACCCTTTGGGTTCATTTCCCAAGAAAGGGGATTTGGCTTCATCATAACAAGAGCCACCCCACTTTATCTTGGAATTTCTGTTCATGTTTGTCCTGAAGTATTGAGATGACTCTGTTTTTTTCTCACAATAACGATTTCTGGTTTATTTGATTTTATAACATTCTTGAAAGTGAGACAGAGAAACATTTTGTTTAGATCTGCAGCACAGAAGCTGTAAACTTCACCTTTCAGATCAGTGTTTTCAGTGCAAAACCTGACCATTTTGTCCCTAATAGAAGCTCAGACAGGTCTATAAAGCTTTTATAAGTTAATGAATATTTCACACCAGCTGCTGATTGCCTAAGTCAGGCAGTCTCCAGCCAGGGGGACTCAATCTCTCCTCGGGATTGAAATTCCTGCAATCAGATTGAGACTTTCCAGACTTGAGAGTGCTCACATTTTTCATAGCTTAACTGTAAATCATCTTTCACTTAGAAGCTTTAGAGACAGACTGAGGAGCTAAATCTTGGAGTTTGCCTTCCTAACTAGTCCAAGGCATTAGATGAGCCTCATTATGGTGTTTCCTACAGGATTAGAGAAAACAGTTTGGGAACCTTCGGAGCAGGACAAATACCAATACAAGTATAACAACTTTATCCTGCTGATGATTTGGATGGAGAATTAAGTGTGAGCACAGCACACTTGGAAATTGTTTGGAGTGACAGAGCGGAGAATCCGAACCTTTCAGCTTGGAAATGATTAGGAATAAGTGATACTGGAAATAATTCCTTGGAAAATGTTGTGATTGGGAACTGAAATGTGTTTATTGTGATATCAGTCAATGAACAAAAAATGCAATTCTGAGTGTCAGCACTGGGCCTGGCACTGAGTGCTCCTGTCACTGAGCCTGCTCACATCCTTTATAGAAAATGCCCTTCACTTCAGAATTTAGGCTGCTGAAATATTTGCTGGATGAAGCACATTTACAATTATAGATATTTGCTATATACAAGTGCAGACTTTGTATTACAGTATAAAAATTGAATTGAATTTCTGTTACATTAGGATAAAATTGAGAATAACATAAGTTGCCATCAGCTGCCAGTAACAAGTAATTGGCAGTTCTAAATGTGTAATTTTTCCAGGATTGAACCCAGTTCAACTGAGATTTTGATTCCTATAAATTTTTCAAACACTAGTATTAAAGTTGTGTTCCTCAGGCACCTTTATTGCTTCTTCAGTTTGGAGGTTTTGTTTTGTCATTTAAATGGTGGAGAACTCCCCACTGAAAATGCTGTTTATTTGTATGTAGTTTGAACAAGTCTGCTTTTAATACCACACTTGTATTTATAATAGTACTTAACTAAATTTAATTTAGGTTTAATTTCTTTGTTAAAGTACTGTGAAGTAAATATCACAGATGTTTTACCATATAGAAATTGGTGACAGAGCTGTGGATTTTGAATTAAAGCAGAACCAGGAGTAATTTTTTTTTTCCTTTCTCAGATTTTCCCTTTTGAAAGTCAAGAGACCTTCATGAAAATGAATTGTTCTTCTCTTTGTCATATAAAACAAACTGAAAGGAAGGTGTAACAGGACACTGCTCACTGACCTGCTTTAAACATCATGCTGTGCAAATTAAATCCATAAGTGAGAAATGCACCACTCTGCCAGATTACACTAGAATTGCCTTATTCTTGCATTATTTATTATTATTTATTATTATTATTATTATTATTACTGCAGACTCAAAGCCAAAGCAATGCCCACATACCCCTGGTGTTGTGTCAGTACAGAAAAGGGGTATTACTGGGTGGGTATTTTCCTGGAAAGAACATTATATTTCTATTTCTTTTGGATAGCAATTTAACCTAAAGGACAAATCTTGTTATCTAACTAGTCACTCCAGCTGGATATCTTCTTTAAAACAAAAAATCTGCTTTTTGTGTCCTGTATAGTGAGGTTTGGCTGCAACCTCAGCATTGTAAGGAAAGGTAAAATTATATTCCCTGGGAATATGATTTATTGTTCCAGTTCCAAGTTCTTCTGCTGGAAAACAGCAACTAAAAGATAATTCTGCAATGCATGCTTATGGATCTCCCCTCTGTAAAATGCTGCTGTAATTTATTTGAAAGCTGCTTGTGTTTTATTTTTGCTAGTATAGAGAAGCTCTTAGCATTATGAGCTTTGTCTGATTAAGTGCACAAAATGACAAACAAGGTTGTCCTGTGCTCATCTTCTTCCTTCTTTAGGCAGATAATCACCTTTAGAGGGCTGGATCCTATTCAGCCACTCTGGCAGTCAGCAATACCCAGCCCTAAGCCGCATTTACCAACCTAAACCTTGATCTGCAGCAGCACATCAGCTGCTGCCCGCCCTAAGACACCAGAGGAAAGTTGCAATTAGGATTTAGGAGGACATTTTATTATCTGAGATTTGAAATAGGTTTTGTTAGTTAATCCAAACATCTTTCCAGATATGTTGACAGAGCCCTTCTGTACATGTACTTACTTCAGCTTAAGTGGGAAGTGCAGTGGATGTTGCCAAGATTTAATACCTCTAAAAGGAGAATACTTGTCAAGGGCAGGACGTGGAGGGAGGGAGGGACAGAGCAGTGCCTTGGGCAGCCTCCCCTCACGTGGCACTTGGTGTAGTAAAGCAGGGTAAGGCTGATGAGGGGGACAGAAATTATTCATTTGACTTTATTGATATTAGAAGGTTAATTAATTACTTTATTATACTGTATTATTTTATATTACACTGTATTACATTGCATTTTAACTGAATTTGTTAAGCACTCAACTCTGAATTTCGTGACTGTCAGCTGACAGTTTCAATACACACACATGGATTCAATTGGTCAGTGAATTAAAACACACTAAAATCCAATTACCAATTCTCTTCAGGTAAACAATCTTCTACAATGGATTGTACTTGTTTGCTTGTTACTTGGGGATTTGTGGATAACTTGTGAACAACACAGGAGCAGTAAATGAGATAAGAATTGTTTTGTCTTTCTCTGAGGTTCAGAGAATGTGAGGTTTAGAAATATTCTTGGGAAGCTGTGCTTTGCTTTTTTCTGCGAGGAGAAATGCGGCTACAACCCAGCAGTGCTGGGGCAGCATTCTGCTGGCCAGCTTCTCCTGAAAAATAAAATCTATTCCTTAATAAAGGAAAATTAGTAGCTTAACCAAGATTAGACTATACCCCAGCTGCTTTTATAAGTCTGTTGATTGTGTATGAACTCTCCATGCTGAACCAGGGCTCAGCATGGTACAGACAGGGGAATCTCTGCAAAGCTTAAAGAGCAGAATAAAATCCTTACCTTTCTCATGCTCCCTGAAATGCTTCATTGCTTTAATAGCAAGGCATTCTTTTCCTTACTGACATTTGTAGCCATAACTTTTATATTTCTCTTGTACATAAGAGGGGCTTGTGTCTGTGCCATTCCCTCAGTGGGGGATGGATCCCAGGGGTTTGGTGCCATTTCAGTTGCCCTGGGGCTCATCCCATTGTCTCCAGCTCCTGTGTATTTTGATTTCTCCCAGAAGATGGAGGTTGTTCTGTGCAGAAGGAACCTGTGGAAGTTTTCTCTCCAGCTGGATTCACCAGGGTGCAGCTGCTGTATCTGGTGGGACCACACTGGATCTGCTGCATCTTCAGTGCTTTGGTGTCCCCAGTGTCACCTGGAAATTTCTTTCACTCTATTTGAAATTGGGAAAGGAAAATATCCACAAATCCCCAAGTTTCATCACTTGTGTATAAATTTAAGCAGGTAAATCAAAATATTCCTATGGCAATTCTCAGATTATAATTATAGATGGCTGAGCCACTCTTTTACAGAAGTCCTGAGTTTATTAAGCTAAATGAAGTAATTTTGGCAATTTCACAGTGATGGTACAGCCAGAGGAATTGCTGTTCCCATGGCTGCAGAGCAGGGCTGGGCTGGGACCGTGTGCCTGTGCAGTCCCTGGACAGCAGAGGTCCTCCAGACCCAGCTCTTCATCCCCAAGTGGGAATTTTGCAGCAATTACCTTCGATTTGTCACTCTAGAAAATAATTTTGCTCAAGGATTTTGTCATGCAGATAAACAAACAGTCATCTTGTTTGCCTTGATTTTTAAAATTATTATTGTGGAATATTTGCTGTTGTTATTTCCTCTGCAGTAATATTTTAGAAAGATATTTGGAGGGTTTAAATCCTCTGTGGAGTGTTTTGAAGACATATCCAGCAGTATTTTAGCAAAGTATTTCTTGTGCCTCATCTGTGCCTCATTTAGCAGCAGTGCTGCTGTCTGGAAACTCTTTAATTGTTATCAGAAAACACAAAAACATCTGAAATGTTATGATTTAGAATGTAGCTGATAGCCAGAAATGATCAGGTCACTTTCCAGTAAGATTGTCACAAATTTTTACCTCACCTTTGAGATACTAATTTGGATTATTTGAATGTGTACAGCAAGTAAAGAGTTGGCAAAGCTTCTTGAATTTATGGGCTTGGGCAAAACTTAAATATTTATGCACTTATAGAGGTAAGTGTATTATCAGCCTCTCATTTATAGATTTATAGAAATATTACCAAAGGATGGAAATTATAAATATTGAAAGTGGTTTTTCTCCTGCACACTCTACTGGCTGAGCACCTTAACAAGCTCTGTCTGAAAACCATTCCAACTTTGTTGCTGGTAAGTTCCCTGTAACCTGGGCAACTAAGCTTTGAGGAGAAAACAAGAATATAAGTAAAAGTAACTGCAGTTTATTTTAAAATATTTTCCATTATTAACACATTTTTAATAGCAGGAGACGCCCAGATTTTGGCTTCATTATTAAACATGCTGGGGAATGGGGTTTGTGCTAGAGCAGCTGCCAGCTTTGTGTCTCCACTCACAATTATTTCCAAATTGTTACCCTGCTACTGCTATTAACTGGGTTGGTCATTCACAGGTTTTTAGAAGGCAAAAAAAAAAAAAAAGAAGAAAAAAGGGCATTTTAACATTTCACTTCAATTTGGTTCACTACTGTCTTTAACCTGTCGTGTTTTCTGGACAATCTCACCACGGTGCCTTTTTGTAAAAGCCCTCTGAATGATGGATTAAGATCTGTCTTGGATTTTACATGGATTAAGCTTTAAATTAACATAGAAGAATAACAATGTGAATCAATTTGATCAAAGAAAAAGTGTCACTAATTATTTAAACAGGACACTTAGTCCCCAGCTTTAAAGGCAAAGGAGCGGATTTCCCTTGCATGTGGATCGAATCAGAAGTATCCCATAATTGACTCTTTACAAGACCTTTCTGCAGAGTAATGGACTAGATATTAAAGCCTTAAGTATTTAAAGTGAGTTTCCTCCTTCTCTAAGTGGAGCTGCAGCTCTAAGAGCAATTTTACAAGTCTGACACATTAGTGCATCCCTGGGAAATCCTCGGGCTCGGGGCTCGCGGCCCCTCCCGGTGTGAAACGGGCACTGCTGGACCTGTGAGGAGCATCCTGGCAATCAGTTCCAGATGGGAATGGCTCTTGGGAAGGAGCAGAGATAGTGCACGGGGCTATGCTTTATAAGCATCTAATTGGCTTTATCTTTGCCACCTATTTCTAATTTTGTTGGTGCCTCTTGGGAGAATTCATTCTCTGGTGACAAAGGCTCACGTGGCCTCAGAGCTCTTCTCCCTTCTGGGCTCTGGAGATGTCCTGCTGCATTTCTGGCTGCTCAAAGTGGATGAGATGAATGCTGCTACAAATAAAACTCTGGTTTGTACCTGAAGGAATTCTCAATTTTCTCAGGCCAGTTTTATTTTGGAGGAGATGCAATGAAGTTGTTCCCAAAAAGGACTCTGCTCTCTCCTTGACCAGTCCTTGTTTGCATGAGGGATGTTGCAGAGCTTATCCTTTCAAATATTCCTCCTAAGGGAAGTAAAGGTAGTGCAATTCATCCAATCTTATAAAAACAATTATAAATAAGACAGGAAAACATGAAAATGTTGTAGGTGCTCCCATTCTTCCCCAATCCTTTTTTTTTCTTTTTCTAATATACATATAAATGTATATTCTAATAAATATATTCTAATATACATATATATACATATATACTATATATATGTATATGTATACATACATTCATATATACTATGTGTGTATATATACATATATATACATATATACTAAGATACATATATATAATAAATAAATTTGAAAATACATATAAAATTACATGTATTACTATTAGGGACTATTTCTGTCAATACAAACTTTTATTTGTATTAATCCTTGTTTAAATTGTTGCTGTGCTTTGCTTTAGAGCCCATGGACATCCTCCAGCTCTTTATTTTCCATTCATCCATGCTCCAAGTGGTTTCTTCCACCTTGTACCCCAGGTTTCACATTTTCAGACAGCCCCATGAATGTGGTACAATAATATTACAGTGATAGGAAAAATCAGTTCCTTTTTGTATGGAAATAATTCATATGTAAATATTCCTTTGCTATGTGGTTTATACTGTATAGACTTACAGGATAATGTTACTGAGAAAGCAAAATAATCCTTACTATGATACAAAATTTACTTTTAGCCAATTTCTGTCTTTTACTGTCAGATAGAAGCCAAATCATGCTGAAATCAACAGGAGATCAGTCAGGGAAGGAGCCCTGGGAAGGCAAAAATTTTGTCCCATATAGGCACAGTTTAAAATTCCAAAAGATGTGAAAAATCTGAATATCTGAACTTCAATTTGTAACATCTGGGACTTCAAACCAGACATAAACAATATTGAATGAATTATATTTTTTCTGTTTCATCAAAATAGCATTGTAAATACTGAAGCCACAAATTATACTTTAAAATAAGAGTGGACATTGACTATGATCACCCTGAAAGCATTTCATACACAAAGATCAAAGAAATGCTGCTTAACTCTCGCAGAGAAGAAATAATTTATAAAAGTTAGTCTGAAACTCAAGTTATGGATTTAACTGCTCCTTTTTGTGGAGGTGAAGAAAGAGAGCCAAGTTTTGAAGTATTTATTTTCACAATTATTCCTGGGCTTGTCCTGTGCTCTGAGGAAAGGACCTCCCGTGCTCTGGGCAAGCCAAGGGCTCGCTGTGGCAGTGTTGGGGTTCCTTCCCTCAGCTGAGACAGGGAGTGAGGGGCTCAGCAAAGCCTCATTGGCTGCCCCTGCCAGGGTCACCTCGTCCCCCCGGGCTGGGCTGGGCTTTTGGGCCAAGGCTGCTCCTGCAGGGCCACACCTGGGTCTGGGCAGGGCTAAGGGACAGGCTCAGCTCTGTCCCAGGGGTTTTAGGGCTTCCCAGCTCCCTCCAGGCCCTGTGGGACACAGTCCCAGGTGCTGGATCTGCTCCCTGTGCAATGCTCAGGTAAATGGGGTTTGCACAGGGCTGCAAGTGGGAAAAGCGGAGTTCCCAAATTCCCAAACTCCCCAACTCCCAAATTCCCAAATTCCCCAACTCCCAAATCCCCAAACTCCAAATTCCCAAACTGCCAAAATCCCAAACTCCCAAATCCCCAAACTGCCAAATTCCCAAACAACTCCCAAATTCCCAAATAACTCCCAAATTCCCCAGCTCCCAAACTCCCAAAACCCCAAATTCCCAAACTCCCAGTGCAGCCTCGGAGCTGCAGCAGCTCCCTGAGTGCTGCACCCCTGCCCAGGGCTGTGTTTGTGCTCGTGGCTTCCATCCCTTTATTCCCCCTGGTGATTTCACACAGGAACAAAATGGAGTTCCTATGGCAGAGTTTTTCCATTGACCTTCCAACTTTCCATATCCTGCTCCCATGCCATGGAGGGAACACTGGAGCTCTTCTGCTGCCTGGACTGTAGAGGTCTGAGTTGTTAAACCTTTTACAGCTCAGGGGTGGATGTTGTGTGTGTGTCTTGAAATCTCAATTATTGAAGTCTAATAATTAAAATGATTTATGAAAATTCTCCTGATTTAAATCGTGCCAGAAGGTGATGCTGGGACCCTCAAGGGTCCTGAGCATTGTTGTACCAAAAAAGAGTTTGTAGGTTTCTGTTGCTTCCAAAGAAAGTAAACTCAAGAAACCCCATAACTTTTAACTTGGTCTTAAAATCTTACCAGTCTAATTTTTCAGGCATGAGATTTCTGCCTGAAGTACTTTTCTTGGGCTATCTTTGTTTTATACCAAAACAAATATTTTGAGAAGTCCAGTTTCCATTGATTTTCTTCCCCAGAAAAGCAGCTAGGAGCTAATAAAAGGAGGGGAGCTGGTCCAAGGAAAGCACTGGGGCTGCTGGAGATCTGCAGAGCTGGGCTGGGAGCAACCAGAGCTGCTGTCAATCCCCTTCCTTTTCCTCCTCTCAAGGCACAGCTGGGTTTGCACCCACGCTGGGGCTCCTTCCCAATAGCATCCAAACTAATATTAATTTATATTTAAAAATTACCCTAAGGAATCACCAAGAAATGTGTGAAACTAATCATAAAGCAAAGCCTGATCTCAGAAAAATCAAAGTAAACTCTCCAGCTCTTGTCCCAGATACATTGATGCTGCTCTCAGGTCATCAGAGCTGGTTTTGTAGCTTAAAAATAAGAAACTTTTAAAACCTCTAATTGCCAAATTATTGAGGTGTCTTGTGGTATCTTTGTTAAGATTTCTTTGTGTGCTGCCTCTCCATCTCCATCCCATTCTTGCCATGTGTTCCTTGGGTTGTTTCAGTCTTGGGGTGGTGTTTTGGTCCTGGGGTGATGTTTCAGTCCTGAGGTGGTGTTTGGTTTCAGTCCTGGGCTGGTGGTTTTGGTCCTTGCCTGGTGTTTCAGTCCTGGGCTGGTGTTTTTGGTCCTTGCCTGGTGTTTCATCCTGATTTTTTGTTGCTGTGTTTCCCTGGGCTGGTTTTTGGTTTGCCTGGTGTTTCAGTTCTGGGTTGGTGTTTTTGGTCCTTGCCTGGTGTTTCAGTCCTGGGCTGGTGGTTTTGGTCCTTGCCTGGTGTTTCAGTCCTGGGCTGGTGGTTTTGGTCCTTGCCTGGTGTTTCAGTCCTGCCTTCCATCCCAGCAGCGTTTGGTTTCCCAGGAAGCTCCTTGGAGAACCACGGAGCGTTTCCCATCTGAGCCCAGCAGGCTGCTGGTGATTTGACACACAACAAGTGGCTTTTTTTAGATTTGATTTCATTTCTAGGCATGCTATAAATGCCCTTAGAATCTACCAAGCTAAGCCAGTGTACATTTGTGGGTAATATCCTCAAGATGCAAGTAAAAATTGCTGAAGTCTTTAGCTCTTAGACTCTCCTAAAGACTGGAGGCAGTTGGTGAGCCCCAGGCTCTGCTTCCCTGGATCCAGCACACCCTCCAGAACATCAATTCAACTCTGTAAAATTTCCTAGAGGTGTTAATTGAAGATGCTGGAAATAAAGGTATGAATTCTGCTTCAGAGTCACAAATGTTTTAATTCACCTCCAGACAGATTATTTTTAAGTAATGTGTGATTTGGTTTTCATTTTCTCTTCGTTTTATTTTAAAAGGCTTCTGCATTGTTCTTTGCTGCTGTAGTTAATCTGTGCATTAGGAGGGCAGAAGTTAATTTATGGCATAGAAAGCATTCATGCTGCTTGTGGAGCTGAATCCATCACCCTGTGTTTATTTGTCAGCTGTTTAAGTTTCCTTCTCTTTGCCTCACAGTCCTTTCTCTGCCACTGCTGTGTGCAGCCTGAAATAAGTTCAAGCTGTGTATGGAAGTGTGTGTACACAGGTCTCTGCTTCCATTCTGGCAGCCAAACATTGACTCCTTCCTTTCTGGGGTTTCCTGAAGAATGTGACTGCAAATCAAAATGTTTGGGATGGCAAAAGCATCCAGAACCCCTGAATTATATTTGGAAATCTCAGCTTTAATACATGGCAGAGAGGCAGATCAGATCCAGAGCCAGCACACACCAGTGTATTGGATATTGTCAGTTGAACAGATCTAATTCTCCCTCCTGCTTTCCCTTTATATATTTATATGTTATAAATGATTTATTGATGGGAGACTGCTAATGTACGTGACCACTTGTAACATTCCTGTGGGAAGAAAAATGTCCCTTTTCCCAAATTAAACTGCTTTAGGTACAGTGCTCATTTGCTTATGAAATTCATTTCAGTCCTTTCTCATTGTTGCCAATATTTTCTATTATTACCACAGCCTCTCAATGATCTTTCTGCCTGCATAGAGTATCCTAAACACTGCTCAAGGTTCCTCCTTTCTCCAGGACTGACCCATAGCTCTGGTATGAAGTTTCCAGGGCTGATTTTGGGTTTCACTGACAGCTCAGCCCCACAGGTGCCCCTAGCTGTGTCTCCTGTGGTTTGTGCCACTCACAAGGAGCAGTGGCACAGAAACCCTCCCACCCTCCAGCTGCTGGGAGCTCTGCTGAGCTCTGGGAACCCCAGAGTTGCTTTCTCCCTATAATCAGCCAGAAAAGAGCTTTGAAAAGCTCCAGGATGAGTGGCTGAGCAGGGCTGGAGCCATCTGCCCCCAGAATGTGGCTGGAGCAGGAGGAGATGAGGAGGAATCCTCCCTTCAGGAGGGATTGTTCAGGCACAGCTGGCAGGTGAGCACTGCAGCTGTCAAATACTCACTTGCCACAAGCAGTACATTTCTGCTCTTAATATTAAAAGTGTGTCAGAATTTCCATTATAAACCACTTATTTTGTGGGTTTATAGCTTTGCCATAAAAATACACCTTGGGTTGAGCCCTGGCACGCAGCCATTTGGCTTCTTCTAACACAATATTAATTCAGAACATCCAGACAGTGTTTTTATACATCAGTATCTGAGAAGTTGTTGCTTCTTTTTTCTCTTTTTTTTTTTTTTCCTGAAGTCCCTTGTTTTCTGCAGGACTCACTCAGAAATCAAAGGTGGCCAGATGTAATTGCAACAAGAATCTGCAACATCTGGAAGACCTGTGATAAGAAAGAAAGTTCTGGGGACATCTAGAGAATTGCCAGGCCAGGTGGGAAGGCTGGGTACAGACTCCCAAGGCTGAGCTGACAAGGTCTGGCTGCCATCACCCACAGAGCTTCCCAAAAAATAGCAGAAAGAAGGAAAGTCTAGGGCAGATGAAGATAAAAGCTAAAATATTCATTTTGGAACCAAATCAAAGAATCTTAGGTCACATTTGAAGCCCAAGAAGGGATTGACAGCCAGTGATCTCTGTGGGATGGGAAATTAGGACCAAAAACAATCTTGTAATTTGAAATTTAAGAATAATTCTGATGGGATATTTCAGATCAACTTCCAAGCTAACAAACCCTCTCCATCTGAGCTCTGGGCTGCAGGAGGAGCCTGTCTGGTCCTTTCAAAGCCCAGCCCTGATGAATGGCTGGAAAGGTGGGCAGAAACTGCAGCTCCTGGCAGCCAAATCCTGTAACTGCTTGGAAAATGAATGCTGAAAAGGGGCAATCCTAATCTGATCCCTGGCCTTGCTGTACAATTAGCAAAAGTGATAATCTTCATTTGTGAAACAAGGAAAATTGGCAGCTGGGAAAAAAAATAAAGGAAGTAGTTCAGTTTAATATTAGATTTATATGAAAAAATTGGCCATAAAAGCTGTTCTGAGGCTGGCCAGGACAGAGCCTCAGAAATGTCTGGGGAATGTTCTTCAATCACTTCAGGGAATGTGAGGACATGAAGCTGAAAGTGCTGAGCTCCAGAGGAATGAGGATAAAGCTTCAAGCTTTTCTTTAGATTTGGTCAGTTTACTTTCTGAATGAATATTGGAATCTGGGAAAGAAATGGAATAAAGTTCCCTTTCTCAGGCTGCAGTTATTGGACAAGGTGGGCTGAAAAAGAATAAATTGGGCTCAAGCTGGGAGAGTGACTGCTGGCAGACACAGGGCTTTCCAAAGGTGGGGAAATTGATTTAGAAAAGTCATCCTCTCTGAGCAAGAAATGGAACTCAGCTGATGGATAGGCTATGGAAGGATTTGGAGATCATTATGGCTGGTAATAGAGTAATACAAGCTGGAAGTATTGTCTTACCAATGAAATCCCTGGAAATTTGCTTTAATTATGTGGCTCAGATGAAGCATAGAATTTGCAGATAACTGATTTGGAGTGAGGAGATTTTCCCAGTGCAGCAGGCAGCCACTACAGCAGCTGCTTGGGGCAGTATCAAAGGAAAGGTTAAACTGGTGGAAATCATATTTTAAGGGCCAAGCATTTGCAGAGACTTTTGCTGATAGATTTGAAGGGTGATTTTTTTTCCTTGCACTAAGCATTTAAATTCTGAATTTCTTTAAATGCAGAGCTGCAGCAAGATTTCAGGTGATCTCCCTTGCAGCATGTGATGCTGTAGTGGGTGTACTTACTCTGGCTTTACTCCAGCTTTCACAAGTAATTGAAACTGAAAATACAACAGCTTGGAGGTCAATACAAGTCCTAAAGGTGCAGGAAACACCTCCAGGATCCACAGAGCCTGAATTTAGAGGTGCCATCACTGCTGGTACTTGTGTGAGCAGGGCTGAGGCCACCACAATCCCAGTTCCAGGGCACTGTTTAGATTCCCAGAAATTTTTTCCAGTTAAAAATCAGTTTTCTGAATCCAATAAACACACAGGCTGCACACAGTGGTGTACCACAGATGGATTCTGAGGGAAACCAAGCCATTCCCAGCACCTCTCTGTCAGAAAGTGCTACTGGGCATCCAGGGAGTGAACTGGGATGGATAAATGAGCTTTCAACGAGTTTTGGACCTCACTCACAGCTCTGATTGAAGTCAAATGGTGGCTGGAGTGGGTCCTGCAGAGCCAAGTTTGAGGAAAAGGGGGAGGGAACAGCTTCCAGAGCAGGACAAGGCCTGCTGCAGCTTTAAAAGATGACTTTTGGCCCAGCACCTGGTGCCTTTTGAGGATGGGAAGGAGCTGTGCCCAGCCTGCCTGGATCACATCAGCTCTGATGGTATCTGGGTACCAAGTACAGCCCTGAGGTGTGACCTGATGGATTTACAAATGGCTGGAACACTCTGCAAGGCTCAGCCTGACAGCAGCTCCAAAGGCAAGGGGATCATTGGAAGTGATGAACTGTGAGTACACAGCCAGCCAGGGAATGGCTCCACAGACAGAAGGACAGAGGACAGGCAGGACCATCCTGGGCAGCTCCCAGGCAGTGCCCCTCAGGTGAAGGGTTTTTTTAAGGATTTTTTGAAGGATTACTGCTACTATTTCAGGCAGATTTTTTGTGGCTTTGTTAATATTGTAAAACCACTGCATGGTTTGGTGAGCAGGAAACAATTTCAGTGGCTGGCACAGTGTGATTTAACATTTTCAAAAATGTTTTTGAACAAAACCTCTTGTAACTGCTCCCATTTTCACTTCCCCATGTTCCAAACACCTTCCAGGCTGGATGGGAACTTATCACAACAAAATGTTCTGTTCTCAGGAGAGAAATTCACCTTGTGCTCAAAGAGCATCTGACAGTGCCTGCATCCAGAGAAGGCCCCACTGTGGTTCCTCTGGGGAGGGTTGGCCAAGCCCTGCAGGCTGCAGGGGCTGAAGGATGCGGAAGGCAGGAATTGGGGTTCCATGGGGTGAGACAGCTTCATCCAGAGAGCAGCTTTGGAGCTTCACCCCAACATTGTCCCATCCAGAACATCGGGAAAGGGCACCTGGGAAAGCCAGGTTTGATGTTTGATGTTTGTTCTCCAAGTGTTTGTTGTCCAAGCAGTGGGAGAAGACATCAACTCCTGCTCTGGGATTCTTGTTTGTCAAACAGCACAATTGTGTCCAGGAAACACGTGGCTCTATCCTCCATTAGTCTCTCCTGACACAAATATACAGCAATAAATAAAAATATATTAATTTGTTGGTGTTCAGGAAGATTATTCTGCTGATAAATTCTCCATCTCTACTGCTGGATGAAGCAAAGGAAATCTGTACCTGAGTGAAGGCTGTTAGAATACCATGTGGCTGGAACATTTGTGGTTTTGTCCCTATTCTTTTATAAAATATCATTATAATTCCTTGGGTCAGTGCATGTGAACTAAGTAATGGACTGATAATTTTCTTGCTACATTAAACCAAGTGCTGTGAAAATTTGGGGAGGTTCTGCTACAGCAGAGATTCAGCTTTTAATTTTTTGTATCTAAGCCATGCTTTCCAAAATGTCTGATTTTTCTGTGCCTAAACCACCCTGGAGATGTCATGTTACATTTCAGGTGTGTCACTGACATGTGCAGCAACAGCAGAGTTACACAACTGGAAATGGGTTTAAATATTTATTTTAAACACTGATATCTCAACTTCTGCACATCACTGGTGGCTGAGAACTGCAAGGACAAAAGCTTGGAAATTGGGTACTTAGGAATAATCAGATTTTAACACCTTGGTTTCATTTTAAAGCTGTTGGGAGCTTTCTTCCAACAGTAAGGAAGGGTGAAACACTGGAAAATCAGTCCTGAAAGATTTTCCTCAGTTTCTAAAGCCTTGTTGAAGGAGCTCCCATGGAAATCCGTGCTCCTGCTGGGTTCCTGTGGGTTACCCAGGAATAACCTACACCACAGGGACACCTTCCAGAAATCCTGAGGCAGGGATGTGTTTTCATGTACAGCTGCTGATGTGGGTTTTGTACAGTGAAAGTGCCAGGTAGGTTTTATAAACAGGAATGGGAAGGAGAGCAGGGGATGTGGGAGAGCCTCCTGCAGACAGCAGCTCATTGTCTGCTAATAGCAGAGTCAGGAGTGAGCTGGGCCTGATGTGTGTATATATATATTTATTATATATATTAATAGATAGAATTGTATTGTAATTAACATAAATATATAATTATATATCAATCTGTTATATATTAGTCTATATTAATATATATGTGTTATCTCTTATATATTAATTCTGTATCTATGGAAACATATTATCTATATAATTCTATATAAAATATAATACTATCTATTAATTATACATTTTGATATATTGATACATATGTTATATATTATATACCTTAATTATGTATAGTTTAATATATATTAAAATATGTATAGTTTAATATATATTAAAATATATTATAGAAATGTATATATGTATGTGTATATACATAAAATATATATATTTTATATGTTTTAAATATTTATGTATAAATATATTTTATATAATATATTTTTGTATATTTTTCTAGTATATATTATATATTTTATACATTATATATTTTATATATACACACATATATTTATGTATATTTTAAAATTTAAAAGATAAAAAAATGTATGTATGTATGTATGTATGTATGTATACACATGTACATTTCTATGTATGTATACACATGTATATTTGTATGTATGTATACACATGTATATTTCTATGTACTTGAGAGGTGCTTGGACTCTGCAGTGACACAAGTTCTTAGCAGCTACACAGAATTCAGGCAGTTTTTGGTTTAAAATTGGCCCTGCTGGGGCTGCCTGGCAGAAGGAAGGTTGGAGGGTGCTGGGTGTTCCTGATTTGTGGGCCTTGCTCTCGGCTGGGATTTCTCTCAGGAGCTCCCTGCCGTGTCCTGGGCCCTGCCCTGTGTCCAGCTCAGCCCCATCCCTTTGCCTGTCCCCAGAGCTGGGCCCTGCAGGGCTCAGGGTCCATCCCAGGAATGCTGAATCCCTCAGTTCCCAACATTTGCAGAATGAGGCCAAGGACTCTGAGGTAGGAAGAGGTGTGAGGAGAGCTTTATTAGTATGGCACATATTTAACCCATTAGGAAAACCCACAAATTTTACTCATTTTAAGTGTATTTCACACTTTTTGACTATTTGAAATAACCACATTTGTAAAAACTTCTTTTAATGAATAGAGCTCTTTATGTACAAAGGCAAACCCTTTTTCCCCCTAAATCCTAAATCCAGTCCTTTTAAAATACCATTTCTTTTGTAGGTCTGGCTGCTTCCCTCCTCTGTTCATTATTGCTTGCTGCTACAGAACCCTCCAGAACTAAAACCAGGAAATTTAGATTCTGTTTTATCTTAGAAGAGTTTTGCTGAGCAATGCCATGTTTTCATCAGGACTAATTAGACAGATAAGTAAAGGACTTTAATTATTTAATGCCAACCCCAACCAAGCTGGTGTTCAGCACAATATTTGTGTGTGAGGGATGGGAAGGAGTTACCTGGGTACAAATTCTGGCCCCATGGAACTCACTGGGGGTTCTGCCATTTGACTGCACAAAGCAAAGGCTTCACCATATGTTTAAAAGAAATATTTCACTGGGCTTTTCTGAATGCTGGTAAATGTGGTTTTATCTTCCTTTTCACTTTTGAATGTTTGTTTACCTTACATACCCCTCAAAGTAATTTAATATAAAAAAACTTCTCATCAATTCCATTTTTATTCCAAGTTTGAATTGCCTCATTTTTTAATTCCTTGTGCATTTAGAGACCCCACATGGCAATGTCTGGGCTGAAAACATGGTAGGGGAGCATTGGCATATTTTGTCTTGCTGTGATTTCAACTGGATTAAAGAAACCCAGAAATGAAAACATTTCCATTTGTTTATGTAACTAAAAAAGCCCCATAAAACTGAGCTGGCAAGAATATCCTTTAATGAACACAAACCCTTTTTGCAAGCAGGCCACAAACAGAGGGACACACACACCCCCACCTCCTATCTCCCCTATCAACAGCAAATTAGAGCAGGTAAAAAACCTCCCTCTATTTGTCTTAGGAAATATCCACCACTTTTACAGGGAATTTGGAAAATATTCCAGTGGAGGTGAAATGCTGCACACAAAGCACAGCCACGGGCTGCTGTAAACCAGCCCTGGAACAAGGCATTAAAATGCCATCGACCTGCACACATAAAAACAACAAAAAAACCTATGAAAACAAATGCCTTTCAAATAATTAGGATCTTATGGCAGGGAGCAGTGTTGATCTCCATGCAGAGATTTTCTGCTGCAATCAGAGCAGGCTCAGGCTGATGGGCTGAGGGGAGAATTAGCAGAGCATAAATTGGCTGTGCTGCTCCTGCCTGCACAGCCAGGCCCCAAAGCATCCTCCAGCCCTTCCAGCTCCTCCTGTCTGTCCCTAAAATCCCCTTTCTGTCCTCTAAAATCTCCTTTCTGTCCCCTAAAGTTTCCTTTCTATCCCTAAAGTTTCCCTTCTGTCCCCTAAAGTCCTCTTTCTGTCCTATAAAGTCTCTTTTGTCCTCTAAAATCTCATTTCTGTCCCCTAAAGTCGTCTTTCTGTCCCCTAAATTCTCACTTCTGTCCCTAAAGTCTCCTTTCTGTCCTCTGGTCTCCCTTCTGTCCCATAAAGTCTTTGTCCTCTAAAATCTCATTTCTGTCCCTAAAGTCTCCTTTCTGTCCCCTAAAATCTCCTTTCTGTCCCCAAAGTATCCGGGAATACCCTTGGTTTGTGATGCCAGAATATTTTTTTAATTGAATCTCAGGTTTTTATCATGAGCATGTCAGAGGTTGAATTTGCTGATTTTCCATTTTTCCATGGGAAAGGTTGAATTTGCTGATTTTCAGGGTGAGTCTGACTGGCTGATCCAGCCAGAAATAGCTGCAAACCCCATTTCTGGTCCTGAAAATCTGCTGTGGGTTTGTTCTCACTGCAGGTCATGTGCTTGTATTCATGTAAAGGTTTAGCAATAGTTTGTAGTGGTTGCTGGTGTGTAAAATGCATCAAACTGTTGTATAAATTTATCCTTTAATGCAATAAAATAATTCTTCAAGAGCAATTCTATCACCTGCAATGTATGGAAACACAAAAAGAATTATAATAACTGATTATTCATGTCTTTGTGTTTGTGGTTGTTATTAGCACAGCTCAGAAAAGCCACACCATTAAAAATGTGTTTAGAAGGATGTGCATCTGTGATTACATAATTAACATGGTAAAATAAATTAATGAGGCTGCTGCCTAAGAGTTGGGCATTTCATTCTCAGCTTTAAGTTGGAATTTAATACATTTTTTTTACTAAAATAGCCTGAAATGAATATTGGTTTTCTTACATAATAAAATTACTGTTTTGATCTCCATTTTACAGACCACAAACATCAATAATCCAGAGGAATTAATGTATGTCCCCTCTGTATTTCATCTTGTTTCCTGTTTTGTCATTAGGTAACAGTTCCCCCTCAGGCACTTGGTTTTAAACTTGCAATCCAGCTTGTGCCTTTTTTCCAGACCTGCAACTGCAGCCACTTTCCAAGTTTGTATTTCCACACCCAGAGCTGTGCCCATGATAAGAGCCCTGTGTGTAACATTCCCAACCATCAGCACAGATCTTGGCACTGGGATTTCATCCATCCATCCGGTTTTTATCTGACTTTCTGCTGGCCTGGCTTTTCAAAGTGTGAAAATCTGCACTGCAGAGGAATTTTATGGATTGCAACCCTAATTTTTGGAGTAAAATTCTACAGAACTGCTCTGCTTAGAAAGCTTTGGGCAGAATTTTCAGGTTGCTGTGAATTGCTGTTAAGCCTGTGGTGCCTTTTGGCTGGAAGTACATCCCAATTAGTGACCCTTCCATGCAGCAGTAGCCCAGAGAAGGATTTGGTTGGTTTTTTTTCAAGGCAGTTGTAAATGATTAGTCCAAAGGAGCAGCATAAAACTGAGAGTCCCCTGCAGGAGTGGGCTGGAGGAAATTAAAGGATCAACAACAGAAGGGAAGCACTGAGCTAGGATTGTTCCAGGCTGCAGCCACAGGCTTTCACATGCACTCAGGAAATTGGCTCCATCAAAAGCTGAGGATGCAGGAGTGAGGATGAGGAGGATCATGCAGGTGATGGTTCTAAATCATGGCCTGAGATCCCAGGGCTTTCCAAGGGAGAGCTTTCCTCCCCTCCTCACAAAAAGCAGCATTTTCCAGGTAAAAATGGAATCTTCTCTTTATGAACCAATAAAAGTTCAGCAGAAATGTGAGCTGTAAATCTGATATAACTCAATAAATAACAAAGATTCAGTCTCCCCACATTAATATCAGTTGGATGGGGATTTTTACTGTGCTGTGCCCTGTGTTTGTGTGTGAGAGCTGTGAAAGCAATGACTGGGGAGTGCTTGGCAGCCAGGTAAAGCTTTTCCTTTAAAGTCTAAAGTGAATTCATTCTGCAGAAATTTGCATCTTCTGGGCCTGGGATGAAGCTGAAACCTTTGCTGGTGGAGCAGGAAAGGATCACAGGAGGGGAAATGCATAAATCTCCATCTGGAGCCAAGTATGCTGGGAAGGAGCTGGGGGAGCAGCAGTGCCAGAGCAGGCTGAGAGAGCAAAACTCCAAGGGAAGAGTGGAAGAAAGGAAGAGGAATGTCCCAGCAATTCAGCTCTTCTAATGCTCAATACTTCCACCAGAAGCAAACCACTGGAAAGCTGTAACCCAAACAAGGAAATTAGAGCAAAAATTAACAATATTCAACTATTCAGATGTCAAAGGAGCCAGAGGAGTTATTGGTGTGAGAGGTTATTGCCAGAGGGGAAAACTCAGCATGTCCTGGGTAATTAAGGTTCACTGGGAGCATGGATCCCTTCTCCAGGTAAGAAAGGCTTTTATAGCATGGCATCTTTGCTATTGTAATTAAACACCATGGGCTATTCTGCATATGAAGTCTTAAACACTTCAGTCCTTTATCAGGGGATTTTACTGGCCAGGCATGTGTGTTCAGATGGCAAAAAAACCCAGCTGCTATAAAAAAAGAAACCCAAACATTTCTTTTTATGACTCGAGTTGCTGTATTTTTATATATATTGAGCCAAATTCGTCCCTTGTGGAGCTCAGTTGAAGCCAATAAGGGCAGATTTGGCCCATGTCTATATGAGAAAGGTGGTGACAATTAAAATATATTGTTTAATAATGAGAGCTATGGTAGTGAAGTGTCTTTGTGTCTATGAAATTATACACCACGACACCCAGCCCGTGTGGAGCTGGGACTAGCAAAACACATAAGGCTGCTTTCTGATGGAAAGGCAAAAGCACTCTGACTTTTATGATTATGATTAAATATCACAAAGGCATTTGAAGGAGGCTAATTTAGGTAACATCTCCTGAAGTCTCGTTTATAGTGCAGTATTTTACCATTTGAAAATATTTCTTGACTGTTTTTATATGTGGCTCTCAAGGACAGCATGACTGGCTGTTATTAGCAGTAAGTAAAAGAACAGTTTTTATTTCACTTATATTTGAGGGACTTTCAGCAATATTACAAAAAGGAATGTACCCTATTAAACAGAAGTGAGGACAGCCTTTACTATCACTTTACACTGGCAATTCCCACTTGTTCCTGTACCAGCACATGAAAGGCACTGCTGATACCTTGGAGAGCTGAAGATGTTTCCAGGTTAGCAACAAACACCCAGAGCAGAGGAGTGTGCAGAGGAGCTGTGGTTACATGGATCCTACCCAGCAACTCCTCTGTGTATCCCTGTTGTAAGTCTGGGTGAATTTCCAAGCCGGAGTTGCCGTGCTCTCTGTGCCTTGCGCGCTCCTGCTGCAGTTTGGGCAGAGCTTATCCAGAGCCAGGAACCAAATCCCTCCTCCAGGCTCCATCCCTGCCTCAGCTGAGCTCTGCCTTGCCAATGTCCCACATTTTGGCCCCAACATTTTCCTGTTGGCTCCTGACCTTGCCAGGAGGGGAGCTGGGAGGCTGAGAGGATAAGCAGAGATTTCCCTTGGGGAAAAGTCTTTTCCCCTGGGGGTTCTCTGTCCTGGGCCTTGGCAGCTGCCTCTGGCTCCTGGCTCCAGGAACTGGGGTGACAAAGGGCACAGGGATCAGAAATATTTTGTTGAACCAAGAGGTGTGAGGAGGTGGAAACACCTCAATGCCTGGGCCAGCAGAAAAGACAGCTCTTAAACAAAACTAAAGATGTAAAATATCAGTTCCAATGCCACTGGTCTTCTGACCCCCAAAAATGAGAGTGGGGAGGGAAACACAGAAGAATAAAAATCCTTTTTGTTGTACTTATTACTCATTCTGAGTCTCTTTTATGGAAATCTGGCCTTTGGCATCAGACTCAAATAATATTTTTATGAGAAGAAAGCATGATTCATTGGAATGGTGCAGTGCAGTATCTGTGCAAAGGAAAACTGGGAAGGACACAAGAGGAGCTCAACTGTGGAAAACCAATCCAAGGAAGCACTGCCCCACACAGGATCCCGAGCCACAGCAAGAAACAACAAAAAGGAACAAAGTATTTCCAAGCAAACCTTTGAATGTGGTGGTGCAGCCAAGGAGGGAGTTGTGACCATATCAGATTGTCAGGGAGGTCACACTGTACCTGTGGAAGGAGAATATCCTGTCCTCTGGAAATCAATAGGATTTTTAATGTAAATATTATTACATTTATATTTATAAATAGAATGTTTAAATATAAATGATTTTATTTATAAATATGATAATTTAAAATATTTACTTTATATTTATATTTATTAATTGTATTTATTATATTAAATACTAATTATTAAATACCAGATTATTAAATTAATAATTTAAAGATCAGATTCAGACTTCTGTTATTTTCTCAGTGGCTGTTTAGATACCCTGGGCAGGAGTGAACTGCAATTTTCAGAGTGGCTGTGTCATCCATCACACTCAAATACTCCATGGCTCATTCCTAAGCCAAGGCTGCAGGCTGGGCTTGGAGAGGGGCAGATTAAAGGGCTGGTCCTGCTACACTGAAGTCTATAAAAGTTTTCCTATTGACTTCAACAGAAATAGGACTGAGCCTTAGGATTTTGGCATGGAAACACAAAAATGGGGCTTTTCATGTCTGAGCTGCAGCAGGCACTGCCTGATGTCAGGAATTGTTCTCTGGACATGTTGTTCTGGGAATGTTCAGGGATGTCCTCCCTGCTGCAGGGCTCAGCATGAGCACACAACCCTGGCCCAGTGCTGTTATCAGTGGAACCTCCCAGCTAGAAGATAAATTTTGTCTTTCAGGACTGTTAAAACTGTTGCTGCCCAAGAAGACAGTGCTGACATTCCACCTAATTTTTCTTATTAAAAAGTCAAATTTCCACCAGTTTGTAAATACAGCCCCACTGAGAATGCTCCTCAAAACTGCAGCAATGTATGGTTCAAAGCCAAATATTTGTGTTTGCTGAGAGCTAAGGAGAATGACAACAAAAAAACCCTGATGAAAAATGTTGGCATTTGCCAAATAATCCTTCAAACCTCTTCCCCATCAGCATTTTACACTGGAACAAGAGCCTTGTGACCTGTTACAGCTATGCCTCCTCTTTTCATTCCAGTGGGTTTTCCTTTTCTTTTATTAAATGAGCTTCTAATTAACAAAACCTGCAATTTCCCTGATTTTAATTGAATTGGTGTTATTAGCTCTTTGCACTAATTAATCTCCTTTTTATTTCCTTCTCTCAGGACCCGGTTCCAAAGGTGGGCTGGGGCTCACGAGGGCAATTTTCCATCCTTGCTGCTGTAAATCCTCTGGGACACCTGAGCTGGCATCCCCAGAGTGCTCAGACAGGAGAATCTGCTGGCCATGGCCAGGGAAAGGATCTGGGGGCTTGGGGGCCACAAACACCCAGCAAGGTGACAAAAAACCCAGCAAGGTGACACAAAAACCCAGCAAGGTGACACAAACCTTCCCCTGGCATTTCCCAGTGAGCCTGAGCAGCCCATGCCAGGTTTAAATTTAATTCTGGTTTAAGCAGGACAAGGCTGGTGCTGGTGCTTGGAATCCTGTGATAAAACCACCAGCAGTGGCATTTCATGTTACAGGCATTTCTCTCATGGCAGGGTTTGCACATTAAATAAGGTTCATGTTGGACAAGGCTTTGTGCTTTGCTTGTACCACTCCCAAGATTTCCTTTTCTTTAATTTTTAATCTTAATGCTGTTCTTTGCAGAGAGCAAATCAGTTCAAAATGTGATGTTTTCTACCAGCAAGTGACAGGCTCATGGTTTCTCTTCCAGCCTGCTATCACAGGAATAAAACCCCTCAAGTCACACTGAATTTAGGCTGCCTCCTGTCACAGTCAAGTGCTTGGCACCTCCTTGGAGCAGGTCCTTAAATTAAAATATTGTAGATTTTTTTGCTGTTTAAGCACTACTGCAGAAACATGAGTGACCAAGGAGAGAGGAGAGTTTTTTTAGTTCTCTCTGGCTGGAATTTTTCACTATAACCATCCTCAAGGGAGTTCTCATCTTCAAAAGAAACATTCTTTCTATACAAGCTGCAAAAAGAATTATTTAATGACATCATAAATTAATACAGAGAGGCACAACTTTTCCAAAATGTAGAGAGAGAGAAAAATAAATTCATGTTTGCCAAAAACACCCCAGCTCTTCCAGACTTAGGCCCCTCTTGAGCCTGTGAGCTGCCAGTGATGCCAAATTGAATGGTGGGGCTTTTGGCAGGACTGAAGTTTAGCTTGTTTAAATTCTGGCAAATATTCCTATTACTCACATTCTCAGCAAGCTGATACAAATATTTGTTCTATTTCGAGGGAAGTCCAAGCTCAGTCTGGCACCGAGTGCTGCTGGGCTCGGTGCAACTGAGCCTGCCTGGGCCAAGATGAAATTTGGACATCTACCTTCAAGAAAAACAGAATTAAAAAATTCCCTGGGCCTTTTAGCACAGATTAGAGCACATCAATGGCAAACGGTCCTCGTGTGTATTCAGGTTTTTCTCACTTGCTAATTTTTGCTTTAATCTGATTTGAAATGGGCCTGGTTTCCCTGAGCTTGGATTGCCATTCCCGACTGCAGCTCTGGGGCTGGAAAAGCCTCCACACACATGAACCTCCACATTCTTGAGAATTAAAAGCTGTTTAAACTGCAGTAAATCAAACTGGGACACAGTAAGCACACTTGATCTCTTTCAAAGCTGTGCAGGTTGTTGGGATTTTTTGTTAGTGATGTCCCCAGTTTAGTGTTTCTGATTTGAAAAACAAACAGAGCAAATCCTCCAGGACACTCAGGGTTTCTGTGCTCTGCTTCATCTCCAGAAAGGATCCTGCTCTACCAGGATCTCCATCAGGACCAGCACCTGCCAAGCCTCTCCAGGTGGGAAAAGCAGGAGAAATCCAATGGAACCTGGGTGCCTCACCTGGGACTGGACACACAGCCAGGCTAGAAATCTTGCAATGAAAACATAAAGTGAACTAAAAAAAGAACAACCAGTTTCCATCCCACAAATTAATACCACCAGCTTTTTTTCTTTTTTCTTTTGCCTGTGCTCATCTTGAGTGGGATTTGTAATGTAAATAATTCAATGATGTCTCCATGTTTTTGTCAAAGTCACACAGGAGGGGGATCCCACTAATATGACTTTTTTAGCCATTTGGAAATGGGAAATCAGCTCTAAGTAGATTCCTCTGAGTGGAAAAAGATTGTCACTGGAGAATGATTCATCCCATTTAATCTCAATGTCTGATCTCTCTCCAGTGACTATAAAAGGAACCCAGATGACCAGATTAGCATATATCCAAATTTTGCACATTTTTCTGCTAACTCAGCCTTTCCCAATCAGGTCCTGTACTCATAAATACCCCGTGCTATTTTTACAAGGAAAAGCTCATTATTTGGCACAGGGATTCCCAGGGCACTCCTCAGCTCCAGTGGCTGCTGTGGGACAGAGCCTGGGCCCTGCCCTTTGCAAAGGCTGCCAGGTAAAACTTGCAATAATTCCATGATTTCTCTACACTCCCTGCATTGACTGAAAGGTTCTGGGCTGATTCTTACAGGAATTACTTTTTAAATTGCCTTAAATCAATAAATATTGCATGGATGAGCAGAAAGTACATGAAAAATGGTTAAAATAGCAGCAGCGATTATTCATTAAAAATGACATTGTTATTGTGTTGGTTACCTTTGTAAAACAGGCAGAAGATCCAGGCAGGTTTTCCTTTGCAGCCTGGGCTGCTGACCCCACTCATTTCTGGGTTCCATTTGTCAGCTCAGCGTTGATGCAGTGTCACAGTGAGAAATGAACTGGGCATTGCAAGCTCTGGGCAGTGACACCCCCAGACCTCTCCCTCCTCCTCCCACCTTCCATTCTTCACCCCTGTCCCTGGAGCTGCAGCTCTGGGGACCAGAGGCTGCTTTAACTCAGTGCTCAGATCAACTCAGGTGTCCCCTAAACAAAGAAACACCTGGAAAATCCCAAATAAACCCATGGGCACCTAAAACCTGTTGGTGGAGCTTTGGGATGGTGAAAAAGGGCCAGGTGTGCACCTTGGGAAGGGGGAGGGTGGTGTAGTCAGGCAGCAGGACACAGAAGAGAGACGAGGCATCTTAATTCACCATGGAACATTTTTATACTAATTATTGAAATGCACCCAGAGACAGCTTGTAGTAGTAAAATGACTTTATGTTCTGATATGTAAAATAAAATGTCCATGCTATGTAACAAACATTTTAAAGTTCCATACCACCTGTATCTAATGTGGTTTCTAATAAAGATTTATCTGTAGTATATATGTTTTTTTTTGTCTAACCAATCCTTAGTTTTTACATCAAAGGTGTGTAATAAAAAAATTTAAATAGATGTCTTTCCAAAAAAAAAAACCCTTTGCAACATTCATTTTTATTAAGTATTTCATTCATTAAAAGCAAAGCTGAATTGGACACGTGGCCTGCATTTGTGATATATATAATTTTTTATATATATATATATATAAAATATATATGTATATAAATAGCTATTCAGCATGCAAAAATTGTAGTGATTTCCAAAATCTGGTTACAAAATCCCCAGCAGTCACAGAGGAATTCTGCTGAGTGGCTGCAGGGGACTGTCCTGGTTGAAATGTGACCTCGGGGCTGTGTCACAGCCCCCCATCCATGGGGCTCCTCCTTGGGATGGATTCACCAAAGCACAGAAGCACCTCCCCACTTCCAAACCTGCATTTCAGCTTGTTGCCTTTGCCCGTTTGGGAAACAATGAAATAAAACCCCTCTGTGCAATGACTAAAGCTGGAACATTGTGCTCTTCAGTGGAACCCAGCTCCAGCGTCACCTGTGGCACAGCCCGGGGCTCAGCAGGAGGGACACTGCGTGGGACAGGAGCTTTGTGGGTGAATTCTGCCCCAGAGGGATTCCTCTGCCTCCCCGGGAGTGACAGCCTCCTGCCAGAACCACCGAGGCTGGAAAGGGCCTCTGAGATCACCAGATCCAGCCTGTGATGGAACCCACGGGGACACGCAGAGGGCACGGCCAGGAGTGACCCTGGGCCTCCCCCAGTGAGCACAGGGGGCCATGAACGCCCTGCTCACAGATTTTACCTGTTCTACAAATATCTGTACACTGTAAAGCCTGATGGGGCATGGGAGCTCTTCCCTCCTCACCCCATCACTAGGAAAATATTCCTCTAGGCCTCCTTCAGGCTGAAGACAATTCTGAGTTAGCTGCAAAAGAAAAGAACATAGCACAAAAGGCACGTTTCAGCTGAATACGAAAGAAATCAAGGACCAGCAAATACAGAAATTGGTTCTGGAAAGTATTAGCGACTTTTAAGCTTAAACTTCATAAATATATTGCAATAAGCAAATGTGATTCAATCAAGGGATGGGAGTCTGAAGACACTGGGTCTGTTCCTAACGCTGCAATTAATTCGCTGTTTGGCCTCGGACTTAACTCTTCACTTCTCGGCTTCCCACAGCCACGCCCGATGTTGCTGTGGGGGCAAGAGGAGACATTTGTGCATCGGAGCCTGCTCGGGCACGGCCCCGCGCTGCCCCGCCGCCCCCTCACTGCCCGGGGAACAAATCCCTTTGGAATCCCTACGGACCCAAGGGGCTAAAGAAGCGCTGCCACGGCAGTCCTTGAGCTACGCAACCGATCGAACGGATTTCTCCTCGGAGCTTGGGAAGCTTGTGGCTTCGTGAGCCAAGGACCGTAAAAGTGAAGCTCGTATTTTTCCCAAATAGCCAAAATTTGCTCATGGATGTTTAACATTACAAGCAAAAGAACATGACTAGCTACGTCACTCGTTAGTCATGAGGATGGTTTCTACTGCATGAAGACACGAGAATGAATTTATTTGGGAGTCACTGAGAGCCTGATGAATCCAGCCCACTGAGGCAGGAGATGGAACTCTCTGTGTGCCTGAAGATACAAGCTCTTCACCCACACAAATCCCTCTGGAAATGCACATGTGTCTCACCGAAGTGCAAGTTACCCACAGGTATCAACACTGCCTGAACTGTCCCGGAGCAGAAGGGCAGCTGTGGCCTCGGGGGTCACCCGTCGGTCCAGTTCTCCACAGCGCCCATCCCTGAATGGTACTGCAGCGACGACTCCCGGGACAGCGAGAAGCTCTGCGAGTACAGGAACTCGTTGGCCGCGTTCAGGTGCGGGGAGGGCGCCTTCCTCTCGCACACGGCCGGGTGTCCCCGCTCCCTGGGGAAGGCCGCGGCGGGGCCGCGCTCCCGGCCCGGCGCCGGGCCCAGCTGGTTGTAGACGCTGAAGGGGCCGTTCCCGGGCGGCTGCGAGGCCTGGCCCGCCATGGCCGGGGGGAGCCGCGGCATCATGGGCGCGGCGGGGAAGTGCGGCGGGAAGGGCTGGTAGGGCACAGTGTCCATGGTCTGCACGCTGTAGCCGCTGTAAGGTGCGACTGAAGTCCACATGTTGCAGCTCAGCGGCGGCGGAGGCGGCGGTAAATCGTCGACGGCCGAGACGGCGGCGATGTCGGCGCCGGAGCCAGAGTACATGCAGGCCTCCCTGGGGGCCACCTCGCCGCAGTAGGACGGGCTCAGCATCTGCTGCTCGTAGGGCGGCGGCGAGCGGAAATAGTGATCGTCCCCCACCGAGGACGAGGCGTCCAGGTAGGAGCGTTTGCAGGGCAGGTCCAGGTGCCGAGCGCTTTCTGCAAGAGAAATTCACACTGAGGAGCGGCTCTGCTGAGGAGTGCCCTCGGAGGCCGCGATTATTTCACTAAAGTGGTGCCCTCTCTCAGCTTAATCCAGTTAAACCATTTTACTTTAGGAAAACAATGTACAACATCAAAAAGACATCGTGCTGCAAATGTCAGGCTAATCCTCCCCGGCCTCAAAGCGCTCCGGTGACATTTGTCAGCTTAAGTGAGGGACTCTTCTCACATCAGGGATTACTCCACGTTCATCCAGATAAGGAGGGCCCTGACACTCCTGCACGGTTCCTCCTGACAAACTCAAGAAGTCTCTTAAAGGGTCTTATCACAGCCTGCCTTCCTGTCGCTGCAAAAATGACTCTACATTGCCCAGATATTCATGTCAAAAGCTGCAGAAATATTTCCAGATAAAGGAGCCCTTTCCCAGTGAGCAGCCCTTGCTCAGCTTTGCACAGCCCCTCTCCTCCTGTGAGGACCACGGCCCTGGTCCCCAGCAGCTTTCTGCTATTTATTAGGAATATTCTCTGGATGAATTAGTGAATTCATCTGCACACTAAACATCTGCTAAAATTACACATTTGCCTTGCAGCCCTCATTACTGGTGCTGTTAGATTCTTCATTTAGCCATGATCAGAGGATTCTCCCAGCTTAAATAAATTAGCAGGCAGTGAGACATGCAAATAGAAGGATTTTTTCTTCTGTGCAAAATTTTTCCATTTAACTTAAAACATGCCATGATCTCATCTGATGCTGGACTAAAAGGAAGAGAATGCAGTCACAGCTCACTTAAATTTGAGAATTAGTGGATGAGAGGAAAGGGCTGCTCATACCAAGCTCCCACAGTCCCACTGGTCTGCAGACACTGAGGGAATTGCTCATGGCTTTGCCTTGGAAAGTGTAGAATTTTGGTAATGCTAATGGCCTCCTGCAAACAATTTTGAATTCAGCTGATCCTAACAATGGATACTTTTCCACTGAAGCTCTGTGCCATTTGAATTACACATTCTAATTAATTGTTTCAGCTCTGTCTCAGAGTCTGAATTGACCTTCTATGGGACAAACCCACTAAAAATTGCTCCAAACAGCAGCTCTTGCCTCCTGACCTCCAATACACTCCAATCACAGCAGTGTTGTTGAAGATCAAGGCCCAAGAGACCAATCCAAACCAAACTCACGGTCTCAGGTTTATTTTCTGTGATATTTTTCTAGCTGTGAACTCGAGTTACCTCTTCTTTTTAGACAATGGTAGAAGAGCCCTGAATCTCTCTGTGCTGTGAAGGTGTTGAGTGGCAGATCTTGAGTATCTGAAGCTGCAAACTGCATGTGAGCACCGTTCTCATACTGATAATGCTGCAGGCTCTGGTGATTCCCATGGAGTGGGTTCACATCTGGCTTTGCTGACAGCTGGCCATGGCTGGACACCAACCTCTGCCTCATGATGCTTTTGGAAATTACTGGATATTCTTTGCTGAAAGAGGTGAGAAAAATGAAGGCTGGTTAGGCAGAGATCAGCATCATCAGAATTTCATCAGCAGAGTGAGGAAATATTGGTTTGGCTCCCCCAGAGCATCTCCAGGCAGTGACCTCACCCCCCTTTGCTTCAGACGATGAACTCATCGCATGCTCTGGGTGCGGGCAGGGCTGAGAGCACAGAGTGTGTCAGGAGGGGCTTCTGAGGGACATCAGTGCCACTCAGGCACCAGCAAACACTCTGGCACGTTCTGCTGCTTCTCCCAAGAGCTGCAGGTGTGAGGAGGAAGAGGAGGGAGGAAGAGGAGGGAGGGAGGGAGGTACCTCTGGAGCCGAGCCACGCGCAGGTCGCTGTCGTCACTGCCCCGGAAGCCCTTGGCAAAGGGGTTGTTCTCAATTTTCAGCTGGGTTATCTTGAAAAGAACAAAACCAAGAATAAAGTGTTTGAAAGCAAATCAGACCAAAAGTGCAGCAGCAGCAGGGCTGAGCTGGTGGGTCTGTGAAATGCAGGGTCTGGTCTTATTCTAGGGCCTGTGTTCTTCTTCTGGACTCCTGACAGACAGAATTTATTTGTCTGATTTAAAAGGTTCCCTATGTTTCCATGTTGGAGAGCCCTGTTTGTCATGGTGTGGCTCTCCCTAATTCCCATAACAATTTTACACACCTTTCTGGCCACCATTCAGGCATTTGAACTCTGTGAAAATCACAACTCAAACACTGCTTTATCCCTCTCCCTTCTCTGCATCCCATCTGAATGCTGAGGAGAGCAGCCAGCTCTGCTTTGGGATGGTTTTGCAGAGCATTGCTTTACTAACAAATGCACTTTTAGCAACGTTGAAAAATATCCCTTACAAAAAACTCCTGAGAGCACAGCTGGCCGCTATCAGTGCTGGAGGGGAAGGTGGTGACATGTGAATTTAAGCAGCCTCCAGGGCTCAAACTCTTCCAGGGAAGCTCAAGCAGCTGATGAACCACAAGAAGAGTAGGACCCTTCCAAAGCCACAGCCTGACAGCAGGTTTGTACATCTTAATTTCATTTTGTTATTTAGCGACTGTGGTTTTCCTCTGACGTGAGCAGGATCAGAGCTTCAGTCCCTCCTTGTCACCTTCCCCTGGCCTCATCCAGCCCAGGAGGGGATTTGGGGTGAGCACACACCTTCCTCACTGACCTGTGCCCAGGGGTAACCTCTATCCTCGACTTCCTCATTTTTTTCTTTAGGAATACAATTATTTACAGCCACACTTCTTGCTAGCAGGAGAGTTCTGAGCTAAATATAACTCAGCAGTTTGTTTCTTCTAAAAGAAACCCAGACCAAGTTTTTAATTGTTGATGCTTGAGAGAATAAATAAAGCCATTCAGGTATTCCTCTGAGGCTGAGATTTTCTGCAGACTACACTGAGGTCCTGGGTGCTGTCACCTTGTGCCTGCTGTCACCTTGTGCAGGTCCCTGTGTCCCTGCTCAGGGCAGTGTCCATCCCCCCCAGCCTGCAGACCCCTGAGGCTCCTCACAGGACCTTCACTAAAGAATTCGGGCTCATCTGGGACATTTTCCCTAAATCTGTGGCTGTCCCCCAGCCACAAGCCCCCAGCAGAGCTGGACAGCAGTGACAGTGCAAGTGTGGAGTTTATGGAGCACTCTGGGAGCTTTAGGGATGAAAGGCACCATTGACAGCACACATTTTAAATATGTATTAAATATAAGCTCTTTTGAGTCTTTTTGGTTAACCATGTTTGGGCAATTGGTCATTTTACATCAACAGCTACAGCTTTTCTACCTTCAGTGTCCTAATGGGCACTTTTCCCCCACCCTGCCTGTCCACACCACATCCATGCTTCTGCTCTCTTTACTGGCTCACTAATTGCAACATTTTTGCAAGGACTCTGGGCTTCCAGCATCAAAGGGCACACAGGCATCCTGCTTGGGAGGAAAAGCTCTGGTCAGGTTATTGGGGAGGAAGAATTTCACACTTGTTCCTGTTCCTGCAGGATTTTCCTATGAATGTGTAGGAAAGGAACTGGTGCAGTTACCCACGGCAGATTTCACACTCAGGTGACAGGAGGGCTCTGGCAGTGCTACCTCACTCTGCACCTTTAGTTATGAGTCTGATGCCCTTTAAAAATCCCAATTAAATTATTAATTATTCCTCATACAGCAATTGGGCTTTACCATTAGGAAAATGCCCTGGAGCAGGAGCTTGTGCAAAGGCAGAGCAGTAGCAGGGTAGAATCTGAAGCCTTTCCATCCCCTGCTGTCCCTGCCCTGCTGAGGTGACACAAGGAGGTGACAATTTACTGTCCCACTGCTGTCAGTCCTGCTGGGATCCAGCCCTCAGACAGAACCCTGCCCACTGCACAGGTAACACCACCCCACACCACAAAGCAGCCCCTACAGCACACAGGTGCCCCTGACACCCACCCAGAGCACAGAACTGCCCCTCTGTACCCCCAAAGTCCCCAGCCCCTCCTGCCCCCTCGTGCAAACCACATCGGCAGCTCCGGGTTCCGTTTTTATGGTTACATTCCTCATCTGTCTCGCTAAACACACATTCTGTAATTACTGCTCACTGCAGATTTATGAGCAAGCTTTACTGGTCATTATTCCATGTGCTTTGCTGTTTGAGTGACATCTCAGCTCTGTGAGCACAGCGAGTCAGGGGAGCCAAAATATTGTAACCAGCCAAAATATTGTAACCAGCCAAAATATTGTAACCAGCAGCATCGCTGCTCCTCCAGAGCTGCACCCTGGCTCATCCTCCTGCTTAAAGCCAGCATGGAAACTTGTTTTTTAAACCAGCAGAACAGGAAGATCCTCTCACAAAGTTCCTGAAATAAAGCACTGTAGCCCCAAAAGCTGCCTACCTTGTGGTTCTGGTAGGAGGTGACAGAGATGAAGGAGGTCTCGGGGAAGACGTGGGTGCAGAAAGCCGTGTTCTTGGAGCCAAAGGCGTTGTTCTCATCTGCCTTCACAATGTGCAGCCGGGGCTGGTATTTGTGCATTGAATTGAGGATGATCTGAAAAACAATTGATGCCAAAGTGAGAAATCCATTCAAAAGAGAAAAGAGTCAAGCCGTGGCTGTAGGACACTTTGCAGCAGGACCCAAAGCCCGGCAGAGCTCAGCTTTAGCTTCGCTGTGAGTTAGAAAGGAAAATTTGCATTCTAGAAATGCACATGGACCAAGGCACAAAAGGTATCTGCAGCTCTGGCAAGCAGAGCTGAACTTAAAGCTTTCCTGGTAAACCCTCATTTTCCATTGCTATTGGATAGAATCAGTCTGGGTGGAAAAAATGTCATAAGTTTTTTTTTTCCCCAGCTCACGCCGAAGCTGCACAATGTATAATTCACCAGCAGCCTGGCCTGTAAAGATTCCTAATAAATGCTTTACTGAGCTGAAAAATACACAGTTTAGCAGAGGGAGAAAAACAACACAGAAACCACAGGGGGAAAAAGCTAGAAAGCTATTTTTCTTTTATCTGATGGTAAAAAAAATAAACAACAAAACCCAAAAAACTACAAAGCAGCTGACTGGTTTTTCCTGCTGTTTGTGGAGCGGCTGAGTGTGGGTGGCTGGTCCAGGCACCTCTCCCCTCCTCGAGTCTTGGCCAGTGAAAGGCAGGACCAGCACCAGCCAAGGGATTTTTTGTGGAGGATGCCAGGGGGGCTGGGGAAGGGCTGAGGTCCAGCAGGGATCACAGCCTGGCTCCACTAAAGGGTTTTTTTGGTGGAGCTTTTTGGGCTGAGACAGGCTGCCCAGGCTCATCCCATTGCAGCACTGAGATTCCACAAAGCAGGGATGTGCCCAGACACTGCAGAAGAAAATGGCTTCAAGAAATGGAATTGCTTTTAAGAAGTGGGATGGTTTTAAGAAAAGCCTTTATTCCTTTTACTGGGCAAAGAAGAAATACTGCTGCCTTGTTTTCTCAGCATAATCCTTTCCAATCTCCTCCTTCCGCTCCCAAATGGGCTCATTGAGCCCAGCTGCTCCTGGGGAGAGGGACTCCAGCCTGGCTGTCACCCCTGGGCTGCCCAAAGCCTGGGACAGGGACAGGGACAGGGCCAAGGAGGGGACACTGGGATGGGTGGGGTGATGGATGGATGGATGGATGTGCATGCACACTGCAGCACAGCAGCATCAGCTCACACTAATTATGGTTTTGGCCAGTTTTAAATGAGAATTACCAAGAAGCAGGAGGTTTTTGCTCTGTGATTGCTCTGTGTGTTCAGAAACCCTTCCATCTCCATGACTGCCATGGCCAGGAGAGCTCAGAGCAGCAGCTCCAGGTGCTCCAGGTAGGATGGGAGGCAGTGCATGGGGCTTGTGCTCTCCAAGCCCCTCTGCTGCTGCAGGTCCCCCTGCCCACAGTAGCTGCTGCATTATGCACCACTTAAATGCAATTTTTACTGTTGACGTTTTCCAGACAACCCTCCCTGCTCCCCAAGAGAGAGAATGAGGAATTTTTGGCATTTTATCAGCTTTGCATCAAGCCTCTGAACCACTTTGTGGCTGTTGATGGGCAGGGTGGAGAGCTGAGAGGGTCGGCTCAGGTTTTGGGCTGGAGCCTTTTCTCTGCTTTCATGTATCAGCCACTCATAACACAAAGTAACACCCAAGGGACAGGACTTTCACAAAAGAAGGGACATTTCAATTTTCAGTAATTAAGAGTTGAGGCATGCTGATAAATAATGGCTGTCTGGAGCAAAAGCTGGGGTTTGCTGAGCTCTCCTCACTGTCTGTCCCACACTGCCCAGCACGGGTGACTTTTCCCCAGAGCCAGAGAAACTCAGCTTCAGGATGGAGAAAACAACTTTAAACTGAGATTTCCAAAGGGAAAATTAGGAGCCCAAGTTTTGATACATCATGCATGAATAGCCTGTGTTCCCCCTCCAAAGGATCCACTGGGCTATAATGACCCCTTTAAAAAGAGAAATGCATTTTTAATAACATCTTCAAGGTCAAGGAGCTCAAACAATTTCCAAAATGAACAAATTGAGTTCTTGGAGCCTGCTAGAAGAACTCAGGAAAGGATTTCTGACAGGTGCTCAATGTTTCAGTTGTGGCTGCAGATCTGCCTGGAGTTTCATCATGAAAAAATCCCTAAATGGCCAAATTTTGCCACTGCATTTACAAGTTTGGGCATTTCAGTCCCTTGCACAAAAAGTGAATATTTGCTCACCTGTCTCAGTGCAATTCCTGTTGGGATTTGAGTGTGTGGCTCCCCACCAGCTGCAGAGGGGATTTCCCACATCTTTTTGGGGGGTCAGCAACCGCTCTCTGCATTAACCCAGCATTTTACCTATGAACAGAAACTCCTGCACAGAGGCTGTGTCTGCACACAAATCCTCCTCACCTGTGCTTGCTGTAATCCCTGTGCATTCAAAATCCTTACAAACCACCCCAAAAACAACCTTTAGCCACAAAACACCGAGTCTGTGCAAAGTGAAATGCCAACAATTCAGGCTAAATAGTTTTCAAGGCTGCTTTGGAAAGCTAAAAATACACAAAACAAATGTAAATTCCACTCCAGTGACGAGCATGAGTGGAAAGATTAGCTTCAAGAATTGTGTCAAAAATGAGAAGTATTTTAATTGATGGGACAGAGCACTGGGCAGTGATGTAGGAGCCCTTGGCCTCAAAGGTAACTTTGTATTTTCCTGCACTTCCCTTTTTCCTGGGGAGATGAATTCAGTGTCAGACACTGTCACACATCTTTTTAAATTGTTTTTGTACAAAAAGTAAGTAGGTTGGGATCGTTTGGCAGGGACCCAGTGGTGGGGACCCTCCTGAGCTGCACCAGGTGAGACCCAAAGAGCTCCTGGATATTTTTGCACCCCTTGGCTGCTCCCCCTGCCCCTGGAACTGCAGAGAAGCCAGAGATCCCCAGGGTGATGTCACTGCCACCCCTCCATGTCACACGTGCTGAGCAGACTGAGACAGCCCAACCCCAAAGTCCAATGTGAGCTTACACAAACATCCTCCTAATTTTTATTTTTATTTTCACCCCCCTGTCTCCCTACTTTGTTCTGCTCACACACTTGCAGCTGGAACTTCAGCTGTTACAGAACTCAACTTCATTTTTTTTGCATTCCCCAGTCAGCAAGAAATATTAAAAGAAATGGTTTCATTTGCTCCTTTCATTTAATTTTACTTAGGAAAACAAACTCCTCTAACTTCTAATCTCTCACACTGCTGAGTAATGTCAGCTCCAGGGCCTGAGTTTGCAGGATGGGACCCAAAGGCCACGAGCTGAGCTGGGGAAATGGTGCCACATTCCTTGTCACAAGGCAAACTCGCCTTGAAATCACCAGTAAAATGTATTTACTTTCATATGAAATTTGGGGAGTTGATTTAAGAGCTCCCTGTTTCACCAAGGTATCAGATGTCAGATGATGCAGGGGTTGCTATGGCAACTCCCCCTTTTATATTGAATAGTAAATGGCTACGAAAAAGCCACATAATTTTATGGTTGCTCCCGGGGGATCACATAACTAATATAAAATCTTGCATTTTAATATATTTTCTGCTTCTTTCTTCCTTCCCTCTATTCTTTCAAAGTGAAAAAGCCTTTGAGTGAGGCTGGCCCTGGTCCCACATTGGGACTCTGAGCTGGAGTGTGACAGCCCAGCACAAAAACCTGACAATCCACTTTTCTGCATGGAAAAAATGGTGTTTTAATCAAGGAGGCTCTGCAGAATCATCTCAATTAATATTTAGAGCATTTGGTGCTACAAACCATCCCAGACTGAAGGGTTTTTTAGGAGTGAATGGGTTGGAGGTGCTCCATCAGCACTGGAGCTGACCCAGCTGTGCTGCCCAGGATGTGTCCAGGGGATTTGGGATCACAGATCCCTCTTCTCCCTGCCCCCACCCTGGGACACCTCACCCCAAAGGCAGCGTGAAAATCACACCATCATTTACAGTGGGAAAGAGCCCTGACATCACCCAGTTCAATCAAATAAAACATTGTGTGCCCACAGGCTCTCCAGCAGCTAAAACAGGAGCTGTGATATCCCCTGAATCCCATCCTACAGATTTTCCCTTCCAGGGGAGGATTCCCCTCTCTCTGCCCCAAGGCAGGCACAGACCAGGCCCAGCCCCGAGTGCAGCCAGGCTGCTCCTGCAGGGGAGCCTCCCAAATCCACACTGCCCTGGCAATCAGCACAGAGGGGAATAAAAGCAAGGCTGGAAAATCCTGGGAAAAGGTTCAACATGAGCTCAGACAAAAGTTCCTTAGGAGATGGCCAAAGCTGGGGTTTCTGGGTTTGTTCTCCCTCGGTTCCTTTTCATCTCCCATCAGCTGGAATTCATCAGGACACAGCTTTGGGGTGATTCCAGCTCCACTCTGGCACGGGAGGGTTTGGGCAGAGCCCAGGTGTGACCCCCACTGTCACCTGGCCCCCTGACAGTGACCTCCTGCCCTGCCCTTCTCCAGGCTGCCTCCCACTCCAAACCTGACCATTGCAGGGTCTGATTCCAGTTCAACTTCACCAAAATCTGCTGCATTTGACTCACATAAACCAGCAATGTAACAACAAAAAGATTTAACAGAGAGAAGTAAATCTTCTTTTCAACCACCAAGCCCACTGGCCACTTCTTCCCCAGGACTGCAATGGAAATCCTGGATCCATCCCTCCCTGTGGAACACACACCATTCCCAGGGGCACACAGCTCTGCTCCTTTTTTTCCCAGCAAACAATGTAAAACTTCACTTTGTAATTTATTTGGGCACCACTCTTGCTCTGATTTCCTAAAATGAATGGGTACCAAAAAAAAAAAAAAGAAAGAAAATAATCTTTTCATGGATATCCTTTCAGCAGAAGGCTTAGTGATGCTCTGAAAAAATTGCCTGCAAATTTAGGAGGGGTGGAAAAAAGGGTTTTTCCAAGGTTTAAATGGACTGGGAAAAAAGGTGGTTTGGTATTGGGGGAGATTACATATATATATATATTCTTATACCTATAAATATAAATAAAATATAAATATAAATACATTCTTTATATATAAGAAATGATATATATTATTTATACATATTTTTATATATATACATGCATATTAATATATAAATTTTATATATATACATATATATATACATACATATATATATATATATATAAACCCCCAAAATGTTATACATAAAAATACAAGAAATTTTTTGCTCTGAGCAGGACAAGAGGGGTGAGGCTGTGTCCTTTTCCCCAGGCAGGATTTTCCCCATCCCTCTCTCTCTCTGGTGATCCCAGTGCCCGGGGTGGGGAAGCTGCTTCCAAGGCAGCACAGAAACCTCCCACCAGCACCCGAGAGGAAACTGCTTGGCCACAAGTCATAAAGCAAACAAATAAAAAAAAATTATGAATCAAAATTAGGGTTTTGCAAGATTAGTAGGACGTGGAGCTAATTAAAAGTGCCTGAGTGCGTCTGACAGGCACAGGCAGAAAAAGGCTGATTTAATTAACAGAAAAATGAAGAGGAAACCCCAGGACTAGGGGAAAAATTAAGGCTTTCAGTGATAATCAAATAAAACCAAGTGTGCAAATATTAAATCTGAAGAGAAATAACAAACTCATCAGCATTAATGAGTGAAGCCAGTAAACAGCAGATTTGGGTCAAGAAAAACAGGAATATCACTTCAAATGCTGTCATGAGTGACAGGCCATCTGTAATATCCTGTAGCTTTAAATCTCACTAGGTTACATCCCAGCAACTAAAATAAAAGCTTTATTTTAAAAGCAGATAAAGTAATCATGGCAATGAAAAGGCACCACCAGTGATGGAGTCATTGCCATTTTTCACCTGGAAAACACTGCCAGGTATTTCCCAGGCAGCAGACACTGGGAATGGGTAAGGGATGTGCCACCCTTGCTGGCACTTCCAAGATTATTCTCACCTCTGCAACTGCCCTGTTACTCCCATGGCATCAGAGAGCAAAGCACCAGCCCTGCCAGAATCCCTCGTGCTCAGAATCACTCACCAGCCCCACGTAAATCAGAGGCTCTATCAGGTTGATTATCTCTTCAGGTAATGCTTTGAAAATACATAAATTCAGATTTCACTCTAAGCATAGGTGGCTTACAGTGCTTTCTTTGGGATCAGACAGACCTCACTGTAGCTAAACATTACAGTGGCTGCTGATTTCTTAATCCATTTCCAACATGAACGTTGCTCAGTTGTTAAGCCTGGTGTGAAAGAAGCCTTTCATGGATGAAAAATCCCCCCGGAGCAGAATATACAGCCCACGTTTTCAGGCTGTGCTGTGTGAGCTGGGCACAGCCTTACCTGCCACAAAACCTGCTCAGCCACAGGGGTTTGAGGCAGATTACAGAGCTCTGAATTTGTTCTGATATAAAACCTGCTCAGTTTTACGTGTCTGCATTGACAAATGCCTCCCATGCCTCTGACTGTAAGAATTGACCACAACAGATAAGGGGCCAGGGCAAGCAGGAGTGGGGATTGTGAGGCTGCAGGGAAAGGGCTGGGTGGCAGAGAGTGAGGCTTTCCCACATCCCCATCATGGTAAATAATCTCCAGCCTAATTCCATGGATTGCAGCAAAGGCTTCAACTCCACAGTTTATTAATTAAGATGTTTATCTTACTTACTTTAAGCCTCAGATGTGCCTCCAGTTATAATCTCCATGGGGGTGCTCATCCCTGACATAAAGCAGCTATTTCAGTGCACAGTCAGGGCATGGATGGATAAATGGGTTCATTTATTGGTGGAATCATGTGAAATCTCTTTCAGGTGAGATCCCTGGCTCAGAGGAGCTGCACCCATGTAGGGATGGGGACACTGCAGTGGCCCAGGGTGCCAGGGTGGGTGACCCAGCACAGCTCTGCCTGGGCAGCTGCCCACACACCCAAAAATGCCCCAGCCAAGGCTGCAGAAATCCTCACTCCACGTGGTTTTGAGGTTTGGAGGAAATCAAAGACAAAAGGAAAGGCAGGCAGGCTCTGCTGGCACACGGGAAGGCAAACAAACCCTGTGGCTTTTCTGACTTGTTTTTTTAGGGAGCTTTAAGAAAGTGTTTGCAGTCACTGGGAACAAATTCCTAGAAATGAGAAGCTGTTATTATTCCTAACGTAATGCCTTCGTGGGACAGGCCCTGCAAGAGCAGAACTGTTCTGAGCCTGAGCTGGTGGGAGCCTTGCCCCCCTCCCTCTGCAGAGCCCAGCTCTCCTCCACGTGCACCACAAAAAGTGGAGCACCACATCTCTATGGCAGAGGATTAATTAAGAAGCCTAATGAGGAGCTGGCTGAGGATGGGTTCAGTCCCATTTAGCCAGGCAGGTTGTCATTGCCCAAATAGAGCAGCAAACACTTTAAAATAGATTATTTCAGGCATTTTCCCATTAATGTGAGAGGGAAGGTGCTGGGCTGTGGTACACAGCCCAACGGCACTGAGCAGGGCTCCTCTGGAGCCACAGCATGGTGGATATCACCCCAAAACCCAAACCACTGTCTCACTAGGGAAAAGACAAACAGGCTGTTCATTGGAAAGGAGGAGGGGGTTAAAGTCTTCCCTGTTAAAATGCAGCGCTAAAATCTCAGTTAAAAAATGACAAAGTCAGGAAAAGCAAACGTTTAAAGTTGCAAAACCAACACGGCACATCCTGTTTGTTTTACAGCCACATCGCACATCCTGCATGTTTTATGGTTTACATTTTACAGCATAAACAGTCGTATATTAAGCTGCAGAGTTAACCAAGAGGAAAACACGGAGTGAAAAAATGCCACGTGCAAAGCCAGCAGCTCAGGATGGCTGTGGCAGCCAAACGGTGGCAGGGGTGGCTCTGTGTCACTGTCGCTGAGAGAGCCCTGCCACAGGGGTGGCTCTGTGTCACTGTCGCTGAGAGAGCCCTGCCACAGTTCCTTCATTTCATTTCATTTCCGTGGTGCTTCCCCCCTTCAGGGGAGCAGAGATGGGCTGTGATTAATAACAGCAGCATTAAAGGGTGCCGGGGAGCCTTTGAAGCTCACACATGTCTCAGTGGGGTCAGTAGGGTGGGGAGGGGGTCAGGGCCCAGCACGGGGCTGGGTTATCACCGAGTCCCTGCCAGGGCCTGGCTTTTGGAGGCTCAAAATCCACAAAAAATTACAAACACTGGCAAAAATTCTGGATTTTTAGCAGTGTTTTAAGCTGGTGGGGTCCTCCTGCCTCTGGAGTGAGGAGCTCCAGCTGGTTCAGCTGTGCCAGAATCACACTCTCTGGACAGCTTTGGGAGGCATTGGGACACTGAGTCCCAGTGAAAAGCTGCTCTTTAGAGGCTCAATGCACAATCATTTTAAGCAACACAGATACATCCCTTCCCACTCTGCACCCTTCCCACAGCCTCCCTTGCCTCCAAACTGCTGCTGCTTAAAACACATTCAGGTTAAAAGCCACCTTTGATGACACAAATCAGATTCTCTTACCTTTGGTACAAGGAGGAGCTGATGGCACTAAAGCTAGAAGGATTTTAAACTCTCTCTTCCCTTCCTCTCACCAAGGATGGTTTATTTTTACATGACTTTCAGCTCAAATTGTGCAAACCAGACAGGTCTGTGTTTTTATATGCAGTATCTGAGCACTCACTCTCCTGACAGGCTGCCAGGGCCCTTGGTCTGAGTTATTAAATGCACTGGGGTAGATAACTGTGTGCTCCCCACCTCTCCCCAATACACATGAATCAAAATTTTCCAAATAAAATACTTGATCTTTTCTAGGGCTGCCAAAACCAGTTGGAAAATCAGGAGTTTGTGCAACCAGCTTCTGTGAGCTGCATGTACCACGTGCCAGGCTGAAAATCCCACAGCGCTGCCTGGAAAGATCCTGGGCAGAAAAGAAAACCTCAGTGGCATCCAGCAGGACACAGCTGAGCCAGTCATGGCTGTGTTTCCAAGAGCAGGGGAAGCACACAGACCCCCTCCCTTTACTTTAAACACTCCCCCCAAGCACAAAATAATGTTATTCCTTATTATTAAATTAACAATTATTAACTGTTGTATCCCACCCAGCATCCCAGACACAAACCCAGCATTTTGAGCCCACCTCCACCCACAGCCCTTGCAGAATGTCTCTCTTACGTGTCCAAAGGGATCCAGGTGGTTGTTGGTGAGTTTGAGCTTCTGGAAGGACACCAGCTGCCTCATCCAGTGGGCTCCCGTGGCCGGGGAGTCGGGGTGCACGTACAGCCTGCCCGGCATGGCCGGCTCGGCCTTCCCGGCCACCATCCTGACAACAGAGGGGACACATGGCATCACCCTGGCACTTGGAAGAGCTTTTTGTCCTTGGACTCATCCCAGCAACCCTCCTGCCAGCCCTGGGGGGATGCACTGGGACACGGGGACTCAGGGAGGCTCCTGCTGCTCATGGGGGGTTTTGGGATCCTTGTTTCAGCATCTCAGGCTGGCAGAGTGACCCCATCCCTGCTCCCACGTGGGATTCCCTTGGGGCAGCGTCCTCACATGGGCATTGTGGAGACACTTTTGAGGAGGAAAACTTGTCTGGGTTTTTGGAAGTCTTCAAAGACCCTTCTGCAAAGGGAGATGGCCCTGCACAGCAGAAGGTGCCTGTGCTGCACCTTCACAGCCAGCCAGGGCTCCCACAGCCTGTCCCAGTGGGAAGGGGCTGCTCCCCACTCTGGCCCAGCACCCTGTGCAGCTCCCCTTGCCCCACACCACCACCAGCCCTCCTGGACACAAGGCCCAGCCATGAGACATCATTGAATGGCAACGCCCTCATTACTCCACATTGTTCTCCTCTTATAAAACCCCAATAAAAGCAATATTACCAAAAACAACAGAAACTTTCCAGCAGCAATAAAAGGAGAAGGGGAAACAGCTCTAGGGCTGGCAAAAACTAAATTAAACAGAGTTAAGGACTATCCATCATCTCGTGTTTAATGTCTGAAACACACAAAGTGGCCACCGTGGTGCAGAGACCCTCAGTCCACTCCTCTTACCCAGCGGCATTCCGGGACAAAAGCTCACGGAAAAGGGATTTTTTTTTTTAACTGGAGCAGCCCTAATGTGCAAGTAAATAATTTCTGCTTTCTGGGATGTCACTGAGCTCGTTCCCTGTGAAATTTTCCATTGCTTTTCAGCAGGCAGCAGCCAGGGGAAGGGTTTGGGGAAACCACAGCAAATAGTGGCAGTGAGGGAGGCTGCCGGGCATTTTGTGGGGGCAAATCAAAAGAGAAAAAAACACATTTCTTTTGTCACAGAGCAAAAATCCCAGCTGCCTCTCAGGCAAGTAACTTTGCTGGGAAAGGCACAGGGAAAGGAAGAATAACAGAAGAGAATCAGGGCTCTGAGTGAACCACCCCATATTTCTCTTTATAGCTGCTCTCCTAAAAGCAAAATATTACCATAGAAGAAAGGAATTTAAAACTTTTCTCGAGCCACATAGAGACCTAATTTTGAGGGCCAAAATGGACTATTAGATCATCCTGTCCAGCCTCTGGTACAAGGCAGGCTGTGGCTTTGCCCTCCTACACTGCACACGGCCAGATAACCCGTGCTGGGCCTAAAGCATCTTCTCCAAGAAAACTCCCCAGCCTAGAACACTCTGGGATGGACAAGTCACCATCCCAGCAGCACTTTTTTTCCAGCAGTTAACCACCCAGCCTGTTAATAATATTTCATTTGATATTTGTCTGGTTTAAACTTCCAGCCCTGGCTCTTGTGTCCATCATTGCTCCACCAAAGAGAGCTGTGGGATGTTGGCAGCCCTCCCGTGGGAAGGTGTTTCTGTTGGTTTCTAAGTTTGGACAACAAATGGTTGATCCAATTGCAAATTTCTTATGGAAAAGCAGGCAAACAGAAGTGTTGTCTTACCATTTGTTGTCACAGAATTTGTAGCGGTGGTCGTCGGCCGGGACGATGTCGATCAACAAAATGTACTTGGTCTTGGGGTTCATTCCAGTCACTTTGACCTTGTAACTGGGAAACATCCTCCTTAGGGAAAGCAGAGGGTCACCACGTTAGTGAGGGGTGGAAGCACTGGAACTGATGGAAACTTGGAGCAGCAGCCCAAAAAGCAGATCCACCATCAGAGGGATTCATGCGAGGACATTGTTGTTCATACCTGAATTAAACTCTCTCTTTCCAGAGCATGTGCCAGTGTAAAAGTGGGCACCAATTTTGATGAGGGTTTAGGGAGGGGGGCTATGGGCCAGTGCCAGTAAAAGGAGGGTGCAGAGAGACATACAGGGGGGTCCACACATCCCTGTTTGTGGGAGGCCTGGACAAGGAGCCCTCACTTCTACAGGAGGCTCTGCCTGGCTTATGGCAGCACCAAAATTGCAGATTTCTTGCTGCTGTGAAGTGTTTGAAAAGTCTGGAGACATGGCTACATTTCAGAGGAAACCCAGCACAAGCTTTGTCATCCACATGATCCCAATATCCACCAGCTCCCACCACTCGTCCTGTGCTCCCTCCAACAAACAGAACTGAGGATCAGCAAAGCCTGGGGGAGAGAAAGGGTTAAACCCTGTGGTGGTGCAGACAGGCTGCTCTGCCCTTCCAGGATTTCCCAAATTCACAGCACACCCCTTAAACCTTGCTGGAGCATGGCAGAGCTTCCCACCAAAACGTGCCTGTCCCACTGGCTCCAGCAACCAACACCAAACTAGAGCATCCCATCCACCAGTGCATCACAGAGAACATTTACATCATTTACATGCCCTGCAGTCCTAAGGAGTCTTTGTGATATTAAATGATACCTTTTTATAAAGCCATGTGGCTGTGAAAACAGCAGATTCCATCCCAGTCCAGCCCTGCAATCCAGAGGAGAGAGCCCTAATGGATACTGACACTGCCATGGGCTTCCCAATCCCTCGAGGCTGCATCAGCAGCCAGGATTTGCAGGATTAGGCACTTCACATCCTCAGTATAACTGTTTTCTTGGCTCCATCTTCCCCACCTCCTCCTCATCCAGTAAAAACACCCGAGTCAATAGAGCAAACTGGCTCACCACAGCCCTCCAGCCAGGACACAAAGTTCTCCTTGCACAGGGGGATGGAGGATGAGAATTGCCACATCCTGGCCTCGTTCGAATTACGTGAATTAAGATGGGCCCAAATCCTGATGTCATTTCTCCATCAGACATCAAGGCCACTTTGTCCCCCACTTTATCCCTCTTTTCCTGAGCTGGTCCAAGTCTGCAGCACCATTTTGTCGCTGCTTGGGGAGAAGGCAACAAAATGGGCCCTGTTCAAAATCCTTTCAATTGACTCTTTTAACCACCCTGCATAAATTCCAGATGTTTACCATGTAATTAGCCTGGACTAAAAAGAGGTGGTTTAGCAATGTCCCTCTTTGATTTTCATTCATAAACTCTGCACTCCTCTTAACCTTGTCCTCCTACAGGTAAGCACCTGGGTAAATACAGTAGGACATTTCAATTTGTGAATACACAGCCCAATTCACACGTTGAAAAAAATTGTACAAGGAATCCAATCTGAATGCCAAGATTTTTTTTAATTAGGCCTTAAAAAGGCATTTTTAAATGAAACAAAAAAGAAAAAAAAGAAAATTAAAAAAGGAGGATAAAATTATTAAAAAACAAATGAAATGAACACAATTTGATAGTATCATACCTGCACTGGGGATTTTTATAACATTGAGCTTCTGAATTTTTTTTCCCCTCAATCATTTCATTTACTGTAGAACATCTAAGCTGCTAAAGTAGCTGAACTGATATATTGTAAATGTTAAGTGCTCTTTTAATGGCATTTAAAATTAAGCTTCAGCATATGGAGTTCATATAGCATGGACATGCCTGAGTTTATAATGTTCTTTAGTATAGCCCTCTAAAATAAATACAAAGAGCCAAAGTACTACTATAATATATACAGCTGAAATTCTTTAAGGATAACAAATGGGGACTCACATCTGATTGAAGGTGTTGCTTAACTTGCAAACCACTCACTATCTCGCAGTGGTAGCGTTGTACTCAGCAGTCCACAGACCCAGCTACAACCAAGTTTGCCAACTCTCCACATTCTTTTCCAGGAAAACATGGGTAGATTTTAGTAATTTGGCTGTGCATGGACATTTCATCATTATTATTAGCTGCTGCATTTTGGCCTTAAAGAAAAAATATGCGACTAATGTGCTGTCCAGGGACTTGTCAGTTTAATTTTCTTAATGAAAACATATTTCTCAACCCCTTGGCAGAGGCTCGTTTAGTAAATATCTCTGCAATATGATACAAACATGGGTTGTGCATCTCTGATGGGAAGGCATGACAAACCCGAGAGCTGGGGCCAAGGAAATGCAGTCATAGAGATTGAATTAAAAAGAAAAAAAAAAAGCAAGAGACAGCACCTAATATCATGTCCTGGCCCTTATTAAATGTCCCATTTGAAAGAAGGGAGCAGAACCCCACGGTGGAACTGCACCAGCCCTGCCTGGGAGCGAGGCCGTGCTACAGTGGCTCTATAGAGCTCCCTGTCAGGCCTGGGAAGGGGCCAAAAACCTGCCTGCTTCTCCAAATTTACTACAGGTCAATGGAGCTACTCAGAGGCACGAGGAGCTGCAGCTCAGCAGCAGCAGCTTTGCACAAGCAGCCCCTCCGGCAGGCCGGTGCAGGCAGGAGCCCGGCGGATGGGCGGCTCCCGGGGATGCTCCGCTCCCCCAGCTCCTGCACAATAGGTTGTTTCATCATCCACCGCTCGGGGACCGGCAGAGGCACAAGAATCACCCAGTGCTGCAATAAAACTTGCCAACGTCTTGCCGAGCTCTGGGAAAGCTCAGCCTGGCTTTGGTGGGAGGTCTGAAGCAAGAGCCGGGCAGATCTCTGTTTTATCCGCCCTCCTTCCCACACGGCTCCAAACCAGGGGACAGCATTGCTGCGCAGAAACGGGGGACAAAAACTGGGAATTTGGGGCTTCTGGGGAGTGTGTACAAGCTGGTGACACCTGATCCTCAGGGTACCCCCTGTGCCAAGGGCAGCTGCAGCCCTGCCTGGGCAAACGAGGCAGCTCAGTGATGAGGTTCAGTGATGGGCACAAGTGCAGCACAGCAACACTCGAGTCTCCAGTGAAGTTTGAGCCACCAGCACTCAGGAGATTAATTGCAGCAATTCCTGGCCTCATCACCTTTTGTTCAGACCCAAAACCTGTTTGGACACAGTGCCCATGGGCTGCAGCAAATGCCCTGAATGTGCCAATGACAACACCACCCCTGGAGTGGAGATGTCCAGCACTGGACCAATTTCCTTCCAATTTATATTCCTTTTTTTGAAAGCCACTCCAGGTGTGTGTCCAACCCAGCAGCACACCACAGGTGGAGGCAGCAGTGCCACTCAGGAGCAGGGTCCACCAGCCACCCCACAGCTGCCCTGCCCACCCAGGGACCAGCCACAAGCCCTGGCAGCACCCGTGTGATGCACAAGGGACTCAGCACAAGCAGCCAAGCACCAGCCCCAACAGCCTCTTCTGCAAAACACCAAAACCGACAGTACTCCAGTTTTAGGCACATTCAAACCCATTTCTCCCTCCCTCCAGCTCCAGCCAGAGCAGAAGGCACCATCCAGGCTCCTCAGCCCTGTCCTGAGGGTCTCATGTGCCACTCAAAGCTCTCTGCTGGGTTTAGTGGCTCTGACAGGCACATTCCTGTCCCACCCCTGCACTGGCAGGGACAAAGTGCTGCTGTGCCATGGCAGCAGCTCTCACTGCCCCTCACAAGGCAACACTCAAATCAGATTTTATGTTCACAAAAGAAAGGCACCTTCAAAGAAAGCAATCATGGGGAAAAAGCCACGGTGCCTCCTGTGTGAGCAGGACACCCCCTGTGGCATTAAAACCCCACAGTCACTGGGTGGTGCCCTGGGGAGGGCAGAGGGCTGAGCCTGGTTCTGGGACCGTGGGCAGTGGGAGCAGGGTCAGCATCACCAGAGCTTGGCACCACACTGCCACAGCCCCAGCTAAACCCTTCCCTGCAGATGAAATGTAGCAAAAACAGTAAAAGCCAGGAAAATAAACAAGCAGCACAATTCCACAGGCCTCCCAAGCTTCAAAGATGATGTGCTAGTGAATTATTTGTTCTGATAATGAAGCAGTCACTGCTTAGCTAAGTTTATGCTAGCCACATTTTATCTCTACATGATATTCACAAATTGTTTTAAAATGAACTGTTAGAATAAGCATCTCTTGTTTATTTATTTATACTATTACTATCCAATCCCCTTAACTGTGGAGCAGTTGCTGACATGGAGCCAAAGCTTCTATTATTGTTCAAACAAAGTTTAATTGATGTGTAATTGGCTGGTTGGATTTGGAAGTGAGCGATAAGAGAAAAGCTTTGCTTTTCTTTGGGGCAGCAGTTCCCAGCCTTTCAGGCTCTCCAGCCTTGGCCTCTCTGTGGGCATCTCACGTGTGTTTTAATGCCCAGATGAGCGGGTCTGGTTGATCTTGGAGAGATGGGTGGCTGCAAAGCTCCTATGTCCAGCAAAATCTTATTTTTTGGGCTGGGGATAGCAAACCAGAAAAGTGGAGAGAATCAGAGCTGCAAATCAGCAACAAACCCTCACTACCCTCCTGCTCACCAGGATGGAACCTGACCTCCACTTAGATGCCAGCACCACTCCTGATGCCCCTATGGATGCATTGGCTGGGAGGGGATGTCTCTGACCAGCGCAGGGCAAGCAGGGAATTCAGACAGTATTTCCATAGAGAAAACTGCATGAACCAGGTCACCTGAGCAACCCAAGCCATGTCCTCACCAAAGGCTGCCAGTGCTCTCTGAAGCCCATGGATTTATGAGGATTGGTACTCACTGCATGTCCCTGAGGTGTGAATGGTCCTTCAGATACTACTGAGTGCTTCCTTCTGTCCTTTCAAGGGGGTAAACACATCCACAAACATTTCAGCAGCTCAGCAGCTGGAATTCTACTTTTTAAGACAATAAGACAAAGATTTCAAATGACATACAGAGATTTTACAATTCTTGCTTTTGGGATGGTCAAGTAAAGCAGTGGCTGGAGTTTTGGAACTCCCGTGCTGTGCTGCCTGTGGCAGATCAGGTTGTGAAAGGATCAGAAAACAACTGCTCACTCAACATCTTGGCTAACAAACCGTTAACTCCTCAGAACCTGCTGGGCATGCTGAGATGCCTCCAGCAATGCTTTCAGAACACCAAGGCAGGTGACACACCTGCATCCCTGATAAGGACTCATGTGGCCCCAAATTCTTCTTGAGACTTGGCCGTGGCTGCTTGAGGATGCTTCTCCTTGTCTTCATTGTTGGAAGGGAAAAGAATGGTGTGCAGAGCCTCCAAGAACTATGTCTCCATTCTGATGACCTTTCTTCATTTTTTTCCAATTTCCCTTCTTTCGACAAGTATTTCTTCCACTGACTTAACGCATCTTTAAAAATAATATTCTCCAGGGCAGATTAAAACAAATTTGGGGATGTCAGCTGTTTCTTTTAGCCTTTTAAATGGCATTTCCTTTTTGATAGATTCTTGCTTTCAGAAAATACTTTAAAGAGATCAAAGAGTTTTTCAACAGGGTCCCATTTTCCCAGTGTATCCTAACCCTCAGTCCCTTATTTCTCTTATCACCCACGCCACTCCGTTATGACGCTCTGTATACAAAGTAAGAGCAGTTAACTTTGAAGTGCTGGATTAGCCCATGCCAGATCCTTGCCTCAGAATAACAAACAATACAGGTTCAACAGGAGTTCTCATCAGTAGTTCATTTTTCAGCCCCAAATTCACTGTCACTAACACAAGCAACATTGAACTCTCAGTCTATGGGCAGATAGCAGAGATTTATCTGGTGGCAGGACCATGACCTAGTGATGAGAAGGTCAGACAGTTAAGGGATTTTTATATTTTGGAATGGCGAGGTTGTATTTTTTCCTTCTGGCTAGCACATCTAATTTTTAAATAAAACATTGTTTCTCACATACTTGAGAACTTGGTGAGCTGGATGGCTGCTTTCATGGTCTAGAAACATTTCCTTTCTTTGCCCCATGGTGACTCGAGGCACGGGCAGGCTCCTGGCCATGGGCTGCTTCTCTGGGCTTTCATTTTGCTGCAGCTCAAGCTGAGCAGAGAAGGTCCCAATGTGCAGGAGGATGAGAGAGGTGGTGCCAGCAGCCCCAGCAGCACAGCACAGAGGTGCTTCAGAGAGAACCTGGGCAAGAGCATGGTCACCAACAGCATTTCAGGGCAGGTTTGCTCCCTCTCCAGCCCAGCTGCCTGGCCATGGGCTGAGGGAGGAACCAAGGCAGCCTTGGCACTGCTGGAGCCACAGCCCCGGTGTCCAGCAGCCTTTGAGGCAGCAGCAGAGCCCCAGCAATGGTTGGGACCTTCCCCAGCTGATCTGGGCTTGACCAAAGCCTCCCCTCACTGTGCCACAGCTCCAGCACAAGGACAAGCAGGGAAAGCTTTGGGAACACCCTTAACTATGAGCATCCCATGCCTTTAAACAGCAGGGATGGCTGCTTGCAGAGAGAATGGATCAGGAACCAGACTCCCATCCCTGCCCTGCTCGGCATGCACAAGCTCTGTCTCCCTTGCCAAAGCTGTTGACAACTTTAGCAGCATAGCCAAGAGCCATTGGAGTTCACTCCTGCTTTTTCTCTAAAAGCAGGAGTTTGCCTGAACAGGATAATTCCAGGACCCCAAATTTAGGAGCATGCAGATCAAACATTCCTCAAATATCTATTTTATTTCTATGTTTTATATTGACAGCTCACATTCCTTCGTTGATCTCGGATATTAAGGTTTGCTTTTGAATCAAAAAACATCAGTAGAAATTCTTGTAACTGCCTCAAAAGATTCTGGACAAATATTTCCCTTTAATTGTAATGAGAACTGGGCATCCATATGCCCTACAGAGCCATGGAAAATTTAACTTTTAAAGGATTATTCACACAGGAAAGCTGCACCAGCTTAGCCAAAGCATTTATACTTCTTCAGACCTTGATGTCCTAAAAACTAGTTTTATTTTGGTTTACTAAAGTTGATTAGGAACAGATTTTTTTAAAAAAACTGAAATAAGCCACTTTTAAAATGAAACTTGAACATCTAAAGGGGATTTGGGTCTTTTCCGCACATGCAAGACGCTTTATCGATTCTATTTTTTTCCTCTGCAGCATTTTCCCACATATGCTTCTTAAAACCTTCTACCATAGAGACCAAAGCTGGCTTTGTACCTGTGCACGTCCTGCACTCCAGCCAAAACTCAAATTCAGTATCTCAAGCCTCCTGTTTCGCCTCAGGGGCACTTCTGCTACCACAGAGAAATGACACATTAATTTCTCTTCAGGAGCTGCTCACAAAAATTTGACCAGACATCCTATGAACTGGCATTTTTTACTGACGAAACAAAAGCTTTATCAAATTGTTTATCCTTGGCAATACCTGGATAGAAATTACAATGCTGCAAAGACTGGCACCTTGGGAAAAAACTCTAGGGAACAGCTCAATAAATAATCTAACAGAAAGAAGAAATCCTGAGCCAGGAAGGCTGTGGAAGCAAAGATTAACTTCCAGCAGAAATAAAGTCTGAAAGATGAGATTTCACAAAGAATGGTTTGCCACGAGCTACAAAAGAATCGACAATTGTTCAGTCAAATAATAGCACATAAAAGTGAGAGGAAGAAATCGGAAAGCCAGATTTATAACGAAGTCCCTCATTTGCTTTCTGCTTTCCCCACCCCTCGTACAATTTCACAAGTGCGGAATTCCTAAAATCCCGCAGGAAAGGTGTGCACCCTGCTAGGACACAGCGATGCCCCCACAGCAGGGCGGCCAGAGGGGAGGAATCCAGATGTGCAGCTGCATCTGCATCTCTAATACACCCTGTGCCCTTCATTAGCATCTAGATTGATTTGATTAATTTGATTTAATAGGATCTCACCGACTGGAACTTTTCGGTAGAGAGTTTAAGAGTATTTTTTGGTTCCGTATTTTTTCTGGGAGAAGGGATTTTTTGGTTGGTTGGTTTGGTTTTGGAGCAGTTTTTGTTTGTTTTAACACACATGCACACACATATATAAATACACACACACGGGAAGGTTTGTGAACAATCATTTCCAAAACCAGGCACTCACAGCTCGCTGTGGGCGCTGGATTCATTCCCCCATCCCTGAAATGCGCTGTGAGCAGGGATGGGAACCGGGAACGGGGACCGGGAGCGGCCGCCCCGCCGGGGCTCCGCGGAGAGGGGCTGCTCAAACAACGGGATTGCCTCTGCCTCCCGAAAAACCTGCCCTGCAAAACGCCCCTCGAGATGGGCAGTGCCCGAAGGGATCACCCGTGGCCGCCTTTCCTCTCGTTCCCCCCCGGTTCGGGCAGCCGCGGGTACCCAGCGCTCCGGGCAGCGCCGGGGACGGGGCGATCCCTGCACCGCAGACTTTCAGCCCTTTAAAACCATCAGCAGAGAATCCTCCGGAGGAGAAATGCGGAATCAGAGCAAACCTCAAAGAGGAGGAAGGAGAGGAAGGCTCTGAGTGATGGAGCCGGCGCCCATCCCGCGGGTGCTGCCACGGGCGCTCTGAGGGATCCGAGCGCTTTTCTCCAAAGTTCAGGGAACTTTGCTAACATAAACTTTTTATCTTTTGATGATCCTTTTAATATAAAATAATCTCTTTTTTCCCCCTCCCACAATGAAGCAGTCAGACATTAAAAAGATAGCGAGCGCATTTTAAAGATGTTTCCACTTTATAAATCAAACTTTCTTGGCAACAACATGATTTCTATTTCAATGCTGAGCTTGCTGTGTTCTCCTAATATCTCCTACAGATCAGTCCTAAGAGGGAGTAATAATCCCCTAAAGTAATTCTCAGCCCTAAATTCTCGATAATTTATAGTTGGCTCGTTCTGTGGAGCTCCACAAAGAGTGAAACAAATGACTCCCCCTTTCTCCCCCAACCAAGTTATCAATATTTGCCTTGTTTATACAAAAAAAGCTATTTTACACCATTGCCATGGAATTAACGCTTCCGCTGAGCTTTACATTTCCTCCCCATTGAGTGAACTTGTCATTAAAGTCACTCTTTTTTTTTGTTGTTGTTTGAAATTTAAAAATCAGGCTTCCATTTCTTTTCGTTTGTGCCCCTTGAGGTCAGACAGACCTACATTTAAGTGATTTCAACTAACGGCATTCAGGGGCATCTCTGTGCCTGCTGGGAGGGGGATTAGAGTCCTGATTAGTGCCTGCAATTAGCCGCTTTCCCTCTTTCCACACCCCCCCAATGCTAAATGCAAGTGCACACAAATCTCCATTAACCATCGTTTTTTTAATTGGCTCAAGAGGAGGTTTATTATTGCGACTCTCTATTTAAATAGCCTGGGTAAAATAAAATCTGCATGAAGTAATAATTTTCATTTTGTCCTTTGCATGGGGATTAGCAGCAGATTGCAGCTCGTGGGCTGCCCTGCCCTCAGCACGGCCACGCGTGGCATCGCTGTGAACCGGGACTCGAGGCGCCACGGCATTTTAGTTGTTCGATTTTTCATGCTAATTATTTTGTGTATTTTTGCTGTCGGTGCTGCGGCAGAGCCCAGCCCGGACCGGGGAACCGAGCCGGGTCCCGGCACCGGCGGCGCGGGGGCTGCGCCTCGCTGCTAAAAACACCGATAAAAGCCCTCGTCCTGTATTTTGACAGCATTTGCAGCTGAACCCAGTGGAAAAAAAAAAGTTCTTTTGTTCCGTGTTATTCATCAGCATTTCAGCCGCTTCTTTCATTATTTTTTTAAATTCAAAACTGTTTATAAAAAAAAATAAATTCTTTTACGTCGATGGTGCTGCCCTGAATTTCGCCAATGGAGAATTTGGCTCAATAACGTAAAAATCCCAAATTTTTGTACATCTTGTGATCTACCCCCCCATCCCACCTCCTGAAAGGTGCACTGCCAGTTCCACCGGACAAGGAATGTGGGACTGAGCCCTGTCCATCTGGAGCTGTTTAAACAAGCCACGTTCAGACTTACAGAGAGATAACATGCACGTTTGGGATGCTTAGGGTCTAGAATTTGGTACAGATATTACACATCTCCACAGGCACACTCAGATACGATAAATTAAGGGTGAAATATCTGAGGTCTTGATCCCCTCATCTGAGCTGACTTAGGGAGCAGACCCATCCAAATGAACCCGGCTCTTCCCATCAGCAGAGGCTGCAGAACAAGCCCTGAGATTTTATACACTAAAATAAGGTGTGAAAAGGACAGAGTTACCTGCACCATCACTCCATAAACAGCCACCTAGCAAATAAATGGAAGATTCCTGGGACATACACCCCCTCTCCAGGGGGAATAACGGGAATTTCTTGCTTATTAAAGTCCAACTTCCCTACACCGAGCAGCACTGCCGGGACGAAGGAAAGCAGAGGGAAAGTGCTCAAATCAATCCCAAAAATCCAATTCCGAGGGTTGGGTTCTGGGTCTCACAGTGGGAGCAGCAAACAGGGGAGAAAAGTCACACACACACCCCATGAGCACCCACGGCTGCTGTGCAAAGGATCCGAGACCACAGAGAAATAAATACCGCACAGCAATTATTCGTGGGGTTTTTTCTCTGTTTTCTCCCCGTTATTTGAGTGCCTGGCTGCACAGCTCCCTAGCACGGTGTAAAACAAGCAATGGCAGGGCACGGCAGAAGAGCACAGCCGTGCTGGAGTTAAATGTTAATGCTTCAATTTTCCCTCCCAGCAGCAGCAAGGTGAGCCCGCTGCCGCAGAAGCCAAGGGCAGATACTTTGGTGCCCACAGTGACACCCGGCTAATTTTCTTGGGAATTAACTGATTCCCGACCCTGTGATGGTCTGAGGTTTAATTCTGATTCTTTATTTTCTGACATTAATTCTGCCATCTCCCACCAGAGCAGCCCGGGCAGAAAAGGAGCCCTGAGCAGATGCAGGGCTGAGTTCTCTGGGCAACTGAAGCGTCTGGAAGCTCTGGTCTCCTTCCCTGAGTGTGCACACTGAGGGGGCTTTGTTTTGATAAAAATAATTATTGGTTTCCAAGGGAAAACAGATCTTTTTTTTTTAATCCAGAAGTGGCACCCTTTTCTCTTTCAGTTTTGAGATTAAAAGAACCTTCGTGCTGCTAAAACTTTGGTGCAGAGTGTCCCAGCACAGGTCTTAGTGCACCGCACAGAAAAGGGAAAGGGGTTTGCTTTGTTTTCGAAAAAAACCAAAACACCATAATTATGCTAATTTCCTAATTAAATAATAATTAAAAAAACAGCAACAACATTACCAGAGAGAATCAGCACTAAATGTTTCAAACGACTCCACAACATCTTCTTGCATCTACATTCCAACTGCCACACTCAAACACATGTACAGTTTACACTGAAAAAATGATCTTACTGAAATCTGCAATAACAATAATATTCTTTAAATGCCACTGACTGTACCAGCTCTGCAAAATGCAGTCTTGGCAAACAGGACATTTCATAGAGATCAGAAGCAATACATGTTTGCAGGGAATTTTCACTAACCTGCCTGCTTTGGTTATTATCATTTCCGTGCCAGCTTCATGAAATTTCTTCCATAGCTCCTTCTCATGGAGATAGACTTTGATATTTTCTATTGTCTGTAAAAAAATTAAGATAATGAGAATAGCAAGAAACGATGGAGAAAACGTGTGAGGAGGGCTGGGAAGGGCCGGGGAAGGGCTGGGGACATTCAAGGCCCGCGCTGCAGCCGAGGTTCCGGGCAAAGCCACCAGCCTGAGCGGGAGGAGGTTGGAGTCAAAAATTCCGCTGTCCTTTGCCAAAAAATAAGAGAAACAAACGGAGGCCGGTTTTAATTGCAGACTTTCACAACCAGGCAGGACACTGCGGCTCAATGGAAATTTTTTTCTTTATTTTTTTTTCCTTTTTCCTAGGGGAAAAAAAAAGTCTGTTGGGGTAGACTCTCCCTAAGCTTCCCAAAAACCGCGGCCAGGAGCAGCCGCGGGGACAACGGATCCGCGTCCAGGGCCGTGGTTTGTGCGTTCTGCGGGATGCCGGGGACATCGCATCCGTGCGCGGAGCGAAGGCACAGAAGCTGGGTTTTATTTAGGGGTGGAAAACCCGCAGTGAATTCCCCGCCGGGCCGCAGCCCCGGGAGGAGCGGCGGCGGCTCCGCCACGGGTCGGGCCCTGCCGGCCGCGGGTCTCGGTGCTCGGATTCGCCCTTTACCGACTTACCCGGGGCGGTCTGCTGCGGACAGGGAAAATAAAGTTATAACAATAAAAAAATAAAACCAAAGAAAAGTGAAGAAAAATGAGCTTTCCTCGCAATCCCTCCCGTGTCGTGGCCGGGGGAGATGCGCGGTGCGGGCCGGGCTGGTGGCGGGGGTGATGCGCAGCAGGGCAGGACGCGGGGCCGGACGGAGCGTACCTGCTCGGGGTCGGGGAGCTGCGGGCTGCTGAGCGGCGTGCTGCTCCCCCCGGCTACGACGAGGACGGGGGAGCCGGCGGAGGTGTCCGCATGGCCGGGCGCGGGGGCTGTTGGAAACCCTTCCTCGGTTTCAGACAGGCTTTTCTCCTGGAGCATTTCCTTGGGGGAAAGAGGCGCGATGTTAGCTCGCGGCACCGGGGGCCACGTCCTGCCCCTCGCCCAGCCCCGGGCACAGCCACCTGCGAGGTCAGGCCCTCCCGGCCCGGCCCGTGGTCGCTCCTCGGGCGGCGGCACTCGGCGACACCGGGATGTGACACCGTGGGCCCCGGGGGAAGCCGCTGTGCCCGGCAGAGCCGGGCCGGGCCCGCCAGCCCCCGCGGGGGAGCCGCCCACGCGTGGCTGCGCTCCCGCCTGAGGCCAGGGCACCTCAGGTCTGATGTAGCCGCAGGCCCCCAGCCCCGATTCTTTCTCCCCTCCGGTACCCGTCGGGAAGGGCAGCCCGACCCGGTCGGTCTTTCTGCTCTGCCCCGTCCCGTCGGGGCTGCGGGGGCTCCGCGATGAAGAGCTGCGGCGGAGCCGGACGGTGTAAACAGGGGGAGTGCTGGGCTCCGAGATAAAAGGGCCCCTCTTAAACTTGGACGGAGACTGGGAAAAGCCAATAAAGATAAGGCCTGACAGCTCCGCCGGGGCTGCCGCGCATCAACGCCGACTTTTACAGCGCGGAGGGACGCGGCCGCCCGCCCCGCTTGACGGACAGACAGACGGACGGGCAGCGGCGGCGCGGAGGGGGAGCAGCTCCGAGGGGGCTGCGGGGTGCCGGTCCCGGGTACCGAAACCAGCGCTGGCCGCGGACCTGCAGTCCCCAAGGAAGCGCTCCTGAGCCCGGCCCGCGGCCCCGGTCCCTGCCCCGAGCCGCCAAGGCCGAGCCGCTCTTCGGGACAGCGGCTGTGAAGGGGGAGAGAGGGGCTGGGAGCCCAAAGTGCAGCTCCAGCAGAGCTCCAGGGAGAGCGGGACTGGCATCCCAAACTCCAGCTCCAGCAGAGCTCCAGGGAGAGCGGGACTGGGACTCCCAGCTCCATTCGCACCAGAATTCCAGGGAGAGCTCCCGCCGAGGAGCAGGACAGCCAGCCCGGCTGTGGGCGAGCGGACACACATACCCCAGAGACCAGCCGCAATCCCCGGGGCAGGGAGCACCGAGCGGGGAGCACGGTACGGGGCTCAGTGCCCCGACAACTCCACCGGTCCCTCCGCCCGGCTCGGGGTGTCGGGACGAGACAGCCCCAGCCGAGGCGCGGATGTGTCCCGGTGGCCAACCGCAGAGCGGAGCCGGGTGACCGGGAGGGCACAGGTGGGAGGGAGGTGTCCGCGGCGAAGCCCGAGGGCAAGGCTCCAGCCCCGGACCGGTGCTCCCGGTACGGAGCAGGTTGGCTGGCGGGGAGCAGCAGGGAGCAGCGGGGCAGGCAGGCGGCGGTGTCCCGCCCCAGGCCGGGGCTCGGCGGGCGGGCTGCGGGGAGCCCGCACCCTTGGACCTCCCGCTCCCTCCCGTCCTTCCCCCCGCACCCCGGGAACTCACACGGCCGGCCGAGGGGCAGGAGGCGCAGCGGGGGGCTCCGGGCTTGGCCTAGGGGCGGCTGCGGCATGAAGGGCATCCGCGGGGTGCTCAGGCCGGGAGCGGCTCCGCGGCCCCCGATGGCAGCGGCGTGCGGAGCATCCCCCGCTGCGCGGATTCACTTTCCCTTGATCTCGGCGGAAAATGTTCCATAAAGATCCAGTTTGGGGCCTTTCGACTCCCTCCCTCTTTGTCTCCCCCCCCCTCCCTTTTCCTTCCCCTCCTGTTGCTGACGTTGCCGCTGTCAATCACATCCCCTTACACCGACTCTGGCCCGCTCCGCCCGGCCCGGCCCGGCCCGCCCGGCCCAGCCCCGCGCCCGCCCGGACGGTCCGCACCGGGGGCACCGGCGGGGGCAGCGGCCGCTCGGCTCCCGCACCAGAGCCGGCCGCGGCCTTCCTCGGCCTGCCTCGGCGCTGCGCCGGGCCTGGCGGCGAGCGGGGCCGCTCGTTGCTCCGGGAGGAGCCCGGGGAGAGGGGACATCCTCGGCACCACCGCCCCCTCACAGCCCCGACGGTCCTGGGGCTCCCCACTGCCCGCCGTGGAGCTGGCGCAAGGCCGGGGCTGCAGCGGAGGGCATAGGCCGCGCTTGGAAAGGCACCCGGCTCGGCGGGACCCCGCGGCGGGAGCCGGGGTAGCCCGGGAGAGGTGATGGGGAAGAGCCGAAATCACGCCTGGGCAGGGGTCCCGCCTCAGGAGGGGCCCACAACCCCCGTGGTGTTCCCTGACCCTGCGCTGCAAGCACAGCGTCCATGTCTGCTGGCCTGCGGCCTGCCTTCCTTTGTGGGTCTCCCTTGCGAGCCCGGGGACGAGGACAAGGCTCCCCCTCCTCTCCATGTCGCGACAGAGAGGCCCGAGCCTTGCCACAAGTCAGGCAGGACCTGGGGGCCACAACAAAGCGACGGCCAGGCCAGGCCATCAGGGCCGCCCCGAGGTGAGGGTGGCAAGGGAAGAGGCCGCTCACACCACCCCGCTGGAGCTCCCTCACCGTGCGGCACGGGCTCCGCCTGTTCGGGGCTCCCACCGCCACGCTAAACCCCCAGATCAGGAGGGAGAACACTTGCGGGAGAGTTCCCGAGTGCTGTCGCGACTTAAAGGGCCACTTCAGCTCGGCTGTCGCGATTACCAAGCCACACACACAGAGCCCCCGCAGCGCTACCGAGCCGCCCCTCACATCCCTCACAGGCCGCGCTACCCCTGTACACACAGGCCTGTCGCGACAGCTCCACCTCTGTGCCCCGTGCTATGTCGGGACAGCACCAGGCTCTGCGCTTCACCGTGCCCCCCGAGGCCCTGCTCATCCCCTTACCCGAGCCGGGGGTCCCGGGCGGGCGCCGAGGCGCCCCTCGCTGCCGCAGCGCCGGGCTCACAGGGACCCCGCCATGGGCAGGCAGGGGCAGGGGTCTTATCGGGGTTTTCTTGAAAGTGAATTTAAACCCAAACTCACTCCCACCGTCACGTGGTGCCGAAATTGGGAACAGGAGCAGAATAAAAAGTAAAGTGGGGTCAACCTCGTAATGAACCTTTTCCCCACTCCTACCAAAAAAAAAAAAAGAAGAAAGGAAAGAAAAGAAAAAAGGAAAAAAAAAAAAAAAAAGGACCCGAGCGGGCCGGGAGATGTGAGGCGAGCGGAACTCACAGGAGCCAGCGGGATGGGGCAGGTGAGACTGGGCCGCGGCGGCCCTGACGGGGCTGGGGCGAGAGGGGACCCGCGACCGTCCTGTCCCCGCACGGACCGAGTGGGGACTGAGAGGGGGCGAAGGGTGAGGGGGCAGCTCGCTGCTCAGCCAGGGCTCCCGGGAGCGCCGCTCCCGCCGCTGACCTGTCCCGCTCCGTTCCCCGCCGGTTCCGCGGTCGCAGCCGCCTCTGAGATCCGGGCCCGGGCCGAGCCCCCTCTCTCGGACCGCTCTGTCCCGCCGCCGGTGCCCACCCGCGGGCTGGGCCCTCCCCGCGGGACCGGGGCTGCCGAGGGCTGGGCTCCACGGCAAGGTGAATTTTGGTGTGGCTCTGCAGCCGGGACTGGGAGCTCGGCTTTGTCTGGATGGGTCTCCCCTCAGCCCTTCCTCCCGCAATCGCGGCAAGGGGAAACGCCGGCCGCTGCCTTAGCTTCCCGACGTTAAATGCAGTGTTTTCCCCTTTGAACAACAACAAAAAAAAGGGCGGAGGGGCAATCCCAGGTGGGGAGGATTTAATTAAAGTAAATCCAAAGACTCTCAGGCCTCCTTCCAGCCTGATTTCCCCGTCGGTGCGTACGGGGATGCAGGAGCGGTGGGGTCGGGCCCATTCCCCCCCGTGCGGCCCCGGCTGAGTCCGGCCGCGCTCGGCTCACCGTGCCCTGAGCCCGGGCAGCACCTGCCCGTAGCGGGCTCCGGGGTCGGTTCCTCCGGGACCGCACAGATTTCCTCATCCCCCGAGCACGGGGACGGGGCCGACACCGAGGGGTGAAACGTCCTGGTCGGACGGAGCCCCCGGCTGCGGCAGCTCCGTGCGCTTCCCGAAGGCTGCGGCAATTGACGGCGAGGCGAAACCAGCCCGACTGTCATCACCCGGCAGATAAACGGCCGGATCCCCGACGGCAGGGTGGCTCCTATTCACGGCTCATCAACGCCGAGCCAAGGGAGCAGTGGGAGGATAAGCCCCGCTTTCAGGGACCAGCGCTCCAAACCACTCATCACTGTCACCGAGCTCGCTCATGCCTTGGCCCTAAACACCGGCGATTAATAAAAGTTCTCTGTCGCTTTTCTCCGAAGTTACACTCAGTCCGCGGGCCGGGGAAACCCGAGTGGGATCCGTCCCGCGGGATGCTCCAGCGCTCTTCCAGCCGCTGCCCCTGTTCGTGGCTCCTCTTCCCACGAAGAAAACCTGCTTCTCTTCCCCCCAGGAAAAGCTGCCAACCACGACGGAGACGAGGGGAGAAGCGAACCCCGAGCCCGCACCCGACGGAACCCGACGGCGGCGGCTCAGAGCCCCGTGCGAGACGGGGGAAAAATTCAGGACCGAGCCTCGACCGCGTGGGTTGGCACAGATTTACTGACTTGAGAGGAAACTCACCGGTTTACACAGCCGAGAAGGGTTTGAATGGATGAGTACTGAAAAAAAGTTGCCGAATTTGGCCAGTAACAAGGCTGGAAGAATGGAAGGCTAATACTGAGTTATGCACGAACTCGGGAGGAATTACACAGCATCAGAGTCTTGCTTCTAAACAGCGACAGTGCCAAATTTCTAATAACTGTGTAATATGCTTATTTATACCATACAAGGACTTACAAACCTCATTGTGCATAGCAGCTGGGTCATATTTCTTTACCCTTCCATTCCTCAGGCTCTTTTGCCAAGAGACTGGTACCAAACACTTCTAGGCTGAAAGGAAAACACAAAATTTAATCGCAAAGAAACGATGACAAGGAAGCGTGGGTAAGATACGGGCTGACGTGCAGCCCTTTAATCTTAAGCATCTGCCTAAAATAGATGCACGAAGGGGGCATTGGAAGTATGCACGGTTTGAAATGCGAGTGATTCTCTGCTTCTAAATCGTTCCCCCAATTATCCACATGTATTTCCCTGACCTGGGCACGTTTGTAGGCTCTAAGGCTTTGTTTTAAACTGTTAAATAAATATTTTAACGAATGTTTTAAAACGTTGTAAACGAATGTTCTGCTCAGTCTCGCACCAAGCTCCGCTGGAACCGGGTAAATCAAACGAAGAACCATATTCCCATTTGTTTTCAAATATTTGGGGGGGTATTTGTTAATTTTATCCCAGCGAACCAAGTGTACTCACCCGTCATAATTTCAAACAAAGCTGTGCAAGATTCAGCCCAGAAATATTAAACCTGTATTCAGAAATAATTTAAGTAGGAACGAATATTCATGTATGTAGACTTTTTTTAAAGCTTAATTATTTTAGAAAGAAAAGCTAACAATTGTGGAATTGGTTTAATTTTTAAAACTAACCCTAATTTTGTCCAAATGCTTTACATTTTTATTTTTTAATATGCTTACATATTATTTTTTGAAGTAGCATCTAAAAAACTAACATTTCAAATCAGTTGCACAATTTTGAAGGAAGAGATTTTACCATGAGCTTGGCAAAATCTTTGTAAGAATGAATAGTCCAGAGATCACTGCCCTGCTGAGCGTCAGACTGAGAAAGTCCCCAGTGGTATTTCCCAGCCAAAGCTCTGATTTAACTTCAAGATTTACATACATTAAAAAAAAAAAAACATCTATTTTGCAATAACTTTTTTGATTTTAATGAAAAAAGCCCTAAAGCTACAGCATGCTGGAGGATGGGAGGATGGGAGCAGGCAAATGGAGCTGGAATGCGAATGATGGTTTGAAAAATAAAAGGAGAACAAAGCCCGGTGCTCAGAGCTGGTGATTTCTTTGCAGCCTGGCTTCCAGTGCCACAGCAGCCCCAGCTCTGCTCCCTGCACCCACCAAACCCTGCTGTGGGGTGGGGTCTGAGCAGGACCTGCCATTGGCACGGGATGGGGGCCAAGCATGCCCTGCCACCCCTGCTGTGCCACTTGGAGCAGGGCAGTGCCTCTGCTCACACCCTCCCGAGGCCTGGAGGGCAGCCTGGGAGAGAAGGGACCCAGGTGTGGGTCAGGGTGGCAGCCAGGTGTGTGCATGGAGAGGGGACAGCAGCCCCAGGGCAGCTCAGTGTCCTGCAGGGACCTTGGTGCAGTGGGAGGAGGACACGTGGAACCTCCTGGTGAAGCTGCTCTGGAGCTGTGGGCAAAAAGGAGAGGCACATCAATCCAGCAAGGGACAGCACAGCGAGTCACTTGCCACATGCAGGAAGAAAAAAGGAGCACAAGAAACTGCCTTAAGGTGTTGCAAATCCAGGCCAGTACACTGGCAGAGCAATGTTTTGTGGTTCTGCTCAGAGTCCTTGGCATCGTCCATCCCTCTCCGTGCAGGGATGAGGGACTGGCAGAATCCTGCCCACAGTGATTATTCAATCTGTGCTGGGCATGAGGAGGAGGTTATTGCTATGGGAAATCACTGTCCTCCAGGGTAAACAGAGGGAAATGCTGGTCTGGGTGAGAAATTCCCAGCGTGAGGAATGAAGGCAGCCAGCTGCCAGCTCTGCCTCTGCCCTGGAGCTGGGCATAGACACTGTCCAAGCCCCCAGTGTGGCACAGTGACAGAGGCACAGGGCCAGTGGGGCCAAACAATCCTGTTCAAACATCAGAGCCCCCTCAGGGGCCAGAATCCCTGACCACAGCCTGAGCAAGGCAGCACAGCAAGCCCTCACAGCCACCGGAGCCTGCTGCTCCCTTTGGCCTGTCCCTTTCCCCCACAGGGAATCTTTCCTCTTTCTCTTCATCCAGGGCTGGACCCAGCGTGGTAGGGAGACAAAACAGGGCTCAGCACTGCAGCTATGGGGAGGGAACAGAAAACACTCAGCCAGGAGCAAACAGGGGCCCTAGGGGATTAAACCCTTGCCAGAGAGCTGTGCATCACTCCCAGGGATCAGTCCTGTCGTGGCTAAATCACCCAGGGCAGCTTTAGGGGTGTGAGGCTTTCAGAGATGGGAAGGCAGACGGGATTTCAAAGGGCAGAGGGGAGCAGGGAGCAGCAGGAGCTGGAGTGTGGAGGCTGGAGCAGAGGCACAAACATTCATCCGGATGTGGAGCTGCTGGGGAGGAGGAGGCAGCACAAGGGGATGGAGGAAGGCGAGGTGAGAGGCAGATGAGGGCAGAGAGGAAGGGAGTATGGGGGTCTAGGGGAAAGGGACCACCCTGGGGAAGGGTTTTGCTTCAAGGGCAGCACACATCACCAGCCAGGGATGTGGCAGCTTGCTCCCTGCTCAGTCACATCCCTCCCATGGCTCCATCCCACTCCCAGGACACTGAGGTGAAACACATTTCTTGGGCTGCAGGGGACAGGGCCAGGCCTGGCACAAATGCTCTCCTCCATTTTGGGGATTGTCCTCCCTGCCCAGGGAGTGGATTTGCTCTGAAAACAGGGCTCAACCTTAGGGGTGCTGTTGCCCCCCCCCCAATAAAGGGACCAGAATTGCAAAAAGGCCCCACATTCCCATTCCTGGGGAAGGTTCTCAACAGAAACAAACAGGAACGGAAAGGACAGCAACTGGGATGGGCCCAGAAGCTGGGAATTTCCTTCTCCTGGGACATGACGTGCTGTGGGACCCCAAATTTGCTGCAGGTAGAACGAGGGAAGCTGGAGAGAGGGGAGGGATGAAATGCTGGAGCAGCATCTGCCCCTGGCTCCAGCAAGGAGAGAAAGGATGGCTGAGATTCATTAAATAAAGAGACAGGAAAACCTTGCTTAAGGAGCTGTCTGGGAAAGGGGCCATTTCAGGCCTGCTGTACACAAGTGCCAGCGATTTGGGGCCAGAACAGACAATTGCTAGAATTTCCTCCAGGCTCCGCTGTGTGAGGAGCTGCTCTCAAGCAAAGCAGTCACAGAAAGTTGTGGGGAGCTTGCTGGTGCTTTTCTGCTTGGATTCTGCTTTTCTGCTTGGTTCTGCTTTTCTGCTGACTCCATCAGAAGGGAAGGGAAAAGACCCCTCAGATTAGGAATTTTTTCTCACACAACAGCTCAGAGCACTGACCTGGTGGTGCAGAGAGGACGAGGCAGCTCCAGCTGGAGGAAGGGCACAAGCATCTCTCCATGCAGTGCAAACAGAGAGTGGGATGGAAAAGGGATTTCGTGATCCTCAGCATCAGTCTGCACCTGTCATAAACCAACAGGGTGAAACTGGGGATGAAGCAGGAGCAGTGGGGGCAGCAGAGCTGTTCCCATGGTGAAGGTTTGCACCACTGAACCTCAGCACAGCAACAGCTACAGAGTCCAGGTGCTTCTGCCCCTGCCATTCCCTGCTCTGACCTGGCAGCCAGGCAGGGAACAGAGCAAAATGGGCTGTGCCCCAAACCCCAACCACTGCTCCACCACCAGAGGAGAGGGATCCACGCTGGGCTCTCTCACCTTGCCCCAGGTGATGAGGCTGCTGCAGGTCTGCCAGCTGGCCAAGGGGCTGGCCTGGCTGCTTTGGGACATCCTCAAGATCGATCCCCACCTCTGCCACATGATGTTCATCCGTTTCCATGCTGGTAAATGGCTGGGAAATTCTTGCCTGGGTTGGGAACATCAATCTGAGGAAGCACCTTGGCCAGGGAGGCTCAGGGACTGTGGGGACAGCAGGCACAGAGCCAGCAGCAGGATGGTCCTCTCTGATCCCGACACAGAAATCAGGAGCTGGGGAGGGCTCCATCCCCTCTCTCCTGCTTTGCAGTGTTCCTGCTCAGAGTTGAACCTAGGAAATGTAAAAAATCCGGGTAAGAAATGCTGCTCAGTGCTTTCCATAGCAGCATCCTCCATCTACAGCACATTCTCAGCACCTCCAGCCAAGGAGAACGCTGTGGTTTTGCCTCTGTGCTGGTGCCACCGACAAAGTGCAGAAAAGCCTCAGAGCTGGAGATAAATGCCCTGAACCAGATGAGATCAGCCGGGAACACCTGATCCTCATTCCCACAAGGTTATGGTCGAGGTTGCGAAACGAAGGAAGTGCCGCACTGGCATGCTGGCAGCAAATCAAAGCAAATGACATTAATTAAAGCAGATGTTAGGAATAGGAAATTAAGCTAAAGCAACATTTCATCTGCAGCGTCTTCTCTGGGCACTTTAGAGAGGGTATAAGTTTACTGTAGGGAAAGAGAAATGAGGAGGCTGGTGCAGAGGATAGATGTGCGGGAAGTTAAAAGAATTAGAGGAGAGTTTTAAAAGCTTTAGACTATACATTCAAGGTCATGTTCACTCTCTGTATTTATTTTGAATTGTGGGTGAGGGGGAAGGCTGAGAGTGCTGGCTGGCACTGCAGGAAGACTCAGGCTAACATGGACCAGCATCCTTGACAAGGGGTCTCAGCCCTGAAATTGGGACTCTCCACACTCCTCCCTGCATGGCACTGATGGACCTTGGCACCAGTTTTGCAGAAATAATTTCCCAGTTTTGGTCTTTTCAGCCCCAGAATTTACCGAAGCTCAGCGCATTTCTCTGGGCAGCTGAGGACAAGGGCACCCTTGTCCCCTGTGCAGAGGGGAAACTGAGGCACGGCATGATTAACAGTTTTGGAGCACGCAGCAAGCACAGGGCTGGGAGCACTGGCCAGAGCTGCACTCCAACCCCGTGAGGAGCCACGAGAAGCCCCTCAGACCCTCTCCCATGGTCTATCTCAGCCACGGACCTTTCCTCCCGCTCCTGCCCTCGGGGCTGGCAGCGATGGGGGCGTTCCTGGGGCTGCACTGACGCACCCGTGTCATCCCGGGTCACCCAGCCTGTTCCAATCAGGGCCACATGCCTCTCTGTGCCGGGGCTGCGAGCCCGCGGCCGCTTCCACGTGGCCCCTGTGCCGGCTCCCACGGCGCACGTAGGTGTCCCCATGTCCCCATGGGGAGGGGGTGACATCCCCCTGCCCAAGCTGTGCCAGCAGCTGTGCCAGGAGCTGTGCCATGCCGTGTGCCACGAGCACGGCAGAATTTCCATTTCTCCCTCCGCCTCCGCCGCGCCCCGGTGCGCGCACAGGGAGCGGAGCAAGGCGGGAGCGAAAGATGCTGGGGCGGCCTCCTGACCCCTGCGCTCTCCTCCTGCGCGGCTCCGCTCCCAGAGCGGCTGCCGTGTTTCCCCCGGAGCCATAAATTGCTGGCGGGGCCCTGGGCGGGCTCCCCACGGCGTTGTCTCCGCGATGAGTTACGAGGAGCGAGCGGCGCGGCCAGGGCTCCGCTCCAGAGCCCCAGCGCGGCAGCGCCGCTCGCTCCTCCCGCAGCCCCTTTTCCCCCCTCTGCCACCCTGCCCTGCAGGGCTTCACCCCATGGCACCCCCTGTGCTCCCCGGTTTGCCGAGCAGGGCTGGCTGGAGCCGCCGTTTACCCAGGGCGAGCGGGCAGATGGCTTGCTGACAGCTTCAGGAACACCTTGTAGCAGTTGCGGTGATTCCCGAGATCCGTTGCTTCCCATTTCAATTCACACATCATGATTTCTAAACCTCAGCTTGTACCTTCCCGGCAGAGCTCCCCACCTCCATCCCTGGCTGCACGCAGTCGCTCCCGGCCCGGGAAGGACGGGGAAGGGGATGCTGTGGCTGCAGCAGCCACCCTGACACTGCCTCCAGCAGCGGCCCTGAACCTGCCAAAGAAAGGGGAACGAGCAGCACAGAGGCTGGAAATCACCTTGAGGATGTAAATACTTCTTAGGGATGGAGAATTCATTTTCCAGCTGAATAATGGTTGTAAATGTATGGACAGAAAACAGAGAAGTGGGGTCTGAGGTTGGCATGTGGGAGTCTCTCCTGCTTTTGGTGTGGAGCATCTCCACTTGGGATGAGTCCCTGCCATCAGCTGCTGGGACCAGCACTGTCCCCAGAGGGCTGTGGCAGCCTGCTCAGCCCCTGGTGCCCTTCGGGAGCAGCTCAAAGAGGCAAAACTGAAGCTGGGATGGAGCCTGGCCATGGTGGCTCCTGTAAACAGCCAAAGTTTGGTCAGCAGGAGGCTCAGCCCCAGCTTCCCCACCTGGAATGGCTGCTGGCCCCCCTTCCCTTGAGGAATTGCTGTCTGGGCCTGGTGGGACCCCAGAGCTGGTTCTGGGGACCTTTGTGCTCCCACAGCAAGTGAGAAGCAGAGCATCTCACACTTGTGTGCATTCCCTGCCCTCCTTGTGCTGCTGTGGCAGAGCCTTGGCCTCAGGGTGACAAAAGGAGTATGTTTTTCCAATTAAAAGAGCCAAATGTGTTTTCCTGCCAGTATTTAGTCCAGCCTAACATGCAATGTCTACATTTTAACCTTGAAGAAGCCTCTGGAGACACTGCAAAATAAATCAATACTAGTCCACGTGCTGGAAAACAGAACCAATAAATAACTTCAGAGCAGCTTTTCTGTTTACCCTGTGAAATTCCCACTCTTGGCCGTGTGCTTCAAAACAGAGTCTCAAAATAAAATAGAAAAGAAAAACAACCCCCTGAACCCTTCATTAGTGGCCCAGCGTGAGGCTCTCCAGCCAGGCAGGGCTGGTTTCAGATTGCAGGTGCAGGGCCAATTCTCCACTGACCTCTGGGCTGGGATTTGGGATTGAGGTTGCCTGTGCAATGCTTTAAAAATATTAAATAAAAGCATGAAAAAGAAAAATATATATACACACCCTGTATGGTTTCTTATGGCATGGAGGGTGCTGGAGGAAAACGAGCACCTGGGTTCTTGGATAGGATATCCCCAGCCTGGTTCCTGAGCCTGATCCAAGCTCCAAGTGCTGCAGCCAGGATTCCTTGAGCCCATCCCAGCCATGGGGGTCTGCACCCCTTGGTTTTTACCTGGTGTCATTGCTGTGTCCCCAGATGATGAGGGATAACTGTGTCCCTCAACCTTCTCCTTCTGCTCTTCCCAGGTTGGTTTGGGGCCAGTCAGGGATTCACCAGCTCTTCCTCCTTTCTGACAACAATAAACGTGTCTTTAGCTTTAGCATAAAACAAGATTTACAGGAGCTATTAAAAGGCAACTCAAAGGCATTTTTCTGCATCCTGCTGAGGAAAGGTCTCATGTGGGAGGCAGGTGGGGCTGCAGGACAGAGCAGGGACACACACAGGGCAGCTGGGGACCCACCTGAGCATGCAGGCACCGCTGGTGCCACCAAGAGCCTGTGCTGGTGGCATGGACACACAGCAGTGCCATGGACACACAGGGGACACCCCCTGCACAGGGCAAGCCCTACACAGAGTGACCCCGTGCTGCACAGACTGCTCTGGGATGGACAGACGGACACTCAGAGCTCCAGGGAGGGTGGCAGGAGGCAGGTCCAGCTCCTCAGCCTCCCACCAAGCCCGGCAGGGATGTTCCACAGGGAAAGCTCATCCGCTGGCCAGGGGGAGCAGCCGTGAGCAGAGGGCTGAGCCTCACAGCCCTCCCTTCCTGCTGGGAAAGCACCCCGGGGAAGCAGCCCCAGAAGGAAGCAGAAGGGTTTTTAGTGGTGATTCAAGAGCAAAATCAGCTCCCTGCTGTGGGATGTGTGTTCCCTCGGGGGCAGAGGCAGCTGGCACCTCTCTGGGCTGGGCTCTGCCTCCAAAGCACTGAGCACATCCCAGGAGCTCCAAATCTCCTTCCCTGAGAGCTAGCAGCGAGGAGAGGACCAGGAGTTAATGTTGTGAAATCGGTGCAGCCATTTGCAGCTTCACCCTGGTTTGGCACCCACCCCTGTGGAGCGCTCAGAGCAGCTCGGTTTTCACTGAGGCTCTGCAGTGTCTGAGCCCTCAGGGAGCAGCAGACTCGGTGTCAACCTCCAAAAAGCTTCAGGCTCCAAAGCATCCCCCAGAAGGTGGTGATCTGAAATCCCAGCACTGCACCCACCTGCACAGATTTATCCCCAAAGCCAAGGGCAGCAGGACATCAGGTGCCTGCTGGAGCGCAGAGCAGGAGGAGACATTCCTACCACGGGGGCAAAAGTGGAAAAACTTCAGGATCTTGCACCCAGGAAGGTCCCTGTCCCTGCTGTGAGCACAGCAGAGGATCTGTGCATGGGGTGGGTGTGAGCCTTGCTTTGGGCAGGCTCTGTGCCATGCAGCAGCTCCAGGAATTCTGTGGGAAATGGGACAGGGGCAGTGTTGGCTTTTTATAGCTGGGAAAAGGGACACACAAACCTGCAGCTCATGCAAGGTAAACACTAAATGCACCCCAGACTGCAGCTCACACATTCACATCCCTGTCCTGCTTTGCTGTCCCTGCTGCAGCCCCAGGTCCTGGTGGCACCACTGCCACCCCTCTGCTCCTGTCCCAGCCCTGCCCAGTGAGGGGAGAGGGCAGGACCTTGCAGGGTGTGTGTCACCCTCATCACTGGCCTGTCAAAACGTGCTGTGGGCATAAACTGGGCAGATTTAGCAACTGTAGGGCCTTCTGTTCTTCCTTACATCTCTGGGCCATTTCCCCACCCCTTAAATGCTTTACATTATTTATTACATTTCATTTAACCCCAGCCACGTCCTCCAAATAAAATTTATTTTGCAGCTGTCATTCAGGTTTACTCCAGCCTTAACCTCGTAATCCTATTGATTCCCTCATTATTCTGGGAGTGGGGATTGATTTCATGCCTTCTGTGCTGTGGAGAAGCCTTTGCTCATTAATCTCACACACATTTACAAACAGCCCATCCTGCTCATTCATTATTTTCTCATTCCCTGACTCACGAGGTGCTCAGCTTGTCTGCTTTGCCTCCTGATTTTGGGGTGTGGGTGGAAAGGGAATATAATCCCTGTCCTAAAGGGCATCCCCTTGCATCCTCACAGCCTGGATCTCCATGCCCAGAGGGTGGTGGGCTCCCATGCAGGGAATCTCCAGAAAATCCCCCAGAGCTGTGCTCTGCATCACCTTTGGGACATGGCCCAGGTCTGCATCCTGCTCAGGAAACCACTGAAACCAACTGGGCTGGGAAAACCAGGGAACCAGAACAAATCCAGCTCAGGAAGGTCTCCAGATGAACGCCCTGCACCCACAGCCAGGCCCTGCTGCTCAGGGCTGTTGCACAGGTACCAGCAGTACCTGTTGCTGGGGTTTGCTGATGCACACACGTGTGCACGCCTCCAAACACACCAGAAGTGTGTTTACAGGGTGTGATTAATCATCCTGAGCATTTCATAGAGCCCCATCCCTGTGCACAGCACTGTACAGTGTATGGAGGAAGACATGACCCCTGTCAGGGAGGCTTAGAATAAAAAATAGGCAGACACTATAGTTCAGACACACGTAATAAATCCCCCAGAAGGGCCAATCTCAAATATTTCAGCTCTTTCTCCCTCCCCTCCTATAATATATAATTGTCTTTGTTGGATCAATACAGAGGGGCTTTGTGGAAGGAGCAGGTTTAAGGGAAGATTAATGTAGTGAATTATACATGCAGCTAGGAAGAATTCTAATATTCAGCTTCCAGGAGGAGAAGGAAGGTCTGGGGGATCAAATCCTCCCTGCAGGGTGGGCACACAGTGCCTGGGGGTGCAGGCAGCCTGGGGGATGGTGGCAGGAGCCATCCTGATGGATGGATGGATGGATGGATGGATGGATGGATGGATGGATGGATGGATTCAAGAAGTGTGATTTCAGCATGGCATAAACCAGAGTGCCTGGGCTGAATCCCTCAGCCCCACCTGGGTTTGGGGCAGGTTTTGTCCCACCACAGCTGCCCACGAAGCTGTGCACCACCTCACCCTCCAGACACAGCCAGCAGAGAGCAGACAGGGCCCTGAAATATTTATCACTGGGATATTTGCCACTAAACACCCATTATTTATCCACAGCAAAGCCCTGTGGGGTTTCATTTTCATAATTTCTTTTTATCATTTCTCTGGGTGCACAGACACTCCCCAGCCTCTGCTCAGAGCATCCTGCAGATGAATGCCCCTAGTGCCATTACTTGCAGTGCCACAGGGCTGAGCCCTGCTCTGGTGAGCAGCACAGGGCTCCTGAGCCTCCCCAGCAAGGTGTGCATCCTGGGGAGCACAGGCCTATCATATGGAATAAATTTAACTGAATCAAGTTTTGATTAAATGCCATAAACATGATTGATTTGGTTACATACCCTCTGCACGACGGTCTGTTTAATTTATTTTTTCATTCTGAGAAGGGATGTTGCATTGATCCCAAACATTAGCTTTGACTGCCACCATAAATTCCCATTTTAGGGCGACCTGCAGCAGCCTTATTAATATTTTTACACTTACCCAGCAGCTGCCAGGGTTAACCCTTCCACAACGTGCCCAAATTGTGCAGTGCAGTGGGGTGACCTCAATGAGAACCAGGGGCTGCAGCCAGCAGGGGAAAGTCACCTGCTTTAATCCACCACTCCAAAGCCACCAAACCATCCTAAAACTGCTCCCTGGAGCCCTCAGGACCAGGGGGATCAGCACAAACCCTGAGGCTGCATCTCCACAAGGCCTTGGCAATGAAATTTTGCCCATGCCATGTCCAGAGCAGGCTGTTTGCTCTCTAAATCCCAAAAAACCCAGCACACCTCTCACCCTGCCAGCCTCTGAACCAACACTACCACAGATTTCCTCACAACAGCTTCTATATCTTTCTTTTTATCAAGGGTAAGGGGAAAAAATCCTGCCCAAATATTTTTTTAATATATTACTAATAAATTGGAAGAATGCTTTATGTTTTCAATATATTTTCAATTTACTGCCATGGTCAGTATCTTGGTTGCTATGTGTATTTTATAAGCAACATCAATGATAACCAGATTTAGCTGTTGGTTTCTCCATAAATACTGTGTTATCCACCAAAAGTGATCTCTGGGAACACAGTGCCATTAAAAATAATGCTGAAAAATCAGCAGGGAAACACCAAAAGCACAAAAAAGAATAAATCACTTCCAAGCACATCTTGGAGATACTGGAATTTTGGAGGGTTTGTTTGGAAGATAAGCTGATTTTTAACACATATTTTGGGCAGATCCTGCAATCCCAGTGTCCATAAAACCCTCAAGTAACACATGAGCTCATTGCAGGCCAAAGCAGGAAGGGTTTCTGTGCTCTTGCACTCAAGACAGTGACAAAGGACACTTGGAGCCTGCCCAGGTCTCATCCCTGGCAGGTGGGACTCTGGCAGCACAGAACCTACTCAATATCATTCCTGTGCCTCCTGTGTGGTTTTGTACCATTCCTTTCACAAAATCCCAGGATGTTTTGGGTTGGAAGGGACCTCAAGGATCACCTCATTCCACCTCCCACCATCCCAGGCTGCCCCAAGCCCCACCAAGGCTCTGAAGATCTGAGCAGGATGTGAAGGCATCTCTAAATACTGAATTAATCAGCAGAAACATTTCTGCTGTCCTCCCTCCAATGCAATTAAGCTGCATTTAATTTAATTGCAAAGCACATTCCCCCTATTTTCATACAACCTCTGGAAGCTGGGCTGGTGATTCTTGGTGAGAAATCAGGTGCAGCAAGGACTTCACTCAGGATTGAGACTTTTACCTGCAGGAGTCCAGCCCAAGAAGGAGTTGAGCCAATGGAGGGACCTGAGTTCAGGGAGCAAAGCTGGAAAAGCAATGCTGTGTCCAGGTTTTGTGCAGGAGCAGGAGCAGTGCACTGCCACCTTCCTTCTTTGTGGAGGAGAACAGCCCAAATTCACCCAAACCCACCCAAACCCACCCATCCCATCAGGCCAATTTTAGCCTTGTTGCAGGCAGATCTCTCACTCACCTCAGCTCTCTTTTATGAGCTGGACAGTTTGTTCTCACTGAAGTCAAGTCCATTATTCCATGGTGCTCTGCAGTCTGGGAGCTTGAGGGAAAACATCCAAATCTCTCAGCAAATGAGCCAGCACAGCCTGAACCACCACAGCTCCATGGCACCTCAAATCCCAACAGCCCTCAGCCAGCACCTGCTGTGGGGTTGTGTTTAATTAATGAATTAATGGATTTAATTAATTCATTAATGAATGCTGTGCAGTAAATTCACAAATTATGAATAACAAGCTTCCCAGGACCCTGCAAATATCACACAGGAGATAAATCCTCACATCACCAGCTACACAGGGAGAGTGTAGGATGGGTGCTGGTACCCTGTGAGTCCAGTGAACCTCGTGTTACAGCCCTGGAAACACAAAAACCACCACAAAGCCATGGCAGCATGAGGGGTTTGTCCCCCTTCACCCTTGGCAGAAGCCAGAAAAACCTCAGCTCAGTATTTTCCCATGGTATTCTGGCTTTCTCGCTTTGAAAAAAAAAATAATTATTTAAAGGATTTAAAGGTTTCATAGCCTCTTTTCATCTAATATTTAACGTGCAAGAGTTTCTGCATGCCCAGGTTAGGTAAACATTCGAGAAGATTGTTTATAGAAATTATATACAGAGCGGTGCTGGTTTAATTTATCAAAAAAGGTTTTGTTGAAATAAATTCATTTTACAGTGAAACCCACTTAAACCTGTGAAAGGAGTGACCTGGTTGCAGTGAACCTGTTTGTGCCTCACCTCAGGGGACAGCACCACGATAGCATCTCCCGTGTAAATATTCCCTGCCCTCCCAGAGTGTGGGACAGGGCAGGAACTGTGCCAAGGAGAGGGGTGCCAGGCCCCACAGGGGATGGAAGGATGGGCCCTTGGAGCTCACAGGGAAATTTGGCCACCACTGCAGTGGTTTAATGCTGCATCCACCCCTCTCGTGGGAGAGATGGGAGCAGGGGGTGGCAGAGGGGTTCTGGGCTGCACTGGGATGCTGCAGGGGAAAGGCAGGAAAAATGAAAGGGAAATGCAGGGGAAAGGCAGGGGAAATGATGGGGGAATGCTGGGGGAATACAGGGGGAAGTGCAAGGGGGAAATGCAAGGGGGAAATGCTGGGGGGAAATGCAGGGGGGGAAATGCAAGGGGGGGAAATGCTGGGGGGAATGCAAAGGGGGAAATGCAAGGGGGAAATGCGGGAAATGTTGGGGGAAATGCAAGGGGGGAAATGCTGGGGGGGAAATGCAAAGGAGGAAATGCAAGGGGAAGGCAGGGGAAATGCTGGGGAAATGCATGCAGCTCTAGCAGGGATAAACGATGGGAAAAACCCTGCCAGCCCCTCAGCTTCATCTGCCACTGCTGGTTTGCCATGATCGATCGCCATTGATATTGATAATCGCCGTTATCCGGCCCTTATTGTGGGAAATTCCCAGAAATAACCCAGTAGCCATTTTTCCCTTCCCCCGAAGTTTACCGCGAGGCGGGGAAAGGCAGAATCTCTGCTCTCGCCTCCCCTCTGCTGGCTCCAGCAGCGCTCGGCTCTGGCTGGTTTTGCTCCTCTGGTTTAAAAGCTGAACTCGGGGAGGACAAATCGGGGCTGCACAGAACAGAGGGGGGAAAGCCCACCAGCATTCCTCCCTCATGGCACAGGTCAGATTAACAGGGGGAAATTAATGCTAGCAGGTTTAAGGGAGATGAAATGCTTTAGGAATGAGCAGATGCATTAATTTGTAGCATGTGGCTTTAAGGGTTAATTTCAGTCCCGGGAAGCACATTCGTTCATTCATCCTTTGAGGAGGCATAGCCAGGTACAGGGCTTTGTGCAGTTCCCACAGTCTGGCCTAAAGGTATTTATAGTCTAGAGCTGGGGGAAAGAAAACACAGAAAAAAGGGATGGGATAAGGGAAACTGTGCTTTGGAAGCAGTCTATGCAAAATCCACCAAGGCAGAATTGTCTCGTTAACAGAGGGAGCAATTTGAAATTATATAGGAAAGGTGGATAAAACCTGGAAAGCATAAGAGCCAGCTCTGATTTCAAAGTCCATGGGAGCATTCCAAGGCAGAGCTTTAAAATTAGAAACAGCATGCAAAGGTACTTTTCCATTGAAATGTCATGTTTTCCTTGAAAGGAGCCTTTTCCATCTCGGGAACGCGTTTTGTCACCGAGCAGTGAGTGCGCTTCTCCCAACAGACCTGCTGAAGCAAAAACTCTGGGAGAAAACAGAGAATCACATCCAGGGGCTTGGCAAACAAATAAAAGCCAAGGAGAGAAGAGACTGAGCAGCACGTTTCCACCAGGGAAGTTTGCAGCTCATCCTGGGCTCCTGACACCACTTGGCCCCTCTGCTCTCTGTTGTCTGGCTGGACCCAAATTCAGGTGTTGCCTCCAGAGCTGGGGTGAAATCTCTTGTGCGTGGTGCAGGAGGAGCAGATCCCATTCCCAGCTGCCACTTGGATGCAGGAGAACCCCTCTGTGGGTTCTCAGGTCCCTCTGTGATGGGGGTGATCCCCCAGCACCCTCCGAGCTGTGACAGCCACCACCCTGATGGCCAGCACAGTCCCAGCTCTGCTGGACACTGTTGTTTCCAGGTGGTCCAAATGCCAAACCCCACAAACACACCCTGTGGGACCCCCTTGTGTCCCCCCAGCACTGGGTATGTGACAGTGGCACCACCAACCACCCCGGTTGTGTTCATCCGCAGAGAGCTGCAGGGGAGAAGAGGAATTTTAGGAAAGTGGGAATGTAAAAAGGGGATGCAAAACTCCAAAAAGTCCCTGGCTTGGCAGAGATCCCACTGCAAGGCTGAGCTCACCAGGGGGACAAGAAGGGTCTGGAGGAAGAGCCCCTGTGCCGTGTCCCCTACAAAGAGCCCTGTCCTTCCATGCTTGCCAGAGCAGCTATGAACACACGAAGGGAGTAAACTCCCGGAGCAAGGGGGGTGCTGGAGGGCAGCCCCTGCCCGTGTCCCAGCCCTGTCCCTGCCCGTGTCCCAGCCCTGTCCCAGCCCGTGTCCCTGCCCGTGCCCAGCCCTGCCCAGCCCGTGTCACAGCCCTGCCCAGCCCTGTCCCAGGTGTCACAGCCCTGTCCCAGCCGTGTCCTCGTGTCCCTGCCCGTGTCCCTGCCCGTGTCACAGCCCTGTCCCTGCCCGTGTCCCTGCCCGTGTCCCAGCCCTGTCCCAGCCCGTGTCACAGCCCTGTCCCAGCCCGTGTCCCTGCCCGTGTCCCTGCCCGTGTCACAGCCCTGTCCCAGCCCGTGTCCCTGCCCGTGTCCCAGCCCTGTCCCTGCCCGTGTCCCTGCCCTGTCCCTGCCCGTGTCCCAGCCCTGTCCCAGCCCTGTCCCTGCCCTGTCCCTGCCCGTGTCCCTGCCCGTGTCGCAGCCCTGTCCCTGCCCGTGTCCCAGCCCTGTCCCAGCCCTGTCCCAGCCCTGTCCCTGCCCGTGTCCCTGCCCGTGTCCCTGCCCGTGTCCCTGCCCGTGTCCCTGCCCGTGTCACAGCCCTGTCCCTGCCCGTGTCCCTGCCCGTGTCCCTGCCCGTGTCCCTGCCCGTGTCCCAGCCCTGTCCCTGCCCGTGTCCCTGCCCGTGTCCGGCAGGTGCCCTGGGGACGCGGCCCCTCCCGCACAGACAGCCGCGCTTTGAAGCCCTGCCGAGGCTGGCGGCAGCGGCGGGGCTGGAACACGATGGCTTTTAAACTCGGAGTGAGATGAAAAGCAGCCGGAAACGCATCTGAAGGGTGACTGGAGGGCTAAGCCTGCTTTTCTCATGCTCGCTTATCCCGGGCTGCTCCGCCAGAGCCCGAGTCCCCCGGGAGCTGCTTTCTCAAGCTCTGCTGCCTGTCCCGGCCCTTTGCTGCTCACATCTCTGCTCTGCCGGGAGGTGAAGCAGCAACAGACTTTCAGCCGAGATGTAAAAAACATTTCTTTTTTTTTATCATTAAATGTCCTGTGTTGTTTCCTGCCACGACTCCCAGGAGCCCAAGCCAGGTCCTGAAGCAGCAGCCGAGGTGCTGCTGTGGTTCTGGAGCAAGGGAAACTCCTGTGCTGCTTCTCGGAGTGATTTGGGAGGAGAGATGGGAGACAGGAGGGTGGCACTGCCCAGGAGCGGGCAGCATTCAGCAGGCACGCACAGCGCCAACAGCAGAAAAAGAATTCCCTTCCCCAAAGCATCCCAGGCTAAATCTACTATTGCCATGTTTTCTGAGCACTGACCACCTCTTCCACTACCCCCCGATGGAACATGCTATAAAACCATGGCCAGACAGCCCCATTCCCCACGGTGCCAGGCCACCAGGCAGCCAAGAGCCAGAGCCAAGGCAGAGCAGAGCTGTCTGGGGCGCGTCAGAGCAGGGAAATCACCCTGTGCCTGTTGCTCAACAGGGGAGACACCCCTGGGCATCATCAGCTGAATCATGGCTCTAACAGAGCAGCCAAAACTTCAGATCGGGTTTAAAATACCCAAGGACCTTGAATGGCTTTTTACCTATCAGATTTCTGCTCTCCTGTGCATTGAGTGTCCTGGAAATGGTTCTGAGAAGAGCAAACCCAGAATGCCACAGCTCGCTCTTCTTGGAAAGAATTTCATTGCTTGTCGCCTGCACAGAGCCCCTGTGAGGGGCATTAGGAGCACAGGAGGCCAGAAGAAGCCTGGATCTAATGAGATTTGTGCTAATTCATGTGATTGTTTATAAGAACTATGCTGCTCTAAGCCTGTTAAGCCACCCTGCCTGGCCAGGACTATCCCAGCTCCGGGCTGGGCTCAGCTGAGCACCCTCCAGAGCCTGAGGTTTGCTCAGAGCAGCTGGGCACACATTTTGCCTGGGAGAATACAGAGAAATCTTTGCCATTGCTCCTAAGCAGAGCCCTCAGAGCACTCTCAGGAAAATTCTCCCCGTTTTGCTGAGGATGCCCTCCCTGCACAGCGCCAGGCTCTGGGATTCATGTGCTGCGGGCTCTGCAGTGCAGCAGGGACAGCAAAGCAGGAGCAGCCCCGGGGTTTTCTGCCTCCTGCAGCTGCCAATCCACCACCCCTGGGCTTCTCACTGGGTTCTCCATCAAGAATTCCCAGCACCAAGTGGGTGATGGAGAAGAACACAGGGACAAACCCTCCCAGTCACTCACTCCCTGCCCCAGATCACACAAACTGGGGCCTGAATTTCCTCCCACCACCCTGCTGGAATAAACTGTTGTTGTTGTGTGTTCCCTTCTCTTTTCCTTTGTTCCTTCCCTTGGTTGAAGCCTGTCTGAGCCTCCCTCTCCTCTCGCAGCCAAGCTAAAGGTTACCCCAGCAATCAGCCCGTGGTGCCAAAGAGTCTGCACCGAGCTCAGCCCCAGCTCTGGGGGAGCCAGACATAGAGAGGGGGCTTTAATCTCAGATGTGCTCGCTGATAGTCTGCTCTGCAATTTGCAGATAGGGCAGTCTGGGCTCTCCCAGGCTCCAGGGAGGGCAGGGGCAGCCAGGACCACGTTCCCATCCAGGCCTTGAGCTGGTTTGTGCATCCAAACCACCCGCAGCTCGGGCGGCCACCAAGGCACCCGGACATGATCCTGTGCCCCCAGAGGTGGGAGTTTTGGCCTTGGGTTTGCAGCAGTCACTTGGGAAATTATAAACAGCCTGTTCCCGTTCTGGGAGGATCACAAGCATTGGGGGAGTCTCAGAGTGACTTGCAGAGGGGAGCAGTGAGATGGGGGTGTGGGATCCCCCTCAGTCCTGAAATGGGGTCCCAGCAGACCACCCCAGGCCACAGGCTGAGCCTGTGAGCTGCCAAAGCCATTTTTTGCCACAAGGAGCCCCACTGGGCTATCCCAGGCTCAGGATCCCTCCAGCCATCCCTGCCTGGGGGTCCTGGTCAAGCCCAACCCAGGGCTCCCCATGGTTCAGGGCTGGCTTGGCCGCTCGTGCCCTGCCCCACGCTTGGCCAAGACCAGGCACAACACTCCCCAGGCACCCCAGTATGAGGGACTTCTCCTTTTTGATAATCCCAAAGGGAGGAAAACATCCTCCTGTTCTTGTGGGACAGGACCTTCCACCCAGCCAGGGAGGGAGCAGAGCATCCCCCCTGCCCGGCTCTGCCCCGTGCCAGCAAAACGGGAATTCCATGCGGGCAGAGGGCTCAGACAGCCAGAGGGACGGGCTGCGCTTTAAAACAACGGGGGAAAGCCAAAACAGCCCAGCTGGAACCAAAACCCCTGCAAACGCTCCCTCTCGTGGAGGATGGCTGCTCTCCGGCTCGCGGCACACCAGGAGAGGCCTGGTCCCGAAACTGTCCCAAAAATGAGGGGCTCTGTGGGAACAAAGGGGGCTGGTGACACCCTCCCCTCACAGCATCCTCACGGTGCCAGCCCCCGGTGCCCGGTGGGGTCTCTGGAGTGAGCAGGACACAGCAGACACGGCATGGGGTGAGCTCAGAGCTGGGGGCACGTCTGAGTCCATCACTGAGGGTCCTGGATGCCTTTGAGGCTCCAACAGCCAAATTCCTGCCCCTTCTCCCTGCTGTGGGCAGCCAGGAGTGCAGGGGGAGCAGAGAGAAACCCCAGGAATTCCTGTTGGCATCGGCCTTGGCTGAACCCCACATGGAACTGGCCTCTTTTAAAGCCACTTTGAGGGTGTCCCCAAGGCCTGGAAGGGGAGGACAGCTCGAGCTGGCCCAGGGACAGCAGCACTGCAGCGTCTCCTCCAGCTCATTATTTCCCAGCCTGGGGAATTATTTCCCAAAAGTCTTTAAGTGATTCCCCCCAGCCACACAGGATTTTTGCACTGACAACACCTTTCTGCTGGGAACCGAGCCAGGATCTCCACAAGGTCATTTTGCAAAGACAATTAGGTAGTCCCTCGACAGAGCTGTCTCATTTTAATTAGATCTTATTTCCCAAGAATTACCGAGCGTGCCAGGCCCAGGGCTGGAGGCAAGGGCCATTTACAGGAATCAATGGGAAGCAAAGGACAGATGTACCTGTGCTCCCAGCAGTGCCAGAGGGAGAGGAGCAGCCTTTCCTGCATGATTTCATCCATTAATTCCCCAGGCAATGCAAGACCTTCCGTGCAGAGCACAGAGCATCACTGCTTCAAGCTGATTGTTGGGGCTCAGGCACCTCGGGGTGAGTACTCCCTGCATTCCAAGGGGCTCTGGGCATGCAAAATTCCAAGAGGTCCCTGGCTTGGCAGAGATCCCACTGCAAGGCTGAGCTCACCAGGGGGACAAGAAGGGTCTGGAGGAAGAGCCCCTGTGCCGTGTCCCCTACAAAGAGCCCTGTCCTTCCATGCTTTCCAGAGCAGCCATGAGCACACAGAGGGAGCAGACTCCCGGGGTGATAAGCGCGCTTTTGGCACAACCCACAAAGGTGGGGAATGCTCCAGCCAGGCCCTCGACAACCCACTGGACAGCTGCTCGCATGAACAGAAAAAGCGATCAGACACCCACACAAACGCCCTCAGAAAGGTGCAACGTGGCCATGCAGGCGGCAGGACACAGGGGACAGACGGACAGGAGGGCGGGCACAACGTGGGATACCTGCCAGAGACCCCCACACTCCTGCGGGCTGCGGGAAGCCAAACCCCTGGGATCGCTGAGAGCGGCACCCATAGGGGCTGCTGCGTCTGGAGAACCCCCTGGGAACCCGGGACCCTCTGGGGACCCTCTGGGGACCCCCGGGACCCTCTGGGGACCCCGGCCCGGCCACGCCCCCGGGGCCGCCCCTCGGCGCGAGACCGCTGCGCCACCTGGCGGCCGAACCCGGGACAGCGCCGGGATTCCCCGGGTTTAGGGAGCGTCCCGGGAAAAACCCGGGATTGGGGTTGGGATTGGGGTTGGGATTGGGGTTGGGTTTTCTGCCCCCTCACAACCAAGCGGTGCCGCTCCCGTGCCGCTGGGAGCGGTGTGGATTCACCGGAGGGGGCAGCGGGGCTCCCCCCGCCGGAGCCTCCTCTCCGTCCCGTCGGATGTCCCGAGCAGAGCCTCCTCCCTTCCCGCCGCGGCTCCGAGGAAGGCTTGGGAAAAGGCCCCGGCGGGCGCCGAGGGGCGACGGACCTGGCACTCCCTCGGCATCACCCGCCGCTGTAAACAACCGGAATAAACCGAGAGCCTCCCCTTTCCCCTTTCCCACCCTGCCTGAAGAGCAAGGACGGAGCAAACGGTGCCTGCGGCTAAGAACCGTCTCCGTCTCAAAATAAACAGCTGCTTTTTCACTGATAATGTCTTTACCCCCCCTCCCCTCCGCCCCCCAGACACCCACACGGATCAAAGTGGCTCTGAGAACCCTGTGGCAGGGAGCAGCCTTGACGTGTGTCCTTCCCACAGCCCCGGCCCGAGACAAGGACCGTGCCCCGGCGGGATAACGGGGCAGAACCGGAGGAGTGGGGCTAAGAAGCCTTTGAGATGCCGGTGCCTAGAGGAAGGACCCAGGCAGAGGGTCCAGGGGCTCAGCCCTGAAGCAGGAGGGAGAGTCGCATCGGCAGAGACCGGCTGGACTCCACAGCGGAGCTCACGCCACATCCCCATAAATCCCGTCCGGCCGCAGGTGCGGCGGTGCACCCCGCCCCGAGCGCGCAGGTGCGCGGGGATGCCCGGCCGGGATGGGGCGGGTGGGGACAGAGCCCGCCGGGCCCCGCCGCTGCCCTTCGTCCATTGATCCGCGATCGGGAGCCGCAGACAGAGCGGCGGCCCCGCGGGTAATTGGGGCTCCGGGGCCGTGACCGCGGCCGCGCCCCCCTCGCCCCTGCGCTCATTGGGAGCCGGGGCCGGGGCTCGGCCCGCTCCGCTCTGTGCCGGGTGCGGCGGCAGAACGGCGCCAGCCCGACACAAGGAGCTGCCGCCCACCCGCCCGTTCCGTCCGTCCGTCCGTCCGGGGCTCCCCTTGCCCGACGGCCGCACCCCGCGCTCGCACGGTCGGGAGCGGCGGATGCTCGTTGAAAGGTTCCAGCGGGGGATTGGATCCCGTGTGTGTGGCAGCGACGGGCCCTGGGCTGGGAGCAGCTCCTGCTGTGGGGCAGGATGCTGGCACCAGGCATGCCCAGCTCCATGGCATCCTTCTCAGACCCTCACCCCTTCTGCAACTTTCAGTATTTAAGGGGAGCTTATAAAAAATAGAGAGCGACTTTTTACACAGACAAAGCAAGGGAGATGATTTTAAACTAAAGGAGGTGAGATTTAGAGTAAATGTTGGTGGGAAATCCTTCCCTGTGAGGGTGGTGAGGCCCTGGCACAGCTTGCCCAGAGACGCTGTGGCTGTTCCATCCCTGGGAGTGTCCAAGGCCAGGTTAGATGGGGCTTGGAACAACCTGGACTAGTAGAAAGTGTCCCTACCTACAGCAGGGGCTTGGAACAAGATTGGCTGGGAGGAATCTTAAAACCTTTCTTTGGTTCTGTTATTCCGCCCCACACCCATGACCCAAAATGCGCAGTGGCCCTGGGGTAACCCACAAACACAGGGCCAGCAGCCCATTTGAGGGGCGAGGGGTCCTGCAGAGCCCCCTGGGCTGCCCAGGGACAAGAGCCGCGGCAGCGTTCCCCCTCTGCAGGGCTGTGAGATGCTCTGGCAGGAGCTCCTGTTCCTGTTTACAAACAGCCGCCCATGGAGCCCTTCCAGCAGCGCTATTGTGCTGCACGGCAGCTCGGCCAAGGCAGCCGCGCTTTGTCCGCCGGGCCCACGGAGCCCTCAGGGCAGCTCTGCTATTTTTAGTGCCTGGCCAAGCACCTCGTGCGTTTCGCTGAAGAAATCCAGAACTCACCACTAACCCAAGTGAAGATTTCGGTGTGTGAGGACCTCGCTGCTCTGCTGACACGGCACCAGCGTTTAGGTGGGAAAACAGCGGCTCCAGAACATCCAGAACTTTGTTTTTGTGACAGGACAGTGAGCACAGTGGCAGGGCCAAGCCAGGCTTTGCCAGGTGCAGAGCAGCAGGGCCACGGGGGTGCTGAGCCGGGTGTGCCCCCGCGGGGCCTCCCAGCGCCTCTTCCCAGCTGAGGAGCAGAAATCCCAGCCCAGTGCGTGACTAATCGGGAGCTGCTCATCGAGCTGCTTGAATGGGGCTGCTCAGAGCCTGGGGAAGGCCAGGGAGCAGCTTGGCTCCTGCTGAAAGAGCCTGGCTGGAGGGGCCAGGCCCTGCTCCCTGCCTTTGGGCACGGTTCCTCAGGGTCACTGGCATGAACCCACAGAGCACTTTTCCCCTCCCCAGTGAAGGGCAGCTTTGTGCTCCCAGGGCAGGTTGGGATGTCCCGCTGGCACCAGCGCTTGGTTCCCAGTCCAGGATGGGTGACAGGGCCGTCCCTGACCTACCAGGATGGCAGGGACTCATCGTGAGGCTGCCCCAGCATGTTCTGCAGTACCAGCACCATCTCTCCACTGTGATTTTCCCAATCACCTTTGCCTAAATCCAGCCTGTATCGATTAGAGAGAAAAGGGCCAGAAGAGCCCCCACACTGGCACAGGTTGTGCTCCCTTACTAAACACACAGCCCATCAAATTGCTGCTCATCCTGAGTCTTACTTATTCAGAAATAATCCTGCAAGCCTAACTTTAGTCGCCACACTCCCCTCCTCCTGAGGAAACCATTCCCACCCTGCTGCTCCCCTGCAACCAGAAATACCCACAGAGGCAGCATCTCCTCTCCCCGCGCGGAGTAACCCACCCAACACCTCTCCTCGCACACTGGGGGGGTTTCAAAGCCCCTTCCCCGCCCGCGGGACCGGGAGCGCGGGGGAGGCCGAGGAGGGGCCGGGCCCGCCCCGTCGGGGCCGCGCGGCGGCGCCAGCAGAGGGCGCCCTGCGCCCGGCCGAGGGCCGCGAACCAGCCCGGGAACGGGACAGGCGGGGGAACGGCGGGGGAACGGCGCCGCTCCATCCTCCGGGGCCGAGAACCCCGCACGGGACCGGGAACGGCTGAGGAACCGAAAACTAGAGGCCCCGCGACGGCCCCACCGGCTCCGGGCGCTGGGGCGAACGGGGGGATTTAAAGCCCATCTCCGACAGCACCGGCACGCCCGGGTCGCTCCGCCACCATCCCGGACGGCGCCGGCGTGCCCGGGTCACCCCTTCCCCATCACCCCTTCCCCATCATCCCTTCCCCGTCCCCCTTTCCACATGCCCGCCGGTGCCGCTCTGCCCCGCTCCCTCCATCCTGTGGGCAGCGCTCCCCGGTCCCCGCCGGTCCCGGCGCGTCCCCGCAGCCCCGGCGGGCCGGTCCCGGCTCTGCTCCGCCGGCTCGCCCCGGGGACAGCGGGGGCAGCCTGGCACCCGCGGAAGGTTCATCCCGGTGCCGCTCCCCCTCCGCACCCGCGCACCTGCCGGCCCGGGAGGCGGCGAACCCCGACGGGCAGAGCCCCGCGCGGGTCGTGCCCTGTACCGCGGCCGCGCAACCCGGGGCGTTTCCGTCTTTCCCCGCCAGTCACGGAGGCTCCGCGCCCCGCGGAAGGGAGGCGGGCGGCGGCTCCCAGCGCTGCGCACCTGCGGAGCAGCGGCGGCCCCGACGGGGCGGAGCGGCCGCGGGAATGAAACAGGCGGGAGCCGGCAGGACTTCTCCGAGTAGACGTTTTTTTATTGAAAGATGTGAGAATTCATCAAAACTGAACAGACAGATACCCGAGTAACCAGCACGTTGCAAATCATGTATCTTTTTATTTTAAAACAAATATAGAGCACAGTCCTGTGATATTTAAATTTATTATACTTTTTTTTTTTTGTTCTGGAGTGAAAAATAAAAACCTGAGGTTTATTCCTGCATTCTCTATACCCCGCACTGTAACAATAGTTTAGTTACGTTTTGGATTCGTTAGTTTATTTTTTTTCTTGCAAAAGTCCGTTAAAGGATTGAAATCTTAGTTTTAATGACTCCAAAAATTGTTTTATCAGTGGCACATGATTGTCCTAGAGAACAGGCGGGATAAACAATATTTTAAAACACAGAGAAACCGATATCTCCTTCAATCACAAAGAGCTAAATAGTTTTCATTTACAATATATATGTTCATGTAAAATGAAAAAAAAACCGAAAAAAACTTAAATGCGAGGAGTTAAACTCTAAATATTATGTACACACCAATGTACAACTCTGAATAAATTAATACCAATTTGCATATTCTGGGATCCTTATAGCTTATTTACACAAATTACCATTTATTTCATAAATATCTGCCCAGGTACCCACGAGGTTCCCCCCGCCGTGCCCGCCCTGCGCGGCGGCGGCTGCCGAGGCGGTTTGGTTTCCATCTTCCTTTTCTTATCTCTCTCTTTTTTTTTTTTTTTTCTTTTTAAATTATTTTTTCCTTCCCCCTCCCCTTGCACAGATGAGGGTTTGGCCCCTCTCGCCCCCCACCGAAGCAGGGGCCGCCCCGTCCATCAGGTGTCTCGGTACCAGCTCCTCACCCTCTCCCCGGAGCGGGGGGCTGGGGGGTCCTGGGGGCTCCGTGGCCTCGCTGGGGCGGGGGGAGCCGCTCCCAGCCCCCCCAGCCCGAGGGGTGGGCAAGCCCTGCGCTCCAGCTGCTCCCTCCTGCCTCCGGGGTGGTGGCTCCGCACGGCCGGCGGGGTCCGTCCCTCCGCTCCATCACCCCCGCTCGCTCGCAGCCCTCGCTCCGCAATAAATATTGATACTGTGCTGTACAAAATACCAGTGCTTCTCCGCCCCGCCGGGAGGGCTCGCTGCCCTCCCCGCCGGTCACTTCGGGGACTCCCTGCCGGGGGACAGCTCCCGCTGGCTCTCCAGCCCGCTCACCAGTCTCTGGATGTTCTGCAGTTCATTGAGGGACTCCTTCAGGGAGCCCTTGGGGGAGGCGGCGGGGCGCTGGCTGCCCCCCTTGTGCAGGGGCACCTCGGGCAGCGGGCTGGGCTCCCGGCTGCTGCCGCCCTTGGAGCCCTCGGAGCCGGGGTTGAGGCTGGCGGGCAGGCCGGTGGTCAGCAGGTTGGTGCTGGGCGGGATGGTCACCGGCAGCTGGTAGGGGCTGAAGCGCAGGCGGGGCCGGCTGCTGCCCAGGAAGGGGTTGCGGGACAGCGGCCCCGCGGCGGCAGCGCTGGTGGCCGGCATGGCCGAGGCGGCCGCTGCGGCCGCTGCCATGTAGGTGTAGGGGTAGGGGAAGAGTCCGCCGAAGGTGGGCATCGGGATTCCCTGAGGAGAGAGAGAGAAAGAGCTGTCAGAGCTGTGCTGCTGCTCTGCTGCATCCCCCCTCCTGCCCGTCCCTCCACAGCTGTGTTCCCAAAAAAAGACAGGGCAAAGATGGAATAGCCCAGTGTCACCCTAAAAACAGAGTGTGGGAGTATCCGTGTGGATGTCTGAGAGAGGGGGTACAGCCCCATCTGCCCCATCCTGAGCCAGGCTGGTGGCACCGAGCATAAGCCCCTGCCTGAGATCTGCCCCGTCCCCTCCCCGCACGCTGCCTGTGCAGCATCACAGCCCCTTAACCGCATTAAAACACATTGTTAAGCAGGATGGATAAATCAGGGGAGTTCAAAGACATCTTTATGTATTCCACCAGAGGAGATGGGAAAGGCAGCACCAGCACAGGCGCTGTGGGAGCGCTTCAGAGCTGACAGGAAGACAGGGAGCTGGCTGGATGGGGACAGCCAGGTCAGGCAGGGCCACAGCTCCTGACTTTGCCCTTGACTATGGAGGACCCATAGCAGCTGCAAAAAACATCGAGATTCCTTCTCAGATCAACCCCGAAGCCGCCTTCAAAATGTCCTCCGTGTTCTGCCTGTGCCAAATCTGTAACATCTCAGGTGTGTGTCACTCCCTTGTCCCTGTGGGCTGCAGAGGGCCTGGGGGAGGCTGGGGACATCAGCAGCTCCTTCCCCTCAGTGGGGCCACTCTGAATGTCCCCACACTGGGGACGACACTGACCAGGCCTGACCTGCATCCCCAAAATGCTGCGCTCACTCAGGGAGCTTTTTGGGAGGACACAAAGAGGAGATTCCAGAGCCCAGCTGGACAGCAGGGATAGGGATGGGGACACAGGGCTTACCTGAGAGGCCAACATGTGCTGGGAGAGGTGGAAAGGGAAGGGGGTGGCCGTCCCTGCTGTGCCCGGGGCGGACGAGAGGGCTCCGTTCTCCAGGCTGCCCCCGCCGGTCACCGAGGCCAGCAAGTGTCCCATGCCCATGGCAGAGAAGGCGCCGGGCGCCATGGCAAACTGTCCTGGGTGGATGAAGAGGGGCTGCCCAGCGCCCAGCGGGCTGAAGAACTGCTGCCCATGGAGGCCGGAGAGCGCCAGGCTCTGCAGGTGCCCGGTGCTCAGGTGCGGGGGGCTGTCCGTGTGCACCATCAGCGGGGCGAACGCCTCCTTGCCCAGCCCGCCGCCCTCCGTGTCCTTCTTGCCCGGCTCCGTCTCTTTCCTCCTTCCTTCCACCTTGTCCTTCTCCAGGCCCCGTGTGCCGAACAGGCCCTCGCCAGGAGCCTCCCGGGGGGATGCCCCATCCTTGGCTTTCTCTGGGCTGTGCCTCTCCTTGCTCCGTTCCTCCGGGCACCGGGGGCTGCCGCGGGGCGTCGTGTCCTCGGCGCTGGGGCTGGCCGCTGCCACCGGCCGCTCCTCGGGCACCTTCTCCACCTCCGTGTCGCTGTCAGCCCCTGGCTTCTCCTCTGCAAGGGGATGGAGGGGCACAGGGTCAGAGCAGAAGCACCAGGGGAGGTGAGAAGGGGTCACTCACAAGAGCCCTGGTGTCAGGGCGAGGTTGTGACAGCGATCGTTATTAATGGGAGAGACTCATTTTGGGGGCAGAAATGGGTCCTCATGCTATGGTCACTCTGGGCAATGGGGATTAACAACACCAAGTCCTGTGGCTGCGCCAGGCAGAAAAACACGTTTGATGGAGAAGCAGAACCTGTTACAGCATCGCTCTCCTCAGCTGCAAAGTCCAAGCGGGCTGCAGAGAGCGGGCAGTGGGCAGCGCGGGAGGAAATGGTCCTGCGTATATTTAATTACATGGAGCCGATTGCCAGTGCACTGCGGATTTATTCCAAATGTGCAGGTTGAGACAGGTTAAAGAGGCAGTTTTAAGGCTGGGAGTATGGCACAGACTTCTCTAAAAAGGGCCTTAATTTAAAAAACCCCATTGAGCTCTCAGAGGAGGCAGGGGGATGCGAGGCGAGGGGAGCTGAGCCGCTGCCTGGACGGCTCCACTAAACGAGAAAAGCCTTTTGGTGCGGGTGAGGTGAAGCTCTGCAGGCTGGGGCAAATATTCAGGGAAGCCTTTGAAAGTGGAGAGGGGTGTAATAAACCCTCCCTGCAGCTCGGGGTGGGGGGTTGCAGTTTTGATGAAGGTTTGCAGGGAATCGAGTTGGTGGAAAGTTTAAAGAGCAGATTGATAGTGCTGCGAGACAAAACCCAGCATCAACAACTGCAGCGTGGGAGATGCTGGCTGATTTTCATTTACCAGCCTGAAGCCCTGGAGTTACAACATTTTTTTTCCTCTTTCAAATGTATTAATTCTTTTTCTTTTCTCTTTTTTCTCTCTTTTTTAGGGGAGGGTGAGATTCCCATGGAAGGCAGGGCACGCTGGGCTAACGCGGTGAGCACACAGGCTGCTTTGCCATTTCTTCTTGTATAATTTAAATACAAGAAGTATTATATCCACATCAGGTGGATAGAGGATCAAATATATATTCAAAAGAAAATACATAAAGGGAAAAACGTGGCAACTCGTGAATGCCATTTGTGTTTCCTCTGTTTTTATCCTTTTGAACTCCGGGCTCCCCTGTGCGCATCCCCATCTTTCTTTTCCCCAATGTTTTGCCTCGCTGCCCACAGGAAATCAGCACAAGCAGAACGTTTGGGGACATTTGGGGACGGTGTCCTGCCTTACCTCTGCCGCTGCCCTTGAGGCGCAGGGGGCTGGGGAGGGCACCCACGGGCGAGTGCAGGGCATCGCGCACGGCCGAGGGCTCGCACGAGGAGGCGTCCGACTCGCCGCCGTCGCGGTCGGGCTTGCAGGGCTCCTCGTACATCCGCAGGGACGGCAGCGAGAGCTGCTTCCTGCGGGAGAACGCAGCGTCGGGCCCCGGCCGTGCCCCTGCGGGCGCGGAGCCGGGGGGACGGGCGCAGCCCTTACCTCTTCTCCCGCCGGCCATTGCCCGTGTCCCGAAAGCCCTTGGCGAAGGGGTTGTTATCGATTTTCAGCTGCGTGATCTGCCGGGGGGGAGAAGGAGAGAAGGGACGCTGTGAAGCCCCGGCCGCCCCCTCCCCGCCGCCGTCGGGGAGCGCGGGGTGCGCGGCGCAGGCTGCGGAGCCCGCGTTAACACACCGCATGCCTTATTAAAAATGATGCTGAGGTTTGGCCTTGAATTATTAATAGCGTCTTAATGATAGGAAGTTATTTTTCACGGCCCCCCGGAGGGAAGATGGCGACTGAGCTGCGCGGCGCTGGTTAAAAGCTATTCTTATCCCTCCCTGCCACGGGCTGCTGGGGCCGGCGACATCAGGGCGCTCAATAATGCATGGCCCTGAAACACGGCCCCGAGAGGGGCTCTGGAAAAGGCCCGGCTGCCCGGCCCCGCCGCGACCCCCGGCCCGAGCATCCCCCGGCCCGAGCATCCCCCGCCCGACGGGGCCCACGGCCGGCGGCCGGCCCGCGCCGCTTGCGGCGGCCGAGCAGACAAAGTGCTCTTTAATCGATTGTGACTCTTCGCCATAAACTTTACGAGGGAAACAAGCCCACCAGGACCCTCAGACAGAGCTGTCAATTAGCATCAGCAGCCAGGGGTGGAGGTGGGGGTCAGCTTTTGGGTTAAGACACGCACACAACTCTTGGAAGGAGACGGCAGAGGCTCCCTGCTCCCCATCGTGCTCTCCTGGCTCTGCCTGCTCACAGAGTGACACTTGCTAAATCACGAAAGCAACTAAAATTAGCTTATCTGCCTCTATTTTTTGGCTCCTCCAGAGCTCTGGGCACCTTCTTGGTGAGGCTGCCCAGGCCTGGTGCTGCTCTCCAGAGCCTGGGCCTGCAGCAAAGACTCCTACAGCCCAGAAGGTGCAACAAACCCATAAGGCGCAATAATTCCATGAGGGAATTATTGATAGTAATAATAAATATACCGACCACAGCATTAATGTTAACACTAAAAACAGTGATAATAATACAAGCAGTATGAGGGTGCATCCTACTCTGAGGGCTTGGGGTTTAACCTTTCTACTGTTGCTGCTTTTTGCCCCGAAATATCCTCGCCAACACGCACAGACAGAAAAATACCCTGATACGGGGTTAGGGATGGGACAGGGGTGGGAACAGGGAGAGGGACAGGGATGGGGACAGGACAGGGATGGGGACAGAGGTGGGGACAGGGGGAGGGCCAGGGCCAGGGCTGCCCGGCCGTACCTTGTCGTTCTGGTAGGCGGTGACGGCGATGAAGTCGGTCTCGGGGAACACGTAGGTGCGGAAGGTGCTGTAGGGCAGCTTGAGGATGTCGTTGGCCCGGACGATGTGGAACCTGGGCTGGTACTTGTGCATGGAGTTCAGGATGGTCTGGGATGGGCAAGACAGAGCACAGCCCGCGGCTGCCGTCAGCCCCACGCCTCCAGCTCCCTCCCTAAAAAAACCCCTTTTCTCCCGAAAACAGCCCCAAAAAATACACCACTCAAATTCATCGTGAGGAAGGAATGCCGGCAGATGCCAGAGAAGGAGATTTCTTTTTTTTTTTTTGTTGATGCCATTGCAGGATCTGTCCCCAAAGAAGGAGGTCAGGGAACGCAGGCAGAGCAGCATCTTTGCGGGTGTTAAGCACGGCAATAAAGCAGCAAGAGGGATCTCCCGGTTTTATTACAACCCTGCAAACGCGAGGCGACTTTTCGACACGTTCCTCACCGCTTTTCATATTTCCGTCCTTAAAAATAAATTACTATCCCTCGCCACCACAAAAAAAAAATAATGTTAAAAGGCTCTGGGTGAGTGTCCGGGGCGGCAGGAGCCGGTGCCAGCCCCAGCCAGCTCCTGCGACCTGAAAGGAGCGTTTCACCACGAGCCATAGCAAATTTATGTCTCGGAGCAACGTTGCAGAAGGAACAGACTTTTTTTTTCTTTTCCAGCCAGGTGTCTGAAAGCCTCGCCAACACTCAAAGCCGTTCTCTACTCTTTCTTTTTATTTTATTATTTATTTTTTTTAGTTTGGTTTGTTGTTTGTTTTTTTTTAGTAAAACCCGAATTCCCCGTGATTTGGCTGAGGATTTTTGGAAGCGGCTGAACACCCCAAGCCGCGCCCCTGGGGCCGCTCCGACCCCTTGCCCCTCGCTGCCTGCTTTCCTTCACGATAGCTTTTAAATAATTCCCCAACATGCTGTGGTCGGACTGAAATGCAGAATTCACTGCCCAGAATTCGGAGAGGAACGGCGAAAGCTTGAGTAATTATTGTCAAATAACGTCAGCCAAATGGCTAAATAATTATCACTTCATTTCGGTTTAGAAGGTAATAAAAAAAATTCCCCCTTTTTTTTTTAACCCAAGCAATAATCACCTGCTGACGAACTGTCGGATCGCTGTTATATTGATATAATCTAGATGGGATTTATCATAAAAATGGTGCAAAAAGTCTCATTCAGGCGTGCAAATCTGCATTCCTTTAAAAAAAATAATCATCCCTCTCTGACCAGATGGGCACTGGCTAAACCCTCATCTCGCAGATTTAACAGTCCGGATTTTGGACAACGACAGACACCAGAAATCTTTAATTGAAGGAGGCGAACCGTTAAAAGCGCTGAATCAAACTAGTTTTTACCAGTACAAAAAAAAAAAAAAAAGAAGATATTTTTTAGATTCCTTCTCTATCGATTTACCTTTCTGGCTATAAATAACCTCGCCATGTATTATTTAACAAAGACGCTGTTTTCTGCCTTGAGAGAAAAAAAAAGTGTGAGAGAAAAAAATGAAAAAAAAAAAGAGAGAGTGGAAAAAATAGAGAGGAGTAAAAAATAAAAAGAGAAAGGGGAAAGAAAGTTCTGCGGGAGGTGCGGAGCTGCTCTGAGCTCCCAGCCGAGCGGGGTCCCGCAGCCCCCGGCTCCCCGCTAATTCCCGTGTCAGCAGGGCTGCAGGATGAACTTTCCCTTTATCGCCCTAAATGCTCGCTCGGAGGAAGGAGAGCTGGCTGGGGCGCTGGGATTTCCCCCTCCGAGCATTCCCGCAGGATCGCGTTCTGACCCTGCCTTCTGCGGGTCTCTGCAAATGGCCAGCACTCACTCACTCTCCGCTGGCTTTCTTTTCTCTCTCCCTCTCTCCTTTTCCTTTCTTTGTTTATTTTGATTGGTAGCTTTTTTTTTTGGCTTAATTCCTTCGTTTTGTTTTACCTCCTTTAGATGATGCAGATACCACAACAGGGATATAAACAGGGGCTTTCAGAGGCAGATGGTGCCAACGATTCCAGCCCTTGTCCCGCCTGCGGGAACCCAGCGCAGGTGCCGCCGGCCCCGGCTCCGCTCGCTCCGGGTGCCAGCGACAGCCCCTGCCCGGCCACCGCCCCGTCGGGGCTGCCCTCGCTGCAGCCCCCGCACATCCACCTCCCAAAATTCCTCTCCCCGCAGAGCCTCGAATGCTGGCGAGAAGCAGCAGGACAGGCCGGAGATGCGGGAGCCAAGGGGAGCCCGAGGCTGCTCGCAGCCCTGCTCTCCTTTTTTCCCCCGGAGAACCGGAGCTGGCCCTCGGTGACGGGCAGGACCAGGAGCTGCGGGACAGCCGGGCCACCGCAAGGCCCGGCCAGGCCTCGCCGCTCAGCCCGACCCGGCTGGAGGAGGCTCTATAGCCCCGTGGTTCAGCCGGGGAGATCACGGGCAGCCCCCGCACCGGGCGGACCCCGCACCGGGCACACCCCGCGCCTGCCCAGGGTCCCTGCCCGGGGGCTCCGCTCTGCCCCGCAGCCGCACTTACAAAGCCGTGCTTATCCGAGATGTTGTTGGTGAGCTTGAGCTTGTGAAAGGCAACAGGTTTGGCCATCCACTGCTCCCCCGTGGCCGGGCTGTCGGGGTGGATGTACATGCGCTTGGGCATCTCCGGGTCGGCCTTGCCAGCCACCATCCAGCGGGAGTTGTGGAATTTGTACCGGCAGTCGTCGGCCGCCACTATATCCATCAGCAAAATGTACTTGGCCTTCTTATCCAGGCCGCTCACCCGCACCTTGAACGGGGGGAACATCCTCCTGCGGAGAGACCCAGAGCGGTACAGGGCTGCCCCCGCCCGCCGCCGACCCCCGACGGCCCCACCGAGCCCGGGCCCGGCCCCGCCGAGCCTCCCGCACCGCCCGGCCCCGGCTGCTGCTCCCAAACCACCATCTTCTAGTTCAGCTCGCTGAAGATCCCCAGCCTTCCTCCCGTCCCACCTCTCCTCATCCCGCTGTGCTGCCCACACCGTGGCAGAAGGCAGGGAAAAAGCTCAAAAATCCCATTTCGGGAATTAAGGGGTGAAAATATATTCTTGTTTTCCTCTATTTCTTTGCCCTTCTCCGACCCGCTCGCTCAGCACCTCGGGCTGCCTGCCCCGGGCCCGGGGCCACGGGCAGGGCCGGGGACGACCCCGGACGTGGGGAAAGTTTGGCAGGAGGGAAGGAAGCGGCGGGAAGCGGCGTAAACAACGGGAGCGGGGTGTTCCGAGAGCTCAATTAACGCGCACGAATTTAATTCGGGATCGCGCTCGGAAAAGCAGCAATGGGAGGCGGGAGGAGCGGTGACGGGAAAGCTCGGAGGAGCCGGGGGGGAAACACCTCCGAAAAACTCCAAGGATCGAAACTCCCCGCGTTAATTCACGGAGCGGATGGGAAGAGGGATGGAGCGAGGGGCGAGGGCGCTGCGCGGCCGCGCAGGTGCGGGGCGGGCTGGGGGGGCTGCGCGGGGCCGGCTCTTACCTCCCAGACTTGGTGATCACCATCTCGGTGCCCAGCTTGTGAAACTGGTCCCAAAGTTCTTTGGCTTCCAGCGTTACTTTGGGGTCGTCCTCGACCTCCTCCTCGGGTTCCAGGCTTTTGAGCGAGCGCAGATGGGCGGCTTGGTGGTGGTGTCCCAGGGCCGAGACGTGCAGCCCGGCCTCGGCCGCCCCGGCCAGCCCCGGGTCCGGCATGGGCTTCGCCAACGCCGCCGGAGGCAGAGCCAGAGCCGGGAAAAAGGACGGCTGGGCGGCTGCGAGGAAAGCGGACATGGGGAAGTCAGCCGGCCGGGGTGCGTGGAAGGGGTGGTAAGCCATGGCAGTCCCTGGGAAGGCTGGATCTCTCATCGGTGCATCCACAAATCCAGGAGAAAAAGAGGGATTCCCTTTACAAAAATGCTCTGTGTGTGTGTATTTGTTGGGTTTTATTTTTTTCCCCTCTCCTGCCCAGCGAACTCGCTCGAGTCTCTGGAAGAGGAAGGAAAATCAACAACACACACACACTCTCCAAAAAAAAAAAAAAAAAGCATACAAAAAAGAGGCGAAAATCAGCCGAACTAGATTCGGGATTAAAAAAAAGGAAAAAATATTAAAAGAAAGAAAAAAATAAGAAGGAAAAAAAAAAAGGAAAAGCGAGGCAGTTCCCGGCTCCTGGGACTCCCGGTCTGCGGAGGGGAGACAGTAGGTCCTTATTTTTTGTTGTTGTTGTTGCAGCGAGGGAGAGCGAGCGAGGGAACGAGCCCTCCCAGGAAAGTCCTTCCCGACACTAAAATAGAAACAAAAGCCGGGTCGGGCTGCGCGGGGCTGCGCGGGGCGCGGCGGAGCAGGGGCGGCCGCGCTGCCCTCACACCCCCGCGGGCCCGGGCTGCGCCCCGGCGGGGCCGCGCCGGCTCCGCGCTCCGCGCTCGGCGCTGCGGCTCGGGCTGCTCATGGCCAAAGGAGCCGAGTGGGAGCGGTGAGATCTTGTCCTGATCTCTGTAAAACTGTGACTATCTCACATGTCCTTCCTGCTCTGATCCGCCCGCTAATGAGCCAAGCCCCCTTGATTGCTGATTTTACGCGTTTCAGACCAATTGTGGATCTGCATAGGCGGGGTTTTGACAGCTCCGGCCAAGCTCCGGGCGCGGGGGGGCGGGGGGCGCGGAGGGAGGGAGGAAGGGAAGAAGGAAAAAAAAAAAAAAAGGGAAAAAAAAAAAAGAAAGAAGAAGGTGTCGGAAGCATCGGCAGTAAGAAAACATGTCAACAGAATAAAATATTAACCAATGACAGAGAAAAGTGCTCGAAATCCCACCCCCGGCTCCTTTCCGCATACCGGGTCAGCCCCGGCTGCGCCGCCGGTGCGGGGCCAGCGCGGAGCCACCTCGGCGGAGCGGGGAGCGGAGCCACGGGGGCGGGGGGCGGCGGCTGAGGCCCCCGCCGGTCTCCGCGGGGGCGGCGGGCCGGGAACGGGGGGAGAGGCCGGGGAGCCCGGCGGCGGCCGCCTTACGACAGATCCTGGAGAGCGGATCGCGGTGGGGCGCGCCCCGCCCGCCGCTCCAGCCGCGCACAGCCGCGCACAGCCGCGCACAGCCGCGCAGCGCCGACGGGGCGGCCGCCGGCAGCGCGGCCCGGCGGAGAGCTGGGGGCGGCGGCGAGGCCCCGAGCGGCGTCCTCCAGCGCGGGTGAGTCGCTCCCAGGCGTCGCCCCCCACCCTGCCGGCAGCCGCCCCGACCGGGAGCGGGGGGTCCCGCCCGCAGCTCCGCGCCCGCGGCGGAGGCGCAGAGCCCCAGACCCCGCCGTCGAGGCGCGTCGGGTCCGCGGCCGGGGCCAGCGCGGCGGTGCCCGGCCGGAGGGGCTGTTTACCCGGGCGGGGGGAGGCAGATAAGGAGGAGGGGGGACACTCCGGGGCTGTTTGCTGAGGGATTAGGGCCGGTCCCGCCGCGCCGGGGCCCGGGGGGGCGGCGGGCGCGGTGGGTGTCCCCTCGGAGGGGCCGGTTTGGAGATCTGCGCTGATTAACTGAGGGCCGCGGTGGCTGAAGAGGGCCCTGGCGCCAGGCGGCTGAGCCCTCACAATAAAGACCCGTCTCTTGTCACTTCATATTTACCCCCAAATCTTCAAAAAGCGCCCTGCCATCCTTCCAAGGCTCCTGCCCCCGCCGCCTGCGCTGCGACCAGGCGGGACGGGGGGGGTGGCTGTCGGCCCACTCCTCTGCCCCCCGGCCTCTCCCCCCCTCGTCCCCGGGCCCTCCCGCTCCGCGGACGCGCAGCGAGGCGCGGCCCCAGCAGCTCGGAGCCCTCGTGGTCCTGTGGCGCTGCTCCCCGCGCAGGGTGCGATGTGGGCACCCCCGGGTGTCCCCTTCCCCTCCCGACTTCTCCTCTCTATTCCTCCGCCCCGGTTCATCCTGCTGGCAGCGATCCCCGCCCGCAGAGCCCCATCCCGATCTCCACCTGCCCCGCGCCCCGCGGCAGGTTCACCTCTGCCCGCACCGCGCCCGGCCCCGCACCGCGCCCCAGGGGAGGTCCCGCTGACCATTGCACGGGCAACGGGGACTGAAATTTAAACCCAATTTGGACTTTGCTTCCTCGCCACCGTGGAAAACTGCTGACGGCAGCTTTAGCAAAAGTGGGGCTTGCTTGTATTTTTTTTTTCCAATTCCTCCCCCCAACACAAGGAAAAAGTGGAGCCTTTCATTGCCTCGGGGCGAATCTCCCCACGCCGGGACGGTTCTCCCGCGGACACCTCGCCCTCTGCTCCGCGGGAGGACGCCGGGCCCGGCCCTTCAGGGCCTGGAGCAGCCGCGTCCCCGCGGGGAAAGGTCGCCTGTCCTCGGGCCACTGTCCAGCCCCCTGCCCGCGCCCCCGCCCCGCTGTAACGCCGCAGAATAAAACCGATCCAGAGCAGCCTCGGCTCCCGACCTTCCGTAGCGACGGCCGCCGGTGGGGCTGCGGGGATGGGGGGCTAACGGGGACCGGGGTACAGCGGGGACCGGGGTACCCACTGCGCTGCCACATCTCGTGGCCCCGGAGCCCGCGCCCATGGACGGGCCGTGCCCGCATCGCCCGTCGGTGACCGGGCACCGGGCGGGGAGAGAGGAGGCACCGGCCCAGACGGCAGCTGTGCCCCGGGGAGTGTCCCCGCGCCGTCCCCTGCGAGGGAAGGTGTTCCAGCCCGCCCCGGGGCAACGCAGCGCTCGGGGCCGCCGTGCCTGACTCCTGGGAGCCGTCCCGCTCGCCCGCAGGCCCGGTCCCCAATCCCCAGGTTGAGCTTATGGAGACCGGGCTTGTCCCGTGGATCCGTCCCGTGGATTCGCCCCGGGGATCTGTCCCGGTCCAGCCCGGGAAAACCGTCCCGTCGGGCCGCCCCCGCCCCCCACCCGCCCCGCATCGCGGCCCCGCTCGCTCTTCCCCTTTCATCTCTGCCCATCTCCACTCATCATCCCTTTTCTATTTTTAGCCGGTAGACTTAGGCCTTGGCGCCAGGCCGTTTAAGACCTGTCAAAGTCCTTCATATTTCCCTCATGTCACATGGACCTTTCGCTCTCTTCCCCGCGCCATGCGAGGGCCGTAATTTGGATCTGTGAGCTGGTGAGCAAATGCAATTTGCTCTTCTCCATCGCTGTGTTGTCTCCGTGACCCCAGCCAGCAGGACGGCTGGTGTCCTGTCCGGGGCACTTACACAAATTGCGGGTGATTGATGAAAAATAACAATTCTCACAAGCAGCCGGGCCTCTGCCTTCCCCTCCTCCCGGCTCCACCGGGCTGCGGCGGCCCCGCGCCCCGGGGAGCTCTCCCCCCGACGGGCGCACCAGGCCAAAGGGGTTTTCTTGTGCCCAGGGCGACCCGTCGGGCCCCCCATCCCCGGCAGTGATGCCACGGCAAGAGGAGACCCCCGGGCCCTTGGGGAGGGCGGCCCGGCTGCTCGCACCTTCCCAAATTGGGGGTAGAACAGGCCGTGGCGTGGGGGAAGGACACGGTGCCGCAGGGCTGGGCTCCGCTGGCCTTCCCCGGGAGCAGCCGGACAGACAGACCTGGGGACGTCAGAGACTCCTTGGGTGAAGCCGCAGGTGCGGGGTGGGGGAGCTCCCTCCGTCCCGAAGGGAACCGGGTCCCCCAAGCCCCGGGGCGCGTCCCCCGCTCCGACCCGGCCCTGCAGCCCCAGCTGGGCCGGGGGGCAGGCGGGGAGGAGGCGAGGGCGGCCCCGCAGCCCCAGCAGCTTCGCAGCCCCTTTTCTCCGCTGCCCCTAGGGAGGACAAGGGCTCCACGTGTGACGGGACTGTCCTCGTTTGCTCTCACCCACCTGCGCCCAGGACACCCCTCGTCCGCTTTCCTCCTCCGGGGCGCCGCATCTCCCCTCGCACCCGTGGGGATCCCCTGAGCCCCGGGAGATCCCGGGAAAACGACTCCGCTGCCCCTCCGTGCCCCGGTGCCCGCTGGAGGGGACGGGGAGGCGCCGCCGGGCACCGGGGCCCGGCTGATGCCCTTTTATCGACAGCTGCCGAGAGGGATGCTCGCTCTGACACCGGCCTCGGCACCGCCGCGCTGCTTTTCCTCCCGCTGCGCGGCCGCGGAGCTGCGCGGCCCTTGGGTGCGCAGGGAACCCCGCGGAGCCCCCGGGCAGCCCCCCCAGATCCCCCTGCCCTCAGACTGTTTAGATTTCTCTCCAGCTTTAAAGAAAATATTTCCAGTAATCCAGATTTCTGGAAAATAACAACATGCGGGGAGACGCAGACACGAACGCCGCTGAAGTTTATCCAGAGTTTGAACAATTTATAAACACATTTCCTAGCCTGTTTGGCAGGGCGGGTGGCGAGTGACCCCGGCCCGGCCGGGAGGAGACGCACGCATCCTCCATCCTCCCGTTACACCGCGCCACTTTGAGCTGTGAACCTGCACTTAATTGAATTTTAAATTATTTTCTTATTGTTTTTGGAGTTACGGAGCGCTGTCCCTGCTCGGGGGCGGAGTGACCCCTCCAGCCCCGCGCCCCCGGGGCTCTCCACGTCGGGGCGCGGCTCCGAGCCCGCGCCGAGCCCGCTGCCTTAAAAGGAGGCGGGAGTCCCGGTCCGGGCCGTGCCAGAGCGAGGGGACCCGCCTGGAACCCGGGCTGGCCCCGAGGATGGCGATGGGAACGGGCGCGGGGACGGGGATGGAGGGGCGCGGTGGGGGATCGTGCAAATCCCTCTGTTTAAAAAACTTCCATTTGAGAAAGTGTGTCACATCCCGGCGCGGGCGCGTAATCCCGCGCTAATGGCATTATCGCCGCCTCATCGCCGTCATGGGACGGGGCCGGGGGCGAGCACCCCCCGCCCGCCGCCACGCGTGACCGCGGCTCGGTTCTGCGGGGAAACGGAGCCGCGGATCCGCCCGCTCCGTCGGGGCGCTCCTTGTCGGGAGCCCGGGCTCGGTGCCGCGGCTCCTCCGGGTCCCGCTGTCCCCTCGGGGGTTCTATGGGCTCCTATCGATAATCGGGGTCCCGCTGTCCCCTCGGGCTCTCTATCGGCTCCTATCGATAATCGGGGTCCCGCTGTGTGCCCGCGTTCCCCGAGCGGAGCCTTTCTGGGAAGGGACGAGCTGAGGCTCCTCTCTCAAATCCAAGAGCTCCAGCAAACGGCGTTATTTGATAAAGTGATGCTGTTGGGGTCCTCCCTCTGCTCCCTCTCTGGATTAACAGCGAGGATTTGGGGTCGTTCTGCCGCACAGAGCCGGAGCGGCCGGGACGAGGCTGCCCGATCCCCGCAGGCTGAGACGTCCTGGTGAGGAGGGGAAAAGCGACAGAATCGGTTCTGGGAGCAGAGAAAAAAATCACTGGGGGCTCCACGCGCGGTGCAACCTCCCCAGTCGGCAAAAAAAAATCCCCTTCTGGGAGGGGACCCTGTCTGTACCTGGGCAACAAAATCCTCGAGGACAGGGAACATCCCGGTTTCTCTCCCTTCTTAGTTTTAATTTTCAAACTGTTTCTGGTGGGTTTCCCCTCCTGTTGCCTCTGAAAGGGGGAAGATGCAGGGCAGCCCCCAGCCCCACGAGGGTCACTCAGCCCCCCTGGTCCCTTTTCTCCCTGTTTGGGGCCAGGAGTTCGGCAGAAGTTGGAGGATCAAAGGAAGGATGAGTGAGCCGGCCCTGCGTGGGCAGAGCTGACAGGGTCTCACATCTTGGCCTGTTTGCTTCAGACGGGATCTGGGAACTTGTCTGGAATCACATCTGAAGCAGGATCTGACGCCGCTGGTCCCACGTCACGTGAGTTGTGGTTTTGGTCTAGGTTTGACTTTTAGAATTGCAGAAAATCACTGTCTCGTGTTTATTGGAGAGAGCATTTCACTGGCCAGAGAATAAAACCAGCCAGAATAAATCATGAGCTGGTCCTGGGCAGGAGTAACACTTTTCATTGCATCTGTCCCTTTCCTGGGTGTTTCACCACGGACAAATTTGATGCACACCAGCACTGCATGGAAGGGCCAATTCCCATAACCTTGATTTACATTTCCTCCAAAACCCAGCGCTCCTCCAAGCCAGAGAGGTGGAACATGCCCCTGCAGGCAGGACAGGCTCTTCCCATCTTTCAGTTCTTAAAAGCAGTCTGAAAACTCAAACTGCTCTGGGGCAAGGCCTCACCTCAGCCCTGCATCCAGCCCCATTCCCGGGCACCTCTGCATTTAATTTAATTTTCTCATTGCCCAGATTTTTCCTCACTTCTCTGTAGGTGCTGGGCTCTTGCACTGACCATCCTGGGGAATTTGGGGATTTTGGCACGGGCAGACATCCCGAAACCCTCAAGCCCCTCTTTTCCAGCCTCCCAGCTCTTCGCCCACAGGAGCTCGGCAGTGCTGGCAGCTTTCTCTCCAGGGCGTGTTTTCCATGGATACCTCAACGGAGGCAGCACCAAATAACAAGTAAATAACAGCCCGACGCCGGGCTGCCGGCACAAAGCAAGCAATTGCCCTTCCCGCAGGTCACTAATCTCTTGACACATGGTCTTTGAGACCTGGGCCACGGGGAGGGAGGCTGAAAGGGAAGAAAATATAGTGGGGACAATGGCTGGCTAATAACCCTTGTCCCAGCTTTGTCTGGGGACACTCAGAGTGGCGCTGGGGCCAATTCATCTGCGCAGACAAAACCCCGCTGCTGCCTCGGCCGGGATGCCCGGGAGGGTCCCGGCTCACCGGGCTCAGCGCAAGGCTGGAGCTGCCGCAGGTATTGACAGCCCCCATTTCGTGGCCAGCAGTAATTCCCCCCTGCGTTTTCCCCCCCACGCTGAAAACAAACCCTTCACTTGATCCGTTTGTCCTCTCCAGTTGCCATCTGTCTTCCATCCTTCAAATCTCACCTTAAAACCAGCGCCTCTTGAGCAAATCCTCCCCGGCAGCCCCGCGGGCCGCCTCGCCCGCCGCGGGCCCGGCACTCCAAGCGCTCATTGAAGTGAAGGGGATTTGAGAGCGCGCAGGACACGCCGGGATTAAGGCCACAGATTGCGTTCCCGGGCTGCAGCTTTGCCTGCCTGCGGCTCTGCTCCCTCGCCTTGGCCTCAGCGAGGTGCCCCGAGCGTGGGCAGCCCCATCAGGTGCTGGTGGGATGCAGGGTTGCGCGGTTCCCCCCGGCTCCTCCCGCTTCCTCTGCAGGTGTGGAAGCAGAGGGGGTCACACCCTGTGCCCTGCCCAGGGGGCTCGGGGGGCTTCGCACGCGGGGCTGCTGTTTGTATCTCGGGAGATTTTGCTGTTAATTGCAGCCCCGAGATGCGCGAAAAGTCTCTGTTTCTGCCCATGTGTCTGAAGAACGAGCCGGATTTCTTCAGTTTTTGTTCTTAAAGTTGTTTATTAAATCTTATCTATGAAATTTTGCTCCCTGCCCAGCCGAGATCCGCTCAGCAGGGCAGCCAGCGGCACTCTGACCGCCCCCGAGGCGGTGTTGTCTGTTTGTACTACAAACTACATGTAACATATTTACAATTACTTTCCAATACCTATCACCTATGTTAGACAGTGCACTTCTATTCTAAACCAATCCCAAAGTGCCAGCATCACAGCAGAAGATGGAAGTAGAGAAGAAGAAGAAGAAGAAGGACTGGACACGCCCAAGTTCCTCCATCTTGTCCCCAGAACCCCCATTCTAAAAATCCCAAAATCTACCTTTTCACCCGGTGATAATTTCATTATTACATTATTTAAACTTCTGTGACTTTCAGGTCCTCATACAAAGCTGGCAATTTGCTCCACGGGTCACAATCAAATCCCCAGGTGTTCTGGGCTGCGTGCCAGGGTCTCTGAGCCCCCTGGCGGGGTCTGGCAACTCTGGACACCCAGAGGGATGCACTGAGCTCCGACATTTGTACAGATGTGCAGGTGCTGTCTCACCTCTCCCATCCCATCCCATCCCATCCCATCCCATCCCATCCCATCCCATCCCATCCCATCCCATCCCATCCCATCCCATCCCTTTATCCCACCCCGGGCAGCGCCTGCGGGGCGGCCCCGCCGAGCCGCGAATCAGCCGCACATCAAAGCCCCGGCAGAGCAGCGCTCACGGCCCCGGCAGCCGCTCCGAGAGGACGGTGCCTGTGCAGATGTTCTGCAGCAGCTTTTCTCAATTACAGAGAGCAGCAGAATTCACCAGAAAAGCCAGCGAAAGGAAGGGAAAGAGTCCTGGCCAGTGGAGGCCCGGAGCAAAGAGCCCACACATCCCTTGGAGGTTCAGACCAGCACATCTCTCTGTGCTTCCATTTTAGCTCCAGTTATTATAATTAATTATTTCACATCCCCCTCCAGCCCTTGCTGTGGTGGGGATCACCTGCTCCCATCAAAATCTTGCTCTTCTTTAGGAAAATCCCTCCTTGCTGGGCTCCACAGGCTCTGAGGGAGCTCAGAATTCTGATCCAATCCTCTGGAGCTGGTGAGATTCCTCTTGGAAAATCAACCCACAACAAAGCTGATGGTGTGAGCCACAGCAGGGTGACCCGTGGTGGTTTTTGGTTAAGCCTGGCAAGGGCAGCCCTGATCCTGCCCAGCTCCACGGACACTGTGGACAACCAGGAGCAGGAGTGTCACAGTCTGGCCAGTCACCCGGGCAGGACAATGGCATCACTGCCACATGACAGCTGGACTTTCCCCTTTCAACAGCAAAAAGAGCAGAATTCAGTGTACCTTGAGGGGTGGCTGCAGCAAAAAGAGCAGAATTCAGTGTACCTTGAGGGGTGGCTGCAGTGTGGGCACCCTGGCGTGGGAGGAGAGGCCGTGGGACGTGCCTGGCCTTCCCATTGGGGCTCATGGAATGGTGCAAGGCGGGATGGGGAGCAGGGTGCAGGGCCAGCTCCTCACCCCGGGCTGCAGGTGCTCTCTCTGGTTTTCTGCTTGAACCAAGCTGCTGCTCTGAACGTGGGTCGCAGCCTCCAGCCCCTTGCAGAGTCCTCTCCCCTCTGCTCAGGGAGGAATGCACTCACCCATCGTTCCCATCTCATCCCAGGGGAGTCTCCTCCTCCCTGGGGGATGCAGAGATGCTGAGCTCTCTCCAGAGCACATCGGGGTGTCCCTGCTCCCACAGCCCCACTTTGAAGGGAAAACACAATCGGTTCTCTCCCTGTCCTCCTTCCCATGGCCCCACAAGCTGACACTTGCCACCTCTCCAGAAAAGGGTCCAGAGGGAGAGGGGCTGGATGGGAGTGGGATTAATGCTCAGCTGCCACACGGGCAGTGGCATCACCTTTTATTAATGTCCTGTAATAATATTGTAAATACTCGCTGGGAAATAATTATATCCTATAAAAAAAGCAGCAGCCTGTGGTTTGAGCCCGGACTGGTCAGCAATACTTGTTTTTATTAAAGAGATGTTTCATGTCTCATTTATAGATTAGATTTTGACCTGGCAACCTTTTAACATTGTATTAAATTAGAAATTAACTTTCTACGGCTGCTCACAGTATAATTGAGCCACTGATAGGCTGAGTGCTAGGGAATATTTCAGATACCTTTCAGACAGCAAAGTTCGCAAGAAAATTCAGAGCCTCCTCCTTGATCTAGACCAGGGCTTTGCTATTAATTAGTGTTTATGATCAGGTGGCAGGAATGCTTTCCATGGAGGGGGAGCTGCCAGGGAGCAGCATCCCTGCACTGTGCCCATCCCCAGGGACGTGATGGAGGGAAGGAGATGGAGGTGCCAGGGAATGCTGCAAGCCCCTGACCCTGCTGCCAGGATTTTAGCATAATTTCCTGCAGCAGAAACTCCCAAGAAAGGCAAAAATTCAGCCTGGGAACTCACTGAGAGGTGTTCTGCACCGCGGGAGCGAGGGATGCTCTGCCCGGCCGGTGACAGGTGACAGGTGACAGGTGAGGGGCACAGCTGAACCTCTCATCCCTTCCCTTCCCCATTCTGCTCCCAGCAGCTCCTGCCATCCCGGGACAGGCGCTGCCGCAGACAAATGCTTGTCCCGGTGCCTTTTCCATCTGTGAAACAGGCCAAGCAGTGGATCCAATTATTTTTTTTCCTAGCACACAAGCCACTAATCATTTATTGCATTAAAAAAAAAAAAAACCCAAAACAAAACAAAAAAAACCCCATCATCGTCTCCGCAACTTTTGTTCCCGTTTTATTCAATTAAAATTCAAGGCAAAAAAAAAGTTTCGTTTTCTCCTTTTTGCAATCGCAAAGACCCGATCTCAGCCCCATTGACTCGCTAATTGTAAGCACTCAAATGGTCGGGTTTAAAGTTACACTTAGCAGCTGTGAAACATTAGGGTGAAGTGATTACAACCTACTGGAGGATACCGAACATTTTTACAATATCTCAGGAGCACAAGGGAAAGACAACAGGAAATGGCGCAAACTTTCCTACCCTGCACAGCAACAAGCCAGAGCGAAGGAGCGAGACAATAAATGTAGAGACGTGGCGCAGACGTGGTTTGGATGCTCAAAAAGTTCCTGAGGAAGCCCCCGGTGGGAGCACCATGGATTTCCCCCAGGGAGGACGGGGAGCAGCGTTCAGGGATTGCACAGCTGCACTTTGCAGGGTGCAAAGTGTGCAAAGTGTGTGTGCCAAACTCTGCTCTGGGCTCTCTGCTGAGGAAGGAGATCTTGGCAGCATTTTGCCCATTGGCCAGTCCTCTGCCTTGTCCCAGCAAATATTCTGGGCCTGGGGATCGCTGCTCAGGGCAGGACAGACCGGAGTCTGTCCCTCAGAGGGACAGGATGGGTTTGCCTGGGCTGGGGCTCAGCATCCCCAGCACAGCCACCAAACCCTGAGCTCCACGTGCTCTGCAAAGCACCAGGAGACCCTGATGGTTACACTCAGGCCCTGGACTGCTCCTGAGATCTGATTTCATTCGAGCTCCAAGCTGTCACGATGGAAAACCACTGACTTCCCACTCCTTTTCAAGCAGCCCAACATCCCCCTTCCCTGATTTAAGCTTGCTACACGTGTGTGTGCGTATTACAGAAACCAGGGTAGGATAAGAAAGCAATATTTCATGTTAATTCATGAAATCTGAACTCAACTTTTAATAGAAGAGCCCCACTTTATGCCCAGAGTGATATACAGTCAGCCCCGCTTCAAATGAGACATTTTGCCTTTTGAACTCAGCAGGAGCCCTCTGCTCACAACCACTGGAAAGAGTTTAAAAACCTGCAAGTCCCCGTGTCTCTTGGGCTCTTTGGTTTATATCATGGCACAACATTCTTGCTGGGCTGCCAGCTGCTGTGCTGGGAACCTGGCGTGTCAGAAACTCACCTGGAGAATTTCCACCACGGCAGGAGCCACGAAATCCTGCAAAGCCCACGAGCCTCTGGTTGCTTTCAAGTGGGGTTTGGATCAAGTTCCCAGACTGAAAACCTGGTTCTGTTAAAGCCAGGGGTGAACCTCCCTTAAGAGCAGCTTCTAGACTTACCAAGGAATAGAAATGTTCTCTCCTGGTGCCTGGAAATGAGTTCTCATTTGGCTGCTGAGGCTGAGGAGGAGGAAGGGTGGTGTGGCACGAGACCACCCAGCACCCAGCTGCAATGGGGGCTTTTAGGGCCATGGGTGGGAGCAGGAGTGTGGTGTGAGAGAAGAACACAGGGATGCAGGGATGTGTTGCATTAAATACAGTTACTAATGAATCAGATCCTACAGAGTTATCATTGAATGAAATCCTATAAAATTATCTTAAATCAGACCCTACAGACCTTAGAGTTAGTGATAATTCAGACCTCATGGAGTTATCAATGAATCAGATCCTATACAGTCATCACTGCAACACACTCAGTTTTTTCTGGCTCGCAGGAGAGCTGGAACTCAGTGGTTATTCTGCTGGGTCATCTGTGAAAGTATCAAATTAAAGTTAAATTAGCCACCTCATGGCAATGCTTTTTTTTTAGGCTCTAGGCTTTCTTAACAGTTTGGCTACAGGGCTATCAACAGCAGAGAATTTAGGACATTCTTTTCAATGAACCAGACTGAAAATATTTTGGTACAGCCCCAGTTTGTAGGGTTTTTTTGAATCTCTTCCCCCTCACTTGAAAGAAAACATCCTGATACAAAGGAGCTTCTTGCAGACTGGGAATTTCCACATGGCCATATTGCAGCACTTATAAAAAGTGATTTAATGCCTGCCAACAACAAATACATTTGCAATGACACCACTCTGTGTTATGTGCTATCCCACTCTGTGTGCTCAGCCAGAAGCAGCCAGGCTGTCCCAGGCAGGAGGGAGAAGAGCTCCTCCCTCCCTCCAGGAGAACTTTGTCCCTTTCCCCGCTCCTTGGAAAGCCTGAAAGGAAACAAGCATCACGGTGACAACACAATCCCTTCTGTATGTGTTAATCTGGATTTTGTTTGAACTTTTGGAGCTGACCTTGGCTTGAACTGTGTTAAAAACCCTGACTGGTGTGGACTGACTTGACCCTGCGGTCCCATTTGTCCGCGGTGCCAGTCCTGCCCTCAGCCCTGTACTTCAAGCCTTTACTTTACAGACAAAAAGGAACATAACATTACAGCAGATATAGCCAGCAGGCCCGAGCTGCAAGTACTTACTTAGAGGCAAAACTCTCCTCTGATTTCATCCCAAGGAAGTTATTTTTTTGCTTGAGAAGAGACTGCCTGAAAACCAAGGAAGAAACTGAAATTATTGCTGTAAACTCTCGCTTTTTATTAGCGGTTTCCAAGCCTGAAGAAAACAAAACCTTCTGAGTGGCTGTGTTACAGTCAAAAGCAAAAAAAAAAAAAAAAACCAACAAAACCAACCCAAACCAAGCCCAAGACTGAACTGGGTGTTTGGGGATGGAGTAGGAAGAGGGTGGTTGGTTCTGCATCCCTTGGTGTGGCTGGCTGGAGCTGCAAGATTTGTGGCTTTAGATAGTTTCCTCTCCCTGCCATGACTCAAACGGCTTCTATTAAAAACAAGTAGTGGGAAGGAAATTTCATAAGCTGACAGCCCCATCTCACTCTGCTCCTAGACACAAGTTGGCTGAGATGTAGGAATTTGTGTGGTTATGATGTGTGAGCCCAGAACTGTTTTATCAGCAGGGTTATGCAGCGCTAGCTCTGACTGTGCACGTTCAGAGGGTGCAGAGGTTCAGGCTGCTCTGCAAAGCCTCTGCTCCATGACCCTACAACAGAACAGATGGAAATGGGTGCTCTGCCTCCTGCACCTGGTCCTTGTCCCACTGGAATCAGTGGGATGAAGAAACAGGGCCCCAACCAGAGCAGGGAGCTGGGTGTTGGTTTTCAGAGGAGCCAAGCTGGTGCAAGGCACACCACCTAAATGCCTTGTTTTTAAAAATCCTGTCTGTGCACATGAGGACAAGGAAATGGGGAGGCAAAACCATGCTAGACTGGCTGCAGAACAGCCACTGATGGCTTTAATTAAAGCCCTCAAGTCAGTAAATACACACAGAGTCTGGTCCAGGGAGGTACACAAAGCCCACAGTCAGCCCAGTAACACTCCATGAACATTGCCATTTAAGCAGTTTCTTGTTTAACTTAGATTTATTCAATGACACATGCATTTCTGGACAGATAATCTGAGTTCCAATGAACAACTTTTATAACCAAATATGAGAAATCCGTGACTGCAATTAGTCAATTAAGTACATTTCTAAAATACATGACTAGAAGAAAATCGGAGCGAGAGAGAGAGAGAGAATTCTTCCAAAGAACAAAAAGAAACATTTCCATTGGTAATACTCCTGGCATCAATGAGTATCAGAGGGGAAGAAGGGCAGCAAGGAGACATGATGAGGAAGGAATAACATCATCAACCCTGTCCACAGAAAGTCCTCCAGTTTCCAGTCTCTCCAGTTCATCCAATAATGCTCGGCACTTTCACAAATGGTGAGAGCTCCTCTGACTTACAGAGATTCATCTCTCAGCACGAAAAAAAGCAGAGAACAGTTGTGAAACCTTGTGCTTGACCCAAGATGGCTTAGGAGTATTTCTCCTCACCCAACCTCTTCCTGAAGACAGCGAGAAAAGAAGCTGCAGAGCTCTCAGGACTGAAGATGGAGCCTCTTCCTATTGCACAGGAACACAGAGTCAAGATTTCATGAGGATGCTTCAGGAAGGTTTAAGAGTCATCAATATTCATCAGGGCAACGAGAACCATCCCGGGAGCGGGCAGGTGACAGACACAGCGGGATTGACGGGGGGAGAGGCGGCTCCTTCCCCTGGCTGCGTGTCCCTGCTGGGCGGCGGCTTTGGGGGAATCCCGCGGGGGACAGGCTCGGGGGCTGGCTGGATGTGTCCCCTCCTGGATGTGTCCCTGAGGGGCGGCGGCTTTAGGGGAATCCCGTGGGGAACAGGCTCAGGGGCTGGTTCTCGTTGGTCGGCAGGGGGGAGCGGTAGCCGTCGAGGTTGCGGGGGATGCTGCCGCTGGTGGAGCCCGAGCTGTTACTGAGCGTCTCTATGCTTCCCTCTCGCTGAAGCTCTGCAAGGGAGAGAGAGCAGGTCCCGGTTAGAGTTTGGGATAAACCCCCGGAGTCGTTCAGACAGATGCTTTACTGACAAATCCCTTTGTTGTTGCATTGCTCTAACATTTGCTCATCGTCCTTTCCTGGGCTGGTTTGGGAATGGCTCCTGAGGAACGCCAGCTCCTGGTTCCACTTCTCTCCAGCTGGGCCAAAGATGGAGACATTACCTGCTGCCCTTCCCTGGGGCCGAGGGGACATGACAGGGCTCCACGGTGGGGATCTCAGGGCTGAACTCAGCAGGGTATGAAGGGGACAAGTGCAGATGATGGAAAATGCTGGCAGGGCCATTGGCAGAGTGTGAACCACTGCCATTCCCCGCTTGGGAACACCAGGACTTTCCACAGCCCTTTATCCCGCCCAAATGGACGTAAACAACTCAGCTTTTTCAACTCAAAGAGAAAATATCCCCTTTCCTCAGCCGTGCCCCAAAGCACCAGAGAAAGCAGCCTGGCTGTGGCTCTCCCTCTCCTGCTCACACCCACCCTGCCATCTCCTCTGTGACCTCCAGGAGCCTTTGGTGCTCCCTGATCTCCCACAGGAGGATTTCTATGTGTGCAGGGCATGGTTTCCAGCCCTGGCCTCTCTGGGAGCCACTTGAAGCCTGCAGCTGCCTCGGGCAGCACTCAGCAGGGACAGGAGCAGAGCCCCGGGGAGGGCACAGGAATCCTCCCCCAGGGTGACAGTGGTGACAGGAGACAAGAAATACTCTGGGGACTTGTGATGTGAGACCCTGAGCATGACATGGGCTGGGCATGGGGTGGGGACAGGAGTTTTGGGCAAATTCCTCTGCTGCCAAGGGGCAAAGGGGACCTGGAGGGGCTACAGGAGAGCTGGAGAAGGATTTTTTGTAAGGGCACAGAGTAACAGGACAGGGAGGAATGGCTTTAAATGGGAAGAGAAGTTTACATGGGATACTGGAAAAAAATGTTCTATAAATGAGGGAGGTGAGAGACCAGAACAGAGGAGCTGTGGCTGCCCCATCCCTGGAAATCCTCAAGGCCAGGCTGGATGGGGCTGGAAGCAGCCTGGGATAGTGGGAGGGGTCCCTGCCCATGGCAGGGATGGAATGAGATGAGCTTTAAGGTCCCTTCCCACCCAAACCTTTCTCTGGTTCCATGTAAGACTTGTCTGGGGTGGAAAGGAACCTCAGGAGCCGGAGGGGCAGTGCCTGCTCTGCTCTCTGCTGAACATTCCTGCACTTCCCCTGCCTCACCTGGGACATTTCACCTCCTGTAAACACTTTGCCTGCAGTGGGACTCTGAAAAGGACAGATCTATACCCAAAGTACAGGCAACAGCAAAAATTCAGCTTTTCCCTAAAACATAAAGCCTCCCACCCCAGCATCCTCTGGCACTGCAGCCCTGCACACACCTAGCACTGAGGGCTGTGGGATTTAATCCCTCATCCTGCAGGGAACCTGTAAGGAGATAATCTGCCCAGGATACACGGAAAACAAATCAGCAGGAAGCTGATCACCCTGAGAGCAGCGCTGGCAATGACCTCAGCTGCATTCATCACCATTTCTTGCCAGTATCTGGTGAAGGAATGTCCATGTCTAAACCTCTTCATTTTCCTCACATCCTCACTCTCCCCTGAGTCCAGGAAGTAAAAACAGTAATTTAAATCAGAAATGAGTGGCGTATCCCACACTAATACTGTGCTTATCCTGTCTGATTTGGGGCTTTCATCTCCCTCAGCACACAGCTGGCTTTGCTTAAAGGTCCCACGTCAGAGCTGGGCATGCTGGGCAGTGCTGCTGGGCTCCCCCACAGCCCAGCCCGGCTCCTCCGGGGTGATCCCACTCTCTTTTCCACCCGGAATGGATTTCCAGGCAAAGTGTTTCCAGCAAGGCAAGGGAGAGGGACAGAGAGAGGAGTTTTGTTTTTGTGGCTGCTGTTTCTGTCCCTGGGGTTGAGCTCCTGCCTGTCCCTCATGCCTGCTGTGGGACCCTGCGCCCTGCCCGGGTGGGATTTGGGGGGATTTGGGTTTTTCTGGGGTCTGCAGGAGCTGGCAGCTTCTGTCAGCTCTGCGGGGCCTGCCAGGGGGTGGCACTGCAGAGACTGATGCCAGCCAGGCAAAGGCAGGGAGCAGAAATCAGGGATGCAGAGCTGTGGGCACAGGGCCTGGATGGATGCAGGGAGGGAGGGAGGGAGTCCTGTCCTGGCTGTGTCCCACAGTCCTGAGCTCCCCTTGCAGCTGCCAGGCAGGAAAACCTGGCAATTCCTGATGGAGAGGGGCAAAAGCCAGGGGACAGGAGGGGCAGAGGCTCTGGAGGGACTGGAGAGGATTTCCCAGCCCAATCCAGGTTAGAGGGTGTCAGGCTAAAACCCGGGGAGCTCCCACCTGCAAGCTGCCATCCCCCATGGAACACGAGTCCTGGTGCTCTCTCACAGCCCAGCTCTCACTCTGGAACTAATTACCCAGGCAGGCAGACGAGCAGTGAATTCTGATACCCGAGGAAGCCCTGGAAAAGTGCTTGGCTGCCACAGGGAGCTCTGCTGTGCTCAGGAAATTGGGCTCTTGCCCTCACCCTGGCTGGCTCTGCAGCATGGCTGGGTCACACCAGGGGGGCAATTAGCCACGACATGGTCACCAGGGACCACCTGCCCACACAGCTGACCCGGCAGCACAGCCTGCGTTCCCCCAAAATGCTCTGTTTCATTAATAAAAATAAAAATAATAATAAAAAAATCTAGTGTATATTATTATTGTTCCTCCCAGCCCTTAGAGCAGAGCAGAGGAACATCAATGAGATTCCCATGGGAAGCACAGACAAGACTGGGAATGGCTCCATGGCATGGGGACACCCTTCCTGTCACAGAGGGAAAACTGCAGGACAATTTCTCACAGATCTGGAGAGACCAAGCAAGTGCAGCTGGAGCTGCAGGGTGGGGCTGTCAGGAGAGACAGGTCCCCAAAGCCACCCTGGGATGGGACAGCCAAAAAACCTGACAGGACCTGATGTCACACAGTCAGTCTGACATCCTCTGTGCTGGGAAAACACACAACAGGAGCAAATCCCCATGGAAGGATGGGAGTGGGTGGCAGGAGAGCCCAGGGCAGCAGGGGCAGGGAGCAGCAGCACTCCAGGGCTGCCCAGGCAGTGATTCCCTCCACTCCAGTGGAGTTAGGCCAGGAATGGACTTGGCCCCAGCAAGTCTGAGGGTTATTGTATCTGCATTCCCCCATGCACACACTGTCGAGATGTATTAACTTCCTTAAATGTACCAGTAAAACAACCTCTTATGATACACTTTAATGAACTTGTACAGTAGCCAACAAATTGTGCATCATATAAAACCCATTCGGCCTTATAGACTCTCTGGCTATTTTGTAATAACTGCAATTTGCTTCTGCTGAAGCAAGATAACCAGGGTTGAGAAGTCAGGCTTTGCAGAAACCTAAATATTTGATTTGGGGGGGAGTGGGTGGGAGAAGGAAGAAAGGGGCCTCTGGGAGCTATTTATGGGGTCAAAATAACATGAGACCTGCTCTTCTCGTAGCGTTTCCACCATCAAGGAAATGAAATACTGTGAGAAGACCAGCACTTGCATTATTTTGGCCCCATAAACGGCTCCCTGAGGCTTTCAGAAGCCCGTGAAAAACAAACACAAATACAAATAAATGCTAATACTGGAAACGTAAATACTAAAACCTGCCCATGTCCCCGGAGGAAACGACTCACAAAGTCCTGCCTGCCCTAAAAAAAAAAAAAGGGAAAAAAAGGGAAGGAGCTGGAACATCTGCTGAAGCCATGAGGAGAAAGTCACTTCAGGGGAGCTGGGAACAGCCCTGCATGAGCTTCTGACAGTAACAGTAATGGGCACTGCTGGCATCACCCAGGGTCCCAGAGAAACGGGATTTTCAGGGCACACACACACACTTTCCACCGTGCTGGAGGCAGCAGCAGCAGTGAAAATCCTCGTGGCTGCTGCTGTGGGATGGCAAGTGGCCATCCTGAGTCCCTGGCCCAGCCCAGGGCAGCCATCCCCTCTCAGGGCACAGCTCCGGGCCTGGGGAGCACTGGGACAGCAATGGGGCATCAGAGGAGCTGGGAGCAGATCCTGGCTGCTCCTGCCTGGCATGGCTGCCAGAGGGGCTGCCCTGCAGTGTGGAGGGTGTTCCACGAGGAGCTGGCAAGGAAACCTTGCAGGGATCATTTCTTTGTGCTGATATTCCTGATATCCTGGGGGCAGCCTGGGGTCTGCAGTTCTGGGAGAGCGATGCTGCTCGAGGTCCAGCTGCACCCTCCATTCCAGAAAGCTCCAGGAACTGTCAAAGGACCCCATCAAATCCAAGGTACAAAGGCCTGCCAAGCCTAAATGTGAAACCATTTTATAGGGCACATTAATTCAATGCCTGAAGAAAATCTATACAGGCCTCTTTTGCCCGGAACACTCATAAATTATGCTGCCTTTCTTAGCCGTGCTGCTCTCCTGTAGTGGTCCACTCGAAGGCCTGGTATCTCCTTTATGTCCACTCAAAAATCTCCTCTCCAGTGCATTATTACTTCTTCTAATGGTTTTCCCTTTCTCTCCGTTTGCCTTTCCTCTCTTTAAGCCCAGTTTCAAAATATCCCAAATCATTTGCTGCAGGAGCTGACCCTTTCCTCTTACCTACGGAGGGGCTGCCCGGGATAAGTGATCCAATGACAGCAGCCTGATGTGTCAGGGCAGCGGGGAAGCGGCAGCAACTCTGAATACAGGAATTATTCTTCATCGTCTCAAACTGTCACAACACATTACCCTCAAAGCCGCAGCTCGCTGAAGGAGTGACCCTGCACTGAATGGGAGAGTGCTCGGGGAAAGAACTAATTGTAGCCTCTTTTCACACGTCAGTCACTTTTCACAGCACCAAGCCTTTCAAGCTCAACTAATGTCAAGTTCCCTTTTCCTTTTGCTGGGCTGAGTATTTCTGATTTTTAAGGATGGCATTTTTAAAGGAACAAGGTCTCTGGTGAGGGATGAGGCCGGGGAGGGGAGGGAAGGAAGCGTCGGAGTGAGCACGCACCAGAAAGTCTATCAGACGGCCCAAGACTCGTTAGGAATTAGACAATTAACAAGTAGGAATGCAGGAAGTGGGGTAATGGCCAGCAGAGCTCGAATCTCCTCGATTTCATTTCTGTCATTCACAGCAATTATTCTGGAGAACTTTTCAGGCTCTGCCGTGAGGGGGAATGTGCTCGGCCCCTTCCCAAAATGAGGGACAGGAATTTTCCAGGGCTGGGGCACAAGGTGCTGCTCACCAAACCCACCTCTCCCCATCCGCGGGAGCTTCTGAATAAACAGCTAAAAGGCAAAAATTCAAGCCTCTTTTAAAAATCAGACAATTCCCTTTCCTTTTGGAGGAGATTCCCTGCGGAGAGAGCTCTGGGAATGCCAGCCTGGTGCATGATCTGGGGCAGGCACACATAAGGGCCCTTCACAGCTCCTTGTCTTTGACTGCAATCCTGACAGATTCTGGGGCAAGGACTATATTTTCACCCTTACATTTACACAATGCCCATCATAGGGGACTTGCAGAACTGACTGGGGCTTCCCGAGTGTTATTTATTAACTGTAATGAATAATAATTATGGAGCTTCTGCCATCTGGATTCTCACTCAAAAGGGCCCTATTTAAAAGGAACGCTAAAAGGCAATTTGTATTAACACAATGGAAGTCTTGAGGATCTCTTAAACTGTTTGTAATTTACACAAGGCTCCCCAGTGAATGGGTGAGTTAAACATTTTAATTTCCCTGATTGCTGCTGAGGGAGCGGGATGTGCTCCCCACAAGAGCTCACACGGGCACTTGTACACCGAAGGCTCCATCTTTCAGGGTTCAGACAACATCCCAAACTCTGCTGGGCGCTTTTGGCACTATTTCTGCAGGAAACATTCACTCTGAGCATCATCCCTGTGCCCAGGGCAGCGGGAGCTGCTGCTGGGACACACAAGGTGGAGAAGAACTCAAGAGCTGATGCGAGGTGGGAAACCACACTGGGATGAGGAAATATCAGGGTACTGGGAAATCACATCAATTACATTGCTGCTACTGCACTTGGAGGCTTTTCTTGAGTATTTCCCTTTTTTTTTTTTTATGAAATGCAATTATGCTAACGAGGGAGCTCTAATTATAATCCATCTCCAGCACCCTTGGCGGCTGCTCGGAGCGAGGGGCTCTGGCTCTGCTGGCAGGGAGGGCACAGGGGGGCACTGCACCCCCAGGGGAACCTGTGCTTTTGGGGATTTGGATGAACAAAAATCGTAACATTCAATTGCAGTGAAACGAAAGCACTGAGTCCTCGTTAAAAATCTTAATTTTTCCAAGTTGGTTTTGATTTGAGACGGCTGAAATTTCTGGGCAAATGTGTGTTGTTCCTTTCCAGAGGGAGCACAGGCAAAAAGTCATTTCCCAGTTTTGTATATTGCTATGATTACAATTTCAGCTTATTATGATAATGTTCCAAAGTCAGTTAAAGCTGCTCTCTGCCCCAAGCCCAGTTCAGCTGGACTCAGAACGGTGGGACTGACTTCCTGCCGTGCTCTGGGTGACAGCCTGACACACCTGTCCTCAGAAATGTTTCTTTTTCCTGTTTTATAAACCCAGCAGTTTCACAAAAGAGAATTTAAACTCTTTTCAAATGAATAAAAAAAAAACCCCAAAACCCAACCCAAACCATGTCATCTGAGCACTGAAAATCAATTCCTGTGTTAAAACTGTCTCATCCTGTCACAACCTGAAAGATGCTGAGATGCCACAAAAGCACCTCCATTAAATTTGCAAGTAAAGAAGGCTGGGAAACACTGCCTGAGCAACTTCTGTGAAATCAGGATTCAGTGGCCTATGTAAAATATTAGTTCCTGTCAAAGTGCCTTACAATAACTCCAGTGCTGAATCCACCCAGAGCTGGCTCGTGCCATGCACTCGGAGATGAAAGCTGGCATCCTGGAACAAAGGGGGCAGATCCAGCAAGGAGATGGGGAGGGACAGGAGGAAGGAGAGATCCAGGGGAATGGAGACAGAGTGTTGTGAACATCAGAGCCCCTCTGAGAGCCCAAATCTCATTTCTAGTGCCTGATTTCACTGCAGGGATGCCAAACAATTTAACACTTGCAAAACAGGGAGGACACCTGAGCTTACAGAAATGTCCAGGTCTGCTTCAGCACAAAGAGATCAGTGAGAAAAAGACAAAACATCCTGCATGGATTTCTAAACAGATTGTTTACTCCTTTAAAAAGAGCACCCAGAAAGCTCCATGTGACCTGAGCCCATGGAGTAGGAGACCCAAGATTCCGGCATCTGGCCAGACTTGACTCTGAGCATTTTATGGAAGGTTAAAAGTGCACCAGATAAAGGACTGGTATTTAGAGGGAGAATATTCTTCAAGATAGGCACTTTCACCATGACTTCCAGTGCTTTTAAAAAATAATCTCAACTTTCCTAGAGCTGTATATTTTTGTAAAGAGGTTTAGGATGTTTTCCTACATAAATGGCTCTTCAGAAGGACGAGTTGCCCATTTCAGCCAGCATGTGAAATCTCAAAAGCTATGACAGTCAAATAGAAAATAATTTCTGTAGCCCATCACATCCTACAAGCCTACAACTCCTTGTGCAAGATTTACAGATGAGGTTTTTGAGTGAATATGCAGAGGTGCTTGGGTTTAAAGGAATTCTCTCTTACCCCATCCTGAAAGTTTCACTGTGCTGCTATTCCAAATTCCTGTAAGAGATCCTATGTGGAATACATGATTTCCTGTGCCAGCCAGCATGTGTGACAAGTTTTTGGATGCATTTAGGCAGAACTATCTTGCATCTTTGGTTACGCAAGCAGCACATCTGTGTATATCAGACCAAAAGCATTTGCAGAGAAAACACTGTATTAAAATTCCTGGGTTTGCTCTCTCATTCCCAGGGTTATGGGAGTGCCTTGGATTGCTCAACACTGACCCCTCTGTCAGCCTCTACTCCACGAAGGAAATTACAAATCCAAAGTAAAATGCGTGTTTATGACACCTACCACGTCCTGCACCCACTGAACTCTGGGGATATTGCTCAGAAATGCTGGAGGCAATGCTCCTATTCCTGGAACATCTTCTGGCCAGAGCAGGTGTGGATCTGAGCATCCCCCTCCCCTCCAGAGCTGGAGCCACTCGAGTCTCAGGACACAGAGGTAAGGACAGGGATGGCCAGGAGCCCTTAGGGAGTGCTGGGCTCCCTCCTCCTCCTCCTCCTCCTCCTCCTCCCTGGGCTCAGCCAAGCAGTTCCAGCAAAAAGCTGGGTAAGGAAAAGCTGCCTGAAGGTCAAACCCACAAACCTGGCGATGACCTCGGGGTCTGAGCAGCGACTGCTGACACTCTGCAAGAGAATTTCACACCTGACCCTCCAAATTTCAGTTCCTTTCCCATCTAAGACCTAATTCTCTCCTCTCTGTGATGCCACCTCAGCATTTGGCCTCCTTAAAGGCAGGAAGAGAGCCCTGGGGTGGACTCAGTGCTCAGAGTGCCTCTGTGCAGCTCCCACATGTGCTCTCTGTGCTCTGACACACATGCACTGCTGAGCTGATTTTAAAAGTATAGGATTACAAAGCAAAGCCATTCTGGCACAACTTCTAGTGCTTCAGACACAAAGTGGCCTTTTGGGCCAGTGAGAGGCTCTGGGCTGCTCCCCTGGTGCAGATTGATGCTGAGGAGGAAGCTAGACCAGACTGGAATTTGGGTTTGATTCAAAGGAAAAGTTAAAAAGTTTGGGGGGGGAGCAGATGCTCAGCTGGTCCAAATCAGGAGAGTTTTGTTGAAGCTCACGAAATGATGTCACCACAGCCTCAGCCCTGGCTGCTCATCTAAACACTTCAAGGCTCTTGAGTTGGGAGAGCTCAGGTGGAGCTCAGGACCAGCCTCCTCCTCCCACTTCCCTGGCAGCAGTTCAGTGTCACAGGAGCTCCAAACCCATCCAAACCATCCTAGCTCCAAATGCAATTTATTTAGTCTGTTCACTCAATTTTTTAAAAAGATGATGTTGACATGGCTGCTTCCAGCAGACCAGCTTTGTAAACACAGCCCTAATTTTACAAAGCACTCAGAGCTTGCAGCCATTCCCTTAAAATCACAGCTCTACCTTGACTGAGTGTTAACCCAGCCTGGAAAAACACCAGCCCAGTCTCGTGGGCTCTCTCTCTTGCAGGGCTGCTTGAGGCTCTCAATTATATTTATATTTATATTTATATTTATATTTATATTTATATTTATATTTATATTTATATTTATATTTATATTTATATTTATATTTATTCACATATTCATATTTATATTTATATTTAATTTATTTATATTTATATTTATATTTATATTTATTTATATATTTATATTTATATTATATTTATTTACACATATAAAAACTATATATGTAGAAATAATATATAAAATTATAGATATAACATACATATAATAATCTATATTTAAAAATATATAATATATTTTATATCTATTATATTTAATATATATTTATAAATATATAAATACACATGATATATAATATAAAATATATAATATATATCTATATATAAAATTAGATATAAATATATAAAATATATATATTAAAAAAATAATCTCTCTTATTCATATAGCTCCAAATTCTGATGTTAGACATAAATATGAAAGAGCCTTGATAAAAATGGCATTCAAAGCTTAATTTGCCCCTTTGTTAACGGAGCTGTTGGACACAGCAATTCACATTTGTGCTCCTGAAACCAGAAGGCAGCTGGAAATAGTAAATTCGACGTTTTTGCTTTTTGAAAGTCATATTTTAAAAATTGTTCCAAGCATTGATTCTATTACACTCCACCTTTGTAGCTGCACTCTTACAAACGTGGGGATGAGCTGCAGCTGGTGGAGGAGCTGGTGGAAGGTAACTCTGTGTGAAACCTGAAAGACCTAATGGCAAACCAAGGCATTCCTCTGGTCACATCCCCCAGAAAAAGCAATTTAAATCATGATTCTGCCCTGTATTTAGGCAGTGAAGTTCACACAACTGCCTGCTCCTCGTGTTGTGCTCCTCTGCAGACTTCTTGCTCGCATTTTGGTGGGTGACCAGCCACATTTCCAAAAGATAAACCAAAGAGACAACGCAGTCCTGACATGATTTAATAAAAAATTTCTTTTTTAGAGGGTGTGGATAAAAGTAGCCCTGAGTGGAGGACAAAAAGCAGCCCAGATTTTACATCAGGGATCTGTCCCTGCACAATTCCCCTCCCACTGCTGCCTCTGTGGCTGCAGGTGAGAGAAGAAGGCTGCAAGGTTAATTTGTCTTTTGATTTCTGCTTCCAAATGTCATTTCTAGCTGACAAGGTGGGGAATAGCTGTGGCATGTGGGAATAGATGGGAGATGCCACCCATGGGAATGCTGTGCTCTGCCTGAGGAGAATTCCAGCACAGCAACACATCCAAGCCTCCTCCACAACACAGGGCAGTGGAATCTTAGGAAAATTCCACCATTTCCATGCCACCCACCCCAACCAGGGCTCTCCATCCCCAGCCCCTCTGGCTCCTGCATCCCCTGTTATGCCACTGAGCTGGAGCAGAGCCTTCCCACAAAAAACATCTTTGGAAAGGCTCAGAGAAGTGATACTGACCCTTTGTCTTTCACAACACCATCAAGTTTTGGTGTACACACAGAGTTCATGTGTTGGGCAGTTACTGAGAAAGTCACTGGCCAAGGGAACAACAAATAAATATCCCAAATACGTAAATAAACAAATAAAAGAAGATGGTGTTTTAGCTGTGGGGGTCTTTTTGGAAAATGGTATGAAATGGGTCACACAGAAAAAGGCAGCACAACTTTTACACAGCCCCATTTTTACTGAAAGGATCTCTCTCCCTTTTGGAGTCTCATCTACCTGCATGAACATCTGCAGGGGGCTGAACATTCCCCTTTTATGGGGAAGCTTCAAACAGGGTTTCTTCATTTTCAAAACGTTTCCAACCAATTTGTCATTTTCCTTCCTCTTCATTTTTTTTTTTGGTCAGTGGACGGTGCACACAATATTGAGCAATAATAGCCAGAGGAGGATGAAAACTGCAGCTTGAGAAGGAGCTCAGGATATGATTCCTCCTCACCGGATGCCTGGAAGATGTCACTGAAATTCCCTCTCCCTCAGTGCAACCCGTGTGGAGCCAATATGAACTCCCAGCAAAGTGCTTAAAACCCCATTATTTATAATAACTGTTAAATGATGAGACATTGTTTACCCAGATTGGAAGATAAATTCTCACTTACAGAATGCTCGCCTGACCGTCCTGAACGTCATCTGGTTTTTATTTAAATGCAAAATGAAATTAGGCTCCCAATAACACAGCAGAAGAATTCAATAAGATGGGGCTTTTCACTTACAGTTTAATATTAACATTTTCCCATAAATGTTAATGAATAAACGTCTACTGTTTTATATATTATCCATGGTGGGGAGACAGCAGGCTAGGAATGGAAGGAAAGCTAATCTTTTCATACCACAAATTAGGATATATACTTCAAGGAGGACTAAGTGTTCCCAGCACTGCCAGGGACCTGGCCCCAACCCTCCTTCCTCTGGGGGCAGCCACCAGAGCTGATCCCATGGGGATGCTCCAGGGAGTCTCCACTGATCACTGAGATCTTCCCCCAGCCAAAATCCCCTTGGCTTTGTTTCTCATTTTCCCTGGCCCTCTCTTTCTGCCTGCACACTGTGAGCATCAAACACCCAACAGCATCACTGCCCAGCAAGTCCTGATGCTCCCAGACTCCAGCATGGAGAATAAGGCAGGATTATTGGGAAAATCAGGTGATTCTTTGTGTGATGTTCTGTGAGAGAAGGGTGCAGGGGTGACGGGAGGTGAGGGCACAGCTGCAGGCCACAACACAGGGACAGGGAATGATCCAGCATCCAAAGGGAGAAGCACCTGGAGCAGATACTGTGCTGGAAGAGGGGCTGAGAGGACTGGAAGCTGCAGGGCCACAGGGTTGGCTCACACTGCAACCTTTGCATTGCCTTGGCTCTTGACTTCCCATTTACTGCAGAGGGTTTGCTGTGTTAATGTGTATTTTGCTGTTTGGTGACTCATCCTTCAGCCTACCTCTAATAAGTGTTCATTTAACAGTTTGACTGCTTAACAATTTATTGCACAAATGGGTTTCCATTCCACAGCCTGCTCTCCCATCTCCCCTGGAGAGGGCAATGCATAGTTTATGAGAGCTCTGTGATGGCCTATGCTGCACATCCCAAAAATCAGCAAATACTCAACGGCTCTCTGGGGCTGCTGGGCTTGGGAGGAGGGACAGGAACTGTCTTGTCTTTATTCTGCCACCACCTCAGCAGCTGCAAGAGGTTTTGGCTCACAAAACAGCTGTAAAAATACCAGTCCTGGTTCAAATGCTGGGACCCGAGGGCTCTTATACTTACTGAGAGAGATATGCTTGCCATAAGTCATATCCTACACAAAAACACCATAGAAAGACTCCTAAAAGGAATGGCAAGGTAATTATAGGAATTACAGATGGAAAAATCCCGTTGTCTCTGCCCCCTTCCCAGTGTGGGACCGCTCGGTGTGGGGCAGGCTTCAGGCCTCAGACTTTTAAAGGGAAGATTTAATAAACACTGAGAAATATTTCTAAATATTTAGGAAACCCAAAATAACAGATTTCCAAGCCAAGCTGTGCAAACAGAAAATGAATTTAGAAAACTTGTTAAAAACCCAACAGCTTTTGCGTGCACCAAAACATGTTTGGGTAGCAGGAATCACCTCGTGGGCAGGATGCTGCAAGCAGAGCTGGAGGATGCTCAGCCCTGGTGGAATACCTACCATGGCTCTCCTCTTGCTGCCCCTGGAACCACCAGCAGAAGCCTCAGGGATGCAAAAAGCTTCATGCTTTAGGAGGGACTCAGCAGACAATTAAATGTGAGCGAAGCCAAGCTAGACAGGACAGAGCTTTGAATTTTCCTGTGAAATTCTGGAGTGCTGCAGTTAATTTGCTTAATCATTAGGAGGATAAACCACAACCCCAAGCAAACCAAAAAAAAAAAAAAAACCAACACAGCAGCAAATCTGCAAGGGAAAAAGGGAAGTGTGTCTCTGTTCACTGCTTTTGAGACAAAGCACTGGAAGAAAAATGTCCAGTTCCAATAATGTCATAACCTGATTACAGCCTGACCAGAAGAGCTAAAACACTTGCAGAACAATGAGTAAGAAATTAAGTTTTAAATTGAGTGCTGGCCCTATCTCGTGTCACTTCTTTATATTCCAGTGGAAAGGACAGTGCTGAGCTCATTTCATATCGAGCAGAGTGAGATGCCTGGATGCAGACACCATTTAGTCATCTCCTATATGTTCCTCCCCGTTTCTTTCTCTGGGAGGAATGACAAATCCAGGAATGTGACTGCACTTTGTTTTATTATGATATTGATTTTTCCTGCAGAGGGGAAAGTGCATTTATCCCCCAGGTCTGTACACTGGCAGGGAAGGGTTAACAAAATGTTTATCACAAAGCTGGCTTCAGAGTTGAAAGTAATGTGATCAGTAATGAATTTTGTGTTACATTAGGTTGTATAAATGGACAGACAAGCGCAGACAACAAGTGGCCAGGAGTCGGGGCTAATCTAATGATGTAAAAATAGAGACAGCACCAATTATACTTGGGGCCAGCTCAGAGCTCCTGCAGGGACTGCAAATGAATAGGTACAAATCAAATTACTGACTAATAGACGCACTACAAGAGAGGGCAGTCAATGCTAAATACATTAGGGCCTTGTGACCTCTCTGCTCTGAACAGCAGAATCCTAAATTTGACTTAAAAAAAAAAATCAAAGAAACTCTTGTTCATTTAAGGAGAGCAACAGAACAATGTTATTTGTGAAATGACTTGAGACACTTTGATATTTTTTGGTTTGTCCCCCTATGGCCATGTTAGGTACGTGGCCCTTGGAAAGCTGAGAGAGGGTTTGCTTTTAGAACAAGGGAAAATACTCTTTGTGCAAAAGTTAGGACCTGATAACAATACAGTTATGTTACATACCAAAACATTTCAAAGCCATGTGCCTCTTTGTGGTGATGTTTTTTACTGCTACTTCACCGGCTGTGTCTGTATCAAAAATAAAATATTTCTTAAATAAAAAGGCCTTGGTTTAATAAGAAGAAAAAGAAAAGGAATCTCCCCACACCACAGTTGATAATAAGCAAATGCAGTTGATCAAGATTGTTATCAAATGGCAGAAAGTCAGAGGTGTCTTGTGGCATCAGTGCTCCCTTTAGAATTTTTCTACAAACACCAATGAACCTGAATTCACATCAGAAATATTCATGGTATCAGCATTCACACCCCCTCCCCCTTCAATAATGTATGACCTGGAAGAAATTCCAGTAGAACCTCCCATGGCTGATGGCAAGATTGGGTTTGGAGACATGGGAAATGACTGGGAAATCAAAAATGCCCTTGTTGGACCTGCCCAGGGCTGTGGGATGGGGCTGCTCAGGAACACCCTTGGATAGGAGAGAGCAAAAATCCCAAACTGAAGTGCCTGAAATCCCAAAATGTGTGCAAGGCCAATGCTCCTCTCATCCAGCACTTCCCAAATGATGCCTCCTAAAGAGTCTGAATTTTCCTTTCCTTTCAACCAGGCCCATCCAAATAAACCTTTTGTAGGAAGAACTGAGCTCCCAGACTTATTGGAGGGGGTAATTTAATCTCTGACCCTGGGATGAATATTGTGAAAGTTCAAAGGCTGCTTTTAGCATCCATGTTATTTGATCCACCACTGGGTTTGCTGCCCAAGCTGGTTTTGCACTGAACCTATGCAGAAATCTCCTGGCAGAAATGCTCTTCAGGGGAAAAATAATTTACTCTGTGTATCTGTAGCCCATGTCTGAGTTAGGATAAAACACAGCTAAGGAGAGAGAAGGGGAAAATTATCTTAGAAAAATTAAAGAGGAAGGAAGGAAGAAAGGAATGAAGGGAGGGAGGGAAGGAGTGAAGGTACCACTGAAAGCTCTACCTCTATCAAGGGCTAATCCTATTCCTGAAACTAAATGTACAGGTACATCAATGTCCAGGTGGCTGCTGATCTTTGAATAAAGCTTGTGAGCATGGGTATTTTCTCCTCTGGACAAAACCCCAGGAAGGATGGTCCTTGGACAGGAGCCACCTTGCTCTCCTCCCTTTGCTTCCCACCTCAGCCAGGCACTACAGGAAATGTGTGACTTCCCTTTCCCAGCCCCCAAATCTCACAGGAAGGTTCCAAAACCATCCCTCTGCAAAGCTCAAAGGTGTCCAGACCCAATTTAGGCTCAGCCTTTGGGCTTTGGCTGAGGACCAGGACCCAAAGTGCCTGGAGCCCCAATCCCGGGTATCCTACAGGCCGTTCCCTAACACACATCTAATTAGCTCCACTTACTTACATCCCATTAATCAGGTTAAAGAGTTTGCTTCAACATATGAGCTTCCTTCAGCGCATTATGCGTCTGTTGATGAAATCTGGAAGGAATCCAGGCAGTTTCCTCTGAGGGCCAGAGGTGCTCCTCCCTGTGCCACCGGCCTCCCGTGGGTGAGGGCTGACCTGGAGGCTGGCAGGAGTTTTGGAAGAAAGATGCATCTCAAAAACCATCCTGCTGCCCCCCTACTATAGGCTGATTTCAAATATTAAGCCTAGAAGTGATCAAAACACACTGGAAAGCTTAAAAAATGTACTTGCTGAAGGAGTAGGTGAAGCAGAGGATTTATTAATTACAGTATTTTTGGAGGGAAAGATTTCTAGCCTGAGCTGATAATTTCTTCCTGTCCAGTTTGAGTGGAATCCTGTCAGAGATATTTGTCTTCTGGAAGCAGAGTTTCATAAATCACAGTCCTAGGGTGGTTTTTTTCCAGGGGGGAATGCAATATGAAGCTCCAGCACACACTTAAGAACTGCACTGCAAATGTAAATATTGTAGCTGCTTGAAAACAAAGCTTTGCAAGCAAAAGAGGGCACTGACCACTAACATTTGTGTCTAGACTTGCATAATTTTTTTCTTTTCAGTGAGAGTTTGACAGAAACTGGAACAGTAAAAACATCTTTTTCGCATCTTTGCCAATTTGTGCCTTCCTTGGAATTAAATGTGTATCTGGGCTGACAGCTTATGTACAGCAGACTCCACTTCAGATAGACATGGGTCATCTGAATAATTGGATAACAAGGGGAAAAGCTGGTTTCCCAATCAAGCCAACTAGCTGGACAACTGCAGTTATCATTTAGGTCACAAGGAAAGGAAGATTTTTGGGGGTTGTTTCCAGCCCTGGTTCTTCTCCCACCCTCTGTCCGACAGCCCTTGGCACGGAGTCAGAGGTGGAACAGCCCCATCTAATCCCCCCTCCTGCAAATGCCAGATTATTCCTGATGTTTTCAGTGTGCTCCAGCTGGATGTTTGTGCTGTGACCAACTTTTGGGTATTTCTGCCTCTGCAGTAGCCAGAGCCAGGGTTGGTGTTGCCACCCCTGCTCTGCAATGTGACAGGGCAGGTACAAAACAGAGATTGTGGGAATGCCAGCTCCCCAGAGTGGTCTGTGCACCACGAGCACGCACTTCCTGCACACCCCTGCAGCCTATCAGCCCTGATTTCTATATAAACCTACGTGTCAGCTATGCCCTAACAGTTAAGGCATTAAAGGAATCTATTTATCTCCTGCCATTAAGTGCATGTCAGGACCAGTCGAGCACTTGACAAAGTCTCACTGTCCACCCTACTGCCCAGCTCCTGTCCACACACTGGACCCCAGCACTGCACATGCACAAATCTTCACATTCCCAGCTAGAAAAGTTCATTAATTTGTGCTGAAGTTTGAGTAAGATTTTGCAAGTTTTGTTAAATCTCTGCAAAATCTATTTAAGGACTGAAGAGAATCCGTGGAACACAATCAGGGGTTAAAGCATGCAAAACATAAAGGCATGAATAAATTAAGTTATTTTAGGACTATTAAAAAGATTATAAATTCCACAATTTTGAGTCCAATGCAGAAATAAAACACTGGTTTTGAAAGAAGCAGCAAGACAGAAATCAACTACCAACAAACAAACCTCCAGTGTCCTTTTCTGCTGAACTCTTTGCTGTCATTTCACTGAGGTGAGTGGGCAGCAGAGAACCCAAGGAGGAAAACTGAGTTTTTTCAAAGATAATTCAGTTCAGCCAAGCTTGGTTATGATATAAGTGGTTTGAGGGAAGTGAAAACTCTCCTACTTGTTATGAGCCAACAAAGACACCTCTTTTTTGAAGTGAGGGTAATGCAGCTCCACACTTATCTCTGCCCATTTATTAAGCAGCACACAGATGAGAGCCCTGTGGTGGAATGGTGCTGGCAGCCAGCTCCAGCCCTCTCCCTCAGTGAGTGCAGCTCTCCAGGTACATCTGAGCAGGAGAGAACTTTTTCTGTCTGTCTGCTAAAGAGGAACAGCTCAAGAGCTGTTAGGGGATGGAAGTGGAAAGGGCACGGGAGTTCAGCCTCTTATCACCAGGTTTTCTCTGCTCCTCTGAGTCACCACATGCCCAAATCCTGAGAATAAAGTGTGTTAGTGGTGGAGAGAGTCCCAGGACAGGCAGGGCAGCACAGAGTGTTAATGACAGGGAGAGGAGGGTGCTGGGATGGGGTGAGCTGGGTCAGTGCTCATGTTACTCATTATTGCTGCGTAAAATCGCTGCTCTGAGATGGCATCTATCTTACACTCATTAGGGAGATTTATGGGGCTGGAGCAAGGGCTGGGAGAAATCTCTCTGGATGAATATTAACTCAGTGATGGCATCTCTATAAACAGCTCCTTTCTGTCTTTACACCTGCAGGACTGTGAGTTTCATCTTATGCCAAAGGAGCTGGGACTCGCTGCCATCAGCTGGGTTTGGTGAAAATGGAAGGAAAATACAGAGCCCTGTCTCCGACAAAGTTCTTGGTTTACAATATAATCCACTGTCCAGTCTCCAGGCCAGTCAGTCACCCTAACCTGGCACATCTGGAAGGCTTCAGCTTTCAGAGGAGGTATTCCCCTCACCTTTCCCCTTCCACACACAGCCTGAGGGGTGCTGACCCATTATCAGCAGTGGATACCCTCCCAAAGTTCACACTGATCACAGCCTGGGTCAGTGAGTGATGAAATATGTGCCTTTCTCTATTTTCATAGCCTGCTTTTTCCACCTTCCCAGCCTTTTACAGACATGAGGTGATTGAAGCCCACACCAGCAATGTGAGGCATCTCTATCCTCAGTGCACTGGTGGAGCTCTGCACTCATGGACTCCTGAAGTGTCCTGGCCAAGGCAAAAAGCTGGTGAGGATTTGCACCAGAGCTGCAGCAGACCCACCCTTGGTGCTCAACCAAGCCTTTCTGTTAATTCCAAATCTAACTCACCCTTTGATTTTTTGTTTCTCAAGATGGAAAGCAGAGAAAGGACAGTTGGCAAGGTGACCAGCTGGGTTATGAAGGGGTTTCTGCACTGCTCAGCCTGGTTACTGCTGCCTGGACCTACAGACAAGGGCTAAAATCCTGCTCCTCACATCCTCCTCCTCCAGGCTGTGGGAAGCTGCTGCAGTTTGGTACCTGCTCCACAGAGAGCAAAGTCAGGATGAACCCTGATAGGAGACACTTCTCGAGGAGCAGGGAGAGCTCAGAGCAGCACCAGTCCCTCAGTGATACATGAGGGCAAGAGCAAAAGGAAGAGACTTCCTGAAAGATCTTCCTGAAAGATCCATAGGTGGCCATTCCCACACCTTCCTGCTGGTTTCTCCTCTTTTGCCTTCCCAGGGAAGCTGCCAGGAGAGTGACAAGTGAGTTGGCAGCTGATGTTAGGGGCCAGCATCACTCTGAGGTGTTTTTACTGGAGGTGTTTTTTGGAACAAGTCGAAATTGATGGAGACAATAAACCCACAGTAACTGTGCTTTAATTCCTGAGCATCTCCTACCACGGGGCCCCTCCTGACAGCCTAATCTCTCATGTGCCATTCCATTTACTTAAACAGATGATACAATTTATCAATATAATGGACACTGATGAAGATGGATTAATTTGGATTACAGAACCAGCGCTTCACAGTGGCTCTACTGAGGACACAAAATGAGGATATGTGTGATTATGGCATTGTTTGGAGCAGGGCAGCAATCTGCACTGGAGGGCATGCAGGAGAGCCTTTGTCCCAGCTATATGATAAGGAAGCTTCATGTGCCAATATCTCAGACTGTGTTTATGTGATCTACCACTAACTTCCTTTTAGAAATGACTTCTGAGATCCCCACAAATAGAGAGAAAGAGAGAGAAGAGAGAGAAAGAGAGAGAGAGAAGCGTACAGAGGAAAAAAGCGAAACTTAAAAAAAAAAAAAATTAAATCAAAATCACCATTGGGTGAGATGTACGTGATCTCTGATCACACCTCTTCTTTGTACCTGTTCCTGATCCCACCATGTCCCTGCTGGGGGACTCGCACATGGCGTCGGCCAGGCGCTCGCGCAGCCCCTCCTCGCTGGGCTCCATGGAGGACATGTGGCGCAGACCGAAGCTCTCGGGCCAGCTCCCACACACCTCCAGCAGCGTCACGCTCCGGTCGAAGGCACCTGTGACACACAGGGACAGAGGGGACACGTGTGGGACGCTGGGGGAAACGGCTGATCGCTTTGAAAATGTCAAAATTTTTATGAAACCTTGACAAAAATGCAACAAAGGAAAAATTCGCAGCGCTGGGAGCTGCCCCTCGTGCACACCACATGGCCGGTTCATCTTCAAGATGGATGCTCAGTCTTTTACACCCCTGGGGTTGTGTCAGCCAGCCCTGGCCCCTCCCAAAGTCTGTCAGTCTGCTCTTCTTTGCCATTTTTCGGTGCAAACTGCTTTCCTGTAACTGGATTGGAGGTCAGGTGTGTCCACGCCTCACCCCCTGAGCACCCCCAAGCTTTTCCATTCCCACCTGCCCCATGCAAGGGACACGTGCAGCTTCTTTGTACCTGTCCTGGACAGCCCAGGCTGTGTGATGGCAGCAATACAGGGGGAAAAGGGAACTATGGGGAGAACAGAGGACATCTAAACTACAATATCATAGCTATACATCACTAAAGCTTTTCTTAATATTCACACAATAGTTATCTTTTAATTGTGAGAGCCAATCATCTCATTATCCATCTGTAACAGACACCCTGGCACCAACCTCCTCCTGTGTGTGCTGTGCTTTGGGTGCCTGAAAAGCTGATTTTAGCACATGAGTTAAAGGTTGATGTTACAGCACAGCACAGTAGAACCCTAAGTATAAACCAACTTCTATCAAGCAGCTGTAATAAAACAGGTGAAATTAAAACACAGACTGGTGAGTCAGGAAAGCAGCACAATAACACAAATGTGAATGGCATGCATGTATTTTTATGTTAGACAACTAGGAATTATTTTTTAAGTTGACTATTCTTCCACTGGGATGCTGCAGAGATGCTTCTTCCCCTCCTCATATTGGACAATGGGAACAGTCATTTTGTCTTTGCTAATGGGAAGTAATTTTACCTAAATTCCCTTTCTTGCTCTGAAAGAGAGACGAGGCAGAGCTGCCTTGTGTCTGACAAAGGAACAAATGGATCCCTTCCCTCAGTCTGGGATATCTGTGGGTTTTCTCTGGGAAGTTTTAGCTCAAACGTGCTCTAACAGAGGTTTTTGCACCAGCAGCCCCTACTGAAGACGCTGGCTCTTGTGAGGGAGTGCACGTACCTACAAAAGATCCTTCAAATAATTCTCTGACTTGCAGTTATTACCTCATTCACAGCAGGGTATGATGTTCTGCCGAATGCAAAGATTAGATTCTGAATTCAGGATCACTTCAAAGTACAAATTAAAATTATTCTCCTTTATTATACAGCAAGTCTTCTGCAAAGGCTTACTTAAATCATTCCCACTTGGAACAAGATTACAGTTATGCTTTGTTCCTTCAAGCACATACCATTTACTCCACTATTAGGTAACTGAATATGCAGCGTTTATTGTGCCTGGTTTCTGCCAGCCTAGCGAGGGGAAAAAATGCAAATGCCAATGTTTCTCAGAGTTAAAAGTACATGAAACACGTCCTTGTTATCAGCCCTTTGGTTTTCCCCTTTGATCAGCCGTCAGAAACTATCTACACTTGTAGTCTGTGACTGTACAGCCTCACAGCACACCCCCTGCCACTGACAGGTGGTAATAGAAAGGGTGAGAGACCAAGCCCCGCGGCAGGCGGCCCTTCCTCTGATAACGCCCCGAGCACGGGCTGATAACGATGGTAAACACTCGGCCAGCCAGCGAATCCATCCATCAGCAAAGAGGGGCTGATAATTCTGAGCTCTAATGGCACGGGCTGCAGCGCCAGGGCTGGCATTCAGGGATTTATATGGGCTGCACTGGTGACTCCTGGCTCCTGAATTTCATCGGCGGTGATTTATCTGCTGGCCTGGCTGTGGGGTGGATTCCTGGCACTAGAGAACCATCAACACTGAGAGGGATCTCTAGAAAATGGGGGAGTGGGTTCCTGGCAGGGAAAACCATCAACACTGAGAGGGACCTCTAGAAAATGGGGAGTGGATTCCTGGTACTAGAAAACCAAAACCATCAGCACTGAGAAGGATCTCTGCAAAGCGGGGGAGTGGATTCCTGGTACTAGAGAACCACCAACACTGAGAGGGACCTCTAGAAAATGGGGGAGTGGATTCCTGGCACTAAAAACCATCAGCACTGAGATGGACCTCTAGAAAACACTGAGATGGACCTCTAGAAAATGGGGAGTGGATTCCTAGCACTAGAAAACCATCAACACTGAGAGGGACCTCGAGACAACGGGATCTCTGTGATGCACACACTCGAACTCTGGATGAGTCCCAGTTTCAACCCAGACAAGGAATGACCAAATATTTCAACTTTTAATGGCTCTCTGGATTGATAATGTTGCTCCAGTCTACTAATTTGTTTTAAAGCGAGGGTTCTTGAAGCTTGTTTGAGAAAATGCAGGGAGGAGGCAAAGTAATTTCGATGATATTTAAATCTCTACAGTATTTTCATGATGTCAGCTCTCCTAAAGGCAGGAGGAAAGGCAAAATTTGTGGCTTTTTTTAAAGTTTTTTTTCCCCAAGTCATCCTTCTACAGTTTCATGCAGCCCTGAGACCCCCTTCTCCAAGACCCCACAGATTTCAGTTGTTTTTGACAGAGCTGTTCATGTACCCTGAGAGTGATCAGGACTTTAAAACCCGCTTCCCAAACCTCAGGGAAGCAGCAGGGACACGATGAGCTCCCGCAGGTTTGCAGGGCTGTGCCAGAGATGAGAAATCTCCTCTTTCCTGGTGTCAGCCCTTATTCCAAAAGTGAGAAATGGGAGCATTTCTGCTCCTATAAGCAGACATATGAATAATAAGGCAAATGGCTTTTGAAGCTCTGCCAAGATGCCTGCTTGTGTGTACAGGGAGCAACTTCATGGAGTGCTGGGCTCTGGCTCCTGAGATCCTTGAGTGAGAGCAAAGGAGACAAGTGCAGTGTTACCTCTGCAATCAGGGCCAGGAGCTGCCAAAACTTCTTAGCAGCAACGTGTGAGGCTGCAAGTGTTAATGCAAATGCAGGTTAGAGGGATTAACTGCACTGAAAGTTTGCTTGTTAAAAAAATGCAGGGCTGGGGAAGCTGTAGTTTTATCTTTCCTCCCTTTTCACTCCTTCTCCGTGGTAGCAGTGCACATCTGGCAAGAGCATTGATATCCAGACATCCAGCTGGGATTCAGCAGCCACCACTGCAGCCTCTGGGTGATCACTCTGCCTGCATCAGGCAGAGGAGGTCCTTGCTCCATCATCTGCTCTGTGCTGCAGTGGAACCCACAGATTCCCCCTAATTTCAATACAGATATTGATAAAATGGGTTGCAGATAAAGCTGAACATGCAGAGTGTGACTCAGGTTATTCAGGATGTGGGGTTAGAAAAGGGGACCTTGCTTGAGCAGGCAGGTTCCTTCCTCCTGTAAATCCCTGGCTCTGTCCCTCTCTGATGTAAAACAAAACTGTTTCAAGAAAAACAAGATTTATTGTCATGGACCTTCCTGTTCCTCTCGACAGTGCATCAGCAGACAGCACACGCAGCAGAGTAAAAGAATTCAATAATTTTTTCAAGGCAGAATTAAGTTCTGGGTATTTTACACCTTGCAGAGTGACTCTGGAGAGTGTGCCATGGCAATGGGCTGGCTGCTGCCAGGAGCCTTCGGGTGCTTTGCCCTGCCCACATCATTCCCTGCATACATCATTCCCACCAGCACACGGGCTAATGGCATTAAACTTCCACTGACAGCAGCTCAGCCTATCTCTGCTATTTATTGTATTGTAATCTCTCCTTGTGGCTGCCTCACTCTCCCCTTTTCAATCCCAGTATCTCCCTTGATAAGGTATCAAATTCCCCATCACTGGCCAGCGAGGAGTTTACAAGCAAACCTGGCTGGAGAGTCCTGCCCTCAGAACGGCCAAACCAGAACAGAGCCATGGAACCCACGGGGCTGAGAAAGCTCCTGCTGACCCCAGGGATTACTGAGGGCTGAGGGGAGGCAGGCTGACAGCCTGCTGAACCCTCCTGACAGCCACCAATGCCAGCCCCTGACATGGAAACCCAGATTCCCTCTGTCCCCCAGCCTGGACACAGCTTTGGTGGGGAACAGGTCCCACCTCAAAGGAAAACTTCATATGGGAACAGCTCAAGGGTGAGCAAAGCAAGCATGATGTGAGTCTGGCAATTACTTGTGAAATCCTGGTGAAATCTCATTAAATCACCGAAAAGAAATCTTATTGACTTAAAATTGTGTCAGTATTTCATCCCATTGCATGGTGCTTTCAAGCCTGCAGAACACTCACTTCTCCTTTATTTAATGAAGATGAAACTGGGTGGGAATGAAGATCATCAGCCTCCTGTGTATGATGTCCAAGCATCATTCCAGAACCCCAAATCCACCCAAATGGAACAAGCAGGACCCTTGTCTTGACCATAGAGGTCAACAGTGCTTTGTTCTGCAATTTCAGCCCAAATGCTCTGAGCTAATTCTGCTTCATACACAGAATTTTCCTAATAAAACTTTAATTTTTGCCTGAAATCAATCTCCCACTTCTCTCTTTCCACAGACATTTGCCTCTCAAGGAGCACCACCCTTTTCTCTTGCCACTGCTGCTGGAGCAGAATCAGGTTCCCATCTTTCTGCTCAACATTTCTTGCATTTTATTAATGGCAAAGGCTTCTGTCATTACTCACACCAAATTACCTTGCTTAGACACACAGGATTTGTCTTTAGCATTGCAATTGTTTCAAGGCTTTTAATATAAAAGCAAAATAAATTTTGACTGAAGAAAGGAAAAGAAAACCCACCCTAAAGCTTGGAAATGTCCTTTCATTTCAAAGCGGAGAGAACCAGAGAAACTTCTTCTCTCTAGTAGTAAAAAGTATTTTTACAAAATGTTTTAATGCTTCTAGTGTGTTATTTTTCTAAGTCAAAATAGCTAAGCTAAATCTTTCACCATAGCTCTTTAATTCAAAAGCCAGGGGAAATTTTTTTCATTAAACCTCTGGACGGCTTTGTTTAAAATATGAAATCAAGTAGCTCCATTTCCTGTCTTCTAAAGAACACTAAATCAAAAAGAGAACGTTCTCCAAAAATATAGTAATGGTTCCATTAAAGACCTTGACAGTTTTGAGCCTCACCTTGCATATTGCAACATCCATGTGAGCAAAAATTCCAGAGCGAAGAGGAGGGGCAAGGACCTGCCAATTTTAATTGATAAAAGATGCACCCTGATCAATGGGATGCCTTGATCCTGTGTGATGTCGGACCCTGAGGTGCAACCAAGAGGGACAGAAGGGTTGCCATCCCCTCTCCTGCTTCTCCTGGCCTTTTCAGAAGCAGGAGTGGACTCTGGAGGGGCTCTTGGTGACCTCGGCCGGGAGCGGGAAACCCCCGGGCGTGTGAGGAACCAGCACATGGAAACTCCTGGCCCAAAGCAGTGAGTCAAACTGCACATAACTGCACATACCTCCTTTGAATATGAAAGGTTGAACTTTCCTACAGGCTCTGCCAATTCCCTTCTGTGCCATAACTTTGTGATTCCAGCAGGAATGCCACAAAGCGGCCGCTCTGAGCACTTGAAGGGGAATCCAGGCAAATTCTTTATTTGAGTGTGGAGAAGGAACATCCCCCTGAGCTGCCCTGGATCTGGTGGCTCTGTGCTCATGGTACGTGCTGCTGCTCCTCTCCTGTGCATGGCTCGCACGCTGCCACCCCTCTGTCCCACAGCACACCAGGTACCAAGGGACAGAAGGCTCGTACACGAGGTGTGAGTGTTAATTATTGCCTCTGGAAACCGTGGCAGGAGCCACAGCCTTTGGAGTGACTCTGCTCCCTGTCATCCTCCCTCCCACAGGGTTGCTTTTTTTCCAGAACTGCTCACAGCTCTGCTATAAACAGGACATTACTCACCAGCTCTGTATCCTGTGAGTGCATTTAATTAATGGAGCCTTCAGCCGGGGTACCCAGTCCCACAGGCAACCAACACTTCCAAATGTTGAATGCCTTTGAACTCTAGGCTAAGTCAGGCTGAGAAGTTGCTCATCCCTCCTCAGCACCACAGACTTGTAAACAGAATTGCTGTTTATCCCTCTGTCAGGATTTCTAGATGAGGTTGGGCCCAGCAGCCTCGGGAGCCCCGTGCCCAGCAGCTCCAGGCATGGATGCTCAGGGAGGAGGTTGCCCAACCACTGCCCACGTGGCCACAAACTCAGCACAGTGGCCCAGGCAGAGCTGGTGATGTCCAGGATCGTGGTGCAGGTCCTTAGGGACCATCCCACCCTCCTCCTCCTCCCCACATCCCAACAAACTCCCAATACCCCAGTGCTCCTGCACAAGGGGTTAACCAGGGGCTCAGGAGATTTGGGATGCTCAGGCATCACAGCCGTCCTTGAAGGCTTTCAAATGCGAGCAAGGCTGCAATTTTCAGAGCTGGAGCAGCGAGATATTTTTATAAATACATAAATCTTTTCAAGGAAAAACAAATAAAGAGAAAAGAATGTAAACATTGTTGTAAAATGCATAATAAAATGTCTGTTGTTTGTTAATTTTGCTCCTTATTATCCAGCCTATCTGTACCACCGATGTTGAAACATTTGCCTTTTAAAATTTTTTTTTTATACTCCCTTATTCATTTAAAAATAGTTTCCTGCATGTTATATGAATAAGCAAAACCTAAGGTTCTAAATCCAGGGGAACTTTGAAGTATGAAACCCATGGTCTATGGGAACTATGTTTTCATTAATCAAAGTAGATGTTTCTAAAGCCATCAGATTTATCATGACTGGATTTCATATGTGAAACCCAATATACACACAGACATACACTGCTTGTCCTTTTGGATTAGTGCTGACCTTTTACTCTCCTTTCTGAAGGATCTGCCTTTCCTCAGAGCGGGGCTGCCCTGCTTTGCCAGAGCAGCCTTGACAAAGTGCGTTTCCAGCTCTCTGTGCCTGACTACGAGTCTGGGCTAAGGTCAAAACATAAATGATTAAGTGTATTTATTAAACTCTGCCTTTGCCTTGAATGCTCCCAGTGCCTGTCAGATGCCATCCAACTGCAGAGTCCTGCTGCCAGCACACCTGGCCACCAAACAAGGGGCCTCGGTGCCTCCACAGCCCTGTGACCCCAAAAGCAGAACAGAGCCCCCCAAAGCCCCCCCTGCACTGCCAAGGGCTCCTCCAGCCCTTGCTGAGCTCCTGGCTTCCCCAAGACATCGAGGTGAGTGCAAGGACACAGGGTGGGTTAAAAACTGGAGGCAGGATGTGACAGCCATCCAAAGCAGGGCTTCAAATGAGAAAACGCAACAAAACGCGCGCTTGGTGTCAACAGGGAAGTCGGTGAGGTGGTACCAGAATTTGGCACTATTTTGCAGAATTTTGCAGTACCAGAAGCACAAAACTTTGTCATCTTGCCTTAAAGAACAACACAGGGGCTGGGGCACAGGTGGGTGCTGCCAGAGGTTGCACCCACAAAGAAAGTGCAGCTCATCCACAGCCTGAGGAGTGCAGTGCACTGAACAATCAGCTGAGAGCATTTTTCCAATACTGGATGCTCTTTATTTAGCTGCCTAAAAGCAAAAAGAGATGGAATCTCCAGTATAACTGGATGCTATTATGATTTTGAAAACAAAATTGCCCTTTGTAATAAAATTAATTTCCAAGGAAAAAACTTTCCCCCACCCCCTTGAACAGCAAGACTTGTGCATATTTTAATGCTCTACAGGATCAGAATGCCTGGAAAAAATCAGGAATGCTACAACCAGCCCCAAGCCCCCTTAGAGATTAACATTTCTTTATATTTAATCCTGGCATAAGGCAGAGTGTCCTGAAGAACCCAGGGTTCTGCACAAGCCTGAGTTACCAGGTATGAATCTGCACAGCAAAAAGAACTTCACCTGATGTTCTTTCAACCTCCAGGTTTGGAAATTTCATTAAAAAAGGATTCACTAAAGATCTTCAGCACTTTTTAGTTTTTGCAAGGTTGGAAATGTTTTCTTGTGGTATTCACATACTTATAATTCTCAGTCCTGGTTAAAATTAGAAAATCCAGTAACTTTTTTTCCCCCCTAGTAAATTTTCCCACTCTCCGAAGATCTACGACTTAGCTAAGCTTACAATAAGATGATTATTGAGATTTTCAACAATGCCTAGGAAATTTAAACACAGAATGAATTCCATTAAATCTCAGTGGAGGCTTTTTTAGACGAGCCTTTATTTTGTTTGACTTCTCCTCTGAATAAAAGCAGCGATTTTAGGATGCTGAAGCCTTTTGTGCTGGCTCCGGTGGGGAAAACGCTGTGTGAGATGCAGGAAGGATACATCTGGTATTTCTGTGACACCACATAATGATCCTTATTCCTTTATGTGCCAAGTCATTTCTGAACTCTTGGGAAGAAGTTTGCAGTCATACCCTGTCTTAAGGAGGTAGGAATATGCCAATTCCACTGCAGGGGCTGCAATAATGTATTACTTCCCTTAAGAAAACAGATTTATCTTGCTTATTATCAATCTCGTGGCATGTGCAAATGCATAGCCATATACACATGTACAAGGGACACATAATGGATTAAAAAAGGCTCATATTTACCCACAAGTAAGGAAAGATTTGACAACTCATCGGGGTTTTTGGGATAACTAATCTTATGTTACACTTTGAGACACAAGCGTGGATTTGTCATCTTGCTTGAGCCTTAGTGGTGGCTGTGTGAGCCAAGGAATTTAATTCTGATTGTTTCATTTGAATTAAAAAAAAATCTTAGTGTTGAAAAAACATTGGAACTGTGCTATGTACTAATACATCACTCAAATTGTAACAGGAGACTCCTTCTTGTGTAATAGCAAGAGAGTGTGGAAAGGCCAAGTTCATCGTGGGGAGAGTTTATCTGAGCTGAATGCTGGGGAGACCTGTTTGAAACCTGCTGCAAAGCAGGGGTGAAGGCTTCCCCATCCCCATCCCAGCTGGATGGAGCTGCACAGCAGGGATGGGTGTGGTTCTGTGCCCAAACCCTGCCCCAGGACCCTCAGCATCCTCCACACAGCCCCACCAGGCTGCAGGGACACAGAGCTCTGCTGGGCTTTGGGTAATTTCTTCTTTATAAGCAATTTGCAGCTTGAGAGATGTTCACAAACAAGGGGGCTAATGGGCAGTTTCTTGTCAGCCAGGACAGGAGAGAGCTCAGAGCAGAGCATCTGTGGGGAAGCAGCTGAGCACCGAGGCTCCGGAAAGAAGAAATTTGGTTTATATCACTAACAACCCGTTAGGAGAGAAACTGGAATATTTTCTGCATTATAAGAGCAAATATTTCTCTGGTCTCATATCACCTTTCCCAGATGAAACATTTCACAACCCAGCTGACTTATAAACAGAAACCAAAATATTTTCCTAAGGTGGATCAGTGATCCCACTCGGGGCTTCCAAGCTGTAATTTATTTGTCTTACCTCACTGTGAGATAATGTGCACGCTGGTTCCAAGCTACTGTCTAATCACTGCCTGGACATGGATAAAGAAATCTCACTTACAAACACCAGGCACCCTCAGGGTGTTTGGGAATTGGCCACAGGGTGACTCCTCCTGCTGCTTTGTGCCCAGCACGTGGGTGGCAGTGCCCAGCTCCTGCAGCACAAGGTACAGAATTCCAGAATGGTTTGGGTTGGAAGGGACCTTCCAGACCATCATGTTCCATCTTCTCATTGTCAGGGACACCTTCCACTATCTCAGGCTGCTCCAAGCTCTGTCCAATCTGGCCCTGGACACTTCCAGGGATCCAGGGGCAGCCACAGCTTCTCTGAGCACCCTGTGCCAGGGCTCCCCACCCTCCCAGGGAAGAGCTTCTTCCTAATGATGAACCTTGTGCCACTTCTGGAGCAGATCTGAATTGCCATACAATTTATTAGGGTTATATCCAACAGGGTGAGCAGAGCCTGCTGGAATCACAGCTTCCCCTCAAGTATTTTAACATATTTCCAGCCTGGCCCGAGATGGATTCAGGTGTTAAACCAGAGTGATGGAAATGTTTGTGTTTGGGGCAGCTGAGCAGCTGCCACCAGGATACAGCACCATTAACTTCAGGAATTGGTTTGGAAACTCAGCAACTTCTTAACTGAGTGACCAAGAGCAGGGGATGGAGAAGAAGTTACAAAATACACCTAAAGCAAACTGAGTTTTCAGGGCTGATAGAGAGAATTTTGATTTTACACCAGGGAAGAGCTGGAATACTGAGGTTTAAGTGAAGGTGACCACAATGAAATCTGCCTGAGGACAACCCAGTGCAATGCCACATCTTCATACAAGGTGTGAAAACAACAGATGGGACCTCCAGAGCCACTCCTGCCCTGGCCAGGCAGCACATTCCAGGTACTGCTCCATCAGCTCTGAGCATTTTGGAAATTGCTCACTCCAAGCCTCTAGATTCCCCCAAGAACACCAGAAAAATGTGTTTCTTTAAGGACTACAGAGAAACATGAAATTTTATGTTTAGAAAGTAATAAAAACTCAACAAAACCTTAAACTTGTTTCCTTGTAATCCTTCCAAGGCAGGGAAGATAAATTTTTTTGGCCCAATTCTGAATTCATTAAAAGCCTGTGCCAAGTTGCACGAGCAAATTATCTGAGCTCCAGCAAGGACTGGACCTACAAAGCACTGAAACCTCTGGTCCTGAGCCAGCTTAAGCATATACTTACTTTTAAGCATGCAAACAGCCCCAGTGACTTCAATGGGAGTGTATATGCTGAAAGTTAAGTGTGTGCTTAAGTGTGCTGCTGGAGCGTGGCCAGAGAACTCACAGCACCAAGGTCTGATCTCCTCCCCAAAGCTCATGCAAGGCAGGGATTTCACTGCAGCCAGGCAGGACACAGCTGGGCAGCAGCCAGCAGCCCCTGCAGTTCTCCTCTGCATCCATGGAGGAGGATTTGCCCTTGTCACTTGTGTTATCCATCAGGCATCTGGTGGCTGGATAAGGCAGAGCGACGTGGCAAGGTGAGATGATGGAGTGAAAAAATGATCACAGCTGGCACATCCCAGCCTGAGGCTTTTGGTCGTTGAACTCATCTCCCTCTCATCCTCAGCACACACTCAGCTCTGAGGGACTCAGCCTTGCCCAGCTCCGCGCTGGCTGCAGCAGCTCCAAGTGCAGAGAGGAGCCAGGCAGCCGTGGCTCCCTGCTCGTGCTCACAGCAAAGCTCTCAGGAGCAAGCAAGAACCCCTGAAAAAAAGTCACACAAGGTCTTTGACTGCCCTGAGTGACAACAGCATTTTTGCACTTGACAATGGCACTGACCTCCTGCTACAGAAATCACTAAAGGTGACTAGAAGGGTGTGCCTGCAGGGCATCACCCTAATGGGGAGGGATTAAAAGGGAAATTTTCCTTACTCTTTTTTACTTTTCTTCCCACAAAATCAGAAAAAAAGACAAAAATGGGTGCATCAACCCAAAATAATGCAAAATAAATCACAGTTAAAAGGGAAGTCTGATAATTCACATTGTTGAATCACAGTGTGCTCTAAGTTGGAAAGACAAGAACTGGATTTTTATGGTCAATTTTTCTTCTTCCATCACTAAACCCCATTTTGGAGCACTGATGGCAAGGACATGCTTTGCTCTGATTTATGATGCAATAAAACCTCTAATGTCAATTGGGATGGACCAGGAGTCACCTGGTACAGACAGAGGGAAGAAGGAGACATTTCAGTGGAAGTCCAAACCATGCCACCCCAAATCCCTGCCTGACCCAACAGATTTCCCTGGATCTAGGAAGGACCATTTGAGTTTTCATGGCACTGTGGCCCTGTCCTAGGATGGTCCAAGTGGATGTTTCTCACTTCCACTTCCCCAGGAGGTCCTGATTCTGCTTCACAGCACCTTCAGAACACTTTAGAGAAACTGATTTAAGGATGGGAAATGTGGGATCATCCACACCTGGAGCTGGAGCTGCCCTAAAACACAGGGGAGAGGAGCCCCAGGTCTCTCCTCATGGACCAAAGCATCAAAAAGCAGCACTGTGACTGTGACTGTGACTTTCTGGGTTTCAACACCTAAATCCTGCTGCAAAATCAGCTTCAACCCACGAGAAGAGTTTGATGATTATAAAGATGCTGCTTGCAAAGGCAAGACGGATTCTGAGAGCTGCAGCCTACCATTCTTGCGGACAATAAATATTCCACTTAAATCATGGCTTGTACATATTTGAAAGGATAAACCTGCTACTAATAACCACGAATCAAAAGAGAAGATTCCAATTTTTATGCCAGAAAGCTAACAAAAATCTTCAGTGTGTTATAAACAAGTATCCATCATTATAAACTAAGCTCAGCATGTAAAAATCCAAAGATGGAGTTTATTGTCTTTAATGGCTGAGAAATGACAAGAGTGTTTGGTTGAAAAGGAATTTAGCAAGAAGTAGTTCTGTACAAGAACCAAAATCTGTCTTTAAACAAGAAAATCACTGCTGACAGTTTTAAAGTAGAATTAAGCTGTGGTGAACTCTCAGAAGTGGGGCTAATCACAAGTTTCTGGGGAATTTAATGTGGAAAAGAAAGCTGATTATTAGGTAGACTGATATAATTCAGGTAGAAGCTGATCCCATACCTTTTCCAGATTAAAACAATGAGTAAAACCACTGATGTTTTGCAGAGGGAATTCTGCAGCCTGCAGAACCACCTCCTTTGGGGAGCATCTGAGATCCCACTGGATCCAGTGCTGCTGCAGCTCCAACCATCCTCCCAGCAGCTCAAGGCTTTAGCAGGAAAAACTGACTTCAAACCAGAGAGGAGCAAATCCAAGGAGGCAAGGGAGCTAATGAAGATATGAGAGGGATGCAGCACTCGTGATGATGTGGCTGTGTAAATTCAAGGGGAAGTATTTCCTCCAGTGGGCAAGCTCAGAGGTGGAAGTTGTCCAAGGGGAATCTCTCAAAAGCCCTGGACAGCAGCAAAAAACACGACAAAAAAACTCTGCCAAATGTTTTAGTGCCGTGCTGAAAGATCAAGGTGAAAGGAGCCTCTGCGCTGGCAGCCTCGGAACAAAGACAGAATTTCCTGGAACAGAGTGTGGAGCTGCGCAAACCCATCATCCCAGCTGTGAACTGAAGAAATAACAATAATAACTTTATAGAGAGAGAAGGAAAAGGGAAGGGGGAGAAATGAAGTAAAATCTTTTGCCAGATCTAGGTAACACCGGCGTCCCAATCTGCAGATTAATTTAAATCAAGGAATGAGAAAAAACAATGATGAAGGAAAGGAAATATTTCTAAGCACATTAAGTGACCAGATTGGGAATGTATCCTGGGAGAAGTCACTTTTGCTAAGCACAATTATTACCTTTGATACATTAAAAACTCAACAGAGGCACAAGGAGTTTCCTACATGGAGAAGAGATTCCGAAAGTCTGTGAGGGCACGTTCAAAGCACCGGGGGAACAGCGGGGCAGCTCTGGTGTCTATCAAGCCATGTTTATTGATGTTCTTGCTAGCTGAGGCAAGGTTTGGGAACATGGATCATAACACCATTTTTATACCCTATAAAATACACTGTGAAGTGATGAGAAATGGGAATTGCTGAGCTGCACCAGGCAGGTCCTTTAGAAAGGAGTGAGCTCTTTCGTGAGAGTTTTTACAGCGCAGAGAGCAATTCTCTTCTTGCTGTGAAAAAAAAATTGGGAAGCCTCCAAGGCATATGTTTCACAAATCTCCAAAAAGTGGAAAACAAGATTCCAAGAGGAGAAGTGTGAGAACAGAAGTTCAGGGCGAGCTTCCTGTGTGTCCCGCACTGGGGACAGATGGGGCAGGGACCAGCCCAGGACATGTGCAGCCTTCCCAGTGTTAGGCTGACATTTGGGATTGCACTGGAAGCTGGTTATTCTCCCTGTAATCACAGCAGATGTTATTTAATTGCATTCAAAACAGAAGGCAAAAAATGGAGATGTTTAAGCCCACCTGCATTTTCTGCTCAACTGAGCAGAGAACTGCCTTCCCATTCCAGGGGAGAATTAGCATCTTAGCACCTTGTTTCTCCAGGACATTTGACCTTTGCAGCTCCACAAACCAAGACACTGGCTAATTTTCATCTAGTTGGACACTGCTAGGAAGCTACTGAGGAAGTGGGAGACCTTGGAGGTGTTTTGGTGAAATATTTAAACTGGAGAGTTGCCACTGAGCTGGAGGCACCTTGTCCCCAGAGCCCCTGAAGCCCTGCCAGGTCTGGAGATGATAATGACCTTCATGGGCGTAATTCCATCTTTTCCAAAAGTCAGAACCAAATCTGTGCCCAAAGCTCATCAGGTGGGACAAGGGAGAGCATCACCTGAGAATGTTAATACCAATACGATCTTTTCTGGGGAGATGCAATAAGGATTTCCTTATTGGAAATGTTTCCAACACACTCGGAATACTGTGGGCACCAGAGTAAAGTAACTTTGCAGCTTTATGTCCAAGTCTTGTTGATACTGCTCTGCCCAGCCCAGGGAAGTCACCTGTCCATCCTATGGCTCAATTTCCCCATCTGTCTAATAGACAGCAGCTACCTGACTTCAGTTTTCCAAAAATAGATATCTGGGAATGCTCTGAGGGCCCAGCAGTAAGTCAGTGCATGCTGCTGCTCACAGAAGACCCCCTGTAGTTAACAATATGGCTCTGGAACACCTTGAAAATCCAAACCAGATGAGTACTGTGCCCATCTACATCAAAAAGCTGCCTTTTTCCAGACTGTGCTGTTGTTAGGTCAGAGAGCTGCAAGGCCCTGGCTTCTGAGGGATGAGCATCAAAAGCTTTCAGCAGGTTCAGAGCCCCCATCCTAATTCTCCCAGCAGCAGAGACAAACAGCCTTAAGCTGAACTGGAAATCTCACTGCTCCCACAGAATGCACTTCACCTCTGTGCTGAGAAGGCCAATATAACATTTAAGACTCATTTTCAGGGCTTAGCAAGACTTAAGTGGTGCACAGACCTAAGGGCAGCCTTTGGCACAGGAGGGGATTTTATTCCCAATAAACTACCAAGAGCCCACAGTGCAAATTTCTGCAGGACCCTTGACAGGATGACAGCTACAGAAACATAATAATCCAAGAGACTTGTAACCACCAATCCACCTACCCTTCTCCTATAAATAATAGGTCCAAGACAAAGGAAGTGGGAATTAGATGCTTGTGGTGAATTGCAGAGAGCCAAAGACCTTAAATGATACCCAGTACTTACATCTACACAATTAGGAGTGAAACTGCAGACATGAGACCTCAACATGTGGTATTCACATGTGGGCTCAAAAACACTGTCAAAGGCACTTTTCTTAGGGTTGAAACATCGAGGGGATGGTGCAGAGGGGAGGCCTGGAGATGCCTGCTGGACATCCCTGGCTGCCTGGGTAACACCCTGTGCCCAGCAGCTCCTGCTCTGCCCCCACAGCCCCTGCAAGCCACACAGCTCCAGACAGGTCCTGAGGTGTCTGTTGGAAGCACTGACTGAGCAGCTCAACCTAAACAAGACAGAATCTGAAATTCAGATGTCAGTGTCAGAACTAATGGGAAACAGGAGGCAGCTACAGCACAGCTCCAGTGGTCCAAACTCTGCTCTCAGTTATGACCTGGCCAGCCCAGCAAGAGCTCGGGGAATCTGCATTCTGTTGTGCTTTAATGACTTTGTCTTGTAGACTCAAAAATAAACTTGTAACTTTTTTTTGACCCTTCATAAAACCCCAGCTTGATTTTCTCCAGGAATAGACACAGGTTTGCTTGTTATCCTGAAACTACTTCAGAGATGCCTGCGACAAAGTCAGGGCTCTACTGCTGAAATCCCAGTTCCACCAAAACCAACAGGAGTTTTGCCAAGGCATTCAGAGAAGGCAGGGTTTCAAAGTAAAAAAATACATCAAAACACAAACAAAAGCTTTTCTACAGATATTTTAAATAGATTTGAAAGAAGGTATTCTGAGAGTGCAACTCTGTGGATGTCACCATCACATTGTGGATGAACAATTCATCATTTCTACAACACTGTAGTGAGTTGGACAAGCTCTCTGCCAACAAAACCAGAGACATCTGCAAATCGGATTTAAAACCTTTTTTTTTTTAAACAAAATGATTAAAAGTTGAAGAAACACTTCCATATGGAAGAATCTTACCCCAACAGGTCACCACAAAGACACTTCAAACACAATAAAACAGGAAGTGCTAAAAAAAGCATAGCAGCTCACAAAAAGCCCCACAACCTTTTCCACAGAAAAAAATATATGTCACCCTGTGCAGAAAAACCATTTGGCAGCATAATGTGTCTTTAATCTGCTCAATTTGCTTATTATAGTAAAGGGTTAGAGGAATTTTCAAGCAGTGGCCAAAAATACTACAATGATATCCTCCCCTTGCAAAGTAAACTTACTTAAAGTGAATTAACTTCTTCAACTTAAATATTTCAAAGCTGAAACTGCCCTCACTGAGAAAAAAAGCAAAGCTCCTGGCCACAAAGGATGGTTTAACTGCCCAAAGCCAGGACCAGCAGTGTCTGCCCAAGCTGGGCTGTGCCAGGCTTTGCTCCTGGGCAGCCCTGCAGAACTTGAGGTAGGGGAGCAGCAAACACCCAGCTGAGCTTTTCATGTGCCTCTTACTGGACTTTAGGAAGGCAGAAGCACTTTGAGGCAGCAGGAGAATGTAATACCCCAATATTTCTCAACCCTAATCCTGATGGTTGCATGCACAGGGCTGGGAGCGGAGCCCTGCTGGCAGCAGAGCCAAACTCAGGATTACCCCATGTCAGAAACAAATTGATTCTGAGCCTATTGATCTGCCAAATTGCTTATCAGGTTTGAGACCTTTAAAAGTCAAGATAATAGTTAGAGGGGATGGAGATTACCCAGGGAAACCTGTTCCTTTAGTGCCTGCCCTGACACAAACGGGGCACAGGGCATTTCAGTGACCATCGCTCCTGATCTCTGCTCTCCTGATCCAAGTGCTTGGTCATGTTAAAGCTGATAATTTATACAAGTGCTGTGGCAATTTCCCATCTTATCTACAGTTAGGAAACTGTGCATGTGACCAACTTGCAACTGCCTGTGGCACAGCTGGGCCAGCACTGACCCAGGGCAAAGCAGCATCCCCTGTCCTGGCACTACAGACATGCCTGGAGGAGGCCAGCAGAGATAATAACAGGAAAAATTAAGGAAATCAAGGCTGCCTGCTCTTGATATTTAATATCCATGGGCTAAATACACAAAGGTGCAAAAAGCTTAATAGTATTTGTGGCTGAAATTAAAACTTTAGAAGAAACTTATAGTGAGCAGTAATGTATGCAATGACATCTGGGGCTGTAATCAGCAAACTGCTTTCAAGAGCTGCCAAAGCAAACAGCCAAATAACAAATCCACTTTACAGATCATCAATCTGGTCGGGCACTTGCCAAGGTAAATAGTACAAGGCTGAAGTTTGCTTTGCAAACCAGTGAGCTGGGAGCTTAGCAAGGCCTGCTTCCAGGACAGCCAGGCTGGGGCAGGGTCCTTGAGGGAGAAGTTCAACAATCTGAATGCAGCCAGTGATCAGGAGGGGTAGAAAGATGAAATATAATAACATCAGGGATTAAAAAAATGATAAAAGGGACTCAGGTTATGCTCATAACTCAGTTCACAATGGTGATTATTACTGCTGGTACAACTCAAACCCAAAGCCTCAGCTAAAGCAGAGTTTATTGTAACGCTGCTTTGCAGATTGGGCAACACTTCATGGGAACTCCAACCCTAAGACTGAAAAAAATTAGTAGGAAATGAACCTCCTTTTATTTTCAAATGAGATAAAATCTGGCTCCAACTACCATATTTTACATTTTAGTGAAGAGGATATAAAACATCAAACAGTGATTTTCTTTTTTCATTATGAATGCAAGAAAGATAATTTATGGCGGCTGCAAAACATTTATTTAAGAAGTAAAGGCTTTATGTTCTGTATACAATTTATAGGGCTGTAAAAGAAAGAAGTGAAACAACTGCAGCCATAACATGTGCATTTATGAATAATAAGTGTAAGTCCATTTTGCTAAATACAACTTCTGCTGCAGAGTTCATTCCTCAGTTGATGGGGAAGTCCTCGAGTGTAACCTCAAATTTTTTAAGCTTATACTCTTGGCTAAAAAGGGAGCTCAAGACAAAATTGCTCAGCAGTTTATGTCAAGAACTGGACAGAATAATAGCACAATGAATGCATAGTATTGTTCAAGTGGTGAGAGATGGCATATTCCTGGTGGAAATTGCCTCAGCTCTGTCTTCGAGCACAAAGATTTGATTTTTGCTGCAGTCAGAGGGTTGCAACACAGACTGAGGAGCCTCCAAGCCAGGACACCCCACGCATGGCTCCTCATCCCTCACCTCAGGGTGAGACAGGGATGGACTCATTCCTTCCCTGCAACCAAAACCCCATTGCTGAAGTGCTGTGTTGATAAACATGAGCCAAATGTGATGAAATTGGCCCAATATTGACTGCAGGAAAGGTGACCATTAGCACAGCTGGAACATGATGGGGACTCAGGGGTTGGGGCTATGCCTGCATGCTTGTGTGGGCAGTTAATGCACAGTTAGCCTGGATTTTGGGCATTTATTTGCCATTTCTCCTGGGGAACAGCACACAGCATGGTGAAAGCTGCAGGTGGTTTGTCCTTCAGTGCTCAGGAACCTGTACAGGGGTTACCTCCAACCCATCCTACCCCAAAGCTCCAGCAGCTCCTTCTCCCCACCCTAAATCCCCAAGAGTTCCCACTCCACACCCTCTGGTTTGATCACTGTCACCTGTTTTTTTTTTGTCACGGTGAGAGCCTCAAACAGTCACAGGAAAATTTTAGCTAATCAAAGCACGATGCAGCATGGGAACAATTTAGAGCTGTAGTTGGAAATAACTAAGTGGATCCCCCACAGGCACAAAACACAATTCTGATGACGAATCTTTCACAGTAATCAAGAGGTCCTGGACCCGTAATGAGTCGAGTCTCACGAACTTCCAGTGGGTTTTTATGACACTGCCTGCTTTGAAGGGCTCAGAAGAGGCATTTTCCTCTCTTTATCCCACAGATTGTTCTGACCCCAAAGAGCTCCCTGCCTTCTGCCCAGTGGTCATCTCTCCATCCCTGCCTTAAGCTCCAGCTCTACCAAGCTTAAGCTGACCCTCATCTTCCCTGGGTTTTACTGTCAGGGCTATTTTCTATTTTGGGAATTTTCCCCTTCTACTTCTGTTACACTGAAGAAAGCCAGCATCTGCTATGACAAGACAAACAGATATGGCTGCCCCAAGCCCTGAGCTTTCAGAGGCTTGGCAGGAGCCCCACGAGGAGCTGCCGGTGGCCAAAAACCCTGATAAAAAGGATGTGTAACTCCTCAACACTATCCATGATGGAAACAACTGCAGCTCTCACTGGAGGTCAGGATGCACACAAAAACAAGGCTACATGTGTAGCAGATTACAACAAACACATGGCTGAGATGGACTCGACAGATCAAATGTTGGACCCGGACGATGACACATGGAAAAGTGGAGTTTAGCAGGGGGGAAAAAGCAAGGGAGAGCCCATATGTTCAATTAGTGAGATACAAAGCTTTTGTTGTATACCAAAAATAGCAAATAAAAGTCTGTTGTCATTTTGGGATAGCCAGATGTGTTTCATTTCCAGCTTCACATCTGAACGTGTGGACCTGCCTGGAGATGAAAGGGAGGAAAGTGTGGCAATGGCTGAAGGGTATAATTACATCAAAACTCTTCCTTCCAAACAATGCCTGATCACGCTCCCCCGCACCTTGCGCGGCCCAGCGCCTCCTGCTCGGCATCCAGCAGGATTCTACAGGATTCTACAGGAGTTTACAGGGCTTTACCTGCTTCTCAGAGCAGGGACTGCTCCTTCCAGACCCTTCCTCACCAACAGGACCCCTCCTCATGCCAGCAGCTGCCTCTCATGTGCTGCCAGCCCAGCTCCTTGGCTCCTGTGCTGCTGCAATGACATCCCATAGGAGGCACAGGCTGCAAGGGGGAATGCTCAGTGGCCAATTCAGTCTCCTTCTTGACGGTTACTTGGAAAGATCCCACCTTTCCAGAGAACAGGACCAGGATTTGTACCTCCTGAGCAGACTCCCAAAGGGCAGAAGTGGGTGCCAAGTCACGAGCAGAACAAGAGCTACCTGGCCTGGGAGTGTATAAAGCAAACACAAGTCTATAACCAATAAACACAATTCACTTAGGTAGCACTCAACCAAAACCAGATGGGCTCATCCACTGCAGGTTTCCCTTCCCTTTCCTCATTATTCCCCCCTCACTGCTTTTGAATTTAAATTACGTTCAGACAAGGAACGCTTGCCAAGGATGTGACTTCCCGGAGTTCAGGTGTGTTCCCTGGTTTGACATGCTAATTTAGGCAGGAGTTTATTCATCCAGCTTTTGGAGAAGGAGAGGAGAAACTGAATCCCAGTGGCAGTGGAGCAGTGTGTGTCCTCAGCAGAGCACCTGGTCAGATTTTCCTGGTGGCCACCAGCACCATCTCCCAGCCCACACCTCCCACGCAGCAACGTGCTTCCCCTCCCAGCTTGGGGCAGTGGTATTATCTCTCATTCCCAAATGGAAAAACTGAAATATGCAGGGATTCAGTTACATGCCCAGGATCACCCAAGAAGCCTGTGGCTGAGCTGGGATTAGACCTTGGAGCTCCCCAGCCCTTGCCCAGCTCTTAACCACAACACCATCCTTCCTGAGTGCTTTTATGTAGTTATATTTATCTTTATGTAGGGTCATCTTGGCTCCCATCATGAAAAGCACATATGGTTTCCAGTCCTCAAATTGCCTGGGTAAGGGTTAAATATTCAAATATAATGTTATTCCTGGCATTTATGGAAAAGTTTCTCAGTGCTGATTCCAAAATCCCGTGGCATTTTTGGAGCTGCTGCTCTGTATCACTGATAGTTATAAACAGGCTTGTCACTTCCAAGCCTGTGAATTGATAAAAACAAAGTACTTCATCCAAAGAATTAAAATGAGGGTAAATGATGAGAATGTGGCCACACATTTGCATTTGCTAATGTTCTAATATTAATTTTATGATCACAACTGGGATCCACAGAATTACAGGAAGAAGAAAAGCAGTGAACACTGCTGCGATTACCTATGGACCCAGCTTAATCCTGATCAAATTCCTTGTGTTAGAGCACTTTACCATAAATTCTCAACTCATAAACCCCCTCTGGATTGCAGTGAACAGCTGAAGTACACAAAAGGTTAATCAAAAAAGAAATCACACAAACACCAAATGCAGACAGACCCCTCTAACCACTCTGATCTCATTGGTGCTGCTGCAAAAAATGATTACTAAAGAAATCCAAATGGCAAAGCCACTGGTCCCAATCTGTACTTAGGGGATATTCAGGGCATTGCCTCCACCTGGGGCTGTGGTTAAGCACTTTATTCCTGATTCAGCTAAACCAGAACTGCTACACTTCACCTCACAGCCCCTTTGGTTTAATCCAGACCATTCCAGTGCCCACCCTGCTGTGCACCCAAACAACTTAATTCTTCTCATGTTCCTACTGCTGTGTGCAAAGCCCAGAAAGAAGAAGACAAAAGGAAGATTTACTATCACAGTCTATCTTCTGGGTTAGCAATGATTGATGGACTCTGTGTTTCTATCTGATTTTTGTTTCCACTCAGTGTAATGTATAAAGGAATAAGAGGAGGGAGCAATAGATCTTGTCCCAGGGAGCAGCAGACAAGCAAAGCCACGCTGGGCATTATTGCCAACACCGTGCTGGGCACTCCAAGGGACAGGAGCTCCCCAGCAAATGCCAAAATGCCACCCAGGGAGGTGGCACTATGTGTCCTCATGTTTTTCAGCTCTTTTAGAAAGGCTGTGGAATGCTATCAGCAGCAGGATTTGGGGAGCACTGATAACCACACCACAGATGAAGGAAGCTCTGTGTTTCCACCTCATCTGCACCGCGTGCAGGTCTCAGATATCAGCACCTTGTGCTGCTGCTGCAACTGTTCACTCCAGTATTTTTAAACAGATCAGCCACAAGAGCCATCCAGTCAAAACAAGGGGAAAACACATTCCACATACCGAAGGCAGTTGGATAAAAACCCTTCCTGCACTCATTAAATACTGTGTCAGACACTCACCAGGCACCACACTTTTCAAAGAGCTGTCTGTTTACTCCATCATTGCTAATATTCAAGATACATTTAAAGTAAATAGGTTAGGAAAGCATTTGATCTCATTGCTGCCTGGTGCAGAGGCTGGGCAGGCTGGGTTTCCTGGTAGAGTGAAACATTCTGAGATTCCTTGAAATCTCCACTGGTTCTCCTCTATTCCAGCACTAACACCAGTGCTGCTCTGGGGGAAGGAAACTGCTGTGGAGAACAGAAAATCTGTGTGATTCACTTTACAACTCATAGCTCAGCAGAGCTCCAGGAACTGTAACTGCTCCAGCTGACCCAAAGGCTCAGCCCACATCTCAGGATGCCCAAGGAGCTGGAAGGTGCCCCATCCCTGGAAATGTCAGCCTGGATGAGGCTCTGAGCAGCCTGGTCATGCAGGAGCCTTTAGAAGTCCCTTCCACACCAACCTTTCAGTGATTCTGGTGGGGTGTGAGCTCCCACCCCTGCCCCAGGCAGGGCCAGCAGTGCCCACTGAGCTGCTCACCTGCCTGGCTCTTCAAAATGAGCCTCAAAGATCACTTGGGTTCAGTGGCAGCTGCAGGAACACCCATTCTGGCACCACAGTTCATTTGAAAAACTGCCCCTGCTGCATCCCTTCCATCCCTTCCCCTCATGGCCTTCCCTCTGCTGCACCACCCCATGTGCTCCATCTCCTGCTTGATCACTGAAACAATGCAAGAAACACGAAAAAAACCCAACCCAAAGCCACAAACACCAAAAAGTTGCAGCAGCAAAGCTGAGGGGAAATGAAGTGTGGGGTTGGAAGGAGAAGGCAGGGTCAGGGAAGGGCTGGGAGCCTCTTAAACTGGCTTTGCTGCGGGATAAGATGCTCATGTAACTACACCCTTATTAGTGTTATTTTTTTAAAGCTGGATCATTTCACAGATCTGCTTTAAAAACATGTCATAAATGAGATCTGCTGCAATGGAGCAGTAATATGTGCCTACAGCTGGAGTCTGAGCAGAGCTGGGCTAATTTAGCCCAGCTGAAGACCTGAGCCTGCACTACCCCAAACTTTGCTTCACCACTCTGAAGGGGGGAAAAGTCCTAATTGCCCATGCACTGCTCTTCTCTCCAATGTAACCCCTGTCTGGAAGATTAATTTTCTTGGTACTAAAGATTAAAAAAAAAAAAATTAAACCACCCCTCCAAGCCATCGATTTAATTTAGGGTTTTGTTTCGAAACAGTTGGACAATTTCCAGATCTTCAAAGTTTTGACCAAAAAAAGAAAGCATATTCTGCAACTGATTTTAAAGATCTGTTCTGTTTATTTACTGATTCTAATATTACCACAACTGCTCTTTAAAAAAAAGAATCCCAAGGGATTCCTTGCCATTCAGCCCTGACAGGGAGGCACCTGTACTCCTCATCCTCGTGCAGGTGGTGATGTGCTGGCAGGGAAATGCCCCTAACTACATAAAGGGATTACCTGGCACTCTTTAATGGGGTGGACGAGAGCCCTTTGGCTTTTTAAGTACCTCAATGCCTGAGAAGAAGTCCTGGCATCCCTGCAATCCCAGCTTCCCACTGGACACAGGCAGGGAGGCAGAAGGGTGGGAGCTGGAGCTGCGTGCTGCAAGGCTCAGCGTGACCACACAGCCCAGGGCACTGCTGCTGTGGGACCAGACAGGTCCCTTCCCACACACAGACCCCTGCAGAGGGGGAAGAGAAGAAAAACAACCCACCCAGACAGACTGTCCTGTCAAAGCCTCTGTGTTTGCTCCCTGGAAGAGGCACAAGCACAGCTCCCTCCTCGCCGCAGCATCCCGAGCGCAGCCTGGGCCAGGTCAGTGCAGCTCTGAAGCTGTTCCCCAGCTGTCCCAGCTGCACAGACAGTCAATCCCTCCTTGCAGTGCAGAGCAGGACTCACTAATGCCTATAAAACAGTTGGTGCTTTCCACATGCAAGTGTGAGGAGGAGGAGGGGTGCTGCTGCTCTTTCAAGGAAATGTTCTGCGGCAATTACACCGCGAGAGACACCCCGGCCCTGCCAAGTGACAGTGTTAGGAAACTATGTAGACAAAAGCCAAAAGACAAAACCTTTTTAATTATAATTTTGGCACTTGAGCAAGGATTCATATTTACAAGCCTCTATGGGAGTGACTGGTGCTGCTGCTGAGGGATGCACGTGGCTTCAATGGGGTTTGCACGGGGCTGGGACCCTCACCAGTTTCCCAGGAACTTCCTGCTGCACAGAAGGAGGAAAAGGGGATGGGGAGGGCAGAAAATGTCCTGTCACTCCTGTAGGATGGCTGGCAAGTGGATTATGGAGCCAGGATCCAGGGATGCTCAGCAGGACCCTCCCTTCCCCATCAAGGTGAAAACTGCTCCTTAAATATTTATGACCCTTGTTTTTTCCCGACCTTCTTGTTCATACCCTGGTAGCTGCTGCTCTAACACTCCACAGGTTTTTAAAGCCATTCTAGTATTTATAGGTGTTCTGGTACTTCGGAGGGATTGAGTTCCACCGGGACACTCCCATCAGCTGCCAAGGGAAGCAGCAGCAGCATTCCCATAGGAAAAGCAGGAATGTGACCAGAGAGGGGAGCCTGGATGCCAGCTGGGGTCTGTGCCACCCTCCTGGGTAGCACCAGGGCCTCCCTGCCTTCACCCACCACAGCAGCAACCCCTGCTCTGCCACATCTGCCTTTCTGACACGTTCTGCATCAATAATTTACTGTGGAGGCAGGCTAAAGTTACAAGGCATTAAATCTTGCACTTCCAGCTTCACACAAGTTTTCAGGACTGCTGGGCCTGGGGCTTGTTTGGAGTAGCCCAGAGGGGGAAAAATCCACAGTGTTCCCATGATATATGTTAAAGTAAGCTGCTTTTTATTTCAATTTGGGGAAAGTTAAGTAAAGCAAACCCTCAGATCTAAGCTGCAGGATTGAAGGAACAGGTCACAAGGAAGCGAGGAAATTCAACCATATCCACATGAATGACTTAATTTTGGTTTCTAAACCCATATCTGATTAACCAAAGACCTCCATTTTCATCTAGTGACTACATTAAATATAAACAGACATCCATCACAGAGGAAAAAACAATAATTACTATCTGTTGAAGCCATCACTTCCGTGCCATTTGGCAGAGACCTTTCCATGACATCCCCATAATTTGGCATTTTAGGGCAGTGAGAGACACTGCTCGACTCTGCTGCTGTGGCAGCTCACTCCACTCACAGGAAGAGCCAAAAGGCATCTATTTCTTTAAACCCCTGAGCATCAGCAGAGTGTAGTAAAAGCATAAAACTCTGGCCAGATGCTTTGAAAGCCACCAAGCCACTTCTTTTTTTCCCCCTTTCTTTCTGGAGCAGCTGCACCCAGAGAGTTCACAGCGCGCTCAAGAGTCAGGCAGAGAGCTTCAGTCTGACTGATGCAAAATATAAGGACTTGTCACCACAGCCATCCTCTGGGAAGTCTTTCAACACTTTTTGTGCCTATTAAGATCCTTTTCAGTATGGAGCAATGTTTCTCAGAGATCTTTAAAAAAGCAAAATCCAAGTGCGGAACCTCTAAGAGAGCAAAATGTCACTAATACAAATGTACTCCAAGGAACAATTTTACTGGGGTCACGTAATATTCTTTGGTTTTTCCTTCCAAAATGTTTTTCACAGTTGTCATTAGATGGCACTTTTGTTTGTTGGCTGAGCAGAGATACCAAAACCCCAAAGAAATTACACAGCAATAGGATTTCAGGCTATTTCTCCATCTAAACCTGGCCCCTGTACACTGGGATGGAGCCCTCCCCTTGTCCCTGTGCAGCCAAAGCCATCCTGTGCTCAGGGCTACCAACACAGTGCTCTCCTGACCTCCAAATTCACTTATTTTAATAAAACATGCTACTCCAGCCATCTGACATTTATTATGCTTAAGCAACATAAAATAGAAAAGAAACATCTATGACCAGGAACAACCCTTCAACTCCCTTTTATTGCCAAGGTTCTGAAATTCTTTTTTTCCCCTTTTCTCTCTGCTAATAACAGCCTCCCCTCTCCACCTTGGTGCTGCAATATTGCAGGAAATTCCCCCCAAAACCCCCTAATGTGGATGGCAGCTGTGCAGTTTAAAGCTGGTTTCATTTCAGGGGGTTGAGCTGGACTGTTCCTGTCCCCATTCCAAAGGTGCTGACACTTTTCCTGCTCCTCACAGAGTTTTCTGCATGGGAAGGGGGGTCAGGTATTGGAAGGTGGCGGAGTCCCCATCCCTGGAGGTGTCCAAGGAATGACAGGATGTGGCACTGAGGGTTGTGACAAGGTGATGATCAGTCACAGGTTGGATTCAAAAATCTTGGGAGGGCTTTTCCAGCCTCATAATTCTGGGATTCAGAGCTGAATGAATGAATGAAAGAATGCACAGAGAGCCACTCTGGAAAACCCTGGAGCACCAAGGATGTTAAATCTCACTTTTCAGAGCCATCCTGCTCCAAATCTGGGAGCCAGGCAGGCGAGCAGACGAGCTGTGACTTTAAGATCCCAACCCTTTTCCCCGTGCCCATATATCACTGCTCCATGCTGTGGTGGCTTTCCTGCCTGCTGCTCAAATTTGTCCAATTAGACACGGCCCCACAGGGTGGAATTCAGTGTGAAATGTGCCTACTGATGTCTGCAAATGAACCAACACTGACCTGCTGCTTTAAGGCCTGCAAGTGACAGGCAGAAAAATGCCTGCCTGGGACAAAAGCAGGAGGGCTGGCTGTGCAAAAGCCCAGATCAGCCTGTTAAGGGATTGCCAGACTCAGCAAGGTAAAGTGTGTGAGCTGCTGTGGCACTTCGCACCTCAAGCTGTGCTGTCTCACACCCCTGACCCCTCCATGGCGACATAAGTCTCAAGAAGAAGCCAGGATTATCTGTCTAAGAGCCTTACATGTGTCATGTAAGGTCAGGTGCCAACTGCAATGTAAATTAGTAGTTAAGAGTATTGGTAGCTAGACAGATGCTGGGAGCCTCAATTAGAAAGAAAAGTCAGATTATAAGTAATTAAGAGATACAAAAAATGCTTCAGGAGCTAAATACCTAAACTGCCTCCAGTGTTGGGTTTTTTTTTAAATAAAGCATGCATTCCTGAGCTCTCCCTGATTCTGCTTGGAACATCTCTGTAGACTCCAAAGCTGGTCTCCATGCAGACAAAAATCCCTGTGTGCTGGGGCCAGAAGGAGCAGGAGGGGAATTTTGGATGCAGGTGTCTTTACTGGGCACAGCTCACCACCAGCCATGGCTTTTGCTGCCCAGCTGCTGGAAAAGGGGGAGCTATTCATCCTCTGCCACCAATGGGTCAAACAGCTTTCCAAATACATGTGTAACTTAATAATTTAACAATTTAATAATTTCTGGTGTGAATATTGTTAAACATCTCTATCTCACTCCTTCTCCTGCTGTCCCTCCCAGATCCAGCTAAAGATGGGCACATGCACTTACAAATTGCTGCTGGCCTGGTGACCTGAATCCATTTTATAAAGACCTACAATATCTGCAGCACAGGAAGAAAATAAAATCATGAATCTCCTTTTAGAGACAGGAAAACCAGTGTGGAAAGTCTGCATGCCACATCCAGGTGAGTTTGTGGATGAGCTGGGAAAGCTCCTTCAGCACTCCACCTCCCTGCTTCAGCTACACAATATTTGTTTTAAGAACTGTGCTCAAATGCTTTCCTCGGCCTGGAAGAAGCCAAGCAGGCACTTAAGGACGTTCTGGATGTGGGGGCAGAGCCATGACCCCGTGGGATGGGGGCTGTGGGGAGCACTGGCCCCGTGGGGTGTGTGTTACACTGCAGAGAGCGTTAGGACACATGGCAACCACACACTTGGGCTCCTTATCAGGGAGCTCCAGCTTTGAAGAAGCCACTCACCATTTTAAAGTGTTTTTTTTCTTTTCTTTTTTTTTTCCAAGCCAAAAGACTGTAATGGGCTCCTGAGAGCTCTGTGACACTACAGTAGCACCTGCAAAGGACTAAGGAACACTTAATGTCAACAGGGAGTTCAAGGCTAAGGCAAGCACTTCAAAATCCTGAGAAAATTCTTCCAGAATTTCAGTGTTTCAGTTTGCTTTGTTTTCAAAACACCCCATTTGCAGGGGGAGATGCTCCTTGTTATTTTACAAACCACTCTGTATTTCCCCAGCCATAAATCATGGAAGGAATTGACAACCTCCTGACGTTGATTAAATGGCAGCTGATCCCCCAAATTGTATTACCACTGTCTGTACAACACCTAAGGTTCCCAAATGCTGTTAGCCCTGGACAAGACCTATAAAAATCTTCTGGCCATGGACCTCACTCATATTTTCTAGCACAGCAAATGATTAGGAAAAAATAAGCTCAGGCAGAAGAACGTGGAACTGAAAATGCTGTTGCTGCCGTGCAGATATAACATGTGAATGGGGTAAAAGAGAATCATATAAAATATATGGTCTGTGTCAAAGGATAACTGCATTTTTTTTCTTCCAAAAAAAGCATATTTATGGTAAAAGTATTACAATGCTACTGTATGACCTTCCCACCAGAGGCAAAGGCCCTGAACTGCCCTGGGATGTCGAAGGATGCCTAAGACAGAAGCATCAATCACTCAGATAAATGGAACTATCTCTGTGTTTTTACTTTTTTTCCTGTTATTTAGAATCACAGAATAGTTTGGGCTGGAAGGAACATTTAAAGGTGATTTAATCCAGATCAGGGCAGGGACACCTTGCACTAGACCAGGCTGCCCCAAGCTCTGTCCAGCCTGGCCTCGAACACTTTCAGGAACGGCACCAATTTTTCACCAGTTTCTTGGTGAAAAGGCCATTTTTCTCATTCAGTTAAAGCTTTTCTCCCTCAGTTAAAGCTCTGGAAAAGTTCTCCACCAGCCTGGACAGGGAGCAGGGAAGAGGAGACTGGGAGGAAAATCCCTTTGGGAGGTGGTGGGGAGGAGGAGGCGCTGGCAGGGGCGCCGAGCCCCTTCCTGCAGGAACAAGGAGCTCTTGGTTATCAGCAGGGACAGGGCTAGCTGCAGAGCCCATCTTATGCTCACAAGTTTTGCCATAGGACACAGAGCACAACAAACTCCTTTGTAATTTAGATCACAAGTTACAGAGATATCATCCTGTGACGATAAAACTTCCCTTCTGTGACAAGCCAGGCCTGAATGAAGGCAGGGCAAAGACTGGGGAAGTATTGTTAACATGGACCTTTGGAAGGGTTTCTGCATTTTTTTGTCACCCTTTTGTCCTTTCAGAAGCTGTGTGGATGGTTATGGCAGGGCTGCCTATGTTATCTTATGCACTAAATCCGCCTAGATCTGTAGATGATGTCTTAGGGGGTGAAAAAGATTAATAAGGAATCACTCCAATGGCTTTAGGACAGCTAAGAATCTTAACCCATTTAACCTCCCCTAAAACACACAATCAGATCAGAGGAAGTTGCAGGAAACTCATTTCAAAGACTCCAGGCGACACTTTTTAGGTCAGATTTACAAAGCTCATTAGAATGAAGGTCTGTTACTTTAGATTTTAATACTAAGACACACTAAGAAACCCTCTTGCCCCATTTAGGAAACACACAAAGCAAAGAATGCAAATTTTAAAAAGAAACTTAATCTTAATGCATGTGTTCTGCCACCAAATCTGTGTAAAACCCTCCTAGCTTATGTTCTTATGGAAAATGGGAGGAAACACATCAAAAAGGGACAACAAATGCCTATTTATTGACATTTTTATCCTTTCAAGTAGGATGTACAGAGAATGTGATTCTTTGCAAATTATATTTGTTTGGGAAGGAACTGTGCTATTGAAGTACTGATTTTTCTGGTCCCTGTCACCTTCCTAAAAATCTGTTTTTCCTAAAGGGATGAGTGTGGAGGAGCTGGAAAGATGTTAATTGATCTATGGCCACCTAATTGGACCCTGACTGGGGTTGGGTCCAAACCCAGCCACAAAAAGAGGGGAAAAATGGGGGTGGCCAAAGCTCCTGCTCTGTTTTGTGCAGAAAGCACAAGAACTGAAGGTGAGCTCTTCCTGATCTTCTTTGTGATAAGACAGTGCCTCTTAAGTAGAGGAATTAGGACAGAAAAATGGGAAAAAATACAGGAGGAGCCTGCCATTTCATAGCTTAATATAATTGTACTTATCTGGCCAGATTCTGGTATCCTGAAGCTGAAATAAAAAGGAAGAGATCACTTTGTGCAGTATCAGAATGACAAGCCATCAAAATTCTGTGGTTAATTAGGAGGAAAAAGCCCCGTGTAGAACGAGTTAGATGGCTTGGCAAACTTTAATTTTAATCTTGTGATATCTCCTAATAACAAAAGGCCTCCATGATATATCAAACAAATTTATAAATGTATGATCAATGCCTTTGACATGTTATTTAATTAGGATTCTTCGTGACAGAGACAATATGAAAAACTAGTGTCAACATTCTGACAGTGGAATAAATAAATAGATGTAATTATTTCTCATACTGATCCCTGATGAATTGTAATGTATCAGCCCAGAGTTCTAAGGTTTCCCTAATATGATAGAGTTTGATGTAAGGGGTGTCATGTATCCAATATTTTGCTGTTTTATTAGAATAAAAAGCTCTCTGGGGATTTCAAGTTCAAATGGTCACAAGTCTCCCCCCTCCATTCCTATTGTGCCTAATGCAAGGATAAGCACTGAAATATGTTTAGAAAAATGCTAGTGCAGCTGGAAAAAGCCAAACATCAGCCTGCATGAATCTGAGAAAAACCCAAAACACCCTGGGCTAGCTCCAAATTTACCCCTAAATGTGATATTTTGGTAGTTTTTCTCTACATTAAGCCCAGTCTTGGAAGAGAGGTTTGTCCATACGAGATAAGGGACGTGTAAGGACAGCTCTCAGGGCTAAGCTGAGTTTTTTTGCAGGACAAACCCACTCTCTGCAGCAGAGCTGGGCCTGGAAATTCCTTCTGGAGGAGACTGAGGATCCGGAGCGGCGGGAAGGGCCGAGGGCAGCCAGCACAAGTGTGGCCATTATCACACAGACAGGAAAGAATGCACTATCTGTTCCCTTGGCCAAGAGAAATTAGAGTTAACATTTAACATGAGGGAAAGGACTTCAAAGGGAGAGCCAGCTGGATTTGAATAATGGCAGATGAAAATGCTAACACCAGCACAAACTCGCAGGTGGTCGTGTTTGGCTGGAGAGAACACATCCGCCACCGAGGAGCCTGACGGAGCAGCCCTGAGAGAGCCCTGCTGGAGAGCAGAGCAGAGAGGAGCAGAGCAGAGGGCTCTGGGGAGCTGCCCTGGCCTGGGACATGAGGCTTGGAATCCCAGCACATGGAATGGTTTGGCTTGGAAAGACCTCAGAGATCCATGGGCAGGGATACCTTGCACTAGAGCAGGTTGCTGCAAGACCTGCAGATAATCAATATTTCCACAGAATTCCCCACTAACTCCTGCAGAACCACATCCCAAATCCAACTCTCTGCATAGCATCAGATTTGGAAGAAGGCCTGACCCTTTTTAATTTGGAAAAAGCTGGAGCTGGTTCCTCTGGATTTATTTCTGAAGCTGAACTACCCCGGAGATCCTTTCAAGCCTCTTGATACAAAACCATGGATGTGCCACCTCCTTTCCCTGTCAGCTGCTGCTTCATACACAAGAGCATTTTAGACAAATACTCACATTGCCACAAATTACATCAATTAACTCTGCTCAATTTAACACAGGTATTATAATGATATGATTATTACCAGGAGAAGGTGCCAGAAGCAGAGAGATTACGTAGAAATCATCCTCTCAAGCGAGTTTTGCTGGATTTTTCATTACTTTTAAAGGCAGCTGAATGTTCTGATATCTCTGTTCATATTGACCTTACCAGAGAATTTATAAACAAATAACACCTGTAAACCTGGGATAAAACTAACTACTTGCTGCCCTTTATGGTAGAAAAACTCTTCAAATTTTAATGATTTTGTTTCTCTTCTTCAACTTCAGCCTGAATACAAGGGGCAAAAGGCAAATACAGGGTGGCACCAGTCCCTGAGGGAACATTTCATTCTCAGCCTGTATCAGAAGCCAAACAGATCTAAAACATTGGCTTACAGAAGCTCCTGATGGTGGGAAGAACCTGCACACTCAGTACCTGAATTTACCTGTGCATTGTGAGCCAGTCCTGCCCTCAGCTCCCTTCAAAGCAGCTGGGATGCAGATAAATAAATCCTTGACCTGCTGTATGGACACAGCAAGGGCAGAAATATCTGCAAGGTAAGGGAAGGGAAAGTGCCACAGTGCTGTGTGGCAGGAATTTAAAACGGAATATGAAGAAGGAATATGAAGAAGAACTAATATTGCTGCAAAGTGAGTTTTAGACAACCCTGCACAAGGCAGCAGGGCAAGATTTGCTGCAGTTCCTGTTTTGAAGTGTTCCCTTAGTCCCTAAGCAGATGATGCTAGTTTTAACAAATGAAGCTGGATTAATTTAAAGTATTTAAAGTGATCAGCAGTCCTTAGGTTAACAAACATATGTCATTTTCTTTTTTGATGAAAATATCCTGCCAATCTGGGCTCCTTGGCCAGGGAGCTACCTGAATCCTTGGCTACCTGCCTTGGTACCACCTCGAGAGGCTGCAGCAGCAGCTGCTGCTGTGGGATTAATGGACAGCAGCCTTCAGGGAGATGGATTGGGGAGGTCAGGGAGCTGCAAACGGCCGTGCCACGTGCCATGGATCACTGTCTGCCCTGCCCAAATGGCACAGCCAGCCCACCGCAGAGGGCTAATGGGTAAATGCATAAAACTATTAAATGCATAAGGATCCTCTTCACCAAATGGCAAAATAGAAGGAAAGTTTAAACTGTTAATTGAATAAACCTCTTAAAGACAGAGTGCATCAGTGCGTGCTGTTTCACTGCTTCCCTGGGAGGTGCTGTGGGATTCCTGAGCACGGAGAGTGCCTGGATCACTCTCCCTTCCCAAAAATCAAGCTCAGCACCATAATTAGCACTGTGAGCTGCCTCCCTCCACTTGCTTTTAAATGCAGAAAGGCCTAAAATAGTTATTTTATTTACATCATATTATTAATCGTTATTTAATTATATCATAATTAAATAACGATTAATAATATGATATAAATAATCGTTATTTATTTATATCATATTAACGTTTAGGTAAAGGCAATGAGCTGTAAATTCCTGCTGCATCAGGCAGGAAATCCTCCTCCTGCAGCCTGAGTTAAAGACACCTGGAAGGAGATCAGAAACCAGGAATTCTCGGCTGGATTTCAGGAGGATGGGTTGTCCTGGTCCTGGCTGGTTTTGGTGGTGCTGGTGCCTGAGGATGCTCTGTGAGCAGAGCTGCACGTGCAGCCCTGAGGAACAGCCCAGGATTTTGGCCTTTGCTAATCAAGCACACTTATTTCAGGAGCCTGGGAACTAATTGCAAAAGCATCCCCCCAATACTGCATTTGGGTTTCATTTTGGACTATTTTGGACACAAAAACCTCATTGCTGTTGTTTCAGAGGGGTGGAACCTGTGATAATTGATGTTTTGTAGAGATTTCCTGGGCAGTAACTGGCTTCTCCAGAGATAAGCACTGCCTTTGGCCTCACGCTTTATCCTCACAGCAACAAGATTACTGCCTCATAAAACAATTGCAAAGCTACAGCACCATTATCCTATAAACAGTAAAAGAAGAAGGGGGAAAAAAATGATTTATGAAAAATACCATGATCCTCCCTAACCTGGGCAGAACGACAGCAATTCCAGCGACAGTAACTAATCTAATGGCGCATTAGGAGAGCACAGAGAAGTAGATTTGGCCACTGAACCCAAGTCATTAAAGATTAGAGCAGCTGGTTTCACAGTTAGGAAGTGCTTTTGCCTATCTGGGCCCAGGATACAATGGGAGTTGTTTTATGATTTAATGTGCGTGCTGTAAACAACACAACTCCTCGGATAAATCAATGGCTGACATCGACGGGACACAAAACTTCTGGAGCTGAGAGAGCCTTTGAAATGCAGCTCTCCAAAGCTCTGCTGAGAAAAACACTCAGATTCCAGCTCAAAATAAATCTGCATTCATGTATTCTATAATAAATGTATGCAATAGGAGCCCATAGCAATGCTTTTTTTTAAAATTGATGTAAATGCTGTATTTATTTATATGGAAGGAGAGTGTGCCTGGCCACCTTTTATGCCAACAAATTAAAGGGAAAAAAAGAAGGGAAAGAAAAAGGAAATTAAGGGGAAAGTAGGGAGAGAAGGAAAAGAAAAAAGATGAAAATAAGGAAAAAAAAGGAGAAAAAAGAAAATAGAAAAGGAGAAATAAAGAAAGGGAAAGAAGGAAAATAAGGGGAAAAGGAAAAGAAGAAAAAAGGAAAACAAGGGGAAAAAGAAAAGAAGAAAAAAGGAAAAATAAGGGAAAAAGGAAAAGAAAAATAAAAAAAAGAAAGGGAAAAGAAAAATAAAGGGAAAAACAGGAAAAGAAGTGAAACAGAGAATCTAATCTCTATCTATATATTGCTACAAAGGAGAGCAGCCTTGAATGAAAGGCACAACACCATGATTCTTTTTCCCTATGAAAAGCTTTTGCCCTTTGAGAGCCACATAAAGTTCCCAGTATATTCAAATAGTGCACATGTAATAAATCTCTGCTTGGTGGTCAGAGCACCACCAAAATGTGAGCTCCTGGAAGTGTGGCAGAGTCACAGGACAGCAGATAAAATCTGTTCCTACTCCTGATAATTATCCTTAGTTCAGACTCGCTGTAAGAGGAGCTCCCCACTGAGTAAAAAATTGGAAAAAAGGACAGGAAACGATTCCAGTGCCCAAAAAACAGTGCCTCTGGGATGGAAGGGCACTAAATAAGACTGATTAGTTTGTGGCACTTAAGTGACCAAAGGGGAATCCAGGAAAACAGTGCTGGATGTGGATCAAGATGCTCTGGTGCCAGGAGTACACTGGGATATTGTTGATGGGACACAGGGAACTCAAACATAAATAGTGAGTGGGATTTTCCTTGCCTTGGCTACAATACATATGTTTGTCCAAGAAAGAAATAGCTGGAGCAAGAAGACATGCACGTCTGGTGTCAAAGAAAAGCCTGTCTGTGTCACATACAGTGGAGAAATTGTTCCAGAATAGCTCATCTTAGAAGGAAGATCCCCCAGCGATGCTGCCAAGGTCCCTGGCACTTGGGCTTTTGGCTGTGGAAGGGCTGCAGCACGAGGAAAATCCGCCCTGGTCGGGGCTTTAAATGTGGATATCTGACATTTCACTGCCTTTTCAAGGCTTGGGTCAAGTCCTCTCTTTGTCACCAGTGGTGCCATTGAGCCTTGTGCCCCCTCAGACCCCTTGGGCCTGGCTGGGGCCTCCTGCCCAGGGACAGTGACCATGGTACCAGTGATGCCAGGTGAGAACCAGGACACCAATCCCTGCTCCATAAAGAGTTTGGAAAGAGCAGCATTTATTTGTCAGATGTTCAGAATTGAGTTCAGGGTCATAGTGAACAGAATTAGGAATCAGAGAGCTAAAATGTTTCCCATCTTCATCCTACGCTGACCATGAATCCTCTTGTTCCTCCAAGTGTCTCTCCCACCACTGACAGTGACATCCTCGGGGCACTGCAGCCCCTAAACCCCTGAACTCCCTGCCACACTCACACTGCTCCAACACCTCTGGAAATAAAGGGAAAGACTCCCTTCAAAAGCCCAAGTTTTGGTCTTCATGAGACCAGAAATGCCTGTAATTCACTGCCAACATTTTTCACTTGTGACCTCTTTATTTGGAGTTCCTGATTTTCTTCATTATGTGTTTCTAATTTATCATAAACTCAAGTGCTTCAAAAGCCTTGCACATTCTGACACAACCATGGGCAAGGTATTCCAATGAAATCTCAGAGCTGATTCATTTTCCCTCCCCTCTGACACCAGAGGTTTAGTTAATTTAGGAATAACAGAGCTGCTAAAATTAATGGCTGAAGGGCAAGGCATTCTCCTTGTCACATTATATATAATGCTCTGGTTCAGCAAAAGAGTAGCTGGATTATTTTGATTCTTTACTCCTAGTTAATTACAATTAAAAGTAAGACTATAATTACCTTTCTTGTAAACTTTGGCCTGAACTGCTGAGCACAGCAAAACAGAAGGAGGCTTGGTTAACCTCAGTGGAAAAAAAAAGAAAGGTTTTCTTCTGAAATAGCTGGAGCTGGGCATTCAGGGGGAACGTTCCTGGGAGGGTGAGACAAAAGGCAAACCAAGAGCCAGCATCAGACAGATCATTTATAAACCAGCCCAGCTTCAGGTGGGAGGGGGCACCAAGGACTCTCTGACCCCTCGTGGGGACACAGCAGCCACTGGAGCTCCCAAGAGCTGCATTTCCAACCCAGGGAGTTCAGTACAAAACCTGCCCTCCTTCTGCTTCTCACTTTTTATTTATTTGCACAGTTCTCCACTGTGCTGCCTGGGGAAAGCAGCAGCTCCCTGTGCCTCTGCATGGATCTCCCAGGGACTCCCTGTTCCCCCCTGCTGCAGCCTGGACAAACCCCACACTCTGTCCTGACTTTGCTGCCACAAGAATTCCACCATCCCCATTCCCCTTATGTGCCCATACAATCCGTTATTTCTCTCCCTAAACACAGAAGGGGCACCTCAAGGTGTTTCTAACACCAGCAAAAGGATTTTCCTGTGCACATGGAGGAGCCTTCTAGAAAAACAGACATGTCCATGCTGGGCTGCTCTGAGCAGACCCACAGAGAGGCTGAACTGGTCAGCCAGGACACAACAATCCATAGGGAAAGGAGACTATTTTATTCCATTTTATTCCATTTTATTCCATGTTATTTATGTCTGTGCCAGGCCCTACCCAGCCTGGGTGCCAGAGCCAAGAGCTGGCACTGGAGGCCAGGCAGGGGAAGGCTCAGGGGCTGCCATGAACTCCCAGCCATGGTGACAAATGTGCCATTGTGGCTCCATCGCCTTGAGACACAGCGCAGACAGCAGGGAGGAAGGAGGGAAGGAAGGAAGGAAGGAGCTCTGCAAGACAAAAGTTGTTCTTTGGACAGCAATTATGGATATTTAGAGCTTTGAATGGCCAGTCATAGGATGAACTTTTGATTTCACAGTGTGTAAACACTTCCCCATCTATGATTCAACACTGAGGATTCTGGGGAACACAGTTAAGCCTTGGAATAGCCTCAGTCTTAAGCACCATTATTTTTTATTATTATTGAGAGAATATCTAAAATGTATGCACATTAAAAACTCAGTTTCTCCAGAATTAATTAATTTTTCAAGCATTCCATCTTCTCCAGGTTATTTTATTTGGTGTCTTTTTTAAGTCTTTACAAGCATTTGTATATAGATTTAGTAATAAGAAGTGTGGGAGGAAAGAAACATAAAATAACCCAAATCCCTGCCCAACAAATGCTGCTAGTACATAAACTTTATAAATACAATGTTGGCAGATTCCTGTATATAAAAAGGTAGCTGAAAAAAGTAAGAGCCATAAATAATGCCAAGTAATAAAGGAGGTGAATGTTTTTGTTATTAGATTCTTTCATTGTATAAATCTGTTTAATAAGCTGGCTAGGAATCATTGATAGAAAACAGACTGCTCGTGGTGTTACAGATCAACCTGTTCTAAATGTTCTTTCCTATGCTCCATGCCAAGCAATACTTTTTACAAATACAATTTAAACATTGAATTTTCTTTCATCATGCAAAGGGAGCAAATAGCACTAAAAGTCAGAATGCACCTTTTGAAGAAGGCATGACACGTGTCTGTACCAGCAAAGCAGAAAATCTTTCTTTTCTAAGTGTTTAAGTCTGCTCTGCTGTGATTCAGGGTAATTAATTCCATACATCTGATTCGTCAAATGTGATCACTGGATGTGTAAAACTCTTGATTTAGAAGTCTTATTTCCCAACATGTGTGTATTTTTGGAAAGCCCTATCATATATTTTTCTTCAGAAGTTCATGTAAAAAAGCCTGCAGTAACATTGCACTGTAATGAAAACTAAATGTTGTGAAATGTTATTGAGGTCAGTGATGGGTTGGTGACGTTAATCTTTGTACACCATTGGTTCTCATTACTGTGGGGTATTTTTGGTTTTCATTACTCCTCCAGGAAAGGACAGAAAAAACCGAGATGCTGTAGCAAGGAAAAGAATAAACACTCAAATGCAAAAATGAAGATGATAATAATAGTGAAAAAAAGAAGAACCCTTAAGGATGTTATTGGTTAATAAATTGCTAAACTTAAAAAAATCACCCACATTAAAATGTTAAAATGCAAGACAGGCTGTTGTGTATTATTATCCCACAGACATCCTTATTTCTGCTTTACATTTTTTTATTGCTGCCTCAACTTCTAGAGCAGGTGGTTCAAGTGTGCAGCTCTCAATATCCTCATAATCATTTCAGGTTCTGACCCCAGCCCTGATCTGAGGGAATGGGACCCAAACAGCTCCAGTTCCCCTGGAGCTTTGGGAACTTCATCCAGTGATTCACCAAGTGCTGCTCAGGAAGACACCGAGGTCTCCAGCAGAGAGCCCATTCTTGGAGTACATCAGAGAAAATACAGAGAAAATGAAATTAAAAGAGAAATTACATCACCAGAAACAGAAACATCAGAAACAGAAATTGTATCATCAGAAACAGAAATTCAGCCAGGACATGATCATTACCTGAATTTATGGGGAGTAGATTTGCTCCCAGTGGTGAAAACTCAGCTGAACTGAGGGCAGGAGAGCCTCTGTCTGTGCAGCCACTCCCTGAAACCCCTGGCACACCCAGGATTCCCTGAGCATCACATCCAGGCTGGCAGGAGCTCCCTGAAACCCCTGGCACACCCAGGATTCCCTGAGCATCACATCCAGGCTGGCAGGAGCTCCCTGGAACCCCTGGCATGCCCAGGATTCCCTGAGCATCACATCCAGGGATGCTCCCAGTCCCTCCCCAGCAGCATCCTCACACCCTGTGGGGACACACACCCCACTGGGGCCCAGTGAGAAACAGATTTAAAAACTGGAATAAAGCCTTTTCCAATGAACCTGTCCTCTAATGGGATGAGATTGATCAGAGGCAGCCCTGGGAGGAACCAAACGGGACAAAAAGAGCAGAAATCAGCAAAGACCAGGGACCAAACCCATCTCTGCCCTTCTCATTAATGAGCTGTGCCCAAGCACAAGCTGGCATGCTGAGGGGTCAGGACACAGAGACTGCAGCTCTGCATCACTGCTTTAAACCAGCCCAGGTGGCTGTGACTGGGAGCAGCCACCACCTGTGGCCACTGTGCCACCCTGGCATCCCCACCCTGGGCAGGGCTGGCACGGATGCAAGGGGAGCAGGGGTGGATCAGGGGCTGATCCCAAAGCTCCAGGAAGGGAGGACAGCTCCTTTCACCCTCCCCCAGCGCCCCATGGGGGCACAGAGACCTCAGGGTGGCCCAGGTGCCACTGTCACAGCTGCCACTGAGCTGCTGTCCCCGTGTCAATGAGCACTGTTTGTAATACTCCCCGGAATGCAGAGATTCCCTCAAGTGTTGTACACAAACATCAGAATATAATCCTCAGGGCTTCAAAGCCAATCCCAACCACTAATCGCACAGATAAACAAAGCTAAATCTCCATTTGCCTGCAAAAATAATGAGCAAACATTAGGGCTATCAGTGCATTGGAGGTCCTCAACCTTGTGAGGGAAGGTCTCAACTTTCACCCAATTTGTACAGTGACACCCTAACCGACTACAAGTTGCAAAATCAAATTAAAATCAGGGAAATTGAGGTAGGGAAACCTTTCAGAGCAGCTCTGCTAAGATTCATAGCTGTGCTCCTCTTCATTTTGGAGAGCTGTTTGCAAACCTTGTACTCCTGGCGTGGCACTTCATCCCTCTGCCTGGTCTAAGTGTATAAAATAGATTTATAGCTTGAATCCCTACTTAGGGTAGAACATTATTGGTCAGGCTGCCTATGACATGCTCAGGCTCTCTCTAAAATAACAGCATTAAACTTCCTTCAGTCCCAAGAGACACTGAGATGGGTTTAAGCTCTGCTGCAAAGAACTCGTTCACACAGACACCAACCCATAGATTTACTATGAGTTTAAGGCAGTAACAGGAAACAAGAGCCACACTTGTGTGACACCAAAGCCATAAAGAATGGATATTTCTAGGGGAAAAGGAACTAATCTGCATAGGTGTCACTCCAACAAGTGATGATCACAGCTGCTACAGCAGCAAGGCAAGGAGAAGATAAATCAGGTGGTTGCCAGAGGTCTGCTGAATAATTAAAGGAAGTAACACACTGCAAAATAAATAAAGTTTTCATCTCTTTCCAGATACTTGCAGTGCAAGATAGCTTAAATCCTAAACCAAGGCACTTGAACAACTTTGTGCATCCCCTTAGGACTCCTTGTGTGGATAATGCTCCTCAGCAGAGACACCAGCCCTGAATCTGCTGTATTTGTTTCAAGATTTTTCCAGCTGATGAGACTAAGAGCCTGTCAGAAATCCAGCCAGGACAGGACTCACCAAAGCATTTCTGCACCACTCCCTGGCTGTGAGCTCAATCCTTTTCCTAAACTGCTCCCTGCTCTTACTAGGATCATTCCATCCTCAGATTTCATTTTTAAATTAACCTCAAATTCCAATGGCAACAATAAATATCAGTCCAGCTGCAGCATCAGGGCCAGAAAACCATGACAGCAAAGCTCACCCCCACCTGGGTAACAGCACAGGAGCTCTTCCATCCCCACCATCAGCTCTGGGTGGGTTTCTGCAAGCATCCCTTCAAACCACCCCTTTTTTGAGGAAGATTCCTAGAAAACAGCAGTTCCCACTGTCCTTCCCAAGGCAGCTCTTGGAGGATCCATGCAAACCCAGCTCTGGCAGCTCCTCCTTGCACTGACAAAACCTGGGGTGTGAGCAAACCCTGGGAGCTGCTGACGCGGCAGATTTATGAGTGTTTTCTTTCTCAGGAAATGTTTGCTGGCTGGCACTCCTCTGAGTTGGGGTTTCCTTTTTTTTTTTTTTTCTCCTTCAGATTTATTGATCAGAGCTGATAATGGCAACTCAACTGTTTTTCCATCACCGGAGACCAAAATCAAAGGAAAAATTCAGCGAACAAGGTAAAAAATTGGTGCTGGTGGAGCAAGGTTTGCCTTAAGAATGTGAGGCAAAGTGGAAAGTGCCAGTGTGTTCAGGAAACTACTGTCAAAACCAGTAAAAACATGTTGAAGTGGATATTAATGGATGCTTAAATCACCCTGAAATTCTTAAAGAAATACAAATCTGTGTTACCATGAAAATGTAAACACACTTGGAGAATAAAGCAGTAAGGAAACTATTCTTGACTTCCTACTATTAAAGGAAGCCTAAATATTCAGTAAAATTAGATATTGAATTATTCTAAACCCAAGGAAATAATGGAAGGGAAATAATGGCTCTGAATAACTCGGTCTAGTGGGAGCTGTCCCTGCCCATTCCTGCTGGAATGAGATGATCTTTAAGGTGCCTTTCAAGCTAAAACATTCTATGATTCTATGACTGAAAAGCCTCTATTTTAATTTGAAAAGCTAGTAAATGAAAATCTAGGATTTCCAGCATATTCTAATTATTTACAAAAAAATCCCCTCAAAACCCCTAAATAATAAATGCTTTTTCTGAATCCAAATGGAACCATTGAGCTTTAGGTAAAAGAAGGGCTATTTGTGGGATCAGTGATGGCAGGATCTCGTCTGCATTGAAAAGGCACGTGGGTTTGGCAATTACAGATGGGTTTAGAGATCAAATGGAAGGAGTTTTGTTGCTGAGATTCAAGTTCAAGGCTCTGGGAGCTGTGTACAACACAGAGTTTTACTTATCTATTCCAGGAACAGCACAGTAGAAGGGAAGCATGAAATAAATCCCCATTTGCTAATCTGGTAAATGTTGTAAAAAGGAAAAAAAAAAGGAAAAAAAATCCTGATATTTGTCTGGTTTATGTCACTTCTAAGATCATGGAGCAGGAGAAGGGATTCTGGAGATGCAAGGAGAAGCTATTTTTAAAAGCAGTCACAGGACTGTGAAATAAGATGTAGATTTCATGGAAAAAGAGTTACAGAGTTCTTGGCCGCCCTGCATCTCCAGACTTGATTATTTCAAAGAATTCTTAAGGAGAATTAATGGGAAGTGACCACGAGACTTTGACCAGGATCTGATTAGGAAATGAGACAGAAAAGTTTGGCACAAAATGGGTGTTGAGGCTTCAGCCACCGTCAGGACTGGCTGGTGACCCCAGGGTTTGTCAGCCACCTCTGCCTGGGGCACAGAAGGAAGCAAGGGAGAAGGAAAGAGAGGAAAGGAGAGATTCAGAAATGGAAAGGCAGAAGTGGTTTTACCACGTGGCCCCTGAAATGAGAGCACCCACTCCTGACAGAGGCTCAATCCCTTTTGCTGGGCTCCAGGAGCTGAGCACGGTGCTCGGGAAGCGCCGGCGTCTGCTGGGCCTGGCTTCCAACAAACCAACAGCAAAGCTCCCTGACTTCAAAGGGAACTGAATGAGGCCAATGTCAGGAGCTTTCCAAAGACTCATCCTTAAATCCTTCGTGCTCATAACTCTTCCTGAGGGAAAGCAGAGTCAGGGCTGCGTGTCCACACAGGCACCGGAGCCCTCGTAAAGGGGCTGGACCTGGGTGAGCCCCACACGTGAATTTACCCTCTGAATAAACTTAATCTCGCCCAATTTTTAATACTGAGCAGGTTTAGAGTGAGAGAAGAACCTGGAAACACAGAAACCCATGAGGAGAGGCTGCTCAGGGAGAGCAATGTCCAGCAGAGCTGGGTAAGGGTCCCTCAGGTCTTTCAGGTGCAGCCTCCAGTCCCCTGCCTTCCCTGGAGAAGAAACCCATGGAACAAAAAAGTTACAGGGAAAAGTCTTTAAAACCCAGTCTCTCTTTGGAAGATTTGCTGCAATTTAATTCCTGCTAAAGGCCCTTCCCCAGTGCTGGACACACACCTGTCCCTGGGCAGCTCTCTGTGGCACATCCAGGGGTGGGTGAAATCCAGCCCCGCTCTGTGAACGGCAGCAGGGAGGCTCCGGGGTCCAGTGAGGAGGCTGCACACATCTGGCCTTTCAGTTCGAATCAAATTGATTTTCTTTAATGTAAAAATCTACATTAAAGCCAAATCAGACATGTAAACATCTGACTAAAAACCCCTCCTGGCTGGAGAGGCAATTTGCAGAGAACAAGGCTCTGCAAACAGCTCTGAGCAGCAGCAATGAAACCACAGCACCTCCTTCCTCTGTGAGCCACCTGAGCAGCACCACCAGCTCTGAATTCACCCATTTATCTCACAAACCTCTCTGTCCTCAGCCTGCCAGGGCTGCCAGGCACTCCTCACCCTGCAGCAGAGCAGTGCTTAAGTCACAGGTTCAACTTGAGAACGAGGGCATTTGTTTTCTTGTCTGATCAAGGTCAAAACTATTAAAATACCCTTAGGTTCTCAGTCTAGTGAAATGAACTGGTAATACATTTGGCAAGTTAATCTGTGGATTGCCTTCTCACATGAGACCAGCTGTTGTGTTTCTAAGTACAAGCAGTATTTACCTCCAATAATGAAATGACTGAATATAATATGAAAAAATGGAAAAAAAAAAAAACAACCAAAACAGTGTTCCCTTGCCTACTGCACAGCCCTGGGTTACACTTACAGTCCTAATAAACTGATTTGTCAAACCCATCAGAAGCGAGGATGATCATCTGGATACCAGATGAACTGAAATCCGTGTAATTATAAGTTGCCCATTTGTTCTCTTTTATCTCCCACATATCTCTGCTTTGCTCTCAGCTCCGTGTGCATGTTTATGTGTAACCAAGCATTTAGCTACAGGCCTAAAATCCAGCCTTTTATTACCACTTTTACTGTAGTCTAACACGAGAGAGCTCTTACTTCATGGCACACTCAGGCAAAATAAAAATCTGGTGACATTGCTTTTGTATTTTAATGCACAGTACGTGCACATGGACACACTGTGCATATAGGAACAAATAAAAATACAGCTACAGTCAGATAGAACATGTTTCCAATCCCAAATACACACTCAGCTTGTCAATTAAACATGTCCATAGCTGAAAATTATAGAATCAAATGTGAATTGATTCTACTTCAACTAATTTCCTAAACAGTACTATTATAATTACTATTATAATATTTATATTAATTATTTATAGTAATATAAATATAATTAATATTATATAAGAATACAATAACATAATATTATTAATACAGTAATATTAATATTTATATTAATTATTTTATAATTACTATTATAATATTTAATAAGACCCCACTGCTATGCAGGAACTGATGTTTAATTCTACCCTTTGAATTAGGATGGCATAAAGCACCAGAGGTGTATTGGTGAATATTTATAAAGGCAGAATATTATCTTTTTTTAATGTATTATATGAACAATACTTCATAGCATGTATTTAAAAAATATATATGATAAGGAACAATCTGAACAGGCACACTTACAAAAAGTCTGACAGGAAAACAGAGAACAGGACAGAGGAGAAATGATAAAGAAGGAAGCAGGAGAGATTATAAGTGACAGTGGAGGAGGATGAATTTCCTGGAAGATGTTAGTTTTAAGGAGGGATTTGAATGAGCAGACAGAGAGCTGCTGGAAGAGTGGTGGGAGACCTGCAAACCTAAGGAAATGATACCTGAGGGTGAGTAAGGAGTGCCAAGGAGAGCACAAACAAAGAGAGATTTGGAAATAAAATCAGGCATGGAAATCAGTCTGGGAACAGACACCAGGACATGACAAATGAGCTCCAATTCTGAGGGACTCAGCCCCTCTCTAATGAGGGATTGCCACAATATCCAGAATTTCCTGCAGCCTGCCCTGGAGAAAGGGGAGGGCTGAAATACTGAGCCCAGTATTTCAGTAATTTTGCAGTAATGAAGGGCTTTTGCTGAACTCCTCAGTCAAAAAAAGCCATTTTCCATGAACTTGGGGTACAAAGCTCACTCTGAGCCTACCTGAAGCAAATTCAGACCAAATCAACCCCAAATACTTCTGTGCAGGTGGGTTATTACTTCCACTAAAAAAATCAGAACTCTTTCCATGCTGGAACTGTTTCAGACTACTTCTAAAAGCACTGGCTTCACAGAACTCCTTTTTAATTTTTTTTCTTTTTTTTCCTGATAAAGAAGATGTCTCTATACAGCATCTGCACACAGTCACCAGGGGTATCCAGCTGCTTTAGAACATCCTGCTCAGATGAGCCATAAAGATTTCAGTGGCCACTGCAAAACAGCATCTCCTTCAAGATATTGAAGATATTCCTGCTTATGAAGCTGTCAGAATTGCTCTGTGCCCCGAATTTAAACCAGAAGTTTTTGATCTCCTCTACTGAGCTGCATCCAGGTGCTCCAAAAGCAGGAAGGAGTTTGGCCACAGGAGGAAGCTGGCATTTTGGACACTGGAATTACACACCAACTTATCTGAAAAAGAAATGCCCACTGCTAACAGAAAAAAAAAAAAAAAAGAATTTATTTTGCCTAGCTTGTTTGAGGCGCAGAACTGGTGACCAAATTATGGACACAGTTCCTGTAAGTTCCTCTTAAAAAGTCAGTGGAGGAGATAAACCAATTCAAGCTCTTTTTCTCAGGTGCTGAATCCCAGCTGGGATGGATCCCAGCCTTGGGGCATTCATAAACACCCACAATTTTTTCCAGATATAATAACAGTTCACACTTATTGCCTTCCATATGGTCATTTAAAAACGCTGAATGGAAATAGTCTTGCTCTGAGTTTTTAAGGGGAGAGGGAATTCAACCCTTTACCATGAGAAATAGTGGAAGAATCACAAACAAAACTCCTGTCTTCTGCATCTCCCTTCTGCCCTCTAGTTCCCACTTCTTCCCCCACGTCTCTGAATTTTAAACACCCACACACCAATGAACAGCCTCAAAATCCAGATTTTTGTCCATCTCCCTCCTCCCAGTAGTGAAAAATCCCCGTGTTTGTATACAGGCTTGGGAAGGTAGTTTTGCAGTCAGAAGAAATTCTCTCTCTCTCTCTCTCTCAACATGCTGAGGGGGAAGATGGAAGCAATGCCAAGAGGAAATCTGCCCAGGGAGCTGGGAGCAGGGCAGGACTGGACACAGCCTCTAAATCTGCCTCCAGTGCAGCTCCTACAGGCCTTCTCTAAATAGATCTTTTCCATGCAGGAATCCCAAGTTTCTCCCTACACCTTTCTATATATTTAGCTCGTTAGAAATCCCCTCTGCAGAGGTGCTAGAACAGAAAAGCAGGATGGAATACTTCAGCCCTGGCAGATAAACGGCGAGGCTGAGCTCCCCAAACTTCTCCAGACTTCAAAGCCCTGCAGATATTGTTTAATCAATGAGAGAGCTGCAAGGCCAGCTGTGTTCTTCTGTTTGTTCTTACATGCTAATCCAAGTTTACCAAAACTCAGGGATTTTGCATCTGGGATATTTGGATCCAGGCCCACTCCTCTGCTAACCTGTCCTTGGCCTCTCCTTCCGTCTCCGTGGCACGTTCCACCCTCTCTCTGCTGTCCCTGGTGCCTTTTCAGGGCTGCTTTCCCTGTCTGGGAGATCAATAATTGCTTTGTCATGCTTCAGGACAAGACCTCTGTGCTCCTGGGTTCCTGTGTGAGCCCACTGTGGGTTGGGGCAGGGCTGACATTTATAAACAGCATCTGAAAGCTCTGTGAGCCCTTCCTTCATAAATCTCCCCCCAGATCTCAGCTCTCTGCAGCTTCCTGCTCTGTTTGAGGCTTGGAAAAAACAATCAAGTGCTTCTAAGCTAATTATATGCAAAGCTGAAATACATAAAAACTGAAGTTTTCAGGTTTCAGGGTCCCTTGCAGGCGTCACCTCTGTCCCCACAGCAGCATCAATCTTCTCCCTGCTCTGCTTTGCCCTCTGCTTCTTTGTGTTTTACCATTTCCTATTTTATTTGGGAGAGCCTGAACAGACACCAAGTGCCACCAGAAGAAAAATAAAGCACAAATGGATGTCAGGTAAACAAGGCACGGGGGTCCAGTGTTGTTTGGGGTTGGCACTCCCAAGAACAATGCAGTTTGGCTGGGTGCCCGTGGGGCAGGAAATAACCTCTGCGAGCCTGTGACCCCACTGCTGCCACGGGGAAAAACAACCTGGTGAAACCAGCTTTCTGCAATGATCTGCCCCAACAAGGAGCTCAGGGCTCTGGTGAGGGCAGGCAAGCTCTGCTCAGAGCCTTCAGCAGAAGTGTGATCACCAGTTCTGGCTTTTGTCCTGTGGGGTTTTTTATCTTTTCTACAGAACTAGTCTAACAGAGGGCAGCTTTTCCTCTGAGCGTTTCACATTTTTCAAGTTTCAGTCAATTTTGTTTCTAAATCTTCTCAAGATCACCATTCTGGGAGCACAGGTTGCCTCTGCAAAGAGGATTCTTTGCCATAAAACTGCTGTTACCATTAAGGTGTAAAAAACCCAATTTCATGGCTTCAGGAGTCAAGACTGATCTGTCCCTATCCCACCTGATGTCCTGGCAGAGGAGAGGGAGCAGGGACAGGATGCAGCCTCTGCTGAGCAGGGAGAGCACTGGGGGCTCCTCTGGAACAGATGCCACCACCACAGCCCTTTCTCAGGGTGCTCCACCTGAGAGGAAGGAAATTGAGATTCCACCCCAAATCCCAGCAGGCAGTTTTGAGAATTCCCACATCTTCCAAGGATTAAATCACCACATGTACAGCTGAAGTGCCTCGAGGTCTACAGCAAGGCCCCATTTTTGGAAGGCTCTGTGGGAGGAGCTGCTAAGAGGTTAAAATCCTTTGTGTTTGCCCCAAAAACATTCACAAAGGGATTGCAAGAGCAGAAATGAGAGCCAGCTCTGAGGTGGGGTGAAAGAAGGACCCAAATGAGCCAAAAAGAGCACATCCTTTCCCTGACAACCAAGGGGGCTCAGTAGAAGAAGAGATTTTTATGGAATTTGTTTTAAATTTTGACACCAGGTCTGCTATCTACACTGCCCACAGAGAAAATATTCTGCTCCCTGCACAAACACAAAAAAATATTCTGCCCCCTGCACAGTTTGGATCCCCCTGATACAAACTGGATCCCCTTCAGCAGAAGGGAAGAGCAGGAAGGTCCATGCCCACTACACCATGACTCAAAGCTCTATGTGGCCTCTAAAAAAAATTATTTTCTAAATAATTTTCAAGCCTTGGGATTATTTAAATCACCTCCAAGAAAGCAGGAGACAAAAGCACAGAAGAGCACGGTGTCATTTTAACAGCGGTCAAAACACATCCCTGATTTCAAATCTATGTTTTTAAGGCAGGGATGAAGTTCTGAGCATTCCTAGCCCATCCTGCCATACTTTTCCAGCCAGCCAGCCACGAGGGGATGTGCAGGGCACACCAGGAGTCCCTGCCAGGCTGGGCACAGAGGGGAGAAGCCCAGGGGAAGCAGTCGGTGCTACCCCAGCAGGATCACGCTCGTAATCCCAACGAGATAATCACAGATGTTGTGACCCACTTAAAAAATGAGTTCATTTTCCACAGATCCAATTTCAGTGGCTTTTTAGGACATTACCCCCCTGTAGGTTTACGGGCAAATGAGTGCTCAGCTTATTCTCCATCATTTTCTGCACCAGTAATGCTATGCCATGGGAAGTGTGAAATTAGTCCATAATCTTTAAGCCCCTTGTTTTCTGGATGACAGATACTTGCTTTGCTAACAACCCCAACCTCCTTGCAGAGCTGCCTTCCCTGGGCAAAACAGCACATGGAATTTTATGTTACCTTGCCAGGCATAAATATGGGGGAAGACAACAGCAGCAAATAGCCCCAAACTTTTCACACCCCACAAAAAATGGGTTTTTTAGATCAACCATTCCTACTCAATTCCTCTTTGCATCTTAGAGAAATTAGGGAATTCCAAAAGGAGGGGAAACAATAGAATCAAGTGGCACAAGGAGCACAGAACATGTTTTTTCATCAAGCTGTCCTTGCACTCTGTGCTCAAACCATGCCAACTCCAGTGCTCAGAAGATGCCACGGAGGGCAGGAAACCTTTCCCCACCCCAGAGCTCATTTTTCACCTCTCTGTGTCAGTGTCACCAGGTGCCCAATTTAAAGTCAATTCCATGCAATGCTGAGGCTGATGGGGTAGCCTGGATTTCCTAATTCTACCTGTGCCTCTGGTTTTTTCAACAAATACAATCGGTATGGAATTTTTTAATAAAAAAAGGAATCCCAAACACTTACTGTAACTATTTTGATTCTGCTTCTAATACAGGTAAATTAAAAATGAAATATTCACTTGTTTCAGGGATTTTTTTTTCAGTGCTGGCTACTTTTTCCCTGTGTATGGAAGCAGCACAGACCTATGTGTTAATTACGAAATTTTCTTTACACAGTATTTGTGTTGCCCTTGTAGAAGAGAACACGCAGAAATTCCTTGTAATTACTCAGAAAACCCAGTGATATTTGTTTTAATTGTGCTTCTCTTTGAGCTCCTTTCCATGCAATGCATTTTTGTGTGACAGAACCCTCTATAAGAACAACAACAAAAAAAAAGAGCTGTTTATTCCTAAATTAGCATTACCTTCTACCAGGGAGAAGATGACCTTTTCTTACATAAATTGACATGCTACTTCCAGCCAAAATATCAGTTAATTTTGATTTGGATCATAGCTGAGTAGAAATTTGGCCAACCTCTCTAGATACAGACACCACCCTTGCTGATATTGCTGCCCTTGGAAAATCCATCCTTGGGAAGTCCATCCAGCTGTCAGTCACTTCCCAGTAAAGCCATGGCCACATGAGAGCAGATTTCTTTTAAAAATGCAAATTCAACAATCTTTAGAAGTACATTCTTAGGCTGGACACACTAAAGTATCCTATTTCCAAAGTGTTCCAGTTCACCAATTACTTGGGTTTCAGCAGTCCCAAACCAAACCAGTTCTGGCAAAGCAAGGTTTATACTTTTAAATGTTCCAGTCTTTGCCTTAGATTTAGAAGGGCTTTGCACCTCTCAGGACTTGGCTCATGAGTTTCAGAGGAAGAGAGATGAAAGACAGTCAGGGCTGGTCATGGAATCACAGAATTATTGAGGTTGGAAAAGACCTCCAAGATCATCAAATCCAACCTTTGGCCTAACACCCCCATGCCCACTAAACCACACTTGGAAGTACCACATCTACTGATTTTTTTGGACACTTCCAAGGACAGTGACTCCACCACCTCCCTGGGGAATGTTCCATCCAGCAGAGGTGACCCAAAGAACAGTCACTTACTGAACTGCCAGACAGCAGAAAGAATTAAGGGGAAGAAAATAGTATTTTTTAAAATTTTATTTTAAATTGCATTTCACTTCTCCATGTGTTGTTAAAAAATCCCTAATTGGAGCACTTTTCCTTTCCAAAATGGCCCTTCTTGGAAGCATCTGCTACACCAGCAAAGCCCTCCAGAAGAACACGCTCCGCCACCTCGCAGCCAACGCTTCGCTCCCTCTCTTTCCAACCCAAACCACCAGACTGGTCATTGCTTCTCTCTTCTCCCCAAACCACTTTCAGCAGGAAAAACACACACAAACACGGGGTGAGAGATCTTTCCCAGCCCTGCCTGTGGGTGGTAAGGAGGGCCCAGCCCAGCCCAGCCTTTCCGTGCGAGGCGACGGCTCCGCTCGGGAACGCGAATCCGCAGGGCTGTGGCAGGTTCTGCTTTTTTCCAAAACGCTCTCCCCAGCTGCAGCACATTACTTGTGGCAACTTTTCTTGGATCTTAAATGGGTTTTGAAGCCATGCTGTCAGCTGCCTTCATGTCACCCCGCTATATTATGATTGAATCTCCTGTTCCTTTTATAGAGTTGTTCTCTCCTAATAAAACACCAACTGCCGGTCGGAACGTCGGCATCACTGCTCTGGGATGTGATAACCTCCTGCTCTGCTCCACCGTGCTCCTGGCATCCTCCAGTGCATCCAGCCAGCCCCAGAAACTCACCCTGTTTATACAAAATCCTGACCCCACCCCCATTTCCAGTTATTTTAAGAGCTCATACTTTGGAACTGGGCAATATTCCTGAGCACATGAAAGAACACACGGAGTACAAACAGCTATAAATGAATATCTGCAGTTCATTGCGGCAGCCGCCTACAAAGGTGATACCTTCAAGCTGTTTGTCAGAGCAGAGCAGCAAAAAAGCTGTTACTTGTCAACTTTTGGATAAGATGCATTGCAAAACAATATTCATTTTCCCTGGCAAAGGCAAAACCGCATTTTATAGGTGTGAACTATTTCCAAACTTCAAAACTGTATCGTAAATGAACTGTGAACGGGTAGAAAAACACGCCGGCTACGGTGGCAAGGAAGCAAATGACTTCAAATGTAGAGAATTAAAATAATCACAGTTTATTTTTAATACGTTTAAAGACTAAAAATATTTTCACCTTCCATCCTACTGCATTTGAACAGAATCCATCAACAAGAGCTTATAAATCTGTTATTCTTAATGGGTTTCATGCCAATGTTGTGTTTAAAGTCATGAGACTAAAAGAAAAACTACATTCCTGGGGCATAATGCTGCACAGTGAAACAGAAATGCTTCGCTGAAATGTAACTTGACAACATTTGTTGTTAGGATTTCCAGGACTTTCATCAGGGATGTTTCTCAAAGAATCCTGTCTCTCAGAAATTGTTTTTGTCGTGGTAAGAGACTCGACTATTAATGAGAAAACAGTAAGAAGCTTTAGTGTCCTAATGGATACTAAATGACCTGGAGGATCTGAAACACTTATGTGCAGAAAAAATACATATGTGCAATTCCTCTGGCTTGGGAGATTTGTTAGGTGGGATGCAAAGCACTAAAGGAGGTAACTAAATACATGTGGAAAAACAACAGTGTTTTACATAAAAACAATCCCATTAACCTCACACTTGAAAAAAAAAAATCATATCCTGCCTAATGTGACTTTCACAAATCAGAAGAAATCAGGTCATAATAGCAGATAAATATGCAGTGCCTGGAAGCCTCTCAATGTCCTCAAGACAGCGAGGCTACGGGTAAACACTGACATTTGACACAGATACAGCTGTTTAAAATATGTCTTCATCGTACTCAGATGGAGATAGAGACAGAATAAAATTCCTCCAGAATAAACCCAGAGGTTAAAAAAAAGTAATCTAAAACCAGATGCTGCAGGACGTGCAAAAATGAAGATGCAAATTTAATTTTGCAGACCTGGAGGGAAATCCCCGCCGGTGTTCACGCTCAGTCCACCTTTACTGAGGAGCCCACAAAAGCTCCTCAAAATCAACAGCAATAAATATTTTGAAGGAGGAAAACTCTGTAAAGTCTATTCATTTTACTTTCTGAAATGGTGCAAAAATGTTACCTACTCCCTGTGCAGTTATTAGTCTCCGTAATGTAACATAACAGATACTTTCTAAATCCTTTTAGACCTTCTCCCCCTCACTGGAAAGATCATCATTTTTTTTATTTCAAAGTGGATTTAATAAAGAAAAGGAGTGCTGTTAAAGTAATACGTGAGGCTTTGACATTAAGCAGTGCAACCCTGCAGAGTCGGCAAGAACAAGGTCTCTAATCTCCAGTGATTTATAGAGGGCTCTTCCTTCATCTCTGCACTCAGGGAGGGCCAAAAAGTTTAGAGACAGGCTGGCGTCCCCCCTGCTCCACACCGCCAGCTCCTGCTGGCCAGGCTGCCGGCACAAACCTTTAACCACTTCACTGCTGGCTTCCCCTCACCCATTAAAGGGCCTTTTATTTATTTGTATTTATAGAACAAAGTGATCTCAGAGTTAAGTAATGCCCACGGAGGTAAATGTTTATGTCTGTCATCAGAAATTTATAAGCAGAAGGGGAGAAGCTAATAGGCAGAGAGGAAAGAGCAAAACTGTGGAGTGTTTGATGCTCCTCTGAGTAAGCTCTGAAAAGCTCCGAGTAGAAACACATCTTAATTACAAACTTACAAATATATACAGTTAATTTTAAAGCTAAATAACTGAATTACAGACACCAGACAGCCTATTACCAGCTGAAGAAGAATGTTTGCCTTATACTGGCTGAACGTTACACAAAAGTTCAAAGAATACGTTTCCAAACACAAATGCAAGCAGCTATTAAGCTCTTGTCACAAGACAGAAATATCTCATTTGAATGGATTTCAAATCCATCATTTTTTAAGGAAATGACCAGTTCCTTCTGCACTGTAAAACCACAGAAGCCTCTGCTGCTCATCCAAAAATTAAGCCCGAGTCTAACATGAACTCAGTGCTGGGAGATTTGCATCACCAGAGGGAATTCCATTGGGTCAAGAGGATCAGATGTGCAAGGAATAAAACTTCAGGCACTGCTGAGGTCATGCCTGGGAACTCAGGCACCTTTCCCAGCACAGGTGACCCCTCTGAGAGCAGGGCAGCTCACAGCCAGGTGCCCACAAAGCCCAGCAATGCCCTTCCCGGTCTCCGTGCCCGTATCTCTTCAAGCTCTCCCTCCCAAAATCTCAGCAATCCCAACACAGCAGGACTCCACACAAGAACACAAAAATTAAACTGAAATTCACCACAACGTTGATAGGATTTGATGTTCCCATTTGCAGGAACACACAGAGAAGCCACAGAACACGTGCAGAACCACCCTGCACCACTTTCCCAGGCCCGCAGGGGTGACAGTGGCATCTTTCAGCTGCCACTGCTTGGACTGAAACTTTCTGGCCAGATCAAGCTGCCCTTGAAAACTGAATCCTGCACAAACATCTGCTGGATGTTTTAGGACTTTTTTTTTTTTTTTAATATTCATGTGAAATTCCCCTAAAAGGTTGGAGAATGGGAATATTGACATCCTAATTCAACATTCATTAACCAGCATCTTGCAACCTATACAACATATTGGCATTCAAGATGCATTATCTGAAAAGTTTGCTGAATTTTCCTTTGAGTGACTGAGCTCATTCCTTACCCCTCCTCTTCTCATTGAGGCTGAAATTCCTCTGTGGAGCTGTCTTGGGGATAACCTTGGGGAATAAAATTACTCCTAAATGGATGTTCTGCTCACAGGGCACTTTTCCTGTGTTTCCAGCTTGGATTTCAGATCATCGCAGGCTATTTCTTTATCACCAAGGTTTTCTGGTATTTCTTTATCACCAAGGTTTTCTGCAGGTTGTATCACAACTCTATATATTGTATTTTTGAGGTATCGTGGATGCTCACGTGGGGTTGTTCAAGGGTGTGAAAGAACACCCAGAATGTTCAAAATCCATGCCATGATGCTGCTTTTCTTCCAATTTAGGGAAAAAACAGCAATCTGAGCCTGCTGGGCACAACCAACTCTTCTCATACATGTATGAGACGGGTTGAAAGCTTTGGTTAAGATTTGTTTTCACACAAGGAATGGTTTAGGAGCATCCCTCACCCTCTGCAAAGGTGTTTCATGAGAATTTATTTTAAGGTTTCTTGATGTTGCTGCAGACAGCACCAGGGCAGTGACAAGCTGAGGAAGATGGAAGAGAAAAGCACCAAGGAAAGAAAAACCCCCTGTGGGGACAAGGGGAAGGGGATGCACTCCCAGGCTGTGCCCCACACCCCCTGCACAAGATATATTTGTGGAGGCTCACCCTTCCCTTCATGTGTGAGCCTTCCAGGGAAGGAAGGGTGCTGGAGCTGCCCTGGATGCTGCCCTGTCCCTCCCACCCCCAGGCACCAGCGTGTGCCTACAAAAGGAGTGGAAACTTGGCAGGCTGGGAGCGAGGAGCGCAGTCCAGGGTGGGAGCTGCTCCCGTGGGAATCACACCACAAAGGTACCAGGGCATGGGGAATGGGCTTGGCTTTTCCTTGGAGCCTCCAGCAGCACCCCTCACAGCTGGACAGGCAGCAGTGGCATCTTCACAGGGATGGGCCCCACAGTCTGGGCACTCTGCTCCACAGAATGCCCAAATTCCCTGGGATGGGCATGGTCACTCCATGCAGGCACCAGCTTCAGCCCCTCATTAGGCTCAAAAATGCTGTTTATAGTAAAGAATTCTCCTAAATATGCATTTTCAGATGAGTTAATCCTTTAACACTTTGGCTCCCTGAGGGTGTCTGCAGAGAAGAGCCTGAAATGGGAATTTCAGTCCTGAGCGGGCTGGAGATGATGGCATTTTGATTTCTCCTGCATGAACCCTTGCAGCAGTAAGCAGAATAGGTAATCAAGCCTTCAATCAGGCCGTGCTGATGCTCAGCAGGCCTGGGACAAGCTGATGTGGCAGTAAACAAGTCTTATCAGGGCACCCACAATTAACTGCTGTAACCAGGGGATGTAAATCACTCCACTCCAGAACGTGTGATCCCAATTTGCACCTCATCCACCCCACATTATTTACACAGCCTCGGATCTCAGCTCTACCTGCTGGGGAATGAATGTCTGTACTTAACATAAGTGTCAAAAATTTTAAAAAATTGAGGTAGGGGGGAAAAAATTTCCTAGGATGACTTTTAGGGGGACCCACTCAGTTTTGATCATGACACACCTTCCAAGTCTATTCTCAAAGTAATTTTTACTGGCCAGCAGTGAAGGGACAAGGTCTCACATGAAATACACTTTTATTCCCAGATACAACTTGGGAAGCCACAACTTTCCTCAAGGCTCCTGAAGCAGCAATAATCTTGTTTTCTCTGTACAGCTCTTGGCACATGTGAACCCAGTGTACAGCTGGTGCCTAAAGACACCACTCCAAAATAAATCTGAAATGCAAATAACTTATTTAAACTATAATACAATCACATTTCTTTTTATAGCAATCATAAATCTCCTTCCTTATTATAATCACATCTTATCACATATAAAGTAATTTAATACAAGTCCTACCTTCCTACATATTATTGCATTAAAGAGAGCAAACTTTTTCATTGTTATTTATTTCCAGGAGAATTTTCAGGAGGCACTGTGGCTCTGGAAGGATTGTGGCCTAACTTATATTGTAGAGTAAATTCTTTAGCCTGAATTAGGTTGAGTTGTTGAGTTAGTTAGAGATTTTTGTAAGGGAGAAAGTTCCTGAGCACCCAGAGCAATGTGGGAGATGACACATGGGAGACACCCTGAAACCACACAGGGGATGGAAACAGACTCCCAAAATCCATCTGGAAAAATCAGCTGGAATCCTGGTGAGTGCTCACATATCTGCCCTGACCCGGCTACAGAGCAGCTCCAAGGCAAGCAGAGGTTACAGGGTGAGGAGAACTCCCCAGACCTTTCCCCACCAGCTCCCCCAAACCATCTGCCAAGAGAAGAGCACCACGAGCTGCCCTGGCACTGCTGGCGCTGCAACCCCAGTCCCTGGAGCTGCTGCAATTTGCTCTCAGTTCTGAGGAGGGGAGGCTCTGGGCACTGGAGGAGGCTGCAGCAGAGGCTGCCAGGAGCCCCCAGAGCCTGCCAGGAGCCTCCAGCCCAGCCAAGCCAAGCCAAGGGAGCGGGGAGGGAGTGGAAAGCCCAGCCCTGCCCTGCCACAGCTCCCCAAGGGTGGCCAAGGCTGCCTTGTGGTTACCTGCCCCACTCTCTGTTGCACAACAGGAGATCCCAACATTCCCCCAGTCTCTGTGGCACCACGGGTTAGGTCACCATTAGGAACATATTTTGCAAGCCACATAATAAACACTTTATCCAACTTACTAAAACAAGCCCGGAGGCAAAATGAGTGTAAACACAGGCACAAAACTACTGATATGTGGACAAATACTTGACAAAGTGAGGAGCAAAATTTGCCAAGCGTCATTCTGCAAAGCCCATGGCTTTCTAAAACAAGCTTTGCTTTTTATCTTTGGTTTACCAAAGATTATGTGCAGCAGCCAATACAGTATCAAAGCTTAAACCTCAAGTCCCTGCAATCTCCTAGCCATCAAAACATTTCCCATGGTTTTATTAGCACTAACAATGAAGTCAATGGGAGAAGAATCTGGCCAAAGCCAAAACAAAAACCTCACACGCCATTATTTTGCACAAAATGAGCAAAAGACTTGTGAGAAAGACAGTATCACCTAGCAGGGAACCACAGATGTAACATTATATATTACCAGTTCCATCCCCAAGGAAAGGATAATAAAAAAGGATTAAAAAAAAATAAATGCAAGAGAAGAAACAATCCCACCCCTCCTGATGCCAGAAAAACCAACATGGGCAGATAAACGCACTGAAACTCAGCGTGTCTGCAACAGGTACCAAGGAGAGAGATTTAATAAAGGTTGGAAAACCAGCTGGTGATCTGTCAGCAAAACCTCAGCACCTTTCTCCTGAAAATCAGTTTTGAACTGAATAAAGGAAGGAGATTCTCCTCCCCACCCTTCTTTTGATGGTGAGGGATTTGTAGAAGCATTTTTGTGTCTTTTGTGGCAGCAGCCACATTAAGTTCTAGCTGGGCTTTGGTTGCTCTTGTTTTCTCCCTCCCAAAATCCTTCATCCTCATCCTGAGATGAGCTGAACCAGCACAAGATTTACTTTCTTTTGTAAGCACTCCAGTGTTTGGAGATTGAATTCCTGCCTCTGAATGGGTGTGTGTATGTTATCCACACACATGAGTAAGTGCATCGTACACTTTTATATAATTGATTTAAACAACATGAATCAGGAATTCTCCAGCTCAGATTCCTCAGCATCCAGGGTAGCTAAAGGCTGTCTCAGCCACTGCTAAAATGCAGGGAAACAGCTGTGGATTGGGATGCTATGAGAAGTTTGAATTTTCAGCAATGTTTGCAGCTTTGCTTCTCCTGGCGATCCCCATGGCCCGAGCTGCCGTGTTTATGGATCCATAGCCAGGAGCTGCTTGATGAGCTCAAACTTGTCTAATTACAGCTTAGCAGCCATAAGCAGAAACCCAGAGTATAAAATCAAACATTCTGGTCAGCTACAAAGTGGAGCTGAGCACTGAATCAAGCAGTGAAGTGCCTTGGAGTCTCCTCCAGCAACTTCGTACTGTCGCACGCGGTGCCACTGATGAGAGCAGTGCCACCAGCAGCAGGTCCAAAATACCAACTTGTCATCCCAAACTCTATTTACAAACTCAGCCATGGAGTTTATTCATGGCAAGAAGTGCTCTGGACTTCTAAATGGCCAAGCTGGACAAAATGGTGGGAGTTTTCCCTTTGAATTTCTAAGGAGTTTACAGGCTGCTGGGTTTAGAAATCATCTTTCTTCATGAGAAGAAGACGAGAGGCTGCCTGAGGACATTGTTTATTAAAGCCTTTTGTTCAATTTACAAATTGAAACAAATAATTGTGGAGACATTTGCAGCTATGGAAAAAACGTGTTTACAAAGTGGAATAAAATACAGACTAAATACATTTGGATTATAGTGGATCAAAACATCTGAGTTTCTAACATAGCGTAAAGGGCTCGACACTACGGGGACAGGAGGAAAGGCGCCACTGACTCATGGATTTTATAACAATCTGGTCCCTTGAAAGACTTTGGAGGGTTTTACTCTCAGAGTCCTTAACATGCAAGAAACTCAGAGCCACTCTCAGCAGTGAGCAGCCCTTGAGATCACAGACAATCCACCCTAGGGACACCCACCTGCTCCTCACACATGACAGGAGCTTCCTCAGAGGTGAGAGAGCTCCCTGAATATTCCCCTGGAATATTTCTCAATCTTTACTTGGGTTTGGGTTCAGCCTTCCTCATTTGGTCTGCCATGTAAACCCCAAGTGCATTCAGAGCTTGCAAAGCCATCTCATCTCCTCCTCCCTCACACACAGCATTGCTCTCTCCACACACATCTGTCTCACTTTAAATGTCTTACACAGTGAGGCTGTCACCTCTTGGGAGATTATTCTGTAGTTTACTCTCATGCTCTTACGAAAATATATTCTGGATATTGGATAAATAATACTGATTGATAATATATGGAAGAATTTCCTCCCTGTGAGGGTGTTGGGGCCCTGGCACAGGTACCCAGAGCAGCTGGGGCTGCCCCTGGATCCCTGGCAGTGCCCAAGGCCAGGCTGGGCAGAGTTTGGGCACCCTGGGACAGGGGAAGGTGTCCCTGCCATGGCAGGGGTGGCACTGGGTGATCCTGGAGGTCCCTTCCAACCCAAACCATTCTGGGATCCTGTGATTTGGCATGGAGTAAAGGGAATTGTATCAGAAATAAATCTCAAAGAGCCCAAAGGAGGCAGGGGAATTAGATCAGTGGGAAAAATGGCACAAGAGGGATGAAGTGCTGCTCCTAACTGTGAGCTCTCAAAAGCTTATGTAAACAGCAATTTCCTCTAATATCTTAATTAATAGCACAATGACAGAATCAGGGGCTGTCTGTAACTCTGATGGGAATTTCCAATAGAAGAAATCTATCACCATTAAAAGAAGGGACAGAATTAATCAACCAAATTGTTCTCCAGCTTACAAACTCCAAGCAAAGGAAAAGAGCCATTGCTGCCAGTGGAATACCATGGCTAAGGAGCTCTTAGTAGCACAGAAGTATTTTCTTAACATCAGTAAAGTATGTTAACTAATATTATATTTAGTTAGCTGAACTCCTCCGGGGATTAAAGGCCCACTGTGCCTAACAAAACTTTGTCTTGAAACAGCCTAGCAAATGTTATTTTAGCACAGAGTATTTGATAGCTAATCGTGCTATAAAACTATAAAATAAAATTGTGTTTATTGGTACAATTAATCCCTCCATAGCCCACAGGGCTAGGAAAAAAAATGGGGGGATGAGGGAGATCAGATCAGGGGGGTGAGGGGAGAAAGGAGGGGTAGGGAAGGACCAGGAGTCAGCAGTGGTGTGACTTCAGGGAATTATTATTATTATTATTATCATTATCATTATCATTATTATTCCATTTGTAATCAAGAACACCATCTCCATCTGGGAGCGACTGAGAGAGAAAAAAGGTGAATTTCAAAAAATTTGCCCCCCCAACCCCAGCTAAATGTGTCACTGCACAGCAGAACATCCCCACCCCATTCCAACAAATAGATTCCCTAAAATAATGCAAATCACAATTCCTCCCCACTGCCTGAATTTGTTCACAGCTTTTCCAACTAGGAACAATCTGAAGAGAAGCACCAGAGGAAAAAAAACCAAAACCATTCTGTAATAGAGGAAACATATGCTTGAAATCTAGAGAGCAGGTTAATTGTGGTTAATATGTGATTTAAATTAGGAATGTACACAACACTAACACTCAGAGCCCACGCAGTGACTTCCTATTTTCAATTTTACAGCTTTGGCATTAATAACCAGCAATTGCTTACAGTTGCCAAAGGCCTCTCCTGCACTTCCAGCAGAGGTTACTGGATACTAATGGAGAGCAAATGTTTCTAAGCCAGAATGTGCAGTGCCTTCATCTTGGATAAAATAAATAAATAAAGCACCTAAGGACAACAAGGAGAAAACTGCAGATTTTGATAAAATACAATATAATAAAATACAATTTTATACCTCTTTGAATTGTCTATGTAGGACACGATGAGGGAGGAGAGCCAGAAGTTTCCTGTGAATGCCTTTGGGATGGGCAGTTTAAGCACAAACAGCTTTAGATCTCCAGTTCTGATGCAGTTCTGGTGCACAGAACCCAGAATCACCTGTGGGGTCAGGATCTGTCCCCAGAGTCCAAATGAATTCAGCCCCCAGAGCCCTGCTTGGTTCTGCTAAAGCCACATCAGCACCAAGGCTGGCAGCACAGCCACTGTCACAGGGGAGAGCATTTCTCCTCCCGTGATTTTTCCAGGAAAAAACTCTCCTCCACAGATTTTGCAACAGATACCACTTGAATTTTTAAGGGTGATTAGCCACATACACATAATTTTCTCATCTGTAGGAAATGTCCACTGGTACAATGAGAAAAAGGGGAAATTAATGATAAATAGCACATGGTGTGTTTGTGGATCTCTTACCCTAAATTCCAAGCTGGATTAAACACAGGAGAGCTCTGCTAACCCCACCTCATGTCACTGTGTGGAATTTGGGATCACACTGACTATTCCCATGGCACAGGCACCTGATGGTCCCAGCCCAAGCAAATATTTTAGACATTTTATTAATACAGACCAAAAATCAGCCAGACCCCAAACACCCTGCTATGAAACTGGGAGCAGGAACTACAGGTGGCAAAAATATCACACAGACCTGCCCAAAACATGAGATAAGAGCGAGATAAGCTCGATTATCACCCTGGAAGATGACAATCACAGACATTTCAGCATCCTCAGACAGTTGTTAGACTGGCCACGGGCTCAGGTTAATATTTGTATTAAAGAAAAGCTCTTTGGTTCAGTTTGGATTAGACAAATGTTGTGTGAGGTTCTCTGCAAGCAAGCAGGGGACAAAAAGCTCTTCTCAGGAGAGCATCCTCCTAAATTACAGTATTTGTATTATTATGACAAGAAATTGAAATTACAAACAGTATTCCCAGCACAGCATCTCTGAACTCACCAGCAGCTTCTCAAGGCTGTTGGTGGTGTCAGCCTGTGGACAAAGTCAGTGCTAGAAACAGCTAATATACAGGAAAAAATGATGGATGGTGATTTTTCTAAAATAAATCATGGTTTGATGGAGTTGTTGCATTAATTCAAAAGATAAAAAAATAAACTCTCGGCATGGAAATAAACACAGCTCTTTCAATGAACCTAATAACATGAAAGTAATGAGTTTGGAAAACAGATGTGGGAAAAGGCAAGGCAAGGCTACAATGCACTCCACGCAATCTGGGAAGGGATGATAAAAAAATTTACAAGCTGTTTTGAGTCCTGAATAAAAGGGGTAATCAAGGCAGGCTGGGCTCAGAGCGGGACGGGCACAGCATCCTGCAGCAGAGACTAAGCAGAACACCTCACCCTCCTGGCCTGTGTGCCCATGCTGCCACAGCTCCAATTCCTGCCTAATTCCTGCCTTTGCAGCCCATAACTCACAGCACTTACTGTAAGGCCTTGTCACCCACTCCTTCCCCCTTGTTTGTTTGATTTTTGGCTTTCTGCTGGGGCAGGAGAGAAAACTGTGAGAAAAACAGAAATCAACCCAAAAAGCAACGTAACATCCTAAAGAAAGACATCTCACTGCAAGAGAAAGCACCCATAGAGATGCTTTCCATGCTGCCCAGTTGCCTCTGTTGCTAACCATGATTTATGAAAACATTTAGGCAAGAGAGCCGTCGGTTCACGGAGGACGTTCCTGTGCACAGAGTGCTTCTCAAAATGGCACTGTGAGAAAACTCCCCTCTGCAGTTGTTTTACTTTTGCCTCTGAAAAAGCTTTCAAATTGAACTGCTAAAGTTCAGCCAGCATCTAATTTTAACCGTGAGTTCCAGGAGAGAGTAAAGCTGGTGGGAAGATTACAGAGTTCCTTGAAGCTCTGACCTACAACAGGAAGAGAGTTGTCAGCCTTCATGTCTCTCACTCTAAATCCCAAGGGAAACAACACTGGCAGAATGTTTTATAACACGTTCCCACTGTAAAAATTCTGTATTTGAGAAATATGATGCTTGCTCACTCCTTCTCCTAGACCTTTGGTGTGTCAGTAAAAACAGATGACCTTAAATGAGTAATTTTAGTTTTGCCTTTACACCGCAGTTCGGGTACTCAGGGTTCACAGGGCTCTGTTTACAAAATCAGAGAGAACTGATACTACACAAGAGCAACACATGCACCCACACCTTTAAAATATTAGTGAGGAGCTGGCAGCTTGTAGCAAAGTAATAAGGCTCTTTTTCTGCCTTCTCAGGTTAACTCTATAACTCAAGAAATACCCCCACGGAAGGCTGCAATCTGGGATTTTCATAAGCAAGGCTGAAAGGCTTCTGTCAAAGGGCCAGAAAGCAGCATCTGCAAAAGAGCTCAGGAAAGAGAAATTAAAAATAAAATAATTGGATTATGATCTCTCAGCTAATGAAATCAGATCTACTGGTTTTCTCCGAGTCAGGGGTTTTAGACAATGCACAATGGTACGGGTCTGGATCTCTCCCCACTGCCCAAAGGCTCAGGGTTTCAGGTGCTGCACAACATCAGGAAGCAAAGCAGGAGTACAGCAAAGAAACTGAAAATGTTTTCATCCTGATGGTAATGAAGGTGTGGTGACAAATAACCAGGAACTGGGCAGGATATGAATAATAACTACGGGAAAACTGCTATTCCAGGAGCAGGTCTTGGACTGCACGGACAGCCGAGGGAATCCAGTCACCCTGGAGCAGCTGAAAAACCAGAATTTCCCTGTTCCTTCCCATTCCTCAGCTTTTCAGCTGCTGGGAATGATGCCCTGAGCAAAGCCACATTCCCTGGCTCCTGGCACTCGGGCTCTGAGCGTGGCTGGGTGGGAGCAGAGGCAGGAGCAGCTCCTGAACTTTCTCCTCCTCTCCATTCCTGCAGATAATGAAATCCAGAAACACCATTCTGGGACACAGTTGTTCCAGACCTCACGTTATCTGCTGCTGACCCTCAACTGAGACATCTCTTAGTCAGGGATGATGATTTTTGCGCTCATGAATAATTAGTTTTGCTGGTTTTAAGGGAAAAAAAAAACCCCACCGAGCGTATCTTTTAATCAGAATCTAAATGAAAAAATGCTAAAAGCTATTCCCCAACATCTGCCAGTCCTGCATAGATTTAGAAATAAAAATCAAGAGGTATAGACTCATCTCAGGGAATTATGTGTTCAAATCCTCATTTATGGAGATGAGAATGGAAGTGTTAACGTTCCCAGTCTTCTGCTGCATATCCAGGCATTAGGGTGGCTTAATGAGGCACTGTCTGAGACCAAGAACAAGCTGAAGTTCCTCCCTCACATGCACACTGAATTTTGTGTGTAATTACTCAGTTCTGAGTAACAGCAATTTATTAGATTTTCCCATCAAACAGATGAGTTGCTAATGTACAACATCTTACAAATACCCAGGGCTCTTTCCAAGGAAAGGCTGGAGTTTTTAGGAACCCAAGCACTGAATGGAACCACACACTTTATCCACTCCTTTTCTCTATAAAAATGTTTTTGAGGTGAACTTGGTGGCTGTGAAAAGCAGATTTTTCTAACCAGGGGATCAATTTCTAAGGGCAGAAGGGTGGCTGCAAACAGCCTGTACAAATGATCAGCATTTACTTCTACAGGGAAATGAAGCACAGCCAAAGGACAACTCTCAGGAAGGAGTGACTGGAGAAAAATTGTGTTCCCTCTGCATTTAATATAAATTATACCATTGCAGCATTGAAGAAAAATAAAGTTTCTCTGTTGTATTACTCTTCTTAACACAGAGCTGGTTGCCAGGGAAAAAGGGAAATGTGGACAGCAGAGATCCTGAAGAAGGACACCCCGTGCTAGGTCAGCAGTGTGTCCCATTTTGACTTTTCCCAATAGAGAACAGCAATGAAAAAGTCCCCAGGAGTGGCAGAAGTCATGATACCATGAACTAAACTAACTCCAGGCCAATGCTGCTTTCCCCCATTCCTGTGATGACAAAAATCAGGAAGACAGTGCATGGAGGAAACACTTTGGGATGAGAATGGGAATTTGTAGGATTATGTGGAGAAGTTCTTGTGTGGACAAACTACAATGAGGGTAGGAGAGGAGCTCAGGCACCTGCTCACCCTCTCCACACCTTCCACTACCCCAGAGGGATAATTCAGACAGAGGGATGGACACCAGAGATGAAGTGTGAAGTTGTGGGTTCACCAACATGCACCCAAGTTTGAATGGTTTTTTACAGCTGAACATCCAGACAGGCTTGCAGCTGGGGGAGTAAAAAGCAGGGTTTGATTCCAGTGATGGTTTCAAGGCTCCAGCCTGGCCTTGGGCACTGCCAGGGCTCCAGGGGCTCTGGGCACCTGTGCCAGGCCCTCACAGGGAACAATTCCTGCCGGGTATCCAACCCAAACCCACCCTCCCTCAGCTCCAGGCCATTCCCCTCGTCCTGTCACCGCCTGCCCCATTTCACACAGACCTGGGGACAATGTCCTGCTGCTCCTGCACCCCTGCAGAGAGAGGCACAGCTGGCACAGGCCCGGGGAGGGCAGAGGATGAGGATGAGGATGAGGAGGAGCAGCAGGCCGAGGGCCCTCAGCAGCGGGACCAAGGCCCTGCTCCATTCCCAGGCCTGTTTTATTTATCCATTTCTATTTTAATAAGCTGCCTCCCTCCCCCTGGAGCCCTGGGTTATGTGAAAATGCTGGTGCCAAGGGCGGGGGCGTGGTGGGGCTCCTGCTCCTGACGTACTGTGTGGTCAAGGAGCCGGGACTGGGGGGCCTGAACCAGGGCCAAGCCTTGCACTTCAGCTTCCTGACCTGGCAGCCATTCAGAGAGACCCTGCTAAGTGCTATTTCCTAAATACACCAGCTTTTCATAACAATCTTACCACATTGCTTTCCTTTACAAGCTCTCTTAAAAGAGAACTGGACTCCTTCTGGTTAATCTACACAGACTGCATTTGGAAGCCATCAGAAACTGAACTGTAAACAAAACGTTATTAATGTGTTGTAATCTGCCCTCAATGTTCCAGATGAAAAGAAAATGTTTTATAGTTTTGGAGTATACATTTTAATTGCCTTTTAAGAGTGCATATACTTTTAGTGCTCTCTGTTAGAAAATTGCAGTATCTGTTTCTTGATAACTGTTGAATGATCTCAGCTATTTTTATTAGGTTTTCTCCCCCACCCTGGTCCCCTTCCTTAAGCTACCACCACTGGAAGGGCTTCTCCAGACTGTTCCTGATACTAGGCTGGCAAAAAGTTCCATGCCTGAGATAAACTCCATTATAAACAACTCCTTTACAACATCCCCTCGCTATAAAAACACTCGGATCTAGAAAATTAGTTCTTTAAATGAACTTAGGATCCAGTTACTTTCAGTAAAAATCTGAACTAAATAAGGGCTAAACTGAATTTTCCAGACTTTGAGCTCTTTCATGCTTGGTTTGCTCTTGTGCCTTGCTGGAAGAGCTTGGCTTGGGAGGAGATAGAGGAATTCAGCCCTGGAGATGTCACAGCTGTCCCCAGGGCTGGCAGAAGGTGCCTGGCAGGGTCCCAGCCCATCAAATGAAGGCTGCTTCATGGTAAGATCCTGCCTGAGCTCTAAGCCCCAAATTCCTCCCAAAGCAAATCCCCCCTGAAGTGCTGAGCAGAGCTCAGGAGGTTTTGTTTTGCTGTCTCCCCTCGAAGCAGACACTGCCTCACACAAAAAGGGCTTTCAGTGCTTCTGGGATAAATGGGAAATGATCACAAAGTTACCTGGCAGCCTTTCGAGGTATCTCCTTACTAGAGAAGTTCTTGGGAAAATAAATAGAAATCCAGGGTCATAAAACTAACTGTGGGGTTTGTTGTTCATGAAGCTGCAGTTCCAGAAGGTGAAGGGAACCCTTCAAATGCTGCATTTCAGGAAATATCAGGCATCTGGACATCACTGTTACCCTGTTTGTACCAACAAAAGTGCCAGGAAAAACAAGCTCAGCTCTCCAGCTTTAGGTGTGCACTCCTAAATCCCAAATCCTCCTCTCCTGGCACTTGGCTCTTACACACCTCCACTATTAATTTCTTGTCAGGGTAATTAAATTTCTCAGCAGCCCAAACTTCACCTCCAGCTCCTCCTGTGATGTCTCTAACACTTCCCTAATACCTTTTTTGACTTGCAAGATACTATTACTTGATGCAACACAGGCCAGAGTATTTCACAGTGGGAACTGCTTGGAGAACAACCACTTTTCAATGTTTTCCTCTTATTCAATTAAAATATTTGAAGTGACAAAGCCTCTCTCTCACGTTGGGTTGGGATTCACATCCTGCAAGTGAACTGCAGTTTATTGTCACTCTTTTAAGTTCTTCTTATCTTCAAAATTATCAGCGCCTGTAATTTCTTTTTTTTTTTCTAATGTTGTTTTTAAAAACATTTTTCAGTATGCAGATGTGCTTGTGAAGATTAATGGACTGGGAACACTGAAATCTTGTATTAATCAACTTCAAGGGACGGCAACTGCTGAGTAAAATTTTCCATAGTGCAGCACACAGGAGTTTATCCAGAGAGCTCCTTGTCTTGGAGGAGCCTTCTGTGAGTTCTGCACTGGGACCAGCCTTGGGTGACTCTTCCTGAATTATTCCCTGAGCACTGAACAAACCCCACTATGGGGAACCCTGTCCAGTGTTTATCACAGTCCCTGTTATCAAAAATAGCTGATCTCTTCCATGTGCCAGTTAATCCTTGGGCTCTGTGATGGGAACCATCCCTCCCTGGAGGATCAACCCTCCAAAAATGCAGCTGCACACGACCTCAGGGTGCAGAGCCACGAGAAGCCCACGGACCAGCAAAGTTCTCCTCAAGAGGAGACCCCATCCCATCACCTGGCACTGAGAGCTCATCCCAGAGGGAAAAGGAGCTGGGGAAGGGGCTGGAGCTCCAGGAGAGGCTCAGGGAGCTGGGGGGGATCAGCCTGGAGAGAAGGATGCTCAGGGGGGACCTTTTCACTCTCCAGCTCAATGTGAGGAGGTTTGGAGCAAGGTGGGGTTCACCTCCCAGGGAACAAGCAGTGGGATGAGAGGAAATGGCCTCAAGTTGCCCCTCAAGGTTGGGTATTTGGGAAAATTCCTTCACACCAAGGGTTGTCCAGCCTTGGCACAGCTGCCCATGGCAGTGGTGGAGTCCCCAGCCCTGGAGGGATTTAGATGTGAATGTGGCACTTGGGGACATGGGTTAGTGGTGGCCTTGGCAGTGCTGGGGAATGCTTGAACTCCATGATCTTGGAGTATTTTCCAATTTAAATTATTTTATGGCTCTAAATGCTTTAAATATAGATTACATGGAGCTAAATCTGCTTTGTGTAGCAGGGTAATGACAAGAACCCCAGCCCAAAGCAGGGGCTGAGGGCAGCCTGCGTGCACACATTTCATTAACTGATAGGTTAATTACCCCAATTTCGTTACTAATTGGATCAGTTTAAACCTGCTGCATTGGAAGTCTCTTGGCAGACACAAACATCCCCATAATTACAAAAACAACTGGTTTCTCCAGTTACATAATGCTGCCAATTAAGTAATTCCTCCACATGTAAAGCAAACCCAACCAAAGCCATTTGGGCAGTTTTGCCTCAATTTTCAGCAACGTGCTCCTTCCCAGTGCTGATGCCTACAAAATCCAGCAGCATTCCTCATGGCAATCCTTTCCAAGGGCAGACCCATTCCTGATGGGGGAAAGGACTCAATGGAATTTGCCACAGTGATGGGAAAGCAAGTTCTGTGAGAAGGAAAAGCCACCTCAGCTTTCAAGTGCAGCTTTTGGTAGAAATCTTTGAGGTTTGGAAGGTCTGATCCCAGCCTGAGGGATACCACCACCCTTGCTTTGAGCCTTTCTCCTGGGCTTGCTACAAAGCAAAACTTCCCTGCAGCAGCACAAGGCTCCAAATAGTTTGGGATTTGCCAAAACCAGAGAGAGTTGGATATCTCACAAGAAAAGCTGGGTTTTACTGATCATGTTAAACAGTTTGTCAAGGCAGACTGTGGTGAGTGATAAAGCTGCTGGCCTGTGACCAGTTCTCCTCTCACCAGCAGGTACTACCCAGGTCAACTGAAATTATTACATCAACAGAAATTACTAAAAGGAATAAATGTGAGTAAATTGTTTCTGATTCTATGAAAACAAAAGGTAAAAGGAATTTTGTGGTTTTCTTTTTTTTTTTTTTAGCTTCCTAAACTAAATAGAAATTCTGTAATTCTTTACAAAATTAAAAAACACAAATAAATCTCTGTTTTTCATGACTGACATTTGCAATTTAAAGCCCAGGGAGCTCCAGAGTGAGTATTTCCAAGGATTGTGCTCCTGACAAGTTGCTGTTAATACTGATTGAACAGTTCCTATAGGCAGCAGGAGTTTCAAGTACTTCCTTCTAGAAAGAAATTGCAGAGCTCAATATGAAACCAGAAAACCCACAGAAATTATATTTAGCTGCTCCCTATATCACACAGCTTTATCTCCAGGGAGTTTCTGCCATCACATCTCTAAAAGGAGATTTCATGGGAAGTTCTGGAAGTCAAATAATGTCCCACCTACCAATGCATTAACAGAGATCAGAATTAAGAGTCTCCCTTCCCCTACATATAATAATAGGGAATGTTCATCTGCTGAAAAAAGCAGATAAATTAAAAAGCACTGCAGTTAGTAAAAGAACACTGCTTGGGAAATAACCTTTGGAGGCACTGGAAAAACTCAGAGTTCAATCAACTTTATTTCCAGTACAAAAGCAATTAGATTTTTCCCATCAGAAATCAGATGAAGTAGTAAATTAGGATTTGCTGGTGATGGGAATTCTTAACTTGTGGCATAAATAGAATTTCCTTATTATTATTTTCAGCTATGGCCATCTATCTAAACCCCCATTCCAAGCAAAATTTGTGAGAAAAAAACTGCATTACAGAGTTATCACAGATATCTACATTTAATTTGAGTTTTCCTCCTCCTTTTAAAGCAGAAGTTACTTTAATTAAGCTTTAAACAACAAACAATCAACCCACAAGAACCAACAAATTTGGCTCCTGTTCCATTCACCAGAAACTCTGACTGTACTGAGAAATCTGATTTAAACAACTCCCAAACCATTTGCAGCCCTGCTACCCTCAGAAGGCTACAAATACTTTTGTGTTCCACCAGTCTGAGAAATCAAAACACAGACAAAAGTGCAAATTTTGAACTGTTTTTTGTGTTTGCATGGAAAATATTTTACATCTAATATTAATTAAAAATAAGTAAGTTCAAAATAATTTTGCTTGTTGTGACACATTTGGAGCATCAAGAGTGGCTCCTGTAGCAACAATTTCAATGAGAAAACAGCTCAAAATCTTTTCTGTTTCCTAACACAGGGGGCATTTTGAATACAGAGAAATACATTTCCTTTGTAATGAGAATACATTTCCTTTCCCTTTACATGAGATACATTTTCTTTCCCAAGCACAGCTCTGATTGCCTGGTAACATTTTACTGAGGACCCTTCTCACTTTGACTCCTTCACTGTGAACTTTCTTCTTTTTTCCTCTGCAATTTAATCTGAACTGGTTTAAGGTTTAAGTGAATATTAATTCCCAATAAGTCCATGAAATAAAAAGGGTGAGAAGTGTAATTCCCAGAGAGCTCTGGAATGGCACCCAAGTCCTGCCCTGCTTCCTCTCCTTCCCTCCCTGCTGATCCAGGAATAAATCTACCAAACAGAGCAAGAGGGAGAAAGAGGAGATGAATTCAGGCCAGAGATGAGAAAAATCAAGACTGGGAATAATTTCTGAATACAGTATTGGCTACCTAAAATCCAGGATTGTTTCCTAATTAGCATTACAGGAAATATTTGAAGAGCAAAGCTGCTGAACTGTGTCCTGCACACAGAGCTCCTTGCTCCCATTCATCCATGGATCATTCCTGTTGATTCCTCCTTGGCAGCTGAAGTTTATTCCAACTGTCTGAAGAGTCTAAAACCCGAGATTCCCTCTGTCAGCACCTCTCTGATCAATCCCAATCCCGTGGATTCCTGTTCTGTTGAAATCCAAGGATATTTCCTTGATGGATAGACAGGCCTGCACTTGGATCCAGGTTGGAAACGTGGATCAGCCAGGAAAGCAGCACTTCAGCCATCTCACTGTGCCTTCAGATGAGTCTGCTCAGCACAGATAGCAAGCAAGGAGAGCAGATGGAATAAACAGAGATTTCTTCTAGCCAGAAAGCAAATGCTGGTGCTTGAAATGAAATATTGCCATGGAAAAGACTCATGGGGGCATCCCTGCTGCTCCTCAGCTCTGGCTGAGAACTGAGCAGAGAGCAAACTGGGGAACACGGAGCAAGAACCAAATTCCTCCCCAAAACTGGGAAAGAAGCTCTTGATGGCCTCCTTGGCACACAGCAGGAAATCTCAAAAAATCCAAATATTCACCCTCAGACTGCAGGTTTGGGCTCCTCCTCCTGCAGGCCCCATGGTACCCAACAGAAAGTCAGGAGTTTTATGGGAAGTGGCCCAAAGTTGCCCAATGTCCTGGTTCCAGGGGGAGAAGTTCTCCCTTGAGCCATGAGCATGGGAAATGCTGAGTATTGGATCCATAACCAAGAGCTCCTGGAGCCCAGGGTGCCCAAATCCCCCTTCTAAAGCAGCCACCACTGGGAAGGTCACGTTGAAAAGCCACTCCATTAAAACAGTAATTAAAGAGTAAACATTAACCAGCAATTTTTCCTTAGGTCTTTCTTACTTGCAGTTGGTATCATTCCTCCCAGAGCAAGCTGTTCCTTATGGATCTGCACCTTTATCTTGATGAAAAATCTTTAACTTCTTGGTGTTCAAGGCAACAAAAAACATGTCCTTCCATTGAGAGAAACCTTGCTCCCTGCTCTCCCAGCTGCAGCAATCCTGTTATCCACATTATTTATCCCTGACAAAAGTACACTGGGACATGGTAAAACTGCCATGAGAAAGGAAATCAACTTCTCCTTCTCTTCTTCAACTTTAGTAAATGAGAACTTTTATTCTGTGTGAAGAAGACCAAAGATAAAGCTCCAGGTAGAGCCTGCTAAACATAATCTAGCAGGTGGGCTCTTGCAAACACTCTGGATAGTCCTGACTGCTTGAATTTCAATCCTTGTTCCTCACTAAGGTTTTCAGAAAATGTAAACAACAGACACTTTCTTAAAAAAGAAGCTGAGCTAAGTCCATGCACAGAGCTCCATCAGGGGAAGCTGTCAACTGGCCCCACTCCATGGGAATTAATGCAAAGGCATTGATTTGTTCTAGGCTAATGATAAGGGCTCTTGGTTTAATTTTAGGAGAAGAACTTTCATTTTCTGACTGGCAACCAGAGCTATTTATTACACAACCAGAAAGCCAAAGTTCAGCTTTGCAAGTGACTAATCAAAGCCAAGCCCTCCCCGTAGGAAAGGAGGGAAAACAAGTCTGGAATGGTCAACAGCAATTTGCTAAAACAAAATCCAACTTCTGCCTCTCACCCCCTGCCTCCTGCCCATCCTGCAGCAGCTCCACCAGGATTTCAGGCCAGTATTGAAGGCAATTTTCCAGAGGGATGAAAATCACAGCAATTCCAGGGATCACCCAGATCCTTCAAGGACACAAACCTCTTTCACAGCAACAGGAAACACACACAAAAAAAAGAGAGAAATTCAAACAAAACCACAACAACGCTGTCAAAAAGACAACAGAAAGACAAGGGAGTTGAACAAGCTGCTGCTGCTGTTCTTGCTCCTTATTTCAGAGGAATCCTGGATAATGAACATCACTGCAAGTGCCACAGCACCCACCCCGTGCTGGCATGGACACAACTGCTCATCCCTGTCGTGGCCAGCAGTTCTGTGTCAGCACTGACTGCAATTTCTGGCACTCTGCGTTCAAAGAGTTAAGCTGTGTCCTGTAAAGATAAAAATCTCCACTTTTATTACTTTGTAGGGCTCCTACCAAATGAGGATCCAGCTGTAATTGTAACATTCCAAGCTCTGGAGGTGCCAAGTTTTACTAACTATAATTTAACTGGGCCAGCTGATGCAGTCCAAATTCTTGTTTGGATAATCAGCCTTTGTTTAAATATGGACTTTCAAAAAAAAAATTAAAAAAAAAATAGAAAGAAAGAAAGAAAGAAAGCCCAGGCCAGCATTAGCCTCCAGGCATGTCATGTGAGCTGATTACCCTGCAGCAGTAGCAGACACTCATGCACAAGAGGAGGATTATTGTGCCAGAATTACTGTTACGGTAACACAGAATCAGAGCTTCTCTCCCCCCAGCCCCCACCATTCTTCTTTTCTTTCTTTTTTTTTTTTTTTTTTCCCCCCCCTCCACAATTCACAAGTCTTCTTTCCAAGTTCAAATGAAGTTTAAAGGTGAAAAGGGCAAGAAAGTTTCATGACTGGATGTTGAAAGAGGGAGAAATAACCAGGGTCTCCAAGTTTGCGTTTACTAAAAGCTCAACAATTTTGTATTTTGCTGCAATTCATAACTGCACAAATCCCTTTTGTTGGGTCTGTTTGGACTGAAATTAAACACTTGTTAATAATTTATAACTTAATATCATTAGAAAATAATAATAACTGTCAAGCAACTACATTCAATACATAAAGCAAGTTGAGTGGCTCGTTAGATTATTTGTCAAAGCAACAATTTCTATATATTTTAGCTTATTTCTACTGGGAAGAATGGCTTAAAGAGCCACCCAGCTTGCTTGGAAATCATTTCTCCACCAGCTGGGAGCAATTCCCAAATTGCTGCACCTCAGCCACATCCAAGTGATGCTGGCTCACTTTAAAAGCACTCCAGCCTGACTCTAGGAGGTGCCTTGAAAGTGCTGCAGGAGGGATGGCCAAAGCCCTTTGCTGCTCCCTGCCCAAAAATGCATCCCACACTGCCCATGCTCTGCTCTACATTTGACATCTGAATGGAACTGAAACAGTGGCCAACAAACCAACTGGCAAAATGAGGCACTTAAGAAGAGAAAATTCTTAATTCAGTTTCTTGGTCAGGGACCTGAGCTGCACAAAGCCCAAGGGCCAGGCACAAAGCTGGGGCTGCCTTCCCCAGGGCTGAGTGCAAACAGAAGAAATACTTGTGTGAGTGTGTGTGTGAGAGAGAGGAATTTTGGGAGCAAACTCACTTGTAAAATGCCACAGGCTGTAGTTCTTCTTGGGAAGCCATGAGAGTGGCTTTTGGAAAAACAGAAATGGAGAATCCCAGAATAATTTGGGTTGGAAGGGACCTTAAAGCTCATCCAGTGCCACCCCTGCCATGGCAGGGACACCTTCCACTGTCCCAGGTGCTCCCAGCTCTGCCCAGCCTGGCCTTGGGCACTGCCAGGGATCCAGGGGCAGCCACAGCTGCCAAGAACTCTTCCCAATATCCCATCCAACCCAGGCTCTTCCAGTTTGACATCAAAGCTCATCGGACATCTGAGCTATTTTATCACTTTTCTCTCCATGTGAGCACCTGTGGCAATTCTGTTTTTGTTGCACATTAATCTATGAAGCTGAAAACATAAAATTTAAGTATACTAAGCAAGGAAGTTGGAAATTCAGATTAAAAATTTTATCTGAGCCAGTCTGCCCCGACCCTGAGCTCGTGTAAACGATTTAAGTCAGTGGTGCCACAAGAACTGACATTAGTCAGGGGTCTGCTCTTGTTTCCATCTATTTACCTGTGATCATTTCTAATGTACTTACTGAACAAGTCTCCTCCTTTTATTCCTTCCAAACTGCTTCTCTTGATTTTGTCCCTTCTGCCCCTTTGCAGACTGAGAACTGCACACACACCCAGACAGAGCCTCCTCCTCCCACTCTCAGCTCTTCCCTCCTCAGCCTGCCCTGTTTTCTTCCCATGATTTCTTCTATTTCTCATATTCCTGGAATATTTCAAGGAAGCAGAGGAAGGCTCCAAACACTGCAGGTTATTTACAGCACAACAGCTCTCAAAATATTATTTAATTCACCTTGAAGCTGAGGAGCTGCTCAATGTCCTCAAGCACAAACAGGCTCTGGGGTCCTTTAAAGTGACTATATAAGTAAGAAAGGCAATAAGAGAAATGGTATTTTATTGAATTGACTTTTAAAGTCTCCCATGCTTCTCTCAGAAATCAAATGGTGCCTACAGAGGAACCAGAAGATGCCACTCTGGTTAGTGACAGTAGATCCTTATAGGTTGTAATTAACTTAAATTTTAATTCTTCAATTTTTAGTTAGATGTGGAAGGTTCCTTTTTTTTTTTTTTGTGAATGCTGTCAAACACATGGAAAAAATACAGGAATTGACAAAATTGATCTATAACATATTTTTACTTGACAAAGGATTACAAGGTTGAATCTTAACATTATATACTTAAAACCATTTCTTGTTCCACTGCCTTTACAGTTCCAAAAAAAATGTACATTTTGGAGACAAAGGCCTTTATCCTCTTAAGTGCTGTGGATTTCATGCCAATCTCCCAATATAAAGCAGACTTCAGACTCAGACCCCAGAGAAATGGTCTCGGAAAGATTAGATTTTCCACCACAAAATAAAACCCTTGTGTGGGGAACCACACCACTCCAACACCTCCTTCCTCCCGAGTTCTTGTCTGACAGGGAGAACACCCCAGCCCATCCCATGCCCCCTCCTCCACATGGAAGTGGTTGGATCATTCCTCTGCTCTTGTGCCAGCCAGTTTTTCCATGTGTAATATAGCCAGAATTGTTACATATCCCTGAAAATCAGGATTTTTCTAGGTTTTTTCCTTATTTTGCATCATTTCGCAACATGGAGTAAGTTTGCTCCTAATATTAGTGTACAAAGTGAATTCTGACTGGTGATGGAAAATAGACAAACTCAGTCTGAGGGGCACACAAAGAACATAATGATGAAAAATTCGTTTAAATCAGCAAGATATTTTTAGGAGTTGCCCATCAAAGGAGTGCACCTCTAATAGCAACATCATATTACATGAAATTAATGATGCCAAGTGTCTGGCAGCCCAATAAATACAAGAGGAAACTTTCTTAAACTTCTCATGAGGTGGAAAGGTATTTTTATCAATCATCCCCATATTAGAAAACACAGATTTTTCAGGGTATTTCAAACCCAACTGCCAGTAATAAAATAGGACAAGCAAGGAAAATAGAGAAATACAGATTCAATACAATGTAGCTCCTGAGGATTCAATTTTAACACCACCAAAGCCACCCAGAAAAGAATAAATTGAAGAATCAGAATGTAGTCAGCTCAGGATTGGTGAGCTGCAGATGGGAACTCTCTTGAGAGCACACAGTTTAAATTCTAGTTAGGATATTCTGTGATTAAATGCTCCTCCAATTTTTGAGTACATCACTTTTTTCCCTACCGGCTACTGTGATACAAAAGACATCTCCTGCAAACAGAACTGGTAAAAAAAAGAAAAGTGCAAGTAAAAGCCATTTAGGTTTCCAGCAAAGACATCAAAGCAAACGAGCTAATGGACATCCAGGGTAGTCAAATCACTCCTGCAAAATCCATTAGTTACTAAAAGTTCTGGAGGGCTCAGTTTTTACAGTAAAACCTGTAAAAACTCAGTATCCAGTTTCTCTGTTGGGACACTGAGGTGTGAAGATCCAAACGATGCTGGAACTGAACTTGTATATTTGAACCTTTTGAACTCCAGCTGCCCTTCATAAATTACTTTACCACCAGCTTTAACACGTTCCTAACCCACCGTGCAAGAAAAGGGAGGAACCGTTTAAAACCCCTGGAAATGGAACTGAACTTTCCAACACTTCCAGTGGAATTTGTCTTGGTTCAAAAGACAAGCACCTATGGCAGGGCTGGGGGAGGAGGAGGAGGAGGAGAAGCTTCCAGATAGAGCAGTGAAATTCCATCTGTGCTCAGGCTATGAAAACAGAGGGGCCAAGCCCCCTCCCCAGCCCAAACCCAGGGAGGGGACTGGGAATGGCCCCAGTCAGGAACAGGGAGCTGCTCCTTCCCATCTGGAAATGCTGTCACATGGAAGCAAACCCCAGAAATTCCCCAGAACTTTGTTCTGCACCTCAGAATGGGATGTGCCTTGGATGGGTAGAATTTTGGGATGCAGAGGGTTCTCACCACACCTCATCCACAGGGAGACAGATTCACCCCTCCCCTGAGGGAACATCAAATATCCAACTCCAAGACAATGGCAATAAAGATTCTTAATTAATTTTAAGGTGAATTAAACTGTGGGACAGTAGCTCAGGAGCTCAAACACAACATTTCCTGCTTTCCATGGGAAATGAGGACAATCAGCAGGTCCCTCCTCATTATTTTTTAGACTCAGTGTGTTTATAGACAGTTAGTCACTGAGATGTTGGGGAAAAATGAAGGTTTTAAGTCCAGAAAAATGGAAAGGCCTTTCCCAAACAGGACAGCACATTATCCTATAACCAAACCAGATATTCCCTTCTCCTACACCTTTCCCTGCCTGCAGAGAGCTCAGCAGCCAAAGCAGCAACACAGAATCCAGACTTCCACAGGAACTCTTCAGCCCCAGTCCTGCTTGCAGAAGCTCAGGAGAGTCACCAATTTTTTTCCCCACCTGAGATTTGTCATTTACAAATGAGGAAACCGTCCATCTTAGAGGAATGTGCTTTCAGTGGGCCAGCTAATACAAAAATACTGCTTTTCTCTTTGGATGATGATGTTATCACATTAAATCTGGACACTGCATTTCACTTTCTCTTTAAAATGATCTTGCTAAGCAGCAAAGGGACCCAGCAGCTCCCATTTACAGGTCACCTCAGGTCTCCTGAACAAACTGTGCCCCAGGGTTTCAGTGAAACTCAGGAATTCCAGAAGCAAAGCACATTGCCCTTAGCACACAAAATGCTTCTGATTCGCAGAATGACACAAATGTACAAGAGAAAAAAAAGGATGTCTGATTATTTTTTGTAATGGATGGCTTTTAGATGGGCAGAACACACTCAGGCATTTCTTAAAGCCCCAAACCACGGGTGATTTCCAACAAAGGCCTTGTGTGAAGTGCTGCTTGCTTATCACAAAGACTTGGAAAAAGAATTTTCAGGGGTTGAACTCTTGAGTTTTAACCCTGGACAAAGAATCAGATGCTGCACAAGTGTGTGCTCCTTAGTCCTGAGGTGCTGCCACACTGCTGATCTTGAATCCTTCGGATTGATAAATTTCTGTGAAATTATTTGACATTTCAAAAGAAAATAAATAAAAAAGGAAAATGACACAACTTTCTGAGTGAAGTCCATGGCACAGTTTGCCTGTTTAAGGAAGAAGATATATGAAATCTTATTAAATGTGGGCTTGCAATTTATGAAATTACCACCTCCATTAATTACAACACCTAATGAGACATTACAATGAACCACGTGGACAGCCCAATTCAGATGAATAACACAGATGTTTAAAAAAAACCCTCACATAATTTAACCTGTTTTACTTCCCACTTGCATGAAGAAACACTTGTGGTTTCTCCTTCCCTGTCCCCCAGCACAGACTGCCTTTCTTTCCCTGCCTTCCCCGCCTGGAAATGAGCCAGGGATCATTTACAGGCTTCTGAGCTTTGCTGGGGCACTTTCTGAGGATCCCTTTGGAAAATGGGACCACATTTCAAACCAGAGGGACGCAGGTAGGAGCCTTGAAAAAACAGGCCAGCAGCCAGAGTGGTCATCAGTAATTTTTGTTTAAATGTATTAACAACATAATTTAGAGCATTCACATCATCCAAGCATCCCCCCACTGTGCAGGGGGATCTGCAGTCATCACATCTCATCAGCCAGAAAGGACCCACATTTCTGACATCAAACCAACAGCAGACAAGGTCCCAAACCCAAATGTCAGCAGTAATCCCTCTGCCCAAGGCTGTCCCACAGAAGTCAGGGAGCAGAGGCACATCCCAGCTCCGTGGTTTGGGACTCCCGAGCAGCAGCAGTGGGAAATGCCCAGGCTGATCTCCTCTAAGAGAGGCTTCATCTGCTGGGGGGCATTACAAAATAGCAGAGATCAGTCCTGCCTCATGCAAAGGTTAAGTGATAAGAATAACATTACATAATGTACAACCAAATGTTAATTTACAAGACTCAAACGGAGGCTGGGACACACCAGCCCCACGACGAGAGGGCACGGATGAACCAGAGAGGTCTCAGAACACTTCTGTCTCTTAGGCCATTTTTGGTTTATGTATTTTGTTTCAGTCGTTGATAATCTTACAGACAAGGGAATCCATGCTGCTGGGGAAGTACTAAATCACACCAAGAGAGCTAAGGTTTTTAGATGAAACAAGAAGCTGATTACACATGCACTGAGTATACCAGTCACTAAGCGTTTCTGGATTGCAGGGATAAGATACTCTCTTTGCTTATTACTGCCTCCTTGATCCAAAGAGATTTAAGCAACTGTTTTCAATTAGATGTTTTTAAGCTAGTAAAACTACATCCATAAAGACATATTTATAGAACAACTTAAAATGAGAAGAATTAAAACGACTGCAAAACTGATGAATTCCATTCCCCCACCAACCCTCCCCCAGCCCGAATCATTTACTGACCATTAACGAGCAAAAAGCACTGCAATTTTAAGAATTAATCCAGTGTTGCAAAATTAAATCAGATACACTAGGAGGGATAATGACAAACTGGTGGCTCCAGCGTTGTCAGTTTGCGGGTGATACAAGTTCAAGCCGTCTGTGCTAGTGGTCACTCTGTTGGAACAAACATGAACATAAAAGGGAACATTAAAAGTGCAGCAGCACCAACTGAATCAATTCTGTCACTGAGGGTGCAGGCTCAGAAGTGGCACAGGGTGAATATTTTGTATTGTATTTTGGAAAGGAGCTGCCCAGTTCCACGACTGTGAGACCGCGGCACATGGAAATAAAGGAAGAGGCAGCAATGGAGGTAAATGAAGGGACAGGATCCTCATTTCCCTCTGAATTCCAGAGCACAAGAGCCTGGCAGCGTGGCTTTGCCACACATGACTGCTTTCAGCCCCAGGAACCCACAAGGAATATTCTGACAGCTCCAGGAACAAAACTGAGCTTTGATAGTTCCCATCCAACAGCTGCTTCAACAGAATTTGCCTAAAACGCTCCGCAGCATGTGACTGGATCTGTCTGCAGGACGAGCTGCTCATCTCTGCCCCTGGAGAACACAGGGCCGTGGCAGAGGTTTGGGATGGTCACAGCCACAACAGGGATACCCTCACCTCTGCCACAGCCACCAGCTGCTCACTGACACCTCTCTTTTGTACCTGGCCCACGCTGCAGGTAAATAATGGGAAAGGAAAGCCCCACTCCAGTCCTGCCTCTCCTGCTGCCAAATCCATCTGAAAAAGCTCAAGGCATCCTACATTTTATCTTCCCAAAACTTCCCTACAAGCTCAGTTTGTTCCCACCTAAGCACATCATCATGCAAACAACAGTGGAGTGACTTGGAGATTCAAATACATCACTTAAACAGATATTTTATACATTTAACACCCTTCAGAATCTGGCCATAGATAGAAATGGGTGTTACAAAGCATGACCCAGAGTCTCAGTCTGTCCTTGTGGTCTTGGCCTGGGCACCTGGGGTGATGGGTGCTGTGCCCTGGACCTGAGAACCTCAGGGAGGCACAAGAGACATTTTTTTCCCTCTTTTTGTTTTTAAATTTGCAGTTTACATTTTTTCCATGGGCCACATAAGGAAATTTCAGCCATTATTTTGGGTGATTGACCCCAGAGTTACTCACAGGTTCTGTTTTTAAGGGAACTCTTCAACCCTGAAGGAAGGAAGTGCCCTTTGGCAATGCAGCACCTTGCCTGTCCCCAGACAGGTGGGATAAAAACTTCTTTGGGAATAAAGGGAAGGAGACAGGGAGCATTCAAGCAGTGACATAGCCTGTGCAAATGCAGGCTGGTTTCTGTTCCACGGTGTTCAAGAAACAGCTGCAGTGATGAATTCATCCCTTAAATCTCTGTATTGATCCTGCACAGACCAAAGCTACAGGACAGGCAGATCCTCACACATCCCCTGGAACCACTTTGTGCATCCAGATGAGCCTTGGGATCATTTAGGTTGGGAAAGACCTCTAGGACCATGGAATCCAACATCAGAGGCATCATTACATCAGATTCCTCCTTCTGAATGAATGTGTCTCTGACCCTCTGACTTCTAATTGGCTTTGATCATGTTTAGAATGTGTTAAGAAACAAGATTAGAAATATTAATTTTTGTTTATGGGAAATTCAGGAACGGTCAGGCCAAACCAATGCTTTTCATTCCCCAAGGGTCTCTCTGCAGGGCAAAGGATGGCTGGTGTGAGCAAAAGCTCCAGGATAAAACCAAAAGCCAAGTTCCATACAATTACATCCAAATTGGCAGAGCCAATCTGTGAGATAGAAGTGAACATAAAAGCAAGTGAAATAACATGGACAGAGAGGCAGCAAACAACCTTGCCTAAGGCACAACACTAATGCCAGACTAACTTCAAAGCAGCCACTGAACCAGCACAGGTGACAAACAATCTGCATAAAAATAAGTCTAAAGCAGCACTGGCTCCTTTCCTTCCCTTAGTCCCTTCTGCTCTTGCTCATTTCAACTCTTTTTTTTTTCATTTTAGACATGGAACAATGTCTATAAATGAGAATGCAGCATTTTGGCTACAGGTTTCCTCAAATAAACTCAGCTAAGAGAAGCCCACCACGTCCAAAGCTTTACTCTGCCTATTTCTTTTTGTTTTGCTCATTGTAATTTATAATGAACCTCTTCCACAGTAAGCTGACTCAGGGAAAAACCACTCTGAAAGGCATCAGCTACTGATGAATTGTTTTTATTAATTAAGTTAGAGAAACAAAAACCACAGTGGTTTTCAGTGCTGCAACTTGCAGCAGAACCCACAGGCTTGGAGGCAGAAAGTGTGAAAATCCCAGCTCTGCTCTGAACATCTCCATTTCTCTACTGAGGGGCTGAAATTCCTGAGACAAGGGGGTTTTTCCTCTCTCTTAACCTAAAGATTTGGGCCTTTGAGCAGCAGCTTTGCACTTAAGAAAGCACCACAAAAGCCACTGCCTTTACTGCACTAAAAACTGAAATAATGGGTATTAAGCAGAAGTGGCTTTTATATACCCTGATATTTGAGAGGTTCAGCCTGCACAGGGCTTTGCTAGACAAGAGTGGATGGAAGAATAGAGTTAAGAAAAGCATTTAATCCTGCTGACTTCCAAAGACCTTTGGTTTTTCCTTTTAAGTTTTAGCAGCCAAGAGATTCAAGTTTTATTTTCCCTCAGAGGCTGAGGACATTGAGGAGAATCTCTGGGTTTTGGACACCCCTTGGTCCTGGGACATCAAACCAAGGAAGCTGGAGTTCTCTTGCTGGGATTTCTTCCTTTAAAGATGCAGTTGGTGAAGAAATTAATAATTTTCAATAATAAAACTTTGGGATTCCCTTCTTTAAGCTAGAATCGTCTTTGAATAGTGACATTTTATATCATGAGCCTCTACCTTTGGCCATCAGCTCTTCTTCTGCTCACCCACTCACCACTATTTTATCCAATCTCACACATCTCTCATGGAAAGAACAAAAATACCCTAAAATTTGCACATGCAATCAAAAGGAAGCTTATTCACACAGTTAGGACATGCTTTTTCATGCACTGCTGGTTACTGGAAAGTTTAACTTTTGTTAGAGGATAGAAATAAAACAAAACAGGAAAGTGGATATTTTTCTTACTTATTTCAAGTGTACGTATTTTGGGTAATTTTATTTTTTCCCTGTGACACAGAATAGAGACTCCTCTTGGAGACTGTAATAGCCCTCAGCGTGTTTTCCACCAAGAATGCAAAAAAGAAACACTTTTGCTGGAGAAGTCATGGAAACTGGTAAATTGAAGACACAAGCCCTCATTGAAAACCTATAATTTTTTAATTAAATTTACATGTCAGTGGATCTTTTGAGCTTGGCCCGTGTGTTTTTTATAATGTACATTTCTCGTGCTTTTTCCCATGGGTGTTTCTGCACTATTTCCAAACTGGGATTACTCAAATTGAAGTGTGATAAAGGGCACATTATAGTTATATTAAGCAAAATAGGGAGGAGAAAGCTTTTCCATAGTGCAAAGAAAGCCTCTCCAAGCCTCATTTCTGGTAACAAGCAGAGCAAGGCAACCACTCAGCTAGAAACTGCTGCCATCAAACCAAGGCTTTGTCCTGAGCAAAGGGGGGATTGATTCCATCCTACCCTGTTTGCTGCTGAAAATTAAAGGTTGTTTGCTTCAGAATTGTTAAATCTCGCTCTGGGGTATCACGAAAAACATGTTGTGAGTAACAAAACCAGGGGAAGCTGTGTGTTGTCATTGGTGCAGATTGTGTGCTGCTGTTTGGGGAGCTGCAGAGGAGGGAGTTTGGGTTCCCTGCCCTGCCCAGAGGTTTCACAGCTCTGCTGCTCCTCTTCACAGCTCCCCTGGAAGATGCAGGGACTTGCTCAGGGCCTGGCCCACGTCAGGAGCACTTGTCAGCAGCGCTGCAGCCACAGAGACAGGCAGCAGCTGGATGGGGAAGGGAAAGGAAGGGAAGGAAAGGAGGGCATGTCAGCCCAGAGCTGCAGAAAAGGTTTTTCACAGCAGCTATTTGCAACCCTCCAAGGAGCTGCAGAGGCTGCCCATTAAAACCCTGTTAAAACACTTCTGATGTTGTCAGCAGAGGAGAGCTGAAATAGCACAGTGATCACTGAGATACTATCTGCCTCAAGCAGTTCAGTGGTACTGTCAATAATATGAGCAAGAAGGTACAAGATGAGCAACAACCTAATTCCTGCATCAAAATTTCATAAACTCCCTCAGCTGGCAAACACCAGAGATGTGGGCAAACACAGGCCAGCCAATAAACCACCCAGGAAAGATGACCTCAGGTCTGGAATCTTTCCCAAAAGCTTTGCAGCTTTAAGTTAATTTACACTTTGAAAGCAAAGCAGGGTGATGCTGAGGGGAAGGCAGCAGGGGTGAGGTGATGCCTCTCCCAGCAGTGCTCCCGAGCTGCTCCTCAGCTCCCACTCCTGACAGAGCCCAAGGAAAAAACACAGCACCACTTCTAGGTATTTACCCTTCCAAATATCCCAGGCTAGAGTATCTCCCCACTTTCTCCTGCTTTAATTTTTGATTTATTTTCAGTACTAATTCCCTGGGATAACTTCTGCAAGTGTAGTTTTAGCAGGCAGGAAAACTTGCCACTTCTTGAGGAAAGCTCCTTGTTTGAAAACAGAGCTCCTGATGTGCCAGGGTGCTAAAACTGTGAGTAAGGACAGCAGGATCATCTCCTGCTTTGCTACTCTGTGCTGGTAAGGGCTACTCACAGTGAGTAATGGCTGGAGAAGCAGGGCCAAGGTGAAGAGTTATTTATAATACAGTAGCCACTGAGTAAGAGCTCAGCTATGAATTCACTGCTCTGGCTACGATTTCGTGAGAAAACCAACAGAGCCAGCTTCTGGTTTTCCAGTTTTAAAAGTTATACACACACACTGTAAACTAGCAAAAATTACTCAGGAAGGATTGGGGTGGTTATTTATAAAGCAGCCATAGCAGAGATCAGGTGGATGTAGGACAAGCAGGGATGCTTTAGTTCCTTAGGTGCTCCCTCAGGGTGGCTGGGGCAGGCAGGGAAACTCCTAGACTTGACTTCAACCAGTCTTAGATGCTTCCCCCTCTTTATGCAATAAATTTCCACTGCAGAGAGACAGAGAAATCAAGCTGGAAATCAAGCAAAGACTCAGACTGTCACCTGCTCAGCAGAGCTGGGGTTAGGGGTCAGAAAAATCCTCAATTTTTTAATAGGAAGTGACTGTGCCAAGGGTCTCAGAACCAACTCCTGTCAGGTGCACCCTGCATCTGCACACATCCAGCATGCTCAGCAATATTTCTGAATTGTTTCTGTCAGCCCAGAATGAAGCAAAGGAATAGAAACATATTTGGGCATTTAAAAAAAAAAAAAAAAAGGATTGGGAAAACACTGGGATAAAGGATCAAACTCAGCACTCCTGAATTTCCTACACAGGAACATGTGATTTCCCAGCGCACCCTGCAGAATAAATGGATATTTTCCAACTCCCACATTACAGGTCATGACTTCCTGGTGCTAATTTGGATTCTGCTGAGGAGCTTTTTAAGGACTGCAGTTGGGAGAGCCAGGCACAGCAGAGCCTTTGGGCTGGGCACTGTGCATTTGAAGGCTGCCCTACAGAAAACTCTGCTTTTCACCCCACAAGGACACGTGGCTCAGATTTGGGATGGAAGCAGACACTTGGAAAACCAGAAGGAGCAATTCCCCAGTTTAATTCTGAATTGTAGACACAAAAGGGATGCTTTCTTAGGGGATTTTTAAACCAACTGCCAGCTTTACTATCGGCTGTGCTTCAAGTTTGGAGTGTCCAAGGGGGATATTTTCACCTTGACACATGAGTTATACATCAAACTGAGCTCTCCCACCTTTTTGGCAGGGAGTTGGTTGTGCCACTGAGCCCTTTGCAAGTGGCCAAACCTCCCCCTGGACAAGCCCTGAGCTCAGACAGAGCCACCTGAAAAGCAGATTAAAAACCTACAAATCCTAAAACGAAGTATCTTGTACTTTTTACATGTCTTATGATTTTAACGAAGTTGTCTTTTCCCCTTCCCTTATCTAAAAGAAAATTAAAACCACTCAGAGTTAGGGAGAAGGAATACAAAGAGTAATGACAACCTCATTCTCTCACCAGCCTGAAGTTAAATACCTGCCTTTGTACAACTGTTCCCCTCCTTTTATTAGCTAAATATTGTGGCACCAGAGCACCAAGAATAAAATTACAACCATTTGAGATGAGTGTAACTTTTACAAGAGTCAGATATCCCCAACAAGCCGACAGTCAATAACCCAGCACAAATTAACTCTGGCAAATAATAGGTGTGTTGACCCTAAATTCATGAGGCAATAAAACCTACCAACAGCCTGTTGTTTTTAAAATACTCGGGCACTTCTCAAAGACAATATAGTTTTTGTTTGGGAGCAAGAAGATCATTAATTAGGAAAGCTTTTAAAGGAAGTTTTAGTATCATTAGCAAAAGCTAACGGGAAAATAAATTCAGTTACAACATCTGACAGCAAGTTTGGAAAAGAAAGGCACTAAAAACCCAAAGGTGCCTTACATGTCCCAAGAATGGCACCCCTCCCCACCTCCATAATCACAATAAAAAATTAAATTTCTTCCATTTCTTGTTGCATTTTGAGTTAGACACACATTGCTGCCAACACACTGCAGTCCCACAGATAAAATCTGAACCAATTTTTTCACCCCTCCAACTCCACCACACTGAAAATACACTTAGAAACACAATCTAACAATCTTTTCTTCCCAATTTGTTTTTTTTTTTTCCCTTTCTGGAGAGCTTTTCAAGAATAATAAAACTCAGATAGAGTTGTCCTGTTGTGAGCTCCTGTGCACATTCTTATTCCATGTAGGAAAACAAATTTTCTAAATTTTTTGAGATTCTGTTAAAAAATAATAATTAAATAATACACCATGAAAGGTGACCTGAAATATTTGATGGCTTGTAGGAAAGTTTTCTTTTCCCCTGCCCTGGATGCTTTGCTCAGAGACGCCACAATGTCTGTCAAACAATTGTTGCACACGAAGGAAGGCACATAATGCCATTGTCCATTATTTCAACCATGTCAGCTGAGGAATTATGAAAGATTTATACCTATTTCATATTAAAACTATTTAGTAAATGTCACAGAGCGCAGCAAAAAACCACGGGCACGTTATTGAGGGGGCAGCAGGCTCAGCACAGAGCTCTCCAGGATGCCCAGCCAGAGCACACTCTGCAAGCAAAGGGTTTGTGTGGCCATAAAACCCCTCAGTGACACCTTCTGCTGGTTTTCTAGCAAAACAGAAAACTTTGAATTTAAATATTATGTAATTTTAAAAGGAAGGTGTGCAGAAAGTAAAATTAAATATGAATAACATTAAAAATATTGGAAAATTAACTGGGGCAATTAGAACTGCACCAACAGCTCAGGACATCATAGCCCTGTTCCTGGACAGGCTGCCTAATTTAGGCACAAGATGCATTTTCCTCTCCCCTTTTGCTTCAAGCTTTGGTTCCATGAGAAGTCAAGTAATTAACTTGCCAGGGGAAGAAATTTTCCTCTTCAATACCTTTACATTTGTGGAAAGCAAAATTATACAAATGCTGCTGCCAGCCCCAAAGGGAGGAATTTGTGTGGAGCCCACCCTGCCAAGGCCACCTCAAACCCAGCCCGAGCTGCTGCTGGCTCTGGCTGTCCCTGGGATGCACCAGGGCCCAGGTTCTCCTGCTGGGATGCAGTTTATGCACAGGAAATAAGAAGGGAAAATTCATGCTCAGCTGCTTAATGGGAACTGACGTGGCCTCTCCAGAGAGGGAGAAACTTTGGATGTCAGGCAGGTTAGCACAGGGCAAGCAGACGGTCAATAAAATATTCAATAAAGGACTCTGATATGATAGATCTAATATTGTGGAAAAAGCCAGAAGTCTTTTTTCTTTTCTTTTCTTTTTTGGTGATAAAACAAGTTTAAAATGGTGGTTAAAACGGTCTATACAATATTAACCTCCTAAAGCTTGAAAATAATTGTGGCTGGGTTTTGAACTTGTTAGAAAAGGTAAAAACAACTAAAAGCTTGTGTAGCACATGATGCATTTCTGGGCACAGGCAAAATGGGTAATTCAGAATAAGAGCACTGCAGTTTTCACAAAATCTGTTAAATATTATTTCAAAACCAATCTTTAATTAATAAAAATAAAAAGAAGAAGAGCATCTACTGATCACAAATCCACAGGATGCTCAGGAAAACAGGCACAAACCTCCCCCAGGATCCCAGCACAGATCCTGACCCCAGTCCCAGGGCTTGCTCCTCTCCTCCCCAGCAGATCCAACCTGCTGCTCGTTTTCCCAAGCAGGATTCCAACCAGATTTCCTCTCTGAGCAACTTTTCCAGCCCAGCTCTTCCATGCCCTGCAGCCCTGCCCCCTCAGCACCAGACTGGAGGGGTTGGTAGGAAAGCCCTGGAGGAATCAGGGAGCAGCCAGCCACGAGCAGGGAATCCCTGCAATCATTCTGATGAAGCTAAATCTTGGGAGTTTACATAAAAGGAAAATTAAATCAAGCACTGGAGTGGATTTGAATGCACCAGGAGATGGATAAAGTTAATCACGTTTAGAGGAGGCTGATGCTGACCTACTCAGCCCTGCCTTGGAGATCCCCTGCACTTGCTGAAGTTTCATTATTTGGGAACACAGAGCTCATGGGGCTGTGGCAGCTGCCCTGAATTCCTGTAGTGCTTTCTGTGTGCAGGGAAATCCCACTCAGCCCTGCAGCATCACTGCTGGGAATGCAGGAAAGCAGGATTTTCATCTGGGGGCTCCCAAAGCCTGGCCCTGTCCTTCAAAATCTGCACTTAGGGGAAAAACTTCACCTCAGTAAAATAATGAGAGCAAAATTTCACTGTCACATTCCAGCAGGGAATCACTGAGGTTGGAAAAGCCCTCTAAGATCATCCAGCCCAACTGTCCCACTGCCAAAGCCACCAGGAACCCACGTCCCCAAGTGCCACATCCAGACATCCTTTCAATCCCTGCTGGGATGGGGACTCCACCACTGCCCTGGGCAGCTGGACCAGCGCTCTGACATATTCACAGCAAGCCCCAAACTCTCCTCAGTGGCCTGGCAGGAGCCAAAATTCTGGCCCACATGAGCTGCTGGGTGTTTTGGGGATGTACTCAGCCCATAGGGCCCCATGTTGACTATTTGAGTTCCAGCTGACATTTATAATTTTAGAAATCGAGTTGTATTCCTCAAAATGCAGTGCTGGAGCAAATGTATCCTTTTAGCTCCTGCTTTAACCAGCATCAGCTACACAAACCACACAGTCTCCTGATGAAGGAGCAAAAGATTAGGATATGAATCTGTCAAGTTTGGAATATTTTTTTCTGTATAGCTCTGTTAAGTCACTGAGGACAGTAACGCTTCAGTATGTTCTGAGAATAGCTCATTTGTTCTTTATTTCAGTGTCACAGAAAAGATTATTTGCAACTATTCACTTCCTTACAAAATATTCAGATTCTTCAATGAAAAGCGTTTCCCACATTGTGGAGCCACCCACACAGCTCCATTTGAACGTGAATGAAAAGCTCTGCTTGATGCTGCTGAATATGTTAATCTCTCCTGGATCCCCAGCCCTGCTGAGCCACTCTGCTCCTGCATCTGCACAAGGAACAGCCTGGCAAACAAGCTGGATTCTGTTGATTTCAGACAAATAAAGACAACAAAGGCATCAGATGATTATGACTGAAAGATCCTAAACTGTGCCCCAAGTTGTTTCATTTCTGGCAAACTGAATTTTGGCTTACTAAGAATTAATTTTAATGTGCAACAGATCATAATTAGTAATGGGATATGAAACATTTTCCCTTCTACTTTGGGTTGCTGGTGTCAGCTTTGCCCAGCTCTAACTCAATCAGAAACCATCACCATTTCATGACCAGTTGGTGGTCAGTGTGAAGCAGCCTGGTGGTTGAAGTCCTTTCCCAATCACACTGTCACAATTAGCACTCATAGAGCAGCCTAAACCAAATTTTTGAGGGAACATCTGTTCCAATCCTTGTGTCTTTGTTAGAAAAGTGCAGTTTGCACTGTAGTGCTGCTGTTTGAAATGTCACCTTGGCTTGTCACCACCCTGACAGCCCATCGAGCTCGTGTGTGATGCCCAGGGAGGGCAGGGCAGGACACTGCTGGGTACAACTACAAATCCCAACTCCCACAGCAGCTCCTTCTAAACCAGCAAAACCTCCTGTGTGCTCCCTGCCATTCAATAAATGGCTTTAAACCAGAACTCCACCTCTGCTTTAGGCCTCCCCTGCACGAGCATCTCCCTGTGGGCACACCAGAGTCACCTGCCCCTGGTGCTGTCCCCTCACACCCTCCAACACTGAGCTCCTCCATGTGCAGCCACCAGCCTGGCACCTCCCCAGCAAACATGGGCATGGATGGCCAGGATGAACCACCCAGAGTGTCCAAACAACACCAAACCACCCCTGGAATTTGAGCAAACCTTCTGCAGTCTCTTGTTCTCCTGAGCGCAGCCTGACCCGGACATCAGCTCTTTCCAACCTCCATTTCCTCCCTGTTTTCCTGCTTTCCCTACTCACACATCCCTGAATGTGAATCCCAAGGAGGTGCACGAGGCTTAGGTACCACTTTTCCCTTCCATCATCCCATTTCACTGGGAAATCTGACCCTCCCATCTGTCCCTCCCCTGCTGACGCTGCAGCACCCGCCCGGCTCCTTTAAGGGATCACTAAAAGAGATGGCAGAGCTCTGAAGAAATTCAGAGGGGAAAAAAAATAAAAAGGAAAAAAAAAAAAAAAGGAAAGAGAAAGAAAGAAAGAGTTGCTCTTCTTTGAGAGCTGGCTGGAGTGCAGAGCTATCTTCATAAATAGACAGGAAACAGAAAAGACTAATGTTGGGCAGATGACAGATCCCTGAATTCAGTTAACTGGCCTTCAAGATATGAACTGTTCTATTAAACATAGAGGCATTATGTTGGTCATCCACTTTAAGCCCAAGAGTGATTAAAATGCTGGCAGAAAATAAAAACTGGCTATTGAAGAGCTTGCCCCGAGGTCCTAATTTCAAATCAAATTTTACAGCGCCGCACAGGAACAATGGCAGCCCAGTACTCCAAGTCTTCTTTTTGTCACTTTGTACAAAGAAACCCCCTCAAACTCTCTCAAAGAACAATGGCCCCTCTAGATTCACAACTACGCCAAGAATGGGCTCAAACCATACAAAAACACATTTTAAAAATACATTTTACACTGCCCTTGACATTTGAGATAAATAGAAGCCAATGCATTGCAATTCCAAGTATTTTTTATATCCTTTCACAAAGTGAATTTTTTATTTTCTCCAGTCTACTTGATCTTTGACATTCTGGCCTCTGCAAGTGAAGGACACAGCAGACCAGTCAAAGAAATTAATTATGCAGATAATTGCATTTTATTAAAATGATTACTGTAGCAGGGAACACCACAAACGACAGCGACACGGCCCTGGCCCCCTGAAGAAATCAAGAGGACACAAACAGTTCACTTTTAATTGAAAAACTTCTCCGCTATTAACATTTAATTATCTGTTACCGATATATGGCACTAAGTTTAATTAGCATTTTTCCTCACATCAGGTTGGCTCCTCAGTTAAAAACCTCCTCTTTTCTCCTCTGAGCTGCTGCAGATTCCCCTTCCTACAGCCCAAGTTTATTTGAATTTGGCAGCCTGGAAACAGCCAGTTGTTTCTTAGTGAACAGCACACAAGACCATATGTTTCAACATTTAAGCAATTTAGTATCAGAGGTATAATTCTGAGTGTCCTTAGCAGAAATTGTACATTAAATACCCAAAGGATGGGAGCTCTACAAGACATCCAGCCTTTTTTAGCACTTTTCCCATAGCAACAAAACCACTCCACACTACTTATATCATCCCCTGGAACCACAAGCATGTGCAGAGCAGTGTGAGCAGTGCTCTCAGCAGCAAGGGACAAGCAACTGGATCATTTTCCTTTTCTCCTTCCTGCACTTCTCTGCCATCAGGATTCCTCCCACATTCCCTCTGAATCACACCTGTGGTCAGCACTTGTACCTGCTTCCTTGATGTGGGGACATCTACTTGTTAAGAAGTCATTAATCAGAAATTTCTTTTGCTGAACACCTGCCTTGGGTTGTTCTCTTCGTTTCTGGGGTGATGGACATGAGCCGAACTATGGATTTAAATCCAGATATAGCACAGCCAGCAGGATGGTGCTGGTTTGTCTGCTCTGCTTCTCCTGGTGCCAGGTCCCACAGCCTCCAAACTGCACAGGAATATTTTAAAAGCGTATTCAGAGAGAGAAAAAAACTCAACAAATCCTGAGAGGGCTCACACCACTGAATCCATCAGAAAATATTCATTGTTCTAACCACAACAACTGGAAAAAAGAAGGAAAATTACAATCCAAGATGACAATTCAGTGATATTTCCCACATATAGCTGGGAACTGAAGTAAATGTTCACTTTCTTGAATTTATGTAATTTACATCAAGTAAATAAACATTTACTTCAGTATTCAAACCCATTTCCTCCTAGCTTTCAACATAACACTGGCATTAAATAACAGACATTACCTTAATAATTATAAGGTATTATAAGGTATTATAAAATACTAAAAAGTATTTTCCAAGTATTTTTCATCAGTATCTAAAGCTTGTTTTCTTTTGGTGAAGGTTCTTTCTCCTATTTTGACTTGGTAGCCTGACACAGAAAATTTCCTTTGAATGCCTGAGTGATTCTGAGTGATTAAAACAAGCAAACAAACCCTCCAGAAATAATTCCATTTGTGGGTATTTCCTTTAACAGCATTAATAATCTAATGCATTTAAAAGGAAGATTTAGAATTCTAATTCACTTGTATTTCACAGGATTAAAAATGCAATATATGTAATATAGCCACGGGACAGAAACAGAACCAGATCAAGGAGGTATTTCAGCAAAATCCATTCCTGTTGTGCAGGAGCTCAATGTCAACACCTCTGCAGGTCATTGAAATTTTACTTTACCAATCTGTAAAGAAAACATTTCTTTTTCATCTAGGCCTGAAAATATGCATTCAGTGGGATGCAGCTCAAAGAACAAACTGATAAAAACTAAGTTCTCATTTGGAACGAGATTTAAATCTAATACTCAGTCCTGAGTAACCTGTACAGAGGATGCGACCTGCCCTTAATGTCTTTACCTTTTGCACCATCAACTGCCAATTTACAAAAAAATATTCCATTTATGAGCTCTTTTTATTTCCTTACTCTGAAACACCGGAGAGAAACGATATTTCAGAATGAAGAGCACTGAAAGGGACTTTCTGTAGGCCAGGTTGTCTGTCCTGCTGCTGAAACCAGCAGCATTTGCAATAGAAATGACAAATATGGTAAATAAATGTAGGTTTTAAAAGGAAAAGAGGGAACAGAGGGAAATTCCCACTCCTGGGAGCATGTGGCTACCTGGGCACGAGGAGCCCTGCGTGCCCTCCCCAGGCAGCCCAGGTTATTCTTATCTCCTTTTTCCCTAGAAATTCCACCCTGACCCTGAGAAACTGTCATCACAACAAGGCCATTTCCATGAAACATATGTCCACTGTGAAAACATTTCACTAAAAACATTCCCATCCCATTCTAATTTTAATTTGCGCTAAGTTTCAACGCAAAGACCAGGCACAGCTGCCTGATTTCCTTCTCCAAAGCATCCCAAGTTTCAAGTTCCCTGCCCAAAATATGAAATTAAATCTGTGGGACTTCAAGGCACATGAGGCAAATTAGCATTTAGGAAAATTAAGCTTTTAATGAAATAAAAATGCCACTCCAATATTACTGGACTCTTTGGGTATATCTAATAGCGAGGGTACTAAATAAAGCCTTTATAAGAAAAAAAAAAAAAGCACACTGAGGGAAAATAGGACTGTTATTTTTAACACTGATAATTTTGTTTAAAAGAAGATTCCTTCCTGTGTTTCATCATTTTACGTTATGCTCTATTATAGAAACTAATGTGGGAAAAAAAGCTCAGAAAAATCCAGGCTCAGAATATTATGGAAAAAAGAACCACCAAATGTAAAGGTCCTGTAATATTTGGTATCTTCAGATTTTTCTGCACTGGTTCACATGACCCCCAATTTATTTTTAGAAAGGCAGCAATTCCCACTTGGACACGGTGCAATACCTTGTACCCAAATGTTGCTTTGCACAAATAAACCATAGAAAGTGTTGACTTAAAAATAAAACATTGGAAAAGGAGAAAGTTTTTTTCTCTGCGAAAATTTCCGGCAAAGCTGTAAACAAAGGCAGGTTTGGCTCGGTGGTTGAGTGGCTCCGCTGAGCTGTCGAGGATGGGGAACATATCAAACCTCACAGAGTGAGGAAATGTTTGTAAAACAGTTAGTAAATCACAGGCAGCGAGGTCACCGTGTTTAACAGCGGGGGTGACACTCTGCCAAAACCCCAGCTGGGAAAGGGCGGGGACACTCAGCTCCTTCAGCGCTCTGCACATCCCAAACCTCACTTCAAAATCAACCCAAACTCTTGGAAAGCAGGGAAAACCTGCAGGGTTTCCAACTGGGGAGCTGTGCCAGGATGACACACTCGTCCATTGGATCATTTCAACACCTGGGTCTGTTTCACCAAACGGAGCCTGAGCTGTGAAATCAGCAAGAAATTCTCTGCAAGTTGATGCTGCCTGACCTTTTATCACAGGGATGGAGCTCTGAGTTCCTGCTCTAAATTCCCACACTGAAACAACCCCAAAAAACCTGAGAACTGGCACAGCCAGGAGGTGAAATCACACATTTTAAACACGGACACTGCAAACCCACGTACGAACAGCAAGAGTTTAATTCATCTGGTGCCAAAGAAGCCAGGAACGGTTATTTGGAGCTGAAAAGTTGTCATGCAATCACTTCATAATATGGAGAGATTTATGGAATGACTCACCTGCTACTGTAGGACCCAAACCCTGTCCTGGTGCTGGCAGGGAATGCAGAGGAAACACTTGAGCACACTCTTGACTTCAGCTCTCTCATGTTTGAAGTTAAGCACGGACCTAAGTGCTCTCCTGGACTGGGGCCTATACGCTGGACAACCACGATAAAAAAAAAATTCCTTCCAAATTTCTTATATGCAATAAGAAATTTCTTATCTGTGTTAAAATGCTGGGTTTAAATGACAGTTTGTGATGAATTTTGTCAGTGTCCTGCTCCTCTCCTCACCACACTATAAGATCACACTATCAGGAATTAGGGAAAAAAAGTTGGTGTGCAGTGATGAAAAGAGTTTTTGCGTTTTGAGAAGAACCCATGGGGCACTGCTCCTTCCTTTAGGTGGCAGGAAAGGGACACTGCAGTGGGAAGAGCACTGTTGGTAGGGGAGAGATTAAATAAGAAATAATTTGCCCAGTGCCTGTTAAACCATAGGTAGGAACTGCCTCATGAAGCCAGTGAAGTTTAATAACAAAGTTAAATGTTCTCCTGCTTCCTACTGGAGTAAAAAGAAGGAATAAAGAAATATTCCATTTGAGGGGGGCATTTTTTCTTTTACCCTTTCTGCTTTGCACTATGAATTCTTTCTGTTGCTCTCACTCTGCTACTTTTTTCTATAAAGTAAAAGTTTCAGTTAAAACGACTCCTGAATCCAAATTCTACATCTTTTAGACAAACACAGTGTGGTTAAAAGGGTTTTCCTTATCACCAACCCAACCAAACCAAACCCTTAAGAAAATTTTTGGGTGTTTTTGGGGGTTGGTAAAGATTTCAACTTTACCAATAAAACTCACACAGCCCCTAAGGGCATTTCCAGTCCTGCAGCCACCACTGAGTTCCACTGTCCCCCTCTGCCAGGGGGCTCCAGTGCAGGTGTGCATTTGAAGTGTCAAGGAAAAGGAAGGAAATGACTTTAAGCTACACTCAAGTTATTATTTTCACTGGTTTTGCTGCTTCAAACCCAAAGATGACTACTAAGGAAAAATATTCACAGTGTGAATTTCATCCAGGCAAGTGCTAAAGACTAATTAAGGAGTGAAGTTACATTTATAGGAGACTTGTAAGGATCAAGTTAACACCAAATAGTAAAAAAACTGAGGCCACCATTATATAAATGGCAAAGCACTAATTCTCCTGACACTACATTTAGAGAAACAGGAGTTTCTATGTGAATATGATCATATTTAACACGAACTCCACAATCAATGCAACATTAGGAAGAGGAAATTTATCCTAAAGGCAAGGAAAAGGAGAACAGCAGAGGTTAGGTCAGTATTCCATAAACCTGAGAGTGACTTAAAATAATTAAGCCACAGTAGTGCAACTTCAATCATTTCACCTGCTCTGTTCTAAGAAGAGAGACTTTCTTAAATGGAAAATCCTACAGGGAACTGATGGACCTGACTATTAATTAACCAGTCCTGTATGTTGAACATTTCCATTTGGTTAATCTTCTGGAAAGGAATTACTGGTTCATTTTATGAAATCTTCTTATTTACTCATTCCACGAAGCTTTGGGCATGTCTGCTACTGTGTAGTTTATTTTTCATTCTTTTCTTCTTCTTTGGTCCTTCCTGGTCAGGTTTTGGTCAGTACTATGGATCAGTTGAGCAGTTCAATGAGATTAAATCAACAATATGTTTTAAACTGCCAGTACATAAGTTAAATTTTACCTCCCTTAATCCATCTTATGTGCTTCAGAATTGTGCTCCAAGAACCAGAGATATTAATTAACAGACAATAAATGCACTATTTAACAACCACAATGTCTGAGGAAAGCTCTGGCTGCCTGATATAATTTTGTTTAGCACATAGCCCTTCCTTCCACTTCTGCATTTGGGATAATCTTGGATATTCATCTGGAATATTCTTGTGCCTCTCCTGTCTCCAGGATATTTAGGGACTATCCCAACCCACCCCATCTCCCAGGAACTGGAATTTGTTTATTTGTGACCAACGAGGCTAAAACTGTCCTGAAATATTCTTCAGAAGGGACTGGAGGGGCTCAGCCATTCCCATGGAGTGCTGTTGTTCCAGGTGCTGCCTGCTCCTTGTGGAGAAGCTGCAGATTATTGCTGCTCTCAGCCCAGCTCTGCATTTCCCTTGGCTCAGCCTCAAGGAACATTTCCCTGCTCTCCCTGCTCCCAGCACCACATTTGTTACAGGGAGGAACAACCAGACTTGCTCAGGTTTTTCTGAGGTGGGTTGTGTGCCCTGGAAGGGAAGTTGGTGTGACCTGATTGTGGATTTGAAATTATTCAAGCACATCCTGTGGATGTCACCAGTTCTGGACACCCTACCAGTCACTTCACGGAATATACCTGAAATGCTTTAAATTTGCTTTCTGCTTCTATCAAACAGTCTAAAGAAACAAATTTACAAATTTACAATAATTTTCTCACAGTTGGTCCAACCATTGTTACTTCTGAGGGTTTCCAGCAGTAAAATTGCCACCCTCAGACAGTGTCTTACACTTATTCAGCTTTATATACCTTAATTTTTGTTGTCCATCTGAATTATTATTTTGTAAACAGAGAGCCTTCAATGCGGATGTCTTAATGAGCAATTTTGGGTTTCAACAGAACACATGCCTCTGTTTTTAACTTGATACACCATCACCATCTACTGCTTTAAACGCCTTGTCCCATTCAGACTCCACACTCAACTACTGAGCTCTGTTTCACAAAACTCAACAAAACAAAAAAAAAATTAACCCTGTCAAGACAGAAGTATAGCAAAAATCTTTAGAGGAAACAACACTGCTTGGCTTTGATGGAACCCTGTTCTCTTTTCCCCTCCAAGGCTGAATCTTTCCATGGAACTCACAGCCTTGTACCTGAGCTCATCTTCCAAACCTCACTTCAGAAAGGCAAGAGTTAAGAAAAAAACTAGAGAAAGCAATCGCAAAAGAAATCAAGCAGCTTATTAATACTTCTATTAATCCTCCTGCCAATCCTTTATGGAATTAGAATCTCTCCAAACTACACTGATTTTTATATTCTGATTTTTACGTGCATTCTTTGGAGCTGTAGAAATCTCAATGTATGCTTTTCACTTTAAAAAGTCAAATGACTGTATCTGTGTAAAAATACATAGTAATTTCTTGAGTAAATGCATTCCTAACTGGCATTGCAAAGCCAATTCAGCTGCCCCCATACCCTGGGTGCTCATTTCTATTTAAAACCAGCCCTCTTGCACCAGTGCCCTTATCTGCAGAGGAGATTGCTGCACAGGCTGCTCGGTGTTTCCAATTTCCTTATATAACAAGGCTCCAATGTCAGGAGGAAGTGGGCAGATACTGGGAAATCAGGGTGGATAAAAAGCACTAGACCTGTAACCCCGAGGTCAGGAGGTTACCACCCCAGGGCCCTGCAGTAAGGTGGAAGGATGTGTTCAGGTAGTTTTAAATTACCTTGTTTTACTGCTCTTTTCCAAGAGGAAAAGAGATAAGATCAAATCCAGAAGATTCATATCATCCACATGAATATATACACACAGGCAGCATAAGCTTTACTTCTTATTTCCCACTGTAAATAGTCTCAATGTGCAGAGGTTGAAAATTCTTCTCTCCCCTGCAACTGTGATTTCACAGTTAGGAGAGCTCAGTGCTGCCCAGATATTGAGAGCTTTCTTAACCCTTCTGCAAATACCTGTTCTCAGAACCAAAAGATGAATTTGTGTGACCTCAAGTTGGTTTCCAGGCTCAGGGACAACTGCAGATGGAAAATGGAGCTTCAGACACTCATGAGGGATTTTATGTATCTGCACATGCAGCAGACAGCACAGAAATCCTCTCCCAGGAATGAAGGTGTAGAGGAATCCCAGTTTGCAGCTTGGATGCTCGAGTTATGACATCATGACCATCAAAGAACCAGCACTACTGGTCAGGATGGCAGGAAACTAAAGTCAGAATGCAAAATTCATGAGCACAAAACACACCAGCAGCAACTGTAGAAGGCCTTCCCTGACATCACTGTGTGGATGGACACGATGCTGAAGGAAAGAACATTTAATGTCCAAGTTTCTGGACAGATAAAGGCTTTGACTGGGCAGATCAAAACATGCTAAGAGACAGCTACAGGTAAAGCAAATCGTAGGAAGAACAAACTGTATCTGTGATTTAGACCTCAAAGCCATGACCATCAACTTCTTTGTCTCTCCTTCTGTTGAATCTGATGATATGAACACTCAGAAAACATGAACAGAGCATAAATCTTCACATGATTCTTCAATCTGTCTACAAATGACCATGACATTACACATAAACTATTCCCTGGAATGTATCTGCTCCCCTTTGAAAGAGTTAAGGAGTGTATCAGACACCGTGATAAACACAGAAAACCCAGCGTGAATACCAATAAATGCAAGCCTTCCGTCTCGGAAACTCTTCACTTATTTGATTAAGTTAGGTGAAAAACAGAGCAGTCATGCTTGTAGCTTTTCTTCCTTTTTCCTTCCCTGCACTCTTTTTATTCCTAATGCGAATCGGAAGTCTATGTGGAGCAGCCTGGCTACCCCCGGTCTAACCTCCCCATCTGGAAGGGAACTAACCAGCCTTGGGGCTACTTCCAACCCTTCCCAGCTGTTGGCTTTGGGATTTTTGTTTTTGTGGGCTTGAGAAAGCATATTTATATAAATGATTGCCATATCCTTTGCCAGCTGTTGACCCCGCTCTGGGTCTGTTTGGGGCATGTTTTTCATTTCTGGCGGCCGCAGAGCGGGGCTGACCCTGGCGGAGGCAGCGCCTTGTGCAAACAGCTTCACGCACCCCAGCCTGAGCTGCAGCACAATGGGTGCCCAGTGCTGCCCCGGTGTTTCCCTCTGGGCTAAAATCCCCCCAGCTCTGAGCTGGGAGCAGCAAAAATAAATGATGAGATTCACAGCGCTGGCCCGAGCCTTCCTGGCCCCGGCAGAAGTGTTCGGCACTTTCAGACGCTCAAAGTTGAACAAAACCACACAAATGTGGAGAGGCATTTTCATCTCAGATGCAGCTCCTGTCAGCAGAAAGGTTAATGGAAACACACGTGGGAAGGCATTTTCACTCAGCCACCTCTTATTTGGTAGCAGAAAGTTTCCTGAGCTGAGCTGTCAAAACATCCTGGGCTGGTTTTCCTAGACTTGGTTCTCCTCGTGGGGAACTGCAAGCGGATGGATCTGCACTGAAGTTCTTGAAAAACTGAAGCTTAATAATAATCATCATCATCACCATCATCATAATCATCATCATCAACATCATCATAAGGTCCTACTCCAATAATTTTAAACTTTTAGCTCAAATGCATCTGAGAAGGGAAACCACCTTCTCCACGTCCCAAAGCACTGCTCGGAGTGCATCCTTGTTTCCCCATCACCTGTAGCTATGCTGAAACAAAAGTTTTGATTTCCATTGAAGAAAAACTCTGTAAAAAAGGAATTCTCTCAACAAATCCTTCTGAAGCAACAGCAGCCACTCACCTTGGCTGCCACCTCACCAACCAATACTGCTGAAGTTAAATGGGACACAGACAATGAACTCCAGCCAGCCCTTACAACTTTCATAAGCATTATCAGATTTTTTGATAATAAGTAGAGGTGGCATATGTGTTCTGTTTAGTATGCAGAAGAGCCTCATTTTATTCTCAATGCACAGATTTAATTAAAAATAAATTTACTGTTAACGCTTAAAGTGGTGCCAAGATTATCCAAACAGAAGGTTTATGATACTTAATAATTGATAAGGGGAGGGAAATTCACAGATTGCAAGTGATTATTATTTAGCAGGTCTGTTTGCAAAGGTGAAAGTGGAATTACAGCCAGCCAAAAGGGTAAAATAAAAAATTCTCTAGAATTTGTAAAGTTGGAAAAATTTGAATTTAGCAAACACTTTTTGGAAGCATTTGGAATGAAACCGATTCTAGATCCCGACAGTTCAAGCAACAACTTCAGATAATATTGAAAGTATTCAAAGTGTTTTCTCAAACATCAGCTTCAGCCCAAATCCACACAAGGGAGGGGTTATTTTATCTCTTTTTTTTAATTTGGACACATGCAGGAGATCAGCTTCTTTAAGGCGCTGATTCTCCGCTTGGATTTCAAACCAGCTTTAGCACAATGTGCCAGAAATTTCCACAAGTGCTGAGAGAATTAACTGATGGGATCTTTGAAGCCTCTCTATCCCAGATTAACTAATGCAAAATCTGTGAAATCACAGTTCAATCTTCTTTTTTTCCTGGCTGGATGTGTTTGCAGCAGCCAGGATGACAAGACACTCCCAAGCCATCTGGCCCCTCGCACAGGATTTGATTCAGAAAATTAATAGTAACACCATTGGTGTGCACAGATTGCAGCAATCCAGACACGTAGGCCTGTTACACAACCCAGCCTTTTGTAACTCCCCCATAGGTTACACACACTGAGAACACTGAAAAGATTTCCATAAAATCCTCTGAGTAACCAGGGAGAAATTCCACCAAACACCGAGCCTGGGGCTGCCCGGCTCTGCTTCACCAGGGCAGGGAACTCACTGCTTCTGTGGGGAAAAGCTGGACTTTGAGCCCTTCCTGCAGAACAAAAAATGCATTTTTTTTACTTTCATGTATTATGCAAATATAATGTCTATAAATAATGCAGCCCCCTGCTCTCAATAAGTGCTACCTCGCACGTATTAGCCGAGGAATTAAATCTTTTTTTTAGGACTATCATCCTCGACCCGTTTTCATGGCTGAGCAAAGTTTCTGTTGGAGGCAAGCTGCAAGTTTTATTTACAAACAAAATTCTGAACATCCAAACAACAGGGCTGGGAGAATGTAAAGGCATCTTTGGACAACTTTTCCTGCACAATCCAGAAAAACCCCTATTCTGTATGGAAAAGAAAAGCTTTTTGGCAGAAGTGCTGCTTCCTGGAACAGACATGGGGTTGGAGGAAACTTGTATAAATTATCTATGTTAGATAAATTGTGTATTAAAATGTTACTTTAAAAGATTACTTTTGTTTGGTTCAAGCTGAACATCTCACTATATTTTACATAATTCAAAGCTTATTCCCATTAAAATTCATTAGATCTGTGTATTCAAACCCATGAAGTACCTTTGGAAACACTGAGCTCGTGTTTAACTGCAACTGTGAATTTTCAGCTTTCTTTAAAGGTTTCTAAACAGGGTTTTTGTGCTGCACCAGAGGCTGCCTGGCAGAGGAGGAGGAGGAGGAGAGCTCCTGGGAAAACCCTGCTGTGTCAAACACACGGCAGAGATGGGAACAGAGGGGATTTCAAACAGGTACATCCACTCTCAGAGTGGAAAAGATGGGAACAGAGGGGATTTCAAACAGGTACATCCACTCAAGAGTGTGCCCTGCTGAAGGGATGTTGAGGGCTGTACATGGCTCCAAACACAGTGTAACTTGTAAATACAGGGAACATTAATGGGAACAGTTTTGTCTCTTTTACCGGCGCTGATGGATTTCGCCGGTGTGTGTGAAAAGAGGGAGAGCCTTGCACTCCTTGGCATGAATTTTTAAGCCCCTTAAGGGTTCCAGAAAACACAGTATACAAAGTATACAATAAAAAAATGCCTTGGCCTTTGGAGCATTAAAAGCAGCAGCATCTATAAAAGCCAAGGAGGTGAGAGGTCCTGGGGGAATCGTGCGTTCCCCGAAGCCTCGCGCTGCAGCGGGAGAGCTCCGAATAAACCAGACAGGAACAGCCATCCCTGGGATATTTTGGGCAGCACTCCCGTGTTTTCCCTCTCAGAGCTCGTTTGGAAACACCTTCAGGGGAAGTGTTTTTGGAGGGCTGCACTTTCTCAAAGGCAGGTCCCTTCAACGTGCCGGGCTGCTCACCCCAAACTGCTCATCACCGCTGCAAACCCCATTTCAGGCTCCTCTGGGCTTGCACATTCCTTAAAAAACTGGCAAAAGTGGAAAACCTCACTTTTTTTGTTTTATAACAAGCCTCCACCTCATCAGTCCCGACTCCAGGTTTCAATCACTGCTGCTGCTGATCATTTTTATTCTGTGACGTGTTGGATTAGTCGGACCCTGTCCTGCCGAAGCCAAAGGAGCACTCCCCCTTCCTCCAAACAGAATTAAGCCCTAAATCAGCAATTTTCCATTTTTTTTTTAAGATCAAGAAGCCCATAAACCATACAGGGATAGCCACAAAATGCAAGAGACTTTACCCTCCCAAAACCCCCTAAAATTCAAACCCTAGAAAAACCTTTTACAGCCAAATTCCTTGAGATACAGAAGTTTTCCTAAGTCTGGAAGGTGCTGAGGCCCCTGCACGTCCAGGGCTGCTAAACTTAGGTTAATAGCTGATGACCCTTTCCATTCTTAACCCTGAGCTCTGACCTCCTGACCCACCCCTGGTGACGGTGTTTATAAGCGTGTTGCCACTGGTGTAAATAAAAAAGGAACACAATGTGCTGAAATTGTTACTGGTGATGACAACTGACACGCATTTTACACCGCCAGTGGGCAAACCCATCAATAAATAACTCCAAATCTGCTGCTCATGTGCTCAGAGCTTCTTGCGGTGCTCCTGTCATTTGTGCTGCTTTTCTTCTTTTTCTCTATTTTTGTACAAGAAGCAAAAGGTTTCCAATAAGGAAACAAACCCAAAATAAGGATAAGGTTTGCTATTAGCATCAGGCAACAGTTGGATTTTCTACCTTCCAAGGTGCTCCTTCAGATATGAAAAAACCCACGAAAATCTCCTGCACCACAAATCAAGCAGAACAGCCTGTTTTCTAAAGGCTTCCAAGTGAAAAACCATGTGGCTCGTGATGAAAATAAAGATTTTTGAAAATCCCTGGCTGTGGGGCACTGTGAAAACTCTTGTTCTCCATGCTGTCCACAAGTTAACCAAAACAAACTTTAAAAAAAGCCAAAACCTATTGGAATGCTTTGTATAAAAATAAGACAAAAGGACAGACTGTAAAATTGCAGCCATCTCTTTGGGTTTTTTTAATTAAATATTTTTTCTAAGTTTCCTGCAAATTAAATTTCAATCCAGACTAGAATTACAGAGCAACAGTTAAAATTTACAATATAAACAGCCACATTCTGCACCAGAACATGAGCTCCTGTGATTGAAATTGGCCTCTTTTACTGAAGATACTGCAATGGCAAATACAGACTTTCATAATTTATATGAATTATTTCAAACTATAAACTATGTAGGGCATAAGGGCTCTTTTTTGGAGTCCCCAATCCCACTCCTTGCTCTGGCAGCCCCTGGCAGTGGCTGAGATGAAAACACAGAGGGAAAACAAAGGGGAACCACCAATCAAGAAATACAAATAGATTTTAACATTTCTGAGTTGGAAATCTTCTGATCACCTCCACCAATTTGTCAAGGGGCTGTGAAATCCTGCAAAGGCCACTAAGAGCACAAAACCACTGGAAAAGTGTGGATTCCTGAGGGCCAGCTGATCAAGAAATGCAGGAAAACATTATAGCCAAATGTAAGATTTTCTCAAAGTCCTGCCAACTAACGTGTAAAATCTTGCACTTAATGGTGAGCAGTTAAAATCTTCTTTTTCTTCTTATTGTTGCTGCTACAATTTGATGAGGCAAAAGCTCCATGAATGTGTTCCTAAAGGAACAAGTTCTAAAAGTGATTCTAGTAGATGTAACAACCTATAAAATATGGTCAGATAACAGTCATCTGTCTTCCTCCAAAAAGAAAAATCAGATTACGCGTAATTGCAAAATCTAATTTACATTCCCCTCTTTTCCATTTCAATTTCCACTTTTAGGAAATATTCCCTTGCTCCCAAGTAGTGCCTGTGTAAAAGCTGCTGTGGCAGGTCTCTAATTGATTCGTTTTACACTATGGAAAGGATAACAGTGATTTCCCAAGGAATTCTTTCTGCCTTGCACACATCTCTCATTTGCCCATCTTAATTCAATTAAAGGAAGTAAGGACGGTTTGACCCATGAATGAACCATATTTTAACTGAGGACATTTCTGTGTAAACTGGAATATACCAAGCACTAATTCTCAGCCAGTTACTTCCGAGCTGCAACTTTTATTTTGAAAGGTCACGGCTTGGTCACTGAAAAGACAGAGGATATTAAATGCTGGCAAGCATTGTACAACAGTGCAAAACTGCAGGCTGATATCAAAAGATTTTAAACTCAAATGCAATTTATATGCAAACAGTCTGTATTTATTCTTAGCTATCAGTAGCTGGAAGTCAAAACTTTAAAGCAACTCCTTTTTAAAAAACAAGAAATCCTTAAAAAAAGGATTTCCCCTTTTAAACCAACCCAGCTCAGTGCATTGTGTGTCTGGTCCTTGGAAGGACATTAAGGAAAATATAATTTCTCTATTTCCCATAGGAATTATATTATATTGCTGGGAATTGCTATGCTCAGGACACTAAATGGATCACTTCTGTGGGTTGTTAAAAGAAATATGTACAGAAACACTGAGCCCAGCTAGCAACATTTATTTACAGGTGTGAAGCAGGGACAGGTCGCTGTGGATATCCAGAGTTACCTGGAATACAAATTCTGCCATCAACAGTGGTATCACCCTTCCACTTAATTTCATTCTCTACACTGACCTGCAGTACCCTGGAATACTGGGATGCATTTTAATCTGTCAAAGAGGTTAAAAGTGAAACAAAAAGCAACAGCTTCGAAGCTTCATTTAAACACACTCAACTATTTTCTAAGACTGTAAAGAGAATGCTGCCACCCCTGCTGTGAACTTAATGAGAGCATTTATTCCTGCATCAAGTAGAGAAGTTCTCCATCCTCATCCTCTCCCCAGACATGGACACTTTGCTGCTTTGAGAGGAGAAAAATTCCTTCAAGTTCAAGGAAAATAGAGCCGATTTGCTGAGAAGCAGCAACACTTTCTGTGAAGTATTATTAGACACAGACAACATTTCAAGGACAAATGGGTATTAATATATTTCCAGGATTGTTCCCTCAGCACATTTCGGCCACTGCTCTCACCTCACTGCACAACAGGAGGTGTCTGCAGATGATGGCAGAGGAGGAAATGGTCAAATAAGGATATTTTTAAGGAAATACTTGCTGACAGCATGCTGAAATGAGGATAAACACATGCCTACTGTTTCAAACCAGCTGCAAAGGCTGAACTTTTATTAAATAAACACAGCAAACAAGCCAGCTACAGCCCACAGGCAAGATGCTCTGTCACCAGGGAGGTGAGGATGATGAGGTGTGTCCTTGACCAACTGCTTGGGAAGTTCCTCTTGAATCTGAGGGTTTAAGTCTGAATTTCCACTGAGAGCAGCAAAGCATGGGGGGGACACATTTGCACCAATGACAGGGACAAATTCCAGGTAAGTGAGGGGCTCTAAATGTGCCTTCTCTCAGTGCCACTGGTGCCCTCCAGGAGTCAGAGACACAGGGCTCTCCCCAGAACAGACCTCACACAAGATTTGGGGTTTTTGTGGGTTTAATTTCAGATCAGTCTCACACATTTGTCCCTTTAACAAACACCCAGGTTAAAAGGGATGCAACAAGTTTTAATCAGGATGGTGACAGAATCACCTACTGGAAATACAAAACTCCTGACAGGTTTAACTAGAGCTCACGTTTTGGTGATCAGGTAAAATCTGAGTCACTTCTGGAAAGCTCCCATTTGCATCTAACACCACAGAGCAGGCATTTCTGTCACCAAGCAGTGCTGAAACCAAAAAGTCACAGCTCCACTCCTGTGGAGGGAGAACTCCTCAGGATAGAGCAGCAGAAAGCAGCTCCTGAAGTTGGCCAGCATTATAAATAAAGGACATCCAGCCTGTGCCACGGGGAAGAGTTATTCCCATTTGTGAGTTTTTCCTGGAGTGAGAGCAAACCCCACTAAATATTCCTGTCTGCCTTGGTGTGCACACAGAGCCCGGAGCACATAAATCTGGAGGAATATTGCTCTTAGAAGGACCAAGACACACACACAGAGATGGCCAGGGAGATGATTTAGGGCACAGAGGGGTTTTGGGGTGCCTCTGTGGGATGCCACAGCCACGGGGTGGGTGGCAGCACCCGTTGGGTGGCAGTGGCACTGCCAGCCTGGCCAGGCCGTGTGTTAATGACCTCGCAGCAGCAGACAGATCCAGTCCTTCTGCTTTTCTTTCTCACTGAATGATTTCCCTAAAGCCAAAGCTGGGCAAAATGCCACTAATGCTGCCGTAAAACTCCCGCTGTGTGAGGAGGGAGGGAGGCAGGCGACTGAGGGTTAGGAGGTAATCAAGCTTACAGATTAAGGCTCGCTAAAGCTACAAGATCAGCACGGCTCGGGGTGTTTATTAACTCTTTGGAAACCAAGATGCACCATTTCCTAGCACGTTGATAAAAAGGAGGTTTTCTAACCAGCCCTGACAGCTGAAGTGTTTTGCAAGATTAAGTCTAATTTGTGCCAAGCCAGGAGCGCAGAAGAGACACACTTGAAATCTATTTGGAGAAGTTTCAGTATAAATTGTGATTCAAACTATGAGATCACATGGCAAAAGCCTCCCCAAAATTACAGACAGGGGAAATTTATAATTATTCTTTCAATCAGAAACGTTGCTTTTTAAATTAAACCAGGTAAGCTGAAAGTCAGTGAGTTCAACATCCTGCTGCCCCCTGGGTGCATCAGAGCTGTGACCTGGGAATTCCTCATTTGGAGCAGAGCAGAACGGGTTAATTTCTGAATATAAAATGAGGTTGCTGCAATCTGGGTGTTTTTTGTTTTGTTTTGTTTCTAACACAAAGCAAAATATACTCTACAGATGCTTGATTAAAATGCAACAGCTGTTTATGGCGGTGCATTTTCCGCTAATTTACTGGGGCAGATTTTTGAAGGAGCCTTGTTTTATTGCATCTTCATTTGCATAAACATCCATATACCACAGCAGTCTGGCCACTTGTCACTGGCTTGGCTGATATTTAAGGTTTAAATTCAAATTTGGCCAGGCCATCCACTCTCAGAAGGGAGTAAGGCGTTCCACTTCTGCCCTGGGATCCAACCTGCACTCTGCACATTTTTAACTTCTCAATCCAAAATATTTCAATTTTTGGCATTGTACACAACTAGTTGTTCATCTGCTCTTCACATCTGTCTGGGTAGGTCTGGTGCCACTTTTTTTTTTTTAATATATATATTATTATTTCCCTTTTGTTTATTTGATCTGTTACATTCCTTAAGCTTGATGACTAATCCAAATTATTCACAAATACAAAAGGGTTTATGTAAATTATTGTGCTGAACAAACCCAAATCACAATTAAAACATTGTTAAGTGAATTAGACAACAATGGCTGCAGCTTCCCTATCATAGATTGAGGCAGAGGGATTTGAACTTTATTGACAGTAGCAGCAGAAAGCCTTAATCACTAAGCACCAGCCCAGTCTGGGTTTCGTAGGGTAATGACCCAGCTATATATTCATAACAAGGGTCTCATTCATCATAATTCATATTTTAAAAAAAAAAAACAACAAAAAAACCTCATGCAAAACTAATGGAGGGAATGTGTGAAAAGTGATTGGATGGGTAAAGCTCCGTGGGGCTGGAAAGGCTTTAATTGATTTTATTGTGCCGTGTCTAAGCCTCCTTGCCCAGTACATCAGATCTGTATCTAACTGCATTTCAATTGATTTTCACTGATAGGCTTCTTTCTTATGTCTAGGGCTTAAGTACTAAACTAATAAAAGGATAAAAGACTTTGTAATACAGATTTTGAAAATAATGTGCACACATGATTTCCAGGGAAGAAAATTGTGTGATGTGTTTGTCCTCCCCAAGTGACTACAACCAAATGTAATAGAAAAAAAATGCAACTAATATGAAGAAGATTACTAAGGGTGGGAGGGGGAAAGGGAAGAAAAAGAAAGAAAATAAGGAAAAAATGTCCCTTGGCTAAAATCAGCTTGATTGTAAGCAGACTTGACTTCAATGGAGTTGTACCTGCTCACATTTGGGGTGATTTTGACTGATATCTCAAACTTGATTGAAAGAGATTTTATAACTCATTTCAGATGTGGGTTAATTCTTCACCATTTTAAATAATGAATCATATTCTGATAGAAGTACCTAATGTAGATGTCCTGATAAAACAACCTAAAGCAAAATGAGCTGGGCTTTAACTGCTCATGGATGATTGTTTTCTTGGACCTTTAAAATACATGAATTTTTAAAGCCTCTAACTTGTGGCAGTTCCATGGGACAGATACAAAACTCATTTTTATGCAGCTGCATTTACACCCAGGTCAGACTCAGCTTGTTCAAGCCCCAGGATGTTGCTGAGGGGGCTTTTTATCAAATAACCACTCAAAGGAGGTGATAACACACACTGAATAACTGATTACAAAAGCAACAGGTTCACCTAAAGCAAACACATATGAAATGCAAATACCCAGCCACAGGTGGAAACCAAATCACTGCACAAGTGAAAACATCCCCAAAAAGCCGTTTTCCCCCATTTTTCATTCTCCACACCCTGCTATCATTTGCTAATCTATTGCAAACTGCACTATCTGCCCGTCAGATGGTTTGGAACATCTGTATAACAAATGATAATGTACAATAGTTGTTCTGGGTTTGTGTTCCTTTATGAGGCTTGGTGTTGATAATCTCCAAAGCACACCCATGATTCTTTAAATTAAACATAAGAATCTTGTCTCACAGTACAGCTAGGTTATCCATGTGTAAGAGCCCAAGCCAAGTAATTACACATCCGCTCAAAGGATTAGACACATAAGATTTCTTTAAATTTTTAATAAAAGTGCACAGCTGTTGTAGGGGAAAAAACTCTTTTGTTCTAGATTTTTTTAAAAAACCATTAAGCTCAAAGTGATTCACAGTTATGCTTCAAGAAAAGTACTTCCAAAGTATTTCTGTTAGGCACTTTTTTTTTAGTAGATTTAACATCACTTTAACCTCATGGCAACGGATTTGAGCCAGGAATAAGCTCATGGAGAGGTATTTGGTCAAGTTTTAAAGGACATTTCTCTGCTCTTCCCTGGATACCTGCAGATGCACCTCCCCAGCAATACAAGCACATGAAGTGCACATAAAACCATGTGACATTTGCTCCATGAAATCAGGCTGTGGGATGGGTGGAAAAATGGTGTTGGGGTGGCACCACCTGATGGGAATGAGGGACACAGTGACAGCCCAGTGACACAGCTGTGGCTGCCTGGGACTGAGAAACAACTCTGGGCTGGGGAATGGGCAGTGAAACACCCAAATGCTGCTGCAAGCATCCTGGGTTCTGCCCCAGGAGTGTTCCCAGTGCTCCTTCCAGTGGGACTGGAGGTGTGGCTGCATTCCCTGGAACCACACCAGGAAAACCACCACAAACACAGAACCAGAGCTGGGAGGGACATGAGCAGAGCAGCAGAAATATGGGAGCAGCACAAGTGTTCTTCAAAAGAGAAATGAGGGTCTGGAATGAAATCAGGGTGATGGAGGCAGGGGGGTGACACCAAATAGGTGACAGCATCCACACAAGCGCCAGCAAAGTCAGCATGGACTGGAGGAGACCAACAGCAGGACAATGAAAAATCTTTACATGGCCTTCAAATGTCATGGTTCTGGAAAGAGAGGAAGAAACCTGGACAACAATCATGAGGATCCAGAAGAGAATGTGGGAACTATAATGATCAAAAGATGAATTAGCAGAGAGTGAGAAGTCACTGGGTGCAGCCTGAGGACAGGGATGGGACAGAGGCTGGCACAGCAGAAAACAGGAATATTGTCCTGCTCAGCTGTGAGATGTCACCTCAAACACATGTACCAAAACTCCTGTTCCACCTGGGAACTTGAGAGAGATCCAGAGCAGCCTGATGGGGGGAACAGAGAGCCTGGCTCTGCTAAGGATGGAGCAGCAGGGCTCCTTCCCACTGCAGCTGGGAGCCAGGACAAGCACACAGCCCTGCAGGCACTCCAGGGAAGGAAAAACTGCTTAAATGAAGGGCAGCATGGGCACAAACCCTGGTGTGCCTTAGAAGATTCAATACAAAGTTTGGGGGTGCCAAGTCCGAGTCTCATCCCCCGTGTCCATCCTGCTTTTCTCACTGAAATATCTGAACTCTGGCTCTGCACCTCGGTGTAAATGTACACCACAAACCTTTGCTAGAATGTGCAATCTTACCAACCAACAATATGCAGGATTTACAGATAAACTATGGTATGTGGGTATATTTACAGCAAATCTAAATCTCTGAAGGTTTTAATGAACTGCAGCTGACCTTGATCAGTGATTCAAAGCCCAAAGCAGCTTCTACTCTCTCACACATTACTAACCTTTGCTACAACATTTATCAATTTACCTTCTTGATCTCTCAAGCAGGTCATGTTTTCTAATCAGCCACTAGCTCAAAGACCTACATCCCAATTAAATTAGTGAATGAAGACATGCTGGAATGTAGGCTTCTTTTGAAAGAATTAGCACAAAATACACTTAAATACTGGATTTGCCATGTCTGAACTGATTTTTTTTAAACACTTGAATAGAATATGCAAGCACAGATATATATCCTGCTCAGAACTGTTAATGTCATCCCTGAAACACTCTGTTTCCTTGGATGTTTTCTGTTTTTGCTTCCCCAAGTGTTCTGTGCATTAATACTGACCTGAGCTTTAAATCATCTATGCTGAGCTGTGAGCTCCTCAGACATTGGCTTGTCTGAAATCTTTGGGTAGAAAAAAATACACAGATGTTTATTATTAAGCATAAGAGCAGCTTCACAGACTTAAAACCACTTGCAACTTAACTTAGACGCTTATTAAAATGTCCCTGAGATCTGAGCCTCATTTTTTTTCTCTTTCAGTGCAGCATTTTTTTTTCTCTCTACATATAGTGAAGTGGAAAAGGGAAGGGGCTGAATGTCCAGTTGAGGGGTGAAATGTCCAGCTGAGGGGTGATGGATCCAAGGGCAGAGTGCCCAGAATTCCCTTCCCAAGGGATCTGGGGCAATGGCAGCAGCCACCCTCAAGATTCCAGCCAGCCTTGCTTTGGTTTAAAAATCAGAGAGTGCAAACAGTTGCTTTGTGCTGGCCAGGGCAGGGTGCTGACAGAGGCTGGGATGTGCAGTAGCTCAGGCACACAGTAGCTCTGATGCTCCCTGGATGTGATGCACATGTTGGGAATGCTGTGCCCAGCATGTGCAAAACCAGGCACGCAGCAGGGGGAAGGAGGGGAGCCTCACTGATGGATAAATAAATATCCTCCACACTGCTGCTGCTTCTTACTGCACTGCTGCAAACACAGGTGAGAAGGGATCCTCTAAAGGAGAGTGAATCTCTTGGTTTGTTTTTTTTTTAAATTCCCTATTTTTTGGCACTCTCAGAATCAGCAATCAGTAATGACAGGCACTGACAAACCTCTAACACCCAACACTTCCCAGACACACACAAATCATGTTCCTGCTCACTGACACAGGTGACAGACAATGAGAGCATCAAAGAAGCAGCAGTTTCAGATGAAATTTAGATTCCAACAGGGATTCCTCTGATTTTGGAAAGCAGCTTGCTTCCCCTCACAGCCCTAACTTACACGCACTTGTTTCTATCAGACTTGAACCATCCAAGTCCCTGTATCAAACATTTCACAGGGAATTCAGACTCATCAATAAACCAAAAAAGAAATGTGAAGCCACATTTTATGCAACACAGAGAGTTTGGATCGTTTTAGATTGCATGGAGGTGGAGGAGATGCCAAATCTGCAGGTGCAGCCTGTGAGAGCAGCTTTGGTGCTGCTGAATTCTGCTTGTCCCTGCTGGGAATTTGCTGGGAATTTCCAGGAGACAGCACCTGGAATCTCCCACTCTCACATGGATAAGAAACCTCAGTAAGGTAAAGGGATTTGAGGTATGGAAAAGAACTCCTAAATTAGGGAAATGCAATCAGGATTTGAGCAAGGATCAGCTACTTGAAAAAGAGATGATGTGTGCAGAGTAAAAATGCTACTTAAACACTAACTGATGTTCTATTTAAATTTTCCTTCTTCCTGCACATTCTTCAGTTATAGGATGAATTAAATTTAATGTATAAAATACTTTTGATGTTTAAAAAGGGGAGTGTTGAACCCCAACACTTTGGGAATTGAATGAGATAATACTGTGCCCTTGTCCATCCTCCTGCCCCTCTCTGTGTCACTCTGTGCACACAGTAAAACTGCTTCATGAAATTATTTTTTTTTTCTGCAATATGATGTCCCTACACTAATACAAGGGCTCTGCCACGGGGAACAGCTCAGGAAATCTTCCTTTAAGGAGTATTTTAGGATATTTAAACCTCACAGGTATTGGGTTTTGAAGCTGCTATCACAGGAAAACAAAAACATGCTACAAAAACTGCCCCACAACACGTACAAGAAAACACTCCTCGCTCCAAGTTTAATTTATTTGTTGACAGAGAAGATCTACTGTGCTTAATGCAAAGTTCAATAGGAACCCATGGAATACAGATACCCAGAGTCAGAACTGCAATAAAATAAGCTCCGCGTTTATCTGGCTGTTAAACGCAATCCAAAACATTTATTGGTAAAAAGCAATCAAATTCACTTATGGCATAAAATATATTTCTTGCCTTCCAGGAGAGCAAGCTCCCTGAGCTCCATCCATCACAACAAATCAGAGCTGCTCATCTCTCCCAGGGTCTGTCCCTGCAGCCGCCGTGCGCGGCACACGGAGCCGGGCACCGCTGCCCTCCCACCCTGCTCCCATCCCCGACAGAGGCTCCAAAAACCCCAGCCCACAGCAAAGCTCAGCCCTGCACATGGCTGGCTTTGCCCTTGGCTTGTTGTTTGTTAAATGAAGCCATCAGCTGAGGGCTGGGTTTGGAGTGGATGCTCTGAGGTTTGCTGTTAGAGAACTTCCAGGCGGGTGCTCGGAGCGGATCCACGCAGATCCAGGCGCTGCCTGCTCAGCTCCTTTTTATGGAGTGCTTTTAAAAGGTGACAGTAATAATTCACAGGCAACGTTTATGACAGAAAAGGAAAGAATCAGAAAAAAGTATTTCATCAGCTCCTCCAGCTGCTGTTTCAGAAAGTTCTCCTCGGGAAGGATCCACATTAAACACTGAGCACTTGCAGTTATTGTGCATATCTCCCCTAATTACAAATTCATAAGAGTGGAGATTTCCTTGGTGAGAGATCCAACATGTGTCTTTTTGCCTTGAGCTTACTACTCTGGCTACTGAAAACACAAATATACTAAAAATGAAATAACTTTCCCATTTTAATGTGGCCATAAGCTTCCTGCCAGGCTGCGACCTAATTGAGACTTTTGATCTGAGCTTTTCTCAAACATGTTATTCTTCAGAGTCTGTAAACCATTTTAACTGCAGCTCTCCTGCAATCATTACTGAAAGCTACGGGGAATAAAATAATCAAAAAAAAAAGGGGAGGGGGGAGGGAGGGAATACTCAGTTTATCAAAGTCAATGGAAATACAAGGTATTAATTATGCTAAATGAAGAAATATGGGCGTTTTGGTTACTTTTGGGGGTCAGAAGTGTTTTAATGTGGCGCTGCCAGGCAGCTGCCTGTGCCTGACCTGTGCATCCCCGCCAGCCGCGCACATCAAAGCAGGAGGGGGTGAGGAAAGCGGTGCCAAGGTCACCAAGCTGCCTCCAGCCACCACGTTGTTATCAATTACAAGCACTGATAAGGACATGACCCCTGGGCGAGGCACAGAAATGGGGGATATCCGTGTGCCTGCCTGCCCCCAGAGCGCTCCGTGCGCCGAGGGCCAGGATAAAACTGCCCAGCACATTTTAATTCTCCAACAGGCTCTGGGGGGAAAATAGGAGCCAGAGTCCAGTGCTGATAAGATGCACTCAGATCCCTGAGTGCAGCTCCCTTGATTGGGTTAACTGAGCCAAACACACGGCAGAGCACAATTAAAGCAGAGGGGAAATTGTATTTCTCCCCTACAGACGGCTCTTGTGAAGTTTCATCAAAGCAAACCCAAAAATGTCTTTATTATAGTGAGACCTACAGCAGGAGCACATGTAACCCTAAATAAGGGGTGTTACACAGTAGTAAGTCACCTAGTAAAATAAAAGTATATTTTCAATAAAGATTAGCTCTGCATTTTATTTCTTGAAATTCTTTGATCAAGTAATTTTGAACTACATAAAACCAGCCAGACCTCCCCAACTGAGCATTCCTCAAGAGATTGCTCTGCTGCACTCAGAATGCTACAATTGCATCTGACTGTACTTCAGGTGAGTTTGCTCCTATTCATTTTAAACATGTAGCAGTTTTTGCCCACATTTGTTGTAGATATTTTCTTTTAGAGAAAAGGAAAGCTCCAGATACAGACCATCCTATTTTCCAACCAGAGTGCAAAATATTTTTACAGTACTCCAGCATTTTAAGTGTTCTCAAAAGTGCTGAGAAAATTACACAGAAAAAGGTGGAATATAATTAAACCTTTAATGATTTAAAATGCCAAATTTAATTCATTCCCATTGCATTCAGAATGAACAAGAAATTAAAATGTTAACACTGTGAATCATCTTGGTTTCTGCAAGCCAAAGTTAAACACTAACTAGTTTACTCTGGGTGCCCAAAATATTTACTAGCTCTGACTCAGATTTAAACAGTATAAAACATGATCATTCTGGAGTGCACAACAGTTCTTACACATACAAAAGAGGTAATGAGGTGAAACTGGAAGGTACAGAGCTGTATCTTTCCAATCTACCTACAGGTTTGGATTTTACAACATTTTTTCCCCCTGAGGGGACCAAAAGGGCCGTATGTGGTGCTATGGAATTCAAGAGCTACGATTATTTCATGTACCTTTGGAATTTAACATGAAGTTAAGCATATAAAATACAGTCAAGGAGACTGTTTAAAAGCCTGTGGAATGGTGAAGGGAGGAACAGTAGGATGTAGCCTTTAATCCTTTAACAAACTTCACTGTCTGTGCCAAGAGGCAGAGAGAAAAATACATTTTACATTTTATAAATAGTCGTGAACATAAGCTAAAGCATTTTGCCACTTCTGGGAAATCAATAGGCAAAAACAAGCCACTCATTTGCAAATAATTTATGTGGCTTTTTTTGCTAATGCAGGACAATCTCTCTGTGAAAACGAGGGCAATAACTTTATTATGCTCATAAATGCAATGCAAAGCAAAGAGAGACTGATGCCCCTGCTCTGTCTGCTGAACAAAAGCACAGCTTCGATCAGATCCATCAGACTGTGGAGCTGCACAACTTTGTCTTAAGTCAGGCAAAATTACAGAGCATATGGAACCAAAAAAGCCACAATTATTTCAAAGACATGAGATAAGCTGCCATTTGTCATTGCTGATATCTGCACTGGAGTTTTTGGGGGGGAAACACCTCCAGAGCTGCCTCTCACACACACGGGCATGGCAGCAGATCTGCCTTGCCAAGGCAAAGCTTTTCCTGGGGAAGGAGAGCAGAATGAGGCCAATTACCTCCTGAATGGGCAGAAATGAATGCCATGGCACGGATTCTGCTGTGGCAGAGCAGGGCAGCCCCCACTCAATCAGCACGAGACACACAAAGCTCCTTAGTCAGGTCTGTATGTAGGGCAGGGAGGAGAAGCAGCATCCTCGTGCCCAGCTGTGTGGGACACAAGCTGCAGCACTAACACACCCTCCCCTAACACCCCCTGCCCTCCCACCCCAGGAAATCCTCCCTTGGGAAGGGGGACAGCAGTTCTGGAGGGTTTCCATGGGAGTGGTGCCCTCCCAGCACCCCTCACCTGGGCCAGCCCCATGAGACACAGCAGCAGCACTTTCTGTGGTATTTTCTTTTCTTTTTATGATTAAAAAGAAAAGGTTCTGTTCCTTAAAAGTGCTGCAAATTCAATAGAAACTTTGCTCTGAAGGGGAGACAGGGAGCAGCTCTCAGGTATTCTGCTGCTCAATTACCAGCCAGGAACCCAGCTCACAATCATTCCATCCATCCTGCACTGCTGGGGATTTTTTAAAGCTTAGCCACTATTTCATAAAAAGAAAGCGAAAGAAAAATAGTAACTTGTGTAAAGCTGGTACTTGCCATAGGCTGTTAATGCATTGTGTTACTGCTCTGCTTGCAAATGTCGAATAAATTACAAGAGCTGCATAAAGCCCTTATAGGAAACATCACCTCACGGGTCAGCCCTGTCCTAAACAGCACAAAAACAACCGATACAAAACACAATTAATGCAAAGGCAGCTTGAAAGTATTTCAGAAACTCATCCAGCTTTGTTATGGATTTGATGGTCTTATTTCAAAGGACAAAATACTAAACTTCTCCAAGACTAAAGGGGGAAAGAGTTTCCATTTGTGCAAGAGAAATGCACAAAACATCCATGATTAAATAAAACTTCCTGTGATTGAATCTGACTACCATTTTACAATATTAATGCTAATGGATTATCATCCTCTTGTTTGCATGTTTAACTTTGGTTCCCATAAAAGTTGCTTGTACACAGGATCAGAGGGAAATGGCATTTCAGAAACAAAAAACAAAACACACACGCTAAGAAGCAAAGCCAATTTTAAGAGCTACAAAATCAGCAACATCCAGACAATAATCAGTTTCCAATGTCAGACCAGGAAGTCAGGCAGCAAAAAAAGAAAAGATGCGCCCGAAAAAGAAAAAGACTTTTAGGAAACAGCAAAATTAAAGCAGGAGTAGATATGTAAAATAGATGAATGAAGACAAGGTCTTCCTGCACCGAGGGAGTTGTTTAAGGAGAAGCAGTGTCCGTTTGTGGCCACGATAATACTTTCCATTCAATAGAGTTTGCAGCTTGCTGATTCATATGATTGCAGGCTGGCGCCCCGCTGGCGAGCCCCCTCCGCTGAAATTAAATCCACTCTCTTCAGTTATAAATTATAATGCTCTATAAACAACACTCCCACTGGGAACGGGGAGAGAGAGAGAGCTCTCTGCATAGTCCACTCACTGTTTAATGCTCTGCTCTTCTGCCACAAACAAGGACTGTATGTCTGCCACAGACAGCACTCTTGCTGTAATTTATAGACTGTTTGATGTTGAGAGCAGGGGAAGGAAAGTAGGATTGTAATGCGAGTCAAAGAGGAAAAGAAGTTGGAAGTGGGCGAGTGTGCAAGAAAGAGGAAGGGCAGAATACATTTTACACACATATTTTAGAGATACATCACTGTATGTATCTTTGCTGCCCCTTAGGAATTGTCTCCTCCAAAAAGAAAGGAAAAAAAGGAATCTGGAATACCACTTAAAATAAATGAGACGTCCACGCCGCAGCGCGTGACGCCAGGATCATTCCATATCAATCAGGAGCCATCTCCATGGCTGAGACTTGAAGTCTGTTATCACAGAGAATATGAAAACATTAAAATGATAAGGATTTAACTAAAACTGACAGCAGCCCAGAAATTCCCAGCCCGGGCTGACGAGCTCTTCCCGGAGCTGCGTCCCCGGGAGCCCACGAGGCACATGGAGCCAGACCTGGAGCAAAGCTCCCAACCCAGGGCAGCTCCCTGCTCATTCCCACCTTCCTCATCTCTGTGGGGCACAGGGGGATCATTCTGGTTCTTCTTCATGGTTGTTATGAATTCTTTTTAAATGCACATGCAACAGGCACCCAACTGCTCCGAACGCACGCACAAATCCAACTTCTTTTCTTTTTTTCAACCAAACGGATTAAAAAATGCCAGTGAAACTATTTCTGCTGTGGGAAAGATGAAGATTCCAAGTAAAGAGTATATTATTATCCCTAAGAACAGCCTGCATTACCCAGCTGACAGGGCACTGGGAAATACCCCACGGGCCAGCGAGAGCTTCAGCCCGAGCAGAAACCAGCACGAATTTGAGAGCAGAACCCCTTCATTATTGTCATGGAAATTGCAAACTAAACTGTGAGGGAATGACAGAGTGTTGAAGAAAATGGACACCAGGATTGAGATGTCCATCACTCGAGATTGTGATGAATGACTACAAGTCAGTGATCCCCTGCCCGACCAAAAACCCCGAATCTCCTAAAATTGGCACGGCACAGTCACATAAAGGTCTCCACAGGATTTTCAGAGTTACTTAGGACATTGGCCCAAGGCTTTTTTTGCTTAATAATATTTTCCAATTTTCCCCCAAACCCCACCACTACACCTTTCTCTTCTTTTTCTTCTTTTGAAGAAAGGTTTTAGGCAGTAGCTGAGCAGCTTTTAGGTTTGAGAGAGGGAGGGAGGGCAGAAACCTCCTTTACTGTGAGGTTGAGCCCTTGTATGTCAAATCTGGCCTGGAGCAAATTTTCACAGCTGAATTATAAACCCTGTAAACAAGGGTTTATGATGGAAATGCTGACACAACCTTAATTACAAACAGCGCGAAGTGGGGGGAGGCTCTGTAACACACACTCCTTTTCACTGCCAGTCCTCTGGCACACCAAGGCTGCCATCCACAGAAAAGCCACTCCAAAAACCACTCCTGCTCCTCACTGCTCAGGCAGGAGCATTTTTATCAAATCTGCTTGCTCAATACTGTCCTTTAGAAAAGGAAAAAAAAACCCAACAAACCTTGATTTTGTAATAAAAGTATAATGTATAGCTTAAAAATAAATTAAATAAAGGAAACATTAAAAGATAAATGGAGCAGGATGCTCTATGGCTGAGGTAATTTGAGTGGAAAGGGAAGGAGGGAGTTTACATTAATAAATGATTAAAGGCCTTAACGAGGGCCTATCTGGTTGAAGAGAGGAGCAGAGTTCTCCACCTCTCCTCCTTCAGCCCAGCTTTTTTACATTTGTTCTCAATGCTGATCAATATGGTTTTCATTTAGTGATTTCCATAATGCCATATGTGATCTGCAAGGCTGACATAATGAAGGCAGAAAGAGAGCTGAAGTCATTTGAACGTTCTCGCTTGCATGTCTGTCGCCAATTTAGAAAATAAATATCTATTGAGAGTTAGGGTTTCCTCCTGTCTAGGAGAATCACTGCAGCATTTGCATATGCAGATTGCAAAGCCTGCTTTTCTCTCTTCTCCCCCTGCCCCTCTTTAAACAAATAAAAATGATGTTGAAGAATTTTTTCCCCTCTTGTGTTGCAGTGAGTTTGTGTTTTTATAATGAAGAGGAAATATTAATAAAGTTTAAAACTGAATGAGGGTTGGCTCCTCTCTGCTCTGGCTGAGACTTGCTTGGCAGCCCAAAAAAGCAAAGGTTTTCTGCCTGCTGAGTCACACTGACCTGCTGGATCCCATCAGAGACCACCTTCGTTTGAAATATAATATTTAAAAATAAAAATAAGGTCTGTACTAAGCAATATTTGGTTTCATCACACCATTGTCTTCATGGGTAGAGTCTCAATCAATGCTGCAGAGGTATCACCCTTGTAAAGTGAGCTCTTCTGCCCCTCAGAGGTGTGAATTACATTTATATAGCACCATTGCTATAAATTGTATATTTAATAAAAAACCAGGACTGGCAGGTACATTTTGGAGGGCTGGAACTGGGGTTCCTGTATAACATCCCTGGCACAGGAACAGTGTAAGGGCTGTAATTGAATTGTAAAAACGTCAATGGCTCATGGCAGATGAGATGCCACAGCAGATATAAAGGTGCTTGGCAGGCAGGTGAGCTCTCAGATCTCACAGGAAAGGATGAACTGGAGGTTTCCAAACCCTCACCCTTCAGCTGCAATCACTTCCCACAGACACCCAACTTCGGGACTTAATTCTGTTTATAAAAATGAGCAACAGGTTAAAATGGCACTGCTTGAGTGTGTCATTATTTGGGTGACTCCTCCCTGATCCAGATTCCCAATTCCTCACCAGAGCAGGGAGATGTGATCTCCTGAGTTCCATCCCAACACCAGCACACAGCATTTCCTGCTGCTGGGAGGGAGCAGCACATCCCGGGATGCTGCAGCTGCAGCACAGAGCTCCACTCGCTGCACAGGGAGGATTCTCCCCACAAGAGCTTCTGCTTTTAATGCCCCAATGTGTAAACAGCAAAACAACCCAGGAGAAATTATAGTTTGCAGTAAATTTAGGATCCAGGATGCTGCTTTGGCTACTTTGAGCACGTACATGGAGTTGTACTACAAAGGTTTCAGAGTTTTGCCAATGGCTCAGTTGAACACTGAGCCATCAAAGTATTATCTGAGTTGCTGTTAATAAAACTAGCAGTTCATTATGGGTATCTGACAGAGAAAAACCAATGTAATAGGGATTTTGTGACTGGTGAGCAAGCTTTCCATCATAAACAAAGTTTCTTTGAGGTTCAAAGAGTTTAGTTAACGATTTAAAGATTTTTTTTTCTCATTGTTTTCAGGCATTGCCAACTCTTTGTCTACAAGAAAATAGCTTGAAAAAGCTGCTCTTTGCACACATTTTTCCAAGTTCCACAAATTGCTATAGATATAAAATGTAACCATGGAAAAAACCCCCCGCTGCTGAATTCCAAGAAGGTTGTCAAAATTAAAATACCCTGATGATATTGTTAAAATTATAAAGGTTCTCCCTCTCTGGAAGTGCAAAGCAACATTAAAAGAATTTCTTCTCCTTCTGTTCATATCACACTTCTGCATCTCTGTTTACCCAGTGTAACTAATGGTAAGGGATTTCAGCTTCCCAATTATGATATTGCATTGACCTAATTGGGTTTCTGGAGGGCTTCAGGGAATTCCAGCCTTAAAGACTTTGTTCCCACTAAATTAAGAAAGATGTGGAAGCGTGGAGCTTTCAGAAAGGGACAAACGAACCTAGTGAGGAATAAATCCTGGAATAAACGGGGCTGTGAGCAGCAAAACCACAAAGCCCGTGCGCTGAGCTGCGCAGCCTCGCTGGGATGGATAAATCAGGAGCGGGAGAAGGGACGGGAGAGCTGCCGCTGACCTCCTGCCCAATTACAGCCTCATTGGCAAAGCAAACAAGGAATTATTGGCTCTTTAGTCGGGCTTTTCTTCTCCCGACCCGGCCCCTGCTTCTCATTCTGGTTTTTTCTCCCCTTTTCCTGTTAGGTGAAAAAAAAAATAAACCCAAAAAACAACCCAAATCTGCCCCCCAACCCCCAACCCAGCCCATCTGCAAACACCTGATATTCATCTGAGTCCTGCAGTTGTACAGTCTTGTTAAATTGTTACCACCTTTTCCACGAGCAGTTTTGGCAATTAACCTCGTGGTCATACACTTCAAAGGGAACAACTGTTGAGTTTAACCTCCTTGAGCTACCATGGATTCCTTTATGATTTTTCTTCAAACACTTTCATCCCCAACAAAAAATGCAGACTGATAAGATTGGTGTTTATTTTTCCATTTTGTCAGTTTATTAGGATGACAAATACCTCGACCAGTCATCACTAGTTTGTGCTCCTCCAAGTCTGTGCAGAAGGAAGCTCTCCTATTAATTCACATTTCTAAGGCAAGGTCTCTGCTTGCTGGAATCCATGGATTTGATACATCTGACCCTTCCTTGCCCCTGTTTGCAAATCTCTCATATATTTCTCACAATGCCCAAAAGCTCCAAAAACAGAACATACAAGCAGAGTTAATGCTGAGGACATGTGATCCCATTACAAATAATATATATTCTATCTATTTATTTTGTAAAACCCCACCATTACTGAGACAGAACTGCTTTGCACATGAAAAAGGAAAAAGAGATTCCTCTCCCCTCAATTAGAATACCAGTTAACAGGATCAGGATCTGTGTTAGTACAAACCACACTTTTTCTTCTGTCTAAACTTCTGCCTACAACATTTATTAATTTACCAGACCGTGCAGCTGCTCCTTAAGCAACTGGACAGCAAATGACAGGAAAGTACCAAAGCAAATACTACAGGAGTGTGATCAGGTTACTTGGAATGTTGTTTCCCCCTGCATTTACATTCTGGTATTATAGCACATTTTTTCCTCCAAAGTAATCACAGAAATGTAAAATGCTTTATTCTTAGGAGAAGCTTTCAAGAGAGAGCCAAAAAATCCTAAAAAAAGTGTCTGAGTGACCTTTTGGTAGGAGGCTGTGGCCGCGGCCAGGGGAAGCATCACTTTTCTCTGGCTGCAAACTGCCTTGGGTGGGAGAGGGAACAAAATCCCTCTCCAGGAAAAGAATGGAACAAAAGTTTTGCAGTGCAAGAAGGAGAAGCATTTGGGCAAGCATATGGCATGTGTTTCAGGTTGTGAGGGAGGCAAAAAAAAAAATAAAAATCACGATGTTCCGTGCAGTTCAGACCAAATAGAAAACTTATTCTGACTATTCTCATTTGTCAGAGGCTTTTCAAAACTAAGCAGATCTCTCCATGGCTCTGATGTCAAAGGAGGAAGGAATCGGCGGGTATCGAGTTTACATTTTTAGGTTCTCTTTTAACTGTTCCCACTTTTAATTTTAATGTGCTTGTCAACAAAATGAGAAACTCCTTCACTCAGAGGGGAAAAAAAAAAAAAAAACCCAAAGCAGAAATTAGCACATTAAATGATACATGGGTCTGGTGCTATGCTGCACAGTTCAGTGAACCCCTGCACAGATCAGCAAGATGGCTGGAAATGTCTCTTTCCGTCTGTTTTTCATCTCGCAGGGCTGTGCACTCAGCAGAGTGTGAAGAGAGCCTCTCTCCCCTCCGACCGCTCCTGCTCACCCCCCCAAAGCCCCTGCAGCAGAGAGCAGGAACTGGAGCAAATGCTTTTGTGAATTAAGAGATCTTGTGAGCGTAAATTTGGTCAGGCTGCTCCTTTCTGCAGGCCAGCCCCGGCTGCTGCCCCAGGATGTGAACTGTCAGTTCGCATAGCTGGTGATGAGTTGCAGAACCATCAGTAAAGGTGAAGACGGCAGAAGCAAGAAAGATTCAAGACTGGTGGAAATCATTTCACAAGGAAAATTTCAGCCATCAGTGGGAGGAAGCTTTGAAAAATGCTGCCATTTCCGAGTCAGAACGAAGGAAAAATTAAATTACTGCCGGTGAGGCGAGCCAAAGTCGCATCTTACCCTAGGGAGAGGTTTGATAATGGTAAACATTTGACAGCTGGCCTGAAGTTGTTATCTTGTTCTAACAGTTGTTATAGTCTGAGTGAACATTTCTGATAAGAGAACAGAAAGAAAAACACTAACCCATTTTTAATTTCTTGCTCTCTGTATTTGAGGCTGCAGTGCCCAAAGCCAAACAGGTTTAAAGCCGTTTGCCACCATCACTCCCATTAAAGCCTCGGCTTTTACACTGAGCTCTGCACCAGAGAGAGGGAACAACATCACTGGGTACAGCAATACCTCAGGAATAATTTAAAATAACTTCAACCCTCTCTGTCTCAATATCCCTTAAATACCCCTCTCCTCTGCTTCACCACAAGCAATTACAAGAATTAGCCCTAAATTAGAGTGAAAGTGGAAAAATTAATTAGTTTAAGTATTTAACTTCAAGATCTACCACAAAATCTTGTTTTAGCTATTACTTTACTCCAAGCTGTTGATGTACAACCACAAAACTTTAATTCCTTTATTATTCTTTACTAAAGAATACTTATTCAGACACATTAGAAAGGCAGCAAGCTGGGTTCCACCTGAGTGGAGCAATAATAAATGAAAACCAGTTCTGTTTAAGCAGAAATAGGTATGCTATCTTCACAGGAAATTTAATTATACATCAGATTTTTTTTGTGCTTAGTTGTTACTGACAAAGCACGTATTGAGGAGGGAGACAGGGCTCTGCTCCCTCCTGCCATTAGCAGCTCCTCCTTTAGGAAAACACAGCATGGGTATGGAAAGTACATTACATGTATGTCAAAATCAAAGTACCATCCTGCCAGAGAAGCATGGGCTCGTTGGGTTTTTTGGTTTTTTTTTTTTCCTCTTTAAAATCAGGAATGCATTTCTAAGCTGTTTAACACAGAACACATAAACAAAGCATTCACCTCCCATTAAAAATAATTAAGATTAATATTTACCATGGCTATTAAACTCTGTTTAATAACTTAATGATATGGACTAGGGGTAAATCTTCCTATCCCTGAGCACCTAAAGCCTCCCTGTCCCATGTGCCTCCTTCTGCAGGGAAAGCTGACAGAGAGGTTTTCCCTGATGGTCACGATCCCAACCCCAACCCCAGGCACAGGATAAAACCCCAATTGGACAGGCAGCATGTGAAGCTTGTCCCTTAGACACATAAATTAACTCCAAAACTCTTTATCTCCTGCATTAACAGGTAGAAAGTGTTTCATTACTTTTTCCATTGACTCTGCCCCACTCTTAAAGCAAGAGTGTATAAATTGATATTAAAGTATGGTATTTTGAGAATGTTTCAAAGTAAGGTCAAACTCGTATTAAAAACCTACTAGTGTAGGCTAAAATAACAGTCTGGCTGAGCAGCCCTGGGTGCATCTGGGTTCAATTACCCACTACATCCTTGCTGTGTTTTCTAGCAGCAAGAACAACGCAAGCACGGCTCGGAGTTCACGGGTAATGTCAACGTTAGGTTACTCAGAAGAGGAACCAGATAAATCATCCAAATATCACAGTCATATTGGCAGCCCATTTTTTCCCCCCTTCATCACTGAAAGCAGCACAATGTTGCATAACAACAAATAGAGGACAAAAGTCCTCACCTCGGGAGGAGGAGGAAGCCCAGCTGGAGTCCTGCTCTCCCTCACACACGGGGAGTGAAAAGCACACACTGAAAATGCCTCACAAAAAGGGAGGCAGAACCCAACCTAATGCACAAAGCAAACAAACACAATTTACCATGCTGGCACCCTGACTGATTCCTTTTTATTTGGTGTTTGACCCTGGAACAATGAGGCTGGATTAACATTCATTATTTGCATTCAAGGAGCTGTCGTGGGGAGCAGGAACTGCTCCAGCACCAGCCTGAGAAACAAGAGAGCCTGGGACACTTGTGGAGTCATTGGCTCTCTCCTTTCTGACCCCCTCCACGGTGCCCAAAAACATTTGACTAAATAAAAGCCCCCCCATGTGTTGCTTTCATGTTGTCAAGCTGGTTAACAAGGATTTAAGAGCTGGCTGGGTAAACATCACACTGGGGCTCCATCAGCAGCGTCCTGGGAAAGGGGATGAGGGACTGGGAGCAGCCATCCCGAGGATCCCATCCCAGTCAGGGTGCCACATCCTACACAAAGACACACTCCAGTGTCACCAGCCCTCCCAGGGGACAGCGCCACATCCCTGCACCCCAGCTCTACCTCCCCAAAAGGTCCCAAACTGGGAGGCTGCACTCAGAGCCTGCATAAAATCTCAGCAGTGTCTCTGTCTGCAAAGGCAGATGCTCCTCCAGGGAATGGCAAGATTGTCCTTTGCTTCCATCAAGGCCCATAAAAAAGCAATTGTCAGTAAAGTTGCTCAAAATTATGTATGTTCTGGGAATGCTGCACCAAGTAGTTTTAAAGCAGCATGTTTAATTCTGAGCAGCTCTGTATGAAACATGGTAAAAGGCAGCAATAAATCACCAGCATCCAAACTGCCTCCGTGCTGCATGAGGAGTCAGTTCATCCATTCTGGAATTCTGCTTGCATCAAAGTAATAACACATTTGCAAAATGATCAATCAGATTAAATTTAGAGGAAAATCTCTGTTTTTTGCCCAAACAGTGCTTGTCAGAACACTTCCAAGCTAGAACATAACAAGATTTTACTCCAATATCCAATGCTCCATATTATACATATATATATATAATAAATTCATGTCACTGTAACATACCTAATTATATAAGGTCATTTCTTATAGAAAAGCACAGGTATAAAAGTTTGATGCCAGAACAGTCTGGCTGTTTATTAATTTACTATTGCAGATGAGAAACCCTCCTCTGACTGTTACAGGGATGGATGCAATGCACTCCTGCATTCCAGAAAAGCAACCTGCCAGCTTAGAAAACATTACCCAGGCTCCAGAATGCCAGGCTGGGGGCACCCCAAGGCTCAGCCCCGTGCCAGGGCTGTGCTGGAGCCTCCTCTCCCTCTCCCAGCATTGCCCTGAGCTCACCTGTTTCCCTGGAGACCAGCACTTGCAATGAGGGCTATAAATACACACAGTAATTAGGCACCTTCTGAAGCAAACCTTCCACGCCATTTGCCATCTCAGGAATGTTTTAACTTTTGGATTAGAGAATGATCTTGGTTGAAAAAGAATATGAATGCAGCCCTCAGATGGGCTCAGAGCTGCAGTGAGGGAGAACTGTGAGGGCAAAGTGATCCCTGGGCAGGTCACCACTGCTGCCAGGGAATGGAGAATTTTGTCAATGAATCCAGACTTTGCTGCCTGTTCTCCCACTGGGAAAAAAACTTAATATTACTGTGAATCACTATAAAATAAGAAACAGAGATTAAAAACTTATTTCACACAACCTACTGCTAATGGCCAAGGAAAGGCCCTAAAACATCAGCTGATGCTGAAGGAACTGAGCCAGCAGCTGCTCCAAACTTCTGCCTGCTTTGTCAGCTCCTTGCAAAGGCTACAGGATTTACACAATTCCTTTTGCCAAGTCCTGGTGGAGATCTATCAGCATTCAAAGAAGCCATTTACACTTTGTTGAGCTCAGATTATCCACACAGTTCCTATTGATTAAACAGGGAGGTGCAGCTTGTCTGCTAAACAATAAATAATTTATTTTCTGCATAGGTCTGCATAGGTCAGCCTGGACAGGACATGGTCCAGTGGAAGGTGTCAGGAGTAGAATTAGATGAGCTTAAAGGTCCCTTCCAATCCAAACCATTGCAGGATTCTGTGATTTGTTGCCTCCAAGGCAACCAAAACAAACTGGAAAGATGCAGAGGTGTGTGCACATAGACAGATGCAGCAACAATACCTTTTAACTCCAGCAGATTCTCTGTCATATCCTTTAATATTATTTATTTGAACTCTTACATCTTTTCATGTGAAGGTTTCAAGACCCTTTCAAATACTGGTTTTAAATAATGAAATAGTATCTTCAGCAAAATGCTCAATTTTAGGCTATGATTGAAGATACCCATTTACATCAGTGGAATTTCAACTTTGCCAAGCACTGAGTCTTCTCCAGCCAGGAAAAAAGAATTTCTTTTGCACATAGCACTTCGCTAAAGCTTTGGCAGGTTGGGCATTAATGACCACAGAAACAGAAAATTCATATTTAGTTCTTGCTGACCCTTAACATCTGACTGGCACAGTGGTAAATCAAATAAATTTCATGCTAAAAACTAAGATTTCAGGTGCATAGTTAAATACAGCCAGGCAGGGGAGAACAGAGCTTCCCTTGGCTGCCTCTTGGAGCAGACAGAATTTTCAGCAGGTTCCATCAGATCCATGTTTGGTATCCTAGCACAAACCTGCTTACAAGGTACATAGACTGATATCTGCCTTCAGGCCTTGATCTTGCTCCAAAAATTCGTATTCCCAGAGAAAACCACCCCAATAATTAAATATTGAGACACACTATTAAAAACCCCAGTCACTGTTTTCCTGCTGAGTGCACTGGGAAGAACTCAAGACCCTCAACTGTGCAGGGGGCAAGAGATGAAGTCTTCCCTCACAACACAGTTTTAATCCAGCAATGTCATTAACCCTGTTTGGGGCTGAATTTACCTTCAGAATTTCAACCTTCCCTTGCATTGCAGGCTGGAATTGGGAGTTCTGGCAGAAGGGGGTTTTGGGGGAGTGTATTTTAGGAAGAACAAAGGGAAGCAACTTCAATACGAGCCTGAGCAGACTGTGCAGGCAGAATTGGTTTTTGTAAGAACAATATTCCTCTGACAAGGACGTGTAAGTGTCTGCTCTTATCTAACAAAGACCCTTTTGAAGTAGGTGGTTTGGGTGCCAGTGCTGGTGCTCCTGACACAGAAGAAAGGGTGGCTGAATGCAGCAAAAGCTTTGTCTGATCTGCATCACTTTGAACCATAAAAGCAGCGAGAGGGAAAAGAGAAGGGAAGGCAAGTGCTTAATACTGGACAGCGACTTTCTTTAAACCTCCTCCAGTGCCCAATTAACTGCAGCAAACCTCCCCTGCCACAGCACTGGGTGCTGCTGCAAGAGGACCACTGAAGCTGCTCAGTGCCTTCAAACAGATGTAAAGGATAAGTTTGTCTAGAATTTATCCAGCATTTCTTAAGTGGTTACGTTTATTTCTGTAGCATTGGAACTGCTGAGATGCCAGCACAGAGGAGCAGCCATCACTCACCCTGGTATTTATGAAGAATTCATGGGGACAACTCTGCAGACACTCTGGCATCACTCTGAAGCACCATGAATTCCACAATCATCTTTTGGAAAGAGTTGGGAACTTCATTTCCAGTACATTAAGAATGAATGTGGGGTTTTTTGGACATTCAAATTTCTTTTCTACTGAGTATTTAGGAGTACATCCTTGAGTCCATCTTTACAGACTATTTGCCCACAATCTCTGTCAAAGAGGCTACTGAGCAGCTCAGAAAAAAGAATCCAGGAGATTTTATTTAATTCTGGCCCAGCTGAGAAGAGTTGCTGAGATCTGCAGAAGTATTACATCCCCTAACACTGAATTTCTCCAGAAGGAACTCAGACCAAGCCATCCCAGTTCTGGATGATCCTTCTGAAGAGCTCCTGCAGATGGAGCACACACAGAATCCCACTCTGCTGAACACAGCTCCATCCTGGGATTAGCAAATTCTTTTTAAACACTTTCCATGTGATTATGCCTAATGAATAAACAAACACACATTTACGATGGGGAGATGTTACGGTTCAAAAAAGCAATACAACATCTTTCAGCTACCCTTTCTCAAAGCCCTAATAAGCCTGTGCATAAATCAAGCCCTTCCTTGCTTGGATAGCCTCTCACTGAGACATGCCCATGGTGCTAATTCAGAGCAGAAAACACTCTTATTCCAGGCCACTGCAGTGAAGTGACATTTACCTAATGCAGCTATAAATTTCCTGATAATTAGTGGGCAGCTGATGGTGATGCAAACTGACTAGTGCAGCAATGCCAGTCTCAAACTAGCTCTGCAACACCCACAAGTTAATCAGATTTAAACCCAAAAATTCCCAAAATTCTGACTGGTGCAATGGCTCAGGGACAAAGGCTGGTGCCACCGAGCTCCCACCAGTTGCTGTGATCTCTTCATGGTCCAGACACTGCCACTAACGAGATGGAGCTCCCCTGAACACTCAGCTTCTCACATCAAACAGCTCACATGACTTTTCACTTAGCCACAAGTAATCAGCATTTCCTGAATTCTGGATGATTGTGGAGCAAAATGTAGATTAGTTCACTTGGAATTGAAATAATGGAATTTGGAGGGGTACAAAACGGTGCTTTCACAAATAACTTTCAAAAGCCACTTCTAAAATTTCACAGCCAGGTTTGAAAGCTTCTGATGTCAAGCTGGATTTTCAAAGTAAGTAGGTGAGCTATTAAAAAAAAAGTTTTAAAATAAAAGTTAAGAAATCTGGCATCAAACCACACAACCTTTCACTCATCATGAAGTGCACGCTCTGCAGTGCTGCTTCACTCTTTGTCTCTACCCTAAAAAATAATTCAGTTGGACAAAAATACATTAAGGAACCTTAATTTTAGTTTTCTTTTTCCAACCTAAGGCTGGACAACGTTTACATTCTAATACTTTGGAAGTATCAGAATTAGAATCAGACTAAAGAGCAGCCTTAGATGCACAGTGAGTTTATTTAACTCTGCAAGAACTACCATGGAAGCTCAAGTAGCTTCTCAGACAGAGAGAAAACACAGACCCATCCTTTAAAATACTTTCTCAAAACAGTCTTTGACCTTTTGGGTGCATCATGAACGAGGCCAGTCAATCAGAGAAAACCCTTCTCCCTGGTTTTTTTTTTCTTGGATGAACTGTTCCTTTATCACACTATTTTAGGAAGAAAAAAACCTTTTGGCATGATAGGTCAGAATGTTGTTCTAAAGCAAAAGCATGAGCTAAAATTTCATGAGAAAGTTAATTAACATTTGGAAAATACCCTGAAATTCTCCCTGAATGCAAAGGGCCATCCACATCTGTCACTGGTCAGAAGTGTCCAGCTCTGAATGTGATTCCCAAAGGAGGGAACAAGGAGTGCTGGCACAGCTGGCACAGCTGGAGGGGGGGCACAGGGACAGTGCCCAGCACAGCTCCCAGCCCTGGGGGGCAGCAGGCTCAGCTGAGATGCAGGATCACAGTTTGCATTTTCCCAGCTGCGCTTTGAGTTTTGTTTTCCTGTTTTTTGGATAAGCAAGCTCAGAGAGGAGGGATGGACAGGTCCAAGTGGAGCACCCTGTGCTGGGAATTGTCCTCTCTGAAGTCTTGAAGAAGACAGGGAGGACACTGCTCAACCTTCCAGACAGCTCCAAACTGGAGGGGGTGAGCAAGAGCTCCAGGGCAGGGCAGCCCCTCAGGGGGACTCAGAGGAACCTGGTGAGACCCCACAGGACAAGTGCAAAGTGCTGCCCCTTCCCCAGCAGCTCCTGTTGAGGAGCCACAGCTCAGTCCCTGCTGCTCTGAGGAACACTCTGCACCTCACACAGCTCCTCCTGCATCCACAGCATCCTCACACCAGCACAAACCTGACAACAAAGTGCCTGCAGAGATCAGGATGGATTTTAACAGACCCATCTAATCCCTGCATGAGGAATGCACAGACCAATAAAGGCAGGGTGCATTTTTCCACATACTCAGCTTTTACTTCATACACTAATTATAGCTCAGGCTGGTCTTTAAAAGTGGAAAAACCCACAGAATTAAAACCAAAAAAAATTACAATAGGGTGAAATAATTGCATTTATTTTTGTTCGGAATTCCTGATTAATAGAAGTGTCAGACCATACAGAACCTACCAATGTGCTTTTGAGACTCGTCTCTGGTTACATGGCCAACACTAGATAGGAACTTTCTGACCTCTCTGATTTAAAGCCTGGTTTGTAAGCAATACTTTTTGTCATTCTTTTTCCTTATTAAAAAGGGCAGTGTGGAAAAAAGATGATTAAAGATATCAAACAAACACCAAACCTCCTGTGAATGGACTGTTGGAAAATAAAGTACGGTTTAATGACGTGAGAAATTAGATGAAACTGTCAAGTTTAAAGAATCTTAAAATGGTTAACAGGTCAAAACATAAAAACTTCTTTATGTATAGACTGAATATAAAGGGAACATGGTAAGTATCTGCCAAGGGTTAATTGCAACCCTGCATGAAAAGCAGTTAACAAGTGAGAGTTAGAACACCCAGGAGGAAAAGAAAAATTTTTCCAGTGCCATGAGAAATAAACAACAAGGGGGAAATATTTCCTTTGGCCACTGTTACCTCCTCTCCAAAAGCTCAGAGGAGCAGTGGGAATGCCAGGGCCTGGTTTGCTCTTGACTCCCTCTGAAACATTTGTCTTCATTACCACTCTTTTTAATCAGGGCTCCTTCATGAGTGTTTCTGCTGGGCCCCCAGGGGCGGCTCCGGGCTGCGATAAATCAGCGGCCGCACCGCAAGGCACTAATCAGCACTCTCAGGGAAAGAACAACACTCAGTGCAGACCACGAAAGGCTTGCAGGAACCTGAGGGCTCACTGGCCTCAAGGAAGAAGGGCCCACATCAAAATAATCAGCCACTGAACCATCCCTACCTCCTAGGCTTAGCAGGACTTGCTCTTGGAGATCTTATTGAAAAGCTTCCTGCACACAAATTGTTCTCGCTGGATAAAGGGACTTTCTTGATAAAGCTCTCACCCCTTGAGCTTGGTTCCTCTAACTCAGTGGATTGTACTTGTGCCTCCTGCTAGAAAGCATTCAGAGAAACAAACTTGGTAATGGATACCTTGTGCTGCTGTCCTAACATATCTAGAGGGGAAAAAAATCAGTGTACAATGAACTGAAAGAGGAGGAAAAGGAAATGGATAGATGATAACACATTCCCAAGGCACCTCATGTATTACTGCAATGCAAAAAGAAAATATTTTGTCCATTTCTTTTGTTTTCAAAGGTTATTTATAAACACAACGAAACAGATGTCATCTCAAAAAGAAAATATCTGCATAGGTTATCTGTGCTCACACCCATCCCCCTGGATCCAATCCCTTTAAAACTCCTGCATGATGTTCCAACTGCAGAAACAGTTGATATTTCAATAGCTGTTATTATTCCTTAAAATTGTCCAAATCCCCCACGCTGCATCAGTGCTTGCCAAGGACACCACAGAAAAAAGCTGAATGCACACCCAAGCCCTTGTGCCTCCCCCAGCTGCCAGCACCTCTGAGAAATAACCCTGAGCTGTAAAACTGAGCACTGGCACCCAAATTAGCAAACTAAGCATCCTCCCATCCAAGGGCTGTTGAACAAAAATCCCAGAGCAAGCTTTTCCAAAACCACAACTGCAGCCATCCATGGGTTTGGTTTCTTTTCCCTGTTAAGACTCATCTCTATGGTACCTGGAAATCTGGCCCATGGAGATAAAGTGATTGTGGAAAGATCACAGAAAAAAAAAAAGAATCTTCCACTGTTCCTACTTCCAAAGCTCAGGAAGGTCCAGGAATCACATCCCTGCAATGAGCTGACTCCAGCACTGAAATTCAGGCTAATGTAGGAAAATCTTCAGTCCTAAACCAACAAACCAGAATTATTTACTGTTGTGTACTTTCTTTTCTTTTGGGGCTATATAAACTGCAGGATGGATTCACTTTGAGCTGGGGGGTGAAGAGGGTCTCTGGGAGGGTATCAAAAAGCCTCCTCATGACTGTGAGTGGCAGCACCTTGGGCCTGACCTCTGCCAAACTATTCCCAAAGCCACAGAGAGCACCAGTGGGACAGAGCAGCTTCTGACTGAAGGTTTAATCCTGAGCACCAAAAAGGGAAGGAAGGAGAGACAACCTTTGCTGTGAACTCATCGTGAACTTCTGCAGAGTTGCAGGCTCACGCTCAGGTTTATTACCATGAACAGGATAAAATATTTACTGTGTTAATTAAAATTCAAGTAAATAACCTAATTATGCTCGTTAATTAATAGCCATTTGAATTTTGGAGTTATCTAAGTAGCTATTTTCAGATGATTGAAAAGAGCATAGACTATTCAGTTAAGGGGACACGCTGTGCTCCAAAGCCCAATCTTTTGAGCACTATAAATAGGGTGGTTTAGGAAAGTTAGGGCCGGGTTCTATTAGAGGAGCTGCTAAACCAGAGCGTGGAATGCAGCAGAAATATTCCCTCCACCAACAGTGCTCCTTACTTCAAAGAATTCAATATACCCCAGCACTCCCTTCCCAGAGATGAAAATCGTCATTTGAACTTGTCTGGTCCCACTCCACTTAAATGATCCTTTAATTTCCTCTCTGATCCCGAGCCCTCAGGTGCCCGGGGTCGCATGAGGAGTTCACAGCTCCTCTGCTGAGCTCCTGATCCTCTCCCCAGCAGCCCTTTCCTGTCTCGCTGTGCCTTGCGTGCTCCGCGTCAGCTGCCAGCCCCAATCCCTCTCCTGGAACGCCCCTTCCCCCTCCAGCCCGGGCCTGACATCCGGAACTGACTTAGGAAGTGCTCTAATGGTTACCAAATTTTTGGGAACTGCCTCAGCTTTTGGGAGCTGAACATGTGTTCAGTGCAGGCAGCATCCACCGGCACCACTTGACCTCGCGGCAGCCTTCGACTTGCTGATTTTTCTTTTCCTTTTTTTTTTTTTCTTTTATCCCCCCCTCTCTCCTTGAAAAAACAAGAAAACTTTTACCAGATAACACATGATGTAAATGCAAAATTATGTTGTGAAATGACTGCAAACATGCTGTTTTCCAGATGTCTGACGAGACAGTAAAGAAACAGCACAAAGAAGGGTCAACGGTTTCCGTCAGAGACTCTGCTGGGTTCCACGTGAAAAAAAAAACCACCCAAACCCCAACATTCAGGTCTCATAAATTCAAGGGGCTCTGCACAGCTGACAAGCTATTTAGGCTTTAAAAAATAAAACGTGAGGTTGCTCTGTCATCTGCCAAATTTCACTCCATCCATAGGTGGTTAAAAGCCATTTGACTGTTAACATTCTATGAATTTCCTAAACCCATTATTGCCTCAAATGCAAGAGACTGCCTGGGAATCTCTGCTCCTGGGAAAAGCTATCTGAGGTAAGCAGGGCTGCACCCTCTGTTTGCTTATAAACACAAATCTCCCTGCACAAGCCCAAAACTTTGCAGGAGAAAACGATCAAAAAGAGTTGGAAGAAGAGATGAAAGAGCAGAGCAGCTGCCAGGCACTTCCCCTCACCCCCACCACGCCAAGAATGCCTGACTATTGCCACAAGGAAAACCAGCTTTTGTTCTCCAGCAGCTCATCCCAGCTGGTGCCAGAGGCACAGACACATCACCCTCGCAAGCTGGGAGCAGGGGACATCTCTGCATCCACCCATCAGCATTGGCAGGGCTGGAATTCCATTTCTTTCCAACTCTGCTTCCTCTCCCAGGACACAAACCTGTCCTGTTGGGCCAGGCCATCAGCAGCAGGGATTATAAAATTCTCGCTACTCTTTTCTGCTCTCCCCTTTTCCACTAAAACAATTTTTACGGAGTACACGACTTGTGATGGGCTGGGTGATGCTGTTTACAGAAATTCAACAAATTAATCTTGAATTTCAGCACGTTTCTACACAGGAAAACGCCAACCATAATTCACAGACAGCTGTGCCAAAGTGGAAGCTGCAGTTCCAGACCCACTCATTTGTTAGCATGGGATCCACTCCGTGCAGGATCACTTTGGATGCCTTTTAAAGACACGTGGTCATGACATGACCTGGGATGTCTGCATGGTGCCTGCAGCTCAGTGAGCCAGGCTGCTGCTCTGAAGGCAGCACAGCCTCTGTGCAGCTCCAGGCTGCATCCCTGAGGTTCTGGAAGCAAGGAAAGGCATCCCCTGAGATCTCCTACACGAGGATACCACGGTGTGATTCCAGTGAGTTATGGTTTGTCTTTATGTGAAAGCAACACCACTGAAAACATTTTAACTGCAGACAGAGCATCTGTGGATGCCTGTGAAACTCCTGGTTCTGTTCTAGATGCACTGATCAATTCCCCTGCAGACAAACCCCAAGCCCACAATGAATTAATTCGCTGCATTCAGCAGCCAGCAATAGCCAGTAGTTGGCAGCACGGTCCCTCCACCTCAGCCACAAGCCTTGGGGAAATCTCCCCTGGCTGGCAGAAATCTGCATCTGACAGTATTTTAGGAACATATTTGTTCTCCCTCCCTGTAGTAATCAGGATAAAAAGTTCATGTGCTCTGCCTGCCTCTGACAAAGCAGGATGTTCCTCTTCCAGGAGAGTCTGACACAAGAGGAGCTGGGTTTCCCTGTGTTACTGAATCAATAAAATCCACAGCTTGTCTTTTTCTGTGTTATTACAGCACTAAAATATTGCAGGAATTGAAATATGTACTTAATTTTATTTACAGTGAAGGAAATCATTCATTTGGTGGGGAAAGAGTTAATAAGGAAGAAAATCACACACAGTGCGTGTTAAAGGTTAGAGGAATAATCAGTCATTTGAAAAACACTACATAAACATTTTTCCGGATGCAATTTTCAGTCCAAGGATACATTTCCCAGTAGAAATCAGCAGCTAAAAAGGAAATCATTTAGTCTCCATAAGTGCCAAATTGTATCCTGATTTTTCCTGGTCTGGCTCAACTTTCAAAACTAGTGGTTCAACTTCTGCAATCTTTCACCCAATGACTATATAAACACATCCTTATAAGACAGACATAATCCTTGGGTGGGCCAATTTATGTTGGATTATGAAAATACTTAAAGTACAGAATCATATAATGACTGTTGTCCTTTGGTTTCCACTAAAAGGAAAAAAAAACCCTCCAACACAGACAGTCTCTGCTCCTTCCAAGGGCTCTCCACGACAGTCGTCTCTGGCAACTGTGTCAACATCTTCTGAAAGTGATTAGGTACCACTCCATTTATTATTTAGTTATCACAAGCTCTGTTTTAATGACACCTAATGTGACATGTATCTATTTTGAGCTTTCACGTGCAGAAGGAAAAAGAAAATAATCCCTGGCAAATTGTCTGCACGTCAACGTGGTGAGTCCCTGCTGCACGAGGGGAGGGGAGGGGGCAAGTTGTTCCCCACCCCAGGCAGAAAAACAGTTCTCACTCTCAAAAATCCTCTGGCTACTCTCTGTTTGGTTAAAGGTTATATAAATAGTAGCTTTAAGAAGGATAAAACAATCTCCATACAAAGCAAACATATTCATTGGTAATTTATTGCTGCCTGATGCACATATACACATACCCAAGTATAGATGTTAAATCCAAAAAATTATCTGTTCCTGCCTGCTTGTGCTTTCAGCGATGGAACTGAGGAACAATGGAAACTTTTATTCTTTGTGGAAAGGTAAATTCTGTTTTTTCACTTCCCCTCTGAAACTCTAGAGTTTTTACAGGCAACTACAAAAGTCAGCGTGTTAAAGCCAACAGTATCCCATCTTCAACACTTCCATGTGGTAGAACAAAACTTTCCTTTCCCTCCAATGTATAAAGTTATGTGAAAGAAGACATTTTTTTTCAAGTCTACAGAGAGTAAAGAATAAATTATAGCGATAAGATCTGGAAAAGTTTGGTTGGAAGTTAAGAGATTTTCACATCTGTGTCTACACATCCATGTCTTGGGAATAATGTATCTCGAGTACCAGTCACATAAAAATGCAAGAAATTGCTCCTCTCTCAAAGGCAGCCAAATCATTCATTGTACTCATGTCTACACTTTGACTGGTAGCTTCCAGCAGAGATTTGAGCTAGCAAACAACAAGGTTTCCCCCTGATTTCAAACCCTGCCTGTTTAACGTGTGTCTGCATTAAAAAATACATAATTAGTAACATATACACAGCTTAATTCACCATGGCATTATTCCCTCTTTGAGCTGGAATAAGTTAATTTATTCATGCTGTTCAAACATAAACTGAGTGATAGTGCAGGGACTGCGCCTGTAACGCCACTGATTTATATCCCTGCAGCCAGTGACCATCCTTCCCTCTGTTTCTGAGGGCTTTGGGGTTCTCTGCTTTTCCAGGCAGATTCTCACACTGTGCTGTGAATACCAGCCCAGTGTGATGTCAGCAAGAGCTGAGAAATTACTGCTCATTTATTGAAACAAACGTGGCACAGCCTTTCCTGCCTGGTGCAGAACACTTGGGTGCAGCCCAGAGCAGGAACAGGAGGAACTGAGCTGTTTGAAATGCTCCTCAAAGCTTTCCTGAGCCAGCTCAAGACGGGAGGACAGCTGAAAATGAAGCGAAAACGTGCAGCCTAACCCTGTATGGGCATTGCCCCCTGCCCACTACAGCTGCTCAGGTAACAGAAACACGATGCACACCTTGACACACATTCCACAGCTTTATTTCCATAAAGAATAAAATTATTTCAGCCATCAAGACTCCAATGCTTTCCTCTGGCTGTATAATATGTATGATTTATTTACACAGATTATATGATGAACTTGTAATTCACAGATATTAATATTAATTAACAAATACATCATATTCCACAGAATACACACTGAGATCCTCCAACAATGAAATGTCAGTACCTCAGATGCTCACTTTATCCTTAATTTTTGACAGGGCAAAACATTCCAACAGGTTCAGCAGGGCAGAATTGTAGCAGGCACACTAAGAAAAGCCCCAGCAGCTCTTTGAGGCACAAAAGAAAAGTTTTTGTTCAAAATGAAGAATTTCTGGCTGACATATTTCACGTTCCTTTTGGATTTAAAACACCCTTCTCTGAAAGCCACCATTATTTCCAAGTGAAGAAAGAAAAGGGAATTTGCCCCATTTCTCCCCACTCCTCACTCTGCCATTGTCCCCTGTATCTATTTCCAGGAAGCCAGATTCATTAGGGTTAATCTGCCTACTAAATGAATAAACAAAGGATTTCTCTGTCACTGAGGGGCCAGGTGAGCTGATATCATCTTCTAACCCAGAAAATCACCCACAAAAATACAGAGCAGGAAATTACCTGCTGCAATCCCACACCTGGGATCATTTGGCAAGTGCCTTAGAAATGTTGAGTAGATGACTGAAATCAAACTAATTATGTGGGGGTTTTTTAATGCAGATCTTCTATCAGGAGGGGAAAAAAAAAGGCCTTTCTGAAAATGTGATGTAAAAAGGTCTCGAATGTCTTGGTTTACCTCACTTACTAAAAATGCAGAGAACTTCCCTGGATGAAAATGTTACAGGATTTGTGAAATTAAAATATTCTGCTTCTTCACTAATGACAGTCACCTCTGGCTGTCTCCAGCAGTGCCCACACTGCACAAACAGCCAGGTTTACAAACTGCTGCTGTGAGAATCTAAAGAAAGATACAGAAATAGGGTTCTAATGGAGCTGACATAAATAAAATTCCTAACACCACAACATCCACCTGCCCAGGGAACTCCTCACCCAGACCCAGCTCCAGGAGCTGTCAGTCCTCACATTTCTGGTGGGTCCCAGCTTTGGGAGCTGACACCTGGAGGAGGAATGGAGATCTGGAAAAGGTTCAGATTTTACTTTCTAGATCTTTGCTTCTTGTGGAGGAGTAAATCAAACCATGGGATGGTCTGGGTGGGAGGGGACCTTAAAGATCATCAATCCCCACCCCCTGCCATGGGCAGGAACATCTTCCACTACCCCGGATTGCTCCAAGCCCTGGACACTTCCAGGGATGGGGCAGCCACTTCTCCAGGCAAATACTGACAGGTACCAGGAGTAGGAAGAGAGGTTGGGGGAATTTACCAAAAAACTCCAAAGATGAGACAGGAAAAAGAATTCCTTCAATGCAGGGTGTGAGCTGGGCATGTGTTAGAGCAGAAAAGGAGCCAACACAGGGATTAAGAATTACAGAAAACACCGTGACAAAGGTGAAGATGTGCTCAGCAGCTGTGACTGGAGGCAAGAAAAACTGATGGAAAATGAAACAAAAATGGGAGAGGTCCCAGGATTGAAAGAAAGAAGGCACAGCTGAGTAGAAACATAGGCACAGAGCCCAAAATTCAGAGCTTGGCAATGCTATGGAGGAAGAAAGGGCAGGATTTGAAGCTTTGGGCTGAATGCTGCTCCCAAAATTACCCAGCAAAGTGCTCCCTTCCCTCCTGCAAACATGGATTCCATTTGATGTTCCTTCTACAGCAAGCAAGAAGAGATAAATTAAAGCTGAGAACCTAGAGAGGGCTTTGATCCTATTGCCTGCAAATATGTATAAGGATATTTTCTCCAGACATACTTGTGCTATATATGGGAACCAAATGCTGACTAATCATACAAACCTTCTGGTGCCTGAGCACAGCTGGGATCTGCACAGAACACTGCCACAAGGGCCCAGGAAAATGGGGAAAACCAAGAAGATTGCTGAGAAAGAGGAGAAAATGGTGATCAAAGGCACTGGAGGCCCCATCAGACAAGAGGCAGAGTTTCAGGCTGGTGAGCTTTAAGATCCAATTGACACATTTATTCTTGTATTACTGAACTTCAACAGGCCAAGTCATGATTATCCCTTTTCCAAGAGAAAAAGGATCCTATCTGAGACCTGCTGACTCAGGACAGCAGTAATGGGATGCAAAAGGCTGAATTTTGGTTTATTGGTTTATAGATAACACCAGCTGGCAGGGATGGAGCCATTTAGAGCTGTTTATCAGGACATGGCCTCATGTTCCAGGCACAGGCAGGGATGGGATGGGGACAGAAGGTCAGATGTGGCATTGTCACTGTGCTGATGGCCAGGGCACAGTCAGGGCTTCAGAGCTTCAGTGTGCTGAGGATATGGGGGTTTCATTTCTCTAGGTACTCCTTATCCTCTGAAGTGGGAGAAATACCAACCCAAAGAGCAGCATCAATTCTTGCTTTTCACTTAAAGTGCTCATCAGTGTGGCATAGCTAATTAATGCTTTCAATAGGTGTTAAAAATTCCTGGGCTGCAAGGCAGTAAATGCATTATGAGCAGGCAAAGGCAAGTGGCTCCAGTTTAGAGGCACAAAGGTGAGATAATGGCCTTCCACATCACTGAACTGTCAACCTCATTTAGCACAAAGCCTGGCATCTGGAGATTTCAAATCATACAGCCGTTTAAAAATATATAGAATGTTAAATTAAATGACAAACACGGGACATGTCACCTTTTACAGGCAGAAATGTAAAACCAAAGCATATGTTCTCCAACTGGATTTGCTTCAGGATCAGCAATATTTTTGTAACCTCATTAGTTTCTTGACTTGGTTTTAAACATGCAAGGATGGATATACAAATAAGTTACAGGTCCTCCACGTGACATCCTCAATTATAAGTCAATCTTTACCAGCAAAGTAAATTAAGAACTGGAAGTTTAACTCTTGTGGAAGGTGAAGACAATGAGGAAAAATTTCTGCAAGCTGTTAGGGATGAAACATCCTCTAAATCCAAGAGATGATTGCAAATATCCCGGTTTCAAACCTACATTTACAAGCACACCCTGTGGCTCTGTGTGTGTCAAACTGGCCCTGCCATTCCCAGGGCTCAGAGGCAGCAATGGACCCAAGCTCTGGCTGTGTGACAGAGCCCAGGCTGTGGCTGGCTCCTCCCAGGGCAGCTCTGGGTGCCATCGTGTCCTGTCACCTCTCTGGTGGCAGCGCCACACCAGGGCAGCTCTGTGGGACAAGGGGAAGGTGACAAACCCCAGTGTCCAGCACCATTGGGTACCTCTGCATGGTGCTGCTGCTCTGCACAGCCCAGCTCCATGATCCCCAGGCAAAGGGGACACCGCTCACCTGTCCCTGGCAAAGGGGACACCCCTCACCTGTCCCTGGCAAAGGGGACACCGCTCACCTGTCCCCTGTGCCAGGTCCCTGTCCCCCCTGAGCCGCGACCCAAGCGGGCGCTCTCCCTTCACGCCTTGCACAATCCCTCACTGAAGGGTTATTAAAAGGCCAGAACTGGGCCAATAAAGCTGATTTTATTTGTTCATGCACAGCAGTGGGGGAGTGCTGCCTGCTGATGGCACTAAAGAAACCATCCCACCTCCAGTCCAAGCTCCTTGTCAGCTCCTGCTGCAGGAGGGCAGCAGCTCAGTTTAACAGAGCAGTGCTGGAAATGGTCACATCAGGCAGAGCTGGTGCCCCTCCACCTTCCCCTCCTCAGCCCCCAGCAAAAACCATTTTATAGCATGGAGAATATTTGATACCACCTAATGATCTGCAATTAATAATCTCACTGAGCCCTGACCACCTTCCTCTGCAGGAACTGTATGACCAGCACAAACCAACTGCAGGAGAATTTAATTTTTTTTTTGGTCAGGCAGATTCACAAAGTTTCAATCATGTTTCATTGGAGAGAAAGAAAAAACGTGAGCCAAACTTTGAAATTAAATCATGAAATAGTGAAGCACTGCTGGCAGTTCAGCTTACTGGGCATCAAAGTTTAAACTTTGCTTTCAACCTCAGTTTTCCAAACATGCTGTCACTCACCATAATATGGGTTAAAAATAAGAGAAAGCAAAGATGAAATGTAAATGATTTAAATGCATGCATATGTTCTTTTGTAAAATGCATAATGCAGCTGCAAGATTTTTCCTCATATTTTGGACACAAATCAAGGGGGAAATGGTTCACTTACAATACAGTGAATTTTTTATCTAACTTCAGTGCTAAGATGCAGCTCCCTGCAAGCATTTCTCTGTATACTGAGTGTTGCTTTGCTTTTATTTGGTTTTTTTCCCTAGAGTTTAAATACAAACACCAAAACCAAAAGACTACCAGAGCACTTTTTGCTTCTCCAAATTCTCTCACAGCAACTTTCTGCTTGTTAAAAATCCATCAGCAACACAAAAACTTTGCAGATGATCTATGGCCATTTACACAAGTAAAATCATCCTTATTTTTAAAATATATTTTAAGTGATGGGCAAAAAGTAGAGTACTCAGTGGTTTGCTCAGTAAACAACAGAGGCAGGGAGCAGGGAAAGGAGTCCCTGATTGTCACCTTCCTCCTCCTCAGCTGCTCTGGGGTGCAAGGAGAGTCCTGGAGGTGCCAACCTCCAGCTCTGGGGCTTTTATTCCTGCATGGACAGCCCACCTGGGATGTCCTCCTTCCAAAGGGAACATGGAGTGTCTGAGGGAGCACATGAAGCCCTCAGAGTTAAACCTGGTGCTGCTCCCCTTGTGGAGGTGAGAACAAGCAGTCAGTAAAGACAGAAACCTTGTTTTCTGTGTGCCCTGCTTGTCCTCACCTCCAGGTGAAAATCTCAATTAATGGGAATTGCAAGGAGCTAGCAAGATTCTTACTGCAACAGTGCTTTTTTGTTTTTTTGCATCAAGGTAAAATTAAGTAGGTAGGATTTTCCTGGAGTGAATAGTCAGGATTCTTTGCAGTGTCCCAAAATTGAAAGATGCGACAAACGTGTCATTTCTCACACCAACAGCACCAAGGAAAGGCAGCACAAAAAGGGATGGCAGAGGCAGCTCCCCCAACTCCCACTCCTCCAAGCTGTGCCAGAGCCTCACAAAGCCAGCAGCTCTCCTGCAGCCCAGGTGGGCTGTGCCACAGCGCCAGGCAGGGAGCCCTGCTCTGAGCAGATGTGAGGGAGCTCCAGGGCAAGCAGCTGTGCAGAGCCCCAGGCTGCTCCACACCAGGCACAAAGGGCTGCCCTGCTGCTGCTGCTGCTGCAGGGAAATGCCAGGGAGGAAAGGCTGGGCAAGCCTGGGATTTCAGGAGAGGATGCTCTGCACCCCAGCTGACCTGGGGACATGGGGTTTTTGATAGCACTATTACAATCACAGAGCTTATAAAATGTATTTGGAAAGGTTTGTGTGTTGGTTTTGGGATAGGATACCAAGGCTTCAGGAATCCACTCTGAGGCCTTAAATCTGTGGCCAAACTCCAGCAGAAACCATATGTTGTTCATAGCAGCACCTTTTGCTTTTCCCCTGCTCCATTTTCCAGGCCTGCACGGAGCAGAGCCTCGGGTCACCAGGGCTCAGGGAGCACCTCTCACCTGGAGAGATCCCAGAACAATGGTGCCAATAACCCCAAACCTGTTTTCTGTCCTTGCTGAGTGTGCCCTGCTTGTTCTCACCTCCACAAGGGGAGCAGCACCAGGTTCAGGTCAGGGAGTGCTGGGCTTCACATGAGACAAGAGACTCAGACTCCTCCCTTTGGAAGGAGGACATCCCAGGTGGGCTGCTCCAAGCAAGAATAAAAGCCCCAGAGCTGGAGGTTGGCACCTCCAGGACTCTCCTTGCACCCCAGAGCAGCTGAGGAGGAGGATGGTGACAATCAGGGGCTCCTTTCCCTGCTCTCTGCAGCAGCCACTTGCTGGCACCAGCTTTGGCTTTTCAGAGCTCTCCAGCCAGAGCTGGAGCAGTAACCAGCACCCAATTTAGCCTGGGTTGTAATAAAAAGTGAAAGTTAAAAGCAATGCAAGCAGCAGATAAAGAACTATTAAAATCTGACTGGGGTGATGCCAGGGATGGAGTCCAAGGCAGGGGAGGAGCCACAGCTCCAAGCCAATGGCTATCCCACAGTGGGGGATAATTAAGGAAAACAAAATATTTTCCATCTGTTTCTTTACCCCTTACGTCACCAAGGCAATAAAATATATACACAAGTGAGCACCAACAGGCTGTATTTCAACTTAAATATAAATATTTATTCCCAGCAGAGAACATCTTTACTCCAGTGAGTAGCCAGGGTGAGGAGGCTGTGACTGGAACACCCTCAAGGTATTAAACTGCACCTTGGAGTAGATGAAATGCCTGGCTAATTTATCATGCCAAACAGCTCAGTTTTATGTGTCATATCCCCAAATCCACACTTCTGCTCACTCATCCTTATCACACTCTAATGGACAACTGCTAAAACCTGCTCCTTTTGGATTAACAGTGGTGAAAATAAGTGCTTATGCTGCTATTACATTAAAAATTACAGCAGGAGGAAGCTGAAAGACAAAAGGAAGGGTCTGCAGAGCCCTGAGGACAAGGGCTGATGTTCTGGAACACCTCCTGAATAGAGGGCAGGACAAGCTGGAGGATCGCAAGAGGATCAGAACCAGAATCCTGATGGCTGAAACCATTAACATCCAACAGAGACTGCAGGCCAAAGTGGCAACAAGGAATAATGAAGCCTATTTAGATGGTTTTCAAAGCAAACATGGGAAATGGTGAGCAAATACTTTGAAAGATAAAGCCTAATTAATGAAATGACTAAATAAAAATGTCTCTATTATAAACTGATTACAAATAAACCTTTCCTTGAAACAATACTCCCTCCAAGATCCAAATACTCTTTTAATTTGCACATCCATTTTAATGCCATTTCAAGCAGTCTAGATTAATAGATGAGCTTAGAATACGTTACAAGCTTATAAAAATATAAAGATTTGCAAAATGCTTCCTTTAAGCAGTGGAGGAAAAGAGCAGAAATGTCAATGCACACGCTGCCTGCAAATACCAGTGGTGTGTTATTTCTGTGCAATCTCTCAAAACACAAGTACAGACACTGAGGTTTCTGGATCTCTTGTAAGTTTAACAGTAGCTGGGAGCTCTTAGATCTCCAGCTATAATAAATATTGTATCCTACAGGAGCCCGTCGGGAATCTCAGCTCATGTGTTGCTCCACAGAAGATTGTGGTGTCAGATATAATTAGAATCAACACTTCCCACTTCTTCAGAGCTTTAAAGCTACCTACACACAGCATTAACAGCTGCTAATCAAAGATAATTGATTAGGGGCACATCAGAATCTCATATTAAGGATGAGTTTTTGTTACCTAGCACAAAACACCCAGGATAACAAGATTATTTTTCCCCCCTAAATAAACCCATGGCATTTCTGTGCTCACACCATGCTCTAGCCCAGTGCAATTTTTCAGCTGATGCGAACTGAAGGTGCCTTCCCCAACTGGAAGGTGGAGGCTCACACTTGAGCAGTGAGACACTGCAGGGGCTGCACTAATGGAGCCCTGAACACACGTCAGGCAGGTTGTGTGACACAGGAACAACTGTCTGGGAGCAGCAGCACCGTGCCAGGGACCATTATCAGGGCCCCGGGGGCCCCACTGCAACTTATCTTCCTGGGGAAGGAAAACCTCACTCCCCTGGCTTTGGTACCATGCTGGGGAGGTCACAGGTCCCTCAGGGAGCTGGGACACCAACACAGGAACTGCTGGGCCAAAAATCACCTGTGACAGGTGAACAAGGAGAGCAGCACCTCCAGGAACCTCAACCGCTTAAAGCCAAATTCCACCCAACACAGCAGGGCCTAGAAATTGCTGAGTTTTGATTTTCATTCCCACCACTGAAATCAGTGGTTTTGAAGCTGATACAGGTTTGGTTTGAACTGCAACCATCTCAGAAGAGATAAACTGCTTCAATCACTATCAGACTGCTCAGCTGTACCACAGGCACACTGGGATGAGGAGTCTCCTCTGTCCCTTGCAGAGCAAAGCTGCCCCACATCACCACACTGTGCTGTGGGGAGTGAGCTGCCACCTCCAGAACTGACTAAACCACCCACAATCATCACAGGGTGGAAAATTAAATCAGCGTCTAATGATTCTGCTGCCTTTCACTCACTGCTCCCATGCCTGTCCTCTCCAGTGTACTTCTCCTGCCTCCAGAAAACACCCACCAGTGTTTGAAGACATTAATGCTGCTCCATGGATCCCTGCAGCTGAGTCTTTTCCCAGTCCAGGCAGTGATCCAGCAGCAAGTGCCCCATCAGTAGTGTCAGGTCATTTCAATTTCTCCTCACATCTCCCCAGTCTATAGGGCATGGCTGTTTGCAGATGTAATCATGAACACTGCACTGGCATCTTGCAGCCTGGTGGAGTCAGTTCTGTCTTAAGGCTCTCTTCAAAAATCATCAGATAACATTTTCTCAAATTAGATGAAATAAATCAAGTTGAAAACATTCTAAGTACCAGGATTTTGCATTATGCAGCTCATGCACACACACACTTAGCAAGGCAGATGAGCTGGATGGAGAGAGCAGGAGCACATGTGAGGAAACAAAGATACCTGAGATATCCCACATGCTGTCACCAGTCAGGGAATAATGCACAAAATGTTATGCAAATAGGTAACATAATAAGCATTTTAAATAGATACATTAACAGGATCAGCACAGAAGTTATTCCAGGAAAGAAACATAACTTAAAGTCATGTAAATTCAGGCTGACAGGATGAGTAACTACAAACCAAGCAGTGCTGGGTTGGTTTTTCTGTGTTACTGAACAGGTGATGCCCCCTAAGAGCAGCTTGTTCTCTGCCCATTATTAAAACCTCTCAATTACTGTGAAGAACGGCCCAGGGGCCAAACCCCTTCCTTGCCTTCAAAGCTCAGCATTATCCTGTGCAGCCCGGAGTGCAATCTCTATCTGCCACAACAAACCACCTTTATCCCAGGCAGGTAATTACAGGTTCAGGTCAAGGACTGCACCCGGATCCATTTCATGGCAGGGAGCTCAGCAGCCCTGACACCCGAGCTCCTGCAAGGGGAGCCCAGCCCTGCCTCAGCCTGGCATTTATTGCCTGTGGCAGCAGGGACAGCCTGGGAATTCACAATGCTGGTGACTTCATCTGCCAGCTGCATTCACACATCTTTACTACCTGAATAACTGAGCTGCATTGCTCCCAGGCAGCACTTTGTGCTCTACAGCGTTTGGGAATAAATATTTGATTGTGCATACAACAGAAAGGAGCTCAGATGGTTTAAGGTGTGACAGCAGAAGTGTTTATTAAACTCCAAGTGAGAGCATTGCTGGACAGTAAAAATTTGTCCCGTGGTCTCTGCCTCACAGGTGTGGTGATGAACAATAAAAGGACAACTCCCTCCCCCACAAAGCCCCAGTCAATTCTTCTGTTCATAAACCCTCTGCAGGCAGAACTCTCTGTCCATGACCAGCCAGTCACACACAGAAGAGAGGGAAGTACTAAATTACAAGCTGGTTTTAAGTGGGCATTGATTGAAGTAACCAGAAGAGAGCTGAGTATTGTCAGTGTTTCATACATCAGTAATAAACAATCTTCATTAAAAAATGATGTGTGCATCCCCCTGCAGCACAGCACTCACCAGGTTTCAGATGAGAACATTAAAGTTCCCCGCACCCCACACACAATTAATGAAGAAAAGAATCCTCAGGATCTTTTACTTCTACAAATTAATTTTATTCATTAAATAATGCCATTCACTGAAATCCTTCCCACTCAATTTCTCCATTTATTCTAGGCAAGAAAGAAATAGATTTATGATTCTATTCTGTGACCTCCTCCCAGCAGGAAAGGAAGAGGTTGATGCAAAGAAAGCGATTAGACAATTCCTCTGTCAGTGTCCTCATCCTGCACTAGCAATGCAACCAAATCATTACTTGGCTGATGGGTAAGTGTCCAAAAGCTCTTTGTGTGAGGGAACAAACAAGGCCTTCCATAGACAGACACACAGATGCAGCCACTTCTCTTTAATGAGCAGGACTGAGTCACTGAGCACACCTGAGGACCTGAGCCCACACCTGGGTGCAGCTGAAGGCAAACACTCAGTGCAGCTGTGTGGGCAAACTCCCTGACCAGCAACTGCTGCAAAATCCTTTCCCTGGAGCTTTTCCAGCTCTGGAAGCTCGGAGCTGACTGTACAGATATCCTAACCTGCCCACACCCCTCATTTCTGCATCACTCATTATTCAGAGAGCCCCAGCAGGTTTGTTTTTTCAGATATGTGACACATATGATGTATGTCATTCCTCCAAAGGTCACAGAATGAAAATTCAGAGAGGTTTCTGGTTGGTGTGGGTGTGTAAAGATCTGACCTTCAGCTGCAGCATCACCTGCACACAGGAGGACTCTTTAAGGTTCCTTTTTCATTTCTGGGCTCATAAACAGAACCTGACTCACTAAGGCTTAACCCAAAGCCAAGCCCAGAGCCTGAGCGCACCTGTGGGGAGGAGGGACAGACAGACAGACACCCTCTGCCTGCTGCACACAGTGAGCAGCTCCTGCCTGTGCAGAGGTTCTGCTGCTGCATTATCACCAAAGGCTTCCTACTTTACAGAGATTTAAGCTCACTGTTGTCCCCTTTTAACATTTCCAACTGCCAATCTGGAGCAGCATCTGGAATTACAGTGCATTTCATCCTTCAGGGCATATTCTCTGTGATGCATATGACTCAAATATGTGCATTGAGGGACAAGTGTCCAGTTGCTTTAGGTGACTGAATTTTTGCAAACTTTTCTTGAAAAAAATAAACCAGAGAAGAGTCTTAGGAGAATTTTGAGTTGAGAGAACCAAACTGTAATATACATTTTAAAAACATATCCAAGTAACATTTACAGATTCAGCCACCCACCTTGAGAATGCCACTGTAAATTTTCATTATTGATTAACAGCATTAGAGTTTTGCACTTTTTAAATGAAGACTTTTCCAAGTGATCCTATGAGATTGTCCTTAGCACACCACAGTTTCACAGACACATGAGGAAAAAACCACGCTTAAAAAAAAATAAAAGCACACAAACTGCTTAATAAATGCAACAACAGAATTGTCACCAAAGGGGGAGAGGGAAGGAAGCTATTGGGGATGGCAGAAGGATAATGGAGATGATAAACACGTACTTGGAGTCTTTTGATAGGAAGGAGAAGTGATGAGTCAGATAAGCAGAGGCGCCACACGGTTGCATCTCCAAGCAACAGGCAATCAAAGCTCCAGATAACATCTTCATAAAGTGCAACAGGCCCCAGTGCAGGGCCAGAGCTCAACAATCACTTCCTGGTTCAGCTCAGGGAGGAGAAATTTATGACCTACTTAAAAATCCTTCAAACCTAAAAATGTCTTTTCCATAAAGAACATCAGTAACGTGGGAAGAGCAGGAAATGAGAATACTCAAAGTGGTGGACTGGAACACAGAAAGTCAATGCTGTACATGAGTGGTGTTAAAACCAAACCCTTCCCATCCACAGCTGAGATTAATGGTGTTTTCTGTACATCTCAGAGGTGGGAGGAGAAGAAAATAAGCATTGAATACTCTTCATTCCTTTGCTGGGCCCTGTTACAAATACAGTTTGAAACCTCAAAACCAGTGTATCTATTTGCCTTGTGTCTCCTTTACTCTGTAACAATTCACACCCCTAAACCATCACACAATGTAGGCTCTGAACCCCTAAGTTCTGCATGGGAAAGAGTGAGGATCAGGCAATACAAAAGCTGCAAAGAGATGCTAAAACCCCTGAATCAAAAATCAATTCCAACCCAACCTGTCTGGATGAAGTAAATAAAATTCTGCCATCAGCATGTCCCTGACAAAAGCCATGTATTGTTTACAAGAAACTTATGAAGTGTTATAACCAAACTGAGTCACTGCTGCACAGTAAATATATTTTCAGTGTCCTAACAATGTATACAATGGATTTTGGCAATTTTAATATAGACACACATGTTAAAGGCATTACAAATGAGGCTTCATCACATTCACATGAGTCAGTTCATATTAAAGCCCCATCCACACCTGAGGAGAAGCTGTTCAGCACGGAGGAGGCACAGCCCTGTGTGTCCATTGTTTCTGCTGTGGATGGAGGAGCACAGCTTTAGGAGGTGCTGCAGTTACAGAATGATCACATTTCAGAATTACTGCACATCCCTGTTACAGGTGAAGGCACTGCTCCTACACAGGAGGGAAAAATCCCCACCCTGATAAAGCTGATATCTCTCTCTGTATCAGCTGATAGTGAGGCACAGCTCTGCCATTAATCACTCTGAATCTCAAGTGTCACAAATACAGCCTGAAGCTCTCCTGTGATTCCAACTTGGAACCTTTTAGGAGCAATAAGCATAGATGAACTACGCAAAAAAAAAAACCCAAACCTCATAACTGATGCATTAATATTTTCTCCTGTATCAAACAATTATTTTCAAAATTACTTTGCCATGTAGTAAAACAAACAAAATTCCCCTTCAATAACCAACACCAGATGTTTGTCTAAGCTCAACAGGAATTAATTTAACAACTTTTAAATATTTGAAATGGAATTTAAAAGGACAATTCTCAATATCCAAAGTAAATGTGGTTGCTATTGAACTCTGTTATAAACACATATATGAAATATCCTGTAATACCCAAATAAATTCATTTGGCAAACAATGAAGAATCTTGGACTCAGCATTTATTTCAAACAGCAAACAGAGTCTGAAACAGGAGCTTTTATTTTAACTCTCTTTAAACCAACCTTCAGAAACCCCTTTCTGTATGTGTTACAGTCTCTTTTTACAGTTTAACCTCAATCCAATCAGGAGTCTCCAGGGATTTTCAAATCACTGAAGATTAAAATCCTCTCCGACTTGACTGTTTGACTAATGCTGTGTGTTTAATAATTCTACTTGTGAGAGATTTTATTTGACAAAATCCTGCTGTGTGGACCCTCAGACACTGCACAGCTGCAGTGGAACATAAAGCTCTGCTGCTGCCCTTGTTTCTTTAGACAGGCTATTCCCCAGCACTGAGGGGAACAGAGAGCTTTATAGTACATCTATTACTCTGTTGATATTAACACAACCACTGTAGTATTAAATCTACACACTCTTTTCAGAGCAGAGCAGTGAAAATGTGCCTATTACACAAACATAGATAAACTCCCCTGTTGTCCCAACTGCTCACAGAAATCAATTACATTTATGATTACATTTCAATGAAAGCTACTCTATAAACGAGATGGAATTGTAATATTCTATGCTTTAGGCATTCATTAATAAAAGCATTTCAGTGTTAGTATTTGTAAATGTTCTGCTTTTTAGTTTAGGCAATTTTTAGCATTCTATAGCTCATGTTAAACTTTACATAAATACGTGTCCAGACCTTACCACAATGCTGTAACTTCACATTTGAGTGGTAAGAGGAGGGGGATATAAAAGTCATCATTACGGCAGGATTGAGTATTTGTATGAGACAGCACTTACCCTGTGGTGCAGAATATCAGGACAACTTTGATGGCAACAATTAGTACACATATTACCAGCCAAAACCAAAGAGCAGGTTGATGATATGGAGCAGAAAATGAGGGTGTCCCTACCTGAAGTAGCATCGATGACCGTGGAGACGCCGCGGCGGTCGGCCGCGGGCCGCGGGGACCCCGGCATGCTGACGGGCTCCGAGCGCACCGGCTGGATCCTGGGGAGCACACACACATCACAGTGAGCCAGGCTGGAGAGCACCCTGAACATCACCCAGTCCAACCCATGGCCTGCCACCTCCTCATCCACGGCACTGAGTGAGCCAGGCTGGAGAGCACCCTGAACATCATCCAGTCCAACCTACAACCCAACACCTCCTCATCCACTAAACCATGGCACTGAGTCCACACAAATCACAGTGAGCCAGGCTGGAGAACACCCTGAAGGTCATCAAATCCAACCCATGACCTGCCACCTCCTCACCAGCTAAACCACAGCACTGAATGCCACCTCCAGTCCTACTTCGAACAGGTCCAGGAGTGGTGACTCCACGCCTCCCTGGGCAAACGATTCGCGGCCACCACCTGGCCGCAATCCCACCCAAACGAGAATCACCTGGGACAAGCAGCAATCTCATTGTGAAATGGCTTAAAAGCCGTTGGAAAGTTCTGGTTTCCCTTGATTGGCGCAGCTGAGATTGGGGTAATCTGTCCAGAGAATCAAAGTGGGTATTCCCAAAGAATGGCTCAGATGGGAGCTCTCAGGAAGTCTCAAAGGAAAAAAAGAAAAAGCTCACCCTACCCAAACTTGGTTAAAAAGCCTCCATTGCCCTCCTCAATGGCAGAATTTTAAAGACCCATTTGTAATAGTTGATTCCTTTTGTAACATAGATCTGTATTATTTCTTTTTATTTCTGCTTTCTTTTGGCATGTGCATTCATATTTATATTTTAAAAAAAAATCGACAGCTACATCCTTACTTGTGGCAGTAATTACACACAAGGAGAATTCACACATTTCAAACCCATGGATTTCCAGTCCAAGGACAATCTGCCCACTTTTCGTGGGACAAGTCATATGATCCATCTCTCTTGCTTTACTCCTAAGAGTTTCAGATGCAGTCCCAAACAATCCAAGTCCCTACCACAGAACTTTGGACTTCAAATCACATGCAGAGTCAGGAGCATGGAAACTTGTTAAATCTGGAGTTACTGGGCAGGACACAAACACTTGGAGCATAAATCTTTTCTACAAATCCCCAGTAAATGTAAACCCACAGTTACCTTCACTCTCCTTCCTTCCCTTCCCTAAGCCCACCCCCTGTCCCCATTTCCAAATCAGCTAATGGCCAAAACCAGATGAATTAAATACATGAAAAAGAATTACAAGGAAAGAAAAAAAGGAGTGGGAAAAAATAAAAACAGGGAGGAGGAAAACATTCCAGGAGTTCACTTACTGTTCCAACACACTGACCGCTGTCTAAATTCATGGCACAAAGCTCCCACTCACATCTGAGAAAATGAATTTATTAAGCAATGCAGAAACTGTGAAAGGCAAGAGGACACTGAGCAAGGCCAGCAGACTTTGTGCTGTCTTTGCCTGCCATGTGCCCAAGAAGGGACAGCAAAAGGAATCTGAGCTGCTCGGCCTGGATGGATTTTTCTCACTGGTGCATCACGCGCTCTTCCAAGACTTTCCTCTGGACAAGCCTGATAAAAACTGTGACACATCCTACACACAGCAAATGTCAGACAGCTTGGAATTGGTTTTATTGTTACCTGAGGCTGTTGAGATCGAGATCATCAGTGTCAAAGTCCAGGAGAGGCTGGGGGGTGTCGCTGGGCCCGTGGGACTGCAGCACGGAGGAGCTGGAGGAGATGACGGTGGTTTGGCCCGAGGGGTGGATGGTTTTGAACTGGAACTGAGGGCCCATCCACAGGCGTCGGTGAGGCCCCGTGTGAGTCACAATTTCCACCTGCGGGAGGGGATATGGGCAGGGATTAACACAGAGCTGCAGCTCCAGGTAATCAGGGGTTCTGTGGTGGTGTTCACAGGGGTCCCAGGACGAGGGAAGAGACGAGAAGCTGACTCCATGCTTCAGAAGGCCGATTTATTATTTTATAATGTAAATTATATTAAAATGATATTTTTATACTAAACAAATAGAATAAAGGATTTCATCAGAAGGCTAGCAAGGAAAGGCAAAGAAAAGAATGATAATAAAATCGTGTGACTGACCAGAGAGTCTGAGACAGCTGGACTGGGATTGGCCATTAATTAGAAACAACCACATGAGACAGCAGAAATGCAAATTAGCAGGGAATTGATGAAAACAGATTTTTGTATAGGTACACAAATGTACACTAGTAGTGATTCTCCATCTTCAAGGAGCAATTTGAAACCCTGGCTGATGTCAGTTCTCTGCTCATGTCAGACAACAACCACAGCCCAGGCAGCTCCATTTCCATCTTTGCATTTAGCTCAGCCTAACTCAGCTTGGCTGCAGCCCTTTCTGAGGCAAGTAGCTTTTATGTAGCAGCGTAAATTAGGCCACAGATAAAGTAATCTGTGTATTTTAAGCTTGAAACCATCAGTGTCACAGAGCCGAGAGGTAAACAGATGCCTTTGCAATTTTACTGAGGCTATGGCCAGATGTTCCTATTCACTCTCCTGTTGTGTGCAGGACAAACATATTGTATCTACTTCCCACTGACAGCACACATTACCCACTGTTCTAATTGAAAAGTTGAAGTGAAGGGCGGTGTTTTTTCACTGCTTGCTGTTGCTGTTGATAACAACACTTTAATTTTGAAAAACATCCTTGCACTTTAGGCTTAATCTGAAGTGGCTGGCTCGGGGAGAGCCAGCGTTGCTGTGCTCCAAGGGCTCTCATCACTCCTGCTCTCAGCAGGAATTAAACATTCCAGGAGCATTCTCAGAATTATCCCTGTTCTGTGACATCACTTGGGATTTTTATTTCCTTTTATAAATTTATTTACTCTTCTGGAGGGATGGATGTGGTGAAGTTGAAGCAGTCTAAGTTCTGTTGACATCTTGTATCTTCCAAGAATTAGTAATAAACAAACAGCCATAATGTAGGTTTACCATAATCTCTTTTTTCCTGAGGTCTGACCAGAACAGCAAAATAAGGAAATATCTCCAAACAGTCCTGGAGAGATGGGAAACTACAGGTGAAATCGGCTCCCAGTGAGCTCGGAGACAAAATTCCTGTTGACTGCCCTGATTGAGAAGTTTCATCATCTTTGTGCTCTGAGAAATCAGACACAGCACAAACAAATGAGACACCTCAATGTGCAGCCACATCTGAAACCTCAGGTAAATGAATTCACATGACTGGATTCCCCAATGAATGCTCCTCCTGGACAGGTCCATGTGGAAACCTAACCTCTCATTTCAGGAAAAAGCTGTGTATGATTTATTCACCAGTGGGAGAAGCAAATCCCATCCATAAATATTTCATATTTATGCCATACACCCAGCAACACATTTAATGCATCACTCCCATAACAACATTGTTCTTAAACCAGAGGAAACCCACCTAATTTGTCAGGGTGAATTCCATGGATCAGGTACCTCGTAATTGCTTTGGCAAATCCAGAGCATTTGCAAATTTTATTTATTTATTTAACTCTAACCTTTCATTTCTAACAGGAACTAATTCTCAGTGTATTATTCATGACCTACATTCTTACACTGAGGTTCTGAGCCAAATGGTCAAGTATTTACTGAGTTCTTACAGAGAAGCTTCATTGACTGAGACAAAGCAAGATTGGATAACAAGACAAAGATTAGACCTAAAGATATAAAAATCCTCCACCAAGCATGATAGGTTTTAAAGCAATAGAATATTTATATCTGGCCAGAAGTCACAGGAATTCTCAGTAGGAAATGATAACCAGGGAAGGAAGGAAGTAAACCAGCTACTGCCCATTTTTATGGTCAAAGGAAGGTCACCACCCAAAAGGCACCACCATTCTGCCAACTTCCTTCATCCCTGCCCTAAAAGGACCATGCCAGGAGACAAAGGGAGGCAGGTCACTTGTTATTGCCAGCTGAAACTTCCCACTTCCTGCTGGGCTTCCCAGGGATGTGAGTGTGTCAGGAATGCTGGGGCTCTGTCTGCCTTGGCACCATCAGATCCATACCCACCCCCACAGCGGACTCAGTTCCACACACAGCAACACCCTGGCTGCTGCAAGGTTACTTCCCACTTGGAGGAAAGTTGGGAATTTTGCTTCCAGAGGCTCCCACTGCTGTTCTGCTGAGCTGGAAGCCCCCAGAGCCTACCTGGGACAGCCACTCCTCATCCTCCTGCCCGCTGTGGTCGGAGGCCAGGCTGTCGTAGGACTCGTGCCGGGTGATGGGCCCAGGGCTCCCTGGAGGCACCACTGGAAAAAACCCACAAAACACAAAATCAGACTTACTGCTAAATGCTTTATTAAAAAAAAAGCTTTTAAAGTAAGTTAATGGCACAGCAATGTATGTTTTCCTGAGGATTCACAGTACAATGAATATGGAATCACAGCACGCACTTCTCTTCCTTGAAGTTTGTACTTGAAACCAAAGAACAAACCCATTATTTTGACCCATTTTGCTGCTGCCCTCATGCTCCCCACATCTCCTGGCTCCCTGAATCCTGCTGCCTGTTTCAGAGAGCACAGCTGATCAACTGCAGGCTTTCCTGTTACAGAACTCCCTAACAAACTTCATGGCTCCAGCAGATGGTTTTGCTTTCAAAGCAACAGGAACTTTATGGACTGATCTGAATTTTTTTTTTTTGTTCTTTCTATCCCAGGGGTAACTACCAGAGCTGTCAAGATTAGGGAAGCTGCAAACCACAGCCCAGGGAGCAGCATCCCCCCTGTCTGCTCGCTGTATTTCTCCCTTGGGGAATACTTTTACATTTTACTGCAGATTCAAGATGGCTTTACAGTGAGAAAGAAATTTGAAAAAACAACAGAAAAGCTGAACAAATGATTCGTTTTGGTGCTGCCCTGGAAGCCTTTCCCTGAGGAGTCACAGGTCTTGTGTTTCCACGCAGCTTCCGAGAGCAGCATTAACTCTTTCCACCCAGGAGTGATGAAATGCTGAATTCCTTGGAAAAAGCTCTGCCTGGGAGTTCACCAGCAGGGCAGCAGTGATAAAGGCTCAGCTGAGGTCAGCCCTCAGTCATTCATTTGGCTGTTTAATAAAGCAGCACTTCTGTGCCACACCTATCACAGAAGCAGTTTGGAGGGGCTGGTTGGGATGGGGGATCCCCACTCCCACCATTCCCAGTGGGAATGTGCAGTGAGCTGGGAGAAGTGACCTTATCAGACAAGTGATCCTGGCTGGAGATCTGCCATCCCTGTGCTGCTTGTTGCACATGTTCATATGGGCAATCTTTCCAAGCTAAAAATGCCCTTGGAATTGTAGGTACAAACACGGTGTAAACATGCAAAGCCCCTTTTCCCCCTTTTCTGGGCACACACCTCTCACATCAGTATCAAGCTCCAAGATGAGATTGATTTAACCCTGGAAGGACATTTCCAGGAATCTGAGCTCAGGAGTAATCTTTCATCTTCCAGCTTAATTCCTTGAAAATCTGAATTCACACTGGAAATTACAAGAGATTCTCACCCATCAGTGAGGTTATTGTGATGCTGCAACACAGAGTATTTTAAATTTCTGAAGAATTTCCCAACCATGCAGGATAACAAATAATAAAATTCCAGTTCTTGCAAAGTTTTGTAGCAAATGCTTTTTACTGGTTCTCCTGTAATTTCTCTTTCATTGGGAAAAGTCACAAATGGTGCAGACACAAAGCAGGAGCAAGAAAGCCTTGGCTGCACAATTTTACTGCAATTGCAGGTGGTTTGTACCTTCCTAAAATAATCAATTCAATGCCTTGTGTCTGAGCTATGCTAAATTTTAACTTTTTCTGTTCTCACATCTACACCTGGAACAAACACATCAAACATCAGACTGCAACTGAGTTCGTTTAACCTAAAAATGCACAAATATAAAGTGAAAAAGTACAAAAAAATAAGTGCTTACTAAAAATCTAAGGTGAGAATTCAAACACACAACTTCTGTCTGTACAGTATGACAGGACATGAGTTCCTACAGTTTGCTTATAAAATCAATTCAAAATTCAAGGACACTTCTGAAAAACTGGACTGATACCTACAGCAAAAATCAGGGTTTTGCCATCAATATTTAGCAAGGGGCAAAAAGGATCTTTGAGCTGCTCAAAAGTAATAATGGCACCTTTAGTCTCTGTCCTCCTTCAAGGCTCCCTTCTCTGCACTGACAGAATTGATGTTACCATGATATTGAAGGAAGATTGTATCTGGAAAAAGCACATTGCAAATGAAGTTATTTGTGTGCTAATTGTTAGTGCCAGGAGAACTGCACAGAAGGGACTGTGAGACACAAGTGTCAACACAAGCCAAAGCAAAGGCTGAAATACAGCAGAGCTGATATTCCTCTGCAATTCCAGACCTGATTCACACAGTCCCATGAATAAGTATGAAACCCCACCACTCATTGTTTAAAAACTTCTCCTTGATATTTACTGACAAGTAAAGAAAACAAACAGTTTGTATTAATCTCAAATAATTTGCATTGACATTGCTGCCACGTGAGCAAGACCTAGATAAATACACATTGGAGGAATACTGGAATTAACACACAGTGGGTTTGTTCCTGGATGGGCTAATTATACAAGAAATACCTAAAGCTAAGACAACTCTTCCTTCAAGGGCTATAAATTATCATCTTTCAGCAGCATAAAAGTGTTGGAACAAAGAACCACTACAGTTCAATTGTAGTATGTGCACTTATGGCTTTAATTTGGGAACAATAAATCATTAGTTTTACTTAGTTTTGTGTATTTCTTGAACCAAAAGGTTTTAATTTTCTCATTTATAGAAATAAGCTTTGCACAATTCAATTTAATTGAGAGTTATATATGAAATTCCCAACGTGCTCTTCTCTAAGGGCTGCACGTTTGTCCAAATTAAGAGCAAACAAAGGCATTTGAGCACCACAAAGCCTGTTTGTTTGGTGCTGCCTGCCGTGCACATGCCTGCAGACACACAGAGAGCTTGTCTTTTCCATTTCCATAATTATAACTTAATACAATTAATGTTAATTATGTCAAATGAGTTTCTAAAATGCAGTAGGAACAGGTCAATGTGCTCTTTACTAATCCCTCCACTCTTCAGTGATGTCTGTGGTGAACAGATACACAGGATAAAAATTATATATCCCTTACTTTCATAAGAACTCCACCCTAACACTTGATTTTAATGCTTTTTCTCTGGTTCCTCAGTTACATTTAGGTGATTAAAGACTTGAGGTAACAACAAAATTGTCAACAAACTTCAGGGTCCTTGTGCTGGAAAATTCAGCTCCACAATCCGAATTATTTCCTTCATGCCTTTGTTCCAGAGCATCACCAGCAGAATGTGATGGTTCTGGTTCAGATCTCCATGGAACCACCCCAGATTCACCACATTCACCTTTTTTCCCTGTGACTGATGTGATCTCAGCTCTGTCAGGGGTGGTTTTGGTGTCCCACACTTCTGTAGCTCACATCCAGCACGTGCTCTGTGGGTTTGTGTCAGAGCTGGTGCTCTGTGCCTCTGGCTCTACCTCTGCTCAAGTGTGACAACAAAGCAAAGGCCAGGATTTCATTTTGGGCAGAACACTCACAGCCATGTTAACAATAAACTGTTTGTAGGCTGGAGATATGCTCCATGTAATTTTTCTTGTGGCTGCACGTTACTGAACAAAGTTCTGGTTTTAATGCAGTTTTCAGCTTGTAAACTCCCACAGGAGCATGGCACGCAGATTAAAATATCCTCTTTTACCCAAAACTACTCCCTGCTCATTTTTTTCCTGTTAGGACTTTCTGAGATTCTCATATGCATAAATATCATAAAATTAAACTAAAAAAGGGCTATAAAGCAGGAGTTTAGCCAGACTGACAGTTATTCCACACCAACAATTGATTATGGCTGGATTCATTCATTATTTGTGCACTGTCCACAGTTTATTTGGTGCTTTATGGACCATCCACTCTCTGTATCAGCACTTCAATAAAGACACAGGTAGATCTGTAATTGGGAGATTAATTCTTCTAAACTTTTTTTTTTGACTGCTTTACTTGCTCCTTATTCACACTGGTCTGAAAGGCAACAGCCTGGAATTTTTTCCCCAAGGAAAAAAATTCCCTGTGCCTAATTTCAGCTTCCATCTCCAAAGTTCCCTTAGGAGGCCAGCCTAGCACAATGCACTTCTAAATCTGTGCAGAGCTAGAACCTGATATTATTCACAGGATGGAGAACCTTAAAGCTGCTCAACACTCAGACTGTGAGCAGACGATCAGTTCGGCACCACAACAGAACAAACATATTCTTTTCTGAGTTAAAGAATAATTTCAACTGCACGAAGCCACGGTGAAATCCATCTGATGGCCATCTTTAAAGAATTATGGAAGAGGTAACTATTTCTATAATTCACCGACTTCAAAAGTATGTTTGACATTATTGTCGGGAAAATTATGTTAACCATGGATTACTGTTACAATCAAAGTATGTAGTGAGAAGTCAAGAGGCTTAGTAGTAAATTTTCAAAGCGGAGCGTGGGGATTTACCCGTTTGACTCCCATTAACGGCAATGGGAGGCGCGCGGCGAAATCCCCGCACGCCGCTTTGAAAACTGACCCTGCGTGCTCACGGACCCTGCTCTAAGGACTTCCAGATGACCATGCAGGAGGAGGAAAGAACCATTTCAGCATGTGCCCTTGTTCATTACTGTTGTTTGTACACATCTGAAAGTGTTTGAGGGGCTGTGCTGGCGCTGTTTGCAGCGCTGGGTTCGTAACGCGCCCATCGGAGCGGCTGAGCTGGGGCTGAGCTGAGCTGAGGAAGGCACACACAGACCCAGGGCTGTCCCTGCAGCACAGCCTCAACAGGCACATCCCCAGCAGCCAAGGCACCTTGCAGAGCTCATTGTCATCTCTATTATTTCACAGATATTTCACAAGAATGTATCGTGAGTTACTCTACTGCCCACTCAATGATTTACCTACAGTGCTCTGCCAGAAACTAAATTTGCTTCCTTTAACACTCAGTCCTGGTTCTTGTAGGGAGCAGAAAGTGCAGGCTACAGCTTTAGGGAAACGTAGTTTTCCCTAAAAAAAACACCATGAACTCAATTTCATTAGAAACACCCTTTCTGGAAGAGGAAGGGGAGGCAGATTAACCTGCAATCTGTCACGCCTCCAAGTGTGAGAAGCAAACTTGAAAATTCCATTTTCACCATTTGTGACTCTTTCCAGGAAACCCCAAACACATTCTCTATGAGAAATGCCTCCTTGGAATCAGTTTTCTCCAGGAATATTGTAACCATAGGGGTTTTTTTAGAAATTATATATATATATATATACATACATATAATACAGTAGTACTATAATGAAGTAGAATTTCATGAAAATTATTAACTGACTTGAGGCAACATCGGGTAGAAAGAATAAAATGGCAAAGTGGGAATCCAGAAAATGGATTATCTGGCACTCTGATTTTGCAGTTTTAAGCCTGGAACACTCAAGTGACACAACCTGGTGGCAAGGCCCTCACCTGTGGCACTGGGCACAGCTGAAGGGCAGGGGTTTGGGCACCATTCACACGACCAGCACAGGAAAATGAGGGAGGTGGAAATGTTCACCCACATCCCATGGCTCATTCCAGCTCCTCTCCACAGCAGCTCAGGTGAACTCAGGTGAAACTCCCCCCACTTCAGGGCAAGGTCAGAGCTGGGTTTGGATAGGGATGGGCTCCAGAAATGGGCTATGGTCAACTGGCCAAGTGCAGAACCAGTAAAGCCCAGCAGAGATGCAGGAATGCAGCAGCTGAAATTGCCCCAAGTTTCTGCTTGAGCATGGGCCTGCCACAGAGCCAGAGCAGAAAGAGGCTTTGAACACCTCATAACCACACAGCAGAGTAATTGTTGTTACTGCACAGGCTCTGCTTTTGATCAGTTTTACTGTCTGAAACCCAGCTTGTTGTGACAGACACTGAACATACCCAGAGCAAGAGCAGCTCCGGCCTCCCAGAAATGCTACACAACTCTCTAGTTACATACATGGAAAGGGATGTACCAGCACCTGCATTCCTCCACCCCAAATCCACGGTTAAAGATGCAAAACCCTCAATGCAAGGAGAAAGAAGAGGTACAGCACAAAATGGGATTATCAGCCCAGCTCATTCAGCTATGAGCAGAGCAGCACCTCATTCTGCTGGGCACTGAGGAGGGCTGGAGGACCAGAATGTCCAGATTCCTCCTGTGGCACTCCTTGGCTGTCATTCCAGGCATCACAGCTTGGTTTTCCCAGTGTCTGTGTTCACAGCACATATTCACAGCTATTTAATACACTCTCCATTCTACCCCTAGATTTTCCACAATACTCACTAGCTCTGTGGATGTAATTTTCATTTCTGTCAATGGAATGTATGAAAGGAACATAAAAGGGGTCATAAAGAACCACGATGCTGCTTGGAGACAGAAGTCTTGCCCAGGGTGAACAGCTTTCATTAGAGGGAGCAGGAAGTGCAAACATGATGTCAGAGCTACAGAGATTATCTGTATAAATGGTGTTATCATTTAACCCAAACAAACAGCAGGGAAAGGCTCACCCCTTCCCTTTGAAGACAATGGACAGTTACTAAATTGGACTTGTAATGAAAGCCATTTTCAGTGAAACACAAGATATGTGCAACAGTTGGTCCAGAAATGAAAATCTGTTCTAACAGCCAAAAGTCAAAGGCAGCTATAAATACAGGCCTTAATCTTTTCAAGAATCCCTTAACGAAGCCTATAAAACTGATTGTATCTTACTCAAGTGCAAATTCTTACTCAGAAAAATGTAACAGCCCTGCAAGTATGACTTGGAGAGCAGTACAGGGACAAGGAAGGAGAATACAGAGTGCTGGTTTGTATGTTCCCATCTTGGAATACAAATTACATTGCATTAAGAATAAACAATTAATGAGACAGCAGAAGCCTCAGCTACAGGTCCATTTTTCTGAGAGAGAAACAATTTCCAGAAGCGGTCAGAATGGGATGCAGAAACACTGCATCTTTCCTTTTAACACAACAGAAATGCTCTTTGATTATTTAAAAGCCAATTGCAAAGATCTGTCTTCAAAACCTCCTATTGCAGGTTTAATAGCAAAGAGGTGCAAGTACACTTACCAGCAACACGGGAGTAAAGCACAGACTTTTGTTTTAACAAAATCTATATTTATACGATTACATTTCCTATGGTTGAGGGCAGCTGTAATTAATGGATTTCCCTCCTTCCCCTAATGCAGTCATTTGTCAATTTAAACACAGAATGCCCAATCAATTTTGATGTATTTAGTAAGCAATTTGTCAGAGTACTGCACACCAGTTAATATATTAATTCTTGTCACTGGCCCATTCTGACAACTGTAGGCCCTGTCCATGAAATTGGTCCTGATGAGCCAAAACTCTTGCCTGGAATGTGAAGGTGCCCTTTGCAGAGCCAGAGGAGAGAAAGCAGATCTCAATCTATTCAATACCTTTTTGGGGCAGTTTTTGGTCAGTTTGAGGGGGTTTATTCATTAATGTGTTAATTGGCCACATTTCAGCTATTGCAACTACTGTGCAATAGAAAAGCGAATTCAGAATGGAAAGATGAGGATGAAATGAGGATGTCAGACTTTCTGGTGATTATCTGTTTCCATGGTAATTCCATTATGTGCCATGAACACTGATTGTGTCAATTCAAACATGCAAAAAACATGTGAAAGGTACAGAAGTCACACAAAGGAAACAAGGGACAAGTCAGGCAAATATGCAAAACTTCAGGGCCTGGTGAAAGAGAGGAAAGAATTCATTTGAAAGAAACCTGAACACAACCAGGATATTGTCATGGACATCTTAACAGCATCCTCAAGAGTTTATATAACCCAAAGCACCTTAATTCCTAAGTAGCAAACAGCAGGAAGAAGGCAGGATTTAAAGAGTAATTAATGACAAAACTTGGCAATTCTGTGGAGAAAGCTCTAACACTGCAAGTTCCTGTGGACACCAAAACCCTCCTGTGCACACGAGCAGTGCCTGGTACAACTTTCCTCCCACTGCCAGGACACTTTAACTACACCACATGAAGCTATTTATGTTATATATGTTATGCAAAAACATCCAGGAAGAATAAAATGTGACTTAGATTTCCTTCTGTTGTGGTTAGATGTGGAAGCTGCTCAGGACACAGGTGAATAAAGAGGGAATATTAGAGACACAAGGCAGAATATTGTGTATTAAATGTGAGGAGTCTAGAGAAATATCTGCTACCTAAAAGCCAGCACTGAAAACCTGAGGACTGTCATTAATCCAGGAGTTTGTGGGATGGACTCATGGGAATCTGCTCTGTCAGAAGAGCTCTCAGGACTGGTGACACTCTCTCTGACCCACTGCAGAGTTTGGAGCAGGATCCTGACACTTCCAGCAGGCCAGCAGGTTGTGGAATTGAATGTGCAAGTTCACTTTCAAGCCATGAACTTACAAAAAGCTGTAAATCCCTCACTTGCACTTTCTCACCTGTGCAGCAGCCCGAGCTGTGCTAACGTGCTCAGGTAGACACGAGCTGCACACACTGATGCAGGTTTCTGCAGCAGATGTCACAGATGACCTCAAAGCAAGGAAACAGCTGTGCTGATCCACTTACAAATACCCTTGGGATAAAGGTCTTGGACACTTGTTGTACAAAACATTTCTTCAAACAATGGTTCCTTGTTCCTTCCTTTCTAGCTGCAAATAAAACTTTCAGATTCTTTAGAAATATTAAAAGCTGAACCATGTGTTGATAACTTAAAGCAGGATTTTTTGAATATTCTCTGTTTAGCACAAGAAGTCACCGGCCTGGTTTGTATTTTTCAAAGACTAAGGAAGGTTTTGGCCCTGTGTTTTGGCATCAAACCTCTTATTTATGAAAACCTGGCCGTGCAGCCCTCCGAGCAGCCTGCCAGACATCTCATTGTTCTGCCTGGCTGCTGACAGAGGTACTCTGTGCTAAAAAGCACACTGAGGCTTTTTCAATGACCCAGGGGGCAAAGGTCACTTATTATAAATGGATAATGAGACCTAATGCAATGTTCTGAGTGTGGACAAAGAAAGGGTCTATCCATACCCCCTTGTGACTTGGTCATTCAGGCTTTTATTTCCCCTGCACACTTAATGGAGCCAAACAATCGGCAGAAATGCTATACAGAAAGGGAGAGAAACTGCTGCATTCTACCTCCAGAGACAGCCACAAATAGTGACCCTGAAACGGCGCCACGGCTCCTCTCCCACTGACGTGGCAGACAGATGGACCAGCCCCCCTCAGCCCCGGCTGAGCCATTTGCTGGCAATTAGAGCACAGCAAAGCCAGGCTGCAGCTAAAGCCAGCCCAGGTAAGCAGAGCCTGAGCTGGGCTTAGCAGCTCTTTAACAGGTGGCTTTTGTGGGAAAGATGCTTGGACTCCATTGTCAGGGACTTCACTGAGGAGCTTCAGCCTGAATAAATCCAGAAGACAAAAGTTCAAATACAATCAGACACAAATTTCACTGTTATTGCCATTTGCATTATGTCCTCTAGATACTCTGCTGTCCTTAGTGGTTATTATTCTACTATTTTTTCCATTTCACATCCAGCTTAAAGAATTCCTAATATGGGAATTAAAATCTGAGTTAAAAGTCTAATAATTCAAATAACACAGGTTCTTTAATTGGCCATGTTTCAGATATTGCATCTACTGTGCAATGGAAAAATGAATTCAAAGTGGAGAGATAAGAAAGAAAGGAAATAAATATGAAATGAGGACGTCAGACTTTCTGGTGATGCAAAGTTACCTATTTCCATGGCAATTCCATTATGTGCCATGAACACTGGCTGCGTCAATTCAAACATGCAAAAAACACATGAAAGGTACAGAAGTCACACAAAGGAAACAAGGGATCATTCAATCAAATATGCAAAACCCCTTTAAGTTGATTCATTTGCTGGAATTTAGCTATTGCTCAATCTTCTTTGTTTAAAAAGTTTTCAGTACTAAACCATTTGAAATATGGATTTGTACACATTGTATACTGTACTGTGGAACAGTACTTGAGCTGTTAATAAAATGTTAATAAAATACACAAAATGAGCCCCATCCATTCACTCTGTGGGATACAAGTGAAACAAGGCAGGAATCTACCAAAAAAAATCCTGCCAAAATGCAAATCTAATGATGCTGCTTTTTCATATTCTTTTGTACCCTCTTAGTCTTATCCCAATTTTCTGCGCAGCACAGAAGACTCAAGCTTTGCAGGTTTCCAGAACACTGAGATGCAGCAGATGGACAGGCAGAAGCAGCAGATCTGGCCCCAGTGTCCCTTTCCCCAGCCCCATCCAAAGTGCCTCCTGGCCCCCACGGCCACTGGTGCAGCTGAAGTGTCCCTGTCACATGAAGCTGCCTGCACTGACAACTGTGCACAGCTCTGGTTTCCCCAGGAGAACCTCAACAGATGCCAGGAGCTGCTCCCTTGAGAGACTTCAACTGCTGCATCACTTTGATCCTGAACAGAACAGAGACCTGCTCCTCACTGTTAGAACTCCTCTCTCTTTTCGATTGTCAAATAAAAGAGAAACACTCATTTTTCTACAAAACCATTATAAAAATGCATGAGTTTGTGTATTTATATAATATAGATATATAATATATAGAGCTATGGGTGTGTGAATGTTTCTGAACATGCCATGCCATGAAATATTGGCTCTCTGGGAATGATGTGGCTGGGCAAGACCCAGGCCAGGCAGGTGGGCAAGCATCCCTGGCAGCAGTGCCAAGGCTCCTGAGGGAGGCAGCTGTCTGGGACTGGGGCTGGAAGGAGCTCAGCAACCAGGAGCTCCCAGGGAGAGGGAAATGCAGATGCACTCATTACTGGCTATGGAATTCACAGGAGGAAATGGCTAAAAGCATGAGAAGGAATGAGGTGAGGAAACCCTGAGGATTTCATGGGATCTGGTGGGTGATTCTCACAACTCTGATTCATGGCAAAAATCCCAACACTACATTCACTGCTCCCTCCTTACTAACAGAGTTACACACAGTCCTACTGTGGGGTTGAACATCCACTGAAATTGGCTGAAAAATGAACTTGGAAAATCACCCTCTGCTGAAAACGTGCACACGAGACAAGACAAGAAGTTGTCAACTACTCACAGCCAGCCAGAAGATACTGGTAGTACTGCACAGCATCTGCAGCCAGGAGCAGTGGATGGTTTGCATTAAATGGTGGTTGGAGCTCATTCCATTGAGGAGTTCTGAGGTAAAACACAAGACTATTAATATTTCAGCTAATACAGAGAATGTAAATCAGTGTTTCTGTCATCACATGCAATTATCTATACAAGCTCACAAAATGTTTGTAATTATTTAAATTAGCTTGTTCAAACACTGCAATCCACCACAGGCAGTGGAGCAGCAGGGCCAAATTGTGCAGATTGTGAAGCAAAGACAATACTTGGTTGTTGACTGCAGCAGGGATTGCATTAAAAAATCCAGGAAGGAGGTTTAGATTAAGTTGGTAAATATGTTTAGGACCATTGTATGTCATGCTGACGTTATATAAACACACAAGAGAAACTGGGGAACTTTTTTGTTCTGTTAACTACCACTGCTTCCATCCTGTGAAGTCATTGGGCACTTACTGTGAAAATAAAGCTGTGTAAAGTTATGGATTATTGATCCAATTAGAATTTTCAATTCCATTACAACCTACTCATTTCAACAATAATGGTCCCGAAGTCTGTGTTGTAATTTTAATTAGGGTGGGCCATTCCTAAATAGCTTGGTAAATCAAGTATTGATCACTCCAGTCCAGCCATAAGCAGCACTAAGGAATGTAGGAGCCAAGAAAAATCGATAGAAAAATATTTTAAAACGTCAAAAGCACTGACAACACTTTCTCATCAATTTTTCTTTACTTTCTTCCACATGTCAGGAATAATTTCTTCTACTGTCTTTAGAGATGGTACCTTCAGCTGCTCACAGGGAAACTCACAATGCTTCATCGTGGGAACCTTGCTCATGTCTCACAGCAGAATTCTGTACTTCAACACTACCAAAATAATCGTTCCTAGTCCTTATATAAAAAGAAAATTACAACCTGATCATTTAAAATCACCAATTAATGAGGATCTCTATTGATTCACAGACATGTTCATGCCTAGCTCCACGTGTAGAGAAGGATTTAGAAGCTCAGTTGCCCTTGAGGCACATGAACAGTGACAGAACTGCACGGAAAGCAAGAATCTCCCTCCTTCAACAAAAAACTCATTCAAAAAGCCAGATCCCAAGCATGAAAGGAAGGAGAAGGCCCAGGAGTGAGGTACCTGACCAAAGCCCAGCTGGCCCTGGGGCAGGTGACCATCTCCAGGGGGGTGTCGTCGCTGATCTTGGGCGCGGTGCTGAGCGGCCGCGGCTCCAGCACGTGCTCCACCAGGCTCCCGTAGCAGCTGATGATGTACAGGGACTCCACCACAAACTGCTTGGACTGGTCTGGGGGCAGAAAGAGAGAAAATCTTATTGGAACAACACAGCAGCAACAGAAAAAGCTTTTGCAGAAATAGCAGGCTCTGCGTTCTTTTAAGCCTCTTGCTTGCAGCTAAAAAGGTGAATTGAAAGTAGCAAAAGGGCTGGAGAGACAACGAGAAAATTGTAAAAACCACACAATTTTCACATAATTGTATGAATATCTCATACAAGAGATATTTCTCACCAAGGTGTGTTCAGGTGATTACACATTTCCAAACTACCTTGTACATTTGCTTTAGCAAAGGTGTTTCATCTTTATCTCCTATTTTTTTTCAGTGCCACTCCACACAGTACCTTTGGACTGACCTATCAAAGTTGGGTTTCCGTCACTGTATCATAATAAAAGATCAATTATTCATTTCACTAATTAAAATTGCTTGTACATTTTACCAAAAGCACCCCTAAGAATGTTCCTAAAATTCTCGATTGCCCCGAGTTTAAGGAACAAAATCCACAAATTGCTTAGAACCCATCACAAAATAAGAATTTAAGTTTAAATGTAACTTAATACAATCCAAATTCTGTGAGGTACCAACCTTTTTCTCGTTTGAGACCAGAATTGTTTGCAAACCATGACCTTGAAGCTCCAAAGACTGCAGCGACACAAAACTCCCCTCCCACAGACTTACTGGGTGAAATCTGTGGGGCTGGTTTGGATTTGCTTTAAAGAAAGAACAAAATAAAATTATACCAGTTAATTCTCAAAAAATGAAGATGTCCCTTGCTTAGCAACAATTTTAAGCTATTACTTCAGAAAAGGGGAATATCTGCAGTTCCCATAAGGCTGAGCAGGATTTACAGATGCTCAGTGTTTCCCAAATTCCCCTGGAATACTGAACTCATTCACTTGAAGAACAGCACTGGCTCAAAATGGAGAACTGAACTGTTTAAAAGACCCAACACTGAACATTTGCATTAAATAGAAACAACTTCTGAAGTAAATCCAAAGAAATCCTAAATCCTTTGGGAATGAAAATGCAGATTCTGGGTCAGCCATTCCAGGTGCCAATATTTCCTTGTTTTTCCAAAGGAAGTCAGGAGCAGCCAGGGGATGTGAGTGGCTCAGGTGGCAGGGAAGGACATGCAGAGGGTACAGGACAAGGGAAGGATGCACACACACACTCAGGAGCCACTGTTAGAGCACACCAGGGATTCTACATGGAAAAGCAGCCTGAGGCACTGTGCCCTGACCCCACGATGGGCAAGGAGCAGATCCAGGGGTTTACTGAGACATTTGGAGGTGTTTCTCCTCACAGGGACCTGCAGGTTTCTGTTCTGCACAAACTCAAAACTATGGGCAGAGCATTGTCCATGCCTCAATTCATTAAATCAGGATTTCACCCCTTCCTCAAGAGAAAAGCTGTTTGACAAACCCACACAGGATTTTCTTTCATGTTCCCCTTGTTCTAGTCCTTTTAATTGAATTATTTTATATTTTTCTCTCTACTCTATTTCACTGCTCCCTTCTCTTCCTTCCCATCCCTCCTTTCCACTTTTCTTCTACCAATTTCTTTTCCCACACAATTTCAGCCTGTGATCAGACCATCCCATTAACCTGGTTTTTACATAACAATCTCCAATTCTGAGAAGTGTTTGCATAGGTGCACGGAATTCAGAACTAGAAGAATATTTTTAAACAGGAGAAATCAATTAAAACACTGTACGGTTATACTGATATTTAATTTATATTAACAGATCATACACACAGCAAGCCTATGGTCACATGGACTTGGATCAGAGCTGAAACTCTCGTGCATGTGGGAGAAGCTGGAATGTCCCAAAAGAGCAGTTGGAATTTATAGTCAGTAACTCTGGTATTGAACCACCACAAAGCACTTAATATCCAACTGTTAAACCTACAGCTCCAGATGACTGGGTCAGAAATCTGTGCTCCAAAAAGGTCCTGACTAGAAATGTATTCTCTTGCTTGCAGTGGCACATCAGGTTTCTATATTAGAATATTTAAATTGTGATTGTGTTAACTGATACGTTTTTATTAGCTACTCAGACAAAAAATCAAAATGGATTTCTTTCACTTTGAAATAATAGTCTATCATAGAAAGAGTATTTTTAACCTAATTGTATATTGAGAATTATTTTAGCTCTCACTTTTCAAGTATTCACATACTCATATTCCTTCAGAAATGAAAATTTAAATGTATCAGTGAATTAGAGTCTTTTTGCTTACTTCAATTAATAAATTATTGGAGTTAATACAGAATTCAGGACAGAGTTGCCCATCAATCACTACAGAGCAAACCAGGAGCACAGGCATGACTCTGCCATATTCACTTCCTCTTGACAAAAGGATCTTTCTGTACCATCCTAATATTCTTAATATTCTCAATTTTTACTGAACACAGTCTGAGGTTAGTAAAATGATTTTTCAAAGTTAATGAAGTAATTTCAAATGGAGAAAAACTGGAAGCAAATACTATTCTGAGCTACAAAGTGGAATAAAGCTCTACAGAGGCAGAACTGAAGCAGAACTGAACCTGGGACTCAACACATTTTTCCAGAGTTCTCCACACTCTGAGTCCCCAGACCTGTGTTTGACCAAATACCATTCTAAACAGCCTTAGAGGAAATGGTCTGAGCTCAGTTCTATTTACATCTTGTCTTTAGGATGTGCATCTTTCAAGGCAAGCACTTAAGTGTTGGTTTCAGTGCCAGGAGCTGTTCCCTTCGAGGATGATGTTTTGTAGCCAGAAAGAGCAGACCTTGTAAAACACGATTACTCATGTGGTTAAACTCAGCCCTGCTAGCAAACAAAGACAAGCAAACAAACAAAAAAGATTTCTGCATCTTATTGGTTTGGACAGATTTCTGGAAATGCTGCTGAGATGTCAACAAGTCTATTCTGAAGTCTCTTGTAGCTGAGGAATCTTTCATTTGAGCATCACTTTACTCGATTCCTGAGTTTTCATCAATAAATTCCAGCACAAATTTCATTCCTCCAGCAAACCTCCGAAGCCCAGTTATTTTCAGTAACAGTAATGCCATTAGAAAAATATCTTGACATGTCATTGTGATATTTTAACAACTTGGAAACTGTAAATCCTCATTATTCTGGAGATGCAAACACCCTCTCAGCTTTATAAATGATAACAAAACAATAATGTTGAAGGTAGGTGGTGAATGACTTGTTTCTGCTATGAACTCCCGGTCTTTCCTTGCTCTTGGCTTGTCAGCACTTCATAAATTATTCCAAGAGCTGAAATTTAGGCACATTTGGCCTCACTTTTACAAAACAGTTACTTTAAAAGAATCTTCATAATACAGTAACTTCCAAAAGATTGTACCATAGTTTTCCTGAGAAGGGATGCAGCAAGAAATTCAGATTTTTGGGAGTCAATCCTAAAACCAAGACAGTGAAACACATGGGACCAAAACATTCCCCGTTATAATTTCACTCCTCATTTCTCCCAAACCTTAGGAACAACAGCATTGCATTTAAGACATCATGAGGATGAAAAGCCAGTTTACTTTTTCCTCTCTGCATCTACTCCACTGTGCAACCACACCTGGGATTCAGTGAGACACAGCAGCAGTTTCACCCCAATTACATCTGTAGAGAAATCTTAATCAGGAATAGAATCTATCTGGGAAAATCTCTATTATTATTAAATGTTCTAACATAATTTTGGAGGATTATTTCTATCTTAAATGCAAAAGCACCAAGATGTAGATATAGACACTTTCTACTGGAATGGCACAAAAGGAGATGGGAGGAAACTGAAGAAGAAAATGAAGACATCACTTTGTCAGAGCTTAAAAAGCAATGAAGAGACTGAGCTCAGCATGCAAGTTCTTTCATGTTGCCAACACAGTAAGAACAGATTAAGACCTACAGAAACCATTCAGAGCTCCCACTTGTCAGCTTTGTAACACATCAATCTCTGCCATAATCTCTGGAAATGCATTGTGGTAGCTCTTTGTAAAAACACTAAATAGTTACGAATATTTTAATTAGTTTACATTTTAATTATTATTATTTAACTAGTAAGAATTAGTACTTTTAAAATATTTTGAAAACCAGAGGCTGCATAGCTCATGATAGAGCTTTATGTCTCACAAAATTCTTCTGGCTCTTAAATGTATCTTTAAATCTATGGTCAAACAAGTGACATGACTTTAAAACAATAAATAAATTGCATATATATGATATGAAGGAGCTGCCTTGTATATTCAAATATTTATAGTCAAATAGTACCAGTCTGCAAAGATTGAAAATTGTTTTGATTTTATATTCCCAACAAATAGGCTCCAAATATATGAGATTCATAAAAACAAAAGCACTTATTCCACACTAAACCCACTGAAATGGAAACATCCATGACTGCTGATGGAAAAAGTTTTATCTTGACTACATAAGCAACAACAAAAGTATCAGGAGAAAAATACTGCATGAAATTTGCATTTACCCATAAAGTTACAAAAAAAAAAAATCTGTCTCAAAGTCTAGAAATTTTAATTCATTTATCATTGTGCCTAAAACATGAAAACAAAGATGTTTCTAGTTGTCAGATCATGAATAAAGCAAGAAAAAGCACAAAAAGCAATGGTAGGATCCTTTATTCACCAGGCACTTAGCTGTCAAATCAACATCCATTTTGTTTACAGAATTTTAGGTCTCATTAAGACCTTAATGGAAACAACATGATTTCTTCCCCCACCCAAAGTGTGTTTTTTATCCTAATTTCTCTGTAGACGAGTAAGGACCATATTTTTGAGCTAGCACTGGCATTAAACAAACCACAAAAAGAGTCTTGTGAAAGACAGGCAACAATTTTGGAGCCTATTTCATATATTCCCCTCTTTAATCTCAGCCTTTTAATCTTACTTCAATCTAAAACCATTTCTGGTTGACGTCTCCTGCTTCGTGCAGGGGTGACCCACACAGCTTTTGCTCAGAAATCCACTGCCAAAACTCTTCTTCCAGAGCCTCTGCACTTCTTAGATCACCAGCAGGCAAAATCCTTTAAATCCTTTGGTGCACCATGAACTGCATTTAGAAATGGTTCTTAGGGAGGTACTTCAGGAGTTAGAAATTCTCAATGAATAAGGCAAGGTTTTTCCTTTTTCCTTTCCTCTCCTTTTCCCTTTCCTTTCCTTTTCCCTCTCCTTTTCCCTTTCCTTTCCTTTCCTTTCCTTTCCTTTCCTTTCCTTTCCTTTCCTTTCCTTTCCTTTCCTTTCCTTTCCTTTCCTTTCCTTTCCTTTCCTTTTCCTTTTCCTTTCCTTTCCTTTCTTTTCTTTTTCCTTTTCCTTTCCTTTCCTTTTCTCTTTCCTTTCCTTCCCTTTCTTTCCCTTTCCTTTCCTTCCTTTTCCTTTCCCTTTCCCCTTTCCTTTCCTTTCCTTTCCTTTCCTTTTTTCCTTTCCTTTCCTTTCTTTCCTTTCCTTTTCCTTTCTTCCCTTTCCTTTTCCTTTTCCTTTTCCCTTTCCTTTTCCTTTTCCTTTTTTCCTTTTCCTTTTCCTTTTCCTTTTCCTTTTCCTTTCCTTCTTCCCTCTCTCTCCCCCTCCCCTCCCTTTGCTTCTCCTGGCACAGTTCCCAAATCCCTCCTCAGCCTTTCTCTGGGAATTCTGTGTCCTACAAAGCTCTTAACAAGTTCTTTTCCTGAAGAGAATATTCTGATAGAGACATTGAGGGTGATGCACATGGTGCCAACTTCTAGAGAGCCATGTACAGATATTCTAACAGATACCAGTAGGCATAGTTAATAGATACCCTAGCTAAATTTAAAACCAAAGAGAAAATCCCAAACCCACAGAAAAACCCCAAAAACCCAAGCCCCAGAAAACTTGCTGGAAGTTTTAAAATTTTCTAAGGTGCTCCTACTTCTTCCATTCTTATTATCCAAAACTTCCAGCATCTAAGCCCAATCCTGTTATAAAGTGGTGACTGAGGTGATGCAGCACTGCCCAAATATTGAACCAAACTCCATCAGAAATCTTGTTAAAACTTGCTTTTTCTCTTGTCTGTATTCTTACAATATGCTGCATTTTTCACAATAACAAGAAACCCCCTTATATTTCAAATATCCCAAATTTAACAGAACTGTTTCCCATGTTGGAATGAGATGGTCTTGAAGATCCCTTTCACCCCAGACAGTTCTGTGATTTTTTTTCTCCACAGTAATCAGCTTTTCTTTCTTTTTTTTTTTTTCAGTACCCATTTTACTGCTTCACCTCTCACTGCAGTACTTTACTGCCTACTCACTGCTAATCTGGCTTATTTTTCAGAGGTCATCATCGATGTTTTCTGTCTGTAAGCAACTTAGTGCTACAATAATAAAGGAAGCAATATAGAAAAAAAAAAGAGAGAGGCTTGTTTGGAAAGACATTGCAATCATTTCTGCCCACTTAGAAATAATTTATTTTTTCAACTTCCCTGCTACTTAAAAATTAAATGCACTCTCAAAGGTAAAAAGAAGGGAGGAAAAAAAAAAAGTGAATTCAATTCCTTGCAATGCTTGATGGTGAACACGCATCCATAGTTTAAAAGTGAAATTATGTGCGTGGAAACCTATGGATCAGCCATGCAGGTAAACAGATAAAACCAAAAATTAATCCAAAATTAAGGAGTTTAAGCACAGAGTTATTTTCAGCAAGGACAGCAAATGGAGTATAGGCATGCTGGGTTTGAACTGGGAACTCACCAAGGAGCTTTTATGGAAAAACATCCTGCTCCAAACAGGTAAGGTCTTCACAGAAAGGGGAAAAATGCACAGAAATTAGATGAGAACTCAATTCCCAACAAGTACACTGTATATCATGCTATTAAGATTTCTGCAGAAAGTGAACAGAATCGTTGTTAGAGCCTTGCTATGGCCTGGAGGAGCTGCCAGGGGAGCAGCAGTGCCCAGGGCACAGCCCCAGAACTGGGAGGGCTCCGTGTGCCGGGACACGCGGGGACGTCGGTGCAAGCTGGGCTCACAGTTAGAGCTGGGCTCACAGTTAGGGCTGGGCTCACAGTTAGAGCTGGGCTCACAGTTAGAGCTGGGCTAGCTGGGCTCACAGTTAGAGCTGGGCTCACAGTTAGGGCTGGGCTTAGGCACAGCTCACAGCCCCTCCAATCTGCTGCCAAAGCTGGGCTGCAGCAGATGCTGCAGTCAGAACTGACAGGAAAAGGGAATTAGCACCCAAATCAGTCATGGGAGGGGTTTGCCATGGAACACTGAGGGCAGAGTGGGGCAGTTTTACAGAGTTACTGAGAGGAGGTCAAATAAAACCAACAGGTGCAATCAGAACCTTTCAGGGACAATTACTGAGCCTTTTGCTAGGACAGAAACACCCCATGGAATTCAACTTTTCTTCCCCCCCTTAAAAGCTTGCACAGATGCAGGAAAGAGAGCCTAACTTCAAATGTATTTGATGCTCAGTCACCAGATCTAGAGCTGAGTGCTTTTGACCACCCAACAATTTACACCATGATTTGATCTCATGTTTTGTTGAAGTATTTTGCACAGTGGAGAGTTTTTAACCCAATATTAATCTGAGGGAATTTTCAATGGGTATCTCCCTTTAAAAAGCAATTGCCATAGTGACATTTGCATAAAATCTGAAAAGGAGGCAAATTTAGAGCTACTCACAGGCTCAAGGCTTCTTCTGAGTCTCATTTGGGATGTAACATCATCCACAAAATCACTAAATAATTGATTTTGTAAATGCCAATGGTTCTGTTTTCTTTTCATACTCTGACTCAGCAGTAAGTTCTGGGTAGTTGAAACAGGTGAAATATTTCCAGGCAATGAATTACCAGAAAAGATCCAGCACTGAAGGATGTGTAAAGCACTCAGCCATAGACTAACACAATTAAAAGGATACCAGCCTGATAAAAAAGAATTCAGTGAACTAAATTTGACATGAGCACAACATCAATGAATGAAGGGATCCTCTCAAAAAACATTCAGGTGAAGGTACAAACCTAAGACAAATATTCTTCAACATGCAAAGATGCAAACATCCAATAAAGAACAGAATATTACAGAAAAAAACTCCTATTTTTAATTAGTACTATAGGCCAAAAAAACCCAATTTTTTGAGCTCCATATAAGGGACTGGCCTTTAACTTTCTGTATTTAATAAATTGGTTAACATTTTTGGGGACAGAGCTCATTTGACAGAACCAACCACCCTTCTAGACCTAATGTATCATCTTTGAACAGTGGTAGAACCCAATTAAATTGTCTGAACTGAATGATCTCCTATAAAGTCAGCACATCCAGTCCCTGAGTCAAAGGCCAGTCTCAAAGATGAGTCCAGCACTATTGCACTGCTTAAATATTTAATTGAAAGCTAAATTTCCTGCATAACCCAAAGCCAACATGATTTAAAACCTAGAATGTATGGAGTGTAAATTTGAAGAGTCATTGGAGAGCGGTCAGATCAGCCTGGGAGCTTAGAATTCAATTCCTAAATGATGATCAGGGATGTTTTGGACACTATTTCTTTTTCTTCTTCTCTGCCTCAGTTGCTCTGTCTTCAAACCTCAGGCAAATAACACTTAAACATTTCAGAAGACAACACCAGCTTCTTCTTCTTCCACTACTCCTATATTGACCTGATTGTACAAGTTAACAATTTCTCTTTATTTTAATTACAAACTGGCCCAGGTGGGCTTCAACTGAAGGTTTTGTTCAGTTGGTTTTGGATAGAAAATTTTGTATCATGAAGAAAATGTAATTACACTTCCAAAGACTACAGCAGAGTCTTATTAAAATGCTTTATGTGTAAGAAAACCAAGTTAGCACCTCCTTTCTGCTCAAAAGCCCTGATTTCTTTAAAGACAACCATTTTTTCCCTATGATATTTATATAAGCAATTATTTTCCCCTATTTCCCTCCCATAACATGGACGGAATGCTAATTGAGAGCAAGAGAGAATTCACAAATTACAAGATAACCCAGCCTTGAAGAGACAGCACCAGATGGCTGCGCTCGGTGACAGCGAGAGAGCAGTGCCAAGGCAAAAACTCACCCAGGTTCCCTTTCCCAGAGCCAGGGAGAAATTCCAAAGGAAATCATGCAATGAAGATGATTTACCATTCAAAGTTCTGACAGATTTTTTTGCAGTTTCTTACCTGGTTCTAAGTTTTAGCAAATTGAAAACTGAAATACTTTGATTTCGTGCGGTTATGTTTAATAAACCTATTTAAGCTTTTAATAAGCTGTGCAATACCCATTTATTCTAACCCTCATCATGCCAAATTGAGAACCCTTTCATAAACAGTGACATCTGAACAAACTTCAGTGCAAATAATTGTATTTTGTATCAATTACAAATCATTACAGCAGTTTCTTTGTTACTAAAATATACTATAAAAACTAAGAATGATATAAAATATGTCTAAGAAGTGTGCCAGAAAGAGAATGTCTGGCTTCAGACAATTTTGCTGAATTCTTTAACTTTACTTTTTTTTCCCCTCTACTTTTTCAGTTATTTTTTCCTAATTAATTGTACCATAATGTGGTGATTTTGCACCACTTATTTTTGTTTGCTGCAGCAGCTGACTCTGGGATAAATGAAGCTCCCTGAGACAAAATAAACTCAAGATATATCAGTGACTTTCTGCGGATAGAAAATTTAAATGATAAAATTGCCTCAGGCACTTTAGCTACTTCCCCCTTCCTCACTGAGGGTAGAATGAGGGATGGGGTGAAGAAGGGATAGAGTTTCATGTTTAAAAATACACTATCTAAATCTCCTGACTGGAAAAAAGCAAGGTTTATCCTTTTCCTGCAAGGCACACTGGATTTCTGTGTTTTGACCAGGCTCAGGTGATGCAGGTTCCATCCTGCTGCTCACTCCAGCAAGGATGAACTGGGGAGTGAAGTTGGATACAAATATAATGACCCTGTCCCTTGAGGAGTTAAAACAAATGCTGCTGTCAGAGGAGCCAACTTTGACAACAGTTTTTCTTTTGGGGCAATTATTGTAGCTTTTCTTTCCCTCCTTCCCATTACAGCTCATCCATGTCCCCACTGGAAACTAACTACAATTCATCCCATAAACCCAGGGAACTCTTATGGAGCTACTGCGGGGCACAAAGCTGAATTCTAGAATGTTCTGATTCACTGCCCTTTATAGACAATGAGATGGATCATAGAGCTCTCCCCCTTTCCAGTCTATAAGCTCTTTGTAAATGAGCAATGAATTAACCCATTCACCGGCCTTGACAAGGAATTCAGCATTACTATCAAAATTTCGAGAGGGAAACTGAGGCACGGATATGGAAAGACTTATTAAACCCAGCTCTTGTGCTGTCCTGCATCCCCCCCTAATCTTTAAAACATCAGAAGCTTCCTTGCTCATTAGTGTTAGAGCCCCTCTGGGAAAGCCTGAATGTGCTGACAGCACAAACTACAGGAAAGCCAGTCAATGGGATGACAAAATGTAGGGACAAAAATTAAGTGCTTGATGAAGGTGCAGAAATTACAGTGGGAGAATTGAAAAGGCAAAGGAAGAGGCAGAGGGCAGGGAAGGAGGGAAGGACAGGGATGGAAGGCAGAGGGGATGCTCCAAGACACTCCATGCTGACAATGGAATTCAGAGCAGTGACTGATCAGAACATGTTCCAAAATCTACATGTTTGCAGGGGGGAAAAAAGCATCTGTGATGAACAGCACGGTCATGACACAATTCCAGACTCTGTCTTTCATTCCCATAGGGCTACAGGGAACACTTTTAAAAAATTTACTGCCATTCCACCTGTCAAGCAACATGACATGCTTTGCAGCTCTGCTCCAGACACATGATATTAACAGCACTGATCAGTCCTTTCAGTACCTGGAAAATATTTTGCTGTCTTGGATACTGGCAGAACAAACCCCAGCTCGATTTTTTTGGTTAATAAAATCTACAAGACTTCATGAAGATTTAATATTAAAGCAGCTGATGTTAAGAGAAATAAAATGGACAAATCCAGCCCTCTCATTATACGGTATTTGAGCCTTGCTGGAATGTGCTGTAACAGATTAAATTTTTAATTCTTTCATAGTCACAAGCACGGGAGAAGAGGAATCTTTGACTGGAGGAGCCCAGCTCCTTTTCTGATGGCTGCACACTGGAGGTTCAGCAGCTGCTCCCAAGGAAGAGCCTTGTTTCCTCGGAGCAGTGCTTAGAGGTGCTGACCATGGAGGTGTAAATACATCTGTCTTTTGCCATTTGCAGTAATACATGCCTCCTCCACTTCTCCCAGCGAGGCAGATGGTCCCTGTCCTGTCGAAATCTTACACTGCACAGACTTCCAGTGCTATGTGTTTGCAGAAATATGAGGGCAGATGTTAAATATGTTAAACACACGCTTTGCCCCCTGGAGGTTTAAGTTAAGGCTGCTGTCTCAATTTGGTCATTTTAGGCATGCCAGGCTTCTTGGATCCTAGGCATTCCTCTTAAATCCCTGCTTTATAAATAACAGCTTTTCATGTTAATTTTGTGTACTTTCATCAAATATTTTGGATGCAGAACAAATGAAGGAAGCTCTCGGCTTACCGTTACAAGGCTACGTGGGCTGTGCTGAAAATTATGATCCTCATTCATGAAAACTCTATTTACACAGCAGGGTATTTCCCATGACTGTTGTTTTCCCCCCTTACATAAGCCTCACTGAGCATCTTAAATTTAATTAGTTTTAAAAATTACATAAAATGGAACAGAGACAGTTTGTGAATTGTATAATTTACCATAAAACTACAAATATGAACACTTCAAATATGTTTTAGATGTTTAAGAATAAAACATTAAATAAAATACTGCAGACTTATTACAAAGGCAATTTTAGAAAGGTTTCTTGGTATAACACAGCATTAAGGAAACCTTTGTAAAGAATTTCACATTAAATACAACTGTACACCAAGAGCTTTTTTCCAAATCCTTCTCCTCACTGTTCCTATTAACTACCTCCCCTGGCAGGCCCTCAGGTGAATTTTTAATTTCTTTCTCTGCCGTGTCCCACCTGGTTCTAAGTGCCTATTCCAGTTCTGGGAGCCCACATTTACATTTCTGTCCTTCACTGGCCGTATTCTTCAAGTCAGGTTTTTTTATTTCCCCTCTTTGAGGAACTGTGACCTCCTGCCCTGTGACAACCTCCCCCTGATCCCACCTCCCTTCCCATCCTCACCCAGGATCACACCTGGATATTCTTCCAAAATTCACCTGAGCAGCAGCAAAATCTTTTTCACTCAGCTTAAACTGAGCAGAAAAAAGCAAAAATAAGCAACTGAAATGTGTCTGTGGAGGAAGCTAAACCTCAACATGACCCTCAAACTGTTTCTTCACTGTTTCTTAAGTTCCATTTCCAATTATCTGTGAAGTTCAGGAATTTCTCCCTGTGCTTGGGGCAGCTGTGTGTCTGTGGCTCACGTTTGGCTCAGTGAGCGCCGTGAAATTCCCGTTTCACGGCAAGGCCGGCAGCGATTGTTGGACAGACAGGAAGGGATGCACACGTGCACAGCCCAGCTCCTGACTGCCAGCACTCACACCCACTGCACCCAGCTATGGAGGATTTTACAGCATGCCCTGAACTCCAGCACAAATATGGGAATTACACGGGGAGAGCTCACAGCCATGAGCTCTCGCCTGAAAAGTAATTCCCGGTTCATGAAACGCAAGGGAGAATTCACCTCACGAGCAGGGTTTGAGCAAGGAGCACTGAAGCAAGGGGCAGTGCCTGTGTTTGCCAAAATGCAGGAAAAGGTTAGGAAGCTGTAGGGTTCACAGTTGTTTTGTCTAACCACATGCCATGCTCGGATCTACTTTCCTTAAAAATATTAAAGCCCTCTGAAAACTAACGGATCAATCAGATTTTTTACTGGAAAATATTCAGGAATTCAAACAGCCAGAAAATGAGAGAGGAAAAATATAATCATCACCGTGTAGCTTTAATTACAATAAAAGAATATTTAAAGTTTAGCAAGAGAAAAATGTCAGCTGTTGGACAGTATTAATTAATTTAAAATTGCTATGGTTTACGAAGCTCATAAAATCTTATAATATATATTTAGAGAAGTTTTTCCCAAGAAATACTATGAAGCGTTTTATCATGGCACATGAGAAGGGCAAAAGTGCAGCTGACTCTGGAGTGGAAATCCACCCAGTCCAGAACAGTGCAACAGAGGAAAAATAAGGTCAAGAAAACAGTGGGATTAAGTTTTGCCTTTCTGCTGAACCTGGCTTACTGTCTTTCTAGTTCTGATGGTCAAAAATCGTTTCTGCTTGAAAAGGTTGAAAATCAAAATAAACAAACTTGGGAAAAAAAGTAAAGCCATATTTTATTCTGATTGAATACAGCTCTGCTTATGTTTCATTCCAATTCCTGGTGTGAAAATGTCTTCTGACCCACCCAAATGAATATTCCTGAATTTACAGAGGTTTGTTTTCAGGTTGTATTTATTTATCTCATGTTTTCAGTCTCCTCTCCCTCCCACCCCTCTTCTGCTGCTATTAAATTACATACACTGAAATTAAAATAGGGAATAAAACTAATTCTCACTAATAACACAAATGATTTCCCCATGAATCACAAAGGCTGAGGAAGTTTGTGCCACTTACCCCGTGCGTTTGGTGATGGTCCCTAATGTCATTGGCTGCTTGATCTGAGCAAGAGGCAACACCACGGTCAGACTTGGGAGAGGCAGGAGCCGAGGATTCCCGGGGTTGTTGTTTGTGAAGTTATTGTAAGTGTCTTGGCTGTTCAATTTACCTTGATGGGATAGAGATGCAATAAAACACATGATTGGAATTTTTTCTTCATTTATCATTCCTACGTCTGCCTGAAGTAAGATAAAAAAGATTTTAAAGAACCCAAAAAAAACCCACAAACAAGCTGCTGTTGTAATAAAAGAAAAAAAAATTAAAATAATCTTTGATTCAGATATAAAAAAATTATAATGGAAGAAGCAATTACTAATTTTATATATGAGCATAAGGAAGGATTCCTTTCCAGGCACGGGAAATTATTCCTGCTGCTGCTGCTGCTTGCCTGGCAGTTTTGTTCACCGAAAAGTTTTCGAGTTCGATTTGAAGGACAAGCTCTGGATTCCAATTCTCTATTTAAAAAAAAGGAGTAGCTGGAAGGGAATTATTTTCCTAAAGTACCACATACAGTGTTGGTAATTGGAAGTCCTGAAAAGGTCGCTTTTGTTGTCTCGACGGATAAAGACATACAGAATAATCATCTGCAGAACTAAGGCTGGAGGGAAATATCAAGTAACTATGTCAAATAAAGCCACGCCAAACTAGATGTAAAAATCAAAAAAGTATCAAAAAAGTAACAAATTTCATATTCATTCAAAAAGACGAAAATGAAACACAGGTACTGAAAAAAAGGAAAGGGAAAACATAACAAAAAAAGCCCTCAACAACCCTAAATTTAGCTGATTTCAAAGAGGTCTGTGCTGGATGGACGCCCAGTTTGGATACGCTTTCTTACTCGCTGTATCACTCTGTAGTCACAACCTTTCATTCTTCAGTTGGAAAAGGAAACTAGCTCCAAATTTCATGGACAGTAAAGAAAGAAATGTGAAGAAACCAAAGAAAGAAGTTAAACAAAAAAAGGGGCCAGTCTGTTTATAGCAGAATCAAAAGTACTTTAAATAGACAAGCAACCATGAATTAAAAGGTTTAGATCATTAACTTGTTTTTCTGTGCTCCTATAATGCTGTGAAACGCTGGCTTTGTTCTTAATCAAAAGGGAACCATATTGGGAATTAGGTTCCTAAACAACCGATGCATTCTACACAGATATTATACAAATCCCAGGCCAAATCCATACAATCTGCCTCAAGAGCAGCCACCTTTTTTCAAGGAAGAAAAACAGCACAGCAAAGGGGTTCTCACAGGAAGCTGCCTGAAAAGCTTTAATGGTACTTCAGATGGATTGAAAATAGGAAAAGGAAGGCGGAAAAATCTTAATGAATGTCTCATCATCCTAAAGACACTCAATGCTTCCTTTACCCTTCTTTTAATACTATATAACTGTAAGCTTGGGGGTTTTATTTGGGTTTTCCTGCAAAGCCCCCAGACCTCTGCATCTCAGAGAAGCACAATAACAGAAATGATGAAATTGCAAAGTGTATTTTGTGATAAGTATCTGGCCTGAGCATCCATCAATACATTTTAAGAGAAATAGAAAGGCTTTAATGAAGAACAAGCCTATTGAAGTTCCCAGGGAGCAGATTTCATTAATAGCAATTTTCCTGCACCAACTTGGAATACAAAGAAAAAGGAAAAGGAAAAAAAAAAACAGCTCAGTTTTAAATAAGACTGAGATGCAATTAATTTTTTTAATTAGTTTAATAATGCATTTTTGTTTTTTTCAGAAAGGCATATGAATAGTTTTGTGCATTATTGTCTAATTAGTCACTGTTCCTGCAGCCAAGGCCTCTCTGGAATTGTTTCCCTCTCCCATATTCCCCTGGATCCACATGGGCACAGCAAACACCAAAGGTATCTACTGAGGGAGCTCCAAATGTCTGTAATTTGTTTTCTATTACTTGTTCAGAATCTAATGATTAACTCTGAACTACTGATCCACAGGCTGGGCTGGAACAGCCCCCTCTCCCTTCTCAAAGCACATTTCATGTCTCAGTGCCCTCTGCTCCCAGCTTCATGTGGTTTTCCATATGCAAAGCCTTCAGCTGAGTCCATGGATTATTTGCATGCAGAGAAATGAGGAATTTACAGACGTCCTTCCTACACAAGGATGAGCTGCTTTGCTTCCCTACAAGTTGAGGACTCCCAGAGCAGTGAAGGATACTTACAAAACTGCAGGATTATCTCACCCCTTCAGATGTTCTTATTAATTGTAGGAACAACATCTTACAAATTCTTGAGTCTTGAGTTCATAGACTCATATATAAGGAAACATAATAACCCCCCCCAAAAAGTACTAAATAAAAAAAAAAAAAGAATGAAAATGTGTAAAAGATATTCTGAAAGGGACTAAAAGATGAGATGATTCTTCTTTGAGAAAGAAACCAAAAAACATCAGGAGGTCAAGCATTTAATTTGTAACTATGTATTTGGAAGTATAGCTAAATCTGATGTATACAAACCTCAATAAAAAATTAACTACACCAGACCTCAGAATGCACAGCACTTCACAGCACAAACATGATAAAAAAATTCTGCTGTGACAAATGGAAAAGCTGTAAATACCAAACATATGTCACAATAACCATTGCCTGCCAACCTGCATTTTCTGCTGCAACAGTCAGTTGCTTCACTGCAAAAATTGTAATTAAAAGTGATAGTAGTCAAAAATTAAAAGTTGGAATGCTACAAAGAGGAGAGAAATTATTTTTGACAGGAAAGTTGTTCTTGTAAATCGGACTACAATAGTATTAAGATGGTGGGGATGATTAAGGTTAAAGAAAACCCCCTAATTTTCTGGTGTGCTGCTGTACCCATCCAGGAATCCCAAAAATTACCCTTCCATTCCTCCAGCCCTTCCAAGTAGGAAGCTCCTGCAGCAAACAGGAGTTGTGTGTGCACAGGGCAGTCAGATCAGGCCAAAAGAGCACAAAGAATGCAGCCAAGCATCAACATTATTTCTACAGCTCAAGCCGTTGTTGATTCACTGTCAAAGGACAAGCAACAAATAAGCCAAAGTTTAAGTCTGGTAGAAATATCCAGTATTTTTCATCCAGAAGAATGCTGAACTCAAGTTACCTCCCAACATGTGGACAGTGCATTTAACTGTAAATGGCTGGAGACTGACACACACAGATCTCATCCTACAGACTAGCCCAGGAATGCTTTTATTGCAATCAATCATCACCACCACAATTCCAGGGCAAACGTGTCCTCTCAAGGATCATTTCCAGTGGAGCATCCCAAGCAAGGAAGCACTTTCCCTTGGTAATCACCCTGAGCCCTCAGGACCCTGTGCAAGGTGCAGGGTCAAGTATTTGTCTTTCCTTGGGCTGCCATAGAGGAGATTTTTGTATCAGAGCTGTGCATGGGATACATTAGAGCCAGTCCAGGCTGGTAAATCTCTTACTAATTTTACGAAGGGACTTCCAAAAAGCTGAGGATGCCATGGCTCTGGAGTCTGACAAGTTTATTTGCAAGTGCAGCCTTACATTGGGCAAACATTGCCTACTGAGACACGGAAAACCCAATCCCTTGGGTCTGACCTGTTTACTGAGAGTCTGCAAAACCACCAGCATCTCACCCCCAAAACCTGAGCCACTCTTTTCCAGGCATTTTATTCCACTGACACTCAAAGGAGAAATGGATTAAGCTGAGGATAAAAGTGAAGAAAGAAAACAACAATGGGCTTCGTTGTCAGAGGGAAGGAGCGGCCGGACTGAGCTGAATTCCCAAAGCGGCCATCACTGACAGACTCACTTCCAGCAAGGAAAAAAGGGAGGCCTGCAAGTGCCGGACAAAAGAAATCCCAGCAGACAAAGGAAAAACAAATTAAAAGCACCATTATAAAATACAGATGCTATAAGGAAAATAAACTTCACAAGATTTAGGGGGTTTTGACAAAGCTGGACATCTGTGGAAAAGCCATCAGGAGCAGCTCTCCCAGGTATGGCCGGACAGGCTCGGGGTCCCACAGCATCGCTTCCCTCCTCAACCCCTGGGCAGAGACACCCTCAGCTCTCCACAAACCTCAAATGTTACATCTCTTAAGTTACTCTGCAGGCCTGAATATGAGATCAAAACGTTTGATCAAATCACACTTTTTAAGGTTTTCAGTCTGTATTTTTGGATAAGAAAGGAAAGCTACATCAAGGGGAAAACATTCAAGGCTTGCAAGCTTCTAACACTGTTCAAAAAGCAATCAAACAACTGAAAGCAATTAATACAGTTACACATCCTCTTCTGATCAACTAAGAGCCTTGATGAATTCAGGCCAGATTTCAAATTGGTCAGTGTTTGAGCAGAGCACTTGAGGGCACTGCTGTCAGAGATCATCTCTGAGGAGAGAGGAGAAGAAACACCCTGATTTTTGGCACTACTAATGACACAATTAGACATCCAAATGCAGCTTGGCAGGGACATTCCCCAGCCCCGAGGATTGCACTCAGCAGCAACACAGTGTGGCAAAAAGGCTTTATAGGACCCTAATAGAATGATGTGGAGGAAGCCCCTGTTACTCTGCTCTTCAGTCCATGCACAGCACCACATTAATGCAACCAAATCACTTCTTATCTGATTTCAAATGAGTTTGAATCTATTTGTACCACAGATCCCATTTATGCATGGAAATGAACTCCTAAATCACAGCCAAGCTTAAAACCAAAACTATACCCTCATACCTAAGGGATGCAAACACCAACTTATCAACAAGCTGAAAGTAAACTCTTTTAGCTGTTAAATTTCAGCATGTGTATGACATGTCTCCAAGTGCTGAAGGATTTTCTTTGGTGGAAACTGTCAGTGAGCAAAGCAAAGAGGACTTGGCCCAGACAATTTTTTTCCTGGTAGGAAAGTAATGATCAGAAGGATTTTAGCTTCTCTGTACACTTTATTTGAAAAACTAAAGTGGTATCAAGCACCTCTCAGCCTTATAATAAAATGCTTCTATGTTGATTTTTTCCATTTTTCTTCCATTACTCCAATACAAAAAGCTTAGTAATGCAGTGTCATTAAAATTCAAACCCTACTTGATTAGCTTTTATATCTTCCAGTATTTAACAGACTCCATTTCAAAGGGTACCACAAAGTCTACTGACATTAACACTACATATAAACATCTATAATTTGGTAAATAAAAATGCAGTAACTCCAGGCTATGCAATCATGTGGAGGCCAAGTTACAGGAAAATTAACCATGTTTGGCCATTATTTCTGTTTAGTGTAACACTGAGGATTCCTCAGCTAAACATTCCCTAATTGTATAATGCAAGGGAAATAAAATCTTCTCTAACTGGTAGGCAAAAAATGGCAGGAAAACCAGAAGTGTCATGGATGTGGTGGTTTATTTTGCTTTGCTTTTTATTCAATACAAAAAGTTTCCCGGATGAGAATGGAAAGCTTCCCAGCTTCAGTTCCAAGACTTTCACCCTCGTTTCTGACCTTTCCTCAGACATGTTCCAGTATAATCTGTAATCTACTACAGTCGGAAGAGGAAACAGCAGCGCCCTGGTGAGAAACGCTGCCTTGTGACCCGAGCAGAGAAGGCAGCGGAAGCAATGCTGGCTCACGGAGCCCTTGGAAGAGCCTGACACACAAACTCAGCAACGGCCCGGGAAACACACCCAGCACCACGAGCCCTAATTACTGCCAAAGTGGGCTTTTCCTTTCATGTTTTGTTTTATTCAGTTCAACATGTGTTATCTTTCTTTGTAGAATGCTAGACATTTTCCTAGAAAAAGTCAGGAAACGAATTATTTTAGTTAACGATCGCCTCTCAATTAAAGTTACATTGCCATTTCCTTGAATTGTGTCCTATCAAATTTAAACTCATTTCACACCCTAACCCTCAATATTTCCAGTACAATTAGACCCATTAAAGGAGGAATATTATGTCTTAGCTCCTGGACACATATCAAGTAGCAACTCAGAGCTAAACCTATCACTAACTTGCTTCCATTGGAATGGATGGGAGAAAATAAGGCAGCCGGTTGTTTTTGTAACATTTAAATCCGTTTGATATGGAACCTTTGGAAACACAGCTGCACTAAATCTCACGGTCACCCTAAGAGAGCAGAGCTTGCTCTCTGCTTGCATCCAGGCAAGGCATGTGATGGTGACAGCCCCAAAGCCAGAGTGCTCAGCAGAGACACGCAAGCGCCAGCCCAAGTGTCTCGGTCACTGCTGGGACAGAGTCCCCTGCCCTCTCACCCCAGCTCCTTGAACTTCAGCAACATCCACTCAAAATCTGAACATGGCCTCATAACAGTCCCTTCCTCCCTCAGGAGTTTTTCTACTATCTTCAGTTTCAGGAACTTCGTCCCTCAGTTATGAAGTGTCCCACTCACTGATACCCAATAATCTCCTCCTTTGCTCAGTAGAGAAAGAACTCCCAAGACCCCTTTGCTGCCTCTACCTGGACAAAGATGGATTTCCTTAGAGAACAACTCCTCCACCATCACACACACAAGTCTGGCATAATAATCATCTTTCAGGACTTATTTAACTAAAAATACTGTTTGTGCAAGGCTCAAGTCCATGTATGGGCAAAACTCGAAATAAACCCAACCAAACTGGTTTGCCAGCTGTTGGCTTCAGGCTTTGTGCGGGCAGCGGCGGCAGCGCTTCAGCTGGGCTGTTCCAGATGGTGTCACCAGCCAGAACAGCCAATCCAGCCACCCTTTGTTGGGTCCTCTCCAGCAAAGGCCAGGGCCAAGTCCATCCTCTTTGATACAGATCTTGCACCTTCAGCTCTCCACAGATGGGAAGAGTGCAGGATTAGTTTCTTACAACTACTACAGGTATAGCAGCACAGTATGCTGCAAACAAGCCCAAAGGAGCACTGCCATCCTCCCCAGCATGTGGCTGTAAGGCAGCTCTGGGCCAGAGGCTGTGGCTACCACAGCTCTGGACTGGAGTTTGCAAACTCTTGAGAGGACAGGACTGTCTGAGCTCAGACTAACAGTGCACTAATGAGGTTATCGTGCAGGCAGCCTGCGGGCGCTGGGGAGAGGCTCTGTTGCTCCGACTTCTTGCACATGGGAATTTTGCTAACACTGTCTGCTGGTGAATGATGAAGCGCTTGAGAAAACAAGAATGCACTATTGCTGCCCCTCGTTGTGTCCATCCATCATAATTCACATCAGCACAGATTTCAATTCAAAGCCTTCTTTCAGAACAACTCCGAGATGCTTCAGCATCGTAAACTTTGGAAAGTTTTGGTGTCTCAGACTTCTCTTCCAAATGATACTGAATAAAATTATCTTTATAAGCTTAATGTTTTTTGTACTGAGACAGCATAGTCAGAAAAACTCATCTGCTGGTCAAAGAAACTGCAGAATGAACTGGGCTGGGAATTTCTGAAGGACATCTCTGTGTGCAAATGTGTTCAGTGGAGATAGGGAAAGTTTAATGGCAGTCCCTTACCCAAAGGGCTGAGCTAACTACCATTTATTTTGATGATAAACTACATGTTAATACATCTGTGATTTTTTTATCCTCACCTTTCCATCTCTGCCTTATTTTCCCTCCAGTTGCAACCATAAGAACAAATATTTTTGCATCTGAATTCAATCCTGGTTGAATGCATGAGATTTATCCCAAGTTATGTGGAAAAAAAAAGAAGTGCCTTGAGAACGACTGCATTTGAGAACTTGATAATAATATCCATGGGTAATTATAATAAATGGCTTGTCTGAAACACCCATAGGATAGGAACTGAAGCAATCTGTCCCTCTTGCACCCACCACACACCCTTGGCTGCTCTGCTCTTTTACCCATGACCGTTGAGGATGTTTTCTGGCTCCGTGACAGCATCGTGACTCAGGTCATGAGAAGTGTCAAAGATGCATTTCCTTGAGATGGGAAAAAGCAACTGATTTTAACAGCCCACAAGGGCTAAGCAAAAAAGAATAAGCTCAATCAGCATATTTAAGGGTAAAGATAAACCTTTTAAAAGATAGAAGTATATTTTATTTCTAATCTTAATGCTTACGTTTCTTTCCATAAAGTGTTTACATTTTTCAGGCTACCAAAGATGCACAGTTGATTCAATGCCTTACTAAAGAATAATAAACTGGAAAAAAAAAAAGGGCAGCAAGGGCAACACCCATTTACTGCATAATCCATCACCAATCATATAGACAGAGAGTCTGATTCAGGCTGCAGACACCAGGGAGCAACCCTGGATTCCCAGAATACCCACTGCTGGGGCAAGTAGAAGGTGTTTGGGCTTGAACTCAGCATGTCCATCAGATAAAATGATTGTTCCCACCAGCTCTTGCCCCCTTCCTTTCCCTTGCTGGTTACTTACACGGAGCTTCACATGCTTTCACATTCCCTCATGCCAAACCTCCCTTGTCATGCAACACCCTCCATACTTAAACCTCCTCCTTCAGCTGATACAGTCTCTTGAAAAACTCTAGATTCTACTTTCTCACCTTCTGATCCAACATATTACAGGCTTGTATCAGGTGAGCAAAGCTACTTTCTGTCATTTCACTGATGGCAGCTCCCTTGAACCACTTACATTCCTTGACCCTCCAACAAATGTCTGGACTGCAGTGTCTCCCCTGTGCTAGTCCACTCTTCTCCTGACCTAATTCCAGCCTTTCCCCTTTGTACTTTGGCCATGAACCATGCAGAGAATCTTTTCTGCGTCACTCCTTCAGTGACCAACTCTTTTCAGCTGCACTGTTACTCCAAATCTCAATCCTAGTGATGGCTTTTATGCTGATCACACTCATTTCAGCTGTACACAAGTGTACCTAACCCTCTGAACTGAGACACTGAGAAAATGTAAAGTCAAGCATCTTCCTTCTCATAGATCATTAATATCATTATTTATCAATTTCCAATTGGCAACTGCAAAACCCGATCAAAGCACTGAACCAGCTACAGGATGTCTTTATTACTTGCAGTGTACAAAAAGGAAACGCACTAGCCTGTCTTTTATGTACCTGGTTAGCTGGGGAGATTTGCAGATGGAAAACCATGGGTTTACTGTAAACTAAGAGAGAGTAATCAAAGGAACAACTGAAATAACCATAGAATTACAAACTGTCATTCAGTAAGTCGTTTTCAGATAAACACGTAAAATTCCAGTTACCACTTTGTGGACTCCCTCAGTACCTGACTCTGACACATCAGCACTTGACCCTCTCAAAATTTCCTTCCATTTGATGTTACCAAGACTGAAATCATCCATCTTGACAGGAAAACTTCAGTGGGACGCTCACATCTGTGGTAATCCCATTCCTCTCTGCCTTCCCCTTTCCCTTCACCTCATGATCCATCTCTGCCATCACGGTCTCCTGTGCACTGCCGATTATTTCCCCTCTGTCTGTCTACCCACAGCCTCTCTGAAACAGTTTGCTCTGACCACTGCTACAGCATTTGCCGTGCTAAATCACTCAGTCATAGATTTTTACACTCCCTATCTCCAGAGCTGCAATTCCCTTCTGATGTCCATCTCCTTCAATTTTCAATCTATCCGGAATATTTGAAACTTCTCTTTCAAATAACAACACAAACATGCCCCAGTCTTCGATCTATGCTGTTTACAAAAACCTGCTTCAGAAACACTTGATGTACAGACACAAACTTCCCTTGTGACAGAATTTATCAGTCTACTTCCCTACTTACCTGAAGGGAATGGATCTTTTCCTTCCACTTCAGAAACTATCCAAAATACACCACCCACTTCTTTCACTCCACTGATTCTCTACCAATTATCAAAAAAAAAAAAAAAAGCAGGGGGGAGAGGCAGCTAAAATCCAGCAAACACAGCTTCCTAAAATCCAGCAAGCTGCTGGCCAATTCCCAAACTGGTGATTCCAGCTCTTCCCACCTCTTCTCCCAGCCCTACACGTGCGACCTTCCATCACCACCACCGGCACTGCTTAAGAAAGAAAGAATCATCACAGAATCACAGAATGGTGTCTAAAAGTCACTAGCAGAAAATTTCCACCAGGTAAATTAATTTTGTTTTTTTTCTCAACTGCCTTAAAACCGTGAAGAGAAACTTCAGGCGAAGGTGCGAAGAGAATTGCTCGATGCTTCAGGCAGCACAGAGAATGTGGAGGGTTTCTATTTGCAAATAAATAAATATTTACGATGCCTCTGCAAGCAGCTCAGTGCCTGTATTAGTGAAAAAGAGAGGGGTTTATCCTCATCGCCACCATTTGTCCGCGTTACGGCGGCTGCACGCCAGCTCCCCCCTCAGGGCCGGCCCCGCCTGAGGCGCCATGGCCGGGGAGAGGGCGCCCCCTGCAGGCCCTGGGCGTGAGGCGGGAGCGCTGAGGGAGCCGGCGCGGGCGGCGCGTCCGGGCCGAAATCTGCGCTGAGAAACGGAGCTGCAAAAGGAATTGTTTGAAATTATTTGAAATGACGTTTCAATTAAAAAAGAGCCGAGTGTGATGCTGTGGAGAAACACGACAATGATACAAATAGGAATGTTAAAAGCATGATAAAACAACGCGGGCCGATGCTGCAGCTCGCTCTGCTGTTTCCGTGCAAACGGCTACAAAGAGAAAAATTAAACTTAATAGAGAGTTTTCCAAGAACCGTTGTCAGCTCGTGTTCACAGCGTTTCGTGAAGGAACTGCCCTCCAGTGCTTTAAGTTATTATACAGTTAATTTTCTTTGAAACTATTTTTGTCTGCCTCTCTCTAAATAGGTGGTTTCTTAAGTGAGTGTTACTTAAAGGAAACCAATCTGTTTTTCAGGAAGGGCTGATGATGTCAGTCCTTTCAACTCTGCTTTCCCATAAGAATTCTTCTAGTAAAAGGAGTTTCACTCTGGGAAATAGAGAAAAGTAACGTGAAAATATGTAAAGCATCTCAGGCTGCATGTTTATCAAACTTCCAGTTTTACACTGGGATTTTAATCATATTGTAATTGTGACAAATGAAGGAAAAGCAAGAGAAAGCCTTTAGATTTTTAAACTTAGAAAAGATTTTGCAATGAAAAACGTGCCATACTAAAATATTTATAAAGAGATAAATACAAGCCTGAATACACTGTATCGAGAACAACATGGTTTTTTAATAATTCTAAATTTATATACTCCCTCTCAGCGTCAGTATTAAATCTGAAACAGAACCACGGCGAACTATGAACAGTTTTTTGGCAAATAAATAAATACTTCAATCCCCAATGAAATGCAAGGCAAATTCAGAGAGTATCATATTATTATGGAATATTTTTAGTAGGTGTGGATGTGTAGCTGTAGATCCAATGTTAACTTACTGGATTATTATTTGTTCTGGTGCTGGAAATTCCTGCAGCCAACAGCAGAGAAAACCGAGTGAGCAGAGCTACACAGACATTATTTCACTTACTGGTGCTGCAAGAATTAATAACATTCCATAAATTTTAATTTGCAGGATTAAAATAATTGGAGTTATGTGTAGTTTTCAACTGTCCAAGTAACGCATTGCATTTTTACAGCTACATGCTCCTTGCTATTCGTACGTGTCCTGAAGAGAACGCGGAGAAGTTTGCAACACCAAGGACATTGCTCTGCTTTAACAACTCATCCCTTAATCCTCACAGCCTACCTGTGAGACAGGTAAGGACCCTAAACCCAATTTTATACAAGTAAAATGGTCCCATAAGGCCATACTTTACCCCAATGTTCACCCCAACAACCAACCAATGTTGTAATAGTCTTAGAATAGTAAAAGCCCATAAAAGGCTCCCGACATAACTCAGATATTCCTGACAACACGCTCTGGCAATCCAAGGGAATGACAAAAATACAACCTCGCTGCATTAACAGACAGAACAGCCCAAACAAAATCTCTGTCGGCTATAAAAGGTGCAAAGGAAATATCTCTTTATCATCCTCTATTTAACAGTTTACTTCATTCTGCTGGAAAGAACAAAGCCAAACAATGATTCATTTGGAAATGAAATCATCCCCACCCCCAGCAAAGGCTGACATTGTGTGGGTAAACAGTCCTAGGGTGCTCCAACACAATGTAAATAGATTGCCTTGCTACTATATACACAAACAGTTGCAAACAGTTTCATTTTGAGACTTGGAGGAAAAAAACAAGTGAGAAAAATACGACAGAGCCAGAGCTCTGAAAATATTTACAAGAACAAAAGCTAATCACAAGTTACTATCAATAAGTTACAATTGCTAAGCAAAAGGGAAGATAAGACAGATATCAGCATAAAGATTAAAAGCAGTTTATTAATGTAGGGTTTACTGAAAATTGGAAAAGATGTAAGAGGAAAATCGTGATGACGTGACTCCACACAGAAAAATCCTCCAGTTTGCCACAATCTCCTCTGAATCAGTCACTTAATCAACACCTTGTCCCAGAGCAGTGGGGCTCTCCAGGACATGGTCTCTGGTTTTATTTCCATTATAATCATCTGCACTCAGAGGGGTGATTAAGGAACATACCAGTTATTCTTCTTGAAGAAAGCTGCAAAATTAAAGTCATTCCACTCGCGGGGAACACAGAGATTATTTCTGTTGTCACACAGCAGAGAGCTGACAGACAAAATCAGCTGAATAAAATTCACCAAGGGTTGCAGAGTGAGTTAGAAGTAAACCAAAGAATTAAACCCAGAACTGTTCTTTTCTGTTTCGAGTACTCGTTTACACTTCTGTCACCAGACTGCCAGGACTCCTCCAAACAACAATAATTTAACATTATAATATGGTAAGGAGCTGTTACAATCTGAGTAAACACATCTTAGCTCACAAATTAAAATAATCATCGGTCTCTGACTAATCCTGCTGCCACACACACACACACAATCCCTCTGCTGAAAGTTGCTCTGAACTTCAGGGGTCTTTTACAAGTTGATGATAAATGGCTTTTTATAAAAAGCTTAGAATAGGGTTCAATATCCTGCCTGCCTTCAGCCAGGGGAACTGAAAGATTACTGAAATGAAAAAGCAGCAATAAAATTACTGAAAATATTACAGTATTTTACCAAATGGACTCTTTCAAACACAACTGGTTTTTTTCCTTAATTTTTTTAAGGCATCTGTGCTAACTCCTCTACAAATCCCCACAAATTTCTCATGGAAAACGTTCATATGAAGTTTTGCAAGTTACCAATGCACAATCATAGCACGTGTCCAACTTCTGCACTGCGGAAGTGATGAGCACAATCTGTGTGAATTCCTCCAGGAATCAAAGCCACCTTCCTGCCTTAATTCTCAGCACCCATGTGCAGACTTCCAGTGGAGCTGTTTGTTTAAACAGATCTAATTTTCAAGCAGTGATGGCTGCAGAGATCTTGAAAGAAATCTGATTTATTATCTTTCAAGACAGACATCTGCAAACTGAAGCCCCAGAACTCTTGAACATTCCCCTAAAAGCTGCTGCCTTTCTCTGTGACTCGTCCATGCACGCCTGTCTCCTACCCCCACCACTGAGCATCCTAAAACTGCTGATTCTTCTTTTTAAAAAGTGTCAAATCTATTCAAAACTTCAAATATACCTCAGAGGATTGTAAAGGCAACAACTCACTGCAATTTCCCTTGACAGAAAATAGAAGTGGCTGGGTGATAGCCACAAATTGACAGTTCCTTCCTCTCCTCTCCATGATGTTCAGTTACAAGTAGTTGGATGTGCCATAGCAAACCTTTGGAGCACTCCCCAGCCTGTTTCAGGCTGAGCTGCTGTACAGAGATGAGAGGAAGTGAAATGGTGGATACACAACTGTCTCCAAAGAGGAAGAAAGTTCCGAGCACATTTTGGGTGCCTTCCAGTGGCTCCAGGCAGAAGAGGATGGCTCCAGAACAGCCACGCACAAACCTTTGTTCAGAGAAGTCCAAAGAAAGGCAAAAATAGAGAGGGTTGTTCTGAGACAAGTCTGGTTCCCTTAATAATCACCAAGTCATAAAACAGTTCCTTTGATTCAGAAATCCCACAAAGGTTCTCTCTATAGCAGAAAGCCCAGCACATAGTTGGGCTTTCACAAGAGCTCCTAATCCTACTCATAATTAGGGCAGAGGGACTGTTCCTGGCCATTTTTAATACTCTCAAACTGGAAAAGGGTGGCTACCCCAAACAAACTGCTATTCAAACTTCCACTTCCATGGAACTTGTGACTTACTCTCAACAGAAAGGAGGCATAAGGATGCAGCAAATCCTGAATGCAAGCAAAACAGCTTCTAGCACAGACCTCATGAAAGAGGAAGGCTGAAAGGAAAGATAAACTGGAAAAGCTGTGACATTGATAATTTTGGAACATTTTTTGAAGCTCTCCATTTCACATCCTTTGAGTTTCTCCAAGGCACATCCACCACAGGAACAGGATGGACAGATCCATTCTCACAGGTTTCTTTACCTTTACACATTATTTATCACATTGTTCCCACACACACACAAAAAGCAGACACAAATCTGTGCCATCAGCTCCCCACTGCCTTGTTCCCACATTTCTCCTCAAGCAGTATTATTGTAGATACCCAGATGTGCTTTCTGATCTTCAAGGCCAATGAGCAACGAGAATTTTAGGCAATAAAATTCTTTGAATACAGACCAGTTTACTGACTGTGTGCTACATGGAAGCAAAACTTGAAACCTAAAGACCCCCAACCTTTCAGTTTTGAGTAGAAATTACTAACACATCTGTGATAGGATTGTTTACTTAAAGCAAATTGCAAAACTAGAACTGATTTTTCTGAAGCGTTTCCACCTTGGCTCATTCCTGCGGTACCTGCTTGCATCACATATTTTTGCACAGTATCTACAGCATTTTATGAAATCCATATTATGCTCATGGCAGAAAGAAAGGAAGGAAGTGGATTTACCATGGAGAGGTGAGCCAGAGGGGCTGCTGGACAGGCCGGGCACGGGGCTGCAGCGCCCGCCCTGCTTCGACGTCAGCTCCTGCTCGATCTCCTCCAGCCCCGCGCTCTTCTGGAAGCGGCTCATGCGATTGACCACCCGTGGGGACATGTGAGTCCTGACACAGGGCTGGCCCCCGTAGGGATTGATGGGGAAAACGTGGGAAGTGCCTCGGAGTGTGCTGACCACCACCCAGCGGCAGTCGTGGCTGAAGGAGATGTCCTGTACCTGGAAAAAAAGGGTGACAGGGGAATGAAGCCACCAATGTGCACACCTCCAACACAGGGATTGTGTCTCAAACACAAATCTGAACTGGAAATGGGAAAAAACCCCCTCACATTTAGGCAATAACTTCCATTTTACTGCATTTATCAATGGACTTAGTATTCATTATATACACTGTAATTCACAGCTCCAAATTTTGTGTACTTTTCAAAATATTCTGAGATTATGACAACAAACTGTGCTGCAAAGTGCTGAAGAAAGCCACAAGATCTTGATGTAGTTTTCAAACAGAATTTTGTTCTAAAAAGAGCTGGGAAATTGTTTCAATTACATGTTTTGTATTTGCTTGTTTAATCTTCAGAGATTGCCCAAAAACGGGAAAAGGGAGGGATGAGAAGAAAAGAGAGAGATCTCACCACTGGGCCTGACTTTGACAAATACTGGCACAAGTCTTATTTTAGCTTCAAATGGTCAGTTTTGAAGCAAATATAAAAATACAGTTAAACATTTTCCACTAGGGTTACTCCTTGCATAGATCTCAGATACGAAGTCCAGAAGGATTTAATTCTCTTTCAAGTGTGCTTTACACAACGCTTTGATGGAAAGCAAATTCTTGTTCCTGAAGGAATGCTTTAAAAGAGAGATTAAAGTTTGTTTCCAAGCCTGTCCTGGCAGACAACTCAAGAAAACAAGTAGTCGAAGTTAAAATGATTTATCATAGAAAAAAAAAAATCCTGAAACAATTCTTCCAAAAATGTTTTTAAAGGTAAAAGCTGACTAAAAGGAACCATGGACACAAGTGGGATTTACCACGGCAAACAAACATATAGACGAAGGATTAGTTTTCATTATATTATTAAACAGCACAAGCTAAATAAAATTCTTTAAGATTTCACTGAAGCCAGTTTTACAATGCACTACGTACTCAAATTGGAGTAAACACTGATAAAATCTTGACAAATATTCCAGAAATGCACTCCAGCTATTCCAGACAAAAGGAGCAAATTATTCATCGAAGTGCAAGTTTCCAACTGAGCCTGAAGCCTCGGAGATAAAAAAAGGATTTAAGTCTGGTGACTTGTGACAAGATATTTGATTGACAGACTGTCACTACACAAAATGCTTCATCAACATTACCGAGATCAACTAAAACCAGCGCTGCACACCTGCTCCTTTCAGTCCTGGTGATATCCCCAAAGGAGGCAGCTCAGAGAGCTCCCAAACCTGACAGCTTTGGCACTTTCAGGATTCAGCTCTGAAACACCTACAGTGCAGCACTCAGAGCCCCAAGCTTGCTTACAAAGTGTTTCACCTTAACAGATTGCTCACAAGGGATTAGAGACCCCACAGGGATTAATAAGGGCTCCAAAAAAACCCCGAAGGCTGTGGAGTCAGGGAAAACGATGGCTCCAAGAGTATTTCAGTACTTGCTGTTAAAGTGGCAAATTCTCCTGGTCAAAACCAAACATATGAACTGCGTAGAAACTGCCACTCTCAGTTACAACAGAACTATGAGATGAGAGAGAAAAAATTCCATCTCACTGTAGCATGCAACAAAACTGTGTGTTTCTACTTTAGTACTCAGTTTCCAGTTGGCACCCCGAGGGTTATGTTCTTTCAAAAACTACACACAACAACCCTGGCAAATGACAACCCCAGCCAAGAAACTGGGAAACAATCACTACAGGATGTTTTTTTTCCTCGGTATAAACATTACACAGAAAAAAGTATTCCTGATCTACAGGAAGAAAGTGTGGAACTCCGTAATCCCAAATGCTCTCTTTAAAAAAGTGCTCAAACACTGGCTGCAGTCAGAGCGGGCATCGTGGCCATGGCTGCCTAAAACATGGCTGAAACCACAAAGGCAGAAGGGTTCTAATGCTCAGGAATAACATGGAAAAAGCGTTGACAGGAGAGTGTGCAATGAATTAAGATTTACAGGAACAGAGCTATGAAACCCTGCTCAGCAGTGGCAAAGAGTATTTTGGAAGCTGCAGTTCCCCGTGATTCACCTATTGCTCACTGGTCTCAAACAGCCTCGTTTGTCTTTCACAGATCCAGGAGGAGCAGCAGAACCACAGGCAGTCCAAGGAGCTGATTCAGAGAATATTTCCAATTCCAAGGGCATGAATTAAACACGCTCACACCAAACCAGCACAAACCCATCTGTGCAATGCAAAGGAGCCCGGAACTCTCCAGGAGAACTGGAAGAAGGCATGGACCAGGCTGAAAGGACAATGCTCATTGTGGCAGTCTCAGACACAACTTCAAAAATCAGCTGTGTCCATGAATAAAGCCCTATAAATTATGCCCTGGGCTGTGCTGTTCCCCACCACGTTCCTGTACATTACGCTGAGTTCTCGACTGCTCAGAGTATAAACAAACTGCACAGTGGCCCATTAGTGGTTTTCAAGTTTATGCTAAGCGTTGCAGTTTATTGCTGTTCTTTAGGTTAATGTACTATTATTTCATGTATTTATAATATATTTCTGGATTTGTTGTTAATTATGATGTAATGTTTAGATACCAAAGATCAATCAAGACCCCACAGTGTTTACAGATATATGTTAATAAAGTACAAAGTACAGCAGATCTCTCACGATGCAAAGTTTATTCTATAGCTCAAGGTCAATGCCACATTTAATACTCACGCCTGTATTTTAAAATTTTATCTATCCTCCTCTGTCTGGACCACTAAAGGGAATTACAGACCTGAGATTTTGTTTAATTTGGGAACCCGTAAGATGTTTTCAAATTCTTTTCAGTCCTAGACTCTCTCTATCTTTCTTGCAGGCTCCCTTCAGGTACTGGAAGGCCACAAATGCACCACTCAAAAGCCTCCTCTTCTCCAGGCTCAACAATCCCAATTCTCTTAGCCTTTCCTCATATGAGAGGGGCTCCAGCCCTCTAAACATTTTCGTGGCCTCCTCTGGACATCCTCCAAAAGGTCAATGTGCTTCCTGTCTTCTCCTGTTTCCCTTCAATTACTCTTCTGTGCTTTATAACTTCCACTTCTCTATTTCCCCATGTTTTGAACATTATGATGTAAAATCCTCCAGAAAACTGAATTAAAATGTAGCTACCACTCAGAGCCTGCCCCGAGTGACACAGTCAGGTAATTCAATATACAGAGTCCTCCAAGGACACAGCACATGTCACCAGCTCCACTGAGGATCAGCTTTCAATACTGTACAGATCACAAAATAATTTCTGAATCACAGAATCACAGGATGGGTTGGGTTGGAAGGGGCCACAGAAGCTCATCTGGTCCAAGCTCCCTGCTCAAACAGGGTCAGCCCAGAGCAGCTGGCACAGGACTGTGTCCAGGTAAATCACATAACAGAAAACCAACCTCACAATGCTGAACCCTGGATTTCAGTAATAATGATCAGAAATAAACCACATTTTGATCATCCTAGCACTCTTTTTTTTCCTTCTTACCACCCCTCTGTCAGTTGTGTGGGGTTACACCAGGTGCAATCTGTATATTCTTGTGCATTTTACTGCATTTAATTAAACTTGGAGAGTAGGACCAGCCGTGCTGCAACAGGAACGTGACCTGTTCATGATCACTGTGCTGTGCCACAGAGAAAAAACACCCTGATTTGAAGCACAGGACTCAAGTATTGAATTATGCTGTGCAGGGAGATGGCAGAAAGAAAAAACCAGTATCATTAAGCAATGAGAAAGAGCAGCAGTCCCAAGGAGGTAAGGGTCAAAATAAATTAGAAAACTGGTCTGTATGTGAATTTTTTTGGCTGAGAAAATTAAGGAAATGATATAGCAACAAACATAAATGAAAAAATAATAAAATCATGGTCTACACAAAATGATTTATCAGACCCACACAGACCCAACTGTGTCTCCCCAAGTCCTCAACGCTGATTTCTGTGTAAAGCAAGAGCAGAATGTGGGCACAGAGAGAGATCCAGGTGGGGCCTTTAACCAGAGCTGAGCTCTCTATCAATGACTGAGCCTGCAAATGCTGCTCAGGGCTCCAGCTCTCCAGGGCAGCCAAGCTACTTCTGACTGCAGCAGCTTCTTCTTGGCAGCTCTCATCTGACACTGATCAGCTACCCAAAACCAGTCTTGATTATTTCAAGTCCATCCCCAGCTTCTTTCCTTTAAATAAGAAAGTCTCCCTAGTTTTACAGAGTCTGTTTCAATAACTGCAACTATGAACATGTCACAGACAGAAGGAATTTCTCAAGGCCATGAAGATTCACATCCAATATCTGGAAGTTGTTCCAATGTTTCACTACCTGGACACAGGGTGTGACACAACCTTGAGCAGTGTCTGTGGAAGCACATCACTGAAACATTCATGCATTCCCTGGAAAAGACTCACATCAGCGTGCAGCCAGGCTGGAATGTTTTTATCATTCCCTGTTTACCTTCTCCAACTGAAGTCAGTTCTAGCTGCAGTTTGGGAGTGGGAATAACAAGAGTCTGACAGAGTACAGGATTACAGAGGAGCTGGCCTGCAGCCAGCTGATGCTATCGTTACGTTTATTTGTCCTAGGCTGAGATAATGCTGTTTTCAGGGATTTTGTTTTTGCTGTTTACAATTTCAGATCAAAGAGAAAGGATCATCAGGTGACAGGCTAACTTTCATCTGCAAGTAAATGAGCTTCCTCAGTTCAGAACATGCTATGCCTTCATTAAAAACCTTCCAGAATGCTCTTGGGTAAAAATATGAGTGCAGTAAGTGTTGCCTCACAATGCAAGAGCTGGAGGACAGGCAGATGTATCCTTAACCAAAATATGCAGCACATACACGTGCACATTTCTCCTCTTTACAGCTGAACTGTGCAAGCACAGGTCCTCTGAGAGGTTCAGCTCTGACTCAGTAAAATACAACCAGCCCTTGCAATGGGCCTTCCTGGTGTTACTCAGTGCTGCTCTTTGTCCTCTTAAGGGGAAAAAAAATATAAAATCTAGAGCACAAATGGCACTCAAAGGCTAAAAGATCTTAATCTGGTACAACCAAACAGGGACTTCTGTCTGTGTTTGCAGAACGGTGACTTTGAACACTGTGACCTTGGGACTCAGTGAATTATCTGAGTACTTCACATTCTGCCATGGTCATTGTCTTCACAACTCCCTTCTGAGGCAGAGGCCCACCCTCCATCCCACCCCATCTTCATCTGAGTCACAAGAAGAAGATTTTGGGAAAAGTGGGGTGAAGCTCTGTCAGCCAAAATCTCACATACAAAAGCAGAGCTGATTTCAGCAGGGACATTAAAATCCCACATATAACATGGCCATAATGATGATGTTTAAACAATTTATAATGGGTACTAGCTAAACAAATTCTGACACTGATAATCACTCATGTCCATCAACACAAATTAGAACTTTTTATAGCTCCAGTACAGAAGGTGACCTTTAAGACCATTGGCCTTGATTCACAGTTAGTTTTAAACCAGAGGGAAAAAAAAAGAAAAAAGGAAAAGGGTCTGGTAGCAAATGTATAAATACTGTTCTATCCAGACAGGAGGTACAGAGGCTCCCAGTGTGGGCTGCACTGAGAGTTTTATATTGAACAGTCTCCAAAATTCTTGTCTAATGCTCCTCATACATGAAATTCACACAACAAAAGAGCAGCACCAGCAAGCTCTCCTCTCATTGAACAGCTACAAGTGCTGTTACTCCAAAAGAAAAAAAGTGAAACGATCCCTCATATTATATAATTATTTCAAACTATGTGTGTTGAGAATCACAGGTACCAATGCAATATTGTTTAATTATCCAGGGAGCTGTGAAATCCACCAACACACCTCAGACTGGTAAGAATTTTCTCCATTTTATGCCATTCCAAAAGCTATACTGTTCACATCCCAAATGAAAACTGTGTGGCAAACTAGGAAAAAATTTTACTATGTTGATTCTGAGAATTTTAATGCAATGCTTTCACAGAGATGCTAATACTATATCCCAAAAAAACATGTATCAATAAGGGTTTCTTCTCTAAAACATGTTCTGTTTGGTTTCCAATGTGTGCCTTGAAAACAAATTTATCACCTGTAAAAACCAGAAGAACATCTTTGTTCCTCATGACTGAAGTCCTGTGCTTTGGGTTTCAATATTGAGTCTTTGTATGAAGGGAGAACAAAAATAACTCTAAAACATTAAACACCTTATAGAACATGGCCAAGTAGAGGCAGAGTATGTGTATACACACAGATCTCACTGCTCTTTGTAATATTTATAAAAACTACTTGTTAGAACTATATATATTATCCCAAATGAACAGCTTTTCCTGATTTCCTCTCACTTTCTAGATTGGTTGTTCCTTCTTATAGCAAACCATTGCCTGTAACAGCAATTCCACTTTTCCAGAATGGCAGCAGGAAAGCTTTAGAGTATTTAAACTACCAGAAATGTAAATTCACCCAGAACAAAACTTGATCAACCACTGCTAAGTTCAATAAAGCTTCCACATTCCACTTGTTACAAAGGTATGGTGAGAAACTTGAGGGAAACTGCTCAACTCCCAGGGGAAAAAAAAAGGTTTGAAGGAACTGTAATCAGGGACCAGAACCAGCCAAAGCTCCCAGTGCCAGGGTGACAATCACAGAGCCCCAGGCTGTCCCTGTCACTGTGCTTTACATCTGCCAGGCTGCCACAAGGCTGTGCTTCCCGTGTGTAATTGCATCAGCAAGTGCAATACTCATTCCTTACCCTGTGGTGACATTTTTATTCCTGTATTTAAAGCAGGTTCCTCAGCAGTTCCTCATGCTCCAAAGGTGAGGCTCTGCCATGAAGGACTCAAGCAGAACTCGCTGCTGCCACAGGCACAGCCCTGCCAGTGAGAGCAGATCCCTTTTCCCCACCTCACAGCAAATCACTTCACTGAGCATTGCTTAAAATACAATTCCAGACTTCTCCACCCTTGGATAATGTCCTAACTTAGCCCTCCATCTCTGACAGGGGGGTTTTTCGACAGGGAAGTTAAACTGGGGAGTCTCTGCAGGTTCCCCCACAGTGCCAAGAAAAGTTAATCACAGCCTTTTGATTAACTCTTCCTTTCAACTCTTTAATTGTCTGTCTGTGGCTTTTACCACCAGAGTCAGGCAAACGCTGACAGTTCCTTCACGGGCACGAGACAAATGTTGAACATGTTACATGAGAAAAGGTTAAGTGCAAACACAGCCAATAATCGGGGCTCTTTGGAGGCAGTGCCAGACCTGAATAAATCTGACAGCACCTCATTGCAAAGGGCAAGAATTTATTATTGTCCAGGTTAAACGCTCTGCTCTTATCCCTTCTGTGGCTGGAGCACAAGAAAGGCTCTTTGTGTGCTGAAACAAACATTAAAGTGCCAACATACACAGAATGTATAAGGTGTCTGCGGATTATTCCTCAGCAAAGAGTTTCACTTACTTTGGCTTCGGTCTCTCCCCTGTGAAGTGTGTACAAGTGATGGACGGCACTTTGTGATGATGACCAAGGATGTGTCAGGATTTGGAAAACATGGAAATCATGGCCTAATGTGTCAGTGGTGACCAGCAACATCCCTGGGTAAAAAAAGAAACACAAAAGCACAAAAGATTAATAACTGCAAAAGAAGAGGCTTAAAGTGGCTGTCTAAAAAACACTGAGTGTGGCTTACATTTGGGGTTTGGAAACAGAAGAAAACACAGAAAATTACTGAATTGAAAGGGATTCACCTCATAAAAATGAATCAGGACTTCAACTGAAATCATATTCACAGTACTACTACTTAAGTATTAATATATTAAGATAGTATTACAACACAAATCTATAAAAACATCTGAAAAATCGGAATATTCCAACTAAATTTGAGAACTGTGTGACCAATATGAACCACTGAAGTGATGAATGTTACAGCAAAACCCCAAAATGCTCTTCCCTGGGCAAGAGCCAGTCTAAAAAAGATTGATGTCTCCACAATAACAATTTTTGGAAGAAGAGATCATAGAAATCCAGCCAGAAGAGCCCATACCAAAGCAATCCTGAAGAAGCATCTTCCTTATAAATGAAAGGAACTGTCTGATTTATCAGTGAAAAGCAGAGTTGAGAGCTTTCAAATTAAACACAAAATGAGGTACCAGGTTCATTAGGAAACAGGTCACTGGTGGAGGTACTGAAATGATTCAATTAGATCAGCAGAACCACAGTAAATTACATTTGCTATTTTCTTTTTTATCTCACAATGTCTCAGCCCACACCATAACTCAGTTTTTTACAAAGATACTTGAAGTCAATTTGCCATAAATTTATAGCAATTTATACCAAAAATTAAGTCTTTTTGTACATACAAGGACAATACAGCATCATAGCAGAACTTTGGATTACAGTAACAAACTACAAATTTATTTTTCTGTTATTAATGAAATTTAATAGGTTATCACCCAAAGTAACCCTCTGACATTCAGTTAACAAGTACAAAGTGATTTTAGCAGTTTAATATTGACATTCTAAATAATTTTCAAGGTACACATCTAGTAAAGAAAAAACAGGAATTCCCACTTAGGTCTGTTGCAACATTTCTCCACATAAATCACAACTGAAATCTTTTATCCTGCAGGAAGAGAACTTAGTCCCCGTGTTTTACATGACACTTATTCAGAGGATAAATGGTTATCTTATTTCTGCCATAAATGAGTGTCCATTGCCTTCATTTATTTACAGGTGATACCAGAAATTGCTTTTTCCTCTGCTGCCTCAGATACCAACAGCACACATTTGAAACCTCTCACATGTTACCACTGATTTCCCACTTTATGACACTGGGACAATTTTAGTATTAAACTGCAAAAAGCATGCCAGGCAGCAGAGTAAAAGTTAAGTGTGATCAGCTTTTCTATGGGACACCATTTCATCACTAGCTTGGTATCCTGAGTGTTTTCCCTCCATGGCAATCCTGGAATCCAAGAGATTGGGTCCTTTAGGTCCAGAAAGAAAAATTTCTGTTTTTTCTTCCTGGTCCTTTAGACCCAGAAAGAAAAATTCCTTTGGCCACAGAGGCTGAAGGCTTGGCCCTGTGGGTCCAATGTCCCAAAACCCCACCCAGGGTAACGCAGCACCCTCAGAGCCTGCGTGGCACCAACAGGACACACTCAGCTTCTCCAAAACCTCTGAAAGAAGGATCCTGCGAAGGCAAACACATAATTCCAAGGTGCTGAGGCCCACCAGCAGCAAGGTACAAAATCCAAATTGCTCTAGGAGACAAAACTGCCTCCAAGCTTCCCCTGAGCTTGACCACTGAGGCTGGCAGGGCCGGGCCCGGCGCGGCCACCCACGCTGCACCCAGGCATTTCCTGCAGCTCGCACAAACGCAGCAGCTCACATCTGAGCTCAGCAAGATTCCCTCCAGCAGACACACTTTTACTGTTCCCGGCTGCTCCTCCGGCCCCGAGTGTTAGAAATGAAAGGGAGTTTGTTATGGAGCTGAGAAATCCGGGAGAGCACTGGGGTATTATGTTTGGGCGGTAAGGCATGTGAGCTGAGGTTGGTCTGGATGTTAATGTTGGCTTAACTGGCAATTTCCTTGATTTGTAGTGACTGTGTTGATAGGAAATACAGCTCAAGTTGCTCCGGTGCGAGGCAGCCAAGCCTTTCGTGTGGGATTATGCACACAATTTGCATTAATTCTGTTCTGCAACATCACAAACTACACTTCCCCTCTAGTGAAGTGTGCGGTCCTCAATAATATATAGCATTTCCAGCAGAGAAAGCTGGAAGCAAAGAGAGGCTTGTGTGCTGGAATTAGGCTGCTGCTGTTACTGGAGTGAGGATATTCCAAAAGATCTAATTCAACCCAGTAAGAATTTATCTTCTCTATTCCCATGCTTGTCTCTCCTCATGCATTATACAGCTTTATACAGACATGGAGGTGCTTTGGGTCCTTTCGTGCTCTCTCTTATTCCCAATGGAAAGGACCTTTGGAGAAGGAGAAGCTGGAGATGGTTCTACAAGATGTCTCTGAATACTGAGCAGAGAAGCTCTGAAAATAGATGCTTTTTCCTCCCTCAAGGCTTGAGAAGTCTTTCATAAACACAGACCCAGCGCTGAGTGCACCCAGAGCTCCCAGCAGAGCATTCTTCCTGTGGATCCCAGCGCATGGCACGGTGTACGGAAGATGGTAAAAGACCCCTAAATCTGCCAAAAATCTGTCTGGAACTAGAGACAAAATGCATGTGTAATGATTCCAAGCCAGTGAAAACACAGGATCACCATCCTTGTTGTCCATGCAATCCAGGGGAGTTCGGCTCAGCAGGATCTGATTTCCAGCGCTGGCGAGAGCCGCAGGTGTCTGTGGGCATCATCCCCCTGCTCCTCACAGGCTCCTTCCCAACCCTACAATGCTCTCTTCAGGCACAGCAGGGCTCACTCTGGGCACAAACACCAAACCTGGGGACACGAGCCCCCAGAACCCATGGTGGTCCCTGTTTGTTCCTTCAGTGACATCCCACGAGGCACAGCTGTGACATTCACCCATCTACCTGCAGCTCTGAGCAGCTCCAGATGATGCTCCCAGCTCTTGGTTCCATGTGTGCTTTGCCTTTGGGTTTTCTGGGTTTGGTTTGGGGTTTCTTTTCTCTGTTTTTGCTAACTTGAAGGAGTACAGAGGTGAAAGATAATACATTTGTGGCTGGAAAGGAACTGACTTGAAAATAGAAAGATGAGTGGTATCTGATTTGGCAGTTGGTGTCTAATCTAAACTCCCGCTGCCTGTCCCGTTTGGAATAAATGCATTTATTAGATGAAAGCCCAGGGAAAACAGGCCTTTCACTTGTATTAGAGACTCTTTTTCAGTAAGTTAAAGGAGGCTCTTTCACACCCACATTTGCATTTGAAGTACAAATATATTCTGGCAGGACTTGTATCAACACGGAGGTCCCAAGCACAACACCACAGATGGGAAAGAACGCGTATTTATAAAACAGCATTTTGAAATCTCTTCCTCGCCCCTGTTATTCAAACAATAAATCACCCACGTTTCAGAACACTGGGCTGGGGTTTGTGGTGGGATTTTCCAGCTCTCATTACTTCACACTGAAGAATCTCAGTTTTCCATTATCACAGCTCAGCCATTTTGTTTCTCTCTCCATCTCCCTGCAGCATCCCAGCAGGAATTTCTAATCCCAGCGGAGAAACAGGAACCAGAATCCTGGTCCTAGCTCACTTTCACATTCAAGTGCAGGAAACTCCAACTCAAGCTTCTGAAGAGGCCTTGTGACAGTTTTCCCAAAAAGTTGTTTAGAAGGAAATACAGGTTAAAGCCGTGCTATGTTCAGCCTGAACGTTTTCTCTTATGAGGGACTTCATGGGTGAATAATCAGAGATGAAAAGTGAATAATTCTTGAGGATTTCCTGCTTATTTTTCCAACTGGCATTAATCCCTGTTTAACAGATAACAGCTGAAATCCATTGGAAGTCTTGCATACACAGGACCCTGTGGAAATTTATGTGTAAACCAGACTTCATTTAGTATATATCTCATTGCAAAAATTCTGATTTTGCTTATCCACAGTACAAGGGTGCAGCCAGATTAAATTAATGACTGTTTTACTGTGTGGTTGTTTTAAGTCCACAGAGATGATTAAAATCCAGTTTCAAAGGGATAGGGAAAAAAAGATGGGGGAAAAAAATTAGCAAAGCTTTGTTTTACCTGCCCTAATTTACAGCTTCCTACTTTTCCTGCATTCTGTTTGGGGAAACAATCAGCTTCTTTCAGGATAGAAATAAAAACACGAGGGATATATGCATAAAAGGAAAAACTAGTACAGATGTAGACTGTGGGTTAAGAGCTATTTATGCAGTATCAGAAGACTAAACCAGACTCTGGCCTGGCCATAAACTAAGCCCACGCCCTAAATGAGGTGCCAAGCCACAAAAAGCATTTGCGTCAACTGGGAATACAAGGAAAAGAAGGGCTGCTAATTATAGGGCCTGGAAGCGGAAGGGGAGCGCTGGAGCTGAGGCTGCGCCGTGTTTATCTGAGAGCTTCCTCCCCTCTGCCTGCCGAGCCTGGGCCCGAGGCTGGCACTGCAGCTGCTCATGGGACACCGAGTGCTCAGCTCCTGGCAGCCCCAGGGCAAATTAGAGAGCGCTGGGAAAGCTGAGCAGCCCCACCACATCCTATCGGTAACACCTCCCTAATTACAGAGCTGTTGATTGCGTGCATATAAATGAGGTCCCCATGGCTTGGAGCTTCACCAGGAGCTTCCCTTCAGTTTTCAGAGGGTTTTCCAGCTCCCCAAACTGTGTCCCTCTGCCAGCACTCAGTGAAGGATTCAACACCTTCAAGCTGGGCTGGATTCCTTTTCAAAACACCAAGGGCACAAGTGCTGGGAATCAGGCACACATCTGTGGGGAGGAAATGTGGATCCATGGGCAGACTGGATTTAGGAGCTCAACCCTCAGATTTCCATGCCCAGCCATGGAGAGACCAGTCCAGCCACTGCACCAACTCACTGCCTGTCCAAAAAGTGATTAAAATATGAACCTCTCACACTTCAGTTAGGAAATCTGAACTGGGATCCCACACAAGGCTGGTACTGAGCTTTGCAGAGTCCCAAATTACAGGCTCAGAGTGCTCAGGGAGCCACAGTGATTTAGAGCCACTCCTGGTTCCATCCATATGGATTTCTCCTGGCACTGCCATCTTCCACAGGCTCCCTGGGACAGGATTCCTGTTCCACTGAGCTCCCTGGGCTCAGCAATTGCATTCACGTGACAAAGTTTACATGGCCCATGGTTTTCTGAGGCATCTGGACCCAGAACAGCAGCTTTATTTATACCCACTCAAGCCCTCTCCCAGCAAGTGAAAATACAGCCAAACATCAGAGCTGCTCAACCCCTGGGTACTCCCAAGTGGACCATGTGCTGCAGTTACAAAACTGGGTCTCAAAAAAACCTTAACTAAATAATGAAATTCTGATTTTAGCAAAATTCGCCGCAAAATAAACGCAAGCACGTAAAGATTTAATGTAAATATTTTGAAAATCCCAAGAAGTCAAAAGAAAGACAAGCAAAATAAAATATTATTTTGTGAATAAATAACTCCCTATGACTCCTTTAGCTCCTAAAATAATCCATGGCTACAGCTCTTCCTTCACAACCAACCCAAAATGCAATTCTTGATCAAGCCATCAATCATCAAGGATTCCTCCTTTTGGTGACATGGGACAGAGAGACACAACATTTGTAACTGCAGCTCATCAAACTGCCTTAATTTTAACATATTTGTCTTCCAAGGCAATCATTCAAGTTGAAAACCAGAAGAAAATGAACAGAAAAACTGAAGAATTATTCTGTCATTAAATAATTACAGCTTGATTTACTCTCCAGAAATGTTTTCCTGCCCACTTTCTCTGATCAATGGGAAAAAACTTGAGCAGAGATGTTCCAATTTCACCCTCTTTAACTATTAACTCAAGGCCACTGTCACATTTCAATATAGAACATTAAAATAATCAGAGCAATTTCAGGTCTGTTAAAGGTGCAGTCAGGCATCCCAAGGGGGACACAGTTTCATCTGTTTTACTGCTGGCCCAACATTAATTTTCTTGTTATTAATGGGTGGAAAATCTCTTTTGTAGCCAAGGAAGCGTAATTATTTTAAATTTTCAATGTCTTGCACTTCACAGCTCTCAGCTGCCAAGCTGGCAGGAGCAATACTTCTGGAAAGCAGATCATTTATTTACCACATTTAAAAGAAAAAAAAAACCCAGACATTTATAAACCAGCACCATTTTTTAGCTGTTTACTAACTGAGAATCTTATTTGAAAACTTTTCTCTTTGACACTAAAATAGGAATGTGCCTGGCCCATGTCACTGATTTAAAAGCTGGTCCTACTCTCCCAAATTGGGTGTGGATTTAGCTATAGCGACAGGAATGTTTTAATCATTGTATTTTTAGTTTGTTTTAAGGGCTTTTATTGAAAAATATTGTGTCTTTTGCTCCTTCTAGAAGGGTGAGAAGCCAGGATCCAGTCCTGCAGCTGGAAAACCCCTCTATGCTGCATTTGAGTGTAGAAAAAAGCTTTTATTGGGAAAAGCTGTCCCAGGAGAAGACCACCAGGAAGCTTAGGTAACAAAATGTCCTTTTCAGAGGCTCTAAGGCTACTTACTTGCCTTAACAAATGGGAAGTTGAAGCAGAAGCCCTAAAAAATCCAAGGGGATAATTCTCATCTTTCCTGGCTGCCCACGGGGTTTGTTGTACATATAGTTCTTGGCAGTGCAGCCTGACAGGGAAACGAGGCCCAAACCTTCCAAAAACAGGAGTGAATGATTGAAACAACCTTTGAACAGACAAGAAAACTTCTACACTTCACTTGCCTCCCAAAGCAGATACAGGGGATGGAGATGTTTGTATGGATGCTTCTGGAAATCCCACCTGGAGCCCAGAGCTCAGGCTCTGCACTGACCACAGCAGGAATTCCCACAGGAATTGGGATCCCACACAATACCCTGCTCTGGTGGGCTCAGATGCTCAGCCCAGCTTCCAAAATAAGTCATTATTGGTCTGCAAGACTCAAGGCTCCCATGGAAAGGGGAACTCCAGAGGAAGAGCAGCAGTGTTCACATGGAAATGTCCTGGCATCCTCCAACACCAAACTCAACACTCGAACACCAAGGCTCCAGAATTATTGATCATATCTAAAATTTAGGGCTGGTTTCACCACACTTTATTTCATCTATAAATTGTGAAAATAACATCTCTACAGGTTTTCATGCTCCACTTATTCCCACGTTGCATCCTTGAGGCCTTTTGCCCAAAACACCTTCCCTGGGGAGCCCAAGGGATCTGGCCCTTCCTCCCCTCTGCAGCGGCAGCAGGAAGAAACTTCTGGGCTGAAAGAACAGACTGTCCACTGGCTGTGGAGAACTTGCCCAAGTGTAGACAACAATGTATTTAGCACCTCAGCTTTAGCACAAATAAAACATCTATACTTTGCTTTTAAATGTGGTGAAGTAAAGACAATTGACTGAAGTAAAGCTGCAGCCCAGTAGACTTTAAAATTACTCTCAAAAGCACAAAAACAATTCCTTGTAGTATGGAGAGATGTGGATCATTTACACACAAGTTGGTTTTCATTATCACAGTTCATAAAGGCCTTTATACCTCTGATCTGCCCAAATGAAGGGAGGATTCTGCTCGTTTTTAACACAATAAAAACCTATAAAGGGATCCTCCCAAAAATCAGGCCTGAGCACCTGTGCAGCTCCTGTGCTGAGACACGATGGGATTAAGGGGTTTATCAGCCCCAGAAAATAAATTTTCAGTGAATCAGCTCTGCAGGCACTGTGTGCTGCTCACTGCCTGGAATTAGGAGTAAAAGTGGGGTTTCAGAGCAAGCAGCCAAGGACAGAATCAAAAGGCACCTCTTGTTTTGTTCTCTGTAATGAGCTCAGCCTGATTGCCAATGACCACTGCAGAAGGAGCTGGGATGATGTTACAGCCCTGGCTTCAAACAAAATCCTGCCTTGATGTTAAATAAAGAGCTCACAATCCTGGGCTAAGTGCTGCTCTCACTGGAGCAAGAGTTCTCTGCTCGTTTGTCCCCATCCCTCCCGCAAATCTCACACAGCCAAAAATAACACCACTTAAAGAAGTGTTTTGCCATTAAACACCATTTGATCTAAGTGTCACTCTCTAAGTTATTGTCATCCCAGTACCTGAGCAAACCAAAGCATTTGATCATAAAAGAAGAATCCAGCAATTTGCAAAAATATCCTTCCTTTTGAAAAATAACAAGTTAATTTGGTTTTGCATAAACATTCTGCTGCCCTTTAAATTACACAATCCTAGAAATTCTCCTAAGGAGGCATTTAATTAATATCTATTTACCATTCCAATTTAAGCAGCTGTATTTATTTCACTTATTTATTTCATTTAATTAGCATTGCTCCACTTTAGGTATCATCCTTCTTCCAGGGCACAAAGCAAAAGGACTGTTCTGGAACTGAGGATTCTCAGTTCACTGCACAGAGCTCCATGAAAAATTCCCTTCCAAGAAAATCCAGGCAGATGAGGATACAGCTTTTCTGTCACAAAACCCCAGTGAACTGCACTGCACTGTTAAAGAGTTCTGACACAACAGATGGGGTGTCAGAATGACACCAACTGGTCAGCAAAAGTGAAAACATAAATGACAGACATTTAGTTTTATTCTCTGAAATGTGACTTCACCCTCCTGATCTTCATGCCATTTGCTACATCTTAGAAATTGTAAATTTAGGCACTGGAAGCTGCTGATTCCCTGACCATTTCCCTGAGAGCTGCTGCAATCAGCCAGAACATTATTTATCTGCAGATAATGAAATGTTAATTGTCAGATTAATAAGATCAATTAATACACAAGGTTTGTAGCTGCACCTGCTGCCCACAGTGACTGTTCATTTATAAAAGGAAGGAGACAAACAGGTACTTTGGAGGAGTCTCTTACAAGTATTTTCAGATTTTAGTTGATTTCACTCAGGAGAGAAGGTAAGATCACAAACTCTTCATTAGCAAACAAATAATAAGTTACTTTATAAACCAGTGAAACTGTTTTATTTCTGTATTCATGGAGGACTACAATTTAATCCATGTGCTGATCCCCTGGATACCTGAGGATCACAACCATGTGTGCACCTGGCTGGCAGGAATTCCTCAGCAGTGGAAGAGGGACTGAATCTCCTCTCTCTTACCACAGTAGAAGAGTTGCTACAGTTTGAAATTTCCAGCAAGGACAAATTTGAAATTTCCAGAAAAGACAAATTCCACATCCAGCACTGCACAGAGCAGGTCACCTGCAGTGTCCCAGTGGGACCAGACAGGGACACACACCCATGGGATTTCCTGCCTTGTTTACATCCATCCCAAACCCCAGAAGGATCTCTTACCACTGGGGTTGAAGGCCATGCAGCAAATGGGCTTCTCATGGGCAGGGAAATGGGCCACGATGCCATCGCTGTCCGAGTCCTCGCTCACCAGCACCTGGGGACAGAACACAGCCCAGGTCAGGGGGAAAAACACTGCAGAGGGAAAATCCCTTTTACTGACCCATGCAAATCCCCATTTATCTCCCCCTTTCCCTATAAAAGCTGATTTTCTGGTATAGCAAACTGGCCTTTGCAGATTCAAATCCAAGTATGTTCATTCCCTGTACTAACCAAGTAAAGCAAAATAAAAGCCAAAAATACCAACAATAAAAGTACCTTCATCACTCAAAAATTGAATGTGACACTCAGGGCTCCTTTCTCAGCCCCTGATGTGTGTCACTGTCTGTGTCAGAATGGACAGAACTGGTTTTGGGAACACACAAGGAAACAACACTTGCTTGTGCATGGAAAGATGAAAAAATGTTCTTCCTCTTCTAAAAATCAGCAGGAAAAACTAGATCCTTAAGGAACAGAGAAAAGTGCTTTTTTAAAATCACCAATCTATTGAAATCTTCAGGACTGGTCAGGTCCTCCCCCTGCTTTTCTGCACTGCACTTGGGGATAGCAAATATCACTTTTTACAATTCCAACACTACAAAGAAAGGAGGAAAAAAAAATCCAAGGAATTGGACTTAACTCCATCATCAACCAAATGTCCCTCACGAAGATGCCACCACAGCAAAGCCTGGTTCCCATCCCAGTTCAGAGCTTGCACAGCTTTAAATCCCAGCACGATTTCCATTTTTTACAGAACTTCAGGAAATCAAAACGATGCTGATACAACACCCAGTGCTTTAGGAACATCAAACCAGCTCCTCCAGCCAGGGGAGGATTCCGCGCCCCTGCAAACAGCAGAGTTGGGAATTTTTCCTGGAAATCCAACCAGAGGGACAATTTCCCTAATAACACACACAGGGGCTGTCAGGGAGCTCGAGGGAAGCAGTTCATTCTCCCTCCCAGAGCCTGCAGAGCCCACAGGAATCCCAAGGCTGCAATTTTTTTCCTCCCAAACAGGCTCCCTTCTCCAAGGTAGTGGCCTCTAACCACTCTGCAAAAAACCTTCCGAAGTCTCTCATTGAGAAAGGTTCAGAAATCCTAGCATTGCTCTGTGATCACAGAGCTCCAGCAGGATCCTCCTTGCAGAGCTCCCAACAAAACACCAACACTGAGAATTTTCTACCAAAGCTCCTCCTGAACGAGCCCTCAGCTGCTCCTGATGCCCAAAATTATTTTATCAAGAGTGCAACAGGATTTTTCCCAAACCTGCCCAGCCCGTGGCTGGGTGTGCTGAGCCAAACCAGCTCCCAAAGCAGCTCTGTTACAGCAGAACTCTGTATTTATGGAAGAGTCATCAAATCATTTATCAATCAAATAAATTTATCAAAGATTCATCAAATCATCTTTATCTCACCCCAAAAGAGGAGACAAAGCACCGAGGGCAGTGGTGCATTTACTACCCCAGCAGTGCTTGCTGCCAGGGCAGGGGAGAACTGCAGCCAGAGCTTTTTCCTCCTATGCCATATTTTCCTTCCTCTGTGGTATTTTCAGTACTGCTGAGCAGAAGCCACTCGTAATTATGACTTTAATTATTTTAATCTTTAAAGGCAAATTACACCACTTATCCCAGTGGAGACATGTTTTTAAATAAAACATGAAAGTAACACAAATAAAAATGGACCCAAATCTAATCAAGCAGGTCCTACTCTTAATACAATTAAGAAAAGAGTAATCCCATCATCATAAAAACAAATAGGTTTCGCAATAATTATAAATATGAATATTGTATAACAAATATTTGCTGTACACTTGAGATCCCCAATGCTTTAAAGAGCTGGAGTTTGATGCACAAAGAGCCTCCCCCAAGTTACAGCCAAGGTCAAACTTCAGTGGAAAGGGGCTAAAAGTGATAGATCTGTGGCATTAACTACTGCACTCCTTTTAATAGAATCCAGCATAAACTCAAACCAGCCTCACGCTCAGCCTGAACCATTTATCTGAGACAAAAATGTCTTCTTGACAAAAACCAGATCTCCTTTAATAAAAGTGAGGCAGACAGTATTATGCTCTGAGGGAATCCTGTTGCTCTTTTTATATTTATATATAAAAAGAATTCTTCTGTAATACACGGAGATATAAAAAGTGAAGAAAATTGAGGCCAAATCTCTGAGCATCAGGACATCACATCAGCCTTTGCCAGAGCTGCTCCTAAAATACAAGCCCTGGTGTTAATGACCAGTGGAATTATGGCTGTACTTAAAGTTTTATTATTGAATATGCTTCACTCTCTGAGCTTCTTTTTGCTTCAGACCAAAATTTCACAACAATACTGGCTCCTGATAAGCATCTTGATTTGGTTCAATTGCTATCAGCTCCTCACCAAACAAAAATGAACTTTGGAAACTGTGGCTGCTTTTTTCCTGAAAATTCCTCTTTAATGCAATAAAAAGTTAATAGGGAACAGGAAAAAAAAAAAAGCCCTGATCACATTTTCAAACATAAATAGATCAACATGTTATCTTATTTTGCTGAGCTGTTTTGCAAATATTCCCTCCAATATTGCCGAGCTGTGGATGAGCTGCACGGGGAGATTCCATCAAGCACAACCCCAGCAGTGAAGTTTTGGGTTTTGAACTGGCCACATCTTTCTCTGTCAGCCAACTGTTGGATGCTGAACAGATTTACATTCTGCCCCAAAACTGGTGACTTTTGAGCAAGGTCATTATTGCAGCCTGCACGTGGGTGGCCCAGTGGATGAATTAATTAAGAATACAGAAACAAAGGTCAAAAGAAAATAATTTTTCTTTCAAACCCAAGCCAATAAAGTCTTACACGTTTAATTCCAATTACTGAAAAAGAGGACATCTGTACAGCTTTAGGTTTATCCATTTCAACTAATTAAGGGATTCAAATAAATAGTCCTTCCATCTAACTGAAAAGTTTGCTAACACTTCATTAGAAGGAAGTTTAAACAAGCACACAACCTTGTTAACATATTTTGGTTTACCACAAAGTTTCTTGGGCATCTCGATAATTATTTTTATTCCTTTTACAAATATCTCCTGACAGCCAATGTCAATAATTCTGCATTCCTCTGCATTTATTTAATTACCTCATAATTCAAATTTTCTTAAAGTAGCACCAATTCTGAAAGTAGGAGCTATCACATAAACTACTGCTAGGGATGAGAGCTTACTACAACATCTACATTCATAAGGTTTATTAAAAATACTTTCCCTGCAGATTTAATCCTGCAAGATTACATTAGGAGAGTTCTTTGGTCTTAAATTGTGGATTTTTCTGTGGTGAGTTTGCATTTCAGCCTCTGCCATGGCAGCACAGGGCAGTGAATGAGACACATCGAGCTCCCTCTCACATCCCTCATATTCAATGCCTTTGAAATGGGAGAAATGATTAAAAATTAGTGAAAATCATAGTTAGTCCTCCTGGTTTGTGTCCAAAACGTGTCCCTTCATCATCCTCCTGGCACAGAAATTGTTATATTTGTACACATGCACAGAGTGGCTCAATCCACCTTTAGAACCTGTGTGCTGTGCTTGAAATAACTGAAAGAGTACTTGGATCATTAATTTGTAAAACTTTAGTCACATTTATTACAAAAAAATGCTTCCCCAGTCAAAAAAAAAGTTCCTATTTCTCCTTCAAAATGATGTATATGCCTGCCTTAGATTTACTGCCGTCTTCCATTTTCTTTCTCTTTTTAAAACAGATTTTTATTTTTTTTTACTACATCTTATCTCCGAGACATATTTTATTACTTGGAAAATGTATCTTTCACTGCAACACCCAAATTCTTAGTCAGGCTGTGCAGGTGATAGAAATCTTTACTGACCTGAAGGAGGTGAGGTATTTATTTTACATTAGGAGGGCACTGATGACAGGAAAAGAATTCCTCCCTGCTTCTGAAATTGCCCTCAGCTGGGACAAGGCTGGAACCCATGTGAGCTCACACCAGCCCCTGCTGAATGGGATTCAGCAATTTCCAAGCGCTCATTTAGCCCAGAAAATATTTGGTTGGAATTTTAAATTCAGGGTTTCTCAGTGGGAGAAGGAAGAGCCTGATGGGCACAGCCATGAACATTCCAAACCAGGCACCTCAAACCAGCAGGGGGTTTGTTGATTCCACTCAGAACTCTTCAGGAATCTGAAACTGGGGGGATAAAACAAGGAAAAATCCTTTCACAGAGAGTGCTTCAGCACTGGAACAGGAGTTCCCCCACAGGAAAGTGGAGTCCCCATCCCTGGGAGGATTCAAAAAATGAGCAAATTTGGCAATTCGGTTTCATGGGAATGGCAGGATTCAGTCAAATGCTGGACTTGGTGATCCTGCAGGTTTTTTCCAAATGTACTGATTCTGTCAATCTGTGATTCTATAAAGCAGTAACTATAGAAAAACCACTGAAAACAGACAGTGACCCTAAAACTTAGGGTTTTACAGGGCTTGGCATCACCAGCCTGCCCCTTCACCCTCTATGTCAGCCAAAGTGGGGATGGAGCTCAGGGGATGAGCCACCTACAAAGTGCATTTATTTCTTTTTAATCAGCTTTCCTTTTTGCCAGAGGGACATGTCAGTAAGAAACAATTGTTTAAAAAATCTCCTGCACCATGAAAATCTAACAACACAAAAGAGAGGTTATTTTCTTTTTTCCTGGAAATAAAATATAATTCTGAAAGCAAATTGCAGCTGGAAATAAATTATATAATTTAACAGCATTTAAAAACTTCAGATCACAGAAATATGAGTGCAATACACACAATTGGAATATCCAACTTCCTAGAGGTTCAAGACAAAACTTATTTTCCTAGAGCTGATGGCTTATTTATGTTAGAGCAGCAGGGTTTGGACAAGACAAACGTTATCATTTTTACAGCTCCTCTCCTGGAGTGTCCTTTAGGCTTTGATAGCTCCCAACTATTGTTAGGGTCAGAGGACAAGTTCATAAAACCTCTAAATCATATATAACAAGCCTTAAAAACCTAAGATCTATCATTTTTTTCCCCCTAGGCCAATGCAGAAGAATCAAAGCACAGACAGCGACCAGCAGAAATAATGACCACATTAAACAGCTTCATCAGAAATTTATGAAGTCAAATTTGTCTTTTTTTTTCTTTCCTTATTGCATATGAAGAGCCAAGAAATTATTTTTTTCCTGGAAATGAAAACAAATCCCAGAATTATTTTAAAACCTGACTATAAGACCCTAAATTTTTTTTCCCATTATCTTCTTTATTTCAATTTTGGAAGAAAATGTCTATACTGCTTTATGAACAATTCACTTTCAATGCAACATTGCTTGGCTAAATACTTCCAAAATTAATTCTCAGGGAACAACCATAGCAAAGTTTTTCTTTGTTTTGTTTTTTTTTTTTCAAGTAAAAGATTTTATTTTCCCGTCAAGAAAAAAAAAATAATTTGGCTACATATTTGACTTCTGATGTGTCCTTATTACCTCACTAACTTACCTGCAATGAGCTTCACAAAGATAGGGCAAAACAAGAAAAAACTGAAGGTTTTTTTGCTTTAAATTCAATAAATTTGACCATGAGAAAAAAAAATCTCACAGACTAGTTACAGAATAATGAAGTGTGTGGGAGTTCTGCATAAACACTGAATCCAGGACCAGCCACTTTAAAATTAAATGAGTGGTAGAAACAAACAAAAAAAGACATGGATATCTTCCCTGCCATAAAGACAGGAAAATCAAGCAATTTAAAAATTGTCTGATAATGGTGTGGAGTTTGTAAGAAATTATTCTTCCTGATGCACTGCACTGTGTATTGTTATATACAGTAAATTTACTCTATTATCATAAAACAGTGCAAATGCCTCACCAAACAGCATTGTGCTCGACTGCATTTGGGATTTACATAAAATTATAACTTGTACACTTCACACCCAACTTCTCCCATCATTTTTTTTAGCCTGGAATTCAGCAATTCCCCCCATTCCCAAAGAAGCCCACATTCCAGCCCCGTTCTGTATTCATAAGGATCATCAGACTCCATCTCCACTTCCACTGATCAGCATCAATCAATGTCAATTAGGAACAAGTGTTGGGGAGACAAAATGTGACACTTCACACTTGATCTTGTCAAAGTGTCACATAAATATGCTGCAAGGACAATATATATTTTGGCTGCATTTCAGTCCCAAACAGGATTTTATCCCAGCTCTGTGCGCCTGTAAAACTCCTCGCCCCGGCGAAACTCCGGTTTATTTTTCACTCCCATCAGCACATCAAGGATTTCCCTGGGATTGAGGTGGCCATGCAGGCTCTGGCTGTGGGCACACTGTTACCTGTCCCTCTGCCACCGTCTCGGTGTCGATGATGGTGACAATGCCAGGCACCAGGGGACTCCTGCGCAGGTTGCTGTGAGCCAGGATTTCCTCCTCAGTGGCTCCCGACGGCAGCGTCCCCGTCAGCTGGGTCACCACCTTCCCCACCATGGTCAGCCCAGTCTTTATTGTCTGCAAAAAAAAAAGGGAGAAAAACTCCTTCGAATGATGTTTGAGGTTGTGCTGTGGGATCAGCTCAGATTCTTTCTGGAAGTGGATTTTTTTAGGAGTGGTGCATCAGCTGCAAAAGGCTGCAACAAAACAGCTTGAAAAAATCTGGAGTGCAAGCAAATGGAAGAATTCACATCTCTTCTGGAAGTCAATTATGCCAAAGCATTACTGAAAAGAGAAGTATTTTAATATTCAAATAATAAATGTGTTTGTATTTTAAGTATTCCAGTGCTGGGGGTTTTTAACTTTGATTTTAGTTACTCCCATAGCATGAGTGGTCAGAAGGATCAAAGATGAGGCCACGATGGGTGTGAGGAGGGTACTGCTCACAGAAAATACAAACAGCCCCAAAGCTCACAGAGTTTTGTCTTCTACACAGTGCAAGAGACCAAGAATTTGTCTTTTGCTACATCTGACGCACTCATTTTTTACTCAGTGATTAAGCGCTAAAACTAAGTATGAGACTCAAATCCAGGAAAATTAAAAATGCCACCCTCGAGGTCCTGGAACTCCCAGGCACGTCCCAGAACAAGGGATGGGACTTTCCAGGCTCTGCATGTTTCCCAGACAGGGGTTTGAAAACACATTCAGTGCACCAGCTTTTAGCAGCTAAAGATGCTGAAGATTATTTTTATTTTGCTTTATTTTATTTGGAGAAAGAGGCAGCGTAGACACAGTAGGAGAGATGCAGACTGAAAGAAAAACAAGCCCAACTACAACTTTAAATATTTTCTCCTTGAACCAAGGACTGTGCCTTATTTGCCTGTGAAGAATTGAGCAGATTTATTATGCAATATAAATAAGAAATAGCAAAAGAGATCAGAATGGAATGACACTGTAACAAGCCAATTCTTAACTAAAAAGACAAGCTAAGCTGCCTGCTAAATTGAAAAGGAAAAAAATGTCCAGATCCCAGGCTGAAACCAAGAAGCAGCCACAAATCAATTGCAACTGCTTTGTTTAGTGCTAAAATCTCAAACTGCAGTGATTAGAAAACACATTAGTGTTCATCAATTAGCAGCCAAACGTTTGTTTTAATAATTCATGGGAAATGACTTACACAAAGTCTGTTAGTGTGCTGTCAGGAAAGCCTCTGAAGGGCCAACAGCAGCAGGCGCCACACGGTATCGATGGCCATGGCCAGCCAGGAAGGCTGATTAACCTCTGAGATGCCTCTGCTGATGGACTCACCCCATTAATGCTAATGGAGATACTTCCACTTAAAATCGAGCCAGGCCTTTAGCACAGCAATGGCTTTGGGGGTTTAAAGTCTTTAGTAATATCCTGCCATTTGTTTCTTGTTATTTCTTTTTATACCCGGCTCCGGCAGAGGAGAATAAAATGGGTTTTAACAGTGGCGAACTCAGGAGGCTGGGAGAGGTAACATAAAGCAGATATTGACAGCTGAGGAATAAACCTAAAATAGCCCCAGTGCCATCACAGGGATGCATTCCAGCTCTCCTGGCAAAAACTGACAAGGCAGTTTTTTGGCCAATAGCTAAAATCCTAGAAAATGATTTGTTCTCAGTTTTTAAGGCAGGGAGGAGAAAGCAGTAAATGCTACATGGCAAAATACCTGGGCAGGGGAAAAGGCTAAAAACTGTAACTGACCTGTTTTAGAAAATATCTTTAATATTTATAATGAGAGCAATGGGATGGCAAAGCACCAAGCATAAATTGACAGCTCTCTAGAAGGAAATGACCAGTGTGGGAGCAGCGTGGGGCTGCAGCAGGCAGAGGTGTGCAGAGATGTGGCCAAGGCCATTAGCTCAGAAATATCAGTGCACAACCATTACAGCACTTACTGCCCTGTGCTGTTGTGTATATTTGCAAAAACTTCTGGGGTAATCTTTAACCTTTCCCATGCCATATCAGCTGTCCCCTCCATCCATTAGGGCTAATGACCTTGCTCTCACATAAGCTGTTAGTCCTCATTAAGAAGTTATCAGGTAACAGGAGAAAACAGATGCAGCCTTTGCTAAATCACTTTACCAGTACAGGATTAAAAGATATGGAGAAGGAATCAAGCAAAGGAGTTATGAGGTGAGAAGGACTTGGTTTATAATTTGATGTGAGACATGTGACAGAGCAAATACATTTTAAATGAAATGGGTTCAAGTTTGCACTGTCCCAGTCCCTTTGTCACTGATGGGAACCCGCCAGTGAAGTCTGCTGATAAATAAAATTAAAATACTTGATCCAGTTTCTTTTGTAACCAATGATCCACAGTGTGCAGAAACACACATTATTTATATGCTCATGTCTACTTTATCTACTTCAAAATCTGACTGTTCACATCTATGTGAATAGAAGGAAATACGTATATTTAATTAAAATAGATGTATGCCCTCATACCTCATTTAATTGAAAAGTAAGTACAACTTTAATAAGATGAAAAGAATTAAAATGCACCATTCAATGCCTGTTAGGATGCTTTGTTCCAACAAAGGCACTGCATCCTTTTAGTGACAACACAATATATTGTTCCTGTTTCTCATAATAAATACATTTTATATGATCTATTTGACTGTATTTGACTGCAAATGAAAAACCTATAGAAAGCAGAAAGAGACATCAAAAAGATCTGCCTTGGGTGTCAACACAGTGAGGTTGAGGCTCACACTCAGTTGTAACAAAGGGATAATAGAGTTTATTCTGAAAGAAATTCCGTGTCCATGCCACTGTTTGTTCAACTGAAAAGAATCTTTATCCCATGGAAGGGACTTTCCTGTGTGCATGCCCTGAGTGCATTCTACAACACCTCTAAGGAATGATACTTTCATTTTTCCAAACACATCCATTATTATCTGCGCTCATCATTAATCCAAATGTGAATCTTGACACATTTTTCTGCTTCTCAAAATTTTCTCCTTGGTCAAGTGACAGAAATACCAGAGCTTTTAGAACATGAACACTCAGAAAGCCACCAACACAATCACAACTTTGACCTCGGTGATTTTGGTGAACAGGGACCTTCCCAAATAACTCCCAAGTTATTTGATTAAGGAAGAAATTTATTTGCTGCACCAAGAGCTGCAGCTCCCACTGAGGACAAACCCCTGGTCCCACCAGGACACGGGTCAGCAAAGGGAAAACCATTACAGAAAATATTCTGTGCTGCCACCAAGACCTTCTAGAGAGGATTTGAAAGGCAATTCTCCAAAGTGATCCTGCTGAAAGCTCTTAGCTCTCCTCCTCTTTCATACGAAGGTTCTTTCCCTTCAGTAGAAAATTGGAAGCCAACCAGAGAAAAGGCTGCAACCCAAGGTAACCTGGCAAAACAAGAACTTTAATGGAACCACTTCTGAACCAAAAAGCAGCACTGCAGGGGAAAGGAAAAGACATCCACTTCCCAAAAAGCTGCTCCTGCACTAATCAAAGCAAAGAATTACAAACCCCTGCAGCTGATGGGACACAACAGCATAAATAGAGGTTCATACATGAAGAGTTAAATAAGGAAAGAGTGAATTGATGGTGAGGCAATGAAATGGACAAAGAGCAATAGATATATGGAGCATCTATTTGCCAGCAAGAAAGTCAGCCCTGCAGTTATCAGAGATGAAAACCTGCTAGACAGCAAGCCAAGACTCAATGAAATCACTAATAAATTAAACATTGCAGATTTATTGTGGCATGCTCATGGATAACAAATTAATACACTAAGGCTGAGACACTCCTCAAGAGCCAAATCATGCAAATATTTAAAACTATATTAGTATTAATCTTGTCTATTACAGTAACATCCAACAGGCAGGAGCATGAGCGATGTGCTGCGCAAATACAGAGCAGCAGCAGCCCGTGCCCTGGGGATTATCCCTTTTCCTAACTCTCACTAGGAGTTTATCTCTGTACAGAGGCTAACAATCTTTTCTTTCCTATGATTGTAGACACATTTTATCTTCAGTATCTACTCACATGATGCAATAGCACTACTTCAGTGTGATAAACTCCGCTTAACAGCAGAATTTCTGGATTATGATCCCTTGCTAGTACTACTCAGCAGGGAAGGCCATCAGCTACAGTGATCTGTTTGCAGGATTTTGCCACATCTGATCCAAACTGTGGCTGATCATACTAAGCCACTTGGTTTTTCAAACTTATCTGTGCTATAAAAAAGATGTTCACGATGCTGGGATTGAAGGAATTTGGGGAGATTTCCCTCCAAACCTCTTTAACTGTGCTGATGGTGAAAGTACACAGAGATCCAGCAAATCACCTCAGCAGAGGAGCAATTCCAGCTCCCCTCAACTATGTAAAAAGCTGTGATTTTTCTCCTTCTCTGGCCACACAGTGATTGTGATGGACTGTGTTTGTTTTTCTGTTTTGTTTTCACATGAGCTGGCCTGCCCTGTGTCTCTCTCTGTGGCTTCTCCTAACTGTTGTTTTCCTCGGTGCCACTGAGCCCTCTGTCCCACGCTGTCATTTCATTCCTATTATTAGGTTTGTTTTGTTGCACATATCAGAAATGAAAAGGCTGGTGGTTACAAGGGAAGCTTGTAATCAGCACCGAGTTCACCCCACGGTGCCAAAACTCACTCTGTGTGTGTGTGTGAGAAAAAGAAATTGTTGTTGCAGCAAGGAAAGGAGCTGGGAGGGAGACAGTGAAACAAAAGCTGTGCTCAGCCTTGTTTAAGATTTTTCCAAGCCATGAGCTTCTTTTGATACTACAAAAGCCCAGACATTTCTCTGAAAACAGAGGGATTTTATAACATCATCTGAAGTACAAAAAGGAGGCAATGGAACCTATATGTAAACAGTCATTAATAAGCTCTAACCTTCAAAGAAGGTAATTAATTAGCTCCAGTACTGTGCTGTCACCCTTCAGAGAGAGCAAAACATATAATGGGGGTGTGATGGAGTCCAAAGAGCACCAGGCACTTGTAAAGTCACTTTTCATGATGCTAAAAGACTAATAATTCACAATGTTGATTTCTAATCATATAAACTTGTGCCACTCTGAACAGCCATTATACAAATCCATCCCACTGTCACTTCCCTCTAATGTAAATAGCTGTTTGTAATAAATGAAATTTTTAAAAATCAGTTCAGAACCAGAAATACTTTGTGGAAAGCTACAGTTAGTCAGAGATCTGCAGGATGGGGAGGGTAGGCACGGTGCTGCTGCCGCAGGGCTCTCAGTGTGCTCTCCTCTCTGGGAAGGGAGGGGGTGATGACACACAGCCCAATTCAGCAGGGAAACCTCATAATTATGTTGCAGGAGCAGCTCTCCCAGGGCAGATGATGGACTCACTTTGGCAGCACTAATGACTGTGGCAGTGTAAGACTGAATGTTGTCTCCACAGGCTCCACCACGGGACTGATGGCATCGGATCAGCTGCAAGAAGAAAGACAGCAACCAAGTCACTACTATTAAACTACACAAACCCATAACCCATTACCAGAGCTCTTATTTATCATGTACAGTGGTGTGTTTTTTCCTACAAACAGCAAAAAGCCCTGCTGAGACACTTAACCCCTTTTTATAATCTTCTGGGTGCCACCCAGACTGTCGCGTCCCCCGCTCCAGTTTTCAATTACCAGATGAGTACTCACTAAGAATTCATAAACTTTGAAATGGTGGGATTTTTGGTCTGGCAGCAATACCACAAATAAATTTAAATAAATATAATCAAAAGCTTTAGCCATGTATATGTAACATTAAATATCAGCCATTCTAAGAATCCAAGTGTGGCTTTTCCCTCCTTTTTATGACGAGCAAGCAAAGAAATGACAAAGGAAAAGAGTTGTTTGAAACTTTGCATTTAATAGATTAAAGGAATGTACATGGGGTTTGCTTTTTATTGCCTGCCCTCAAAATCAATAAATCAAAACAAGACTCTTGTACCTGCCATCACCCTACAAAAGTAGGTTTTGCCTTTGAACCCTAAGTAACAACAGAATCCGTGCTTCTATGCAGAATTAGGAAAAATACAGGTATTTGTTGCTTGCACACAAAACATGCTGCTTGTTTAACTATTTGAGCTAAAGAAAATTTTAAATTACTGTAAAATGTATTTGTTTCTAAAGGCTTTTCTGTCCTGCTTATATTTAAATATCTAAATAAAAATACCTGAACTAGGGAAAGCCCACGGTGAATTCACCTGGGGACACACAAGCCATTTAAATTCCCTTTGTGACACAATTCTTTTGCTGATATTTTGGCAGCAATACTTTTTAAATCCCATGCTGAGCAGGGTTAGGTTTTCCAGCATCAGCAAGGTGTGGCACTAAAGGAAAGGCAGGCCTGAAATTGGGAAGAAATCATCTGTGCTGGAGGAGGTGTAACAGCAAACAGACTTCTAAAATCTGCCTCTGATAATTTCTGGCTCAGCTCTAGGAACACCTTCTCTAGTCACAGGTGGAAGGGAGAAAAAACATCTGCTTTGAAATAAAAATAAGGCATTAGGAGCCGAATTTAGGCTTCACTTCAAGCTTTAAATACACAACCACTCCTCTGGGTAAAAGTAATGATCATTTCTTCGCTTGGGAATCTATTTTCTTAGTCTCTAGAAAGAAGGAAAAAAGTCCAAAATTTTTTTTTTTTTTTCTTGGAGCTTAAGTTTTTCAAAGCTGTTCAAAAGTGGCCAATTTAATGCTATTTTCTAAACTGCAGAGTGCATTGCTGTGTTGGCTCAGACAAACCCAGGCTCTGTCCAGACTCAGTTTCCCCAAAGAGAATCTAGGAAGTGTTTTTTTGCCTACCTTCAGAAGTGTCTCTAATTAAATGCTTTAAACTTTTAAAGCACAAAATGGGTTGATTATTGTGTTACCTCACTGAAAACACATGTTGATGGCTGTCTTCTCTGCCTTCCAGTTTCTTAAACCGAGATTAAATCAAATGTGCAAAGTAAAGATCTAATATTTTAAAATACTTAGGACTGTCATTTTAATGCAACTCCTCTTACAGACTTTCTTTTGCACGTAGCTTTTTCCTGAGACCTTTTCTTTTCTTTTCCCCCCATATATACAAAATTTAGAAGTATTTTTTGATATCAAACCCCTCCTTACCTTATTTTCTGCATAAGCAAGCCAACGGCTTCCAAGAGCAATAGGATTCATGTTTGGCCCTGGACAAGGATAGCAGCCTGCAAAGTTTAAAAAGGCAACATTAAGAAATATCTTAATGACTTCTTCCAAAGAATTTTATTTATTGCCAAGAAAACAAAAAGTCTAAACAAAAGCCTTGCAGTTGCTAATATCACTCAGTGGATGCTTGCATTTTTGTTTCTAGAGATAAGGCTGTGGTTAGACGAGGTATTTTGAACATTTAATTATGTGTAAATATTCATTTCTCCTTTTGTTTGCATTTTTAAAGCCATTTTGATACAAAAATGACATTCTGGGGTGAGGGAGTAGTGATGTTTGACTCGATTGGTTTTGTATCTTCATATTTTAATTATTTTATTTGATTGACACCTTTCTGTTGGTGAACAGCTCACTCACTTCAACCTCTTCTGGATTTTTACTGTATGAAAGGATGTATTGTGCTCTTGGTTTCAGTTTTAGTAATTCTATATACAAACCTTCAGTCTTTCAAAATGCTTTTGCTTTTGATTTTACCAATTGTCTATACAAGCCCTCAGTCTCTTCATATACTTTTGCACAAACTTTACACAGTGGGAAAATTCATAATTCCTTTAAAATTGGTGGCAATATTTCCACTGTTCATCTGCTTTCCATTACCTTTATATTATCATTAAAAATAGATTTATACATATGGATAAAAATGAGCATAGAAAAGAGAATTATTCCTGAGGATTAAAATAAGAAAATACCTGTTAGACAAAATAGCTGTGAATGAAAACATGGAAAGGCTTAAAATGAATCACATTAAATGGCATTTCATATGTAAAGTTTTTTAAATAGGTATTTTTATAAAATGTTATAAGTAAAATAGAATTTTTACAAATAAAATAACTTGTATTTGTAAAAATAATTTGTATTTTAAAATAAGCATTTTTACATGAAAAAATAAGGAGGAAAGAACAGGGGGAAGAAGGAAGCAATCAAGCAAATGGTTAATCTCACTTTTCATCAGATCTTAGGCTAATACAGTCAATTTAGCAATTTAAATCCTCTCACTGATTGGCCAAGAAATAAACTATTGAAGACCTTGCAGACATGTGTGTCTGATTTAAAGGAGCCCTGGGCAGCTGCTCCTGTATCCCGGGCTGGGGGAGCACAGGCAAACTGCATTTCAGAACACATCAAACACAACTTTTATTCAGTCTATTGCTTAAAATCCTAATAAAAAATAAACCCCAAACCCAGCCAGTGAAGCTTTCCATTTTCTGAATCTCTGATATGAGACTCTGACCCTGCTCTGCACCCACAGAAGGGAAAAGAACCCAATATCCGCAGATGTCCAGCTCTGTTCCAGCAGGCTCCAAAAGAGTCCAGAACATTTCCTGAGCACAGCAGAACTTCCAGAAGGGGATAGGTTTTATTTCCCACACCTGCAAAGCAGTGGGAAGGAGTGTGGAAGGTGTTAGCACCTTTCTGGAAGGTTCCAGGGACATTTGACAACGCTTTGGATGAGAGTTTGGCCCCACTGAGATAAACAAGCCTGGATTTCATTTTCCAGAGCAGAGCATGGAGGGAATTGCAAAATTCCAAAGATCACAGCGAGCTGCTTGAAAGGTCAGAAAGGAAGGGAAGGAGAGAATGAATTCACCCAGTTAAAGCCAGAATGAATTCACCCAGTTAAAGCCATCTCGGGCAGGACCCAGGCACGGTTTGTGAGCCCTTATCGCCGGCCCGATCTCAGGAAGGAAAACGAATTCTGAAGAGATGATGCCACAATTGTTATTGCATTCCAGGAGTGCATAAAATGTGGGTAGCCAGAGCCTCTTAAGGAACAAAGCAAGCAAAAAAAAGGTTGTAAATACAGCCCTGGGTTGTAAATACAAACGTGTTCTTCCGATGACATTATAGATCAGGAGCGCTGAGGTTTTAATGCTGACTTCTGCCTCGGCAGCTCTTATCTGGGTCAGGAAAGGAATTCAGGTCCCCCAAACCTTTCTTTTACCTTCCCTTTTATGTATAAAATACAGCACTAAAAGTTGCCAGATGATAACCCTCGTCATGTAAATCTCTACAGTGACTTCAGAACCAGTGACTTGCGTTTCCCAAATTCATAACATCCCTGCAGGAGAAAACTAAAGGAGCCTCAGCAATTCATAGCAAAAAACCAAGTCCTGCTTGGAAAAGGGAGCTGTTCTCAATTATTTCAGTGAACTGAAGCCATTGAAGAACTGCAAGAATTCTTCAAATCCAAAATTGATCACTGAACAGAAGAGTTACTTGGAAAAGCTGGGACTGCCCTCCCCAAACGCACTGCCCGTGGTTTATCCCATGAACTGGGCTCAGTCAATCAGACTCCACACACAAATCAACCAATTCTAAGAATAAACTCCACAAAGGTCAACAATTCAGCTCGGTCCTAAACTCTACTCTCCGATATGAAAAACAGCGTTAAAAAAAAGGAGCCATTTCCTCCCTTTCTTTCCTTTGCAAGTCTTTGCATTTTGGAAACTTGCAGCAGCACAAGGATAAACAAAGGGTTATACTTTATGGGAAGGAAAAGCAAATTGTTTTTCTGCTTTCCAAAAAAACAGCTGGAGTCAGCAGAACATCATCTATGAGGCAAATGAAAAGACAGACACGGCGTGACCCATCGAGCTGGGCCATCCAATCCTCAGCAGCCCCACTCTCTTAAAGATTAACTTCTATTTCTACCAGACTTCAAAACAACAGAGGAAAAAGCCATTCTAAGCAATAACAGCAGCAACTTTAGCGTGTTTACAATAGGAATGAACATAATGAGAATGCAGAACTAACTGTCAAGAAGACCAAAGTTTCCAAGTTTTAATGACAGCATGGAGAGGTCATCCAAGAAAGGATCACTCAGGGAAAGTCCTTCCAAAAGTGCAGCAAACCAAGCAAGTACTAAAAAATATCTGATCTTGGAACCAGCTTAACTGGTTCACAAAAATATAGGTGAAAACCTATTGGAAACTACTTTGTAACTTTTCAGTACACACTGTTGCCTTCTGCCTCTGTGCAGAGGAAATGCGTAACTTCAAAGCTGGGAAAAAAAGGAAAAAAATTGCATTTTGAAAATCACAATGAAAGCCCAAGTTTTTCTGCTAATTTTCTCAAGTTCCTACACCGAAAAATTCCAACTGGTGCTGCCCTAAGGAACAGTGAGGAATAAAGAAAACGGGGCTTGGCTAAGGACACCCTGGGACACAATCTTGTGCCTCGGTTTTCCCACTCCTAAGATGTAAATGTTACCTACAGCCCCATAAGTAAATTTTTCAGTGTTACAGTTTCTCTGTTTCTTCCCTTAAAAAAAATAACTGGGTTATAAAATTATAGCTGCAATAAGGATATAGTTTGTGATTGATGGCATTCCAAAAAGCATTAAACTTACTTGTTGCTGTGCTGATTTTATAGATTTCATTTTACTGAGAATACAGGAATCCCACGTTACCTGAAGCTCTCCAAAGAGCTACACCAATGTTTGCTTTGTGAGTGAGCAAAGAGAAGGTTTATATATTTTCCATTAATGTTCCATTTATTTCCATTAATTTTAATTATTACCCTTATGGTAATGATGAAAATCTCTACCACCCTCTGGAGATTCAAATCCATACACCCATAATAAACCAAATCATCTCCTCAACTCATCTTTGAAAATTCACACAAATAAATATCCCCTCCTCTGACTCTGGATCTTTCCATCAGTCCTGAGCTCCTCCAAGAAACCCAAGGCTCCAGTGCTTTCCTTGAATTGTTTAGCAAAAGCTGATCCTGGATCTTCAGTGATGGCAATGTGAACACAAAGAGAGCAGCCAAGAGGAGAAAAGCAACACATTCCTGTCCTCCCCCTTGTCCTTTAAACAAACAGCTCACTGGGAAAACTCTGCTCAGAGGAACGGAGTCATTCCAGGCTGTGTCAGCTACAACAGAGCTTGGGCCAATAAATCACCCAACACACCACTAATAAAACCTGAACCACTTCCACTGGGGCAGCTCTTCAGCATCTCCACAGCTTCTTCATAAAATAAAGATTTAAAGGAGATACAGGAATACAATATTCTCTCTAGAAAAATCCGGCGTTAACAGTCAGAACTTGTCTGAGCTAAGTCAGTTTGCAGAACAGTGCACTCTCATAACTCCCTACCCACAGCACAGTTTTATTTCTTTCTCAAACCTCACTAAAACACACTGGAAAATGACATCTGATGAACTATTGCAAAGTAATACATGAATTAACAAAGCTGAGGGAATGAAAAAGCCCAATCAGAATCACCTAACATTGCTTTCCTTCAAGTACATCCCATCATGTTCATCTTAAGACACTACTGGTTGATTTTTAATTTCACAGCACATTATAAGAACTTTATTCCCTACAACAATATTTATAGTACAGAAAAAAAAAATCTGGCTTTGGTATTTTCCAGACTTTCATCCCCTCTATCTTGACTTTTTTCTTGCTTTTTAATGAAAAACATTTTAAGTTCTTTTCTGTCTTGCTTCAGTCTTTTTTCCCCATCAGTTTAATAGGAAAACTTTCTTTTTCCTGCATTTTCACTGCTTTCTTTTCCCCAGTTCTCTCCAGTTTCTCTTGCAGTGATCCATGCTCATCCTTTTTTATAACTAATTTTGATTTACTGTTTCCTGGGGGGGGGTTTAATGGATATGTCACACCTTGTACCTGTGAGGAATCCATTCCAGAGGATATTTCATTTTATTTCAAGCTGAGGGGATGGGCAGTTATTAATACAAAAGCCTTTTAGGATTTTGTCTCTAATCCCAAAATAAGGCAGAAATGGCATCTTTTGGGTCACAGGGAATGCCATGAAGGCAGAGATTCCCAGGCTCACCTCCATCCTAAGGAAACCTTCTGGAGAAAGAAGGATTTTTCTGTTCAGCGCCTGGCAAGGTTCATTAAAGATGACATCTGTCAGCTGAAGTGTCCAGTGGTTTCAAACACAGTTTTCTAAACAAATTCCAAAAGAAGTAACTCATTTCAACAACAATTCTTTGCCTTTAATCATTCAAAGGACTTGCTGGATTATCACTTCCAAAATCAGTGAAGCAGGGCCATTGTGTATTTTTAAATAAATAGCTCCAAGAACCCACTGAAGTGATGCTACTTCTCTAATAATCAATCTGCAATTCTTTTCTGGGTCTTACGAAACACAGAGCTCTCCATAGGAATGGAATTACAAAACTCCATCCTTAATTCCTGCAGTGCAGAGCAGCCAGAAAGCAGATCCGTGGCAGAGAGCACAGAGAGGGAATATGCAATAAATAATGGGTAGAGTGATACTGTTGTAGCAAAAGCTTTGTTTATTACAAGGAAAACAAATCATATAAGTTGTTTTATCTAATTTTTTTTTTTTGGTTGGTTGTTTTGTGTTTTTTTGTTTTTTTAGCAAACCAATTTTTTTGTTGTTTATAAACTGTATAAAGCAATATTGTTTATAAATTCCTCTGGGTTCCTTCTAGATGAAAGGCCCTGTGTAAATGTTATTACTCTCACACTGTCACATACTTTCCAAAACTCTTCTATTGTTCTTGTACTTCCTTCTGTTTAAGTATCACCCATAAAATGGAGTAAAAGAGCAAAGGAGCAGGATGGATTACTGAGAAATCAGGTTTGCCACCCAGGGCCTTTTTTTCTTACTTATTTATTATTATTATTAAATTATTATCATTATTATTACTACAGAGGTCTCCTTCCCTGTCCACTCTACCATGGCAGTTAGAAGCATCTGCACTTTGATGGTCCCAGTGGGTCCCTCCCAAGTCATGAATTCCATGATTTTATCATTTTACTGTTACTCCACAGGTCCAAACACAATCCCAGAGCTTTCACTAAAAATATCAGTGGCATTTCATATTCATTAGGCCTTTCTGTTTAATTTAGCACCAATTTGATTGATTTCAGGGCAATGCTTGAACAAAATAAGAAAGTAAACCTGAGATTAGACTTGGACAGTGACAAATAATAAAAGTTGCCACTGAGGTTGTTGTTTCTGTGCAGGACAATGTCAGATGGCTTTGCTTGCCCTTTAACACTAAGGATTTGGGTGCTTTAGATAAAAATAACTTATATAGAAACAAAGAGCACTTCCTGTTTTACATCTAATTTGTAAAACTGTCAGAGCCTGGAGATATGACAGACAGACATCTTGGGGACTGAGGCCTCTGTTGTGGCTTTATGCAGCTTTTCTGTTGTATTTACATTTTCCTGCAGTGCAGCAAAACCTCCTGCAAGCACCAAAGATGTTTGTTCCTATAAATCCACCACTGTGCCCTAAAAACCACTCCCAAAAGTCTTTCAGCATTATCCTGGAATGGTGAGACACTGGTTCCCACAGTCAGGAAAAAAACACTTTTATAAAGAATGCTGTTAAAAAGAAAAAGCAAAATTAAATCAACATTTCCCAGGGAAACACACCATGAAGGGGTAGGTGCTCATATAAATGTGGGTGTATAAAAGTTAAAAGTGCTTATAGCAAGCCACAGGGACATACTTGGCTCTTCTTCACTGATCAAGAAAATCCTGTGACTCAGGAGCTCCCTTCCCACCTGCCCTGAGGACTTTCGATCAGGGCTGATCCCCCACAGACAAAGGAATCCTGTCAATTATTACCCCGTGTGGGATAACAGGAGAAATGCCCACAGCTCAGGAGGGAAACACACACAACTTCTGGAAGAATGTGACTCTTCAGGCATTAAACCTCCTCATAAGACACCCAGTGTTTTTACTTTAAAGTCAAGAGCTCGAGCTGCATCCTGTGAGCCCAACAGGGAAAGGAATTCCAACAGAAATGTCCAAAAAAGCCTTGAAGATTTCCAGACCAGCCCTGTGACAAACTGAAACCACCAAATTATTCCTTGTGTGTGAATGTGAGAGCACACAGCAATCCCAAATCCAAAGTGCAGATCAGAGCATCCAACACCATTTGCTTTGGGGGTTTTATTCACTTGGAGAGGTGCAGGGCATTCAACATCCGTGGACTGATTTTGGCTTGTGGTGAGGAGCCTTTCCAGAATTTCTATACAATAAACTGCTCCGACTAAAATCTGCAAAATTACCTCTCAGGGCTCTACAGAACAGCATCAATAGAAACGTGGTGCCAGCTAATGGCTGCAATAAGTGTCTCCATCCCTGGGGAATCCTGGATGGAGAATACATCAATATGAGGAGTGAAGGGCCAGAGAGTCTGAGCAGGAGCTCCTTATCAGACACAGGGGTGATGCCACGTGCATGATGTTATCTGGGAGGATCTCTACTCAGCCCAGGGGGTGGGCAGGATGTTCTTTATGGACAAGGAAAGGATCCATCAGGCCATATTCATAATCAGCAATGTTGCACTAAGTAAGCAGTTTTGGGGTGAGGAGCACTGATGGAATAGAAATCAATGGAATTCAGCTTTTCTGCAGCTTTTCTTTAGAGCAAAGTAGGGGCAAAAAAAAGCCTGAGCATCACTTTGGTTCCTGTGCATCACTTTGGTTCCTGTGCATCACTTTGGTTCCTGATCCTTCAGCCACATGCAGAAAAGGCTCTGAAGGAAATCTGAACTGAACCACAATAAAACTCTGAGCTATTTAAGAATCTATTTAAAATCCACACCTCGACACTCACAACTAGTAAAGGAAACACATTCTTAACATAAGCTTCAAATGAATTTTTTTTTAGTTTGCCCACATGAGCACCTAAACCAGAGCAGGATGTGAAATTCCTGCTGGGCTTTCTCCTCCCTTTGGTGTCTTTTCTTAGGGAAAGGAGCTGGCTCCAAGCATGAGGAGAGCAGTGATGGATGGAAGTGACTGCCATGAGACTGATGTTCTGCCTTCTCCTAGCAGACATCTGAAAATCAGAACACCCCATAGAGCAGATTAGGGGATATCCTGGTAATTTTTCTACAATAGTTACAGCATGCTTTCCCTCCACATTTAAGCACCTGTCTTAAATTCCCTCTCCCAGTCTGGAGCACCTGTACACTGAGGTTTTGTTACAAAAGGCACAAATGAAACATTCTGGCTCCCTGCCATCCAAGTCAAATCAGCACATCTCCATGTAATCCCAAGCAGGGGAAAAACTTGCTCAGGAAAATCAGGAAGTGCAGGAGTTAAAACATTCCAACAGCAGCACGAACTTGTCCATCTACATCCTGAATATTTTATGGCATATTTATTGTAACAATATATTAAGCTACACATCCAACCACAAAAACAAAAACAAAAACACAAACACTCCTCATGTGCACAGCAGCTGCATTAGCATTTCTGAGGAACTTCAAAATTCCTGACACTGCTTTTAATTGGACATTCTGCATTTCATTTCTATGTATAAATAATCAACAAAACAGACCAGAGCTTCTGCTTCACATTTGTGCTGTCTCAGTGAGGTTCCAAGGCTCCCACACCACATAGGGATGGAAGATGTGATTTCCACACCAAATCTTCTCAAAATTAAAGATTTTTTTTTTCTCTAAAAGTCACACAAAACCATTCAAAGAGTCAGCGATCCTCAGCAATATTTCTGCCCTTTGTGCCCTCCCATCTGACCAAAACCAGTCAGAGAAGCATTTTCATGCTGTCACATTCTCTGGGCAGGCAGTGACACCCTCACAGCTGAGGTGCACCAGTCTGGACAGGACACAGGCTGCCCCAACAATGCAAACAAAAAGGCCTCCAAGACCTTTTCCTCAGCTTCCTTCTCAAGGATTTCTATTTTTTTTAATTGATACTGGCACTGTCCTTTAATAATTTTTTTCAAAGGCACAGCCAAAGTAGGCAGTGGTGGCCAGTTGGCTGCCTCCCAGAAATCCCTGCAGCTAACAAGGGAGCTCATTTCCATCCCACTGCAAACACAGCAGAGGAATTTAAGCCTTTAAAGATGCGCTCTCAGGTCCAGGAGATTTCAGCACATGAAATGGGGAAGCTCAGACAAAAGCTCTGCTGTGCCCCGACGTGCCAGGGCACAGCACCTGCCTGGGAGCAGGATCCAGGGAATGGCTGAGCTTGGGATCCTCAGCACAGGTCCCAAACCCCCTAAATGCAGGGAAAAAACACAGCTCTGCCCACTCACAGCATGGCACTGCCAGAGGGAAGGGCTGTGCTGGCTCCAGCTCTGGCAGCATCCAAAATGCCCCAAAAATGAGCTTGTCCTTAATTAAACCAGAGGAAAATTTCAGAAAATCTTGAATTTCTCATATTAACAAGCAGCACAGCTGGAGAAATACACTGGAATTAGTGACATTTCAGGAATTTTTGGACTTTCTAAAAATTTTTTTTTCATTCCTCCAAAAGTTTTAATTCATCCTCTTTAAATTCTACAGCTGTTCCACAAAAGGCAAATCAAAGTTACATTTAAAAACTGAGTATCCCTGCTTCTCAAAATTAACTTCAGGACTTAAATTTTTAAAAATAAATTGCAGTATCTTTAAAAAAAAAGCCAACAAAATAAGCCCAAAAATTCTCAGAATCCACATTTAACTGAGGGGTTTTCTTTACTTTTGGTCTAAAATAAAGCGAGGCTTGTACCCTAATTCTTTTTGATGAAATAAAAGGGAGTGATGAATAGGACAGAAATAAGTCCTTTCCCATTTGGATGTTGTCACTGAATCCCAGCAGATTCCCAGTATCTCACATCCATGGATAGGAAGAAACTGACACCTATTGGCAACTTTAATATTACTGCATGAAGCTGCTTTCCCTCAAACTGTGACAAAAACAGCTTCTCCTGAGGAGATTTTTCTATAAAAACAAAGATAATATAAAAAAAATAATTTCAACTTTTCTAATTGTGACTGAAAATACATCCACAAAAATGCAGACTCTTTTACTAATAAAACTCTGACCTTTCCAAAGTAAATTATGAACTGTGAAGTCACATAAAAAAACCCAATGTGCCTAAGGAACAAACCAATATGAACAGTGGGTAGATCACTGTTGATGTGGGTATAATTGCTGCTGATGTGATAACCTGGAACTCCCACCTGAGGCTTTTACACATATTTGTGCAAAATGAACAAAAGAATTGCTCAGCTACTGATGGACTGCAGTGTGGGTGCCCTTTACAATTAGTTACAGCAGTAATAAATAGAGAAAAGAGTTAAATATTCACAGAAAAGCATTTGGGTTTGGGGTTTTTTTTTAAGCAAGTTTTCCTGAAGCTCCAAATTATTAATTGAGACCTGCTTTGAGGATTTAGAAATAAAGAAACAAACCAAAAGATCTGTTCTGTACACCTCCAATCCCAAAATTGTACGTACTGGTGACGAAGAATTTTTTGGTGAAAGTGCAGCTGTCAAAGGCGGCGATTTTCTCCTGCAGGACCACAACGAGGATCCTGAAAACACAGAAATGGAACGGCCACTTTAGACATTAAATGCATTGGTTTAAAGATTCAATATCTAAATGTAATTATTTCAAAAGCATCAATATAAACTCTGCAGTGATGAAGTGCCAGGTTACCAATCCCTGGCAGTTATTGAGGGCTCTCTCTCCTCCCAACCACATGAACTCCACTGCAGGAAGTGCAGGGGGCTGAGCCACAGCAGCACAGCACTTTTGTGATAAAGCTCTTGCACTCAAAGCTCCATTAAAAAGCAAGAATGGAGCTGCAAAGACCCTGAATTACTGTCACTGACTCAAACAGCAATCGGCAGAACACGAGCTAAATGTCAAATAATCCCACTGCCCACCTCAGTGCAAATCTATTCAAACATTTTATTTGCTAAAAGCAGGTTTACCAAGAACGTCAGCACACAAAGAGAGCTGAGAGAAGCAGAATTTGAGTCAATTAGCATATTGAAGATGTATGTTTATGTGTTTGCTTGTGCATTACACTTTTATTGTAAAGGCCAAAAACCACAGGGTAACAGGAAACATGGTGCTGCCTCAAAAAACAGAGCCCAGAGATGCAAATGTGGAAGCAGAGCAGCATCTTGGAAATTTCAGAACCAGGGAACGCTTTCTCCCACACTGATGACTCCCCAAAATCGAGTTTTCAAAAGCCTGACATGAAAGAAGCACCTGGGAAACCAACACATAAAACCTACATTTAGCAATATGACATAATTAATAATCTGTTATTCTCTCATTAGGCAGACTGTGAGAAAGCATTTTTTAATTAGCTGTCAATATAGAGCATTATTAAATATCGTTTTAATGGTTTTAATTGTAAAGATACAACATGGAAAAAAATTAATCACATCTCTCACTGACTAAAACACACACCTAATGCTTCATGTGAACATTATGACTGTGTGTTACAGCCTGGAACAGTCACCTTTAAAAAGGGGATGAATCACCTCAGCATCAACTCATATCCTTGGGGAAAGGGTGATGATTATTTCCCAGAAGTGTGAAATCAGCCTTTAACCCCTTTTTCCCTATTTTTATCTGTTTTGCTATAAGAACATTTCCTCTTATCCCATGAGAGCTCAATACCTGTGAAGAACTACACTAAAATCAAAATATACACCATCCCCTCATGCTTGCTGATGTTCTCAGATAAATAAATAACATAAATTAGTTTTGGACTAATTTTTAGTTAAACGACATCTTCCAATTGCTGAAACTGCAGGAGAGAAAACCAAAAGAAAATGTATCAATTCTAACTTTTCCTACATTGCCTAAAATAAAGGAAGCCAATGAATAATGGGAAGGCTTTGACTGCAGGTGGAAGTGTAATGTGTATATATTGCAAACCTATGGATATTTGATGGGAATATTTCCCAGTCCTGGAGATTTTTGTTTTCTCCTCCTTGAAGCCACTCTGTCTTTCTGCAGAAATGAACCCCCCAGATGGATGATTCCACAGCAATTATTGATCTATTTATTTTTAGTAGCAGGTTATACTTAGTTGCACAAGTTTGATGCACACTTATCTACTCTCCATCTGCAACAAAACCAGGCATAAAAACCAAATCATTCTGAATTTTCCAATGCTTTGTGTTATTATTTACTGAAGGACCATCCATTCTGGCATGGCAATATGGATTCCCAAAGAACTGCAGGAATTTCTTCATGCAGGGCTCTCCCTTTACCCCAGGAATTGGATTGCACCACTCCCCCAGGGCACCTGAGGCCACGGTGACTCATGGCAGTGACGGGAGGCTGAAGGGAGCAGAGCTCAGCAGGGCTTGGACCAAAGTCACCACTCCAAACTCTCCCATCAGGAGTGCCAAGTGCAGGATCCTCACACAAGGATCCTGGGATTTCTCTTCTGCCTTAAAAAGATGTGGCAAACTACAAAGCAAACCACAAAATTCCAGTTTGGTGTGTCTGGGAGAGATGGGGATTTCACATTAACTCGGCAAAATTTGATTCCATGGACACAACAGATGCTGTTCTCTTGGAGCCCCGTGATCCTCAACCTCCAGAGCCATTTTCTCTCTATCCCAACCCAGAGATGCTGCTTTGTTATTTGACTCACTGGAACATTATTCCCTGCAAACCACAGACTGCACATCAGGAATGTTTTGGATGTGCAGGGAGGCAAAATCTGACAGACCAACACAAAGAGGAGACATAAACTCCTTAGTGCTCTGTGCTGTTTAAACTCTCTGTGATCCCATTTCCCCAGCTGCAGGTGGATCATCGAGGATTTCAGCAATTCCTGCTCACCCTTCAGCACAACTGAAAGAAGCTTAAATGATTTTTTGGTTTGAGCTTCTTAAACCAAAGCCATGGGGGAAGCACACTGATGTATTCCAACTGAAATACTCCTTGAGAAACAGAGCATCAGGAGAGTGAAAAAAAGAAAATCAGGGAGGTGATACACCAGAATTTGTATTTATTACCAAAATCTGGCATGCCCTAACACACATGGCATGCAGTGAGCACCCTTACCTTTTATTGCAATGCAGGTCATAAATAGGAGTTTTGAACTGGATGGACTTGACCATCTCTCCTGTTCTCAGGGAATACAGATCCACACAGCAGTAGGGTGGGCTGGTGCTGAAAGGAATAAAAAAAATATTTTAATGGAAATTAGAGCATTTTAAAAACTGGGATTTAATTCTTTCCGCCTCCTTATGTTGCTTAGCACGCTGAAGGAAAAGTCAGAGAACCACAGAATTATTAAGATTGGAAAAGACCACCAAGAACATCAAGTCCTGGACCCAGAATTCCAACAATCCCAGCAGAACCCTGGAGAACAAGGGGTCAATATAAACCTCCTGCATTAAGAAGGAAAACTGAATAATGATCTCCATCAACCTGTATTGTGCAACTGACTATCAAGCATTTTGTTTCTTTTACCACCAGGAAGACTTGGGAAGTTTTAAACCACATCCTAGTACAAAACTACTCCTCAGAGTAACTCTCTCCTACAGGGAGGACTCTGCCCAGAGCAGCAGCTGAGCTGCCTGGGGCTGGTGGAGACACCTCACCCAGAATTTACATTACATCCCTGATGGACTTTTGTTTGAACCGTACAGATCTTTTCAACTCTTTGTGTCACTTTTATCATTTTTATATAAATAAAAACTTTAAGGCCATTTCTTAATAAAAAAGGCTGAGTGGTAAAAGTGCTGAGTGTTCGATAGGGCCGAGGAAGGCAGTGGTGGAAACCCTTTTAGGGGCTGAGGAGAGGCTTTGATGTGGCAGCTCTGCTCCACAACACCTTTCTCCCCCTCCAAGAACGCATTAAAACCTTGGCTATTTCTGGGTCAAGGAATATGAAGGAGCACAAATTGCCAGCTGTACAAACACATCCTGAGCATTGGTAAAAGAGGGTGTTCCCCCCTGCCCGTATCTGTTTTATTTTACAGAGTTTCACACAATTCCTGCCCCAGCACTCACTTGTCTCTTGGATCTGCTCAAGCTGCTCGAGAATTTTCTGGAAAGCTGGAGGACAAATGCCAACTGTTTACCCCCAATGCCTCAAGATCATAAAATGGTTTATACAGTAATGCATAATATACAGTAAATGCATACTATACAGTAAATGCATAGCAAGACAACTGTCAGAAAAATAACCGAAAAAATAACTTTTGACATTTTGCCCACTGAAATTTTTCCCAAAATATACATTTTTCTAGGCTAATAACTAGAGGGTGCAATTTATTACTTCAAGCACTTCAAAGGCCCTTCAAAAACACCTTTAAACCAGTGAAACTCGAGTCAGTTCCTTCACATTAAAGTTCACTCCTGCTCAAAAACACAGAAAGTCACCGCAAGATCTATGTACAAACTTTTTAAAATTAAGTGATTTATTACCTCTAGCAAATTGTAATCTTGATAGAAGGGAAATTTCAAAACAGGAATCTCCAAAGTAGATATAGCTAAAATTATCAACACACTTAATAGTGATTACTATTTCCCATCAGCCTGTTTTGAACAGTTTTTCCAATTTATGGGTAATAATTCTGTCACTCAAATGCATAATTATTATTAGGATCTCTTGGCTGATCATGGTAAGACCATTCTACCAATGCTTTTGTCAATCACACTGGGTAAAACCTTGAGTTCAAGTGCCAATAACCAAGGAATATCATGGAATCACAGAATTCCAGACTGGGTTGGGTGGGAAGGGACTTTAAAGAAAGCTCATCCACTTTACAGGGACACATTCCACTATCCCAGGCTGCTCCTTGTCCCCTTGCCTGGAATATTTTATAAAGATAGGCCAGAAAGACTCAGAAATTCTGTCTGAAATAAAATTCTTCTGAATTAGTCCCACAGATTATCAACAAATATTCATTACGTATCCTGATTGTTCAAACAGCTGCAGAGAGAGCAACAACTTCTTTAAAGGTAATGGCCACAAATCCAACAACAACTTTAAAATGTGGCAACAATAAATGTATAAATACACTCAGGCCTTGGTATCTTCTTCTGTGTGAGTGCTGCAGTGCAGGGATGGAGGGGAAAGAGCAGATGCCTCATCCAGCTGGCACTTGGTGACATCTGTGCTTGTGCCCCACGACAGCACCACCTCCTCCCAGATCTGCTGGGTCCCACCATGGCGAAAAAGCTCTGTGCAAAATGCTTGCACAGAGACAAACACACCACTCAGAACACTTGTGCTGTCTTAATAGAAAAAAAAAATTAAAAGGAGAAGAGTGATGGAATCAACACGCGGCCGATTTTCCTGTGCCTTGAAGGCTTTGCTTTATCAAGGGTGGATTTTCCTCCTCTCTGCCACATGATGAACATCCCACACAAAGAGAGATGGACCTCAGTAACAGGCTGGTCTCGTGAGTCTAGAAAGGAGAAAAAAGAGCTTGGAGGTGTAAAACTGAAATAAAATTTTTGCTGGGAAAGGTGCCCTGTACAAAATGTTCTTTATATGAGGATTTTCCAGTCAATTGTGGCCTTTAATAAAATCTCTGGCCAATATCACTGCATTTTATACCACCTTCACAAAGTTTCTTTAAAGCCCAGCCTAAAGCACAGACTTATTTTTATTAATTACTTTTGGTGCCTTTAAGAGGAGACAAAAATATTAAAACTTACACTGAAATCCTATTTAAAGTAACTAACAGTTCAACATAATCTCTTACTAGGCCCAGCTTTAACAACCTGCAGGAGTAAAAACAAAACATTTTTGAATTTGCTGTAAATATTAGGTTGCCAAGAGCCTGAACTGGAATGAAATTTCCCAACTTGCAGAGACAACAGGTGAGAGAAAAGTGACAGCAATTCCAAGGAACTGGATGCTCAAGATATACCAAAGGATTTGCACAGCAAACTATTCCACAAAGTTGGGTTGGTTTTTTTTAATTACTACTCTATAAAGCATCAAATCTACCAACAAATTGTAAAAAAAGGCTATTTCCATGTGGGAATGAGGAGGATGCTGACAGGGACCCAAGTTTTTAATCAGCAGGAGTGGTTACAATTCTCCTGTTCCACCTCTCTGGTGCTTCACTGAAGGGGAAGAGAAGCAAAACAAAACCAGAGCACAGAGTTAATTAATTGAATATTGGAAAAATTCCTGCCTGAACCTTTACACTGGAAAGTTGAAGCATGAGATTTGATTATGATCTTTGCAGCAATATTAGGAACATGGTGAGACCACAAAGGCAATTCTGTTCTCCTCAAGGGCCCTGAAGAAGGTTTGCTCAGATTAACAGATTTCAGTTCTGGAAGGATCATCTTCTCTTTCCAGGCCATGCACAAAATGTCCCAGAAGCTCAAAGAAATTATTTTTTACCAAGCAACCTAATCTTGTCTTAAAAGACTTTGACCAACAATGAGTCCTCTATTTTTATGGTGAGTGGTTCCAACATTTTGATCCTTTTATTTTTATGAAATTACTTAGTGCCTGACAGAATTGGTGCATATTCTGCTTTTTGGCTTCTGTGTCTCTGTCAAGGACACAAAAAGGCTCATTGCCCTCAGTTACCTTTGTCAGTAATCACCCAGAGCAATCCAGGCACCAAGAAAGTGAAAAAAACTTCTGAGTCTTAAGTTGTAAGGTTTGTTTTCCAGGCCTAGCACTAAACTCCTCTAAGCCCTCCTGAGCAGGGCAATTCTCCCCTTCTTTCTGAGGGATGCACAGAATGAAAACTTTAAAAAAATATAAAATTCAGTTATTTCTTTCTAAATACCACTGCAGAAAGAGCTTTCATTAGGACTTTCATCATCTATAGGCTCTCTGCATCCCATCTTTTCACAATAAAAAACTCCACTCTGTAAGTAATTTTCTAATGTATGGTACTTAATAGATTCATTCAAAATCAGTAAAAGCAGCACAAAGTTTCTCAGAAAGTGACACTTCCCCCAAAATGTGTGCGCAGCACTGAATCACAAAGCAGCTGAGACATTTTAAGTGCACCACAAATTGCAAAAAGCATGGAAACACTTATTTCTAAATAAGAAAAACCTGTACCAACCTTAGACACATGTTACTAAATCTAATCCTTTAAATACAAGGGAGGGAGTTATTTGATACAGCACTAAAATAGTTGTGTTAAACATCAGGAGATACAAACCTCATTGCTGCATCTTCCTCAAATGTTTTGATCGAGTCTATCAGGCAAGGGAAAAAAAATTCACCTTATCTGTGTACTTCACCAGAAATATTTTCCTTACTTGCCCATGACACAAGAAATCACCAACTCTGCAGAAATCATTTTGTAAGAGGTAAAATGAGTCAGGGTTCAGGCTCAGGAATCTCCTTTTTTTTTTCATCATAAGGAATAATTTTATTTCTGTTAGTTCAGCACTGAGGCATTCCTTCACAGGGCAGGGTCTAAGTGCACCTGGAATGACCCAGGAAGGTCTGGCTGAAGGATTGATTGAGGGATTGGTTGAAGGACTGGTTTCTGTCTCCTGAATAACCCTGGCCATGGTCTGTGAGAGAACCTGAGACTCCACAGTGACTTCTCCAGTTCTGAGTACTTTCAACAACCATTAATCCACTGCTGTTCCATGAAACCAACAGCTCCCTCACTTCCCATCTGTAGCTGAGGTGTCAGACATCAATTAGAGGGGGAAAACTTAAGACTGGGTTTGTGCAAATATTGATTATTGCAACAGATTCTATGAGAGAAAAGTAAAAGGGGAATCCTTAAAAATACCAAATAGCAACCTCCAAATTCCTTATTTTGGCAACTCCTCCCACATCCAGCAGCACATAACTCGCTCTGACTGTTGTGCTCTCTCTGCTATCCCTCACCCTCATCATCAGAAGATTCCTTCTGGGTTTGAAGGGGTTTCATTGGGTTTGTTTTTACATTTCAGGACACACAGAGCCGACGAGAGCCCAGAGCCACCTCGGTGTCCCCGACATGTGGCACTCCCGTCATGGAGTGTAAAACCCAGCACAAGCTGCCTCCTCAGCTGTGCCTTTGCAGGGAGAGCCGGGTGTGACACACTTTCCACTCCAGTGAGACGTGCCACATGTTCCAGAGCAGAGCTGTCCCATCACATTGCCACTGGGTAATACAGGCAGATTAGCGGCAGCTCCAGAGATCTGTCTGTCTACTTGAGGAGCAGGATCATTTTTTTCTGTTATATTCTGGACTAGATTTTGCTTGTTTGTAGCCAAACAAGCTTTTTATACACAATTTATGCACCTGCATTGGCTGTCTTTGATCATTCTATGAACACGCAGGAAAGTGAACACATTTCTGTAAATCTTCATGAACATAAGCAAAGATTAAGTTCTGACAGAATACAACTGCATTTATCATACCTCTATCAACCACTAATATTTCTGTGATCAGCTGATTAAGCCACAATCTGATGTGTCTCCCCCCAAAAATACAAAATTAAAGAGTTGTCTTGCCCTTCCTACTGTCAAATGAAGCAGAACTCACCACGAAAGAAATGCACAGAGTTTGTATTGCAGTAAGAGCCACATGGATCTCCAAGACAGACCAAAATCAAAAATGTAGCAATTTTTGCATATTAAGAGACAGCCACATGTCACAGCTTAAGAGGAAAAGATCTCATTTCTGGGAGCACAACTCTGTAGGCAAATTGATGCTGAAATACCTCAGCTCCAGCCAAATTCCACCAAGCACATGTAGAACCCAAACTGAACATTTTGTGGAGCCTCTTACAGCCTCAGCCAGACACAGATTTTTTAGTGCCAGAATTTCTAACACTCCAAAGCAATATCAGACCTGTTTTCTTTATTCTGAGGCATTTGTACTGACAGAATTTCCTGACTAGTGGTGTGTGAGAAGACAGCACAGTTAACACAGACTGCAGCTGATTATTTCAGCATATATACAATTGTTGTTTGTATCTGAGGCACGTTCCTCTTTAATAGCATCAGAAGCAGAATCCCCATCAGAATCCCCACCTTGCTGTTGCACATTCAACAACCAGCACTGAAAAATTTTCCTGCTACCGCTAAAACCTTCGTGAAGGACCAAATATTTCATCCTGCTGGTTCTTGTAACCCATTTCTTTCCATTTCAGGCTCGTTTTTTCCCCCTTTCTGTGCTCTCCCCTCATGATTCACGCGCCTCACAGGCCCCTCGGCCTCTCCCCTCAGCACCAACAAAGGCCGCGCTAAGCCGGCGGCTCCAGGCCGCCCTCAGAACCACTCTGGGGCTTCACCACTAAGCACAAAACCTTGCCCTGACCTGTCTAAACTAAAATTCTTTTGCCCTCGGTGTCATTAACGGCGTAAGAAACCCGTGGGGTTGTGCAACACTTCATCACCTCGGCATTAGGCAGCCGCTGCCGGCAGTTGCGTGACGGAGATCATTAGAGGATGTCTGTCAGCTGCACAGGACTCTGCTAAATCTTCATTGTTTATATGCCAGTTTATGGCTCAAATGACAATTTCTGAGGAGCCTGAAAACAATTCCGCTTCCAAGAAATAATTAGAGGGTTTTAGAGTGCGTATGACTGAAGCTGAGCAGGAATGAGCTCAGATCTTCTGGTTAAAGCACTTGAAAAGTGCTCCAAACAGCAAAGCTGCTCCGTGGTTCTGGTCACATCAGGTAGGCCAGAATTTCCCCAAGTGCCCATTAATTACATGTTCTTAGGTATTTCTTACTCTGTTTTATGACTTGAATCACAGACCATGTTCTACAGATGTGCAGAGTTCTCACTGTAGCTGAACTCACCAAAAGCTGGGTTGAAATGATGAAATAATACCTGAAAATAATTACTTGTGGAGCCCCAGGAGCAGCAAAAGGAATATTCTGCTTTTCCTTACATTGATCTTAAAGCTGAAATCCTCGATGAATTGCTTAACATCAAAAACAAACTGCAGTTTATTTTATATCCTTTCTCTCAATGAAGACAAAAATGCAGCCACCCCCTCTACTGGAGCACTTTTCATTAAATTTGGAGGAATTTCCTAGTTAAAGGTGGTTGATATTCCCAGGAGAATTACAATTGCTAAGGAAAGGTACACAGCAAACAGCATTCTCCCCAGAGAGTCACCTGATGCTGAAATGGGAGATGCAGCATTTCAAATTGTGCAGGCAAAATTGATTAAAATGTTGTGTTATTTTATTATTGTCTCACTGTAAAATATTATCATTAAATATTCTATTAATAATTTGAATCACCATTAATTTTAAAAGTAAGTCTGTGAGCAACCATCCAAAAATGTGTGAGGGGTCTCCTCAAGTGATATTCTAATACATTACCCAGTCAGAATTAAAAGAAAGAAGGCATTAAGAAAGATCTTTTTTTAAGCACATGCCTTACAGCTTTTTCACAAAGCAGGAGCCTTCTAAATCTCTAGTTTGAATTACTGAAGAAATATTCAGTATTATAAATTGAAATTTGCAAAAATAAAATTTAAAGCTAAGATACATTCATTCTGTTTTAAAAAACCAAACCAAAGAAAAATAATAACTATATCAATTTTTTAAATTGTATTTTAATTGTCTTTACTGTGGAGATTTAAAAGGAGCTCATCCGTATATGAATGGTTGAGCTCAGCAAACTCCCATGACATTTTGTCTGCATATTAAATATTTTTGAAGAAAGGAAAGGAAAAGCATAGGAAGGACTCAAGAGAGCCCACGGTAAGGGAGAAAATGGCATTCAGCAACAGATGCAAAGTTCAAACACTGCCAAGTTGTAGGGAATGACTCGAGGGGCAGCAGTTGTGTAACAACACAGAAACAAGGGCTGGAAGTTGAAGCAGTTTGCAATCAGCTGCTCCAACTACGAGCAAGAAGTGACTGCACTTGTTTAGGAAAAAACAGATTAAAGAGCATCCTCTGTGAACCCACTGGGATCTGATGGCTTTAAGTGTCCTCAAGAAAAGAGAACAACTTCAACCATCCTGAAACTTCTGCTTTCCAATGTCCTTTAAATCCTCCCTACACTACAGAACACAGGAATAACCCTAAAACATATAAGAAAAGGAAAGAAAATATAATCCTCAACTGCTCTCCGGCTCTGCCACGTTGATTTATAACAGTTATTTCTAAGACAGACAAAAACACACAGATGCAAACAATTACTCTATTTTTGTAGGCAACAAGTGAGGTGGGTGGTAACTGAGAAATTTTGAAAAATCCTGTCACAATATTCCGTTTTTTCTGAAGTAACCCTCAGCACACAACAAACGCTCGCCACATCAGAGACTTTCCAGGGCCTGAAGGGCCACTTTGATTCCAGCCCGCTGCAGGCATTAGTGGGGACGTAATTAGGGTAAAAAGTTCAACCACAGTTCCATGTCTAGAGTGCTGCCAGAAATAAATTTCCTCTCATTCACTGGTTTCTACTGTACCCTCCCTGAGAAACATATTGAAAACACATTTATCTTTGTAGAGTTTGTTCCTCTTCTAATTAACTTTATAGCGTTTACAGTATTTAATAATTTAAAGTGGAATTTAAAGTGGCCCTGGAAGTGGCAGCCCTGCCTGTAATGGTGCTGTGCATTATCTTTTCCCTGTGGTGCTTCTTTTGACAAGTTACTGGGGGCAGCTTTGTGCTCCAGCTGGTTTTACCTGGACTTCCTTCCCTCCATCCTTCCCATCCCTTCATCCCCTCCCTGCATCACTACACACAAAGGGGTTGGAGCAGCAGTAAAACAAAACTGTGCCTCAGCTCGGAAATCTGCTGTCCCAAACCTCCACTGCATCCCAAGGATGCCTTGGAAAAGGTTCATCTTTTTACAGCTTCATAAATCAAAGCTTTAGAAGGTCAAAACTACCCATGGTTCTCACCAGCTGGTCAAGGTTTGACCCCAAATACTCATTTTCTCCCAGTTTTGATCCAAGATTAACAGTTTATTATAGTTCAAAGGTTATTTCTTACTCTAGGTTCACTGAGACAAACATTTGGAGTATGAGAGGAACTCCAGAGCATTTCTGCCCTTGGTATTTACACATGGAAACACCACCTTACTCCATTAAAGCTCCATCTCCTGGCATTGGAATCCATGAGAAAATTCACAGAATTACCAGCAAACACTACTTCAACATCACAAAAAAGTACATTTTTATAATCACTGAATCAACTTACAAGAAAAAATGAAGAGCTCTTTTTAAGATGGAGATTCTATCTTTAGCACATAACTACCCCATCCAGCATCACTAAAAGGAATTTAAACTACTTTATTCCTGCCTCTCTCAGGATCTTAAAAGCTACCACACAACCTGCTAAGGCTAAACTGAATTTTCCCAAAAGAAATCAGAGAGGAAAATGTTTTTCATCTGCTGGAAGGGAAGGAAGTCTTTGCAAGGCAGCTGACACCACACAGCTCTGCAGTTAATGAGGCTTTGCAGTTATGCAGCACCACAAGAACCTCTGGGACTCAAATCCCCAAAGGTAACAGAAATGAGAGAGTTTTGCCCAACTTTAAAGATCTTACTGTACCTTTCTGAACAAAATAATTAAATTAAATTTGCTCTCTAGGCTTGAGAGTCTTCACAAAATCTGAATTTTGCTCAGTCTTCAATAAAAGCCCACAAATACTTCACAAACTTCATGAAAATCTATTACATAGTGCCCAACACAATTGAAAATCACAACCATGTGGCCCAGACCATTTTTTCTGAGTGATTTCAGAAAACAAAGTGCATTTTCTATCTGCAGTGAGCACACCCTTTGCACAGCCCATGGCAGGGCTGAGCCAGGTGAGCCCTCACCATCACCACTAGGAAAAAACCAGAGGAAATTTCTGAAATTTCAGGGCATTCCAGGAAGAGTTCCCCTGAGCAGCATCTGGGAACAAAAAGTTCATTCACCAGAGCTCATTTCCTCCTCTTGGGTGATCCTTGCAGGAGCTTTGCTGTTTGTCTGACAAATCATTTCCCAGCCAGCTCATCTGAAGCACTGAAAGCTACAGACACTTGGAGAGGACACTGGATTTTAGCACTACCCAGTGATTTGCCAGAGCCTGACCAGGCTCACATGACTCTGAAATATTAATTGAGAAAATATTAATGCTTTAATTGTGCTGTTACTCATGGGAAGCTGCTTCCTAAACCTGAGCACTCCCATAAACACATTCCTGAGCTGAAGCTGGGTTAAGGTTAGCAGGATTTCATCTACAGTAGCCCTGAGAATAAAGCACACGCTTCCTGAAAATCTACTGTCAATTGATTTGCCTTGTAAACAGATCAGCAGGGGGAAAAAATGCTGGCTAGCCAAAGTTACACATTTTGTTTGCTCCAACTACTCCTCCTTCTTTAATTTACCCTAATTTCCTCTCTCCTCCCATGATTAATAAAGATTACCTCTTGCTTCTCATGCCCTTGAATGACCTCCATCCAATTCTTCAAGTCATCCAAAATTTTCCACTGCTTGATATCATCAAACTAATTCATCTTTCTAAAAATATAAACTGAAAAGGCAGCACAGGCTAGAGGCTGCTGAAGGGGCCACTGCCTGAGCTCCTGCACTCTCCCCAAAGGCCTCAAACTTTCACTTTTTTATCATCTATTATTGATTGGTTAATTAGTTACGCCTACAGTATCAGCTGATTATCATACAGCCTATGTAAGATTATGGCATAATCTGTTAATCTTTAGCAAAATGATTTGGCTGTTTGGACACAGGACAAGGGAACCAAAATATCAAACGCTTTTTGTAAGGATGGCTTAGAGATCCAGATCTGAGAAAGGCTTTAGGATCATGTAGTGACAGCACAAGGGCTCTGGCTTCCCTGCCCCTTTCTCTTCTCCCTGTCCCTGCTCCTTCATGTGCCTTTATTTCCCTCCTGGAATGGTCCTTTTGATTCTTTTCAGCTTTCTTCTTACCTATATTATCTACTGAAGGGCAAACTTGCAATCTCTCCATTGATTCTCAACTGTTTTTTTAATGATCTGAATTTAAACAGAATTATCCTGGTTGGTTTCCCTTTAAACTTTTCCATTAGTTAAACTGAAGTATTTATTTAACATTTACATTTGAACAGAATGAAAGTAATGTATTTTGGACCTCTCTGGTGTATTTGAAAGTGTTTTTACAGATCCAGTCTGTTCCAAACTACGTCTTCAATAACCCATGTGGGGAAAATAGAGATATCTTAATGTTTCACCACCTAGGAAATGCATTAATGTGCACCAAACCCATCCATTAATTTTGTGTGTCTATAAAGATTTGTTTGTCTTATCACCAGGAACAAGCAGGCATGTCTTTACAACCCTCCACAACCCCAAAATTTAGTCAGATATTCTTTCTTTTTTGGTTTTCCTTTTAATTTGCAGATCTTGTAATCTAAGACTGAAGCTGACTGAACCAACCTCTAAACCAGCAGAGAAATACCAGCCAAAAACCACAATCTGTTTCCCATTTCTGTGTCAGGACTGCATCTTTTGGGGGGCTGTGAAAACAATTGTTTTGAAAAGATTATACAGTGAATCATAGACTGGTTTGGGTTGGAAAGGGACCCTTAAAAATCATCCAGGCCAACCCCCCAGTGAAACATTTCAGTCATTTTACTAGCTGGAAAAATGTGACTTTTAAAATGCAAAAATGTGTGTACCAGAAAATCAGATATGAGGCAAAAGTTCCATCTTGTTGATGAGTATGAAATGATCACATACAAGAACAGAAAACAAAATCTATTAGCAGGAAATTCATCTGGGAGTTAATTAGTAATGGTAACAACAAAGAATGATTTAGAAATTACAATATTATGGAGTTGAAAACACATGAGAGACTTTTTTCTGGGGAAAGCAGAAACTGTCCAGAATCTTTGAATTATTTTCCATTAACAGGAATACAATAATACAGTGAAAATAATTATCTTCAGGGTTTGTTCATTTCTCAGGTATCTCAGCTACTAAAACAAGACTGTAAGGAAGATTTTTACTAAACCAACACATCCTTTACATATATAAATACATTGATTGGATAAAGACAGAGCACTATTTGCACCTCTAATTTATAAACAGTTAAACTTACAGGGCAGAGAAGAAAAGGAGAAAAATCACCATAAACTGGTTTTTGCAGGTTGTAAATACATAAAGAAAAAATTCACTTCTCTGCCTTATGTGGATTTTAATTCAAACATTTAAGGCAGGTGACATTAATATTGCAATTTAACACAGTGATATGAGAGAAAGGTAAAGATTTGACAGTTCTTCCTTCACACACACAGTGATTAAATTCTTAATTGAAAAAGGTGTGGCACAGAATTAGTCTTACAACTGTAAGAAGATTTACTTCAACTACTCAGCCATTAAATGGTTGTGTAGAGGATTACTCCTGAAAAGCAAATATTTTCCTGTAGGTACAGATATAAATCCTGTGCATTGTCTGAATCAAACATAAAAGATCTCAGGGGCCTCTTTTATAAGAGCAGTGATACAACAGTCCTGGAGAGAGGACAAAACAAGATTGTAAACTGATTTTTGTAACTCAAGGAAAGAGGTTTAACATGTATTTTGCTAATACATGTGTATTAATACAGCGTGTGGCTGCAACAATGAAATGCCTGGTATTTGTAATTCAGTTGCTGCTTGAAAAATTACTTTTTAAGATACAGAGATTGCTTTAAACACTTCACAGTAATAATTTTGACCTGGATTAATATCAGAAAAGGTTAATCATAAAGTTGTGATTCCACTGAGAATAAAATAAACTTTAAATACCTCTTTATTTATTTTATATCAAGAGTCTCTTTTTCATTCCTTTCCAAAAGCTTAAGTCATAGGAAAATATAAATTGACACACCAAAAAAATAGTTTAAAGCCACCTCCCAGTGTTATCCCATGCAGAAAAAAGGAACAAAGCTTTGAAGATGTCATCTGCTGGGCTTTTCAGATGGCAATACAATTTCTATATTCCTTTTATCCACAGAAAACATTCTTACCCAGAAGACCCAATGCTTTTGCACACACCAAGCAGAGGCCTCTTCTCAGCAAAATTATCACATTTCTGAGCACCTGGCAAGAGGGAAAACAAAAGAAAAGAAAAAGCAAATCACCATGTACTGTTTGTACAGTTTCCAAGTTCAGGTTGGGGCCCAATATACTGATATTACACAAAACTCCCAGCTTGTGCAAGATAAGGGACAGAAATTCAAATTACAGGCAGAGCTGTGAGAGAGATGAAAATGAGAAACAACACGAGCAGCAAAACATGGCCAGGCTTTGGGAGTGATTTTCTGCTCATCCCACAAGGGCTGGGATTCTGTGACTGAAACAAGTGGCTCTTGCTCACTTCTCATTGTTTTTTAGGAAGTTCTCTGCAGCTCTGCCTGGGTTCACACCTTGGTTTCCAGTTTGTAGAAATGGAACCCGGGAGTGCCAAGCTCAGAGCAGCCTCTGCAGCCCCTGCCCAAGAAAACAGGAGATGAAATCCAAACCACATCAATCTGTTCCACCAGCAGGAGATCTAAACCTTGAAGAAAACAACCTCCAAGTGGAACCACAACTCCTGCAGCACATCCCATCCCCTTCCAGGGGTGCTGAGCCCAGCAGAGCCCAGCAGAGCTGGTTTGGGCCAGGCTGGGCCAGCTGTGCCTGCCCTGGGATCCTGTCCCACAGCAGTGCCACCAGCCTGGCACTGGGAGCCAGCCCTGCCAGCCCTGGCAGCAGGAGCCAGCCCTGCTGTGCCCCCAGGCTCACTCACACCTCCACCCCAGCACAACCAGACTGTTAAAGAGGCCACACTTCTTCAAATGGGGTTTTAAGAGTTTGGAGAACTTTGCTTTATTGCTGTGTAAACAGAAATAAAACTGAAATTGAGTTTCTAAAGAAAAAAAAAAAATCTCACTTCTGCTTGTGAACAATAGTTAACTGAATTCCAGGGTATGTTTCTACCCAACTTAAATAACACAGTAACAACCAACACCACCACTACTAACTTTCCTCCATTTTCTTTCAACCTTTGCCTATTTAATTATCTATCTATGGGTCCGCACATGTGTGGTGAATAATGGAATTTTTTTTCTCCATTATACACCAAACCCTTTGATCTCTAAAGAATATTAGCGATATAGTCTGCTCAAAATTTAAATCTTGAATAGTACTGTACAGAACTAAATCATTTATTCAGAAAGGCACAACAATTAACAATATACATTCTGACATAGCAGACTGTTAATTATTAATGACTCAGGTACATGCATTTAATTTGTAACAAACACTGTTGAGTCCTCTCAACTGTACAAGGAAAAATCTTCCCTCCTACACCTTTGGGTATTTATAAAGTCAAATGGATCACATCAATAACTCCACCATCAACAATAGCTTTACAAACAACCTAAACCAGCCAGATGTATTTTCCTTTTATTCCTATTATTTCAAGCTCTTTGGTGAGTCAAACCTGTACTGTATGTACTGACCTGTAAATTGAAAAATGAAACATAAAAGTCTTCTTAAGAGTCTGGCAACCAATTTGTTTCCTTCAGTGCAGGTAACAGATGAATTCCATTTGTTCTGCTCCCAGCACGAGGGAGAAATGCTGACTACCAGCACTGCTGACACTGATTTAAGTGCAGCCAGGATTTTACCTAAAGAATTTAACTCTACTTTTTTCCTTCTTTTTTCACTAGGATATATTAGAGACACAAATCCAGATGTTTATTTATGGTCTAATTTGATAACAAAGAAGGGGAGAGAAGGAGGAAAAACATGGGGGGAGTCCAGGGAATCAAGTGCCCAAAATCAAAAGCAATGCCAGATTTAATACCCACAGCACAGATTTGCAAAATTTCTGCAATAGGTGCTTAAAGTTTTGATTTCTGGATATAATGACTCAAGTCCCTCAATTTTAAAAAATCCATTTCCTACTTCAATACTTTCAGAATGTAAATATTAATAGTGCAGGAAAGGATCATTACTGGAGGCCTCTGAGGGCATTAAATCAGGTTAATAGCTGTCCCATCCATGAGATTGCACAGTGACATGTGTTGGGCTCTAATGGAGGCAGGAGCCTCTCCCAGGTCTGGGGTGGCATTTAATCCCCCAAGTTCTGCTGGATTAATTTTCATTTGTAAAATTGTGTTTATTTGCATGTGCGAGGCGCTGACGTTGCACACACCTGCTGCACACACAGTGTTTAACAAAATTGAAATGAAAAACAGCTCTCTAAATCCCCCCAAATACAAAAAGTATTGAAATCCTGTTGCAAAGTCTTTTTCTTAAACTCCTTTTATTCTAAATCCTTTTAACTCTGTCATATAACACTACAGCATTTATAAAATGCTGGAAATCCTGACAAATCACACAATTAAAGTAATGAAAACTGCCCTTCCTGCCAACAAGGCACCACCTTATCTACAGCTCCATTTAGCTAAATGATAGGTTTGGTTTTTTCAAAACCTCACTTCAGTTAGTGTGCTTAAAATTGAAAAAAAAAAGGAGAAAAAAAATATCTCTGTGGCTAAATGAAATTTCATACAAATCAACATTTAGAAGTTTATGAAGTCAAAAGGTTACCCACACTAAGCTCAAAGCAGCTTAGAGCCTGTCCTGCTGATGAAACTGTGAATTGGGACCTCAGGGCCTGCTAAGGCCTCTCAATAATGCCAATAAAAAGAGTGACAACACCACCAAAAGCAGCACATCTTGGTGCAGAATGAAAATGAAGCCCAGAGGATGTCACAGGAACTCCAAGGCTGCTCAGAACTCTGGAAATGGCCCTGGTTTGCCACGGGAGGAAACTGCTGGATGAATTTCACACTCTGACCTATTTAGCAGTGGTCAGAGGCACCATGCAGTGGATTTTCCTGGTGTGTAATTCCACTGATCAGCCCCATTTAATAACGAGTGCTGCTCCTGCTCCACTAAACCCCTCTCATTCCCATCTTTTCCTTGGAAATCTTGTGGCATTCGTGGTCCTGCAGCAGCCCAGCACTACCTGGGAATGCCCCAGCCTGGAATTCCCTCTCAGCCCAGCTGGGTGAAAGTTTCAGGTGCACTGGTCTAAAGCACCAGAAAGCAATGAAATAATTAATTTATTTCATTTATGATGTGATGAGGAAACACAGGTCAAGCCAAAGCTTCTAAGAAATTGTGATTTTACAGTGTTGCACCCCAAAATTCTCCCCTGTAATCTCTCTAGAAGAGACTTACTCGGAGAATTCCAGTCTGTAATTTCTATAATCCACAGACATTCCCATTCATTATCCCAAAAACCCCAGCAGAACTCAGACACACACCTGCACAACCAGCCCAAACCTTGCTGGTCCATCCAGCAGGGCCAGCCCCTCCACCACACAGAACCTGGGATTATTTTGGCCTTTTTGGGGATTTCAAACCACTGAACCACCCAAGTGGCTGAACATACACAAACCTCACATCTGCCTTCCTTTAGAAAGCAACCTAAATATTAGAGCTCTTTAAGTGTACCTGCACATAAAGCTGAGTCAGCTTTTGAGGTTCCAATCTGAATTTTACCAACATCAAAGATGGGAGCAGTGGAGAACAGGGATAAATCTGCTGCAATATTTCAACTCTCAATGGGTTTTAGTACCTCTAAATTCTTTCTATTTCCTTTTTTTATTTGCTTTTTCCCCCACTTATAAGTCAATTTGAGTGAACAGTCAAATTCACTGAGAGATGTAGGGCTATTATATCTTCTTTCTGCAAGCAGCATAATCTAGAAAATGGCAATAAATTAATTCAGCTCGCTGGAGGAATTTATTTTCATAATGCTGAGACATGGAAATAGGTTTTACAGACAACCACTGATCTAAACTTCACCACACCAGCCTGTCACCCCTTTGAGCAGGAATTGCCACACACAGAGCTGCTCCCTGGCTTTCTGAGCCTCTTGACTGATTTTTAAACTATGCAGCTCTACCTTGACAAATGGGACAGCACAAGGCAAAGCAGGTATTAGCCAGGGGCTTATAAAATGACCTGGGATAAGTAATCGAAAATGGGAGATTGTAGCACTGACTTCCTTCAGAAAGCATCAATATTCTGATTTTGTAGGTGAAAGAACCACAAAGGCAACTGAAATAAATGTATCATTGCCTCAGCACTGACAGAAAATCCAGACCTGGACACATGGAAACAACCCTAACCCCAGCCCAGCCCCAGATGTGGAAGTGGAGAAGAGCCACGGATGGCTCAGAGGGATTACAGCTCAGAATTCCTGTCCCTGAGACTGCCAGAATCCAGACTGAGATGTTCTCATGGTCTAAATATGAGCTCTGCAAGCCCAAAATCTGCTCACAGTGCAAAGCTTCAGTCTCCAAAAAGGTCACATATATTGTAAACTGCACAGATTAATTAAAGCCCTGCCTAATGAAGGCCCTGGTAGGTGTGAGCTGACCACGGAGAGCGGCTGACATCTGGAGGGTTTATGTCCATTAAATGTAAATATGTCCATTAAACATTATTAACAGAAATCCCTCCACTTCTCATGGCCATCTCCTCCAGGCTGCAAAGCAGGACATCAAAGTGATGCAGCAGAGCTGTGTGGCTCAGAGCAGGGCACAGATGCCAACCCCAGCAGCTCCAGGGACTGCCCAGGCTCCTGCTGCCAGCAGCACCCAGGACCTGCTGCAGGAGATCCCCTGCATGAAATAATCCCTCTGAAACAAGGCTGCATTATGCCACGAGGCACACCACGAGGCAGAGGATCTAACATCAAAGGGCTGCAGTTTTTTAATGAAATAGTTGACAAACTATTAAGTTCTGCTGCTGTAAAGTCACCAAGTTAAAGCCATGAGCTTTCCTTTCACACCTGGGAATGAGCTGCTTATCACCAGCTCAGATCTGTTTCTAGGAACGTGCCAAATCCATCCACCAGGAGACTCCTATTTTCAATAATTCCCTTTTTACAGCTTTACAGTAAAACAGTGTTTGAGCCTGCTGATGGTAATCAGCTTCTCCTTTACAAATTCCTTTTATTTCGTTCAGAATCATTAAAGCTCATGAGTTAGTTATCTAAGGCCTCTTATTACAGCTTTACTTTTATCTGATTCCAGATACTGGTCAATGATACATTCATGTACTTTTAATCAAAGATTTATTTAAACCAAGCCATGTAAAAAGAGACCAAAACATGTTTTTAAAAGGTTTGGTTTAATTGAATATGAGCTAATTTGAATAGTTTTCTAATGTAACAACTCTCATTGTCAGATGCTAAATATATGGAATTTAAGGGCAGAAAGACAATAACTGCTTGAAGGAGTTCATGAGTGTGATTTACTTGATTAAAAAATCAAAAACCTGCTTTAATACCAGAAAAAAACAGAACTCCCAGGTTCTTCAATTAATTTACTTCATTTTCATTTCCACTTCTCCTTTTTTTTTTTTCCTTCTACAGAGGAAGGGGCACAGACATCCATCACTCAATGACACAAATAATAGCAGCTCACTGGGAATTATGCAGGGCTCCAGTGAATGGAATAAAGGAACAACAGGCTTGGGAAGTATTTCACTCTAAGTTACTTTAACCTGTAATAGTTACACAGCCACAGATACTTTGTATATTCCTCTGCTTAGGAGATCACCAAAACAATATATAATATGTCCATTAAACATTCTTCATTTACTTTCTTTGAAACACACAAAATCAGTACAATTTACTAGGAATAATTTAAATAGTAAGATTTTAGGCTGTATTTTTTGAGTTCATTAATTAATTCATAAAATATTACTAGAAATTCTAAACCAGCATAGTCCCCAAATACCTTGGTCATACTAGAAATACATTCTTTTTGCCCACAAAGTAAACCAACCAATTTAATTTAAACCCAAACATTTCTTTCAGAAATCAACAATTAGTTTGGGTTTGGATGGAACAAGGTAATTTTTTTAGAGGAATTTGCTTGTATATGCACAGTTGCTCAGATTTTGCAGCAAGTTCTTCTCAGGGTGAACTCAACTTCTGGAAGAATCCTGTTAAATGAAGCAGCTTGGTTTAGAATTTGATAAAATAGTATTTAAGCAGAGGCAGAGAGGAGCTGCACTCACAGGATGATAAAATGTAAATCACTGAAAGGCTCGAAGTGAGTAAAGTTATTGTAAAACAAGGAGAAATGGAACAAATCAGAAGCCAGTGCCACCCCAAAACACAAACCCTGTTTTGCTAGTTTAACTGGAGTGGCCCAGCAGAGTTTTTAGAGAGTTCTGTGGATGCTGAAGGGTTTGGGGCTGTACTCACTGATCTGAGGAGCTGGCAGGATCCGAGCGGCTCGAACCGGCCCGTGGCGCACCGAGAACAGCTCCTGGGCCTCCCCACTGATCTGCAAGGGCCAAAAAACAACTTACACCTGCAAGAATACATCCATTCAATGGCTAAAATACATCCATTCAATGGCTAAAAATGCATCCATTCAATGGCTAAGAAGGTAGGTAGAAAGGCATTTTTGGGAGGTATATTGGTAACTCTGCCTAGGCAACAGAACAGCTCCTGGGCCTCCCCACTGATCTGCAAAGGCCAGAAAACAACTTACACCTGCAAAAATACATCTCTTTAATAGCTAAAAATACATCTATTTAATGGCTAAAAAGGTAGGTAGAAAGGCATTTTTGGGAGGTATATTGGTAACACTCTGCCTAAGCAACCACTGTCATTTCTCTAATTGAAAATATAAATATAAGAAGTCTTGAATTGACTGCTCATGACCACATAGACTTTGCAAGAAGCAAGACTTGAAGCTGACTAAAATTCACAGAATTTTATCCCATGTTTCCCATGGTTCTAAAGGAAAATGCCAGCTCACCAGAAATCAGTCAAGAGTGGCAAACATGGCTGGAAAAAGATGGGAGAATTTCATATATTGGTTCATTTCAAACTCACCAGGTGTGAAAACCATGTTTAAAAATTGGTGGTCAAGCTACTTAAGCCTGTCAGTGATGTCAATGTTGAAAAGATTAAACCAGAAGCAGTTCAGATGAATTTCCAGACTTCCTGCAATGGTCACTCAATGTATTTTCATAAGTGCCTGGAAATGGATCCGATATGGAACGTCAAACTGCAGGAAAATGGCAAACATTATGGAGCTCATTTCCAGCTAACCAACAACTTAAAACAGATGTAATGAGCCTCAGAACACAGCCAAGGCTGGCATAACGTTTTGCCAAACAAGCAGCTTACAATATCAGAAGAGAACATGATTTGGAATAAGGTTCTTAGGAATCAATAAACTATAAATTCAAGTGAACTTTTGGAAATGTCATTTTATGGTTGTTTCCATTTCTTTCTGCACTTCAGCTCACACGTCCAGAAAGTTAAAATACTCCTACTGTTTGACCAGCAAATCCCAAGTACAGTACTCCAGGCTCTCAGCTTACATCCACTCTTGCCTGGTTATTTATTAGCACTGCTCTACGGCATGGGGGAGAATGAAACCCACCCCATGAAGCACAATTATAAATAAAATTACTTTGAAAATACCATTTACTACAGAGCTAAGCCACCATTCCGCACACACCACAGAGAACTGCTGCTTCTCCCTGTTAAGCCTGAAATTACACACAAGCTACACAAATGTGGGGAAATAATATTTTAAGCCATTTTAGCCCAGCAGTTTAGCAATTAAAATCACTGTTAATGACACCAACTCACTAAAGGTTTGCTGATGGCTTTTAACTGATCATGAGCTTGGAGTGCAGTGTTGGGGGAAAAAAAAAGCCTCTGGATGAAAACATCTGTATCCAGAAAAAACAGCTCAGGAAAAAGTAGAGCACAGCTAAGCAGAAAATGAGGAAAATTAAAGAGGGACAGAGTAATAAAGAGATTTCAGAAATTAAGACAGCAGCACGTTCTCTGTCCACTGGAACACAGCAGCTCTATGCAAAGGGAAAGGAGGAAATGGAAAAGAAGAAAAATAGAAGGTTTGGGAACTATTATTCTTGGCAATTAAAGATTTTTCCCCCAAACCATGCGAATGCTGTTTCACACGTGTATGCACATCTCTGGCTAGGAACGAAAACACGAGGGAAAGGAACCAGCACAACAAAGGTAAGGAAGGAGTGATTCCCATAAAATATCCCAAACAGCTCAGACACCTCCCTCTCCTTCTGAACCCTGCCAGCAACCAGCCCCAGCTCCAATCTACTTCAAACAGAGCTCCAGTCCCCAAAGGAAGACACACTGAGAGGGCCAAACCTTCTTAACTCAGGTTCTGCTCTTAAATATCCTGAACTCCAGGAGAATGTTTATCCAGCCTGGGGTGCCAAGACCTGGTGGAGCTTAAACTTGAGACTTGCAAAGAAAAGCTAGAAATGTCCAAATGCAAATGAAGTTTATTTGTGCTGAAGCATTTAACATGGAAATCCCAGCCCAGCTCTTCTCATGCAGCATATAATGCAGCAACTTTTGAATAATTAATATTCATTATTTAAAGATAATTTATTATTTCATACTGGGGGAAAATTACAGAAAGTAAGGTCAAATGGAGTAACAAAAAGCACAGGATCCAACAGTGTCTAAGATGAGGTTACAGGTATTTAGCCCGTTTTGAGAGCACTGTAGGTTAACAGGTCCTTTGCTCAGTCCCTGCAGCATTCTAAATCATGGAATGGTTTGGGTTCAGCCTCTACAGCTCAAGTGCTCAGCATTTCCTGACTCCTGGGAGCTAAAAAGGATCAAATCTGAAGGTACACCCCCTCTGGAGGCTTTGTAATAAAGATACAAGATGCCACCCAACTACCAGCATCTCGCCTGTAAAGAAAATTCAAATTCTTTAACAGGCACAAAATAAAGTTTCCAAAAAATCTGGATGTGACACTACACCACTGATCACATTAAAACACTAATATTTAATCTAGCATAGCTTCACAAAGTAACAGCTTTTTCAGGGGATTTAAGCTGTGTGTCCTTAACTGTCCTGCTGAACCAGGGACTCATGGAAGACACTGCATTTTGTGTCTGCCATGAATTAGTGAGAGCTTGGTTCTTCCTTGGTTTGCTTGGCACTGAAAAATGCATTAGGGCTTCGAGTTCAAGATTTTCTTTGAATTCCAATTAACTTCTTTCAAACACCACCACCACCAGAAGCTTGTGCTGTTTGCAGACTTACAAACCCCTGAACTAACTGTGGTTAATGTAATGCCTTTCATTTATCTATGGATAAAACTTCATTGCTGAGGTCACCTGTGACGTGTTCACAGAGGTCTGAGGATGAGGGAAGAGATGAGAATGTTGACTCCATGTTTCAGAAGGCTTGATTTATTATTTTATGATATATATTATATTAAAACTATACTAAAAGAGTAGAAGGATTTCATCAGAAGGCTGGCTAAGAATAGAAAAGGAATGATAACAAAGGTTTGTGCCTGACTGAAACAGTCGGGACAGCTGGGCTGTGATTGGCCATTAATTAGAAACAACCACATGAGACCAATCACAGATGCACCTGTTGCATTCCACAGCAGCAGATAACCAATGTTTACATTTTGTTCCTGAGGCCTCTCAGCTTCTCAGGAGGAAAAATCCTAAGGAAAGGATTTTTCATAAAATATCATGGCTACAGTCACACAGCTCCAATCTGCCTGCAAGCACCTCCCTGGGGGGACAGAGATTCTGCCACTCCCTTATCTCAGCTCATCCCCTGGGAATGGGACACTCACCCCAGCAGGAACCCCAGTGGGACCAGGAGCTGCCCACCGAGGGGACAGGGGGTCACCTGTGGGCTGGCACCTCCCAGCCAAAGGCTCCACATCCCCTCACCAGCCCCTGGAGCTCCACAGTCTCTCATGCACAGACAAAACATAAATAGAGCTCATGAATTGAAAACAGAGCTCTAAATTCTTCAAAAAGCACCTGTGAGAAACGAGGCTGTGGCTGCCATCTTGGATTGGATCCAGCTAAGTAGCAAGTCCCCGTGGCAGCTCTCAGAGCTCTTAAAAGTTTTTCTTTCCCATTCCAAAAGCCAAGAATATTTCCAAACAGGTTTCAAGAATTGGATATTAAGCTGTAAAAGCAGCTTCGGGTACTGGTTGCAGGGAAGAGGGAATCCAAAATGAGGGCTCCAAGCTGCTCTGGTAGAACATCTCAGCTTTCCCAAAACCTGGCATCAACCACAACTCCCAGACCTACAGGAAAGGCTGGAAACAAAGGATTCAAACCCCCCAAAAAAGTCTTCATTAAAGGAGAAAGAAGAATCTTCTTCTTCACTTAAGAGATCTTGAGCTACTGCTTAGAACATGACAGCTCAGGAGGCTGCAGCACTGGGTAATTTTTGATGGCATTGCTTGGAGCACACCAGTTTGCACCGATAAAAAAAACCTGAACAAAGGAAGTTTTGTTCACACCGAGGACAAGTAATAGTTTCCAACCAGAGAAAATGGTTTTCACGTGGGGAAAAAAAAAATTTAAAAAAAAAAAAAGCCAAACATACACCAAAGTGAAATGAAATGGAGTTTGGAACTCAATGCTTGAACTACTGTGCAAATCTAGAAATGGAAACTGGGGAATGTGTAACAGGAAAAGGGAATGATCTGGAGGTTGTTTTTAAATATTCTGATGTATGTTTTAAACATCAATATATCATGATATGATGTTATAATATGATAATAAGTAATTGATAGATACCACCACCAAATATTGCTGCATATGGATTAAAGGCAACTTCCAGTCGTGCTGCTGCTGAGAAAGTAAGGAAGGACTGGAAGAAAATGAACAAATTTTATCACTTTAGTTTAGAAATTCCCTCAGCTTTTCCATTCAAATCAGATTTCTGTAATTATCTAGAGATTGTGAGAGTTTAGAGGCTCAAGGAATGTTACTCTAGTGGCTGCACTGAGGATGAAGGTGCACCTAGGGCTTTAAATTACGGCAGTGCAAATGGAATCAGAAGTTTTACAAAACCACACTTCTGGCACACTGGTGCCTCTTCAGTGTAAAAAACCCAAAGCCTCAGCAAATGATTTGCATAGATGTTCTGCAAAGTCCTCAGACATTTTTCAGGGTCATTGGGTCAGGTCTTTATTCAGTTTTTCTGAGGGGCACATGCAAGTGGTTCCCTCTGGAAAGAGACCTGGACAGAGGAAGGATTGCAGCTTGGGATGCGATAAGTTTCCTTTTTAATTGTCACAAGAACCAATACATTAAGATGATTTTTCTACTTCTGAAAGTCCCAGCCTGCAATGAAAAACAAAAACCAAGCAGCCAACGTGCATTCCCTGGACAGGAACACCCAGAGCAGACACTTGGAAACCACATCAGGCAGAAAGCAGCTCCAGTTGTCTCTGAAACACGAAACTGGGAGCAAGGCAAAAAACAAACTCCAAACAAAACACAGAACTCCAGTGCACCACTATCAAACAGGAACTCCGAGTGTATCCCCAGATTCCTCCCCACTTAGCCAGGAGTATTTTAAGGCCACTTTCAACCTTCGCACCCCCGCTGGAGAGCAGAGATCAAAGCCCAGCCCTTTGGATGGACACCTTGTGCTGCACTTCCCCAGCCAGGCTCCCCCAAACATCCCCCCAGCCCTTTGAAGCCTCCCTAATGGTATCTCCCATTCTGCAAATCACACTTTTGTACTCCAAAGCTCTTCCTCCGAGGAGATGTTAATGTGAAAGCTCTCTCAACTCGCAGAGAGGTGTGGGCAAGGCCGTGTAGCACCATTAGCAGGAGTGTGGGCTTAGGAGCTGTCATAAACACTTCATAATCACTCACACACAACCCCTGCTGCCTGCAACACGTTATTAAGTGCTGAATAGAGGGCCAATTGTAGGAATAAAAAAGCACAATGCTACAGATAATGACTTTCCTGAGGAGATTTGCACATAAATGTCAGATTGTTGCTTTTGCAGATTAAGCTGGAGAATGCAGAGTTGGTTATTTTTTCCCTTAGCTGGAATAACATTGCTTAATTACAAGCTAAATAATCAGTGGGGCCAAGAAGGAAGGTTTGTGTAATAGCAAAGGGCACAAAAAAGTGTTGCCAAATAAGCTCTTAAATATTAAGTCAATCACAGAGCTGCCAGGTTTTATTGTGCTCAGGCTAAGCAAGGGGGGAAAACACAAAGGAGAAGCAACAACGTGGAAAACCCCTCCAGTTTATAAAAAACCCCTCCAGTTTATGAAAAACCCCTCCAGTTTATGAAAACCCCCTCCAGTTTATGTTCCCTCTAAATTTGTTGGATATACAAATCCTGCTCTGCAAAGATATTTAAAGCTGATGTTAAAGATCATTTTTCTGTGAAAATCTGCACTAACAGAGGAGCCACTCCAACACTGACACTGCTCTAACACAAAGTGTCCAGGTCCAGGCTGCACCTCCCTGGCTGTGCCCTCAGAATTTCACAGAATATCCAAATAAAGGGCTGGCAAAATGATGTAATAACCCCACAACTGACATTCTGAAGGTGCATGGTAAAATATTTCCACATTTGGCATCTTCTCCATTGCACTGCACTTCCCCTCTGCTCATACTTCTGCAAAGGCTGAACAACATTAAGAGAAGCTGTCCTGCAACTTAATTTTTGTTATTTTTCCTGAAATACCAAATACTATCAAAAGCTAGGAATGATGAAGAAGTGAAATACATTTGGGAAAAGACAGGCTGTATGGTCCTACTAAAAAGAAGGCAAAATCAGGTATTCCATGGCCTAACTTGTGGCTCATTTGGACACAAGGAAGGAAAAAAAAAAGAAAATAAAAAGATATAAAGAAAAATGAAAACATCTATCCATGGCAGAAAAAACATCTATCATTTTTTAGCAGAAAACACAGGTTCATCCAGATAAAAACGTTTCAGCTGGGTAAAAATGGGGTGTTCTGTGAGGATACTTGAGCTCACGCCGCTGTGATGCTCAGGGTATGGTAATTAATTAATTCATTAATGATTGATGAGGTGGTGCTGCCGCTCTTAGCCCGGTGTTCCAGCGCCCCCCTGTGGGCACTTCGTGCAACGCACCGCGACAGAAAATCCCATTTTTGGCTGAAATGTTCCCAAGTTTCAGTTAAAGTTCCTAAATTTTAATAAACAGTTCCAAAATACTGAAATTTAGCGAAGTATATTCGGTCTCATTCCATTTCTGTTAAACATTCCTTCAAACACAAAACCTCACAGCTTATTTCCCCATTCGTGCTAACGAGATGCAATCAGGAGGATAATAAGATGCAATAAAGAGGGGGAAAGCCCTACCACACCCATGAAACTCACTTAAACTGAACTTTTGCTTTAGAAATTAACATTATTTTCTAAGCTACTGGTATATAAACACATGTCCTACACAGCTCACCAGAAAGTTGTAAAATGTACACATTTCTTAAAAAACTGTGTATTTTACAAAGGGAAAGAACTCCATCCTCTCTGCTTTATTCTGAAGGATAAGGTGTTATGAGCAATTTTGCTTTTTTAAGTTCAGAATTTTATGACCTACTGTATTCAACTTTATTCTCTCATTTTGAGCAATTTGGGGGGAATTCCCCAAATGAAGACCACGTGCCCATAAACCACTCTGCAACACAAACCAGGGCGTGGGGGTGACAGCATGAAATCAAACCCATATGCACACAGAGGCCTTCATAAAATTAAAATTGCAAATCATGTCCATGACAAACATGTGATTGTAAAATACTATTAATACTGTCATACTGGAGTTCCTGGGACAAACAAATCCTGTTGGGTTTTTTTAAACCCTTATTCTTTTCTGTTAAAAAACAAAATCCAGTTTCGTTTTTGGGGGTTGTAAACTACTCCAGAATGGCAAACACTGTTCCCAGTTTGAGTCAGGAAATGGACTTAGCAGGAATAATGTGTAAAAAGCCCTCAAAAATCTGCAGGTACATGAACTGAAGTGTTTGAGCTGTGCTCAGGATTATCTGAAGATAAGCACATTACACACAATCCATGAGACACTGATGGGAAGTGTTGGCTCTTTCCCTTCAGTGGGAGAAATTCAAGGTAAAATATTAAAGTTGGAACACAAAACTGACAGAGAGAAGGAGAAGGAAGGAGGGGTGAGCTCTGCACTCACAGGTATGCTCCAGACTTGCATCCCATCACTGTAGCCAATCATCAGCAGCAGTGGGGGCTCATTCCCAGTGCTGTGGATCTCATGGAATTCCATATTCCTGGAGGTATCTGAAGGACATTTCAACAGCACAGGCATCATTAGAAGTCAGGATCCAGCTCTCAGCAACATCAGAAGGTGCTCCCTCAATTGTTAGAACTAGAAGCAACCAAAGTGCTTTACATTTTCATGCTGGAGCAATACTGAAATATATTCTTTTCTATTTGCACCTGCAAACATCACTGTTAAAGATTCACAAAGAGAAAGCTTCAAAATTTAAAATATTGGAGAAAAATTTTCTGGATAACAACATGGTCTAAGAGAAAATGGTGAAATGGTGATTGATTCCCCTTTCAGACTTGAGCTCTTCCACCTGTTTATCCCTGTTCCTTTTTTTTTTTTAAGGAAGGTTAGGGATGGAGTGAGAGAGAACCCAAATCAGGGTTATTAAACTAGAAATTATCTATGATCTCCACATGGCTTTATGGCCATCTCTGGCCAGTTGTTTGTTTGCTTGTGGGTGTATTTCCCCTTTATTTTTTATAAAATCTCAGGCATTCCCTTTTTAGGTTCATATAACAAAACTCTTTAGAATATTCTTCATGTTGTGTTTACATTTATTTTATGCAGCCTGTTCTGACTGGGCCTGGACACATCCTCTTTCACCATCCCAAATAAATCTTCTGTCTCTGATGATTCCATGCTTTCAGTGAGCTCTGCTCATTCTCTCATGGTTGAAAATGTATTTAAGATGGGTTTTATTCAAGAAAATCATAGTATTTATGATTATTCTATTACAGAGAAGGCTGACTGGAATTAGTGCCAATGGACCCAAAACTCACAAGAACAAGGGGGAGAAAATGAAGCCATACCATTTAAATCTGCATTTTCAAATCTGACCCAGACAATTTTCTCTTTTTCTTCTGGTGGGGTTCCACTGTAGGCCTGGACAAAAAGCAAAAAGAAACAAGGAAGATGAACAGTGGTTTTTCTCCCCCTGTAAGAAGGAATTCTATTAAAAACCACAAACATGATCCATGGAGCTTATTGTCACCAGTACTCACACAACATAACCAGGCTGAACAGCACTCACTGATGCAGGAATGACAAAATATTTGTGACAATAAATCTTCTGGGACAGGTAAGAAATGCCACGTGACTTAGAGGGAGTTAATAAAATTAAATACAGTGGCTTCTAGTCTTAATTTCAGCACTGTTGGAGGTTCTCACATGAGGTGTTTTATCATTAAAATTCTCTTTAATTCACTTAAAAGCTTTGCAAGCCAGACTGAGGAAAGAAAGAAACCTTTACTCCACAGTTTATATTACTGACACCTTTCAGTTCTGTTTGTGACAACTTTAATGCAGCCATTTAAAAGAGAATAAACTGCAATTCCTGGAGAACAGATCCATGTTTCAGCCCTGTGTTCTACAGATCCCCATAAAAAGATGAGATACAAGAAGGAATTGTGGAGTGAGACTTGCAGTGTTTCCAGGCTGGAGGTTTTACAATCCTCAGGAGAAGCTGTGGTGGAGCAGCAGCAGGAACACCATCACTTCCAAGTGAATTATACCAAAATCCTGAGCACCATTTGGGATTAAATATGAACACATCTTGTATAATCACTTCATACATGCCAGAAAAGCAACAACATGGACTAAAAATACAAATGTAAAAAATAAGTGTGGGGTTTACTTTTCAAAACAAATCAAACAAATCACATTCCACGCTTCCAAGGCAAGCTGATGTGGAAAATAAAACACAGACTGTGTCCTTTAACCAGCCAGGGGGAATGGGGGGCTGTGGAATGCAGCAATCTCTTCATTGAAACTTTCATTATGTTCGATTTTAACCCTGAGTCCAAAAATGCATTTCACAAATTGATATTATTGAGGGCATTGTTTTTGTATTATTACAGAATAAATGCACTGGGAATTCCTAAGAGGAAATTCATGAGGAAACAAGACACTAAATCATTCCTTGGAATCAGAATCAGGACCATTTCCTGAAGCTAAATTCAGCTGCAGTGCTGCTCCACCAGGAACTACAGTAAAGAGTAAAACAAAATTAATTCCCTCCTGCTACTGGGAGGCCCTTGGGCAACCAGGAAGGGACCATTCCAGTACCATATTTATTATATATAAATATATTAAAATATATAAATATACATATTAAAATTATTTGGTTGGTTGGTTGGTTGGTGACATAATAAATTTACAAAGCAGAGTGAGGATTCCTGATGCTGCTTTTTTTGTGCACTGAAGAAAAGTGAAGTTTTAAAGATCCACACCCTACCTGTGGCACAACATCTTGGAGGAAGGTAACAACACTTTCCATGTAGGACTGTTCCCTGGAAAACAGAAGGAGAATTTCAGCCAAAGGAGTTCAGGAATGCTCATGAATTATTAAATTAGATCAGCAAAAGGAAGCATGGGCAACCTTTAGCACATAGCACAACACTAAGCATGCAATGCAGGCACTTCATTTTACTGCCAAATTCTGATAGTGTAAACTGTGGCCTGTAAGTTATGACAGGACTGAGCAAGAGTAATGAAAGTCTGTAAAAAAGCCAAGTGATACCTGCTGATGGAATAACTGCTTGGGGGGAAAGTATAAAATCTAAATTCAAGGAATAAGCCATGTTCTCCATATCAGAGGGGCCTGAAGCGGTGCAGGGATTTGGAAATCACTCCTCAGGATTTTTCTACTTGAATGAAACATGCAAATGAGGGTTTAAACAATGACTGGAGCTCTCCTGGTGGCACAGACAAACTCCCAGAGCTCCTGTGCAGGATGGACAATGCTGGCAGTGCTCAGGGGCAGGGCATGGAACAAAACCCTCCCTAATAGCAAGGAGAGGCATTTCCAGAGGAGAATTTATAGCTTGGGAAGTTTATTCCCTGCTGGAAGCTCATCAGCAGCATCAGCTGGGGAGGGTTTAAAGTGCAAGACACATTTATTGGGGCAGAGTTAAGGCAGTGCTCTGAGCAGTCCCTGTGTAAGTGCTGAGTAACCAGTGTGGGCTGAGAGCAGCACACAGATGGTGCTGAAACCCTGCAGAAACTGCTGCTGTGAGCCACGAGGAACACTTGAGACACACTGGCAACAAGAGCTGCCTTCAGAAACTCTGAGATTACTTCAGAAAAGCCTTCAGGTTGTCTTTAGGCAACAGCTTTGGCAGCTCTGAAATTAACTTTTACGCTGTTGCAATTTTTCCTGTGCCAACTCAAGATTTCTCACAGCAACAAAGGAGAACTGTAAATTAGGAACTCTGGATGGCCAAAGGTGCTGTTTTTCTGAAGCTGTGCAAGATTGTTTTAATAAAACCAGGAGTGTTTAGCACTGAAAATGCAGCACTCTGGAGAATTTAGGTCTACACACAACCATACAGAAGATACTTGAACCCAAATGCTGCAACACCTCTTTGAAAACAGAGCTAAATCTAAAATATGAAGTTTTACATTCCAGGAAGCCTACTCCAAACCAAACCAGCCATCCCAGGCTTTCTGCATCCCAGACTCAGCTTTAGGCTGAGCCCTTACAAATGAGCTGTGGTTCCTTGTGTGCTGATTCTTCTCTGATTTATGTAGGTCAGCCAAGCTGCCCCTGCACACCTTTATTAAAATGCCTGGCCACAGGTAGAGTATTAAATGCAGTGTCTGCAGCTGCCCTGGGAATGCCAAGCAGCCAGAGTCATGCTCGTGGTTCAGCTCACGCACTGCACTTTTTTCCCCCTCTCCCCAAGCACATCTTGAACCCAAGCTGATGTTTGGGAGGTGTTTTATTCACAGTGTGTGCTCTAAATCTCCCCCAAAGTTGAAAAAAATTCCAGGGAGATGTCTTTAAAGTGGTTAAAAACAACATAATCCACAAAAAAAGCCCAGTCTTCCTTTAATAATGATGTAGAAAGTTAACATGAGCAGCAGAATGCTGCTGAGTGCTCAGCACACACAGATTCATCAGAAAAAAATGACATTTTTGAGGCACAAACAGGTACCTCAAGAACAAAACACCTGTTTAAAAAAATAACAGATAATCATCTTCAAAACAGACAATCAACTTCTTACAGTGTTTTTTCTATTATAATACTTTTAAAGCACATTTTGAAGAAAATGTTGTTACAGAGAGGAAATGCATTTGTTGAGGAATTTTGCCACATTGAAAAAATGGCTGCAGGACAAAGTTCTAACACAATTTTTTGTGCTACAACAATCAGTTTCTTGTGATCTTCAATAAAAATGAAGTGAAACTTGTTTCTGGAAATACAGAGTTATCTCCAAGGGCACAGTAACAGCCCCTGAAGTGGACATTTCCATACAGTGCCATTTTGTAGCAGCATAAACATCCCAAGGAAGGAAGAAAAATTGCTACAAAACTCCTTCAACACACAAAGACCATAAATCTTCTAGGCTGTCTCACAGCCAAAAGGGCTTTTCTGCCATGAAAGCATTCCCATGTTCACACAGTGAAAATCAGGATGCCCAGGCACAAAAAGTGTGCTTGACCAGAAGGATGGAGCTTCTTCTTTTTTCTTGTTCTTTTAATAAATTTAAAAAAAAAATCCACAATTCTTCTTCCTGGAGGATTTTACTGACAAGTTTTGTGTGCTTTAATATATCCACTCCTGGGACAAGGTGCTGTTTAAAAGAACAGCAAGAAAGGATCACATGTGGCACGTCCCTCTGGCCTAAGGAAGAAGTTGGCATCACTCTTCTACACTGCAATGTTTGTACAGCAAAATGGCGCAAACAACAACAAAACTTTGCAGTAATTAGCTTATAAATATACAGCTTTGGTGTGTAAAAGAGGGGATCCCATTTAGGGAGACAAATGCCACGTGCTGACTTTATTGGACAACGCTCGGCGCAGCAAAACTGCAGCGTCAACACAAGCTGGATTTGGGGGGAAAAAACCCAAACGAGCTCAGGCTGGGCTCTTCCACGAGAAAATCAACCCCTTTTCAGAAAGGGCTGCTCTTCTAGAAGGTTCTTACGTGGCAGCTTGAGGGCGAACCACCACTCCTCCAGTGCAGCGGCTGGGGCGGCGCGGGGACTCTGTCGCCATCGTTCCGGGCACACACCTGCAGCAAACACAGCACTTTCACTAAAACTGCCACAAAACTGGTTATTACACAAGTTGTTCATGTATTCTTCAGGGTGGTAAATGAGAAATTTCAGTTACACACACCTGCAGGCCTCTTTACAGCGCTTTTTTTTAATGAGAAAAAGAAACCACGCACCAAGCGGGCAACGTCTTCAATCACTACAGCTCCTGGAATGGTTGTGAAAATAAAAAAAGAAACCCCACACACCTGCATGATAAAGTGGGAAATGATCTCAAACTGTACTGGATGATCTTTAAGGAGCCCTCCAATGCAAACCACTCTATGATTCCATGGTTAAAGATAGTGGTACAGGTACACAGCCGTCATCACCATTACACAAACCCACTATTTCCTAATGGGCTGCTGTCTCAGAAAACAATTATATAAAAATAACGTGCAGTCACAATTGCAGTGTAATGCACTCATGACAACATGGGTTACATTGCAGCTCACACATTCTACTGCTTTATGTCAGCTTTTTGTGCCATCTTCAAGCTTTCCTTCACACTTCTGTTCTCCAGGGGACAATTCTCTGTGAATTCCTCCAGGCAGAAAGCACCTGAGGAGCACCCCAGATCCCAGCCAGCTCTTCAGGGAACCCCCTCAGCTGCCCTGTGCTGTCCCTCCACCCCAAACCTGTTCACAAAGTAAAAGAAAAAGCCAAATCCCCAAGGTGGTATCAGTTATCAGCATCATTTCACGTCAAACCAGACTCTGCAAGGACCAGCCCACTAAGGGAGGGAGGATAACCACTCAGAAATTAACAGCAAAACAGTAATTAGTAACAAAACGTTCAGCAACACAACAGCAGCCTGACACACGCGCTAAGGAACCTTGAAAGGCAAAATGTCACGGAAAGGATGAAATCACCTCACGGAAAGGATGAAATCACCCCACGGACACCCGCCCGTGCCGTGCCCTGAGTGCCAGCACCTCGTGGCACCCCAGCCCGAGGGGAAGCGAGCACCGGGACAGTTCCAGCTCCGGCTCTGGGCCTCGGCACGGCCGCGCCTCAGCGCGGGGCACCCGCGGGGCCGCCCGACCCTCCGGAGCCCCGACAGCGGCCGGGCCGGCCTGGGCACCTCCGCCGCCGCTATTGAGCAACTCCACACAAACACCGCGACCTGCCCGGCCTCTCTCCCGCCGCCGCCCGCTGAGCGGGGCCGCGGCCTCCCGGAGCGCGCCCACCCCGCCGGCCGCCCCTCGCTCCGCACCCCGCGCCCTCCGCCCGCAGCTGCCGGGGGTCCCCCAGGCCTCACGGGCGGGCCTGCCCTGCCCGCCGCCCCCCGCTCCGGCCGCTGCCCGGCCCGGCCTCCCCGCGGGGCCGCTCCGAGCCGCCGCGGCACTCCTCGAGCGCGGCCCCGCCGTTCGCCCCCAGTCCGGGCCGCCCTCACCTGCCGGGCTGCCGGCGCCACTGACACTGTTTGGGACCCCCGGGCAATGACACCCAGCGCACCGCGCCCGCAGCCAATCGGAGAGCGCCGGGGGCGGGCCGCATCATGCTCTCAACCAATCGGCGGCCGCGCTGCCCGGCGGTGGGCGGGGCGCGGCGGGACGCGGCCGGGGCGGTGAAAGGCGGGCGGTGCTGCCCCCCCCGCCGCGCGCCCCGCGGCTTTGTTTACATCGGGGATCTCGCGAGAGCCGCCGCGCGCCGGGGCCCGCCTCGCGCACGTTGGGCGGGGAGGGGCGGGAGGGAGAGGCGGGGCCGGATTGGTGGGGAGGGGCGGGAGGTTCCGCGCGCGGTGACGTCACGTGGAGGGCGGGGTTTGGTGGGCGGGGCCGTGAGGGACTCTGAGGGGCCATGAGGGACCCTGAGGGATCGTGAGGGGCTGTGAGGGCGGGACGCGCTCGGGGCAGCCGGGGGAAGGTGCGGAACGAGCAGAACGCCGCAGGCAGACAGTCCCGGCCAGGGAGAAACGCCGCGGGGCCGAGGCGTCCCCCAGCTGCAGCGTCTCCAGGCTGCAGAGCCCCGTGCAGGTTCCTGAGGGACAGGAGCTGCTGCCCCTCAGAGCTCGGGTGCTGTGGCAGCGCTGGAGACACGGCTGAGGAGCGGCCTCAAAAGCCCCAAAGGGGCTCCAAGAGCCATGGAGAGAGACTTTGGACAAAGGCCTGGAGTGACAGGACACAGGGTATGGCTTCACACTGCCGGAGGGTGGATTTTGATTATAGAAAGAAATCGTTCCCTATGAGGGAATTGAGGCCCTGGCACAGGGTGCCCAGAGCAGCTGTGGCTGCCCCATCCCTGAAGTGTCCAAGGCCAGCTTGGAGCAGCCTGGGACAGTGGGAGGTGTCCCTGCCCGTGATGTTTGTTCTCCTCCAGCCCAGCCCAGGGTGTGATTTATTTTACAGGTGCCCAGCACTGCCCAGATGCCTCAGGCTGACACACAGGGCCCTGGTTCAGGTTTCCAGACAGTGGCACCAGGTCAGGAGGGGGTGACCTGCTCTGGGAATGCACCTGACTCCTGTGACAACGCCATCATCCACATACCAGAAGAATGAAACAGTGACTGAAAACATCCACCAAGTGCCTGTGAGCAGGTTTGCACAGATCACAGCTTTATTTCGCAAGAAAAAGTTGGAACTCAGGTTTGATCTTACCAAAGGAGCCTCTGTGAACTTACCAGGTGTAAATTCCCTTGTCTTATCTTTGAATATTCCTTTCAGAGAAGTCAAATGATAAAAGAGGTGGACAAAGTATACCCAGGAGTAAAATACTGCCCGTTTCCATCAGCAGGGAACTTTCTGTCCAGTGCAGTTAATCCTGACCATCATCCAGCAGCTTCCCCAGGAAAATTGTAGGGTTGGATTAATCTATAAAGAGTAAAAAAGAAAAGCCAAAAGGTGGAGAAGCCCAAATTTATAACTGCTTGAGGAAACTTCAATGAGGCTCACATTTCTGAGTGCAGCAGAATTCTATGGAAACTTAAATTTTGCTTCTGTGTCAAGCAAAAACCCTGGGAAATTCACTATAAATCTTTTTTTCTTTTGCATATTTCCCTTATTAGTAGAAACACAGTCATCTGACCGAGGTGTTACAGTCACTCTTTGGAAGGTTCAGTGCAGACTAATTGAAAACAGGTAATTATTATTGTTGCTAAGGTTGTTGCCAGGCGGTTGCCCCACACAGTTGTGGCCTCTGCAGCCTTTCCTCCCCATCTGGGGCAGAATTTCAACATCACAACAAAACTTTATGAACTGAAGTTTCACAGAAATAAATCCTTGCAGGATCCAATTTGGACAGGCTGTTTCTTTCATCTCCTGAGGCAGTGCTGTGTTCCCAGCATGGATGAAAGGGAATATTTTCAGGAATAAAATCCCCTGGGATTTCTGTAACCATGGTAACACATATAGATAGCAGGCCTGCTTCCAACCCAGGTTTTATTGTTCCAGCAGTAAAGAACTGGGTTCTACAAATAACCATCCTGGAATAAAGTACTGCCCTTCTGCTTTCCCATCAAAATAAAATTTTAAAAATTTAATATATTGCCACAGTTAAACATTCAGCATAAAGTGCCAAGATCAGCTCTGTCATAAATCTAACTGGGGTGTCTTGTTTCCTAAGCCACAGTGAGAAAGGGGAGAGTATTCACATATTTAATGAATACCAGATAAATATGAATATTTTGTAATAATAAATTCATATTTCACTGCTGAATAAATACCAGAACTTAAGCTTGAAATAAAAATTAAAAAATAAAAAGCATCCCCATCAAATTTTCATGTGTTTTATTGAGGTGAACATACACATGGTCCACATAGTCAATGAAAATAGTCATAAAATAATTTAAGAACTTGTGTTGAAAGGTATTAGCAGCACCATTGGTATTGGAATAGCAGAAAACACATCTCAGGAGGGCAGTGATGCCTGGAGAAAATGCCATCATTTGGAACAGGGATGGGAATGGCTTTGTGGGATGCTCTGGGGAGTTGGAGTTTTTAAAACACACTTTTTTTGCTAAATACTTTTGACGATTATTGTTACAAAAAATACAACTAAATAAGATACTGCATAGTATTTTAATTAACATAAAATCGACATTGAGGTGTGTAAAGCAAGACTCAAATCTCTGCTTCCACATACATTTCATTTCTGAGTAGAGAAATCTAAAATTTAAAACCAAAATATAGACCTAGTGTATTCTCTAAAAGACACACTTTAGGTGGAACGTATCAGACTACGAAAATACATATCTTCCATTCTGTTTAATAATTTACTTTAGTTAAAAAGTTGTGAAATTCTCCTCACAAGAAGCGTATACAAATTGATGACTTTAGTAAATTAACAAAAAGGATAATTTTACTTTTTGTTTTGTTTTTGTTTTTTTTTAAAACAAGGCTTAGCCCCGCAGTAACAATTATACAAGGAAGAAAAGAGACTACATTTATATGAAGGAATACAAATTTACACACATTTTACAGTGACTTATACCCTACACATCTACAAAATTCACAGTTATAATACAAGCAAGTACAAGGCTGGGATAAAGCTGTCGGATACCAAAAAAAGTTCCTACTTTAAAAAAAAAACCAAAACAAATCAAGGGGAAGAGCTTCCAAGTGGTGCACGCATTGCAGAGGAGGCTCAGCAGACGCACAGGGCTTTGCGGGGCGGGTGGAACAGGGAGCTGCTGAGCTTCTTCTGCCCGCGGAGGCTGCGCCGCATGGCCAGCCTGGAGGGGCTCCTGCGCTGCGGGGAACCGGCCGCGCCCTCCCCCGGGCCCCGCGCCGGCCCCCGCCGCGGCTTCTTCACCGCCGGGCCCGAGTTGGATTCCTCCAGTGTCCGCTTAAAGCTGCCCGCGGGCGTCCTCTCCGCGTCCTGCGCCTTGCCGTGCCCGGTAGGGGACACCTTGAAGCCTTTTTGGTCCGAGTTGGAAGGGGAGAGGCTGACGGACAAACCATTGCTGTAGGATTCCTGGAGCCTCAACGCCAGGGCTTTGCTGCACTTCTCCTCCTGCGGGGCTGAATCCTTCGGGGTTCCTCCTGAGGAAGGTAAATTGCTTTTGGCAATCTCGTTTGGCAGCTCCAGGTATTTTTCTGAGAGCATGTTGCTGTGCAGGAGGGGAGGAATGGGCTCAGCAGAGTTCAGTCGTGGCCAGGGGTCATCTTCTGTGAGCTGAGGGAAAAGGAAACAAAATACTTAGGAATAAATATAACCATAGAATCACAGAGTGATTGGGAAAGGACCTGCAAGATCACTTATTCCAAACTCTGCCATGGGCACAGACACCTTCCACCATCCCAGCTCACTCCCTGTCCCACCTGCCCTTGGACATTGCCAGGCACTGAATTTATCCCACGAGGGTGCAGACAGTGTGTGGCACCTTGAGAATTTCCCTAAACCTTATCAAAGGCAGGAAAATCCTACTCCACAGCAGCCTCAGCTTCTCTCCCTGCTGAGAGGTGGAAACAATTCCAGCTGGGGCTGTGAACTGCAGCTGCAGAACACCGAGGGATCTGCAGGCAGCTGCTGGGAACTCAGGGAAAAGCAGTACCTGAAACCTCTGTGAGCCTCAGCAGCATTTCCATGCTCAGCCAGGACTCCCCACCAGACCCTGACCGAGGCACTGCCCTCTGATTTATGTGTGGTCAGTGGCCAAAGGGCAGCAAGAGCCTCCTGACCGTTGCCATGTCCAGCACTCTCAGTTACTGCATAAGCAGGTCAGCAGGGCTGGACAAACTCCTCCTCAGCTACCCACACAGAGGGGCAGTGTCAGCCACCTAAAAATATTCCTGTTTGTGTGCAAAGTGACACTTTTTATTGCCCATGGATCCCTCACAGCACATCCAGCCACTCCTGGGCAGCACAGGCACTGAGGTGCCTGGAACCAGGCACTTCCTAAACTCTGACCCTCATCTCTTCGGTGGTTTTGCCTCATTCTCAGTTCTACCAACAGGAAAATGGGGACAATACTTGCTCTCACTATCCATAGGGGGATTATGAAAATTAGTGTTTATGCAGCACCCTGAAGATAGGAATTCTGACCTTATTAAAGATTTAATTGTAATTGTCCCTGGTTACTCGGTGAGTCCTTCAAAAGTAAATTTCAAGGCCACACTCCACTCCCCCAGTGGAAGGCAAATGGCAGTTATTATTTTAAGAAAATCATGTGCTGCAGACTGAAATGCACACAGCTGAATCACTCAGGGACACATCTCAGGTGAATAAACAGATGCTTCTGAAGCCACAACCCAGAACAACTCCAGGTTCAATACAATGCACTCCAAAAGAAAAGATAATCAGGATTGTTCCCAGCATCCACACTGGTTTTCCACTCCTCTGTGGCTGCCCATGTGTGGACAAAACCATTTAGATACCATTCCTTTACTACATTTAGTAACACAAGAGGGAAGACCTTTATGAATGGAATTTTAAAGGTTATTCTCCATCTCAGCTGCTGCAGAACCCAGAAGGACACCAGATCACACACACAGAGCAGCTCTGGCAACGTTCCTTCAGCTGCTCCATTTAATTTCTGACATGGTGTCACATAAAACTTAGTTTTATGGTTTTTATTGTGCAAGACATTTAATGTTGTGGCTCTTTCCCCAGCATCTCCTGCTGGTGCAAACAGCTGAGACTGAAGCAGGCTTTGGGAAGGCAAGGAAAGGCACAGGATGGACTGCTGGAGAGTGATGGAACAAAACAGGAAAAACAAACCACGAATCACCAACTGAATTTCTTAACAATCCAATCAATCTTCCTCACTGGCCTCAGGAACACTGAAATTAATTTGGTATTAGTAATTGCTGCCAGAAGGACAAGCAATTAAGAAATACGTGTGTTTAATTAAGAAACTTTGGTTTCCATCTATTTCCGAATTAATTGTTTTGGCAGGTAGCAGCTGTCAGGCATCAAGGCCACCCCTGCTTCTCTCACAGAAACTGTGATTGAAAATTTTAGGAGCACTCAGAATTTAATTTTTTTTCTCAAGATTTTGTTAGGTTTACAGCTCTTTCCATGGATTTTGCTCCACTAGATGAAAGGGGAGGAGACAAAGTTGAAGCTTGCCATTTTATTAGCAGCTTGTCTCTCCCAAGGGAATGTTTAAAACTCCCTTTCTAATTTCTGCTTTCTTTTCATTTGCCCAAAGGACAATTATCTGAAGATTCTGCTGAACATCAAAGGACAGTGACTTAAATCAGGACCAGCTGGTAATTACTGAAACAAACAGCCACTCATAACTACACTCCAGTTCCTAGAAGGGGGGGAAGAAAAGCCACAAAACAACAAAACAAAAACCCTCTGAAGAGCTCTGCTTTATGTTAACAACTCAAACTTGCAGCCTCCAGAAAGACCTTATGTTATGATGTCTCTGCTTCAACAAAGAACATCAAATCAACCAAAGGAAGATAATGAGATCTCCCAGTACAGAAAGAAAATGTTCTTTACAACAACATATGTTGGAACCAATTTAACCTTAAAAAAAATAAAATAAAAGCCCAACACCACCACAACGAAGCCAACCCAAATCAAAGCATGCCCTGTCAGGAACAGGTTCACAATCTGCAGTCCCTGGGCTGGGCAAGCTACACAAGCACCTGGCAAGGCAGGAAGAGAAACTGCAGCCCAGCCTTGTTTTCTAAGGGGGTGTGTTGGATGGTTTTTTAATACCTCTGATCCCCACTCTGCTTCCTCTCTGTCTCAAAAGGCTGCCTTGAATCTTGGGGAGGACCTCAGAAAACTTTAAGAAACAATGCATTTCAAGGTTTGCATAACATAACAGTATTAATTTCTTCCACATTAGGGAGGGAGCACAGATCAACAGCCCCCAATAAACAACCAGCAGCAATTCTGAGAATTCATACATTGGAACACCAAAGGCAGAGCGTTAAAGTCTTTCAATAAACATTGTTAAAAGTTGGTCCAGCCCTCAAACCTTTGCAGGTAGAAGTACTGAGGATATGTTATAACTGTAGCTTTCACAGAATATCCAAAGCTGGAAGAGACCCACAATGGCAACACCATGTTTTAACCAACTGAGCCAATCTCAGTAAGAGATTATCTAGACATATGCAGTTCAAAATTAAAATTAGAAATTAATTAAAAATTCAAAATTAAAAATATAAACATGCAATAGCATTGCAAATTGACAGCTCAGGAGTTTCCGGGAGTATTTCTGAATCTCTGGCGATGCCCTGATCGCCCCAGGGAGCCGGGGGAGGCAGAAGGGGGCCTGGAGAGCCCTTACCTTGAGGGGGGGCGTGCAGCAGCGGGAGGGGGGCAGGCTGCTGCTGTCAGGGCTGCTGTAGCTGGGCCCCTCGGCCAGGTTGAGCACCAGCTCCTCGTCGCCGTCCCAGCGGCCGCGCTCGCGCAGGGGCGCGATGCAGATGACGATGGCGCTCGTGTTGTCCGCACGCAGCATCCGCTGGCGCCCGCGCGGCCCCCAGCACCGGCACAGCCTCCGCCTGGGGACATGGGGACAGAGGGGACACTGTCACACAGAGCATCACACACACAGAGCCACCAGCATCCGGGCACAGGACTGCCGTGCCTCGCCCTGGGGACATGGGGACAGAGGGGACACTGTCACACAGAGCCACTACGCACACAGAGCCACCACGCACACAGAGCCACCAGCATCCGGGCACAGGACTGCCGTGCCTCGCCCTGGGGACACAGGGGACACACAGGGACAGTGTCACACAGGGTGTCACACACACAGAGCCACCCAGGCACAGGACTGCCACACCTCGCCCTGGGGACACAGGGGACACACAGGGACAGTGTCACACAGAGCCACCACACACACACACAGAGCCACAGGACTGCTGCACCTTGCCCTGGGGACACACAGGGGACACTGTCACACAGAGCATCACACAGAGTCACCCCCAAGGCACCTCATGCCACACACACCCCTACAAACCACACCCCACAGCACCTCCAGAAATGCTAATTAAAACAAAGCACCCCCAGAAATGCCAATTAAAACACATCTTCCTGCTCAAATCCACCTCTAAGTCAGTTTGCAGCATGTTCCACATACACACAGAACTTTGAACACCATAAAGAGCTCATAACACAGCAGCAGCTTGTCAGAGGTTGGAACACAACCTACAGGCTTTGCAAAGTCCCTCATGGGGTTTGCAGAGTGTTTACTCTCTGATGCTCCAATATAAATTCTCAACTGTTTTGTAAAATAAATCAGAGAATAATTTAATTCAGTCTAAACAGCCTGCATTATAACACGCACCTTAATGTGAAATAAATTTAATGTTCAGACAGAGTTTTGTGTAACTTCCGCAGAGAAGAAACTCATTATCTCTTTTATTACTCACAGACAACACCCTGACAGTCAAATTTCCCCAAAACATAAGGCAAATAATTTAAACTATGTTAACACCCATGGTATTTACCATCAGCCACATTGTAACAACTTTTATGGTGTGGCAAACCCATCAATCTGCCTCAACCCCACCAACTCTGTGTTTCATCCCTACCAGGCTGAACAATTTTTAGAGATAACAAGGATGAAATTTCCACACTGACTTCTGGCCACTGCTCTCACCATGAAATATTTCTTCTCCTCGTGATCCTGGCACATGGAGATGGCATCCTGAGGGGGGATCATGTTCCAGAGCCCGTCACTGCCAAGGATGATGTACTTGTGCTTCTGGGGGTCAATGGTGTGCACGCTGGTGTCGGGCTCGGGGGACACCACAAACTCCCCACTGTAGAAGTCGTAGCTCCAGAGATCACCTGGCAAAGCAGAAAATAGGTTGGAATTGTTACATAACACATGAGAAATCTCACTCTTGGAAAAGAGAGAAAAATGTTTCTTCCCAGGAAATCCATCACCATCAGCCTTGAGTCACCAGCAGGAACATAAAGAAATTCCAGCCAGTCACTGCTCAGCTGCTGCCACCTTCTAATCCTCTTTAAACTAAACCAAGCTGTAATCAGAGGTGTTCTACTCTCTTAAAACAAGTATTTGTGGAAAAAGGAGAAATGAAACAGATTAATACCTAGAAAATGGCGAAACCTTAACCACTCTCCAAACTAAAACCCACCTGAATTCATTGAGCTCTCCCTAAACAGAAGTAAAACCTGGTTTTGTTGATCCCACACCAAACGTGCAAATGTTCGAGTGTGCAGGTGCCACAGGGCAGGCACAAAGCACAAAGCAAAAAGCAAAGGAGCAGCCTGAAAAGCCTTTTCCCTGTTCAATTCCCTTTGCCATTCCTTGTCCTCCCACAGCTCGAGCATCCCTTGCAGGGCCACACGGGGCAGGAACACCCCGTGCCAAGGCTGGGAGCTGGACAGCAGCCACAGGAACAGGGCCTGGCCTGGGCTCCAGCACGGAGGCAGCAAAGAGCAGCTCAAGCCTCTCCCCAGCATGGCCTCGTGCAGGGAACATGGCTATTTTTAAACCTCTCCCACTGTGTGAATGAGTTTGGGGTCACCTCACCAGAAACAAAGCTGAACAATGCATCAAATCAGCCCCTGGTTCAAGAGCTCCCTCCAAACCATCCTCAAGTAAAAACCACTCCAGCAGAAAAATGCATTTCCACATCAATTTATTTCAATTCTATTTATCAAGTACACTTGAAAAATTAAAAACCTTTTCTAAGGCTAGACCTTCAAATCAAGAATAACAATTTGCCCTAACACCTCTTTTAAAAATTTATTTCCATGTTCACAAACAGCTTCCTGTGGTGATAAGCAGCAAAAAGTAACATTATTATTACTTGCAAGCACTGGCTACATTTTTCTGTGCAGAACACACAGCTTTAAAAGCAGAAATTAATTGAACTGTCAGAGCTAAGCAGCAAACAGAAGCTCAACAACTCAAGAGTAAGGTTTTGTCAGGCTCTTCCTTTGCTTTCTGCTGGACAAAGCCTGGAGCTTCTTCCACATCCATCAGCACCCTTTTAAAGACAATAAATAAGCTTTTTGTCTTCCTCCTTGCCTCCATTAGCTTTGCCCTAAGCTATCAACCAGTTGAAAAGACTTTTCCAGAAGCAGAAAAGGGAATACTTCAACTGAATTACCCCACTCCACCGCAGCCCATCCTCATTAGAGCCCCGATTCTCCGCAGCCCCACAAGCACACGCTGCTAATGAGTGCTAATTAAAAGCCAAGCCTGCTCCTACAGAGGTGCACTCGGCTGCCACAGGCTCCCCACAAAGCCAGCTGGCAGCGAGATCAAAATAAACACTGTAACACGAGAGCTGAGCAATGATTGCAGGTGAATTGCCACGGAAAGTCCTCCTGCACTCCTCACATCGCTGTCAGCCCACAGCAGGTGAAGCCAAAAAGCAGCAATATATACAGTGATTTTACACCTCCAGTTTGTTCATACTCACGTAGGAGAAATGACAAAATGTTATTAGCTGAATCGCTTTTTTAATTAAAAACACTATGCTGGGTGATAAAAATAACCTAATGTTCATTAATTTGGGTTCTTTAGCACGTGTGTCATCCTGTCCATCTGCTCCCTTCCCCAGGAAACAGCCAAACCATCACCACCCTGCTTCCAGGGGATCTGCTCAAAGATCCTCACAGGGATAACTGGGAATGTCACCACGGGCTCCAAGGATTACAAACTTCTGAAGGGCACAGAGAGACCCCTCAGACCCTGCAACCCTGAGCCCACCGAGGCCAGCCCATGGGGAGAAGGACATTTAGAGTTTTATTTCATTTTTTCCCTGAAGGGCAGAGCTCCCCAGCCTAAGGCAAAGCTTTTGGGAGCTGCTGCCCAGCTGTGGCCCCCTCCCTGCACAGCTGTGCCCCCCACTCCTCCCTGCACAGCTGGAGAGTTGAACACCCCAGCAATACCAGCCTGCAGAGGAATTTTCTGTGCCAGCCTCTGTCACAACTCTGGGAAGGACAAAGGGAGAGGAGAGGAGCCAGAGAGCACAGAACACGTTTCCCTGAGCATTTCAGAGTTTCCCTGAGCATTTCAGAGTGCTCTGAAGTCTTTAATTGTGTTCCAAAGCAAGCAGACAGAGCAGTGACCCTCTGGGATGAGCCAGAGGCTGCAATGCCAGGCTCTCAGGCTTCCATTTCAGAGCCAGACTATTTTTGTTCTGAATTAAAACCCAAACATTTACAAAACTCTTGACAATCTTGTTCTTTAAAAACTTACACACTGGGAGTATTCCTTTGCATATTTCTTTTCCAAACCAAAGAAAAAAAGTTATTAATGTAGTTCCTTCTGTATCTTCCAGAAAAACCTGTTTCTCAGTCCTGACTCAAACCAGAATAATATACAGAGATCTACACTGCACCTCACAAAATGAAATAATGTTTGAAATCAGATACTAAAGGAGCAGGAAACTAATTTAGCTGCCTGTAAGAATATATCAAACTATGCAGTCTCTCTTACTGTTACCTTATAAAATACAACAACAAAGCCACTTCTAAGTCAAGTGCTGCCAGGGAATAATGGCAGTTACAAACAAAAACACCCAGCACGTAAGTGGGCTGGATTGGATTAAACCCAAAGCCTTCTTAGAGCTAAAGCATGTCCAGAAATTACATACATCAAGCCTTTCATTTCAGTTGCTGGAGATGCTGTTTTGCATATAAAAAGGGCTTTTGATTTTAATAGAGGAAAGAAAACTTCACTTTCATAACTCAGTCCAAAATAAAACCTCAGTTTGATTAATCCCAGAGCTTTTAAAATCAAAGTTTTTCTCCACAGGTGCCCTCACAGGATGTGTGTTACACACAGATCCCACAGCAAAGCACACACTGCATTTGGCACTGCACATTTATTATTTTGTCTCAGGGCTGAAGAAAATTGTACAAGCTACAGCAAGATATCCTGAGGACGAGAAAAGAATCCCAAATGCACCCCAAGTTTGTCTGGTTTTATAGAGATAAAACAGAAAACCAATTATCAATAGAAGCTGGAAATTGCTGTAAATATAACTTCTACAATTCCATGTGATTCAGGTTCATGGCCTACAATGGAGCAGGAAGGGAAAACTGAGTGGCAGCTGTGCCCACTCTGCTTGGTAATTTAATTTCAAAAACAGTTAAATGCATGTAAACAACCCTAAAATCTTACACAGCAATTTCCTCAGATCACTTGAGGTCAGCCATAGCCTCTTCTCCAGGATTTCATGGAATGTGCATTCAGAGAGCTTCACAAACCAGCTCTGGCATCCAGTCAGATGTTCTGGAAAACAGCTTCCCTATCCCTGTCAAAGATTCCTGCAGCAGCCCACGTGGATTCCCTGCTGTGGTACAGAACTGCTCCTAGAGGGCAGCAGGAAATTCCTGCGTGGTGGAGGCTGCTCCACCTGAAACAGGGGTGAGTCTGCTCTATTCCTACATAAAACCCAGGGAAAGCAGAGTTCGTGTTCCCACAGGAGGGAGTGGTTGAACCAACGGGCTCCTGGCTCAGGTTTCATCACTCATTCATTTAAACACCTCCCAAACAGCTCCAGCAGTGCCAGGCAATCCATCAGCACAGATTCAAGAGTATCTATTACAAGGCAAATCAGTATTAAAAAAAAAAAAAAACAAAAACATGTTCTCATTGCCCAGAAAAGGTCAGCAGAAGTAGCTGTGAAAACACAGAACTACAGCTTGAAATGGTTTATCAGAACACACAGAAACCTGCTGGGTGCATTAAAGCATCTCAGAGATGCTCTACAGGGACAGCACAAAGCCCAAATATTTCTGACTTGTTATGGGGCTATAAATAAATCAAGCATTATTTAAATACTCAAACACAGCCACTGTGCATACCACAAATGCTTATTTTAGGGCAGAAGGGCACTTCTGACAATCAGAATGGGGGAGGGTATCTCAACAGAATTCATCTGGCCACAAAGATTTCTTCTGCACCAGGATTTTCTGCTGGCTGAGTGAAGCTTTTCCACAGTGCTTTATTCCTGATATTTCCAAAACTTTTCCTCAACTCCTTAAGAGTGCACTAGACCTAGAGACTGGAGGATGAGACTACATAAAAATATTTTAAAGTGTTGTAAGAGAGAGACACTTAAAACACCATTTACAATCTAAATTTTAGGGGTTTTAATCAGATAATCTCCCCCATTCTAAATATAATGAATTCCCAACTCTAAGTTTCTCTTGTGGTCCTGCTAAAAATTTTTACCCAGGTTGGGACCAGGCAGGAGGGGAGGCTGTCCCAGCACGAGGTTTGAGCTTTCAAATCCCAGAATTGATAAGAGATAGGTGTCCCCATTTTTTGGACCTGAAAACTCTCCATTAATCCTCTCTTCATGCACTTGCTGGCCAAGAATGCACTGGGGGCTAACAAATGCATGGCTCCTTGAATTCCCATCTGCACACAAACCCCAGCCAAATCCTTCTGTTCAGCTTGCTGGGAGCAATCAGATCAAAACCCAGGCAGCTCTTTAGACAGGCAGCAAATTTACAATCCCAGGAACAAAAGATGAACCAAAATTAAGTGTTCACAGTTTGCAATCCAGGAGAACAGCTCCCCTGTCCTGCAGGAGGGAACAGGGGTGTGCTGCTCAGGGGATGAAGGTTTTTTTGCTACTCATCTATTAGCTCCAAAGGATTCACTTAAATTCTCAAGTCAGTTCTCCTGACCACAAAATAAACTCTATCCTAGCTGAAATACGACACAAAAAGACTTTCAGATACTGAGAAGAAGTCCTTAAAATTAAAATTTTTCATTTTCAGGCACCTGTGACTCCTTGCTTGACACACAGCTGACTCTTCCATGTTCATTGTCACTGCAAAATTCTCCTTAACTCTGGACAAATCCCTGTGGCACAGCTATTCCTGCCTGTGAAATCAGACACAGCAAGGCTCTGGAATGAGGCTCCCAGAACAGCCTGTCCCCATGGGCACTGCCAGCTGACCCAGGGGCACTGACAGCACTGCCAGGGGCTGCCAAGCTGCCAGCCAGGAACTCCAGCACAGGGAAATGCAGGGAAATCCACACTCCCATCAAACCAAACCTATGCTGGGTGTACCTGCACAGAAAATTCTTCACTGCACAAAGGGAGAGAACATGAACAGCCAAAGACTGGCATTCTACAATTGAATTTAAGGAGAAAAATTACCAGAAGCACTAACATTCATGGGTAAGAGATACTCAATAATCCAGTTAAGAAGTACTTCCCAAAAAAAATCTTCACAGCATATTGCAGGACAATTTCTAGTCCTGCAATATCCCTTTCTGTCCTTGGAATGAGGTCCTCCTCAAAGACAGCTCCTCTCATTTCTAGTGCTCCAATAAAGGCAAGTTAAAGTTAAATAGATTTGACTTTCATCCCATTCTATGCCAAGTCTGAAAAAAAAAAATATTCTCCACAAAAGAAACACTGAAGCAATTCATACACCATCCAGCAAAACTTCATTTCTGGTGCAAATGAAAACGTGCAAGCCCTGTGTGTTTCCAGGAGGGAGAGCACACTTGTCTCCTTCTTACTGAGATAATGGGACTGTAATTTTTGACTAGTTGGTGGTAAAATTAAATCCCATCCTTGTAGGGCTGACACTGAAAACCCTGAAAGTTAGAAGTCACATTCTTCTCTCCCCAATTTTAATCTCTTTTTAACCTCTCCCCAATCACAGCATTATTCAAAAAACACAGTATAATTGCATTAAAAACACACTTTCAAGGCTCAGACTCTGAGAAGGCAAGTGAGGAGAGCCCTGTGCATTCTGTCCAGGGGCTGAGCTGAGCAGAGGACTCACCCAGGGCTCTGGCCACGGCCAGGAAGGGGATCTGGTCGATGACGGTGCTGCGGCGCACGGGGCCGTTGTGGCTCAGCCGGGGCCTCTTCCACACCACACGGTTCACCCCGGACTTATTGATCACACTGCAAGCACACACAGGGACAGGGGTTAGCAACAGCAGTGAGCAATGAGGAAAACCAGGTCAATATGCAAATGTGGAGGTAATAATGATGCTAAGTTCCTATTTCAAAACACACGATAGCACTTCCATAGTTCCATATAGAGGGGAGAAGTGAGAGATGAAGGGCAGAGGAAAATAAAAAGCAATGAAGACCTGGAAGAAATTCTGGCTGGTTACAAAATATGCAAGAGTGTCTTTTTAATCTGTCAAAGTCAGAGCAGAGCTGGATTTGCCTCCCTCAGATGAGGACCATCAACACCAGCTCACTCAGGTGTAAATTCCTCCTTCAGTCTTCTCCATCTCCCAAAATTTGGCTTACAGAGCAGCATGGCATCCTTGAAACAACAGCAAAGAAAGGAGCAGCCTCCTGAAAGGATTTGCTTGATGGAAGGAACACCAACAGGAGGCAGACACAAAAGAGGAACTGTCCTGGGCTGGTGTGTGCAGGAAGCAGGAGATGGGAGAACAGCTCTGCATTTGCATGTGAACACCTGAGGCACTGAGCACTGCTTTAGCTCTCCCAGGTGGCATTGCAGGGTCAAAGGAGCTGCAGAGCAAGTAACTGGGGCAGCTGTGTCAGGCAGGGGAGAGAGAAGAACAAGTATGAACCATCAAGGAGTAAGAGCTAATGAAACCAGGAACCAGCAAAGCTTGGTCCCAACCAAGTTAGGAACTGGATACTTGAAAGTTCCTTTCATCCAAGGAACAGCCATTGGTAATTAGAAACTGAGCAGCTCTGGAACAGCCTCAGGATTCCTCATGCTGAAGCCATTCAAGATGCACTTCCTGACACTTCAAAGGCCTTAACAACAAGGGCATGTTCTGCTCCATCCAGAGCACAGCAAAGTCACAAACACCACATCCTAAAACCTGATCTCATCCACTTGTACAGCTGATGACCACACAGAGCTCACTATTGGAAAAAAAACCTCATCCCACACTCAGACTGTTACTGGGAAAATGGCATTTTAATGGAAGACTCCCTCATGCTCTCTCATTAAGTGTTCCCAGTTTGCTCTGATGAAAGACAAGGCATTCCCAAGCACAGCTGCAGTTCCACCTCACTCCCACCACATGCCTCACAGCCAGCCTGGGAAGAACAGGAAGAGCACCAGTAAAAATTTAAAAAAAAATTTTAAATTAACCATTCCTGTCAATACTAAGTTTCAGGGAATGGTTTTCTGCACCTTCAGAGACTTCCAAGCTCTGAGAAACACCCTGAAAACCTACAGCAAAACTGCCCCTGATTAACTCCCACCTTGCAGAGACACAAATATCTGCAGGTTAATGGGCTGACAGGGCTCCCAGATGAATGATGTCAGCAGGAAAACCTTCAGTGATCCCTGCTCGAGGAGCAAACTGTGCCCACCCATCTGGTGCAGCACCAGGAGGACACAGAGCTCCCAGACCCCAGCCCTGGGGGTTGTCTCCAGACATCTGTGCCACCTGAGAGAGCCCTGCCTGCTCCCCCTGACTGCCAGGGAACACACCCAGCCCAGCTCGGCTGTGCCAACATCTGCCAGGGGAGGGAGGAATGGCTCCTGCAAGGACAGCTGCTAAACTGTGGTGTTGGAACAGCAAAGGGAAGGTTTTGTTTCAAATCCAGGATTTTTCTCATGTTCCCTAAGCAGAGGCTTTGAGGAGCCTATTCAACAGCTGCCATTGTCATCTCGGGGACAATGCAGGATGCCTGAGAAATCAGAGTGCTGGGACAAACTGGATATTCCAGACTTCCTATCATTTTACCTACGTGAAAAGGCAATTTGCACAACCTGAAGGCTCCTCAGAATTTAAAGGGAAATAGGCCAAAAATTAACATCTCTGCTTGCAAAAACTTGTTGGTGAACATTTAGAACTGTAAGCACTCCTCAGCTGTGTGATCCACCAGGAAATTAAAATTCTGGATACACCATAAACCACTAGCAAAAAACACAACCACGTACAATGGATGCCTGTAATTTATTCTCCAGTAACCTGTAAGAAAAATTAAGAGGACAAAAGAGAAATAGCTGAGATTCAGCTCCTTTTGTGTCCTCCCACAACAAGCTGAAGCTTAGCTCAGTGAGAGCAGACAAACCTACCTGTGGAATTTTCTGGGGTCCCCCGTGGCAGGAAGGAATGAATCTGACTCCATGTTCTTAGAAGGCTAATTTATTATTTTATGATATTATATTATATAAAAGAATGATACACTAAAACTGTACTAAAGAATAGAGAAAGGATACAGACAGAATGCTAAAAGATAATACTAAAAACTTGCGATTCTCTCCAGAGCCTTGACACAGCTGTGCCATAACTGGCCAATAGGTAAAAACAATTCACATGAAACCAAAGAACAATCATCTGTTGGTAAACAATGTCCAAACCACATTCCAAAGCAGCAAAACGCAGGAGAAGCAAATGAGATAATATTGTTTTCCTTTTCCTCTGAGGCTTCTCAGCTTCCCAGGAGAAGAATCCCGGGCAAGGGGATTTTTCCAGAAAATATCACAGTGACACCTACCTGCCCCCAAGGCCTTCAATCCTCTCCCTCTCTTTGGGGAGCTCTGGCTTGTGGTCCTGGGTCACCTCCACAGCTCTCACAAAGTCATCCTTGGGGTCGTCCTGGACCCCCAGCACCACCCCTGAGTCGCCCACGTGGGCCACGTACATCTTGGAGCCGCGGATGATCACCACGCTGGCCGTGGTCCCCGACGTGCTGGGCAGCCCTGTCATGGTCTTGGGCCACTCTGCTGCAGGGAGAAACCAGGCAAAAAACAAACAAAAAGCACAGGTTTTAGTTCTGGGGAACCGGGAATGCTGTCTCAGAGATTTGTGGGTTGTTACAACAGCCAGGCCCAGCCGTGTCCCTCCACTCCTTCAACATCCTTCCCCAGCCTCAGCCCAAACTGACACAGGATCAAAGCACCACAACAGGGTTCCAAAAACTGTTCCCTCTGGTTTGATATGCCAAGCATCACTAGAAGAACATGGGGAAGATGTGCTCCTTGGGGCTGAACAGGATCAATCAAGTGTTTCATTGAGATTTACTCTTCACTTCCCTGTCCGAAGTAGTAGAAATGTCCTAAATTCAGTTACTTTGTCTGGATATTTGATTGGCAATCAGGATTTGTGGACATTCCTGATCCCCTTGGAAGGGAGAAAAACTGCTACTTTACATTCATAGGCTGAACAGCAACATTTTGTGCTGAATGACATCTCAAATGTTTTACTCACATTTCCCTATGGAGGGCTGAATAATTCAGACTATCTCAGTGTGCTCTCCTTAAATTCTACAGGAGATATCCCTGGAATCCAGAGTAATAACACAACTACACCTGGTCAGGGAAATCCCCTTCCTCAACTGCTTTGCCCTCAAATCACTTCTGTGAAGTTGCTGTTACGCTACTCTCTCTAGTTACATCCCATCCCAATTTCTCTTTCACTCCTTTCCTATTTTTGCGTGTACACACACAAGTTGCTCTTTCCCCAAAAACGCACAAACTGACTGAGACAACACCCCCATGGAGCCGCCCCATCCTCCTCCCAGCCCAGCCCCCACAAAAGCAGGCTCAGCTCCCACTTATCAGCTGGTTCCAAGTGCCAGCAGCAGCCTCATGTTTCTCCTTGGCTGCACCCACTCAGACAAACTCCAAAGGGAGCCTCATCTCCCTGTCACATTCTATCTCCTGCTCCTCACAAGTCAGGCTCACACAGCACCACACAAAAACTCCACTGTGACACAAGCTGTTTGCAGGAAATACCCAGCTCAGGCTGCCAAAGCACTGCATCCTCTATTGCTGCCTGTGGCACAACAAACACACCAGGAGAGAAAAGGAAAACACAGTTACACCTCACCCTCTGTGAAAACAGATATTTTAACCTTCTAAAGCTTTAAACACAATCAAAACCAAATGAGGACCTTAAGTTCTAGTGGCACTGAATGATGCTCAGGTGCCTGAGGGAAGAAGACATGGAAGAGAGCTGATGGAAAGGAGAATTTGGAGAAGCAGAATTCACAGGCAGTATGAAGATAAAACTTGCATTTCGAGCTACCAAGACATCCAGCACAATTTAAACATTTCAGTTCCAACAGCTCTAGCTTTGTGCTCTAAATACTAAAATGCACTTTCTCCCTAGGAGCAGCTTTATTTCAAGAACACAAACATTCAATCAGCTTATTGGAAGTACTTTGTCTGGCAGTTTTAACTGAGGATATTAAATCTAACACATTCCAAAAGGAAAGCAAACAAGGGAGGGAGCCAAGTGGTAATGAGGACTTCAACCATGCACTTAACAGAAAACAAGCTGCAACTAATGAGTTTCTGTCAGTGTAACAACCTCTGAACAGCAATAAAATGTATTAGAGAGTCAAATCAGTCTTTATGGGGATGGGGAGCAGAGAGAAGGAAATCACCCACTTGTGGGAGAAAGAATGATGCAGCAGCCTCAGATTTTAGGCTCAACAAAACCAGGAATTATCTGCCTGTCATCCAGAGACTGCAGTTCATGCCTTGCTCCCAGTTGTCTCCAGAGATTGTCTCACCAGGAACCAGCAAAGTGTCAAAACTGCTGGGTTTTCCTCTGAGCTCAAGCATTAAAATCAAATCCATGGACCCAGCTCCTCCAGGGATCAGGAGCATCAACAGCACATCTTTGTAAAACATATTCCTCCTTGTACTTGAAAACCACTGCCCTTCACACTCAGCTTTGTAACTTTGAACTCATAAACTGAACTCATTCTGTACCTCCCAAAATGAACTCTTACTCCAGAAGATCTTTGGCATTCAGAGAATTTTATTATTACAGAATTAACACCAAAAATTATCACCAGTAACAAATGGGCATTTTTTTTTTGTTTAGTTTTTCTGGTATTGTCATGATCAGTGTGGTTTGTGTCTATCAGGGGACATCCACAGAACTTCCAACAACCAAGAGAGCAGCTGAGTACGAGCTCCCCTTCCAACAGCCAACTGAAGACTCCAGCCTCCACCCCAAAATTCCAAACCCTTCTCCCACACACTTCAAGATACCAACACAGCCAGTCTCCATTTCGTGGCCACAGTGTCACCAACACACAGATAGAAAGCTGCTTTACACGTGGTAATGTGGAAAATTATTGCCTGTCAGTAGACTTCCCACTGGGACTCCCTAACAGGATGAAGTAATAAAGCAGAGATAATGATGGGCTTGTCCCACAGAGCTCGGGCTGTTCAGCACGTGCAGCAGGAATCAGGAGGAGCAAACATGCTCTGCAGTTTACCAAACAGCCCACCTCGAAGTGCCACCAAGAGCTCCCAGCCAGAGCTGTGCTGCTTCTCACAACAATTTAAATTGCTTCCACAACCCCGGTGCCGTTTGCTAAACACCCATCACTGAACAGAGCTCCCTGCACTCTTCTCCTCCTGCCTCGGTGCTCACACAGAGTTCCAGTGACAAATAACACACCAGGGACTCGACAGCCAGAAAACTGAGCTCCTTATCTTCCCCCACCCCATGCCACGTCCCCCTGTTCACACATTTTGCTCCTTATCACCCAGCCCTGCAGCCCAGGAGGCTGCACACCCCATTGCCAAGGATGTGGTCAAGTTCTGGTGCTTCTAAAATTCACACCCTTCCCTCTGTACCCTCAAACTTACTGTTCCTTCCCCCAATATCTCCTCAAGTATCTGACATTTGCACAACTTCTCTATTTTGCTATTCAAGAAAAAGGAAAATGAAACTGTTTTGAAACTATAATTACCCCACACCCCTCCTGAATCACTCACTGAAAGCCCAGGGTGCTCCGAGTGCAATTCTTGCTTTTCAGGTTTCCCTCCCAAGCCCAGCTGTCACTGTCACTATTCTGGATCCAGTTTTACCGTGTTCTACACCTCCCTTCACACACTGAACTCTGCTCTTGCTTTTTCTCTGAAGCTTCTGAATGCCTAAATGCACAAACAATACACACACACATTCTACACATTCTATATAAACAGCCACGCTCTAAGTCAGAACCTTCACCTCAGGAAAAAATAAAAGCCTTTCAGAAACTCCAACTGCAGCCTCACAAGACCTCGGGAGAGGGATGAGTACAGGAATGGTGACTGTCACTTGTCTGGGCATGCTCCTGTCCTTAACACCGACTTATTTACAGCTTCCATGCTACTGCAATTAATCAACTAACACATACATAAATACATAACAATCATATCTATATATTTATATCTATCAAAACCATCCTCAGGATACTAAGTGTGGTTTTTATTTGTCAGGGACACTGAGTATTCCCCCATGCTCGCACATGACCGAGTTATAACCAGACACAATTTCAATCCTTCCATCAGGACTCACAAAAACAGTCGGAAGAACCGTTAGGGAAAAAAACACCGTTCCCAGCCTATTTCAGTTTGTTAAAATGACTTTTTCTTCCCTTTTCATGACGCAAGGGAAATCTAAGGGGGAGTTCAGTGCGATTACCCAACTCAACAAGATGAAGACCTTCCTAATGAATCGCATTTGGAAATTGACGCCTAACACCCCGAAAACAAACTGCAGCCCTACCATCGCACCATCCTCAGCTACGTAACACAGCAGCGTATCCTCGCTCCGTGTTTACATCTCTGCTCTCCCAGCCTGCCCTCCAGTGTTTCTCCTTCTCCCGAGTTACTCGGCTGGGCGGCCGGGATGCCCTCCCGCGCTCTGCCGCGATTCCCGGCGCGGGGAGGGCAGCAGGGAGGGAGGGAGGCACTCACAATAGTGCGGGAGAGGGGGAGCAAAAGGCGGCGGGGAAGCGGCGCGGCGGGGGCGGCGGAGGCTCCGCGGGCACTTACGCAGCTTTTTCCACATGGCGCGGTGGCAGGCGATGAAGCCCTTGCGCAGGGCCGCGCACACCTCGGCCGGCTCGGCCGAGCAGAATCCCTTCTGCTTCTTGATGAAGCCCCATAGGTTCTCCCGGGCGAACTGGGCCGCCTCCCGCCCGCCGTGCCCGTCGCACACGGCGAAGAAGGCGACGGAGCGGCGCGGCCGCCGCCCGGGGCCGGTGCCGGGGGGCTGCGCTCCGTCCTCGGCCGCCCGCGGGGTCCCCCACGCCGCCGCCCGCTCTCGGCCGGGGGCTCGGCGGCGCCAGGGCCTGCGGGCGCCGCTCCGCCTTTGTGCGCCCCGGCCGGCGGCGGCTCGGGCTCCACCACGATGTGGGTCACGTCCTCCATGTATTTCCTGCCGCCCTGGTCGGAGAACACGCTCACCCCGAGCGCGTACGGCCCCCTCCATGGGGAGAAGGGGGGCGGCTCCGCGCGGCGCTCCCGCCGCTGCCCGCCCGCCGACGACTATTGCTGGAGACGGCGGCGCTCGGGCATGTCCGCGGCGGCCCCGGGCCGCTCCCGCTCGCTGCGCCCGCCGGAACGGGAACGGGCCCGGCCCGGCCCGGCCAGCGCCCCCTGCCGGCCCCGCCGCGGCGGAAGGGGCGGCGGGCGCGGCCCGGGCTCCGCGGCGCCCCCTGCGGCCGGCGGGTGGGAGCGCAGCGGCGGCGGAGATCGCAAAACCGCGACCGAGCCCGGGCGGGACGGGACGGGACCCAGCGGGACCCTCCGGTTCTGCTGCTGACACCACAACAATCCCCCCTGGGCAGCCCTGGCAGCGCTGTCTGAACACTCCTGGAGCTCCGGCAGCCTCGGGGCCGTGCCCGTTCCCCGGGGAGCCCGGGCAGTGCCAGCGCTCCGGGGAAGAGCCTTTCCCTATCTCCCGCCTGGCCCACCTTCAGGCCGGTCCCCCCGGCGCTGTCACTGCTCAGCAGAGAGATCGGGGTCTGCCGCTGCTCTCATCCTCACGAGGGAGGTGTAGAGAGCCATGAGTGTCCCCCGGGTCCCTTCCACCACACGAGCTCCAAAAAGGCTTCACAGAGCTCTGCCCGCAAGCAGGATGCAGAACGGGAAGCACAAGATTGCTCCCCTTGCTCCAGGAACCCCCCGGCTGTTACTCAGCCCTCCTGTCTTTCCCTGCACCAGGAGCCCCACTGTTACTCAGATCCCCATCTTTCCCCGCTCCATGCTTTCATCCCTGTTTTCCCACTCGATTCCCACCAATGACCCCTCTGGAATTACACATCCCGGCACCGTTTTATGCTCGTGACCATTTAAGACGTTTCCTTCACGCTGGAGGGGTTTGTGCATTTTGTTTTTATAGCTGAAATTCCAGACATTGTTTTACTGCCAGCTCCCAGAGCCCCTTCTCACTACAACAAAAACCACCACAGAATTTTGCAAAAATACTTGCCTGGAGATAATTGTTTGGCTTGAGGACTGCAAGCCCTTTGGATTTCCTTCCATCAACCACATTAAAGTCAGCAGTATTTAAAAAATATAAAGGATACAACAAAGCTTTGGGTTCCTGGAGAGCTGAGGGATTTGCAAATCTGTTACAACCATTAATGAATTAATCCACACTAATCCAATCAGGTAAGGATCCCTTCCTACTTTACAGGTGTTTATACCCTCAGATCAATCACCAGATCATCAACCCCAATATAGAATTGCTTTGAAAATCTGACCATGAAGTTTCATAACAGTATTTTATATAAGTATATTGGGCATTTCAACAGTGTGAAAAGGAGACAAAGACCAATTTGAGCTTTATGCAATCCCAAACATCACAATGTATCACTATTTCCCTCTTAATTAACATAAAAACCACGGACATGACACATCAATTGTCAGGCCTGCATTGCCACACACATTGCAGGACATTTTTAATTACAAAAAGTAACCAGAAAACAAGCAAACTGACTTAAAACTGTCAACCAAAAAAAAAAAAGAAAGAAAATAACATTGTCACAGGGACAGCTAAAGCCCATTGCTCCCAAAAAAGTGCAATATCCCTATTTCACAGCTGGATAAATGTAGCCAGAGATATTGTCATGTGAGGAGCAGTCTCATTCAATAAAGGCAATGCTTTCCTTAATAATTTTGAGTGGAAAATCACAAGCGACTCCAGGAACAGAACCACACAGATTGGCTCCTACCCCCACCCTTTACAGAAACATACTTTAGGTAGTCTGGTAAAAAGAAGGAAACAAAGGAAAAAAACCCCAATTATTATGGAAGAAACTCCTTTTCAAACCCTGAGGTATTTCTGTCTTTTTATGTCCAAGTATTGCTTTTGCCTTCCCAAGTGAAAAAGTGCCTCATTTCTGTCAATGCTCCTACAATTGAGACAATAGCCATAAAAATCCTACCTACACTCACAAATTCAATCAAATTACAATACATTAAAGATGGTTTTGCAGGCAACAACTGCACTCTCCAAACTGCTGTTGGAAAAGCAAAGTGCTTCAAGATTTACAGGGCACACAACCAGCAGATCCTGCAGCAACTCAAACCATATTTCCTCATTTTCTTCTGAAGTCCTTCAGCTCACAAAAAAACCCCTTCAACTAAACCAGACCCTGACAGAAATAGGAACATATAAAAGTTGAAAATGTAGGGAGAAAAATTTCTAATAAAGATGAAGTTTGATGCATGGAGAAAAACTTTGAATAAAGATGAAGCTTGACAGAAAGTGCCACTGCCATTTCCAAACCACATGACCTAAGAACAGGCAATAACTGAAGGGCAATTTAGCAATTTTTATGCACCCTTGATGCTTTTATAAAAATGGGGAGTGCTTTTCTTGGTTTATGCTTAAAGGAAGTAAATGCTAAGCAGAAACTGCCCATGTTTCCTCAGCTATGTATTTCTGTTGCAGAAGTCAGGTTAAACCATTCACAGTTAAAAGCTTTTTTCACATAAGAATTAAATGCATTTCACATAAAATGTTTCTAACCCAAACACAATCAGATATTTACTTGACTTTAATGATAGCTTATCCTCATTTTGTTTAACAGTTGCTGAAACAAACCCACCTCAGAATGCCCTGGTTCAACTGACTTAAATAATTTCTCAAAATTAAAGGCAATTATTCCTTTTGTGATGAAAAGGTCATTTTTTCTTCTAATTGGGGCTTTAAAAAACCTCAAATAGGCTTAAACTAAATTAGCTACATTTTTTACAGCAAAATTTTATCTCCTCAGCTGCATCAGACAATCAAAATAAACAAGACAGATTCATTTAAATTCTTCCTAATTCCCCATCCCAGTGTGCTGTTGAGTGAGCAGCATCCTGCCCTTTCTTTCCCCAGCCTCCTGCCCTCTCTTCCCTGGCAGCTTTAAAGAAACTCGAAGTTATATTTTGCAAAAGCCATGACTCATTTTGTCTGACAGATGAAATATATGTAATTATCAACACATGAAAATTCACATCAGCTTCATGGCAGCTATGGAAAATCTCATCATTTAGGCACAAAGTTATTAATTACAGGCCAGCAGAAAGCAGCAGTGCCCACCTGGCTTTGGCAAACCCACCTTCTTAAAGCCCTTTGCACCTGAAATCATCTCTGCATTTGGAGACTCACCTTCATATCTTACTGCTTACAGACACCTCCATGTTTCTCCTTCCCCCAGCCCCTAATTAAGCACCTAATTAAGCTCCATTGGCCCAGCTGACAGTGCCCAAAGGTTGTCACACCTCTTGCATAGCCCATGTGAAATGTGCCAATCATCTCAGCAAGGGGCTCGGATAAAGCATGAAAATCTCATGTAAAAGAGGAAACTAAAAGTGAACAACAGCCACATTTTTAAAGGTTTTTCCCAGTCAGTGAAGGAACAAGGACCCCACAAGGAGTTAATGCCCCTGGGTCTAATGGAAAATGTGAATTTCTCCATTTGCCTTGAGGTCTGACAGTAACAGCATTGGTTTCACATCTCATTCAGAATGGGACCCTCAACTGATGTATATGAAAAACAGAAATGAAAATGTATTTATCTGTGTTGCAGTAAACATGAAAGGAAAGGGAAGAAGAAAATTTAAAAAGATCTGACAAGTTCATGTGGATGCTCTGCATTTAGCTCTTGTTTTAGAGCAACAGTCTGTTATGTTGGCTCCTCTACAGTTTAATGATTTCCTGTTAAGAATTTAAAATTAGAAGCCTCCAACAACTTCCCCATAAACTATTTTCAAGGTTCCTTTAATATCCACATCAAGGAGATATAGTAGGTTCATATGTTATCCATGTCAGTTCGCTTCCTTCCCACTTCAAAATAAGCATATTGTAAGGAAATTCAGCAGGTTTTTATTGTTTTCTTGGAACCTCTTTTTCCACTAACTATGCCCAGCTATAGTAATTTAAAAAATAAAGCTGTCCACATAAACAAGCTCACATTAAACCCATGACAAAACAAGAACTGCTGGTCCAATCTGAAAACCCTAAACTGTGCCAGATAATGATCCAAATCTTAAGTTCCCATTGATGAGTTAGCTCAAATTTTCAACTCCATCCATACTGAACTTCCTCTTTGTTACCACGTGAATTTTACAAACAGCTTTTTACTCTCTGACAAGTATCTTACCTTTGAGGAAAGCCTGCAAACAACATTTTTTCACTGGCAGCACATTAAATAGATTCCATAGTTTTCATCCAGGCTTTCTAGGACCATATTCCTGGAAAAGAAAAACATAGAGTACTTATTTATTTACTAAATCATTTGAGACAGGCATTAAAGGCAGAGCACCTGCAGGCCTCCCCTCTCAGTTCCTCACTGGGTCACTGAGAGGGCTCCAAACACACATCACCACTTCCCTGACAAAAATCACCTCCCAGATCCACCCACCAGAAATGCTCCTGATGTGAGCACTCCCTAATTGGTTTCAGTTACAAATGAGTCAGGTGAAGCTGCAGGTGACTTAACCTGAGCTGAGGTCACAGCAATGACAAAAAAGCAGCAGTAAGAGACACAATTCTGTTGTTTCCTGCATGGGCTTTAATGAACATACAGCTCCTAATTTGGCTAAAATAGAAATCTTTGAGTACAACCAGAAAAAAAAACCACCAAAAACTCCTATTTTCAGTTTAAGCTCAGTTACAGAATCAAAAATTGTGAGATAAAGACAACACTGCTGTTTTCTGCAGTAATTTTCAAACCAAATTGACTTGCTAGTGATCCACCCACATCTGGGAAGGAATCATGGAATGGTTTGGGTTGGAAGGGACCTTAAAACTCATCTCATTCTCACCCCTGCCATGGACAGGGACACCTTCCACTGTCCCAGGCTGCTCCAGCCCCTTCCAACCTGGCCTTGGGCACTTCCAGGGATTCAGGGGCGATTCAGGGGCAGCCACAGTTGCTCTGGGCAGCCTGTGTCACCCTCCCAGAGAGGAATTTCTTCCTAAAATCTAACCTAAATCCATCCTATCAGTGTGAAGGCATTCCCTGTGCCCTGTGGAAAGAGTTCCTCTCCCTCTCCCTTGCAGGCACCTCCAGGTGCTGGAAGCTGAAACTGGGTCACCCTGGAGCTTCTCTTTTCCTGGGCAATCCCAACTCTCAGCCTTTCATGGGAACAGCCTCTTCCAGCAGAGGGGAGCTTCAGCAACTCACTGGTGTCCAGAAATAGTAACTCAATACCAATATCTGGCTGGGATTTGGGATTTTTAAGAGTTTTGAGCTTTTTGGGGGGGCAGAACACCACCAGGCTCCACTCCCACTCTCCTGAAATCCCACAACCATGTCTGCAGATGTAAAATCTCTTCCATACGAGCTCCTTCCACACAGGGAGCTCCGACAGCCCCAGAGGCTGTTTGATCTCTGAGGGCAGTTTGTTTTCTTTTTTTTTACAATAACCACCATTAGATTTTCTTTCTACATTTACCCCTTGTGATCCTTGCCTGCATCCCCTTCCCCTGCAGTGACACCCAGATGTCCCACACTCCAGATTCTGTGCATGTGAGGGGCTCAGGCACCCAGCTGCATCTTCAAAAAGCTCAGATTGCAGCAGCCAGACTGACTGAAGGCTTTTCCCCAAACAACATCCATCCCCTGTCTGCTCTCAGGCATTGGCAGCGGGTGGAAAAGTCCTTTTTAATTTTCCTATTTCTCCATATAAAAAAAAGACAAAAGGAAAGAGAAAGATACCAACAAAGATAAGGATATCCATCAGAAGTTCTGCCAACAAGCACTGGAAGGATTTTCTAACATCTGCAGTGATTAATGAGTGATTGCATTAAAATAATTTACGGATGTGAAAGACACATTATTGAATAGAGTTGTTTTGTTAATAAGCTCCCAATATGGTTTAAGGGAAAAAAATGAATTAAACAATTAAACAAACATTACAACTAAGGAGGAACCAATTATTCAATAAAACAGTCTGCTGTAAGTCAGTTTTTCTGCTAAATATGTTATTTTGATGCTTACCTACCATCTCAACACAGTGACTGAGGACTCCACCAACTCTCTGTAACACCTTTAACAACAAAAAACTGTTTATGATAAAAGAGCATCAAATTGTTCAAAATACAAATATATCAAACCATGCAGTATTAATAAAAAACAAGTTCTTATATATTTAAATTCTATCTCTATGTAGAGATTAAATTGCTTTTGCCATGAAGATTATTTTTCAGGCTCCACCAAAATAAGTTACAGACTGAATACATAACCCACTCCAGAGAGGCTTTATATAACATTCTTCCTTCATAGATACATTTATTTCTTTTTCTGAATGGGCACACTCTAGGTTTGTCTACAAAAAAATTGCCAGGCTGTAGAAGGTGCAGCCTAGCTCATTTTTCAAAACACAGTAATTTATCAAGAAAATAAAATCCATTACCACAGTGCTTGAGACGTATATTTACCTTCACTGCTTTTTTAAAATAAAAGTTACTACATACTTTATTTTAAAGTAAAATAAAGAGCATTATAAGCTAAAAAAAATTATTTTGATACACTATCAATATTATTTGCTTCATATATTAAAAAAAAATTAAAAATTAACAGGAAAAAAACCCCAACAGCTCTTTGCTGCTTTGAACACACCTCCAACCTTCCCAAACCAGGCCTCTAAAAATAACTGAGCTAAATAACCTCGACCCCTGGGAGGGGCTAATTGCCAACAGGATTCCCTCAGCTGTATTCCCTCAGGTGAAATAAATCCTCATCATTTCAGAAAATAAAAGAAAAACCTGAAGCCACTAAAAGGCAAAGAAAAAAAAAAGAAAAAAAGAAAAAGACAAAGCAATCTTCCATGGTCTGTTTATCTCACATTCCTTTCTTCCCACCCCATAACACTTCTTTGTGCAAGTAAAGGACAAAGAATAATGTCCTCTCACAAAAACGGGAGGAATAGCAACAACTTGGGTTTTAAAAATAACATGCCCAAAGCAAAACAGCAGGAGCTCTGCCTCCTATAATTTTTTAAAATTAAAAAGAACAGTAGCAATCCTATGTTAGTTACGAAAACATCAGCAACAGAGATTTCATATATTATATGAAATATTATAATAATGAAATTTCTTTCATAATTATGAGTATTATGTCCTGTAACAGCAAACTGCAGGTGCCCAAATAGTGCTCACATGAGCTGCCAACACACCTGCAGGTCATGGAAAGCCCAATATTAGCTGGGTGTTAGCTGTAAATGATATTTACGCTCTGTGAGAAGTTTGGGCTGGGTGGGGCTCAGGGTGTGAGGGTGATATTTGATCTTTGCTGCTCAGCCCCAAAAGATAAAGCCCCTCGGGCTGGTGTGGACTGTGGGGGTCAAACCCACCTTGCTCCCCATGGCTGCCTGCAGGGATTCACAGAATTCAGAGGTTTGGAAGGAACTTTAAAGGCCATCCAGCCCAAGGCAGGGTCACCTGCAGCAGGAATATGTCCAGGTGGGTTTGGGATGTCTCCAGAGAGGGAAATTCCACTCCTTCCCAGAGCTTTACCTCCCTCATGCAAAGTTCTTCCTCATGTTGGGACGGAACTTGTGTTTTAGCTCATGGCCACTGCTCCTCGTCCTGGCGCTGGGCATCACCGGAGAGAGTCTGGCACCATCCTTTGACAGCTCTGAGAGGCTCATTATGCCTTAACGAGATCCCCTCTGTGTCTTCTCCAGATTGACCAGGCCCAGCTGCCGCAGTTTGTCCTTATCAGAGAGCTGCTCCAGACCCTCCATAAAACCCCACCCCACAGCACTGCCCTGCTTCTCCCTAAGTCTGTTCCCTCTCGCCTCCCTCACGCTGCCCCGGTACTACTACCACCACCACCACCGCCTGGGCAGGGCTGCGGGGTGTGAGGGGGAGCAGGCAGGGAGCTGAGAGCTCCCGGGCGAGATGGAGAGCGGGCGGGCCGGAGAACGAGAGCCGCAGGGCATGAGGCAGAGCGGGCAGAGGGATGAGAGCCGTGAGGCGGAGAGGGCAGAGCTGTGGGAGCTGTGGGGCGTGAGGTGGAGCGGGCAGGGCTGCGGGAACCTCTGGGCATGAGGCGGGCAGGGCTGCGAGAGCCCCATGAGGTAGAGCGGGCAGGGATGCGGGAGCCCCGCGAGGCAGAGCGGGCAGGGTTGTGAGAGCCGCGGGCACGAGGCGGAGCGGGCAGGCGGCGGGAGCCCCGTGAGGCGGAGCGGGCGGGAGGCGGAGGGAGGGAGGGAGGGGGGAAGGCGGCTCCGCACAGCCAAGATGGCGGCGGTGGAGCTGGAGTGGGTGCCCGAGACGCTCTACAACACGGCCATCTCGGCCGTCGTGGACAGCTACGGGCGGGCGCGGCGCCGCGACATCCGCTCGCTGCCCGAGAACATCCAGTTCGACGTGTACTATAAGGTACGGCGGCGGCCCAGCGGGGCCGGGCCCGGCCGGGCCTGTGGGACGTGGAAGGAGAAGCGGCCCGGGGGGCGGCCCGGGCCTGGCCTGGCCGGGGGCGCGGGGCTGAGGGGTCTCGCCGGTGACGGGCACGGCCCGGAGGACGGGCCGGGGGCTCAGGGCCTGTAGGGCCGCCCGAGGAGCGGCGGCTCCGGGCTCCGGCCATGCTGGGGCCTTGTGGCTGCCCCCGGGAGCCGCCCCGAGGCCGCCGCGAGGGGATGGGAGCCCCCGGCGGGGACGCGGAGACGGGGCCTGGCCTGGGGGGTCGTGTGGGGAAGGTGCCTCTCGCCATTGGGGAGCGGTGCGAGCGGGATGAAGCCAATCTGGCTGTGCTGGAATATGGTTTTTCCTTTTCTCCTTTTTTCTTGTAATAATGAATTGGACACGGTGATGTCAGTGGTTGAGGGAGCAGTTTGCTGTGGTCGAGTATAAATGAGCTGGTAGGAACCAGATGGAAAGAACTGACAGTTGTTTAATGCTGTAGTTTTATTAGCATTAAATTATTCCTTGGTGAAAGGGCTGTTCCTCGTTCAGCTGCCCCTGGAATATACGGATTTGGTGTAAAAGATGCCCTGAGATGCTCCATTAATTTCTTATTGTCCACTAAACAGGCATTTCATTCATGTGCAGGAACAGCTGGAAATGAGCATTCGTCAGGGGGGAAACAATGTCTATAAAAACCCCCAAAAACCTATGATGAGGAATAACCTTCCTTTCCTCTGCCAGCAAATTTCTAAAAATTTAGGAGTTTTTAAATGAAGTAAATCTTTAGTCTAATCTTTATGAACCAGGGGTAATGATCCATCATATACATGGAGAATAGTAGTATTTACTGGAGGAAGGGAAATTGCTTTTCAAGCATTGAAACAGACGTGTATTTTCTGTGTCCTGGTTACTTCATGTCTGCCTTAGGTGCTAAGAAGGATGGAAACCCATTTTTATGACATATGAGCATGCTCACAGATAATGATGTGATTGACAGATCAGCTAAAGGCTAGAGATATGAAAATCACAATGTGGAAGAATATTTGGGGGGTGACTTTCAGCTGTTAATGACAAATAAATTTCTTTGGCATTGCCTGTTCTCACGTTCATTCAGGTGAGAGGATGGTGCTCTGTGGTTTTTAGAAGCATGAAACAAAATCTCCTTCTGATGATAGAAATGTGCAAGGATATGTTATTCCCAGCTGTGTAAAAACTTATCTGTAGGTGAGCTTAATAGATCACTGACTTTTTATGCTTTTATTAGCATTCTTCAGTGGTTGCTTTGAATCAGGTTCATGTGGAGTTGTTCCATGCTGAAGAGGATCCAGCAGCACATCTGATATCTGAGGAGACTCTAGCATGGTTCTTCTGCTGGGGTACCTGGGTTTGTCATCTTGCTGGGCATGTGATGATAAAGGTGATAAATGCCTGTCCCCAAAATTGTGTTTGTGTTGCAGGGGCAGTACAGCTGCTGTTAATGACAGCAATTGCCTGGAATCACAGGCTGGTTTGGGTTGGAGGGGACCTTTCTGCCCGTCTCATTCCATCCCAGCCGTGGGCAGGGACACTTTCCACTGTCCCAGGTGCTCCCAGCCCTGTCCAGCCTGGCCTTGGGCACTGCCAGGGGTCCAGGGGCAGCCCCAGCTGCTCTGGGTGCCTTGTGCCAGAGCCTCACCCACCTCAGACATCTTTTTCTAATCTAAACCTGTTCTCTGACAATTTGGAGCTTTTCCCCCTTGCTTTTCCTCTAATTTCTGTACTTCACAACAGGGGTTTTGGCCTGTGTAAGGGGCACTGATATTCCTCTTACCAACCCTCATCTTTGGGATATCCTCTCACAGAATAAACCAAACTGGGCTATGCCTGCAGTGAGTGTTCTGTGGCTATGAGAGTGGGCTGGGCTTCCACGTGCTCAGTGTCACTTTTCTGTGGAGGACAACCAGCCTGGATGGGGCCTGCAGTGCCCTGGTCTGGAGAGTGGCATCCCTGCCCTTGGCAGGCTGGAGCTGCTCCAGTGTCCCTTCCCTCCCAAAGCCTCCTGCGAGTCTCTGTGCCACTTGGTGACTGCTTCTTGGGTCTCTGTTTGGACACAACAGCATCAGAAGTGTCATTTGGGGTGGCTGAAGGAGGTTAGGAACAGCATCCCTCTCACAGTGTGTGTGGTGCTTGTTTTGCTGTTTTGGCTCTGGGTAGTTATTTTGAATATCAGGTGGATGTTAAATCCCAGTTCATCATGGTGAGCCATATCCCAAATGTCCTGATCACTGAGTTCTTTAAAGCAGAATTTCCAAAGCTATTAACAGTCTTTGGAGTAAGACAGACTAGAAGACTTGTAAATATTTGTTTGAGTACCTGGTGTTTGTTGCTGCTGTTTTGGAGGGTGCCAATTGTTTGTTAGTGTCCTGTGTTACTTTCATTCTGGGATGAGTAAAAGGAATAAAAAATGTTTCCAATCTTTCATATAACTTGTAAGTAATAGTTTTTTATCTGAGTATTAGTCATGGTTTGTGGTACTTGAGAAACTGCCACTGATTTTTGCAAAAAATAAAAGGTGGTGCCAGTCAGATTTTGTTTTGATCTGTGGATCTTAATTGTCTGTAGCTATATAAAAATGTTTTCATCATGTTCATTGGTATTAATGCTTAACATTTGCCAGGCTTGCCCAGGTTTGCCGACATGTCCAGGTTGATTCAGAAGCTGGAGATGAGATCCCCCAGCAGAGACAGTCAGTGTGCTGCTATTCAAAAGAGAAAAAAGTGCCAGCAGGGTCTTGGTGCTGTTCCCCAGGGCACCCTCTAGTCCAGGTTTGGCTCTGTTGTCATAACTTAGTGCCTTTATTTCCCACTCCTTAACAAATCTCATTCATTTTACCTCTACATCTTCTAGGATTGATAACTCGTGGGCCATGCCTTACAAACCTGAGTGGGGAATGGCTCTGGGGTAGCTGCAGGATGTTCTTGTGGGCTCTGCTGCAAGGTGACAGGAACAGGCAGGTTCCTCATACTGAGCATATTTATCTTTCTGGAGCATTCTCAAACAGTGACTAAAGCTCAAAACAAGGCACTATCAAATAATCATGATTGTGGTAAAACAACAAACCTGCTCTGCTTCAGCAGGGTATCACTGCATATCTCTTTTTTTCAAGCACTGTTTGACTTTTCCTTGCAACCATTAGAAAATTAGGAGGCAGAGCAGGATGCTTGTGAGGATATCCTGGAAATTTCCGAGCCTACATTTGAGCTACAAAATATTTAAAAGTCTTATTAATGACAGCTTTATTTTGAGGTGCTTAATAACCAGTATTGTTACAAGTAACACCTGCCTCTGGGGGAGGGAAATAAAAATGTGCACACATATCATACTTTGTTTCCTTTGGTTGTTTGCCAGGTTTGTGTGTATCCTGGTTGGGTTTTTTCCTAGTGAAACTAGTTAGATTCTCTTGCTTAATTTTTTTGTGGGGGGAGGATGAGAGAGAGGGTGTGTAGGTTTTAGAAGCCAAAGAAAGAAATATGCTGGATCTCACATAACTCAGACTCAGCATATGAACAAAATGCTAAAGTTGTGTGTTAAGAAGTAGTGACAGCTGGAATAAACTGCAAGTCCAAAAAACCCCAACAAACCCAAAACAAAAGAACCCAACCAACCAAAAAAACCCGCACTGAAATCTCTGAAAAAATCAACTTATTATATTCTGTAGTTTGTTGGGGTGAGGATAATGTTTTGAGGAAGGGTGTTCCTATAAAGAATCAAGGTTGTTGGCAGAAGTCAGGTTTTGAACTCTCCGGTCAGTGTCTTGTACAGATTTCATTTTTTCCCCTTGTGCCTCTGCTTTATACTCTTATTTTGCATAATTATCTTGTGACTTTGGTTCTCAAGGTGGTTTGCTGCTTTAGTGTAATCTGTCCCAGGTATTTGTTGCAGTTGCCCAGTGCCAGCCTCATCTTGGACTGGTTAACAAGGAGTTTCATCCCATGCTCATTTTCCTTTTGGAATGGCTTTTCTGGATTGTGTGTTTCTCTTTTCTTCCAATTGATTTTTCTTGAAAATAATTTGTTCTTGAAACATTTTCTGGTGAGATCGTTAACCACAGGAGCAGTTGGAGTGACATTAGTTTGGTTTCTGTCACGTTTAGGTATTCTTTGAACCAAAGAAAATGAACAAGCAGGAATTTGCTGACTGTTGACAACAAGCAGCAGAATGTTGGTTCTCTGCATTGCAGCAGAGGTTGAGTTTACTGATGGAGAATCATTGCAAGCACCATTTCTGTCCATTAGGATATAGCAAGGTTTGGTCTCCAGGGGGTTCGATGAGAGGGAGAAGGTGAACTCCCCCTGAAATGACGAGTGGCTGTGCTGCTGCTTCAGTTCTGAGCTTCCCTGCCTGGGGAAGTACAGCCAAGGTCACAACACAGTGTGAGGGAGGCAGAGCATCCCAGAGCTCTCTGAGGGGCTTCTGCTCTGACCCCCAGGGTGAGCTCCCAGAGCCTGAACTCCCCTGGTGCTGCTGTGCTTTGGGGTTAGGAATTCAATGTGTGTGCCCACACACGTGTACAGCCTCTCTGTCACCTGGCAGGAAGAGTGTGCAGCAGGGCTGCACTGCTGGGCTTCAGTCAGATCCTTCTAGCACCTCTTCAATTAAAGCCTCACACTGAAGGAGAATCATTACCTCATGAGTTTTTGGCAGTTATTATTATTAACACATGCCTTATTTCTGCAGTCTAAATTTAGATGTGAACTGAACTGTGTTTCCTTGTTATGTCTTTACTGGTTTGAAACTTCTTGCATTCTAATTTGTTCTACTCACACTGCTTTTTATTTTAACCTCTAACTATGGGGCACGTTTCCTCATCCTGGTATCTTCCTTACCTTTCCAGTAACCTTGTTGAGTCTGAGACACCAGAACTCATCATAGTTGAGATAATGAGGTCACATCACGAGCAGAGGTGTTGAGCTCCTGCTGAACAGTAATTCCTATTTCCACTTCATTTCCTCTGGGCTGATTGAGCTCCAGGCAGGCTGGGTTTTCCCAGTTCCTGAGGAGAATCACACGTGTGTGAGGCTCAGACTTTGTCTCCCTTGTGGAACACAAACTCTGCTGCTCTGGCCCAGAGAGCAGAGCAGTGGCAATGTTTGGGGTGTGCAAGCATTGGGCTCTAGAAACTTGAGTTCCTTCTAGTTCAGTGACATTGGTTTTTTCTTGGTTATTTTTTTGATTGAGGTTTGTACAGATCAGCCTGGTGGCTGGCATTGTGCTTTCCAAGGAGAGCTGGAATTTTCTTTTTTTTTTTTTTTTTATGCCTTGAACAATATCCAGTAGAAGGTTGTCCAGAGGGTTTCTAGATGATTTTGAAATTGATTTAAAAGCATGGAATGTACCTAAATATTGAACTGATGATCTTTGGTAATGAGTCTTTTATCAACAGATTGATTCAGTGAACTGTTGACTCAGGAAAATCTTTTCCTTCCTTGTTGAGTGGGGAAGGAAGATGGTGGTTTCAGCCCAACTTTTTTCCCAAATTCTGCTATCTGTTAAGCACACTGTCCTTCCCCAGTCTGGCCTGATACTCCATCACATTATTAGGCATTACAAAACATCCTGGGGAGCTTCTTGGATTTCCTCTGTAATTCTTACTGAAATATCCATGTTTATCAATCCTCTTCCAAACTGGAGCATCAGGAGCATATTTTTCAAGTTGCGTCTTCTTCAGTTCCTTTTCTGGAGGATCCTTGTACAGCTGGCTGGAATTACCCCCATCTGCTTTAAAAAATTATTTTTAAAAATATTTTTATTATGTTTAGAGAAAGTTTGGTTGTTTGTTTTTTTAGCTTAATCTACCCAGAGGGAGAAAGACAAGAACTTTAATAGAAAGATGATGTAATAATAAAGTTACAAGTTAATGTCATTAATATGTTCAATTGGGGACACCACAATGTGCAGCTTTTGTCACACACCCACCTGGACATGCAATTCAGCATTCAGCCTTAGCTCCTAAGAAGAGTTGTGATGAGTTTCTCACAGCTGTGCACAACAGCTGGATTGGGCAGTGTAATAATCCACCTGTATATTAAATTTATACCTCTCCTCAATGCCGGAACTCATGTGTGAGCTGATGGAGCTGGGAATCACCTTGCAGGCTTTGAGTCATTTTTCCATAGTTAAAGAAAAATAAATCCCTGGTGGGTTCCAAATAGGTTAAGCTGGTGTCTAAAAGACATTTCTCTCTTTAGAACAGAATAGTTCTTTAGAAGTCCAAAGCTCTGTGTTCATGTCAGGGCATGTTTTTCTTGAATCACTGTTTTGTTTTGTTTTCATGTTATGTAGCAAGGCTGTGGTCAGGAATTCTGTCTCTCTGGAGCTTTAACAAGAGAATAATTTCTTCAGTCCTCCCAACTGCTTCTCAATGAGTGTTACTGGATCTGCTGGAATTACTTCACAGTTTGACGTATACTCACTATTTCCATGTCAAATTTTGTTTGGAAATATTGCTGTAACAGCCACAACAGTTCCAAGAGGCTTCCAGCTGAGTTAATTCCTCAAAATGTTTGCCAGTATGTCGAGGGAAGGGGTTACAGGGATAGTGAAAGTCCCAGAGATGTTGCATTCAAGTTAGAGCAGTGAAAAATTGCAGCTTGGACTTTGGGGCCCGAGCCAAACTTGATGTGTGCCCAAAATTATTGATGTTCCAAAATTGAGGGTCCTGTGGGACCTTCCCCCTCCCTCTCACCCCATCAGGCCATTTACTCCTTGGCAGTCTCAGAATCTCTTGTAAGAGGGATTCTCTCCTTACAAGAAGTGTTTATGTAACCTCATAAATATATAAATTTTTTAAAGTCTTACTGCAGTTAATTTTTGATAAACCAGGAATCTCTGGGATTTTGGGTTGGTGCTGCAAGGTGATAGGAGGGAGTGGTGATACTGTACTCAGTACTGTGAAACCTGACACTGGTTTTGGCTGCCTTAAATCCTCTCCAGTGCTTTGGGGATGTGTCTGAGCTTCCTCCAGAAACGATCTCATTATTTATTGATGGCATGCCCACCTTCACTTTGAGCATGGAATACCAGGCAATTTAAACAGCTGCTTTTTGGGTTTTTTTACTGCAGAAAGTACAATTTAGGTTTTATAGAGCATTTGCTATGAGACAGCTGTGCTGAAGGAATGAGAACATTTAACCATGGCTGTAGCTTTTAAATACAGCAGCCTGGCTGTTCCTTCAGTGCCAGAGAGAATCCAGCTCCAGCAGGAGCTCTGATCCCTTTGAAGTGCAGGGACACGCTGCTTTATCTGAGCAGTAACTTTGCATGCAAACTTGCTCTGGTTTTTAAAAGACTTCCTTTTTTTTTTTATGTTCCCTCAGCAAAATAGATAACGAAGAGGAAAACATTCATTTCTGGCAATTGACATTATTAGGTCAAAGTATTTTTGAAGTTTTTTTTGTAGGTTGTGTTGTTAAAATAACAAATTTGCTGTGCTCTAGAGCCAGTGTTGTGTGCTTTTATAAGAAGAGTTGACTAAAACTAAATTTCTGGCTGGAGATGTTCTCACGTGCTGTGTTTGGAATATTAATTCATCAGCTCCCAGTGTTTGTGGAGAAAAAGGTGAACCAGGCACCAGATGCTTATCACTGGAAGCATTTGAAGACATTATTAAAACTGGGAGGAATATGAATGTTTTCATTAAAGCACTGCTGGTGCCTGTGGCAGGTGTGGAGTGCTGCTTCCTTAGGTCATGTACCCTCCTGTGCTCATCTGTGGGTCAGGGCCTTTAAGATTCTGGGAATGAATAGTTCACAATGGATGTCTCTGACATTTATTTGCACAGTCCCTTTGTACCTGTGTAAATCCATGGCATTTATAGCCTGATGTGGCAGAACTTAAACCATGCACTGCATGGACAACAGTCTGTGGTTTGTTGTGAGCAGCTCAGCTGATAAATTCGCTTATCTGCAGGCACAAATCACTGTGGGCATTAAACAAGCCAGTGCTTTTAATAAATGCATGAACAGGCTCCAGTTTTCCCATTTACTGGTGGGGGGGTCACCTGTGGCAGCTCAGGTGTCAATGGGGAGGGGCTGGTGCCTGTCTGTAGTGCTGGCATTGGTGAGTGGCCCCTTGCAGAACTTGTGGGTTTGGGTTTATTTTTATCTGACATATTTGCATTGCTGCATCCTAGCTTGTGTGTCATTTCAACACGTTCTGAAAGCTTTTGGTATCAGAACTGTCAATTGTATTTGTCTTGGATTTGTTGCAGTGTTTTGGTGTTGCAGGCCACAAACACCTGGAAGTACATCCATAGATGATAAAACTCCCTTGAAACCATCTATGGACCTCTGATAGCTCAGTTTTTAACACTGAAATTGTGCTCCTGAGGTGAAATCTTCTGATACAGGAGCTTACTTTTTAGCCTGCTGAATTTCAGTGCTTTAAAGTCTAGATTTCATCTCAAGTTATCTCTGCTAGTTTCCCAGAAGAACTCCATCTTATATATTAAGATAAATTTCTCTGGTTTTTTTTCAGCTTTACCAACAGGGCCGGTTGTGCCAGCTGGGTAGTGAATTTTGTGAACTAGAAGTTTTTGCAAAGGTGCTACGAGCTTTAGATAAAAGGTGGGTATCTTAACAGATCAATAATTCCCATTTCAGCTCTCAGTCTCTCCATCTAGGAAGAGATGTTAAAAAAAGGCACAAACAAGAAAAAGCAAACCCCCCCCAGCTGCTCAACACCAGAGGTCGTGCCCAGAGTCCCTGGGAGCAGCGGTCATAGCACCCATTTCCTGCTGATTTAGCAAATCCTGAGGGAAGCTGATAGGATTGCCCCAGTTTGAAGAGTTTTCCTGTCATTAAATATTCCAATCTGTGGAGTTACAGAACTTGACTGTTTTAGATCAGGTTCTGTGTAACCGGGATGAGCTTTGAGGCTTCAGGCGCTGGTCCCGCCCATGGCTGTGTGATGTTAATGGAGCCATCGCTGCTGGTTTGTCGGGAGTGCTGCGAGTGCTGCGGGAGGGACGGGGGTTTGGAGCCTCCTTTCTGGTGACTCTGAGCTGGAAACTCTCTCCAGTTTTGGTCCTGTGAGGGCAGCTCGTGTTTGGCTCCCACAGAGGGTGTCCCTGTACAGAACTTGGTGTGGATCACCCAACGCCTGGGGTCCATCAGCTGCAGCCTCACAGGAAGGCTTGCACTGATCTGCTTTGGGTTTGAGGGGGGCTTGGGCTTGATTTCTGTCCTTGGAATTCATGAGAGCCAACTGACTGCTTTGAGACCTTCGCGTGGAACCAAATTCTTCTTCTGTTTCTTGCAGACATCTGCTCCATCACTGTTTCCAGGCTCTGATGGACCATGGAGTCAAGGTTGCTTCTGTCCTGGCCTATTCCTTCAGCAGACGGTGCTCCTACATTGCAGAGTCAGATGCTGCTGTGAAAGAAAAAGCAATCCAGATTGGCTTTGTTTTAGGTAACTGCTGCTCATGGGCTCTTTGCTTTCTCTCTTGCGAGTTTCAGTTAATGTAACATTAATTTTTTCCTGTTAAAGATAGCCCTTTTAAAGAGCTGTGTGTTTTGGAATGGAATTTTTAGAAAGCTGCTTGTGTCTTAAAATAAATATATTTGATTTTAATATCTAAGAATGTATAGACTTTGTAATTCAAACAGTTTAGGTTTAAAATTGGTTTACAGTTGTGATGAGGAATTTGCATGATTTTAGTGCAGGTTAGTTGTGGCGTTTTTTGACAGAAATGTGTAGAAAAACTCTGTAATACCAAAAAACCATCCTAAACCAAAGTATTATTTCCTTCAGCTGTAGGAGAATTCTCCTCTTACATTTCATCCTTTCCAGGTCAGGAGGGTTTGACCTTGACAGGATTTCTGTCTGTAGAAGCAGGTCCATGAAATAAGTGATATCTTGCAAGACCTGAGCAAACCCTTTTTCTCTTGAAAACCTGTCTTGCTCTTCAAATTGCTGTTTGTTACTGATTTTTGCAGGGGGGTTCCTGTCAGATGCAGGCTGGTACAGTGATGCTGAGAAGGTTTTCCTTTCCTGCCTTCAGCTGTGCACCCTCCACGATGAAATCCTTCACTGGTTCCGTGCTGTGGAGTGTTGTGTGAGGTGAGCTCACCTTGAATTCCCAGGAAACCTTGGAGCCATCCAGCTCCAGATGCTCCTTTAGTGTTCTGCTGCTGCACCAGAACACTTTCCTGGCTGGAGCTGGAGATCAGGAGGTGCTTGTTTTACACTAATCCCTGGATTTTCAGCTTCTAAGTTGGCAGCACAGTACAATGGATTAAAAACCCCAATGTTTTGCTATCCTGTGTAATCTCTCATGAGTAACACTGCTGGATAAATAAGAGTGGTCCAGCAGTTTTTGTTTCCCAAGGATTTTTGCATGTGAAGGAATGTTCTGTGTTGGACTTTGCTGAAGTTCTATTTACTACAAAGAGAATTTGCCAAATCCAAATAACATAGATACAATTGAGCAGAAATAAAGGCAAAACTTCCCTTTCCTGATTCCAGATCCAGCAAGTTTTTTTGCTCCTTGCTGAGTGCTTAGCTCTGGGCCTGGGAAAAGATCTGGGTGTCCAATTCCTGTGGGCACCTCTGGCCACAGCTGAAAATATTTGGAAAAGTTTTTTTTTTTTTTTTTTTGCTGTTAGAATTTTGAAGCTGCCTTGTTCCTCAGGGCCTGCAGAGGTTCACATTTCATTGACAGAGGCCTCTGTTGCTCTTCCCCTGTGTGTTGAGGTGTGATGAGCTGCAGGCAGGAGGCTGGCTGGGTTTTGTTGCTCTCACCATGACCAGGCTGGTTTTGCCCACTCCAGATGTGCCCGTGGGCACCTGGAGGCTGCTGGGCAGAGTTAAAGTAGGATTTTTTTTTTTTTTAGTTGCTCTAACAAAGAACAAAGCGTGTGCTGTATTTATCTGAATCTAGAGCAAAACTTGTTTGGAATGCTGCTCCAAAAAAAGCCCTGCATCTTGTTTATGGTTGGGCAAACACGAAGAGTAAAGAGGTTTTGCCAAGAGCTGCTGATGTCCTGTGCCAGCCCAGGGCCATGGCAAAGCTGCTCTGCCTGGTTCTGCTGGCTGGCATTCCAGAAATGATGCCAGGAGCCTGGGCACACAAATCCAGCTTCCTAGAACTGGGGAGTGATGGACATAGAGCCACAGTTACTGCTTGGTCCTTTGCCTTCTAATTAATCTAAAAAAAGTTTTCTCATTGCATCAGGCTCTTTGGCAAGCTGGAGAAGTTGCTTAAAAATAACTGTCACCTTCTCCAAATAGAAATGAAAAGAAGGGAAAGAAAGGGAGGGGAAAAAGGGAACTGTCTCTGCTGGACAGTAGTGTGGAAAGGAGATTTTCATTCTGTGCAGGAAGAAAGCGCCCTGTGTTGGAATGAGCCCTCCTGACCTGGGGTGTTGGCTCTGGTGTCAGAGACTTCCATTGTTCCTGGGGAGCTCTGCTGGGACATCACCCCTCGGGGCAGCAGGGGCACTGGGAAATGTTCTGGCATCTCCCAAACCCTCAGCATGCCTGGTTTGGAATTGTGTCGACCTGAAAGAACTCAGACACTTTGGGAAGGGCTAAATCTGTAAAATCTAAACACCTTTGTGTGGCAGAGAGCAGTCACTAGACTCAGTTTACTGCCTTTCAGCTTGAGAATAAATGGTGGTGTTACCACCTGATCCCACTGCAGGAGGCTCTCACACTGGAGCTGGGGGGAGTTTTAAGGAAACAAAATTCAAGTCCAGCTTTTGAAAGTATGACACTTTCTTTGGCAAGTCAAACCTCTGGGAGTTGAATTAATACATTGCAGTATTAATAGAACACAGTTTAAAATGTGTTGTATTTTGTGTTATTTAAGCACAACTTGATGTTTCCTTGTCCTGGCAGTAGTAGATTCTGTGGAGAAGCTGGGAAGGTGTGAGGTTTCTCTGAGCTTGTACCCTGCTTTTGTGGGAGTGTGGTGCTCCTTTTGGTTTGCCTTCTCTCATTATTCTGTGTTAAACAAAGAGGTACAAGTGCATAACACAAATACGTGGTTCTCCCACTTCATTGTTGCACATTTGGCTGATTCCTGGATTGTTTTCTTCTGGTGGTTTTAGACTTGCTAAGCTGCTGTGTTGGCTCTGAGAGACTGAGTTTGTTGGGGGAGGTTAGTCCCCAAAAGCTGTTATTGCAGACATCAAAGGAGGTTCAGAGCCATTAGCATAAACGTCCTGAGGCCTTTTCTCTTCCTCTTGGCTTTATCTCCTAAGATTCCTTTGGATTAATAAAGGATTTTTTGTTACTCAGAACTGGATCACATAAACTCTGCTTATCCTAGAGGATTGGCTTAGGTTTAGCTTGGGTTTTGGGGAGATTTCTTTGTTTCTAGACCCTATCACTGAAGCATCCAGACACTGGATATGATCTTTCCCAGGAGCTTATCTAAATTGCAGTGCTATCCCCACTGGCTTATTCCATTACATGGGATTTGGGCTCCGTGGTTTTGATGTTGCAGAGCAGCTCCCAACTGAATGGTGTTGGCAAAGTGTTTTTTTCTCTTTAGGAAAACTGTTTACTTAATTCTTCTCTCATTTCTTTATAATTCCTGTCTTTTGTTGCTGGAATGTTCCTGTGACCAGGCACACAATGCACTTGTACATCGTGTTTGGTTCTGAGGCTTTATTTAAGGAAAAATGTGGGTGTTGCTTTTTGCTGTCTTGTTGTTGAGCCACGGTGCTGGTTCCCACTGGAGAGCTGGAATTTGTGTAGCTTTTGCAGGGTTTTGAAGGGCTTTTCTTTTGATGTTCTCTTTATGCAGCAAATCCACATCTGTCATGTGCCTGCCTTCAGGCCCTGCTTAGGAAAATGGAAACTTATTTCCTTTCTTGTTACTGTTGGGGTTTGGTGATGCATTTGGGTGGCAAATGGAGGGGCAGTGTTGGACAAGGCTGCTCTTAGGATGAGCTGAGCTGTATCACTGGGGGAATGGCTGCAGTAGCTTAGATCTATTTGGGGCAAGTGGAAACAGGAAGCAGATTTAGAAAATAAATTGAGCAAAATTTTCACTGTTTGCTCCTTCCCCTTTAGCAATTGATTGGAAGTTTTATCCCAATGTATGATATCAGGATTAAAATGCTGATTACCCACATAGAGTTTGAGCCTCTTTGCAGCTCAGCTTCACTTTGTGCTTCCCTTCCCTCTGTGCAGTTCTCCCTGTGCTGTGTTGCCCTGATTTCCCAAGCCTTGCCTGGTGTGGTCAGTCTCTGTTACTCACTGTCTAATGACACATCTCCAGCAGGGACAGTGGAGGTTAATTCACCAAAATTCCATGTCTGCTCACTGGCAGGTGTTTGCCATGGAGCAGGAGCAGCTGCCCTGGCTGGGAATCCAGCTCTGCCCTTGGGGCTTGGGATATCAATGCACACCCATTCCAAATGCACCTCCTTAAAGCCAGTGAGCATCAGCCTGCTCTCATGCACAAATTCTTTGGTTTTATTTGTAATAAGTGCCCCAAGCTGGAACTGTTACTTCTCTGGAGAAACAGGAGGAGGTTTCACCAGTGCTGGGTGTTACTGGTTGTGTTTGGGTGTCGATCCTTCAGATGGGAAGGCAGCAGGATAGCAGAGGGAAGAGCAGGGGATGTTTGAGATGTTGTGATCAATGAAATGGTCTCTCCTGGTGGAGCTGGTTCTCATGTGGAATGGATGTGATGAAATCTTACATGAAAACCTCCCCCCCAAGCACAAAAATGCCTACTTGGAGCTACTCAGGGTTTGGGGGGAAAGTGCAGGGATGCAGAAAAACGAGCTGTGTTGTACCTACTGTGTCTGCTTGAGGTTCCACCCTTTGGGAAGGAGGTGGAAGGGATTTCAGGCTGTGTAGGGCAGGGCTTTGGGAATGGAATCTCATCAGTATTGGGAAGAATGGATTTTATGGAGAATAACACACAAAGGCACCACACCAGAATGGTTCAATGCAAAACTGTGTCAATAGGTAAAATCCCGTGGCATCTCCAGCAGGAAAAATTCCTGCCCTGTGCCCAGCTGTGTGTGACTGACCCAGGCAGGGCAGCTGTGCTGGGCTGGCAGAGCTCCAGCCCTGTGAGTGTCACTGAGAGATCCCTGGTGCTGCTGCAGGCAGAGCCTCTCCAGCTCCCTCAGCAGCTCTCTCTGCATCCCCCAAGGTTGCTGCACGTCCGGAACGGGAACTGCAAGTACCACCTGGGAGAGGAGACCTTCAAGCTGGCGCAGTCCTACATGGACAAGCTGGCCAAGCACGGGCAGCAGGCCAACAAGGCGGCGCTCTACGGCGAGCTCTGCGCGCTGCTCTTCGCCAAGAGCCACTACGACGAGGTGAGGCCCTGGGGGCTCCCTGGCACTGGCACCTCCTGGCTGTGCCTCACTAGCCCTGGTTCTGCTCTCCTTGGCACCTGTGTGGCACTGCCAGAGCGATAATTCTTTTATCCACTCTTGTTTCCATGGGTTGTTCTGTGTTAGTCTGTGAGCTCTTCACAGCCCTTGGACCAACATGAACATACAGGTGTTACCTTGCCTGTATGTGTTGGTCACCTGTAAATGAAATATTATAAAAGCTTATTTTAATAATTGAGGATGAATAGCAGAACCTGGTTTGTTAAACTGTCTGAAGTGCAGCTACTTCATAAACTGGTTTTCCTTTAACCCCTAAGTTCACTGACAGGGTGTTGTCCTGCACAATGGGAGTTGTGTTAATTGCTTAAAGATCATAAAATACCCTGATCAGACTGTAAAAGTCATTGTAATATAAACCTTAGATTAATATATAATACTTACATATTCACTATTAGCCTTAAAAGTGGTTTTTAAGTCTGTCTTTGAAGACATAACTGGACAATTCATTACACATAAGCACTCAAACTGCGTATTTTAAATTTTGGCATGTAAATGACCAGCTTTTCAGAGGCAGGTGATATTTTAATGTTCCAATGTTGTGAAGTTCCAGCTTCCATTGTGTTGGTGCCTCTCTGTCCCACAGGCCTATAAGTGGTGCATAGAAGCCATGAAGGAGATCACAGTTGGGCTGCCTGTAAAAGTAGTGGTGGATGTGCTACGACAAGCATCAAAGGTGAATCTGAAATCTCCCCTTTGCTTTGAGTACTAAATTAGTGAGAGGAGAGGTTGTTACCTCCAGAATTCTCCTCAGGGGCCCTAAGGGTTGTTGTTTGTGTTTGTCTCAGAATGGGTGGGGGAGTTTGTTTGTGTTTGTGTCTCTCTGAAATGGAGTTAGAGCTGCACAGGTGACCACTGTGACAATGTTAACCTGCAAACTTCCCTGGAAGGGCTCTGATCCCTCTTTGATCTGGACTAGGTACAGCACAATCCCTTCAGTCAGGCAGGATAAAATGAGAAGTTTATTAATGCTGTGCTCCTTTTCCTAAATAACCAAAAAGTCCTTTAATAACCACAATGATATTTTAAGTTAAAACCAAGAGTAAGTGTGGCAGTGTCTGGGGGGGCTGAGCTGTGAGTGCACAGCTGCTCACTGCTTCCCTTCCCCTGCCCAGGCCTGTGTGGTGAAACGGGAGTTCAAGAAGGCAGAGCAGCTCATAAAGCACGCCGTGTACCTTGCCAGGTAAGGGCCATTCCAGAAAAAACCCTTCTAAAATTGTACTCAGCTGGCCTCAGTTTGTGATGGAAGTGTGTTTGTGCAGGGAGCATTTTGGAGCCAAGCACCCCAAGTACTCTGACACGCTACTAGACTACGGATTTTACTTGCTCAACGTAGACAATATCTGCCAATCTGTTGCCATCTATCAGGTAGGCAGCAGGACTTGTTTCTCTTGGTGGTTTTCATCTCTCAGATGTTGTAGTTCATTCATGGAGATAGAGAATAGTTGATTTCATTACTGCAGTCGTGATCTTTAACAAAACCCCAAACACTTCCAGCCATGGGGTTTTGCTTTCTTTGTCTTCTTCTGACTCCTGTCTTTTATATAACTAGTGTCTCAAATATGCAGAGAATTTCAGAGCCAGTAGATTCATCATAGAGATGAATTTGGGGTTTTTTTCTGTGTTAACTGATGAAATTGTGTTTCTGGAACCCCTGCAGACAGCGCTCGATATCCGGCAGTCGGTATTTGGAGGTAAAAACATCCACGTAGCTACAGCTCATGAAGACTTGGCTTATTCTTCATATGTTCACCAGTACAGCTCTGGGAAATTTGACAATGCACTGTGAGTACAGCACACAGCAGCACAGTTAGTGCTGTAAATGAAGAAAAATACTCATTGCATTAATATTTCTAATTTTTCATCAGTTAACTGCTGGCGTACATAACAGATCCTGAATTTTTTATTTCAACTCTCCCAGATTCCATGCTGAACGTGCTATTGGCATTATCACTCACATTCTCCCAGAAGACCATCTCCTCTTGGCCTCTTCAAAGAGAGTTAAAGGTAGTTCCCTTTGTTGTTTGAACCATTTGGTTGTGCTCATCCTGGTCCCTCCCAGGCAATGCAGCTTGAGTTGTCTTTCTCAATGGAGGTAGCTGTATTAGTCCTTGGTGTTTACAGCACACTCGTAAAATACAAAAAAAAAAAAACTTAGGCAGATGAGTTGGAGTGGGTGGATGAAATTAAAGAATATAAAAATGTACTGGGAGCTTGACACAGCAGTGACAGCAGTTGGTGACAGACACAGAGCCTGGTGGGCTGTGTCCCCAGGTGGGTCCCTGGCTCTGAGCTGGGTGTGGGCACAGTAACAGTTCCTGTCTCCTGCCCCCAGCCCTTATCCTGGAGGAGATTGCCATAGACTGTCACAACAAGGAGACAGAGCAGAGGCTGCTCCAGGAGGCTCATGACCTGCACCTCTCCTCGCTCCAGTTGGCTAAAAAAGCCTTTGGGGAGTTCAACGTGCAAACAGCCAAACACTACGGCAACCTGGGCAGACTGTATCAGTCCATGAGGAAGTTCAAGGTAAGACTTTACTCCTGACCTAAAATCTGCAAGACAGCTGAAATCTGTTACTACAAATGAGGGGTTTCAATGTCTGCAATTCCCAAGTTCAGTTGGTAGTTCTGTGCTTAGAAAACTTGTGCTTTATCTTTCACCCCAAAAGCTTTGTGCAAAAATAATCCATGGAGATGGATGATACCCTCAGAGGGTGACAGAGAAGTTTTATGTTTGGCTTTGTTACTTTTTGCCTGTTACGAAATGCTACTGTTTGAGCTGCTGCATAGTTAAGTTTCTTTAAACTAACTTTCCCCTCTTTCTGTGGGGTGGTGAGTGGTGTCTGACTGACCTGTGTGACTCTGGCCCTGACAGGAAGCAGAGGAAATGCACATCAAGGCCATCCAGATCAAGGAGCAGCTCCTAGGGCAGGAGGATTATGAAGTTGCCCTCTCTGTGGGCCACCTCGCCTCCCTCTACAACTATGACATGAACCAGTATGAAAATGCTGAAAAGCTTTATCTGAGATCCATAGCAATTGGTAAGTGACTGCAGGAAACTTAAGTTAAAGTTTTTAGAAAATAACTTGGCTGTTAATCTCAAGACAACATTCTGTGGCTAGAACATGAGTGGAGAGTGTAGGCAAATTTTATTGGTAAAAATAACCTGATAACTCAGATGCACCCCGTGGAGATCTTACCCCTCAATTTGATTTTTCTCTTGGGTTTCTCTAGGAAAGAAGCTTTTTGGTGAAGGATACAGTGGACTTGAATACGATTACAGAGGTCTCATTAAACTGTACAATTCCATTGGCAATTATGAGAAGGTGTTTGAGTACCACAACATTTTGGCCAACTGGAACCGGTTGCGGGACCGGCAGTTCTCGGTCACGGATGCGCTGGAGGACGTCAGCACCAGCCCCCAGTCCACGGAAGAAGTGGTCCAGTCTTTTCTGATGTCTCAGAACCTCGAGGGACAGAGCAGCTAAGAACTTGGTCAATTAACCAGTTAAGGTTTTTTCCCCCAGGTTACAGGGGGAAAAGTCATACTGTGAAATCTAAACCATGTAGTTCTCTGGGGGCTGGAATTTGCGTTGAAACACTGGTCCAGTCTACTGAAGAGTGCCCATACGGATGAATGTGTGTTAAATTCCTCTCAGCATGTGTATGGCATGTTTAGTTCGGCTCACATTTTTAACTTGGTATTCCTAAAAAACCCCCTTCTTTCTCTCTTCTTTCAAAAGAAGCTACTTTGCAGAAAGTCTGCAAGAAAACATTAAATAAAACTGTTTGAGTTCAAAAGAGTTGCATTCTTATTACAGATGGAAGGTTTCATCGAGAGCTTTCTGCTGATTCACAGAGAGAACAAAAGCTGTACTCTGAGGAGCTGTAGGAGAAAGGTCTTGCTGCTGTATCATTGTAGCAAAGTTCATGGTAAATAGCCAGCAAAGGGAGGATGTGCTGGCCTTGGCTGCTGCCTTACCAAGAAAAGTGGCAAAGACCCACTCTGGAGAGCACCATCCGCTCATTGAGTGCCACCTGTGCTGTCGTGGATGCCCTGAACTGGACCAGTACAGATCCCACAGACCAGCAAGCACAGTGTCCTCGGTGCCACCACCAGTGCTCCCCTGAGCAGGACCAGGACACCACGGTGGACCAGCCTGCTAGAAACCGGTTTTGGACCAGTGGCTTTAATTTAATATTTCTGCCCCTGCATTCACTTTGACAGTAGAACTCTCTCATTTAGGTGTCTGATCAGTGCAAATGATATCCATGTGATAGATCCAGAGCTAGGAAGTGAATTGATGGTTTGTCTGTACCCAGTGAGCTTCTGCAGAGATTCCTGGCAGTGCCACAGCTCCACCCTCTCCACTGTGCTGCAGCCACTCCTCCTTTCCTCTCCCATGGGCTCTTTCTCTGCTAACAGAGGCCATACCGTGTTTATACCAGTGAAGAGTTTTGTATTCCAGTCCAGTTCCATTTTCTGTTTCTGGAGAACACAACTTACTGTACAGGTCGCAGGGGTCAGTGGAAAATGCCAAAAAGCACAACAGGTCTTTTTTTTTGTGATGCTTCATTTCTACATTAAACAAGAGTACAACCAGAAACCGATTCCTTACGTTAATTTCCGAAGCAGAGCTCAGCTGTACAGACCCTCTGAGAATGCCTCTCTCACTAGCTTGTCTTAATTCTTCTTCTGTTGGGGGCTGTGTGCTTGTGTGGGTTTGGGTGTTGTTTTGGGGTTTGTTTTATTTCCTGATGTTGGGTAAGATTTGCAAGTCTGTGTGACACAAACTGGAACCGACTCGCTGCTGTTACCTCAGCTGTGCCCTGGATCTGGGATTCTGTGGGTTCTGTCACTTTGGGGGTCTCTCTCCCCCTCTTTTCAGGGTTTGTACCTTGGCCAGTCGCTGCCAGGGCTTGGCCGGCTCTTCCCGCAGGACTGGGACTGGATGTTCTGCTTGGGGTCTGGTTTTTTGTTGGTTTATGGGGTTTGTGGCAGGGAAAGCTGCTGGATGATCTTCAGGGAAGAAATAGAGGTTTTGGACATGACTTGGAGCTTAATGGCTCTTCTAAGTGAAATTTTACAGGCCAATAGTTCATATTCTGGTGCCTTCAATTGTTTTTTTTTTTGGGGGGGAAGGGATGGGTAATATCAACTTTAAAATGCAATGACATAATTAGTGAATGCAGATTAATGATTGCATACTTAGAATATCTTCACTGAGGTGAAAAGAAGTCTTTGCATAAAACCCCCTGTGGTATTAGGACTTAACTGCAGTGTGTCTGCAACAGCTGCTCAGTGAAAATCCAACTTAGTTGTGTGTGGATTTAAAATGTGATTTATTTATAGCAGTTTTTGTTTGACTGTGTAGGAGCTACAGACAAATTCAGCTATACAAGGCAAAACCTTCTCCCTGAATGCCCATGGCACTGACAAGTTATAAAGTTCTTATGAGTTCTTAAATCCTTTTAAAAGGTGTTTAACTTTAAACAAAGTATGTAGCAGTGTCAGGACTTGGGCAGGAAAGTGGCTTAAAGCTGTCCTAAAGAACCTGAGTGATTCTGTGCTGCAGAAGTGTTGGAGCTCCCAGCTGGGTCCGTGGGTTTACACTGACCCGGGCTGGAGATCATTTACCCACTCCGTGTTTTCAGTCTCGGGGTCTGCAGCTTTTGGCTAAGGAGCCCCAAAGGTGTGTTTGGGGTGAGGAGCATTGTTTGACTGACACCAGTCACTGGCCTGCCTGAGCCACTGCTCCTGTTCCAGCCCTGGCTGTGTCCCTGTTTGTGTTTTGCCTTCAGGTCAGGGCAGCTCCTGGCGTGGGCAGCCTGGGCAGGAGCTGTGCTGCACGTGCCTGCAGTTGGTTTGTTGGTGCCCCAGTCCCAGCTCTGGTGGCTCTTCCCGTGTCCTTCCCCAGAGCTGCCTCAGCGCTGGCAGGAAGGGGAGGAAGGTCCTAAAGCTCCCTGGGAGCCCCTTTGGCAGAGCACTTGGCCGGGGGCTGTTGTGGTGATCCGTGAGGGCTCCAGGGTGTTCCTCCTGTGCCTGCAGGGAGTCCTGGCTGGGGCTGAGCTGCCCCTGCAGCTCCATCGGGCCAGGGCAGGTCCCTTGTGCAGCAGGGTGGCTGTGGCTGATTGCTGACACTGCCGGGGCAGGGGGGTTGGCAGGATGATGCTGCAGCTGCCAGGGACAGCTCTGCTGCCCCCACTGAGGACCTGCATTTGTGGCTGGGACAGCACAGAAGTGACCCTGCGGGGGTTTGGTTCTGTGTCTCCCAAGTGGAGCTGTTGGAAGGTTCTGTGTTGGCACCTGGAGCCTGTCTGGGATGCTGTGCTGCTGCTGTTTCTGTTGCTCTCTCTGCTCTCACAGTTTGTTTGGTGCTGTTGAGGAGTGGGAAGCTGCTGGATGGTGCCAGAGGCAGGTAAAGGACCCGTTGGGGTGGATCTTTCAGCATGAGCCCAGTGCTGCCCCACTCTGCCCTGGCAGAGCTGCAAGCAGGGCCTGCAGTGCCCTCTGTTCCCCTGGGGGTTTCCAGCACCCCGTGGCTCCTCTCTCCCCTCCTGCCTTAGCCCAGGGCAGGTTTTCCATGCACAGCTGGGTCAGTACTGGGTGGGGGCCTGGCAGGTGGAACATCCATCCAGGAAAGAATGGTTGGGATTTCCTGACACACAACGTGCCCACGCAGGGGCTGTGTGGTGCTGGCAGTGAAAGGGCAGACCTGGGAGTGGCAGTCCTGTGAAATGCATCTTTTCCTTGAAGGTGAGTAAAGGAATCACCCCAGAGTCACTGGGTGCAAGTGGTGAGCACGGGTGTCACCTTAAGGTAAATTATTTTCACTATTGATGAAGTTAAACTCTCAATATTTGACTGTGTGAGGTTGTTTGGGTCGGTGAGGGGGGAGTTTGCTCGAGGTGCCATTGCTGCTTCTCATGGTACAAAATGCACGTTGAAGTTCATTCCCTTTTCAGTCCTGAGTGTGGGAGAGCACAGGAGGGAGAACTGGCCGTGCCTCAAACGGGGGAAGCTGTTGGCAAAGCCTCCCTCGGGTGATGTGGATGGGCTGGACTCAGGCAGGGCAGGTGCTGCTGGTACCAACCTTTCAGCAGATCTTTCCTTCTGCTGCCTGTGCAGAACCTGATTTTATCTGCAAGTCTTTGTTCCCTTATCAGAAAATTCCTGGCCAGTGTCAGTTCAAAGCTGCCTCTGCATTGTGGGGGGTGTTTGACACTCCTGGCCTGGGGCCCTTGAGCCACTGGGCCCTGGGAGGGCTTTGGGGAGAAGTGGGGAGAAATTCCTTTAGAAGTAAACTCCAATAGCTACAGAGAATTGGCAGCACCGGGAATGCTTTTGTCCCTAAATCTCAGGAATGTTTTGGGCAGTGACACAGGTGTCCCTGGGTGGTGTAAAGTGTGTGCTCTAGGGTCTCGTATTCCACTACTCCTTGCAATCCTCGGTATCTATAGCATGAGTGGCCTTAGTGAGTTTGTTGAAGTGCACATTTTTTTTTTCTTTTCAAAAGTAAATTTTAAGATGAAAAAGATATATACTATATAAATATATAGAGATATTTAGAAACTTGGTTTGTGGTGCACAAGTTCAGTGTTGGATCGCTAAATACTCGTCGCAGGTACCATATGTGTAACTTTTCTTTTCTGTATATTCCTTTCTGGGAAGCAATGTTGCCATGGTAACTACAACTTTACAATTTCTTTACTACTTAATGATGTGAATGAATTCTACATTTTATTGAATATTACCAGGTTCAGTACTATTTTTATACTTTATTGAACTACAGGGGATTTTAATTTAATAGCATTAAAAAAAAAAAAAAATATGTTGCTTGAACTGTATAACTGTATAAATTGAACTAATTACACAAACCCACCTCTAAACCAGAATCTCCACCTGTAGTGCCACGTTCATTTATATAAAAGTATCTTGCTCATTACCAGACCTTGCAGCCCCTCCCTGTTGTGTCAGGACGAAGGTTTCCTACCCCACCTCTCCTGCCATCCTTTGTGCCCACGGAGCCATCCTATGTTTGTAACCAGCATTGTGATATTCTGTAACTGTATTGCTCAAATGAAATATTGACCTAATAAATAGAGTGTTCCCGCAGCCTGGAGTACCTGCAGTGAATTGGTTACAGCTTCCCTCCCTCAGTGCCTGTCCTTACCTGGAGAAGGTGGAATCTCTGCCTTTGGGGTAAATCCTTATGGATGGGGCTTGTGTTGGTATCTGGGCAATGTGGACAGGGGGCTGGGGGAGTCTGGGGTACTTGCAGGATGTGGATCCTGCCCAGATCCTTCCCTATTCTTGGGTTTTTCCCCCTAAAGTAGCCATGGGAACACAGATTCTCTCCTGCAAGTGTGTGCTGGCAGCACCAAAGCATCTCATGTGGCTGCCTGAGCACAGAGTGGGTGAAAAGTCAGCATTTCTGGGAGTTTTTATTTTTAAACCATCAGGTTTTGTGTGACCTGCAGCTGCCCAGCTGTGCAGAGGCCTCCCCTGGTCTCACAGGGCTGAGATTTCCATTTTTAAAGGCCCTGGGACACTCCCCTGGCTCTGAGAGGCCAGGTCAGACCAGGGCCAGGCTCACGAGGGTGACCCCAGAGGCCCTGGGGCTGAGGCAGTGCCAGCTCTGCTCCTGTAGCCTGAATTCCACGATGGAAATGGATATCCCTGGTGTCTGTGTCTGCTCCTGCAGCTTTCTCAATTCTTCCCCAGGGAAAGGACAGCTGGGGAGTGCTGGATCCAGGCTGCCAAGAAAAAGCCAACAACAGCAGACTGCAAAGTAATTCTGTTTGCTGGTGTAAAGGAAGAATTAACAGCAACCCTGAAACTTCTGCCCAGATGAAGGGAAAACTGAGGTATGAATGAGGCTGTTCTGCTGATTTTTGGGGAGAGCAAGTCCAGCTGCCTCTGCCATCTTCTAAAATCCAGCAGCAGGAAAGGCAATCCCTGTAACATTGCACCCTGTAGATTATTCCAAAGATTTTCTGATCCTGCTTGGAGCAGGAACCCCTGAAGGTGAAATCTTTCCTCTTTGTCACCTGGTCAGGAAACTGAGGTTATTTCTGGCAGAGCTCAGTTTTCCTTGAGAGCTTTCCTGTCACTTCTAAGTCACCTCAAGTCCTACTGGAAAAATTGTGGGATAATCCAAGTCCTGAGCAGCCTTGCTTAGTTCCCTCTTAAACCAGTGTGACACTTTGAGGGCAGACAGCCTTTTCCTAAGGCAGCCACAGGCATTCCTACATTGGGTTCACTTTTAGCTGGAGGCATTATTCTGTTATCCAGGGAAAATTCCTCAAGATCCAGCTCTGCACCACACAAGTGTCTGCTCTGCTGCCCTGGGAGGGTGAGACACAACAGCCTGTCAAGGGCAGGGCCAGCACAGCCAGGAATCCCAGGCCCCTGCCAGCTGTGGGGATGGGATCCACATTTAGAAAGGAAATCTCTTGTCCTGATTCTGAGAATGGTTCCCCAAAGGAATCTAGGAGGGTTTTTCTTGCTTGGGTTCAGAGGTGAGGGCAGTAACTGAGCCCCCACCCAGCTGTCCCATTCCAGCACGTGGGAGTGAAGGATCTTTGGGGGTTTTGCTGGTCAGACTGAAAGATTTCTGGGGCTAATTATTGATATTTCTGGTGTTTCCTTAAAGCCTGGATTGAACCATGAATCAAATGTGGCCAACCCCAAAGCCCAGCCAGAGTCATTCAGAATCCCAGAACCATTCAGGCTGGAAAAAACCTTTGGGATCATCAAGCCCAATGGTGATCCAGCCCTGCCAAGTCCCTGGAAGAGGAGTTTCTGCCCCAGCAAGGAAAGGAGCAGCTGCTGCTTCCCCAAAAGCTGCTCTGCTATGACTGGGGTTTGTACAAAAGGAATTATGTACTGAAGGTAGGTCTGGTACTTACTGCAGAACCTTAATCCAGTCTTGGTGTTGATGCACAACTCTAAGGGATCTCCAGGATCATCATAAATAAGATCCCATGGTGTAAAAGGACAGAATTTTCATTTGGCTGGGCTGGAGCTTGTTGCTATGACACTGCAAGTATTGCAGGACTTTGTGGTTCTGGGAAACCATGGAGACAGTCTGGATTCCCTGCTTTTGTTCAGGTGAGGATCCTGTACTGACTAATTTCCATTGACCTCTCTGGTGGTGTCTGGGAACCTGAAAAACCCCTTAAAGTAACTGGTGAGCCGAGTCTGTCCCCTGGGGGTTTGACTGGGTGGGTTCTGCATCCCACAGCGCCCTTGGCACCAGGAGCACGGGGAGCAGCAGAGCTGGGGCTGCTCTGCGGGCCCGGCCCTGGGCAGGGAGCAGTCCCAACCCCAGGGGATGCTCCTTGCATTTCAATCGCTCCGATTTGGGGCGTTTCACGCCTTGTGTGTCTCTGGTGCCTCTCTCTCGGCAGGAATTGGCTGGCTGGTGTTTCCCCAGCCCCGCGGGGGAGGATCGCCCGGAGCCGCGCAGCCGGCAGGGCACTGAGGGACTCCTACTCAGCCTCCCGGATCACGTTGTCTGGCAGCTCTCGGGTTCTGACTTTTAGTTTACCTATTTATATTTAATAGCTCCCTGTGAGCTGTCACAGACCAGACTGGACATTTCAGAGGTAAAGAGAGAGAGACTGGGGAGAAAAGAGATTAGAAACGAGCTGGTTCTGAGTGCCTGAGAACTCCCACAGGACGTGTGGCTGTGTTTTAGCAGCTTGAAAATGGGTTTATGTGGGACAGAGCCTCCTTCCCGGGCACCTGTGGCACCTGTTTGTGGCAGGGCTGGTGCTGTCAGCAGCTGCCTCTCCCTTTGCCTCTCATTCCACCTTTGGGGTGTGCAGGTGCTGGAGTAACCAGTGCAGGGACTGGGAGGCACAAACATCCCTGCTACAGGTCGGGCTGCATTTTTGCTGGGGAAGACAAACGTGTGGCTGGGCTGGGGTGGGCCCAGAGCAAACCACAACTATGCTGGAGCATCCAGATTGCAAGGCAGGGACACCCTAATTACCAGAGCTGACAACAAAGCCATGGCTCATTCCTCCCTCCCTGCTGGAGCAGCTCCTGCAGCTGCTGTTCTCCCTGTCTGGGACAGCAGCTCAACCTGCCCAGCTCCTCCAGCACTGATCCCATCTGCACCTGCTCATCCTTCTGTAAAAATTCCAGGTGTAAAGGCTCTGTGTGAGCAGCAAAATGTTCATCCTGCCCTGTGACAGTGGCTGTGTGAGTGCCTCACCTGTCCCTGAGCAGGAAAATGTTCACTCTGCTCTGTGACAGTGTGACAGGGGCTGTGTGAGTGCCTCACCTGTCCCTGAGCAGGAAAATGTCACCTGCTCTGGACAGTACAGGGGTGACCTTGCAGGCTCAGCTTGGGCAGGTGACTGCGGAGTGTGCGTCTCCCTTACCTGGCTGTTCCTGAAGGTATGACTGGTTTGAAGCTGCTTCAATCTTTCCTGTGAGTTCTGGAACCAGCTCGGGTTTTCTGAAGGACAGCAGGATTGCTTAAACGAAAAAGAAGGAACATAAACGCACATTCAGAGGTGTTAACGTGATCGAGCACCGCAGGCTGACTCCCGCTTGGGCAACAGCTCTTGCTTAACCTCGGCCGCGTGGGGCGGCACAGCAACGGGCTGAGGGGTGCCTGCTCCCGTCCCCGTGCTGGGTTTGTCCCTGCAGGGCACGCGGGGCTCCGTGCCGTGCTGGCAGTGCCAGTGCCAGCCGTGCGGCCGTGCTGTCCCTGCTCGCTGGGTGCCACCCTGCCCGCTCTGCCCAAGCAGCTCCCCGCACGTTCCAAACCCAGACCTTTCCCGGCACAGGGAGTTGGCATTTTCCGGGCTCTGCGGGAGCTGCTCGGTGCCTGCGCTTCAGCGGGGGGTGCGGATGGGTGCGCGCTGCCACTGGATGTCACTGTCGCCGTGTGGCACCGGGAGCAGCGGGGGTGGCGCTGGGACCCTGCGCTGAGCAGGGTGGGACGGGGAGCTGCGCATCCCTTGGGCAGTCCCTGGGGATGAAGAACCTTCCTGATGCCAGAGGTCACGCTGCTTGGATTTTTTATTTTTTAACTAAACGCTTGCAGGGTCTCCGAGAGCGCAGGAGCCTGATTTGTTTCCCAGAGCGAGACGTGAGGCCGATTTCTGCAGCTTTCAGCCACCTACAGGAGCCAGGAGAGGGCAGAGGATTCTCTGTTCTAGCTCGAAGCTGAAAATTGGAGCTGGGATTTTCACCGAGTGTAAAAACAGAGCTGGGACCAGAGCTTAAATTCAGATGTGCGTGGCTATTTGATTTATTAATTTTATTACGGAATTATATAATACCAATTAAAAATTTTAGTTTAAAAAGCCTAGAACCCTAAATGCTGAGCAAAGGGGATATAGATCCCTCATTTTAGATGACTGATGAGCAAGGCTGGTGGATCGCTGCCCACTGGCCTCTCTCCTTAACAAACCCCCAAAATTATCAAATGACCGTGCTGACAACCTCAATCCCTTAAAATTAAATATTGATTCTGTATTTTTCTGTTGACTCATGCGAATCAGGAGGCGTTTCCAAGGCATCTCTTTCTGCGGCTCGGAGCGTGCCGGTGCCCCCCGGAGCCGGAGCCTGTTGTTTGTGCTCGAGCAGGGAGTCGAAAATGCTGATTTTTCTCCCACTTGTCTTGCATAACAAAAGGCATTTGTCACCCGTTACATAACGGCGGGTTTGTCACTGCTCCCGCTGGCCTTGCCCGGCCCAGCCTCGCTGGAGGCTCTTCAGCATCCCCGGGGTCCCCACGGGGCTGATCCTGCACCCAGCACCTGGCCCGGCCTTTATTCCCTCCTTGCATGGGAAGATGTGGAACTCTGGGGCTTGCTGGTGGCTTTTTAGGGAACAAAAGGATTGGGAAGGTGTTTGGGGGATTTTTTGCTTTTTAATACTCTTTTGAGGGGCAGTGGGGTTTGTCCTTTGCTGAGGTGGTGTCCCAGGCCTGCAGGAAGGGCTGTGCTGGAATGGAGCTGGATTTCCTCTCTGCAGCCCTCCCAAGTTTCAGGGAGCAGGAGCATCTGTCACCACCTGCCTCCCTGGGCTGCCAGGTGCTCTTTTAATTCCTTTCATCTCTGGTGTCTCTGCTACCAGCAGGAATTCGGGTTTGGGTTTTTCTTTACAGTAGGTTTCATTGCCTCCTGGGTGGAATATCTTCTTGGAGCCTTAGAAAGAAATAAATGGTTTTGTTTCCCCAGGAACTAAAAGCAAAAGCTGGCTGGCTTCCCCTTTCTCTCTAGCTGGAGGAGAGAGCTGTTTACCTGCGGCCTCACACTTTTTTGTGGTCTTATCACTGCCACCTATCAAATGACCACAGCTCCCTTCTGATGTGAAGCAGGCAAATGTTCCAGTAACCCAACAAAGTAGTCCTTGTTAGTTTCTGTTTTCTGGTTTCCTCAAAACAGTTTCTTGGTTGACACTTTGTGTGTGTGTGTGTGTATATCTGATTCTAATTATTTTTTAATGAACTCCCTAAAGTCCATGTTTCTTGTGGACCTTTGAACTTCCTGGTGCACCCAGCCTCTGCTCAGGAGATATGTTTATGGTTGGCTCCGAGTTAACCCTTTGGAGTCTGTGTTCTCAGGGAACTTGATGTACTTTCCTTCCCTTGTACAGGTGATGCTCAGGCACTGAGATCACTGCTGGCAACCCAGGCTGTACCTGATCTTGTGGCCTGTTTCAAAGTTTAATTCCTATAGAATCAGATAAAGCTATGGATCAGATTGGGCCTGTAAAGCTTGACTGGGAGCATGGGATGAGCAAACAGTTCTAAAGACTGTAAACAGCACTCAGCCACCCAGAGCAGCAGGGAAAGTGCTGCTGATAAACAGATTTCTCAGTAACAGGATTCTCCTTTGACATGGATCAAGGCACAGATGCTGCAGGGTATGGTCATCTCCTTAAATCAGTACAGCAGGAACACCTTTTGGGGATTAAATTTCCTATTTTCTCATCCATTTGCTTGTTCTTGATGTGCTTTTACAGATTGCACAGTTGCTTTGTGTCCATCTTGAGAAGAGGGAGACAAATTTCCCCCAAAGAGCAGAAGGCAGGATGTGGATTGTGCATGTGAGTACAAACTTCATCTTCCTCCTCATTCTGCTCCCCAGATCTGGCTTGAGAGTGTAACCACTGACAGACCCTTTGCACAAAAATAAACTTTTATTCTGATGGGGAAAAAACCCGTTTGTTCTGATGGGGAACAGGGACCTTGGGCTGCACCTTGGGTACTCTTAGGGAGCTGGCTGGAGCTGAGACCATCTGAGTGTAATGAGAATTCAGGGTTATCTCCTTCACAGGTGATGGTGAAAGCCAACAGCAGTGAGATTTTTCTCCTGCATGACATCCCTCAGTAAACTGCCCTTGCCAGGGAGAAGCCTGGAAAGGCTTGGAGTTAAAGGGATTTTGTTTTGGAAGTTTACTTGCAGGTGAAATGCTTTCACAGAGAGAACTGCCCTGTGCTGCTGTCATGGCCTGACCAGTCAGACAAGTGCAATTGTTGTGTCCCTGGGACAATTGGTGCAATTGCTGCAGCTGTGACTCAGCTGTGCTCCTGTGCCAGGTCCCTTCTGGCACCCTCAGTCATCCCCAGGCTGCACAAAGGCCTCTCTCTTTCTCTCTCTCTCTCTCTCTGAGGTCTCTCAGGCCTGGCTGTGCTGAGGGCCTGGCGTTGCTCCTGGCAGAAGTTGGGATGATCTTGCTCAGGAATTCCTCGTGCAGCTGGTGGTGCTGAGATCCTGCTGAGCCCAATGCCCACAGCAGGTATCACCTTGGGAAGGCACCTATGGGTGGGTTTTTAAACAAAGGCAGGTTCTTGTTCTCAGGCTGTCTTAGGGAAGTTTGGCTTTTACCCATGGCTGGATTCAATAATGACAAAAATCCATGAAGACACGCCCTCCCCCTTAAGATGTCTGTGGCATTTTGCCTCCTGAGTCTGCTTTCTTCCTCCCCCTTGTCTGAATTTTGCTGTCAGCTCTGGATGCAGGAACCTTTCATAGGCAGGTGCTGAGCAGATGCAAAGGCAATTTCTTGCTAACTTTGCAGTGAGGTTTGCTTGGCCCATCTGAGGTACATTACAATTGTTTAACCCACGCTAGGATTTTATAGTGTTAGGTGTTGCTTTACACAAGATAAGCTCTGCAGAGGGAAGCTGTGAGTGCAGCTGTGCTGCCTCAGGTTGTTGTGAGGACTCTTTTAGAAGTGGTTTGGTTGAAGGGGGTGATGAAAATGCAGCTGGTTTCTCAATGCCTGTTCCCAACCACCCTCTCGCTGTGCCTGCTGCCTGCAGTCATGTCACCTGTCCCCAGTGTGACAGGCAGCTCCTCTCCTCCTCACCTGCAGAGACTGAAACCAAGGAGTAGCCAGCTGATGTCCTCACGTCTCCAGTCAAGGTGCCAAAGGGTAGCATGTTCCTGGCTGAGCAGAGCCAGGACAAATGCAGCTTCTCCAGCACAAGCGTTCACCTGCATTAGCAGCCAGATTAAAGCCATTTAGGAGCTCCAGGGACAGGAGCTGGATGTTAGCACAGGCATAACCCATATTTGCATGGCCATATCTGTGTCCTTGTGAGATTATAGCTTCCACATGGCATGTGACTGCAGCATGGAATGGCTCTCCTGGCTTATCATGTGTACACTTCGCTCTGCAGAGGGCTGAGAGGGCCTTGAGTTCCCCTCGCAAACCCAAGGCTTTGTTCTCCCTTTCAGTGTTGGCTGCACTCGGAGCTCAGCCAAAGCCAGGGATATGCAAGTGGGAGGCACAGATGGACTTCTCTGGCCAGCCTTCATCTGAGGATCTTGCTGTATTTAGAAGTTGTCCATCAACCTGGTTCACTCCTGTGAGATCAGGCATGAGAGAAGCCTGTGGCTGTGTCCTTCTTCCTCCTCGAGGAGACAACATTGCTTTCTCTGGGAAACCTCTCTGCTGGAAGGTGGCACAAGACAGACCACATCTCTGGAAATCTATCAGATTATCCTGCCTAACTGCAACAGGAATGCTTTGAAAGGATGTTCTAATTGGATGGGGAAAATCAGAGTACAAACAGATTATGCCTCTCCTGTTTCTCCCCATGAAGGAAAGGAGCCCAAGTGCCAGTCAAACACACTGTACTGAAACAGTGCACCTCAGGGAAAACTCTTCCCCTGACAGCTCTCCTGTGAATATTAATTTCTCTATTTGAGTGCCTTCATCTTCCAGGAGCTGTGCAAGTGCAAACATTAACCAACTCCTCTGGTGCAGCAGCTCTTGCAGTGCAGAGCAGGCATGGAGCCAAAAAGGAAGCAGTTGTGAAGATGTTGTGTGTCTGCTGCTGGTTGTTATTTGCTGCTTTGGGCAGATTTACCATGATTACCACGTGTAATGTGATGAATCTGGTGTACATAATATATGCAGGCATTTGATATGGTATTTATGTACTGATAGGTCACAGGAAGGAGAGCTGATAAACACAGATAAATGTACAGGTATTCTGCATTGTACTTAAGCCAACTGCCTGTACATGTGGTTTAGTTAAACATCAACCTCAAACATGTTGCCAGATGTACTGCAGTGCAATGCTAAACAGGAATTGTATTGAGGAATGTTTTCCAGCAACCTGTTCTTACCAGGAGGGTGGTGAATGCTCCATTTGATGGAATGATTAATGATACTCAGCCACTGCTCAGACTGTAGGGGTGGAGACTTTGCTAATTCCACCTGGAAATTCCTTTCCGGGTGATGAAGATGATCTTCTCCCTGCAGCTGGGTGCCTATTGGCTCCAGTTACCAAATCTTGTGTCAGGGGAAGGGATCTGAAAACGATTTTGGGCCAGTTATTTTTTCTGAGTGGCATCATTAGTGGCATCTGAACTGCCAGAGCAGTTCCTTTCTGGTACCTGCAGGGAGTTGCTCATTTAACCACTTGTTTGCAATTAATGTGGTCTAAACATAAGTGTGATTGGTGACCAGTGGTGTGGGGAAACCAGAAAACATCTGCATCTCTTTTATCCACCTCTGGCAAAATCAGGTGTGTTCCAAGTGTTCCCAGACTGGGAGACACAGGCAGCCAAACCCTCCAGAGTGCCTAAAGGGATAAGTGACCAACCTCTGGTGCTGGTGCTCTTCTCAATAGTTGTATTTTCAGGTATTCCTGCACTATTTTAGTTCTCTAGATGTTTGTCTTCAACTTCTCAGCCAGCTGTTTGTGAGCTGATTTTTGGTGTTTGCCAATGTCCTATAACTTTTATAGCTGCTTGAAGTCCTCAGGAACTCAAAGAGCATTATCAGCTTCCTCCACACTTCTTCAACTTGCAGCCTGTGAGCAACAGGATAGTTAAAGGCTTTTGTTTTTATAGTGCTTCATAAGTTTTTAGGGGTTTATGCAAATTAAAATAGGGATTATTAATGAGATGTTAATGAGCCCATCCCTTAGGTGCTACTTATAAAATCAAATCTGTAACAAGTTAGGTATCTCTTTGTACTGAAAATTATTTGACTTCTTTTGGTAATCTTTTGGATGATAAAATATGAACTCTCCAGGTGATATCAGCCTTGGTCACTTCCTCTGCCCAGTGACTCAGAGAAGCCTGGAAAATGATGGGCCTGGTACACATTTCCCAGTTGGTGCTGCCTGGGGAATGGGGCAGGGGACAGCATCTCCCCTCTCTGAGCCATGGCACCCCAATTCCACAGCCCCCTTGGTGGCAGAGGCTCTCAGTTCTGTATCTCCTTTCCCTGCTCCTTTAGAAGATTCTGGTGTCTGTCCCAGCGACGTTCTTTGTTTGTTTTTGGTTTTGTGTCCTGGGGTTCCACAGGGTAGTGAAGTTCAGGCTCGTGGCAGCATTCAGCTCTTGTCCCTGTGCTGCCACTGCTGCCCTTTGCGTGCTCATCCTGCCTCTCCTCTCGGTCCTGTGCCTCTCATCCCACTGCCCTGTGCCTGACCCTGCATGCACAAAGGTGGGCTGCTGCTTGGAGTGCTGCTGAACTCCCACTTAACTCTGACTTCAGTTCATGGATTTTCTAGAGAAACTCAAATTTTGGTTTTCGTTGTATTTTGGCTTTATTCAAAGGAAAAAGCAAGGAAGTTCCCTTCCAGCCTGCAGAATGCAGCTCTCAGGAGAAGTAGCTTCATTTCTCTTTCTTAAAGCTTTGAGCAGCCTGTTATTCTTAAAATAAACCAAAAAAGGGCAGTCTTCTTTATGTTATGCTTTAGGTCTCTTGTATGGTGGTGCAGGGGAGTAGCTGTAGTGAAGTGTAGGCTCTGCTGAGATTGGCAGGAGGAAAAAAAAACAGAGCATGGATTTTATTTCTGTGATGTTCCGATTCCCTCCTACCAGCCTGGAAATGCTGAACGTGAGCCTTTGTCTGGCATATGGGGATTTGGAGAACTGTTGCTAATTACAGCAGTTGTGCTATCTTGCTTAAATGGCTTAAATAATATATTAAGTGCCTTTATGATCTCCCACAACATGCTGGAATGCAAAGAAGTGCATATTCTGCTGTTTATAGCTTATGGCAGGAGTAACTTAGAGAATATTAATCTGCCCAAAAAAATGGGGTTTGACAATTTATTCCTTGTGTAACTCGCCATGGGGTCTCTAGACGCTCAGATCCCTTTGTGCAGGGTGTTATCCTGAAGCAGGGCATGAATTTCCATCTTGGAAGGTGAAGTTTAATCCAAAGGAAAGACACTGTGGATGGCTGCAGGGATGACAGGGAAGGGTCATGGCACACTGCTGGTCAAGCATTGTGGAGTTAGTCTCATGCAAAGGTAAAAAGTGTGGGACCTGGAGGAGGACCACAGGAAGTCTCATTCTAACTTATTTAAGGAGTATTCCCATTATTTTCATTAAAATCTAATTTGAAATTAGAAACACGTTACTAAGCATCATATCTAGAAGTGGGAGTGTTCCAGGCCCTAGATTAGAGCTTATCCAGAAAAAGAAAGGTATTATATCTGCTCAGGAATGTTTTTTTACCCCTTTTCATGTTTTTATTTAGCAAAAATTCTGTTAGTCATCTGTTTCCACCCAGATTCCTGTGTCTCTTGCTTCTAAATCTCCAATTTCTATTTCTGCTGTTGTACCTAATGTTTAGAGAAAATGTGAGAAGAGCGTGCTGCGAATGTCTCGTTGCTGGATCTGGTGTGAGGAATAACTGTGGAGCAGCTGAGCAGTGCTAGCCAAGGGCTCCAAGAACCTGGGAGGGCACATGTTGAGGGGGGAACAAAATCACAAAGTGACAACAATTGAAAGATTGGCACTTTCTGACTCCTAATCTGGTTTAGTTTGACATAGCTCTCCATAAAATCACAAGTTTTGTTAGAATATGGTACTAATTAGCAATATTTCACCTATCTGAAATTAACAGGCTCTGCAGAGTAGGAAAAAAGAAGTATTTTTGTCTGGTTTTGCTTGCTAGTAGCTTGAAAACAGGGAGGTGAGAAACTTGTGTCAAATCTTGAAGTATAATTTTGCAATTAAAAGACTGAGGAGAAAGTGTGATCTGAAGACCTTCAGTTTCCTCGGCGTGACATAAAATTAACAGCTCTCTTCATTCTCATTCTGGTTTAATATTCCTGCAGAGAAGGAAGCAGAAAGAACTCCCTGGGCTGGCTTCAGGGGAATGGAGGAGCTGTTACTTAGGCAATAACAGGGTACAGGCTGGGAGGGGTTTGGGCTGGCATTAGCTGGGTAATGTCTGCACGATGCTCTGGATGTTATAATGTGATTTATACTTAAAGCTAAAAACAGAGAGATGCTCTCTGGGAGATAGGAAACTGTTGCAAGCACCTCCTGATTGGCTTCCCAGAAATTTTCAAGGTCGTACGTGCGCCAGCTTGCAGGGATGCACAGCTGGCACCTCATCACTAAAGCCAGAAGGATCTCAGCTCAAAGGCTGTTAGTGAACTGTAGTGTGGGTAAAAATAGAAGGATAAATTGAAACTACCTGAAAGTGGAAGAAACAGCTGGGAAGTGATAAAGAGAAAGCAAAATGAGTGAAGAAACTCTTGCCCATCATTGTGGTGTCCAAGTGCTTTATAAAAACTTCAAATTGCTCCTTCCTTGAATATACCAATTTTCTTTTTCAAACTGTGACAATCTGGCAACCTTCATCTACCCTGAACTTGTCTTCTATTGCTAAGAATCTGCTCAAAAGTCTACTCCATACTCCAGGCCTAAATTTTATTACAATTTCTGGGTCAAAAGCTCTTCTGGGAGTAGCTGGACTTTTACCCAGAGGCTGAGTGAGTACCAAAGGCTTTCATGGATCAATTATCCATACATTTTATAAAACAAATATACATGCAAATACTTCATATGGTAGGCAAAATTCTGATGAACCCCTAATGCTTTACCTTGCTGCATGTGCACAATCAATCCACTAGAGTGGCAAAGCAAAATGTTGTCAGAGCTACATGTCCAGAAGTGATCTGTCATGTTTGGGTTTGGGAATCCTCTGGAACACATGGACAGGCACCGAGTGTTCAGCTGAAATGACAGGAAAACAACCTGGCTGTCAGTGTCCTGCAGTGGCTCTCTGCTGGATTCAGGGGTGGGGTGGCTTGAGCAGATGGCAACCCATCAGACTGTTTTAGTTGCCTTCTTGGCTTGATCAAACAGTTTTTCATTGGCTCTGATTACAGGCATGATGCCATCTTAGATAATGCCTCTTGATAAAGGACTTTAAGATTCTTAATTACTATCATTAGGCATTTGACACCATAAAATAGAGGTCTGCTGTTTTAATGCCTGCTTTACCCCTGTCTGTAGGGTGTCTGGAGTCCTTAACAAAAACAGGGAGGTGGAACTTTTAGAACCTGATCAGAGGTAATGTGTGCATGCCAGCATAAAAATGTGTGTGTGTGTGCACATTTGGATGTGCCATTGTCCAGAGCTCTTTCACTCTGTGTTGGGAGAGCACTGAACTGAGACATCAGCCTGCTGGCAGAGCCACGAAGGCTGGCAGGTTTCTCTGTTTGGGGATGTCCTTTGTTCAGTGTTTGAGTTGTGTGAAACCTTAATTAGCAAATAAGAAGCTTTGGCCTTCCCTTGCAAGTTCTGAAGCAGAATTAAGGGAAGTGCCAGGATGTGCCAAATGACACAACAGTTCTGGCTCTGTGGCTTTTGTTTTGCTCTGCTGCCCTGCTGTTTTGAGATGTGCTTCCCACTGTATCAGCTGCTGGCAAAATGTTCCCCAAGTTGGTCCGTGTTTGATGCTTTGGTGTTGCTTTCTCTGTACACAACAATCAAACTGCTGCAGTGCTGGGGACGCTGTGAGCAGCAGCCTTTGAGCTGAGAAGAAAGCAGCCCTTTCTTTGCAGGGGAGAGGTGCCCCGTGGTGCATCCCTGCCCGCTGTGCCGTGCTCTGGGGCCCACACAAACTCCTCTTTCCATAAGGCAATCTGGGCCTTCCCAGAGCAGAGTCAACATTAGTCACTTCTTGCAAAGCCACTCCTTTCATTTGATCTTCTGGTATTAATTATTTGCATTTCCTCTTGTCACAACACTGGGGCTTTTTACTGCCCTGGATGGAACTGCAGAGAAATCCTTTACCTCCATTCCAACACCACAGTGGTTTCTGTCTACAAGGGAGCACAGAATTGCTTTTACCAAATACATTTCTTCTCCCATTGTTTCCTGATGACAGATACTACTCTTAATCTACACAGAGACAACACTTTGAAATGGGAGATCTGTATTCCCATCAATTGTTGGTACGTTGATAAATCATAGCATGTCTCATTTTCTGAATGACACGTGTCTGGATTGCAGTCTGCCTCTTTTTTGTCACAGTTTTTCAGTGCTAACAACAGTCTTGCCAAAGCTCATCTGTTCCCTTAGTGTGCAATCCAGCAGGCTGATTAATTCTGTCACACTTTCCCTGTATAAGGCATAATCAAACAGGTTGATAGAAAAGCGGGAAGGACGTGATATTTTTATAAATATCCAAGGCATTACACTTAACTCCTGACTGCCATTAGCTGTGGCACCTTGTTACTCCTGGGTTAGAGGAGCAGCAGCAAAGTCTGCCAGGAAGGAAGAGTTTGTCACTGTTCTTTGTGGGCCTCAAGTGTGATCGTGCCATCCTTCCACACACAGGGAAGCCTTGCTTAGGAGAACATCAAGAGTGGAGGGTGCCTTATGGTGTTTTCTTCTCTGTCTTTCAAAGGCAACTGCAGGAAAAGTGAGGGACCACTTACCCACAAACCTTAAAATAGCTGTGAACGTGTGTGACGTGCCTCACTTTCCTGGGTTGTGGAGATCCTACTATTAATAACAGGAGTAAAATTATGGATTGAGCAGTAATGTGAGCAGCGCTTCTGAGCAGCTTTAAACCTGTCACGGGCTCCCTGAACACAAACAGCTAGGGCTCAGTGGCTCAGCAGACACATTCATTAATTCTCTCATAAAGGGGTGGCAGAATTAAACTGAGGGAGCCCACAGGTCAAATGAGGTCTGAGGGATGCTCCCACTTCCCTTGCTGCCTTTTTCAGAGCCTGGGCAGTGCCATCCAAATCCTGTTGCTGTATCTGCCACAACCTGAAGTACAGGTCTGGCATTTGGCACGCGTGGGTGTGCAGAGCAGGGCTGTCACTCTTGCGTGTGCAGCAGTGGCTGTCACCCCCACACTGAGCTGTCACCAGAGCTCAGCCTTCTGGGACAGAGGGATGCTGTTCTCTCCCTGTCCCCACCCCACTTGGAGCTCACCAGGAAAAAGGAGGGGATGAGGTGTCTGCTGCTGCTGGGAAGCAGCAGGGGATGATGCCAGGGGCAGCTGTGTCAGGGGGGTGGAGATGGGCAGCTGCTCCAAAAAGTCGTGGAAGTACTGGGAAGAGGGGATCTCTAGGGCAGGTGTGAAAAGAGAAGTGCCCTCAAACTGGAAATGAGGGAAAAAATCCCAATCATCTCACTCTGAGAGTCCCCTGGCTACACCACACTGCAGCCCTGGTGAGCACTGCCTTCATTAGCATGTCCCTTCAACAAGGGGGATGACTTTAATTTCATTTTTAAATACTTTTTTTAAATTACAGTTTTCATTTTCCCCCACAGTATTCCACTACAAAGTTCATACTGGCAATAGTGTGGGAGTACAGCCTACATGACAACAATAGGAGGGACCTGGTAAGAATCTGCTCCTTTTATTTCCCCTGAGTTCATATAAATCTGTCACCCTCTGCTACCACTCTAAGCCACTTGCTTCCTAGAAAATGTGGGATGTGATAGAAGTTTCAATTTGAATATTGTTCTGTTGTTCTTTGAGGAAGCCTTTTGTATTTCCTCTCTCTCTGATCAGACTAGCAGATAATGATTCGGGGTATTTTTCTCATTCACCAGTTCACTGTAATTAGATATGAAGCCATTTAGCCCTGACCACTGCAGACCTGATAGAATCCTCTTATTGCAGCTTGTTCTCTCTCCCACTTTCTACTCTTCTCAAATATTTTGGATGTGCTCTGCCACACTCCTGTCAGGACTGTCTGAAGCAGGAAGGGGTAAAAGTTGTCCTGTGTTTGTCCAGTGCCAAGAACAGTCCTTAAAAACATAACAATATCCCATGGTGCGGAGACAGGTATTGGGGCAAGAGGCACAGATTGAGAAGCCAACAACAAATAAGTTAGAATGAGACTTCCTGTGGTCTCCTCCACACCTTTTTACCTTTGCCATGAGACTAACTCCACAATGCTTGGCTTCTGTTTTAGTGAACGTGAATCAGGAAATCCTAAGGCCTTACAGTGCTGTTCTCAGAAGTGTTTTTGAGTCACTGCAGCAGTTCCTCTGCTGTTTGGCTCATCCCTTTTGAGTTCAGGTCTTTCCAGTGCAGCTCCAAACCCCTTCTCCTTGCAGGTGCCTGCTGTGGGCTGAGCTGGAGCCAGGGGCTGTCGATTTCCCCCCGTTCCTTAGCCTTGGACTGCAGCAGCCTGGCAGAGCCCGACAGCTGCTGCGCTGCCAGGCTCCTGCTGCTCCTGTGCAGCAGTAAATACCTGCTTTGCCTCAGATCCTTGACAGTGATGCAGAGACACTTAAAGATATTTGCTAAGTGCTTGTGAATTAGTTTTTGATTAGCGAATAATTAAATAAATTCCAGCAATCCAAAGGACACGTGCCCAGTTCGATTTGCATATGTAGCACTTCTCTGTGACAAGAGAGGAGCTCAATTCATCTCATGCAAGTCTAAATTCGCTGTATCTTAATTTGATTTACCTTTGACACAGCATTTAAATCGCGGCAACATCTAATCTTGTGCTCCCCAATAAGGCTTCAGCAAAAACTTACTGCCAGATCTAATCCAGGGTTAGCACACACAGCCTTATCTCTGGGTTCTTGCTTCAGTGCCTTTGAGAACATGCTTAATTTAATCTGAACAAAGACACTGCCATCGGGAGCCTCCAGCCTGGCTTTCCAATCCAGAGTATCTTTGTGATTAAATTTGGTGCAGGCCACCGTGTGTACAATGGATCCAGTAAATGATTTTGAAGTGCTCTTCAAACAAAATTCTGCTGGTTCTTGGACACCGTCAGTACCTCTGGGACATGAGGGATGCTGCTGTAGTTGGGTTTTTCCTAAAGTGTCATACCTTTTCTTTGGAAAGAGGTCTGGGTTTTTTGGTTAATAGGAAGTGTTAGCCATTATTAAGAACCATCACTCCATCCCTTTTCCTTCCCACAGTGGAAGGAACTCCTTGCTAGAGGGTTCTGCTTCCTCGTTTGCACCAAATACCCAGTCAGCTGTTTGTGACTGTAAGCTGGTGGCAGGATCTGATTTGAATTACAATTTCAGTCATTCATTTTTTTATGATTTAGCTGTCACTAAACCCCCCATACTGCCTGATAATCTCTACTGCCTAAGAGCAGTGTTTGTGTGAACTGTAAGTAGAGGTTCTGTCTTGACATCACAGATAAAAATGAATGAATTCTGCAAACTGTGGTGGCTGCAGAGGCATCGGGTCAGAGTTGCCCTGGCAGGGTCCCTTGCTGCTGGGTGCAGTCAAAACAGGCCTGGCAGTGTCCTGTTGGTCTCTGGTGAGCCTTGGTGCTCAGGGGTTGGCTGCTGCTCTCTAGTAAGAGCCTGAGGATAAAGAGTCATGGAGAAATTGGCCTGAAAACCAGCAGGAATTGGTGTGGAGCTGCCTTACCCCACCACTGAAGCTGCTTCCTGCTCTAATTGCTTTCTCTAACTGCTCTGCCAGCTCAGGGCTGGCTGGGTCCCAGGGCTGCTCCTTCCAGGCAAAATGGGACTTGGTCATTATCTTTGTAATTCAGAAGAGAAACCAAAACATTAAAATATTATTACTGGACCTAAGGTCACACAGGAACACGACAGAGAAGTCAAGAATTAAACCCCATCTCCTCAGCTGAGAGTTAATGCTTTAAGAAAGGGATCCATCACAAACAGAGTGTGGCTGTAGGGATGCTGTGGAATATTTCTCTTAATCACAAGATAAAACAGATTTGTCCAGCTGTTTCTGGTATTGCCAGCTTAGGCGTTTAAATGACACATTGCCATGTTTGTTGAATTCATTCTCAAATGTTTTAAAGAGTGTATTTTGTACCTAAACTGAAAGCTGCGTGGTCAGGAACTATGTTGAGAAGAGACATGTAAAGGTATGGTAAGAAAAAGGTTATATATACATATATATATATATATATAGGCAGCTTATATCCTCTTATTCCTCTGCTGCCTTTACATTTAGCTTTACTCTTTAAATGATAAATACATAATCAGTGGCTGATGAGTGAAGTATATTTCCACCAATTTAATTTAGATTTTAAAAAATCACTTACATTCTTCCCCTAATCCTCATAAGAGAGGTAAAAGATCCCTTTGTGGCAGATTTTATGCTTGAAAATGATACGGTTTTTTTGATATGCCACAAATCTAAGATCTAAAAAAAATTCAGAAAAGATAGAAGGAGGCTTTATGGAGCTTATTTCATTTGTAGTGTGTTTGCACTTGGATTACATGAGGAGAAATTTGGCCTTGGAGCCTGTGTCTCTGTAAGCAGCATTCCTGGCTTTGCATATCAGATATGAAATTTGTTTGGAATGTTTGCTATAAAAATACCTACGCATGAACTTACATCAGCGAGAAAGCAACTCCAGCTTGACCTTTCTGCAGCTCCGATGTGGCAAGATCATTGGAAACAGTAACTTAGGGAATGACTCGCAACTGGTGTTTTCACAGGCTTTGTTTCAGGGCAGGAACAATCCTTGGAACAAGCTGCCCTTAGAAATCAGTGTTTTCTTTCAAACTCCTTATTTTCTGCTCGGGAGTGACCCAGGGTAGGTTACCAGGCTTAATGTTGTAACAAAGCCATTTGGGAAATCCTCCCATTCTGTGTCAGTCCTGGGCTGAATACTAAAAGCAAACATGCTGGAGAACAGCAAAGGGCAGGGGTGGTTTTGATCCTTTTACAATTCAGCCCATGTTTCTGTTTCAGACAGTGAAAAGACGTTTTAATGGAACAGGAACCTCCTACGGTCACCCCATGCCTGCAGCCCTGTGACTTAGAGGACTTTTTGAGGAGAACCACCGTGCCCTGAGAGGTTTGAGGGGGCTGAGGGGCTGCTCCCCCTGAGAGGTTTGAGGGGCTGATCCTGTAAGGTTTGAGATGCTGATCCCCTACGATTTTTGGAGGGGGTTGAGGAGCAGATTCCCTGTGCGGTTTGAGGGCATTGAGGGGGGTGATCCCTGTGAGGTTTTGGGGGGCTGAGGGGCTGATCCCCTGTGAGGATCGCGAGGGCATTGAGGGGCTGTTCCCCGTGAGGTTTTGGGGGGCTGAGGGGCTGATTCCCTGTGAGGATCCGAGGGGACTGAGGGGCTGTTCCCTGTGAGGTTTGAGGGCATTGAAGGGATGATTCCTGTGAGGTTTTGGGGGGCTGAGGGCTGATCCCCTGTGAGGATCCGAGGGCATTGAGGGGCTGTTCCCTGTGCACTTTGAGGGTGCTGCGACTCTCACCCTCCCACAGGACCGCGCCTGGGGGCTGTTCCGCCGGGGGCCCCATCGCACCGCAGCCTTTCTCCTCTCGCCGCCGCACGCTACAGGAAACGCTGACAGCTTTCGCAAGCGACACCTTCCGAAGCGCCTGTGCCGGGGCAGAGCCAGGTCGTTCCTCGTCACACCTCCTTCCTCTGCGGCCGCGGAGCGAACCCGGAGCCGAGAAGGCACCGGCGCGGCCGCAGCGCTGCAGAGTCCCGACTGCCGCCGCCGCTGCTGCTGCGGCTCCCCCCAGCCGCCCCTGAGGGGACGCGCGGCGGCGCCGCCGGGCGGGCGGGAGCGGGGGCTCGGCGTTGGCCAATCACAGCCCCGCCCCGGCCTCCCCGCGCCCCACGTGACGCGGCGCGCGCGCCCCACGTGACCCGCGATGGAGGCTGCGGCGGCGGCGGCGGGGCGGGCGCGCGGCCGCCGCCTCCTCCTCCCCCCGCCCCCCCCGGGCGGCCCCGCCCCCCTTCCCCGTCGGTAGCGGCTCCGGCGGGCGCCGCCGCGGCCATGGACTGAGCGGCACCATGGGCGCCAAGGAGTCCCGCATCGGCTTCCTCGGCTACGACGAGGCCCTGCGGAGGGGTGAGGGAGGCGGCGGCGAGGACGGGAGGGTGGGTGGAGGTTGGCGGGGAGGGGTGCGGGGGCCCCGCGCTGCCCCCCGCCAGCGGGCGGTGAGGCGGCACCTCCATGACGGACCCCGCGCGGAGGCACTTGCGCCGTTCGGGGGCTCCTTCCCCGCTGCCTTCGCCCCTCCGCCCCGTCGTTTATTTATTTATCTTATCTATTTATTTATTTATCTCTCTCCCCTTCTTTAAGGCGGCCCCAGCAGGGCCCGGTCCCCGCCGCCGGTGCCGTCCCCTCCCCGCCGCCCCTCGGCCCGGCCTCCGCTTGTGGCCGGCCGGCATCAGGCGGGCAGCGCTGGGATCCCGGTGTGACGGGGCTGTCACCCAGCTCCCGGCTCCGCCGGCCCTCCCGCTCCTCGTGTTTACCTCCCCGTGCTCGGGGATCACGCAGCTGCGGCTCCGCATGGCAAGATGGATGTGGCGTGCGTGGCTTGGGCTCGGTGTCGCTGTTTTAGCCCGGTTTAGGGTCCTCCCGCAGGATTTAAAGAGCAACTAGCGAAGGGAAAACATAAACAAGCTGAACGGCGAACGCTCGCAGCTGCAGGGCTCCAAGGCGACGGCAAGCTACACCCTGGGAGCTCCCTGGCTCTGGAACCGATAGCCAAGTCCAAGGACAAAGAGGGACAGGAATTGTCAGCAGTAAATGCTTTGCAGGGAGGACAGGTGTTGGTAATTGTTGCCCTATTGTGCGTTCACGGGATGCAGCGCAGGTAAAGCAGCTCACTTGTTTGATATTTAAAGCCCTGATAAAATTCATAAGCTCGAGCCAGTCTATGGCTGCCCTTTTTATTCCTGCTTGCATGTGAGAGGCATGTCAGGAGTGATAAGGGAGAACTGGGAGGAACCACTGGGTGTTAACTGAAAAAGAAACAAATTGACGTGAAATGGGGTTTTTGTTAAATATTTTCTTTTTTTTTTTTTTTCTGGTGGAGCCTCTGAGGGATGCCATGTCAGATAGGAAATGGAGCAACGTAGTGTCAAGCAGGAGAAACAAACGTATGATTCAAAGTCACTTGTTACAGATTTTAAACATAACAGCCCTGAAGGATTTTCACTGCTAGTGAAAGTATGGGAAGTCTTTGAAAGCTCTGGTGCACGTATTTTTAGAAGAGCTGGAGTTATAAATGCAGCTTGGTAGAGGTGTGAAGTTAAATATATCAGGGAGCGTTTGAAATAAGCTGTTTGGTGGAGAATACAGTCATTTGGCCACAATGTATATTCCAGAGTTCCTAAATAAGAAAAAACAAGTGCTGTGAATTTTAAAGTTAGATTTAAACTCTTACATTGCTTCAAAATCAATGCAGTTGATCTGGATGTTCATAGGTAGTAAGATTGATTTCATCTTAATAAGAAATTATTTCTGTGCAGTGAATATAATACTTTTCTTTGTTATTTTTTTGATGTTTTTCTTCTCTATATGAGACCTTCAATACTGTTTTTCTGTAGGAGACCAGAAAGGTTGTTTTAGGCACTCTGTTATAAATTGATGTTTTGCTAAATAACTATGTTGTTTACTTAACCAGTGAATCACTGTATGTATAAAACAGGCCAGTTATCAAAACATTATTTGTTAGACCATTCCTGCTTCCACAGAACCTTGCTGGTACTTGTGGCATTTCTGTGGACACAAACAGAGATAATGGATGAACGTAAATGTTAAAAAAAGAAAATCAAATATATTTATCTCCAGTTAGATCCACCTTCTCTAATACAGTTTCCTGGTTCTTAAATGGCAAGAAAGTTTTGTATTAGGTGGTATTTGTACAGATTTTTCTGCTGGGAATTCTTTATGAGCAATCAGTACTGGTTACCTGTACTTGTGCTAATCATTCAGGATGCTATGATTGTATTTTTGAGTCGCCAGTTTGAATTTCAGTTGTTCAGAATATCTGGAAAAAATGTTGCTTTTGTCAGTTTCAGAAAATAAGGCTGACTTTTTAGCAGTTTCATTTATTGCAATTCCATTTTGGTAGTAAGCAAAGGTTGTGAAGGTGAGGGGAGTTGTGGTTAAAGGCTCACAATATAAATAACTGTAGCTAAAATGTAACTTCTGTTCAAGGAGATGAAAGTGCCAGAGCGGCCTGGTGCTGGTGGCCTTTTCCACCCTTGAACAGGAGACAGTCCTGATGTTTTATTTTCCTCTTTTTCCTTGGCACAGGCAGCTGACACTGCTGTGGTGACGTGGCCCTGTGGATGGGCACGGTGAAGTTGTCCTGTGTCCACCAGTGCAGGTCACAGGAGTGTCACCAGCCTCCCTGAGATCTGTCTGCCTGAGCAGCCTGCAGTGGAAAGCAGGATGCTATTTTAGACATCTCTTTTTATGAATTTTGCCAATTGTGGTCATCTTATTTATAGTAGCCAGAGGCACAAAGTGGTGTTGCTGTGGAAAAGGTATGAGATGAGAAGTGAGGAGAGCTATTCCTGACTCCTCAGACCTCCTTCTGAGGATGGATTCTTTGTGAGGAGATGAAATCCTTGGGCAGGTCATTAGAGGTGAAGTCAGAAGTGCTTTGTTCCAAACTGAGCATAAAATTGTCACTTATTTTATCAAACTGAATTTGTGGTGGCATGAACTGGTACTGTGGCTCTTGGGCTTGTTGCTTTTTTCTTAGCCTTAAGCTCCAACAGCAATTTTCTGCTCAGGGCAGTGCTGCAAGTCAGCCAGTGTCTTGTTTTGGTGGATTTTCCAATGTTTGTCCCTGATTTCCCACTCCTCTCCTACCACTGTGTCCATCAGGCTGGCTGGGTGCTCTGGCCTTGCCAGGGAGATGGTGCTCTAAAGTCTGCCTTGTCTTTTAGTTCTCCTCTACCAGTCTTGACACCCAATTCCTCAAAGGGCTGTCTTTATAAAAACTTTATAAAATAAAGAACTTTTTATCACTATTGTATTAGCTCCTGCATTCGCACAGCAGCTCCTGCCCTGTCCTGTGTTGTATATGGAATATTTTAATAAGAATTCTAGGAAAGACATTCCTGTGTGGTATTGGTGGCCAGTTTATTTCAGATCCCTATGGACTGTATTTTCCAGTGGCTGTTAATGTGTTCTGCTTCAGTAACTTTGAGAGGATAATCGTAGACTGAGCACAAATTTATGTAGGTACTTATGAATTATGAAACTGTAGAATCTGTAGTCAAAGTTTCTGTGAATGCTACTTAGAGCAGGTATAATTCAGGCCATTTCCAGCTAAATTATCTATGCTAAATATTGAGTCAGGGAACCACTTAAAAGAAATGTTGGTGCATAATCATGGATCTGTCAAATTTGGCCCAGAGAGGAAGGCAGAGTTTTCCTTCTGCTCAAAGCAAGGTAAAATTTTTGTTTCATGAATGCAGCACAGCATCAGCATGGTCAGTGAGCATAGAATTTGGAGAAATGAGTGACTGCTGATAAATCCACTTAATTGTGTTTGGTCCTGTGCTCAGTGATCTCTGAGAAAAAGAGCAAAATGAAAGCACAGAAACAGTGTTGGTGTTAGAAAATGTACATGCAGTTAAAGTACCAGCTAACAACGAGGCAGAACTTGCAGGTGTATCAATTCCACAGGTTTTGCCTCTGGAGAGCTCATGGCATGGTGGTTTTTAAGGCAGTTTCTTCCCTGGTTGTGTGTCTCTGAGATGGCACCAACTGGAGAACACCAAAGTAACAAAACCCCTTCTAACCCACAAAGAGCTTGGTGAGTGTGTGCAGTAATGACTAATGTGTGATGGGCAGAGGATAAATCTTGCTAATGACCTTTTGTGTCTTGATTGAATTTGAAAAATAGCTACATTTGTTTTATTTAAATCAAGGCAAATATATCTGGTGTCTGATCATTAACATCCTCAAGCGTACAGATGTCATAAATCTGACAAGAGGATGATGGAAAACTTGTGCAAATATATCATCATCTAGTTGAGGCTGTCGATCTCAGCCTGGTGACAAATCCATGGACTCAGCCCTTCAGCCCATGGAAAACTGCTTTTTACTACTCCAGATGATGAAATTAACTTTTTAAATCCCAGCCATCTTTTAGGAAAAACAGGGAACCATTTTAGTAGTTTATTCTCTTCTTTCTGTATTCCATGAAGGAGAGTATTCTGCTTTATTCTCTCACAGCTGAAAACCAGAGCTTGACCATGATAGAGAGGTGAAGGTTCTTTGGGATATATTATTTTCTAAGGGTACAAACCTGTGCTTTTCTGAGCCTTGAGTTTCAGAGGCATGTGCTGAAAATGCCTAGAAGTATCTCAGCCTTTTTTTTAGCTATCAGAATGAATAGAATCCACTGTGGAGACAGTCTAGATTCTACAGCGAGGCTTGTTATGTCAGCCAGTATTTGATGGCTTCAGGGCTCTGTCATATGATGAAAGCAGGTATGAATGCAGAGCTTCACACTTCCTGTTTATAGAGCTGCAGAGCTGCAAGTGGCTGCTCAAATTCACAGAGCAGTAATTATTTCACAACTCTGGCATTCAGTTGTGGTGCTTGTTTTGGGAGGGCACCTCAGCAAGCTCTGCTGAACATGTGTTTCAAAGGCAGGAGTGACTGGGGGAATTCTGCTGAAACTTCCATGAGCTGGTGAGAAGATGCTCCTTAGAATCATGGACTGGTTGGGGTTGAGATCATCCCCTCAGAGATCATCTTGTTCCAGCCCCCTGCCATGGACACCTTCCATGAGACCAGATTGCTCCAGCCTGGCCTTGGACACTTCTCTGGGCAACCTGTGCCAGGGCCTCACCACCCTCACAGGGAGGAATTTTTTCCATATATCCAATCTAATCCACTCTCTGTCAGTGTGAAGCCATTCCCCTTGTCCTGGCACTCCCTTGTGAAAAGTCTCTCCCTGTGTTTCCAGTCAGCTCCTTTGGGTACTGGGGGGCTGCAATTAGGTCACCCCAAGGCTTCTCTTCTCCAGGCTGAACCATCCCAATTCCCTCACCCTTTCCTCCCAGCACAGCTGCTCCATCCCTTTGATCATCTGGACTGGTTCCAGCTCCTTCTGGATTGCCCCTCAGGGCTGGGGACAGCTGTGCAGGTGGGATCCCACTTGAGGGATCAGAATCCCCCATTTCTGCTGCCCACGCTGTGGGGTCAGCCCAGGGCACAGGGCATGTCCAACCTCTCACCCACAGCTCTCCCAAATCCCTCTCCCTGCAGCTGATCTGTTGGAAGAGAGTTGGGTTTTAATCTGTAATTCTGCAGCTGCTGAATTGCAGCTACCACTTTCTTCTTTACCTCAGGTTCCAAGTTTAGGGAAGTGAACTCAGGGGGTTTCAGCCTCTTGCTTAGGACTCCCCAAGTTATTTCCTATTGGAAATGAGGAACAGTGGTGGAGCGAACTTAAGTCAGCTAACGGTAAATTTCCTTTCCTGGGGTACCTTTTATGGTCTTTAGAGGCTCTTTGTGAAATACCAGTTGAAAACTTACAAATTAGGGGCAAATATTGCCTCGTGCTTAGGCTGCTGCAAGTGCTGTGGTTCTGTGGGAGCTGATTGCATCCTTTTAGGAGGTTTTTAGTAATTCTTAGATGGTTCCCAAACATGGCAGAAACTTGGTGATTGCACAAGTGTTGAATGTGCAGGGAGTGATGCAAGTCTGAGAAAAGAGGATTTAAGAACATAGGTGTTTCATAAATAAGAAAGAAGTTGATCATCTTAAAGGAAAAACCCTCAAAAAGTTGAATTATGATTCAGTGAATGTTGGGAATCCTCTGGTTTCTCACTTCTCAGGTGAATCATGTCTCTAAATAGGAGCAGGCTCACAATATTAGCTGCAGTTTTGTCCTGTCAGCGTGTTACTGGAGACTCCAATCAGAGCAGGCAGGAAAGCTGCCAGGGGAGTTTAAATAGATATCATTCCAGCCATGGGGCTGGAGGTCACAGGATAAGCTGGACAAATCCTCATTTTGAGTGTTAAATATCTTGATATAAGTGAAAAGACCACTATCAGGCTATTCTGTATGTAATACATTTTCTTATCTTGATGTAGACTGAAACTGAGTCCTTAAAACATTTTTTTTGGATTATAGATTATATGCTTGTGTATCTCCCAGGTCATAAACCTGAGCTTTATTTCTTAGATTTTAATCAATGACATCAATTATTTTATAGTTTCTAATCAGTTTCTAGTTTTTCCTCCTGTAACATCAGAGGGTTTTTTTAAATATACACGCCCAGAGAAAGTTGTTGAACTTTCATCCTTAGAGATTTCCAAGCCCTGCCTGGACAAAACCCTCTGGAAGCTGGTTTGAGTTCAGCCTTGACCCAGTTTCAAGCACAAGGGTGAACCAAGTGACCTCCTGAGATACTTTCCAACCTGATAGATTCTATAAAATATTTCTGTTCAGCTTGAATTTTGTGAAGTCTTGTTTCGATGAAGTCCTAAATCTACCTGACAGTGTCCTACAGAGGAAAAAAACCAGAAGGACAAAAATAGAAACTAGGAAGTTGTTCAGTGTGAGATGAAGCATCTCTAATGAAATGTGAAAGAAAAAAAATAAGAGGGGACTACTTTGAATCCTGTTTACTTGACTTGTAACAGTTTCAGGCTTTCTGGCTGCTGGCACTGTGGCAGGAATGAGTAAAACAACCCTCACCCCTTTGCTCTGCTCAAGGGAACTCAGCCCACTGTCTCCTTTCATAAAATAAGTAAGGCATTCAGTTCTTTAGTACTCAAGAAAATGAAATCAGATTCAAAAAATGGGCCTCAGAAGGGATGACAAGGCTGAGAATGAAAAAGAACACAGCATTACCAAGTAATGTGATGAGGTGAGGCATGAAGTGTCTATTGAATTCTCTAAATTAGGATTATTGTACAACTCCTGCTTTGAGGTAGGAGTGGGGAGGGCTTTTCTGTATTTAAAAACCCAGATGTTACTAATATCTGTCATTCAAAAAGTGTCACTATCTTCTGAAAATTGAACGTGTCCTTGGTTAGGTTGTGAAGTCATACATTGCTATAAATCATTTGCTCTATGGGAGGTCTAATGAGTGCAGAGCTCTCATGACATCTCCATCACTTAGTTATTAATTATTATTAAAATAATCCTGCTCTGTTCTGGTCCAAGAAGAAGTTCTAAGTACTGTGAGCATACAGAAAGCTGGTGGAGGAAGGGTAGGACAAGTGTGGCATTTTCAGACAGCAGAGCTGTTTCTGCCCACTGACTTTGGTTATTTCCAAGCCTGATGTAAAGCAGACCTGCCCAGCTGGGGTTTTTAGGGCCTCCTTCAGGGCTCCTCTTTGCCTGATGGTTTCCTAGTTTGAGTTTCTGTATAGAAAAGAAAGTTCTGTGGGTTAATTCTAATTAAGACTTTCAATTCTTAGTAATTTAAAACCAAGTTATTTCTTAATTTGTTCCATTCCTTGAAGCAGGTGCTTTTTCTATAAGTTGTACTTAGTCTGAATTATTGTGAATGTCCATGTGATATTTGCAGTATTGAAGAACTACAAAAAGCATCTTTAACATTTAATTTTCATATGAAAAGGTCATTTACATAATGAGACAATGAAGCCTTTGGGCAAAGATGAATGTAGAAGAAAAATCCATTAAGGTAGATTCTGCCTAAGAGTTTGAAAGGGCCTAATTCACCAAACTTTGAATGCTGGATTATTGCTAGCACTTACTGGAATAAAATTCCCTGCTTGCCTAAAAAAAGTGGCAAAATCCTAATGCACATTTTCTTTTGTGATTTCTTCAGGGACACCTTACCTTTGTTAGTGATGACTCCATATCTCATAGGCTGTATAGCTTTAATGTTTGCAGCTGAGCTGTCTAATAGTAGTTTTCATTTCTTTTTTTATCTAATGAATTTGAACACCTCTGAGAAATGGGGATTTTTATGGGGTTGTATTTACAGCTGAGCAGGGCTGACATGGTCCCTGCAGGTGGGGCTTGTGTGGAAAGTGCATCACTTTGAAATGCTGCTTTATTAAACTGGTGTGGAATCTCTTCTGCATTTCTGATTTGCAACGGCTGTAAACTGAGTTCAGATCTTGGTTTGACACTAAATGTGTCTGCATGTGGGTTTTGTAGTAGTTCACCAAATCTGCTTAAAAACTGATGCGAGTTATAATCAATCAGAATTTTTCTATGTAGCCTATTAATTGATTCATTAGAATTAAAGGAAATTCCTTAGTTATTTTAGTGTATTACTGGCATGTACCTAAGTCCTAGAGATGTGAGACTCTCAATTTAATAATCTAAAATTTTACAAAACCATTTTTCTTATAAAAATAAGGTAACATTTGCAGCAGGGCCTTTATTTGGTGTTGAATAAAAGGAGCTGGCTGAGAAAGGTTTGGACAAGGGCTAACCAGACAGTTTGTAGTGCCCAGGGTTTATTTCCCATATCAGTGTTATTTAGTTTGGGACTGATGCAAGCCCTGAAATGGTTCCTCACTGAATCATTGCCTCCCCTGGGCTCAGCTGTCACAGGTGGGGTGACCTGGCAGATGCAGTGACAGCCCTGATTTCCTTTTAACCTGTCCCAACCCAGGACAGGCCTCTCCCATCCCATGGAAATGTGGTTTTGAGGTGACCTGTGCTTCCCCTGGGTGTGTTTGGGGCAAAGCAAGGCATTAATGTGGGTGTCATGAAGTGCCCGGGTTCCTGTGCCCAGCCCCAGGAGTTCTGTGCCAAGCAGAGTTCCTGGGGCAGGGATGCTCCTGGAAAAGCAGCAGGGTCAGCCCTCCCTGGTGGTGGGAACACTGGGCAGGCTGAGATGGGCAGAAAGGACGTGTGGCTGTGTCACACACTGTGGTTCTGACTTTTGGAGTGGTTTTAAATAGTCTCTGAGACAGTCTGTACCTTACAAAGGGCTCTGACTTCCTCTGCTCAGAGCTGCAGCCACAGGGCCAGGCAGGGGCAGCTGCTCTGAGCCAGCCACGGCTTCCAGCAGCAGCTACAAAGGCAAAAGGAATCTCTAACATTTATTTTAGTGATTTTTTTAAATCTCCAAATCTTTTGAAGCTGTTTCACTTAGTTTAGAGTCTGAATTGGGCCCACAAGCTATGAGAGGCAATGTCACTGGGCCAAAATAAGAGAGAATTATATTCTGTATAAAAATGTAGGCTTCATCCTTTGCAAATAAAACCTACTACAAGCCCTTTGGAACTCTTCCTCAAAACCAGTGATTTTATTCACATGGTGTCTTTCTTTTTGTCAGCTGGTCTTTCAGTTGTCATCCACTCACAGTTTAATTTCATGTTAAGTGTTTAATATAGAATGGATGCTTATGTTTCTTTTGTGTTTGAATGGATGTTCCTTATCTCAAATCTGGTGACAATGGCAGTGCTCAGGGTTTGTGACAGATTCCTGAGCTGAAATATTTTAACAGGAATTTCTATCTGATTTGAGCTTGCCCTCTTCCAGTTGGAACCCATTGCTACCACCACAGTTCCTGATGAAGAGTCCTTCCTTCTCCAGCTTCCTTGTGAGCTCCATTCAGATGCTGGAATTGTTTCAGATGATTAATTTTACTCCACTAGTTTGCAAAATTTGTTCTTTTAAAATTCTGAGACCTTGAATGAAATAAAGAAGTGGAAGAAACCCAGAGAGCCCTAAACAGAACAGGAAGTACCAGATTGAATAAGTCTGTGGATGTGGGGGAAAAAGAACTGAAAGTATTGGGATAGTAATTATGAGAACTTGAGTTTTGCAGATTGAATTTGTTCTAAAAATGAACTTGAATGTGGCATCATGAATGTATTTTGGGCTGAAGAAGCACTTCTTTTCAATCCCTGTTTCTAGCTGTTAGGTATTATCCAGAAGCAAAATCTTACTCTGGAAATTTCCTAGTCTTGTCAAGATTTCTAGCACGTTTTCCCTCGCAATGTGGTACAGTTAAGTCCCAGATTTCAGTTTAAAAATTGAAAAAGTGGATTTGCACTTTGTACAGCTGAAACAGGAGTGCTTTGGGATGAATGAGCAGCAGTTGGTGCAGTCAGGGCAGCCTGGTCTGTGTTGTGCCAGGATTTAGGGAGGGTTGTAATCAGTGGAACAGTAATGGCAGAACTTTTTGGTCCCTGTTTTCCAATCCTGCAGCTAACAACGTGATTTGTCTTTGCCTAAAGAATGATAATTGATCTTTTTGCCATTAAGCAATTCCCCATTTATTTTGTTGCCTGCAATTCAGCGTTGTCTTCTGATCACCTTGGTTAAAGAACTGTGGTGTAAATGTGTTGTGAGAACTAATGTTATTTTTAAATTAGTGAGTAGATTGCAGCATTGATAGGGCAGAGCAGGAAGAAACCACAACATGCACTAATTCCAGTGCAGAACACAGGATAAATATCTGCAGAGGCCACAGTGTTACAGGAATAGAGGTTAAAAAGCAGAATAGAAAATGTTTGATAAATATAGAATCATAAAATGTTCATAATTTATTATGCAAATGTACTGCTGCTAATAGAGACTGTAATGTCCTTGAGGATATCTTGTGAGTCTCTCCAGGGATTCAGGGAGAGATCCCAGCTGCTGCCTCTCTTCAGGGCACTGGGGCTCTTTGGTGAGAAGTCATTGTGACACCTTTTCTGTTCCTGTGGAACAACGGGCAGGGTGTTCACAGCAATCTCTGGAATTGGAGCCATCCCACCCATCCAGGCTGCTCAGGAGACTGGAGCTGCTTCCGTGCAGCTGTTCCAGGGTGGCTCTGAATGTGCTGTTTCATCCTTCCCATGGAGAGCCTTAGGAGTAATGTGCAGTAATGCTGAATATCTGCACTGTGAAAAACGCCAATCACTTGTTTTTAACATTTTAAAAGTTTAATAGTAATAAAATGGTTATAAAAGTAATAATACAATTAGAGTAACAATAATTTGGACAATTTGAATTAGGACAATAGAGACAAAGAGTTACAGATGTCTGGGTACCTCTTTCTGGGCAGCAAAAAAAGGACCCACGTTAACAGAGGTTTAACCCTTAAAAACAATAACCTGTTGCATATTCATATACCTAATACATGATGCATAAATTCCATTCAAATACAGGATTCTGTCTGGTCAGTGCCATCTTCTTCCTCTGAATCCTAACAGCGCCTTCGAGGTGGGAAGAAGTTGGTTTCTTCTGATAAGAGGGCAATAAATTCTCTTTCTCTGAAAGATTCAGGTGTCCTGTGGCTGCTATCTCGCTGCCAGTCCTTTCTTAAAAAAATAAATATCCTACATAGCACAGTTTCTATTTTAACATTTTTTATAACCTAAAACTATATTTAACATGCTGCTTAAGAGAATTAATGCAGCATTACTTTCTAACCCAACACATATAATATTCATTTGAATATTTGCAAAAAGCCAATCACAAAATACGCATTTTTCACATGCACGGAGATATTCTCTAATGTAAAACTAGCATGGCATCTTCCAGGATAATCCTAAATATGAATCCTGGGATGTTAATTGAGGAATCTATAAACAGGAGATGCAGCAGTGGGGATGGAGTTTGGAAATAGTAATGCTAATTGTTTGCTATTGTCTGTTAAAAAATAAAGCTCTGATTCAGTTCTTGGTGTTCTACCAACCATGTAATGGGGTCCCAGAACTAAGCACGTGGTGGTTTTTATTTTATTTCTTCACTCCCTAGTGCAGTGGCTGTGTTTATGATTGTGCTGGTGTTTTTCAACCTTTCACAGGCTGGATATCAAGCTTGTCATTATGTCTTTGTAACACAGGAGTGGGACAGGAGACAGAAATTTAGGACCTGACACTGAAACATTCCCTTTACAGCTGGGTTTGAGGTGATATTTTAGACAGATGTGTCCCCAAGAGTTGGGAATAGGAAGGCTGGAAGCAGAGAGCCTTTTCTTGGCCATATGAATCCACACGTGTGGAGGGTTTGTGCCAGAGCACTTGACTTGCAAGTGAGTCATATTTTTCCTCTGACTTCAGAAATTAAGATGTAGCAATGTATAAATATTATCTGAATCTTTTATTATTCGTGTCACAGTATGTAAGTGCTGTGCTTTACTAGAGTTGGCTCTTTTAGCTGCCAGAGGCCAACACTGGAGTGAATATTTGATCAAAACTATGCCAGCAATCCCAAATTAGAGCTCCTTCCTTGCCTCTCATCCTCACTGCCTTCCTGTGTAGAAGTTGTAGCTTCTGTTTAACTTTCAGGCTTAGACTATAATTTTTTATTTAAAGAACAATTCATATTACAGCTGCATTCAGTATCTTTGGCACTGTTGGGAGACAGGATATGAAATATTTGTTATATTTCAATTTATTTTGTAGCACAGTCCTTATGTGGTGTTTGCATTTACATAGTTGGCACTTGCTTTTCATTTTAGCAGGGTGTTTATTTCTTGGGAATGAGTTTTATATTGTAATTTTGTGAATCTTAACAAGCATAAATGTCTCGATGATTTTCATGGTGGTAATAAAGCAGAAGCAGCTTTTTTGAATTGTGACAGAAGCTGCTCTGCTCACCTATAACAACACAAACTTTCAGTGTGTTTGCCAGGAAAACTGATGAAGGGACAGCTCAGAAAAGCAGAGTTAAATTTCTAATCTAAACAGGACTAAACATTAATTCTAAATGCTGGAAAAATTGAGAGCTAAAACATTCACCTGGGAAATCATGGACAAACCACAACTCTGCAGGTGCATCAGAGGAAAACAGCAGAGGAAAGGGAGAGCAAATATTGGGAACTCAGGGGAAGATGGGCATCCCACACTCCTGATTCATTTTTAGTCCATGTTATCTCTTGGAGGGTAGTTCAGGGTTCTCAGTGCTGCTGCTCAAGATGAGGTGTGCTCTGTTTAAAACCATTTGAAACCATTTAAAACCATTTAAAACTTGTCCCCCTTTTCCCAGCCAGCAGAGGACAGGAGCCTGTGGGTGGGAAAAGTGACACCCTGGGATGATCCACAGCTGGGAATTGCTCCTGGAGAATGAGTTCGCCAGTTCTTTACTTGATAACAGGAATCCCTATTTGTCCCTAATATATAATGTTGCAGTTGGTTGTGCTTAAATTTGCAGTTGTAAAAATGCTAAAATAGATTTTTGCTGATATGCAAAGTTTTGTGAATTTTCAGGTTCTTTCAGGTTTATCCCATGGCTCATATGGATTGACCAGGGAGCTCCTTTAATTCCTGAGAATGTAAAATATGGCCAACAAGATTTCCATGCTCAGATAGTGGGAGGATGATGATGATGATGATTATTATTATTTCTTCACTGGCTGTTGTGTACCAGTTGCTCTCCACACTGGCCTTACTGGGAGAGTTAATCCAACCAGCAACGTGCCCTGATGGAGATAGAGAGGGATAAACCAGGCTGGGAATGCTGGCATTCTTTTGGGAATGGGAACTGTGAGGAGGAAGCTCTTTGAAGATTAAAAGCATCACATAAATGCTAAGTATTCATGTTACAGAAAATTGGCAAATCTTATTGTAATGACTAAATCTGCTTGCACTGCCTGCACAGGAGATGTTAAACCTTTGATATGCATTAGGGGAAGGTCTGATGGAAGCAGGGAAAGCTTTATCCACAGGGTGAGCCACTGCTACCAGAAACAAAGAATAGGTGGGAGGAGAAAAATACAGCTGGATTGAAAAATTCCATTTTTTTTAATATCCCCAAACCGTGGTGTTGTTATCCTTAAATTCCTGTTCCTGGTAAATGTGTGAAGCCTTTGTGGAGGTGCCCTGTGTACACTGAGTGGTTCCATTTCTGATACTCCACTCATGAAAGATTCCTTAGGAGTGGATTCATTTTTCCATTAGGGAAGGCAGGAATTTTTAGTCTGTGTTTTCTCCCAAAATATTCCCAAATGGGTTCCTTTTTAGCAAGAGTGTGTGGGTGTGGAGGTTGACTTTTTAGTCAGAGCTGGTTCATTTATCTCAATTGTGTTTTGCAGTTGGTTCCTCCAATTTGGGGTTGTTCCCAAACACACTTTACTTTCACTTGCACATTTTACCTCTTTGAAGCTTTTTAGTAATTGCTTTGGTTCTTGACAACTTCATAACCACAGCCATTAAGTCACAATAAAGACTAATGAAAAAAGTAATAAAATTTCCATGTATAACTAGGATGAAGATTCCTAAGGGAAATATTGAGCGAGTGATTACAGGGAAGATAATTGTCTGGTTAGAGAATTATATGCTCTGTGAGTTTGATATTGAACCTCAAAAATTGTCGCTTAAAAATCAAAATATTAGAATTATGAAAAAAACTGAGCTGGAAGTGAGGAAGAACTTGAGACAGGTGATTTTTTTTCTTGCTTTCTGAAAGATGAGCAAGTTGTCAGTTTTATTAGAATTCAAGTTTGGTTATTTTTAGTAAAGAATAAATGCAATGTTATGCTGATGGTTGCAAATTATTGCCTGCTTTGTGTTCTTGTGATGTGCAGGGCTGGTGGGATTTTGTTTTTTAAGGCACAGAATTAGCAAGCTGCTTTGCACCCAGTAGTGACATTGGAAATTCAGATTTTGGGATGTGTTTGGAGAGTATTTGGGGCATTTTGATGCTCCCATTTCTGGGGGAAATCACCAGTGCTTCAGTCAGAAGAGCTGGAAAGGTTCTTGACCCTTCACCTTGCCTGACCTTTTTATCCTGTGTTTTCTCTTCCTGCTTATGCAATGTTTTGTTTCCTGTTTTGACTTTCAGCACTGTCAATACATCGTGGTTTTCTCCCTTGGCTGGGCTGGTTTGGGTTTTGTGCTGGCAACCTGTGAACCAGAATAAATCCTTTATTTTCATGTAGTCAAATGAAGTATTTCAGGCTCTTGGGACAAAGATCAGCTTTTTGCTGTGGTTACTGCTGCTCCTCCTAATGGCACTGATGGTTTGCAGGGAGCTTTTGTGATTCTGGAGCTGTTTCTGTGTCCAATTAGTTCTACCTGATGTTAATTGGTCAGTTTATAGTAGCCAGGACAGATTAATTCCACTTTCCCCTCAGTTAAACACTTGGAGTTCTGCCCTTTTCACTGATTAAATCAGCTTTTTAGTAGTAGCTTGTAGTGCTTTTACACAATATCTTAGCTCATTTATCACACATCTGTCTGATGCAGGCTGGAATTTATATCCATTTCAGAGCTGAGACAAGACATGGAGAGGTTAAGTGTCTCTTGCCTGCGTGTCTCAGGCAGTACTGAGAGTTCAGATGCTTTTATTTGTCACCTTTGCTCCATCAGACAAGTGGCTGCTGTGGAAAGCTGTGCTTTGGCTCTCAGCATTTTACATCACTGTGCTTTAATTTTGAAGGATATGGGGAAAAGTGTTGTAAGGGAAGGTGTTTTTGTGGCTGGCCTGACTTTGCAAATAAATATTAATAGGAATTTTAAATACATTTATTGTGCTTGCTCTTGGTGCATATATCACAGGTGAGGTGTATAATAATTTTTTTCTAAGCTGTAATAACTCCACTAGGCCTGACCAACCACTCCTTTTAACCTTTAAGCAGAGACTGTGGAGTGTGGAAATTTTTATATTCCTTATGTTCAATAGTTACATCATCAATAATATGTATAATTGAGGAAGATTCTAAGTTCCTTCTTACAGTATTTGAATAAAACACTTTATTGAGGTAATTTTTGCAAACCTTAGCTCAGATTCAGAGGCCTCTGAGAAAGTATCACAGAATATGCAGTGTAGGTACTTTAAGTAGTGAGGAATTGGCTTTGATGTAACCATTTTCTCCTCTCTCTTTTTCCAAAACAGGACGTGAAAAAGCAAAAATATCAATAATACTTGTATTTAGCCATGCAGTTACATTTTTATGATGACTCTTAATAATTTTCACTAGCAGCCTGATAACAGCAGAGCAGCTTTTGCTGAGGCAGGTATTTGCTGCCCAGTTTTCGTTGTCAAAAATTGTCCTTTGAGTGGGATTTTTGGAGGGGACAGAGGTGGTGCCATACCCCAAACCCTACATTGCTCACAGGGTATTTTAGATGGGGGGTGGAAAGAAAAAAAAAGTCTGAAGTGCATAGAGATTCTAAAATGAATGGAGAAAGTGGCAGCAAAACTTGCAAAGCTCCACTGGAAGGGTTGGTTTCCTCCAGCTTGGTTTAAGCAGTTTTATTGGGATGGCAAAACAAGGTTTAAGTCTAGACTTGGACTTGCATAATCTGAGCTTCAGATACAGTTTTAGTCCAAAAGGAAAAGTCCAGGATGCCTTGGTGACAAATATGTGAAAGCAGAGCAGAACAAGGTGGTTTCCAGCAGGGGCCAGGTTTGGAAGGCACTACACATTTCATTACCTGGATAGATGGGAATTAAAACAAAAAATGTGGAATAGTACATCCATATAAACAGCCTGAAGTTTAAGTAACACTGGGAAACTAAAAATACCCTCAGCAGTTGGTGAGCTGAAGGTTTGTTACAATTACTGTGAGCAGGGTGACATTTTTAGCTGAGGTTGCGTGGTTTCATTTAAACTTTATTAAACAAACTGGAGCTGGAATATTCCCTGGAGAGCTGGATGCAGCACTAATCTCCTGTTCAAGTGTCTGCAGCTTTGCTGGAAACCCTCCAGCTGAGGTGGCACAGGAGCTTTGTGTTAGCAGAGTTACCACAGGCACGGTGACAGGCTGGGACTTGGTTTCGCTGGTGGTGTTTGGAAGTGGGCAGGTGGATTTTGAAGGATTATCACACAGTATCTAAGTATTGAAACTTGCTTTTGTTACCTGGTGGTGTTTGGAAGTGGGCAGGTGGATTTTTAAGCATTATCACACAGTATCTAAGTACTGAAACTTGGTTTTGTTCCCTTGAATCAGCCTCACAGTGAAAAGGTCACTTGTGTGCTCTGGAGGTGCAAAGAATGAGATGTGCAGTTCCATTTGAGTCACTTTCCCTGCAGTAATATTGAGGTAGTGGCACCTGTTAGTGGCAGGTGGGATGTGAAGATGCTTTTTGCTGTGCTCACTACCTCAGACTCCTCCTGGGAAGTTGTCAGGGTCTGTTTTCCCCTGTCAGGCTGTGAATCCAACAAGACTGCACCCCATAGTGTGGTGGCTGTCTCCTGTGTCTAATGACAGCAGCCTGTGAACGCTCCTCTCAGAGGTGTTTGTAGACAACTGGCTCCTGGAAGTGTTTGGGGAATCTGTGCCTTTGGAAAAAGTGAATATTCCTAATGAAAGGACTTCAGTCAGTGGAGGAAACAGTGCAGGAGACAGGCTGGTGTCTAAAGGCAGGATGAAAAACCCCTCTGTGTTCTGTGGTGCTTCCTGTGTGTTGGGCTCATGGAACTGAGAGAAAAAAGGCAGCTTCTGGGGATGGGAGTGTTCTAATTTCTAAAATTATTATAGTTATTATAGTAATAGATGTATTGCTTCCAGAAATGTTCCTTTAATAATTGAAGACTTAGTTTTATTTCCTCTCAAAATGCCATCGTGCTCTATCTCTGTTGAATAATTGGTGCTTTGGTGTTGGGATTTTGAATTCAAATATTTTGCCTTCCAGACTCATAGTAAACATTGATAATATCTTTGATTTATGCTCTGCTCATTTCAGTTGTACTTTCATGTGCATGGATCTAAATGCATAATGAACTTATCTTTACAAAGCTTTGCAGATGATTTTAAATGGGCAGCATCAGTCATTTTAATGGCTCCTGGGGAAGGAATGGAAGTAATTACCTTGCCTCTTATTCCATGACCTTTTTTGTAGTTTCTGTATGCAAACAATAATACTGAGTGGGCTCTGGCAATAATAATTTGCTTTTGAAATGTAACATGGACTGACAGTATCAACTTATCACCCCTGTTAAATACATTGATGGTGCAGTTCTTTTTGAAGGTCTCGGGAGTATTGCTGGATAAGTCTTGTTCCCAACCTTCTCCTCACCTTGGCTGGCAATCCAGTCACTCCCATGGATTATGGGAGGTACATTTATATGGGATTTTCCTACTCCTGAGCACTGCTTGGAGTGCACACTGGGCAGTCAGGGTGCTGTAAGCATCAGCTTAGCAAATGTTTGTGTAGAAACTTCTGCCAAATAACCTCAAACCAGACTGGATGAAATGGTGGAGAGATCAAAGAATTAAGAGAGGGAGAAGAAACCAGAGCACAGATTTCATTTTTTTGAAGATATGTGTGTATGAGCAGGCATAAAACTGCAAAAAATGAGAATAATTTCATCCCAGAACTGTTGTTGGATTTAGTTTAGGATCCAGGCTGTTTGCTTTGCTTTGCCCAAATTACAAAGTCAGGAACTTCTCTTTCTATGATCCCTGAGCAATCCCAACGCTCATTAAATGTGAGGAGTTGTCCCTGGTTGTGCTTAGAGGTGATTGGAGGTGAAGCACCTCCCTTCATCTCCTCCTGGTTTGGGATGCTAATGTGAAATCATGGAATTTAAACACCTTAGAAGCCAGGTAACAGAATGAGACCGACATTCTTCTGCCATGTAATTACAGGAGGCTCGTTTTAGTCAAACAAGATATGTGCTAATGATAATCACCACTGTGCTAATTGATAGCTCTGGTGCTGTGTGGGTCACACTTGAGCTTTATCTCTTAGATACTTTGATTTTTTTTTCTTTATGGTTAGATTGTGATGAAATATAACCCAATTTCTGTTTTTACACAATTGTTAAGTGGAGCCAACATCTGTTTCAGTGTTGACTCGGATTAAAATTAAGGAGGAATATTTTAATGTGATTTACTTTTAAGGATTGATTTTTGCTTTTGATGAATGAATTAACTGACAAGCAGAAGTTTTACTGAGTGCTGGATGAAGCCAGCCCTCAAATGCTGTTTTATTTTGGCTGACAAAAAGCTCCACAAGCCTTTGGCCATGGCAGTGTTGTTTGTGTCTGGCTTGTGATAGCAGGGTAAGGAAAATGCCTTGCTATAAATACAGTGACACAGCTCCCGTGTGCAGCATCATTTCCCTGGGCTGCTGCATGGTAAATTGCTTTTTCTGCACCATTCAGGAACTTCCAGGGGGTCCTGTGCCATTCCCTGCATCCTGGCTTTGGACAGAGGGCTTGTTTTGTTCCACGAGATCCTTCCCTTCTTAAACACTTTCTTAGAAAGTTGCTTTGTGCTTGTAAAATCTGCAGCAGCACTGCTTTCCAGGGAGCTCCCAGGCCAGGATGAGTGGGACGTCATCACATTTTCCACCTTTGCAGCAGTTGTGAACAAGTTTGAACAGGTGTAGCTGGCAAGCAGATTTTGGCTGTGCAAGGGGATCTTGGGGGAAGAATTACATGTACTCCAACATTTTCTTCCTGTTAAATCACACCTCACTGCACTGTCTCATGAACTTGTGGTGATGAAGTATTTTATTTGTTTTAATACAGAAAGGCAGACTGGTTAATAGATGAAACTGCTTGAAAGATGCTGCTCTTAGTAATATTCACCACTGTTGGTTGCAGATAATTTCCCTGGCTTGCATGCAATGCAAAATTGATCATAAAACTGCCTCATTTTCCTTTGTGTGACAAGAATGGTGCTGAATTTAGAACAAATTACAATCCACTATTGTAGTCAGAAAACTTAGCAGTGAGCTGTTGTTGCCATTGATGGTAACCACAGGTCTGCTTCCCTTCTCTCTTTTCAAGCAAGATTAGATGATTAGATCTCATTTTCCCACTCTTTAGGGGAAATCATGCATTTAATTTCTTGGTGTCTTTTTATTGTAAAGGTAAACATAAGGAGTAGAGGATTTTGAGATTCCTTGAGCTGTTATCTTTCTGTAACATCTTTATTGACCAAATTTTTTTTTCTTTCCTCTGTTCTCAGTTACAGACATAGAACTGAAGAGGCTCAAAGATGCTTTCAAGAGAACTTGTGGCCTCTCCTATTATATGACCCAGCAGTGCTTCATCAGGGAAGTTCTGGGTGATGGGGTCCCTCCCAAAGTTGCTGAGGTGAGCTGTGAATTGCTGCTTTCCTGGGAAGCCAAAGGCAGTGGATAAAGGGCAGCTGTTTCTGCTGTGCACACACAAATGTTTATGAGTTGATGGAATTGTTTCCCATTTTTTATACAACATCACAATGCACCTTCTCTGCCTGGAAATGGTTTTCCAGTCTTGGATCCTGGGTGGTCAGGGATGTGCTCCCAACCCTATTAATACCTGGTAGATGACTTTGAATTAAACCTAAATATCCAGATGTAAATTTGAGCAATTAAACGATTGGGAATTTGTAACAAGACCATAATAACAGATTTTATTTACTCCAGAGATGCCCTTGCTGTTGGTTCCTTTGAGATTCCATTGGCTGTTACTTTGTTTTCTAAAGATGAATCTTTACAAGCTCTTAAAAATAAATTTGTTCATAACAGATGTATGAATGAGCTGAAAAATAACCAGAATCAAAATTTGCAATATGGATATAAACATATATCTATCTAAAAAAAAATAGCAATACCATCCTACACATATGCATGTTTCAAAAGTTATTTTCTTTTGTAGAGTTGCCCCTTTCTTGAGAGAGATATCAAAATATTCTTGGTAGAGAGACAAAGATTAGGCAGACCTTTCAGATGATCACTTGCTCCATGTCATTCCTAGTCACAGCCTCTATTTTTGGCACCCTCAGAGCTGCTGACCTCAGAGGATGGTGCAAGTCCCCCGGTTTTATTTAGATAATGTGAGTGCTGAAGTGTTGCATTGCTGAAGGTTTTACACTCTGGCAGAGTTCCTTTTCCTCAGCTTCATCTTTCCTCCATTCTTTTTCTCCCCTTTTTTCCTAAATTTTGGCAAAGAGGATGATACTACTTTACTTCTGTAAACAGTTGGCTTTTTATGTGGGTGTTTAAGGCTTAGCAGGAGAATTTGCAGTGGAAAAGGAGGGGTCTGATTTGCCCAGAGCTTATAGCCTGTCTTCAGCATGAATTTCTGAGTTTGAGAGTTGGTAACCCCTAAGATTAAAAAAAAAATGTATCTTTCACAATGTATAATTGGTTTGACATAGTATAAAATATTGAGAATTTTCTGTTCTGTGTTAACTTCCACCTTTATATCCCTTTCATGTCAGTATTAAGGGTTAACTTACTGATTTGGTCACAAATAGAGATTCTGGGATTCTGGCGTTTCAAATGTCTGCTGGTTGGTTTTTATTTATTTTTTTTTTAAATCTGTCCTTAAAGACACAATTTTGGTGATGATTCTCTCTTTTAACACTCATGATGGTTATAGAGCAGTTCTTGGTTTCCAGGTGGTGAAATAAAATTAATGGAAGACTCCTAATTGGTTTTTGATGGCTTCTCATCAGAACTCATCTCAAAATTTGAGTACAAATTATGATGTACTTGTAGCATTCATACTCAGTATCAAATCTGTGAGCTTGAAAGCTGTAAATTGGGCCAAAATTGGGATTTGATTCAAGGGATGCTTTGTAATTCCTGGCTTCAGGATGGGGAGAGGCAGGCAAAGTCATTAGGCAGCTAAAAACCCTGAGTTTTCAGCCTTTCAGTCACTAAACCAGATCATTTGGAGCCTTGGAGCTGGGCTGTGTGCTCTGCATGCTGGAAATAATGGGTTTTCATATCTGAGGCCTTCAGGAATGTGTTAAATTAAAAACACAGGAGTTTTAAACTGGACATGAAACAGAGAACTGAAACCAGTGGAACTTTAATCCAGCAATTTGGGTGATTGTCCTATACACAAAACATTTTTTAAATGTAATGTTCTGGGAGGCTCTCTTGGGAGAATGGGGTTGAAGATATTAATAAAAGGAAATTTAGAGATGTTTCTGTGGTGTTAAACTGCAGGAAAGCTGCTCAGGTGGTGGGAAGCAGGAGCACAGCTTTGGTTTTTCAATCTTGTTATGCTCTTCAGTTGTCCATGAAACAGAACATGTCAGGCTTAAATTTTTTTTTAAAAAGTACTCCGTGCCTTTTAATGATAGTGAATTGTACATTCTGAAATGCAGATTGCTGTCATTCTGCCTGGGTGGGGCTGTTTTAAGTGAAGCTGCAACAGCATTAAGTCATTTTGGAAGACACTAAATTGCATCACATTTTGATGGTGCATGTTATTAGAAGTTTCCAAATGCCACACCAACGTGAAAAAATGTGGAGAAATGATGTGTTACATGACTAAAACACTATTTTAGAAATGTTTATAAACTCTTCCCAAGGAATGATTGAGCAGCTAAACTCCAAGCAATGCCAGCTGCAATTCCATATATTAAATACTGATACATTGGACATTATCCATAAAATTCCTTTCCTCTGTTTATCTCATGAGCAATCCTTGTGTTGTGTTGAAACAATGTATAAATGTAATATTTGGTGCTCATCTGCTGTCACAGCTGAGATGTACAAAGTTCAGCAGAAGTGTGTGGATACTTTATCTGCATATTTAAAAAAAACCCAATTATTCCAGTGGAATATGAAGGTAAATTGCTCACATGGGCAGTGTAGCCTTGAAGGCATTTGGTGAAGACAGAAGGATTAGAGATAAAAAGTGTGGAATTCAGATCTCTGCCTTGAAGCCTCTACAATTGTTGTGTCCAAATAAAGCACAAATTCAGTTTTAATAATTCAGCCCTTCAAGCATTTGTAAATGGATTAAAGTTGAGTAACAGAAGAGGCTGATCTGAGCCCCTGTGGAAATGGAAGTATTTGGGTAATGCTGTCTCAGGGTGGGATGGGAGTGAGGCTCAGGCTGTTCTGTGGAGAATGAGATCCTGCTGTGCATGCATTGACATTGCCATGCCTGCAGACAGATTTTAATAGTCCAGAGGGATGGATGGACAGACAGACAAAGAGAAGGTTTCTGCAGGGGGCACAGCACTGCTGAGGTGTCTGCAGGAGCAGCAGTAAATCTGGTGTAGCCACTCTGTGGTAGGTGTTCCCTTGTCACCTTCCTGCCACCGCAGCACTGGGAGGCTTGGCCAGGTCTGACCTTGCCAGGCTCAGGACTGGTTTTATTTGGGCACTCCCAGTCCTGGCTTAATTCTGACTCATAGTGGAAAGCACCCTGTGGTGGAGCAGTGACTCCCAGGGCTCTGGTGTTCCCCTCTCTGCTGCCAGCCTGGCCTGGGGATTCCTGCTGCATCCCCTTGGTGCTTTGGAGATTTTCAGAGCCCAGCCTGGGGCAGATTTCAGCCCTGATGAAGAAATCTGGGGAAACACCACCATGAGGAAGTGAGGAGTATCTTCACTGAAGGGTTCTAATGTGGAATTTTCATATTGCTCTTCAGGACTTGTACCTGTGTTTCATTAAATAAAGGCTGTTCAGTACCAGAAGAGCTACAAAAGGGTAACACAATTAAAAATTGAAGTGTCTTTAGTTGCATGTGAGGTGATTAGCCTAAAAACCACATAAGGTGGAGCCTCAGTGTAAGCTGCTGGTTTTACTTCTGACATCCCTGTTTGTTCTGGTGAACTTCTCTATTTTATTTTCTAGGTTATCTACTGTTCATTTGGAGGAATATCCAAAGGGCTGCACTTCAATAACTTGATAGTTGGATTAGTTCTACTCACAAGAGGCAGAGAGGAGGAGAAAACAAAATGTAAGCAATGTAACTTAGTAACAATGAGACAGTGGATTGTGAGTGTAAAATGTGACCATTTTACAGTGAAGATGAGATTTTTGGAAGCATTTTTAGCTGTATTTTTGGAAATTAAGTGCACTTTTGTTTTCTGTATTCATCAAAATGAAATATTTGCCAAGTCATCATGAATGTCAGTGTTGGGATCCTACAGAAAGCCTGATGGTCTCTGTATGTGGGCAGAGGAGGGAGGATGGCACTGATATTTTTCAAAAAAATAGAAAGCATCTGCCTACTGACTTCTGTTGTTTTGTCTTCTCTGTTAACCTCACTTGATAATACTCATTTGCCTTTTGATTACAATGGTAAAAGAAAAGGAAGGTCTTGACCTAAACCTTGTGGACCTGTATTGACCTTGGATAAACCCAAGTGTTTAGTCCTTTAGCTGTTGCACAGCCTTTGACATTCTCAGCCAGTTATAGACCTTGCATTTGAAAAATGCCACTGCCATAGATGTTTACACATATTTCTATTTCCCCAGACATTTTCAGTCTCTTCTCTAATGAATCTGGGAGTTATGTGGTCCGTGAAGAGATGGAGAAGATGCTGCATGTGGTTGATGGGAAAGTCCCAGAGTCACTCAAGAAATGCTTCTCTGAGGTGTGTCCTGCACCTTTCCTCCTGTTGCAGTTACAAAAAAGTCAAGATTCCATTAAGTAGCTTATTTTTCTTACTCATGCACCTATGGGAACAAATTGGCCTTGTTTAAATGGGTAAAAGCTCATGGGGGTTTGTGTTGTGGTATTCCATGTAATTTATATCGATGGGAACAGTGTTTGGTGTATAAATTCTGTGTTCTCCTGTATTCACTGTGCTCCTTGGAAAGAGATCATTTCCCAGTGGGAATCATGTCATCAGGTGAATTTAAATACTAATATTGCTGGTGGGAACTTAGTCATTAGTGTGAACATTTTATTGCAATCAGGGAAGAAATCTAGAACACAGAGCTGAGAAGAAAGAAAATCTGCACCCTGGATTTAAAAATGCCTGACAGCCATGGTTGCTTCAAGATAATAATTTTATATTATTGCTTTTGTATCATTTTCCTGCCAGGAGCTACAACATTTAATTATGCTTTAAGTTGTTTGAGAGATGCAATCTTTATGGAGCTTGCTGAAGTCCTCCTCTAAAGCAGGGCATTGGTGCTTTCCTATTCATAGATGATTCTTTGACTCCAGGGATCCTGATGAATTTTCAGGGTTTTGTGCTTGGTTTGTTATCAGATGACTGAGACCAGCAAAATGGAGACATCACTGTACATTCCCCTGGCAAAAGGATTGACCAGATTGACTGGAAGCTTTAATTGTGGCTATCAGATTACTTAATTAGTTCAGATTTTATTGTTCTGTGCTGGAGATAGCTCTGGCTGTGGGCAGACTCTGATCTGGCCCTGGTGTCCTGTTGGCTCTGGAGGCAGTGATTGCATTCCTGAGTCCTGGCTGCAATGGAAATCCTGAGTCCACTGCCCTGCAGCTTCTGGACTGACCCCCAGTGCCATTTCCTATTTCTAATTTCCCATCAGTGTGCTGTGATGAATTGCACCCTACAAGTTAATTGCACACTGTCCAAGAAATCCAGAAATACTTTATGAAGCCTTGCAGGAAGATGAGTATCAATCTGAGCTTCAGAGCATTTTCCTGTTCAAGAAAATGCTGCATATTGATTTTTGTTTTAAAATGAAAATAGTGTAATAACCCACTCAGCAGGATTTACTGGGCTCTTAATCATCCATGGGCATTGCTGGAGAGTGAGAAAGTTTAATGTTCCTGCTGTGGGCTTTCCTGCCTGCCTTCTGGAGGATGCCTTTGATTTCAAGGATGATGTTTATAGGCACTTCTGTTCATCAGAATTATTGCATGTACTCAGCTAGAAATAGAAGCTTTAGAATATATCTGAGTTTTCCTTTTGTTTCTGAAATACAGGGAAAAAAATCAGTGATAACTGCACTGCTCAGGTTCCATCATAATTCAGCTGTCATCATTGCTTGCTTCAAATGCTTTCTTCCTCCTGTCCAAAGTTTTTCTGTTCCTCTTCATTGTCCTTCCAGGGAAAATTGGAGTTTTAATGACCCAGCTCTTGCTGCCTTTACAAAGAGCAGTGCAAAAACTAGAGGAAAAGGGTGGAACAGAGAGGGAGAAAATGTTCTTTTCTCTTGATCCAAACTGTTGGAGAAATGGAAGAATAAGAAATCAAAGTGAAGGTGGGGAGGGCCTGGCACAGGGTGTCCAAGGCCAGGCTGGATGGGGCTGGGAGCAGCGTGGGATGGTGGAAGGTGTCCCTGCCCATGGCAGGGGTGGCACTGGATGGGCTTTAATGTCCCTTCCAACCCAAACCAGTCAGGGATTTGTTGGATGCAAATATAAAACTCTTTGGTCTAGAAAAAGAGGCATAAAAAGAATGAGTATCTGGAGCTGAAACAACCCCCTGCAATGGGAATAGGAAGCAAATGTTTCAGCAGTGCTGGTGATGAGCCATTGGAGCAGCCTGGCAAAGGGAATATAGTGAATTTTCAATTTTCTGCACTTGGCAGTTGCAGATAGTCCGTGGCCAAATGCAAATTGTTGGATTCTGTAGAGATGTAATTCAGTGAAGTTTAATGGTCTGTGATATGAGGGGAGTTTAAATAATCAATGACTTGAAACCTCTTCCACTTTGCAGACCCCTGTTTATTTCCCCTGGAGATGAGAATCTCCATATAATGAGTTTGTCTACTGATAATGGGTTTGCTTTTATTTGAGGTAGTTTTGTAGGTCCTGTTGAAATTAGTCTGCTGATCCCTATGGTTTCATGGCCACAGCTTGGCAAGGATCCAAATAAATGGTTTAAACAGCACTGGAATTCTGTGAATGTGGAGTTTTTATGTGTTCCTGAACAGGGAGCTCCAGGAGACAGGGAGTGAGGAGATCCTGGGAATGTCATGCTCACTTTTATGCTCCAGTGTGGATTTTGGTCAGTAGAGGCAAAAAAGTCCACATGTTCCTGCAGTAATTAAACACAGCATCAGTTATTCCCAAATCTGATTTTTCTGTGTTGTTTGTATACCTGCACAGATAGAACAGAATGTTTATGATTTTATAGCACCTGGTTTTTGGTGCAGCAGAGCTGGTATCTATAATAATACATTTAAATTCATCAAAATAACCTCTGCTCTTTTGAATTGCAAGTAACTGTTTTTCTTTTCATCCCTTTCACCTGAGGTTCAGAGTAAATGAGTTTCCAAAGGCCACATTGAGTAGGTGGCTGAAATGCAGAGAGATCTTAAAGTTAATTTCCCTCCCATTGCTGTTTCAAAAGGAAAGGGAAAAACAGGCATGGCTCCAAGCAGAAAAATTACATTAGCACTTATTTTTCTAGGAGATTGTCCCAATTTTTTGTTCATACAGCTGGATGGTTCCTGTTTACTGGCAGTGAGAAAAACAGCTCCCATTTTCTGGTTTTTCTTGCAGGGTGAGAAGGTGAACTATGAGAAGTTCAGGGTTTGGCTGCTGCACAACAAAGACGCTTTCACCTTCTCGCGGTGGCTGCTCTCAGGAGGGGTCTATGTCACCCTCACTGATGACAGTGACACCCCAACCTTCTACCAGACCCTGGCTGGAGTCACACACTGTGAGTAAAGGTGCTTCTTGTCCTGCACATCCTAAAAAAACCCTGCCAGAGTTCACAGGCAGAATTGTCGTTCATCGAATCTCCCTGCTCCGCCACGTTGGGTTCAGTGAGAGAAATTCCTTCTCTGAGCTCATCTGTTCTCTGCTGGGATGTAAAATGTTGTGTGCAAGGACACTGGGTTGTTATTTTTAAGAGATAATAATGCTGAGGCTACAACAATTCTCTAGAAGTTTGCTACCAAGCAAGCTAAAAAAAAAAGTATTTTCTGAAGTGGCTGGCTGGTAATACTGGGTTTATTTTTGGTATTTATATAGTGGGTTGTAAAACTACTGAGAGAGTTGAGAAAATAATATTTGTTTCAAAAATAAGTGTTACCTCTTAATTTGCTTCTCCAGTAAAATAAATCATATTCCTGGCATGTGGTAGAATTAACTAAAGAGAAGCATCCTCAGGAATTGTCTCCAGAGATGAAGTGCTTCCTTATGTCTATGTTCATGTAAAAGAAGGAACAGCTGGTTTTTAAATTAAATCCAAAACCAAAAGGCTGATAAATGACACTTGATGTAGCAGTGTAATGCAAGCATGCATCCCATCCCTGAGGAGGAGGGAGGTGGTTCTGGAGGTATCAGGGATCTGAGCACTCTGGTTGTGTTTTATGTGTGCTCCTGGATTTTCCTCACAGGTGTCAGTGTGGCATTTAATCCTCTCATGGGTCAGTTACTTGAATAAAGCAACGCACCCATTTTATCCTCTTGGTTTTAAAAGTGGGCATTCAAACTCTTTTCTGACCATCTGAAATGAAAATGCATAATGAAGTCAGGAGTTTATGAACAGGTAATTTATTTGCATTACATGGAAGGGTGAAAGGAGACATTGAGGTTACAGAAAACCACTGAATATTCTGAGGTCTCACAGACAAGGTAGAGAAAGAGGAATGTGAAAAAACCCCAATCTTCTGATTGTTCTGGAGCTCAGCTCTGGGAAAGATCTTGACCTGAGTCAAACTGAGATCTGCTCTTTGTTATGCTTTGAAATTGAAACTTTCAGAACTGTTTTTACTGGGTTTTTCACAGAAAGTTTATTTATACTGAAACTGAGATTTGGAATTTAAAAAATAATTTAAATGTAACAGCTACTGTTTTAATAGATTTTTATTTACTATTTGTTGTTGTTCTCAGTTCTGGTTTTGATATTCCTGTCACTGGTACCATCATGTCAGAGCTAGGATTGAGCTTTTCAGTGAATTCCAGAAATACAGGGGGGTGATGTGGTTGTTGTCCACAGAATTGGAAAGTTCATGTGACAGTTATGTTTGGACCTCTAGATAAAATTAAATTTTACTGAATTTCCTTGTGATTTACAACAGCGTAGGAATCTCATCCAACAGATGGAAAACTAAGGAAAATATAAGTGCTTGAGCACTTGGAAGTAATTTCAGCCTAATCAGGTCACTCCAAAGAGTAAGAAATTCAGTACAGACGTATTTTTAACACAGCTGAATGTGTCAAACACTGAGAGCTGTTGAAGGCTTGTTCTTAGTGTTTTTCCTGGGGGAATGGTTGCCTTTGGAGGACCAGGAAGTGAGATAATGTTTGGTAAACTGAGGCAAACACCATAACACAGAGAGAGGGAAAGGTTTCCACTTTGTTCTGTTGTAAAATGCAAAGTAATTTGTGCCACTCCCTGGTGCAATCAGGAATTTCTGCTGCATCTCCTGGCACAAGCCCCAGACCCCCTCCCCAGCCTTACCTCACACTCTGCTTCCCATCCAACTTCTGGGACAACATGTCAGAGCCATAAAAAATGGCAGTGATAAAAGCAGGGGAAGTTATTCCCTTTGATTTAGGAACTGCCCCATTTCATGCAAGGCATCAGTGACTCCATTTAAATTTGCTTAATGAGCCAGGCCATCAGGGAAACAAAGGAATACTAATTTTTCATTTGTAAATAGCATTTGTTTTGGTGTGCAGATGACTTTAATTACATTTCTCAACACATAATTAGAAATGAATTTTTAAAGTTACAGGAAGTTGCACACACTTGCTGCTTTTAATCAAATTTTGTTCCGTTTCACTTAAATCAGAAATATGAATAATTTTATTTGAAAGCTGCCAAAATAAGTGGCCTTTGTTCCTAAAAAAGCAGTTTCAGGGTTATGGATTTGTCTTACACCTGAGAAGTGACCAAGTAGCAGTAGTTTGGATTTTCTCAGTTCTGTAGTATGATCATATGCATTTAAATTCATTTAATATATATTTTTTTGAAGCCATCACATTGAACAGCACTGTGGTGGAGCCTGTAAATCCCACATTTCTGTCACACTGACTCAGGGGACACCTCACTGCTTTCCTTCATTTAGCTGGAAATGTTTTTTCTGCTGCAACATAGGTGCTGGTTGCCTTTTTTATGTGTCATTTTGGTGTGACTCAGTGTCATGCAGTGGGCTTAGACACTCAGGTTTTCAGCCCTTTTCCATGGGGAAAATAATTCTGTTCATCAGGTTGCTGATTTTGAACTGACAGAATGTTTAATTTGCACTTTGTCACCCAGTTCTTGTGTCACTGAGTTCTGATTAAATAACACCCAAATTCCCCTTTGAATGGAGGAGATTCCTGTGTTGTCAGAAAAATTCACCTTTTCTTTCTGAGAGCTCTCACCCACCCAGGGGCAGTTCTGACTGCAATCAGTACAAACAATTCTATTTTAGAATATGCATTTATCACTATTTAATACAGTAAAAGAGAGGAACCCTGGGTAAGGAGGGCAGGGTGGCTGAAATGGGAGAGGCACTTTTGGAAACAGCACAAAACCCAAGCTGGGGTTGATTGTCAGCTCTGGGGAAGGATGGGATGGGAGGCTGGAAGCAAAGTGCAGTCAGGAAATTGAAATGCTGGGGGTTAAATCCATGTTCTGCAGTGGGCACCCACTCCACAACAGCCATGTGGGGAAGGCACTAAAGGCAATCCTGGAGGTTTTGGCTCTGTGGAATTTGCTTTGCAGGGCTGGTTCCATTCTGTGCTGGGAGAGGAGCTCCTGACCGCTCCCTGCTCCCACCTTGAGCCACTGCTCACCCTTATTCTGCTCTGTGAGCACCTGGGTGGCCGTGCCTGACACACACAGGGATCTCTCCTGGCTGAGGTTTAACATCCCCTTCCCTGTGAGTTTGTTTTTAATCAGGAAGAGCACAAAGATGAAAGTCTGACAGCAGCCCAGGCCAATAAGTAAAAGCCTTGGTGTCACTTAATCTGTATTTTGCCACTTGTTATCCTCTTAGTTCCAGGCTATTTTGTGTCTTGCAAAGCAGCTCTCAGTCCCAGAGCGTTCTGGGGGTTAATTTGCAAGGCACAAAGGAGAGTTTGCAGTGAGAAACAGTGCTTGGTGTCACTTTGGGCTCCCTCCTGGAGCACGTCCTGGTGAGCAGGGAGCAACCCAAGGCCTGGTAAAATGTTGGGAATATGGTATGTTTCTGCTGCTGTGAGCCAGACAGGATTGTACCCATAGGTGGGTAAATCTTGAACTTCTCTCATGTACTGCAGTACTTGGGGAATTCTGGTCCTATAAAGAATTGTTATAAGCAGTGGCTGGAATGAAAACATGCTGTTAAATTTGTTTTCTAAGGTAGAAGATGATTCATGGCTTGGTGTCTATGGAATATTTTAAAGGGGCATTTTGTGGGAATGGCATTAAAATGTAACATAGGGGTTTAGTGTTTATCACTGCCATGCAGCTGCCTGTTGATCAATGTTCTAAATTAACTCATTTTTAGTAGTTTTACAGTTTTAGATGATACTTTGATTGAAAATGTTTATTTGTTCTTCCTTTACAAGAGCAGGACTGTGCTTCAGTTGTTTACTTATTATCCTCTGATTATATTTGTCTAATTCTTAGAGAATTGAACAAAAAAAAGTATTCATAGTTTTAGAGTTCTGAAAGCTTTTCGTATTTCTAATGGGCAAGTGATGAGGGAGACATAAATCAGCATGTGGTAGTAAACTGCTTAAATTTCTCAGGTGCATCATGTCCATGTGACCTCAAATAATCATATCATGTATTTAATTACCAAAATGAATAATTACTTGGCCTAGAAAGCCTGTGTGTCCTGAGGTTTTGGCCTATATTGTGTCTATAAAATACATCTTTTTAAATAATCTGAATGAAAGCCCAGTTTACAGTTTGATGTGATTTGAACAGACATTAGGGGGAGAAAGTATGTATTTTGGAAAGATAAAATCTTTTATCTGTACAAAACCTCTGTGGAATGTGGTGTTTTGTCATGCACACTGATATGTTTGGGTATTGAGTGTGTTGTGCCTTTCCCATGCTTCACTGAACTTCAGTAACAAATATGATTATCTGTATAATCATAAACTGCCAGAGATTTCTTTTGGTTTTCACTCATGGAGGAATAGATGGTGCACTGCATATCCTGAGACTGATTTACAAGATTATGTGAAAAGTTAGTCTGGAGAAATCAAATTATGCAACAGCTGCTGCTCAGCTGCAGTTGGACCTCCCTGTGCTGCAATCCAAGAATTGCTGTTCCCTTTATCCACTGAATGCTGCACTGGGCTGCACGTCGTTATAGCTCTGAATGAGAAATAGTCTTTTGTCACATTTTTACTCATGGTTAACCTGATTTGTGAAAGGCTAATCAGTGCTGAGAATATTATTTACTACATGGTTTTACTTTCTAAAGTGCTTGTGCAGAAAGTCAGTGCATTTGGGCTAGAATAAAAATGTAACACTTGTGCTAACACTTATCAACTGTTCTCTTAAAGGTGATTATTTGAAAATTCTCTATCTTTAAGTGACCATGATGTCAGTTTATGTGAACAAAAACACAGACAAGATGCTTTCTGATAACCTTTCTTTTCTGAGCTGAAATAATAAAACAATGGAGTTACCGCTGTACAAACATCTGTGAAGTACAAGCAAAAAAAAATCAGAATACAACTAATTCTACTGTAGGTATTTGAGAGAGGTTCTCTGGCAAAATATAACATTCTTGCAGTTCTTAATTGCTAAAGATAAATATTGCACCTGCCAGAGAGAGGTTTCTGCAGATTTACTCTTCAGTGAGGACAATTGGAGCTTCCTGCTGGCTTTTGAATATTCTCAGTGTTGCATCACTTGAAGAATGAAGTGCAGCTCACACATTTGTTATTCTTCCTACTTACAGAGGTGGATTAAAAGGAAGCAAAGTGATTTACATGGTCATGCACAAGAGAACATAAATAATCTTTTGTGTTTGCTAATGAGAGCAGTAACGTGGAAGTGGAATTCCTGTAAATGGCAGCAGAAGCTCCCCTCTCCCATTGTTTGGGAAGGGGAAGAGCCCTTGGATTCTCTTCATATCTCTGATATTTAAAGAAATTATTCCTCTGTTCCTCTTTCTTGATTTCTAGTAGAATAATAATCCTTTAGAAATCTGGATTGCTGCTTCCTCATGTACTGAGGACAGACTTCTAGTAGGTGATGGGACATGGGGAAATGGGTTTGAACTCAGAGTAGATGTGAGGGAGGAAGTTTTTGTGGTGAGGTGGTGAATTCCTCATCCCTGGAAAGCCCAGGCCAGGTTGGATGGAGCAACCTGATCCAGTGGAAGGAGTCCCTGGAGGAGGTGGGGTGACCTTTAAAGGTCCCTTCCAACCCAAATAACTCCGTGATTACAGCCCAGCCAAGAGCCAGGGGATGGCAGAACAGATCAGGGGGTTGGTCCCTCTGGGAAGGAGGGAGAGGAGAAAGGAAATGAGTTTTTCTTCTGGATCAGCTCCTTTCTCCCTGTGTGCATGCCCAGGAGCTGGCAGCGATGCCCTGAGGAACCGGGGAGGCAGGGCTGGGCTTGTCACCTCTGCCCCTGCTCTGAAGGCACTCAGGAAAGGGACATTTGGCACTGATGTCTAAAAACACCTTACAGGAAAATGTAAACCCTTCCACTCCTCCAACTCCAGATATTTTATTCAGATTTCTCCACTTTGTGCTGCTGAGGGCGAGGGTTGTGTAAGTTTTGGTGCCTCACGTGATGCTCCTGCTGGGCACTTCCAACCACTTCATACTCACTGCAGGTTACCTAAGTTACTATTTTAAGCAAATTACTGCCACTAATGACAGAAATGGGCAAAGAAATCAATAAAATTTCAATTTGATACAACTTTTTAGGTGGAGCCCTTCAGATCTTAAGCCTTACAGGATTATTATTGTTTCTGTGGACTAAACCAGGCCAAATAGCTCAAGTTAAACCTATTAGAAAACTGGCATGGATTTAAGGGCTCAGAACCATCTGGGAATGAGATCACACGTAGTGCTTCTTAATATAGACAGCTTTGTCATTACAGATCTATTTGAGAACCAATTAATTGGCACTGACCTAAAGCGCTGTTGTGACACACTTGCATATGTAAAAAGGTTAAAAGTATTGTTGGGCAGAAATTTAATCTTGTTTTATATCTATATATATATATTTAATTTCAAGGATAGAGCATAAAGAGAGCATTTGTATAGAATGTTTTGAAGGAAAACATAAGTTCTTCCTCTGGCTATTTTTATCCATCCTTGCACCTTGTTTTATTTCTTGGGTTTGGGGTTTTTTTTCCTTTTAAAATTACATTTTAAGTTCCTTTGCATTGTAAGTTTGTGTGGCCATTCCCCAGTGTTTACTGTAAATTAAACAATTATAAATAATTCTACAGTATAAATAATAAAGTGAAGCAAACCATTTTATATTTGGAAAAAAAAATGCTGAGATACAACATTTAAATGCCACATTAAAATTTAGCCGTATTACTATATAAAAAAGGTTAAAAATTTCAAAAAGCAGTTTTTTAAGGGGCAGCTAAGTACTGCATAATTGTTTTCCATAAAAGATCTGAGATTTTTAATTTTTTTAATGCTACTTTACATCTTTTTTGAGGATTTTAAGACTGAATACCCTGGGGAAATAAGCCACTGCACACACAAGCTGCCTGTTCAAATCACCAAAGAGAAATAGGTGAAAAATGGTAAAAGTTAATTTCTGGGTTTCTGCGCACTTGTGGTGATGTTATTGATGGTGAACTCCTCGGTGGTGAATAGGTGAGAAGGTTCTGTGGCCAAGGAAGGTGATTTATTTATTTCTTTCTATTTCTTTTATTTATTTATTTCTATTTATTTGGTTCTGCAGTGGAGGAATCTGACATCATCGACCTGGAGAAGCGCTACTGGCTGCTGAAGGCTCAGTCACGGACCGGACGCTTTGATTTGGAGACTTTTGCCCCCTTGGTGTCCCCCCCAATCCATCAGTCCCTGAGTGAAGGTATGGAGGGAGAGCAGGGAGCAGCCTCTGCTGCCTCACAGCTGTGATGGCTTTGGGAGTGTCTGTTCTGAAATGCCCTTTCAGTTCAAGGGCAGAATAACTTCACTGAAAAATGGGAAAAGAGGGAAAATCTCTGTTTGCTGGGAAATGTGGGATGCTGAAGGAATTGTTGCATTGTTATCAGTTGGCAGGAAATATGGCATATTTTATGTAGAAGTTGCCCTGTAGTTGCTTAAAATTTTTTCTTAAGATTTTGTAAAGACAAAATAAACTGCTGGGCCTGAATGAGAGAAAACCAAGCATTTTTAAACTGACAAATGGGAGTTTCAGCTACTAAATGACACCTTAGTGTGCAAATCAGCTGTTGTATCATGCAGCCAATGAAACGCTCCTCCCTAAAAAGTAAATTAAGGAAGATTTCATTCAGGAGACTCAGGAGATTTGCAGGTTGTTATTTCTACTGACAACCAAACTGGTCTGTCCAGTTGAAGCCACTCTGGTAATAACTGGAGCTGTCCCATTGCCATTTGCTGCATGACATGGGGACATCCAGGGACATTCCACTTGCACTCCAGTTCTGCTCTGCAGTCCTGGAGTGACAATTGTTTTATTACCAAAGAGTTTGCTTTAGTGATAAGTGGCAGCAGTAAGTAACAAAGGGGAAAGTTATCTGCAATGGTAAAAAATCAGAATTTATGTCCAATTCTGTAGGGATGTATCCCCACATCCTTTTTTTTTTCTGAGTGTCTTTTATCTACTTAGTGATTTAAACTTGCACAGCTGCTGTGGGGAAACTTGGATGGTTTCTGCTCATTCTTTGCCTTCTGTGGAGTCATTGTTGCAAAAAAAAAAATACAAGTTACAGGATAAGTAATGCTGTATGATTTGAACTCTTAAATGCTTTGAAGGCTGGTAGCTACAGCTCCTAATTCAGGGTAAGAAGTGTAAGTATCCAAATTTGCAGTGCAGTTCAGTGATTTCCACAGGAATTTCTGTTCTGTGATTTCCACAGGAATTTCTGCCAGGCACATGGGAAGGGCTGCCCATACAGGCTCAGCTCCACTCTCCATCACTCATTACAAGGAGGGTGTGAGGAGCAGGCAGCTGCTCAGAATTCTTGATTCCCTCCCCACCCTTGGCTGGATCAGCCGTCCCTGAGACATCTAATTCACCTTTAAATGGCCTTAGTAGTGCTTAATTACCTTTATTACACTTAATGAGAGTAAATGACAAGTGTTTGTACCTCTCCTTGCCCATGAACCCCTGGTGGAGGTGCAGGGTGCCTCTCTCAGGTGCTGTAACAGGAGATGCTTTTGTGGTTTGCAGGTTTGTTTAATGCTTTTGATGAAAACCGAGACAATCACATAGATTTTAAAGAAATTTCCTGTGGGCTCTCAGCATGTTGCAGGGGACCCTTGGCAGAGAGACAGAAGTGTAAGTATGCAAAATTTAACTGTTAATTTGGGAGCAGTTTTTCAGTTTGAACAATGAGGTTTAGTTGTTTTCACCTGTTAAGATTATTTTCCCGCTGAACAAGTCTGTGAAAAGTGACTTCAAAAGTTAAAAAAAAAAAAAAACAGAGGAATTTTAAATATCAAGCTTTCCTTTTATAAAGGATGATTAAACTTAATTCCGTATATTTTACAGCTTATCAGTAGTTCCATGTAAATTATGGGGAAAACTACATTTCAGAAGTTATTTTTTCAGTGCTCTGCATTTTGAGGCAGAAGTGTGTATCTCAATATAGAAAGTGCAAACACTTAGCTACTCATTATCTATAATAGAAAACAAATGTCCTATTTGATTGTCTTGTGGTAAATAGCATGTTGTGGCTTTTCACTGCCCAGTTCCCAGCTGGCTCCCTGCAAGGTTCCTGTGTTTTGAAACACTTTTTGTTCCCTACTTCTCCAAAACCACATTGTTGCAACTTCCAAGCTGTAATTCCCTGGAAATTTCTGGATGCACATGTGCTCCCTGCTAGGTCCCATCAGCAAACACAGCGAGCAGAGCATTGCAGGGATGTGGGTTTGAGCTTGTGAAACAGCTGCTCCATTTCCTCACCTCCACACGTGCATCCCCCCTTCAGAGCTGTCAGCGCTGCATCAGCTGCTCTGCAGCCTCAGGGGCTGCAAGGAATAAAGAAACAAGAGTTGTGCAATGGTTCTGACAGCAAAGTCATTCCCTTTTCCCTCAGTTTGCTTCAAGGTGTTTGATGTGGACCGCGATGGGGTCTTGTCCCGCACCGAGCTCAAGGACATGGTGGTGGCACTTTTAGAGGTCTGGAAAGACAACAGGACAGACAAAATACCTGTGAGTGGTGGCTGGGGGTTGGTTCCCTTCTGTTTCCTGAGCCATCCTTCCAAAGGAGGAATGTGCATCTTGTTTGGGTGGGGGTCACAATGTACAGGCTCCCTTGAGCTGGGGAGGGGGACAGGTGGCTGTCCCTTGTCTTGCAGAGCTCTCACCTGTCCCAAGCACAAGGTTTGTTAAATGTGTGTTCTGACCTGCCCAAATCCCCAGGTTTGGTTAGAATGTGTGTTCTGACCTGTCCAAATCCCAAGGTTTGGTTAGAATGTGTGTTCTGACCTGCCCAAATCCCAAGGTTTGGTTAGAATGTGTGTTCTGACCTGCCCAAATCCCAAGGTTTGGTTAGAATGTGTGTTCTGACCTGCCCAAACTCAGTGGTCTCTCTATAATGTGTGTTCTTTCATATAAAGAAAGGTACAAAAGCACAGATTTTTTTTCTCTGGGAGCCCTTGGTTTGAATTACTGAGAGTTTCCAGCATCTCTTACAGTTTTATTTTTATTCTAAGCACATCCTGCTGGGAGACTTTAACTCTGATTTCTGATCCTTTTGTTGAAGGAGTTGGACATGGGTTTGTCTGAAATTGTGGAAGATATTTTACATGTGCATGATAACACAAAGGTAGGAATTTGCTGCTCTTCCCTTGTCATTTTTATACCCCAGTATCTTGAGTTTATTTATAAGGAAGTGCTTTCTTTAGAGCAGAGATGTGTCAATAAAAGAATCTTTTTCAAGGAATGTCAGTTTTCCATTAAAATTTACCAGGTTGTTCTGTGAAAGAAAGGATGTGTTTGAGTTTTATAAGCCATTTTAATATATGAAGCTAAACCCAAAATGCATAATCAGGTGAAATTAATTGGAAGCCTGCACTGTTTGCAAGGCTCTGCTGTGCATAACTAACACCAGTTTTACATCTGATGCTTGACTTCTGTTCTGGGGAAATTGTTCTTTGTTTCCTGTTAAAATTGATCTTGAGAGAGAGTGCAGAAGTTTATCTTATATTTTATGCTGTGTCAAGACACATTGTCCTCCTATGGAAGCATCTGTCATGACACAGCAGAAAGTCCTGGTAGTTTATATTGTGCTTTAAATGTAGCTGGGTGTAAATCTGTAATTCTCTGTAATTCTCCTCCTTGCTCTCTGGAAATAGGAGATTTGGAGATATCCACAAAAAATATTGTTGAAGTTGCTTCCATTATTTCATCCTTTGCTTCACTAATTGGGAAGAGTGTCTGGAAACGATAAATAATTTATGAAAAACTATAAAGAATGTCTAGAAATGCTTAATTATGTGTGTGAATAGTTGTCTTGCCTGCTTGTAATCCAACAAAGTGGTGGGCAAATACTTTATTGTAATTCTTTAATTGCCAAAGCAGTGGAAATTGTGGCTTCTCTCTGTTTCATCCTTTGAGGTTTTTATTTTTTGGTAGTTTATAAGCAAGTGTACAGCAGTCCTGATTCCACAAAGAGTTAAAAAAGAAGACTTCAGTCTTCAGAGGATTTTTTTAGTGGCATCATCAGTGTAGTGCTGGAAAGAGCTGATGGTGCAGTAATTACATAAATTATTTAACCTCTTTTCATGTGTTAGCTTTGACCTGGGTTAACTCTGGAGAAAATGGTCTGGAAGGAGAGGCAGAGTACCTGGCAGTGCTGTAAAATTGGCTCTGAATTATATTGCCAGATAAAAAACTCAGCCTGATCCCTTCAGTGAACCAGAGATCCCTCTGACATGGTCAGTGTTGCACCTCTGGGACTGCAGGGGATGAGGAATTCAAGGGATTTGTGTTGTTAGCTGAGATCACAGGGGCCTGGTGACCCAAACTGGTTTTTCCTTCCCTCAGAGGAGGCTGTGGGTGTGTGAAGGGTGCAGGGATGGGCACTGGATGGGAATGAGGAGAGGTTCCTCACTGGGCACTGCTCACCCCTGCACTCTGAGCTGCTCAGCTCTCTAGGCTGCCTGTCTTATGATAGAACTGGAATTTTTTTCTTTTACTGGATCAAATTTTATTTAAATAGTGGTAGATGCCAATTTTTATCAATTCCCTGGTTTTGTCCTGCTTTGCATGAGACTGGTAATGAGCATTTTACCAGAACCAGGTTCATGTTTTGATGGTTTTTCCTTCTCTTTCTTTCTCCTCCCTTCCAGCTTGGACACCTCACTCTGGAGGACTACCAGATATGGAGTGTGAAGAGTGCTCTTGCCAATGAATTTTTAAATCTGCTTTTTCAGGTGTGTTTAGGGGAAATCTAAGGTTGTAATTTACAGTAATTAACTGCTGAGCTTTCTGCGTGGCCACGAAGTGCAGCATCAGCATTTGTGTGCACAGGAGGGGATGTGGCTCTGCAGCTCTGGGCTGCCTTGGCAGATGATTCTCTCTTTGGTTGTTGTTCTTGCAGTGCATGGAATGCCCAAAGCCTCATCTGTTCAAGAGAACCTGGTGCACTGCTCAGAAAATGAAATTTCGAGTGCATCAGCAATTATGTTTTCCATTAGACAAAGGCTGTGTTTGAAATGATTTTTGTGGCAAATCTTTGCCAAGAAAGTAACCCAGGGAATGAGAAAAAAAAAAATCTCTAATACTTTCCTTTTTCATTTTACAACCAGTTTCCTTTTACATTTTCTGTTAAGGCCCTCTAAGGTACCTCTCATTGCTTCCTTAATGAAGCAGTCCTGGAAAGCTGGGATATCCTATCACTGTTCACTTGCAGAAGCTGAGGATTAAGTGTGTGCTGAATTGGGTTTTAATTGAGCTTGAATTGGATTTCTCTAAATCCTTGAAAGCCATATTTTAGCTCTGGCTCACTTTGTGCAGAAAATAACCCTGAAGAGTATTTTCATCCACTGCAGTTTGTTCCTTACCTGTTTTCCTTTGAGGTTGATACTTGGAGTTTAAATAATAATAATAATAATCCTAATTGGCCTGTGACTACTTTATAAATTGGATTTTGAATGATACTTTGCCAAGAGCTTCAGGGTGACTGAGTGAGGGTATCCTGAGGCCACCAGCTACACCACAGCTGGAAAGAATAACACCAGAAAGTTCTTCAAATTCATTTTATCTCTAATTACATCAAGTTTGCTGAAGTTGCAACCTTCTCCAGAAGGGCTGTCTTTATTTTTGGCCTGTCTGGCATCAAATATCCCCTCATAACTAAATATTGATGAACTAACAAATATCCCTGCAATCTTGACAAAGAATGAATGAAGATGTAATAAATCTGTCCTGATGCTGATTACACATCACCAATGTTGCACATTGCTCATTGGAAGTCTCATTTACAATGTTTTTTTTCCTCCTGGCATAGCTGCTGTGTTTTCATTTTAGATTTTAATTTTTTTTTTTTTTTTTGATAACTTTATCACATAAAGCACAGGGCAGAGTCTGCCATTGATTTATCTGGGCATTTATTTGAGGTGTCATGTGCCTCATCTGCAGACAGAAAAGCCAAATATTCTGAGTGGAAAGCTTGTCAACAAATGAGTTTGTTTGCAGAGGGGTTGGTTTATCTGAAGAATCTCATTTTAGCTACACAAATTTAAAAAGAAACACCAGGCCCAGCTGTGTTGTGTGTGCTGGAAAATCTGTTGCTACCCCCTGGCTAATGGCCTTTGTTTCATTCAGAATGTGAAATGGTCTCTCTCACCGTAATATAAATTCAAGTAAGACATCTTAGCAGTGATTAGAGATCTCCAGCTGAGATACAAATTGATAGCCTCAAAAGGGACATGAGGAGAAGGCTGTAAATCATGGGGGGAGCAGCAAAACCATCTGGGAGCTGCGCCTGCTCCCTGAGGAGCCCTTCCCTCCTTTCCTCCTGTCCAGCTCTACTGGAAAGGGGTGAAATAGGAGCCATCTGACACTGGTTTGTACTGGGAATGAAACCCCACCCAGGCCAGGCAGCTGCCCACGAGATGGGGCCTTTCCTTCGAGTTCAGTTCAAAACTGAATTTAAAAATGAGAAAGAAAAATAGCCCCAGCCATCCAGAGCATGCCCTGCACTTTGCAGAGTGGTTCTGGCTGTGCTTTGGGTTGGTTGCTCTGCTCTGAAGTTCTCCCTCAGCCTTTCCAGTGTTTGTTTCCCTTTCAATCCCATCTAGAACCACTCATTCTCACTTTTTTCCTTTTCAATTCCTTTTTAACTTTTAGTTCATCCTCTTCCAACCACTTGCACTCTCCCAGTTCCTCATTCCCGGTCCCCAGCACACCCAGACATCCTGATTTGTGTGTCTGATCCACTGCAGCCCTGGGATCTGGCACAGCCTGGAATAATGAGAACTGCTTTTCTCTTCACCTCAGCATTTGTCTGGGGGCATTTGACATTCTTGGTGCCTTTCTCTTAACAGTGGGAACAAGATGGGCATCTCACAGCTCAAAAGATGTTCTTACTCAATTTTTTCATCAAAAGATTTTTTTTCCAATTTGTATTCAATTTTAAGTAATCTTTCTCCATTATTAAATGATTAAAAGTCTCATATGAGTTGTTTATTTGGTTTTATTTGCCTGCTAATAAGAAGTTCTTTCTTTTTCCAGGTGTGTCACATCGTTCTGGGACTGCGACCTGCCACCCCAGAGGAGGAAGGACAGATTATTAGGTGTGTGCTTTGCTCAGGAGCTTAAATGCCTTTCAGATCCACCTTTGAGTATTTTCAAAAGATCTGGAAATTCTCTGTTTGTGCTAAAAATTCCCATTCTCTCTGTGCAGAGGCTGGTTGGAAAGAGAGAGCAGGTATGGCCTCCAGCCAGGGCACAACTGGTTTCTCATTGCTATGCCCTGGTGGCACCAGTGGAAAGAATATGTCAAATATGTAAGTAAAATAATAATAATAATAATAATAATCTATACTGAAGAAGTGATTTCTTGTCTTTCTGAATGTGTTGATGGAAAAAACAGTGTGGAGGAAATGACTGCTGAACCAATAATGCTCAGAACTGAGCATCTCCTGTCTCTTGGTGGAAAGTAATTGTTCTGCTGAATCATTGTTATGTGGGGAGCTTTGCACTGTAATTTCATTAAATTCTCATCTCTTTCATCATTCCTGCATCTTAAGATTATTTCTGAATAAGAGCCATGCTCACAGGAGCATTTATTTCACATTTTCTGATCCATTTGATAATGAAGCTGCCCGCTTTGGGTTTGACTTGGCTTGGGCCACAAACACACTCTGAATTTTCTGGACAAAGGAGGAAATTGCTATAATTAGCTTAAGAGGCAATGACAAAAAACAGCCTAATACCCAATCAAAGGAGTCCTACTAAAACTTTTTAGATACTGGGTGCTCTTTAGTACCCTTTAATTAAAATATTTAAGCTAAAGCACCACTGAATTGTACAAAATACAGAATATTTAATAAAATATAATTAGAGATAAATATTATTTGCAGGCTAAACAAGTGAAATAAACCTCTCAAAAGAGTTTTTATACCCTCATAAGTAATCATATAAGTACTTGATTTGTTTTATAAAAACAAATAAAAGTGCAATGTGTGCGTTAACTACCCTTGTAAAGACCATTATTCTTTGTGCACAATGAATTGGCCAAATGAGGGCTGAAATGCCAGAAATGCCAGGTAATTTGATCCTTGGCCTGGTGTGAGTGCTCAGATGTGCTCAGGATTTTCTCCCTAATCCTTTGCATAATGGCACAAGGCCATTACTCACTGCACTTCTCAAGCAAAAATCAAAACCCACCAGAATTTCTGTGAAAATACTGAAGGTTTGAGGGGAAAAAAGTGGTTTTTGTTGCTGTGCTTGCTGTTCTCATGTAACCACATGAACTTCAAGTCTTCAAATATTTACAATCTGTAATTACAGCTGTTTAAAACTAGGTATATTTTTACGTATCTAGACAGGAGGAATAATTTTGGAATTCTGACTCTATGCAGGGTGGTTTATTTGATTGTTTTAACAATTTTGGAAGTTGATTTCTGCTGATTTTTTTTTATTTGTACATATAGAAAGCATTTTTCTATCAGCAAATCTTGTGATGTGCAAAAGCAGTCACACAACTGTGAATTTTTGGTGGCTGGTTTGACTGACACATCTTTGATCTTGGCTCATAATTAACTTCTGTGGTTTTTTCCCACCTCTAGGATGCAAACCCAGTTGTGATAGAGCCTTCATCTGTCTTGAGTGGAGGTAAGAATCCCCTGGTAGCTGCTGCAGCCAATACCCCAGAACAGGGAGAAGACAAAATGGGAGGTCTTAATGACTTCAGTGCTCCAGAAGAAAAGTTTTCAGATAATATTTCCACTGCCTCAGAAGCCTCAGAGTCCACCAGCAGCAGTAAGCATCTTATTTCCTTGGAGGTTTAATGTAGAACAGCTTTTGGGAAAACTGCACACTGCATGGACCCCTCCAGCCAGAGACATAGCACAGCTTGCATTGCAGGGGGTTGAGCATTTTTTGAGGACTTTTTGAGGATTTTTTGAGGATTCCTTAGTCTGTGGTGGCTAAACACAAAGTCTTGTTTAACAGCAGTTCATCTGTTATGCTGGGATTCATTTCCAAAATTATTTTCAAGGTATTTTTTTGTCCTATGGCTTATTTTCTGAGTGGATTTTCCCCTCACTTTCACATTAAGTTGTTTTGAGCTGGTTGATCCTATACTCTGCCATGCAATCATAGTAAAAAGGGAAGAAACAGCAAAAAACCATGAGGAAAAGCACAGTTGTACTTTTACAGGGCATGTGATTTAAATTTGAATGAGTTTGTGCAGATCCTAAGAGCCATCTTTGTGAAAGAGGAGATTTTAGTCCTGATTTTCAAGGAGTTCTTGTGAGAATTGGACATTTTTTTTCTTGTAAGGCAGCTGAAGGTTGCATCTGATATTTTAAAATCATAACTTCAATTGAAATTAGGTAAATTACTGTGTTGTTTTGGGGTATAGGGGTTGGGGGAAACAAAGGGTAGAGAGACAAAGGATCTTCCTTTTTATTTTTATTTTAATTGAAATTTCCATTTAGTTCTGCATGTCCAAAGCAGCTTCTATAAGAATCATTTGCCTTTTCAAGGAAAAACAAACCAAGGCATTACTGGATTTATCTTCAGTTTTGCATGTGAGTTTTTTTAGGAGTTTGATATTCAAACATCCAGGTGACAACTAAATACTCACCACATTTGCTCATGCAAAGCTGGTTAGGCTGTTTCAGAGCTGTGTTTGTGTAGTCATGATGTAAAATATATAAAATATAATGTCATAAATCCCCTTCTGGGAGATAGCAGATTTATCCCTCTGGAAGTGGAAGAGTTGCATGTTTCACTGCAGGAGGAAGGGCAGCAAACTTGATCTTTTTTAAAACAAGGATACAAGAGTGTAACTCATTCCTTTGTGGTTTATGGGATCAGGAAGTGAATTATTTCTAATTATTTCTGGTTTTTTCCCCTGCTTTGTGCTCAGATACTCTGTACCCTGGCAGCCCAGGCTCTGAGGTGAGCTTTGCAAGGCAGCACAACACTTCAGACAATAACAACCAGTGTTTCCTGGGGTCCAACGGGAATGCTCTGCTCCAGCTGAACCCCCAGAAACCAGGAGCTATTGATAACCAGCCCCTGGTGACCCAGGAGCCAGTCAAGGTAAAGGCACCCAAGGCATGGCAATAGAGGAAAAGCATAGTTTAGCTCTCTTTTATCATAGCATTTTTTATGTTGGGTTTTTTCAGCTTAATTCTGAATCAATGCTGCTCTGTCACACAGCAAAATTGAGGTTTCTTACTCTTATTCTAAGAGGGAAAAATTGTGTTCTGCTTCTACAGCTACTCTTGTGTTTTGTGAGAAAAGAAACATTCAAAATATTCTTCCAGTTGGGAAGGTATTTATGAAAAGACAGCTTGCAGCATTAAATGTAAAATACTTTGATAATCAAACACTTCAGCATTCCCATCTAAAGATGAATTTACTGCTGTTACATAACAAGATAGTAAAACAAAGCTGATAGTTTGTGCAGTATGGGTGCAGATAGAACATGAAACACAGAGCAGCAGCATCAGTGCTGAGCAGAGCTGGGACTTTTCTGTTCAGAATTGTTGGAGTAGGTGACACAAGAACAAAACACATGAATTTTATACTGCACAGGCTTTTAGAGAACCAGTAAATAATGAGACTTGAACGTTAATTACTGTTACATTTAACCACCATCTCTCAGTGTGAAAAGCAGCTGCTAATTGTTACTTAGAAGCCTTTTAATAATTAAAGAGTGTTCAGTGTTCACGAACTAAAATCATTGTGGCCATGTACTCATTTCTCCCCTTGAGATGTGACAAAAACCCCTTTTTTTTTAAAGGCTGCATCATTAACCATGGAGGGTGGAAGATTGAAGAGATCCCCACAGCTGGTGGAAGGAAAGGACTATGTCATGGTGCCAGAGCCAGTTTGGAGAGCGCTTTACCACTGGTATGGAGCAAACCTGTCCTTGCCCAGGCCGGTGAGTTGTGATTTTAGACACTTTTTAACACCAGATTTGTCCAGAGGAAACCTCCTACAATCATCTCCCACTTCATCCTGTGTCTGGAAGAGCAAACTGGGGAAAAGCAGCCTCCAGGCTGGCCCTGGGTGGAAAGTTGTGCTGTTTAGCAGGAGTTTTAGCTTGCAGCACAATCCCAGGGCTCTGGCAGCAGGGCAGGGGTGCTGCTCAGCTGCTGCTGTTTGCTGAAGCACACAAAAGTAAGCCTGAGGTCAGTTTAAAAGGCTTGGCACCAAAATTCTCATCTCTAAGGCTGAAATAGAGTTAAAAAGCTATAGAATGAAAAGTGGGACACCTGCAGCTCTGAAAACCTGTTCTCTCTGACAATTTCATCAAGTAGGGGGAAAGCAACAATTGCTCCTTTGGGTTCAGCATCACAAACACAATGTGCAGGGCTTGAGGAAGAGCTCAAAAGCAGCTGGCAATAGGTGAGGCCAGGACTCTCCTGTGTCAGAATGGCTGCTCAGGAGGCCCTGGGAGCTGGAGCTGCAGGAGTCTGCTCTCTTGGAAACACTTGGAACTTTTTCTTCAATTTCTCTTGAGCATATTTATTCCACAGAGCGGTTGGTTTGTTCTGTGTCAGGTAGTCCCTTGTAGGAGATGCACTTAAAAAAAAGGATATGAGGGAGGTTTTGTGCTGGTAGCAATAGATTTTTGGTGGTTGATGTCACAAACATTCAGTGTCACAGATGGGAGAGGATTATCTCTATATTTTTGATAATTTGGTCTGTTGGCTCTAGTGCAGACAATTATTTTACAGGGAAAAATCACTGGCTTCTTACCTCCTCCCACACATTCTCCATGGAAACAAACACCTTTCATGATCCAGAAAAGGCCACATCACTTTATACACAAAGTAATGTGCTTTTTTTCCCTCAGAAAATGTCATCGCCATTGTTTTTGTTGTAGCTGAAGTTGAATACTGTGGCACTTGAGTGTGGTACGTTCCTTCTCACAGCTTGAGCTGTTTTCTTTTGCTTCACATGGTCACAAAAAGACTGAACATTCCTTCCATTTCTGGTTGTATATTTGGACAGATCTAATTGGCAAAATCTTTGTAGAAATGATGGCTGAAAAGCTGCAAAATATGTTTTGGGGTAATTTCAGCTTTTTCTGTCAAGGCAGCAGAATGCAACAAAAGGAGGTTGCAGCCTCTTTGTACAATATGAAGGCTTTATGTCAATCCTGTGGTTCACAAAGTTCAAACCAAATGTCTTATCCTGCATTTGTCAGTTCTTTCAACAGCTGTGAAACTTTTATGTGGAAGTATTATACACTGAGTGGAATTAATGAGGTTCATTGTGGATTCACATATATTCCAGGAATTATAAAAATATTCTTTCCATGGTGTGGTGCAGAGAGTGATGCTGCACTAAATAAGGTGTTTGCTTTTGACAACCTGCAGCTAATAAGCTCCAAAAAGTGCTTAGGAATCAGGAAATTGTCATTCCTGGGGATATTTGCCTAAAACCCCACGAGAAGTTCGGATTTTTGGTCTCCTCATTAAAGAGTTTGGCTTTTTAATAATTTAACCACTTTTTAATGAACGACTTGCTCCTGTTCCCATTGCTATTCCCTCCACACTTGCAAGGTGAGTGTCTGCAATGTTCCTCACATGTTCTGCAGGTGATCAAGAACAGCAAGACAAACGTGCCAGAGCTGGAGCTGTTCCCTCGGTACCTGCTGTTCCTGCGGCAGCAGCCGGCCACGCGCACCCAGCAGTCCAACGTCTGGGTCAATATGGGTATGATGAGCCTCAGAATGTTCCCTCAGCATTTGCCCAGAGGTAACTTAAGAATGCAGCAAGAACCACCATCCCCTGTGCAGTTTCTAGGCCAGCCCAGGCTGGAGGAGCTTCCTGTGCTGTGCTTGTGCTCCAGCTCGATCGCCCTGCGGCACAATCGGCGCTCGGGAGCATCCAGGGCTGCCCTCAAGGGAAAAGGCTCCAGGGCTTTCCCCTGCCCTCTCCTCGAGGGAAAAGGTAGCAGGGAGCATTTGCAGGGAAATCTGTTGATTGCCATGTTTATGGGTGAGTTGAGGATGAGAAATAAGCACTGCAGAAGCTGAACTGATCAGGAGAGCCAGAGCTAGGCATTCCCATTTTGGGAGTGATTGCTGTAGCCATGGAATAGGTGCCTCTGTGCCTCTCTGATAGTGCAGTGGCACAATGAATTCAATTAATGCTCAGCCAAATGCTTCTGAGTTACTTGGGCAGCTGGGCTTTGATGCCCAAAATTATTTAATGCTCTTTAGAGAGAGATGAAATGAATGGAATATGAAGACTATTATTTGATGTAGTTCAAAAAGACAATTAAATACGAAGTATAAACACCCAGCTAAAATCTATTTGTCATAATTGTGGTGGTAGTGCTCACCAAAAGATTGTACAAGAGTAATCTTTAGGTTGTGGCTTCACATTTCAGCTGAGGTGTTTCAGGAATTGTCTCCAGTTCCCAGTTTGCCTCACACGAGAGGCTGGAAGGAAGCCCTGCACTCACATTTGGACACACATTTGCACCCACAGTAACATGTCCAAAAATGGGCTCACCTGACTGCTGAAAAGTCAATCAATCCTTCAGCCTTGCCAGAGTCAGGATGTGGGTGGAACCCTGGTGCAGATGCTCAGTTTTTCACTGCTTTGGGAAGATCTCAGCCCTGCCTGTGCCATCGAGCTGTGCTGCACAAACTGCTCTGCCCAAACTCAGCTTTCCTGCCTGACCTAATCCAATGGAAACTGCTTTGTTTGGACATCCTAAAATGCCCAAATTCCAATGAACAGAATCTTCTCATGCGCCAAATTTGATCTTGATTTGGAATTACTTTGCACTGCACTAATTTGATTGTTCAATCTGTTATTAATCTTGTGGAGTTCTCAAATGTGCTTTCTTGCTGTAATCTTACAACTAATCCTCTGATCCCTAATCTCAGAAAATGTTGTTTTCTTTTAAAAAACCCAAGTACTTTGCTTGGTACACTGAAGCCAGATTGATGCTTTGTTGCTGATTTATAAGGTATCATTTGCTCTCTTGTCAAATTGCATGTGATAATGTAATACTGCACCTTTTCATGTTGTACTGTTTATTTTATTGTAATCTTTTAACAGTGAAAATAGAATTGTGTCACTCCTCAGGCTACTTAAGTATTGCAGATGCCCAGTTTGGGTTGGGCTGGATAATAAAAGCTTGTTATGTTTGTAAGCAGTGGGGAATTTCTGAATTTTAAACAAAAAAAGCTCAAAAAGAAACCTCCCTCTTTAAAGTTGGTCTCATCTCTAGTGCAAATCTTTTATTTAAAGATGAGCTCCCATTAGAAAGAGCAACAATCTTGACCAATTAATTTGTTGTTACAAATGTGAGCTTGTTGAGAAATTTTGGTGGAAATCCCAGGTGTCTTCACAGAATGTTTTGAGGAATTTAGTTTATAAGAAATTTAGTTGTTATGAGTACTTCTGTTGTGAGCTGCCACGCTGATTTCATGTGCACAGAAGAGCTGAAGCAAAGTGCCTCATGCTACTCCCAAAAATAGTCAAACTGGTTTTTGTACCTTATATTTTACTTATAACATTCTCTCAAAAAGGAAATCCTAATGAAATTCTGAAGTCCTTTATTTTGAAAATTCCCTTTGCCTCTCATACCGTGTCTTTAAGAGACAAAAAAATTGTGAAAACTTGTGAAACTCTGTTGAATTTTTTTATTTTCTATGAGAGTCTCAGAGAAGGAATTTTCTAATAGGTTTTGCTAAGAAGGGAGGTATTTTACCTGCTTTGTGACAGCACATTTGTTGTCCCAAAGGGTCAGTAACAACTACTTTTACACCTAACTGCTAAACACTACAAGTGTACAACACTTTTTGCAGAGAGTATATTCAGTGTACAGTTCTTGATCCGACCCGTGGGTAAATGCAGTCTGTTTTCCTGCTGTCCCACTGTGAATGCAGGGAATGTCCCTTCCCCAAACGCCCCTCTGAAGAGGGTTCTGGCTTACACTGGCTGCTTCAGCCGCATGCAGACCATCAAGGAGATCCACGAGTACCTGTCCCAGCGGCTGCGCATCAAGGAGGAGGACATGCGCCTGTGGCTCTACAACAGTGAGGTAACCCTGCTCCTCTGCCTGCCTTCTTGCTTTGTTTTTTATTTTACGTGTTCTTATTCCTCTCCGGAATCTACTAACTGCACGTGCACAGAGAAATGAGGGCGGCCATAAAGATCCTTTACAGTTCACGGCTCTTGGTGTTTGTTTTTCAGAGGTTTTTGTGCTTTAATTCCCATTGGAGGTGAGAGGATCCTGAGAGTGTAGAGGATCCTTTCAGTAGATGTGGAGGATCCTGAGAATGTAGAGGATCCTTTCAGTACATGCGGAGGATCCTCAGTTCATGTAGAGGATCCTTTCAGTACGTGGAGAAGATCCTCAGTACCTGTGGAGGATCCTCAGTACATGGAGAGGATCCTCAGAGTGCAGAGGATCTTTTCAGTACATGTAGATGATCTTCAGTTCATGTAGAGGGGATCCTCAGAGTGTAGAGGATCCTTTCAGTTCATGTAGAGGATCCTCAGTTCATTTCAGTACCTGTAGAGGATCCTCAGTTCATGTAGAGGATCCTCAGAGTGCAGAGGATCCTTTCAGAACCTGTGGAGGATCCTCAGTACATGCAGAGGATCCTCAGAGTGCAGAGGATCTTTTCAGTACATGTAGAGGATCCTCAGTTCATTTCAGTTTCATGTAGAGGATCCTCAGTTCATTTCAGTTCATGTAGAGGATCCTCAGTTCATGTAGAGGATCCTCAGTTCATGTACAACTCTAATTCTATGATGTGGTTTTTTTTTCTCCTGCAGAACTATCTCACTTTGCTGGATGATGAAGATCACAGACTGGAATACCTTAAAATCCAAGATGAGCAGCATTTAGTAATAGAAGGTATAAAAAGGATAATTGACTGTTCTTCTAAAAATAGAGATTTGCAAGGGGAACCTGTGGGGAGGTGGTGGCAAAGCTAATTCAGGAAAATTTACATGTATTTTGTCCCTGTTTTGAAATACATTTGGATCTTTTGTTGGTTTGCAACAACATAAAATAATGATGGTGGCTCATGAACTGATTTGTTCAGAGCTGGTGGATCTTTATTGAGAATTAGAATAAGCACTGAAAAATTTGCTATTCAAGAGCAAAAGCAATCCCAAGGCTGCTTCCTAAAGATGTTACTGGTGTGGTTGGAGGGATGCCAGTGATAGAATGAGTTCCAATAATGATTAGAAACATTGAAATGAAAACTAGCAAAAATAATAGCTAGAAGTAAGCACATTTCTAATCCCAAATATTAGAAAATTTTAATTAAACCTCTTCAGCTGTGTAAGCTCTCTGGAGTAAGTAACAATTTTTAAAAGCCCCTTTTCATGTCCTTTTCTAGTTCGAAACAAAGACATGAGCTGGCCAGAAGAGATGTCTTTTATAGCAAACAGCAGCAAAATAGACAGACACAAAGGTGAGTCTTTCACAAAGTCACTGGATTATGATGAGAAGAAAAATCCCAAGAAAACAGCTGAAATGTTGAAACAATCCTTTTAAACACAAGTCCTGTTAACATTGGGTGAAGTCTTTTATGCTGCTTTGCTTGGCCTTTGTATGAACTTAAGTGCTGGAAATGTGGGAGGGTGGGATTTTTTGTTTATTCCCTTGGATTTTGTTAAAACAAGGAATAATTAAGATTTTAACAAACAAACCCAGATTTTTCAGTACCATAATTACCTGTAAATATTCTGTATGGGTTGCACTGCTGTCTGTGGTGGATCAGATCAACAAAATACCTCAATTTCTGTGAGGCAGAGTTGAGAGAGCAGATATTTTAAACATCTGCTGCATCTGTGTATTGTCATAACTGGGAGCAGGTTCCATTAAACTGCTCACTGTGAGAAGATGCTGCTACAACATTCTGAATTTTCTCATCTGCACAACTGCTACAATGATGGTTTTTTTACTAAGTTCCTACTGAGAAGGGTGCTACAGGCCTGAGCAACCTGGGGAACACGTGCTTCATGAACTCCAGCATCCAGTGTGTCAGCAACACGCAGCCCCTGACCCGGTACTTCATCTCAGGGAGGCATCTCTACGAGCTGAACAGGTAATCCTGGGGGAGAGCAGTGGCACTTTGGGTGCTGGAACATTTATTCATTTATTCAGGGCTGTCTGCTTCTGCAAGCTGCAATTCAGTGGGAAGGAATGATTTAAATTCAGTGTTACCAGCTCTGCAGCAGATACTACTTCAGAGGCATGGAAACACAACCTCTTGTTGCTGGGAGCAGGAAGCTTTTCTGGTTCCTCCTTCAGCTCCAGACTTGAGCTGTGGTTACATTTGAGTCTGGTATTAATTCCTTTGTGATTTCTAGGACAAATCCCATAGGAATGAAAGGACACATGGCCAAGTGCTATGGGGATTTGGTGCAGGAGCTGTGGAGTGGCACCCAGAAGAACATAGCCCCCTTAAAGCTGAGGGTGAGTTATTCTGGGGTGGAAAATAAGGATTTATTGGAAAAGCAGAAATTCGGTGCACTTTTTCCTGGTGTTACCTGTATTGTAGCAGTTTGGACACTGAGTTTTCCCTAGAAGGAGCCAGTGTTCATCAGACCTGGTGGAATTTGTGTTTATAAGGCCAAAGGAGTTATGTGGTATGACACAAGTTGTGCCATGAGAAGTGGCTTTTGTAGCCCTTTTTAGGTACAAAATGTGATGCATTTATCTGTAAATGAGCTTTTGTTCTGAAAGCAAAGGAGCTCCCTTCAGCTCTTCACAATTGAATTTGTGTTCATTGACAGCACATATCTCATCTATAATATTTTGATTTATTTTTACATTTTTTACATTATATTAAATAAGTTTCTGCTGCTTTTTTTTTTTATAGTGGACAATAGCAAAATATGCTCCAAGATTTAATGGCTTTCAACAGCAAGACTCCCAGGAGCTTCTGGCTTTTCTCCTGGATGGGCTCCATGAGGACTTGAACAGAGTTCATGATAAGCCATATGTGGAGCTGAAGGACAGTGATGGGCGGCCAGACTGGGAGGTGGCAGCAGAGGTGGGGCTTCAGTCTTTGCCTTTGGGGGGTTTTGTGTGTTTTTTTCTTTTCCTCACAGTACTAAGCTGAGAAATTGTCGAAGAGGCTGCCTATGGCAACATTTTGTGACTCTAGCACCTTTTGGATCTTGTCAGAGCTGTGATTTACAGAGATAATTTCACCTTTGAGCTGAAAATTAGTTTTAATTGTTGTAATAAAATTATGAAGATTATACTTGACAACAATTTTGAACAAGTCAAAATTAGGGAGTATCAGAATGTTTCAAGATGCCTGATGAGCCCCTCAGAAATTTTAAATTGTGTCATACTTTGATCATTGTGTTGAGAACTTTACTTGTTCTGTAACTAGATTTATTAGAAATTAGGAAATAACTTCTGTGGAAATACTTTGACTCCCATAGGCGAAATGAAACTTTGGAGACCAATGAAGTAGTGTCCAGTTTCTAACTTGGTGTTATATTTTTTATGCTTCATTTCAGGCCTGGGAAAACCATCTGAGAAGAAACAGATCCATTGTTGTAGATTTATTTCATGGGCAGCTGAAGTCACAAGTGAAATGTAAAACTTGTGGGCATATAAGTGTTAGGTTTGACCCTTTTAATTTTTTATCCTTGCCTTTGCCAATGGACAGCTACATGCACCTAGAAATTACAGGTAAGTGCTGTAAATGTGCCATCCCTCAAATAAAATCTGTATGAGTGGAACAGTTATAAAACATCAAATTTTGTTTGTTACCACTTATTTAGAATAATATAGTAATTTGAATATAAGAGTGCAAGAATTTCCATTGGAACACAGTTAAACCAAGGTAAAACCTTTAGAAACAGAAAAGGATGGCCCATTTTTAGTCTTGATTGAAGGATTTAATATAAAATCTTTTTAAAATTGAAATTTTGAGAACTTCCCTCTCTAGTGAGGTTGTCCTAAATCTGCCCAGAGGAAAAACAGGGGCTGGGGTGAAAATACAATATGGGTCATGAACTGTGCTCTGAAGGAGCTGTGGATTGCTGGAAAAGGGGCAAAAGGAAAGATGATAAAAAAGTGAAACAAATTTTGAAACCATTTTTTACTGCCTATGCAGCAAGAGTGTTTCTGACATTGTGACATTGCCTGCAGACCTTAAAAATTGACTGGGAAAATGAAATAAATCATCTGTTCAAGTTGAGGAAAAAATATTTTCCATTAAGTGGGGAGCTGTAATGTATTATTGTCATTAAAACCTGCCTGGGCTGCTGACCAGGGTGTTTCTTTTTCCCTTTAAAGTAATTAAATTAGATGGTACCACTCCTGTTCGATATGGGCTGAGATTGAACATGGATGAGAAGTACACAGGCTTGAAAAAACAGCTGAGTGAACTCTGTGGCCTCAAACCAGAGCAGATTCTGCTTGCAGAGGTGCACAGCTCCAATATAAAGGTAAAAAGAAAAAAAGATTAATTATTACTGCAGCATGCTGTGGGTGGTTTTGTTGTTTCTTTGTTATTTTTAACATGTAAATTTTGCCTACAAGAGCTGTGAAATAATTTAACTAAAAGTATGGTAAAAAATCAGCTTAGTTATGTCTCTAGATTAACTTTTATTTCATTCTTAAACACTAATTTAGCTTGCTGTAAATAGATTCAAATTGATTGCTAACGATATTTTTAGGGGGGAAAAATCATCTTGAGGTAATAATTCTCAAGTTAAGGTGCTGTGATGAGACAAAGACAACAGGATTATAAGTAATGACTGTCTTACAGTGTGTGGGGGTATTTCCAGGGGGATTTTTTTGCTGTAGATTAAAAGTGCTTGACATGAGGTGCTCTGGGTGTGATTAGAGACCACTGATAACTCCTGCAGAGGGCTTGGGCTCCTTTATTCTCCTGCGAAGGTGTAAGGAGGCAGATGGGAGGGAGGGAGGAGCTGATAAACGCAGCTTGCAGAAGAACAGAAGACATTTTGGTCCCAGATGAAGGTGTCCAAGTGCCTGAGCAGCTTTCCCTCTCTCCTGAAGAACTTCCCCCAGGACAACCAGAAGGTCCGTCTGTCCGTCAGCGGCTTCCTGTGTGCGTTTGAGATCCCCATCCCAGGCTCCCCCACCTCAGCATCCAGCCCTGTGCAGACAGGTGAGACAAAACTCTGCTTTTCCTCTCATTTGAGCTGCACACTGTGGAGAAGCTCAGAACCAAAGTTTCTCATTAAGTGAGGATTACAGAAAGGAACGTGCGGGTTGTGCTCGGCGTCCACACGAGAATGGAAGGGATAAAAACCCTGCTCAGCTGTGGCTGCTGTGATAATTGATAATGGATTTGTCTGCCTGCAGAGACCTCCACTGGGCCATCAGCCAACGGAGCCCCCACCATCCTGATGAACGGGGACATCCCCAAGCCAAGCCTCATTCCCAACGGGATGCCAAACACTGTGGTGCCATGTGGGACAGAGCGCAGCCCGCCCAGCTGGACCCTCAACGGCCACGTGCCCTCGCTGTGTGACAGCCCCTGCACAGGCTACATCATTGCAGTGCACAGGAAAATGGTCAGTGGCCTTGCACACGTGGCAAGAAATTTGAAAAAAGCAGATTTTTTCAACGTCCACATGATAATTGTACACGTTTATGCGTGGTGTGGTCAGATAACCTCACCATCATGTCATAAAATAGAAACGTTTTTCAATACAGTATTTAATATTGGAATTAAGAGTAATTTTAATACAATTGTTGATTAATTTTAATTGGCAGGGTCTGAAATAAGGCACAAGACCAGCAATCCAGGTGATTATTGCACTGTGAGTTAATGCACCTTCACATCTGACTCCTCCTTTTGCTCCCACAGATGAGGACAGAGCTGTATTTTCTCTCATCTCAGAAGAACAGGCCCAGTCTCTTTGGGATGCCCTTGATTGTTCCCTGCACAGTTCACACACGGAAAAGGGACCTCTATGATGCTGTGTGGATCCAGGTTTCCAGGCTGGCCAGCCCCCTCCCTCCTCAGGAAGCCAGTAACCATGCACAGGACTGGTGAGTTGGGCACCTCAGCCTTGCATCTGAGTTACACTACAGTGCCCCTTACACTTGCTTGCAAGATTGAAAATTGTGTTCATTTGGTTTCTCACAATAATGGCAGTAATTAAAATTAAATTCTTTTTAGTACAGTTAAATGTAGCTGCACTTAAATGTTGGCTTCGTTCTTATCCAGTGATTGATAATTATTTATATCTGATGAATTTAAGCCATGGAAAGGCAGCTTTTAATAGTAAATTGTAACCAAGATTATCATTTTGAGGGTTTTCTTTAAGTAATCATAACAAGGCCAGTGAAGGGAGGTAATTGCAGTGAGAGTGCTGCTGTTTGATGTTGTGTTCTCCTCTGTTGCAGTGATGACAGCATGGGGTATCAGTACCCCTTCACCCTCAGGGTAGTTCAGAAGGATGGAAATTCTTGTGCTTGGTGTCCATGGTACAGGTAAATTGTCCTTTTTTCCATTTACAGCAGGGAATCACTCCAGCAGAAAGGTAATTTATGGTAATGGGTCTGTGGTACATTTCAGACTTCAGAGGTAATATCAAACAATAAGAATCTGGAATGTAATTTCACCAGAACTCTCTCCAGGCAGGCTTGCTCTGCAGCACAGCTTTTATGACTTGCAGAGCTGAAAGTTCTGCTGCCACAGAAACTTTAAATTAGGAGACAGAAATGAGATTATCCAGAACCTGTTAACCCCTTTCAATATTCTGTGTCTGTGTGCAGCCTTGGATGTCCACAGACTTGCATGGTTTGGGGGGATTCACAGAAACCCAAATTTTTAGATGTAATTCATCCACCCCTGTGAGTTCCTTGTCATTTGAAGGGTAAGATCTAAAATGGGCCATGAGAAACTCACCCTGGAAGGGTGCTTGGAATTTCCCATAAACAAAGACTTGCTAATGAAAATTCCAGACCTTTGCTGGAGGGTATTCAGGCCACAAACTAATTTTTTAAAAGGTGTTTTATAGCTCTTGGAATTAGTTATCATGGTGAAAATGACTTGTTGAGACAGAGCAATGGAGTTTTTGGGGTTGTAGCTGGGTTTGATCAGGACTGGATCATAATGGAAGGGACCTTAAAGATCATCCCATGCCAACCCTTCCATGGGCAGGGACACCTTCCAGTGGATCATGTGCAGGCAGATGGTGGAGCTCACCCAGCTGCTTCCCTTTCTCACTCTGGTAAAGTTTTGCATTAAAAACACAAATAACCCTGAGCATTGCTGCATAAAAATGTCACACACTGAAGGCGAGGCCTGGAGCTTGGAGGGTGCAGAGGAGCCAAAACAGGAGCAGAAAGGAGTGAATGCAGAAATGATTGAAGCCTGCACTGACCACAGCCAATTTCTGCTCCAGGTTCTGCCGTGGCTGTAGGATTGAGTGCTCAGAGGACAGGGCCTGTGTGGGCAATGCCTACATTGCTGTGGACTGGGACCCCACTGCACTGCACCTGCGCTACCAGACCTCACAGGAACGGGTAAATGCCAGCAGGAACCTTCCTTGGTTCTTTGGTAGCACCTCTGAAATACCACCCCTGCAGCCTTTTGGGTTCTGTGATGCTGCTTTTGTCCCTTCCTGTTAAACCAAAGGCAGCAATCATGGGGCAATGTATTCTGGATAAATCGATGTCTTGATATTAGGCCTCTTATGGGGTCTAATGGTGTGGAAGGGAAGCTTTTAAAGAGCCACAGCAGTGCATTTGCTGTCTGTTGTGAATTGCTTTTAAGCTAGTCAAGATATATAATAGTAATATATTACATAATACATTACAAAATATCTTTAATTTGATAAATTTTCTGTAACTATAAACAGTTATGCATGTGAATAAACTATTTCCTCATTAAGCCAACGAAACACATCTGAAGGTGAGCCTGTAGCTGGGTGAATCTGGAATAACTGTTCCAATTTGTGAGTTTTATCTATAAAGTTGTGCTTTATGGATAATTTATAAGCAGAGCCCAAGTATAAGAACAGTGAATTATTTTTATCTGCTTCTTCATAGCTGAAATGAAATTCCTGCTAAAACTTAACCACATCTCGTTTTTATCTTTAATTCTGAACAACCCAGCAAAGTTATTTGTGTGATACTGTGAGGAGAGCCCTCCTCTGAGCAGTGTGTGTTACATTTCCAAGTCAGAGACAGTTTTCTCTCCCTTCAGATCGTGGAAGAACATGAAAGTGTTGAACAAAGCCGCCGAGCCCAGGCAGAGCCCATCAACCTGGACAGCTGCCTGAGAGCCTTCACCAGCGAGGAGGAGCTGGGGGAGGATGAGATGTACTACTGCTCCAAGTGCAAGACCCACTGCCTGGCCACTAAAAAACTGGATCTCTGGAGACTTCCCCCTATTTTGGTAGGATCTTGTGTCATTTTCCTCCTCAGCAGCCAAACCCAAAGCACGTTGTTCCCAAATCTACCAAGTCGCCTTGCTGTGAATAAGATGATTTGCTTTGTTCACACTCTCAGGTGGGGCACTGACTGAGTTTGCAGGCAAATAAAGCAAACCTCAAATCCTTCAGAATGTTTTTAGCTGCTGCCTTGCAGGAAATGGTGGTGGTTTGTGCTCAGTGTCAGCTGCTCTGACACAGCTCACCCTCAGATGGTGACAAGATCTCCTTTCTGGTTGTGGGACACCTGCAGTTCTTATTTTTCACATTTGGTAGCTTATTCAAAACAGACAGTGCTGATCACTGAATTGAAGCAACCTTTGCCATCATTGCCACATGAAAATATTAGTTTCATATTTTACCAGCTCGATCCCAAAATCCAAACTGTCACACAGAGCATGATTTTTACTAACTTAGAATAAAATGTGTATGTTTTGGGAAAAACTCTCTTTGAACAATAAAATTACTCACTGGGATGTCATTGTGCCCCTTTAATAATTTTCTCTACCATGTTTCCCTTTAGATCATTCACCTGAAAAGATTTCAGTTCGTTAACGGCCGCTGGATAAAATCCCAGAAAATTGTTAAATTTCCCAGAGAAAACTTTGACCCAAGTGCCTTTTTGGTACAAAGGGATCCAAGTCATTTCCAAAGGAAGCAGCTCACCCTGCAGGTTGAGAGCCTTCCTGAAGCACGGCCTGGCCAAGGGGACTCCAGGAAAGCAGATGTGCAGAGCACTGGCACAGCTGGAGAAGGGGACACACTGAACAGGAGTCCATCCTCCCTAAACACTTCTGTCCTCAATAATGTCAAAGGTAGGGAGTGATTGGGGAAAATTCCACTCTGTGCTGCTGTTTGGAAGGGAAAAATGTTATGTACAAAATGTTAATGTTTGGGGTTTTTTTTTTGCCAAAGCACTACACTTGGAAATGTTCCTTAGTGAAGCTTTAGCATAAAAAATGAAAGAAAATTTAAGAAGTTGCTCAGTGACAAAAAATATTGGTACTTGTGTAAGTGGGCTGGAATTAGTGAGGCATGTGCTTCTGCATAAAATAATTAAATTTCAGTTTTTAGGTGTGCACAATGATGGGGTTTTATTTCTATATATTACTCATGAGCTGCAGTGAAACAGTGGGGTTCAATGTTTGGTTGTTCAAAAGAAAATTGCTTTAAAAAGAAAACTAGACTATTTGTACTCACCTTAGTAATCTCTGTGCTTTCTGTCCCAGCATCTCCATCCTTGGGGAGGAAAAGTGGAACCAGCTGCCCCTCAAGTAAAAACAGCAGCCCCAACAGCAGCCCAAGGACTTTGGGGAGAGGCAAAGGGCGCCTGAGGCTGCCCCAGCTGGGGAAAAACAAACTGTCCAGCAGCAAGGAAAACCTGGCTGCAAGCAGGGAGAACGGTGCTGAGCACGAGCAGGGGGATGCCCTGACTAAAGGACAGGCTCTGGGGGGCAGCCAGAGCGAGCTGTACCCCGGGCAGGACAGCGAGGGGGCTCTGGCCAACGGGTACCTGTGGGAGCAGAGCTCGCTCAGCAACGGGCAGGGCGAGAACCACAGTGAGGACGACACCGCCGATGACCAAAGAGACAGAGACGACGTCTGGGTCAACCCCATCTACAACCTATATGCAATCTCGGTAGGTGCTGCTCCTCCTTGGCACACTGCTTAGCCAGATGCCTTCCTTGGGTTTGTGCCAGCACTGGGATCTGTAGGGAAGGAGGGCAAAAGTCAGTGCCATAAATTCGCTGTAAAACCGGGGATGAATTATGTGCCTGCTAATTTGTTCTGCTTGTGTGTGAAAAGTTAGTCAGCTCCAGCTGATGTCATCATGGCTCATTCACAGATAATAAACTTGAGATTCATTTATTGGATGTTTGATTCAGGATTTCTTTTCTTCTTCATTTTCCTCAGTGCCATTCAGGAATTATGGGAGGGGGTCATTACGTCACTTATGCCAAAAACCCAAACAACAAGTGGTACTGCTACAATGACAGCAGCTGCAAGGTAAGGCACTTCTTTTCCTCATTATTTCACATCGTTATTCTAATTATTTCAAATAATTTTTGCCTTCATTAACCAGAGCTGAATAAATTTAGAATCAGAAATTCTAGCTAAAGAAATTTTAGAATCACAGGATGGTTTGGGTTGGAAGGAACCTTAAAGTTCATCCCATTCCACTCCTCTGCCATGGGCAAGGACACCTTCCACTAACTCAAACATTTGTGGAGAGCTGCTGTTTGAAATCAGGAGCATCTCCAAAGCTGCACCAGATAAATATTAAAATTATTAACTGAAATTGTACGTGAGGTTTTTTCTAAGGTAACATCTGTTCATCAGCTGCTCCCACAGTTAAGGCAAGATGCTTGTTTTGTACAAAGATGTAAAAATGACTAAGAATGGAAAGCCAGGAATACATTTCCATGATGGCAGCAGTTTGTATTCAATTGGTGAATAACTCAGCTCTGACACTTCCAAGTATTTGCATTCATCACTATAAAATTGTCAGAGTTCCCAAGTAATTCATGGAGCGGGATAACAAAGAGGGGAGACAGAACACGGGATTCCTTCTGTTGCTCCCAGTTAAAAATACCCTTTTCGGGGCAGCAGGGTGTGTTTGAAGCGCAGCAGTTATCCCATGGGGTTTTTGTGGGTGTTTTCCCTGTGTCAGGAGTTGCACCCGGACGAGATCGACACGGACTCTGCCTACATTCTGTTCTACGAGCAGCAGGGGGTGGACTATGCCCAGTTCCTGCCCAAGATCGATGGCAAGAAGATGGCAGACACGAGCAGCATGGACGAGGACTTTGAGTCCGACTACAAGAAGTACTGTGTGCTACAGTGAGCCTGAGCTCCGCGGGCTGGGGGAGAAACCCTGGGATGTGCCCCTGGGGAGGCCCTGGCTGAGCCAGAGAGCAGCTTGTGGTTGTCATTGTCCCCTGTGAGCTGAAAGCACAAGAAGAGCCCCTGGTTAAGCAGTTAATATCCAGTAGTATTGTTTTGTTCTGTTTTCTCACTACATGCTCGAAACGTTTCTGATGTTGGACATCTGAGACTGCCACTGGCCTTTAAATCCAATGGTTTGAGAAAAGCCAACTAGGACCAAATAAGAGCTAAATTAAACATCCAAATAAGAGCTAAACAGAGTAGTGTAGAGTTTACCAACTGTTCTAACACCCCCCGAGGCTCTGGTTAGGTTTAAGGTAATGGGGAAAAACAATTTCTAGTGTTGTCTTTGGACAACATGATATTGCTACCTCCTTTTTCCTGCAGTTTTATTGCATTTTATTGGCAAAACAGGGAAGGCAAGAGAAGGAAAAGTGCACAAATGGAAACAAATTATTGCCATGGGGAAGAGAAGTTTCCAGTTTTGCCACCACTAATGTGTGTCAGTTGCTTTTTTTCTGTATGTTGGGAGCACAACCAAATCATCATTTGAGAAGAGATTAATTTCTACACTTGAATGGTTTTATTATACTTGTGTTTTCTCCACGTGTTGGCTGTGCAGATCAACATGTTTCAGGAATGGCTTTTCTGCCTGAAGAGTGCTGGCTCAAACTTTTTTGAGCTGCCTCAAGAAGAAACTTCAGGTTGGAGAGAGTAGTTGTGATTACACTCACGGTGTCTTAAAATGTGCACATTGCACAGAACGTTCCCAGCTTTTGGAAGGAGAGATGCTTGGGCTTATGTTTCATGACTGGTGTTGCTTTTGAAATTTGCACTTTTGAAAATGCATCTGATTCAATTGAAACCCACGTTTGTTTGGTTTTGTTGTTGTTGTTGTAAGGGCTCTGGAGTGAATGGCTGTGAGTACCCACTGTGTATTTCCAAGGAAGAAGCTGTGGCTGTCAGGTAGCTGTCGTAGCATTCATGGATGGAGGTTTTTTTTTATTGGTTTCCTAACTCAGTTTCTTGTTTTCAAAATTTGATTGCCTTTTCAAATTATCTTTTCTTTGTTTGTTTGTTACACCAGGTTATGCAAATACTTGCAATTAAACCAGACTTGCTTTCCATGCCCTTGCAACATGCTCTGTAATTCAAGGGGCTTCTTGCATGAAGGGAAGTGTGACTGAGTCTTAGCAGAGACTGGAAAAAAAGAGAGTTGGTTTTTTTTGAGCAGGCATTTCTTTAAACATTTTCAGTGTTAAATTGTTTGCATATCTAAATGAAGATAAAATTTTCACTCTTTTGGCCTTTTCTTCTTCAGCTGAGCTTAAGCAGCTTGTTAATTTTGTCATGCATCATCTTCCCAGTTCTCTAGATTTTTGTACCTTCACTAACAAAACTGTTACTCACATGGTTCTCTGCCATTAATGTTTGGATTCATTTTGGGGTGTTTGACAAGAATGCCAAACCTTCAGCAGTTTATCATTTCCAGGAGGATCTGGAGTTTATCCATGGAAGAAGTGATACCAGCTGGTCTGGCTGTCTGCTCAGGCCGAGCCCTGCCAGCCTGTGGAGGTTGTGCCTCTTTGGGGACAGCACATCTGTTCCAAAATGAGTCTTGTCTTACCTGTCAGGTGTTGCTCCTTATCCTCTATGGTCTTTTATCTTTAAAGTGGTCTGAACATTAAGCCTAAAGAAAAGCAAACATGACTAGTGAATTTCTAGGTTAGAAGCTTTTTCAACACCCACTTGTCTACTCCTCCCTCCGCAAACTCCATGAAAAGTGAAAGATTTTCAACTGATTTACTTTAAAATGTTTTATTTAAGCAGGTAGCACAATCTACTAATGTTATTTGATCTTCTGTGTTTGTTACATTGGTTGTAATTAATTTTTTAAATTAAATTAATTCAAGAATTAGTAGTAAATTTATTAAGTTAACTATTAACTACATTCACTTTGTAAATTATTGTATAAAACTTATTGACAATGCACTGACTTTAGAAAGATGTTAATGTACATAAATGCCTTGTAAATAAAATAGTGTTGATGTACTGGAATATGAGCTGTATTAAAACAAAGGTATTGGTAATTGTATATGGAGTGAACCTGTTTATCTGTAACTATATTATTCAAACAAATTAAATACTGTGGATGCAGATGAAGTGTCACTTCTTGTCAGATAATTTTTAATAACTGTTTTCCTGCTTTGAAGTGTCTGTGCTGCATCTATGAAGCTTAAATACCTTTGTCAATCCAAAAGCTGAAGCATGGGCGTGCATCCAGCAATTCTTTGCAGTTTCTTCATTGTTTATGAAAGGTAAGTTGGGTATTTTGTTGATGATGATAATAACACTTATTACTTGAAAACAATCCATGTTAGCAGTGAAGTGATCCCTCAGGTACAGGAAGGCTTTGCTCTGGTGTCTTTGGACAGGATCTGCAGGTACCTGACGTGCAGTCCTGGTGCCTGAGGTGTCCCTGGGCAGGCAGGGGTGGGAAGGCCCTGCTGCGCTCCCAGCCCTGCTGCACTCCCAGCCCTGCTTTTCCCCAGGCAGGAAGTGGCTCTGGTTGAGCTGACAACCAGACCAAAGTCTGCAGGAGGCTCTATTCCTGCTTTTCCCTGTATCTAAATATCAAAATATCCCAGATTTATCAGTGATCATGTCCTGAGAACGTGCTGGGCTCCAGACACAGCCTCTGGCCCGGGGCCCGGAGCATCCACGTAGATATTAATTATATTAATTATACCTTTTGTTACCCTTTTTCCCTCAGGTCCAGTAAATTGAAGCAAGAAGTGAGTAAAATGCAGTCATCCATGCTTGCTGATTTATCGTTTCAGGAAAATAAAAACCTGTCAGGAGCTGGGAAGATTGTGCCTTTTGTTTGGGACAAGCCTCTGGCTTCCTCGATCGTGTGTAAAAGATTTCCTGTTTGTGAAAATGAAAAGCAATGTTTGATAAGGTCCCTTCAGCAAAATGAGTCACAAAGGAGAAAATAGATTAAGGATGCTTCTAGATTTGATAGAAATTAAATTTCGCTAGGAGTTGTGAGCATAGAAAACCAATGAGGAAATCTTGTGGCAAAATCCAGGTTTTATTTATATTTAGGGTCATTTCAGACACACCTGAAGACTGAACCTCACCCAACTTTTACCAGTGCATTTAAAACTCGTGATGAGAGCACAGAAATGTCCCCAGGTGGGTCACAAGCTGCCTTGGGTGGTCAGAGTTCATGTACTTCCCTCCCCTGCAAAAAAATAAACAGCAGCAGATGCTTCAGAGCCTTTGTCGGAGTGTTTGTGAGAGCTGGCCATGCAGCACTCTCTGTACTCTGATATTTTTTTATCTCAGTGCTGCTGAAGTTTTTTTCACCGTTAGGTTTTTATTGGGTGCAAAGTCCAAATGAAGTGGCTGGGAGAGCCGTGGTGTGTGATGACTTCTTTTGGATTTTGGAAATAGTGTCTCTAAACAGCTGTGAACATTCTCAGTGTTGTTTCTCAGCTCTGTGTGAGGTTAAAATCCTCTGCTTTTCCCTGGTCCTGAACAGGGGAAGCACAGGCAGCTCCTGGGGCCCGTACCAAGGTATTATTTTGCATAGAGCTATTAAATCCCATGTATTTTCTGACTCTTCTCCAGCTTCTTACTCCCTCAAAGTACCTTGCAAATTACATTGTCTTCACACCGTGAATTTGAGAGGTTTTGGTCAAACTGAGGTTGGAGGAAGGAACTAAACCAACAAATAGGTGGTGGATTATATTCTGTGTTTGGAGTCAATGAAAAGGTTTGAGGCAACAGGTTTGGCTCAGTCTTTGCATCCCACAGAAGTTTGTCCAGGAATTGCTGCATCTCTGGGTAATCTGGTTTAAAGTTTGCTGAAATGTGATACAGAAAGCAGAGTTTTAGATTAAATCTCCTGTGTGTTTAGCATGTAATGAAATTGTACCTTACCTAATGCAGCATTTTGTTGGGGAAAATATTTGTGTTTATAAATAAACCTTGGTGTCCCAAGGAGAAGCTGCAGGAAAGCTGGAGCGTGGGTGTTGGTTGGGAGCTGGAGAAAACAAAGGGAAGCTGCTGCTGCTGCTGGGCCAGAAAAAGGATCCAACACCAGCACAGGCAAATCAAAACCCTTAACAAATGGTGTTTGTACTGTGATGTTTGGAGTAGGGAGACAATGCAAGGAACAGGGTGATTACAGAGCTCAGCCCGGACATTGTGAGGCAGATCCCAGGGCTCGGTGACAGGGTGACAGCTGTCCCCTGCTGCCTGGGGAGGGCACAGCACATCAGGGGCTTGTCCAGAGCAGCTGGATCCCTGGAAGTGCCCAAGGCTGGGTTGGATGGGGCTCGGAGCAGCCTGGGATGGTGGGAGGTGTCCCTGCCACGGCAGGAGTGGGATGAGGATGTTTAATATCCCTTCCAACCCAAACCATCCTAGGATTCCAAGAGAGGGAGGAATGGCTCAGCAATGGGGCAGGATGATCATACCCCAGTGTGATGCAGACTCAAATATTTAGGAATACTTGGCAGGAGCAGAGCCATTAAATGTGGGCTGTGATGATGTCCCTTAGCTCAGCACTAAGGGACATCATCACAGCCCACAGGACACAGCTGGGGCACAGCCCCTGCTCAAACCAGCCCGGGGGAATTGCAGAGATCAGGGCTGAGCTGGCTGCAGTTGGAGCTCCGGGCTCAGCAGTTCATGCAGGGATGATTTCAACCACAGCTCAGTGCTGGGGGTTTGTGCTGAGAGCCCCCAGCAAGCAAAACTGAAAGGTGGATGAATTTTTGTTCCGTGGTGCTTTTCTTCTGATATGGAATAAAAACCCTTTAAATCAAAGCCACTCCTGTTGTACCCAAACACTGCTTGAAGGGCAGGGATGGATTCCACTCAGGAATTCTACCCAGGAAGGCCCTGGAGCTGCACACTGGCTGTGAGCTCGTGTTTGGGACCTTGCTCAGGAGCTAACATGTTGGAAATGTTTGCTTGCCATGTGGCTGTGCCTTTTTATCTGCAGGTTTGATTATATAAATGTTCCTGTTTAAGAGACACACGCCAGGGAATAAATCTCTGGGCCCACAGACTCTTTGAGCAGAGGCAGCCCCAGCAGTTAACTGGTAACAAAGAGAGTTGGAGTGGAAGCTTTTTGATAAAGAGTTGGCAGCATATCAGAGGGGCAGCTTGGCCATGAGATGTGAGCAAGGATGTCACACTGGGTGTTTAAACTTTTTTTTTTCTTTAAGCGATTATGAATGAATTATAAGAGGGATGGTGATTGTTTTCGGGGTGTATGTGTTCAGATACTAGCTCAGTTAAAAAAGACATTAACTTTGGGTTTTAACATAATCCGGAGATCTGGCTGCTCTAACTGCACTTTAAGTAGTAAGAATTAAGAATGACCTGAAGAATGATCAACTTTTAGCACAAAATCTCTTGTTTAACTGATTTAACTGGGCCCAAACCTCTGGCTATAATCTGAGGTTTTCTTCCATGAGAGTGGCAGGTGCTGCCACACAGCAAAAGCTAAGTGGAGTGTGAGGAAGAGTAGAGTTCAAATAAACAAAATACACTAAGGGATGACTAAAGGCACGTGGGGGATAGAACACAGATGTGAATTTCCCTTCTGAATATCTTCCCCTACCTTTGGCTGCTGGGCTTTGATGTGGCAGAGCACAAAGAGACTCCTCCTGTACCTGAGCTCTGTGTTCCAGGCAGAGCCCAGCCAGGTTATAAATCTGTAACGTTGCACTTCACCTTTTGTGTCTTGCTTAATGACCTTTTAAAAATAAATGCAGGATGGCTGAGGGGAACAGGATCAGTGGTGGAAAAGCTGACACGTCCGCAACCTGAGCTCTGATCCCTCTGATTGCTGCAGCCCGTTAAACAAAACTTCTTTTGCTTTGTGCTTTTAAGATAAAGAAAAAAAATAAAAGAGGGAAAAGGGGGACAGGGAAGGGTTTGCTTAGCTGGGTTCTCTGTCTTAAAATGCAGCTGGAAAGTGCTTTACTTGGGAAATGCTGCATGGAGTTACCAGCCTAAAGAACAAGGGTGCAGTCACCCAAATATCAAAATATATTCTATCTGCTATTTCATTTTAATGGAAAGCTGCTGTTTTAAGGTGCTTCTGCCCCTTTGGAAGTGTCAGCCTTCATTTCTCTTGCATAAAAATGACCAGTTAAGATCCTCATCAGGCTCTTGTTCTGTTTCCCACAGTACTAAATTTAATATGCACAGCTATAATATGAATAAATGTCTGATAACGCTTACTCAAATCCTGGAAAATGTAAGTTATCCCTGAGGACTATCTTTCCATAAAATGTCCTCCACTTGAATGAAAGGAAAACTGCAGTTTCCCACCATTCCAGACCGGGACAATAATTTATTTTGGTGATGATTATAGTGGATATTTTTGATTCATGTGTACAATAGTAAAACTGACACTATTTTCTTTTGTTTGTGTATTTTGCTTAAAATAAAAGATTACTCCCAAGGAAGGCATTTGAGGAAGACTGCTTGCAGAGAGGGGCCAGATTTATTTTGGCTGGCTGTGCTGTCCTGTCAGCTGGACAACAACCTGCACCATTGCCAGTCCTTCAACCCCTCTCAGCTGCCTTTGGCACAATAATTTCCCTGCTGGAGCTCAGCTGACTGATGCTGACAATCCCTTGCAAGCCGTACCAAAAACTTCCCAGCAATTTTACTGCTTAGGATTCCCCAGATACGTGAAACACCAAAATCCCAGTGTGTTGTGGGCAGATCCCTTGCATTATCTTAAATTTCTGCAGTTGTGCTGTGCCCTGTCTGGGATTTTATTTCTTTTGGTAAGACCCTAATTAAATTTTTCTTTCAGAATATTGCTGTTTCCACCTAATCTTTGCAGTTTCCTCCTGTGCCTGGTTTTTCCCTGGCTGTGCATTCCAGCCTGTGCTGCAGCCCTGGTTTGCTCCTATGAGCAGCTGAGATTTTGCAGTCATTGGTGGGGATTCTTTTTTAAACAAAAGGGGAAAAAGGAGTAAAGGATGAGAGGAGGGGAAATGAATTTTATTATTTATATCTTGCTGGTTTTCTGCAGTAAATGAACAGAACTCTGTGAGGGGGTGCTGAATCCTTGTGCCGATGAGGGAACTCCTCCTGTGCTTTCACCTCTGTCCCGAGGCTGAATCCTTGCCGAGCTCTGCTCAGTAGCACACAGGCAAGATTTTGGTGTGTGATAAACTTTACCTGAGGCATTTGCAAACTTTACCTGAGGCATTTGGAAACTTTTTACCTGAGGCATTTGGAAATCGTGGCCTGGGGATTGCCCGCGGTCCCACCGGGCCTTCCCCGCCACAGCCCCGCGGCTGCCGCGGGAATTGCACCGGAATTTAAAGGGTGATCGGAGTGTTTGTGCTTTAAGAGCTTTAATGGCCTTTTCTTTTAGAATAAATCCATCGGGTTCCGTCACATGTGCGCTCCTATCTGTGGGATCATAAACCCCAACATCCCGTTTATGGCCTGGCACTGCCACATGAACAAAGGGACAGCAGGAACCCGGCCCAGGGGGGTGAGGTGACACCAGAGCCCTTTTGCAGGGCTTGATAAGACACTGGGCTCCTGCCAATCAGAAAAAAAAAAAAAGTTTAAAAAAAGGGTTATAAAACCCTTGGAGGAAATGAAGTCTTGGCAATTTTTCTGCTGTTTCTGCGGGCTGAGCTCTCTCCACGTTGCTGGGACTGTCCCAGCTCCCAGTGCCCAAAATGTCTGAACTGTACCAAGGATTGGGAGCCCTGGAATTCCTGGGTGGATGGGCCAAAATTTGAGCTGTACCAATTGGGGCCCTGATTCCCTGAGGAGGTGGAAATGAGAGGCGAATCCTCCTCTCCTGTGGGGCACCATCAGTCACAGAGGGTCTCAGCTTCACAGAGAAGCTTCAGCACCTCCACAGTTGATTTTTTGTCTTTATCCTGCTCTTTCTAAGACTTAAACTCCTTTTGTTTCCCTCAGGGAGGTCACTGCTCTCTACCATGATTATTCTTATGTTTCCCAGTGGCTGCTGGGCTCCAGGACATGAGCCATTGTGTTTTACTGCCTGTAAGAAAAGCATTTTGTGTAAAGCTGAGAGCTTTGTGTACCACAAACTCCAATGACTGGAGGCTTACAAAGATACTGCACTCTTGATAGGGATTGTCTTTGATTTATCTGGAGTTTAATCTCGACATCAGCACAATCAGCAAAATGTAAAAGTTCTCTGCCTTTCTTTCTCTCTCATAAATTCTTCATAACCACCCCCAATCTGCAAACTCATCCATCAAAATCTCTCAGTGCTGGGAACAAGGAGCAGCCCTGGTGGGGAGGGGAAGGGTGGTGAAGTTCTAAAGGTGATTCCACTCGATGGAAACCAATGTATTTTTGTGTAGCAATAAAAAGGAAGGGCAGGGAAAAGTTTAGATGGCTTGGAGTGGATTATGGGGAAACAAAAGTCATTAAAACAGCGTCAACTGTTTGGGGTTTCTTTTACATCAAATGATATTTGAGTACTGGATGTCTAAATCACTTCAGAAGATATTAATAGGAAAAGGTAATAAAATAACCCAAATTGATTACCATCTTATACCCTTTATGATATAACTTTAAATGCAAATTGCACTCAACTGCAAAAGGGAAATAATGTGCCAAAGGCATTTCAATTAATTGCTATAGTTAATTACACTCATAATTTTACTTGTGTGACTAATTATAATCAGCTTTTAGCGGTGTATATGGATTTATTTCTGATACTGAAAGCCCCAAACAGCAGGGTATTTTTAGGAAATGCATTTAAACCTTGTAATAAAAACTGCATGTTCCCATTCTCAACAGTTGTCTTGAAGGAGCTGTGTCTGTTCAGGAGGAGTTTGGAGGCGATCAGGAAGGAAAAGTGTCCTGGCTGGGGTCACCATGGCCCTGCTGTGCCTCCAGCTGGGGTTTCATTGCCTTTTCCACAGGTACACATAATTTACCAGCAAATCCTACATTTCCTTTCTTTAAAAATCCAATTTACATATGAATTTCTCCCACACAAAGCATTTTCCACAGCCACCTCATTTCCCAGGTAATTTGTTTTTCTGTCATTGCAGAGTTTTTAAATCCCATCTCATTTTAGTGCTTCGTGGAAGAAAATCACCAAGTCCACTTTTAACTCTATCAAAAAGAGCCTCCCATCTCCAAAAGTAATGATTTTTCATGGAATCATTTATAGAATAACAGAACCATTTAGGTTGGAAGAGCCCTTTCAGATCATTGAGTCTAGCTGTGATTTTTGGGGTGTTGCTCCTGTGCAATGGGATCCCTGTCCCTGGAGCAGAGTGTGTTGATGTTACACCTGGTATTTATTAAACTCCACACTTCTTAAACTCTAAAACCCGCCTGGGAAGTTTGATAGGCTTCTCTGTATTTTTTTTTTTTTTGACTACAGGTGGAGGAATAGATTTTTTACCTGGATTTGCTGTGTGACCTCTTTTTAATGGGGAGGGTGCTGGCAAGTGCTGTTTTCCCTGTGGAATCCACATCTGTCTGGGCAAAGAAGGAAAAGGACAAAGGAAAAACCTTTGTCCTTTTCTCCCAGCAGTCACAGAAAACTAATTTTATCCAGACAAGTTCATTCTGAGCTGATGTTTTGTCACAGGAGGAGCTGACTGTAAGTGGAGTTGCCAAATTCGTCAGAATTCTTTGTGGATAACGTAAATACATTTCTAGTGAGTAATGGTTTGGTTTCCTTGTCTCTCTGTGCTTCCTGAGAAAATTGTTTGCTGAAAACACATTGTATTGGGATTTTTTTTTTGTGCCTGCCCCTGCTGTCACCCCCTGTCCCTCTGATGACTGGGAAGGAGCAGTGCCTTCACCTCTCACACCTCTGGAGCTGCTCTCAAACCAAGGTGCAGCCCAAAGCTGGGAAAGGATTGCTTGTGGATGGGTTGTACAAACCCCCTGTTCGTTTTATTTGTTTTAACCCCAATTTTAATTGCCAGTGTTGTTTCATTTTCCCCGGGACTGCAGCTTTCAGCCCCACAGCCATCAGCTCTGGCTCCAACATATGTGAAATGTATCAGTGCAGTTCTGTGCTAACCCCAATGGACATGGGAAAATAATGTTCTTGCTGGATCCTTCCAAAAGCCTCTGTTCCTCCCCCCACCCTTTCCTGTATCATGCCTTGGCTATTTGTCCTTCAGGAGTGACTGTCATTTCCTGGTGTCTTCACAATAAAAGAATTTCATGCCAAGCGTAGCTGAGACAAAATTCCTGAAAACCAGCACCTCAGGTTACCTGTGGAACAGCAAATTGCTTTTCCATACCCATCCTCACAAAGCGAATCAGATGTCCCACTCAAAGCCTTCTTGTCTTTACCTGGGAACAGCTTTTGCTGGGGTTTTTGTTTATTCCCTGCATTGTTGCTGCTCCTGTCCTTGTCACCTCCTGCCCCAGAGCAGAACCTGGGTGCCATGAGGGGCCTCGGGCGGAGCACAGACTGGTCTCAATCCCTGTGACAGGAGCAGATGGAGAATTCCCCTTTCCCTTACTGCCACAGCACTGAGCCACTCAGTAAAAACACTGATCCTTGTCCAGGGAGATTTTATTCACACTGGGGTTGGTGCTGAAGAGCTCTTAGAGGATACTCAGCTCTTTTCAGCAGAATTTTTTCTTCCTTGCAGTTCCGTTTTAATCTGTTTCATTGAGGCTGTGCCCTGTGATTTATCATTTATTATTAGCAATAAATGTCAGATGAGCCAGATCAGGGTTTATTCCAATCAGCCCTTAGAGAGCTGCCTATGAAGTGAGAATTGAGGAAATAACCTGAAGGAGAGGGATGGTGGCTCTTGCACACCTTGGCCAGTGCAAAAGGCATTTCTCAGGTATCCCAAGGGGTGCTCCCATCACTGCTTTTAAAGCACGAGTTCCCTGTCCCGGGGGCTGGGTGGGGTTGGGCGCACCTGGGCAAGGTGCCAGACTCAGGAATCTGCCGTGAGACAGAGCCCCCGACTCTGCTGACACTGGAAACGCCCCAAGGCACTGCACATCCCTGCCCCAGAACTGCAAACCCAGCCCTAAACCCAACCCTAAATATTGTGAAGGAAACAGGGGGGGAATGTCACGTTCCTCTTCTGAAAGGGTTTGTGCATTCCCCTTCAGCAAGGACAAAAGAAATAAAAACTCAGAACAATTCAAATATAGGTCTGTTGTTCACCTTTAATATTTCATTTCTGTTTGCTCCTCCAAAGATTTTCAGTTACATAAAAACACAGTTAAAGTATTAATCTTTCCTTTGAACTTAAATAGGTTCATTTGCTTTCCCATGTGTTTTTTGGTTTTTTTTAAAGCTTTACTGATTGATTATTATGAAAATAATTTCCCTGCTTTTGGTGAGCTGTGGTTGCTCTCACTGCCAGGATTTTCCTGAAAATATATAAAGTCATCTCTGCAAACATTGGCCTTAAAGGAAAAAAAAAATACAAATCTGCTAATATGAAATCCTATTTTGGTGTGGCCAAAATCTAAAATCCTAAAAGAAGCTGTAACATGCTATATGGCACTAGCCAAAGAGAAATGTTATGTCCCTCTTCAGAGGGAGAACTAGAACAATACAAGGAAACCCCATTTCCCAACGTATTTGCTATAAGTAATTGGGTAAGATCTGAAGGAATTGGTTCAAACCACAATCTTCTTGGAAAAAACTATGAATCTTGACCATATGTGAATATTGCAGGTATGCTACTATAAAAAATTATATTTATAAAAGAAATATATATATATATATTTATATTTATATGTAAGAAAGAGCCATTTCTTGAGCTGTCCTATTTTATTAGGCAAATAACAACTACAAAGGATGATCAGAGTCTCCTGCTTCAGAAGCAGCCCTCCAAAGAGAGGGAATTTCCACAGATGTGCCTCTGGTTGTGGGGATGAGCCTCCCTGCCGCTCCCCAGCACATCACATTGGCCATGGCATCCCAGAGAGGGATGAATAAATAACAGAGGAACCTGACAGCCCCAACAGGAGGTGGGGTGGAAGGAATCCAGTGTCCTTATCTGAAATTAACTGAGATATTCTGGAGGAAGGAGGGGGATTTGTGTGTTGGGTGAGTGCCCTTCCCTGGAGGGGATGAGCCAGGTGCTGCTCTTGTGTGTGAGCATTTGATTTTTGCTCTGTGTTGTACCTTCAGGCAGGACAGTGTGGGGCTGTAGGAATTACTCCACATTTCACTGCCAGATTTGCAGTGTTGAATGTAAACGTGCTCCAAACCAACCCTTCACAGGCACTTAAGAACAGATTCCTCTCCGAGATTCTCTGTGCAGCTCCTTCCAGTGCTGGCTTAAAACTACAGCATAATCCAGGCTAAGCTTTCTCTGAGTCTATTGGCTTTTAAAATTGAATTTTCATTGCTTTGTCTCCCAATTCCTTTGAGTTCTGGTGGTTTGGGTTTCCCCAGAGCAGCACAGAAGCCCTTGGTTAATGTCTGGATGAGGCTATTCTGTATTGGGACACAATTCATGAGAGGCTGAGGCAAAGAATAACAAAAATAAGGCTGAAAAGCAAGAAATTAAGGCCCAGGACGTTGAGTGAGGTGGGAAAGGCTCAGTGGGACAGAGAGCTGAGGGTGCAGGTCAGAGCCAGGCCCAGCAGCAGCAGCTGTGCCGTGGGCAGGGCGATGCTGGCCCCCGACCAGAGCACCTCGCGCCCGTTCAGGGGCTGTGCTGGTCGGAAATTCTCCATCATGGGAGTGGAGTTCTTCCCATCAAAGTGCAGTGCTGCGAACTGGGACAGCTGCAAAACACAACAGCTTGTTAAATCTGCTTTAACAACTCTGGGAATTGTGTTGCCAACCCAACCCGTGCTGCCTCACTCTGGTTTTGGACCTGAGGGTTTAATGGATGCCTTGAACCTCACAGGAAAGGCCATGGCAGAGGCCACAGGAGAGGTCACTGAGTGATGGCTCCTTCCAGCCTTGGCAATCACGGGCACTTCCCGTGAGTGGGAGCCAAATGCTCTGTGCAGCCCCAGGACTGGCTCCTCCAGAGCTCCTGACGCACGCAGCCCCGGCCCCGGCCGCCACGTCAGGGTGACACGAGGCAGGAGCAGCAGGAATTCTGTCCTTGCTCAGGTTCCTGGCTGCTCTGAGTGGCCCTGGGCTGTGCTGGGGGCACTGTGACAGCGCTCAGGGCACACTGTGAGTGAGGAGCTGAACTGGCTCTGGGCCAGGCTGTGTGATCTCTGCTCAGCCTGCGTTTCCCAAGCGTTCTTAATTCCATCTCCTCTTCCTGCCTGCAGGTCAAAAATGGGCTGCTAGGTGCTGATGGGCCCAAGGTTTGGGTTTGGAATGATTGTGTCCTGCTGCCCTGACAACGGGAGAAAACCTGTGGAGGGAGCAGGTGGCAGCAGTGGAAGTGCTGTGACGAAGCCCTGAGCTTGGGGGGTTTCTTGGCTCTCTCCTCACGCCGTCATTTCCCCTTCCTGCCCCTTTCCTGCCATTTTCTGAGGGATGATTTGACAGGGTCAATCAGCTGGCAGCAGGGAGCACCTTGAGGCTGCTGCCAAGTGGGGGTGCGTGGGGAACATGGCACTGAGGTGTCACCCTGCCCAGGGACACAGCACTGAGGTGTCACCCTGCCCAGGTGCCAGGGACACAGCACTGAGGTGTCACCCTGCCCAGGTGCCAGGGACATGGCACTGAGGTGTCACCCTGCCCAGGGACACGGCACAGAACCCCCAGGCTGTGCCTCTGCCACCCACCTGGCGCAGGCTGAGCTGAACTGGTGTCTCAAAGATGGTCCAGATGACACCCTGGTAGCAGTCAGGGGTGGTGAGGGACCCCTGGTAGCGATAGTACCTCTCAAGGTCTTCCTCAGGTGGGAGGAGAGAGCTCAGTGGCAAAGGATCCACCTTTGCTGATCCCCCTGGAAAAACCACAGGGGAAAATCCCTTGTAATGCTTGTGGCTGCAGGTTTTGCCCACATTTATCCTCGCCCCACACAGCTTGTGAGATCCCTTACCTTTGGATTCAATATTCTTTAGTTTGCTCAATAGAGTTTCATAGTTTTTATTTTCTTCGCCAGCCTGAAAGGGAAATATTTTCATTCCACCTCGTGTATTTCTCTACAAGGGGTTGCTTTTAATCAGTGGTGAATAAAACAGAAAAGGGCCACAAGAAGAAATTACAGCAAGCAGGATGTAGAAAAGGGGAGAGGAACTCAGTGCTGGTAGAATGCCTGCAGAAGATAGGGAGGTTAAATCTTGGGCTACTGTAATACTGACATAAACATAAAATATTGACATCAACAATCCCTCAGCCAAGCTGCTGGCTGAAATTTGAGAGGGGCAGTTGAAAATTTCCCCACCTACCTCTACAAAGAAGGCCAACACAGCCAAACCATCTGGAGATTTCTTGGCTTCTGTCACATCTGAAGCATCTTCTCTGATGTGGACGATGTGAAACTGGAACACAACAGCCAAGGACAATGATTTCCACCCTCAGACCTCCCATGGGGAACTAGCCAAGAGTTTTTCTGAGCAGGATCTCAGAATTCCAGAGTTCTGGAGTGAAACCCGTGCCCCACACGCAGTCCCACCTACCTCCATGGGGTATTTCTCTCCATCTATGCTGTGCTCTGAGCCAGGACTCAGGATTTGTTGCTCAGTCAGGAGTCCCCAGTGAAAATGGAATTCCACTGCCTTGTATTTTCTCTCCAGGCCTCCTCCTCCGATTTTAGGGGATGCATCTAGTGCCACTTTAACTGGGGAAAAAGCATAAATTGTTTTAAAGGAGAAGAGCAGGTCCTACATTTACAGAATGTGAGAGCAGAGATGTTCTTGAGATTCAAATTTATCTTCATGTTCTCGCTTGGCTTTTCAGGCCGAGTGTTCCAGAAATTCTGCTCTGCAGAAACTGAACTCTTACAAAATCATGACTGAGTTTCATTTGAGATTAATTCTAACCATTATGACCTCTGGAGTCAGAGCTTCTTATACCTCTCAGAAGACCCTATATTCCTTCAGTTTTTTCCTAAAAAAAGACCGTCTATCAAAGTAAATTGGATCCCAGTTTATTTGGGTTTTAACCATCATTTTAACCTCCAGTTTTCTGCACTGTAACATTTCCTTTGGGCAGGGTTTAAAGATATTCTGTTTTAATTTAGGGTAGGGCTGCAATTTAAGCCTAAATCATACATATTTGAGACATATTTTAATTTTTTTTCCTTTTGCAACCCCCACGTTAAGCACAGCACTTCTCTTTGCAGGGAAAATTCTGGATTGCAGCCCCAGAGGAAAATTCTGGATTGCAGCCCCAGAGATTTCATTTCTGTTCTGAATTCCAAATGAACTTGGAGAGTGCATGAGTCATTGAGTTCCTTTGCTTTTTAATCTGTAAATGGATGAGTCAGATGTCTTTGTGGGCTTTGTTTATTTAGCTTAAGACCGTTGAGACAGTGACCTTTGCTATGTGGCCATCACGGAAAATAATGAGGGTCTAATCTCACCTGCAGCCTCTAACTGCAGCTGTAATTTAAGCAATAACCTCCTCATTTAGCACAGGAATTGGCTGCTCTCAGAAGGAAGAGATTTTAAAAGCCCAGATTAAACCCCTAATCCTTATGCATGGCTGGGGAAGATGAGGAGCAATCCTTATAAATATTAATTTTGATGTAAAAGGGACTGTAATTGGACATTCTGGAGTATCACCCTGTAACGGGAAAGTCATTAATCCACATATTAATGAAAAGTCAAAACATTCTTTTTTCTTGTGGTCTGCCACGACATGAGAATTTCTGGCTGTTAAAATCTCCCCAGCTGCCTTCCCACCTTTCCCTTTTAAATCAGGAAATATTTGCCACTTGCTGCTTTCTGCTTTGAGGATTTGGCAGTTAAAACAACCCACCCAAGACTTTAAAAACACCTACATGTAACTTAAAAAAAAAAAAAATTAGACTACAGGTTTATTTTTAAATTCGAAGTAATTGGACATCATTTTTTTGGACCAGCATCCTCAGTATTGTGAAGGAAGGTGGAGGAAGTGGAACAGTTCTAAATTACTGTTAATTGATTCAAGGTTTACTGATTCACTAAGTAGCTGACCAACATCAGATAACTTCTGTGTGCAGAGAAAACAGGTCTGAATCTGAGAAGAATATAGCTCATTATTTAAAGAACTAATAACACCCAGCACTGAGAATGACTTTCCCACACCAGGCTTTTCTCCAGCAGGATTCTTTGTGCAGAGGCAAGAGTTGGAAAGGGCCAGCCCAGGAATGGCTTCAGCAGAAAATGATAAAATCTGCCCAAATTGTTGTCCTGCCCACCTGCTCTGGGCTCTGTTTGGGTTGGGGTTTTTGCTTTAGAGCTCTTGTGACACCTCCAGCTCTGTTCCTGCACAGAAGTTCCTGCTGAGACATTCACGAACCACATCCACAACCCCAAAAACTTCATCATTCCCACAAGCCTCCCAAGAAAATATTGATGCCAAGAAGGTTCTGGGAGCTTCACTTCTGAAGCAGAGAGGTGGGATCCCATCAGTGCCCAAAGCCCAGTCCAGCCCCAGGAGCAGGCTGGGCAGTACTTGCCTGTGTGCCCGTTGTTTTGCACGTCCCACTTGGCAGAGCCCTTCACGTCGTACCCTTCAAAGCTCAGGGGCTTCAGGCTCTTCTCATACACCACATTTCGGGTGACAATGTTGACAGGGGACTGCCTGTCCCCTCTGCAATCCTCGTATATCTGATGCCATTGGGCAGGACCTGCTCAGGGATGAAGAAAATGGGTTTATTTTTTTTTCCCCCCTGTAGACAGCAAATCCTCAAGGAAGCCAAACCACCCAACCAAAACGGGGCATCTGAGGCATCACCCCAACTTCTGGGGTGATTTTTACATTTGTGTGTTTGATTTTTACATTTGTGTATTTGATTTTTACATTTGTGTGTTTGATTTTTGCACTTGTGTATTTGATTTTTTACACTTGTGTATTTACATCTTTACATTTATTTGTACATTTCCACATTAGCCTTGGTCCACACAAAACAAGCAGTTACCACAAACACCGAGGGCTTCAAAATACCCTGTTTGGCACTGAAATGGTCACAAATAATGTGATCACGAGGCATTAAAGGCTGAGTGCTGTGAATTTTTGCATTATTTCTCTCAGCAGCCCTTTTGCAAAGTGGAAGATTCACCAATGTGATTGGAACAAGAAATTGCTTGGCAGTACCTTCACACTGTGGCAGCTCACACTTCTGGGACTGATAGCACCAGTGGCCCACTAAAAAACAATAAATAAAACAGGTGAATGAAATTCTGTCCAAATGATGCCCCCCAAAAGCAGCAGGGAAACGGATTGGCAGCCCTGCCCTCTCTAGATCTCCTCCTGATCTCTCATAAACCACTTTGTAGCCATTAAATCCCCCCAAACCTGGGCTGGCAGGAATCTTTAGGACATCAGAATTCTGAATGGGTTGCAGTCCTGAAGAATTTGGTTTTCAAACCTTGGCTTCCTCAACTTCTTGAGGCAAAGGTTCCACATTTGAATATATGCAGTGTTAAAGTAAATTTCCTTTTATCAGCTCTGCACTTGCCAGCCTCTCACAGACTTGTAAATTCACTTATGGAAGAGGACTTATCTCAGCCTGTTCCAGGAACTCCTTTGAAGGTTACCTGGGGAAGAATTCTCAGAAATGAGGGATCTCACTTCCTGCAGGACCTGCAGGAGCTTTGGGCTAACTCAGCTGGGTCCATCCCACAGGGATGGATGCAAAATTCGTCTGCAGAACATCTGAATTTTACTTTTTCATTGTCAAAAGAAATACAAAATTCGAAGGACAAGAGCTGATTTAACTTTATGTGTTTATCTGGTTAGGACAGCAGGATTGTCTTGTTTGTCCCAAGCTGCTTCAGTGGCTCTTTATTTATTCTAAACTTTAAATTGACTTTGACAGGGGTCGTTCTCTTTGGCTATTTAACTTCAATCCATAACAATTCAAACCCTCTTGTAATGATGATTAATACCATACCTTCTGTTTGCTTGTGATTAGTAAATTATAGACATTTTAATAAAGGGCTAATCAATTTTAAGGATAATTATGGAGAAGCCCTGTCACTTGACTGGTAATTACCTTAATTTGTAATTTATAACACACCTGCTGGAAGGCTTTTAACACCTTTATCTTGATATCAGTGGCATAACAATGCATCCATCTATTAAGGATTTAGAAGTTATAAATAGAGAATTGTTGTAGAACCTGGGCAGCTGTGACAAAGAGGGAGACCTCGTGGCAATTAATATAATCTTTTAAAAAATGACAGTTTTGGTTTTTCTTTCACAAAAACGAAATTTCTGCTGAAAACTACAAACAATGTGGCCTCACTTTGTAGCTTAGCAAGACTGGGAAGAAAAGCAAACTTTGCTTTTTCCGTGTGGTAAGAACTGCAGGGATTTCTATGTTGTTACCCAAAAACTGAGTTTGACGAGGTTTTATCCTTTTGGCTGATTTTTAACACACACAAAACTTCACTTTCCAGCACTGATGTTGCTTTTTTAAAATTTTTCCAGGACAGTGGCACCGAGCTCTTCCTCATCCCCACTGGGAAATGCAGAAGTTCCAAGCACAGGATGTCCTTGGAGTGCCTTAATCGATATTTTAATCAATGAATTAAAATGATTAATTTGAGTTTAGTGCAGAATGCCAGCTGAGCTGCTCTCCACGCTGCCTCCACGTGGGTTCTCACACGGATCAGAGGCTCCAGGTGTGGTTCTGGCAGCTCCCTGGGGTCGCTGCGAACTTTTAACAATCCCAGCCTGGGACTGGGAGTCTCTTGGCCATTTACACACCAAGGATCCTTCGGGTGTGAAAACAGCAGCAGGAATAACCTGCAAGGGTTTGCTGCCAAATCTTTGGGATGGGAAGCAGAGGGGGAAGGGGAGAGCTCCCGGCTGAGCAGTTCCAGGAGGTTTCACAGTGGAGTGGGAGCATGGCCCGGACATCAAAGCATTTCTGCACCGAAAATCTGATTTTCCAGGTGCTCTGAGCGCAGCTGGGAGCCAGGGCAGCAGGTTCAAGGCTCTGGAGATTTTAAACCTCTACAGTGGAACCACCAAATTCAAACAGAGCCACGGGGGGAAGGGGAATTATCCCCAGATTGTGCTGAGCCAGGGTCTGTGTGCCAGGGGGATGGAAATGTCCCTTCTCAAACACAGAAATCACTGAGTTTTTACCCCCTGAACAGGTGTTTGGGAAATTGTGTCAAATTAACCTGTGGGCTTCAATCACCTCTCAGTAAACTGACACTTGAGCACAGCACAGATCTTCCTGGGCATGAAAATGATGGGGAGAAAAAGTTGAATAAAATAAAATGTAATTTTGAAAATCCAGCCCTCAGTGGCTACAGCTGCCTCACATCCAGCACTCAGGAGTGTTTAATAATTATTGTCTGATTTTTGCATCTTTCCACCAAATTCCCAGTGTCTCTGAACAGGGTAAGGATTGTGTTTTCTACCAAGTCCTTACCACACTTGTTGATGGATGATATCAGTGAAGTAGAACAGCACATAAATCCAGCATTTCATCAGAAAAGTGTCCTTGAAGATGTTAAACCTTAAAGCACGAGCTAATTAAACATTACAGAATGCCTGAGCAAACAGTGGGTTCATATTTAGTGTGAATTAGGGCTGGTTTTTTTTGGTTTGTTTCTTTTTTGATTGGCAGCAGGGGAACACTGGGGAACAGGAGCCTTTGTGTGGGTGCTGCTCAGGAGGAACCACAGTGTCCTTGAGGAGGAGAATTTGCCTTTGGATGGGACTGAGTGGGATGTGAGCCTCCCTCCCTGGAGGAACCTGGCACCACAATGGCTCTTTCTTCCCCTGAGCTTTGGGGCTTTCTTTCCCAAGCAAGAAGGGAAGATCCCTGTCACATCCAGGCAGCCCTCCCTGCTTTTAGGCAGGATGATGCCCTCAGGCACGTTGTCCAGGCCACTTCTCATTGTCCAGAGGCTCCTGCCACTTCCCTTGGAAGACTTTTGCACAGTGCATTAGCCCACGCTGGCAGGAAATGTTTCCTATTTAATAGCTTACATTTTCCACTTCCTTATCTGCGTCCCATCACTCCTAGAAATATCACCGAACCACCCTAAACAATTCTTTTCCCTCCCTGGTGTTTACAGCATGCAAACAGTTCCCTCTTCATCTGGAATTCCTGTCCTGGCTTCATTCATCTTTTGTCCCCTCTGACAAGGCTTCACCTTCCCCCTGTGCCCTCTTCAAAATCTCCCTCTGATCCCCCTTTTTTATGGGGTCTGGGGCCCCTCAGATCCCCCCTGCTCTGCTCTTCCTATCAAACCTCAGCTCCCACATTCCCTTTCCTGTAGCTCATTTTATTGCTGGAAAAACACAGCAGAAAATGAGGTTTTCAGTGCTTTAGGGAGGGTTTTTTGGTTTGTTTTTATGGTTGAAGTGCTGAAATCATTGCTAGATATATAGATATCTAGATATAAAGATATATAGATATATATATATAGATATATAAATATAGATAAATAGATACAGATATAAATATATATTTTAAAAAATATATAGATAGAGATGTGCACACCTGGACTCACTGTATTATCAATTATATATTTCTCCTCCATTTTATTATGGATTTATCCTTGATTTCAGTGATTCTGTGCCATGCCACAGGTGTCACCTTGACTTTATTTGGTTTAAGTTAGAGTAGGGCTGGACTGGGCTGGCTCTTCCTCCACAGAGTTCAGGACAGTTAAATTTAGGGAGTCTCTCTTGGCACGTGAGCAGTCCCACTTATCTCTGCCTCTTCCTCCTGGAATTTACAACTGCTTCCTGCCAAAGCTGCTTCTTGGCACGGGGGTGGCCGAAAGAAACAATACAAATTACGCATTGTTTTCATTTTATTGCAAACGTCTTCGATTGTTTTAGCTATCGAGCCTCCTTTGGAACTCGAGGCAAAAAAAAAATTAAAAAAAATAAAATAAAATATTGCTGCAGTTGGGACCTCCCTCTGCTGCCCAGGGAGGCAGGAGGTGCTGCTGGCCCGGGGCCAGGCTGGAGCAGCCCTGCCAAGGTGCTATTGTGAGATCTGGGAAAAGACCCTTCGGCTCTTTGGACCACGCTCAGATTGTCTGAATTCCATAAAAGCTCCCAAACCTGCTCTGTCCCACTGTGCTCTGCTTGCTGCCCTACTTGGAGCTGCTTGGTGTGCTGGAAATGCCATTTCACCTGTGCACTCAGGAGTCACTAAAGCACTGAACTGCCTCAATTCCTGCTTCTGGTACAGTGGCTGTGGTTTAGTCAGCTTCTACTTTGCCATTTTTATTATTATTATTATTATTGTGTTTTATTATAATTTTTGAATTTTTATTATTATTTTTGCTGGTTTTATTATTATTTTTGCTGGTTTTATTCACAATATTGAGCCTCTGGGAGTGTCAATGACCTTTTTGCCCAGGACACCAGAAATGTCCTGTGTTGATTTTTAATTCAAATCCCTTCTCTCTTTCACCTGAGCCCTCTGTGTGTCCCTTTAGCCTCCTGTCCCCCTTCCAGCCATCCTGCCTGGCCATTCCCTGTTCTCCCAGTGCCCATCCCAGTGCTCCCAGCGCGCTCCCTGCTCTGCCATCCTCATCCTCAAATCCATCCCCAAAATCTGCTCTCACCTCTGCATCCTTTTCCACCAAAATGGCAAAAGCTGGGTCTGCATGGGGTTTATTTTTAGGTTCGGCTTGTGCTGGGCTCATCCTATTTTTAGCTGGCTTTGTGAAACTTTCTATTTTTAGTGCAAAAGACAAAACAAAAGCAATTGTTATCAAAGCCTGTCTTTCTAATTAATGGGATTGCTGAGCATATAGGCATGAGAATATTTATCCCTCCTGGAGCATTACACATCCTCAGGAAGCCCCAGTCACCCCTTGGACAGACAGAACCAGTTCCAAAAGTTCACCTCGAGATTTGTGTGGCTCTGCAAGCATTCCTGGCCATTCATTGCTCTTCACTTTTAACCTTAATTTGATTTTCCCCGGGGACACACATCTTTATGCAGGAGATGATGGGGAGTTAGCCCTGAAAATCAGCTTTACTGCGGTGCTGAGGCCTTGCAAGGCAGCACATCTGATGTTTATCATCTGCACACATAAATCACGAGCTGGATGAGGCCCTTGGAACAGACACAAACTGCAGGGAAAACCCAGAGGGGCTCAGGGGTTCTGGATTTGCCCTATTAACATCTGCAAAGGACTTCCTCTGTGTCAGAGAGCAGGGAAAGGGTTTCAGCTGTGACCTGTGGTACTCTGCTGCAGATAATGTGCCCCCAGAAATGTCCTGTACCAAAGGCAGGGGCTGTAACAAAAAATGAGTATCCAGGGCTAAGGTGATTTCCTCCTGTGAGGGGTTTTGCCTTGCTTTCTGTAATAAAAATGCAATTCAGATTTATTTATTTTAAAGCACTTTTAAAATTTAATTCAAACAAATCACTTGGTAGCTGTGCTGGCCTTTTGCAGCCTTTTATGCTGAGCTTTTGATGGCTGATCCTGTGGCTAAAAATATGACTAAAAATCTAATAACAGGCCATTGGAGAGATGCTGGAACACAACAAAGCATCTCCTGCAATGCCACAAACAGGGAAAAGAGCCTGCCCAGAGACAGACTTTGGACTTGGCAGCTTTTCTAGGAGACCTCAAGGTTTCTGATGGTTTTTTCAAAGTGCCAAAGGCTTTTCTGCTTCCAACATCCCAGTGGGAGAGCCAGGAGGATCCGTGGGGAAATCATGGATAAAACTGAGCAGGACCATCCTTAGCCCTGGGGAAGGGGCAGCTTGGATTCCAACCTGATGGAGACTCCAGAGGTGCCCTACACCCCTCACATGGTAATTCCACAATTCCTGTGGCTCACTGCCTTTTCTCTGCCTTCCAGGCCTGACATTGCATTTATTATCCTTTCTTTAACCAGCTGAAAACGCAACTTTTCACACCAGAGTGTGTCCAAGTGCTCCAGCATCCCAACTTTGCCAGCCCTAAAATGGATTTGGAGCCCAACCATAAATCTGTGTGCAGTCCACACCATTAGAACTGCAAATGGAAGAAGTCACAGCATCTTTTATTTTTTTTTAAGCTGCTGATGGAGCTCTCAGGGGTATTTTGTACCTGAATGGCCCTGAGGAAACCCCAGAGTGAGAACTGACGCCAATGTCCGCATGGTTATGTAAATTTAATGTTTGTGACATAAAAGCATGTGAGCAGAAATATAGAGAATTAGAGGCATCTAATCTCATCTAAATTAGAGGAATGTCCAATCAGGCAACAATCTTTTGGGGCAGCAGAGCATGGACTGTGGGAGATTTGTCTCCTCATGGCTGAGTCCTGCTCTGTGATAAAGCAAAAGGTTAAAACGTGCTGGGGTTCATTCCATTCCCCCTGAAGAAAATAAATTTTCAGTGACTTTGCTGTAACCCCACCCCAGAGCTGCTGGAGGGAGGGATGGAAGGATGGATGGATGGATGGATGGATGGATGGATGGATGGGTGGATGGATGGATGGAGGGATATCCCTCACTCTCATGAGGTTTGGAGCATTCCTGCTGGAAATTGCAGACACTTTGTGCCTCTTTTTCCCCAAAACAGCACCAGAGGGTCCCTGAGCTCTCAAATGAACCAGACAAGAAACCTGAGGAGGATCAGAGCAGCTGTAAATGGAACACACTGAGACCTGGATGAGGATGAGGGGCTGGGGGTGATGGTTTCATCCTGGGCAGGTGCCTGCACCAGCGTGCCTCAGTTTCCCTCTCCTACAGCAGGGATAATGCCCCTTCCTTCCTTCCTTCCCTAAGGACTGTTAATAGTGGTTTTAAACCACAGGTGCTGTGCTGCTCAGACAGGGCTGGCAGCAATTCCAGATTAGCAATCAGTCATTTGATTGTTTCAGGGTGGTGAGTTCTCAGCTGCCCAGGTGGAGCTGGGCTCAATGAGCTGCTCAGAGCCAGGCTGGTTCTGACAAGTGGCAAGAGAGGAAGGAAAGGTTTATTTGTTAAAAAAGATACAGATAACAAGAAGGAATATGACAAGAAGGAATTTCAGCTGATTCTCAAAAGTGGAGTTTCTTGAAATGTGTAGCCTTTACCTTAATAAATTGTATCCTGTGGAGCTGCTGCTTGAGGAAAGTTTGGAGCAGAAGGAGCAGAGAGCAAGGTCCTTGTGTATTAATCACTGTGTAATTTGGTCCACACTCAAGGGAAAACGTGCAAATAACCAGGGGGGGCCAAAAACACCTACAAATTATCAAATTCTTATTTATTCATTCCCTGTGCTACTTCCTTCTGATAGAGAGGTAAACCCTAATTATTGTCACCAATCTAATCAAGTCACAAGGGTTTTCTAGATTGTGTTTAGGTTTGCCCAATAAAGCCCCAAATGGGGCAGTAAATGCAGCACGGTGTTGATAGGCAGGAATCAATCAGAAGCAAACACGAGGGGCAGACTTTGGAAAAGCAGAAGCTTTTTGTGTCTGTGTTTGTGTTTACCTGCCCCAGGTGTGGCAGCCCCTGCAGGGCGAGGGGCTGGGCAGAGGGAAGGGTTTGCAATGTCAGCCGGGAACCTGGGAAAGCCAAGTGCTGAGGGACAGGGAATTTATTGGGAACAGGGAAATAAACGCAGGGAAAGCCTGCAGGACTTTCTGAGCGGCTCTGAACCTTGATCTGCTTTAGCACCATCTCCCTTCAGCACTCTCAGGGCAGCACTTCCCCCTGATAAAGCTGGGTCCCTTCTCCCCTGCCTGCACTCTGCTCTGTTTTAGTGCAAACAATGGACCCTCCGGCACTTTGGAGCTGCGGGGTTTCATTCCGAGGAGGCTCCGTGCTCTATTTGCATAGGAAAAGGGATTTATTCAGTGCTGCTGATTGAACAGAAGCAGGGGGGAAAAGACCTCCTGCATTTTTCAATACTAATTATAGATCACTCTTTAATTGAGCCATCCTAAGTGCACAGTGTGCTTATAGTGCCCAGGGAGCAAAAATAGATGGGGCTGATGCAGCAAAGACATATTGTTCTTTCTCCCTCAGCAGAATTTCATCTTGGATCATACACAGCAAAGCAAAGGCAGTAGAAATTTCAAACAAACAATTTCTTTCAAGTTTAAAAAGATAAAAAAATTAAGTTTTGGTATTTCGGATGCACGTACATAATAAAATACAGAGATCAAGTCAAAGCTCATTGATTTTTCTTGGAGGAGGAAGGCAGATAGAATCTCTAAAGGTGAAAAGAAACCCCCAAAGCACCCATTCATTCATGAGAAGAGCCCGTCCTTGATATTTTAACACAAATAATAAAAGGCAGAGAAATAAATAAATCCATCATCCTTCATTTACCAGAGAGAAGAATCAGAGAGCCTGTAGTGCAAGTCCTGATAGTCAGAAACAGATCAGAAATAAGAGTAACCCTGAGGTGGGGTTAGAAAGAGCAGGGAAGCACTTACCTACTGCCTCTGTCTTGAGAATGTGCAGGCAGAGCACAGCAAGGAACAGCAATTCCATTCTCTAGTTTAAATAGGCTCAGTGTTGAAACCAGAATTGATTAGACTCCTCAGGATGTGATCATATTTCTGCTCTCAGTTTTATACTGGAGTAAGTAGTCCAGGACAGACCTGAAAGCCATAGCAGGAAGGTGAACTCCTCCCCTTTGTAATTTCTCCAGATTTGCCCTGCTCCTGATTTGCCTGAATTTATTCATTCTCCAAAGTGGATGGCAGAGGAGTGAGGCTTTCTGGCACTGAGCAAGGAGCCTTCAGTGAATAACTGAGGTTTTGCAACCTGCACAGGTCCAGCAGCCCAAATAAAATTCTGCATTTTTATTTACTGGGAGTTTTTCTCCTGGCAGCCTCGTGACATTCAATTAATACATGTGTTAATGTTTCCTTTAAAAAAAAAAACCCAGGGAGACAAATCAAACCCCAACTCCCCCTCACTCCTACCCCACAGCTTTCCAAACAGGATTGGAGTTGATTTGGGACTGGAAAATGGGAATTCCATGTGCAGCGACAGGAAATGTTAATTAGGTGACATACAACACCTTACGTACGTAATTAAGCAACAATACATTTTTTAAATAATCCTTTTTCTCAACTTTCTGCTTCTGCTACTGTAGAATGATAAATACACTGATTTTTTTGTTTTGGTCGCCTTTGTTTTCCCATCTAATTTTTTTTTTTGGAATTAAATGTGACTCAGGGGCAACTCAGACTTTACATTCAAAAATAAAAGCGACACAGCTTTATTACAGACACAGCATCACCTCTGGGGTTTTGGGGCTGGGCTGAGGAATACAAATGAAGCAAACTCCTTCCCCAAATGTCCCTGGAGGTGCAGAGCTGGGCTGGGAGGAAGAGGAGGATGCCCGTGAGGGATGGGCAGAGTGAAGTGATGTTATCCCAGCCGAGCTGAGCTTGCAGAGTCATCCAGCAGAGGCTGCATCCCACAAAAAGGAGCTGAGAAATCTCTGCCTGCCCTGCTGCTCCCCCAGAGGGGTCTCAGGGGCTGCAGGCACGCCCAGAGCAGCTCCTTTCTTGATAAAAACGCTGGAAATAACATTCCCACAGTGCAGGTCTGCCGGGGAGGGTGATGAGGTAAATAATTCCTGCAGGGGAGAACAATGAGGGGTTGGTGGCGTTGTGTCCCTGCCGGGTCCCTGCGGGGCCAGGGGGATGCTGAGCACGCAGAGCAGCTCCAAGGGCATCCAGGAGACAATTCCTGCTGGGCTGCTCCTCACCGGGGAGCTGAACCAACACCTCGGGAGTGTTTTCCTGCTCTAGTTCTTTAAAGCCCTCTGTTCAGGACTGAAAAGCTGAGCGCTAGAAATTCTGGTCTTGAAAATCAGGATCCTTGATTTATTTATTGAGTTATTTCTTTCTTTCTTATTTTTATTTTCTTTTCTTTTATTTTTTGTTTTTGTTTTTGTTTGTTTCTTTCTTTTTGTTTTATTTTTTTCTTTGGGGGTTTTTTCCCTCTTCTTTTTGTTTCTAAGCCTCCCAGCCTGTCATTATCAAAGTGGTAATAAACTGCACTGCAGTCACGTTAATTAAGCCTTCATTTGAGCTCAGAAGTGAAGGCACGCTCAGGCAAAGGCATTCCCTTTCCTTCTAAAGCCTGTCATCTAAATAAGCAGGGCTGGCATAATTTCATCTCCTCATTTTTATTTTTTTTTCCCTGAGGAAACTCCACTGACAGGCGCTTGGATATCAGCTCTTGATGGCATTGCTGCACTTCAGGGTAGTTCTGATTCCTTTTCAAAACCAAAACTGAGATGCCAGGATGCCATCAAGAACTGGGAGCATTTTACACCAAGATTTTTGGATACTGGGCCTGAAGATGTGAGAGCATCTTGGTCAGAGGAGATGACACAAAGTTAAGCAGCTCTCTGAATTCCAGGCTGGTTTTTCCTGGCACTTACAGTGTAGGGAAGGATAGCTGGGAATATCAAATCCAGTAAAAACTGCACTTATTTCGTGGCCTGGAGAGGCACAGCAGCAAGGGCTGAGAGGGGGAGACTGGCTGGAGGCCAAACCCGGGTCCGAGATGAGCTGACCCCGCAGGGATTGCCCTGCAGGGGACAGGGAAGCACTTCCCAGGGATTTAAACCCCAGAGGGGTTCCAGGATTAGCGAGTGGGTGATTGGGAATCCCACCCTGCAGGGTGAGAAAACACAGAGCGCTCTTCATTTGGCTGCGTGCTGTCGTTTCATTGCTGAGAGTTCCCACGCTCCTGAGGAGGAAATCTGGAATTTCAGAGCTCTGGGTGAAGCAGAAACACGGCAGCTTCATCTTCCATGCGCAACCGTGGGCTGGCTCTGGCTGTCCTGGGAATGCTGTCCCAGCACAAGGTGGGACACTGGGATGTTCTGCCTCCCTCACACCCAGCTGACCCTGGACAGGCTTTGCTTGCCACTCACCTGCTTCCAGGTGTTTGTCTCCCATCACTCCAAACCTGGGAGGCAAAAATTCCTCCAAGACAGAGAGGCTGGAGGGGAGGAGCAGAGCTCTGTGTTTTCAAAACAGCTCCGAAAAATCTTGGACAGAGATCACACACACCCCGTTTGTGTCTCCCTCTCCAGAAAGGAAGGCTTTAATCTGCATTAATTGAAACATAAATTGGATAAATAGGCTCCTTATTTGTATCACTCCCTTTCCTGAGTGTTTCTTCCTTGCCAGCCTCGTGATGGCCACGGAGAGCAGGGCAGAGGGACACTGTGATCCCACAGCTCTGCTGAGGGCCCTGGCACTGAAACTGGCATTCATGGGAGGATCCTGCTGAGCTGCTCAGGCCTCTTGGCAAGTTTTGGCCCAGGTTTGGTGTCTGCAGCGTGGTGACAGTGCAGGGACAACGGGGAGAAAGCAGAACCGTCCCAATCCCCACGATCTGGGGTCAGGAATGGAGAATGTGACAGGACACTGAAACTCCTCATCCTTTTTGGATTGTCCTGTGTGCACACTGAAATAGAGATCTTTGGAGTTCACGTGAGTTAGCAATATGAATTAAGCATTTAAAGTCTCCTCCCTGAGCTGTGGCTCTCCTATTTCATCACAAGGATGCAGTTTTTCCCTGGAGTTCCAGGCACAGTTCCAGTTCCAGCTCAGAGGACCCCAGGGTGAGGGTGGGAGCTGTCCAAGGGCTCCTGGGCAGGGCTGGCCTCAGCTCCTGCAGGAATTCCCTGTTTTGGGATCGATTTTGGTGTGTCCCAGCTGGGCCCTGTCCTTCTGAGCCCTTGTAGGTCCCACTGGAGGCTGAGAGCTGCAGCTGGGGGCAGTTCTGAGGCTGTGAGCTCAGCTGGGTGAACTTGGATTTTCCACACCTGAACCATCACTAAAAATTCAGCCTGAAGCCTCTCCAGTGTGGTCAGTGGTTATTGTCTTCCCCACAGGCACGATCAACAGATAATTCCACAAAATGAGGCCATTTCTTACACATACATCAAAATAAATTGGGCATCCAGATAAATACGTGTCAATACAATCACAGAGCTCAAAGGAAAGCAATCACAGAACTAAAAACAAGTGCTGCAGAAGGTGAAATCTGGGTAAATATAAATCTAAGGCTGCCCACAGCAAGGTGCAGTCAGTGCCTGAGGTGTCAGCCCGAGATCCTGGAGATTAGATTGAGTTGCCTGGAATCCTGTGTCACCTTAAACAAACAATGGGATTGCTCTTTCCCCATTTATAGGATGCAGATAACAATTCCTCACAAGGGTATGGTGAGGTAAGCACAGGGAATGCTGCACAGTTCCTGGAATACAGGAGTAGAGAAACACCCTTGGATTGAGGTTGTTCCATGAAGAGGTTGGGCTTTAAATTTAAAATATTTTTCATCTGGTTTTGGGAGCCCCAGCTGCATCACAGAGGGCTGGAATATACAAATCTGGGGGTTTCTGTGTGTTAAAGCCCACTAAAAAAGCAGCTTCCGCACTATTGTCTCCCCTAATCCTGCAACATGATGGTAATTTGTATGCAATTCTATTAGGGAAATCAGATTACAAATCTTTTGTGGAGAGCTATTTATACCACTTGATATTACTTTAATTACATTCTGATCTCACAACGTTTAGCATTTTGTGCTCGAGCACCAAATTTTCAAATTAGAGCAACTTCAAGGAGCATTTTCAGGAATATCTAGAGCCCTTTGGAGCCCAAATTCACAGATAAATTATTTTTAGCCACCGGGGTATTTTCAAAACCGTTTTGCTCTGTGGATGTTGTGCTCATCACAGGTGTCCTGTGCCCACCTGGGCCGTGCTGCCACTGCTGCTGGGAGGGAAAGGATTTGCTGGGCTGGCTCAGGGGTGGCAGAAATAGTGGGGCCCTTGTTCAGCAGCAACCTCACACCCGAGGTGAGGCTGCCAGGGCTGGGATTACAAAGGGACTTTTATCTGGGACACTGGGAGAGGAATATTTTATAGGGTGTTAATACAGCCCCAGGCTTGATTGGTCAATTCTCAGCCCTTATTTCTATGTTATCATTCCCTTGTGACCATCTGAAATGCTTATTGCTTACTTAGATTTGTATAAAGTATAATAATCACAATTAAAAAGTGTATTAATTAATTATAAAGTATTCCTGGTACACAAAAAATTGTGGGTGCTGGGTGCACATTAAACTGAATATACTTTCATACACTTCAATAGAAAAAAAAAAGCCCTAGAATTCCCCTTTTTAAACTCAAAATTATAGCCTAAATTTCTGACATTTTAACTTTGGCAGAGCTATCAGAGTTCACAGATTCCCACCTGTGGGGCTGGAATTGCTGCTGTAATGATCAGTGCTGAATGTGGGAGCCCATCAATTCAGCTGAGCTGCTTGGGAAGGCCGTGGTAGAAAATTGTGACCAACGAAGGTGAATCCTTTGCTAAGGTAACAATAAAATACGAATTGAATCAGAATAAATACCGTGGATAAATGGATAATTTACCTGGATAATTGTCTTGCTCAGCTGTTTAAAATCTCCCTGCTGCCTCTGTACCTGTATTTTATTCCAGCAGTGCCCTCTGCTGAGAGCATGGAATTTGTGTCCCCAGAGCTTGTTTTCCCCCCAGGTCTCAAGTAGTTTCAATCTAAGATCTCAAAAAACCATTTGCATTTAAAAAGATGGAGAAAGAGAAGCTGCACTGGTGTTGGTAGTGGTTTATTAATGACCAAGCCACATGAAATAAACACAAAATATCCTGTGGCAAAGCCATGGTAGTGGTGTTGGCTGGGTTTTAGCTGTGCTATCATGGAAGGATTAAGTGGGAAAAGGCATTTTCTGGGCTGTTGGGGTCCAGGCTGGAGACACAGCACTGATGTTTTATTTCAGCCCCCTCAGCCCTCCAAACCCACAAAACTCTGCTCCCCCTTTCCTGCCTCTCAAATCCTTTATGATCTAATTCATTTGTGAGTTACAGCTGGATTCACTTCACTCCATTTGAGAACATCCCTGAAGAATTTTTAAACTGCAGGTGTCACCACCCGTCTCCCCAAGCCCTGGGCAGGTTTTGCTCTTGTCAAAGGTTGCTTCCAGCAGCTCATCCGTGCGGGAAATGTGCTCTGCAGTTTGGGCTATCCTAGCAACTCCCAGGGATCGGCACAGCCCCCAGCTGGCAGCCCAAATATTAAAAAACACACCTGGTTAAAGTTTAACCCCCGTGACGACGATGATGTGGCAGCAGGAGCTGTGTGTCAGGAGAGGATCCGCGCCCGGGGATCGGGGTGGGAGCTCCTGGGGAGAATGGGATGAGCAGAGCCGGCCCAAAGGAGCATTTCCCACCATGAACGGGTTCCTGAACTGCTCTGCCAACCACACCAAGATCTGGAGTCACTACTTGGTGCTGGCCCTGGGCATCCCCCAGCTGACCATCAACGTCATCTCCATCATCTTCAACTGCACCGTCATCTTCACCCGCCTGGCCACCAGGGACCTGCACAAGCCCATCTCCATCCTCTTCTGCAACCTGGCCATCTCTGACCTCTTCACCAGCTTCTCTGGCTTCTGGATTTCCATGCTGTTCATCACCAACCCCGACATCACCATCTTTGGCTCCCGGGACATGCTGGCTCCCTACTCCCTGTACACCACGTCCATCCTGTCCACCATCTACAACCTGGTGAGCATCGGCATTGAGCGCTACCTGGCTGTCGCCAAGAGCATGAGGACGAGATTCAGGGTGGCCAGGAACCACTCCATCGCCGTGGTCTTCATCAACTGGGTCCTGGCCTTCTTCCTGGGCTGCCTGCCCCTGATGGGCTGGAACTGCCTGCACGCACAGAGCAACATCTCGGTGCTCTACAGCCCCTTCTGCGTCAACTACCTGGTCTTCATCGCCATGCCCAACGTGGCCGTGGCCTTCCTCGTGCCCCTCTTCACCTACCTGAGGATCATCATCATCCTGAGGAAGAGGAAGCTGAGGATGCAGGCGTGCGGCCAAGCCACGGGCACCTACAGGTCGGCAGAGACGCAGGTGGCCAGAACCAGCATCTCCATCTGGCTGCTGGCCCTGGTGTCCTACGCGCCATTCCTGGCCGGCGTCATCTTCGACGCGGCCAACCAGCGCTGCCACGGCGAGCTGTACCCGGGGGTGTACATCTTCAGGAACTGCACAGCCATGCTGATCACCCTCACCTGCCTGGGCAACCCCCTGCTGTACACGCTGAGGCTCCGGGCGCTGGGGGCCTGGCTGAAGGCGCCGTGCGGCCTCTGGGCCTCGCGCGTGAGGGCCTGTGCCGCCATCGGCCACGTCTGACCAAACCCACCCCATCCCAGGGTGGTGTATTGTGATAAATGAGGAATGCCGTGGTTGACTCCACAATTAATAGACAAGTATCATGTGTATAGGTTGAGAAAAGTTGTATAGGTTTATGGTTGTGTTGTGTGCGGCCTCTAGGCCTCATGCGTGAGGGCCTGCGCCGTCGGCCATGTCTGGCCCATCTACCCCTGCCCCGGGGTGATGTATTGTGATAAATGAGGAGTGTCGTGGTGGACTCTCACAATTAATAGACAAATAGCGTGTGTATAGGTTGAGAAAAGTTGTACAGGTTTATAGTTGTGTTGTGCACGGCCTCTGGGCCTCGCGTGCGTGCAGGTCTGTGCCGCCATTGGCCATGTCTGACCAAACCCACCCCATCCCGGGGTGTTGTGTTGTGATAAATGAGGAATGCCGTGGTGGACTCTCCCAATTAACAGACAAACAGCATGTGTGGGTTGAGAAAAGTTGTATAGGTTTATGATTGTGCTGTACCCCCTCGTGTGGTTGTCAAGGGACAGCTGGGAGGGCTGGCTTGTCACTGTGGTGACACCTGAGCTCCAGTCAGGGTTTGAGAGGTCTCCACCACTGGGCAGAATAGAAGAGGTTGATGGACAGAACTTTGGGAGGGGTTAAAGGGTTAAAAAGGAAAAAAACCTCCATTGTGAGGGGGCTGAGCACATGGCGGGGAAAATCCTTTGCTCCTGGCACCATAACCTCTTCTCTTTATTCAGCCTTCTGTTGTATTTTTGATGAGGTTTAAGAAACCTTCCTAAATTATGAAAAGTGAGTAGCTGTTTCTCACATTGTGATGCTTGTGTCCCCAGCTGTGTGTTCTGTTAATGCTGGACATTGTGTTTGTGCCTTCAGTGCTGGCTCTGAGAGCCAAGGTGCGGAGAAGAAGCAGCACAGAGTTTGTTACCAGAGGCTGCACTCACTGCTCTAACAGCAGCACTGCTCCACATTCTGTGCTGCACTCTGTTGTCCGGGCACTGACGGAGCAGAACAGAGTGCTGCTTTGCTTTTCAGTTGGTTTAGCTGGCTGAGGCACAGTTTTCCCTGCACTGTTTATTTTTCTTTCCCTTTTCTTCCAACTGTTCAAACCTGCTCTGGTCTGGGACCTGGGGAGCACCGAGAGCTTGCTCTTGGTGGCCTCAGGGCTCCTGTGGGCAGCAGCCCTTCCCAGTGCCACAGGCACTGATAACAGAGTGTGAAAGGTGCACATGCTGTGGCTCCACGCAGATATTTACTATTTGTAGTTTGTTGTATTGATTAGTGGTGCTGTATTAACAGTTCAGTAGTATGGTAAATGTAGTTTCGTAGTTAAAAGGTAACTTTTGTAGTTAAAATAGGAACTATGTGTGTGGGATATTTTTTTAAGAAAGGAATGAGGTACTCACAGAGAGATAGCAGCCACAGGACACCTCAGTCTTTCAGAGAAAAATAATTTATTGCCCCATTATCAGAAGAAGCTGACTTCTACCCAGAAAGAGGTACCCAGACTGTCTGTAACTCTTTGTTTTTATTGTCTCATATTGTCCTAATCTAAATTGTCCAAATTATTATTACTCTAATTATATTACTATTTTTTATAATAATTTTGTTACTATTAAACTTTGAAAATTTTAAAAACAAGCAGTTGGCGTTTTTCACTCATGCTTCTGGCTCCGCACTGCTCACTGCTGCTCTGTGGTATTTCATCAACGCACAGCAATAAAATCCCATGGACACCCACAAGTGAGGATGTTCTCACATTCATCACACACAACCCCAGCCGCTTGGAGTTTTCAGGGACTTCTTTCCAGTTTCTTTGCTTTGTTGTTGTTTCCTCATCTTTATCTATATTCCTCTGTAACTCTCCATATTTCCCTATTTATTTGTCTGTTTATTTATTTATTTATTCTGTTTATATATGTCCATATCCATATCCACTTCTCCTTCTTTCTTCCCCCATTCACAGCGCGCTCTCTCTCTATATCTAAATCCACATATCTCTCTATATTTATCTATTTATAGAAATAACTCGATAAAACGCCCAGGCTGCGCTCGGCGGTCGATTAAACACGCCTGGCTCGCGGCGCTCGATTGGCAGCCCTGGCCGGTGGAGCGGAAGCGGAAGTGGAAGCGGAAGCGGCGGGAGCGGCCATGAGGGCACCGGGGCCGTGCGCGGAGTGCGGGGCGGGGGCCGCGGCCCGGTATCGCTGTCCGCGCTGCGGCACCGCCTAGTGAGCGAGGGACGGGCTGGGGGGAGCGGGGGGCCCGGCCGGTACCGGCTGAGGGGGCGGCCGGCGGTCCCGGGCTCGTTTCTCACGCCGTTCTCCCCGCAGCTGCTCCGTGCCGTGCTGCCGGACCCACCGCGGTGAGTGCCGGGCTAGCCGGGGTTAGCCGGGGCTCACCGGGGCTGACCGGAGCTAACCGGCTCTGTCCGCAGAGCGCTGCGCGCCCGGTGCCCGGCGGGAGGAGGAGGCGGCCGGGCCCGGATCCCCCCCTGCCCCCGCGGGCAGCCCCGGGGCCCCGGAGGACATCCTGGGCGAGGAGGAGGAGCAGGACCGCGTCCCGCCGCAGAAACTGCAGCTCCTGGGTAACAAATCCCGCTCCTGGCAAACACTGAAATAAGTACGGCGTGTGCTGTGTGGGAAAGTGATGCTGTGTTCATCTCCTTTGGCATTAATCCCCTTTAAGTGGTGTGGTAATACAGTTTTTAGGCTCTAACATAATATTAAAATAGAAACGATGTGCTGTGAGATGCTTTTTGTAACTAGCACCAGGAATGGAAAAGGTAATCAAGAATCTCTTCCCATTATCCTCTCTGGATGGAGATAACAACAAACACACCATGATCCCAAGAGAAGAATTATTGCTTCCTTATCAGGAAAGCTCAGACTTGGAGGAACCAAGAAAATTGATTTACAAGATGAAGGGGGGAAGCTGAAATTGAGCAGGAACACCCTGGTTTGAAAGAAATGTTTGATTCGTGTATGAGATATATAATTGTGCAATAAGGTGTTGCATTTAAGGGTTAATCCTTTGTTAGCAAGGGGTGCTTTGGGGGAGAGTGGGAGTCTGAAATTCTTTGTTTTTTATTGTCCAAGCTTTGGTTGTCTAAATTCTTATTGTCCTAATTTTCCTGACTCTTTTCCAACTTCTAACACTTTAACACCGGTGCCTGGCGTTTTTCAGGGAGCTGAGCTTTCCCTGACAGCACCGTCAGTTGCTGTGTCCCCGGGAAGGTTTGCTGGCCCCAGGCTGGGCTGTAACTCGGCTGTAACTCTGTTTTTTCCCCTCCCTGCCCCAGGGGAATCGGCGGAGCTGCGGGATTTGCTGCGGAACCCGCACCTGCGGCAGCTGCTGCTGGCCCTGGAGCAGGCTCGGGACAAAAGCTCCCTCCTGAGGCGGCTGATGCAGGAGCCGCTGTTCCTGGAGTTCGCCGACTGCTGCCTGAGCATCGTGGAGCCTCCCGAGGAGAAGGAGAACGTCCTCCCCATCCTCCCCGAGTGAGCTTTGCTGCTGGGGGAGTGGGGATTGTTTCCTTCGTCCCTGAGATTTTTGTTTGGCGAGGTTTGGGTGCACTCTGCTGTGTGCCTTGGCCACTGTGCCCGTGGATGTCAGTGCAGAGCTGTGCTGGGACTTTCTTTTTTACATCCTGGGGCTTGACCTTGGTATTCTATGGAATTCTTGGGCAGCCACAGGAAATGTTGCTTCACAGTGACAATATTAAATATATTTGCATTGATTTTAATCCATGAGTATTCTGAAATGTTTTTGTTTGCTGGAGGTTTTTGGGAAAGGTCAGACACCTTGACAAGGCATGGAGCAGTTTATTTTAAATGACATACACAGAGCAGCCAAACATTTTCAAGATCCACAAGCAACAAAAGGAGGGTTCAGAGCCCTCCTGGGCAGGGTGGTGCTGTCTGGGGAGCTCTGCACACACCTGGCAGCTGCGAGAGCTCATAGATTTTGGTTCTGTAGATAAAAGCAAGAGCCCAGCCCTGCTTTTCCCTGAGACATCTGCCCCTGGTGCTGCAGCTGGCTGCTGCTCACCCCCCTGGGGACACTGGTGCTCAGTCAGGACGGTTGCAGGAATCAGGAATATTTATTGGCATTATTATTTGCTCACTCTGCCTGCTGCAGGCAGTTCAGTTCAAGTATTCATTGCTTCAAGCACCTGATCTGTTGGAATTGATTTGTTCCCATAGTGTTGATATTTCCTGTAAGTGGGGGGGAGCAGGAGCTGCCCCCACCCACAGTAAATGTAATTTAATGTTATTCTAAGGTTATTATAATGTGCATTATGAGGTGAGTCCCTCTCCCTCACGTTGTACGTACAAGGCAGCGCTGTGGAAGCTCTGAGGTAGCAGCAGAAGTGGACACTGAGTGATTTGGAAGCAGCAGCTTGCAGGGAGCCCCCCTGGAGGCCAAGGCCAGGGCAGGGCTATGTGGGCAGGAGCTCCTGTCTGTCCAGCAGGATCTGGTTGAGTCCCGTGATGGAAAACGCCTCCGTGTGGGGGCTGACGTTGGCAAAGTGCAGGGGGGACCTCCTGCAGTGGAACTTGACAGGGCCCTGCAGGGACAAGAGGGGAAGAGTTCAGCCAGATGTGCAGCTGATTTTGTTACTCACATTTAACTCTGGAGTGTGGGAACCACTGGGGACAGAGGAACTCCTCCTCCAGAGGAGTCCCCACAAATGGACTGAAGAGAAATGGTCACTACAGAAATGCCAGCACTGAACTGGACTGAGATCAGCTCAGACTCTGGAGGTTGGTGTGCTCAGCACTGCCCTGGCACCGTTTGCAGCAGCTGTGGCAGTTCCTGCACACAGAATTTGATGCCAACACAAAAATGTTCCCCCCCCCCAGACCCGAGGCTGATTTGTAAGTGCAGTTTCTGAGGGAAGGCAGTGCCAGGCAGTGGGAGATGCCACCCCAGCCTGCTCCCAAGCTGCAGACAGGAGGGAGGGGTAGGTACCTGCGGGAGGGCTCTGATGGAGGCGATGCCACAGCCCAGGTGTCCCCTGGGGCCCTCCTGCAGCCCCCTGAGGCAGCCCAGCAGCGCCAGCGCCCGCCGTGGCCCCGTGGCACTGCCAGGGGCTGCAGCCAGCACCAGCCCCAGGGGCCAGAGCTGCACAGCTGCCTGCAGGGACCACGCTGTGCCCAGGGAACAGGGAGCTCCAGGGGCCAGGGCAGCTCCAGGGCCTGCCAGCTCCTCTCCTTCCCCCTCGTCCAGCTCCGCTGCTGCCAGCGCGGCCGCTTTTGCCTGAAAGACACAACAACGGCAACAGCAATGTTCTCACATGTCCTGGGCACAACTCAGGACTGAAAAAGTGACTCTGTTAAGAGGGAGTCTGGAAGGACAGCACACTCCAGTTTCCATGCAGGTGAGAAATGAATTTATGCTGCAGGATGAGCCAGAAGCAGCACACCCCAGTTTCCTTGCAGGTAGGGAGTGAGTTTATTCTACAGGATGAGCCAGAAACAGCTGTACAGGACTGGCATCTGCTCTTCAGCTGGAGAAGAGTTTTCTGGAGCACTGGGTTTGCAGTTCTCACAGTTATTACTCTCTTTTCAGACCCCAAGAAGCCTCAGGCTCCTTTCAGTGCTGTCCTGTCCCCCAGACTCACCTTCCACCTCCTCCAGCCCCGCTGGATGGCGCGGGCAGCCCTGCGCAGCCTCTGGAAGCGACTCTTGGCCAGCCAGGAACGAACAGCTGGGGATGCAAAGAGAGAAACCTGAGTGGACAGGATCTCAGCAGCTCCTGCACACACTGGGAGATGGCACTTGGCCACTGCAATGCCCCAGAGTGACTGGAAATGTCCCTTGCTCTGTTATTTCAGCCCCACCCCACAAGTCACCTGCTTGGATGAGAGTTGCAGAGCGTTTCTCCTTTGCTGGTTTCTTCTCTTTAAATCTTCTCCAGCAGCACTGGATGCAAAATGCCTTCTCATTTAACACCTCTGCTCTCCTGGCTTCCAGGAGCTCCAGCTGCAGTGGAGAACAGGAGCCTGGAGTTAGGGATGGAATTGTGCTCACAGCTCTTCCCTCTTTTACAGCCTCTTGGTGTTTGCCCAGGGGACCACAGCTTCATTCCAGTGTCCTGTGACTGCTGGATTAGGTTTGGGAAGTGTCCTCACTTCATTGGTGCTTTTCAGGTAACATGGAAATGAAAATGGAAGCTCTTGGGGAGGAAGGTGGAGCCAGCAGCAGCAGGTTCATACCCAGCTCCACTGAAGGGGCTGCTTCAAGGCAGCAAGCTTGGCAGAACTGCCTTTGACTCCTTCCTCTCTTTCCCAGCCAAATCTGTCCTGTGGAGCTGAGGAAAGCTGCCATCCTTACTGGAATTCTGACACAAGTGCAGCTCCTTGTCCAACACAGAGGCCATTACACAAAGTGCTCTGCAGAGCTGGATTCTGATGGGTGCTTGATTGAGCTTAATAATTGGATGGAAAATGGCCAGTTCTGGTCACACTGGCTTGGCAGGAGTTTTGCCTCTGTCTGTGCCAGAATGGCCCTGAGGCAGGAGCACTCCAGAGGCATCAGCCAAGGAACAGCACTTACCAGGGAATTGGCCAGGAACACTTTGGTTTTGCCACAGAAGACTGAGGGGATTCCTGCTCCATTCCCTGCTGCCTGAGCAGGGCTTTGTCCCCTGAGAGCATCCTGGAGGATCTCCAGAACAGCAGCACGTGGTGCTTTGTCATCACCCATCGCTGCACTCTCACCTGGAAATGAAACATTGAGGAGAAGGCACCACAAAATTTGGAAATGGGGCCAGGACATTGTCTTTGCACTGAGATTTCCTGGCCACTTAGAGGGGAAATACCTGCAGCAAGAGGGGGTGGCTGAGAGCACTTGATGCTGCTGTGTTTAAGGCTAAGATGTGGCAGCACAGATTGCACCAGGTGCCAGCCAGCAGCAAACCAGTGTGGGTGTTTAAACTGGGCTGTGGCTGGGTGCTGCCTTCTCATCTGTCATCACCTCTGTTCTCCACAGGTAAAACTGTCATTTGGGGCAGATCCAGGCTGAACCAGGGAGGCTCAGGTGTTCTCCCACCCCAAACATCCCACATGGAAGCAGGAGAAAGCAGCAGCAATGCCATTAAGAATAGACTGAGCAGCTCAGTCCTAAGAAAATCCCATTAAATACTCAAAACTCAAAGCTGTGGGAGCAAAGAACAAAAGGCAGGGAATTGTAGCCTTAATGTACTGAAAAGTGCAGGAAGGGGAAGCAAATTCTGCACAATTGTACAGTTGTCACAGGGCACTGGGAGCAGCTATGGGGTCCTGCACTGAGCAGGAATTTATGGCAGCAATCACAGGTTATTAAAGCCATTTCTGGGACACAGTGCACAATTTTTTACATTACAAACAGTTCAGCCACATGAATCTCTTTGGAAATAGAGACAGATTTAATTCAGACCTGGAACAAGAGATTGTTGCAGGAGCTCCTGCATGCACAGGGCTGGATGGGTTTTGCATCATTCCATCCTGGATACTGTTTGTTTTTCTGCTATAAATATTTCTAAGGAGATGAGAGCATTTTAAGGTCCTGAAAACAAATAGAAGCAATTCTTGCTTACAGGAAGACATCTGGTGGCTCTGATGGTGTTCATGGGGCTGGGCTGATAAGGGAACCAAAAGCTTATCCCTGTGTTTGGGCAATTGTTTTGCTTTGTTTGCAGCTTATTACCCCCTCAAGATAAAAAGGACTAAAAACCCATCACAAAGAGGCTCTGCAGTTAATGGGTTTGTAATTGAGGGGGAAAGATCCACTGTGTAAGTAATTTTCCAGCCTGCACTTCCTTGCTTCACCCCATTTCCACAGGGTGAACAGATTTCCACCAGTTTTACTCATCTGAACAGGCTGGTCCTGCTTCCCACAGCTGCTGCTCATTGAACTGACCCACGGGGTGAATTTGGGGCACAGAAAGGGGCTGCAATAACCTTTAATATGAAATGTAACCCCCTGATGAGCTCCTCCTTTCAGGAGCTCAAAGCAAAGGCATTACCTGTGGGCTGGATTGTGTTTGTTAAAGTCCATCCTCACTCTTGCTTAGAAAAAGAGAAGTTTGCAAAAGGTGCAAGAAGCAGCAGAGTCCAGGTAAGCTGGAAGGTCAGTGATTCAGCAAGGAAACAAGGAGGGGGGAAAGAAAGGAAGGAGAAGGAAAATAAAGCAAAAGGTAAGTGGTTTTCAAGTCTACTAAAGAATCAACTCCAAATTATATTGGGTGAGGGGAACCCCAGACACCTCTGAAACTGTTCCACCCAGGAGGAGCACAGAAAACCAGCAGTGAGGGGTAAGATTTTAAGTGTTAAGCAAATTAGAAACTCAGGTTGGTGATAGGTTAAAGAAATATTTTGAGAATAGTGGTGAATACAGTAATTACCTGATCTGTGTGATATCAAATGGCTGCAGTGACAATTTTACTTGATGGCAGAGGGATTACCTGAAGAAACTTACCTGTTTTCTCAGCAGGATGAGAGTTGCTTTTATCCCACACTCTTTTTTTGCTGGAGCCCCAGGATTTCCTCAGCAGTTCGTAGCGCTCAGTGAAACTTTGGAAAGGGATCCTGGCAGACAAAATGTGCAGTGAATTCCAGGCAAGAACCATTACTGTAAATAACTGTTCCTTTTTGCTGAATGGTAATAACTCATCCTCTGAAGGGAGAAAATTCCAGAATGGCTTTGTGGATCCAGTGCATGGGATGCTAACAGACTGATGCCTGAATGGTCAAACAGGCCAGAAAGTTCAGAACTTGTGAAGAAATTCAGATTTCCCAGTAACAGTAGCAAAGCCAGGGCAGTAATTGTGCTTGGATATGCTGACGGTGCAAAATATTTGGGTTTCCTGTTTATAAGCTCTTCTGAATAACTAAAGGCCACTAATTGCTATAGAAATGGATTAAAAATGCTGAAGAAGCTGGACTTACCTGACTGGGAAACCTGCTGCACTGATGGTGATGGCTTCCACTATCCCACAGGCCTGCAGCTGGCTGAGAACCTGAGGCACAAATTGAGATGGTTTAGGCAAAGCTGATGCTTTGGTGGAAGCTGCTCCTTGTGTGCCCTGTCCTGGGCATCCACAGCCAGTGTTGGTATTTCCAGGCTCAGTGCTGGTATTTCCATGCTCAGCAGATTCCATGGGTGTTTAAAGCCTCACTGCCCATCAGATGAGGCTCTCTAGTTACAGCTTTAGCATCTGCTGCTCTGCTCCCAAAGCTTCTCAGCTTCCTGGACTCCAGGAACGAGCACAGTTTTGTTTGGAAGGTATTTGTGTGCCCAGAGCTGCTGTTGGAAGGGCTGTGAGGGCAGCACCCAAATCACCCCAGCCACAGGCAAGGTGCAGCTGGAAGAGCTGCTGTGCTTGGGAGCTGTGTTGGACAAGCACCTCAGTGACCCTGGAAGGGTGCTTATCTCAAAGGAGAAGGAGCTGTTTCAAAATGTGCTGTGCAAAGAGCTTTGCAAGTGACTCAAGATCCTAAGAAACTCAGTGCAGAGCCCTGGGGAAGGCTCTGGAGGAGTTACCTCTTCTCTCCTGAAAGTCATGGCCTTGCAGTCAGCGTTGGGCTTGATGCAGCGGATGTAATGGGGTGTGGTTCTGCTCAAAATCTCCATCAGGTGCTCCAGGGAGCTCTGCAGGAACAAACACAGGGCTCAGCAGGGCTCCTCCTCCTCCTCAGGGATCTCCCACCCACCCCATGGAGCTGCTCTGGGCAAGGATGGCTTTACAGGCTCAGTGTTAGAGCACAAAATCCACTCTGTGGATGCATTTCATCAAATTGTTGATGGTAAATCCCAGAAGTTTCCAAAATTACAGCAGAAACCTGAATGGGATGTACCTTGAACTTGGACACCACTGTAACAACAGCTGCTCTGTTCTGGGTTTTGGTGTTATTTTGGTTCTTTTCTGTCACAGGAAATAATTTTTGAAGCAAAGGATCCTTTGAGTTCTGCAAAACGTGGACCAGCTCTGGTGGAACAGCATCCTGCAAACAGACATGACCTGTCAGTATCTGGACCTGGCAGGCACCTGCACCTCTGAAAATAACTAAGAATTGCACATATAGAGATAGAACAGTATTTCTGATGCCAGATTTGATGTGACCACAGCTGCAGTATCAAATCTGATGATGTGCATTCATTCACAGTCAGATTTAGGAACAGAAAACAATGTTTGGCTGAACATTCAGCAAATCCAGGCAAATGTACGACTGCTCCCATCACTGCTCTTGTTACACAGCCTAAGTGAGCTCCAGCTCTCAGGAGTGGTTTAATCCCTGAAGGACAGACTGCAGCAGGCATTAGAAACATTCCTTTGAATTAAGAGATGGAGTTTTATTGCTGAATAAATAAATAACAGCACTTGCCATAATTGCTGGGGATGTCAGAGCTGAGAAGGGACCCTGCTCTCTGCAGACTATTTCACATTTCACTTATTCCCTGATGGCCAAAATTTGAGTACTTTGAGCACTTTCAGCAGTTAAGCCCAGCTCTTGTTTCTCATAAATTTATATGAATATTTTTGGGAATTAAGTGCTGTATTTGAAGTTATAAAAATGCCCTGATGCCATTAACAATTCTGCATCCCCCAGGAATGGAAGAAGCCCTGATTTGGTGATGGTTCACTTCAACCCCAGCTCAAAGGTTTAACAAAGCATCTGCTTGTGCCAGTGGTGGTTCAGAGAATCCCACCAAGGACATCACCCAGTTTCACAGGGCCTGAAGGATTTATTTGCAGCAAGGTATGTCCAGTACCCAGCACTGAGTGTATTTGTTTTGATTTAAATCACTTTAGGCCTGTAGGATACTTTTAAGATTTTTTAAACAGCTTTTTCTGCAAACACCTACCTTATTTTTCTCCACCATTGCTGCCAGCTGATAGCAGACTTTGCCAGCATAGTGTGAAATGATGAAGTTGGGCTTCTTACTGAATTTATCTCGACTTAAACACTGATTAGTGGACAAGGCTTTCTCAATCCTGGTCTGGAACAGGTCAGTGTTGGAGGCTCTGTTCAGGCGACACTCCTGCAAAGGACACACAACTGCAGCACCTCTTGTTTGGCACAAAGACCTGACTCTAAAAGCTACAACATTTAACATTCAAATGGTAGCAATTTTACCTTCAGAGCTGCTTTGAGAATGCAAGGCCTGAAATACTGGGAAGGAAGAGGGGGAAAGAAGTAATTGAGGCTTCATATTTGAATCAGAACATCCAGGATCAGAGGGAAAAAGACAGCTCAGAATAGGAGGAAGCAGATTTTGTGAAACTGAAGCCCTGCAGAAATATTATAGCTGACAGGTTTTCTATTAATTTACTATTTGTGTTTTATTTGGTGGCACGGGACAAAGGCAGGAACCTGGACCCAAAATTGAAGGGTTTGGATCACACTTACCTCATTCAGCAAGGAAAAAATGCTGAGAGGATTTCCCTCTATCAGGTCAAGGCAGTTCTGGTTATCCTGGTAGTTGATGAATGACCACTGCAGGCCCTCAGCTGCATATTCTTCCTGAAGGAAGAGGGAAGGGGTTATTCTGCAGCAGAGGGCACCAGAGCTCAGAGCTCTGTGCCTTGGGCAGCTGATCCAGGTCCTGTTTGAGGAGTTAATCCCAGCTCAGCTCCAGGTCAACACCAAGCTTGAGAAAAAAAAACAACCCACATGAGGATATCCCACCCCAGGTAGCTTTTGGGTGTGGATCAGAACCTGCTGGAACAATTTATCTGAGGATCTGGGAACGCCATGGATTTATCCAAGTGAGCTGCAAGGCTGCTTTAGAGAGCAAACAAAAGCCACAGTCACACAAAGCCTCTCCTGGCTGTGCTGGGATTTTCCCTGAAGGACAAGGAACAAGCAGAACTCCTTCCCTGGACTGGGACACAGCCCCAGCCCAACCTTTGTGTGCCAGGCTTTACTGCCTGAGCTCCACTTAAAGCAAAGCCTGATCTGAAAGGAAGTGCAGGGAGATGCTGGTTGGAATAATTGGTACAATATTTATGCTGAATTACAGGACAAACTGTCAGCAGTGTTTAACAAGCACAAGCTCTGGGCAGTTATTTGAAAAGCCTCCTGCCAAAAGCTTGCTCAGCACAGCCACTAATGGCATTTAAGTGGTTTGGGGGACAGCCAGATCCAGAGGTAAGAGGGCAGGCAGTGAGTGGGAGGGGTGCTATAACCAGAGGTCATGGAGCCATTTCAAGCAAAGCAATTGTGTGCCTGAACTTGCTTCCCATCTTCCCTGACCATTAACCCCTGGCATGCTGACCAGGGCAGGCAGGGAAAGCAGCCTGGCAACAGCAAAGCACAAATGGCAGCCAAAGAAATACTTGATCCTGAATAAATTGACAAAACCCTGCTGTGAGGCAGGAGGTGCCAGCACACTGCTGCCATAAAGAAAATAATTTCCCTGATTCCAGTTAATGGCAAAGAGCATTTTGGTAATGGATCTGCAGTGGGGAGGGGCAGAGCAGCAGCCCTGGCAGGGACTCTGCACCTTGTAGGCACTCAGAAGAGAGCTGGAATTAGCAGTGTGTGACCAGTGAGGGACTGCACAGTGCAAAAAAACCTTCTCTGCTGTGAAACAACAGCATTTGTGTCCCTCCTTGCTCAAGGATAAAGCTGGAGCACACTGGGGTCTGTTTTAAAGGCACCAGCATGGCTGGGGTCAAGCAGCTGTGCCCCTGGGGCAGGAGGGTTCCACAGGTCCCACGTGCTCAGGTGTGGGTGACAGGGGTCTGGTGGGCTCTGCCTTCACACCAAGCTCAGCCCAGAAGCTCCACTCTTTAGGGACTTCATGCTTCATGGCTGTAAGCGGAAACTTCCAAGAGAATCTCAATTCAGGCTGCACTTAGCTCAAGAATTGAGTCTCAGGTGTTCAGCTCTTTGAGGAGAAGCAAGCAGAGATCCAGTGGGGCTGGGAACAGATTTCCAGCCCCCAGGAGACAAAGCTGGGCCATTCCAACTGCCCCACACCCCCCTCTTTACAAAGGCACTGCTCCCTCCCACTGCTCTCTGTGCCATTACTGACTGAAGGTTCCATCTGACCACGGGCACAGCAATTAAAGTGACAAAAAGATGCCGTTTTAAATCAGACATTGAAGATTTGATCTTCAGTTTGGGGTATTACCTGCTGTGCCTTCAGGTAGTGAGCTACAAAGTGCTGCTGCAGTTTCTCATTGGCATAATTAATGCAGAGCTGCTCCAAGTTGTTTTCAGGGAAGGCTTCAAACCCATAAACATCCAACAAACCTGGAAGCAACGTGGGAGGACAGGGAGCTTTAGTTTAGGAGCAGCCTGGAGAGCTGCTGGCCCCTGAGTTAAAGCAGGGTGGGATAGCCATACCTATGAAGCTGGTCCACACTGAGGGGTCTGTGTAGATGTTTTCATTTATGACCAAAACCAGCCACTCAAACAACCTGCAGACAGCAACAGTGGGATTAGCTGGAAGCTGCTTGCTTGCAATAATCAGAATTGTTTCTTTTACTGCTGTTTCCATCAGTGTCACTTGGAAGGAAGAGGAATTTCTGATGTGCTGCCACGAAACAGCAGCAAGTGAATCCCTCTGGCCTCCCCATTCCCTCCCAAAAATCACCTGGATGAAGCCATCCTTACCTGGCATAGATGACTTTGGCCAGGCAGTCCCTCCTGGTCTCACACTCAGCCCTGGAGCATGGCTTCTTGAACACCTGCTGCTGTTTTCCAGCAGTGATTGTTCGAATCCTTAAAGATTCCAGGAGCTCCTCAATGGGAATCTGGAGCAGCTCCCCCGTGGTCTTCATAAACTCTTGTTCAGGAGAACAAACAGTGCAAGGTCACCTGCTGTGCTCATACCTCTGAAGGTAAGGAAGGTCTAGAGATTGTGTAGGAAAATGCCATTTCCATCAGCTCTCCAAATTAAATGGGAATTTTGGATCTTTCTACCCAAACTTGGGAGTAAGTTTTGCAAAACCAGACTCTTAATTTGGATGCAGAGTGCCCCTAGAATTCTGGGTCCTCTCTTTAAAATGAGTACCAGAAAAAGCTGAAGTGTGCCACACTGAAATTGATTTTCTCTCTAGATGTGTCTTTGTTACTTTTTTGAGCAGGGACCTCAAAATCCAGACAGACAAATCAAACAGTCATGACCAGGAAAAAGCAGGGATTTGGGGATAGAAATGAAGTGTAGAAGAATATTTGCTGACAAAGCATTTAAGATCTTTCTCAGCTGAGCTGTATTCAAAATTATTTGAATATTAAGTGGTTTGAGTTCAGAGCATGTGAAATTGCAGCAGGAACCTTCCCTATTCAGGGCAGTTTTATCTCTGAAGAAAATCCAGATCCACAAGCCTCCTGAAGACAGGAGGCTTGCAATTTAATCTGTTTCTGCTGCAATTCAACAGATTTGTTGTCACTGCCTTTTGGTCTTTATCATGAAAACTTCCAAGCTTTCCTGTGAAAAGCCCTGCTCTCCCTCTGGGTCAGATTTCTGCCAGCCCTGTGATGGCAGAGTAAGATTACAGACAAGAGCCACAGTTCTGCCAATAATCCTCCTGAAATCACTGGGTAGTGCTGCAGTTGCCCTGACCTGTCAGGGAAGGATATTATCTCTCAGGGCAGGGGAGCATTAGGTTTTTGTTTGTTCACAAAAACACACCTAAATTTTGGGTTGCTCACGGCTTTAATTGTCTCCTATCAGCAGGAGAGTTATTGTTCAAATTCTTTTCTTTAATAAGGAATTCTTTCTGAATTAAATGAAGAAATTAAATGAATTTAAATTAAACAAATTCGATTTAATAATTTTAAATACAATAAATCCAATACAGTTTAAACAAATTTATTAATTTTCAAAATTAAGTTATTAATAAAGTAATTAGATTTATTAGTAGTTAAAAGGAATTAATAATGAAAAGTAATAATAGTTAAAATTACTCAAGTGAAAATTTGGTAGATTTAATAAATTTTAAGAAATGTTAATAATGAAATAAACATAATAAGTAAATCTAAATTAACTAACTAAATAAAGGAAAGAATTCTTTCCATTCTTTCCTTTCTCTAATCCTTCCCCTTGGGCATCTGCACTGAACTAACAAGGCTCTGGAACATGGCATGGTTGTTGCCTCACCTTTGGTTTTGTCTTCCAGTTCACAAGGCTGAGATTCATCCAGTGGATTGGAGAATTGAACATTCCCGAGGTGCAGAAGGCCTGATAACACCTGCAATACAATCAGGGAGTTTTTCAGGACAGCTCCCCCCAAGGCAGGCTCCCCTGAGCCTTCCTTTATCCTGGAACAGGGCAGCTCCTGCACATCCTTGCACAGAAGGCAGATCCCAGACCTCTGTGTGTTTCCCTAATGCTGCAGCTCCTGAAGGCAAACTGAAATTCAGAGGTGCACACTTCTAGCTCTGACCTAACCTTTGGCTGCGCAGCCTGATGTGGGGCTGAGGGCTCTCCAGTGAGGAGCAGCAGCTGTGCCCAGGGACAGGGATTTATCCCAGCAGCAATCCCACCCTGGGAACACATTCCCAACACCCTCAGCAGCCTCCTGCTGTCCCTGCTGGGTGGCTGACCTTGAAAATATTGCTCTGCGTGGCACGGCCGATGCCCAGGTGGAACATTGCCCCTCTGGTCACCTCGAAGCAGTCCTCTGAAAAGCCAAACAATGCTCTTCAACAAGCCAGGCACACAAACAGGGGCAAGCAGAACATCTCAGCACATCCCATCCAGCTGGAATGGTCAGTGCAGAGCAGGGAAGCTGTCTGGGTAAATCCCACACACAAGCTGCAGAACCAACCCATTGTTTTTTTCTGTCAGGCGAAGCACAAGCAAAGACAAGACAGATTCTAAACAAAGCCACAAAGATGCAAATTTGCCAGGCCAGAACCAGCTGGTTTAAGCCAGGTGACTGATTTTAAGCTTTAAGACTTAATAGTGCCAAGTGAAACTTAGAAAGAGCCCCATTAATGCAGGTGGCTTTGCAAAACATCTGCTGTTGGCTGAGCAGGGGATGGAACAGGATCTATTTCTGCCTGCCTCCCTTTAAAGTTCCAACCATTCTTAACAGATTGATTAATTAGTTAGTGAAGCTAATCTTTACCATCTAAGTTTCTTTCAGAGTTTGGCAGCCAGCGGTACTCAGCCCCTTCTGGAAGGTTCCACTCCAGCCTCTCCTCTGCAGTAGCACCTTTTGTGATCTGGAGGCAGAAAACAAGGTAAAAATTGAATTCTGCCTTTGGTGTTTACAGCTCCCAGACAGTGAAGAATAACATACTGGAAGGATGATTTAATTTGGAAGCCTGGGAGACAGGGAAACTGGTAATTATTAAAAGTTGCAATTGTGCTAAATCTGGTGATTCCATCCCTGCTGTGTGTCAGAAGTACTCAGCAAAATTAACTGTAGGCAAACCTGATAAAAAATATGGAAGTTTCTTTCGTTGGGGGCCTGATAGGCAACTCTTGTTTTCTCCAGAAGGAAAGTCTGGATGGAAGCACCAGTCAGATGATGAAATCTAGAGAGGGAAAAAGAGCAAAGATTTCAACAAAACCTCTTCACAGAATCCAAGAGGGTTGTGTTGTTCTGAGACCAACTGACTGTGAATGCTTTGCAGTTCACCTTCAGTTTTGTTCATATTTTATTCAGAGTTCTTAACTACATCTCTGTTTTTCCATTGCACTCTTTTAGAGACCTTTAGGGTGAAAGGTTGCAGGAAAAGAAAACAAACCCAGAAAGGAAAATAATAACAGTTTAAACTGCCAGCAAACCAAAATATGCTCTAAAGACATACAATATTCTATGGCAGATTTCAGAAATAAGCTTTAGAGGAACAAAATTATAAAGATTTAAAGGACCAAGACAAGAGGTAAGGTTTTACCCAGTGATTCCTACCTGTCTAGCTGGAGCTGGATGTATTTCCCAAACCTGCTGCTGTTGCTGTTCCGCAGGGTGCAGGCGTTCCCTGTGAAATTGCCAGTGGCAGACACAGACAATCAGAGTGGTCCCACTCTGCCAGGCAGCACATACAGGTATTTGGGGTGCTCTGTAAGCAGCTCCAGTATTTGAAGAGTTTGTTTGTAAGGAGAGGACCAAGAGATAGCTTAGACTCGTGTGGGAACAAAGGAAATTCCCACAGTGGCCATTACTTTACTTTGCTGTTAAAAAAGCCACATTTACCAAATGCTTCCATGACAGGGTTGGAATCCAGCACTCTCTTCTCTATCCTCTCCACAGTTTCATTGCCTTTTGGGGAGATAACTGAGGCAGCAACAGAGGCATAGAACTTCATAAGGCAGCGAGAGGTCCAGGTCTGCAAGGGAGAGATGTGACAGTAGCTCTTTGTCTTTAACATGTTATCAGTGATGGCAGTGGAGCAGTGCTGCCTTCTGGAAACACAGGGTGCAGGTGGAGGGGAGGCTAAGGAGAGGAACTGTGTCAGGTTTGGAGCTCTGGTTCAGTGGGAACTCTGTGCCACAGACACACATTTCAGAGCTGCTGCAGTGGGAGTGCTCCATGGAGGTGTCACCATCTGGAGGCTCAGCCAGAACGAACAGCTACTGCCTTGGGATGGAGTGAATGTGAATGGATTTTGAGTCATTAACATTCAGCAAAACATCTTATTCTTGGGCTCTAAAATACCCTCAGCATTGTCCTAGCAGGGATGGACCATCACAGGGGCCAGGGCAGGAGCTGCACCCACTGCTCCAGGTCTGTACAGAGGGTTTGCTGAGACACCCAGAGCTGCCTGACAGACCAGGCTGAGGCACGAACTCAGGTGCAATTCCTGCTGAACGATTCAAAGCCAGCCCTCCAGAAATGACAGATGTCACCTGAAGAGCTGCTATATTAAGCAGAGTGTGTTTAACTGCAGCAATCACTTAATGCTTCACACACATTTCAAGAGAGTCGTGCTGGGCAGATTGGCTACGTGCTGTGTCAGAGGGGTTTTAATTCATCTTTGCTCATTCACTGCACTACTCTGTGCTACAAATCACTGGCAGAGCTCAAAACTTGAGAGCAATGTCACAGAAAAACATTTCCTTACCTTCCCAGCACCACTTTCTCCACTCACAATGATGGACTGGTTCACAGGGTCCATCTGTTTTTGGACGTTCCTGTAGGTTTGCTCGGCCACTGCAAAGATGTGAGGTTTTAAATCCTGGCAGTGAAAGAGAATAGTCATCTTTAAGAGTACAGTAATCAACAGCAATGGATAGCAAGGGTCATCTCAAATTCACCTGAAGACAGCATTGCTCTTTTAACAGAACTAATATTTCACAAGAAATGGGGTTTATCCCGTGGGAGTATTTTCTCAGATAAATTTGGAGCAGTTTGACACCTGGGCTCTGCAGAAGGACAGTGATCTCAAACACAAGGGTTACCTGAGGACAAAGTGCAACGTGGTACTCCCTCATGAGCTCAGGTGAGTAGAGGCAGGAGAAAGGCTGGAAAGGATTTAAAGCCACCAGGCTGCAGCCAGCATTTGTGTAGAACAGGTTGACTCTGTATCTTGCTTGAAGACATTTCAGAACTGAAAAGCAACACCTTCTGTCAGCATCTTTTGCAAAGTGTGTTTGACCCTTGCTGTGCCTGTTGGTAACAAGAGTCTCAGGTGTGTTACCTGTCAGGTTTAACAGAGAATGAGGTGACCAAGAGAGTGCTGCAGGTGTAATATATATAACTGTAGGTGTAATATATGTAACTGTAGGTGTACTATACACAACTGTAGGTGTAATATACATAACTCCTATGCTGATGGTGTTAATGCAGTGAGAACAGGGCAAGGGATCCCTCAGCAGACACTCCCTGGCTGCTCACCTGTCCTGGTTGTCACCGGGTTCACCTTGGTGAGGTCATCAAAAAGATGCAGTTTCTCTTCATCACCGAGGAAGGCTCTAAATTCTTCTTCAAATGATTCACTGAGGTCATTCTGCATGAGAGAATCTTCCCTTTGGCCATTTTCCTGGAGGGGATGTCAGATCAGCACCAGTGAAAGGTGAAGAGCTGGACTTTCACCTCATCTCCTGCTCCAGCTCTTCTGCTGCTTCCATGTCACTGAGTTTCAGTCTCAGCAGGAGCCAGACCCCAGGATGTGAGAGCTACTCCTCCTCCCAGCTGCTCTGATGTTAGAAAAGGGTTCTGGCTGTGACAGAGGCACTCAGAGCACGTGGCCTTGGGCTCACACTGCAGCTCTGCACACACACACACACACACACCCCATGCTCTTGCAACTGGCTCATTTCTAAGCCTCTGCATGTCATGCATTCAATCCAAGCAGTGCCCTGGGCTCAGGGAGGCAGGAAGGGCTGGCTGCAGGTACAGCTGGAAGCCCCTGCAGGCCAAAACAAATGCAGCTTTCCTAGCAGAGGCTCTCATTTTCAGGGTGAAACCTGCAGAGTGCACACATCACAGCCAGGGCACAGGAATGGTGCTGGGAGAGGAGCTGCCCTGCCTTAGCTGAAGTTCTGTCCCCTTTCAATCACTTAAAATATTCAAATCCCAGCCTCTGGGCTCCGATGTCCTTGACAACATTATTTGGAAGGGCACACTTGTTGTATGTAATGGAAAACCAGCCAGAAGAGAGATTCCAGGACCTGTTTGCCATTGCTGGGGAAAGGAGAGGCTAGAAGAGAAAGTGAAGAATGGAAAAGACGCCAGTCCTGATTTCTGCACTCTGTACACTCCTCTTGTTATGTCCTTCTCTTTGACAGAAAGTTCTCCAAGCTATCCCTGCTCACCTGCACCACAAGCTAACCCATGGGCAGCATCACCTTGTTTATACAGAAAATGCTAAATTTAGTCAGCAGCATTCCTACTATGTGAGCTGAGCTCATTAATATAAGGGAAATGCACTGCAAATCCCACTTAGCATGTTCCAAAAAAAAAAAAAAAAGCTACTCATTTAGGAGCATTTTTATCTTTTGCAGACAGTATAAATACTTCATTTCCAGTGATACAGAATTTTACACAGTAAGGGAAAAAAAAAAGCTTAGCAATGCAGTAAAGCCCTGCCACCCAAGTGATTTCTGTTATTCTCCTCTGAATGAGCATTAAGCAGCTTGCTGCTGTCAGAGAACAGACACCACAATTAGGAAACACTGCATGGGCTGAGGAGTTCCTGCCCATTCCCCTTTCCCCCCGTGCCCCTGTGTCACACCAGGCAAGTTAAACCCACTGAGAGACTGCACGGCCTGAGGAAGGGCTTGGTTCTGCTGCCCTGCTCAGCCAAAAGTAAAAGAATATTTGACAATAAATCCCAACTCTCGTGTCCATTCAGCTTCCTGAACAAACACCCTTAGGATGCGCTTGCTGCCTGCATGAACACCTGCCCTGTTAGAGCCCAGGGCACAGCAAAAATCACTGCCTGGTGTCTCTAATTCAGCTCAAACCCACAGTAAACAGGTCCAGTCAATTCATGAAGCAGGGGTGAATATTCATTAGTAGTTACCTAATCTTGACTGCGTGGAAATAAGCCAAGAATTCTCTCCTGGCAGTTACATTTAATTAGCACACACAATTCCTGCTTTTTACCTGCTTTGGCATCTTGTCCAGGCCTGTGGACGGGAACACTGGAGAGGGCCTTTACTTTGGGGAACTTCATTCAAATCACACTGGAGAATGCTTAAATAAAGAAAACAAAAAGGAGTTTAGATAAAAACAACTCTGGGCATGTCATTCTCCAGTGGGTTCCACAAGCAAATCCCAAAGACTTCAGACAGAATTACTGATCCCAGTGGAGCACAAGTAACACTGCAGCTGGAAATCCTAACCAGAGTGATGGCCAAGTGCTGCTGCCCTGCAAATAAAGCTTTTTTTTTGGAGGGAATTGTGTATCTTCCCTTCCATCAGGACTAAAATACTTTGCTTTTCTTTAATAAATCAAGTTTTATTGGCAAGAAGCTGCAACTACTTGTTAAATTCCTCCTGTTTGGAGAAACAGGGCACATCTGAGGGTCTGACAGTGCCAGAGAAGCCAGAGCTTTGGGAAGGGGAGTGACTCGGAGAGGTTTGTGTTGTTCCCTTCCTGTTTCCTCTGAAAATCTCTGGGAGCGAACCCAAGGTGAGTCAGGCCCTTTGAATTTCTGTGATAAACGCTGAGGTTCCAGTCACACCGCCAGGAAGAATTCCCTCCTTCCTGCAGCTGAGCCTGCCATTACTTCCATTCCTTTTCTATTCTAATTCTATTCTATTCCACTCTAATTCTATTCTAATTTTGTTCTATTATACTCTAACTGTTTTAATTCTATTCTAATTCCACTCGATTCCATTCCTATTCAGTTCCTCTTCCATTGTTATTCCTACTCCATCCCTAATTTCCTTCCTAACCCGGCACTCGGAGTCAGTTTGGAGTCCGGGGCGCGATCGCATCCCCAAAGCTCTGTCAGATCCATCCCTGCAGAGCCTTTTGCGCCAGCAGATCCCGGGGGACACAGAGGACACGCGGGTGACATAGAGGACACGCCGGGGACACGCGGGGACCCGGGCGGGCGGGACCCCAGGGTGGCGGGCGCGGTGTCCCCTCAGGGCCGCGGCTGAGGCGGTACCGGGCAGGACGGGAGGGCAGGGCCGGCTCAGGACTTACCGCGGGCGGCAGCGGGGCCGGGGCCGGGAGCGGGAGCGGAGCGGGGCGGGCGGGCTGGGGAGGCGGAACCGGGGAGGGGCTCGGGCGCTGCGGAAGCGGCGAAAGTGCGGGCGGGGAACGCGGCCCGGCTTTACTGGGCCCGGCTCCACCCCGGCCCCGCTTTACCCGGGCCCGGCTTTACCCCGGCCCCGCTTCAGCCGCGGCCGCCTGTCCCGCCCTCACGGCCCCGGCCCGGCCCGGCCGCGGGCCCCGCCGGCTCCGGCCCCTCAGCGCCATCCGTGCCCCGCTCCCGGTAAGCGCCCGCTCCGCCCCGCGGCTGAACAGAACCCCGCATTAATTCACGCTTTTTCCATCCCGCAGGGTTCTCCTGCTGTAAAAAGGCACCTGGGGGCTGCAGCTGGTGGTGGTACTGACCAGGCAGCACAAAGTTGTGTAGGATCACGTTTTTACCTATCTGTGCACCACAGAGGATATGGCAAAGTGTGTTCTACAGAGCAGTAAGATTATTCACCATGTGAATGTTCAGTGGAGGATTTGATGCGTTGGAGATCTCCCTCAGAAATGTACGAAGCAGCTTGTTGGAACGCAGCAGGATGAAAAATGCTGGAGTTTCCTCAAGCCTGTGCCTGTCCTTGGCTTCCCGGGCCAGCTCCAGTGCTGCTCTGTGTTCTTTCAATTGAAAAGCAACTCAGTAACTTCTGCAATCAATGTTGTTTTGATGAACTGATTCATTTTTAAGGAGTTCGGAGACCCGTTTTACAAAGCTACCTCAAGTTCAAGTTTTGTGTTTTCAGAGGAGGGAAGAAGAATGTCCCAAAAACAGCTGAAAGAAGCCTTTATCAGCAACCTGAATGGAACGAGTTTGCTGGAAATTTCTGCAGGCTTGTCCCTGCCTCCACTGTGCCTGCTCTGCAGAGGGCTCCTCCTGATCCTGTACTACCTGCACCATGGAAAACCTCTAAGCTCAAGGAAGTACAGCCTGCTGCTGGACTTCCTGGTGCTCGTGTCTCCTCTCGTGTTCTCCTGCACTGTCTTGTCTCCAATCATCTTTTTCATACCAGTTATCCTTGCTGCCTTCTGTGCCGGAATATTTTCCAAAATATACAGCCAGACAAAATGGGAGGCCAGAGTGCCCTTTGGGCAAATTGTAAAAGAATTTCAGAAGGCACGCTTGGACCCCGAGTGCATTCCAGCAATAACTGTGTTCCGTGTTTATGTCAACGTGCTGACATCCATCAGCATTTTGGCCGTGGATTTCCCGCAGTACCCCCGGCGATACGCCAAGGCTGAGACCTATGGCACCGGTGCCATGGATTTGGGGGTGGGAGCCTTCATCTTTGGAAATGCTCTTGTTTGCCCTGAGGTTCGCCAGAAGCCTCACAGGACTCAGCCCAGATTCTCCAGTCTGGCCAGGCAGGTGTTCTCTGTGTGGCCGCTGATTGCCCTCGGTGTCGGGCGGCTGCTCAGCGTTAAATCCATCGAGTACCACGAGCACACCTCGGAGTACGGCGTGCACTGGAACTTCTTCTTCACCTTGGCGCTGGTGAGACTTGCAGCCTCCCTGCTTTTAGCCATATTCCCCAAACACAAGGCTTGGCTTGTGGCTCTGGCTGTGGCTGTGCTCTACCAGCTGCTCCTCAGCACGACCTCTCTGAAGATGTTCATCCTGCACGGCAGCGACGGCCGGGGCTCCCGGCTCGGCTTCCTCGATGCCAACCGGGAAGGGCTCTTCTCCCTCTTTGGCTACCTGGCCATCTACCTGGTGAGCGTGCAGGTGGGGCTGTGGCTGCTGCAGCACAGGAGCTCAGTCAGGGGCTGGCTGGAAGCCCTCGGGGGGCTGGCCCTGGCCGTGCTGCTGCTGTGGGTGCTGCTGCAGCTGTGCCAGGCGTGCACGGAGCCCGTGTCCCGCCGCATGGCCAACCTGCCCTTCTGCACCTGGGTTCTCGCCCACTGCCTGCTGCTGCTGGCCTTCTTTGTGCTCACTGACCTCAGCCTGGTGTTCACAAAGCTGCTGGTCAAGGGCTCCAGCGTGCCCTGCTGCTGGAAGGTTGTGCAGGCCCCTGATTCTGGGAAAAAGCAAGGAATGGAGGCCGTGCCGGTGGGAAGGCAGGACAAGCTGTCACAGCCATGCCTGATTAGTGCTATTAACAAAAATCAATTACTGTTTTTCCTGCTAGCGAATGTTATGACTGGTGCTGTGAACATCCTGATAGACACAATCCACAGCAAGGCTGCCTTTACATTATGCATACTGCACTTGTACATGTTTTTAAACTGTTTAATTATGTATATATTGCACGCCAGAAATATAGTATTAAAGTTTTGGTGATTCCACTTTGGCTGAGTGGATTAGATGGACTTTGTTTGCTATAGTTGTATGATGATATTTAATGGAAAAATTAGTATTTTTCCTGGATGTGTTGCAATATTTTATAATTTAGCAGAGCTTTTTATTATTTAGTGTTGATTACTCTTTAATTGTTCATTTTACCAAATTATACAGTTGATGATCTTACCTGTTGGGAGTTGTTGCCCATTATCCTGAAAATTTAGATGTGGAGATTGCTGAATATTCCTGCTGCTTCTGAGAGTAAATTGTTAGTGAACTGTGCTCATACCCAAGGAATTAGATAACAAGGTAGAGCAGAAACCAGATGAAAAGTAAGATGAGGAGTAATTATATGGAGAGAGAGGCCTAGCTGTGTCAAGATTTACCTAGTTAAGGCCCTTGCATAAATAATAGATAAGAATAATTCTTTATATAAAATGTATTGAATAAGTGGATACTTGAAAATGTTTTGGCCCCAGTCCTGCAGAGACTTATGCATATGCTTGACTTTGATGGTAGTAATTGTGGAATGTTAATCATATACTGAAACCTAAATTAGCCTTTGAATTAAAGCTAAATTTTACTTCTGTCCCCACTGATGAATATAAATGAAGACCTGAGATAAAGTGTGATGCTCTGAAGGATAAACTCAACTGCAGATGAATTCATAAAACAGTTGTTGGAGGTTGTGGTGCAGATAATAAGAGCAACACTTCATAAGAAAATTTAAAGATACCAAATGAATTCAGCTCCAACCTGCAGACCAGCACATTGAATACTGTATTTTGCCAGCTCAGATGTCTCCAAGGGGGGACATTTTTTATTAGCAAACAAACAGGGTGCAGATGGAAAGAAGTGCAGTGCACTGGGTCAGGGTTCTGGCAATGGCTTCAGAAGGGAACTGCTCGGTTTCTCAGTCTTCTTGCAAGGCCAGAGCAGAACACCCTCTGTGTTCCCTTTCCTGACTGTGACAGTTCTTCCTGACCTCATAAAGTTGTTGGGAAGAGAAATACACTTAAAGACTGTGAGGAATTCAATAATGGGATATAAATACTTTAGGAGTGGAATACCAATGGTAGTTGATGATAGATGTCCAGTGTCAGTGGAGTTACAGCAGTACACATGGGCCACATTTCATATTTCTCCTTGTCTATCACAGGTGATGAATCATCAGACCTTTGGAGAATAAGCCTCTAAATCAGATTCCTTAAGACAGACATGCTGTGGAAGAGTCATAAATTTATTAAGTTCTCCAAGCCCCTGGCCAGCAGAAAGGTGAAGTCTGAGGATTGCAGGCTGTGGCCACGCTGAGTTCATGCTTGTTTGCTTCCAACTTAAAGCCAAGTAGTCTTGAGAATGAAAGCAAAGCAGCCTGTATTATCCTGGGGACAGATGCAAGAACTGGCAACAACCTCTTAGAAACAGTTGTCAGTTTATAGCAGAGTTTTCTGGTAACTGGTGGATGTGTTTATTTTAAAACACTTCCTAGACTTGCCTAGGGAAGAAAGGTCTCCCTCGTGAACCAACTGGCACTGCTCATTTATGCAAAATTACTCATGGATATTTCTTTTTGAAATATTTAAAGCGCGGGACCTGCAGCGAGTTCTGCCTGTGAGCACAAGCCTGTGGTGTGATTCAGAAGGGGTTGGGTGTGACAGGCAGAGCTGTGTCTGGGCAAGCACAGGGCATCCAGGTGCCAGCTGCACTGGCTGGAGCAGGGAGGACGTGGGAGGCCTGGTGGGCGAGCTCCACACGGGCTGGTGGTGCCAGTTCAGGGCTGCAGCAAGAACAAACCTCTCACCAAGGGCAGCTTCTCATCCTGAGACTTCTCCTGGCCTGAGGAGTAAGTTGGAGGTTGTAGCCAGGTGGCTTTGGTCTCTTCTCCCAGGCAGCAAGCGACACAAACAGAGGACATGGCCTCAAGCTGCACCAGGGGAGGTCCAGGCTGGACATCAGGAGGAATTTCTCCATGGGAAGCATGGTCAGGCACTGGAAGGTGTCCAAGGAATGACTGGATGTGGCACTCAGTGCTCTGGGCTGGCTCACAAAGTGTGGATCAAAGGTTTGGCTTGATGGTCTCAGAGGTCTTTTCCAACCTAAATGATTCTGGAATTCTGTGGCTGCTCACCAGTGAGTTAATGAGAGACAATTCTCATTGCCTGTTGTGGATAACAAATGCAGGGAGCTGTGCCCTGAAGCCACTGGTGCATTTCTGAATGCTGAGTGTTCAGCCTGTGAACACAAGAGAACCCAGAGATGCAATTGGGCATCCTTTGATCACAGGAGGAGCAAACAGCTCTGTTTGGGTTTGAAAAGATGTGGAAAGTGAACACCAGGACACTGCTGCTCTCCACACATCTCCACAGCTGAAGGAACAGGAACTCTGCATTTCACTTCACTCTGGCCTGTTTTAGACAAAGAACCCTTTGTGCAGATTAAAGGTATAACTTTTAAAACCAGAAACTTTTATTTTGTTGTTACAGAATGAGTAAAAGTTCAAGATATTTCAAGTAGGAAGACTTATGGTTCAACCATTATGTGTCCCCTACTTCAGCAATAATAAAGCAGAGGAAAATAGAAATTGTTTTGCCTTTGCTACCATAATTCCACCAAATGACCTTTCTGTAGGGCTGCAGGGTAGAAAAATGCTGGGATATGGTGGGAGAGTGGAGCTGATTACATTTATCCTTAACTTTTTATTAAACATCACTAACTCCTTAACACATCTCATTATTTTTAAGGACCAACTCCAGCATGCCTCCTCTCCCGGCTGCAGTGGTGTCTCTTTTGAAGTCAGACGTTCCCCCGAAGATTCCAGGCAGTATCCTATTTCAAAGCCCTGTCCCAGAGAACAGGTATTTCTTCCAGGCAAAGAGGCCCATGCAAATGAGCACGGGAAGGAGCTGGCTGCCTTTCCACCGCCTTGGAGACAACAAAACAAGCCACGTGTTCCAACGACTTAAAAAAACATTAAAAATCCATTGATAAAAATGGTGTTAATGTAATGGTGCTTTTTGTATCTTGGCGCTTCAAGAACACAGAACCTGGGACAATGCTGCTGTTGTGGGAGGGAGGAGTGACACAGGAAAGCATAGCCCTGCAAAGACCTAAATTCATCGTGGTTCAGAGTGCTCTGGTGTGAAAAACTCTCCCTCGTAACAAACCCCCAGCTTTCCTGCTGCAGAAAACCACGAACACACCGAATTGCTGTTCCCGATACAGCTGCTGCACGAGGAGCTTGAGTAAATGAGCTCCTCCGCTAAACATCCCTTTTATGCAGACACAAGAAAGAATCCTGCTCCTTTATTACCTCCCCTGCATTTTCCTGTGAGGGCTTTAGTGCCTATATCCATACACAACAAGAACGAACAGGTCAGCTGTATTATTCCGTAGTTCAAGAAAGACTTTGGGTTCGCTGTTGTTTTTGTAATTTTTTTGGGGCTGTTTAATTTAGGCAGCCACAGGATTTCGGGCAGGCTGCACTGGGGTGCTGCAGGCGCCAAGCAGAGCTGTTCAATCCTGCCCGGCCTGGCTCCGCACCAGCGCACCGAGGCCTGAGCTGCGTTTGATGCCGGGGCAGCGTCTGAGGCGGAGGAGAATTTAGCGAGCCCCAAGGACAGCGAGTCCAGCGCTTATCCCTGCACAGGACAGCCCAAAATCCGCCCCTGCCCGTGCCTCAGAGCGTTGAGCTCAGCGCGGTTTTATCAGCCCGCGCTCCCGGCGGGGCCGTTCGCGCCCGCGGTAACGCCCGGCCCGGCCCCGCTCGTTGCAACCCCCAACGCCCCGGGGTCGGCACCCGCTCCCGGCCCAACCGCCGGCCCGGGGGCCGTTCCTGGCACCGCCGGGAGCCGTTCCCGACGCCCCCGGGCAGAGCCCCGCGTCCCTCCCGGCCGCCCGGAGCGGCCGCAGCGCCCCGCGGCCTCGAGGCCAGGCCGGTGCCCGGGGCGGGCCCGGGCGGTGCCCGCGGCTCTCGCGAGCGGGGCGGGGCGGCCCCGGGGCGGGCAGGGAGGGAGGCGGCTCCGGGACCCGCGGTGCCGCCCGCCTGTCACAGCGCCCGGGCCGCCCAGCGCCGCCAGCAGCCGGTAAGGCCCGCCGGCCGCGGGGCAGCGCTCCCGGGGGCGAGGGTACGGACGGCAGCATGGGGTTCTCCCCGCCGCGCCGGGCGGCTCCCCGCCAGCGCAGCTCCGCGTGGGGGAGCCGGGCGAGGCCGCGCAGCAACGGGAGGAAGGGGTGGGTCTGCCGGGGCAGCCGGGCTGCAGCCCGCGGGGGAGGCGGCGGGGCGGGCGCTGGGGCCGCTCCGCGGGGCGCCCGGGGCAGCGCCGGGCCGGGCTGGGCTCGCCCCGCGCGGGCCGGGGGCGGCGGAGGAGCCGCAGAGCCGCGCCGGGCTGGGCGGGTCCCGGCGGCCGCGCTGGGCCGGTGGCGGGCGGGGGGTGGCGGCGGCTCCATCTCCCCGTGGCGGCTCCATTTTCCCCCGCGGGCTCCATCTCCATCCCCGCCCGGGGCTCCGTCTCCCCGTTCTGATCTCCACCTCCCCCTCTCCCCGGGGCTCTCCGCGGCTCTGCCCGCGCTCCCCCCGCGCCGTGCCCGTGTGCTGCCGCATTCCCGGCCCGTTGCCGGCCCGCGCGGGTCCCCTCCCGGCGGGGTGGGTGGGCCGGGCTCGGCGTGGTGAATCAGGCGATGGGGAGCGCAGGCTGGGTGCCGGCTGCTGGTGAAAGTGTGGCGGGGAAGCGCGGTGGGTGTTTACCTCCGGCCGGGGCCGCCCGCAGGCTGGAGCGGGGAGGAAGCGGCAGCAGCAGCAGCAGCAGCGATGGCGCGGCTGGTGGCGGTGTGCCGGGACGGCGAGGAGGAGTTCCCCTTCGAGAAGAGGCAGATCCCCCTCTACATCGATGACACCCTCACGGTGAGTCCCCGCCGCCCGTCCCGCTGCGCCCGCGCCTCCCGCGTGTTGCAATTGCCCAGGCCGGGCCTTTCCTCCTCGCCGGGCCTCGCTGGCTCCTCCTCGGGCTCCCGCGGCGTTAATCTTTGGGACTTTGCAACACTTGGGGTTAACAGAGCTGAATGTGGCAACTTTTTTTATCTGATGGCCGGCTCTGAAAGCGGGCGAGCCGCATAATGAGGGAGTTATCGCCGTGCCGGGGCCTGTGCACAAGTTGTGCCGGAGCCACGAGCGTGGCTCGGTGCTCAAGGGTGGAGCAAAGCCATTTTTCTGCTGGGAAGGAAGGGAGCCATGTTAACGTTAAACCCGGCTTAAAACCGCCTGATTGTTCTGCTCTCACACAGGCAAGAAAAGGCTAAAGGCGTTTTCCAGAGCTTTGGCTTGAAGTCAGGCTTATCGAGCCTGCAGAAATGTAACAAATCTGAGAGTTCCCATTTCAGGGTGTTGCTGGGAATTGGAAAACGTGGTTTGGCCGTTTCCAGAAGATTCAGTGGAAAAATCAGCTAAATGCAGCTCGGAGGTTCTCTGGTCCTTCTCCTCGTGAGTTTAGAGGAAGGTTCAAAAATTGCATTGTAGGAGAACACAAAAATTGCATTGTAGGAAAACACGGAGCAAATGGAAAAAAAAATCTCTAACTAGCCAGTTGCTCTTTGTTTTAATTCTTAAAGCAGGAAAATGTGTTGAAAATAATATTGCACTTAGCGTAATTTGGTATCTTAATGGTTCATATTTGATTTCTCATGATAGTGGAAGAGTAACTGTTGTTACTTTAAGTGATGTGAAATTTAAGTGATTTAAATTCCTAATCTAATGTTTAGGATGGAAGAATCCCTGAGTTTTATCAGCTAAGGAAGGTGTCCCTGCACATGGCAGAGGGGTGGAACTGGATGATCTTCAAGGTCCCTTCCAACCCAAACCATTCTTCCAACCTTCCAGAACAAAAGTGTTGAATGTCCTCAGACAGGCCCCATCTGGTTTTGCAGCATTTGAAGGAACTCCTTTTGCTGTATTTTAGTTTTGATCAATGTGAACGGTGGCATATTATTAATTTACCAAATGTAATCCCTGGTTTTGGCTTCTCTCTGGTGAGCTGTGTTCAGGTATTAGGCAGAGTTTCCCCTCAAGCTGTCCAAAGCAGGATCTGTCCCTCCTAGTGGGCTGATGACCTGGAAAACCCAGACTGTGCAGGAATAGTGCAAGTTTGAGATTTTTGGTATCTTGGCCACACCTTGAAAGTTGTTTTGCCCATTCATTTTCCATGTGTTTTTAAGCTCTTGGATTTCTCTCTCTCTGTTTTAATTTTTTTTTTGATCCTTCCTGGACTCCTTATAAAAATTACCCATTAGTTTGTGTCATGTAGACTTGCCACGCTCTTGTTATTTTTGTTGTGTGTAATAGGTTGAGAGTGAAAATTCAGCTCTACCAGGTGGATGACTTCAGCAAACCTGAAATGCCATTTGTGGTTTAGTCCCAGAATTTAATACCAGGCCCAAACTTCGTGTAATTGCACTGTGTTGTTGCTGCCCTTCTGCTTTGTACACCATCCTCACGATTGAAAGGGTCCTCTAGCTGTAAATCAGTTTTATATCCATCTGGAGAAAAGGCATTTATGCAAGTGCAAGTCATCCTCACCATGAAGAAATCTTACCTTGTGTCCATTTTTTTTTGGTCATTCTGTTGCTGTTGTTACAAAGTATTTGGATTTCTAGGTGGTTTCTGGAGGATTTTATTAAAAAATTCTGCAGCAGCAAGTGAATGAACTCTGAGCTTCCTTGTCTGTCATCTATAATTTATTTTTTAAATACTTAATGAGCGCTATTACAAGACATGCAGCTGTCTTTGAAACAGAATTTTACATCTGCGGCACTATCTTTAAAAACTAATGGTGGTTATTGATAGTGACTGGCTTCTGTTACCTCTCTGAAAACTCAAATTTTAAAAATAGTGGGACCAGCCAGCTGAGAGAGTTAATCTGTGCCTTAAATGTGGAATCAGTGATTAGTGATTGCAAATGAGGAGTGAATGGCCCATGTGCTCCTCATGTGGAATTTGCTTTGTAGTAGCCCGGCAAGCAGCTCAGGTGCAGGGAGATGCTGCTGCCCTGGGTGGATTCTTCACCTCCTCACTTCCCTGTTCCTCCTGGCTCAGCCAGAAATTAAAGGAGGTTTCAGTATTGAACCCTTTTCATTTCTTAAGCAGCTTTTATGGTTTCTAGAAGGCATTCCATTTGATGTGGTATTACAGGATTTTTTTTTTCCTTCCAGTTCAGGGTGTGATGGTGGTTGATGTTTAACCACTTAATAAAATCTCATCAGACACATGAATTAATTTAGTCTTTGATTCTTTTGCTCTGTCGTACAAAATACCTCAGGGTGTTGTCTGATAGTGGGAGATGAAGGTGCAGGGGGAGAAATAGGTAGATTTATCTCTGTTATTAGCAGATAAAGCTTTTACTTTTGCTTGTAGCTCCTGGCCCGCAGAAACACCACATCAGTGGTGTAGGAAGCCTCCAGATCTGCAGCAGAAACTGGTGGGGATGGCTCAGGGGTGAGGGAGGCTGGAAAGGAGCTGGGGTTAGGATTGGCTCTGCTCTGCACAGAGATAAGGCAGCTGTGCCAACGCTCAGATTGGGGCACACGGGGCAGCAAAACAGTGCCTTGTTCTCAGAGAATCGCTGTTTATTTTGGAGTGGTGCTCAGTGCCCGCAGGAGTGAGTGCGTGAGTGCTCTGGAGGTAGTGCTGGTGATCAGGCAGGCAGCAGGGAATTCTGCCTTCCCCAGACAGCTGAGGGGAGGTGGAAGCAGGAGAAGGGCTGAATCAGACAGTTTTATTTGGTGTTCATTTGCATTGGGGTTATTAACCAAGGTTGTTATTTTGCCTTTCAGATTTTAAAATGAACTTTCAGTGTTCATATTGACAAATTCCCTGTTTTTCAGTTTGGACAGGGAAGAGAACTCAGCCAGGCTTTACACATTTTTCTAGTTGCTTTCATTTTATTCCACGGTTGCACAGTTGGATTTTTGACTGGAAGTTACTTTCCCGATTTCTGCCTCCTCCCAAGAAATTGCCCTCTTTGTTTCTCAGTAATTTGATAAGAAACGTATTAATTACTTACAAGTAATCACATTGTTCTGTAGGCTTAACATTTTGCTTTGAGCCTCTTGAGAGTTGCAGCTGCAATCACACAAAGCAAACTATGCCTTGGAGTACCTTGTTGGGTTAATATGGTTTGAAATTAGCCTTTGGAGGAGTCGAGTCTGTCATTAAACTGTTGTGACTGTTTCCTCAGAGCTTTATAAATTGAGTTAAGCTGTTGGGTCCATTTGGTTCTCAGTGTGTTGAAGTTGTTTTTTTGGTTTTTTTTTCTTTACCTGAAGCAGGGTCTCAAGTCGTGTAGATGATGATATAAACACTGATGGTTTGTTTAGCAACTTTTGCTTTCTAACAGCTATTTAAGAGTTGTCATTTATAAACTGCCTCTAGAACATTATATTAATGAAGCATTTATTGCTTTGCTGAGACATTCACTATCTGAAACAGCTACTTTTATCCTTTCCTAAGCTCCAGTAATTATGTGAAAAGAGTGAGCATTTAACATAATTTCAGTCTTATTTCCCCCAAGAAAGTAAAGCAACTAATGCTCTGTTTGGTTTTTTTTTTTCATTTGTTCGTTTTGTCTGAAAGCTGCTCTTTAAATTGTTTTTCCTCTCTTGTATAGATGGTGATGGAATTTCCTGATAATGTGCTGAACCTCGATGGGCATCAGAATAACAGCACACAACTGAAGCAGTTCATCCAGGTAAATCATGTTTCCTAAGAAGTGAGACTTTTGCTTTCCTCAGGTTTGTGTTTTTTGCTTCTCCAGGAGGTTGTGACTCCTGGAATGCCTCAGACACGTCAGCACCTGGGAGCAATCACACCTTGGTACCAAAGTGCACTGGGCTCAGTTGTGCTCTGGATTCCTCAGCATTTATTGCATGTTGTCTTGTCAGGAGGTAATTGCTGCAAGTCTGAGAGCTCAGAACTCACTGTGGGAGCTACAGCTTCTAAATACATCCTGATTTTTATTTTTCTGAGCAGTTTTGAACCACCCTTTCAAGTAGAAGTGTGGATTGCTCGAGGTTGGGTTCTTATGATTAATGCCCATACCAGGGTAGAATTTGTGTGCCAGTTTGTAGATTTTATAGAGATAAGTAGTGAGAATTGGTTTTGTGCTACCCCAGAAACTTTAACCCTGGAAAGAGACCTGTCAAATTCTGGCAAATACTGTAGTCCTGTGACACCTGTAGCAGCTGCAGGGTGGTGCACCTTGATGTGCAGGGGGGCAGAGGCTGCTGCTCTGCAGTTGCAGGGCTGCCTCTCTCAGGGCTGACAGCAGCAGTGCAGACACGTGCTGCATGCCAAGTGCAGCTGGGTTGTGAAAATAGCTCGTTCCTGCTTTGCTGTGGCTTCTGCAATTAATTACAGGAAACAGGGTTATTGCAGAGTGATAGTGCTTGGCAGGTGATTTAATGGGCCTTCCTCTAAGAGCACAAACCTTAAATGTTACCTGATGGTACCTCTGCTTTCCATATTGCATAGAAGGAGCTGAGAGCACTTGCTCTTTTCAGTGGGTGGGAGTTCTCCTGTATTGTGTGGCCTTTTCTTCCTTTCCTCAGAAGTTGTGGCAAGTCCTTTGTGCATGGAGAGTGTTTGAGTGGTGTTATGTGACAATAAAACAGAGAATTCTCTGAGACATTCCCTGTACAAATACAACTCAAGTGTGAGTTTGTGTGTTGGGGTGTGAGGAAGGGACTCTCTGCTCTGCACAGCTCTGCTGGTGGCACTCCAGTGCTGCTGAAAGCCAAGGCCATAATTCAGCAGTGAGGACTAGAAGGGTATGTGCTTTTTGTGAGGACGTGTGCCTGCATGTGTTTGACACAGGGGCCAGGAGACACATCTACAATTGTTTATTGACGTCAGCAACATTAGAAGGTGTTCTCATTAATGTTCTATTCATAGCACACATTGGATGTTCACTACTGAAGTCAAAGGCTTCACTCTGAGTAGTAATGTGTGCTTTCTTAAATTCCAGCTAGTAGGATTGTAATGGGAAATGGCTTTTAGCCTTCCAGGAAAAATACTGCTAAATTGTCATGGTCTGGGCAGAACGAGCTGGTTGTAAATGAGATTTCCATAAATGCCAATGAGAGTTTGTGAATTTCTGTGTGCCAGAGACAAAAAGAGTGTGAGAAGAAGTTGAAAACTTAGAGTTGGTGCGTGTGAGACCTTTTCCTAAACATCTGTGCTGAGGTGGAGACAAAGAATCTCCCAGTTGGGACAGGATGGTTATTGTGGGACCATCCCGTTCTTGGGACAGTTATTCTGAAGCAGCATTTGCGGTGAAAGGCGGCAATGAAGAGGAGAAAAAAACCAGAGAATAAGCGTGGAATGATTCGATTTTTGTGGTGGTTTTTTTTGCAGAGACACAGCATGCTGAAGCAGCAGGACCTGAACATTGCCATGATGGTGACGTCGCGGGAGGTGCTGAGCGCGCTGTCGCAGCTGGTGCCGTGCGTGGGCTGCCGGCGCAGCGTGGAGCGCCTCTTCTCCCAGCTGGTGGAGTCAGGGAACCCTGCCCTGGAGCCCCTCACCGTGGGGCCCAAGGGGGTGCTCTCAGTCACCCGCAGCTGCATGACTGATGCCAAGAAGCTCTACACGCTCTTCTACGTGCATGGGTCAGTGTCTGCCAGCTGCTCGCGCCATCCCCGCTCTCTGCGTCGCCTTCGTGGTGATGCTGAGTTGTCACAGCACATTCTTCTCTTCAATATCCATAATTACAGCTGCTTGTTGCCTAAACTGGGGGAAAAACAAACCTAATCTTTGATAGCACCAGTTGCAGTGCCATGATTGCAGTTGGAAGATGCCAGTGTTTAATGCTTGGTCCTTAATCTGATGCAGGCACTACTGGCTTTTCGTGGTCTCTTCTTCCTGAGTGTTTGGCTCACTAGTTGGCCTGTAAAAAAATAAAAAGCGTTAATTTTTTCCACCAAAGTTTGCTGCACTTGGGTAGAAAGGTAACACTGAGAAAGTGAAACTTTCTGGGCTTGGTGAGCACAATAAATACCCCAGTGCCATTAGTTCCTGAGCTGTCAGCAGAGCAAACAGGGAGTGCTTAGCACAGTGTGTCTTGGCCTTCCAGTTGGCTTCAGCTTGTTCTTCTTGCTCCAGTTAGCAGGAAAAGTAGGGAAGGTTAGTGCAGAGTTGAGATTGAGATGGGAGAGTGAGGTATTGTAACCTGATCCAGTGGTTTTCAGAATACAAAGTTCCTCACTTTTTTTTTTTCCCCATAGGTCCAAACTGAATGACATGATCGATGCAATTCCCAAAAGTAAGAAGAACAAAAGGTGTCAGCTACACTCCCTGGACACACACAAACCAAAACCTTTGGGGTAAGTCTGTGTTTAACATGCACAATTGAAATATTTTAAGGAAGCAAAGTATTGAGACTAATTTATTTTTAAGCATTGAGATCAATTTTTATGCTCTGATCTGCTTGCCAGAGTAGCAGTTGGATTGTAGCAGACCTAAATAGTTGTTGGGGAGAGGAAGAGAAGCACCAGGAGTTTTGGGCATGCTCAGGGCATGGGTGGCTTCTGCACTGTGATATAAACAATGCTATTAGAAAGACAAACTGGTTTCTGTGCTCTAGACCAAAATGGTTGCTCAGCAGATTTTCTCACATTGAGGTCAAAGGGTACACGCTAAATAAATATACATCATTTTGCTCGGGATTATTAAAAATGCCTTGCACAACTGTTAACCAAGGGCTTTATTGTGGTTGGATGCAGGGTTAAAACTGGAACTCCATAAAATGTATTTTCTCAAAAGTGACAGCATGTTTTGAATACACCACTGAACAATATGCATATATGCCTCTGTCTTGAAGTTGAAATGATTTATTCCAGCTGGTTAAGCAGAAGAACACTCCCTGTAAATCTATTGTGAATTCTGGGGAGGTTTCTTGTTTGTGGGGTGGCTCCTTTTATTTTTTTTTTTCATATGATGACCAATAAATTAGTCTCTTGGGCTTAATTGGAGTGTCTGGACCATTTTTACTCAGCTGTGTTCTGCTGCTGCTTAAGCCTCCAACCTGTGAAAGCTTGCTCGTGGTTTCCAGTTACAGGACATGTATTTTTCTATGCAGATTGGAGTCTCTCTGGGTTTAGTTAAATCCCCTGGGATACCAGGCATGTGGAATTTGACACTTGACTTTTGCTTGTGCTGCTTGAGGATACTGGGAACTAATCATTATCTTCTATTATATTTTGGTTACAGGCCTTTCACAAAATTAGTTTAAAGCTTGTGTTACACAAGATCCTGAGAGTATAGGGGTGTAGATATATGTATTTCTTTTTTAAATAAAGCAAATTCATAGCATCATGAAAGTGGGTTTTGGGTTTTTTTATATTTAGTAAGCTTGATCTTTTCTGTGTGAGAACAGATGCTGTGTAACCTGCAGTTAGCACTTGGGCAAGGTAGAACAATTCTGAAGCTGAATGAATAGAGAGGAGAATGCTGCTTTTATTTCCTCAGTTCATGCTGGAATAAACCCCCTTTGGATGTTGGCAGGTTAATAGGGAATATGAGGAAGAGCAATATTTTATACTCTACAGGTAAAACCTTGGGGTTATCAGAGAACATGGCCTGTGGACAAGCAGTGCAGTTTGCTAAAGGAGCAGGACTTGCACTCCCCTCCTCAGCTGAAACCCAGAGTGTATCAGCATTGATATGAATTCAAATAAATCTGCCTGCAGTGGACACAGGCTCTGGCGGGGCTGTGGAGGCACTCAGCAGTCACAGAATAAACTTCATTTACCAACACAGAGCTGCTGCTCCACATCTTCACAAGAAACTCCTCAGATGAGTTGCATCTGTTGAGCATTCCCTCCACACAAAAAGGCTTTGAGCTGGAGCTGTGTGTTTAATTAGAGGAGTTATGTAAGCAGCTAATGCCACTCCAGGGTTACTTGATGTCCTCAGTCTGTGCCTGGCTTTTGGCTCCTCAGCTCTGTTTGGGGCTCAGGAGCATTTGAAACTCTCCTAAATGCAAGCCCTATGACCTGGCAAACTGGGAAATGGCACACAGAGCTCCTCTAATTAGGAAACAGGGCTGATGCTTCCCATTTTCCTGCTCTGTTGTGTCCATAAGACAGAAATGACCATTCTGATAAGTGTCAAGTGTAGACAAGCCTGTAAGTAGCCATGACTTGTTATCTAAAGTCCATTTTTTGTCACTTTTAGCACATCCAAATGTGAATTGTAAAGTTATTTGATATTCTAACAGATTTTTGAAATTTGAGGTAGGATGTTTTGTGGTGAAAGTTGTTTGGGGTTTTTTCTTTTGTCCAAGACCAAATTGTCTTCACCTGACAAGTATTAAAACTTGTATTTGTTTATATTTAAAGTAATATTCTGAAAATCATAACTGGTTCACAGCTGTAACATTAGAAAGTCATGGTGCGTCTGGGTTATAAACATGGACAGCAGAATTTGTATCTCAGTTCTGACCCAAACTTTCATAGATATTAAGGCTTAACCTATAAAGAATTCAAATAAAATTAAGGAACAGAGCAGCATTTTCCATAGGACTTGTTTAGGAAGAATAACTAGCTGATAATATATATGTTATAGGTCTGAAAAATGTTTGGTAATACTATGTGACAGTGAAAGGAGCAGTAGCAGACTCAGTTCAAAGAAATTAAGAGCAGTTAAGAAAAGTAGAGAAGACAGGAAGAGGAAAGAGAACAAGTGTAGCATCATTTTCTGCTATGGACCTTCTCAGGGAGCAGTCAGGTAAAGAATGAGGCTCTGCTGGGCTTCTTTGCTGCCCCCCAGCAGCATGAGGAAGAGTTTGGTGTCATTTCCTTGCAGGGGTTGCTGGATGGATGTGTGGGAGCTGATGTCCCAGGAGTGCAGGGATGAAGTGGTTCTGATCGACTCCAGCTGCCTCCTAGAAACCTTAGAAACCTACCTACGGAAACACAGGTATGTGAGGGGAGCAAGCACCTTCCTGGGGGGAAATACATGGCTTTTGTGAGGCCAGAATGCTCAAAATGTAGAGGGCTTTTTCTTGTGAAACTGTAGATTTCAGCTTGGTGGTGATGGGGGACTTTGCCAGGCTGCACTGGGATGGTTGATGTCACAAAGATGGTGGAATATTCTTTGTGTTTAATGAAAGGGAAGATGTGGAGACCTCTGCTGAAGTCATAGCTGCTTGTCTTAATTTTTTTGACTGGGATTAAATGATGATTTACAGTTCAATGTTTAGAAACTGTGTGTTCTCATTCACTCTTTCACTGCTCTTGGGCTATGCCTGTTTTCAGGCTTTCAGGGATTGTGTGCCATTTCAGAATCCTGCAAACTGCACTAGTGCAAGCAGATTTTGAGCTTGGTGTTGCCTTTAAAACACTGTTTTAAACCACTTATTTGTGCCTGGTGCTGTTAAATCTCTCTTGCAGGGCAGAAATAAACCATTAAATTATAGTTGCATATGCACAGGACCTGCCGTGCTGATTGAAAAGTTTTAATTTCCATCAGTCTCAAGGTTCTGATATCAACTGTGGGGGCACAGATGGGCGCGGGGGCGGCGGTGCTGTGGAAATAACACTTTGGAAACAAAATAACTTTAATCTCCTGTGACATTAAACACTGCCTTGGCTGCCTTCCTGGTGCTAACCTGCAATAATACTGCTGTTTTCTCTCCTTCCACCACAGAAAGCAGGCAGGTATCGTAGGTCTAACAACAAAATGCGTTTGATTTAGTGCTGTCAAATGGCTGGAGACACTAGGAAAGGGAAAAACGCCATCCAGAGCTGGCATGGGGAGCCAGCTTTGAGCTGAAATGTGAGCAGCTTGTCTGACTTGCATTTTTAGAGTCATCCAGCAAGAGATCTTGTAGCCTCTTGAAGGTTACTCCTCTTATGACACAGAATGAGCTTAATTTGCTTGTATTTTAATTATAAGTATACTCCTGTCACACATGAGCTGTCACATGTTTAAAATGAGTACGTTGTGTTATAAATAACCCTCATTTGGCCATCAGCACAGCAGTCTAATAATTCAAAATATGTTTGTAGTGGAAACAAGGATCATTCTTGTACAGCAGGCACCAGAGGATACTTTGCTTTGTTTCTTATCATTCACTTGAGTATACTTGAAAGAACTGCTAGAAGGTGATGTGGTATGTGTTACTTGGGAGAGGGATTTTGCCCTGGTTTGCAGTACTTGCTCACTGCTGAGATTTCTGATCTTTGAGTTGAATTCCATGTGGGAATTTCTTCAAATCAAGGATTCTCTCGGTGGGCTCTGCTCCATGGGTTGGAGGACAGAAGTTTGATATTGAGGTTAGTAATGTAGAATAAATGGGAAAATTAATGGTTAATTTAGGTGGATCATAGCCAGAAGATACTCTATTAATTACTATAATAAGAATACTATAATAATTACATTTTTGAAGCAGCACAGCCCAGCTCAGACACCTCACCGCTCACCCAGCGTGTTGGGGCGAACCGAGCCTGATCCTGTTCTTTCCCCCCAGATTTTGCACCGACTGCAAGAACAAAGTGCTGCGTGCCTACAACATCCTGATTGGGGAGCTGGACTGCAGCAAGGAGAAGGGTTACTGTGCTGCCCTTTACGAGGGGCTGCGCTGCTGCCCCCACGAGCGCCACATCCACGTGTGCTGCGAGACCGACTTCATCGCGCACCTCTTGGGCCGGGCCGAGCCCGAGTTCGCAGGAGGGTATGAGTATGTAATTGGCTAGAGTGGGCTATCTAGCGCTTTGCTTCTTTATTTGACTCTCCAATGTCTTTGCCCAAAGCGGCTTTTTGCCTCTTTGCTGTGTGATGACCTCGTGGTTGTGGATATCTGTAGTGGTGTAGGCTCGGAGAGAGCGCTTGAAGGTTTCGGCTGTGCTTTGGAAGGAAGGAGTGACCAAATGTCTTCCAGTTGGTTGTTCGCTCCCTAGAGCTGCCTGCTTGTCCACTGAGGTGTTCAAATATGCGAAATAGAAAGAGAGCCTTGGTTGAGTTTTGCCAAATGCCAAGTATTCAAGTTAGTTTTGTTGCCATTTGTGTATTTCTGAGCCTTTTTTTAAGCATCTTAAAACCATCCAGTGAAAAGTTCTGAGCTCAGTATTGGAGAATCGTAGAATGAGTTGGAAGTGACATTAAAGATCATCTAGTTCCAACCTCAGTACCTTTAAAGTTCAGTCATAACTGTTTAATTAGGAGGGTAAATCCTTTCATAGTAGTTTTACTTTAACAGATTGGCCAGATTGATAGATAATAGATGAATAATAACAGATGAATACTGAAATGTTTTTACTCTGCACGGTAAGTAATGTACAAAATTCCCTGTGTGTTTATTCAACTTGAGCTGACTGATGGTGAAATAATTGCTGTGAATTCCAGCAAATTTTAGGACACAAAAGAATGCATCTCTGGCACTTAAACTCTTGATCCATCCTAGAAAGAGCAGGATATGGCACCTAAAGCCAGAGGTGGCAATGCACAGTACTGCTTCACAGTGGTGGCTTTGACCTGTTCCTTTCTATTTTGCATCTGCATGCAGCACAGCAGAGCCCTGCCAGGCTGCTCCTGCAAACACAGCTGCAGCTGTGCCTCAGAGAACACGTCAGCCCTGCTTTGATCCCTTGGTTGGCTCCTAGCTGCTCTAACAGCGCTTTGGTTCCCCTTTCCCCCAGACGGAGAGAGAGGCACGCCAAGACAATAGACATAGCCCAGGAGGAGGTTCTCACCTGCCTGGGCATCCACCTCTACGAGAGGCTGCACCGCATCTGGCAGAAGCTGCGGGCTGAGGAGCAGACGTGGCAGATGCTCTTTTACCTGGGGGTGGATGCTTTACGCAAGAGCTTTGAGGTAAAAACATCCAGTTCTGTCCAACTTGTGTCTGAGCTGCTGGGCCTGTTGTCACTGTAATTCATTTTCTGCTTTTCAGCACTGGGCTGGAAGGAGTGTCAAGGGTGTTGCAGTCAATCCCTTGTTGAGTTGTGTGGCATCCATGCACAGCAATACTGGAGTGTGTTCCCATGTGGAATAAACTGGAATAGAAAAGATTGAGGCTTGCTTTTACTTTCAAGCTGCCCATTCCAGTACACTGAACCTTCTGTGTTATTAATTCTGTTTTTCTACTTGATTGCATATAAAGTAGCTCAGGCTACAACAGTTTTTGGTTGGTTTATGAGTAAAAATGGAGGATGTGGTTTTGAATTACAAAAGTGATTGCAAACTTCTGTGTTCAGCTTGTTCCAAATGCACTCTGATCCTATGGGATCCTGAGCTTCAGACAGAACTCCTTTACTTAATATTGACATAACTCTCAGTACTTAATATTAATCACCAGGTTATATGACATGGGTGTCTTTTTTGTGATGTTCATCTTCCATTCATAATAACTGTTCTCTCTGAAACACCAGAGAAGGAGAAGGAAAATCAGTTTGGGAAAGATCATAGTGGAACCTTTAGCTGGTTAGTTCTTGGAGTTTTTTTACTCCCATAGGATCAGAGATCACAGATCCAGCAATGCATTAAAATCTAGGGCTCTTCACTGAAAAATGTGAATCTTGGCCATAGGTGCAAGCCAGAGCTTCCCCACATGAGAGTTTCCACAATCTAAACCAAGTGGCTGCATCTTGGTGGGCATTTTTCTCCTGTAGTCAATAGTGGTGCTTACTGGGATTTTATTCCTGGCTGTTTTCCTCCTCCTGTTTTATAAATGAAAAAGCTTGAATGGTGATGACTTCTGTGACTGGATCTAACCTCTTGTAAACAGATGGCTGTGGAAAAAGTGCAGGGCATTAGTCGATTGGAGCAGCTCTGTGAAGAGTTTTCAGAAGAAGAGAGAGTGAGAGAGCTTAAACAAGAGAAGAAACGCCAAAAGCGGAAGAACAGAAGGAAAAATAAATGTGTGTGTGAGATCCCTGCTCCTCTGCAGGCAGCAGAAGAGAAGGAAATCAATCAGGCAAAGGTAAACATGGATACCTGTGGCTTTTTGGGGCTTCATCCATCAGCTCCCTGTTCCATGGTAGAATTCTTGAGGGATTTTTTTGTATTTTGGTCCTTGGTGGAATTTAATGCTCTTTCAGATGAGCAGAGTCTTTGTAAAGTCTTTGTAAACCTGGGACTCCTCAGCTTGTGGGGTTTTTTTAAAATCATAAATCTGAGGTTCAGGTTATGCTAGGACCTGTGGATTCAAGTGCTGCTTGTAGACAATCACCATGGGATTTTGGAGAGGGGGAGCCTTTAAGTGCAATTATTATTCAGGATCTCTTGGCTGGCCTTAATGGACTGTGACTGTAGGTCAAGGTAACTTGGTTGGGGTTTTGTTTAGTTGTGTTGTACTTGTGAAGAATTCTAGGCAATGCTGTTATCAGTCAGTGTCAGCTGGTTTTTCTCATGGAGAGAGTATCCTTTACAGAAGTGCTGGCTGAGCTGCTTTCAGTGCCTGCAATGTTTTTTGTTTCTGTTTGAAGGAGAACTCAAACTTCACGGAAAGCAGCTGCAAAGCCTGTGGTAGCACCGAAGAAGCCAACAACTGTGTAGAAGTAATTGTTACTAATGAAAGCACTTCTTGCACTTGTCCTAGTAGTGGTACCCTGTTAGGCTCACCTAAAATCAAGAAAGGTATGTTAAATGTCAGTATTTTTCTATTTTAAAAAGCATTTGCCATTTTTGGGGTGAACAGTGGTCACCTGTTTTTAAAAGGGAGTCCCTGCCCGTGGCAGGGAGGTGAAATGAGGGGATTTTTAAGGACACTTCCAACCCAAACCTGTCTGGGGTTCTCTGAATTCTCTCTTGTTAGAGGCATAACTCAAGGATGTGCAGCAGTTCCTACAGATGGCAGTAATTTTGGCCTCTGTCTCAGGTTTATCTCCACACTGTACTGGCAGCGACTGTGGCTATTCCTCGAGCATGGAGGGCAGCGAAACGGGGTCCCGGGAGGGCTCGGACGTGGCCTGCACTGAGGGCATCTGCAACCATGATGAAAATGGTAGGTTTGGGAAGAAGATAGTGATGCTTTGATGCTCCCAGAGCTGCAGCATCTCAAAAGAAACTTGGCTGTGTTTTACAGGGGATGATGCCTGTGTCCATCGCTGCGATGACAAGGAGGAGGATGGAGACAGCTGTGTGGAGTGCTGGGCTAATGCAGAGGAGAGCAACACAAAAGGCAAAAACAAAAAGAAGAAAAAGAAAAGTAAAGCTTTGAAGTGTGAGAATGACCATGTAAGGAACATGGCTCTGCCAGATGCTTCTCTAAGTGCTTACATTTGACAGTAGTTACAGTAGGATTTTCAATTCCGATTGAGACTTGTGCTGAAAATGGGACAGCAGGGATCTCCTGTTCCCTTGTCATCCCAAGTTTTGGAACTGAGGTCCTTCCTCTAGAGTAGGTTGTGGTGGAGTCTCTTCTGTGTTCCTAAGCACGTGCATTTTACTCACTCTCAGTGAATGTGCCACCCCCCAGCTCCCCAGGCATGTGTTTAAGTGTAAATATCTACCCTCGCTCACCTTTGAACCTTCCCTTTTCCCTCTGCTTCCGTCTCAAACTCGAATATTCCACGTGAAACACTGCTGGCAGTTGATTGCAGGCTCTTTTCCATTCCAGATTCAGAAGCTTGGGAGCTGTCTGGCAGATGCAGGTAGCAGAGAGAGCTCAGGAAATCTCACGCACACAGAGTTTCACCGCGACAAGACCAAAGACACACACGCTGAGAGCTGCTGTAGCGCAGACAAAAGCGGCCAGCAGTTGCCTTGGTTTGAGCATATGAAAAATGTGTCACAGTTTGCAGAACCTACAGAAATGTCACTTGTCCCTGATACTGGAAAAGGTGCCAAAAGCTTAGTGGAACTCCTTGTAAGTAACCGCTGCATTTGAGTTTTGGGTTGTAGCATCTCGCTTTAATCTTTGGGGCTGAGAACTCAGCTCCCAGCAAGGAGTTGAGTCCCAGTGTTCAGTTCAGTTCCTTGTGCACATTCCCTGAGAAGTTTGTAATTGAATGCTTTGCAGAGGAGGAGAAATGGTTGCTGGAATGCGGTGACAGAACTTGTGTTGCAAGTGCTCATTGTCAAGGGTTGCATTATTCCGTAACATGAAGTGGGCATTATTGCTGCCTTCAGGCCTCAAATGTGGCTTCCCACTGCAGGCTCCTTGGGCAGCTTTCATCTCTCTCCTTTCCTTCTCCTTCCACTTACTTAGACTGTTTGCTCTCTTTCCCTGCTTTTTCCTTTTCTTTCCTTTCTTTTTATCTTCCTTCCCCTCAATTTTCTCTCTTGCCCCCCTCCTTTTTTTCCCTTTCTTTTCCCACCTTTTCCTCAAAACTCTGTAATAAATTCCATCTTCTTCCGATGGGAATGTGCTACTACTGAAGCATATTTGGATCCATTTAATGACTCAATTGGCTGCTTCTCACCCCAAAGCAGTGTGTGAGCAGGGTGTCTGGATCAGCCAGCTGGGCTTTGGGCTGGGCTCAGATGTGCTGCACAGGAGGGCAGTGCTGGAGCTCTGAAATTCCCCTTCTCATTGCAGGATGAGTCAGAGTGCACTTCTGATGAGGAACTGTTCATCTCCCAGGATGAAATCCAATCATTCATGGCAAACAACAAGTCTTTCTACAGCAACCGGGAGCAGTACCGGCAGCACCTGAAGGAGAAGTTCAACAAGTACTGTCGCCTCAACGACCACAAGGGGCCCGTCTGCAACAGCTGGCTGGCAACAGCTGGAGCCAACTGAACCCAATCCAACTCTGTCTGTCACTGAAACTCGAGATGACTACTGCGCCTTCTCCTTCCAAACTTAATTTAGTGACTTACGGCAAAATTTTATCTTAAATTAATGTGATTATTTTTTTTTCTTGTTTTTTTTTTTCCAGGGGGAGGCTGGTGGAGGTGATTTCCTTAATTTTGTTCTTTCTCCAGGCTTGTATCTTTAGTTGAGTAGCTGTGCAAGCCTCTCTTCTAATTTAAGCCATCTCTTTTCATTCAATGTTTCTCTTCCTGTGAGACTTACAAAAAGCAAACTAGTGGCAAAGTAATGTTGTACCTATAATTCTGTACAGAATGACAAGGAGCTGAATATAAGATTTTACAAAGTAGACATCCATTTGCAAAATGTTTTGGATGTAATATGTTAAAGCGCAATGTGCAAAAATTTAAATAAAGAATATTTATTAATATGCATAGTAAAGGTGAGTGTCTATGTTTGTACTTTTGAGTGCTCTATTCCTGCGGGTCAGGTGGGTGGAGGTGGGGATAAGGTGAAGAAAGCTGGGCTGGGAAAGGACAGAGCCTTGAAAACCAGACTCTGCTCCTTCAGGGATGGTTTGGGGATGTGGAGTTGCTGCCAGCCCAGCAAGGACTGTGAGGTCCCTGCTCTGTCCGTGGCATGATCCCAACCTGGCACTGCTCAGCATCAGGTGCCTGTTCTGCTTCCAGGAGCTGGGATAAGGGATGGCCAGGAACTGGAAATCCTGGCCTGAGGGCTGTGCCCAAGGGCAGCACACTTTGGGGAGGGGGTTGGATTTGCAGGGTGCAGCTTGGGCCATTTTGGGGGCATTGTTAAATCCCACCCTTTTCTTTCATCAATTCAATACCTGTCACTCTTCTGTTCCAACTAATGGATTTCCTCACACATTTCTGGCAATTATTTGAGCATCCTTGGCCCTCGGGAGGGGGATAACACTCCCTTCCTCCCTCTGCTCACCCTCTGCTCTCTCCACACCCATTTCATCCTTCTCCAAACCCTGCTTGGCTGCTGGATCCTGCTCCACGCATTCCTCCCGTGGTTCCTGGATCCTGCTCCACTCATCCCTCCCGTGCCTTTCCACGCTGGGGAACGAAACCCCCAAACCCCGCTCCCACCTGGAGCGGAGCTGCTCCAACCCAGCGCACGGCGGGCGTGTCCCCATGGGCGTGCCGTGTCCCCGGGGGCCAGGGGCGTGTCCTGGGCGTGTCCTGGGCGGGGCCGGCGGGCGGGCGGTGCTTTGTGCGCGGCGGCGGCGGCTGTGGCGGGGCCGGGCCGGGGCCATGGAGCGCTGGTCCGGCCGCGTCGCGCTGGTCACCGGCGCCTCCGTGGGCATCGGCGCGGCCGTGGCGAGGGCGCTGGTGCAGCACGGCATGAAGGTGGTGGGATGTGCCCGCAGCGTCGACAAGATCGAGGTACCGGCGGTACCGGCGGCGGGGCGGGGGCCGCCTCCCCTCACGACGCCGCCTCTCCCCTCACGAGGCCGCTGCCGGCCCGGCCGGGCGCTGACACCGCCCGGGGGATGCCCGGCCCCGGCTGCTCCTGCCCACCGAGCCCCTGGAGCGGGGGGAAGGTGCCCGAGCGGGGTCGGTTTTGGGGTTTTGTTTTTTTTTTTTTTTTTTTGAGCCGCTTCTTATCGAGGTTAAAAATAGCATCTCTCTCCCCGGGAGCGGGATGGGGACTGCGGGCTGCTCGGGGATGGGGTTGCTCGGGAGGTTGAGCGTTCCTGGGAATTGGTGTTAAAATGTTAAAACAAGATTCGGTCCTGCTGGGAGCATCTCCGCAGCCCCCTCGGAAACCTGATGGCGCTGGGTTGGGGATAAAGATGCTCAAAAGAAGTGTTTTCTCGGGATCCCTGTTGTGCGTCGGTCAGCTGTGCCTCGCAGGGGCTTCGTTGACATTTAGGAAGTTTCCTCTGAGGGAGGAAATAAGTTTGAGTCATCTTAAATATCGCCGTCGTGGGTGTTAGGAGCTAAAGGAGACCTGTGCAATATCCAGGGTTGTGTTTCCCTAGCCAGGGTGATAAGGGCTGTGCACAGCTGACTGCGCTGGGAATAAATGGCCCAAAATTCATGGAAACCAAGGCTTGACATCGGTGGCATTGCTAAGCGGGGTTGATAAAGAAATGCTCGGGAAAAGCCAAACTTTCCCCCTTTTTCATTGCATATCACGGAGGCTCTGCTTGCAGAGAGGAGAGAGCAGCAACGTGACTTAGTGAACCGTCCTCTGGGGCTGCTGCTAATTTGGGATTTGCCAGCGTTTTGGTGCTGTGGTTTGCAGGGAAGGCTGAGCTCTCCAAAGCCTTTCCCACCTGCAGCTGTTGGATGTGCTTGGGGTGCCTGGCAAAGGATGCTGCAAAGGATGTTGTCGCTTCCCATTCCCCTCCAGAAAGTTATTTCCAATATTGCCGTTTCCAGCAGCGCCCTTATCTTGGATTTTGTTCTGGACTCTTTTCATTTGGGAAAGAAATCAATGCAACTTGTGTTTTCCTTCGGCGTTCACGTGAATTTCCTTCCTTTCCCAGCCTTTCCTGGCCAAAACGCAGCGTGGGTTTAAAAACGAGCAGTGCTGTGAGGCTTTGTGTTTTGATTTGAGTGTGCCCCAGGGCGATCACTCCTGTATTGATGATTGATTGATTGATTGATTGATTGGGTTTGCAGATGTGTGGGGCTGCTCCCCGGTGTCCTGTGCTGTGTCAGACACGTGTTCCCACAGCAGCTGATGTTTGTCCCCTCGCTGGGACCCGAGTGTGTCTGCAGGGCTGTCATTTGTTTTGCTGGGTGTCTGGACTGTGTTTTGCTCCGCTGCTATTCTGGGTTTATTTATTGTCGAGCATGTTTCCTTAACGAGGAAGAAAATCCCAGGAAGGGAAGGTGCTGGAGTGTGGGGGGATCCAGGGTCACTGTGGGAACAGCTGTCACCTCCTGGCTGCCAGGGATGCTGTGGGAACTTTGTGCCCAATCCTGCTTCAGAGCAGGGCTGTTCATGGAGCTGTCCTCCAGGAGATTCACCTTGAAACTTTTGCTTTTAAAAAAAGATTAAATAAAATAGGAAGATGTCCAGACTTGGAAGTGTTGAGCTGAGGATTTGATTTGGGGGAATTTGAGGGATGCTCTGAGGGCTGGAATGCAGTGATGGAGGGAGGAGGGAAGGGGAATGTGAAGGAGCTGAGGGTTTGGTGATGCCAGAGCATCACATCCATGGTTAACAGAATTATGGAATCCTGGGTGGTTTGGGTTGGAAGGGACCTTATAAACCATCCCATTGCAACCCCCATGGGCAGGGACACCCTCCACTATCCCAGGGGGCTCCAGGGAAGCTTGACATGGAAAGAGGGCAAACAGCAGGGTGTAAAACCTGGAATACAGAGCTCGCTCTGCAGCACAAAAACATCACATTTCATCAAAGTTCAGGAAGGTCACTGGTTTTAAGGTGAAATGCTGGAACCCTTGTGTAAGGTGGTTTTGTAACCTCCAGCTAACTGAAAGAGCAGGTTGTCTAGTGGGGATTTAGCTGGGGCAATAAATGCTATGTCAAGATTTCTTAATCTCTTGGAAAATCAGATAAGGGCTTGAGGCAAGATAACGAAGGATTTGCAAAGTTGCGTGTTTGGCATTAAACCCCTGTCACAACTCCAGTGGTCTTTATTTGCCTTTTGAAATCAAAACTGTTAATGGCTCACAAAAAAAGCCCCCAAAAAAATAAAAAATGCAAAACTGCAGGAGGATCTTTTTTTTTTTTTTCCCTTCCAGTGGCTCCCTGCTGCAGCCTCTTCGTGTGGGTCATCAAACAGGAGCTCAGACAGTCAGACATCGAGGAATAAAATATAATTAAACTGGCTGTATTTTCCTTGTGCATGCCAGGAGGTAATTCAGGTTGAAGGCTTGTTTTAAATGCAGAGCCTGGAGGTACTAACAGCTGTCAAGGACTTCTTGGCGTGTGCTCAGAGAGCCTTTGCTGCTCTCCAGACACCGCCACGCGTTCCAAGGCAGCAGCTCTCATCAAGCAGCCAAGTGTTTTTAGCAGCTTGGAAGAGCAGGTTTTTGGGGGGAAAATGCTCCTTGGGTGCAGAGATTCGCTGAGCTTTACAGCCACAGCCACTCAGGTGCTCCTCTGCTCCTCCTCGCGTTTTCCAGGAGTTTGTGTTTGGTGTCTGGCTCCTTGCAAGCAGCACAGGAAAGGGGAGAATTTGCACATGCATGGGACAAAATGTTCCTGCCCTCCCAGCTGGCAAAGCCCTCTCTGGTCTTTTATTCAGTGAGATATGTGAGTTTTGTTCTGCAGGGTTTTCCCCCAGGTTGGGAAGGTTTTCCTCGCTCAGAGGGGCTCTGCAGCTTTTCTCTTGCAGCACAGGGAGGCAGGAGACAGGGAGCTGTTTCCAAGGAGTTTGCAGTGATGCTGGTACTATGCTTTTTTATAATGAAAATTGATTTATTTTCCATTTCTAGAGAATGGCAGAAGTGCTGGCAGGTGCTCCCCCTCCATGCATGGTGTCAGAGCCCTGATCTGCAGCGTGGCTGGGGCTGTCACTGGAGGGAGATGCTCCAGGTGGGACACTCCCCCCTGCTCCAGCTCACTGGAAATCCTCCAGCAGCTTGGTTGCCTTGCTCTGCTGTGCCCAGGGACACCATGGATGCCGTGCTCCAAAAGAAATCCATTTTTCCCCCTGTCTTTGTTGGCGTGCCGAGAGCAGAGCCGTGCAGGAAGCAATAAATGTGACTTAAGATACAAGGTTTAACCAATTAATTCCGATGCATTTGTGACAGGTATTGATCAAAGGTAACATTTATAACCAGGGCCTGCTTTGTCAAGGTTAGATCTTGCTCACGGAACAGCCTTTGATAAGGTGAGCAATTGATTGCAGCTTGGAGCAGCCCAGGCTCTGAGGAGGCTGTTGGGAGGAGGAGGAGGAAGGAGCTGAGTCTTCCTCGTGGGATCTGAGCATCCAGTTTTGGGCTCTCTGGTCACTTCCAGGAGCCCTCAGGTGCTCCTAGGAGGGTAATTAACAGCTGATTGCTGAGTGTGGTGTTTAATTCCCTGCAGGCAGATCAGATGCTGGTTTAGAGTCACCTGGCTCCATTTTGGCATTTTGTCTGTCCCTGGTGGGTCTGTCCCTCTGCCCAGCAGCTGGGATGGGTTTCCTGGGCTGTTCCACAGGTTTCCCCCATCCTGAGGCAGGATAATCCCAAGGCATAGTGCCTGTGGAGTGTGAGTGACCTTCAGAGTCTCCTTGGCCCCTGGCAGGGATTGTTCTGTGCTTGGGGATGGTGGGCTCAAGGCCTCTGAAGGGCTTTTATTGCCACTTGTCCCTGACCAGATCCTGTCTGATAAACAGCAGAGATCCCATAATTGCTGGGAACAAATACTTCTCTGTCCTCATGGATTCCCTCAGCCTTGAAACTCAGGGGGTTTAAGCCAGGTTGGATTCCTCCTCTTTCCCCCCAAAATCTGCTTTAAGAATGTGACTTTGCAGCAACCCCCCCTTCTCTGCTGCCCTTCTGTTCTTGGGGTTTGCAATAGAGCAGCAATTCCACGCTCAGAGCCCCAAAAGAAAACAATAGCTGAGCCTTTCCTGGGATTTGGGAGCTGGGATGGGGGTGTGCTGTGTCAGGTGGCTGTGCCGTGCCTCAGTTTCCCCGTGTAAAACCTGGCAGCTGTCCTGGGAGGGTGGGAGGGCTGTGCAGGAGCAGAGCTGAACACAGAGGGGACTTTCTGGCTGGGTTTGGGATTAAGGAGAGTGCTCAGGGCAGTGAGATGTGGAAAGAGCTGTGAAAAAAATGCAGTGGAGTTTTTACCTCTCTCCCACGTCCTGGTGGGCAGTGCCGGGGAGATTTCCTGGCTGACAGCAATTCCTGGGGCAGCCCAGGTGGGTTTGTGGCACCCTGGCTCTGTGAAATGCTGGATTCCTGTCCCTGCCAGGCCCTGGGGCTCAGCCTGAGCTCAGCTGGGGTTAGGCTGGAGTGGCTGCAGATGTTGGGCAGCAGCTGCAGCTGTGAGTGCCTGTGGCACGGCTGATCCCACTGACAGTGATCCCAGTCCCATCAGTGATCCCAGCAGTGATCCCAGTCCCAGCTGTGATCCCAGTCCTGACAGTGATCCCAGTCCCAGCAGGCTTTGTGGGGCTGGGTTTAGGGCAGGCTGAGCTCTGTAAGGCTGGGTTTAGGGCAGGCTGAGCTCTGTGGGGCTGGGTTTAGGGCAGGCTGAGCTCTGTGAGGCTGGGTTTAGGGCAGGCTGAGCTCTGTGAGGCTGGGTTTGGGGCAGGCTGAGCTCTGTGGGGCTGGGTTTAGGGCAGGCAGGAAGGCTCAGAGGAAGGCAGGGATATTGCTCTAATGAGCTGTCACGGTGACAGCAGTGTCACCTCCTCCCCACGCCAGCCTGGAGCAAGGAGTGACAAACTCCAAAGTGCCTCGACGTGAGTGAGGCGGGGCTGGGTGAGTGCCTGAAGGTGGCCGGGACCTCTGGGGCCTTTGGCTGTGTGTGACAATGGAAATTGGACATTGAGTGAGCTATGGAAAACATCTCCTGGGATGATGGACTGCTGGGAAAGTGCAGGGAGCAGAGGAGGCTTGGGAAAGAGCAGCGTGGCTCTGGGAGCACAGCTCCCAGCTCTGGCTCAGCCAGACCCAGCTTAGCAGGAGCCTGGGAGGAAATGGGGAATGGTATTTATCCTTGGATCATATGGGCCAAAAGGTACCCAGAGCTCTGAGTGTGAGTCTCTCCATGTGACACAGCTCTGAATCTCTCTCATGGTCACACAGCACTGTGGAAATAAATAAATAAATAAATAAATAAACCTCACCCTGGTGCTTTATTCACTGTACAGCTCTATTATTCTGTTGTACTGTTATTAAATCTTAGTTAAAAGCAGCTTCAGACTTGCCAGTCAGTGGAATGAGAGGGTTTGTGTGCCCCCAGCTTTCTTTCACAGCTGTGGTGCTGTTTGTTACAGTTTTTCTCCTTCATTTCCTTCAGATAGCAAAAGTGATTGGGGTGATTTTGGTGCTTTTCCAGTTGGTTTCTTGGTGTGGTTCTCCAGCACTGGCCTTGTCTGTGTTGCTGTTCCATCACCTGGTCACACTCAAATTGTTCATGAAATCTGAAAAATCAGCTTTTTTCTCTTTTTTTCTTTCCTCCTCGTGCATGAGGTGTGCTCGAAGTGGAGTGAGCATCACTTGAGTGACTTAATGGATGCTCTGAAAAAAAAACTCCACGAGCTCTCGCTCAGAGCTGCTTTTCAAAAGTCTCTTGCAAACTTGCCTGCAGTTGATGTTTCTTTGAAGAGCCTGTGATGACTCTTTATCTGTAGATGGTTGGAGCACAATTCAGCCCTGCCTGGATGTCAGCAGTGTTCAGCACTTGCTTTTCAAAGAGAATTTGTTAGCACAAGTGCAGCCTGAGAGATGAAAGGATCTGTGTTGGAGGCAGCCAGACACCAGGCAGGGAAGGAAAGGTTTTGAGGGAGATTTGATTTCCCTGGTCACTTGTGGCAGAGAAGCTGAAAAGAGAAGTGGAAGTGCTTTCTCCTGGTGTAGCTGGAGCAGAGGAGGGGCAGCTCCAGCCAGAATGCTCAGCTTGGAGGGACCACAGTGGGGCGTCTGCTGCAGCCTCCCTGCTCCAGCAGGCTCATCCCAGAGCAAATCCCAGCCCTTGTTCCCTCTGCTCCTTCACCTGTCTGGACTGAGCAGGGAAAGGTGGAAGTGGCAGCTGGAGATGGACACAGAGCCCTGTGTCCCTCTGGGCTGTCAGTGAGCTTGTCTGTCCTTCCCTGTCCATATTGATGGGCCCCCTGTTCCCTCCACCCATCTCTCCTGGCACGCCTCCTGCTCTGGGAGATTCCTCCCAACCCCCTGTGCTCGTGTTTCTCATTTTTGGACATCTTTGGCGTTGCTTGATTCTCACTCTCGCACCAGTTCATGGTCCTTTTGCCCCTTTTCCCCTCCTGTATTTTGCAGGAACAAGGCCCCATCCCTGGAGCAGTTTAGAACCTTCCAGCAGCCCTCCCTGGTGCTGTGAATTTCCTAAATGCTGCTCTTGCAGGGATGCAGGGATTTCCCCTCCCCTCCACTGTTTTTTCAAGTGTGTGCTCCGATGGTGAAAAGGAATATATTCTCCCACTCCTATCAGCACATCACCAACGAGGTTCCCTGCATGGCAAGGTGCAGGCAGCCCCAGGAGGGCACAGAGGGGTGGGATTCAGTGCCAGGAGCAGCTTTGTTCAGGCAGGGCACACAGAGGTGGGATTCAGTGCCAGGGGCACTTTGTTCAGACAGGGCTGCTGTCAGCCAGCCCCAGCAGGGCTCTCTGGGGATGCTGCTGGCAGGGATCGATTCCAACTCAGCTCAGCACGTCCCTGCCCTCCCTGCCTGTGCTGTGAGAGCAATAATAATCATTCTTGTGTTCTGCAGGGCCTTCCCTGAGCTGGGAGCCAGGCAGGAGAGCAGCTCCTGCACCACAGCTCTGCCCTGGGCTGCTTCTGGCTTGTGGTCCATGAAAGCTGCTGGGGTCTGGGGAAGGTAAAGCAGCAAAGCTGCAACTCCCTGCTCAGGGCTTTGGTCCAGCTCTGTGAGCTCAGCTACTGGGAAAGGCTGAAAATCATTTACCAAACAGCCCCAGAGTGCTTCAAGTGAACGTGTTTGGGGTACAGGGAGGGCTGGGGAGGAGCTGCCTCCATGTGCCATCACTTCCAGGAGATTCCTGCACTGGCCCTCGCTCCTCCCTTTCTGAAAGGCTGGGAATGGCAGTGCCTGGAATGCAGGAGGAGCTGGGAGCAGTGGGAAGCTGCCCGTGGTGGCAGGGGCAGGGCTGTGCTGCACCCACTGAGATGTCACCATCAGTGACACCGCCACGGCCGCGTGTCCCGGGGATTTGGTGGGCATTTGTAGCCAGAATCCTTCTCCCCTCAGGAGCCAGACATCATGTGGCTCCTGCCTGGCGCTGGGAGCTGTCACTGTCACTGTCACTGCTGTGACACACTGGGGAGGAGATGCTGCTCCTCATTAGTGTCAGGGGTAAAGGGCACCCTCAGAGCTGTGCTGGCAGCAGCTCCTGGCCCTGCCTTGGCTGTGTGTCACCCAGCCTGACAAAAGCTGGGGGTATTTGGAGTCATCCTTGGCCATGGCTAACGAGGAATTGTCCTTTGCCAGTGTGGCAGACTGGCAGGCTGGTGCCAGGGCAGCACCGATTTGTATTTTTGATTTGTATTTTGCGTGTGCTGCTCACCTTGAGCAGGAGCAGCACAGCACTGAGCATGTCCTCAGCTCCAGAAGTGAGAGGCTGGAGCTCTCAGCTTCTCCTGGATATTGATATCTCCTTTTTCTTAATTAGCATCACACTGATTCTTCCCCAGTGCCTGCTTTGCAGGCTGTGTTAGCCCTGAGGTGTGGTTTTCTGGAAGTGGCTGGATGAGCTGCTCTGTGGAGAGAGGGGGCTGATGGCTCTTTCCATCCTTCCTGCTGGCTGTTTTTTCCCATCATGCTGGCTGTATTTCCCCTTCTCTGCTGCCTGTTTTCCCCTTCTCTGCTGCCTGTTTTCCCCTTCTCTGCTGGCTGTTTTCCCCTTTCCTGCTGCCTGTTTTCCCCTTTCCTGCTGGCTGTTTTTCCCCTTCCTGCTGGCTGGCTTTTTCCCTTCTGCTGGCTGTTTCCATCCTTCCTGCTGGCTATTTTCCCCCTCTCTGCTGGCTGTTTTTTCCCTTCCTTCTAGCTGTTTCCATCCTTCCTGCTGACTGATTTTTTTTCCCCATCCTGCTGGCTGTTTTCCCCCTTCCTGCTGGCTGTTTCCATCCTTCCTTCTGGCTGTTTCCCCCCTTCCTTCTGGCTGTTTTCCCCCGTCCTGCTGGCTGTTTCTCCCCTCCTGATGGCTGTTTTTTCCCCCCTTCCTCTGTCTCCCCTAGAAGCTGGCAGCTGAGTGCCAGAGTGCTGGCTACCCGGGCACGCTGATCCCCTACAAGTGTGACCTGTCCAACGAGGAGGAGATCCTGTCCATGTTCTCTGCCATCAAGACCCTTCACCAGGGGGTGGATGTCTGCATCAACAACGCTGGCCTGGCCCGGCCCGAGCCCCTGCTCTCGGGGAAGACAGAGGGCTGGAGGACCATGATCGATGTGAGTATTCCTGGGCCACTTTTCTGTCTCTCCTGGCCACCCTCTCCTCATTCCAGAGCTGAGGATTTGCTCCCCAGCCTGCTCTGACAAAGCCCAGTTGTGCTGCTTGGGGAGTGGAAGGGCATCCTGCCTTGCTGGGCCTTCACCTTGGAGGATGGAAACACAGCAGCGTTTTTCCTTCAGCCCTTCAGCTCACTGGCTTTCTGAAGGGTGAAGAGCCTCCCTTTTTTCCTTTTTTTTCCCCTTTTTTTTCCTTTTTTTTCCCTTTTATTTTCCTTTTTTTCCCCTTTTTTTTTCCTTTTTTTCTTTTTTCCTTTTTTCCTTGTTTTTCCTTGGTTTTCCTTGGTTTTTTCCTTTTCTTTTTCCCTTTTTTTTTTTTTTTTTTTTTTTTTTTTTTTTTTTTTTTTTTTCCTTTTTTTTCCCTTTTTTTTTCCTTTTTTTTTTTTTTTTTCCTTCAATAAAACAGGAAATCAAATGCCAGGCACTGGGGTTTGCAGCTAATCCTGTTAGTTGTGGCAGTGGTTTGTAGAAATGGGCAGATTCTTTTTGGCTTAAAAAGCTGTCATGCTTTTTGTCTTTATAGCTTCATTTTCTGCCCATAATCTGGTTAGGGCTGGATGTGAATGAGAGTGTTTCATGTGCTGAAATGGGAGTTGTGCACATGGCCCATCCCATTTACAACTTCTCCTGTCTTGAGCTGCTGCTGGGTATCTTCTGTGACTTCACCATTTTTTATCATTATGTGGGGACCCTTTTCTGCACACAGCAGTGGCAGCCACAGCTGTGGGACCTCAGGATGCTTTGGGTGTCCTTGCAGTGTCTCTGGCCAGTGAGGTGCTGAATTTTGGTGTGATTTCCCCTCCTGTGGCCAGTGAGGTGCTGAATTTTGGTGTGATTTCCCCTCCTGTGCCACCTTCCCTTGTGCACGGGAACGTTTTCCTCGCAGGAGCAGGAGTGGAACTCATGGCTGGCAGCAGCCCTTGTGGCACCTCCAGCAGCTCTGGGAGCCTGTCCTGGTGAAGGGGAGGAGATGTCTGAGAAGCTGTGTGAAGGCTCAGGGCCACAGCAGTGGAGTCAGCTGGGAGCTGTCAGCTCCCCTGGCTGTTCTGTGCTCTGTGTAAAAGAGAAGCACTCTGAGACTTCAGGCTCCTGCTGCCAGGCCAAGAGCTGCCATATCCTGCCTAATTAAGTTCTTGTTAGGATTTTGGCCTGCCTGCTGGCTGCTGTGGCTGCAGCCAAGGCCAGCTGAGCCCAGCTTTGTGTGCCCAGAGAGGCTTTTGTGGGCTCCCAGCCCGGGTCACTGCACAGCCACATCTCCCGGCCCTGTTGCTATGGAGGCTTTAAAGAAAGAAGTGGAGCTGAGCTGAGCTGCTGTCCAGCAGGGTACTGCCAGGCCCTGGGGGTCACCTGGACCTTGGAAATTCCCTGTGCTGGTCCCTGGGGCAGTGTGGTGTGTGGGTCCCTCAGGGATGCTGCATGTCCTTTGTTTTTATCAGTTGGGCAGGCCTGGGGGGACCTGTGGCTTTTCCAGCTCCCCCAATCCATATTCCCTTCCCTGGCTGCTCAGCTGGAAGTGCTCCCTTTATCTCACCTTCCACCACTTTTAGGGAGAAAGATTTTGGGGTGGTATTGTCCTGTATGGGACTCTCCACTGTTGGTGTTTGCTGTGGCTCAAAGTTTGGGGTCCCCCTGTTGTGGGGGCTGCTTTGGGGTGGGATGGTGGTGAGGACAGGCAGGGTGGTGACCCCACAAGGGCCGTGTCAGGAAAGCAGGCTGGGGGGATGTTTCATTCCCAGAAATGGGCTGTGGGCTCTCTCTGCTCTCACTGCCTGGCAGAGATGCTGCTGCAGCAGCCTGAGCCAGCCCAGCAGACATTTCCCTCTCCCCATCCTCCAGCAGCTGCTGGCTTGGCTCCTGATTTCTGTGCTCGTGGAACAACCCTGCAGCATAAAGGCAAAGCCCTGGGGATGCTCCAGAGCCCAGAGCTTCACCCAGCCTGGCCTGGGCAGCCTGACAGGGCTGGGCTTTGCTTTCCATGCTGCTGCTCAGGGCTGGGGACAGCTCAGTGGAGTTTTCCCTTTTGTCCTGTGCCCCTGGCAATGTCCCCATGGCAGTGTCCCCATGGCAGTGTCCCTGGCAGTGTCTCTCTGTCCAGGCGCCGTGGCAGGGCTGGGGGGCTCTGCAGGGCCATCCCCCCCTGCCAGGGCAGCCCAGCCCCAGAGCAGTCCTGGCCAGGCCCCTGTCCCTCACAGGGAAGGCTGCCAGCACCTTCCAGGGCCTTCTGGGCTTTGCAGGCAGCAGGGAGCTTCTTCCCCAGCTTCCCTGGAGAGCTGGGAAATGCTGTGGGAGAATTCCAGGGCACCTCTGGGCTGCAGGATGGGAAAAGTTTCCCAACAGCCATCAACCCATCGATTTAGGAGGCATTAGGGCCTTAAATTAAAGGCTTTTTTTCCCCCTCTTTTTGGTAAATTGATTTTTGCTTCCATGCATTTTTTATGAGCTTAGAGGCTCTGTGTCCTTCCAGATTCCACTCTCAGTATCCTCTTTGCTATCCATCTAACAGTCAAAACCACGTTATAATTTACTTCTTCCTCTCCTTTTCTGATGTTCTGGTCCTTTATTGTCTGGTATTTATTTCCAGGGTGGGAGTTGCTTCTCCCCAGGCAGTTTGGAAGGAGGGATGTGCTGGTTTACAGCAGCACACAGCCCTGCCAAGATCTGCTGTGGGTGCAGGAGGGATGGTGTCACCTCAGGCAGGTTCTGAGCCCATCCTCCCTTGGCTCCCAGCTTCCCCCATTTTCTCCCTGGTTTCTGAGGCTGGAGCAAAGTCCTGATGTGCAGGAGGAGCTGCTGTGCACACTCTGAGCCTCTGGGGCTGCAGCAGCTCCTTCACTTCTCACCCACTGACCTTTCCAGACAGGAATTCAAGGTGAACTTCCCATTTTCCCTGCTCAGGGCACATCCCCTGACTCCTCTAGACACAGAATGGGTTTGATTCTTGGCATTGTTCACTGACAAGCCAGGCTCTGTTCTTCTTGCTTTTCCCAACCATCTGTGCAGGGATATGCCTGCTGTAAGCTGTGCTTCCATGTGTGCTCTGGAGCTGGGGCACCCCTTTGGATGCCTTGGGAAAGGGAAACGCTGAGCACTTCTAGGAACAGGATCCTTTGTGTTCTCTGGGGCTGGATAATTGCTGGGAAATGTGGCACCGTGGTGGCTGTCACAGAGCTGCTGCTGAGCACTCAGGTGTGCTGGGCATCCTCTGAGCCTTTTCTCCTTAAAATAGGAACGAGGCAGAAAAATATGAAGTGTGAATGAAGTGTGTCTGTGGGTATTTGTAACAACAGCCTCGGGGTCACACAGACTTGCTCATTTCCCTCATAGGCTCCTCAGTGCCTGTTGCACCTTTTGAAATGGGATTTCACCCCCAAAACCAGTCTGTGCTGGTGGGAAAAGGCCATCCCAGCTCAGCTGCCTTCCAGGCAGTTGTTTTGTTGCACCGTGGGGTTTTATCACAGGGCTCTGGACTTTCCCATGTGCTGTTGATTGGGATCTGGCTCTGCAGGAGCTGTCAGAATGCTGTAACCTTGCCCAGGCTGCTCTGTGAGTCACTTTGGGGTGATGTTACCCTCTAGTGGCCTTTGGAGAGGGATCTGGGAGTGGCTGCTCGAAGAAGGAGGTGCCTGGTGGGCTGGGGGAGGCAGGATTTGTTTCTCATGGAGGGTTTTACACCCGCAGCTGCCCAGGTCCATATCCCAAAGCTCAGGGTCAGGCTGCAGGGTGACTCCTGCTTTTCCTGAGCACCCTGTGTGCAATCCCCAGCCTGCCCATGCCCTGCCTGCTCTGGGCTCCACCCCAGTGCTGAGGGGCCCTTGTGTCTCCTCTCTGCTCCTTTTCCTCCTGGCACAGCCCAGGTGGATTCCCAGGTTAAAGATTTATCTCTGCAGCCCCAGGTGTGATGGTGAGGAGCCAGCAGTGCCTCTGCCTGACCAAAGTGCACTGGGCTGGGGCTGGTGGCTCCACTGGAGCTGCCTGGGCACTCCCAGGGTCACATGAAAGCCCTGCTTATCTCTGTTTATCTCTAAGACAAGCCCCTCAGGGATGGCCTGTGGCAGTGAATGGGGAATAAAGACCAGACAAAAGCAGTGACAAAGATCTGACCCTGCTCCTCTTTGTGCTGCTCAGTAACTGCATCTCCCAGCTCCATCCCTTTCCAAACAGTGCCCCTCTCCTGCCTCTCCTTTTGTGCCAGCAAATCCCAGTTATTCTGCCCATTCTTGTTCTTTTTTTTCCCAGTGATGATCCTCAGCCCTCTCCCATCTCCATCCCTCACTGTCCACATTGTCTCATTTCTTGCTGCTCCACCTGCCTTCTGATTCATCAGAAAATCACTTCTTCCTGCAGATTGCAGTGTGTTCAGACCCTTCTGGGCTGCTCATTTAGCTGGCAGAGTGACACAGTGTTAGACAGGACCTGTCAGGGGATGGTCACATCCTTTCTGGAGGCCTTCAGCAAAACCCCTTCCAAATCTGAGCCCCCTGAGCAATTAGCACTGCTGCTGAGATTGCTGCTCATCACTGCTGCAGCACCTCTGGGCCCTTTGGATTCCAGCTGGGAGAATTTCCTCATCTTTATCTTCCCAGCAGCTTTGGCTCTGTGTTTATGGTCAGGACAGGCTGGAATGCTGTGCACTAATGCTTGTGGAGGTGACAGGACCGAGTTTAACCAAGCCAGGGCAGTGCTGGTGCAAAGAGCAGGAGCCTGGAACGCTCTGGGTCCTGCAGGGCTGGGGAAATTGCCAGTTTGGGCTGGGGCAATGTCAGCAGGCGGTGACAGTGACAGGGACAGGTCGGTGGCTCGCACAGCCCCAGGCTGAGTTGCCCACTCTGGGGGTCCCTGTGGCACAAGGTGAGCTTTGCTCCCTGTGCCTGGTGCCTCCTGTGAGCTGCTGGCGCTCTGACAGGCAGGAGCTGGGGATTTCCTCGTTAACGAGCTGACCTAATTACCTGCTGTGAGTGCCCTGCCAGCTGCCCAGAGCCCAGAGTGCTCAGTGATCCTCGGGCTCCTGCCTGCAGTGCTGCTGTGGGGAGGGCTTTGCTCTCCTTCCTTGGGCTTTACCCTCACCCCTGCCCCTAAAACAACCAATTCCGTTTATTTCTGCTCCCTCTGGGTGTCTGTGCACCCCCTGCCCCTGTGGCTGCAGCCCCCAGCTCAGCTGTGGGGTGTGAGGGTGAGCCATTCCCTCTTTGGGTTTTCCTGGGAATTGCCTGGCGACAGGGACTGGAGCTGATATCCCAGATTTTGGGCACACAAGGGGTGCCAGGCAGGGCTGCTGGCCTTCATTTCTTCCTCTTTTCTCCACCCTCAGGTCAATGTGATGGCCGTGAGCATCTGCACCCGGGAGGCCTATCAGTCCATGAAGGAGAGAAACATCGACGATGGGCACATAATTAACATTAACAGGTGAACAAAGGGGATTGTGGGGCCTTCCTGCTCCTCCCTGCAGCACAGAGAGGATTTAAGCACCGGGTGGGGTCAGCCTTGGGGGCTTTCTCCTCCTCCCTGCCTCAGGAAGGGTTTCAGCACTGGAGCTTCAAGCTTGCTGTGATGCTGGTGGGGATTCCTGAGGATTGTGGGGGTTGATGCTTCAATCTTTGCTGGTCTAAAGGGAGGAAAACCAAACCAAGGAGAAAATGATACCCCAAACCAGGGAGAAAAGGGAGATACCAACCCCTGCTGATGGGGCAGGGCTGACATTTGGTTTCTGGAGCTGCTCAGGGAGGTTTGGCTGTGTCAGAGGTGGTGCCTTCCCCCGCTGCAGCCCCGTGCCAGCCCCCAGTGGGTTCATTGTGGTGCCCTGGGGTCCCTCCCAGCTGCCAGCAGCGTCCCCTGTGCTCTGTCCCCAGCATGAACGGGCACAGCGTGGTGCCCCAGTCCGTGGTGCATTTCTACAGTGCCACCAAGTACGCGGTGACAGCGCTGACCGAGGGGCTGCGGCAGGAGCTGCGCGAGGCCAGGACGCACATCCGAGCCACGGTGAGTGCCAGGGCCCTGCCCTGCGGGGAGCAGCCCAGGGGGTGCAAAAATGGGGCTCAGCACCCTGGGGATGGTCAGGAAATCCTCTGGGGAACTGTCCCAGGCAGGATCAGGAGCTGCGCGAGGCCAGGACCCACATCCGAGGCTGCTCCTGCCCTCCTGCCAGCCATGGGCACGGCTCTGCCGTGTGGGGAGCAGCCAAGGGGGTGTAAAAATGGGGCTCAGCACACTGGGGATGGTCAGGAAATCCTGTAGGGAACTGTCCCAGGCAGGATGGGGCACAGAAAGTCTGGGAAGGGATTTTTGGGTCGCACAGAGTGGGAGCTTGCTTGTTGGAGGGGTCACATGAACAGTAAGGTTTGCTCGCTTCAACTGGTCCCTTAGAAATGAGTGGGAAAGAAGAATAACAGAAGAATGGTTTGGGGTTTTTTTTAACTCTTTTACTGAAGGGGAATTACAAATCCTATTAGGATGTGCTCTGCTTTTTTCCAGTGTATATCTCCAGGACTAGTGGAAACAGGATTTGCTTTTAAACTCCATGATAATGACCCCGAGAGAGCTGCTGCCACCTATGAGAGCATTCGGGTAGGACTTGGGGGAGTGGGAGCAGAGGGAAGTGGCTCTGGTTATAACTGAACATTTCTCCTGGCCAGTGGTTCCAGGGAGTGCCCAGTGCTCTCCAAGCTCAGCCCTCAAACCTCAGATTTTCCACTGGTATTTACACACTGTGTAGGTTTTCATTTGGGTTCAGTTTCCAGCTCCTTCTATTTTTCCTTTTATTTTGATGCTTCTGTAAATAAATGTCAGTCAGCTTTGCCATTCTGCAGGCTGAGACTTCTTCATTGCAGAGGAGATGGGACAAGCAGAGGTGCCAGCACAAGGAGAAGTGTTTTGCAGGTGGCAGGGGATTTCCTGTGGGAATTCCTGACAAGGATGGCAGGATCCCTGTGCCAGCAGTGAGATTATCCACAGCAGATTATCAGCACCAGACCCATCCTTTGTTACATTTCCAATGCACTGGGTATTTCCTGCTTGCTTGCATGTCCTGGCCATGCCCCAGTGACACTGTCAGACCTCATCAGGGATGGGCAGGAGAGGAGGGGTCTCCTGGGGAGCTCTGGGGGTGCCCTCTGACCCAGAACCCCTTTGCTGTCCTTGCAGTGTCTCAAGGCTGAAGACATGGCCAATGCTGTCATCTATGTCCTCAGTGCCCCTCCTCATGTCCAGGTAGGCTGGGGCTGGGGCTGGGGAGGGGCTCAGGGCGGCCCTGGCCTGGCTGATCTGCTGCTGGATCAGCTGGGAGCTTAGGGAGCCTGTGCTGGGGATTAGCAGGGATCACGTTTGTTTACACTTCCAGCTCTGGGATGGCACTGCTGGGGCTCTGGCACTGCTCAGGGTGTGGGATGGCACTGCTGGGGCTCTGGGATGGCACTGCTGGGGCTCTGGCATTGCTCAGGGTGTGGGATGGCACTGCTGGGGCTCTGCTGGCAATGCTCAGGGTGTGGGATGGCACTGCTGGGGCTCTGGGATGGCACTGCTGGGGCTCTGGCACTGCTCAGGGTGTGGGATGGCACTGCTGGGGCTCTGGGATGGCACTGCTGGGGCTCTGGCACTGCTCAGGGTGTGGGATTGCTCAGCTCATCAGGCTCAGCCGTGGTCACAGCCTGCTGCAACAGAGAACTGCCCAGTGCAGGGCTCCAGTGCAGGATTCCAGGATTCCAGTGCAGGATTCCAGGATTCCAGTGCAGAATTCCTGTTCCATGCCACACTGCTCTCTTGCAGATTGGGGATATACAGATGAGGCCCACGGAGCAGATCTCGTAGCAGGGCAGGAGGATGAGGAGCACCATGAGCAGCACTGTGCCCACTCCACCTGGAGCCCTCTGGCAGCCCAGGCTTCCCTCAGCTGGCTGGCAGCGTTTTAATCAAGTACCAAGGATCATGTCTGAAGAATTGTTTTTCTCTCCCTCTCTCTGAGCTGGTGCTGGTGCTGAGCCAGTTTGAAAAGAAAAAAAAGAGCCACAAACTCGTAGTGGGTCTCTTTCTCCCCCACTCCTTTCTGGAACTGCTTGAGAGTAAAAATGTATTTGAGAATAATGCAGGGAAGTGGTTTGTGGAAGACTGTTTGTCTCCAGGCTGGTTTATTCTTCATTTTGCTTTCTTTTCAAGGTTTGTTTGATCTTAGTTGCTGATGCTGTGTGTGGACCTAGGTGAAGTGGCACAAGATGTTTGCCAGCTTCAGTGTGCTTAGGGTTTGAGATTTTCAGTGGACATGATACATGAATCCATCTAATACTCTGAGTTTATTTTCATCAGGTTGATTACTGATGGTGGTGATGCATGTGATATTTTCCGTTTCTTTTGTACTCCACTGCCCTAACCCCAGTGTACAACCTTCCCCAGCCCTCCTTTCCCCTTCACATGGCTCATGCCTGCCAAGTTTGAGGAAGTATAAAAGTGTGTGCTTGATATTTCTCTTTTTTTCTAGGTAGGTAAATAGTTGGAGGAAAAGCACCTGTCCCTGTGCAGGTTAGGATGATAATCTAAGTGGCATAGTTACAGTAAGAGTGAGTTGTTTGGTATTTTTAATAAAAACTAAACGTGTGCTGTCTTGTGAGCACCTCTATCCTTGGTATCATCTCCCAGCACTCTCGATGTTCTGTGTGTGATATTTGCATGCATCGACACTTTTCTGGAAATGTGGATTGCTCTGGTGCTGTTGAAATGCTGGTGCTGAGGAGCTGGCAATGGTGGAAGTTTATTTTTATGTAGAGACACAAACTCAGAGAGAGAGAGAGAGAGATAGAGTGGAATGAGCCGTGCTGAAGGTGTCTGGAATGAGGAGAGATTTGCAGATTTGCAGGGGCATTTTGGCCACAGAAAGCAGCAGGGGAAGGGTCTGGCTGAGATCTCGTGCTGGTGCAGCCCCGGTGTTTGGCTCTGGGTTTACTCTGAGTTGAGGGAGAAGAGAATTGGCCCCAAAGCAGAGCTGGAGTTGTCTGGAGACTCTCTGCAGGGAGGTCTGTGTGTGCCCAGCTCTCCAGGGAGCTCCTGGGCACGTTGCCTTAAGATTGCAGACCCTGTCCGGCTCCTGCTGGGCTCCAGGAGGTCAGGGATGGTCAGAGCAGAGGACAGAGCTGGGAAATTGGGGTTGGATTGTGTGGCTTACACCAGGAGAGCCCTGGGAGTTCATCTGTGTCAGCCCTGCACAGGAGAGAGCAGAGCTGGGCCACCAAGACACGAGTTCAGCTCCCTGTACAGCCTTGGGCAAGTCACTTTACCTCTCTGCCTCAGTTTCCTCGTCTGGAAAATGGGGATAATAACACTCACCTACCTCACAGGGGTGTTGTGAGGACTCACAAGCTTTTGTAAAGCACTTTGACAGGCGCTGTGTAAGTGCTGAGTGTTGATATTGAAGTATTGTTATGAATTAAACCTTGTGATACCTAGAATTCCTTGTGCCAAAGGTGAGCAGCTGTAGGAGGATACAAGGAGAAAACTGGCAAAATGTTCCTTTCATGATGGCAAAAACAAAAGGCAATTTGCCCCTTTTTTTCCTCTTTATTAACACATGTTGTGTTCTGTTCATTCTGTCCATTCACCAGTTTTTACTGACAAGTGCACCTGGATTTGGCTTTTTTAATTTATTGTGAGTGAAATCCCTGCCCCCTTGCACTGCCCTGCTCCAGGATGCCAAGGTGCTGCCTGCGTGTGGATTCCCTGCAGGTGCCCTGGGCAGTGTGTGCCATCTTTAGGAGAAGGTGGTTGAGCTACTAAAGAGGCCAAGAAAAAAAGGAAAAAATAGAGAAATTAGGAACTTCTGAGCAGGGATGTGGGCAGCAGTGGTGAAACATGGAATTGTGGCAGCAACTGTGTGCAAAGTTCACAGATGTTGAAATGTGTGGCTGAGGAGGGCCTTTACATCTCCCTGTGCTGTACAAGGAGGATTTGGAGAGAATTGCTCAAGATGCAGAACCTTGACAAAGGGTTTGTCCAGGTAGTTGCTCCCTGCAAATACAACCTGGCGGCCCTGCAGCCCTGCAAGTTGTTTTTCTTTTCCCCCAAGAACATTTGTAAGTCTCTAAAGTCACCTCGAGGTGATGTGCAGTGTATTTTTCCATTTGAAGTGTGGTTTTAGGCGATCATCCCTGCTGCCTGTTAACCTCCCCCATAAGGAGGGCTCCTCGGGTGGCTTTGGTGGCACCTCCTGCCACCTCCCTGGGATGAGATGGGACCCCACTCCGAGGCAGTGACACCCCTCAAACGCCAGGATAAGTGACCTGTGTAATTTATCAGTAGGTTTCTATTGTGAACTGTAAAATAAAGAATAAAAAGAGAGGCACACTGTGGCTCGTCTGTGGTGGGTTTTGTTATTTTTGTGTTAAAACGGAACAAACTTTTTTGCTGTTCACACCCAAAGTTTTGTTTGGGGAACGACCCAAACAGAATCCTTTCCTTTGGGGTCTTTATGAGGAAAAACAGGGTTTCTTTCCAGAGCTGGGCATCATCCAGTTGTGTTGGGGGTGACCTGTGGGGATCTGGGGTAACTTGTGGGGTTTGGCTGGGGACAGTGCTGGGATGCTCCGTTCCTGGGCTGTTCCTGGTGCCCGGGGTCACTGCGGTTCCCCGCTCCTGGTGTCTGTCTGGGGTCAATGGGGCTCCCCTATCCCAGTACCTGGGGTCTGTTCAGGCATTCTGGGGTTCTCCATTCCCGGTACCCGGGGTCTGTCTGGGGCTCTGGGATGCTCCGTTCCCGTTCCCGGGGTCACTGGGTTTTCTCGTTCCCGTTCCCGGGGCTCCGGGATGCTCCGTTCCCTGGCTATTCCCGATATCCGGGGTCACTGGGGTTCCCCGTTCCCGGGGCTCCGGGATGCTCCGTTCCCTGGTGTTCCCCGTTCCCGGGGCTCGGGATCCCGTATTCCCGATATCCGGGGTCACTGGGGGTTCCGGCCGGATCTCCCTGCTATTCCCGATATCCGGGGTATGCCGTTCCCGGGGCTCCGGGATGCTCCGTTCCCGTTCCCGGTATCCCCGCCGGCCGCCAGGGGGCGCTGCCGCGCGGGGCGTGCCGGGGCCGCCGGAACCGCGCGTCCGCCGCTCCCGGTGCCCCGCCGGGATCCCCTCGAGCCCCGTCCGTGCCCGGGCTGCGGAGCGGGGCTGGCTGTTTCCCCCCACGCCATGGAGCGGGCGCTGCTGCCCCTCCTGTGCCCGCGGGCCCTGCGGCTGTGCCGGGCCGGGCTCCGGTTCCGCTCCAGCCGCGGGGCTGAGCAAGGAGCGCCCCGAGGCCGCGATCCCCCGGAGGCTTCGGGGGCCGGGCGGGGGTCGCGCACCGGGCGGGAGCTGTGGCGGGCACAGCAGGACCCGCCCCGGGCCGGCACGGGGAAGGGGCTGGAGCGAAGGGCGCCGTCCCTGGAGAGGACCAAAGGCTCGGAGATCCTGTTCGGGGTGGCCCCGTGCTGGCTGGCGCTGGCCCGGGCGCGCAGGGCGCTGTTCCGGCTGTTCCTGAAGGAGCAGCGCGGCGGCCCCGGGCGGCCCCTGAGGGCCGAGCTCGCCCTGCAGGCCGCGGCCCGCGGGGTGCCCGTGCTGCACGTCCCGGGCCGGGCGCTGGACACGCTGTGCCGGGGCCGGCCCCACCAGGGAGTGTGTCTGGAGGCGGCCCCGCTGCCCTTCAGGAGCCTGCGGGACGCTGAGGAGAGAGATGGAGAGAGCGGGGACCGGCAGCTGCTGTGGCTGGTGCTGGAGCACATCCAGGACCCCATGAACCTGGGAGCCCTGCTGCGCTCCGCGTACTTCCTGGGGGTGGACAGAGTGGTGGCGACCCACAGCAACAGGTACGGGCCACTCAAACACGTACGAGACACAGAAACAGATCATGAGACACAGCAAAAGGTAACGAGCCACAGAAATAGGTACAAGACACACAAGAAATGGGTACAGGCCACAGAAAGTATGGGCTCCTCCAGCCCCTTTTCCTCACAGACAGGTTTCCAGCCTGCATCACTCAGCTGTTGTTTAGGGAGATTTCTGGGGCTGATCTGTGTAGAGCGGGATTTGGGATGTTGCTGCTCCACAGGAAGGCTGTGGGATGTGGGGTTCCAGGCTCTCCCTGGGCTCTCCTTGTTTAACCTATTCTGTGTTGCTGTTGTCCCTCCTGTGACCCGTTTCCTGGGTTAATTCCTGAGCCCTCCTATTCTCCATAGGACAACACATCCGTGTAGTGAGCGGGATCTAAAAATTCCCCTGCATTTCCTCTCGTGTGACACTTGTCCATTCTTTTCCCCTTGCAGTTGCCCCTTGACTCCCATAGTGAGCAAAGCCAGCGCTGGAGCCATGGAGGTCTTTGATGTGTACAGCACAGATGATCTGCAGGGCTTCCTGAAGGTACAGTGAGCCACTTGAATTTTTTTTTCCTTTTTTTCAAGAAAACTCAAACACCGCAGGTATGACATGGAGGGGAGGCACAGGGGAAGCCCTGAGTTATTTGCAGTGTCTGTGCTGGGACAGCCCCAGCCCCATTCCAGCAGGTAGGGGGAGAGGGTGGCTGTTTTTTCTGGGAGCTGGAGGTACCAGGACAATCCTGCAGCTCTGGGGGTGCTGGGATTTGTCTCCCTTCTCCTCGGGATGTGTGGCAGAGCAGCTTCCCAGGGCCCAGGCACACGGTGGCAGCATTGGGCAGCCTTTGGAGCAGGGAATGGAGGAGGAACCAGGGCTGGGGGGAGCTGCTGGGAATCTTTTCTCCCTGTGCAGTGAGGTGTGAGAGGGAGCCCTTTGCAGGTAAAAATTGAAGGCATGCCAATAAAAACTCCTAGACAGCTTAACTGAAAATGTAAAATATAGAGTGCTTGCATACACGAGTTCTTTTTAAGCTTGAGTAATTGGCAGTTCTTGATTTCTTTCCTTTTCTAGGCTAAAAGTGCAGAAGGCTGGGAAGTGGTGGGAACAGCCAGCAGGCCTGAGGATGTGGAAGGTGTCCCTGTCATCAGCTGCTCAGAATTCCGGTGGGACAAACCCCTTATTGTAGTGATAGGTACTGCCATTTCCAGAGCTGGGGGCTGGGCTTCACTCCAGGGCTTGTTCCAGGTCTGGGAAAGAAAAGCTGAGAGGGAATGATGGAATGGTGTGGCTGTGAGTGAAGCAGGGGCTGGCAGGAATGGGGGGAGCTGAGGGGGCTCCCAGCAGGAGCAGTTTGTGGATGCACCCAGAGTTCAGCAGCTGAGGAGGGTCTGGGGGGCAGTTTTGGTGCCAGGGCAGTCGCAGGGTGGTGTTTGCTTTGTGTTCTGTATTTTGATCTGTGCTGGAGCCCCAGGTGTGGATTTTCTGAGCCCCAAGCTGAGGGAGAGCCCTGGAGGTGTTTGCTCTTCCTGCACAGAGCTGCTCGGGGAGAGCTGTGCCACATTTCCCCTTAAAAACCTGGAATGTCTGGTCTGGGAAAAACCACCAGGGGCTGTTGCTGGGCACGGTCTGGGTACAAAGCTGGGCATGGTCTGGTACACAGACGGGCATGGGCATGGTCTGGTACACAGACGGGCATGGTCTGGTACAAAGCTGGGCATGGTCTGGTACACAGCTGGGCTTTGCAGCCACCCCTGAGAGCAGTCAGGGCACACCTGGGAGAGGGCAGGACGTGCTGGCTGTGGAGCAGGAGCAGAGGAATCTCCTCCCTGTTGGAGCAGTGGCTGCCACTTCCCTGAGCACTGAACTGGGCAATTCCTGCAGGGAATTCTGCCCGCTCTCTCACCTTTTGTAGGCACAGTTTGGACTTGTGCAGCCTCCCAGAAGGTGAAGGGGAGTAGCCGCTTTGTGGCAGCTGGAGAAAGAAATTCCCCCAGGAATGCAGCTCCAGGCACCTGTGTGTGGCCGTGCCATGTCCCCTGCTTCTGTCACCTGGCACAGGAGCTGGCTGGAGCTTTCACACAGAGTCCTGCTGGCCAGGAGCCAGGGAGGGGCTGTCATCCTGCCCCGTGCTGGGGCTGGCTTGGCTCGGAGGATATTCCTTTAATTAAAATGTTTATTGAACTCCTGGAAACACTGACAAGACAACGCTGCAAATCTGGCATCTCTACAAGATGTGTGGAGCTGTATTCCAGGGGGAGCAGGGAGGCTGGCAGCTCTGCTGATTGCCCACGAAGAAATGCATCCCACAAACGGCGGCAGCACCCGCAGACAGGCAGGGGCTGGGAGCGGCAGCGGCGTCGTTACCTTGAGTTATGAGAGATTTCTCCAGGAAAAAGTCCAAATATCCTTTTGTCAGGGGAGATTGGAGGCTGATTGGTAGATGCATGAGGAGAGCTCCCGGACCTTGCAGCAGTAATGATTTCAACTCTCTGCTGAGCACTAACTCTTGGCTGAAAAGAAAATTGAACATTACGGTCGCCTGATGCTGGGCTGGTTGGGAGAAACATCCTGGATGTGAATATGGAGCATTCCTGCAGCTGCAGGGAGCAGCAGAGATAATTCAGCCTGGGATTGAGCTCCCTGGCACCACACAGATTGTCTTGTAAGTTAAGCATTTGCAGGCTGCAGTTCCCCCTCCTGGCATCCTCGCTGGCTTGGCAGAGAGTGATTTGGACAGTCCAGCTTAATGTTGTCTGCACTGGAGTCATTGCTGGAGGCGACAGACAGCTCAGGCTGGGAGCCTGGTGCACACAGGAACAGATTGGGAGCACTTAGATGGCTGAGTAAGAAGAGTTTCTGGGTAATTTGTTCTTTTTAGACCTTCAGTCTTTAGCTTGGGGTTTAAGGATCTTCACAGAGCTGCTGGTTTTATGGAGATGTTAATTTTGCATATTTTTCTGCTGCTGGATCTGAATTTCCTGCAGTGGGATCTACAATTGTGAGTGGTGTTAATTGTAAGTGGGGCAGGAAATGTGGTTTGTTGTTTCTCCAAGCTCTGGTCTTTGAGCTCTGTCAGTGAGGGACGAAGCTGAGAGGTGCAAGTTAAAGATCTGAAGTGGGAAGCGTTTTGTTCACCAGTCTAAACGAGGATTTCGTCTGATTCAGTCAATACTCCCTCCCTTGTGTCACACTGTGCAAGTCTTTTTGCTCCGAATTTATCTCTCCTAATTATTTTAAGCAGCCAGGGCTTTGTAAAAGCTGGAGGCAAAATTGGTGCCTTTATTGGGAATTGTAAGACCCTTATGAGAGGCAGGAGAGGATTTCTGCAGGAGCCATTGCTGCTGTCCCAGTTGGAGAGTCCTGTGGGAGTGTGGTTTGAGAGGCTCAGGAGGCAAATACCACTGTAAGGTGTAAAACCTTTCCAGGAGACTATTTCTGGCTTTTGTAAGCATCCCTGGAGTAGTGAGGAGACAGGCAGGGCCATGGGAGGCCTGGCTCTCATTCCTGGTGTCAGCCTGTGACCTTGGCTGAGTCCCCCAGGCCTTGTGTGCTCTGCTGGCTGTTACAGCAGGAGGGAGGGATTGGTCAGGGTGGGGTCAGGGGCTTCTGAGGGCTCCCTGACCCCAGCCACAGGGAGGACTGATTCCTCTGGGAATTTGGCCAGGACTGATTCCATCTGGGAAAGTGATGCAGGATGCATCACCCAAAGCATCCTCTTCCTACCCAAAGTGCAGCCCAGTAAAACATGAGGGGGAAAAACCCACCTGGGAATGATGGCAGTTCCATCCCTGTGTGCTCAGGGTATAAAACCCACCTGGGAATGATGGCGGGCCTGGCAGTGCGATCAGGGGGCCTACGTGCCCCCACACTGGTGTGGGGCTCAGCCAGCTCAGGGCATGGCTGTTGCACTGTGCCACATGCTGGGCCTGTTTGCCAGGGGTGTTTGGGATGAGCTGGCCATCCTTGCAGCCCTGGAGCTGCCTGTGCTGCTGTAAATAACAAGAATAAAGGATTCTTTGGGGAGCCAGGCAGGCTGGGAGGTCCAGGGCCCTCTGCATTTTCACCTGTCTGCACACAGCATTGTTTAAAGCCTCTCCCTTTCCATTTCCCTTTGTGACAGTGTGAGTCAAACAACTACTAATGACCTGGGATAGATTTCAACTCTGTTTCACCAGTGTATCAGCCCAAACATATCAGGGCTGCTGCCTGGTTTAACAACTAATCAATTGAAGCCTCTGGTTAAACTGTCTGCATGCACAAGTTGCACCCAGCCCTTGGGGGGTGTGTGTGTGTGCTGGGAAGGCTGGAGCTGTCCCTGGCAATGTGGGGTGTGCTGGGGCAGAGCTGCCCCGTGCCAGTGCCAGCAGCCTGTGCCCACGGGGAGCTCTCTGCTGGCGCTCTGCTCCCCGCGGGGTCTCTGTGCTCATGTGCTGTGTGGATATTCCTCAAAACCACTTCAGATGATGGGGGGCAGATGCAGGGTATGGCTGCACTGAGAAGGCCCTGGCAAAGGAGGAATGAGGAGCAGGACTCCATTGATATCAAAAGGCTGATTAATTACTTTTTTATACTGTATTATTCTGTACATCTAAACTGAATCTGCCAAGCACTCAACCCTGCACACACTGCACTGATCTCATGACTGTCACCCAACAGTCCTGACACACACACACACCTGGCCCTGAGAGGCCAAGGAAACAAAACACCATCACTGTGGGTACACAATCTCCACATTGCATTCTGCTCTGGCACAAACACAGGCACGGCAAATGGTAAGAATTGTGTTTTCTTCCTCTGATGTTCAGAGATTGTGAAACCCAGAAATGTTCTTGGGAAGAATTGTGCCTTGCTTTTCTCTGTGAAATGTGGGGCTACATAGGGAGGGCAGGGAGGAAGGTGCCAGGCTCCCCTCTGGGGCTCGGTTGTTCTGTGGGAGCTGGTGAGGTGGCTGAGCTTGGGGAGTGTCACAGAGACAGAGCACCACCCAGAAGTGCCCTGAGGAGGGGAAGGGAGTGGCAGTGCTGGCTGAGCTGAGCAGTGTGTGTGTCCTGCAGGCACTGAAGGGGAGGGCCTTTCCCTGCAGACCCAGCTGCAGTGCCAGCAGATGTTGGCCATCCCCCCCGGCAGGGCGCTGCACCCCGGCATCGACTCCCTCAACGTCTCCGTGGCTGCAGGTGAGAGCAGTTCTGGGCACCAACCCCGCAGCTTCTGCACTTAACAGCCAGACATCCAGGCACACTGAATGCTTTTCTTGTGGTTTGGAAAAAAATAAAATCCCTTAATATTTATGTATTTTTGCTTGCCTACAGGTATCCTCCTGCACTCCATCTGCAGCCAGAAACGGAGGCATGGAGATTGAAGTCCTCTTTCTGTGGTGGGGGAAGCTGCTCAGGGTGGATATGGAAATGCTCTTCCCAGGGTCTCCACCATCACTCTGAGTTCCAGGGAGACCCCAGAGACCTGAGCTGCATTTTGGCTGCTGCAGAAGCCACCAGATCCCTGACTTAACACCAAAGGCAGACCCCTGACGTTGTAGGTAACACCTGGGAGGAGCAGCTGTGGGAAGGCAGGCAGGTCTGGCAGCAGCCACTTTTGGCAGGAGAACACCCAGGGATGGCTGCCAGCACCTCTGCACTGGGGACTTTGTGCATCACTTGAGCTCTGGGGACAATTTGGGCTGTGGGTGAAAGTGCCCTGTGCCCCTGGGCAGCAGCTGCTGAGTGCCAGCTGTGCCTGGGAACCTCTGGAGCTGGATTTTCTGTGTTTGGTTGTAAACCAGGTGTGCAGCCCTGCCAAGGGCTGGCAAACATCTGGAGTGGGGGGGGGAAATGGAGCCCGTGGAAATAAAGCTTTTGTAAAGATTGGTTGTAGACTCCAATTAATCAATTTTGTGTCATGTAAATCCAGAGTGTGATTAGTCCTTTAGGTGGGAAGAGGGATCTGGAGCTCGTTTCCTTCTGGGGAAGTTTCCTTTCCAAGCTGGGCTGATCCTACTGGAGGCTGAGGTGCCCCAGGACCACTGTCCTGCTGGTGGCACCGGGGTGGCTCCATTTGCAGCTGTCCTGCTTGAAAAACCAGGCTGGTTAAATTATTGAGAGCCAAAAGAACGTTATCACTCAGCACCTTAATTATTTTATTTAGCTACCGTGGCCCTTTGCATAGGATTCTTCATTAACACTTAATTTACAGTGCCCTTTAGGGATAATTTCAAACAATTCCGTTCAGTCTGCCCCCTCCCCACTTCCAAATGAATAAGTAAATCACTCTGAGTGACTAATTAGGAGTTTTTTCTGAGCTCAATGAAGTCTGTAAGCCCTGGTCTGTGGGGGTGTTCCCTGTGTGTCCCAGGCACTGGGGACACTCCCGGTGTCTGGGATGGAGGACAGGGCATGGAGCTCCTGAAAGGTGTGCAGGGCTCCCTTCTGTGGCTGTGAGGGAGAGGAGGGTGCCTGGGGTGTGTCCTGAGGAAAAGGACAAACCCCAAATCCCTCTGAAGTGACACCATCATACAGACAGGGCTGTGTGACCCAAATCCACAGGGAGCAGGAGAACCCTGAGCTGGTGCCTTGTGGGCTGAGAGCTGGTGCATTTTGGGGGCTGAATTTGCCCTTTTTTCTGGTTTAAAGCTGAGAGGAAAAGGCTGCAGGCCCAGAGGCCTCTGGCAGCCCCGTGGAGCTGCTCAGCAGCCCAGGGTGCCCCAGCAGAGGGTGCCCGTGGCTCAGATTTGCTCATTTTCCAGAGCAAAGATTCCAGGATTCAGCGCTTGGCTGACTGAATCCTTCCTCTGGAGCAGCAGGGATCAGGGTAAAGCCATTTCTTCATCCTTCACCTACAGCTAAGCACGTTTATTTCCCATCTCATAGAACTGCTGTTTCTCCCTTTTTGTTTCCATTTTTTTAAGTTCGTCTCAGCAGTGGGGAGGCACTTCCTGGCTTTGTGTGCCTGGCAAAGCCGGGCTCTGTCAGGCTGTGCTTGGCCATCTGCTCAGCCCCTCTGTGCAGGAGGCAGCTGGGGAACCCTGCAGCAGCTCCTTTACTCCTGGAAGGCTCCCAAAGAGCTTTGGGACCTCTGTGTCCACTGCAGTGGGAGGAGGAGCTCCTGCTTGGCCACCACTCCAGCAGCCATCTCCACTCTCCTGTGAACTCCCCACTCCTGTATCCATGGAGCACCTTGCTTTGGCACTGGGGCATCAGACAAGGCTTTTTGGGAGTTGCTTGAGCTTGAATTTTAGAATTTGAGTCCATAACTTGGACTTTGCTGCTTGTGAGGGCACTGAATCCCACTCTGCATGGCTCTGCTGTTCCCTCTGATCCCATTTCCCTCTCTGGTAAGTTTTAGCCCCATTTTCCCCACCTGCAGTGACTTTTGGATGGAGCTGATGTTTTGTCCTCCTGCCCCAGCCCCATCCTGAGGCTCTGAGGAGCACGGGGACCTCTGCTCTCTCCCACCTTTGGTGCTGGAGCTTTGTGCTGTGCCATTTGCCCTGATCTAATAAATGCAATCCATTAATTGGATCATTGCCTGCTTCTCTAGTTAATTTCCTGGATATTTTTAAATGTTAAAATGTAGTTTTTATAGTCTTTCATTATTTTTAGCCTTAAGCTTGACTATAATCGTGCCTGTAATGTAACTGTAAAAAACTCCCAGCTTTATATCATAAAGGGGGACATTAATTGTCATTTTTTGTGTACATCAGCAAGATCAAAACGTTTCCTGATTACTTCTGTTTGTACATAGAGTCTCTTTGATATTTAGATATGAATAAAGTGTGTGTTTGTAATTTGAAAGTCAATTCTTCCCTCCCTGCTGCTTGTCATGGATTCCTTTCAGAGGCTTATTTACCAAATTGATTTTAAAATTTACTAATTGCCCTTCCAGAATGATTTCTCAATAATCAAAGTGTCTCTAAGCACAGCGGCAAAATATTTGTCCTCCTTGATTCACAAGATGAGTTCAGCACCAGCACTGCCTTATCTCAGCCAGAGGAGAACCCCAATGTCCCATCTCCCAAAATCCACCCAGGGAGCTGTGGCTGGGAGAGCAGCTCAGCTCCTGCCCCACGTTTCCCTTTTGTGCTCAGGGTGTCCCCACTGCTGGAGAAATCCCATTCCACCCAAAGCAGCTGGAGAAATCCCATTCCACCCAATTCACTGCTGGGTCCCAGTGATGTTTTGGAGGCTGGAATGGCTCTGGGACAGGGGACACCTTTCCCTCTGCAAAGGCCAGGCTGGTGGCAGGGGAAGGGAGAAGCCTGGGAATGCTGCTGAGGATGGAAATGGGAATGCTGCCGAGGATGGGAATGGGAATGCTGCCGGGGCTGGGAATGGGAATCCTGCCGAGGATGGGAATGGGAATGCTGCTGAGGCTGGGAATGCTGCTGAGGATGGGAATGGGAATGCTGCCGAGGATGGGTTTGCTGCCCACGGGGCACCTCCGGAACGCGCAGCCCCGATCCCGGTTTGTAAATGTAATCAACCTTGAGGTCTCGTTACTTCCACAGGTGCAATTAACATCACCATCTGCTAATCCGTGATTAACGATGTTTACAAATAGGCTACAGCACGGGAAAATGGGCTGGCACTCTTTGGGGCTTTTTTCCCTTTGTTTTTTTCCCCTCCCTGCTCCAGCACAGGAGGGATTGCCCCATGGAATGCTCCCCCCACCCCTCCATTAATTCCCAGACATTTTGCATTTTCCTTATTTAAAAGTGCTCTTAAAACTCCAAACCAGCTGCAGGAATGAAGGGTTCAAATCAGAAGGTCAGTGCTGCTAAATGAGATTTAATTGCATGGGGGTTGAGGTACAAACTGATGAATCTGAATAATAAAACTTTGTGGGGAGCAACATATGGTGCAGTTTAAAGCGAATTTTTATCGATCATCCCACAACTGATGTGTTAATGGGATGGCAGCCTTTGCTTTGGGTTTGATATTGACGTGGAGTTTTAATAATGTCACACAGGAATATTGTGGAGGGGTTTATAGTTTAAAATAATAATAATAAAAAAAAGAGAGTGTTTTCTATTAACTGCCTTCTTCTTGTCTAGGAGAGAGGAATACATTACAAGGCTGCCGTGTGTCCTCCAGATCTAGGTTACATGTAATTGCTCAGTAATTGGTAGAACCATGTAAAAGCCATGGTATCTGCCAGTAAACCCTCCTAAGTTACCATGAAATTGGAGTGTGATATTTATTCCCTACAAAACTGCCTGCCCAAACGCTGTGTGGGATCTGGCGGTCAGTGCAGAGGAGTTCCTGCAGGATCCTTTAACCTCCTTGGGCCTCAGCCTCAGGGTTACCCACCCTAAATAATCCTGGAATGGTTTGGGTTGGGAAGGGAGCTCAGAGATCATCTCATCCCATCTCCCACTGTCCCAGGAGCTCCAGCCTGGCCTTGGGCACTGCCAGGGATGCAGGGGCAGCCACAGCTGCTCTGGGCACCTGTGCCAGGCTCCCCACCCTGCCAGGGGAGGATTTCTTCCCAGTATTCCATCTAAATGACAGCTATTAATAATCTAATATATATAGATTAGAAATAACAACAACAACAATAATAAAAATAAAATAACCCTCTAATTATTACAGCTGTGTCAAGGCTCAGCGCAACATGACGGGAGCTTGAAGCTCTCATGTTTTCAGCGGGCAGGGAGCAGTAATGACACGTGAGGTTCGTCATACGTAAGAAGCTCAGTTTGATTACGCCAAGAAGAAGTCATATCGCCAGAAGCCTGCGGAGGGGCTGTGTATAAACCCGGCGGCGGCAGAAGCGGCGGAAACGGGGGCGGGACCGGGCTACGGCCGCGGAAGGGGGCGGCGGGGCGGCCGTGGTTGCACGAGGCGGCGGAACCGCGGCACGCAGCCGCTCTCGGCCCGCCACGCAGCGGCGGGAGCGGGAAAGCGACCACGGGCGGCGGCGGGGCGGCCTCGGCAGCGGGAGATGATCCCGGGGGAGCGGCGGGAGGCTGCTGCGGGGGGCAGGCGGGGGCAGGCGAGCGGCGCAGCCGCTGGCCGGGGGCGGCTGGGCGGGCGGGCCGCGAGCCGCTCGGGCCGTACCGGCGGGCGAGGCCGGGCTGGGGGGCGGGCGGGCTTCCCGCCGCAGCGTGCACAGGCGGCGGCGCTGGGGACGCGGCGCGGCCGCGCCAGGCGCGCTCGGCACCGCAAAACCGGGAGCCGCGGGGACTGCAAAGACGGAGCAGCAGCGACGGGGCTTGGGCCAGCACCGGCGCCGTGTCGGCAAACGGGGCGAGGGGGAATTGGGAGGCGGCAGGAGCGGCCGCGCTCGCGGGTAGCGGGGGAAAGCGGCGGGAGTGAGGGGCGGGGGCGGGAACGGCGGTACCGGGACAGCAGGGACCGCGGGCGGCAAAGGCGGGGATGGCGGCAGCGGTGGGAGGGGCCGGGGGCACGGAGGGCGGGGCGGCAGAGTGAGCAGCGCTGCGGGAACCGGAGCCGTGCGGTCCGGCGGGGAGGCGGGGCCGTGTCCCGCACGAGACTCGCGGCCCGAGCGGAGCTGGGCGGGGCGGCTGCTGCGCGCATGCGCCGTGCGGCAACGAGCTCAGGCAGCGCCCTGGGAGCTGGGCCCGGCCCCGCGGCAGCCACGGCCCCGCGGGAGAGGCTGTTAAAGTGCTGTGTTCAAACGGTGTCCCGAAAGGCTCTTTACGACAGTCGCGCTTCATACAGCACCTTTTACGACAGCTGCGCTTCACGGCACCTTTTACGACGGTCGTGCTTTACGACACATTTTACGACAGTGTTGCTTCACTGCACCTTTTACGACAGTGTCGCTTTACGACACCTTTTACGTCAGTCCATTACGACACTCTTCACGACAGTCGCGCTTTACGGCACCTTTTACATCAGTCGTGCTTTACGTCACCATTTATGACAGCTGCGCTTTACGACACCTTTCACGACAGTCGCGCTTTACGACACCTTTTACGACAGGCGTGATGTACGGCACATTTTACGACAGTTGCGCTTTACGGCACCTTTCACGACAGTCGCGATTCGTGGCACCTTTTACGACAGTTGCACTTTATGGCACCTTTTACGACAGTCGCGCTTTACGGCACCTTTTACGACAGTCGTGCTTTACTGTACCTTTTACGACAGTTGCGCTTTGTGGCACCTTTCACGACAGTCGTGATTTACGGCACCTTTAGGACAGTTGCGCTTTACGGCACCTTTTTACGACAGTGGCAATTTACTGCACCTTTTACGACAGTCGCGTTTTACGGCACCTTTTATGACAGTCGTGCTTTACTGTACCTTTTACGACAGTTGCGCTTTACGGCACCCTTCACGACAATCGTGCTTTACGGCACCTTTTACGACAGTCATGCTTTACGACACCTCTTATGACAGCATTACTTTACGGCAGCTTTTACGACAGTGTTGCTTTGCGGCAGTTTCATGGCACTCGCGCTTTACGGCACCTTTTACGACAGTTGCGCTTTACAGCACTTCCTTTTATTGAACTTTTTCGTCACTTTACGGCACTTTACAGCATTTTATGTTTTTTATTTTGTTTTTCATTTTTTTAAATTAATTTTTTAAATTTTAAGTAATTTTTAATTTAATTTTTATTTTCAATTTTCCTATTTTTAAAGCTTTTTATTTTATTTTATTTGGTGCTGCCCAGACCAGCCCAAGCCAGTGATTGTGGTGGTGTTTGAGGGTCCCCAGGACGAGGGGAGAGATGAGAATCTTGACTCCACCTTTCAGAAGGCTGATTTATTAATTTATGGTCTCTATTATATTAAAAGAAAATGAGATATTACAACTATACTAAAAGAGCAAGGAGACATCAGAACGCTGGAAAGGAATGAATAATAAAAACCTGGGACTGCTCACAGCCCCAACACAGCTGGACCATGATTGGTCACCAAGCAGAAACAATGCACAGGAGACCAATCCAAGCTGCCCCTGTTGCTGAACCATCTCCAGCCCACGCTCCACAGCCAGCAGATCGTTGTTGGTTCCTTTTCTGTTCTGAGGCTTCTCAGGAGACAAATCCCAGCGAAAGGATTTCCATCAAACACGTCAGTGCCAGGGGATGGCACAGGCAGTGTCGGCTGGCCGAGGTCACTGTGTCACCCCTGCCAGCCCGGGTGTCACAGCAGGGAGGAGAGAGCTCACCCTGTGCTCACCCTGCAATGCAGAGCAATACAACACACACAGTAACACAAGATGATAGCCTTTTTCTATTTTCATTACATGAAGATTTATGGAGATTTTTGGAGCCTTCAGAGATTAAATATTTCTCAGTACACTGGGGATACCTCTGTGGGTCACCTGTATTTTACCTTCTTGTTAAACAGGACATCCAAAACTGTTCCCAGCTGGGCAATTTCCATGATTTAATTTCCAGCCCTGGGGCCTCACTTGGAGGAGCCTCCTCAGGAGTTTTTCCCTGCCAGGTCAGTGATGGCTCCTTGGCACTTCTTTCAGCAGAGCAGCAGCGATTGCCTCACCCCTGATCAGGAGTTTTACACTTTAAAACTGTAACACAGTGCTGGGAATTGATGGGAAGCTAAACCTGGCTGGTTTAGGAGCTGAGCAGTGATGTGCCCATCCCCTGGGTGCACCCTGTCCCCCAGGCAGGGCACACTTATGGCAAGGTTTGGGACTGACAGTCACCCTTTTCCCCAGTGATCATTCCTGGCACCCCAGCTCCATTCCCAGGGCAGCATTTTGGGGTGAATTGAGCAGTTTTCGTCCCTGCTCCAGCTCTGGCACAGCCTCATTAGCACCTCCCAGCCAGGCACAGCTCATTCCAACTGCATCCCAACCTTCTGCTGGAGATTGCATCCGTGCCTAATATGCATTTTTATATAAACAAGGGTGCTAAATGGCCTTTCACTTCCCTCTGTAATGTCTTTTTTAATGGAAGGTCCTGAATTAAGAACATATATATATGACTCGAAGAATTTTCTAAGTGATATTGAAAACCTATCGTAGAGTAGGATTTCTCCTTGCAAAATTATTTTAATGAGGTTCCAGTTTATTTTCTGGCTATATTTTACTTATTTAATCCTCCAGAGGGGCTTTTCAGAGCCAGCATCTCATTTTGAATGCAACTATTCTTAACATTAGGGAAAACTACCTTTCTGAAATGCATGAAGGGGAAAAAAAAACCCAACCAGAGGAAGATGTACGAGATAAGAATAAACTTGAAAAGCTTTGAGGTGGTTTATGGCTTCTCTGGAAAGAATAACAGTTCATGTATTTTTGTTATGGTGTGGTTTAATGATGCTTGCAGAAAAAAGGTAAGGTAGGAATGGAAATATAAAATTAAACCAGCAAAGTGAATGTGATTATTTTAGTTACCAGTATTACCTGGGGAAAACGCTCGGGGGGGGGGGTTTATCTAGACTAAATATTTGCTTTTCTAAGAGGAAAGGGTCCTCTGCATCTCCTGGCACGAGGCTGGGAAGGGGAATTCTCCTGGGGTCCAGAGGGAGGATGAGGATGGAGGGAGCCCTGGCTGTGCCGCTGCTGGTGTCCTGGCAATGGGATTGGCACGGGGCTGCGCTAGGGATGAGGATGAGATGACCCCAAAAGGGAATTCCCAGCCTCACCCTGTGCCTTGTGGCACCGTGTGTGGCCTGAGCGGGGTGGGGAGTGGGATGTGTGCACCCAGCATGGGGGATCCTGCATCCTTCACTGGGATCTGGGAATGGCTGATTCCCATGGGAGGCATCATCCCATCCCCATGTCCCCGTATCCCCATATCCCCATTCCCATCCCCATATCCCCGTAACTCCATATCCCCAATCCCCTACCCCCATATCCCCATATCTCCACATCCCCATCCCGATATCCCCATCCCATCCCAGGCTGTGGGGGCACACCCAGAGCCCCCAGTCCAGGAGTTTTTGACTTCCCTGAGCAGCTCCAAGGTTCCCAGTCTGGGCTGGTGCAGTTTGAGGAGGGATCAACAGCATCAGCCAAATCTGAGTCCCCTCTGGCACACCAGGCTCCCAAACATCCCCCTCCAGCCCCTGGGTCACGGGAGGCAAACCTGAGCTGAGCCTGATGTGTGGCCTTCAGCCTCCCTGGGTAGTTAATTTTTCAATTTCTTCCAAGGATCTGGAAGAGCAAAAAGTTTGTTTATAATTAAAATACTCGGAAGTTTATACTTTAATTCAAATAGCTGAAAAGCAGCAGTTTCTATGTAGGTTTCTTCACTATAAGAATCTAAACCAGATTATTATGTAAATTTTCTCGATCCTAAATTCATTACAATATTCAATTTCAGGAAATGCTCTTGACCATCTGCTGCTGCTCCAAGAAACGAGTCTTGGAGATTGTTTGCTACCAGAAATGCTGTAGGTATTTAGGGTGGATGGGAGGGTAAGGGCAGTGCTCTGATTTCTGAGCCTGGTTATTTAGCCTGGAGTGCTGAGGCCACAGCTGGGCTGGGAAGGAGCAGCAGCTTCTGCTCTGTCCCTCTCCTGGTGTCCCCCCTCCCCAGCCATCCTCAGCAGAGGCTTCCAGTCCTTCTCTGGCTCCTGGGGAGGCAGTCTGGGTTAATTCCAGGAGGGGACACAGCCTCAAGCTAGGCAAGGTATAGGTTGGGTATTAGGAAGAAATTTTTCACCGAAAGAATAATGAAGGTTTCACCACCAGGCTGGTGTGTCCCCCAGTAGCAGACAGGAAGGGAATGTGGGTGTGGATGGACAGGACAGGGACCTTCAGCAGTGCTTGGATGGATGTGGGGACATGGAGTGGGATGGAGAGGGGTTTTCTTCCTGTTCTTCATTCGTGGACAAGCTGGAACTGGTGTTTGCTCATCTGGAGCTGTCCCAGGCTCCAGCATTCCAACCCCAGCCCCCAGTGATCTCCTGATTCCCCTCCTTCAGCGGAATTTTAACTCCTGTCCTCTGCTGCTGAGGAGACCCTTAAGCTGGGAGTGACGTGAGACAGAGGGAAAGGAACAGAGGGAAAGGAACAGCCCTGTCCTAATCCTAACCCTTCCCCAGCTGAAAACTACTGCACAGGAGGGTGGGTGCCACTCTGGGGGGCGGGGGACACACGGGGACAGGGCCACGCTGGCCTTTGTGTGCCTGTGCCCAGCAGATGTGAACAAACCCGAGTTCGATTTCCGAGAGCGCCTGGGGAGCGCCGCTGACTAATTACGGCAAACAGAGGATGAGCTCCCCTCCTCTTGCATTTTTTGATAAACATTGTCTCCTCTCCACAGCTGAGTATTTAATTAGTGTTGATTGTTGTTCCCGTGTTCAATAAGCACTCATCAGGAGGGGGGTGTCCGCTGGGGCAGCGTGGCCCGGAGCACAGCGCAGCCCAGGGTGTTCATAATTAAGGATGCAATTTATTTCAGCAAGTCATGTGTACAGCACCCTGTGTTTTAGGTTAATTTTCAAGGTTAAAGGGGAAAAAAAAAAAAAAGCCCAAACAACTTCAGAAGGCGAGGAGAGACGGCTGGAAAGTCAACAGTGAAAACTGCAGGGAGGGATGAACATATAAATAAATCTGTTTATAAATAAATCTGTTTTAAATCTGAGGCACCCAAAGCTCCGTGTGTGCTTGTGAATGCCCCCACGGGGCCTACAGACCCCTGAGTGCTTCCCACCCTCTTTCCTTTCAGGCTGGGCCTGTTCCCAAGCTTTGGCTGGGAAATGGGGCGTGGAGCCGGACTCTCCAGCTGTGGGAAGGTTCCTCAGGAAACAGGCGCAGCAACAACATGAAAGAACATAAAAGCAGCTTTTGCTTGCACTGCTGGCTGTGGGAAGGGCTGAGGTTCACCCCCAGCGTGGGTTTATCCATTCCTGCCCCAGCTTTGGCTGTTTCCCCAAGGAGTGTCCCTGGATCATCCCTGTGGGCAGGGGCTCTGCTCTCCAAGCACCTCTGGTGGTGCCTGGTGATGTCCCGAGCAGGGAAGGGAGGAGCCGTGGGGACACGGGAGTCCCTCCCAGAGGTTTAGGGACATTTCCAGCAGGCAGGACTTGGCTGGGTCCCCCATGGGTGGGGTTGTGCCAGGGAGGGGGCAGCAGGGAGAACACTGCAGGAGCAGATTCCTGCCTGGATCCCCTGTCTGTGTTTCCACGTTCCTGCTGCCGTGGCAGTGATGGAGCTGCCACACTTTGGTGCCCACGGGCTGGGGCTCCAGCACCTGCTCTGTGCTAATCCCTGTGCTCACAGGGGGACCCCACACCACCGCAGCACACAGAGCAGGCAGAAAAATCAAACCCAATTACATCCCATTGATTTCCTTCCAAATTTGCTTCTAATACACTTTTTGACTACTCCTTGATTTTCTTCTTTGTTTTTTTTTTGTTTTTTTTGGTTTTTTTTTAGTTTTTTCCCCCCACTTTTCCTTTCTCTTCTCCTCACACAGCAGCAGCAGCTCCTCCTGGGGAGTGAGTGCTGCATTCCCTGTGCTGGACACGCCGGAGCAGAGAGCAGAGAGCAGAGGGGCTGCTCTGGCTTTTCACGGGTGCTGGGGATGATCTGTGTGCTGAGCCTCCTCCTGAGGGACAGGTAGGACCGTGCAGCTCTGCTCTGCTTTTCCCCTTCCCCTCCGCTGGTGTTTTCAGTGCCAGCCCTGCTGTGGGCAGAGCTGTTGGCCGCATCAGCCGGGTGAAAACCACGGCAGGAGGCAGCAGAGGGTGGGCAGGGAGGCTGGGCTGGGCACTGGGGGCTGCTGCTGGTCCCAGCCCTGGCACGAGCACAGCGAGGGCTGTGGAGCTGCCCCAGGGGTGGCTCAGAACGAGTCTGGTCCTGGCTGGGCTGGGCAGCACCAGGTGTGTCAGGAGAGGAGCTCCAGGCTCCCTGGTGACAGCAGGGAATGGCTCAGGATCGACCATTCCCCAGGGTTTGCTGCCCCTGAGCTTCCCTGGCATGGGTGCTGGGTGTCCCCAGCTCTGGGGACAGCTCTGCTGGGTGGCACAGGGTCCTGTGCGAGCTGTGGGCAGCAGCTGAAGGGTTAAAGGGATGCAGAGGCACAGGTCACCCCCTGCAGCTCTCTCTGTCCATCCATATATTGAATATTTGGTAATCTGGATCAGTGGCACTGGGGAGGACCCGGGGACAGCCACAGCTCCCTGTGCTGGCCCTGATGGGGCAGGGGACATGGGGACATGGGGACATGGGGATGTGGGGACATGGGGATGTGGGGACATGGGGACATGGGGACAGCCCCAGCCCCCTGTGCTGGCCCTGATGGGGCAGGGGACATGGGGACATGGGGACATGGGAACGTGGGGACAGCCCCAGCCCCCTGTGCTTGGGGACAGCCCCAGCCCCCTGTGCTGGCCCTGCTGGGGCAGGGGAGGGCTCGGGGGCTGCCTGGGGCAGGGCTGTCCCTGGGGAAGGGGACATGGGACAATCTCCTCACCCTCGTCCTTCCCCAGGCACAATCTGACCCAGTGCCTGCACACCACGCTCCCAAACTGTGACAACCAGGAGAAGAAACCCCAAAAGGGAGAAAATCCCAAAGATTGCTCCACCCCTTCCTTCTGAGGGGGACCTCGAGGCCGTGTCCTGGGCACGGCCACCAGTGCCACCCACACATGTCCCCAAGTGCCACCAGTGCCAGGGGGGCATCCCACACCCCCAGCTCTTTGGAGCACCCACCCAAGAGAGGGCAGATTTATTGCAGAGGAGATGTATTTAGGCTCAGGGCAGTTCAGTTGTGTTAATTACGAAAATCTAAAGATAATCTATATTTAATGTCAAATTTTTCTCAAATTTGCTAAAGAAGGAGGAGAATATATGCACATGATGACATTTAAATGAAGAACAAGGTGCAATTAAACCCCTAAACGTACAGCAGACTAATTGGGGAGAGGATGACAAATATAGTTATCATCAGCAACTAATTAGGGCCCTGCTTTAGCTCTCCCTGCTTGATTAATCTTGACTAGGTGTTAATAAGTTCCCTGGGCCTGGCCAGCAGTTGGGGCCGGGCTGTTTGTGGCTGCAGCCCTGGACCATGAGAGGTGTTGGTCAAGGGGGTTGGATTCATTTTTGGAGGAGGATCAGAGCACATTTGGGTGGTGGAATTGTCCCCACGGAGCCTGGGAGTGCAGAGAGAGGAGGAGGAGGAGGAGGAGGAGCATCCACAGCCACATCCCCTGTCTCGCAGATTTCCACTCTTGTCTTTTGCATTGAAAGGTAGGCATAACAGTGAAATGTTCCTGCTGTGCTCCACACCCAGGGCTGCCTGTAAAGGGTGACATGGCACAGGAGGCAAATAAATAAATCACTGCTGGGCTCAGAGCATCCTCCTTGTGTGCTGTCCCAATAGCAGAGCTCGGGACAAAGGGGGCTCCAGCCCAAACCCCCCTGCTTTTCACCAGTGCTGGAGCTTGGTTTGATGACATCAGAGAGAATTTTAAATTTGCTGCTCCCCATTCCCCCTGGAAGTGCTGGCAGTGAATGGCTCTGGGGGTTTCACCGCCGTGAGGATGCTGAGTGTGGGCGTCGAGCAGAAACCAGGAGGCAAGCAGGGAAAAACTGGGCACAAAACTCCATTTTTGGTGTGCTCCTTCTGGCGGGTCTGTGCAGCTCTCCTGGAGAGGTGGAGGCAAAGCCCTGGGGGAAGGCGATGGGGGAAAATGCCCCCAGCGTGGCCGTGTGCGGATGGGGTTTTACAGCCACCCTACAACCACCTCACCGCTGTCCTACAGCTGTCCTAAACCCAATCCCAGCTGCTGCTCCTGCTCCTGGAGCCATTCCCACCCGGAGAACCCCCGGATGGTGCAGTGCCATGGGGATGGGACAGTGCCATGGGCAGGGGACAGTGCCATGGGCAGGGGACAGCGCCATGGGAGGGGACAGCGCCCCCCTCCCATTGTGTCCCCACAGCCCCAGGAGGGCCGGGGGCTCTCCCGGTGGGACGCAGCCCCCCAGGGAGCCCGGGCTGTGTTTTTGCCGTCCCGGCGGAGGTGGGAGAGCGGAGCCATCGCCGGGAGGATGAACTTGGCTCGGTCTCCATGGAAACGCTGCCCGGGCCCGGCTCCGCCGCCGTGAGCGCGGGGCCCGCTGACCTCACTTAGAATTATTACCTTTAGCCAAATAAAATAATTTGTGTTAATAAAGAGACCATTTTCTCTCGGCCTTCCAAGCGAGCCTTCCCCAGAAGGCAGAGTGACTCCTTAATTACACTTTTACTGCAAGGTGATTAATGTTCAATATGTGATACTCCGTTTAAATAAGTCGCTTATTAACACCTTTAATATATTTAATTTTTTTTTTTTCCCTTTTCCCCCCCTCCTTCCCCCTGGCCCTGGAGGGGCTGAGCAGCGCTAGATGGAGCTCTGATATTGGGCACGGGGGGCGAATCCATGGAAGGGGCTGCTCCTGGAAGGACAAAATGATGGGAGGAGCAGGAGGGGAAACCCTGGGTGCCGAGTGACAGAATTGGAGCCGGGAGCAGGGGGGGAAAATCGCTTTGCTTTGTGGGTTTGTGGCTCTGGGGACTGGGCAAGGACTGGGAGAGGGCTCAGCCCTTGGGCAGGGATGGGAGCAGCTCTGGGATGCTGGGCTGGGGGAGCCACAGGAGCTGGGAGAGTCCAAAACGGCCCAGATGTGCCCATCTGTGCAGGCGGGGATGGGACACGGGAGCAGGGATGGGACACGGGAGCAGGGATGGGACACGGGAGCAGGGATGGGACACAGGGGCACACGGGAGCAGGGAACAGGCGGGATGGCACACGGGAGCAGGGATGGGACACAGGAGCAGGGATGGCACACGGGAGCAGGGATGGGACACGGGAGCAGGGATGGGACACGGGAGCAGGGATGGCACACGGGAGCAGGGATGGGACACAGGAGCAGGGATGGCACGGGGAGGGGATGGGACACAGGGATGGGACAAGGAGCAGGGATGGGACACAGGAGCAGGGATGGCACACGGGGCAGGGATGGCACACGGGAGCAGGGATGGGACACAGAGAGGGATGGGCGAGCAGGGATGGGACACAGGAGCAGGGATGGGACACGGGAGCAGGGATGGGACACAGGAGCAGGGATGGGACACGGGAGCAGGGATGGGACACAGGGAGCAGGGATGGGACACGGGAGCAGGGGATGGGACACGGAGCAGGGATGGGACAGGGAGGGATGGGACACGGGAGCAGGGATGGCACACGGGAGCAGGGATGGGACACAGGAGCAGGGATGGGACACAGGAGCAGGGATGGGACACAGGAGCAGGGATGGGACACGGGAGCAGGGATGGCACACGGGAGCAGGGATGGGACACAGGAGCAGGGATGGGACACGGGAGCAGGGATGGGACACAGGAGCAGGGCTGTCCTGGCACACATCCCTGACCCATCCCTGCAGGCACATCCCTCCTGTGAGGGGCACAGGGAGCAGGGGCTGTCCTGGCACATCCCAGTGCTGAGGAAATGGGGAAATGCCCCCTTGGGTTATTTTTTGGGGGTGGGTGACAGCGACACTGCTGGCTGGTGTTCAAAAGCAGGAAAACTGTTCCTGCCTGAAATGGATTGCTCCTCCTGATTGCAGCTCAACTGCTAAATGAAAAAGGTAATTTTATTTTATACTGGATTTCTTCCTTTTAGGACTATTTTTATTCGTGCAGCAACAGCTGTTTGTAAATAGATGTTATTATTTGCCACATACAGAACGTTTTATTCCCAAAATGGGAACTCAGAGAATAAACACCTGGCATTGGTGCAGAGTTTGGAAATGGTGCTGGAAGTTTCTCCTTTTGGAGCCCTGTGAGCTGACAGGGAAGGGGCGGAGAGCCCCTGGGGCACAGGGGATGGCACAGCCCTGATGTCACCGTCCTTGCAAGGAGCCCTGGTCCCTGTCACCCAGCCCCATCCCAGCTTTTCCTCACTCATTTATTGGGAGCAGCAGCTCAAAAGCACAAACACAGCAGATTTGGCATTTTCATGGCACAGGGGAGCTGCCTCCCTGGCTGGGCTCCTTCCACTTTTCACCATCCATTCCGGATCTCTGAATTTCTGCTTGGAGCCTGACCAGGGCTGGGTGGGAGGAGATGTTCCAGCAGCCCCAACCACCCCAATTCCAGCCCAAACTGCCCCAAAATGCAGCTCCACATGGAGCTGGTTCACTCCATTTTCCTCCCTTTCCCTGCTTTCTGCTGGAAGTGGGGTTAGTGATATTCACCATCACATATGGAGAAATATTCTGTGTATTATACAGAGAGAAATATTCCAGGGAAGTTATAAAGGTCTGCCCTGGCTGCTGCTGGGGGTTTGTGTGCTGGAACCGCTGCAAAGTTAAATAAAACTGCAGAGAAACCAATGATTTCTAAAGGAATTGGTGCTGGATCCATCCCTGAGAGCTCCTGAGGAAGCTCAGCTTCCCAGTTACCAGCGTGGGGAGTTTTCCTTGGGAACCCCATTCCCCACCAGGTTCCAGGTAGGGATTGCTGGAGGTTATAAATCCCTGAAATTCAGATTAAATCCTGCATTTGATCTCCTGCCCTCAGCTCGGAGCCTCCTGAAGGGAATTCCAGGTTTGGTGCTGGCAGGGCTGGGCTCTGCTCCCCTGAATTTGTTCCACTGCCTTCCCCTTCTCTTTCTTCCTCTTCTTTTCCTGCAAAAAGCCATTTTACTGGAGGCATACCTCTGAGACCCCGGCTCCAGCTGCTCTCCTTGCCCTGAATTCCTCCACTTTATTAAAATTCTATTAATGGAAGATGCCTTGTAGAGCCCTGTGAGGGAGGTAACACCTCTGCTTTTCTCCTGCTCTGTGCTTTATTCCAGGCTGGGGGTGTGGGCTGGTTTGGGTTTAGTTTCTCATTTCCTTGGGGTGGTTTGAAAAAGGCAAAGAACTTTGGCCTGTGTGAAAACCTGAAAAGGGAGAGAATTAACCAGGAATAGTGGAGGAAATGCTGCTTAGCTGGTGTAAATACTGAGCCCCCTGTTAATTTCAGGGCTAAATTAGACATTTTCTTAATTGTTTATCCAGCAAGCCCCACTCTGGCAGAGAGGCATCAGCCCCCTGGAGCTGTGCAGGTGTTTGGGAGCTCCCTGGTCCAGCAGGCTGAGCTGTGCATCACCTGGCATTCCCTCACAGCCATCTCTTTCTGGGCTAATTCCCACCGAAAATGAGCTTTTGTTGCATTAACTAAAGCTTCAGGTAGTTCTGAGAATGACATTTCTGCAGCGTTCAAGGGAGAGGCACCAGCCTGGCTGGTGCTGCTCAGTCCTGGGCAGGGTTCTCCCCTCTCTGTTTTATTTCCCACCTTGGTCCCTTTTTGTATCATTTTTGCAGCTGGAGATTTTGCTCCGTAATTTCTGTCTGCTCTAGCAGTGCCTGCTTTTCCTGGCTGCTTGGGCTGCACCAGGTGAGCATGAATAAATCAATAAAATTTTAAATAAAATGAGGTTTGTCTTGGCTGTGGGGTGGCCACGAGCCAGGGCTGCCTGGCCATGGTGCAGACCCTCAGGGGGCAGTGGCACCTCTGGTGTGAGAGGAGAGGATTCACCAGGCCAGCTCGCCCTTCCCAAAAATATAACCCAAATTTCTGGGGGGTGCAGGAGGCCGTGAGCAGCGAGGGGACCCACCCTGTGCCACCCCAGCAGCGCCAGGGCTGTGCTGGCCGTGTCCCTGTGCCCACACTGGCCCCAGCCCTGGTCCCCTCCTGCCCTCCCCTGCACCCTGAAAATCTCCTCTAAAACCCAGCAGCGGCCAGTAATGAACCAGCAAAGGTTTATTGCCTATAAAGGATGAAATTAATGCAAGCAATCCTCGTAAACCCCCCTGATTTGTGCTGCTCGGGCTGCAGGGCCCTGGCTCCTGCTCTGCACAGCTGATGGGGCTGATTAAGGGTTAATTAGGGAGTGCCAGCCCTGCCTGGGGTGGCTCCTGTGGGTGCTGCCCCGGCCTCTGCACCCACGGGTTCCAGTTCTCCCCACCAGGATCTTTGGGAAATGCATTTTCCCAGTGGCTGCTGCATCCCAAAGGTGTTTTTGCTTTCCGCTGACCAGCTGCACTAAAATCGCTGTGATGTGAACAATTCTGACAAAAATAAAAAACCACACCTCAGTTTTCCTCCAATGCTGGGGCTAAACCGAAATGGGAAATTCAGAAAAACCCACAGGAGCCCATACCTCTGAGTCTGCAGTGGCTTTTTATGGTGGTTACTTATTTCCCCTAAATTGATGAGGCTTAAAGGGGGAGTTAAACTTTTCACAGATACAGAGGTGAAATAATATTAAATTCCCAAATTAAAGATCATCATTAACCTGTTTGGGTTTTAGTGCTCTAACAGTAAACACAACAAGCTGTGAACAGGGTGCTTAATTATTTCAATGAATATTCATAATGTACAGGACCCTTAGAGGAAATAAAGAGAGGAAATTGTTCTACAGCAGTTGGGAGGGTGATAAGCAGATATTTAAATTGAGGGAGGAAAATGAAATACACCTGCACTGTAAATCCTTGGTGCATATATTTACATTTTAATTTATTTTTACATATGATATATTTTTAAGAAACAAATACAACTCTTGCTTATTAGAGAATAACTTGTTTTCAACGGACACTAGGTGTGTTTAGAATAACTTAGAATAAGAAGTATTTATTTGGAGCCTGATGCTGCAGCACCACGACTCAAAATTCAAATATCATCACTGATTTCTGTAAAAACACAGGATTTTGGCTGCAGGAGTCCCTCCATTTCCCCGTTTCCCTCTTTCTGCTGTATCCTGCAGTAACTCCAGAGGTGTTTTCTGCCTGTGCCAGGTGCTTTGGGAGTTGGTTAAATGAGAGAAATCACCAGGGGATCTGCACAACTTCTCCCTGAGCATCTGGAAGAGGCCCCAGATCCTTTGTCCTGCATTTCCTATAAGGGCAGGAGCGTTTTTCACTGTACAGGAAGGTGGAAGCTGTAAAGCTTTGTACAGACAATGGCACTGGGTGACATAAAGGGACGTGTGACGGGTGAATTAAGACACTTGGTAACTTGTGGAATAATGGCTTAAAATGCCTTTATTTTATGGCCAGTTTCTGCCATCTGAGTGATGCTGCATGTATTGGTTGTATTTATAACTTAATAGCTTTTCTCAATTTTATTATACTTTTTATGAGACCTGTGGCTTTATGGTACTTCATAATTTTCCTCAGATTCATTAAATCCCGCGCAGGGTGGGGCTGCTGGCAGTGCCAGTGCCATGAGAGCTGGAGCCAGGCTGGAGGAGCTCTGTGGATGGTGCTCCTGCCCAGGAGTTTTAAGGTCCTTCCAAACCCAGACCCAGTCTGGGATTTTCAAATTCTCCCTGAAAAATGAAGAAGCAGCTCCAGGCTGAGCTCAGACCCTGTGGGGAAAACCTGGGATAGAGGGAAAGGATGGAGAGGGGGCTGAGAGCTGAATTCCAGCAGCCTGGCCCTGGGCACTGACACATTCTGTGGGGTTTCTCCCATTTCTGCACCAACCTTGTGCTTTGCTGGCTGTAACCTTTCTGTTCCTGTACCAAAGCCCCATTTCAATGTTCTGGGGGCTCTCAGGGGTTTTGGTGCCACGTTCTCCCCTGCCCAGGCTTTCCCTTGCTGTGGGCACGTGGAAAATCCTCTCTGCACCTTCCTGCCCGTGGTGCTTCCTTGTGTGCCTGGAGCTCGCCCAAAATGGTGCTGAATTTACCAAAATTGGGAGAGATCAGGAGCCTGGGCTGGCCCTGGTGTCACAGCAGGGGAAGGGGAAAGTTTGGGGCACTCGTGGGAAGGGCTCAGGGGCTCTTTGGGATGGTGGCAGCTCTGCTGCCATGGGGCTCTGAATTTGGAATATCTGAGAGAGCCCTGAGATTGGAATATCTGAGAGAGACAAAACCAGCAGCATCTTCTGCAGGAGGTTTCCCTGTGTTAAAAAAAAAATCCAACAAAACAAAGGGAAGCAACCTCAGGGACCCCCAAATGTGTCTGACTTTAAACAAAAATGTCGTTTTGGTTGGGACTGAAATAGAGGGCAAAGGATAGAAAATCTGCGTGCCCTTGAGGGCAGACAGCACAGGAATTCCTGAAATCCTCAATTCCTGAAATCCTGAATTCCCCAATTCCCAAGCTCCCGAATTCCTGAATTCCCCAACTCCTGAGCTCCTGAAATCCCGAATTCCCAAAATCCTGAATCTCTCAGTTCCTGAATTCCCCAATTCCCGAATTCCTGAATTCCCCAATTCCCGAATGTTGTATTGCACTAAACCTTCCACCCAAATTCCCCAATTCCTGAATTCCCGAGCCGGGGCTGTCCTTGTGTCAGGAACAGCCCTCGAGGAGAGGAGGAGATGCTTCTCTCTCCCCAGAGGCAAATCTGCCTTTAGAGCATCCCCGGGGGAGTGGGAGACGCCGGGATTGTCCCGATTGTCCCTCCTGTACAGTTGGGAATTCTGAGTTCCACTTTCGGGAGAACAGGAAAGGATGGAGTTGACTTTTCCCCGTGTCCCTGCATTTTGGGAGGGGGATTTTGGCCCCCTCACCCTGCTGCCTCTCCCTGTTTATGATCCCCAGAGATAAGGAGCTTCCCACCTCGCAGCAGCAGCAGCTTCATTACAGGCTCTTGGTCTGCGGGCCCGCAATGCATTTATAATTTTTATTGTTATATCTTTTAATTTTATTTTGCTTTCCTTGCTGTCTGCGAGGAGGGGAGATAGGAGTCCATATTTATTACAGAGCAAACGATCTACCTCTGCGAATGTATGTATCAGTTAATTTAATCTCACCAGTTTTATTTAAACTGTTTTTCCTTCCTTTCTTTACCTCCCTCCTCCCGCCTCCCCCCTTTTCCTCCTCCTCCTCTGGGCGCAAGGTGATCAGTTTGTTCAAAAAAAAAAAAAAGAGAGAGAGAGAGAAGGGAGGGAAAAAAAAAGCTGGAAAGTAAAACTATCCCGTGCCTTTTATAATGTGGATTGAAAAGGCTTTTTCTGGTTGCTACGGCGTCGCTGTGCCTTTCAGTGCTTACGCCTGTGTGCCTCCCGTGGCCCCCGTCTGATTGACATTTACAAATTACCAAGCTGAGAGTGTTCAATCTTTGACCCGTGTGTTTCTATTCAGCAATGAGTGAGATTTGCAAGCATTTTGTCATATAATTACTGCAAATCCCTTGAAAATTTCCACAACAACGCCTAGATGAATGGTAATTTGTGCAGACAGCCGCTGGTGCCTTTACAATACACTCAGATGCAAAACAGTCTAATTTTTTTTTTTTTCACCCTAAGATTTCTGGGGGGGGGGGGGGAAATGTTCTGTGTGTGAGCGTGTTGTAAAATATTTGGATTGTTAGATTTATTTGCTTACACAACCTATATTTGTGCTGATTTTATTGTATTGACTGTACGCATTTTTTTCCTCCCATTCTACAGTTTTATTGTGCCTTGGTCATATGCATACATCACCCTCATTGTTCTCCAGGAAATTTATTCCACCTTTCAGCCTGCTCTTGATAGGACTTATTGCATTACTAGTTAAGTGCTGAGATTTGCTACTACAAAGATTTGAAACAGCCCCTTGTAATGTTTATTTGCCAGACATGGCTGAGATCATATGTTTGCATCACACTTGGAGTGCATCTGCATTTTTGGGGCTGCCAGGGCCCGGTGGGTTTGGGGTTTGGACCTGAGGGATGCATTGGGCACCTCCCCAAATTGGGTGGCCAAGGGGGAGAGCATCAAAGAGCCAGAAGGAAGTGGGCGTCCAGCACCTGTTGAAATATTCATATTTATTCAGGGAATGCCTATAGAATCATGGAATTGTTAAGGTTGGGAAAGATCTTTGAGATCATCACATCCAAAAATCAACCCAGCACCACCCCCACGTTCACCACTGAACCTGTATGGAAAATCCCCGGATCATTTAGGTTGGAAAATGTTTAAAACCACCAAACCCAACCATTCCCCCCACACTGAGCCACGTCCCAGGTGCCACATCTACCCCTTAAATCCCCCTGGGAATGGGGACTCCTCCACTGCCCTGGGCAGGGCTCCTGCAGCTCCTCACCTGCCTTGCAGTACGTGGAGTGAAGGGTGGAGATGCCGCCTGCAATTCTGGGGTTGTGAGCTGTGCATTAAAATTAACTATTTTGGCAAATAATGTTTTGGTGGAATTTAGTAAGAATTTGCCTTTAGCAAACACTTTCAACTCGCCTTTCCAGAATTTCCCTGCTACTGGTGTGTGCATATATTTATATTTTTATTTTTATATATGTGCTGTGGCAGCAGGAGCCTTCACTGGCTTTGGCTTCCACAGGCTCGCTGCCTGGCATGAGAAGTGTCACGTAGATTTTGTTGTTGTTTGTTAAAACAGCCCTGAGAGAATTTAACAACTAAACTCAGTTTTGGTATTGCTTTCGTTTTCTGCCTCCTGATGCTGGCTGATCTCCTGGCCCAGGTGCAAGGGCAGAAACTCTGCTTTTTGTGGTTTATTTGAGGTGAGGTCACTGTGCCTGATGCTGGTGCTGTCACAGGGGGGGCACAGACCTGGGGGGATGAATCCTGCAGGGTGATCCCCTGTAACAGCATCCCAAGGCTCAGGGATGGGGGAAGAATCCTGCAGGGTGATCCCACCATGGGAGCAGCCCCAAAGCTCAGGGATAGGGATGAATCCTGCAGGGTGATCCCACCATGGGAGCAGCCCCAAGGCTCAGGGATAGGGATGAATCCTGCAGGGTGATCCCACCATGGGAGCAGCCCCAAAGCTCAGGGATAGGGATGAATCCTGCAGGGTGATCCCCCTGTTGGAGCAGGGATGGGGGATGAGCTGGGCTGGGTGCTGGAGCTGTTCTGGCAGCACGGCTGGAGTTTGGTTCCCTGCCCTGCCCAGCACCTTGCACAGCCCACAGGTGATTATTTATGGAGTTCCTGCCCAGCCAGCCCTGCCTGCACTGCAGCATTCTCCCTTGGCTGAGGAATTTCCTCTCTTCCCTTTCAGGCTGATCCTCCTGAGCAGCAGCAAACCCCAGGGAGCTGCTGGGTTTGGAGGGGTTTGCTCTGAAACCACTTCCAAACCAGCTCAACCTCGGCCTGGGTGAGCGGGAGGAGTGGGATGGGAGGGGATCTGAGCTAGTTCTGGCCAGGCTGGGCTGTGTGAGGGATGGAGCAGAGCAATGGAACAAACCAGGGCTGTCATTAGGCTGGAAATGCAATCTCTGCCAGGGAACAGCCCTGGGAGGCTCAGCAGGACCTGCTCCCCTTATGGGAATTTAATGCACCTGGTGGAATCTAACTGCAGGTCATCAGCTTTTATTGGCACACTGCAGACGTGCAGGGTGATGGACTGGCCTGGCAAAACATTAACAAAGATAAAAAATAATCCTGGATCGGGTTTTGTAGTGGGTGTCACTGGAATCAGAGCAAATGCTGCTCTTCAGGTGCTTGTGTGCTCATCCCAGGTGATTTCTGCTGCTGGTGTAGATAGTCTTTTATATGGAGTTTGCAGATAAATTTTTGTCTGACATATATCTAGAACTTATATAGTCACCTACTAATTTAAACCAATTTGCCCTAGGTGATGGGTGAATACACTTGAAAATTAAATGGGTCTGATTTAAGCATCCCTTCTCTGAAGCCAAAGATTATATAATTAAATTAAAAGAAAATGTGTTTTATAATAAACTGTATTTCCTCTTGGCAAAATCCAATTTTGAAACAAGATTGTAATATCATATCTAAAAATGTTTTCCCATGGGTATTACCAGTCTATTTCATTTAATTGTTTTCACCCATCATATTATGTGCTTTCAAAGTAGTGAAATGAGTGTGGTTTTTACGAAGAACAAGGGAGGAAATGGCAGGGAGAGGGAAGGTTGGCTCCTTTCCCAGGAGGAGCTGCTGGAAAACCAGGGATGGGCGCCTGGTTGCCTGCCCCAGGCTCTCAGCTCCTGGCCTGGCTGCTGGAAGGTGATGCCATGGCAGTGCCAGGCCCTTGGCATCTCGGGTTCCCCTTCTCTGGTGAGGGCCTGGCACAGGGAGAAGCTCCAGGAGCTGCACTGTGAGGATTTTGCCCTCGGGCAGGAAATGTTTAACACTTGGAGCAGCTGGGAGCTCCTTGCCCAGTGTGGCTGTTTGTGCCAGTGCAGAAGGGTTTGGTGGTGCCAGAGCTTTTCCAGGTGTTCCCCAGCGGGATCAGACCCTGAGGGTGAGAGGGAGCTGCTGTAGGGCCAGCAGCATTTTGGGGTGGGATCCCTGTGGGGACCACAGCCACCCTGCTGTCCCACCAAGGGCTCACACCTGGGGCCAGGGGAATTGCCACAAAAATACAGGATTCATTTCCAATGGAATATGAGCCAATTCATCCCGAATTAACATGCTCATTTTCTTCTACCTCCATTCATCCGTTTGTGTGCTGTCCCTGTGTGCCACCAGCACTGCAAAGGGAAATTGGTCAGTGCCATCCTCCCACTCCTGATGGACGTGGTTGATGAGAATTGGAAGCCAATGCTCCTGATTCTGCATCGATTTGGCAAAATTCTTTGGCAAAGCACTAAGGAAAGCTGGAGGTGTGTGCCCATCCTCTGCTCCTGGAGAATCCCAGTGGATCTGCTTCGTCCCCGGGCTGGAGGTGCTGAGAGATGGGGGCAGAGCAGCACCTCAGTGTCTCTGCTCCTGCTGTCCCCATTTATTTCCTGGCTGGGACTGGGCCTGTGTATCATGACCAGCAATTCCTTAATCGGGGCAGAGGAGTGGAAGCAGCCATGAGCAGCACAAATATCCGTGCACCAGAGCTCGGCACAAACCCTGCTGGGGAGGAAAACACCCTCCCGCTCTGAGAAAGGACACCTCTCTCATCCCACACAGCTCCTTTTGTATTTGGTTTAGAAAGCCTTGATTCTGTTTTTATAGTTATTTTAGTCAGTCAGTTATTGAGTTAGTTTTTATGGTTATTTTTCCTCCAGGGGTGTCTGACAGCTTTGGGCATCCCCCGGTGCACGTAGGCACGTGGGTACCACCATCCTTTCCCTCTGCGTCTTTCCCCACCAAACAAATGGGGAAAAACCTCCTGGAATTCGCTGATTTTTTTTTTTTTTTTAATGCCAGCAGGATTACAAGGCTCCCCCTAAGCCCGAATCAGTGCCAGCTTCTCGGTGACATCCTGGGTGTCCCCAAAAATCCGAGGCACGCTGGGGATGCGGGAGGGAGCAGCCTCGCACATCCCCGCAAGCCTTCAGCGGGGAAAGCGCTGACGGAGCAGCAGCGAGCAGGAGCTGGAAGGCGATGCTGGAAGCAGCAGCGAGCAGGAGCTGCGAGGCTGATTCGGGGAGTTTCGGTGGAACGGGAGGGCGGCGGGAGCGCTGCTGCCCCAGCCCTGCCCGAGCAGCGCCCGCGGGCACCGGCGGCGAGGAGGACCGGGGGATTCGGATGATGGGAAGCGTTTTCCACGGGCGTTCCGCTGCTGTCAGCCATTTTAGCTTCTGAATCCTATTTCCCTGGTGCTTCCGAGAGAAGCTTTTGGGGGAGTCCCCAGCTAAAACTCAAATTTGCATTTAAATGGAGATTTTTTTTTTTTTTAATGAGCAGGATGCATGGGAGACTAAGACTATTAGGTTTCCTTGTGGGAGAGTGCAGAATTCTCTCACCTTTTACATCCCACCCCCTCCCCAGCCCTTTTAATGCACACTTTAAATTAGACATTAAAAAAAAAAGGAATGGTGCGTCTTTAAGGAGAATATAATCATAAACAAATAAGTCTGGTTGCCCTTGCAGCAGAACTAATCTTCCCTCAGCTGAGCTGTGATATAGATCAGTAACAAGAGCCACGCGCAGGGGGTTCCTTTGAAATGCATAATACCTCCTCGTATAAATTGGAGTTGGTGTGATGGAGCTGTGAGATGACATATTGTGGCATGACCCCTCTCTACTGATTGTGGGTGAACCCTGCAAAGGTAAATCTAACACGGCGCACACATCAGACAATTTCATTTTCATCACCCAGGGACAAAAACATGGCAACAGAATCTTTTCAAATGATAATCTGCATGCTAGGCGGAATATTTTCCCTTCCTCCTTACCTTTTTTTTTTTCCTTATTTTTATTTTTTTTTTGCATGTTCAATTCATGATGTAAGTGAAAGGAATTATAAATTGCTTCCAAAGTTCATTCATTCCCTTCTTCTCATTCTTCCCGTTCTTTTCCTCCTTCTCCTTTGGCTTTTGTTCTCTCTCCCTTTTCCTCCCTTTTTTTCCTGCCTTTGTCTCCTTCTCTTTCACTTTTTTCTCCTCTTTATCTCTCTTATTTCTATTTTCCTCTTCTGTTTTCCCTATTTCCTGCTTTTCCTCTCTTTCTCCTCCCCATCTTTAATATTTTATTTTCCTTTTTATGTCCTCCCTTTTTTTCCCTCTCCTCCCCTCTTTTCTCTTTTTCCTCCCTCTCTTCTTTCTCTTTTTTTTCTTCCTCCATCTAAAAGTTTGGCACTGTGTGTGTGTGTAACTGATTCATTCTTCTCATCCCCTCAGGGACATCCAGTAATAATGATTTATAGGAGTGCAAAAATCTCTGCTCTTGCTGTTACCAACTAATATCCCTCCTACCCTCCAAAAAGGGAGTTTTCTGTTCAAACCCTTCTCCCTCACTTCTCTCCCCTCTCCCCCTTTGCCTTCCTGCACTTCTCCAGTCAAGCATTAGGGAATTCAGCTGCTTTGCCTCATGCCAACCAGGAATATTCAGTCCTGCATCTCTCACCTGGAACTCCAGTGATGCCATGGCTGCTCTTTGCTGCGTGTCCAGCTGGTTTGTGTGGGGTTTGATACTTTGGGTGTGAGGAAATGTAAAAATCCCCTGTATTGTGGTGTCTGGCTCACCATACCCCATCCCCTCCCAAACCCAGGTGTGTTTGCCGGCTGGAGGAGCTGCCTGGAGGGATGGGAATTGCCAGTGCCCACCCAAGGGCAGGGCAGAGGCCTTGGGCAGGCCTGGGGGGTTTGTGGTGCCAGGGCTGAGCTGTGCCAGGGCAGCTCCAGGGCTTTGCCTGCAGCAGGCTCAGCCCCTGGGCTCCTGTGGCCAAAATCTGTGCTCAGCATCAGCCACACCAAGGATCCTAAGGGGCATCCCAGGACCCTGCCCTGAAGGCAGAGAAGGGGTTGGAAGCTTGACCTGGTAAGAGATGCCAGTCCTGGCTCTGAATGCGCCTGTCTGGCCATTTTTACTGCTGGAATCTGTGCTAATTAATTGCTCTGCTGATCACCACGGTGCAGTGCCTTGGGCTGGCTCCTTGTGGAACGGGCTGGCTGCTCTGGGCCCTGCTCCCCTCATGGCAGGGATCAGGAGGAGCTGGGGACAGCTCTGTGGGGGCACTGACACCTCTCCTCTTCCCTCGGGGGGGTGGGCACAGCTGGGCCAGCTCTGGGGGTGGCACTGCAGGGCAGGCGTTGTCCCTGGGCGTCCATCTGTCCATCCCGTGGCTGCAGCACAGCCTTGGAGGGAGCAGGGCATGGCATTGGGAAATCTCTAGCTGTCTGTGCCTCAGTTTCCTCATCTCAGATCCTCCGTTTGAGTTACAAAGTGGTGCAGAAATCTCAGTTTTACCCCTCCAGGAGGAGTTCTGCCAGCAGACACCGATCCCCCTCGGAAAGGAATGGACAGAGCAGCAAGACTTCAGATGAACGTGCTGACAATGAAACAATCCTGCCCTGGCCAGCAGTGGGGTGCAGAGGGAAGGCTCAGAGCTGCTCCCAGCACAGCCCTGCTCCCACCAGAGTGACACGGTGTCCCCGTGCTGGGTGACACTGCCACTGCTGCCGTCAGCCCGTGACACCCAGATGGGTCTGTCGGTTCCACGTAGCGTGATTGCCATCCCCTCCTCGCCCAGCACGGCAGCCAAATTGAAGGAGAAAAGGTCAGAAAGCCCTGGTCATCCTCTCCCTTTCCCCCACATCACTCCCTGCCTGGGATGGGAATGAGAAATGACAGGTTAGTGTGGCACCTGGGAGCAGGGGATGGCAGCCAGCGCTCGTGAGGAGCTGCACAGGCAGCCTGGGTGCTGCTCCTGGCACCTGCTGGCACCAAAGTGACAGTGACAAGTTCTTTGATTAGAAGAGGGCCCCAGCACCGCCTCCCCCCTGCAGAAAGGTCTGTGGGAAGCACCACCCTCTGCTTAAAATGCTGGATGCAGAGGGAGGTCAGCTGGGGAATGGATTCTTTTCTTGTCTTCTCTTTCCATTTTGGTGCAGCAATGTGTCAGCTCAGGTCCGGGAGAATCTCAGCCTGAAAGTGCTTTTTGTTGGTTGGTTCGTTTATTTTTTGTTTTCCCCTTTTTTCCTCCATTCTTCACATGATTTTTCAGAGAAGGAGCAGTATTGATAGCACCCATCCAATTGTTGCCCCCCCGGCAGTTATCCCTTGTGTGAAGAGCACCTCCGTGCTTTCCAAGAGATGTGTAATCACTTCAGGCTGTTCTGCACTGCTAATTGTTTTTCTGGTTTTATGCAAATGTGAAAATCCTCATTTGATCCTCCTAAAATATTCTATTTTTACAACCAAGCACTTTTATTTGGGTTTCAGGGAGGAAGTGCTGCTCTGAGAAGGCTGGAGGACATCACAAAAGGAAAAGGGATGATCCAATATTTGCCACAGATCTGCAGGACCTTGTGGCAAAATGGGATGGGGAAGGAGATGATGGCAGGTAGGGAAGGTGAGAAGTGGCTGCAGGATTGTTTCTGTCGAGGCAGGTGAGATTACCCAGCTCTGTAATGCCTCACTGCAAATCTGCCCAGAAAATTCATATTTTCATAATATTTTTATATGTACAGCTCTTCCCCAAGTCCCCCTGGGATGTCTTTAATGGGGTGCATGTTTTTTTTTTTTTCCTTCTTGTTTGTAGAAGACAAACTTTTTCACAGGAGACATGGGGAAACAACCTTCCCTTTTTCTGGTGGGAAAATAAGTGCCAGTTTTGTTCACCTCTATTTCTGTGTAAATGGGGTTGTTAGAGAGAGAGCCTGTGCCTGGGGTATGCAGAGCCTCACCTGCCTCACAGACAAAACCCATCACGCCTGACAGCACAAATTCAATGATTTCCCTGCGATTCCAGTGGGAGAGGAAGGCGCAGAAACGAGAGAAAGAGAAATGCACACTGTCCAGGTGGAAACTGCTTTCCCAGCACTGTGATTTTTCCTGGGAACTGGAGCCAGCAGACTCCACGGCAGGAACTTTTCCAGCTGCTCGCCCTCCCCTCCCTGGGTGCTGCTGCTTCTGTGCAGTTATAGATTTTCAGATAAGGTGCTTTTGTTTCCCAGTTGTGCCTGGGTCACCGTTTGGAACTGATATGACAGGCCTAAGGCTAGCAGAGAAATTTGTTACAAGTTCCCATTTCGGGGACGTGTCTCCAGTCCAATTGCCTATTTACTCTCTCGGGGATCTATTTTTAAAAGTTATTAGCAGATTACTGGTTTTCTATCAACCTCAGGCACCAATCTCCCAAAGATACTATTGTACTTTAATAAGGTGCATTTGATAATCCTCAGATAAAGGCATCTGAAGTGAGGGGGAGGAGAGGGAGAAACTCTTGCACCGACTCCAGTAAGGGACACACAGGCCAGAAAAGGGTTAAATACACTCATGTTTCTAAATGGCTGAACTACTCTATGTTGTAGTTTTCAACTGCAAATCATCTTTAATAGCAGACATCACGGGATGGCTCATTACATTAAGCTATTTTTCATGCTATCTCCTGTAATATCCTTTAATCCAATGCGTTTCAAATCACCTCAGGCTAAAATAAGAGACATAGCGATGTAATAGCCTAGTGTATTAGTGGGTTAATTGCCCTGTTGTACTCTCTAGTAGATATCTCTGGAATGAGTTCTATATTAATTGTAAATTGCTTAATACATTTAACTCCTTGAGCAGCTCGGTCCTCCGCTCTGTCTTTAATGAAGAAGAAAACTTTGGAGTTGGGAGTAGTTGGGATTTTTGGTGCCCGGCCCTTCCCCACCAGCTCCGAGCACTCACGTCATCCTCTGGCACTCGGGGAGAGTCAGCCTGAAGCACTCAAAGGAAATTATCGCTCTTTTTCCTGGCAGGTGCCAAGTTCTGCAGCCTGCAAAGCCACAACACCTCGCTCAGAGGGAGCTCAGAGCCAAGTCCCTGACCCCAGGCCCTGCACGGAGCTGCAGGACATTGTCCTGCACTGGACAATCAGAGGAGGGGGAGAAAAAAGGGAAGGTTTAAATAATACATAAGATTTTGTCTTGCCAGAAAGGGAAGATGGATGAAGTGCTCTGCAGCTCTGCCAGAGGATGCAGCAGTGGGTCACTGACACACACAGCTCACAAAGTGTCGCCCATAATGTGCAGCAGCTAGTTTTCTAAAATTACTTCTGCAGCACCAGGCAGATTTGCAGTCACTTTTCTGAAGATTGGAACATAAGTGTCACCAGGCTACCAGAGGGTAATGTCACTGATTTCTTTGGATTGCTCCCAGTGTACATCAGGGGGGTGCAGGAGGAACAGGCACGGTGGAGGTTGGAGAGGGTTGTATAATTTTCAGGTGAGACACTCTTTATTAATTTCTTTTGGGACATTCTGGATTCTAAAACTCCTGGCAAAAACGTTAGTGTCAATTTAAAGGCAAGGCATGGAGGAGGAATGCTGAAAAGTTTATTGCTTTGAAGCTTTAGAAGAAATTCTTCTCTGAAGTGCCGCCTTAAACCCAGCAGGATGGCAGCACTGGGGGAAGGGGGTGAATTTAACCTGTGTGACCCAAAATCCTGCCCACCTGCTCTGGCCTGTGCAGCTCAGCCTGTTCCCAGCACAACGTGGCCATGGAGCAGCACCCTGGGTGCATTGTGGATCCCTTTCTTTACCGCTGACAGCATTATATATTATATATTAAGTATAATATCATAAAGATGCCATTCAGGACAGCTATTGTAAAACTTTAATCTCAGATTCCAGTGGTCCTAATGGAGCAGCCCCTTCCAGCAGGAGGGATTCACAGAAGAGCTGCTTTGCTCCAGGTTTGTAATGAGGGGCTCAGGTCCTTCCCAGCCCTGACTTCCCTGTGCTTTACATGAATAGCCTGGGCTAAAAGAAATATCATCCCTCTGTTTTAAAACCTAAGGTATTTGGGAGAGAATGTGCATGGGAATTTCATAGCTTGTGAAGGAAAATGCCTGTGGAGCAAGGGACACAGTTGGGCTTGGAAGGGAAGACACAAAGTGCTTAGACTGCTGGAAAAAAAATCCATCAAGTAATTCTCTACCTATAAAATAGGTGGTAATGCAATCTGAGCTTAATTTTGATGGCACACTGTACTTCATAACAGTGACAACACCTTAAAAATGTAATGAAAGGGTCTGATTTATTGCTGAAATAATCCATTTAGCACTCCAATAAATAAAAGGAGAAAATACAACCAATGTTTCGTCAGAAAGGGGAAAAAAGAGAGAAAAATTGCAGTGTGTAGCAGTTTTCTGGAAATGCATCCAGAGTTTTGGGGCTGATTATTTTCCTGAAGACAAATATAAATTCCCAGTTAGATTTTAAGATTTAGAGCTGATGTCCACTCTGCATTCTCATGTACTTTTAAAGCAGCAGCCCTGTGATACAGCAATGCAGGGACCACGTTTGACTGACAAAGGGGAGGAGAAAACACTGAAACCCCACTAACTTACTGCCTTACAAATATTTGATTTTGAATATGCTCTTGTAGCCATTATGATGTGCAAAGCAAACGTATTTTCCCCTCATGCCAAATTTGTTTTAATAACATGAGGTTACTCCTGCAAATGTCAGCTCCACCCTCCTTTCCCCGTTTCACTTGGCCCACAGCAGAGCCTGGTGGGTTTTACACTCCCTCTACATCACTTCTATTAATCTGTTTAATCTGCTCCAGGGCCTGGCAGTGGCAATGACAGGAAAAGCAATAAAATGCTCCCGTGGCAGATGTCTGTGTTCAGGTGTCCTGAGAGCAGAGCTGCTGCTTCTCCAGAGAAAACTTCCCAGTGCAGAAACAGCCACTCTGCAGGAGCGGGCTGAGGGGTCTGGACTCTGACACCAAAGGTTGTAAGGCCATGAATGCTTCAGGGTGGCCTAACTGTGACTTTTCAGCACCTGAAGGAGCTGCCAAAAAAGATGGAGAGAGACTTTACAAGAGGCTGGAGTGAGAGGATAGGAGGGAACGGCTTCACACTGACAGAGGTTTAGGCTGGGTATCAAGGGAGAGGTTCTGTCCCCGTCTCCCATTCCAGGCGTCAGTGCTTGCATCAGCCAGAGCTGCCCAGTGTTTCAAACTGAGTGGGAAGCAGCATGGATGTGAAAACGAGGGGAGAAAAATCAGCAAAATGCAGCCAGGCTGCCCGTTTTGGGGGATATTTTGCTTTGAGGCCTCGGAGCAGCTTTCCCTGGTGAATCCATCCCTTGTGGGCCCTCTCAGGGCTGCAGGAATGGCCCCAGTGCTGGCGTCCCACAGCGCCCTGCCCAGCCCTAATTGGCCTGTTTGTTTTGCAATAAGTGATTCCTGCCTGTCTTGGGGTGGATTGTTTTTCACACCATTAAATGAAGTTCTGCTGTATTGATCCCTGTTTTTCCAATTTGAAGCCTGAAAAGTGATGAAGACATTTTCTTGTTTTCTCATGTACTTTTCCCTCAGTTCATTTAGGTGACCTGTCTTTAGTTCCTTGCTCTGCTGGCTGTAATTGCTTCTTCAGAGTAATGTTACACCGTGAGCGTGGCTCTGCAGCCGGGGACGGCTCCCTGGGAGTGATAAGGACAGAACAGAGCAGCGTCTGACTCTGATAAGGGCAGCAGAACAGCACAGCCTTGCAGAAGCAGATAAAGGATGGAAGTCAGGCAAACAGAAGCCATGCAAAACGCAAGCAGGAGGCCAGCCCAGCTCTGCAAGGCCGGCAAAGCAGGAGCTGTGCACAATAATGATGATGTTGCGCTCACTGAAAAGCAGGAGGCGAGGAACAAGGACACCGGACCTAAAAATGACACCGGGCGTGAAAACCCACCCTAAAGAACCAAATTAGGGCTTCTGCTAAGGGGTGTGACTATGTAAAATAGGCTAATACATATGCATGATGTAAGTGGGGATGGCTCATGAATATGTAATGATTAAAACACTGTTACCTGGCGCTACGGGGCACTCGAGCAGAGGAGGGGCTCTGAGCGCTCAGCACATGGAGATTTCTAATTTCCAGACTGTCAGAAAGTTTGTCTGGCTGACTCTGGTGTTCACCCTGCAATATTTGCTGGGGAAGGTTTGTCTCAAATGACACCCCAATAGCAGCACCTCTTGCTGGAGGCTCGGTAGAGCAGTGCAGAGGGTGAGAGCAGGACCACCGGACAGCTTTGTCTCTTCAGGGTGCGTAATATTTTGCTTAAGAGATGGAACATCATCTCTGGACAGATGTTGTCATTGATGTGCTCCTTACCTTTGTGAAGAATCTCAGGGCTCCAATGTTTGCATTAGATTTTGCCAGATTTTTGTTTGGCATTAACAGGAGGGGCGGGTTTTTCTAGAAGAGCTCAATAGGGTGAGTGCTGAACTCAGGTTTAACTTAGGAGGGAGAAATGGTTGCTCCAACTCAGCCTCACCTGCTATTATTTAATGTGTGAGGTCTAAATGGCGTCCATGCTCACAGAGAAGTTTTCCAGTGGCTTTGTTAGGCTCCAGACTCGCAGAATTTACTGCTGCAAACCAGAAGTGCAGCAAGCCTGGGAGGTTGGGATTGTTTCTGTATCCCTGAGCTGTTCCCACCGGGCCTGGCACATCTGGGATGCTCCAGGAGGGAGGGAAGGCAGGACCACTTTGCTGGCTCGCCCCAGTGTGTGGGCAGGGACTGAATTTACAGTGTCAGTTGTGAAATGTCTCACAGCAGCACCCTTGGTCCCTCTGCACTCCCCAGGCTGCCTCCCCACGCGCTTGTATCAAGAGGGTAACACAGCAGACATAGTAAACAGCAGAAAATGCACAAACGAGGAGGGCTCAATAATTTCCTTTTTTTCCCCTCTGCAAATCCTTGAAAAAAAAGCTAAAAATTTAGGTGGTAATTTGCAGAAATGTTCAAATCTGCTCATTCCCTAAGAGATTGGAAGGATTTAGGGTTTTTAAATTTTTTTTTTTTTATTGTAAACTACCTTATGACAATTGGTGATAAAAGAGCTGAGCCTTTCGAAATCCATTTTAATAAAACACTGTATGACCTCATAGATATGCATAGGATTTAGAAATAACATGGATTTTAATGAAGGTACTTGAAAGGTATGGTGCCATATTGCAATTTTATGGAAGATCTTAGATTAATGAAATTAAACGTGAACTGCATTGTTTAGATGATGAACTTAAGGTCATATCTGCAGCATTTGAAAGAGAAACCTTGAGTGGAGGGTGTAGAATCATTGATTTAGACCCTGGTAGACAGCTGAATAGCAAGCACTGAAGCATGAAGGTAAATTCCCATATTTCATTGTTAGAAGGTTAGCTGGTGGCTGCCAGCTTTTCAGTGATAATCACCAACCAATTCCACCCTGTTTCAAAAAAGATTTTGCCTTTGTGTGCTAAGACACTTTTAAAAACCATTACTGTTCAAAGCAGGGGCACACTGTTTAAAGGGAAGCTATTTCTGCAAAATGCAGGATGGCAATGAGTTGATGCTGTCCTTGGATAGTGATGCTATTAAGTTCATTAGCATCATCATCCATTTAAAATGCTTATAAGCAGAATTGCCACTGTTTTGCTGGAGACACCAGAGGTACCTCCTCCTGCAGCCCCCAGTGATGTGTTATCAGTGATTAGCTCTCTTGCTTCCTTTAATTTTTGGTAAGACAAGGGCCCTTTTGGGTTTTAGTCCTGTCTGCATCCTCAGGCACGCAGGGAATAAATGCACGAACATGCACACGTCTTGGGCTAATAGACAGGAGTTTGTACAACAGGAAAATTGCAAGGGACGAAATCCTCAGGCCTTAAGAATAAGTGATAATAGAATGATACTGCCAATTACTGCTGGGGACCAGTGTTGTCACAGGGAACAGCCCTGGAGATGGAAGGATGAGGGGCGGGGAGAAGATTCCCTTTCGACAGTTTGGTGTTAAAGGGAATTTGTCAAGGATGTTAAAATTAGATCTAACTGGGCCAGATCCTCAGATGACATAAATCAGCCTGTAGACTTCAAACCCTGATCTGGCCACATGCACCTCTTTGTTCTTTTCCCAATCTTTATTACCTGCATCCTGACCCTGCCTGGGTGCTGCTCAAGCCCCAGCCCTGCTGACGAGGAATATTGTAATATTTACAGGGAGCATTCAGCTGCTGGGGTGCAGGGCTCTAGCTGGGGACCACAGAGTGCAAACCTGAAAAAGATGCTCTCAGGTGGGAACTGAGGCTTCTGTGCCTAATGTGCTTCCTTGTATGTTCTCTTCCAGGCTGAATTTTTGGCAAGCTAAGCTAAACTGCTGCATCGTGAAACCGTGTGAAAGCTGCCAGTAAGGAGATTGAGTAAGAAATAGTGTTAGATAATGGCTGTAAATGCATTATGATCACTCTTTTCATTAGAAACTTCTTTGTTTTCTCCCTGGTGTATACCACAAACAGCTTGCACATGATTTATCTGTGTGTGCTTGGGAAGAGAGGCAAAGGGAAATAAAGTCTTTGCCATGAGATGTTTTAAAAGGCAGTTGGGACACTTAGAGACGTGATGCTTATTAAAACAAATGGAATCTGAGTGTCTAAATCCCCTGGTCATCCTTGGAAGCCTTGTCCCTCATGTTTATCTTGCAGTGGTTTCCAAAACAGGAATTGCACATCCCATTTCCAGGGTGTGTCAGTGCAACTGGACAGCAAAGCTGGGATCACACGGGGGCCAGGCCCAGCTCATGCCATGGTATAAAGCTTTGAAATGGGGCAGAGCACTTTCTGGGAAACTCTCTGCAGAAAAACAAGTCCAGGCTCCACAGAAGTTAAGGGAATGTGGCTTCCCTCTCCCATTTCCAGAGGTTTCTGCTCTGTGCAGCTCTCAGGGTTGGACAGACTCACCCTGCTGTGTCCAGTTCTGCAGAGCTGATTTGCTGAGCTTTCAGTACATTCATAACTTCCCACCCTACTGTAAATCTTCTGACAAATATTTCTTAATTTTTAAAAGAAAATACTCTTGGCATTGTCCACTTTGGAAATGCTGGCCCATTAAGTCTAAACAGGGCATGTTAAATATCAATTGATTATAAAACCCATATTAATTGATGTTCAGCAGCCCTGCTAATGGAGAGGAGCTCATTACATAGCAGTTAACCCTCAATGCATATATATTAAATAATCAATTAGTATTTATTTAACATACAATAACCTCCCTATTAGTGCTAAATTAAAAGCCTCTTTATGGAGGCCTTGCAGAAAGCCCTGCACTGTGCTAACCTGGAGCCAGGAATTTGCATTAAGAGCTTCAATCTTTGTTACCTCTGGTGCCCCCAGGATGATTTTCAGATGTTAAGTGAAGGAATAAAGGGGCTGTGTTTGTGTTCGTCAAAAAAGTTGGTGGGTTGCTGCCCATGTGGTGACAAGAAGATGCAGAGACCTGGCAGGTGATGGGTGAGAGGAAAACAGAGGGATTTGTATTCCAGTAAAAGAAGTAGAAGTAGAGGAAACGTATTTTCAAATGGAAAAAGAAAGGAGAATGAGCAGAGAGACAGGCAGACAGCAAGCCAAGATAAAAGCAAAGAAGTGGCATGGCTGGGTAATAGAAACAGGGCAAACTGGGGAACTGGGAAAAGGAGTAGTTGAGCTAAATTGCCCAAAATGAGTCTCTCCTGTGCCACGTCCTGAGCTGCCATTTATGTCTGTGTGCTGTATGGAATATTAGCAGGTGGATTCACTCCCATCTCTGCCTGGCCTGAGTGTGACAAGGAGGGGAATAGAAGGGAGCTCTGCTGTTTTCCTTGGAGCCTGGGTGAGTTTTATATTGGGGTCTAAAAGGCCCAGACCCTATTTGGAGCTGAATTACATCACATGCCTATGCAATAATCTCTTTTCTGGTGGGGGGAAGCTGGGAAATCAAGCAGCTTCTCCAAAAGTCAATTCTGGTACTCAAAATGGAGCCAGCTCAAGAAATTGTCATTGATCCACTTCTGAACTTGGAGCAAATTTCCATAAAAATAATCAGATCCTCTCAGCTGCAGAAGTTTTAATGCCACGTGTTTCACTGGGTGGGATGGGCAGGCTGGGAGAACAGGAGCTGAGCAGTGATTTGGGTTCATTTTCCTCCTTCTCCCTGTACCACTTCTGAACAGGGAGCTACAGGGTGAGGGGGATGGGAGACAAGGCTGGTCTCCTTGCAACTCCTTGGCAAAAGGGAGTAAAAACCAGCAGATTGTTTGGTCTGATCCTTAGTGGATGAAAACTGGAGCAGTCCTTAGTAGGGCTTTAAAAAGCTTGATTAATTTAGGCTCCTGGGAATGTGGCTGGCTGAAAACCCCTTGGAAACTCGGAGAAGCTCTGACAGGGGGGCAGCCAGGTCCAGGCTGGAGCAGGTAATGACAGCTCCATCTCAGAGGTGTGAAGAAGAGCAGGGACCCTGTGGAGCATCTCTGGTGGGATGGGGGGTTTCAGATATGTGTGAAGGGGGTGGGTGCCCCCCTTCCCTCACTGCCCCTCTCCAGAGGAAGAGGGAGAATCCTGTGGCAAAGGGAGAGAAGGAGATCTGGCCTGACAGAGATGGGCCAGAGCAGGTAAATAACCATGGATTTGAAACATCAGCAGACAGAGTTTAATGAAGGGATAAGCAAAAATAAAACTGGAGGTGAGTGCCAATGCTGTCTGAAGGGTAATAACGAAGCTGATGGAAAAATTGCTTTAACCATTTTGGATCTCAGGGAAGACCCAAATGTAATTTTACTGAGGAAATGTAATCATATTTCAGGCTTTTCAGCCTTGCCAAGGAGTGTAAGGCACGCACACATCAATGCCTGCTCTTCCTGAAGCTCAGGAGGACTTTGCTGTTGGCTGCTCACTGTGGTAGAGAGAGACCTTGCAGGTCTTTCCCTCCAAGGACAGCGCCAGCTGTTTGAGCAAGTGATGGTCACCTGTATTCACAGGTATATGATGTATTTGTAGCACTCGCAATAAATTACTTCTTTCTCTCCTTACAGCTTCTGGAAGCATTCCCAGTGGCTGGCCTATTCATCAGGGCTGTTACACTGCTGCTGCTGCAAAGAGGGAAGTACCTTTTTCTCTTCCTCTTTATTAGCATGTGCCATGGTGTGAGGCACTGTGCCGGGGAGGGAACCCCGCTGTGAGCAGCACTGGGCAAACACAGCCGAGGTGACAGTGACAGTCCTCATCACCGAGTGTTAGCAATTCAAACAGCCACGTCAGTCAAGGAGTTGGAGAGAAGGGAAAGCAGAAGGGAGAATGTGACAGTTTGCAAACACTCCGCCGCATGATTTTGTCGTAGGTGTGTTCATCCTGGAAGTGTCTTGGAGGAAATGCAAATGAATTCTGTGCTGGACAAGTCTGTGTGCAAGTGAGGACTGCTGGGGCTTTGTTGGGCGTGGAGAAATTGAGATTACCAAAGGGCTTTTGGAAATTTCACGAAATTACCCATTGCCAGGTTTTGCCTACAGGACACAGCAGTCTTTACTAATCCATTAAACATAAGCAGGAGAAAGTAGTAAAACAGAAGCAGTGAAGCAAACCCAAGCCCCAAAACTCCATCAAGCAAAACCTGATTGTTTTCCACAGTAAAATTTTGGGGTGTTTGAAATGTACTGACATTTCCTAAAATCACCAATTTAATCCCTCCACACCGCACTGGAAATATCAAACCTAAGAAATTTAGGAAATTAGGCTGAAGGTTTTCTATTACCCTGAAATTTTGCCTTTGAGAATTGATAACACAGATGGAATTTCCTTGGGAAAGAATTGAGTAAAGGATGCTGAGGAATTATTTTAGTTAAACTGACTGCAATGCTAAAAATGAATCCTGGAGTGGGACAGTGAAGAAACTCATACTGGAATATTAATTCTGCTTCCAATCATCCAAGGAATTCAGTCACTGAAGTCAGGAGTGAATTCAGTCTGTCTGCTTTCCAGAGGCTTTAGGGAGGCCTTGCCAATACTATTCTTTCCTGCTGGATTTGTCTGCAACTCTTCAAAGTTATTAGTGGAAATAATTTCCTCTCTGAAGAAGCAGCCGCCTCTGTCCTGCTGGTCTGCCTCTGCTGTGGATTACTCCCTCACACATCACATCTCCCCTCAGTCCTGGGAGGCAGCTGTGCCTGCAGGGTGTTGTTCAGCCCTTTACCCAATTATCCAGGCCCAGAACACCCATCCCAAGCTAATCAGGAAGGACAATCTTCTCTGGGTGAAAACGCTCTCTGAGGACTCACCTCTGCCATGGCACCTTCAGGGAATGAAACTACTAATTATAGGAGAGGAGTGTTTGTATTATCTGCATGATGGTAAGAGCAGAAAGAGAGACCCCAGGGCTGAGAACCCTCTGCATCTTGGGTTTGCTGGGCTTTTTCTGTGTGGGACTCCCCTCTTGGAAAATCCCAATCTAAACACGAATGTGCAGAACTTTATTGAGTGTAAGAACAAGGAATTTCTATCGGTAAGGAATAATTCGTATCTGTTAGGAATAGGTAATTCCTCTCTGTACCCCATTAATCCTCAGCCTGCAGGCACCTGGGCAGAGTAAAATGGTGATTTGAGCTGTATCATCTCTGTGATTTCTTGTCCTCCATCACAGCCCTGCTGATTTCAGCTCTCCAGAAGTTCCAGAGCTGCCGCACAGCACTTGCCCATGAGCTGTGCAGTTTGAGGAAGATGTTGCCTGTTTTCTGAAGGACAGGATGAAATCACCCCACATACGTCCTCTATCTATTGCTTCTCTGAACAAGGGAAAACCAAAATGCCTTTCCCACCATTTTATTTATTGTCTTTCATCAGTTTCCTGGGAAAATCCCCTTTTTTAGTACTTTTGTGCGCGTGTGTGCGCCTGTATGGGGTAGGCGTGCGTGCGTGTGTATGTTTAGGAGGTTAAAAAAAATTTCTTGCTGTCAGCAAGTGATGTTACAAACCTGCTCTGACAAGGCTGGTTGTATATTTACAGTTGGTGAGAGCGAAGGCTTCATCAATCTTCACGCTTTGAAAGGGACAGGCCCGCTCCCATGAGCACCTGCTCCGGGAGAACAGCTGAACTGTGACTTTCCAGGGAGCTGGCTGTAAATTTTAGCCATTCCCCCCGCAGCCCACGCATGCTTGAGCTCTTTAACCTTCCCAGGCTGGCAGGAGTCCCAGCAATCAGTTTAGTGCAGAGACTGGGGTTCTTTTTAATTAACCTTTTGTTTCCCACTGCAGGTGTTTCAAAGTTTTAAAAGGAAAAGGGTGGGGGGGAAATATTGTTTGCAGAGGTGCATCCAGTTTTTCCATGCTTGGTGATCAAAGGGGATCAGCCTTTCTCGTGTTTCCCCTCCACGTTCACCTCCTGGATGTGTGTCTGTTCCAGCATCCGCTGGGAACTGGCAGCAAGGCTTCCCTTGGGGCACCTGCAGAAAGTATTCCTGGGAGTGCACTGTGCTGGCAGAAAAGGGAAGTACTGCCCTGTTTCATCAATAGAATTATTAGCAGGACAAGGACCTGTTGTATAGCTAAGAAAATTCATGTGTGGGAATTTATCACAAGGAAAAAAAAATGCATTCAAGCCCTACTTAAAACAATAAAACATATCTTTGAGGGAAAATTTCAGACTTTCTTCTATAAAGGAATAATGGTTTCTATAATTTAATAGGTGGTAAATTTGGTGAGGACTGCCAGCAAATCCATTTCACATAATGATATTTTATCTCCCTAGGTATGGTCATTTTCATGAATGTCTTTTTATTGGTTTCCTTGTCCCACGAAGTGTCCAAGGTGGTGCTGCTCATCCTCAAACGCTGAGCACATACAGAGGCAGGGATGGCTGGAGAAAACTATTAATAATGGTGACACAAAAAATGGGCAGGAACTGTGTGACAGTTAAATGTGCTCCCTATAAATAAAGAACATTTCTATTTGACCCTCAGGGCTGTGGCTTTTCAGCACTTACTTTTGTAGGAGTTAAGGTGGTCACAGCTATTAAAAACTAGAGATAAGCTGCAAGGAAATTCAGCTGAGGATAACAGGGGGAGAAAAAAAAAAAAGAGGGTTTCCAAAGAAGATTTTACTGAAAGTTGCAGGTGGAAAAAAAAATCTGAAATAGCCCTTGGTGAGGGATTTTGTTTACATAGGCGAGGGCAATTTGCTTCTTGGGAAAAGGAGTGATTTATTCTCTTGGTATCTAATTGCAAATTCACAGAGGCAAACCTTTTCCTCATGTAGCTCTGCTGAGAGGGATGGGAGCATTAGTTACGGAGGTTCACAGATTTTTAGAGCCCTCACAGTGTACATTGAATACAAACTAAAACTTACAGCTATGGTTTCATTCTGGCTGGTACTTTATGATGACTAGAGGTAGCAACCACAGTCTGTGACTGCTACCACACAAAATAAACTGAGTTTCAGGAAAGGGAACTGAGAAATTTTTCTTGAGGGAAAAAGAAGCAGCAAGTTGGAAGAAAATCAGAATGAAATGGAAGGAAAGGGGAAATATACAAGAGTAGGTTTCCAAGAGGCAATATATGGTATTATCTATGTGATATATGCATTTGGTATAAAATGGCCCAGAGCAGCTGTGGCTGCCCCTGGATCCCTGGCAGTGTCCAAGGCCAGGTTGGACAGAGCTTGGAGCAGCCTGGGATAGTGGAAGGTGTCCCTGCCATGGCAGGGGGTGGGATGAGATGGGCTTTAAGGTCCCTGCCAACCCAAACCATTCTGTGATTCTGTGTTTCACAGTCAGCACAAGGTCTTTGCTGCCTTCCCTCTCATGTGTGGAACCAAAACTGTCTGAATTTTGCCTTTGAATTCTCCCACCTTGCATGGCTGGTTGCCTGCCTGGGAGATCTGCAGACCTGCCTGCCAGGAGGAACAAGGATGTGCCAACATGTGGTCCTGGAACTGCAAATTCAGAATGAAGCAGGGAGCAAAAGAAGTGACGAGATGAGCCGTCATGGGAAATGAAGGGAAAACGGTGAAAATGGTTATAATAAATAATAAGAAATGTAGCATGGGCCAAAGGAATAATAGATCAGCACTGGGAAGACTCTAAAAGCTGCTGAGAGTTATTGATAGACATTGTGTAAGGAAAAGAACATAAAAAAAGAAACCCCTGACAGTTTTGCCTTCATGTTCACAAAGGCGGGTGGCAGGGCAGATGCCAAAGTGAAAGATAAATATCCTTTTGCATAAAGAAGAAATATTGAAGGAAACTGGGCAGAGGTGACGGAGAAATTAAGAGTGTTAAAAGACCCTGAAAGCATGTGGTCCATGTCAAACCCCCTTCAGGATTTTGAGCCAAGTCAGCAAAACACATGAAAAATCTGTTGAGGGAAATGAGAACCTCTTTGAAGACCAGTAATGGAGAAATCCTACAAGTGTCAAGTCCAAGGAAGCTTTCCAGAAAGGAAAGGTGGTGGTTCAGAGGAAGGTGCCTTGCGTGGCCAGGAGGCCAAAGTGTGTTTTAATCTGGAGTTGTAATGGAGAAACAGTTAAGAGAAATTATGAGCTTAATTAAGGAAAACCATCAAGGATTTTAAAAAATTGGGATCCATGCCAATAAAGGGAGAACAAAACTGACAGCAGCTTTCGGAGGAATTAATGCAAATCACAGGCCAGGGAAAAGCCAAAAGACATAACTTCTGCTGTGGCAGGAAAGGTTGGATATAACACAGTGGGGAAGTGTAATCTGGAGTAAAAGTGATGGGTGAAGGACATGGAAGTGGCTGATGGGTTCTTACCACTGAGTAAGAATGCACTTGCTTGTGCTCGGAGATAGTGTGATGCCAGAGAACTTCAGGACAAAGTGATTATTGAGGTGAATTTAACTGAGGGAAGCACAGGGACAAGAGGAAGGGAACAAACCAAATCAGGGTTTGAGGGCACCTGGCTTGGGTGGGGAAGCAGCAAGCCAGAGTTCAACGCAAACGCCACTCGGGCAAATTTCTGTGTTTCTGCAACAAGTTTCCATGAGAGATTTCTGACATACCCCCAAATGAAATAAAACTCCAAGCACTGCGGAAGTAGGTAAGTGCACATTGAAGGGCCATCAGCAGATGTGGAGAGTTGGACTTTCCAATGAGGGAGCAGGACGGGAAGATGGCGGGGAAAGCAGGAAGATGGTGGGGAAGGCGGGAAAGTGCAGAGTCCGTGGGGAAGGTAAGAATGTGATGAGTTTGTGGGGAAGGTGGAAACATGGAAGGCCTGTGGTGAGGGTGGGAAGACGACGGATCTATGGAGAAGGTGGGAAAATGAGGAAGGCGGGAAAGTGAAGAGTCTGTGGGAAAGGCGGGAAGGGAACAGGTGTGTGGGGAAGGCGGCAGGTCTGTGGGGAAGGCGGAAAGATGGAGGGTCTGTGGGGAAGGTGGAAAGATGGAGGGTCTGTGGGGAAAGCAGGGACATGGAGAAGAAGGGAAAGTGGAGAGTCTGTGGGAAAGGCGGGAAGGGAACAGGTGTGTGGGGAAGGCGACGTGTCTGTGGGGAAGGCGACGTGTCTGTGGGGAAGGCGACACGTCTGTGGGGAAGGTGGAAGGTCTGTGGGGAAGGTGAAGGTGGGAAAGTGGAGGGTCTGAGGGGAAGATGATGGGTCTGAGGGGAAGGTGGAGGGTCTTTGAGGGAGGTGATGGGTCTGTGCGGAAGGTGATGGGTCTGTGGGGAAGGTGATGGGTCTGTGGGGAAGGTGATGGGTCTGTGAGGAAGGTGAAGGTGGGAAAGTGGAGGGTCTGTGGGGAAGGTGATGGGTATGTGGGGAAGGTGATGTGTCTGTGAGAAGGTGATGGCTCTGTGAGGAAGGTGATGGCTCTGTGGGGGTGGCAGGAAGACGGGAGAGTGGCGGCTCTGTGGGCAGCAGGGGAAGGTGAAGGTCCCCGAGCAGAGCGGCCGCCATCCCCTCAGCCGAGCAGCCGCCATGCCGGCCGAGCCGAAGTGGCCGCCGGCCGCCACTAGAGGCTGCTCCACACCTCATTAAACAAACACAAACAGCAATTAACGCGCGAGGTCCCGGACGGCGAGGCTTTGACCTCCCGCTTCCCGCACACCAGAAAGATGCGGGACATCTCCAGGGTCTGATCCCCGCAAGGAGTTTGTGATGTACAAAGGAGGAGCGGGTGTTCTCCTCAGCAATCCCCGGTGGCTTTGCCCGGCAGAGTCCTGCACTAAACGCGTCTCCACAGGTCCCGTTGCCCACTCACGGGGAGGTTTGCAGAGGTTTTATTGGCGAGGAGAGTTCCTTTGTCTGGCAGGAACAGCCACATGTGGTGTTGGTCAGGTAGCACCCCAGAAATTCATTCCCTTTTGGGAAAAAACCAACAAACAGCCCAGGGGTGACACTCAGGTAGCAGCAGCGCAAGTGCCGCACTCACTGTGCCAGGCTCAGCATCATCAGCCTTGGATGTTCCTGTAACTTGCACCAAAAATGCAGTGGTTGTTATTAATCTTGGTGCTGCTGCTCTCACAAAACAATGCACAACTTCATCCAAGCGTGCTGCTGTCGCTGTCTGCCTGGCACCTCGGGCTGCTGCTGCCCGGGAAGGTTTTATAGGCGCTGCATCTGCAGTAAGTAAATATCAGCATTTTCCTTCCTCCTCTCCCCCAAAGCTCAGGCTCTATTTCCGTTCTCCTCACCACCGTCTTTCGCCACCAACTTCATCTTATTAGTTTGCAAAATTATAGCCTTGCTGTAAACCTGGAATTCTGAACTGAGGAAGGCCCGTTGCAGCAACACTCATATTTTAGTTTTGTATTTTTCACCAGTGATGTTGGTCCAGGGTTGGTTTTATTATTATTTTTTTAAACACTGCTCTGGAAGGAAAAACCTGGAAAGCCCTATCTGTTTCCTGGAAAAGCCAGTCTCTGTCTGTCAGTATCTGCCATGCCATGAACACTGATTTAAAATCAGCTACAGCAATGCACAGACCAGGCTAGAGAAGGGATTTCTCTCACTCTAATTCCCATATTCAGTGGCCCACAGTATTTCTTGTTTAGCCCCAGTGTATGGGAAGGCAAGAAATAAACATGAAATAAACATGAAATAAACATGAAGGAAGTGAGGAAGTGATTGTATCCTCTTTTCACACCCTGTTTTTTCTTTTTTTTTTTTTTAATGTGGTCCTCAGCAGGTGCAGGAGTTGGACTTGGCAATGCTTGTGTGTCCCTTCCAGCTCGGGATATTGTGGAATATTCCCCTTGTCTTCCTTTTCTCTTGCCTGGAAAACTCTGCTGTAGCATTTACTTGTTTTATAGCTTTTATGGAACATGCAACTCTGACATTTCATTGCTGCTCCATAATCAATGTTAATTCTCCTTTTATGATTTTAAAAATCTACAAGCTCTACTCTTCCAAACTCTGTAAAATGCCACTAGTGTATCTTGGGATGATTCTGTTTTGTCTACAGATCCCTTGCTATTGTAAGTCTCTGTGTTTCACTGGTACAGTTACCAGAAAATGGATTAAAAATTAAACTAACATGTTGCTTTGTTTATTTGTTTTTAATGAAAGCTGTTTTGCAATTAGCTCTTTATTTGATGAAAGATTGCCTCTGAATTAATTGTGTGTTTTTGCCCAGTCTATGATTCTTTCTCTGAGATAACTGGATCAAGTTTTGATTGTGTTGTGACCCACATAAACTTCATGGTAACCCATACTTGGTTCTCTTTCCTAAAACCAGAGCAGCACATGGACATGTGCCTGTAAATTAAATTAAAAGCACAACAGTTGTGTAGAGTTATTTGATCCCAGCATGTCTCACTTTTTCAGGAGAATTTTTATCCCCTGCTCTAGCTGCCATTCCTCTTCGGGTTACGTGCTGGGTGAACATTGCAGGCTTTGGCAGAGGCAAGATGCTGCTCACCAACTGTGTGTGCTGCTTGTTGAGATCCCTAATGATGTGTGTGTGCTGGAGAATCTCTGCTTTGGGCTGTCTCAGTTTGGAAACTCTCACATCCATTTTTTAAACGCTGTTCCACCTTGTTTTGCAGTGCTGTGCCAGGCTTCAGACCGTTCCTCTTCTGGCCTTCTCCATGTTCATTTCCATCGTGGGCTCCTTCCTCCCCATGCATCTTTGAAGAGGTGAGAACAACTCCTGAGGCATGGCTGATCCCAGCTTTGCCCCAAACACTCCTCACTACCAGAGGTCACTATGAGTTTGTGACCAGAGCCCTGCTCTTGATGTCCTCCCTGTGGCCCTGGTGTGGCCACTGTTACCAGGGTCACAGTGCTGTCTTGGGGACCATCGTTTGTTTTTAGCCTTTCCCAGCTGCTCTGCAGGTAGGACTCACAGCCTGTCCATCTCTGCTGGGAGAGCTCAGACAAATCGCTGCAGAGGTTTGAAGAGCTGCACTAAGCAGAGATGAATCTGGCCCAGAGTGTCTCTGGGATGTTCCTTTGGCAATTCCTAGCAGGTTTTGTCCCAGTCCCTCGTGCAGTGCCTTTGCCGTGTCCCTCTCCGCGCTCTGTGGTGACGCAGCGAGGGCGTTTTGCAGAGACAATGTCTGCCTGTGCATCCCTGCCTCTGAGGAGACCATCCCTAGAACTCCTCTTTGGCCCGTGTTTCGTATTGCTCCATGTGAATCATAGGATGTGATGAGATCTGCTGCCTGGGATCTGCAATGAATTGTTTGCCTTCTCAGGCAGCCTCACGCTTGTCCGTCGCCTTCCCCTTTGCACGCACACGGCCGTGCTTGCGCTCATGCAGGCACGCAGGGCCGCGCCGTGCGGCAAATTGCTTATACACATGTAAGCAAATATCTTCTCAAATCATCTCTTATCGCCAAGTGGGGTGTGGTGCTTGTTGTTCAAGGGGTTGAGGTTGCCTTTCAATCTGCCAGGGCCAGCCTGACACCAAAAATAAACAGCATAAGCCTGGAACGGTTGTCACAAGGGGCAGAGAGAACTTGTCAGGCAGGAGTGTGTGAGCCGGCAAGATGATAATGTGGCATGACACTTCTGAAATGAGACACCGGTTGCCATGGTGAGGAGTCAGGAGGGACTATCTCTCCAGAGGCTGAAATAAAACATGCTTTAAATGATGTTTGATTAGAATTTAGATCATGTAACTGAGTGGCTGGACCCTTTTTTTTTTCTCCCCTTCCTTTTTTTTCCCCTCCCTTTACTTGTTGTCGTTGTCTGTGGCTGCTGGCAGAGTTCACTTTGGGAAGAAAGGGCTCCAGGGTTCCGAGCAGCCCCAGCTGTAACCCCCCTCGCTCCACCACTTCCAGCGTGCTGAGAGGTTACTTAGTTCCATGCCCAGTCAATTATACTCCTTGCTAACTCTGCTTGCATTTTCCACTTGAGTCCATCATAGTTTAAACCAGTTAAAAATGATTCCCTCTGTTCTGAAAAACAGTTAATCAATAACACCCTGAGAATATTTCTTGCCTTCGTTTTCTTTCCCTGACCAGTCTGCTCAGGGTATCCATCACCTTGTTAATATATATTAAAAATGCAGCCCAGGAAGGATCATACACAATATCCTTCTCGGACTTTTCATATTAAAGGTGGATGTGAATGTGTGAATATGTGACAGTCTGAGTGGTAAAAGGAACCTGAAGCACAAGGGACTGAGAGAATAATGCAAAACAATTGTCCTTGTGCTCTTGTAAATGGAATAGGATGTTTAAAAGCAATTTTGGTTTTGTTTGCAGTTTGAATGCAGCACAAACCCAAACGTATTTTTCATGTCTCTCCCAGCAGAAATGGACAATGAAAGAGCTGGTTCTGGCTATAGAGCTTTCTTCCTCTGTGGTGCCTTTTGGTTTATCACAGTCTTGGAGTGGGTATCCAATGTCTGGATAAATCTGCTGGAAAACAATAGACAGCCAATTCCAGTGCCTGGATGAGGACAAAAGTGCTCATCAAAGAAGGACAAATGCATGGAGTTCTGCTAATTCTAAGATCACCTGAGGGCAAGTTTAGCTCGTGCTGACGCACACACAGCACCAGGGCTTTGCCAGGTGTCATCTGCAATTGGTTGTGAGTGGAAGGTGCTAAAATGCAAGGGATATTTTTTGTGTGGGTGCTGGAGTGAGCTGAGTTGGATGAGTCACTGTTGAGTGCACGTTGGAGAAGTCAATGCAGAGCAGGTGTTATTGGCAATTTTTGACTAAAAGGCAGAAAGTCGATTGTGGAGACTCCACTACAGCCTACATGGTGTGGAGACACTTTGTGGAGACAATCTGCACAATAGCAAAATTGCCAATGCCAATGACGACACTGACACACACACACACACATTCCAAATGAGCTTCCCCTTTAGCAGCACGTTTCAATTGTGCCCATTTGCTTTGGTATTGAAACAGTTACACCAGGCCACTGAACATGTGATTACGTTTTTCTCACCTATTAAAATCCCTATAAGAGCCCATGCTGATTAGAGATCCTATTGTGTGTGTTTAGGGGGGAAAAAAGGCTCTGTAGTGGCTATGCATGAGACAGAGAGTGTTCTAGGAGCCAGAGCATGGCCTGTAATTTATGAGAGACAAAGAGGTACATTAGATATTGTTAGAATACATAATAATCCCCTGGCAATAATTTATTTGGCTTGCAAGGTTAGGATCTCCATAATTCTTGGTTGCACTCTAATGAAGACTGCTGATGCTGATTATATATTTTTGTGTACATTAGAGATACCTGGGAATATATGGATACTGCTCTTGCCTCCTGCTACCTCACTACTCACAGAGCTGCCAGTGGGACTACATTGTGTGGTCCATTTGTCTAAATAGTCCAGGCAAGTGCATCAGCAGTATTGGCTTCTTGTCAGTGGTTCTCTGAAACTTTGGGCCGTAAAATGATCCTCTGCAGATTTCACCTGCTTTTCTCACACTGTTAGGTCACCCCTGGCTCCAGGGTGACACAAACATCATCAGGAATCAGGGGTTTCAACAGGACATGCTGTCCCTCTGCAAATACAGACAAATCAGACTGATGTTCCCCTGGAAATTTTAAACTGGGAACTCAAACCTGATTAATTTGTTGGTGGGATGGGGTGGGGTGCTGAGAGAAAAGAGTGGAGGAAATGGAAAATTCAAAACTTTCCTCCCCTCTGCAAGAACTCAGTGACTTTTCATAAAAATTTCGCTCTGAAATCAGTTTATGATTCACCAGTAAGGTCATTTCCAAGTGATTTATTACCATCTGACAGTCCACTCCAGGATTTTTGGTGACACTACATGGGTCTTTTGAGCTTTATGTTCAAATTTAATGGTGGTCACTGCAGCCAGATGGATGAAAAATACCCATTTCTTCACCATGGTTTCTTGTACTGGCCTCAGGGATTAGAAAAGTAGGTCTTTTATTTAGTTACACTGTCAGCAGCAATTTGTATGTGAGTTCAATTGCTTGGTTTGGAGTTCAAATATTCCAGTCTGAATACAGCTGTGTGGGCTCATAAAGCACCCTGAAATCTGCTCTGCCCCTGCCCCACATCAGCACAGGGGATTGTGGTAGTCACTGCTGGGTGTAAACACAGAGGACGAGAGGGAAGGAAAGCCAGGGAAAAAATAAATCTGTTTTGATGGAACAACAGGGAGAAATGGGAATGCATGGGTGAGAACCTTGCTGAGGGCAGCACGGACCTTCCATGCCTGGGTGTGTTCTGTTCAAATCCTCCTTAAGAATCATGGTGAGGAAGGGGTTAAAACTGCTTAACTATAGGGCTTTTTGGTGCATATTAATTAGGCATTGCTCTATTTTATCACTGTAGTGCACTTTGTACAGCAGTCTTAAAAACGCTCTGAGTAACGTTTGCTATGCTTCCTGCAACCTAATCTGCCAAATAATTTGGGTTATCCATGCCACGGAATTGACTTAACACTGGCGTAGAAATGAGCCCTGGAGTGCTGGAAGATCCCAGAGCTGCTGATTAGGGGTGTCTGATAAGAGCACAGGCCTATAATGATTTTATACAATGTTTTCCTGTGATGGTTCTCCTGGCTTTGAAGGCAGTCAGCATTTTGATCATGGAGATGCACATTTGATCCTCACCAGCCATTGGAGAAGCCACTCTGGGCAGGCTGTGCTTTGCAAGGCTCCAATATTAACAGCAGATCCTTGTAGCAGAGCTGTGTCTGTGGTCTGGAGTCAGGCAAGGTCACTCACCATGGTAGTGACAGTAAAGACCTAAAAGTTGTTTTTTCCCCCTTCCTGATTTCCCAGGTGGTGCACGGCACTGTGGCTTCTCTGCAGTTGGGTGAGGTTTGTCTGTTCAATCCCCCTCCAGATTTCCATCTCCTGTTTCAAGGCATTTTTAGTGAATCTGCAGCGAATGTTGGTAGCGTGTCTCTTTGAGAGTGCCTGATTTTTGCATACAGCTGGCTGGAATTTACCCTTCCTGCTGAAGCTCAATGCATCCAGTCAGCTTCTGTGGTACAAGGCTCCACAGGATAATTAGGAATCAGCAGAGAGGAAGTGATCTGGAAATTATTATACACCTTCTTGAAGGACTTTCTATGCAAGGAGATTTTTTTTTTTCCTTGAACAGAGCATTAAAATCTATGAGATTCTTCCACAGGGAATTTTCCAAGTTTTCTTTTTCCACACTCTTGTCTTCCTTTCCTTTGGCCAAAGCACATACCATAACATTTGCATGTGTTGTTGGAGCACACAGCTCTTCTGATCCCACATCAGGTGTCAAATCTTTAATATGATTTCCTACATGTTTGACTAATCAATGCAGAACATCATCATGAAAGATAATTTTACCCTCTGGCACTTCAGGGACAGGATAATGAGGCCCGGTGTTTTCCATTTTTTATTCTTCCACAAGAATCTACATTTTTTAGTCCCAGCTAATTGATTTAAGTTCATGGAGGAAGGTTTTTTTCCCTTTTGCTCCCAGTATCTTGGATATTAATGGATTCTAGTGAGCTAGCAGAGCTGTGTGATCAGTGTGTTTAGAGATTCAATACACTGTCATTCTGACCTTTCAGAAGCCAAGGGAAAAACATCAGGCCCAGCATGTTGATCCCACATGAACACCGAAATCTCAGGCAGCTTGGAGCTGCTTGAGCTGCCTAGAGAGAGGAGTTTTCTCCAGGAAGGGAGCTTTGCTCTCAAATCGTTTGCCAAACAGGAGGGAAGTTTTTCTCACAGTGCAGTGAGAACTGGGAGATTTCAGGCAGAGCTGGAAGGCAGCGGGGTGGAAAGAGAAACTTTCAGAAGAGCTGGGGCAGCTGGCATTGCCCTGGAGAGCGTGGGCAGGGAGCATGGCATGGCAGGGTGAGGGATAACCATGGAGCTCCTGCTCCCCTGGCTCCTGCAGGGAATCATTATCCCCTCCTTTCAGCAGGCTGTGGAGTCTTTTTTGACAAAAAGCTGCAATGATCATCTGTGGAGCTGAAGGAAAGGGACACAGCCCTCTCCAGCAGGAGCTGGAGTCTGTTCATCTCAGCAAAAATATTTCTTAGTCTAAATATCCTTCCCAGAGACAATGGGAACTGTTTTGTTTACTGATATGACTGATCAAACATTTCCCAGCCACTCATATTGTCCCTGTTGGCCATGGATCCACTAAATCTACTGAATGAGATCCAAAAAGGAGTATATGCCTGCTGCACCATGTACCTGAGGCTCTAAAAAGTGTGAGCTACATGTGTTTTTATGAATAATCCATATATTTCTTCAGTATTTTACTACCATTAACTAGAGTTATTCTTGTATTATTATTTTTTTTTAGGGATGGCAGCAGCTTATGACAGATTTGTTTAGGGTTAGCCCTATACATAAATTAAGTGGCAGATAAAATTTAATTTTTCTTATAAGAAAAGCCTATAGCTCCTTAAATTGCTCATTTAACATCACTGAAAAGTAATACTCCACTTTAGAATGGACATGGTATTAACTTTAAAAGGCCTATTTAAAGTGACGGTTGTCAGTGAGTGAAAGCCAGATATGGTAATTTCCAGTTACAAATCAGAGTGAGGAAACTGGAGAATGGACAATCTTGTTAACACAAGCGCGACGGAGGAAGCACCGGGGTCAGAGTGCCAGCACGGAGAGGAATAAAGACACAGCACCAAAAATATGTCCTATAATTAGGGCAGCTGTAAGAGTCAAGGTTGAAGATTCTTCACCATGACACGTCTGATATAGAAAAAGTGATAGCCAAGAGTAATCACTTACAGGCACTGAGCCTTAAAGGAGCAGCTCTGCGCTACCCTGGCTGGGGCAGGCCAGCCTGCGAGACAAAGAACGGGGGGCACGGGGTGACTCTGAGGCTGGGAGTGGGGAAGGGGGTGGGGAGGAGCTGGAAATTTCAAGGGTCAACACTCAAAGGAACCAAAAATAGAAAAAATTGCTCACTTGGCGGAGAGGTTTCTGATCACGGTGTGGAACAGTGGTGACTCAGAGCAGGGTGGGCTGTGTTGTGCTGGGGAGGGTATTCTGGGTTCAGATCCGAGTGGATGGGCACAAAATTACTTCTGGGGGGCACTGGGGGAGGAAGGTGACAGGAGGAGCCTGGAACAGTGTGTTTGTAAATGGAGGGACTCGGGTATGCTGGGCAGTGGGAGAGCAGAGCTGGGGAAGGGACAGTTTGGTGGGCAGACAGCCACTCAGGGGGCACAGAGAGGAGCCAGGCTCCGAGCAGGCAGGGCACACATCTCCTTGGAGGTGCAGGGATGCTTCCTCTAGCTCAGGCTTCCCCAGGGCTGGGTGCTGATGGAGAGAGGGGCACAGCTCATGGGGGATTGCTCCAGACTCCCAGGTCAGGCTGCAGAGATCTGCCCCTTCCTTTGGGCAGGCAGTGAATTGGGAGCTGGAGCCAGCGTGCAGCACACTCCACACTTCCTGTGGGAATCTTCATGGACACAGGGTGTGGACACTGGAGAGGAGCAGGGAGCTTCCTCAGCATCCTGGCTGAGGGAAGCTGGTGTGACCTGACCTCTGGGGATTTGGGGAATGCTCTCTTGTCCTGGCTGCAATGCTCAGAGGAACATCCCTGACAGCTGGATCAGAGCAGAGCAGGGGACAAAGGGACATTTCCATTAGTGAAGAATATCTCTGTATTCCAGTTTTCAGGGGATCCCTTGGGATCTGTGGAAACCTTTCAGGCTTTCTGCCTCATCCGTGACCCCCTTTGGCAACGGGTGTGTAAAAGCCCCAGGAGGCTGTCACAGGAGAAGCCTTCTCCTCTCTGCTGCCTTCTGCTGCATTTCCCTGGGGAACAATCCAGCTCAGGCAGTTAATGTGGAGTGACATGGGCACATGCTTTTCCTCCTCAGTCCCCACCTCCTCCATGGGATCCACTTGAAAGGATAAAGGAGATTCCAGCTGAACTAAGTCCCTTATCCAAACACTCTCTCTACATTAAAGGGTGTTCCACGAGAACAGCTGTAATGTAACATAACCCTCCTCCAACTGAGCTCCCTGTCCTTCACTGGGAAGCTGGGGCAGACCCTGGGGGTCTCTGGGAGCCAGGCAGGGCTCACTCCCCAGCCCCACATTTCTGAATAGCCCACACCAGCTCCTGAGACCAGCCTGCTCCTCACCCAGCCTGGATCCCTCCTCTCAGTATTTAAAGGCTGGTAAGTAACAACGATGAGCCCTGAAGAGAAGGACTCTGACCTTGCTTTAGGCTACTGCCTCCCACTGCTAGCCCAGATCTGGTTACCTGATATCCACTTTCCCTGCCAGCTCCTAGAGCCAAACCTTTCTTCAAGGGCAGGAGGATCAGCCTGCCCCTGTGGACACCTCCTCCAGCATCCATCCTCTGATTTGCAGTGTGCTCAGCACGGGGTTCAGAGGCTGAAGGAAAGAAGAGCATTTCCTCCACACAAAAAATCCTGGGAACAGAGTCACTGTGACACTGGATGCAGTTTCTTGGCAGATCAAAGGCCAGGAGTCCTTCAGCCCCTTTGTCAGCCAGTTTATTTTGCCTTTGTCTTTGTCAACCTGTACTTGGGGATGCTAATTCGATTTTCCATTGAGAGGTGCAGATATCTATATTATTTTCCTAAAACTCCAGAGAATATTATAAATTTCTTTTTATTGCTTCCAGCCATGTTATTTAAAGTAATTAACCTTAATTTATAAATTTTTATATCAAACTGCCTTTTAACTTTTAGAACTGGCAGGAGAAGTCCATTTCCCAGGGCTCCTAATAGTTCTCCATTTAATCAAAATTCATCCATCAGATTCCAGTGTTAAATCATCTTTTAATTGGGAGTTACATTCTGGTTAATAGTTTTATAATTCGCCGCCTCTAATAGTTTTTACCACAGGGATCTACTCCATTTTTTCTCACTCTATTATTCCTGGTGTTCAGCAGGGACATTTTAAAAACGTTCACTTCCCCTGCCTGTTCTTTGTGATCTCATTAATTCTTGATAGCAAGTTCCCTTTCTCCTCATTACTGGAGCATAACTACCTTTATCACTAGGTGAAACCTTGTTTGTTTCTACAAGTGCTGTCCAATTTTTTTTTTCCTCCTCTTAAATAAAATAACAATCTGCAATTTATTTCAGAAAACAATCTTCTGTGCGCTGCTTATGGTCATGGTGCTTGACACTGCAGAGATTTCAGAGTGGAGATTTTTGGGGCAAGAACTTGCTCTAACTTTGTGTTTGTAGTGTTTCTCCCAGCAAGGCCCTGACTGGGGGTTTCATGGAGATAATTCCAATTAAAAATATAAACTGCTAGTACTAGTGGCATGAGAAAACCAAGGAATTGATTGACAGGAATGGCAGATCTTTTTGGAGGGCATCATTCCATGTGACCCTCATGCCCTTTGCCTGCTCTCACCTTCTCCTGCAAGAGAGGAGCAGGATTGGGCCTCAGCACCTCCACACCAGGGGCTGCTTTTGCTCCAGGTGAGCTCCACAGTGGAATTGTCAGCCAGGGCCTCGCTGCTGCAGCTCTGAGCAGTCAGGGCACTGTTACATTAGCTTGGGATCCTCCCCAAGCCATAAAAACTGCCCAAGGAGAAGTAAATAACCTTGTATATGAGGCAGTAAAGCCAAGCTTGTTGTTTTTTTAAAAAATGCCTAGAATTAGTGTAAAATTAAATTTGAAACCTTAATCCTCCAAGGGCTGATTCTCAATTTGCAGATCCACAAAACCTCTGCAAATTACCCCACCAATCCTACTGACAGTCTTATAGGAATATGTTATATTGACTACCCAAAGTCAGGCTCTGCAAAGGAGAGCACATTGTAAAGTGCCATAGGAGAGAGTGAGGAAAAACAATCTCCAAAGGTTTATATCTTAGTCCCTTGAACAGTCCCATAGAATCATTTCATATATAACTTTCTGCAAGAAAAATAGGATGGACAAGTGTAAACAGAATTATTATACAATTACAGTGGTCCTTGCAATAACTATAACACTGTCCACTGTAATTTTTATGTCTCCATAAACTACCAGCACTGCAGGATTCCTGTAGCCCTTCTCTCACCCCACGTGGCAATGTAATAACTTTTCCTAGTTAAAGTATGCATCAGTGCAGTAATTTGATATGACAATGATTACAAAATACTCCAGCAGTTTTAATTGACTAGTGTTGAGATCATATCACCAGCAACAGACAAGATCTTATCTCGTGTATGACTTCCATCCCGCCTGACTGGGACAATATTTATGTTAATAAGGATCGCAGGCATTAGCCAAGTATTAAGTCCTCAGCTGTGCTAACTACATTTAGATGCAAACAATAATTTCACAGGCTGCTGGCCACCCTTTCCTATGTGTGTAGTGGTCGTAAATAAATAAGTATTTGGGGTTTTTGCATGGTACAAAATCTACCAAAAGAGTTTTTCTGCCTGGAACCCAGATTTCAGGATTCCTTGGCAGAAATAGGACTGTAATTCAGCAGTTAAGAAGTCGCCAAAGCTTGATACTGTATCTGAAGAAATTACCATAAAAATCCGAGGCAGTATTGTGCCTCCTGTATGCAGAGCAGGCAGACTATTACCTCCTCCTTTGTTGCTGCTGCAAACATTTACTTGGAGAGACCTTATTGTCAATGAGTTTTTGACAGAGGTCAAAGTATTTCTGAGTGAAACTGAAAGAGGTCTGGGACTTATATCAGACAGCTGACAGCATCAACAATAGTGTGTTTACTCATCCTGCATGCTGGAAAAATTAATTAAAAGTGTTTGTGAGATGTTTCTGAGCTGGCAGAAGCCTCGCATGCTTTTGGTAATGAGGATGCTGCTCTTGTCTGTGGGTGGAGGAAGCCTTGTGGAGGGGCTGGAGCACAAGAAGGAGGGCTGAAGGAGCTGGGGCTGTCCAGCCTGGAGAAAAGGAGATCTTAGGAGGCCCTTTTAGCTCTTTGCAGCTTCCTGAAAGGAGGTTATGATGAGGGGGCTCGGTCTCTCGTCCCACAGAGGAGAGAGGATGACAGGAAATGGCTGAACTTGCGCAGGAGAGGCTTAGATTGGGTATCAGGAGAAAGATTGTCGTGGAAGGGATTGTAGAGCTTTGGAACAGAGTGCCCAGGGAAGTGTTCAAGAAACCTGTGGATGTGTCTGGGTTTTTCTGTCAGTCAAGCCAGGTAACTGAAGCACCTCACAGACTCATCCCCTAATTTCAGATAAATTCAGATAAATCCCAGCAGTGATGCAAATAATGATTGGTTGGACATTAAAACCAGTGCCTTTGGTTTTGTGAATATATATACACACACACTGTTAATATTTGGCCACTTAAAATATTCATCAAGTATTTTCATTCTGTTGCTCTTCACGAATGCAATTTTAAATGCATTTCTCTTGAATCAGCCCAGTCTCCCCTTTATGAATCCTTTTCTCTGTCCTGTGGGCATCTCTATCCCTGCCCTAATGTTCCACTGTACAAGAACCAAGCTGCTCATAACCCTAATCATACACAAACAGATGATTCATTACTGAAGTGGGTGAAAGAAGGCATTAAATACTGGCATGAAGGAGAAAAGATAAACTGGTACCAGAAGGTTCATCTCTGTCAGCTAAAATGTTTGGGAATACCACAGAAATAAACCCAGGGTTATAAACATTACCCTGGATTAGGAACCTGGAAGGAAATCCAGGAGAATGAACTTCTGTGCTCTGTTTTGGACAGGGGTCTGCCTGTGAGTGTCCCGCTGAGGGACAGGGCTGATCCCTGCAGGAACATCCTGGGTGCAGCTGTGAAGAATTTGGGCTCAGCGTTACGCTGTTGGTAACTGTGGGCATTCACAGCCATGGAATAACTCAGGAATTACTGAGAGCTAAAAAAGCCAGATTGTGGGCTCTTTTGGACTGCAGTGTGGATGTCAGGGATCTTCATCTCTTGGCATTTCCCATCAAGTAGGAAGATTAAGGACTTCTTTTTGTTTTTTAAGGCAAAAGGCAGTTGAATTCAGTGGACTTCAGGAGCTTGGACTTGAGGAGAGGATCAGGTCTTGTAAAACTCCTGACTAAACAAGAAAAAGAGGGAAGCAACCTGCAGAGAAGAACCGCCCTGCTGTAGAAGGACATCAGTGATTTGGAAGGTGATAAATACAGCCCTGTTTACCACACTGATCCCAGATATGAACTAGGACACAACATCAGACCACTACAACTTGTTCTTTGGTGCACCTGCCCAAACCCTGGGGATGGGTCTTTGAGCAGAGGCCAGGGCCTGGGTGGGCAGCAGGGAGGGGCCAGGCAAATCTGCCCCCACTCGCTGCCATGGGACCCCCAGTTGTGGGTGATTACCCAGGAAATAAAAGAGGAGCTAGGAGGGCCCAGCCCTTCCTCTCCAGCAGAATGAGGGGTGCTTGTGCCAGGCTGCTGCAGTATGACCTGCTTGGTGTGTGCTTTGGAAAGCTGCTGCCTTGGCTCCCACGTGTGGTTCATCTCCCAGGAAAGGTAAGGCATTCTTGCTTTCTTCTCTGGGGCTGGGGTGTGGGTGAGGTGGGTCAGGACGTGGCTGTACCAATGTGATGTTCCTGCATCCAGAGCAGGCTATGTTTGGCTTCTTGTGTTTCTGCCTGGTAAAAAGTGAAGGGTTTTTATGGCTGTGACGGTTTGTTCCTCCTCCTCTGGCCTCTGGAAATGTGCCTGGATGTGTGCCCTCTGCAGCAGAGTGCTCTCTGTGTCTGGGCCAGCTCTAGGGTAGGAGCCAGAGTCTCCTCTGGAGAAGAGGAACAAGGTGGAGTTTCCAGATAGAAAACCTCTGACTTCAAAATAAATCCGTGGAAGGAGATTTGATTCCCTTTTATCACTCAGGTGGTTTCTGTGGAAGCAGTGCTTCCCTGGAGCCCATGTCGCAGAGCCCGTGAAATAACAGTCCCTGAGGCACAAATGAGCTGTCCCTGGAGAGGCAGGGAAGCGGGCAGTTGGGAAAACAGCATCCTCTGAGCATCCTCTCTCCCTGCCGATGGCGTGTTCAGCTACGTGCTGTGATGTAAGGCAGCCCTAAATTACAAGCAAACAAACACAACCCCCTGTCGTTCCTCATCTCTCTGCTGTGTGGGCAGAAACTCATCTGGTGGCCTGGAACAAAGTGCCTGGGTGGATGGGAGCCGGGGAGGCGGCTCGAGCCGCTCCTCCCGCGGAGATGCCGCAATTTAGTGAGTCATTAAGAAATAATACGGGGTGTATCGCTCTCTCTTGTTCTCTCCACACACAGTCAAACAGAAAATATGCAATATAATCTCATGCATTTATTTGGGGTGAGGGATAATGGCCCTCAGAATTAAACACCAGCTGTCTTTGAAGGAAGAAAACGCTCGGGCCGCCCTCTGTCCCCCAGCTGACTGCTGTACTTTATTCCAAAGAGTGAAGGGGGGAACCCTTACTGAACTAATTTAGTTAAAATTTACACTCCTTGATTTTGTGCCTCTTCTTTTTCCCTCTTCTAGTTTTGTAGCTATGATGCAGTATTGATCCAAAGATCCATAGGATCATACCATGGCTCCAGGTGGGTGGCAGAATTGAGGCTAGGCTTCATTTCCATCTGAATGGTGCAGAAAATAATTCCACTTTCCAGCTTTTATTGCTCAGAACATTGCATTTCTCTCATTGCAGTGTATGGGAATTAGCTCTGGAGGAAAGAAATTTTTTTTTTTTTTGCTCCCCCCTTGATGTAGAGTGGAGCAGAAGGATTCAGGAAGAAGTAATGTAAGAAAGCAGACAGCAAGCTCATTGCTGTTTGAATTAGGTGCAGCTGGATTGCTCTAATGAAATGGGACTGCTCATCCGGGGTTCAAGTGGTGTTTCTGCACAGGGATGGTCTCCAGACTGCAGATGCCTTGTCTGGCTGGGACAGCCCCCTGCAGGCCTGAGAAATGCAGGGAGAGCAGAGCAGGCAGCAGCTCATCTTTGTTCCAGGTGTGGGTGTGAGGGGATACACGAGGAGATCTGGTGCTTTTTATCCCAGCCTGCTGCAAAGGCTGAAATGGTGACCCAGCCTGGACTGGCAGTGTTGCCACAGTTCACTGAGTTTGCTGTGTGAATTTAGTAAATCAGAAGGAACTTCCCTGCCAGAGAAGCAGGCTGCCACCTGTTCATCACTGTGGCCACCTTAGACTCATGCCTCTGGTATTGCATCCTGCTGGAAGAGTTTCCCACTGTTGTTTCCTGCTAGAGGGGGAGGAAGGAGAAGTTCAGTAATGTGCCCAGGAAATACTGCTGTCTGTGCATCCAGGAAAGGAAAGCCTTTCAGAATGCAGTGCATACTCTAACAAACACAGCTCAGAAAGTGTCATCAGCATGCTATGACTGCTTTCAGAAGCACAGGTCCTGGGAACTCCTTGTCAGTGCCAGTGTCTCAGGCAGGAGTCAATGGGAAGGAAAAAACAATCTACAAGGGTTTAGGATAATTTATGAAGGTTCCTGTAAGGCTGTAGCCAGCAAGATGCTAAATGTTTCTCACAGCACAGAGGTGCTCTCAGGAGAATACCTGTCCTCATGAAGCATTTACCTCTATCACGGAATAGATGCTGCTGCTGCCTGGTGTCACTTTAGTCATGGCACTTCCCATGACAGCAGTGGGATTTTGCTGCCCTGCTCACCCAGCTGGTCCCACCCCTGGGGCTGTCCTGGGCAGGTCTCTGAGGGTGCTGATCTCATTAGCACCCTGAGCAGTGCCTGCTTGGCTCAGGGCTTGGAAATGTGCTCAGGCCACAGGATTTGTGCTTTCTGTCAATGACAAGTGGAGCAAATATTGACAGTGCTCTCTGAGACTCCAGTTACTCTTGCTCTTGTTAATTCAGGGCAAAATTTATCCTCGTGCCACAGGCCTGTGTTAGTCTGTGCTATTGAAACAACTGGACTGCCTGCTCCCATTTTTTGCTGTGTGGATAATTTGGGGATAAGGGAAAGAAAACTAAGGGTGTGTTTGGTCATCTGTGGAGCTTTTTAAACTTTTTTTAACCCCATGCTCTTCTTTCTTATTTCTCAACCTCGTGTCGGACCACTCATGTTCAAACATGGAGAAATTCTGTTAAAGTTACTTCAAGTTGGGAGAGGGGGAGATGGAAATACTGAGAACAAAACAGTAATTTTCCTCTTGAAGCTGGTGAACTTCTGGGTGATGCCCTGGACATCTATTGCTTTTAAAGACTCCTAGATTTAAAGAACGGAAAAAACCTGTAAAAAACAGACATGGAAAAAACCTGGATTAAACTGTCACTCATTCACAATCTATCCAGGAAACTCATCCATGCCCCTACAGGTAGCTAGTTATCCCATCAGGAATTTCATATTCTTGTCTGAATCCTGGAACACAAATTGCTCCAGCGCTATGGGTCTGCCTTGATTAGGGTCTGCTGACACAGATGTCCCCAGCATGTGTTCCTAAAAAGCCTGCTCAAATAACTGCTTCTTTCCCCAAAGGGATCAAAGGTTGAGATGGTCTTTCCAGAGCTTTAGCCAGGCTGTGCAAAGCATCTGCAAAGTTTAATCCCTTAACCTTTCCTTCCCTCCCTCCCTTGTCTATTTTTTTTAAGGATGGTATAAATGGAGTTTAAGGGTTTATATTTTTTTCTTTATAAAAACAGCTATTACTTGTGAAGAACCCCTGGAAAAGAAAGTGTAGCCTTGCTTTTTAGCCAAGAGACAGGTTTTGGCTATTCTGTCAAGGATAAAGCCCAGAATGCCTCTGTACACTTGTGCAAATATCTAATGTTGACATCTTTTGCCAGCTGCTGTTGTGGCTTCTTTTTCCTTGATGAACCAAATCCTCTCGTGATGTGGCCTCTGAGCGCCATTATAATTAAAAGAATTAAAATTCAATTTGAGCTATTGTCGTTACACAATGCAAAGTTCAACACCACTGAAGGTTGATTTTATTGATTCTGTATTGGGCACTCCATGGAAATCAGTTACCTTGACACAAACATGCTATTGGCAGTAGAAGGCACAAATGGTCCAGCTCCTGCCCTTGCTCACTCTAATTTTACTGTTAACAGCACCTTTCACAGTTGAAGCAGCATTTCTATCTTAAAACATGTTATTTCAAGATCACTTTGGTCCTGGAATTATCCCCAGCCTAAATAGCAATATAAGATTTGCAGTCTTGGCCAAAAAATATATGTATGAGAGTTAAATGCTACAAAGCTTGCTAAAATTGTGGCTGTCAGTGGCAGCAAGGAACCTGTTCTTCCTGAAAGAAGAACACATGGTTGCCTTTTCCCCCCCCTTGCACTCCTACTGTTCTGGCCTGCATCTATCTATTTTCTTTATTTATTTTAAACCCCAGACACAAAGTTTATCTGAATTTCCCCAAATCTGTTTCACTAAGAAACAACCAACTGTCGCCATCAGCTGTCTCTCTGTTCAACACAATTATTTCCAAGAGGCTGGATATTGACTCGAGCTGAGCTCTTGTGAGTGTGAGATGCTCTGAGGCACTGATGAGAATTGTTGCTGCTCTCTGGAACTGCTCCTCTGAGCGGAGCAGCTGCAGCTCCTGCTCGATGCAGTAACGGCTCCCTCCACCACCACAGGGGCTGGCCACTGGGAAGGTTCAAGCTGTTGTGCTAGGGGTGTGAGGGAACTTTTCTGGAAGGCAGGGAGGCGCTTGGACAACAAAACATGGAAAAGGTTGATCTTTGGAGGCATCTTTTCTGGTCTTTATCTCAGTGGTTTCAGTTTGGATCAGAAAATAAACACTGCTTTTCCCTGGAGTGCCTCTGTGCACCAGAGCTGTTGTGGTATAGTTAAATGATAATAATGATTGAACAGAGCTGGGAGAGGATTCCTGGACAGCTCCCTTGCCTCTGTCCCCCTGTCCATGCACTGGATCTGGAGTCAAGGAGCAGCTTGTAAGGCTGAACCCCTGCATGAGAGGGAGCAGAAGCTGTGGTTTGTGTGTGCCTGAGCTTTCTCTTCCAATGTGTCCTGTTACACTGGTTTCCAGCCCCGGAGTCTCGCGCATTGTCCAGTGTGTGATGACACCTAAACATCCAGAGTTTGTCCTTCCTTTGCGAGAAAACCTGGCTGGGAGCTGCCCCTGTGGAAGAGGCAAGGGCTGGATGGCAGAGGCGCTGGTGCTGGACGCTGTAAATGTGGTCCAGGCTCTGCAGGCACACCTGGGGATGCTGCCCGGGCTGAGACTGCGGCTGCTGCGATGGCGCTGAGCCAGGGATGGGGCAGGGACACCCCAGCCTGGGGCTGTTAGCGCCGCGTTCAGCACATCCCGAGCTGCGGCCGCTTCGGGGGAGGAAAAAGCTGCTTGGGAAGGAAAAGTGTTGCTGGTTGTTTTGACAGAAGTCGCAAACTGCCTGGGAAGACCTTGTCTGCACATTCTGTGACTGCTGCTCAGCTTATTGCTACCTCATTAGCAAGGAGTCACCTAATTAGCGAGGCAAGCTGTTAATTATGTGTGTACTGCGTTAGCTTTAAAAATGCTTTTAGATGCTAAATATTTTAGTGATAAAGAGTTGCCACTAAATTGTTTTCTTTCTGTATGGATTTCTTTCCTCTGTCAAAAGGAAACAAATCTTGCACTGCTGTAACCACCACAGATTGGGGGAAACCAACTGGATTTCTTTTGGTGGAGTTGGCACTAATGAACAGAAATAATTTTTAAAAATAAGATAAAATGGCAAAGACTTGGTAAGGTTAATAACATAGTGGAACCCCCCTGTGTCCAATCAGTCTTGATAAGAGAACAAAAGCTACATGTTTGCTAAAATAACTTTAAAAACAAATAACATTGACTTTCCACACCTAGTGGAGACCAAATTTTCACTTGCCTGCATGCCTGCTCTCCCGGCATGCTCGGACCTGTCACCGTTCCGGCTCTCCCCAGGACAGTGTGACTTTGATTTTTGACTGCTGAGCAATCTTTTTCATCAGATGGAGCTGGATTGCAAGGTGGAAATTAGGTGTCCCTGCATCTTCCCACTCCTCCAGCTCACATGAAAATTTTGTGTTGAGGACATGGATCCACTTCCTACCGGCCCCGCCGCGTGAGGCTTTGATTAGCAATTATTTCTGAGATATTAAAAAACACAATAGATGTTGCAGGGCTCTGGATTTTCAATTAGGATTAAGGGAAAGGAAGGACTGTGGTCACAGCTCGATAGTTGTTTGTCCATGTCAGAATGTGAATTATTGGCACTGCCTTATGATCCTGTGTGCATGTGTGCCCATGTACCAACACTTTGGTGTGTTACCTGTGTCTCTTTGCATTGATTGGTGAATTCTGACTTTTACTCTTTTTTGGGGAGTGGGAGATGGAATAAACTAAGGCAGACAGCACAGAGTGCTTTGTTCTTGATCTCTCAGCACTGTGTCTTTACCCTTACCCTGCTCCTCCTCTCTATATGTGAGCTGGGATAGTAAAACTTTCAATTTAGCTTTAGAGAGGAATGAAACCACTTCAGCCATTACTGAAAAAACTCAGATGGGACCTCTGACCTGCAGGACTATTACATCTTTTGGCTGATGCCTTGCAGATGCATTGCAAATGTGCCACAATGGCAGCATCCTGGTGACAGGGCTTTAAATAGTGCATTTCCCAAAAGGTGCTGGAACTGGATTCTTGAAAAAGTTCTTAGGAGCACATTCTGGAGCTGAGCTAATCCAGAATACTGAAACATTGCACAGCTGAAGATGTACATTGCCTTTAGCTGACAAATGACTGAGAATTAGAAATAGAAACCAACACCTGGAAGTACAGCAGTGAGGAATGAGAAGTGCAGAGGAGTCTCAGAGGAGGTGCACAGCTTTTAGGGGACAGGCAAGGAAACCCACTTGGTGCAGCATCTGGCACTGGGGGGCTCCCAGAGCTCTCCTGAAACAGGCACGTGTGACCTGTTCTTCAGACCCAGATAAAGCACTGTGGGGTGGTATCTTTAAAGTAAGTGTCCACTCTAATATTTCAAAAGGACTTTTGGGTAAGGAAAAATAAACCTACATGTGCAGTTTGTCTTGGGGTGAAGCTAGAGGCGAAGAAGAAATATTTGGGGCTTCTACCACTGATTGCACTATGGGTTTAAATTCTTATTTGATAGTCAATAAAGACAAATTACACTCAAAAATAGGCTCTGTAGAGGAGTGAGCTGGCAGTTTGCAGAAGGGGGTGTGCGGGATCTTAACGTGCAGTCGCTTGTAAAGGCTCGGGAAAAAAATTTTCAACTGCACATTATCTGAGTGAGCTTCCATATTTTACCATGACACCGACTCCGAGACTCATTTCCCTGGGTTAAGTAGTGTGGGGTGAAGTATCTGCCTCCGTGCCTCTCCCGATCCATCTGCTGCAGGATCCTGGGCATTTAACCTGCAGCGCCTGCTGATGTATGACCAAATCAGAGAAAAGAGGCCGCGTGTTTAACCCTCTCCCTTTGTAGCTGCACTTAATGAATGTCACACAGGCCCACTATAGAAATGATGGAACATCCATTCTGGCAGCAGGAACAGAGCCCACCGTGCAATGATATGGTGAAATATGCTGAAAATATTCACAGGAGCCCGGGAACATAAACCCATGATTATTTTTTTCCCTTAAATTTCAATATTTTAGCCAGTTTCTCCCCCCCACATAGTAAAAGTGCAGTTCTAAACAACATCTACTTTTTTTTTGAGGAGCAGAGAACTCTATTTTCTTTTTAATGTGGCTGTACCAAAATTGCTAACTTATGCTAACCAAAATGTAATTATGTTGTCCATGCAGGTCATTTTGTCTTTCTGAAAAATGTCTTATAAGTAAGATTGCAGGTCTTAATGACTACATCCAGTAATTCCTGGGTTAAATTCAGAGGTGATAAAAGTAGGGCTGTGCCTTTTCTAGCAGAAATTCTTCATCTGCAGGTGTGCTATCTGCTGGTCTAGTTATTGCCCCCTCACTCATGGGGAGTTTCAGGTGGATTTAAAGGAAATTCACTCCTTGCTGAGAAGTTTTTGTTCAGCATCTTGGAGGCAGCATGAGTGAGTGAACAGGAGGAGTTTGTAGCTGCAAAGCTCCTCTTGCCATGAACTGGAAGAGTTTCATCCTCATTCCCTGCATGCATCTTTTCCCCCTGAACTATCATTTTCACCTTTTCTCAATACCATCTACATTTTGCTTCTTCTCACCTCCAAAACTTGCACCAGATCTCTTTCTTTTGGGCTTCATTCAGGGAGAGAAAAGAGAGTGAAAGTTGTTCATTGTATGACTGTACAAAACCTCCTTCAATCAGTTTCCCTAAATCACCATCTTTCACCAGCCTGACTTAAAAATAAATAAATCAGTTTTGTTGCTTCAGAAGGAGAATATAAATTTGAAAAGCTGGTGGCTAATTGCTTCTGTTAGACTCAGTTTCATGCTGGCAGCAAACACCTGTCAACTGCTCTGTCAGAGACTCCTGTAATTGTCTGCATGTCCCTGTTAGAGGATGCTGTGCTCCAGGGAGGCTTTTTCAGGGAATTGCTCCCCAAATAAGAACAGCAGCACCCTTGGGTGCCTCAGAGTGCTTTGCCAGTTGATGTACTCTCAGTTTACAAAGCCTGTGTTCACATTGGAGCAGGGAGACCAGGAGAAGCTTGGATCTCAACCTTTGCTTTTCCAAGATAATCAGCAAACAGTGCATGTGTGTGTGTGAACACGAGGTATGTAAATAAATGGAGGCAATACTATCTCTGGGACCTTCATTTCACCCAAGCTATTGAATCATCTCATCATAACTGCTTGTTATTAACCAAGTGGCATAATTCCAACTTAAACTTCCCCTTTGTTTACTAGAGACTTGCTGAGGAGCTTGTGCTGAATACTTAATTTTCAACCTTCCAACTGCATGTATTCATAGAAGGACCAAGCGGTGTTTAACTCAAAGATCTAGAGCTGGGTGTGAAACTCAGGTTAATCCTTAAAAGAAAGTTTCAGGTCTGTGTTTTAACAGAGAAAAAAATCCTGTGAATACCATTGTCAGAGGGAAGGGAGGTGATGCTTTGCATGCGCTGTCCTCATAGAATGTTATGTGCACTCCTTCCTCCAGCCAGGCCCAAAACTGAGCACTTCTCATGTGATGACCAGAGGCTAAAAGTGTGAGTGAGGGCCTTGTCTGCTCAGGCCACGAGCCTGATTTCTGGTCAGCAGCTCACCTGAAAGGGAGATTATTCTCTGAATATTTCTCACACATTGCTCCCCTCTCTTGCCTAATGTCCACAATAAAGCAGGGTGATTCTGCTATAGGAAAAACCCCAATAATTGACTTTATTGACTGGCACAGTGGAGGGAGCTGTGCTGGAGCTCCTGGTGCTCGTGTTGGGTCATGGTGACTCCAAACACATCCTCTTCCTTGCAGCTTCTGCTAGAGCTCAGAAGATGTGAAAGCAATTAATCATACATGCTGCTGTACATCTTAATATTTAAAATTAGGGTGGAAAGGTGGCTGTGCCTTGGAGGCTGAAGGACTGTGCTTGGAAAAGCATCAACAGCTTCGTGAAGCAGAGTGAGGGCAGGGGAGCTCCTCATGGAGCAGGGCTGTTAAAATTTCTTTATGGAAATGAGAAAAGGGTAGTAAAGGCACCTCAATAAATTAATTTAGATGTTTAAGTGATGCTGCTAATCCTTTCTGTAAACAGGGCTTTAACAACAAGCTCTACCTGCGCTTTCTGTTTCCAAATGCTCCTCCCCGGTGGAGAGCCACCAAGCTGATTAACACATGAAATGAAGCAGAACCCGCTCTGTCCCTGCGCATTGCTGCTTCCTCCTGGAGCAGGAGCAGCCTCCCCGTTCCCAGCAGAGCCATCCCTCACCCTCCGAGCCCAGAACATCCCTATTTTCTGTGCCTCTTGCCATGGGACTGAGAACAGCCGCGACCTTCAGGGTCTGGGTTCTTGCTCTTCCGAAAAGGATTTTTCTTTGAAAGTCTGTAACTTTCGGGGTCCCTCACGCTGCGTGTCCCTGTGTCCCTGCGGAGTTTTTGTCCCACCCTCCCGTGGCACGGCTCGGTGACACGCAGAGCCCGCTCGCACGGGCAGCCTTGACAGAACGGGTGCCCCAAGATAAATAGGCACCTTCTGCACGGAGCTGAAAATCGAACGGTCCCCGTGCTCATCTGGAGCTGAATAGATTGTCACAGAGCCTGGGGACAAGGGCAGGGCGCGGGGGGAGCGGGCAGCGCTGCTGGGTGAGCGCTGCAGGCAGCAAAGCCCGGCCCGGCTGGGCTGGGCTGGGCTGGGGAGCTGAGCCGAGCCCCGCTGAGCCCGGCTCAGCAGCCCGGGCTCTGCTCCCGGCATCTGGGGCCGGGCTGGAGCACAGGGGGGACCCCGGGGGCCGGGGGAGGGAGAGGAGCGCATATAAATCATTATTGGCGAACATCTCAGCTCTTGAGCCAGGCTGTCGCTTGCTGCTGCTCGTGGTGCAGCCCAGACATAAATCATAATTCCCCTACAATAGATCCTTTTGCAGCCGCCATCAGGAAAAGTGTGTTGGTTTTATCGATTTTTTGACACCAGGGCCCTGGCAACGGCCGCTCTGAATCATTATGAAATGAAACTGATTAGGAATTCATGGAATACTAAATAAACTTTACGAGCCCGTTGTAAGTTTTTTGATGCATGGGGAGCGGAAAATGAAAACTAATGATATAAAAATTACACAGCGTGCTGAGTATTATTATACTGCTATTGATTTGTTTCAAACTGTACATCAAAATCGAAGTGTGCTGGGTGTGCTTGGCTGCAAGGCTGATGCTCAAAAGCATTTGAGGTTTGTTGTTTGGTTTTTTTTTTTTTAATGCTGGCCCCAGCATTTTTTGCCAGTTGGAGAAGGCTGTGCCACTGCAGGATTGCTGAGTGCTCTCTGCACCTGCCTGTCCTCCTGCAACCACCCTCTGCATGGTGATCACGGATTTTTTCTGCCATTTGCATGGGGATTCTCCCGAGACAAAAATATATTGACGAGGATTTTAGCCTAAGTGGATAACTCCCCACACACACACTTCTGCTCCAGGGAATTTTACTTCTGTTCCTTAATAGCCAACGTTGTGAGGGAAGCCCAAGACACTTGACAAACATTTATGCAAAACTGCACAAAGGGATCATTTGTTCTGCCACTAACTGCAGCCACCTCGGGAGTGAAGGGGAACAGCTGGTTATAATGCTGCCCATCGCTTTGGGTCAAGAACAGATAACTTGCCATTTTTTAAACTTTTCTTTCTACAAATAGACAATTTGTAACATGATCGTAATAGCCTTGTCCAGACTTAAAATCAATGGAAATAATGAGTGGAATCGGGGTGATCTATTTGCTTCCTATTTACTATTTTTGACAGCAGAATTTAGCAAAATTAAGTAAGAAAAGAAGGTAAAAAGGCTGGGATTGTTTCAAGTGTCACAGTGAGACAAAGTGCTGAATAAGAGGAGGGGGTGTGGTTAGATGTAGTGCTGCTGGTGTCATTGCTTGTTTTTGTTGGATTAAAAAGGATCCTCAGCTTTGCAGATTGCCCTGCTAGCCTAGGAAAGTCCCTGTCCTGGCTGGAGCAGTGTGGCTCTGTATTGCAGAGTGCCCACTCTGGCTCTCTGCTGCAGGCAGGATGCTGGAGGGTGCTGCAGCAGCTCATATTGCTATGATTTGCTTTAGGAGAAAAACCCTGCCCTGGAGTAAATATCTTTCTTCTTCGTGGCATCCTTCTACTTGAGTTCCATGTGTTGCAGAAGAGCAGTGGGACACATGCAGCTCTGTCCAAAGCATTATTGGGGAAAGGCTTTTTTGTCATCTGAGTGCAAAAACAAGGTCACATTTAGAAATGCCTGCCGGTGTAAATGGATTTGGGAGGTGATGGGAGCAGCAGTAACAAATAAGGCTGTAACAGAGCTGAGCATGTGCAGAACCAAAGCTCCTTCCTCCTGCCAAACGAACACCAAAATAACCACTGCTGGTGGGGGCACAAACCCTGGGGTGCAAGGAGCTTCAGTGCCCTCAGCTGGGGGACAAATGCCTGAGCTGGGCAGGATGTTGCAAAGTCTGTGGCTTTGGGATTTTGGGAGTCTTGATAGCACAGCTGGAGCAGGGCTGTAGTGATATGATGGGGTTTTGGGGGAGACAGCAATCCCAGGGCTGAGAATGTTTCTGAAGACCCCTGCCAGGGCAGAAGCTGTTTCTGCAAGCAGTGACAATACTGTGATAGCTGAATGTGAGGTGCCATGGCCTCAGCTCCTGGAGCAGGTACAGGAGGGGTCTCACAGGGGTATGGCCACTGCTGTAGGATCATCTGGCAGCTGAGCTGAGCTTAATGCAAGGGACTTCTTAGGGTCAGCTCCATTTCTAGCTTCCTGTGCTGGTGATCATCTCTGGCCTAAGCACATTGCCTGTAAATGGAAATGTAATACTGGAGAGTAGGGAGAAAATCCAACAGAATCAGGAACAAGAGAGGAGAAGAAAATTTAAGCAACTAGAAATAAGCTGCTGATCCACAGAAGGCTAAGCTGTCATGTCCCTTGGTAGTCCCCTGAGATTCTGCAAGTAAACCTCCTGCAGCTCCTTCTGTGTCCCTGATAAACCTGGATGTCACTGCTCCAGGCTGCACATCCAGCACCAGCTTGGAAACTGGGATCTCCAGTTCTTCACCCCACAAACAAATCCTTCAGACCCCTTCTATTCCCAAGCACAGAGAGCTGAGCCTGCAGGGTGTTAGTGGTGAATTTTGTTCTGCTTTGGCTAGGGAAGATGTGCCCGCAGCCATTGTGGTGTTGTCCATGCCACTCTGCTGTGCTTCTCAGATGTGGGCTGCAGACAAAGAAGCTGTTAGCTTCAAATTCCCTGGAAAACAAATCTGGGGTGTAAATCTGAGCAGCCCTATATTTTTGGAAAACAAACCCCTTATTTCCAACAAGTAATGTCACTTCAAGAGTGAGCTCCTGCTTCTGGCCCACGTCTGAATAGCCTAGGAATTACAAATATATCACATTGTATGTGAATATAGTGTGTATTGAAGGGGAACAGCTTTAGTGTTTCCCACCAGGGCTGTGTTTAACTGTGTCCCAGACCTTGTGCAGATCCTGGGGTAGCTCAAGGAACTCCTGCTCTCAATTCCCATCCTCCCAAGGATGGCAGCCTGGTCCCAGCTTGCCAGAGGCTCCCATAAATTCTTTGGCAGCTGTGGGCTCGTTGCCACAATCCACGGGCATCGGGGTGTTTTGTGTGATGCAGGCAGGGGATGATCTGAGCTGGAGGCAGTTCTGCGTTCCCATGATTGCAGGGCCTGCTCTCAGCGCCTCGTCAGCGTGGGCGCTGGGGACTTTTCCAAGATATGTATATTGAATTTAGATTTGTGCTCTTAGTACCTTCACTCATTCATTCAGAGCCATATTGACTACATAAATTGAGTGTTACAAGTAAGAGAGAGTTTAGCCATTATTTTCTCAGTGATTTGATTTAATGGCCTGGCTGTTTTGGCCATTACTTCTGGCTTTTCATTTGCATGGATTCTTGGCTCTGCTGATTAGCATGTTTTTTTATATTTGCCATTTAATTTTTTTTCCCCTTTTGAAAAGCTGAGTGTTTCATAATTAAATAAATTCCTGCATCTGTTTTGTGTCTTCATACAAACACACATAGAAATGACTATATGCATGTTATATATATATATTTTCCCCCCATCTCTGCTGATTATACAGAGTTAAATGCAGCTGTCTGTGTGAAAGGAATATTGTGTACAATGTGTGGAGTGATATACAGGTCACTATATTACTGATGAATAAAAGTTTCCTCCTAAGGCAGCTGCTGCAGATTACTTAGTGCTTGACATGGCGTGTCTTTGTGTCACTGTTACCGGGTGAAATTAAATCAGAACAGGAAAATATTAATTTAAAGTAGGGGATAGAGGCCGCTCACTTCCAATTACTCTCTACCCTGTCAGCTTTATATGGGCGCAAACAAGGAAGGAGGCTGGATTAATTGCTTTGGACTCTGCCCCACTACAGGCCCAATTATAGAAACATATTGGCTCCCAGCACTATTATATACACTGCTGTGCAGGAAATTGTGTGAAATTTTAACGGATTTCAGACGTAATAATAGAGAACACGATTCAGGACAGCATTAGCAGGCTGGGTGGAATCTTTACGGATGGGTTAAGGTTAAGCTGTTTGGGGGTCCTTTGTGTATTAAAGGATCATCTGGTTAACCCATGTACTGGGAGCTTTTGATACTGGCCTAGGAGCAAACAGAATAAAAACATTCATCCTCTGACAACAAGGAGCTAAATCCTCAGTTGGAATGAGGGCAGGAACATGCAGTGTGAGGCTGGGGATGCAGGGCTGAGGAAGAGCCTTGCATGGCATTAAACACGCTGGTGTTGGGAGGTGCTCTTCAGAAACCACCCCTGGCTGGTGGCAGCTTGGTGTGAGAGCCACCTGCAGAGCCTGGGGCAGAACAAGCAGGGTGATCACCACTGACATCTGAAACGGCCATGGGATGATTGTTTTGGTTGTAGGAGTAGTACTCCGTTCAATATTTTAGTTAGAATTTGTTCAGGCTTTTTGTTCCTTTCACTGGGAATCCCATCTGCTGTTTCACTCCTTTTTCTATGTTCAAACCCATGTGTTGTAAACACCTGGCAATTTGTGTGCCAGATCAAGGGACTTACTCCAGAGCCAGAGTGACTCTCAGGACTCCTGAATGTCCTGTCAAAGTCTCTGTATGTGTGTGCAGTCTTGAACAACCACTGTGGGCTGGTGGCTTTCTAAGATGTTTGAGGTATTAGAAGTGAGGAATTAAAGAATTTCTGTTGACTCTCTGCTTCCTGCCCAGACAAAAGTGCTGAAGTTGTTGAGTAGATGCACCTTTGATCTCCTGCCCACCAAAAGTGTTGTGGATTTGGTTTCACAAGAGCCCTGCTCTGCAGAGTGAGAGCAAACTGTGAGTTTAGCAAGTGTCTACCACACCTCCTTGTCAGCCCCAGAAGAGGCTCTGCAGCCTTTGACTTTGTGATCTCTCAAACCGTGACTCTGACACCTCTCAGCATTTCCTCTTCCTTGCTTGGGATATTTCAGTGACAACTGAAGATTTTGGGGGGATGTTAGAGGAGGGCCAGCTGGTTGGGATCATTACTGAGGTAAAGCTGGGTTTAGCTGCACTTGTTTTCAGCTGGTTTAACTGGGTGAGGTTGTACTGACTCTAGAAAGCCTTGAGGTTGAAAACACAGAGCCCTGAAGAACATGAACTGTGACTTCAACCATTCCTGCCTCTTGAAGTACCCAGAGAGGGACCTTTAGGGGATCCCAAAAGCATTAGAAATGGAAATCTGTCTTAAGAAACAATATCCAACAGCAAGTGTGATGGGACTGGGGAGCTCTGTGCCCTGGGTGGGAGCACTGTGTGAGCGAGGCTCAGGCTGGAGCAGCCCCATCTCCTGGGCCAGGGGCTGCTCCCTTGGCTCCCTCCTCAGCCTGGCTTGCACATCAGTGGCACTCTGTGCCTGTGAATGGGCTGCAATAAAAGTGTTACAATAGAGCTGCTGATTTAGGGTGGCAGGGGAAATGCATAAAGAGCTGTCTGGAGGATCCAGGGTGGTAGAAGGAAAGTAAATTCTGACCAGAAGTGGTTATTGAATGGCAGATTCTTTGCTGTTTTGTCTGAGGAAGGTCCATTTCGTTCCTGGATGATTATTTGGAGGGAAGCTGCATCTCCTGCTCAAGTCTTAGCCTCCCCTGCTTCTGGTCCCTGCTCAGAGAGCCAGCAGGACCTGCAGGAGCCTCAAAGTGTCACTTTTATATTTGCAGTTTGTGCTGGTTTTTAACCAGGAGGGGTGAAGGACTGAATTTATGACGTCTGGTTTGGGAAATCTATTTTTGTTCCCTGTAACTGATTGTCTTGTAACCATGCCTGTTATGAGTGGGGAGTGTTGAATGCAGAGCCATGTATAAATATAAATCTCAGGAGACACGTGTGGAATCTTATCACCAGCAGGGGACACTGAAAGTTCTTTTGGCACTGAAGGCACTCTGGTATGGTGGCCTGGGGAAGAGGGGGATGCAGGGTCCAGCTTAGCCTGAGGGTTCCTTCTCTTTGGAAGAGCAGGGGGATGCTGGAGGCACCAATGCCAGCAGACTGCAGAGAGTGCCACGGGCAGCTCCTGCTGCTGCCATGGGCTGTCCCAACCTCACAGCTGGTGTTGACATTAAAACCGTTGGTATTGACCCAAAATCCTGTGGTATTGAGCCAGTCTGAGAGGGCTGTGGAGAGTTTTAGGTGGTATTTCCAGCAGATCAATGGTTCCATCAGGACATGGGCTTTAATCTGCTGGGAGAACTTCCCTTGCTGCTGGAGCAGGGGGGTCTGAGAGCTTTCCACCCCCAGGGCAGGCACCTCTGCCCTTCTGCCTCGAGGGGCTGAAGTGGTACCAATGCAGGGCCCTGGAGCTCTTGGAGCGTGCCTCTGGAAATGAAAACCAGGGAGAAAAAGTGCAGGTGGCTGCTGTGGGATGGGGCAGGGAATCACAGCAAAGAGTCACCACAGCATGGCTGTTGGGCAGAGCTGTCTTCTGTTGCCTGGGGTCCCTGGGAGCCTGAGACACACTCTTGCCCTTAAGTGGGAGCCACTTTGCTGCTTACAGTAATTTTTGGCTCCTTTAATTTTTTTTTCCTAGAAGCTTGTCAGTATTGGTTGATTTTGGGGGAAAAAATTGGCGTGTTGCCTCTTAAGCACATGAGATGGATTTACCACTGATCTTCTGAACAGAAAGGCTCTGGAACAGCACAGAGAGGGTTAATACTCTGCTTTGTTGGTTCTGACTAGGGCCCATGGTTTTACTGCAGCAGTAAAGTCACTTTCCTTTTATGTTTAAAAGCCAGCAAGGAAAAATTGCAATTACAAAGACAACTAAAATCTTCACTGGTACTCAACAAGGTAATCAGTTCAATTGATTTTTTTTTCCCTAGCCAGAAAAGTATTTAAAGTTAAATTCTATCTGTGATTTTTATATGGAAAAAAAAAAAAAATCTGTCCTCTGAAATGCTTCCTGGTTTTAAAAATGCTCTATTTTATTTGCCCTATAAATGCAAACTTATAAAATGCGATAAGGGATCTTTCTCTTCTCCCTGCACAGACAAGACCCGAGCGAGCTCCCTGCTATCCCTGCATGGCTGCCAATTGCACAGACAGATATCACTCCATTAGTCATTAGCATCTAAATCATCCCACTTCTCATTCAGGTTTACTGGGCTGTGATGGCTACTGGATTCATAGGACACCTGAGCCAGGTCTTTTGTACAAGGTCTCCTGGAGCAATTGATTGTAAAAAGACAGCAGGAGAGCAAACCACTGCTTTCTGTGCCCTTTTGAGCAGGGAGGATGGGCTGTGCTGCCATGTGTTTTCTCTATGAATTATTAAAGTTTTTTCGTCTTGAAATATTGTAGGAGGATTCAGTTTGTGTTGTGCATAGCAGTGCACGCCCCAGTGCAAAAAAACTGTGAGGATTTTTGGAAAAAAAAGGTAAAGAACCCACTTAATTTTCAAGTGTGATACAATAGGAGCATCTCTTCCCTCTCTTGCTGGAGTGGAAGAGGGGTGGGGATAAAGGAGCTCCATGGCAGAGCAGCTCCATTAGAGGTCTGCTCTTGGACCATTTTAATTAAAATTGTAGTTAATATTGTAGTTAAACTTGTTCGTTGTAGAAGCCAAGTCTTATTTACATGGACCAGGCTTCAGAATCTGATGTGTGAGTATGGCTTTAAAATTACTGGGGAATTCCCTGGGGTTTGACAGCCAAGCACTCTGGAGCATGTGGGCCAGGCTGTACCTGAGCTGCCCTGTGGGTTTTGTGATCCTTGTAGCTTCGTTTAGGGCTCAGAAAGTGCCTTTCATGTTGAGGGCTTACAAAAACCCAACCACCAAACAAAAAACCCCAACCACTTAAGTCCTTGGAGTTTTCTAGAGCAGGAGAGAAGCAAGTGAAAGAGGAAAGCAGTCTGTGACCCAGCACTTGCTGTGGAGGGGCTGGGGAGAATCCATGAGGAGAGAAAGGAATGCCCAGCACATGTTCATTTTTACTTGATGTTTTCAGAGGAAGTGGCTGACTTTGCATGAATGTGTTGTTTGGGGGTTAACCCTTCCAGCATCCCTGTGCCTACAAACATTTCATTACCAGCAAGCCCCCATAAATTCCTGGCAGTGGTATCCTTCCCAAGCCCTCGGGCTACAGGGATCTTTAGTCACTTTGGATTGGACTGGATTTGAAAATAGGTCCCTAAGGTGAATGGCCAATACATCAAACCAGTAAATCATGTTTTATACCAACTCCTAATAATGAATGAAGTGCCATTTCATACAATACCTAAGTTAGGATTTTATTGATTAACTCTCATCTTGGTGTTCCACCCAAATCTAAGATATATTGCCTGCTGTAATTTTTACATTAGCTGTCAAATTCATCTTGTCTTCCCAGGGTTATGATGTGTACGGAGCAGACAATAAAAACCATCACAGTTTCAGTGTTTATCTAATGAATATACACAGGCCAGAGAGATTAATAATGATTTGATAGGCAGAGCCAAGAGGCAGGAAATGCCCATGTTGGGGCTGGAGCTCAGGACCAGGATTTCAGATGAAGGTGAGGGCTGGAGGAGGAGGATGATGCTCACTTGTCTCACCCCACACCTCCCTCCTCCCCCTGCCAGGCTGTAATGGATGAGGGCAGTCTCAAGGAAGAAAAGATGATTATTTTTTTTTTGCATAACATGAAGGAGCAATGGGGAAGGGCTGCTGGTAAACACTAAACTAATCCTCTGAATAATTTGCCAAGGCAGAGCTCTGTGCTGGTGCTCGGCATCCCAACAAACCCATGCTTGCTGGCATTTCACCCTGGCATTCCCGTCCAGTGGAAAGAAATATTTTTGAGATATCCTTCCTTCTATGGTTCCTGGTTAATAACCACTCCAGGTCTCTAGCAGAGCCCTGGCAGTACTTTCCTTGTGTCCTTCCCACAATCCTACATCCTCCTCCGGGATGCTGCGCGGCCTTTGAGGCTTCCCCCGGAGGCAGAGGCGGCCGCGGTTGTGACGGGAGAGGGAGCCCTCACCGCGGCCATGGCTCCGGCCACCGCTGGGGCTGCGGCCACAGCTGGGGCTTTGCCTCGGGGCCCCGGAGAGGGAGGAATCTGAGCGCCTTTGCTGGAAGCTCGTGGGATTCCGCCCTAAATCCCTGCGAGCTTTGGTGCTGCGCCGTGTGGAACGGGGAGATCGTGGCTCTCCGGCAGAAGGGCAGGGCGGGCTGGCTCTGTGGGCCGAAGCAGCGGGCTGGAAGGGCAAAGGGTTGGAAAGGGCTGGAAAGCAGCGGGCTGGAAAGGGCTGGGGAAGGGCAGAGGGCTGGAAAGCAGCGGGCTGGAAGGGCTGGGGAAGGGCAAAGGGCTGGAAAGGGCTGGAAAGCAGCGGGCTGAAAGGGCTGGGGAAGGGCAGAGGGCTGGAAAGCAGCGGGCTGAAAGGGCTGGGGAAGGGCAGAGGGCTGCAGCGTGTGCTGAGCCCAGCCCCGGCCCCGCTCCGCTCCCTGCGGGGATGGGGATGCGGAGCCCCGGCTGCCGCAGCCCGCCCCGGCACGGCTCGGCTGGGTCAGTACGTGCTGCTCTGCCTGGAACGGGATGAGCATTAAAGACAGCAGCGATGTGCTCAGGGGCTGCAGGGGGAGCAGAGCCCGGCCGAGGCTGAGTCAGGCTGGCCTCGGGCTCGCAGCCAGGTAGCCCCTCGCTGTTCCTGCTAGCCACGGCAGCCCCCAGCTGAGCCCTCATCGTCCTCCCGACCTAGCAATGCCTTTGGCAGTGCCATACTCGCTGTAGTTTGAATGGTGGGCTCCTCAGGACAAGGACTTTTCCCCCTGTCGCTGTTTCCCAATGGCAGCAGGGTCCTGAGTGAGGCTGTGATGTGGAGCAGGTGACTTTCCCAAGCATCCCGTGCCATTCAGTTCTCCAGCCAGGTTTGGTGCATGTCACATTTTACATCCCAACCCGTGTATTATCTGCACAAGCAGTCAGATCATAACCTGTTGAAAAATCTGTTTATTAAAGAGAGTAACAAAGCCTCAAAACAAATGTCTCCCTGCCTCCTTTCCTCCCTATCTTCCCCTTCAGTCTGTGATTGCATTTTTCCTTTCTACATCCCAGCATGAAACAGTAACACATTACAGCACAAAGCAAAACAGCACTTATCTAATCTGGGCTATAATATGGGGTAGGCCCCGAGTAGGATGCAGCCGGGGCCAGGAGGGGGCTGGCTGCCAAAGGACAATGGATCGCTGCAGATGCGGATTGAGTGAGACAATTGAACCAATTATACTATGCCGGGCACTTCAATGAGATCGCAGAGCATTTCCCGAGCTTGGGTAGGAGTAATCAGCATTCCTATTCATCTCTGCCCCATCCTGCCTGCCCTGCTCTGTGCAGAGTGCAGCTCCTGCACTTGTGGCCCTCGGACAATTCCCCGGCACGCTTTGCTCCCCTATCTCACTCTTTGTCCTGGTCACAATTTAAAAGTCACTAATTACTTTCTCCCTTCTATCTAAGCTCATGTAATCATGTTACTTGAATAAGTAATATTTCTGAGTCTCCCACTGAAATGTTTGGTCCTGTCTGGAAGCAGCTGTTTTTTCACCTCTGAAATTGCTGCATTTTGGCAGCTGCTGGAGGGAGCTGCAAGTCAAACCTGGCGCTGGTGGGCACATTGCAAAGTGCTCTGTAACACTTTGGGTGAGAGGAAGCAGAATGACCTGTGCTGTTTCTTTTTAGCACCGTTTAAGCTGTAAAACCAGCCAACCAACTCTCTTCCAAATGTTGGCTGCTGAGATTGACTGCGCTCATGAAGATAACGGGGGGAAGTATTTTTCTCTTAAGTCCACAGCTGTCCTAAATCAGCCAGGGATCCTGGAGGGCCAGGGAATGCTCAGCATCCCAGCCAGGGACATAAAGACACCAGGCAAAATGTCACTTGAAGTGTTGCCTCTTCTTCAGCAGTAACTCTGCTCCATAAATGCAATTGATCTCCTGAGAGAGGAGGGATTTCTTCAGCAAATGCAAGCTTTGTGAGGAAAAATATACGAGCTGCTGGGCTGGTGCTCCTTCTGTGTGTGCTCCACATCCAAGGCCTCGGAGTGCCACAGCAGCCGGGCGAGCTGGGGATTGCTCTGTGTGGGCTACACACTCCACAGGGAGCTGAATTCAAGTTGTGTCCAGATTTAAAATCACTTCAAGCAGTTATTGCAATGTAAACTGAGCAGTGAGGGTTTATTTTTTATTTCGTTCATGTTTTTTAGTACAATAATGTTGCTGCTGTCAGATCTGGGCTGGATCACAGCTTTAAACCGAGGTGAATAGGAAGTTTTGGCTCAAGGAGGTTTAGGTCTTGCCCTGCCTGGGCTGAGCAGCAGCTGGAGCATCCTCAGCTCTAAGGACCATTCTGCAGGATGGGCTGGGGGTTGAGCATGCAATGGTAGGAGTTTTACAAGTGTCTAAAAACAGAAGCTTATAATGAAAGTGCTTCCTCAGCCATAACTATAGCGTGCTGGCATAATTGGAATGCTGAGTGGTGTGCTGGGTTTAGGAAGGTAATAAGAACTGCAATCAGTATTAAATAAAATGTATCTTCCTTTAGGGGAAATAAATGTATATTAAATCAAATATTCATGAATCCGAGTTAGTCTTCATACATTACACAAACAGTTTTTCAAAAATGCAGCTATCCCTAAGGCTGGGTGTGATGTGTGTGAAGGAGAGGGATTAGCTTGGAGCTGAGGAGAGGGAAAGGGCCTGGCCTGTCACCACCTGAAGGAACAAAGCCCTCTGGGCTCCAGTGAGGTCTTGCCTGAACAGCACCTTTGAGAAAGTGCTTTAAATTGTGCAGAAGCGTTAAAAGAAGCAAAAATGCCTCTTTACAATATTTATCATCTCCAGCAAAACCTGGACATCCACATGAGCCTTCCAAGAATTGAAACCTAAACAGGGAGTGGGTTTCAGTTCACAGATATTTCAGTAAATGCTGATTCCCTGCCAAGGATTCACTTGCCTGTCCTCTGGGTGGCATTTTAGCTCCTGTGAACTTGTGTTTTCCTGCCTGCCCTAACACAGGCAGGGGGGAGGAGAACATCCTGCAGGAGAGGCACAGCAGAGCCCTCCCTTTCCAGCCAGGCTGAGCACTGTCCTGCTGCCAACACCCTGGGTTGAGGGAAAAACGTGAAAAACTCCAGCTTGACACCAGCACGGAGTGTGGATAGCACACACGTGTGAGCTGACACTGCAGGGGCTGGGGCAGCTTCCTGCTTCTCACCTGGAGGAACCCTGGTGCCAACAGGGGCTGGTGCCCTGCCCAGCTCTCAGAAAGGTGCTCCTTGTTTGTCACAAGGGGGCCTCAAAGCTTCACAGCCCCGGTGCTGGTTTCAACACAGCGTGGTGCCAATTTGGCTGAAAGTGTGGGGCTTGGGGGGTTTGGTTTTCATGCCTCTCAAGTCAGGCTGTGCTGTTAGCTCACACCTCTGTGTTTAGGAGCCACGGCAGTAAAAGTTCAGGCTGGTAAAAGCAGGGACAGATCTGTAGGTGTTTCCAGGAGAGAGTTTGTTAGTTTAATCAAATTGGACTTGTCTGGAGTTGTGTCAGCAGAATTCTTCTGTGCCGTTTATGAAATGTCAGTGCTTTTATCCAACAGCTACAATCAATTTGCTGTTTGATAAAATAAGCAAACACCTCCAGGCTGCATCCTCATCCCTGCCTGTATAAACAGAGGGGCAGGGAGACACGGCCATGGATTCTGTTACCTTCCTGGGGCGAGGAGGGTTTCGTTCCTGAAGGCTTCCAAAAGAGCGGCACACAGCTGTGGAGAGAGGGCTAATTTGTGTCATTTGCTGAAACCACTGGGCTCTTCTTCCCTGCTTGGGGAATTATTGATTTTATCACTCTCCGACCTTACACATGTCACTGTCTTGTGCGTGCTGGCCTGTAGGAAGTGCTGTCTACTGACTTACAGCTGAGGAATAATTCTGTTTTATTTGTGATTACTCTCTTATTTTTGGCTCGTCAGCCATGCCCACTTGTTCTTTCTGCCAGGCTGAAATCGTCAGGGAATTGTACACAATAATACAAAGTACCCCAAGAAAGCCTCCCCCTGCCCCACCACCCTGCCTCTGTGCTGCCACAACCCAAACACTTTTATTCATCTCTGCACATGTTAACCTGTAAAGACTCATCACTGTCCCATTGATTTCATTGTCTGGGTGTCTTCAGCAGTTTTCTTGGACCTCTGTAAGTCAGGGAGAGTGGAATATGATTGCAGATATCAATACATGAGTGTGTAACCCTGTTGAAGTGCTGTCAGGCTGGCTGAAGTGCATGGGGGGTTGCTGTGTTATTGTGCTGCTTCCTTGCCAAAAAACTCAGTCCCTGCTTGCAGAAGTGGAGGGGGGCTGAGCAGAGATGCTGTTAGGGAGGAGGGTTGGTTGTAGGGAGGAAATATATGGAGCATCTACTAGAGCTTGCATGGTACATTAATTGTCTGTAGCTTTTTCCTTTCCTTCTCAAAGCAAAATTAATTATGGGGAGGTGATGTTCCTTTAATGAACATCATTTAATTTAAAAAACGGACAAGTATACTATCATTAGGTCTCTTACTTAATGTAGTGTGTTTTCTTAAGCTGAGTGTGGTTGTTGTGGCACCGTGGAGGTGAGGAGAGTCCCTTCCTGCAGGATCCAGAGCGGCTGTCGGCTGCGAGCGCCGCACGAGCCGAGTCCAATCTCTGCTGCCTGTGGGGGACACTGCTTGACCGCTTATTGCATATTTGATCAGCTCATTTCTGCATCCCAGAGCCTCCCCGGGGTGTCAGGGTGATGCTGGGGTTCAGATTAATTGGCAGGGCAAGGAAGGGAAGGTGTTCTGTGCTCCCAGGCTGGAACGGTTCCCCCTTCCTCTGAAAGCACACAGAGGTGCCCTTTACAGGAGAGCTGGGGCTGGCAGCAGCTCAGGGACATAACTCACCCAGGGTGGGGCTGGGTCTGCCCCACACTGCTGGAAATAAACTCATCTACAAACCACCTCTGCTGCTGTCCCCCTGCCAGCCTCCATCAGCTGAGCAGCACAAACACGGGTCAGGCAATGCAGGCTGCAGGGGCACCCAGCGCCACCCTGGCACAGCCGCCCCACAGTTCCCCCTTCGGCAGAGGGCACAGAAGCGAAGGGCTTAGAATGTAAAAATGGTAACAAGTCTGAGAAGTCCTGGTTTAAATCAAAAATACGAGTGGTGTGTTGGTGAATTGAGGGGAGTGGCAGCTGCTCTGGTTTTGTTGTGCCACATGGAACCATGGCTCTAAGAGGTTAATCTCAAAATTAAATAGGTGGCACCTCTTAAGGACTGGGCTCTTGTAAAATCAAATTGTCTGCTAAAGACAGATGACTTCCAACATGCTTATTAAAAAAATGATCAAAATTAGAGATTTTTTTCCTATAAGGAAAGCAGAACATGGGAAAAAATAACTTGAGGATTTTTTCTAATTGCTTCTGCTTTTAAAGATTGAATATGGTGTTTCTAGTCTGATTTGTGGCTATCAGTACTTTATAGGAAGTTTCATTCTTGATATGTGTGTTATCTCCATTTTCAAACATAGGCTTTTTATGAAAAACTAGAACTTAAATTGCAGTGGCTGAAATAGGAGCTATTCCACATAAGTTTTTAGAAAACAAAAATCAAAATACCCCTGTATGGAGTCACTGCTGGAGGTTTCTGGCAATACTTGAAGGCCAAGGAGGAGGATCTCAAACCCATTTTTAGTGTTTCTGCCATGGCTCTGAGCCTTTGCAAACCCATTCTCACTTGCTGTGTTGGAGTTTGGATAAGGCAGTTGTTGCAGTGCTGCCAAACCAAGCATCCTGATTTTCAGCTTTTTGTTTTCCTTTGGCCTCAAGTGGCTGTTTGCAAATGAGCTGTTGGTGACACCTGAGTGACTGTGCTTGAGTTAATTTTTTTTTTGTTTTGCTTTGAAGATTTTTTTGGGGGGTTAGCCTACATATGTGGTACAGGAATACCTGCTCCTTTTACTTTTATTGTCTGCAGTATCCACTGGCTGTGTGTTATTTGCTCCCACCGTTGAGGGGTTATTGCATTTGTCATCTCCTTTGCCATGAGGGGCGAGAGGCAGCGTTTGTTAATATACAGCAGAGCTGGCACTTCCACGTCTGCCAAATGATGTACTTTGGGAAGTCACCCGAGGTGAGAAGTGCCACGGGAGGGTGAAATGTTATGTGCCTGAAACAATGGCCGTGAGCAGTGATCATCTGCAGCGCTCACCTCCGCGGGGCCGGGGTTCTGCCACCCAATCTCCCGTGCTCAGATTAACTCAGGAGCATTAAACACACGCCCTGTGCTGGCTGCTTCCCCCTTATCTGCTCTCTGTCTTCTGAGCACAGAAATTCTTGCTTCTCTATACTAAAATGGGATTTATTTTTTTTTAACCTAGAGAAAAGTGTATTCCATTGTTATTACCTTCATTCCCAAGCTGTGTTTATACTCTGATAACTGCCAGCCTAGTTTCCAGCAATAGCTGCCGATAGAAAAGATTACCTCTGTATTTTGAGCATTTTATTGACTTGTTCAATAGCACTTTTCTGTTATTTGCCATGGCTGGAGGGGCTGGCCATGGGGCACAAGAGGTGCCAGCAGCCCTTTTGCTGTCCCTGCACAGCACTGCTGTCTGGCTGTGCTCAGAGCTCTTGGCTGTTCCAAATTTGGGTTATTGGCAAACAACTTGCGCAAGCTGGGGCTCTTGATCCATCCCTTTGTGGAGCCTGAACTTGCCACATCATTCATGTGATGGGGGGAGTTGAGCTTTATGCACAGTTTAGGTTCATGCACAGTGAGCTCTGTGTGGTGTGGAGGTTATTGGGTTATTTGTTATTTGTGTGGAGCAGGAGCTTCCCCAGAACCCCCCAGCCTGTGTAGCTGGGATTTATTTTTGTTTCTCATGCTGTCTGGAGTTTGCTTTTAGCTCTGGCTCGGGGAATACTTTGCTGACCAGGCTGCAGGAGGCTCTGCTGTGCTCTTGGCAGGGTACAGACAGAGCGAACCCCTCCGTGCATCAGCACTGTGTGTAACCGATGCTCTGTGTGTAACCTATGCTCCCAGCTCTGCCGGGCCGTGTCCTTGGCCGAGCTGGGCATGGGCACGGGGCTGTTGGGGCTGCCAGGGTGTCCCCAAGGGGGGAGAGGGCTGCTGGCAGCCTGGGCCAGGCTGTGCCGTCCCCAGCGCTGCCCCTCGCCCCCTGTCCCCGGTGTGACAGCATCAGAGGGCGCTCCGCCATCTCCGCTCCATCTCCGCTCCATCTCCGCTCGTTCTGCACCGCCGGCCGCCTTTGGGATGTGCCGGCACAGGGTGGAAGTTCCTGCGGAGCTCTGCCATCCTCACCCAGCGCCCCCTCCAGCCCCGTGCGTGCCGGGCACCGCTGTGTCTCGGCTTTGGGTTCAGTGGATGTGCAGCGGGGCTCCGGGCTGGGGATTTTCCCGGCGGTTTGGGGCTGTGTGTTTGCTTTCAGCCGCAGCAGTGATTGAATGTTCCCGCAGCTCCGGGCTGGCGGCGAGAGGAGCCCTCGGTGCTGCTCGGTGTCCCGCACACCCTGGCAGGAGCGCACTCACCCTGTCGGGGTGCGGGATGAGTTCGGGGTCACCCCTCGGATCCCACCCGGGCTCTGCACCCAGCCGGTCCCGAGGGGCTGCGCAGCCCCACGGACTCACCTCCGCCTCTTCCTCCCGAGCGCAGCCGCCTCTTTCAGCGCTTTTAGTTACTGGAGGAGGTTAAGTAACTCTGCTGATCCATCCTGTTGTTAAGCGAAGGTAGCAGGGTGCCAACAATTAAAGAAGTAATTGTTCAATTGGTTCTGCAATAATACTCATTGATTCTTTGTTTGAAGCGATTCGCTTTTCAATCCTCCTGCATTTAGAGATCTTGTTTCACCTATGTCAAGGCGAGTTCAGGAAACCTAATTAACTGGGTTTTGTTTTTTATAATTAGGTCCCTAAAATAATTCATAGGTGGTGTTAATAACCCCATTTAAAAATCTATTAAGCTTTTGGAAAAGTTGGACAGAATCCTCTGTGCCTGTTTTTTTTCTTCCCTCCCCTCTTCCCTCCTCCTTTTCCCCTTGGAGATGTGGTGCTTCTTCCTTTTACAGCGCACTAATTAAAAACAGTGGGATTATGGTGGGAAATAATATGCATGTGAGGTTATCATCCACAGGGCAAGAGGAGGCTGCTGCCTCCCTTCCCTCCTCGCTCGGAGGTGCTCTGTACCTCTTTAGCGGGAGCTGGCAGAGTGCATTAAAGGACAGATTGCCTGAGCGCACCGCAAGGACCCCTTGGCATTTGCGAGCCCTCGAGCCGCGGCCAGAAGGGAAGCGACAGGAAGGGAAAAAGTGCGGAAAACGCCGGGCTCACCCCATCCTCCCGACAGGCAGCTCTCCTTTCGGGGGAGGCCCTCCCCGAAACTGGCTGCAGAGAGGGGTTTGGAGACATTTAAGCGTTTGTCCCGTTCCGCTGCCCTCCCCAGCTGGCCGTCCTGGCACGGTGGCCGTGGCGGCTCGGTGGCCGCCAGCTCTCGCCGTGGGCAGCCCTGGCACGGCCAGCCCCGCGCCGCACCTGGGAACGCATTTAGAGTCCTTTTAGCGGAACCAGCTGCCCCATTTTACACGAGCTGCTGGCTGCGGGCCGGTTCTGTGCCCCTTTCTGCGGGCTGGTTCTGTGCCCCTTCTGCGGGCTGGTTCTGTGCCCCTTTCTGCGGGTGGTTCTGTGCCCCTTTCTGCGGGTGGTTCTGTGCCCCTTTCTGCGGGCCGGTTCTGTGCCCCTTCTGCGGGTGGTTCTGTGCCCCTTCTGCGGGTGGTTCTGTGCCCTCGGCCGGAGCTCTCCGGGGCAGGGCGGGGGCAGCCGCCCCTCGGTGCCGCTGGCGCGTCCGGAGGCTCCACTGCCATCTGCGAGTGGGCCCGGCGCCCTCGGGCTGCTGGAGGAGGCAGGAATCATGTGCCCTTCGGGATGCCAAGGCTGTCTGACATGGATCCTGGGAGGAATTTCAAGGAAGTGCTGCCTTGTGGCTCATGCACACACATATGCCAGCTTGGAGCCTCAGAGCTGGGAATGCTTTGTTCTGCTCCCACTGACGGGGTGGTTTTACCACGTGTATAAAGATAAATACTTGTCTCAATAAGGTTGTGGAATTCCATGGAGTGGTTCACCTGCAGGGTGGTTCAGAAGGCTTTGCCCTGGAGAGTGAGCCCTGCTGTTCTCCCCGCGCAGGGGTTTGTATCAATTCCAAAAGGAAACTCAGCAGGAAGATCTAGTTAAACCGGGCTTCACCTGCAAGGGGGGCTCTCTGCATCCTCAGGGAAGGTTGCAAACCCTTTTTTGCCTGGCAGAGCTGAGGTGCTGGCTGGGAAGTGCAGTGTGACCTTCTCCGTGGGCCCTGAGGCATGGCGAGCGTCCTGAGCAACCTCCAACAACCACATTTTTCCACCACATTTTCCTCCTGAAAGTCAAAATGTAAATTTTTTTATTACCCCTCCTGAATGTGACAAAGTCCTACTTAAAAATGTAAAGATTCCCATCTTCACATGCACCATAAAGGCCTTTGCATTGCACGTGAAGCCTCCAGACTGTTGATTTATTATCGAGCTACAGTGGCTGGAGCAGGAGAGCAAAGTGAAATCCACGAAAGTGGCTGATGTGACAAAATTAACAGTTGTCAGCAGAGGAGAGGGGAAGGCAAATGCTGAGACTCAGCAAACTGGGGCCTGGGGAAGCAAAGTTGTCCTCACATTTTGGATGCCAAAATCTCCCTGCACCACCAGGGAAGGGGCAGGAGGGATGCTCAGGGAGGGGACAGGGCAGGAAGGGTGCTCAGGGGTGGGACAGGAGGGATACTGAGGGTCTGAAGCTGTTGGCAGCAGTGCTTGGGACAGGCTGCAAGGCGAGCACAGCTTTCCTTGGGGAAGAGATTGCAAAGGAAGGGAACAAGCCCTGTGGTGCTTTGTCCTCTCTTGCTCCCATGGTGTGGGGTTATATTTTAGGGAGCAATGTTTGCTCTACAGGAGGACTTGGGCAGTTCCCATTGGTGTTTGCGGTAGTTTGGGTTTGAACACAGAGAATTTTAGGCTCAGACAAGGATTCAGCTCAGGAAGGGGATAAAAAAAACCCTTATTTTGGGTTATTTTTCCAGTTTGAGCCCAGCCCTCTATGTTCTATTTGAAGCTGTTGATGGTGTTTTTCTGAGCCAACAGGAGGGGCAGATGTCATATCTTGCAAGAGGAGCTGAGATTTTGGGGGATGAGGTTAATGATGGGGTTATTTGTTATGAACTTCTGAATTGAGATGTTTTGCTGAGTGGGCTGAGTGTGTGATGTGCAGCAGGGAAAAGTGGAGCCCTTGTCTAACAAAAGGGTGAATCGTGTGTTCGGTGGAATTGTTTATGGCAGCCTGGGGTTAAAGTGGTTTGAGATTTTTGCTGTCACCTTCCAGGCTTCTTTTCACCTCCACTTGCAATTTTGGGGGGCTTTTTTGTATACAAACAGCTGTGCCAGTCCAGCAGGGCCCCTCTTGGGTTATTTGTGGTGGTGCTGGCAGGAATTGACCCTTCTGGTACCTGGGAATTTTTCATATGTTTCACTTAAAACAAATTACTTCCTAAATGGATGTTTCAGAAAAAAAACCCACTTTTATTCCCCAAATATCTTGAGTTTATGAAACAAAATACGTCAGAACTTGGCTGACCAACCTTTTATTGGGAGGTGTGGGTCATGGTTTGGATGAAAGGCTCCCTGCAAGACTCCAAAGCTAGAAACTTCCCTGTAAACCTGTCTGGAACAAGGTTAACACGAGATGAATTGAATTATATTAGTGAAAATTGCATCATTAGGAGAAGCCTCTTCCTGCAAAATGCACAAATATAGCTGAATTCACAGATGCATTTTGGTCTTCTGCACCAGGAATATTTGTCATCCCAGAAAAAAGTGGAAGAGGCTTGTTCTTCAATGCCTGGCATGTCACTACATGCTGTGAAGTGCAAATAGAGGAAGAAAAATTAACACATAAAAGAAATGTACTGTTTCTGCAGGAAAATTAGCTAGTTAAAGCTGAGGGAAGTGGCTTTTTAATAAAATAAAATAGAAAAAAAAAAAAAAGAAACAAAACCACAGCAGAAAATAGCAGCATTTTCTTTTTGCTTGGCTGGGGAAAAAATAAGCATATTTTATATTGCAACTCTGAGTGCTTCAAGCTGGAGGAGATAAGTCTTTGCAAGAGAGGGAAAAATAGTTCCTACAAATGCATCAAGCTGGAACAATCCTGGAATCCCTTTCGTGTTCCCAGAGCTGCAGCTCCCCACCAAGCACCAGCTGCAAGTGAGTGTGCCTGGGAGGGAGGAGGAGCCGAGTGCTGTTGCATTGCATGCACGGATTTCTCCTGCAGAAACTCCCCTGCAGCTGCATTCCCTCCTCCTCTCCCCTGCCCGCTTCCACGGATGAAAAGAGGGTCTCAAACTGTTGCTCAGTTGTGCAAACATACCGAGTGTAAAAGAAAATAATCTAATTATTCTGTGATGAGGCACTAGCAAGTGCTTTAGATCCTGTGTGGGTCTATTTCTTGCCTTTATTTTGTTTTTGGAAAGGATTTTGAAGGCTAATTGACTTTTTGACTCGCCCCTTGATACTGTCAGCCCTTCTGGATTTAGCTGACTTCAGGGTGAGTTGGTGAGGTTGAGCAGGATTGGACTCCAAAGAGGTGAAGCTTGTCAGTGCCTTGTGTTCCCAAAATTCTGTGAGGGAGAGGAACAGCTTTGGGTTTGGGCATCCAGGGTGAGGAGCTGCCAGGCAGGGGAGTGTGCACCTTGGTCTTTGAAAAACAAACTGGAAAGGCAGCTTTAAAGGCACTAAAAAAATAAAAAATCCACCCACCTTCTCCTTCTTACCATGAAAAATGGATCGGTGTCCTCTGATCTTGTGGGGTGTGTTGGGTTGGGTTTGTGCCCTTACTGGGCCCTTGGGCAAAGGATGCAGACGATGCAGGAACTGCAAAGGATGCAGAGGATGCAGGACCTGCAAAGGATGCAGAACTCTCCAGCTTGTCCATCCTGATGCTGGCAAAGGAGATGAGCAGAGCCTGGTGCTCCCCTTCCTCTCCTGCCCCAGGAATGCACTCAGGGGTGTTGGATGGGCACAGCCCCTGTGGCTGAGGGCCAGGGCTCACCACAAAGAGCCTGGACCAGCACACAGCTGAGGGACATCCAGCCTGGCTCATCGGCTTTCCACAGACACCACTGGGAGCAGGGAGGGCCTGGAACAGTCTCACTCCCGAGCACTTGTGTGTTGCTTCCCAGGAGCTGTTTGAAGTCCTGATAAAGGTGTCTCAGAACAAGGAATGCCTCTGTCTTTATTGTCAGGATTATGTTGTATATTTACATCAGAGAGATTTTTTGTGAGTGAAGTAGGAGAGGACGTGGCTGTGGAATGAACAGAACACTCAGTTCTGGGCTGAGGAAACAAACCTAGGCTCTCCTGAGTGAAACCCATCAGGTGTAACCCCAGCAGCTCCTGGTTGCAGGAGTGTGCTCTCACACAGAGAGGCTTTGTTCTGGCCAGCACCTAGGCCTGTGGACCTTTCCTCTCAGGCTGAAGGGTGGGCTCTAAGCTGCAGTCTGGCACGGTGTCTCCATTTCCCTGCTCCCACATCCCCACAGACAGCAGCACCACCTCATCCCGGCCCTGGTGCGCTCTCGTGCCTGAAGTCTGGTCTTTGCAAGGCAAAGGGCACAAAGGGGCCAGGGAAGACTTGCTCAGACCTCCTCAGGCAGTCGCTTTTAATTGCAAATGGTGTGATTTTGAAAGGGGGGCTGGGAGAGCCCTTGCTCGAGGCTAGAGAGCAAGAGATTGAAAGCTTGCTGCGGTGGTCATCAGAGGTGAAGAATAAGTCATAAATGATCCAAGGGCAAAGGGCAAATATAGACTGATGGCTGCTTTGTTCCTGCAGCCTTGGGAAGGACCTTGGTGCTGCTCTGTGCTGGAGGTGCCCTGGGCTTAACCCTTCCCTGCTCAGAGCATTCCAGCAGTGGATGCTCTGGGCTGGTGTCTGGGTGCTGGCCTTCAGCCAGGCTGCTGCCTCCTGAATCTCCAGATGAAAACCCAAACCTGCTCAGAATTTCTAGGGAGGACAAGGAAAATGGGAAGCTCTGTCTTCTACTGCTTAAGGAAGTGTGTAGGGTTGTGGTTCTGAAAACCCTATGGATATTTGCTTCAAAATATCCTGTGGGAAATAATTTTATCATTTTCCCAGGCAAGTTCATGTATTTACCTTGGTTTATCCACTTAAAATGAGCCCTGTAAAGTTAGGACCAAACCTCCTGGTAAATTCCTCAGAAGCTGCAGTTCCTGCACTAAAGGTTTGCTGTGGTTTGTGTTGGGTGGTCACAAGTCCCCAGGGTGACATTTTCTTGCCAGGATTTCCTTGTAACCTGGTGGATCACATTCATTCTCTTATTTAGCTGCTCTTCTTCCCCCTTCCTTTTGTCAGCCCCTCCTCACACTTGTGTACAGCGCAGATATTCCCAAATATAAAGGTTGTGTACCACCTTTAAAGCCACAAGCCGCTTGAGCTGTATGAAGAGACACCTGGTGACATGAGAAAGCTGGTCAGGGCTGGTCACCTCCTTTCAGTGATCCAGGACCTCCTAAGGAGCAGCTTGGTGGCTTTGAGTCCTGCATGCCACTCACGGCCCCTTCCTGTGCCACACAAAGTGTTTTTCACCATTCAAAGAAACAGAAAAGAAAATTATTCCCTCCAGAGTCAGAGTGGTTCTGTGGGCTGGCTGCAGGATTTGGCTCACCTTAAAATCACAGGTTCTCTGCCTGGAATGGAGTCCTCTGACACCCTCCTGGTCCTTTCCCCTGGGACACGGCACAGTCCAGTGCCACCTGGGCTGGGACACTGCTGTGTGCCTTGGTGCCACCTGAGCCATGGGTGTGACATCCCCCAGTTTATCCTTCTCCTCCATTTTACGGTTGGTAAAAGTTCTCCAGCACCTGGATTTGTGCATTCCTGCAGTGGGAGTGTGTAAGGCTGAGAAGGAGCTGATTTTACAGCCTGAGAGAGAAAGGATCCAATTCCTTTGCAGGTGCTAACATTCATTTTACTGTACGTGCGAGTGAGACGCCTCTCTGCTGGGAATTAAGTTAATTCTTACCTGCATGGGTTTTTTGCTGTGGCAATTCCATTGGGGATTATTTTGTACAAGTTTTAACCCATTGATTTTTTTTCCTGGACCAAAATGATCTCGGCATGAGCTTCCCCCAAGTTTAATGGAGATACAGCAGGGACAGGGAATGCTTTAGCCCATTATCCTCCAGGAGAGGCAGTGGCTGGATATTCTCATTCCTTGCCGGGCAGACCAGGGGCTGGCTTCTTGCATGTTTAAAATAATACTGATAAACAGAGCCCTTCCTGCCGGGGGTCAGCGAGGGGGACAGCAGTGTGAGCACACATCTCTTTCCCTGCCGTGCTGCCGGGATCCTCGCGGAGCAGGAAAGCTCTGCAGGGAAAAACAAACGCACGGCAGGGCTGCTGCCGAGCCCCGGCAGTGGCGGCAGCCCTGTGCCCGGCATGCATTAGCGCTGAAATCAAAGGGGGATCGGCGGCAGCGATGTTTAACCGGAGCTGTGATCCTCAGGTGTGACACCGGCCCCGCCGCAATGAGATGCACAGTCATGCTCTCTCCCAGACGCAGGGTTAAAGATTTGCTTGGGGCCAGTCAATAGCACGCACTGAGTATCTTCCTCAAGAATGTGTCTGCTCTTTTCCTGCCTCCAAGTAGCAGCACTTGAGTCTCAGTCCCCTACTTGAATCACTGCACTATCTCCACTTCATCAGAAACCAGAGTTGAGTCTTTGATGATTGTTGTGACTCACGGTGTCACAGAACTACTTACCCTGTGATTTCAACTTTAATCACTGATCCACTATCTATAGAGCTGCCTGTGGAACAGTTCAAATTGTAATTATAGGAAGCTCATCTGCTGCAAGCCACAAAGCAGGCTTTACCATATGCCTTTAAAGGTGAGCTGATGTCATGATGAAATAACTGTGTTTTGCTGCAGATTGATACCACTGGCTGGGAAGTTAACATACAGCATGAAAGCTGTGACATTTTGCAAGCCCCGCTATCGCTCCCTAAGTCATGTTAACCTCACATTCCCTGTTGTTTTACAAGGGATCTGCAGGTAACTGGGAAGTGTCCTCAGCTGCCTAAGGATGGGGAGGGGAAGGAGCTGAGGTTGGGTGATGGAGCTGTGCAGTGCTCCCCGTGTAACACAGCCTAGAGAATATGGAGGTGTGTTTGTCCTTTGCTCCTCACCTGACTTTAACATTTATTTTGATCTCTTTTCCCCTACTTTTAAAGGTATTTTCTGATTTTCTTCTCTGGGGTTGCTGCTGTGTCTATCTCAGCTACCTTTTCCTAGGGGCTGTTTCCTGTCCCCCCCTTGCCTGAGTGCCAAAAGCCCTGGCAGAGCTCTGCCCTGTGCTCTTTGTTTCCCAATTTACTCATGAGAATATTCATGGTCTGTAAAGATCAGTTGTCATACTGGGAGGACATACAGGTGCAGGGAAGTGATTTGCCCAAAATCTTAATCAAAGTCACACAAGGCTTTCTGCAGCACCTTACTCCTCAGAAACCCAGGAGAGACTTCCAGAAACCTGAGCACAATCACCTTGCCCTGAACAAATGCCATAGGGAGCATTATTTGCTTTCTCAACAGCCAGGTGGGAGCTGCAAGGCACAAGGCAGCAGGGAGCCCTCTTTTCCAAGGCTCTGGGAGGGAGCTGGGAATGGTCTCCCAGGCTTTTTCCAGCTGTGCAGAGCAGAGTTCAGGCTGAGACCTCTCCTTGTTCCTTGTACCTGCAGCCCCCAGTTTGAAGAGGAGCAAAGTGGAGATGGCAAGGAGTTTGCTGTGGAAGGTCTTTCAAAGCCCCTCAAGAGGAGTGAGCAGTACTGAGCTGTCAGGGATGTGGTAGAGGTGGCTGCACCTCTTTGTTCACCTCCTCCTTCTTCCCACATGTGGCTGCACTTCAGCAGTGACACATTTAAAGAGACATTTGGGAGCTGGAAGAATCTCAGTAAGCCCAGCCCAGCCATCTCTCAGTAGATTCTCTGTCTGTTCTCTAATTAAACTTTTGCCATGAAGTTGGGAAGTGGGATCTGCAAGTCCAAAGTTGGCAACTCCTCCTGACTCTTCCAACTCTCTGCCTGTGCTACTCTGCTGCTCTTTTCTCCTGCAACTGGCCACATAAAGATAAGTAAGGGAGATGGTTTTATTGCAAGCAGCTGGGGAAAATCACGTTGCTTCAGTTTCCATAAAATAGCCGAGCCTCAGCTTTTTTATCCTGCCCATTCGCACATCCACTATAAAAGGGACATCAGTTATAAACATTTCCTGTTTGTGCATACACTCTTCCAGTGCTTATGATGTATAGACTGACAAAAGGCTTAATGCTTTGAATATATAAAACACAAGGCCTGTGCAATGGAGGGTGACAGTTGCCCTTTAATGTTCTGCTTTTTAAAGATCAGGGTAGAGTTCAGAAAGCATAGTCATGAGGTTTAATGATTTAATGGGGACGACTGGGGAGCAAAAATAGTTACTACACCCTGGGGAAAAGTGGTTCCTCATACATATTACTTTAGCCTAATGGCCTATGAATGCTTCCTCTGTGGCATAGGAGGGTGTCACGGTACATAGACTCTATAATACTGAATGGGTTGATTAAATGCATATTAAACAATACTAAATTGGAAAAAAAAAAGGCGCCACCAACTGTATTTATTCTGTTCTTAGAAAATGTTGTTACTCATTCAATTTCATTTGTGATATTATTATAATTTTCCCCCCATTTCCTGCTTGTGGCAGAGTGAGGGAGCTGAGTGTAAACACCATTGATGGATCGGCCGTGGCTGGATGGGGCTGGGGATGGGGAGAGGGGCTGGGCAGCCCCAGTGTGCTGGTGGTGGCTGCAGGTGGCACCTCCTCAAGGTGCCAGGCCAAGCATTTCTCTGGGAAATGGCCTTTTCCTTTGCCTCCACACCAGGACATCTCCCTGCCCTGTGCTCTGTGCTCGCTGTCCGCTCTGGGGCTGAGAGCTCTGTGTGTGTTCTGTGCAGCTCAGCAGTGTCACCCCCCTGGCACCCCATGAACGCTGGTTTGTCACCAAACCAAGTCCCGGCTGACTCGAGGAGTGGAATTGTTCACTCTCATGGCACAGATGGGCGAGGGCAGCCCCGGCTCCGCGGCGCTCTCAGGCTTTGTTTGCACTGCTGCCCTGAGCTCGGCTCTGTGTCCCCTGCCCCACAGCCACCCAGTGACAGAGCACACCCTGCTCCACGGGAGCTGCCTGGCACAGAGGCAGCAAGGGCAAACAAGCCCTTCGTAGGCAGTTTTTGAGCCAATGCAAACACTCCCCGCACCAGCACTTCCCACTGTGCTTTTAGGACAAAAAGAGGAAAAAAGGACGTGAGCGTTTGCTGTTGTTAATGCCTCCCTGCCCTGAATATCTGTGCCAATTCACCATTTCTGGACAAACTGTTTTTCTTGTCACAACCTGGTAATACTCTATGAACTGCTTGAGATTATAACAAATCTCATTAAGTCTGATATTTTTGGAAGTCACTGGACAGTTCTGCCCAGGTATTTCTATACCACAGTACTGTCTCATGTAGGATGTGTGTTAATTATCACCTGTATTTCATCTCTGACATGTATATTCCCTCCCAAATCTTGTTACCTTGATGAATGAAAAATCTTCTTTCCTACAGCCCTTCCACCAACATGCATTTGCTCTTTTCTTTTTCCTTTTTACTGCTTCAATCAGTTGCTTTATTCTGCACTTTGTAGTTTCAAACACAATTTACAGTTTGCCACACTGCAGAAGTAGCTGGAGAACTGAGCAACCCCAAATTAAAGGGAGAGGAAAAATTGCCTTTGTAATAAGAATGGCAGTAGGGTTGCAAGCAGCAGAAATAATAATTTGTCTGGAGGAGAAACAGCAGTGGGAAGGCGTGAGTGGAGGTTGTGTGTGTCATCTGGGGCTGTAGGGTTTGTGGGACTCTTAGAGGCACCTTTTCCCCCTCTGTCATTGCAGTCCTGCTGGTGTGATGAGAGAAGCATTGAAATATTTGCTCCCATCCCCTTTGTGAGCTGCCCAATGTGCTCTGGGAGTACAGGACATGAGAGCAAGGGTGTTTGGGGGAATTTAATGGGTTTGAAATGACAGTGTCACAGGTTGTGGCTCCAGTGATGGCTCTCAGGTGTCCACACCTCTTGCAGGCCTGCTCCTACAAGCTTCTGTTGTATCTCTCTAATTTGAGGTGGTTTTAAGCAGGATAGGCTGGAAAGGGAACAATAATTATTTACTTCCAAACCCTGCTGTGGGCAGGAACAGCTCCCCAAAAAAATATTAAAATCTTAAAAATTTAAAAATTTTCCTTTCCTTGTCTGGAAGCTTCTGCTCTGCAGACTCCTGAGCTCTCTCTCTCTGGTGATGCTCAGGGAGGATCCTGAGCTTCCTTTACTGCCCATGAAATTCGCTCCAACACAAACACTGATCCCAGCAGCCAAGGAAAGGACCTTCTCTCCCCTCCCAACAACTTATTATTGATGGAAACATTTTATAAATAAACATCTCTAGGTAACATATTCCATAAAATGTCTAATTATAGATTATTGGATTGAACATTTCTTGCTTCAATTAAGTGATAGTTTTTTCCCCTCAGGAAGCCAGCTCAATGCTCTTTCTGGGGAAATTATGAGTATTTATTCTATGTTCTGTAGGCAGTGTCTTTTTATGTTGTTAATAAATAAACTACAGTGCAGGGCTTTACCTAAGTAAAACTAATGGAGGTCAGGCTTTTTTCTTTTTCTTTTTTTTTTTTTTTTTTTGTTTTTTTCTGATCAGATCTCTCCTGTCTGGTGGTCAGCAGTCTTGGTACAGTGAACTTTGAAAGGAAAAAACAAATGAAGGGAAAAGGGAATGAAGAAAAATGCAAAATGGCTTGGAGATCTGCATTCTTGTACCTCCCCCAGAGCAGATGCCTTTAGATATTAAAAAATTATTGAGGAAAAAAGCTGAAAGCCCAGGATTCAGCAGTGGTGTTGAATTTCAGCCCCATTCATCCTCTGGGCAGCTGTTGGGGACTGTAGATCTGAGAGTTTGATTTGCACCACTGCCAAGCTGGCAACATTTTCTCAAAATGTGCCTTTAACCCTGGGTCTGAACCCCATCCCCGAGTGTCTGGGCTTGGCTGGGTTTAAATCCAGGGCTCAGGCTTTGGCCCCAGCTCCAGAGAAGCCCAGAGGAGCTGGGTGTGTGGCTGTGGTGTTTCCTGAGGGAGATGCTGTAGATCAGATATTCACCACCTCAGGGGCTGTCCTGAGCTGGGAGGGTCCCGTGGGGATCATCCCTGTCCAAATCCTGGGTTCCAGAGCAGGTCTGGCAGAGCATGGAAAATCAGGGGATGTCATTGAGCACATGGTACCTACGAGCCACTCACTGTCCTGGAATCATTTAGGGTGGAAAAGATCTTTAATGTCACATTCAAGCACTACCCCAGCACTGCCAAGGCCACCACTGACCCATGTCCTGAGTGCCACATCTTTGAAAGCTCTCCAGGGATGGGGACGCTCTGCTCCAAGGGCAGCCTGGCCGGGGCTTGGCAACCCTTCCAGTGGAGCCATTTCCCCATCCTTTCCCTGGGGAAGCTGCAGCTCAAGCTGAGCTCTCTGCAGGGACTTGAAACGTGGCAGGCTGAGCTTGCAGGCTCCTCCTGGATCTGCATGGAGCCCTTGAGATAGGCCAGCCTGGGATTTACCCTTGGCCACCTTCAGAGCAGAGCGGTGTGAGAATGAAGGTGTGAGAGTGGCTCTGAGCCCTTCTGCACCCTCATCCTGAGCACTTGGGGAGAGAACCCCAATCAGGGAGCTGCTCCCTCCTCCTGCTCCCTTACCTGCCATTTTAAACAAATGCAAATTAAAACCCTCCATCGGGTTGGTTCATTCCCTTCCTTCATGTAACTGATGTTATTGGATTTTTATGCAGCACATTACACCCTGAGCCATGTCTTCTACTATTTTGCTTTCAAATTGTATCTCCTGCCATTTGTGTCACATTTAAAATGCTAACAGTATAGAATGTCATTTACAGAATCGGGGCGTTTGCTGCGGAAAATTAATTTGACTTATTCCTTCTGCCTGTTCCTATCTCCAGGCCAATATTATGCTACTCATTCTACAAGAGTAATACTTAATGAATAGGACTATTAATAATGTCAAGGTCCATGGGGGTCTTATGGGTAACGGATAGGCGTAGACTGTGAGGGGGCAGTCACCTGACTTCGGTTAATGTTCCATGAAAATATCAGGCAGTGCAATGTAATTATGGAGCAGAGGATAGTAAAAAAGGCAGGGAACTTGGAGTTTCTTAAATATTTTTTCAAATTAGTCAGTGGATTTTCGGTAATTTACCTGGAACCTTCCGTCAGACCAGGTGTGAAATCTGTTTAAAATTCCAAAGGGGAAAAAAACCAACAACTGGGTGCCTAATCCATAAAGAGGGAATAAGGCAGAGGAGTTTGCCGTGCTAGGCAGGAATTGTGTGTGTTTGGTGGGATGTGTCTGTGTGTGTGATTCCTGTTTGCAGGAAACAGGAATGAGAGCAGAGGGGCTTTGCCTGTGGTTGGAAATGTTTTTTTTTTTCACCTGTATATGTTTGGCGCTTAAAAATAATTCAAAACTATTCGAGAAAAAGCAAAATTAACATTTATAATGGAAAAGAATTATGAGCAGAAGAAACAAAGCTCCTCTTCCTGCTATTTGTAGCGCTGCTAGCTGTGCAAATCCCAGGCAGGTGGGATGAGTGTGGAAGCACAGCCTGCCATGGATGGAGGTGGCAGGGCAGGGCTCGTTCTTCTCCCCTCTGTAAAATTCAGCCCTGATCTCCAAAGAGCAGGTGAAAGGCTGTGAAAAGGGTTGGTGCTGTGCAGCAAAATCACCTGGAGTCTGCTGCCATCCTTTCCCAAGGAGTTCAGTGTTTCCAGAGGCTGCCTGGGGGCTGCAGTGGTATAGGGAAAACAGAGATGGAGAGAAAGGACCAGGAGATGAGGCTGGCAGAGATTTGGGATTGTGTTTCCCACGTCTGGTGTCGCAGGAGCTGCAGGTGCCTCACACCTGGCCCAGGAAACCTCTCCCCCCTCTGTCCAGAAGTGACTCTCAGGAGATGCTGTGGCACCTGCAGGACAGCAGGCCCGATGGGGCAGAGAGCTGATCTCGGGGTTTTTGACCCCAAGACGTTTCTCTGTGCCACGGCTGATGGGGCTGTTGGCAGCACACACATGGCACAGGAACACCCCCACAACTGAACCCTAGCCCAGCTGAGTGCAGCACACTGGGCTCCCCCTCGCTTCCTCCTGCTCCTCTTCATCCCCTTGCTGTTATTTTTTCCCCTCGAAGAAGCTTTATTCATTTCTGAGCGTGCCTTAATCCCGGCAGCATTAGGCAGCCCCAGTGTGGCTCTGTGCCTCACTAATTCCCACTATTAGGCCACCTGCTGGCACCTCCCGAACGGAGCCGGATCCTGTCACAGCTCCCATGAATAAACATGAAAGAGACAAATGAGGCAGGGCTGTGGCAGCTCCACCGCCGGGATTCCAGAGCCAGGGCTCCCAAAGGCACCGCTCCACAGCCCTGCCATGGCCAGGGCTTCCCAGGAGGGGTGGCAGCTCCTGGGCTGCTTTGGGGCTGTTTGTCCAGGTGCAGAGCCTGGGCACCTCTGCCAGCACCCAGGAGCCCCAAACTGGAGCCACCTTGGCACAGCCACGCTTGGGTTGGCAGATACACGTGTTCTCCTGAAGATTTTTGGAGGTTCTGTCAGGTAAAGGTCCCTCAGCATTTCCCAGAACCTGCCAGCTCCATGTCCAAAGGGACCCAGCCCTCCTCTCCTCCGTCAGACCAGGTGTGAAATCTGTTTAAAATTCCAAAGGGGAAAAAACCAACAACTGGGTGCCTAATCCATAAAGAGGGAATAAGGCAGAGGAGTTTGCAGTGCTAGGCAGGAATTGTGTGTGTTTGGTGGGATGTGTCTGTGTGTGTGATTCCTGCTTGCAGGAAACAGGAATGAGAGCAAAGGGGCTTTGCCTGTCATTGGAAATGTTTTTTTTTTCACCTGTACATGTCTGGCATTTTAAAAATAATTCAAAACTATTGGAGAAAACACAAAATTAACATTTATAATGGAAAAGAGCCCTGGCCAAGCTGAGCGCAGCACACTGAAGGAAGGACCTGGAGAGGGATGGGGCAAAAAATTGTAACTGCTTCTTCCTTTCTTCTTTTTTCCTGTTAAACTTCTTTCAATCAGAAAACTTAATGTGGGACCAAATATTGAAGTCTTTTTAATGGTTCTTTGCAGGACGTTGGTGCTTTTAGTGTTGATTTATTAAAACAAACAAACAAAAAACCCCATGAAAAAACCTAACCTACAAAACAAACGAATGAAGCCCAAATGGAACTCGCCAAATATTGACTGAAAATTGAAATGGAGTTTACTTTGAAACTTTCCTGTGGTTGAAAAGGTTCCTTTTTGTGATACAGCTCTGGGAGGAAGGAAACTGTCTCTGAGTGAAGAATTGGGTATTCAGGGATTTCTCTTGAAGCTGCTCTGCTTTATTAGACAAACCAGCTGATTTCTCTAAGGTTTCCCCTCGACTCTGGATGACTGATGAGTGTAACAAGCCTTGTGTGTACATTTGTAAGGGGCATCCCTGCTGTTTTACCTATTCCACTCCGAAATGAGCACCCAGGTGTGGAACAAAGGCTGGTGTGAGCTGCTGGCAGTGCTGGGAGCAGCCAGCCAGGGGTGTGTAGGTGAGTGCTCTAAATCCCTGGATCACAGGAGCTCAGGGGCCATATCCACAAACCAGCACAGCTCCTTTCCCTTCGACCCCCATCTTCTCCTGCCACTCTTTGATTTCTCCTCTTGCCTCAGATTTACAGCTACCTTGTCCAAATATATTACAGGAAATAAAGGATAAAATGCTTTAAAATCCTACCTTCCCAGGCCAGAGAACAGGCTTGGGTGAAAATAAACAAGCTGGTTTGTTATATTGCTCAGCCTCTGTCACGTGAAGGTGAGGCCTCCTTTTTTATTATTATTATTTTTTATTGCCACCCATTTGCCTTCATTATAATTTATTTGTTAATCCATGCTCCAGCTCATGAATTTTGCATTTGGGGAGGGAAAGGGGAGGGGGATTCAAAGCACCAAAAAAGATGCTGGCCCACTTAAAGTTGAAGGACACAGTTGGAGGGCAGGGCTGCCTCCCTGGCCTTCCATCATCCTTTTAAAAAGGCAAATATGCAGTCAGCAAAAAAGAGAAAAAGAGGGGGGGAAAAAGCCTAAAGACTTCCCAATTAATAATTACTCTGATGGCCTCAGTGGGATTCAGAACCTCATAGGTCAGAGAGGACAAATTCCAACCCCCTTTTCCCGAGCTCTTCTCCTCAGGTGAGCTGATGGCTTTGCTGCTGTGCTTCCATGTCCCCCATGCCAAGTTTCCTTCCTTCCTTTTCAGTTTTTTTTTTTTTTTTATGAGGCATCCTGAGTGTAAAAAATATGGCCTGCCTTTATGGTGCTCCAGCACGAATGAAGCTATAAAATTATGAACAGTTTTTATGATGGCTATTCAGGGGATGCTTTTATATTGATGGTGCACATGCTGTATCTATCTTTTTTTTCCCCCTTCCTTTTTTGAGTCCCTCCTTCTCCCTGGAAAAGATGGCAGGATATGTGTGGAGGGGGAAAGCTCAGGTGGAGGGGGGGGGCCTGTGTAACTATTTTTCATGCATTTAATATATTAATTATCTGGTAAATGCTCCCTGGGCTGTGCTTGGGATGCCGAGCAATGACAGCTTTTCAGCGAAGCTCCAAAGGCAGCCCATCAGCCCTCAGTGTATTATGGCAGAGAGGTCAGGGTGGGGTTAATGTAACTTTTTATTTGCTGATTTTTCATAGATGGGAGCAAAGCTGGTAAGGGGAAAAAGAGAGAGGGAGGCTGAAAAGAAGGTGCAAAAAGAGCAGAGATGATGGCCAGTCTGTTACAGCCCCCTCCTGCCTCCCTGCCCGCTCCAGAGGTTGATTATACACAGCAGGGAGATGGGATGCTCCTTCTCCAGGGGCTTCTCTGCAGGAAAGGGAACAAAATCCTGCCAGGGGAAAGTCTGTCCAAGGGACAACAACAATGAGAAATCCCATGTGCAGTACCTGAACTCAAAATAGATCATCTGTGCTCACTGAAAAAAAAAGAAGCGGGAGGAGATTTTGGCTGCTCAGGAGTTCTTAAAGCCAAAGGTGAATCTGAAGTGGCTGTCAGGGGATCCTGCTCTGCTGGATTTTTGCCTCTGAGAGGGTGATGGCTCCAGTGGCACCTGCAGGGACCTGGAGCCCTCTGAGGACAATTGCTCCTTGTGCCCTTCCCTCCCCTGAGGTCTGGGGCAGCCCTGCTCTAACGGCTGCCTGGATCCAGTATTGATCTCAGAGGTAATAGGGGTTTAATTCTCATTTAAGAGGCCTGTAAATGATCTCAGGAAAGACACTTTCAAAAAAATAATAATCCTATCTCAACCAAGGTGCACAAGCTAAAGAAATTTGAAGCCATTTAAATCTTTTAGAAATTCTCTAGCAAAGTCTGCTGTGCCTGAGCAGGAGGTTTTGTGTAACTTCAGCATCTGCCCTGTCAGGCAGAGGTGGCTGCACACCCAGCGTGCTGTTCCTTTATTTCAGCTAATAAAAATAATCCTAGTGTTGCATATATTTGGGTTAAAAGTATATTTTGTGCCTGCAATATCCATTTGAATGAGGGAGGTGTGGAGGAAGGGAGTGTTCCTGTGTGTGCATTTACCCAGCACTGCTCCCATTAGGTTTGAATTGAGTACCACACGTCCCACTGAGTGTAATTACCACAGCTTTGTTCTTCTGCTTTTTCCATATTTTAACGCTCCAAACAATCCTAAATAAGTAGGATTGTGTTCTTTGGGAAACTGAGCTGGTCCTGGTCACCCTCCTGTCCTCACAGCCCTGGGCTGTGGGGCCCACAAGGAAAGGAGGTTGTCAGCCACAGCCACTGCAGCAGCTCTGGTCTGTGTCACCAAGATGGGGATTTATTTTTCATATATGGCTTTAACTGGGAGCCTTTCCTGGTGGGCTGCAGCCTCCCAAGCAAGGTTTGTGGTTCAAGAGTGGATTGTTGTGACCTTTCTCCAATGAGCTGCTGATGTAAAATGGGCCTGAACCAAAAGTCTCATAGCAGAGCTTTTTCCCAAGTTATGGAAGGGGTGGAATTCTAAGGCAAAAGGGCTCATAAATGGGTTTTGCTGGGCAGCTTAAGCTGTGGGTGTTGGAGGATGGAGAGCAGAAATGATGTGGAATAAAGGGTATGAAAAATCAGTGGCTGGAGCCCATGACCCAAAGGGCTCTGAACCTGTGGAAATTCCCTCTCGGCCTGGACACCAGTGTCAGTGCCTTGCAGAGGGCCACAAGGAGCTGTCAGCCTTTCTCCTGTGGTATCTTCCCTGCACACAGAGCTTGGACTCAGTGCTCAGCTCCCCTGGGTGTCCCAGCTGCATCCCAAGGCCCTTCTTGCCTGGAATTTGGCTGGATCCAGCCCAGGGAGAGCTGCTGCTCCAGTAACCACAGCTCAGGACACTCCCAGCTCCCACATTCTGCAGGAGAAATTACATTCTGTATTACATTTTTTGTGTTAATATTTCACATTTCAGAAATGTAAAATAAATAGAGCAGCAGTTGGCAGGTAATACAGGGCACACATAGAAACTTCAATAGGAGCCTACAAAAATTACAGTAACAGTGTGAACTTCTCTTGCCTGGCAGAAATTGTTTCTGTCAATATTTTTAATTTCAGCTCCTGGAAGTGCAGCCTGAGTGGGATGGAGAGCTGATGGTTATTAGCAAACTGATAAGCTTATTCTGCAGCCAGGTATTTGAGCACAGAAATCCTGGTGGAGCTTCCTGCATGTTTTTCTGGCAAAACTTTTGCACATTTTAGAGTCGCCTTGCTGTCCAATTTATTTACCAGCTAAGTAATGTGTTTAGAAAATTGTGCTTTATTGCAAAATAATGGTCTCTAGCAAAAAAAGTAAAAGATAAAAAGCTGGATCTTCAAACTGCCAGAGGTTTCTCCCTTTATTTTCTTTAGGTGTCTCTGCCTTCTGAGCCCTCCAAAAGCTTGTTGTGGGAAGCCCTTACATGTTTTACTGAGTCGAGTATAAACAGAACAGTTTAAAAATCTATTTCACAAAATGATGCCTTTACTATTTATGGGCTGATGTCAGTGCTAAAACCCTGCAATGGACTGGAACCATAACTGAGGCCGAGTGACCTTTCCCCGTTCTGCTTCAGTAACTGCATCCACAGGGAAGAGCAATGCAAGCTCAGAGCTCAGCTTTGCTCCTCAAAGCTTTGGCCATTTCAGGCAGGTGCAGAAATGGGAAGCGACAGAACATGCCCCTGATTTTGGTTCTTTTCTTTGCCTCCGGCTATTGTTTCCTTCCAGCAATTCCATGTGGCAGGAAATCTGTTTGTTCTCTGTCCATCCGTGCCAAAAGCATCCTGAGCTGGGATCCAAATCCTCCTTGCTTCTCCAAACAAAGATCTATGCCACTGCCAAGCCTCAGCAAGGTCGGCAGTGCAGCAGCACCAGGGGCTGAGCAAGGATTTATGTTCCCAGCACAGAGAAGGAAAATCGGGGCAGGCTGGGAGCAGCTCCCACCTTGGGCTGTGCAGCAGCTCCGCAGAGACTGCAGGGGTTGTGGTGTCTGCTCCTATTGCTGATGAGAGGGCTGGGAGTTAACCAGCTTTAACTCCAGCTTCAGGTGCTGTACAGGTGTCAGTAAAACTCCTGGTAACATTGGGGGTCTAAAGAAGTCTGGGTGTAAAATGCTCTTCCATGGAGGTGAGGGTGAGGAGCTGCCTGAGGTGTCAGTTGTAGGCTCTGGCCATGGCCCCACGGCTGTCCCAGGGGTCTGTGCCACCTTTCCCCATCTCCACCAGCCATGAATCCAGGGATGGGGTGCACTGACTGCTTTGGATTTAATCAGGAGCTTTGGCTGAGAACAAAACAGGGTCACTGTGGTCACTGTGCCATCACCCCTCTGTGTCTGTCTGGAGATCACACAACAGTCAAACCAGCAGGGACACACAGAGCAGGTCCCCTCTGCTTTCTCTTGGCATTGTGACTCTGTAGGATCAGTCCTGGGGGAACTGGAAGCCCCTGGAAAGGGGAACCCTCTGAGGGGAGCCCATGGGGAGCTGGTTCCCTCCAGGGGTGGAGGGGCAGCTCTGGGGTGTCACAGCCTGGCTGCCCTGGAGCAGATGACAGCCAGCACCAGCTCAGGCACGGGAGGAGTGCTGGACCGAGAGCTCTGACCTCATAAAACTGGATTGGAAATGCAGGCATGATTAACTTGCCACAGATTTATGTGGAATTAGTATGTGTTTCAACACTGGGGTTATAAATACAGGTTGCCCTCATCTAACCAGCCGGGCTTTACATAATTTCAGCAGGGTCCTCACAATGGCAGCTTTAAAATGACAAAGGAGGGAAGGAAGAGCTGAACGTGGCAGGTGCTGTATTAACTGCACCCCAAACCCTGCAGGAGACTGAGGGGAGGCTGAGAGGATGTCAGTGCTGAACACACCCTGCCGGGGCTGAAACCAGCCTGGGCACCACTGGAAAAGCTCTGGAAGTGCCCAAGGCCAGGCTGGATGGGCTTGGAGCAACCTGGGATAGTGGGAGGTGTCCCTGCCCATGGCAGGGGGTGGACTCAGTGACCTGTGCAGGTCCCTTCCAACCCAAACCACTCCATGATCCTGCAAATCACTGCTGAGGGCTGGGAGCTGCAGAGGAAGGTGCTTCAAAGGGGAGGCTTGGGTCTCTTCACAGTCTGGCTCACAGGCCAGCACTGCTTTCCTTTTCCAAATATTCCTCAGCCTTAGAAGAATCATCCTTGGCATCCCCACACGACAGGTTGCCTCTCCACAGAAGCTTTGTCTTGTGGTGTGCTCAGGGGCTGGTCCAAAGGCTGCCTTAGCTCTGGCTTGTGCCAGGACAGACCCCCAGAGCAGGAGCAGAGGGTCAGGCTGGAGGGGGAATGCTGCTGTCACAGGAATGCTCACAGGGACATGGGGGCCCAGGAGGTTCGCTCTCTTTTCCTCTCTTTCTTTTGGGCAGTGATTTTTAGAGCTTTGCATCCCCCAGTAACTCATGTTTTAGGGCGAGTGCCAACCACCCAGACGAGCTGCGGATGAAGGATCTATTTTTGCTTTAGCATATTTTTAACCTCTACTCTTTGTTGTTCCAAATGTATTCACGCCAGATTTAAAAACAAACAAACCCCACAAGGTGCCTGGTGAGACTTTTCCGTGTGTTAATACCCGACAGAAGCCTGCTGTGATACAGGGACCCTCTTGTTCCCCTGGGATAAGTCACCTGGGGAGCTGGGCAGGGACATGGCTGTCACCTGCCACCACCTCCCAGGAATACACCTCATCCCCCCTGGGCCAGGCTGCTCTCTGCCCCTCTTGGGGAGGGAGGCCAGCCACATCCCCCCAGCTAAAGGACCTGCAAGAACAGCATTTAAAATTCGAATTGCTACAATACAGAGCTTTCTAACCTGTTCACAATTTGTGCCAGAGCAGACTCAGCTTTAGAGTGTTGGTTTTGCTCTTTCACAGCATCCTGAGCTGCAAGAAATCTGAACATTGATCTGGGGATGTCTTTATAAACTGTTATTTTTTTCTTGAGTGCTCAAAATGTATTTTTGTGGTATAATATCCATGTATCTATCATACAGTGCATGTAGAGCTTCCCTCAGTGTGTATGTTGGTGTATGAAGAGCTGTGTAACTGTAAATACACAGAATACCCTAGGCCTTGATTGTCTCCTATGTGTCACAGCATGAGCTGTGCAATTTGACTCTGTTAGGATATCTGCTGGTAAAATTAACATTAGGGATGAGCGTGGGTTTAATTTTTCTCATTATTTACGTTCCCTACACCGTGGCTCAGTTATGTAACCGCAGAAGTCACCGGGATTTCTGTGTGCTCCTTGTTTAAATGCAAACAAACACCAGCATCGCCCCCACCAGCGCCCTGAACCTGCAGCTCCCGAGAGCTGCGGGGGCAGGCAGGTGAGGGGAGCAGAGGAGTGGTCAGGAAAATCCAGACTATTACTGAAAATAATCAGGAGCAGTTGGCAACCCTGCTCCTGCATATTCGCCAAGTGCTCGGTGATTCAGCCCCTCTCCATTTTCAGGCCAGCGCGGCCGTCACTCTGAATTATTTTCAGTGAGCACTTCTATATCTCATGTCAGTTCCCAGTTCGAACCCATCACCGAGTGTCGAGGCTGCGACGTGCCGTCCATGCCGATGAGCAGCCCCCCTCCTCTGCTTTGCTATTAACCTTTCCTTTTACCAGAGTTACCCCTTTGTCCTGCTGCAGTTTGCAGTGCCTGATAGAAGCAGCTGCCTGTGGCCAAACGAACATCACATTTACATTTTCTTTCTTGAACCGAGGAGTGAGACGAGGAATTGCAGTAAATGATCTCCCCTTTCTCTCTTTTTTTTTTGCCTCCCCCCAATCGTCTTTAATGCATTGCCTAGAAATCTATTTCTTATCTAATTTTACTGGATGGATCAACAGGGCTGAGAATGTAACCCTTTGTCATCTATGGAAATCTTTTTATCCCATAAAAATGATTAGATTTGATGCAATTAGGATTATGAGGAGGTGGGGGGAGCCTGAGACACTGTGCCTTGTCTGCTGCTGGCTGCTGACACATTAACAGCCTGTTTATTAACTGCTTTACATTTGGGCTACGAGCAGTGCGTCCTTATGCCTGATAAGCCCAGCACGTGCCCGATAGGAAACGGGAGCCTCACTTTTTGGGCTGGCCCCCTCCCACCTTTCTGCATATGAATCCAGGAGGAGGGATTTCACTGGAAACAAAACCTCTGCAGCGGCAGAAATGCACATTTCCATTCGCACTTCTCCGAGTGTGCCTGGTGCTGGCGTCTGCTGGAGCAGGGGACGGGTGACAGGGGAGCTGCTCCTCTGCCTCCCTGCCCACTTTGTGCCACAGACTCCTGGAATGGTCAAAAGGGTCTTTCAAACCCATCTGGCTCCAGCCTCCTGCCATGGGCAGGGACACCTTCCACTGCACCAGGTTGCTCATTGCTTTGGAAGGGCTCGAGGGGGTTTGCAGCAGAGGCAAACATTTGTGTGTTCTGTTCCTCCTCACCAGAGCTGGGGCTGAGTTCCTCATCCTCTTCCACCAGTGTGACCCTGCTGGGCCTTCAGCTCAGACCTGTGCTGGGGGGAATTCATTTTGTGACATAACCTGCAGCACTTTTTTTCTCTCTGATGCCACCAGAGAGAGAATATGCATTGGTTGCACCCCAAAACATTCCCAAGCACCCCTTCTACACCCCTTTGGCTGCTTGTGTTCTTCCCCTGGGCTGACAGAAGGTGTGCAAGGCTCTGACCTGGCGCAGACACCAGTGGGTGCCTCAGCGCCCAGAGCAGGATGGCACTGGGACAGAGCAGGACAAATCCCTCCTGGTCCCATGGGAGAACCCAGGGAGGCTCATGCTGAGCTCAGGGAGATGTTTTTACACCCCTAGGTGTCCCTGTGTGTGCTGATCCCTGGCCCTGGAGCTGCCCAGGCTCTGAGGGGCACCCATGGGCATCCTCCTGTTCCACTCCTTTACATGCAGCTTTTCAAAGGTTGCTCCTCTGTCTTCTCTGGGGGAAAATTTATTCCTCAGCTTCCCTGTTTGTGAGTAACAACTTCTGGCTGGGAGAGAACAGGATCTGACTGTGAGTGATACAGGGCTCTAAGGAAAATTTTACATAAAAACAAAGGAATAAATTTACTGCAGGTCCCAGAAATTGATAAAACAATGCTAAATAAATCTGATACTGCACAAACTTTGTGTGTAGCTTTCCCCTGTGAGCAGCATCTCCCTGAGAGAGGCACAAAGCTGTGTGTGGATGCTTAAGTACCTCTCTGACACAAGTCAAAGGCCAATATCCAGCCTTTGTTTCTCTTGATTGCCAGCACAGTGAGAATATTTAATTTCCAAACATTCCTGTGCTACTTAATAGCAATTTTCCCTGGTTTTGTTTGCTGATCACAAACACTCGGGAGGGCACCGCTCTCCACCCCACCCCTCCCTGCCTGTGCCAGTCATCTGCCTTTAATTGCAACCTGTTCCATGGCCTGGAGTGGCTAAAAATAACTTGAGGAGTAAGTTTGAGCCCAGCAGCTGCACAGAGCCGTGTGACAATGGGATCCCAGCAGTTGGCAGGGCCCTGCTGTGGGGATGCCAGCGTGGGCACAGCTGCTGAGCCAGGCTGGCAGCAGCCCTGACAGGGCTTGGGGCATTCCTGCTGCAGCCTGCCAGGGAAACACGGTGTCACAGCTCAGGCCTGCAAGGATTTGCTTTAAAACTGTTCTTGTTTAACAGATTCCCTTTAAAAATCAGCTTCAGGGAGATCTGCCAGCCCAAAGCTCTGTCTGTGCCACGGCCTGGATGTGTCTGTGTGTCTTGTGCTGAGGTTTTGCAGTGTTTTGGTGGCAGAAGAGGACACAGATGACTTTATTCTAGCAAAGGAGGTGGAATGTTGGCTATTGCCTTGTTGTCAGTGACTAGAGGAAAGCGAGGCTGGCTCAGCTCCTTCCTGCTGTGGGAATACAGCCATCCCCAGGGTTTTATGGTAACTGGGATAAGGCTTGTGCAGTCCTGGGTTAATCCTGGTTCATGATCAATTCTGCTTTCTCTTCTCCTCCTTTCTCTTCTTCCTTTCTTGTGTTTGTTTCACTGTGAGCTGGAGAGGCTGGACAATGGCAAAGCTGCCCCCTTCCCCTGAGCTGAAGGCAGGGAGCCCAGCAGCCCCTGTGAGCACCTCAGCACCGAGGCAGTGACCTTGCAGCTCAGCTCCAGCTCCTCTCTGCATCCCAGCAAAGCCAAAAGCAGGCTGGGGACTGAGTGTGTGGGGGAGCTGATGCTGATTAACCTTCCTCCTGGGGACAGAAACAGCCCCTGACGAGCAGGAGCAGAGCAGTGTCCCCTGGCAGGCAGTGACCGAGACCTCAGCAGCACCTTCAGCTCCAGCACGGGCTGATTTGGTGATTTACAGCTCCCAGGCAGCCCCCACAGCCACTCCTTGTGCTCCAGACAGATAAGCCCAAATCCCTCATTTGAAATGCCAGCAGCAAGACCCTTGAAGAGTTTATGCAAGGTCTTCCCATCTCTCCTGCCCTGCTGCAGCTCCCTACCCTCCAGGGAAGGTGAAGGCCCAGCCTAAAGACACCTCAGGTTCTAAATGTGCCGATGTTGTGCCTCCCCCCTTGACTTCCAATTGAAAAAGATTACAAATAATGTTAAATAATATAGTTTATAACCTCAGGGCTGTTTTCAAACGCGTATAGACCAGTTGTCAACAGGCAGAGAGGAAGGGAAGGGAAATTATAGGCTGCACAAAAGAGGAAAGTAAAAGTGAAAGCTCCATAAAAGAAAGTGGAACTATTATGGAGCAAAATGCCAACTCATTACAAAACAGCCAAATAAGAGAGAAATACAGCTTTACCCGTAATAGCAGTTTACAAGGGAACATTGTATTGCAACATAACGGTGGTGCTATAATTTGCTCTAACAACTCCAATTATGCCTTTTATTGATTTGGCAACACATTTAATAGGAGTAGCCACACCTCTTGTGTTACAAATCATTAAAGGTGTTGAACAGTGTAATTTTAAAATTGTCCTTCTCCTACAGATGTCAGTGTGACAGCATAATTTCCCCTGATTTCTGCTATGTAAACAGTGCGTTACAGTAATTTCCCCCTTACAAAGCAGAAATGTTGTCAGCCTGGGTTTTTTTTGTGCAGAAACATCCATTTAATATTTTTCCCCCAGTCTATTCTCCTAATTGCTGGGTTTTTTTCCCTTTTCCCTCTATCTTTTTTTTTTTTTAACTTCTCTTTGGAAGATAAACATGCTGATTTGCCATCTTCTACAGCAACCTTAATTGCTACTTAAATCTTCAATATGCACTTAATATCAGGGAGGTAAAACCCTTTTAGTTCAATCCTGTTCCACTTCACTCAAGTAGTGTTTCAGAGCTGGTTAAGAGTTGTGTATCTCCTGGTAGCAATTTTGACAGGTGATGCCAATTCCAGCAGCAGCTTCCTTGCAAAACTCAGAAAGCATCAAGGAAAAGAATCAAAAGTTTTTAGTTTTTGTTTTGCCACAAAGGGTCTAAGTTTTGTGTCGGAATTGAGGAGAATCCCCTCTTATGCTCAAGTGGGAGGGGATGGTCTTTAGGATCCTTTCCAACCCAAACCATGATTCTGTGATTCAGAATTTGGATTTGGAGAGACACAAGGCTGGGCTCAGTCACCAGCTCTGCCTTCCTTTGACCCAGAACAAAAGCTGGGTGTTAGGAAAAGCAGGACAAGGGACACAACGAGCCAGGTTTTGACACTGATCCTGCTGAAAAGCCAAAGTGGCGTTCATTGTGCTGGCAGAGGATGGTGGTTTGAGGGTCTGGCTATGCCTTGCAGGGACCTTTTCCAGTGCCCTGTGCTCCTGGGGCGTGGGGTGACCCCGGAGGTGCCTCCAGCTCCCCCAGCCCACCATTGCCAAGGCAGGGCTCCAGGCACCCGGCAGACAAAGAATGTGTTTCCCCTCTCTCTTCAAGCACATGCAGGCGCTGACGTGTGTAAATGAACCTGACAAGCTCTTTGAAAAACAAATAGAGGCCACCAACCAAGCTTTTGGCACTCCAACACGCCACATGCTTCCACCAAAAGTGCCACGCTGCCCTGCGTGCCCGCTCCCAGCGCCTGGCCCCGGGCAGCCCGTCTGCATTTGTCTGGCTCCAGCAAACTGTCTCATTAACAGCTGTGTGGGGAAGCAGGAGGGGGTGAGGAGGGATGGAAATCCCCCAAGCCTGAGCAGGGTGACATTTTTCACGCCAAAGTGACTAAAGCAGCTCCGTGTGCCGCTGCCAGCGCTGACCCCCGGCCCTGCCCATCTGGCAGCCCAGAACAAAGCGTGCTGAGCCAACACCAGGGATGGGCAGCAGGGCTGCCAGAGGCTCTCCGGGGCATTTCACACCCACGTGTGCCCCTGGGTGCCAGACAGGGCTGCCAGGCTCTGCCCTTCCCCTCCTTTGGATGGGTATTTGGGTTCAGGCAGGTGTGTGTGAACATCCCGGCTGTGGCTGTGGGAGAGATGTCCCAGCAGCTGGACAGGGGACCTGCAGCCACAGCAGTGTGAGGAGACAAACCCTCACCCCCGGGACTCTGCTGTCCCCAGGTGTGGCCGTGCAGGGCTGGCTGGGTGCCCCAGCTCAGCACACAGAAGGTTTTGGTTCTGGGCCATGGCAGTCGTGCATGGCTCGGGGCTGGGACACCAGGCGTGGAAAGTCTTCCACATCTGGAAGGATTTGCAGCCAAGAGGGCTGGATTGCGGCAGGCACTGCCAAACAGTCTGCAGGTGCATGGAGGAAAACAATGCTGGCATTTGCCAAACAACTCCCTGGAACTGCCACCCCTTCCTCGTGCTTGTGTGTAAAAGCGGAAGCCAGGGCTTCGACTCCAATGAAATCTGGGCAAATAATTAACTACCAGGGACTTTATTGGATTAATTTAAGCTTGTTTGTGGAAATCTGGTGAGCAAAGGCACTCTTGGTTTTCTGAGATGTGTAAACACATTTCTGAACAGCTCCTGGGAGAGGGCTGGGGCAGCAGTGGAGCGTCACACGTGGGTCACGGTGACACTTCCATGGGACAGGGGCAGGGTCAGGCTTCTGGCACCAGCACCACGTTTCTGTCAGTTCAGAACAGCTTTTGGCCAAAATTTCTCCACAGATCCTTGTACAAAAACCCTGCTCATGCAAATGTCCATGGGGGAGAGGACTGGGGGAAAAGGGTTAATGAGGACTGGAGGAAACTGTTTGCAGATGAGGAGGTCCCAGGTGTGAGTGCAGCAGGAGGGGAGGATGGGGACAGCCTCAGGGACACTGGGTGTGCTGCCATCTCATCCCTGTGCTTCCAGAGAGCCTTGGCTCATCCCGGGATTCCCAAGGAGTGGAAAACCAGCCGAGCCTCTGGCTGCTGAGCCCACTGCAGGGGAAGGGGCTGGAGGAGGGAGCAGTGTGTTTTGAAGAGCTGAAAGCACAGGAGCTGCCTGGGGGATCTGGGGTGGGGATGGAGACCAAGGTACTGAGCAGATGGATCATTTTCCTGGGAAGACAGTGGCAAAATGAAAACACAACTCTCCGAAGGCATTAAACTATTGCTTCTTCCAAGAAGTTTGGCTGTGCAGAAAAAGCCGAGTACAATGGGCTTTCACCCCTTTTAGTGAACAACACGTGCGGGCCCCGGGGCCCCGCGGTGCCTTTGTGAGGCAGAGCCGGGCGGGTCCTGCAGGGACAGACGTGGGAAAGCCGGGAGAGGCTGCGTGCCTGGGCTGGGACTGGGCTGGAGTGGGGCTCCGAGCAGGATTTAACTCCCAGCTTTTCTGGGAAGGAAATTTGTTTTGCTAGAACTAATCATTGGCATGCATTTTTCATTAGTGTTATTATCCCAAAGAAAGGCTGTGGTAAAGCACTCAGATATTTGTTACCTCTGGGGGAATTTTACAAAGGGAGAAGGAAGGAGGGGAGCAGAGCTGAATGGCAGCTCCTGTTGGTATTCTGCTGTGGTGCCTCCAAACTGATCTTCCCAATCAGCTCAGACTTAATGCCAAAGCCTGCTCAAATACACAAATCATATGGAAACATTTCAGAGGCTTTATATAGCTTGGTTTGATAAGTCTTCTCTGGATGAAAATTGGGAATAATTTTGCTTTTCCTGATTTATACAACTGTTAATGGTGAGAATTATTGCCTGTGCCAGGCCCCTGGGTGTTCACCAGGTGGGTGTGGGATGTGCCAGGTGTGTGCAGCCCAAAGGGGGGCTGGGGGGTCTCTGCTGTGGCTGCTCCAAGGTCCCTTCCAGTGCTGTGATTCTGGGCATCTCTGGTGCCAGGGATGTGGGTGCTGAGTGGGGAATGTGCAGTGAGTGATAAATTGTGAGAATACAATCTGCTGGGTCTGGATATGGAATTCCCAGGGCTCCGGCACCGCTGGCCTCCTGCAGCACCTTCTGCAGGTGGAAACCTGAGCAGTGAAGGCTGCAGGGAGGTCCCCAGGAGGGGAGAGGAGGCAATGGATGCACAGCAGTTTCTCTATAAATGTATAGCACAGCAGAAGTAATTTAAAAATAAGAAAAAAAGTCTCTTGGCTTAGTGAGGAATCTTTACCTCAGCGTGGATATAAAACAAATTAACTGTGATGTAAACAGGAGGTTGAAGAGGCTACAGCTGTGATTGCTGGTGGAAGGATATTGAAAGTAGGGTGATTCCTCTTTCATAAAGATTTTGGTTCCATTTAAGTTGGAGATCAGATACTCCCGAGAAAAGATATAAATTATAAAGGCACTAAACTTCAGTACCAATAAGCTCCCCAAATTTATTTGCATTTGTTATCTGGCAGTTTCATTTACAGTGAAGAAACTTTCACTGTGGATCAGATCTTTTTAATATTTCCTCATAACTTCCCAGTGACAATCAGTTTTTCCATTAGGAGAGATCAGACACATAAGTAATACTGAGAGAGCTACATGAATACCAAGTCATTCATTAGGAGCAATGCCACTGCCATGAATGCTGAGTGAATAGACTGTGAGGGGACACTGAAAATTAAAGGTTATTCTGGGTTCATTAACTTCTGCACTCCTTTCTAAAACAAAACCTTGGGTGAGAGCAGCCTTTGACTCCTAAACGGGATCTCCTTGTTCCCTAATTTAAAAAATATTAACATCATTTAACTGTTTCCCCTTTCTGCTCAGTATGTGCAAGAAAAGGCAAGTTTGAATTAATGTTGGTGGAAGCGAGGAGCAGACAGAACCGTGTGTGTGTGTGGACAGGGCTCTGCTTTGCTTTGCTTTCACTTTCACATTATTTGCCCCAAATGCCCATCTTGGTTCTCAGACAGGGATCCTGGGCACCGTGTCCTAGTCCCTCACTCGACCTCCTGGAAGTGTTTAAAACCAACCTACAGCACTCTGTAGGGGACAGCAGTCAGACAGATGCAGCCTTGAATATCCCATAATAGCTGCCTAACACGGCTCAGTATTGAAATACAATGTTCTTACCTGAAACACACTTGGCCTGCTCTCTGCTCTCCCACTTAACCAAGCAGGCAGAATCCCTCTCCTCGGAACAGTGGATAAGGCTCTTTCCAACAGTGTCTCTAAAGCCCTGGGTAATTCCTGGATGGAGATATGAGAGAGCAGCTCTCAGCAGCTCGCTCTAAAGCCAGCAATAATATTTCTTCCTTACAGAGTCTTATGTTCCTACTATTTTATTCTGATTTTCTGTTTGTGTACCCGGGCTGCCTTTAGTCAAACAAAAAGAAGTGGTGTGGTAGCAGCAGCAGTTTGTCTCTGCTGCAGACTCAGAGGCAGCAGATGCCACAGGGCTGCTCTGTGACTGGGCTAGGTATTGGAGCCTGCAGAGAAAATGTCTTGTAGGAGCAAACTGTTTCTATCTGAGCTCCACAGCTCAGCTTTGCCTTCCTGGGCTGGTTTTTAAGGTTGGGTTGGAAGGAACCTTAAAGCTCATCTCATTCCAACCCTCCCACCATGGTCTGGGGCACCTTCTGCCAGCCCAGGCTGCTCAGGGCCGTATCCAGCCTGGCCATTTGTCCTCTAAGTGTCACTCATGTGTGAGTGATGCCTTGGTGAGTGCTGTGTGATTGGTTAAGGACCAACAGGCAGAACCTGAGCTTTGTGTGTGGATTGTTACATGGGAGGAGCGACTGCACGGTCCAGCCTGTGATTGTTTCACTCATTTATTAATCCCAGGCAATTATTCCCTCAAGTTCTTGGGGTAATAGCTGCAGGTGATTCCACCCCTTTGGTGATGGAGAAGAGTGACTGAGTCACCAGAGAGGAGCTTTAGTTTGGAGCTGAGAAGAGGTGCTGTTTTCTTCTGGATTTTTTTGGTTTAGTTGTGCTCGTTGCTGTGGTTGCAGAGCAGAAGTCACTGAACTCCCTGGGCTGCTTTGCCCTTCTTACGCAATCCCCACAGCTTAAACCTTGATTTAGGAAAGCTCAGAGCTGTCTGCCTCCCCCTCCCTCCAGCAGAGTGTTAAACAACCCCTAATTTCATGTGTCCACCCAGCCTCCAGCTGGGAAAGCCCAAAATGTGGTGACCAGACAAGGTCAGAGCTCCTTCCAAGCTGCTTCCCACCATTCCCAAGGCTCTGGGAGTCGCTACCACCTTCCTGCCATGGGCTGGGGGATTCCCCTGGGCAGCCCATGGCACAGGGCTCCCACCACTCCCAGCACACGGAATTCCCGGCTCTGGTTTGATTTTTCCTCCCTTTCCCTACATGAGTTAATCTGTTCAGCTCTGTAACCTGTGAGCCGGAGGAATTCTCAGCCAGCGACAATGGGAAGCTCTGGAGCTGGGGATGAGGGAGGTGGAGAGGAGAGAGGCTGGGGAAAACGCCTGGGAGGTGGGGCTGGCTGCCGAGAGAAAATATCCTCCCGAATTTCGGGAAAACCGTGCTGCTGCTGGGAGGCGAGAGGTTAAAGTGAGGCAGAAAAGTTTGTGTCAGCCTTTTTTTCTGATTTTTCCCTTCTCCTCTCCTCTGGTTTCTCCGGGAGCGTACCCCCTCCCCGGCTGGGAAGAAGGAGGTTTGCTGTCTTTGTGTTTTAACTGTAGCAAAAAGATTAAATTGTTTACGAGCTGCGAGCCCCGGCTGCCTGGATGAGCTGGGAGAGACAAAGATAGACAGTCTAATTCTCCGGTGTACTTTGTGCTTCCGTCCCCCTGCGCTGCCACTAATTCTTTTATCTGGCCCCAACACTCCAGGCATTATGTGCATTCATAAAAAAAAAAAAAAAAAGGAAAAGAAAAAAAAAAAAAAAATCCTAACTGAAGCAGGCAAAATTACTGTTCTCTTCGCTTTACCTCTGATAACAATCTCTTGAATACTGATTACTTTTTTTTTCCCCCAACACAAAGCGACCAACACAAGTTGGTCTTTAACCCTTTATCTTTAGCAAGCAGAAAGACACGAGGAACATCTTACTCAGTTGGAAAAAAAAATAGCATACAGAAGAATTACTGTTATCTCCTAGCCAGAAGAGGAACAGCAGAGATAAGAAAAGCCTGAAGAATTAAAAGGAACGTTGCATTTGGGCTGTAAATTCGTGCTGAAGCTGGTTCTATTTGTCTGTCACTAGGGTTCATAATTTTTCGAGGTTGTTTTGATAGACTTATTGTGAGGACTGCATAGAAAACTCATCAGCATTTGTTGCCTCTGAGCATTATTGTCAGTGGTAACCGCATGGTTATAGACTGGAGGAAGATAATGGTTGAAGTATAAAGGAGATAAAGGCAAAACCTCTTCTCATTAAGGGCTATCTCCACCTCTGCAGACTCTACAGTATTGAGTGACTGGCGCTGGTGCATTGGGCATAAATTATAGCAAAAAAACCTAAAGGCAGCGTCATTATTTCGAAAAAGTTATAATGACATGCCATGGGCTTAAGACCTATTTACACCAAAGAGGGACAATAAATCCAGAGGGAGCTGGTGTGGAGTGCCCAGCACTGCCTCCCCATCGATTGGACCCTGCAGGAGGCTGCTCTGGAAGGGCCACATCCCCCTCCAGAGCTCCTGCACACCCCAGAGCACGCTGAGGAGCCAGGGAACGGACCCCCGGGGCAAAAAGGTCCTTTTGGGTTGTTTTAAGTTCTAATTTGGAAAAGCCCCCCTGGGCAGATCTTCCCCCAAGGTTTGTGCAGCTGAAGCCACCTAAAAGGGCTGTGGCAGTCTCTCCATGTAGCTGGTGGTGTCCTCCCTGGTGCCATTGCATTGCTGCCCTGCCCTTCCTGTTTATTTTATCCAGACTGCTGTCCTGCAAAGGGATAAAGTCTCCTTTCCATTGCTCTTTCTGGTGCTGCTCTTTTCCCTTTCCCATCCTCGGTTGCCTGTGGTTTGATCTCTTTATCTTCAGTGTGGTGGTGGAAGAATTATGTTCAAACTCGAGCCAGGTCCACAGCAGATAAAGCACACTCCTAAAGTTGTTTTTATTGGGTAGGATTGTAAAGAACACTCCGTACACCTGTAGCACTGGTTATCTGGAGCTTTCACAGGGTCTTTCTAAACTGGAATGAGTTTCCAGTGCCCCTCTGAGGAGGAGGAGGAATTTTTGCAGTAGGAGAAGCAGAGGCCCAGAAGAGGCTGGGTGGAGCTCAGGGGTTTGCTGGCAGCACCTGCCTTGCCTGGACCCAGAGCCCTGCTGGGATCACCACCCCAAGTGCCTTTTCAGTGGTTGTGCTGGATTAGTGGCCCCAGAGGCTCCTAATCTGCTCTCCATATGGCACATGGAGGGTGAGCATGCCCCGGCTGCTCTCCTATTGTGTCTCAGGGCTGATTAGATGGGAAAGTCCCCAGGATCCAGCCCAGGCTGCTCTCCCCAGCCCATCCAGTTCAGATTTGCTGGATGCAGCTGCCCTTGCTGCTTCCCTCTGCCCCCATGCCATGGAGCATGCAGGGCTGTCCCCTGTGGGTCACAGCCCGCTCACACTTGGGACATTGTGACATTCAGACAAACCTTCCCTTGTCATGGAATCCCAGAATCCCAGAATGGTTTGGGTTGAAGAGGCCTTAAAGCTGATCTTGTTTATGTCCTGCAATGGGCAGGGACACTTTCCATTATCTCAGGTGGCTCCAAGCCCTGTCCAACCTGTTCTTGGACACTTCCAGGGATGGGGCAGCCACAGCTGCTCTGGGCACCCTGTGCCAGGGCCTCACCTCCCTCACAGGGAGGAATTTTTCTCTATCATCTATCTAGCCCTGCCCTCTGGCAGTGTGAAGCCATTCCCCCTCATGCTGTCACCCATGTTCTTGTAGGTGGTCTCTCCATCTTTCTTGTGGGCTCCCCTCAGCTGCTGGAAGGCCCCACCTGGGTCACCCAGAGCCATCTCTTCTCCAGGCTGAGCACTGCCAGCCCTGCCAGCCCTTCCCCGTTGTGTGAGGGGGTAGAGCTGCTCTGTACCACCCTGACAGGGCCTGTCCCACTGCAGGGAGGGAGGGATGTCCCTGCCACCCCTCCTGCACACACACTCCTGGTGTTTGTTGTTTAATCAGGCATGATCCAGCAGAGGCCTGGCAGAGAATTGGCTCCATCCATAACTCTGGGAGAAGATTGTGAGGAAATGTGAATGCTGGTTCCATTTCTGAGCTGCCCATGACATAGTGGCCAGTCTGCAGGGAGATAAGGGCAGCAATAAGGCTGTTGCACTTGATTTGGAGGTTGTTCTGCTGTTGCCACCAACTTATTGATAATTTTGAGCTTCACTACAAATCAAGGCAGGCCCAGGAGTTGGTTGTTGGTATCCAGTCTGTGTTCCTGACCTCAGCTTTGTCACTGGCACTGAAATGGGAACCAGCTCTAAAGCCAAGCTGTGTCAGCTCTTCTGACACACCTGGGCATGAAGCAAAAGAGAGGTGGAAGGTTTGGGGACAGTGACAGGGTGGGGCACTGCAGGTGCTGAGGGTGAAGCTGCTGGGATCAGGGCCTTAGGGAGCCCAGTGGGACTCGTTCCCACCACTGGAGGAGGCAGATGTGCAGTTCCATGGGGATTGAGGCATCTGGGGGGAGCTCAGGCGTTCCCTGGCAGTGCCTTTCCAGGGTGATTGGCAGCTGGCAGGGAGGAGGCTGCTCTGCAGATGCAATGTTTGTGTCTCTGTCCTGAGTGGGCTTTCCAGATCAGTGATAACCCCAGGGCTGGCTGAAGAAATGTCACTCTAAATACAGGTATCGACCTCAATAGAAATATTTTCATTTTACAGTGTGAAATGCCAGCAACGTTATCTACCTGATGGCTCACAGATTATAATGTCTGTTCCTTCCCAGCACAGGTACAAGCCTTCCATTGAGGCTTACAATAAATACAGACATGGGTTGCAGTAATATTTCATTTTTGATGGCAGAGCTGTGGGTTTTGATTATATAAATCAGGCTTTAGAAAAGGAATACAGCTTTGTGACTGACTGAATAAATAAGTAAATGCAAATGTAAAAGTCCTTACAAATAATAATAATAATAATAATAATAATCATGATAATAAACCCCACAGCTTTCGAATGGACATTCAGGATCAGCTAGAAAACATTGCACTCTTGGTGTGAATAGGAGAAATCAGTTGGGTGCAGCATGCAGGCGGGTTCCTGATAAACTAATGCTCCTTCACACAATTTACAATCCAACTGAATTCATTTGCATGACAAAATTGGCTCGGGTATTCATGTGTTGCAGCAAGACAAGTGTAACATTACAAAGAACAAGTAACCATGGGGAAGGTTAATGCAGACAATAAGGAAATACAATGACATGAATCGGGTTCTTCTTTTGCCAACCTTTTATCTGAAATAGAAAAATAACAAGCTCCCACCCCCCATTCCTCCTTGGGAATAAAAGAGTTGTTTTATGGAAATGGGGGGAGGGAGAAAATGTGCAAAGTTGGCAAATAAAGATCTGTAATTTCTCTTTTCCTACCTCATGGATTTGCAACGTGTGTGCAGGGAAGGTGGGAGAGAGGAAGGCTGGGATGTTGTTGTTTTGGAGGAGGCGATGTTCAGCCAGATGGAGTCGATCCATCAGTGAGGGACGCGTGCCTGGGAGCTGTACTTACACATCCCGGGCAGTTCCCTGCCCTGGGGCTGAATCCCATCCTGGAGCAGGAACTCCAGGTCTGCCAGCTTGGGCTGAGCTCAGCTGGGATGGGCTCTGCAGGACACGAGGTGCTCACCTGTGAGGACACTGATGGTGCTGAGCAGTGCTTGCAGTTGTTTGTGTGCCTGCATGGGCATCGGGGTCTCCCGAAGGTGAAATTCCCCCCTGGCCTCTCTATGCTCAAAATTCCAGATCACTGCAAAGGTTTCTGTGAATGCAGATGATTTTTTTTCCCCACATGAGGATAGGCCCACATGGGATGGCTCTGCCATTAGACACAGGATGCTTGGTGATGATCCAGTCAGGGTTTTGTGTGGAATGACGTGGGCAGAGTTTTCAATCCAACCTGAAAAGCTCTTTATTGGTTGTTTAGTGAAATTCATTTTTTTAAAAGAAATCTGAAGGGTGCAGAATCTATTGAACAGGGCACCCTCTCTATTCTAGACTCGTATCTTTGGGATGAATCCCTGCCCTTGCAGGTGTGGGTTTGCTGCAGAGGCTGCACAGTCAGGAGGCTGAAGGGTTGTGAAGCTGCTCCAGCTGCAGTGGTTTGGAGCCCTGTGTCGGTGTCTCCTTTTCAGGAGCGTGGTTTGGTGCACACCAAAGGGGTTTGATGGCTCCTGGTTGGAAGGGCTGGGCTGGGGGATCACCGAGGGTCAGCCCTGCAGGGTTCCCCTGTGCTCAGAGACCTCTCTGGGCTGGTGCTGCCTTTCCCTCCCCACTCCACTCACGGCTGCGAGCTCTGGGCAAGCCTCTTGCAGCAGGAGAGGCTCCTCTAAGAGCAAATTCTAATTATTCCAGGCCAGAATTGCTGGTAGAGGAGAGCTGTGCTGGCTAATTGGCTAAATGCTCAGAGCTGGCTGGGAACAAGGACCATGGCACTCTGAGCAGACGGCTCCTTGTCCTCATTGTTGTGCAGCTGAAGTGCTGAGCTCCCTTTGCAGCCGGCATTAGAGCTGCCAGGGCTCTCACCCAGCACCAGGGCCCCTCTTTAGATCAGCTCTGCTCTGCTCAGCAGCCTTGGCCCTCAATTGCCTCCTGCAACAAATCCCTAACAAGTTGACAAACGACTAATTTTAATTTAATCTTTCCCTTTCCAACTTAATGATGGGAAGAAAAAAAAAAAAAGCAGGGGAAGGAAGTGCTCCCCCACATCTTCCCTTCACACCGTTGGCTTGATGGGGAGCTGCACTGCTAAACTGGAGAGGAGAGCAATAAGAGCCTTAGGTTTTTGAATTAAATTTAACCCTGGGGTGCCACTGCTTCAGAGCCTTTGGAGGCAGAGTTGTAAATCATGGCAGCAGATTCTGCTTCTGATGAGCACTTCCCATCATGATGACATTTAAACTATTAATTAATTAGGAGAGAGCAAGATGAGAAGATTTGGAATTCTCCCCTTTGGATAATTACTGTCGAACACATTTGTTACTGTAATGAACGAACAGGATGTGACTTCAGCCCTGCATGTGGGTCTTCTCACATTATTATTTTAGTCCACCATAAAAGGAGAAAGAGAGGGTTTTTTCCTTACAACCATGAGTGGAAATAATCTGTGTTGTAGCATTTTAGCAAAGCTGGGTTTGGGAAGGAGGAAATAGGCGATGGAGTGAGCTGTGAGTGTCAGATATCCTGAGAGCTGGGGTCTGGCAGGTGTGCTGGGCTCTCCTGGGGCAAACCCAGCCTGGCACTGCCCTTTGGGCAGCTTGAGGCCATCAGCTCCTCCCCAAGTCCATCAGAGCTGAGGGCAGCCTTCTTTGAAAACTTATTTTGGACAGAGCCCCTGAGCCAGGAGTGTGCAGGGGCTCCTGTGGCTCGGGCTGTGCTGGGGGGTCCTGGTGGAATGATGCAATGATGGAGTTCCTCCCAAATCCTGCACCAAGCTCGGGACACTGGCGGGCTGAACCACTGCCCTCCTTCCCAGCCCTCCTTCCCACTTCCCTTCAGGAAGATTATCTGGGAGTTGTCCTGGTTTTTCCCATTTCCCCCAGGATTTTGTTTCAGAGCAGTCCCTGCTCTCTTCTCCCTGCTGCTCCCTGCCAGCAGAGCTCCTTGTTTACCTCTGCAGTGTTAATATGCCCTTTGCAGATAATCAATCTTGCCTGGCAGGATCAATTAAAATGAAGTGGGGATGTTCCACGTACCTTGGTGTGGAAATTTAACTCCAGCTATACTCCCACCTGGAAAACCACATTTCAGAGCTGCTGGGCAGGATGATCCCTGTGTCCAGTGAGACTTGAACCAAAGGGACATGTCAGGGTTGGCTCCTCGAGGGGAGTTCCTAATTGCAGCCATCAGTAATGCAAGGTTTAGGCAGAACCTCTCTGCTGAGGACTCTGGGCTTTTGTGCCCCTCGAACCCCTTTCCCTTTGGGGATTATCTGGGTGTCCAAGCAGATAAATCAATATCCTGCAGGTCTGGGGCTCCCTGCAGCACCCCCTGAAGCCCTGGGGTGGAGGGGTCGTGCTGTGTTTTGTCACCTGGAGCTGCCAGGCATTGCTAGGGCCTGATTTTCCAGAGGAGAGAGCTCTCTCCCTGGTTTTTCAGCAGCTGGCCCTAGAGAATTATCCTCAACTGATCCAATGATTTTTTTTTTTTACACAGAAACATTTACATTTGTTATTTTAAGCAGAACTGTCTCTAGGTACTCCTTTGTCTCATTTTAACTTTCCAAAGAGTTTTTTTCCTCCTGGATGTTTCCATGACCTATTGATATTTTTCTGTTTAATTGGCTCTGTTCAAAGTTGTGGTGGTTTTCTGGTGTCCTAAATGAAGTGAGTTTGGGCTCCCTCTCAGTTCCTGGTGTATAAAATCCCCCTGGAAGGAGCTGCTGTGCTTTAACCTGGATTTTTCCTCAGAACTTTTGCCACCTGGGACACTGATCTTTCCATAGACAAGCTGTAGACTTTGTACTGTTAAAAATAGAAGTACTAATTCCTTTTGTGGAAAATCAGATAGTCCTCCCAGTGGAAAAAGAAGTATTTTTAATGTGTTCTTGCAGGAGAGTGACTGCAAAATTCTCTGGGTTTTAATCTTTGCTTCTTTTTGTCACCATGATTCAGACTGAAGGGTTCTGCCTTTGCTCTTATTTCTGGAAAACCCAAACAAAAACATTTCCAAGACCTTAAACGACATTGCTTTTTCCCCCCCTCTCCCTCCAAGTACAAGTAGTAAATGATTTTGCAGGTGTGAGCCCCCCCAGCTCTGTCCCTCCAGGTGGGTTTGGGCAGTGGGTTGGGGATGCCCTTGGTCACCCCTGGAGCAGAACCAGCCCTTTGTTCCCCAGTTCTGGGCTTTGGGGGCTGGGGGCTCCAGTGCTGCTCCCCAGAGGGGTTTGCAATAAATGGATTGAATTGTGGAGCTCTGCCAGTGCCCACGTGAGACAGGGACCCAAAATGACACAGACACACACGGCACCCTCGAGGAAATTAATGCCAGAGGCAAGGTCAGCACAAGGTGGGATTTATTTTGTGTCATGAGCAGTGGTTTTTTTTATTTTTATTTTAAATTCCTGTGATTTTTAAAAAAATTATAGTGAATTGGACCAGAAATGTAGTGTGTTTGTGGAAAGGGCTAAAAATTAAATCTAACCAGGAGAATATTTGAGGGGGGTGATGGAATTAATTTGTTTGTGCTCTGGTATAAGCCAGGATGATGCCAAAACCCTTTGGAGACAGATAAATGCTTCATATGGGAGTCAGAAAACATACAATCAGTCAGCAACAATCATCTTTCTGGAGATTCCAGATAATCCAGGCTTCAAAGCAAAACCTGTGTTTTGGAATATTCATTCTCTGATATTCAAACATCCAACTTTGTTCTTCTAATTATTATTATTCTTTTGATGTTATATCAGACAAGTGCTATAAGGGTCTTAAAAAGGGCAAAATAATTATTTCCTTTATATCTTAATACCCATGTGATGCAGAGGCTTTGGTGGAGAAAGGAATATTTTTTTTGACAAATCCAAAGGGGGAAGCTTGGCAACATGGTACAGTTGAGTGTAACCATAAATAAAACCCTGTGTGAATTCCCCCTTGGAGACACTACAGATCTATTGAACAGGGCACCCTCTCTATAAAAATTGTTCTTGAGAGGTAATAGCAAGCTATACATTATGAAAAAATATAGCACAGGGATTTGCTGTACTTGGAGCAAAACTATGAGAAAAATGGTGGGAGGTAATAAGGGATTGTCGTTCCATCCCATTAGAAATGTGTTTTATTCCAGACACCCAGATTTTATCTTCCCCCTGCACCTGAATTAGAAATGAAACTGCCAACTTTCTAGGATGTGCAAGGATCCACACAGTAATGTGTTTGGGGTTTTATTTTATTTTTTTTCCTTTTTTTCCCTTCCCTTTTATTTTTGGTAAACTAATTAGGGCCAGCATAGATAAAGCACACTGTGTGTTATGAGACTGTAAATAACAGAAAAGGGTTTTCTTAGGAAATTAGCACTAGGACACACAGGAAGCTATGAAATCAAATGCCACAAATATATACTGTATTCTCTCCATAGATTAAAATAATAATAAAAAACCTCTAAACCCAGCCATATACAGGAGGGAATCCTCGAGGATTGGACTGGCACAATCCTGTAAAAGAAGAAGTTCAGTAAAAAAAAATCCACTCATTTCTAAAGAAATTTCCCAGATTAGATTTGTAAATCAAAAACCAATATATAACATGCAAGAATTGATCTGTTTTATATTCCTCAGTTACATTTTTGTGAAGCACATTTAGAAGATTTAGAACGTATTTGCGCCTGCTGGTTGAGCCATTATATGCTTGAGTTCATACATCTATTTGTGAGGCTATAAAACAGGCATCGACTACCCATGTAAATTGTGTTCTCCACAATAAATTATATGCATACTTGCAAAAATACATAACTGCTGTTGGTTGGCTTACGTAGGCTGAATACTAATGATGTTTAAAGTTGTATTGTCCCTCTTCTCGGGCCTAATTTAGCCTCTACATCAAAAATTATGTAGGAAAAAACACTTTATCCTCTCACTGAGAAATAAAATGGCACTTACGGGCATCCACATATCTTTCTTTTATGAAACACCACCATTTTCATACTAATTTTAGCTGCAGAGGGTTCATGGCAAAGTCTGTCTCGTGCAAACCTCTGAGGAGGCTTCAGTGTGTGCACACACAGCTCTGTAAAATGGGATTTTGGGGGCTGATGGAAATGGACTGGGGCTTGTGCATGTGACACACGCTCACAGACAGTGGAATCCTTCCTGGCAGCCTGGGTATTTTTAATTCCTAAAGTTCAGGGAGTGTTTTAGCCACACCCCAAGGCTCAGGGCACAGATCCTGGCACACCCTGACATGCTCTTTGTTGTGCCTCTTGCTCTCCCCTCCCTGCTGCCCATCACAGCCTTCATTCATTGGTTTTTCCCTTATTTCAGTTGTCCTGAGAGCTGGGGGAGGGCCTGGCCCTGGCCCCAGTTTGGGACATTTGCTGTGGCTGGGTGGCACAGCCCCTGTGCCCTTCCCATTGCTGGTGGCAGGGAGCAGGGATGGCTGAAGGCGCTGGGGAACCTTCCCATGTGTCCCCCTCCCACTCAGCCCTGGCTCTGCCCTCCCCTCCTCACTCTGCACTCCCCTGATAACATTTCCTTCCTCTTCCCAGCCTCTTCCATCAACCTGCTTTATTTATTGCTTTCACCAGTTATTCTTTCCTTGCTGTTTCTGCACAGGTCTCGTTCCTCTCCAGGTTTTGCCTCCCTCAGTGTATTTTTCCCTTTATTCCTGTGTCTCTCCATCCCCTTTCTGCTGTTCCAGTGCTCCCTCCAGCACAAATTCCATGTCTGTGCTGCAGCCCATCCCTCTGTGAGCAGTGGAGCACTGTGAGGCTCCCGGGTACCCCGAGTGGGAGAGGAGAATCTCCCCGTCCTCCTTCCCCGTGTGGGGAATATGGAAGCTGTCACACACTTCCTCTCCTGCCCAATGATGTGTAGGAGCATAATATATCCCCTTTATTGGGCTCACAGCCTGGCAGAGGAATGAGAGAATGAAGTAACAGCCTCCTTCTTCCTCACCCAGAATGTTCAGATTTCCTTTTGGCACCCCCATCCTGGCTGGGATTTCGAGGAGCCCTCTGGAAAAGCTTGGTCTGTGTCTCTGGGGACAAAGGCACAGGGACAGCAGTCTCCAGTGACACAGGGATGTGCTGTGAGGCTGCAGGAGCTGCCTCCAGGCACAGCTGGGGCTGGAAACCCAGCTCTGCTCTGCAGCCCAACCTGTGCCACTCTCGTGCTGAACTCAGGCTGTATCCCAGGGCCAGGCTGAATCCCAGATTTTATCCCAGGCTGAATCCCAGATTTTATCCCAGGTTATGTCCCAGGCTGTATCCCAGAACCAGCTCAATCAAACTCTCCAAAAAGCAGGTCACAGGGTTTGCTTTGCCATGAGCTGGGAGGGGAGGAAGGGACAGGTGAAAACTCAGAGTGAGGGCCAGAAGGGTTGTGATGTGCTCAGGGGTTTGTACAGGGTTTCTACACATCCATATTGTTTTCTTTGTTGTTTTTCTTTGTGTGTGATCAAACTTCTAGCTTCTGGAGGAAAAAGTCACTCCTGGAAGGGCCCTGAGGTGTGCAAAGAGCAGGGGACTTGTTGGGGTTTGTGGGCAGGGGCAGTTTTTGTGCCCAGGCTGTGGAAGAGCAGGGTGCACACGTGATGACAAAGACAAATCCACCCCGTTCACACCCTGCACTGCTGATTTATTTGTTGTCACCTTTCTGGGAGTCTGTGTGGCAAAGCCTCAGCACTGAGGTGCTGCTTGGGGAGGGGTGGCAGACCTTGCCAGAGGAGCACCTGCTTTTGGGGGCAGCATGGGGTGTCTGTGTCCCAACAGAGCAAAGCTCTGGGAGTGCCTGAAGTGCAGGAAACCCTCCTGGGACAGGGGGGCTCATGGCCCCATCCCTGAAATCCACCCTCACTGGGCAGAGCACAGCCCCCCAGGACAGGTCCCACCACAGCCCCTTGGACAGGAGTGTTGCTTTAACACCACAGAGTCTCAGAGTTGCAGTGGCTGACAAAGTAACCCAGATATAATTTTCCTTTGTGTCAGTTCTAGCCACTAAAATTAGTATTAAGAGACACAGAAAGCTCAGTGGAGTTTTCCCAGTTTATCCTGCGGCTAATCTTTTTATATCTCTTTTTTTCCCCCTTCTCTAAAATCAGGGGGAGGGGAAGCCCTTCCATTCCCTGCAGCTGGCATGTCTAAACTCCTAACATATGTGCTTCTTATCCAACATACAGTAGCTTAGGACTTTTCAAAAACACAGAACCCCTGAATCCAATAAAATTGCAAATTTCACTGTATTTCACAATATCCTAAATAAACATGAACAGCGTGCATTTCTCTTTCTGGCATCAAATATTAATCTGTCCGTGGTCGGAAATGTGCTTTCCATCTTGTGTGCGCTCACATTGGGTAAACACTTGGGAGATTGCTATTCCAGACCTTTCATTCTCTCCTAGAGTCAAGAGCATGACAAATTTTTCTCCTAATTACACCTGCCACTGTTTGCCTTCTAATACTGTAAATCCTCCATCACATAGTTTTTCAGATTCAGGATTAGGTTCCTTCTCTGTCATACAAATGACTGGAGGTGCAGTGTGCAGTTAGCAATGCACATTAGGAATGTTTAGGGTGGGTTGTCTCTTTTCCCTAAGTGAGGGATCTGTGTGAACAGAACCTGTTTGGTGTGTGGTGTTGAACCAGGACTCTGGGCTGGTTTTTCTGGATGTTTGGAGCCAGCAGAGCCCCCTCCCTCTGTCTGAGAGCACAGCCCTGTGCTTGGCTCTGCTTTTTGCAGAACAGCAGGGGCACAGGAACCCCAGGCTGCCCTTCCCTGGATCCCTGCTCCACTTTGCAGCTGGCAGAGGGATGGGGGCAGCAGTGCCTGCTGGATCTCTCTGCTCTGCTCTATGTTTAAGTGAAAGCCTCTTGGGCAAAGAGGCTGTTTTGCTTTGCTGCTGCAAACCCTCCATTACTGCCTTGCAGCAGGGGGGCCCAGAAATTGGGCCAGCTCTGAGCTAATCGAGAGTTAATACACAAATGATGAGCTGGGAGAGAGCAGTGCTGGCGATACAGGGAAGGACACGCAGTGAGGAAGAGCTGCAGCAGAGATGGCCACAGTGCCTGTGCTCCAAGTGGGCGTGGGAAGAGTTTGCACATGGCTTTGGGATGTGTGGGTGTCCCAAATGCAGGGTGTGTGTGACACAGAGTGACCAAGGGACAGGGGACAGGGTGACACGCATCGTTCCTGCCCTGAGGGTAAATGGAGCTGCACTCTGAAACACCCAAGAGTCAGGCTGATGCTGTGGCAGCAGAGAAAATTCGTATTTTTGCAGTATTTTTGGGGTATGGGAGCCTTGCTGTGCCGGCACTCGGGGTTCCAGTGCAGGGAATAAATCAAAGGCTCAAGCCTGGACAGAGTGAGAGAGACAATTCCTTGATTCCCAGGTAAATCAGCTGAGCTCTGTGTGGATGGATGGAGCAGGATCTCCCTTCCTTCCTCTCAGCACTTGTTTAGCCAACTGCCAAGAAGGCAATAACTCCTTCCCTACTAGCAGGCTTCCAAAAGTTACATATTTTTATTGGCAACCTGGGCAGAAGGGAGGAATTAAGTTCATTATAAATCAGTCTCAATTTTCAAAATGTAAGTGACAAAATTGCCCTCTGCCTGATCTGCTTCACAAGACTGTTTGGCTCTTTTGGATTCTCTTTTTCTTTGAGAAACGGGGAGATTGAGTAAATTAACTTTACTTTGTTTGAAAAATTCTTGCTCGCAGGGAAAGCTTTTTATTTATTCATTATATAAAATCCAGTCTTTCTTCTGGCTGTATCCCTTCAGGACAGCCCCTTGAAGGCTGTGGAATGAGCACCTCCAGTTTGGATGGGGTACTCAACACACAGGATTTAGGGCACATATATGGATTATTCCTGCACCCCAGCACAGCTGTGAGAATATTACTTTTGTAGTGCAATTAAACCTGAATTTGAAATTAAAATCCCAGAGTGACCCTGGGGTGGATCAGCCCTTTGTAAAGCTGCCACAACCTCAGCCATGGCCCCACTGATGGGGAGGCGCCACTGCAAAACCCACCCTGCTCTGCTCAGGATTCCTTCCAGTCCTTATGGGCAAACAGCAGCTGCTGCCACCACGGTGCCATTTGTGCCCAGCACCATTCCAGGGGTGGAAGGGGTTTTGCCATTGCACCATCCCAGCACCATTCCCAGGGGTGGAAGGGGTTTTGCCATCCCAGCACCATTCCCAGGGGTGGAAGGGGTTTTGCCATCCCAGCACCATTCCGGGGGGGGCGGGAGTTTTTTTTCCCAGGGTGGAAGGGGTTTTGCCATCCCAGCACCATTCCGGGTGGAAGGGGTTTTGCCATCCCAGCACCATTCCGGGGTGGAAGGGGTTTTGCCATGCATTGCACCATCCCAGCACCATTCCAGGGGTGGAAGGGGTTTTGCCATCCCAGCGCCGTTCCCAGCGCTGGGTGGAAGGGGTTTTGCCATCCCAGCGCCTTGGGGCTGGTGGGGCCGGTGGGGCCGGCCGGGCACAGCCGCGGTGATTTACAGCGAACGGGAGGGGCTGTGGCTGTGACCTGGTTGTGACCCCAGCGGAGAGCGAGGCAACGTTTGGGTGCAGCACAAAAAAAGGTTAAATGCTCCGGTTCCCTGCTCAGACAGAGCCAATCATTCTGAAGAGTCCGTGTCCCCCCTTTAATTGGTTCTTTATTTCATGTAATATTTCTTTCTCCTGCTCGTGCTCTTGTCCACGCAAACTCTCCCACTCGCCCTCCCTAAAACATCTGAATAGCAGCGACTTTAACACCGAGCCCAGCCCTTTCCGAGCCTCCTCCCCGCGGGCTGGGTAACATCTCCATCACTCGTGGCGCCTTTAACGAGCTCCATCTCCCGAGGGTTCCAGCGTTCACTTCCAGGGCTCTTGCCCTATTTTTCCCCGGGTGTAGGACGCGGTGTCTGGCACGGGGCTGTGCCTTGGCAGAGCGGGGACAGCCGAGGAGGCGGCCCTGGCTCCTCGCAGCCCGTTCGGATCGCCAGGGAGGCACGGACAATATGCTGCGGATCAGCAGCGCAGGGAGCGTGTGCGCCAGGGAGCCCTGAGAGCATCCCTGGCTTTGTCTGCTGTCCGCAGCGGGGAGAGGAGAGGCAGAGCTGCAGGCGCCTCCCAGCCCGCCTGCTGCCCCTGTCCTCCTGCCCTTCCCCAGCAAATCTGTCTGTTGGAAAGCTTCCAGGAAAAGTTACCTTCTCACTGTGCCTGCTCTTGCATCATCACCCCGCTGCGGTTTTTTTTTGAAAAGGGTAAAGGTAAAATGGAAGCGTTCAAGGTTTGTCTGGCAAAGAAGGATGCCAAAAATCCGAAGGCAGATGGCTCAGCTCCCAGGCCTGTGGCTAACCCTAGGAAAGGGTTAAAATATCCAGCATTTAACTCGGCAGACACAGCTCTGTGTGTCACACATCCCTCCTTCCAGCTGATCAACTGGCTCTCAGGCAGGTTGGTGACATGCCCGAGATCAGACAGGGAATTTGAGGGGTTTATGCTAAACAGGACCAGCTGTGCTGATCCAAACTGGCTCTGTGTGACCAAACTTCCCCCGTTCTGCAGAGCTGGGAAAGCAAACCAGAAGGAAAAGCCAGGTGTCCTCCCTTGGAGTGGTGTTGGCTGCTCCCTCTGATGAATGAGCGCGGGACATAAACGTTGAACTTTGATTAATTCCCGGTGTCCAAAGCCCGCTAGAACTTGGCCATTTGGCCTCGTTGAAAGCAGCACTCAGATGTCACCGTGATAGGAAAAGCAGAAAGCACTTCCAGCAGCAGCCGTGGCTGTAAAACATCGGGAGGAGGAGGTGACAGCCCCGAGTCCCCTGGCTGCCCATCCCTGCAGGGCCGTGCCCCTAAACCCGCGCGGCGTGAACACGGCCCCGCAGCACAGCGCTGGTGAATGGAGCCACAGGAGCTCAGGCACTCCATAAAAAGTGTTTGCCTTCATTTGAGCCACAGAATCGGAGTTTATGAAGTCGTTGTTGAAGATAGATAGGAGCTGCTGCAATAAGTTCAGAGTGGTTTAGGAAACTGTAGGTCCCTATCCCAGCAAGGGGGGTTTTCTCACCTCGGAGCACTTCTGTTTTCCTTGGGGTTGTTTATGGTTTTGGGCTCAGGCTTGACCTGAAGCATTGGCAATGCTAATGACATTTCAAAGGAGCATCGTGGATTTATGATCCTGTCATTTCATTCAGAGGTTTCCAAATGCCAGATCAGACATTAATTTCTGTTATTTGCTGGTGAGCAGGTCAGCAGGATCCTTGGAACGTGCTGAGAGCCAGGGAAGGGATGCCCAGGCTCCTGTGCCTTGGCCCATCCTGCCAGGGTGCTCAGATATTGAATTTGGTACAGAGGGTCCTACACACTTTACTCCCTGTCCTATACCAAGCTCCAGAAACCAACTCTGAGAGAAGAAAACTCAGTCTCCTCCCAAATTTTCCCCTTCAGACCGTCTGACAGTGCTCTGGTAGAAGTGAGGAGTTGGATTTGCCTGCTCGGAGCTGAGGGTTCCCACCTTCCCCAGCACAGAGCCATTGCAATTCCCCAGGTGAATATTCCAGATAGATGCACTTATGTACAGAGCTTTTCAGAATATTGTAATTATATTTATCTTCCTGCTCTTGCTTGTAATTTTTTGTTGTTGTGGTGGTGGTGGAAGATTAAAGCTGGCTTTTTATGATCCAGGCTGCTCCTCTCCATCCCCTCGCAGCAAACTGGCAAGATGTTGTCACTTGTGTCACTCACATTTGTCAGTTTGAAGGTGTTGCCCTGCTTACAGCAGCAGCAGCCTTTCCCTGCAGTAAATTAACACTGAGGCATCTCTGAGCTCCCTCCCAGGGACCCTTGGCCACTGCCTGGGCTCCAGCTACTGCTGCAGGACTTCCCCTGGAGCCCCAGCCCCCTGGGCAGCCTCAGGGGCACCACACCAGTGCTTACTGGGTGCCAGGGCGCTTCTGGAGGAGAGGGCAGGAAATAATTGCGCTTCTAAAATAAGCACTCGCTCGCTCATGGTGTTAATGAGTGAATGGGATTTAATTAATTTGGTCCAGCAAGTGGGTCACTGGTTTCCTCAGCCAGGGAAAGATGTCGTGGATGGGGAGCACAGCAGAGGGTGCTGCCCCTTAAATAAGCATTTCTGATTTCATGCAGAGAGTTTGCTGGGCTTTTGGTTGACTTTAGAACCCACTGAAGGCACTTGGCTGCTGCACCTTCCAAGACACCGGGTCAGAAACTCAGGCAAATGTGGGGTGTGGGTCTGCCAGCCAAATTCTGCACCCCAAAACATGGATGGTTTTAGCTTGTGGGAAAACAAAATCCCCCTCTTTAGAACCCCATTGCAGAGTAATAAACCACTCACTGCTCCCAGCCCTGCTGGCTGTGAGCAGAGTTAATGCAGCCACAACTGCTGCTTCCCAGGATCCCAAGTGGAACCCAGGGACCAAGGGATGCAGCTCCTGAAATCTCCTCAGCTGAGATTTCTCACTCCTGCCCTGTGTTTCTGACTCGAGCTGGTTTGTACCCACCACCTTTTATTTAAACATAGGAGGTTTTTTTAAATTTAAATTAGATCTCGGAAAATAGATACTGTGCACCTTTGTGTTGGTAAGAAAAAGAAGTGGTGTCATTCATGTCAGATAATTGGTGGTTTTAGCTCTCTGCAGAATAAATTACAGCAGTCATATAATGGCCTTTCATCCAATCACTTCTCTACTCCAGATCTAGACTTGAAATGAGGTTTGTTGAAAACATCATTTCAGGGATTATTGACCACAGCAAAACCTTGTTGTACATGTTCTTTGTATGTATTGAAAATGCACGAGTTAAAAAGGTAATAGTTGGTGCTTTGCCAGTGAATTGGAAGCTGCTCCCTGGGACCACAGGGGGGACCAGGCTCTGCTGCGGGGGCACCTTCGGGCTCTCCTCCTCCTCCAGAGTGAGGATGGGAGCTGGGGGCACTGGGAGCCACTGGGAAGGAGGCTGTGCCACCCTTGGGATGGTTTGGGGGCTCAGATTGGGCAGTGCAAGGAGGGCTTCCCTGAGCCCACTGCTTTGAGCAGCCAAGCTGCTCGGGGTGTTTTGGTGTCTTTGCCCTCTGAACTCTCATCCTCTGTGTTTTTAAATGCCTGTGGTTTAGGCAGCGTGCAAAAAGGCAGCGTGGATATGGTGAGGGAGTTGTACAGGTCACTTTTCAGGGCTTGATTGCATTTTTTATACCCATACAGCTGCAGTCCCTGTCCCTCCCTGCAGCCCCTCGGCAGTGCAGGAGTGCATTAGGATAATCTTGTATCAGGTGCCAAGGAGTTCAAACCAATCTTTACGTGGGGAAAGGTTAAAAGACAATGTGGTCATAATCTACAAATACCAACTCAGGGTATAAGAGACAGTAAAAGACTCTAAAGCTGAACAAGAGAAAAAAAAATAAAATATACAGCAAGGTTCCGTGGTTGGGAACTGATGGCAGAGAAATTCAAATGAGAATTGAAGTGTGTGTTTTGACAGTCACAGTAATTAACCATTGGAGAAAATTGCCAGGGGATATGGTAGATGCTCCATCACTCACAAGTCTTATAAATACAGGCTGAATGTCTTTATAAAACAAAATGCCATTTATTGGGGGAAGAGAACAAAGTTGTGGATGAGGCACTGGAACTGAGGCTGGGAAATTCCTGAGTGTGACGCCAGGCAGGATCAGCTCAGTGCATCTTGCTGGCAGTTAAATCCAGGGATCTGCTGGTGCAGAGGTCTGGATTTTGGCAATACAGCCCCCAGTGGTGCCTTGCACTCTTTCAGTTCGGTTTTTTTGCAGGAATTCAGGGACTTGCTGGTTCTGATGTGAACAAAACCTTGGCTGAGGAATGTGATAGTTCCCACCAAAGCTGAGCTGGACCTGCAGCACTTGCAGAGTCAGATAATTGATCATTTTCTTGTCTAAGGTCCAAAGCACCTGAAATTTGGTCACCTCTGTCAGCTGTAGCATGCCCTGAAAGGATAAATTCTTTTAAAATACCCTTTTCCTTTTATAGATTTGCTCCATTTTCCCACTTATTCCAATCTCATCCATAACCTGGCAGCCCAGGTGATGGTTCTGGAGCAGCAGCCAGGGGGTTGGGTTCCCAGCTTTGCTCCATCAGGGCTGATGGAACCGAGGTTGGGCAGAGTCCTGAGCAGCTCGGGAAGCTGCAGCCCCTCCTGCTTCTCTCACTGTTCAATTTCCTGCACTCGGGAAAGTTCCCGGAGCTCCCTCCCGAGCCTGCCCGGATGCTCTCCATCACTGATTCCAATCTCCCCTCGGACCATTTTGTGTGGGAGGGGAGGGCACCCCGGTGCCTGTCTCTGTGCCGGGGCAGGGCTTTTCTCGCCTCCATTGTTTTCCTTCCCACCGGAGCAGCCGGGTCCTGCCGAGGATCCGGGCGCTGCTCTGAGCGAATCCCGTCTGCTTGCACATCCCTTTCACATCCCGTGCGTGTTCCAGCGCTCAGGTGCTGTCTCTGATGGGGCTGCTGCTGCTCCTCTGCCTCTCGTCTGCCAAGCCACCGTGGCTGCCTCCCATTGCCCTCCTGCTGCAGCCTTCAGCTGTTTGGAATTTGCTTCCAAAATGCACCGAGTATGGTTTGTTTTGTTTTGTTTTTGTTTTTTTTTTTATAAATCTCCAGATGGATACTCGCTGTTCCCAGCGTTTTTCAAAGCTGTATCATTTGGGGAGAGCAGCTTGTGGCTCCCAAGGAAGTAAGAGAGACAGGGTGGAAAAAAATAATGATCCCTGTCTTTGCTTCTGGGTGGAGTTCACGCCCAGCAGTTCAGGAATAAAATCCCAGCACTTGGAATTGCAAAAACACTCCAGAAATGCTCCGTTCTTATCTTTCCTTCCTAGTTTGTAGCGAGTGGATCTATGGCAGAATGTCTGAAACAATTATTCCCCATATTCCCATTGTGAATCAAAAGGACTTCTGAGATATCTAAAGGCAAAAAATGCAGTGAAACAGTAGAAGTCTGAGAATTACCAAAAACCCAGCAGGTTAACCCTTGTGACTGTGGCATGGTCCAAACCTTTGGCTGAATGGGAAATGCTGCATTTATTGAGCAAGGAAAGGAGTGAGTGCTGTGTTGGGAGGGCGCCCCAGTGACAGGCCTCAGGTGCTGATGTGTGCGTGGACATTGGAGGGAAAAAATACCCCTTCAGGAGTATCAAATACGATCCTTTTTGCAAAATCAGGTTTGATTCTGAGGTTTAAAGAGGCCTAAAGGTAGTTCTGGAAGGTTGAAGAGTTCTGGGATCAGGCTGGGACCCATCAGGGAGGGCTCCAAACCAGAGCCAAGTTACAAACCCTACAAAGGGGACGGGGCTGGGAGGAAACCTTGACCCTTTCTGAGGCTTCCAGGTGCTGCTCTGGCTGCAGGCTGGTCCTGCTGTGGACTTGATTAGAGAAAGGGAAATGTCTTCATCCTGCCCAGCATCCCGGGGGAGGCGGGTTAATAGGAGCAGGGCAGCGCCGGGACTGTGTCAGGTCCGGAGAAACAAACCACGATTTGATTGTTCCCTCCACCAGGAGATCAGGGCCCAGATAGGGTCCAGCTGTCCAGCCATCGAGAAGGCTAATTAGTCCAATTAATTAAGAAGTTGCTCCGTGTTTCCCCAGTGTCACACAGGGCTCTCAGAGAGAGAATGACAAGGGTGTAGAGAGCGAGAGGTCACAGGGAAGGCTTCGTGTCTGTTGGGGTAGATACACAGTAATTAAGTGACAATAGACAGGAACTTTGCTGCTAGAAGAGTGCTAATTAAAACCTGTAGGGTCCTGTTCTCCCTCCGGGGATGCAGCATGTGCCCCTACATCCCACTGGCCTGAAGGGGACCTGTTTTTAGGAGCAATTTACTCCATTTGGGCAACAACAACTCTTTGCTCCGTGGCTCTTGCACAGGGGCCATTTAATACGTGGTGGACATGCCCAGGATCTCAGGAGGCTTCTTAGACCTCGGGAACATCTGTGGGGAAGTGAGGTTAGGTCTGTTTTAGGGGTGGGAAGGTGAGGCCTGGCCAGGGCTGCTCCCCAGGCAGGGATCCAGGAGGGAAGCTCGGAACCATCCTTTATCCAGGAGTGTCAGATTCACTGGGGACCTGCTCAGTGAGCCTTTCTGTGTGGGGCTAACCCGTGCTCTTGGTTTATATCCATCACTCTGTGTCCTGGGTCCTTCTTATGGCCCAGGAAGACCCTTTCTTCCCCAAGGTGTTGGGTTGGAGGCACCCCAAGGCCATGGGCAGGCTGGCAGCCAGGGGGAACCCGGTGACACCAAGCAGGATATTCACTTTTCCCCTGCCTGTGCTCTCCATTCTCCACACCCACAGCAGGGAGATCCATCCTCGGCTGAAACCTAAGCAACAAATGTTAACATTTCATTTTAAAACCTGAGCCAATCCACTTTATAATCCAGACACGGTGTCCTGAGTGAGCATTGCTGTTGGATAATCACACAGTGGTGTGGCCTTTTGCCCCCGCGCCTCGCACAACACACCCGAGGCATGAGATTAGGCTCCAATAATAACACACCCCGTTGTGCCTTTTTGCTCAATTGATAAACCTGCTGTATTAGGAGATATTGTCATAAAACTGAATGGCACCCTGTAAACCTGAATCACTCTCTCTTCTGTGTAGCCAGGGAATTAGATATTCCAGCTCCTCTCTTGGCTTTATTTCATGTCCCCAATATGCAAGAGACTCTATAAGCTGCTGCTTTATTGTTTTTAAAACACTATGAGCAACGCTGGTGCTGTACAAATATCTATTTTATATACTTTGATTCCTGTCTCACTCACTGCTGTGGAACCACGCAGGTCATTTTTGGTTTAAATCTTGCCTGGGAAAGGAGAATTTTCTTTTTTTTTTTTTTTTTTCTGCAGAGAGCAGGTGGGGGAGACACTGCTGCTGTACATGGAGCTGAGGATTTCCTGATGAGATTCCAGGTTATAAATGCACACGAGGCACATTGCCAGAGGCGCTGTCTGTGCAAGGTGCAGCTTTTAGCCCTCTCCCATTCCTGCTGCTTGAGCTGCAGTTCCACAAACGGAGCAGAGAGAGCCCGGGGATGGGGAGAACGCTGCGGCTGGGGGTGGTGCTTTGGGAGGGTGGCAAACTGGGTATCAGTTCTTCACTATAGATGCATACATCATACAAATCCATCCATCTATCCATCCGTCTGTCCGTCCATCCATCCCCACCTTGTGAGTTCCCCTCCTGGTCAGGGCGCTCGGGAGCGGCGGGATCGCGGGAATCCGGCGGATTTCCATGGCCCAGCCGCCGCTCCGGAGCCCGGGATTAACAAAGCCGGGGCCGCCCGGGGCTCCCGGCGGGAGGAGCGGCTCCGCCGGCCCCGCAGAGCTGCGGCCACTTCTCCCCTGCTCCGGCCCTCCCCGGGCTGCGGATTAAGCGGGAAGTGATACAAAAGGCACATATGCTCCTGTGTCCAGTCCTGTCTATTCATATGTGTGTTACTTAGCCTAATAAGGATTAGACTTAATGAATTGGAAGGAGTTAACAATATAAAGAGGCAATAGAAAAAGGCCTAAGTAGTCGTAATTCCATTTCATGTAGCTTTGGTGTTGCTTTGCTTTCAGCGAATAGGTGTAATCCTCTTTGAAATCAAAGGTGGTACAAAGTATGAATTTAAATTTGACATTTACAGCTCCTGTAAGATTTAGTATTCCAGAAAGGTTTGCTCTTCAAGAGGGAAAAAAAACCCCCATGCCATCTGCTCTCCAGGACCGTCCCTCCACACAGCTCCTGCACACAAGGTTCATGGCAGTGGGGCTGGTCCAGCAGCAGAAGTGCTGAGGGATGGGGATGGGCAGCAGTTTGAGTTACACCTCCACCCTCTGCTCTGATTTGGGTTGATTTGTTTTAACTCCATGAGTTTGCAAAACGGTGAATGTCATGGATTGCTGTGTGGGAGCTGCAAGCCTGACCCAGGATCTCCATCCATCCATCCATCCATCCATCCATCCATCCATCCATCCATCCATCCATCCATCCATCCATCCATCCATCCATCCATCCATCCATCCATCCATCCATCCATCCATCCATCCCTCCATCCCTCCATCCATCCATCCATCCATCCATCCATCCATCCATCCATCCATCCATCCATCCATCCATCCATCCATCCATCCATCCATCCATCCATCCATCCATCCATCCATCCATCCATCCCACCTCTCTGGAGGCAGCAGTGGCCTCCCAGTCTGTCCCAGTGCTGGGTGCCAGTGGCACAGGGATGCTCCAGTGCCCAAGCACAGCCATGAGGAGAGTGGCACCTGCTGGCCCCAGGGTCCCCTCAGCTGCCTTTGCCCTGTCAGTGACACTTTGGCCACTCACACAGGTGATTTTTCTTGATCTCTGAGAACTTTTTGAAGCCCATCTCCCATTTGGACCTTGCAGTGCTTTTGCTGTGTGTTCATCTTCAAACACACCAGGTTTCCCACACCTTTGGGAGCATCATCCCTGGGGGAAGCCCAACATGGCACTGGTGGTTGGGGAATGGGAAGTGGGGGAAGTTGGGGTGTTGGAAGTGGCAGAAATCAATGGTGCAGCCATGGAGGTGCAGCCTCGCTCCTCCTGCTCCCCCTGTACAGTGTGTGCATCAAAGCTGTCCTCCAAGATATTTTTCTGGCTCCTGAAAGCAGACAGGCTCTGCGTGGAGGTGTCATTTGCTGCCTGTCCCTTATGTCATTGATTTTTAAGTCGTTAATTAACGCTAGGTGTCAGCCTGGAAGATGAATTCTGGCCCTACTCTCCCTTCTCTTTTGTTTTTTGGATTGTAAATGTTATAGATCGACCATGATGGAGGGATGAGGGGTCAAAGGACATGAGAGCATCTCTGCATATGTGCACACAGTCCTCCCGAACTGCCCATCTGTATCACTCAATAGATGGGGACGGGTGGCGGGGGGGGACATCCCTTTTGTGCCTGTGTCACTCCAGATAGAGACATAGCAGCTCTATGGGGTGGATGCTGAGCCCTGGCTCTGTGCACATGCGCTGCAGGGGAATGTCCTCACTGCCCAGCTGGGCCACGTGTGGGCTCGGGCTTGGCTTTTCCTCCCTGGGAGGAGGCAATGCCACTTGAAAGGCAAAGTTGAACACCTGGAGCCTGCACAGCCCCTGCCAGGTACTGATAAAACAGCAAAGCAGCCAGTTTGTGTGGCAAGAGCTGTGTGATGAGCAGGAGGGCATTCCAAAGGGTTAAGGAAGCAGGTACTGCAGGATTTGGGGATTTGTGAAACATGATCCATTCCCAAAGCCCCAAAATAGGGTGTTCTTCAAAAGCCTCTGAAGGTAAATGTTATCTTTGCTGGGAGTTGTCAGTGGTGCTCCCTGGTGTCATGGTTTTTACTTTCTGCTGTGTTTTGCTCACTGGCCATGGAGGAGAGCTGCATTCTCCCACTTCTCCTCCTTCCCACCTCCCTCAGCTCAAATTCACCTCCCGCTCCCTTCTTCCTCTGACCTCTCTGGAAACATCTCCCCTTGGAAGTGACACAAACTAGAGGGCTGAGAGGGAGGAGAAGCCCTGCTGCTCTGTAGAAGTTTGGGATGTTTGACTTTCTGGGCACTGTTGATTGACTGATTGATGATGCTGTAAAAACCCCCCACAACTCGGGGAGCAAAAATTGCAGATGAACTTTGGAGGAGGTGGCGCTGAATTTTCCCACACGTGGATCCAGCCTGGGCTGAGCTTGTTTTCCACCCTGGAAGCTGATCCAGCCACACACACTGTGCTAATCCACTGTCCCCTCACTGTACTGTAAATCAATGGCAGGTCACTCGTGCAGAGTCTCTGTGCTCTGGGGTTAAGAGCGGGCTCAGCCCCGGTGGCTCCAGGTCACCGCGGCCCCGCAGCCTCCAGGGCATCGCTCCAGGCCGGGATTTGGGGCTCAGCTTTTATGAAGTGGGAGAATAATATCTGCCATGGTCAGAGGGGGTTTTGTGGGAGAGCTTTGGGCTGTGCAATTAATCATTAACTGTGTTTTGCTCAGTTTTCCTCTTTCCAGAGGAGCAGAGCTGAGGTCATGGAAAGTCCTGTGCCCAACAGCAGCTTTAAATGTCCCCCCTCCTCTGCTGATTTGCAAACTTTAGAGTATTTCTATAGTTCTGATAACTTTTTGCTCATCCTGCTTCACTTTTTCTCCTGAGAATTTCTCATATTCTGCATATTTCCTCCTTCTTCTTGTGTGTATCCATGTGAAACAACACAGATGCACAGAAAAAATATAGAAAGTTTTAAATTGTTGTTGTTACAAACTTGCGCTGTGGCTCCTGTCAGTCCATAAAGATCACTCAGGTCTTGCAGGAGGCTCCTGGGGTAATGTCTGAAATTTAGGAGCAGAGCGTTCAGACAAGATTAGCCGATCTGGGCATGACAAAAATCCACACCCAAAGGAAATGTCTGACTCTGGTTCACTCATGGAAAACACAAACCTGTCTGAACTCCTCCTGTGTGAGCTCGTGGGTTTGGCTGAGAGCAGAAGGATCCTCCTCTGTGGCTAAGGTTCAACCTCCTGCATAAATCTCTGCCAAGTCAGGTCTCTGCTGTCTGCCATCCTTTGGGGACGCTGATCTGAGCCGTGGGTGACCCTGGGGACGAGCTGTCCTGTCGTGTGTCAGCACCCCATGGCAAAGTGCTGCATGGAGAGAGGATCTCCTGTAAAGCCAAGGAGCAGAGAGCAGCAAGGAGCACGTTACCTTAAATCAAACGTGAGCACACAGCCAGGCCCTGCTTCCAATAGGACACTGGCTCTGGGAAATTTACAGTATGCTTGGTTAAGGCCAGTCATTTTATTCCATAAGCAGCACTGCACCGTGGGGTTATTGCAGTGCTGCCAACAGAGGCTGTAAATATCCCTGGACAACAAAACTATTCATTAAAGAAATGTACCCTCAGCCGTCCAGCCTTAAGTTTGCTGACACTTAAATCCCCTCTCGAATGGTGCTCGTGGTTGAGGCTGGCTGCAGCCATGGCCCTGCAGCTCCTGCTGGCCGGGGAGCTGGGGATGCTCTGTGCAATGTGTGACCTGGCCCTGAGCTGATCCCTCCCTGCCCTCTCCAGCCAGCTGTCCATAGCATGGTGTCCATGCCATCCTCTGCAGCCCAGCCAATGGCATGGGGCTCCTGCTGGTCCCTCAGGCAGGACCTTTCATCCAAATCTTTGCTATTTTGCCCGTTCAGAACACACTATTGTTGAAGTGACACCTTAATGCCACTTATCTGATGGATCTGTTACCTGCCTGCCTGCACAGGGATGAGGGAGAGGACTGAGAGAATCCTTTAATCATTGCAATTGGAGAAACACAGCTTAGGCAAACCTCTAAGAACGAGCAGCAGGGACAGGACCCAGGCAAGGGCTGGAGCTGTGGCAGGGAGGGCCAGGCTGGAGATCAGGAAAGGTTCTTCCCCCCTGAGCACTGCCCAGGCTCCCCAGGAGCCCTTGGACAGCGCTCCAGGGATGCCCAAGGGGGATTGGTGCTTCTGAGGTCCCTTCCAACCCAAACCACTCTGATTCTATGATTGTGTGATCTGAGCAGTCCTTTTTAATGAGTAAAGAAGTCCTCCCCACATAATTCAGCACTTTGTACCAGTTCCAGAGCAAACAAAGTTGTATAAATAATAATTAACAGTAACAAATGTGGAGATTTAAGGGAGACATGCAGGAACAACACTTAAGGGACAGACAGGGCATCTTTCATGGGATGTGTTAACGAGGCAAAAATTGATTGTGCAGCGTCGTTCAGGGTAGATTCGCCTTCCCACAGCAAACGCCTTTTCCAATTTTTATCCTGCTTTGGAAACAACTTCCTGTCCTTCCATATTGTGGCTCTTCTAAACAAGTGTTGTGTTTAAAAAGCCTGTGTTAAACTGTGTTAAGTAATGTAAGCAAACAGCACATGTGCGATGCTGGCGGGTGCGGGTGCTTTGCATACTGATTTGTGGCTCTGCCTCCGCCGCTCCTGGCACCTGATCTTTCTTGCAAACGAGGCTATTTTGCCTCAAGGGTTCTCTACCGATTAAGTAATAAATAAATAAGGATAAAATGGGCCCAGCCTTGCCTAAAATAATTTTGGAGGTTAAAAAAGAGAAAGATGGAGGGGGTTGCTATTGATCGGAGCTTTTAAAACATTGCGGCTACTTTTCTGCATTAAATGATGATAGTTTGGGGAGCTGAATATGGAGGGAAAGAGTGAAAAATAACAACACTGCATGAGATGGAGGGGTTTATTAGCCAGCAGAGATTGGTTTGTTTGTTTAGGTTTTTCTCGGCTATTCCTTACTATCCCCCATGTGCTTGCAGCAATGTAGCAGATTTCCCTGAACTTGATTCCCTCTAATGAATGCTGCTTTTAAATCGGGCTTGTAGAAGTTTATTTTTGGAAGCCCAGAAAGGGATTTAGGGCTGAATTCCTTTCTTCTTAAACTCTCAGGTTGCAGGGTCTGGCCCAGGTTTGTCTGATGTATTAAACCTGACACCGTGTTATCTAACAGCCCTCAGATGGTCCCTGCGATAGCCCTCCCTGATAACTGCTGGGGCTGCTGCTGCTTTTCCTCCAGGTCCTGTGCCCTGGCATCCCTCACCCATGGCCCACAGAGGTGGCTGAGCTGCCACCAGCCCTGCAGCTCTCCCACAGGTGCCTGATCCATGCAGAGGTGCTCAGGGAGGAGAGGGCTTTGGGGCCATGCTTTTTGTTGTGTCTCACCTGAGATGAGGGAGCTGTTGCTTTATCTGCCGGTGGACAGGGCTAGACCAGAGACTGGGAAGAAGTCCTTTCCTATGAGGGGGGTGAGGCCCTGGCACAGAGAAGCTGTGGCTGCCCCATCCCTGGCAGTGCCCAAGGCCAGGTTGGATGGGGCTTGGAGCAACCTGGGACAGCGGAAGGTGTTCCTGCCCATGGCAGGGGGTTGGAACAAGATGAGATTTAAGATCTGTCCAACCCAACCCATTCTGTGATTCTATGAATGGTCTCACATGAAAAGATGCTCAGGCACAGATGTTTTGCCCAAGGTTCTGCTGTGGGCTCATCTCCACCCCTGTCCTCTCTGCCCCTCAGCTGTGGGAGCAGCTCAGCTTGAGCAACAAACAACTGGCAGCATTGGCTGTGATCTGTGTTTGGAAAATAAAAGGAAAACAAACTCCATAATATTTTATAGCTTCTGCCACGGCAGTGTCGCACCCCACTGTAGCAACCGCAGTGCTCAGCTTGACGTGAAGGGTAAGCCAAGGGCAGGCAAAAAAAATCCTTGTTTTCTAATATTATTAAACTTCAAATATTCCAAGTTGCTACAAATAATAAAGAGTAAATTTAAAAGGGACTGTGAAAAATGGGGCAATGAACATCTGTGCTATGTTGATTTATCTGGCAAAAATAAGCAGAGGAGTGAAAGCAGGAGCAGGAGCAATTTCTCAGGCGTTGGGCTGGTGCAGGGACGTGTTTGCTGCATGGCAAAGAGCAGCACGGGGCTGGGGTGAGAGGCCAGAGCCCAGCCTTTGCTGCTGGAGCCTTGGATGTTAATCTTGGTGATGGGGAGGGAAATATTGACAGCAGGATGGTGCTCTCTGCCTTGAATGACAGGCCATATGTTTGTAAAATAGTCTGAAGTACCAAATAGAAAAGGCCTGGGCGAGTGGAGAGAGACGTATTTTCTCTTTACATGTAAAACTTCCAACTCTTGGCAGGAGCCCAGCAACAATTAATCAGCAGGAGCCTTTTAGAAAGGCTCTTCCTAGGAAATAAGGGTACAGAAAAATCCTTTAAATTAAGCATAATTTAAAACAAAGTAGTGTGTCAATAGGGGAAAAAAAAAGAGAATGGAGTTGCAATAAATACAGATTACTTGGTATAAATCCATCAGGCCTGATCCTGTCTGTGCCGCCGTGGCTTTCTTGGCATTGGATTTTTGGCAGGGATGAGCAGGATGGGGGATCCAGGGATGCCCCAAAGGATTGCAGGCAGTGAGGGATGGGAGGAGAGTGGGGTTGGAGCCCCAGGAGCCCCTAGAAAGGAGCAGGGCTCTCACCATGCAGCAGTGAGCAGGAGAAATGCTGCTGGGGGGAGGGAGAAGAGGAGGAGGAGGAGGAGATTGGATTTCTAGGCACCCTTGAAACCAAAGCTGCACTGTTTATAAACTTCCATAAATATTAATTGATATTTAATAAGGTAGGCAAACACAAGGGAAAGTATTGTTTTGGCCAACTCCTACACAGCGATCCCAGCCAAGCGTGAAAGAGTTTGTGTAACTTTCCTCAGGGGTTAAGAGCAGGTCACGGAAGGTCCTTTTTCCTGGCCGCTATCCCAGCTTTTTAAGCTAGAAGGGAACCCGGGAGGCTCCTGGGAACTGAACCCAAATACCTGCAGGCTGCAGGGTGAAACTCCTGGGCTGCAGCGGGCAGAGCGCGCGGGCATCGTCCCGCAGCCGGCCCTGCCCGGCTTTCCGGGGGGATTAGGCTGCAAAGGGGGGGGACTGTTTTGTCAGATGGGCAGGCTGATGAGCTAATCACGGCTGTTAATTGATATGCTTTCCCACATAACTTGACAGATCAAACAGGTGGTGAATGGCCCTCACACTGATTCGCGTCGGGCTGGCGTCCCGGTGCTGGGCTGCGACTCGTGCAGATAAAATGACAGGGAAATAGGTCAATGTGCAAAAAGGACAGGCTTGGCACTCACCAGAGCTCCTCCATTCCCACCAACCCTCCTCTGGAATACAAGTCCCTTACATGGCTTCTTCATGTAATGCTCACTACCAAAGGGTGGAGCAAAATTCAAGGGAATGTGTTTCCTCCAATGATTTTCTTAGGTGACTTACTGAGGTTTTGCTGCCAGCTCCAGAGAAAAGAATCATGAAAGTATTTAAGTTTTATTTCTCATTCTCCTATCGTGCATGGGCTGATTCATGGATTTGCACCGAGACTTAGCGGAAAAATCAATGTCAAATAGAATGGAGGCTGATATTATAAAATTAAGATCTAAGATTTTCTGGCTATAGAGCTACACTCAGAGTCAATCTGTTACAGGGACTTGCAGTGAGTTCATGGGGAAGTGGGGGCAGAAATGAGTTTTTTCTTGCCAGCTCCTCTTCCAGAAATGTGGGAATTCTTCCGATCTCACTCCACACCTGGAGCACCCAACTCCTCCTTGCTTCTAAAACCACCACCCATGGGATTTTTCATTACTCCTGTGCATGGGGAATAGCCAGTTCTGTAGAGAAATATCTCCTCTGACCTTACAGCTGGGACGCCAGGGCTCTATTCCATGACAAATCTCATTTTGGAGTCAATGGATGCAACATCTATTCTGGCTGTTCATGATTTTGGCTCATTCCTGTGATTTTTCTTCCTGGAGAGGGAGGGAAGAAGCACAGTGTATTTGTTGGCAGATGGTGAAATGGTCTTTCAGAGTCATTCCTCAAGCACTGAAAGCAGCCAGGACCCTTCTCCCTGTAAACTGCAGGATTGTTGGAGTGGAGGGAAAAGTAGATTCGTTGGAAGAACATCACAGCTCCTGGGCACCGACAGAAAGCTGGAGGCTTTACAGAGTTTGGGGTGGAGTGATTTTTTGCCAGTCCTTTTTCTTTTCTATTTCCATTTTTTTTGGTGGGGGGAGAAGGAGTGATCTTGTCATTTAACCAGATGCATTTCCCAACTGGTGAGTGCCTCTCCAAGCTGTACCTTGTTTGAAAAGCACATCCAAAACCCAGCTGTGATTGCAGAGTGAAACATCACTGCCAGCACTTGCATTACAAGACAAAGGCAGTTCCACAACAGCCTGTATCGAGTTCACCACTTTTAATTACAACACCCCACAGTGGAACTTTCACAAACCATTTTATCCGTGCGTAAAATCGAATGAAATGAGCAGGCCCCTGAAGAAAGCCCCGCGTTCATCCCAGTGGAGTCTGCGGCGGAGCGGGGTGTTCCACGTGGGCTGTGTCCCCAGATTGACAGGGGTTACCTTTGATGGGAGGCAGATGGAAAAGGGAAATGTAGGGATTAATCCCTGTGTCCCAGATGATGCAGCAGCCTGAGCAGGTGGCGGGGAGGCCGAGCCCTCTCCATCTCTCATTGTGTCGTGGCGCCGGCCCAGCCTGCGGCAGGGCTATTATGTGATATAATGGTGAGATGGGAACAGCCAGGGAACTTCTTCCTTTGTGTTCCAAAGGCCACGATGGCATCTTTATTTGATAAAGGAATTGGATTATGTCTAATCCCCGCTCTTGGAGGCGTTTTATTACTTAGAAAACACTTCCTTCAAAGCGCCTTGGCTGTCGCGAGCGGGGTGTAAAATACCGCTAGTGGGAGAGGCGATGCCAGGTTTTCCAGGGATGAGCAGAAATCCTCAGCTCCTTTCTTGGGGGCTGCATTCAGATTTAAGGCATTTTTTGATTAAATTCTAAAATTGAAGCCAGGCTGTGCCTTTTAATGAGCATCTGATGAAGAGCCCAGAGCTGGAGCCACCCAGCCTGTTCACCACGTGCTTAAATCAGTTTATGCTCCCATCCAGGATATGGTGCAGGAATTTAGATTCTTTCGTAATGAATAATACATCCATGAAATGTGAGCCCTGTAAATTTAGGGAAACGAGCTGTCAAGTGACCCAAGGAGTAAAATTGAGGAGGTGAGTGCCATGAGCACAACACAGAGCACATTGTCTCGGGAACTTCCTTTGGCACCGGTGATGGGACACACTTGACAGATCAAAATAAAAGCTCAAAGTGGGGAAGAGGAATTATGTGGCCAGAGAGCATTCAGTGGTTTGAATAATTTCTAATGCCATGACAGGCCTGTAAACCAGGAGATGAACTCTCCTGGACCTTGAGGGGCTCCTGTGGGCATTTTGGAGGAACAGGGGTCATGCAGCTCCCAGTTCCACCAGAACAGGCTCAGCAAACTTCCTCAGAGCTGCAGGTCAGGTCCCTTTTTCACCCCTGAACTTTCCTATTCTCCATGTCCTCACAGCAGAAGTGCTTCCAAGGGTTGTCTCATTCCAGTGGTCAAAGTTCCCAGGCCAAAATATCTGCTGAGTTTTGTTACTGGTGCAGATCAGCCGTGCTGGGAGGAGAATTCTACCTCCCCTCAGGGAGCTCCAGCCTTTCAAACCAAGGTAATCCCTCCCTGGAGCCCCTGACACCAAACCCTGTGACCTCAGCAGACATTTATCACCACCTGAGGGCTGGGCAAGGTTCACTGAACTTCAGGCAGGGCTGGGACTGGGTGGGAGCTGGGAGAAAGTCTCTGGTTTCATCTCAGGCTGGCACTGAGTTTGGAAGCTGCAAGCTGCAAGTTCTCCCAGGCTCCAGGAGGTATTAAATGCTATTTTTTCCAGAGGAGGCACAA